>NC_135503.1:182024436-184424436 GCF_052857255.1 Amblyomma americanum | reverse complement strand
CCGAAACGAGCTATATCACAACACATCGGTCTTACAAGTGTTCCTCAGATACGCGTCAAAACGTTTTCTCTTATAACTGCGCGAAAAGCATGTATTCGTGCCTAATACAACGAAACAAGTTGTTTTAGACCGAAACGAGCTAAATCACAACACATCGGTTTTACAAGTGTTCCTCTGATACGCGACAAAACTTTTTCTCTTATAACTGCGCGAAAAGCCTGTATTCGTGCTTAATACAACGAAACAAGCTGTTTTAGACCGAAACGAGCTAAATCACAACAAATCGGTTTTACAACTTTTCCTCTGATACGCGACAAAACTTTTTCTCTTATAACTGCGCGAAAAGCCTGTATTCGTGCTTAATACAACGAAACAAGCTGTTTTAGACCGAAACGAGCTAAATCACAACACATCGGTTTTACAAGTGTCCCTGTGACACGCGTCAAAACTTTTTCTCTTATAACTGCGCGAAAAGCATGTATTCTTGCTTAATACAACGAAACAAGCTGTTTTAGACCGAAACGAGCTTAATCACAACACATCGGTTTTACAAGTGTTCCTTTGATACGCGTCAAAACTTTTTCTCTTATAACTGCGCGAAAAGCATGTATTCGTGCTTAATACAACGAAACAAGCTGTTTTAGACCGAAACGAGCTATATCACAACACATCGGCTTTACAAGTGTTCCTCTGATACGCGTCAAAACATGTTCTCTTATAACTGCGCGAAAAGCATGTATTCGTGCTTAATACAACGAAACAAGCTGTTTTAGACCGAAACGAGCTAAATCACAACACATCGGTTTTACAAGTGTTCCTATGATACGCGTCAAAACTTTTTCTCTTATAACTGCGAAACAAGCTGTTTTAGACCGAAACGAGCTATATCACAACACATCGGTTTTACAAGTGTTCCTCTGATACGCGTCAAAACGTTTTCTCTTATAACTCCGCGAAAAGCATGTATTCTTGCTTGATACAACGAAACAAGCTGTTTTAGACCGAAACGAGCTAAATCACCACACATCGGTTTTACAAGTGTTCCTCTGATACGCGTCAAAACGTTTTCTCTTATAACTGCGCGAAAAGCTTGTATTCGTGCTTAATACAACGAAACAAGCTGTTTTAGACCGAAACGAGCTAAATCACAGCACATCGGTATTACAAGTGTCCCTGTGACACGCGTCAAAACTTTTTCTCTTATAACTGTGCGAAAAGCATGTATTCTTGCTTAATACAACGAAACGAGCTGTTTTAGACCGAAACGAGCTAAATCACAACACATCGGTTTTACAAGTGTTCCTCTGATACGCGTCAAAACGTTTTCTCTTATAACTGCGCGAAAAGCTTGTATTCGTGCTTAATACAACGAAACAAGCTGTTTTAGACCGAAACGAGCTAAATCACAACACATCAGTTTTACAAGTGTTCCTCTGATACGCGTCAAAACTTTTTCTCTTATAACTCCGCGAAAAGCATGTATTCTTGCTTGATACAACGAAACAAGCTGTTTTAGACCGAAACGAGCTAAATCACCACACATCGGTTTTACAAGTGTTCCTCTGATACGCGTCAAAACGTTTTCTCTTATAACTGCGCGAAAAGCTTGTATTCGTGCCTAATACAACGACACAAGCTGTTTTAGACCGAAACGAGCTAAATCACAGCACATCGGTATTACAAGTGTTCCTCTGATACGCGTCAAAACTTTTTCTCTTATAACTGCGCGAAAACCATGTATTCGTGCTTAATACAACGAAACAAGCTGATTTAGACCGAAACGAGCTATATCACAACACCGGTTTTACAAGTGTTCCTCTGATACGCGTCAAAACCTTTTCACTTATAACTGCGCGAAAAGCATGTATTCGTGCTTAATACAACGAAACAAGTTGTTTTAGACCGAAACGAGCTAAATCACAACACATCGGTTTTACAAGTGTTCCTCTGATACGCGACAAAACTTTTTCTCTTATAACTGCGCGAAAAGCCTGTATTCGTGCTTAATACAACGAAACAAGCTGTTTTAGACCGAAACGAGCTAAATCACAGCACATCGGTATTACAAGTGTCCCTGTGACACGCGTCAAAACTTTTTCTCTTATAACTGTGCGAAAAGCATGTATTCTTGCTTAATACAACGAAACGAGCTGTTTTAGACCGAAACGAGCTAAATCACAACACATCGGTTTTACAAGTGTTCCTCTGATACGCGTCAAAACGTTTTCTCTTATAACTGCGCGAAAAGCTTGTATTCGTGCTTAATACAACGAAACAAGCTGTTTTAGACCGAAACGAGCTAAATCACAACACATCAGTTTTACAAGTGTTCCTCTGATACGCGTCAAAACTTTTTCTCTTATAACTCCGCGAAAAGCATGTATTCTTGCTTGATACAACGAAACAAGCTGTTTTAGACCGAAACGAGCTAAATCACCACACATCGGTTTTACAAGTGTTCCTCTGATACGCGTCAAAACGTTTTCTCTTATAACAGCGCGAAAAGCTTGTATTCGTGCCTAATACAACGACACAAGCTGTTTTAGACCGAAACGAGCTAAATCACAGCACATCGGTGTTACAAGTGTTCCTCTGATACGCGTCAAAACTTTTTCTCTTATAACTGCGCGAAAAGCCTGTATTCGTGCTTAATACAACGAAACAAGCTGATTTAGACCGAAACGAGCTATATCACAACACCGGTTTTACAAGTGTCCCTGTGACACGCGTCAAAACTTTTTCTCTTATAACTGCGCGAAAAGCATGTATTCTTGCTTAATACAACGAAACAAGCTGTTTTAGACCGAAACGAGCTTAATCACAACACCGGTTACAAGTGTTCCTCTGATACGCGTCAAAACTTTTTCACTTATAACTGCGCGAAAAGCATGTATTCGTGCTTAATACAACGAAACAAGTTGTTTTAGACCGAAACGAGCTAAATCACAACACATCGGTTTTACAAGTATTCCTCTGATACGCGACAAAACTTTTTCTCTTATAACTGCGCGAAAAGCCTGTATTCGTGCCTAATACAACGAAACAAGCTGTTTTAGACCGAAACGAGCTAAATCACAACAAATCGGTATTACAAGTGTTCCTCTGATACGCGTCAAAACTTTTTCACTTATAACTGCGCGAAAAGCATGTATTCTTGCTTAATACAACGAAACAAGCTGTTTTAGACCGAAACGAGCTTAATCACAACACATCAGTTTTACGTGTTCCTTTGATAAGCGTCAAAACATTTTCTCTTATAACTGCGCGAAAAGCATGTATTCGTGCTTAATACAACGAAACAAGCTGTTTTAGACCGAATCGAGCTATATCACAACACATCGGCTTTACAAGTGTTCCTCTGATACGCGTCAAAACATTTTCTCTTATAACTGCGCGAAAAGCATGTATTCGTGCTTAATACAACGAAACAAGCTGTTTTAGACCGAAACGAGCTAAATCACCACACATCGGTTTTACAAGTGTTCCTCTGATACGCGTCAAAACTTTTTCTCTTATAACTGCGCGAAAAGCATGTATTGGTGCTTAATACAACGAAACAAGCTGTTTTAGACCGAAACCAGCTAAATCACAGCACATCGGTATTACAAGTGTTCCTCTGATACGCGTCAAAACGTTTTCTCTTATAACTGCGCGAAAAGCATGTATTCGTGCTTAATACAACGAAAAAAGCTGTTTTAGACCGAAACGAGCTATATCACAACACATCGGTTTTACAAGTGTTCCTCTGATACGCGTCAAAACTTTTTCACTTATAACTGCGCGAAAAGCATGTATTCTTGCTTAATACAACGAAACAAGCTGTTTTAGACCGAAACGAGCTTAATCACAACACATCAGTTTTACGTGTTCCTTTGATAAGCGTCAAAACATTTTCTCTTATAACTGCGCGAAAAGCATGTATTCGTGCTTAATACAACGAAACAAGCTGTTTTAGACCGAAACGAGCTAAATCACAACACATCAGTTTTACAAGTGTTCCTCTGATACGCGTCAAAACTTTTTCTCTTATAACTCCGCGAAAAGCATGTATTCTTGCTTGATACAACGAAACAAGCTGTTTTAGACCGAAACGAGCTAAATCACCACACATCGGTTTTACAAGTGTTCCTCTGATACGCGTCAAAACGTTTTCTCTTATAACAGCGCGAAAAGCTTGTATTCGTGCCTAATACAACGACACAAGCTGTTTTAGACCGAAACGAGCTAAATCACAGCACATCGGTGTTACAAGTGTTCCTCTGATACGCGTCAAAACTTTTTCTCTTATAACTGCGCGAAAACCATGTATTCGTGCTTAATACAACGAAACAAGCTGATTTAGACCGAAACGAGCTATATCACAACACCGGTTTTACAAGTGTACCTCTGATACGCGTCAAAACTTTTTCACTTATAACTGCGCGAAAAGCATGTATTCGTGCTTAATACAACGAAACAAGTTGTTTTAGACCGAAACGAGCTAAATCACAACACATCGGTTTTACAAGTGTTCCTCTGATACGCGACAAAACTTTTTCTCTTATAACTGCGCGAAAAGCCTGTATTCGTGCTTAATACAACGAAACAAGCTGATTTAGACCGAAACGAGCTATATCACAACACCTGTTTTACAAGTGTTCCTCTGATACGCGTCAAAACTTTTTCACTTATAACTGCGCGAAAAGCATGTATTCGTGCTTAATACAACGAAACAAGTTGTTTTAGACCGAAACGAGCTAAATCACAACACATCGGTTTTACAAGTGTTCCTCTGATACACGACAAAACTTTTTCTCTTATAACTGCGCGAAAAGCCTGTATTCGTGCTTAATACAACGAAACAAGCTGTTTTAGACCGAAACGAGCTAAATCACAACACATCGGTTTTACAAGTGTCCATGTGATACGCGTCAAAACTTTTTCTCTTATAACTGCGCGAAAAGCCTGTATTCGTGCTTAATAGAACGAAACAAGTTGTTTTAGACCGAGATGAGCTAAATCTGAACACATCGGTTTTACAAGTGTCCCTGTGACACGCGTCAAAACTTTTTCTCTTATAACTGCGCGAAAAGCATGTATTCTTGCTTAATACAACGAAACAAGCTGTTTTAGACCGAAACGAGCTTAATCACAACACATCGGTTTTACAAGTGTCCATGTGATACGCGTCAAAACTTTTTCTCTTATAACTGCGCGAAAAGCCTGTATTCGTGCTTAATAGAACGAAACAAGTTGTTTTAGACCGAGATGAGCTAAATCTGAACACATCGGTTTTACAAGTGTCCCTGTGACACGCGTCAAAACTTTTTCTCTTATAACTGCGCGAAAAGCATGTATTCTTGCTTAATACAACGAAACAAGCTGTTTTAGACCGAAACGAGCTTAATCACAACACCGGTTTTACAAGTGTTCCTCTGATACGCGTCAAAACTTTTTCACTTATAACTGCGCGAAAAGCATGTATTCGTGCTTAATACAACGAAACAAGTTGTTTTAGACCGAAACGAGCTAAATCACAACACATCGGTTTTACAAGTATTCCTCTGATACGCGACAAAACTTTTTCTCTTATAACTGCGCGAAAAGCCTGTATTCGTGCTTAATACAACGAAACAAGCTGTTTTAGACCGAAACGAGCTAAATCACAACAAATCGGTATTACAAGTGTTCCTCTAATACGCGTCAAAACGTTTTCTCTTATAACTGCGCGAAAAGCATGTATTCGTGCTTAATACAACGAAAAAAGCTGTTTTAGACCGAAACGAGCTATATCACAACACATCGGTTTTACAAGTGTTCCTCTGATACGCGTCAAAACTTTTTCACTTATAACTGCGCGAAAAGCATGTATTCTTGCTTAATACAACGAAACAAGCTGTTTTAGACCGAAACGAGCTTAATCACAACACATCAGTTTTACGTGTTCCTTTGATAATCGTCAAAACATTTTCTCTTATAACTGCGCGAAAAGCATGTATTCGTGCTTAATACAACGAAACAAGCTGTTTTAGACCGAATCGAGCTATATCACAACACATCGGCTTTACAAGTGTTCCTCTGATACGCGTCAAAACATTTTCTCTTATAACTGCGCGAAAAGCATGTATTCGTGCTTAATACAACGAAACAAGCTGTTTTAGACCGAAACGAGCTAAATCACCACACATCGGTTTTACAAGTGTTCCTCTGATACGCGTCAAAACTTTTTCTCTTATAACTGCGCGAAAAGCATGTATTGGTGCTTAATACAACGAAACAAGCTGTTTTAGACCGAAACCAGCTAAATCACAGCACATCGGTATTACAAGTGTTCCTCTGATACGCGTCAAAACGTTTTCTCTTATAACTGCGCGAAAAGCATGTATTCGTGCTTAATACAACGAAAAAAGCTGTTTTAGACCGAAACGAGCTATATCACAACACATCGGTTTTACAAGTGTTCCTCTGATACGCGTCAAAACTTTTTCACTTATAACTGCGCGAAAAGCATGTATTCTTGCTTAATACAACGAAACAAGCTGTTTTAGACCGAAACGAGCTTAATCACAACACATCAGTTTTACGTGTTCCTTTGATAAGCGTCAAAACATTTTCTCTTATAACTGCGCGAAAAGCATGTATTCGTGCTTAATACAACGAAACAAGCTGTTTTAGACCGAATCGAGCTATATCACAACACATCGGCTTTACAAGTGTTCCTCTGATACGCGTCAAAACATTTTCTCTTATAACTGCGCGAAAAGCATGTATTCGTGCTTAATACAACGAAACAAGCTGTTTTAGACCGAAACGAGCTAAATCACAACACATCGGTTTTACAAGTGTTCCTCTGATACGCGTCAAAACTTTTTCTCTTATAACTGCGCGAAAAGCCTGTATTCGTGCTTAATACAACGAAACAAGCTGTTTTAGACCGAAACGAGCTAAATCACAACAAATCGGTTTTACAAGTTTTCCTCTGATACGCGACAAAACTTTTTCTCTTTTAACTGCGCGAAAAGCCTGTATTCGTGCTTAATACAACGAAACAAGCTGTTTTAGACCGAAACGAGCTAAATCACAACACATCGGTTTTACAAGTGTCCCTGTGACACGCGTCAAAACTTTTTCTCTTATAACTGCGCGAATAGCATGTATTCTTGCTTAATACAACGAAACAAGCTGTTTTAGACCGAAACGAGCTTAATCACAACACATCAGTTTTACGTGTTCCTTTGATACGCGTCAAAACTTTTTCTCTTATAACTGCGCGAAAAGCATGTATTCGTGCTTAATACAACGAAACAAGCTGTTTTAGACCGAAACGAGCTATATCACAACACATCGGCTTTACAAGTGTTCCTCTGATACGCGTCAAAACATGTTCTCTTATAACTGCGCGAAAAGCATGTATTCGTGCTTAATACAACGAAACAAGCTGTTTTAGACCGAAACGAGCTAAATCACAACACATCGGTTTTACAAGTGTTCCTATGATACGCGTCAAAACTTTTTCTCTTATAACTGCGAAACAAGCTGTTTTAGACCGAAACGAGCTATATCACAACACATCGGTTTTACAAGTGTTCCTCTGATACGCGTCAAAACGTTTTCTCTTATAACTCCGCGAAAAGCATGTATTCTTGCTTGATACAACGAAACAAGCTGTTTTAGACCGAAACGAGCTAAATCACCACACATCGGTTTTACAAGTGTTCCTCTGATACGCGTCAAAACGTTTTCTCTTATAACTGCGCGAAAAGCTTGTATTCGTGCTTAATACAACGAAACAAGCTGTTTTAGACCGAAACGAGCTAAATCACAGCACATCGGTATTACAAGTGTTCCTCTGATACGCGTCAAAACTTTTTCTCTTATAACTGCGCGAAAACCATGTATTCGTGCTAATACAACGAAACAAGCTGATTTAGACCGAAACGAGCTATATCACAACATCGGTTTTACAAGTGTTCCTCTGATCGCGTCAAAACTTTTTCACTTATAACTGCGCGAAAAGCATGTATTCGTGCTTAATACAACGAAACAAATTGTTTTAGACCGAAACGAGCTAAATCACAACACATCGGGTTTTACAAGTGTCCCTGTGACACGCGTCAAAACTTTTTCTCTTATAACTGTGCGAAAAGCATGTATTCTTGCTTAATACAACGAAACGAGCTGTTTTAGACCGAAACGAAGCTAAATCACAACACATCGGTTTTACAAGTGTTCCTCTGATACGCGTCAAAACGTTTTTCTCTTATAACTGCGCGAAAAGCTTGTATTCGTGCTTAATACAACGAAACAAGCTGTTTTAGACCGAAACGAGCTAAATCACAACACATCAGTTTTACAAGTGTTCCTCTGATACGCGTCAAAACTTTTTCTCTTATAACTCCGCGAAAAGCATGTATTCTTGCTTGATACAACGAAACAAGCTGTTTTAGACCGAAACGAGCTAATCACCACACATCGGTTTTACAAGTGATTTCTCTGATACGCGTCAAAACGTTTTCTCTTATAACTGCGCGAAAAGCTTGTATTCGTGCCTAATACAACGACACAAGCTGTTTTAGACCGAAACGAGTAAATCACAGCACATCGTATTACAAGTGTTCCTCTGATACGCGTCAAAACTTTTTCTCTTATAACTGCGCGAAAACCATGTATTCGTGCTTAATCAACGAAACAAGCTGATTTAGACCGAAACGAGCTATATCACAACACCGGTTTTACAAGTGTTCCTCTGATACGCGTCAAAACTTTTTCACTTATAACTGCGCGAAAAGCATGTATTCGTGCTTATACAACGAAACAAATTGTTTTAGACCGAAACGAGCTAAATCACAACACATAGGTTTTACAAGTGTTCCTCTGATACGCGACAAAACTTTTTCTCTTATAACTGCGCGAAAAGCCTGTATTCGTGCTTAATACAACGAAACAAGCTGTTTTAGACCGAAACGAGCTAAATCACCACACATCGGTTTTACAAGTGTTCCTCTGATACGCGTCAAAACGTTTTCTCTTATAACTGCGCGAAAAGCTTGTATTCGTGCTTAATACAACGAAACAAGCTGTTTTAGACCGAAACGAGCTAAATCACAGCACATCGGTATTACAAGTGTCCCTGTGACACGCGTCAAAACTTTTTCTCTTATAACTGTGCGAAAAGCATGTATTCTTGCTTAATACAACGAAACGAGCTGTTTTAGACCGAAACGAGCTAAATCACAACACATCGGTTTTACAAGTGTTCCTCGGATACGCGTCAAAACGTTTTCTCTTATAACTGCGCGAAAAGCTTGTATTCGTGCTTAATACAACGAAACAAGCTGTTTTAGACCGAAACGAGCTAAATCACAACACATCAGTTTTACAAGTGTTCCTCTGATACGCGTCAAAACTTTTTCTCTTATAACTCCGCGAAAAGCATGTATTCTTGCTTGATACAACGAAACAAGCTGTTTTAGACCGAAACGAGCTAAATCACCACACATCGGTTTTACAAGTGTTCCTCTGATACGCGTCAAAACGTTTTCTCTTATAACTGCGCGAAAAGCTTGTATTCGTGCCTAATACAACGACACAAGCTGTTTTAGACCGAAACGAGCTAAATCACAGCACATCGGTATTACAAGTGTTCCTCTGATACGCGTCAAAACTTTTTCTCTTATAACTGCGCGAAAACCATGTATTCGTGCTTAATACAACGAAACAAGCTGATTTAGACCGAAACGAGCTATATCACAACACCGGTTTTACAAGTGTTCCTCTGATACGCGTCAAAACTTTTTCACTTATAACTGCGCGAAAAGCATGTATTCGTGCTTAATACAACGAAACAAGTTGTTTTAGACCGAAACGAGCTAAATCACAACACATCGGTTTTACAAGTGTTCCTCTGATACGCGACAAAACTTTTTCTCTTATAACTGCGCGAAAAGCCTGTATTCGTGCTTAATACAACGAAACAAGCTGATTTAGACCGAAACGAGCTATATCACAACACCGGTTTTACAAGTGTTCCTCTGATACGCGTCAAAACTTTTTCACTTATAACTGCGCGAAAAGCATGTATTCGTGCTTAATACAACGAAACAAGTTGTTTTAGACCGAAACGAGCTAAATCACAACACATCGGTTTTACAAGTGTTCCTCTGATACGCGACAAAACTTTTTCTCTTATAACTGCGCGAAAAGCCTGTATTCGTGCTTAATACAACGAAACAAGCTGTTTTAGACCGAAACGAGCTAAATCACAACACATCGGTTTTACAAGTGTCCATGTGATACGCGTCAAAACTTTTTCTCTTATAACTGCGCGAAAAGCCTGTATTCGTGCTTAATAGAACGAAACAAGTTGTTTTAGACCGAGATGAGCTAAATCTGAACACATCGGTTTTACAAGTGTCCCTGTGACACGCGTCAAAACTTTTTCTCTTATAACTGCGCGAAAAGCATGTATTCTTGCTTAATACAACGAAACAAGCTGTTTTAGACCGAAACGAGCTTAATCACAACACCGGTTTTACAAGTGTTCTTCTGATACGCGTCAAAACTTTTTCACTTATAACTGCGCGAAAAGCATGTATTCGTGCTTAATACAACGAAACAAGTTGTTTTAGACCGAAACGAGCTAAATCACAACACATCGGTTTTACAAGTATTCCTCTGATACGCGACAAAACTTTTTCTCTTATAACTGCGCGAAAAGCCTGTATTCGTGCTTAATACAACGAAACAAGCTGTTTTAGACCGAAACGAGCTAAATCACAACAAATCGGTATTACAAGTGTTCCTCTAATACGCGTCAAAACGTTTTCTCTTATAACTGCGCGAAAAGCATGTATTCGTGCTTAATACAACGAAAAAAGCTGTTTTAGACCGAAACGAGCTAAATCACAACACATCGGTTTTACAAGTGTTCTTCTGATACGCGTCAAAACTTTTTCTCTTATAACTGCGCGAAAAGCATGTATTCGTGCTTAATACAACGAAACAAGCTGTTTTAGACCGAAGCGAGCTAAATCACAACACATCGGTTTTACAAGTGTCCATGTGATACGCGTCAAAACTTTTTCTCTTATAATTGCGCGAAAAGCCTGTATTTGTGCTTAATAGAACGAAACAAGCTGTTTTAGACCGAGATGAGCTAAATCTGAACACATCGGTTTTACAAGTGTCCCTGTGACACGCGTCAAAACTTTTTCTCTTATAACTGCGCGAAAAGCATGTATTCTTGCTTAATACAACGAAACGAGCTGTTTTAGACCGAAACGAGCTAAATCACAACACATCGGTTTTACAAGTGTTCCTCTGATACGCGTCAAAACGTTTTCTCTTATAATTGCGCGAAAAGCTTGTATTCGTGCTTAATACAACGAAACAAGCTGTTTTAGACCGAAACGAGCTAAATCACAACACATCAGTTTTACAAGTGTTCCTCTGATACGCGTCAAAACTTTTTCTCTTATAACTGCGCGAAAAGCATGTATTCTTGCTTAATACAACGAAACAAGCTGTTTTAGACCGAAACGAGCTATATCACAACACATCGGTTTTACAAGTGTTCCTCTGATACGCGTCAAAACTTTTTCTCTTATAACTCCGCGAAAAGCATGTATTCTTGCTTGATACAACGAAACAAGCTGTTTTAGACCGAAACGAGCTAAATCACCACACATCGGTTTTACAAGTGTTCCTCTGATACGCGTCAAAACGTTTTCTCTTATAACTGCGCAAAAAGCTTGTATTCGTGCCTAATACAACGACACAAGCTGTTTTAGACCGAAACGAGCTAAATCACAGCACATCGGTATTACAAGTGTTCCTCTGATACGCGTCAAAACTTTTTCTCTTATAACTGCGCGAAACCCATGTATTCGTGCTTAATACAACGAAACAAGCTGATTTAGACCGAAACGAGCTATATCACAACACATCAGATTTACAAGTGTTCCGCTGATACGCGTCAAAACTTTTTCTCTTATAACTGCGCGAAAAGCATGTATTCGTGCTTAATACAACGAAACAAGCTGTTTTAGACCGAAACGAGCTAAATCACAACACATCGGTTTTACAAGTGTTCCTCTGATACGCGTCAAAACTTTTTCTCTTATAACTGCGCGAAAAGCATGTATTCGTGCTTAATACAACGAAACAAGCTGTTTTAGAACGAAACGAGCTAAATCACAGCACATCGGTATTACAAGTGTTCCTCTGATACGTGTCAAAACGTTTTTTCTTATAACTGCGCGAAAAGCATGTATTCGTGCTTAATACAACCAAACAAGCTGTTTTAGACCGAAACGAGCTATATCACAACACCGGTTTTACAAGTGTTCCTCTGATACGCGTCAAAACTTTTTCACTTATAACTGCGCGAAAAGCATGTATTCGTGCTTAATACAACGAAACAAGTTGTTTTAGACCGAAACGAGCTAAATCACAACACATCGGTTTTACAAGTGTTCCTCTGATACGCGACAAAACTTTTTCTCTTATAACTGCGCGAAAAGCCTGTATTCGTGCTTAATACAACGAAACAAGCTGTTTTAGACCGAAACGAGCTAAATCACAACACATCGGTTTTACAAGTGTCCATGTGATACGCGTCAAAACTTTTTCTCTTATAACTGCGCGAAAAGCCTGTATTCGTGCTTAATAGAACGAAACAAGTTGTTTTAGACCGAGATGAGCTAAATCTGAACACATCGGTTTTACAAGTGTCCCTGTGACACGCGTCAAAACTTTTTCACTTATAACTGCGCGAAAAGCATGTATTCGTGCTTAATACAACGAAACAAGCTGTTTTAGACCGAAACGAGCTAAATCACAACACATCGCTTTTACAAGTGTTCCTCTGATACGCGACAAAACTTGTTCTCTTATAACTGCGCGAAAAGCCTGTATTCGTGCTTAATACAACGAAACAAGCTGTTTTAGGCCAAGATGAGCTAAATCTGAACACATCGGTTTTACAAGTGTCCCTGTGACACGCGTCAAAACGTTTTCTCTTATAACTGCGCGAAAAGCATGTATTCTTGCTTAATACAAAGAAACAAGCTGTTTTAGACCGAAACGAGCTTAATCACAACACATCAGTTTTACGTGTTCCTCTGATACGCGTCAAAACTTTTTCTCTTATAACTGCGCGAAAAGCCTGTATTTGTGCCTAATAGAACGAAGCAAGCTGTTTTAGACCGAGATGAGCTAAATCTGAACACATCGGTTTTACAAGTGTCCCTGTGACACGCGTCAAAACTTTTTCTCTTATAACTGCGCGAAAAGCATGTATTCTTGCTTAATACAACGAAACGAGCTGTTTTAGACCGAAACGAGCTAAATCACAACACATCGGTTTTACAAGTGTTCCTCTGATACGCGTCAAAACGTTTTCTCTTATAACTGCGCGAAAAGCTTGTATTCGTGCTTAATACAACGAAACAAGCTGTTTTAGACCGAAACGAGCTAAATCACAACACATCAGTTTTACAAGTGTTCCTCTGATACGCGTCAAAACTTTTTCTCTTATAACTCCGCGAAAAGCATGTATTCTTGCTTGATACAACGAAACAAGCTGTTTTAGACCGAAACGAGCTAAATCACCACACATCGGTTTTACAAGTGTTCCTCTGATACGCGTCAAAACGTTTTCTCTTATAACTGCGCGAAAAGCTTGTATTCGTGCCTAATACAACGACACAAGCTGTTTTAGACCGAAACGAGCTAAATCACAGCACATCGGTATTACAAGTGTTCCTCTGATACGCGTCAAAACTTTTTCTCTTATAACTGCGCGAAAACCATGTATTCGTGCTTAATACAACGAAACAAGCTGATTTAGACCGAAACGAGCTATATCACAACACCGGTTTTACAAGTGTTCCTCTGATACGCGTCAAAACTTTTTCACTTATAACTGCGCGAAAAGCATGTATTCGTGCTTAATACAACGAAACAAGTTGTTTTAGACCGAAACGAGCTAAATCACAACACATCGGTTTTACAAGTGTTCCTCTGATACGCGACAAAACTTTTTCTCTTATAACTGCGCGAAAAGCCTGTATTCGTGCTTAATACAACGAAACAAGCTGTTTTAGACCGAAACGAGCTAAATCACAACAAATCGGTTTTACAAGTTTTCCTCTGATACGCGACAAAACTTTTTCTCTTATAACTGCGCGAAAAGCCTGTATTCGTGCTTAATACAACGAAACAAGCTGTTTTAGACCGAAACGAGCTAAATCACAACACATCGGTTTTACAAGTGTCCATGTGATACGCGTCAAAACTTTTTCTCTTATAACTGCGCGAAAAGCCTGTATTCGTGCTTAATAGAACGAAACAAGTTGTTTTAGACCGAGATGAGCTAAATCTGAACACATCGGTTTTACAAGTGTCCCTGTGACACGCGTCAAAACTTTTTCTCTTATAACTGCGCGAAAAGCATGTATTCTTGCTTAATACAACGAAACAAGCTGTTTTAGACCGAAACGAGCTTAATCACAACACCGGTTTTACAAGTGTTCCTCTGATACGCGTCAAAACTTTTTCACTTATAACTGCGCGAAAAGCATGTATTCGTGCTTAATACAACGAAACAAGTTGTTTTAGACCGAAACGAGCTAAATCACAACACATCGGTTTTACAAGTGTTCCTCTGATACGCGACAAAACTTTTTCTCTTATAACTGCGCGAAAAGCTTGTATTCGTGCCTAATACAACGAAACAAGCTGTTTTAGACCGAAACGAGCTAAATCACAGCACATCGGTATTACAAGTGTTCCTCTGATACGCGTCAAAACTTTTTCTCTTATAACTGCGCGAAACCCATGTATTCGTGCTTAATACAACGAAAAAAGCTGTTTTAGACCGAAACGAGCTATATCACAACACATCGGTTTTACAAGTGTTCCTCTGATACGCGTCAAAACTTTTTCACTTATAACTGCGCGAAAAGCATGTATTCTTGCTTAATACAACGAAACAAGCTGTTTTAGACCGAAACGAGCTTAATCACAACACATCAGTTTTACGTGTTCCTTTGATAAGCATCAAAACATTTTCTCTTATAACTGCGCGAAAAGCATGTATTCGTGCTTAATACAACGAAACAAGCTGTTTTAGACCGAATCGAGCTATATCACAACACATCGGCTTTACAAGTGTTCCTCTGATACGCGTCAAAACATTTTCTCTTATAACTGCGCGAAAAGCATGTATTCGTGCTTAATACAACGAAACAAGCTGTTTTAGACCGAAACGAGCTAAATCACAACACATCGGTTTTACAAGTGTTCCTCTGATACGCGTCAAAACTTTTTCTCTTATAACTGCGCGAAAAGCATGTATTCTTGCTTAATACAACGAAACAAGCTGTTTTAGACCGAAACGAGCTATATCACAACACATCGGTCTTACAAGTGTTCCTCAGATACGCGTCAAAACGTTTTCTCTTATAACTGCGCGAAAAGCATGTATTCGTGCTTAATACAACGAAACAAGTTGTTTTAGACCGAAACGAGCTAAATCACAACACATCGGTTTTACAAGTGTTCCTCTGATGCGCGACAAAAGTTTTTCTCTTATAACTGCGCGAAAAGCCTGTATTCGTGCTTAATACAACGAAACAAGTTGTTTTAGACCGAAACGAGCTAAATCACAACAAATCGGTTTTACAAGTTTTCCTCTGATACGCGACAAAACTTTTTCTCTTATAACTGCGCGAAAAGCCTGTATTCGTGCTTAATACAACGAAACAAGCTGTTTTAGACCGAAACGAGCTAAATCACAAGACATCGGTTTTACAAGTGTCCCTGTGACACGCGTCAAAACTTTTTCTCTTATAACTGCGCGAAAAGCATGTATTCTTGCTTAATACAACGAAACAAGCTCTTTTAGACCGAAACGAGCTTAATCACAACACATCAGTTTTACGTGTTCCTTTGATACGCGTCAAAACTTTTTCTCTTATAACTGCGCGAAAAGCATGTTCTCGTGCTTAATACAACGAAACAAGCTGTTTTAGACCGAAACGAGCTATATCACAACACATCGGCTTTACAAGTGTTGCTCTGATACGCCTCAAAGCATGTTCTCTTATAACTGCGCGAAAAGCATGTATTCGTGCTTAATACAACGAAACAAGCTGTTTTAGACCGAAACGAGCTAAATCACAACACATCGGTTTTACAAGTGTTCCTCTGATACGCAAACTTTTTCTCTTATAAATGCGCGAAAAGCATGTATTCGTGCTTAATACAACGAAACAAGCTGTTTTAGGCCAAGATGAGCTAAATCTGAACACATCGGTTTTACAAGTGTCCCTGTGACACGCGTCAAAACTTTTTCTCTTATAACTGCGCGAAAAGCATGTATTCTTGCTTAATACAACGAAACAAGCTGTTTTAGGACCGAAACGAGCTAAATCACAACACATCGGTTTTACAAGTGTTCCTCTGATACGCGTCAAAACTTTTTCTCTTATAACTGCGCGAAAAGCTTGTATTCGTGCCTAATACAACGAAACAAGCTGTTTTAGACCGAAACGTGTTCCTCTGATACGCGTCAAAACTTTTTCTCTTATAACTGCGCGAAAAGCATGTATTCGTGCTTAATACAACGAAACAAACTGTTTTAGACCGAAACGAGGTATATCACAACGCATCGGCTTTACAAGTGTTCCTCTGATACGCGTCAAAACATTTTCTCTTATAACTGCGCGAAAAAGCATGTATTCATGCTTAATACAACGAAACAAGATGTTTTAGACCGAAACGAGCTAAATCACAACACATCGGTTTTACAAGTGTTCCTCTGATACGCGTCAAAACTTTTTCTCTTATAACTGCGCGAAAAAGCATGTATTCTTGCTTAATACAACGAAACAAGCTGTCTTAGACCGAAATGAGCTATATCACAACACATCGGTTTTACGTGTTCCTCTGATACGCGTCAAAACGTTTTCTGTTATAACTCCGCGAAAAGCATGTATTCTTGCTTGATACAACGAAACAAGCTGTTTTAGACCGAAACGAGCTAAATCACCACACATCGGTTTTACAAGTGTTCCTCTGATACGCGTCAAACTTTTTCTCTTATAACTGCGCGAAAAGCATGTATTCTTGCTTAATACAACGAAACAAGCTGTTTTAGACCGAAACGAGCTATATCACAACACATCGGTTTTACAAGTGTTCTTCTGATACGCGTCAAAACTTTTTCTCTTATAACTGCGCGAAAAGCATGTATTCGTGCTTAATACAACGAAACAAGCTGTTTTAGACCGAAACGAGCTAAATCACAACACATCGGTTTTACAAGTGTTCCTCTGATACGCGTCAAAACTTTTTCTCTTATAACTGCGCGAAAAGCATGTATTCTTGCTTAATACAACGAAACAAGCTGTTTTAGACCGAAACGAGCTAAATTACAACACATCGGTTTTACAAGTGTTCCTCTGATACGCGTCAAAACGTTCTCTTATAACTCCGCGAAAAGCATGTATTCTTGCTTGATACAACGAAACAAGCTGTTTTAGACCGAAACGAGCTAAATCACCACACATCGGTTTTACAAGTGTTCCTCTGATACGCGTCAAAACGATTTCTCTTATAACTGCGCGAAAAGCTTGGATTCGTGCTTAATACAACGAAACAAGCTGTTTTAGACCGAAACGAGCTAAATCACAGCACATCGGTTTTACAAGTGTTCCTCTGATACGCGACAAAACTTTTTCTCTTATACCTGCGCGAAAAGCATGTATTCGTGCTTAATACAACGAAACAAGCTGTTTTAGACCGAAACGAGCTAAATCACAGCACATCGGTATTACAAGTGTTCCTCTGATACGCGTCAAAACTTTTTCACTTATAACTGCGCGAAAAGCATGTATTCGTGCTTAATACAACGAAACAAGTTGTTTTAGACCGAAACGAGCTAAATCACAACACATCGGTTTTACAAGTGTTCCTCTGATACGCGACAAAACTTTTTCTCTTATAACTGCGCGAAAAGCCTGTATTCGTGCTTAATACAACGAAACAAGCTGTTTTAGACCGAAACGAGCTAAATCACAAACACATCGGTTTTACAAGTGTCCATGTGATACGCGTCAAAACTTTTTCTCTTATAACTGCGCGAAAAGCCTGTATTCGTGCTTAATAGAACGAAACAAGTTGTTTTAGACCGAGATGAGCTAAATCTGAACACATCGGTTTTACAAGTGTCCCTGTGACACGCGTCAAAACTTTTTCACTTATAACTGCGCGAAAAGCATGTATTCGTGCTTAATACAACGAAACAAGCTGTTTTAGACCGAAACGAGCTAAATCACAACACATCGCTTTTACAAGTGTTCCTCTGATACGCGACAAAACTTGTTCTCTTATAACTGCGCGAAAAGCCTGTATTCGTGCTTAATACAACGAAACAAGCTGTTTTAGGCCAAGATGAGCTAAATCTGAACACATCGGTTTTACAAGTGTCCCTGTGACACGCGTCAAAACGTTTTCTCTTATAACTGCGCGAAAAGCATGTATTCTTGCTTAATACAAAGAAACAAGCTGTTTTAGACCGAAACGAGCTTAATCACAACACATCAGTTTTACGTGTTCCTCTGATACGCGTCAAAACTTTTTCTCTTATAACTGCGCGAAAAGCCTGTATTTGTGCCTAATAGAACGAAGCAAGCTGTTTTAGACCGAGATGAGCTAAATCTGAACACATCGGTTTTACAAGTGTCCCTGTGACACGCGTCAAAACTTTTTCTCTTATAACTGCGCGAAAAGCATGTATTCTTGCTTAATACAACGAAACGAGCTGTTTTGAACCGAAACGAGCTAAATCACAACACATCGGTTTTACAAGTGTTCCTCTGATACGCGTCAAAACGTTTTCTCTTATAACTGCGCGAAAAGCTTGTATTCGTTCTTAATACAACGAAACAAGCTGTTTTAGACCGAAACGAGCTAAATCACAACACATCAGTTTTACAAGTGTTCCTCTGATACGCGTCAAAACTTTTTCTCTTATAACTCCGCGAAAAGCATGTATTCTTGCTTGATACAACGAAACAAGCTGTTTTAGACCGAAACGAGCTAAATCACCACACATCGGTTTTACAAGTGTTCCTCTGATACGCGTCAAAACGTTTTCTCTTATAACTGCGCGAAAAGCTTGTATTCGTGCCTAATACAACGACACAAGCTGTTTTAGACCGAAACGAGCTAAATCACAGCACATCGGTATTACAAGTGTTCCTCTGATACGCGTCAAACCTTTTCTCTTATAACTGCGCGAAAACCATGTATTCGTGCTTAATACAACGAAACAAGCTGATTTAGACCGAAACGAGCTATATCACAACACCGGTTTTACAAGTGTTCCTCTGATACGCGTCAAAACTTTTTCACTTATAACTGCGCGAAAAGCATGTATTCGTGCTTAATACAACGAAACAAGTTGTTTTAGACCGAAACGAGCTAAATCACAACACATCGGTTTTACAAGTGTTCCTCTGATACGCGACAAAACTTTTTCTCTTATAACTGCGCGAAAAGCCTGTATTCGTGCTTAATACAACGAAACAAGCTGTTTTAGACCGAAACGAGCTAAATCACAACAAATCGGTTTTACAAGTTTTCCTCTGATACGCGACAAAACTTTTTCTCTTATAACTGCGCGAAAAGCCTGTATTCGTGCTTAATACAACGAAACAAGCTGTTTTAGACCGAAACGAGCTAAATCACAACACATCGGTTTTACAAGTGTCCATGTGATACGCGTCAAAACTTTTTCTCTTATAACTGCGCGAAAAGCCTGTATTCGTGCTTAATAGAACGAAACAAGTTGTTTTAGACCGAGATGAGCTAAATCTGAACACATCGGTTTTACAAGTGTCCCTGTGACACGCGTCAAAACTTTTTCTCTTATAACTGCGCGAAAAGCATGTATTCTTGCTTAATACAACGAAACAAGCTGTTTTAGACCGAAACGAGCTTAATCACAACACCGGTTTTACAAGTGTTCCTCTGATACGCGTCAAAACTTTTTCACTTATAACTGCGCGAAAAGCATGTATTCGTGCTTAATACAACGAAACAAGTTGTTTTAGACCGAAACGAGCTAAATCACAACACATCGGTTTTACAAGTGTTCCTCTGATACGCGACAAAACTTTTTCTCTTATAACTGCGCGAAAAGCTTGTATTCGTGCCTAATACAACGAAACAAGCTGTTTTAGACCGAAACGAGCTAAATCACAACAAATCGGTATTACAAGTGTTCCTCTAATACGCGTCAAAACGTTTTCTCTTATAACTGCGCGAAAAGCATGTATTCGTGCTTAATACAACGAAAAAAGCTGTTTTAGACCGAAACGAGCTATATCACAACACATCGGTTTTACAAGTGTTCCTCTGATACGCGTCAAAACTTTTTCACTTATAACTGCGCGAAAAGCATGTATTCTTGCTTAATACAACGAAACAAGCTGTTTTAGACCGAAACGAGCTTAATCACAACACATCAGTTTTACGTGTTCCTTTGATAAGCATCAAAACATTTTCTCTTATAACTGCGCGAAAAGCATGTATTCGTGCTTAACACAACGAAACAAGCTGTTTTAGACCGAATCGAGCTATATCACAACACATCGGCTTTACAAGTGTTCCTCTGATACGCGTCAAAACATTTTCTCTTATAACTGCGCGAAAAGCATGTATTCGTGCTTAATACAACGAAACAAGCTGTTTTAGACCGAAACGAGCTAAATCACAACACATCGGTTTTACAAGTGTTCCTCTGATACGCGTCAAAACTTTTTCTCTTATAACTGCGCGAAAAGCATGTATTCTTGCTTAATACAACGAAACAAGCTGTTTTAGACCGAAACGAGCTATATCACAACACATCGGTCTTACAAGTGTTCCTCAGATACGCGTCAAAACGTTTTCTCTTATAACTGCGCGAAAAGCATGTATTCGTGCTTAATACAACGAAACAAGTTGTTTTAGACCGAAACGAGCTAAATCACAACACATCGGTTTTACAAGTGTTCCTCTGATGCGCGACAAAAGTTTTTCTCTTGTAACTGCGCGAAAAGCCTGTATTCGTGCTTAATACAACGAAACAAGCTGTTTTAGACCGAAACGAGCTAAATCACAACAAATCGGTTTTACAAGTTTTCCTCTGATACGCGACAAAACTTTTTCTCTTATAACTGCGCGAAAAGCCTGTATTCGTGCTTAATACAACGAAACAAGCTGTTTTAGACCGAAACGAGCTAAATCACAAGACATCGGTTTTACAAGTGTCCCTGTGACACGCGTCAAAACTTTTTCTCTTATAACTGCGCGAAAAGCATGTATTCTTGCTTAATACAACGAAACAAGCTCTTTTAGACCGAAACGAGCTTAATCACAACACATCAGTTTTACGTGTTCCTTTGATACGCGTCAAAACTTTTTCTCTTATAACTGCGCGAAAAGCATGTTCTCGTGCTTAATACAACGAAACAAGCTGTTTTAGACCGAAACGAGCTATATCACAACACATCGGCTTTACAAGTGTTGCTCTGATACGCCTCAAAGCATGTTCTCTTATAACTGCGCGAAAAGCATGTATTCGTGCTTAATACAACGAAACAAGCTGTTTTAGACCGAAACGAGCTAAATCACAACACATCGGTTTTACAAGTGTTCCTCTGATACGCGTCAAAACTTTTTCTCTTATAAATGCGCGAAAAGCATGTATTCGTGCTTAATACAACGAAACAAGCTGTTTTAGGCCAAGATGAGCTAAATCTGAACACATCGGTTTTACAAGTGTCCCTGTGACACGCGTCAAAACTTTTTCTCTTATAACTGCGCGAAAAGCATGTATTCTTGCTTAATACAACGAAACAAGCTGTTTTAGACCGAAACGAGCTAAATCACAACACATCGGTTTTACAAGTGTTCCTCTGATACGCGTCAAAACTTTTTCTCTTATAACTGCGCGAAAAGCTTGTATTCGTGCCTAATACAACGAAACAAGCTGTTTTAGACCGAAACGTGTTCCTCTGATACGCGTCAAAACTTTTTCTCTTATAACTGCGCGAAAAGCATGTATTCGTGCTTAATACAACGAAACAAACTGTTTTAGACCGAAACGAGGTATATCACAACGCATCGGCTTTACAAGTGTTCCTCTGATACGCGTCAAAACATTTTCTCTTATAACTGCGCGAAAAGCATGTATTCATGCTTAATACAACGAAACAAGCTGTTTTAGACCGAAACGAGCTAAATCACAACACATCGGTTTTACAAGTGTTCCTCTGATACGCGTCAAAACTTTTTCTCTTATAACTGCGCGAAAAGCATGTATTCTTGCTTAATACAACGAAACAAGCTGTCTTAGACCGAAATGAGCTATATCACAACACATCGGTTTTACGTGTTCCTCTGATACGCGTCAAAACGTTTTCTGTTATAACTCCGCGAAAAGCATGTATTCTTGCTTGATACAACGAAACAAGCTGTTTTAGACCGAAACGAGCTAAATCACCACACATCGGTTTTACAAGTGTTCCTCTGATACGCGTCAAACTTTTTCTCTTATAACTGCGCGAAAAGCATGTATTCTTGCTTAATACAACGAAACAAGCTGTTTTAGACCGAAACGAGCTATATCACAACACATCGGTTTTACAAGTGTTCTTCTGATACGCGTCAAAACTTTTTCTCTTATAACTGCGCGAAAAGCATGTATTCGTGCTTAATACAACGAAACAAGCTGTTTTAGACCGAAACGAGCTAAATCACAACACATCGGTTTTACAAGTGTTCCTCTGATACGCGTCAAAACTTTTTCTCTTATAACTGCGCGAAAAGCATGTATTCTTGCTTAATACAACGAAACAAGCTGTTTTAGACCGAAACGAGCTAAATTACAACACATCGGTTTTACAAGTGTTCCTCTGATACGCGTCAAAACGTTCTCTTATAACTCCGCGAAAAGCATGTATTCTTGCTTGATACAACGAAACAAGCTGTTTTAGACCGAAACGAGCTAAATCACCACACATCGGTTTTACAAGTGTTCCTCTGATACGCGTCAAAACGATTTCTCTTATAACTGCGCGAAAAGCTTGGATTCGTGCTTAATACAACGAAACAAGCTGTTTTAGACCGAAACGAGCTAAATCACAGCACATCGGTTTTACAAGTGTTCCTCTGATACGCGACAAAACTTTTTCTCTTATAACTGCGCGAAAAGCATGTATTCGTGCTTAATACAACGAAACAAGCTGTTTTAGACCGAAACGAGCTAAATCACAGCACATCGGTATTACAAGTGTTCCTCTGATACGCGTCAAAACGTTTTCTCTTATAACTGCGCGAAAAGCATATATTCGTGCTTAATACAACGAAACAAGCTGTTTTAGACCGAAACGAGCTATATCAGAACACATCGGTTTTACAAGTGTTCCTCTGATACGCGTCAAAACTTTTTCACTTATAACTGCGCGAAAAGCATGTATTCGTGCTTAATACAACGAAACAAGCTGTTTTAGACCGAAACGAGCTATTTCACAACACATCGGTTTTACAAGTGTTCCTCTGATACGCGACAAAACTTGTTCTCTTATAACTGCGCGAAAAGCCTGTATTCGTGCTTAATACAACGAAACAAGCTGTTTTAGGCCAAGATGAGCTAAATCTGAACACATCGGTTTTACAAGTGTCCCTGTGACACGCGTCAAAACTTTTTCTCTTATAACTGCGCGAAAAGCATGTATTCTTGCTTAATACAACGAAACAAGCTGTTTTAGACCGAAACGAGCTAAATCACAACACATCGGTTTTACAAGTGTTCCTCTGATACGCGTCAAAACTTTTTCTCTTATAACTGCGCGAAAAGCTTGTATTCGTGCCTAATACAACGAAACAAGCTGTTTTAGACCGAAACGTGTTCCTCTGATACGCGTCAAAACTTTTTCTCTGATAACTGCGCGAAAAGCATGTATTCGTGCTTAATACAACGAAACAAGCTGTTTTAGACCGAAACGAGATATATCACAACGCATCGGCTTTACAAGTGTTCCTCTGATACGCGTCAAAACATTTTCTCTTATAACTGCGCGAAAAGCATGTATTCATGCTTAATACAACGAAACAAGCTGTTTTAAACCGAAACGAGCTAAATCACAACACATCGGTTTTACAAGTGTTCCTCTGATACGCGTCAAAACTTTTTCTCTTATAACTGCGCGAAAAGCATGTATTCTTGCTTAATACAACGAAACAAGCTGTCTTAGACCGAAATGAGCTATATCACAACACATCGGTTTTACGTGTTCCTCTGATACGCGTCAAAACGTTTTCTGTTATAACTCCTCGAAAAGCATGTATTCTTGCTTGATACAACGAAACCAGCTGTTTTAGACCGAAACGAGCTAAATCACAACACATCGGTTTTACGTGTTCCTCTGATACGCGTCAAAACTTTTTCTCTTATAACTGCGCGAAAAGCATGTATTCGTGCTTAATACAACGAAACAAGCTGTTTTAGAGCGAAACGAGCTAAATTACAACTCATCGGTTTTACAAGTGTTCCTCTGATACGCGTCAAAACTTTTTCTCTTATAACTGCGCGAAAAGCCTGTATTCGTGCTTAATAGAACGAAACAAGCTGTTTTAGACCGAGATGAGCTAAATCTGAACACATCGGTTTTACAAGTGTCCCTGTGACACGCGTCAAATCTTTTTCTCTTATAACTGCGCGAAAAACATGTATTCTTGCCTAATACAACGAAACAAGCTGTTTTAGACCGAAACGAGCTTAATCACAACACATCAGTTTTATGTGTTCCTTTGATACGCGTCAAAACTTTTTCTCTTATAACTGCGCGAAAAGCATGTATTCGTGCTTAATACAACGAAACAAGCTGTTTTAGACCGAAACGAGCTATATCACAACACAACGGCTTTACAAGTGTTCCTCTGATACGCCTCAAAGCATGTTCTCTTATAACTGCGCGAAAAGCATGTATTCGTGCTTAATACAACGAAACAAGCTGTTTTAGACCGAAACGAGCTAAATCACAACACATCGGTTTTACAAGTGTTCCTCTGATACGCGTCAAAACTTTTTCTCTTATAACTGCGCGAAAAGCATGTATTCGTGCTTAATACAACGAAACAAGCTGTTTTAGGCCAAGATGAGCTAAATCTGAACACATCGGTTTTACAAGTGTCCCTGTGACACGCGTCAAAACTTTTTCTCTTATAACTGCGCGAAAAGCATGTATTCTTGCTTAATACAACGAAACAAGCTGTTTTAGACCGAAACGAGCTAAATCACAACACATCGGTTTTACAAGTGTTCCTCTGATACGCGTCAAAACTTTTTCTCTTATAACTGCGCGAAAAGCATGTATTCGTGCTTAATACAACGAAACAAGCTGTTTTAGGCCAAGATGAGCTAAATCTGAACACATCGGTTTTACAAGTGTCCCTGTGACACGCGTCAAAACTTTTTCTCTTATAACTGCGCGAAAAGCATGTATTCTTGCTTAATACAACGAAACAAGCTGTTTTAGACCGAAACGAGCTAAATCACAACACATCGGTTTTACAAGTGTTCCTCTGATACGCGTCAAAACTTTTTCTCTTATAACTGCGCGAAAAGCTTGTATTCGTGCCTAATACAACGAAACAAGCTGTGTTAGACCGAAACGTGTTCCTCTGATACGCGTCAAAACTTTTTCTCTTATAACTGCGCGAAAAGCATGTATTCGTGCTTAATACAACGAAACAAACTGTTTTAGACCGAAACGAGGTATATCACAACGCATCGGCTTTACAAGTGTTCCTCTGATACGCGTCAAAACATTTTATCTTATAACTGCGCGAAAAGCATGTATTCATGCTTAATACAACGAAACAAGCTGTTTTAGACCGAAACGAGCTAAATCACAACACATCGGTTTTACAAGTGTTCCTCTGATACGCGTCAAAACTTTTTCTCTTATAACTGCGCGAAAAGCATGTATTCTTGCTTAATACAACGAAACAAGCTGTCTTAGACCGAAATGAGCTATATCACAACACATCAGTTTTACGTGTTCCTCTGATACGCGTCAAAACGTTTTCTGTTATAACTCCGCGAAAAGCATGTATTCTTGCTTGATACAACGAAACAAGCTGTTTTAGACCGAAACGAGCTAAATCACCACACATCGGTTTTACAAGTGTTCCTCTGATACGCGTCAAAACTTTTTCTCTTATAACTGCGCGAAAAGCATGTATTCTTGCTTAATACAACGAAACAAGCTGTTTTAGACCGAAACGAGATATATCACAACGCATCGGCTTTACAAGTGTTCCTCTGATACGCGTCAAAACATTTTCTCTTATAACTGCGCGAAAAGCATGTATTCATGCTTAATACAACGAAACAAGCTGTTTTAAACCGAAACGAGCTAAATCACAACACATCGGTTTTACAAGTGTTCCTCTGATACGCGTCAAAACTTTTTCTCTTATAACTGCGCGAAAAGCATGTATTCTTGCTTAATACAACGAAACAAGCTGTCTTAGACCGAAATGAGCTATATCACAACACATCGGTTTTACGTGTTCCTCTGATACGCGTCAAAACGTTTTCTGTTATAACTCCTCGAAAAGCATGTATTCTTGCTTGATACAACGAAACCAGCTGTTTTAGACCGAAACGAGCTAAATCACAACACATCGGTTTTACGTGTTCCTCTGATACGCGTCAAAACTTTTTCTCTTATAACTGCGCGAAAAGCATGTATTCGTGCTTAATACAACGAAACAAGCTGTTTTAGAGCGAAACGAGCTAAATTACAACTCATCGGTTTTACAAGTGTTCCTCTGATACGCGTCAAAACTTTTTCTCTTATAACTGCGCGAAAAGCCTGTATTCGTGCTTAATAGAACGAAACAAGCTGTTTTAGACCGAGATGAGCTAAATCTGAACACATCGGTTTTACAAGTGTCCCTGTGACACGCGTCAAATCTTTTTCTCTTATAACTGCGCGAAAAACATGTATTCTTGCCTAATACAACGAAACAAGCTGTTTTAGACCGAAACGAGCTTAATCACAACACATCAGTTTTACGTGTTCCTTTGATACGCGTCAAAACTTTTTCTCTTATAACTGCGCGAAAAGCATGTATTCGTGCTTAATACAACGAAACAAGCTGTTTTAGACCGAAACGAGCTATATCACAACACAACGGCTTTACAAGTGTTCCTCTGATACGCCTCAAAGCATGTTCTCTTATAACTGCGCGAAAAGCATGTATTCGTGCTTAATACAACGAAACAAGCTGTTTTAGACCGAAACGAGCTAAATCACAACACATCGGTTTTACAAGTGTTCCTCTGATACGCGTCAAAACTTTTTCTCTTATAACTGCGCGAAAAGCATGTATTCGTGCTTAATACAACGAAACAAGCTGTTTTAGGCCAAGATGAGCTAAATCTGAACACATCGGTTTTACAAGTGTCCCTGTGACACGCGTCAAAACTTTTTCTCTTATAACTGCGCGAAAAGCATGTATTCGTGCTTAATACAACGAAACAAGCTGTTTTAGACCGAAACGAGCTAAATCACAACACATCGGTTTTACAAGTGTTCCTCTGATACGCGTCAAAACTTTTTCTCTTATAACTGCGCGAAAAGCATGTATTCGTGCTTAATACAACGAAACAAGCTGTTTTAGGCCAAGATGAGCTAAATCTGAACACATCGGTTTTACAAGTGTCCCTGTGACACGCGTCAAAACTTTTTCTCTTATAACTGCGCGAAAAGCATGTATTCTTGCTTAATACAACGAAACAAGCTGTTTTAGACCGAAACGAGCTAAATCACAACACATCGGTTTTACAAGTGTTCCTCTGATACGCGTCAAAACTTTTTCTCTTATAACTGCGCGAAAAGCTTGTATTCGTGCCTAATACAACGAAACAAGCTGTGTTAGACCGAAACGTGTTCCTCTGATACGCGTCAAAACTTTTTCTCTTATAACTGCGCGAAAAGCATGTATTCGTGCTTAATACAACGAAACAAACTGTTTTAGACCGAAACGAGGTATATCACAACGCATCGGCTTTACAAGTGTTCCTCTGATACGCGTCAAAACATTTTATCTTATAACTGCGCGAAAAGCATGTATTCATGCTTAATACAACGAAACAAGCTGTTTTAGACCGAAACGAGCTAAATCACAACACATCGGTTTTACAAGTGTTCCTCTGATACGCGTCAAAACTTTTTCTCTTATAACTGCGCGAAAAGCATGTATTCTTGCTTAATACAACGAAACAAGCTGTCTTAGACCGAAATGAGCTATATCACAACACATCAGTTTTACGTGTTCCTCTGATACGCGTCAAAACGTTTTCTGTTATAACTCCGCGAAAAGCATGTATTCTTGCTTGATACAACGAAACAAGCTGTTTTAGACCGAAACGAGCTAAATCACCACACATCGGTTTTACAAGTGTTCCTCTGATACGCGTCAAAACTTTTTCTCTTATAACTGCGCGAAAAGCATGTATTCTTGCTTAATACAACGAAACAAGCTGTTTTAGACCGAAACGAGCTAAATCACAACACATCGGTTTTACGTGTTCCTCTGATACGCGTCAAAACTTTTTCTCTTATAACTGCGCGAAAAGCATGTATTCGTGCTTAATACAACGAAACAAGCTGTTTTAGAGCGAAACGATCTAAATTACAACACATCGGTTTTACAAGTGTTCCTCTGATACGCGTCAAAACTTTTTCTCTTATAACTGTGCGAAAAGCCTGTATTCGGGCTTAATAGAACGAAACAAGCTGTTTTAGACCGAGATGAGCTAAATCTGAACACATCGATTTTACAAGTGTCCCTGTGACTCGCGTCAAAACTTTTTCTCTTATAACTGCGCGAAAAACATGTATTCTTGCTTAATACAACGAAACAAGCTGTTTTAGACCGAAACGAGCTTAATCACAACACATCAGTTTTACGTGTTCCTTTGATACGCGTCAAAACTTTTTCTCTTATAACTGCGCGAAAAGCATGTATTCGTGCTTAATACAACGAAACAAGCTGTTTTAGACCGAAACGAGCTATATCACAACACATCGGCTTTACAAGTGTTCCTCTGATACGCGTCAAAACTTTTTCTCTTATAACTGCGCGAAAAGCATGTATTCGTGCTTAATACAACGAAACAAGCTGTTTTAGACCGAAACGAGCTAAATCACAGCACATCGGTATTACAAGTGTTCCTCTGATACGCGTCAAAACGTTTTCTCTTATAACTCGCGAAAAGCATGTATTCGTGCTTAATACAACGGAACAAGCTGTTTTAGACCGAAACGAGCTATATCACAACACATCGGTTTTACAAGTGTTCCTCTGATAAGCGTCAAAACTTTTTCACCTATAACTGCGCGAAAAGCATGTATTCGTGCTTAATACAACGAAACAAGCTGTTTTAGACCGAAACGAGCTAAATCACAACACATAGGTTTTACAAGTGTTCCTCTGATACGCGTCAAAACTTTTTCTCCTATAACTGCGCGAAAAGCATGTATTCTTGCTTAATACAACGAAACAAGCTGTTTTAGACCGAAATGAGCTAAATCACAACACTTCGGTTTTACAAGTGTTCCTCTGATACGCGTCAAAACTTTTTCTCTTATAACTGCGCGAAAAGCGTGTATTCGTGCTTAATACAACGAAACAAGCTGTTTTAGACCGAAACGAGCTAAATTACAACACATCGGTTTTACAAGTGTTCCTCTGATACGCGTCAAAACTTTTTCTCTTATAACTGTGCGAAAAGCCTGTATTCGGGCTTAATAGAACGAAACAAGCTGTTTTAGACCGAGATGAGCTAAATCTGAACACATCGATTTTACAAGTGTCCCTGTGACACGCGTCAAAACTTTTTCTCTTATAACTGCGCGAAAAACATGTATTCTTGCTTAATACAACGAAACAAGCTGTTTTAGACCGAAACGAGCTTAATCACAACACATCAGTTTTACGTGTTCCTTTGATACGCGTCAAAACTTTTTCTCTTATAACTGCGCGAAAAGCATGTATTCGTGCTTAATACAACGAAACAAGCTGTTTTAGACCGAAACGAGCTATATCACAACACATCGGCTTTACAAGTGTTCCTCTGATACGCGTCAAAACTTTTTCTCTTATAACTGCGCGAAAAGCATGTATTCGTGCTTAATACAACGAAACAAGCTGTTTTAGACCGAAACGAGCTAAATCACAGCACATCGGTATTACAAGTGTTCCTCTGATACGCGTCAAAACGTTTTCTCTTATAACTCGCGAAAAGCATGTATTCGTGCTTAATACAACGGAACAAGCTGTTTTAGACCGAAACGAGCTATATCACAACACATCGGTTTTACAAGTGTTCCTCTGATAAGCGTCAAAACTTTTTCACCTATAACTGCGCGAAAAGCATGTATTCGTGCTTAATACAACGAAACAAGCTGTTTTAGACCGAAACGAGCTAAATCACAACACATCGGTTTTACAAGTGTTCCTCTGATACGCGTCAAAACTTTTTCTCCTATAACTGCGCGAAAAGCATGTATTCTTGCTTAATACAACGAAACAAGCTGTTTTAGACCGAAATGAGCTAAATCACAACACATCGGTTTTACAAGTGTTCCTCTGATACGCGTCAAAACTTTTTCTCTTATAACTGCGCGAAAAGCATGTATTCGTGCTTAATACAACGAAACAAGCTGTTTTAGACCGAAACGAGCTAAATCACAGCACATCGGTATTACAAGTGTTCCTCTGATACGCGTCAAAACGTTTTCTCTTATAACTGCGCGAAAAGCATATATTCGTGCTTAATACAACGAAACAAGCTGTTTTAGACCGAAACGAGCTATATCAAAACACATCGGTTTTACAAGTGTTCCTCTGATACGCGTCAAAACTTTTTCCCTTATAACTGCGCGAAAAGCATGTATTCGTGCTTAATACAACGAAACAAGCTGTTTTAGACCGAAACGAGCTATTTCAGAACACATCGGTTTTACAAGTGTTCCTCTGATACGCGACAAAACTTGTTCTCTTATAACTGTGCGAAAAGCATGTATTCGTGCCTAATAAAACGAAACAAGCTGTTTTAGACCGAAACGAGCTTAATCGCAACACATCAGTTTTACGTGTTCCTCTGATACGCGTCAAAACTTTTCACCTATAACTGCGCGAAAAGCATGTATTCGTGCTTAATACAACGAAACAAGCTGTTTTAGACCGAAACGAGCTAAATCACAACACATCGGTTTTACAAGTGTTCCTCTGATACGCGTCAAAACTTTTTCTCCTATAACTGCGCGAAAAGCATGTATTCTTGCTTAATACAACGAAACAAGCTGTTTTAGACCGAAATGAGCTAAATCACAACACATCGGTTTTACAAGTGTTCCTCTGATACGCGTCAAAACTTTTTCTCTTATAACTGCGCGAAAAGCATGTATTCGTGCTTAATACAACGAAACAAGCTGTTTTAGACCGAAACGAGCTAAATCACAGCACATCGGTATTACAAGTGTTCCTCTGATACGCGTCAAAACGTTTTCTCTTATAACTGAGCGAAAAGCATATATTCGTGCTTAATACAACGAAACAAGCTGTTTTAGACCGAAACGAGCTATATCAAAACACATCGGTTTTACAAGTGTTCCTCTGATACGCGTCAAAACTTTTTCCCTTATAACTGCGCGAAAAGCATGTATTCGTGCTTAATACAACGAAACAAGCTGTTTTAGACCGAAACGAGCTATTTCACAACACATCGGTTTTACAAGTGTTCCTCTGATACGCGACAAAACTTGTTCTCTTATAACTGTGCGAAAAGCATGTATTCGTGCCTAATAAAACGAAACAAGCTGTTTTAGACCGAAACGAGCTTAATCGCAACACATCAGTTTTACGTGTTCCTCTGATACGCGTCAAAACTTTTTCTCTTATAACTGCGCGAAAAGCGTGTATTCGTGCTTAATACAACGAAACAAGCTGTTTTAGACCAAAACGAGCTAAATCACAACACATCGGTTTTACAAGTGTTCCTCTGATACGCGTCAAAACTTTTTCTCTTATAACTGCGCGAAAAGCATGTATTCGTGCTTAATACAACGAAACAACCTGTTTTAGACCGAAACGAGCTAAATCACAGCACATCGGTATTACAAGTGTTCCTCTGATACGCGTCAAAACGTTTTCTCTTATAACTGCGCGAAAAGCATATATTCGTGCTTAATACAACGAAACAAGCTGTTTTAGACCGAAACGAGCTATATCAAAACACATCGGTTTTACAAGTGTTCCTCTGATACGCGTCAAAACTTTTTCCCTTACAACTGCGCGAAAAGCATGTATTCGTGCTTAATACAACGAAACAAGCTGTTTTAGACCGAAACGAGCTATTTCACAACACATCGGTTTTACAAGTGTTCCTCTGATACGCGACAAAACTTGTTCTCTTATAACTGCGCGAAAAGCCTGTATTCGTGCTTAATACAACGAAACAAGCTGTTTTAGACCGAAACGAGCTATATCACAACATATCGGTTTTACCTGTTCCTCTGATACGCGTCAAAACGTTTTCTCATAACTCCGCGAAAAGCATGTATTCTTGCTTGATACAACGAAACAAGCTGTTTTAGACCGAAACGAACTAAATCACCACACATCGGTTTTACAAGTGTTCCTCTGATACGCGTCAAAACTTTTTCTTTTATAACTGCGCGAAAAGCATGTATTCTTGCTTAATACAACGAAACAAGCTGTTTTAGACCGAAACGAGCTATATCACAACACATCGGTTTTACAAGTGTTCCTCTGATACGCGTCAAAACTTTTTCTCTTATAACTGCGCGAAAAGCATGTATTCTTGCTTAATACAACGAAACAAGTTGTTTTAGACCGAAACGAGCTATATCACAACACATCGGCTTTACAAGTGTTCCTCTGATACGCGTCAAAACATGTTCTCTTATAACTGCGCGAAAAGCATGTATTCGTGCTTAATACAACGAAACAAGCTGTTTTAGACCGAAACGAGCTATATCACAACACATCGGTTTACAAGTGTTCCTCTGATACGCGTCAAAACATGTTCTCTTATAACTGCGCGAAAAGCATGTATTCATGCTTAATACAACGAAACAAGCTGTTTTAGACCGAAACGAGCTAAATCACAACACATCGGTTTTACAAGTGTTCCTCTGATACGCGTCAAAACTTTTTCTATTATAACTGTGCGAAAAGCATGTATTCGTGCTTAATACAACGAAACAAGCTGTTTTAGACCGAAACGAGCTAAATCACAACACATCGGTTTTACAGTGTTCCTCTGATACGCGTCAAAACTTTTTCTCTTATAACTGCGCGAAAAGCATGTATTCGTGCTTAATACAACGAAACAAGCTGTTTTAGACCGAAACGAGCTAAATCACCACACATCGGTTTTACAAGTGTTCCTCTGATACGCGTCAAAACTTTTTCTCTTATAACTGCGCGAAAAGCCTGTATTCGTGCTTAATACAACGAAACAAGCTGTTTTAGGCCAAGATGAGCTAAATCTGAACACATCGGATTTACAAGTGTCCCTGTGACACGCGTCAAAACTTTTTCTCTTATAACTGCGCGAAAAGCATGTATTCTTGCTTAATACAACGAAACAAGTTGTTTTAGACCGAAACGAGCTAATTCACAACACATCGGTTTTAAAAGTGTTCCTCTGATACGCGTCAAAACTTTTTCTCTTATAACTGCGCGAAAAGCTTGTATTCGTGCCTAATACAACGAAACAAGCTGTTTTAGACCGAAACGAGCTTAATCACAACACATCAGTTTTACGTGTTCCTCTGATACGCGTCAAAACTTTTTCTCTTATAACTGCGCGAAAAGCATGTATTCGTGCTTAATACAACGAAACAAGCTGTTTTAGACCGAAACGAGCTATATCACAACACATCGGCTTTACAAGTGTTCCTCTGATACGCGTCAAAACATTTTCTCTTATAACTGCGCGAAAAGCATGTATTCATGCTTAATACAACGAAACAAGCTGTTTTAGTCCGAAACGAGTTAAATCACAACACATCGGTATTACAAGTGTTCCTCTGATACGCGTCAAAACTTTTTCTCTTATAACTGCGCGAAAAGCCTGTATTCGTGCCTAATTGAACGAAACAAGCTGTTTTAGACCGAGATGAGCTAAATCTGAACACATCGGTTTTACAAGTGTCCCTGTGACACGCGTCAAAACTTTTTCTCTTATAACTGCGCGAAAAACATGTATTCTTGCTTAATACAACGAAACAAGCTGTTTTAGACCGAAACGAGCTTAATCACAACACATCAGTTTTACGTGTTCCTTTGATACGCGTCAAAACTTTTTCTCTTATAACTGCTCGAAAAGCATGTATTCGTGCTTAATACAACGAAACAAGCTGTTTTAGACCGAAACGAGCTATATCACAACACATCGGCTTTACAAGTGTTCCTCTGATACGCCTCAAAGCATGTTCTCTTATAACTGCGCGAAAAGCATGTATTCGTGCTTAATACAACGAAACAAGCTGTTTTAGACCGAAACGAGCTAAATCACTACACATCGGTTTTACAAGTGTTCCTCTGATACGCGTCAAAACCTTTTCTCTTATAACTGCGCGAAAAGCATGTATTCGTGCTTAATACAACGAAACAAGCTGTTTTAGGCCAAGATGAGCTAAATCACAACACATCGGTTTTACAAGTGTTCCTCTGATACGCGTCAAAACTTTTTCTCTTATAACTGCGCGAAAAGCATGTATTCGTGCTTAATACAACGAAACAAGCTGTTTTAGACCGAAACGAGCTAAATCACAACACATCGGTTTTACAAGTGTTCCTCTGATACGCGTCAAAACTTTTTCGCTTATAACTGCGCGAAAAGCATGTATTCGTGCTTAATACAACGAAACAAGCTGTTTTAGACCGAAACGAGCTAAATCACAGCACATCGGTATTACAAGTGTTCCTCTGATACGCGTCAAAACTTTTTCTCTTATAACTGCGCGAAAAGCTTGTATTCGTGCCTAATACAACGAAACAAGCTGTTTTAGACCGAAACGAGCTTAATCACAACACATCAGTTTTACGTGTTCCTCTGATACGCGTCAAAACTTTTTCTCTTATAACTGCGCGAAAAGCATGTATTCGTGCTTAATACAACGAAACAAGCTGTTTTAGACCGAAACGAGCTATATCACAACACATCGGCTTTACAAGTGTTCCTCTGATACGCGTCAAAACATTTTCTCTTATAACTGCGCGAAAAGCATGTATTCATGCTTAATACAACGAAACAAGCTGTTTTAGTCCGAAACGAGTTAAATCACAACACATCGGTATTACAAGTGTTCCTCTGATACGCGTCAAAACTTTTTCTCTTATAACTGCGCGAAAAGCATGTATTCATGCTTAATACAACGAAACAAGCTGTTTTAGACCGAAACGAGCTATATCACAACACATCGGATTTACAAGTGTTCCTCTGATACGCGTCAAAACTTTTTCTCTTATAACTGCGCGAAAAGCATGTATTCGTGCTTAATACAACGAAACAAGCTGTTTCAGAGCGAAACGAGCTAAATTACAACACATCGGTTTTACAAGTGTTCCTCTGATACGCGTCAAAACTTTTTCTTTTATAACTGCGCGAAAAGCCTGTATTCGTGCCTAATTGAACGAAACAAGCTGTTTTAGACCGAGATGAGCTAAATCTGAACACATCGGTTTTACAAGTGTCCCTGTGACACGCGTCAAAACTTTTTCTCTTATAACTGCGCGAAAAACATGTATTCTTGCTTAATACAACGAAACAAGCTGTTTTAGACCGAAACGAGCTTAATCACAACACATCAGTTTTACGTGTTCCTTTGATACGCGTCAAAACTTTTTCTCTTATAACTGCTCGAAAAGCATGTATTCGTGCTTAATACAACGAAACAAGCTGTTTTAGACCGAAACGAGCTATATCACAACACATCGGCTTTACAAGTGTTCCTCTGATACGCCTCAAAGCATGTTCTCTTATAACTGCGCGAAAAGCATGTATTCGTGCTTAATACAACGAAACAAGCTGTTTTAGACCGAAACGAGCTAAATCACTACACATCGGTTTTACAAGTGTTCCTCTGATACGCGTCAAAACCTTTTCTCTTATAACTGCGCGAAAAGCATGTATTCGTGCTTAATACAACGAAACAAGCTGTTTTAGGCCAAGATGAGCTAAATCACAACACATCGGTTTTACAAGTGTTCCTCTGATACGCGTCAAAACTTTTTCTCTTATAACTGCGCGAAAAGCATGTATTCGTGCTTAATACAACGAAACAAGCTGTTTTAGACCGAAACGAGCTAAATCACAACACATCGGTTTTACAAGTGTTCCTCTGATACGCGTCAAAACTTTTTCGCTTATAACTGCGCGAAAAGCATGTATTCGTGCTTAATACAACGAAACAAGCTGTTTTAGACCGAAACGAGCTAAATCACAGCACATCGGTATTACAAGTGTTCCTCTGATACGCGTCAAAACGTTTTCTCTTATAACTGCGCGAAAAGCATATATTCGTGCTTAATACAACGAAACAAGCTGTTTTAGACCGAAACGAGCTATATCAAAACACATCGGTTTTACAAGTGTTCCTCTGATACGCGTCAAAACTTTTTCCCTTATAACTGCGCGAAAAGCATGTATTCGTGCTTAATACAACGAAACAAGCTGTTTTAGACCGAAACGAGCTATTTCACAACACATCGGTTTTACAAGTGTTCCTCTGATACGCGACAAAACTTGTTCTCTTATAACTGCGCGAAAAGCCTGTATTCGTGCTTAATACAACGAAACAAGCTGTTTTAGACCGAAACGAGCTATATCACAACACATCGGCTTTACAAGTGTTCCTCTGATACGCCTCAAAGCATGTTCTCTTATAACTGCGCGAAAAGCATGTATTCGTGCTTAATACAACGAAACAAGCTGTTTTAGACCGAAACGAGCTAAATCACTAAACATCGGTTTTACAAGTGTTCCTCTGATACGCGTCAAAACCTTTTCTCTTATAACTGCGCGAAAAGCATGTATTCGTGCTTAATACAACGAAACAAGCTGTTTTAGACCGAAACGAGCTAAATCACAGCACATCGGTATTACAAGTGTTCCTCTGATACGCGTCAAAACGTTTTCTCTTATAACTGCGCGAAAAGCATATATTCGTGCTTAATACAACGAAACAAACTGTTTTAGACCGAAACGAGCTATATCAAAACACATCGGTTTTACAAGTGTTCCTCTGATACGCGTCAAAACTTTTTCCCTTATAACTGCGCGAAAAGCATGTATTCGTGCTTAATACAACGAAACAAGCTGTTTTAGACCGAAACGAGCTATTTCACAACACATCGGTTTTACAAGTGTTCCTCTGATACGCGACAAAACTTGTTCTCTTATAACTGCGCGAAAAGCCTGTATTCGTGCTTAATACAACGAAACAAGCTGTTTTAGACCGAAACGAGCTATATCACAACATATCGGTTTTACGTGTTCCTCTGATACGCGTCAAAACGTTTTCTCATAACTCCGCGAAAAGCATGTATTCTTGCTTGATACAACGAAACAAGCTGTTTTAGACCGAAACGAACTAAATCACCACACATCGGTTTTACATGTGTTCCTCTGATACGCGTCAAAACTTTTTCTCTTATAACTGCGCGAAAAGCATGTATTCGTGCTTAATACAACGAAACAAGTTGTTTTAGACCGAAACGAGCTATATCACAACACATCGGCTTTACAAGTGTTCCTCTGATACGCGTCAAAACATGTTCTCTTATAACTGCGCGAAAAGCATGTATTCGTGCTTAATACAACGAAACAAGCTGTTTTAGACCGAAACGAGCTATATCACAACACATCGGTTTTACAAGTGTTCCTCTGATACGCGTCAAAACATGTTCTCTTATAACTGCGCGAAAAGCATGTATTCATGCTTAATACAACGAAACAAGCTGTTTTAGACCGAAACGAGCTAAATCACAACACATCGGTTTTACAAGTTTTCCTCTGATACGCGTCAAAACTTTTTCTATTATAACTGCGCGAAAAGCATGTATTCGTGCTTAATACAACGAAACAAGCTGTTTTAGACCGAAATGAGCTAAATCACAACACATCGGTTTTACAGTGTTCCTCTGATACGCGTCAAAACTTTTTCTCTTATAACTGCGCGAAAAGCATGTATTCGTGCTTAATACAACGAAACAAGCTGTTTTAGACCGAAACGAGCTAAATCACCACACATCGGTTTTACAAGTGTTCCTCTGATACGCGTCAAAACTTTTTCTCTTATAACTGCGCGAAAAGCCTGTATTCGTGCTTAATACAACGAAACAAGCTGTTTTAGGCCAAGATGAGCTAAATCTGAACACATCGGATTTACAAGTGTCCCTGTGACACGCGTCAAAACTTTTTCTCTTATAACTGCGCGAAAAGCATGTATTCTTGCTTAATACAACGAAACAAGTTGTTTTAGACCGAAACGAGCTAATTCACAACACATCGGTTTTACAAGTGTTCCTCTGATACGCGTCAAAACTTTTTCTCTTATAACTGCGCGAAAAGCTTGTATTCGTGCCTAATACAACGAAACAAGCTGTTTTAGACCGAAACGAGCTTAATCACAACACATCAGTTTTACGTGTTCCTCTGATACGCGTCAAAACTTTTTCTCTTATAACTGCGCGAAAAGCATGTATTCGTGCTTAATACAACGAAACAAGCTGTTTTAGACCGAAACGAGCTATATCACAACACATCGGCTTTACAAGTGTTCCTCTGATACGCGTCAAAACATTTTCTCTTATAACTGCGCGAAAAGCATGTATTCATGCTTAATACAACGAAACAAGCTGTTTTAGTCCGAAACGAGTTAAATCACAACACATCGGTATTACAAGTGTTCCTCTGATACGCGTCAAAACTTTTTCTCTTATAACTGCGCGAAAAGCATGTATTCATGCTTAATACAACGAAACAAGCTGTTTTAGACCGAAACGAGCTATATCACAACACATCGGATTTACAAGTGTTCCTCTGATACGCGTCAAAACTTTTTCTCTTATAACTGCGCGAAAAGCATGTATTCGTGCTTAATACAACGAAACAAGCTGTTTTAGAGCGAAACGAGCTAAATTACAACACATCGGTTTTACAAGTGTTCCTCTGATACGCGTCAAAACTTTTTCTCTTATAACTGCGCGAAAAGCCTGTATTCGTGCCTAATAGAACGAAACAAGCTGTTTTAGACCGAGATGAGCTAAATCTGAAGACATCGGTTTTACAAGTGTCCCTGTGACACGCGTCAAAACTTTTTCTCTTATAACTGCGCGAAAAACATGTATTCTTGCTTAATACAACGAAACAAGCTGTTTTAGACCGAAACGAGCCTAATCACAACACATCAGTTTTACGTGTTCCTTTGATACGCGTCAAAACTTTTTCTCTTATAACTGCGCGAAAAGCATGTATTCGTGCTTAATACAACGAAACAAGCTGTTTTAGACCGAAACGAGCTATATCACAACACATCGGCTTTACAAGTGTTCCTCTGATACGCCTCAAAGCATGTTCTCTTATAACTGCGCGAAAAGCATGTATTCGTGCTTAATACAACGAAACAAGCTGTTTTAGACCGAAACGAGCTAAATCACTACACATCGGTTTTACAAGTGTTCCTCTGATACGCGTCAAAACTTTTTCTCTTATAACTGCGCGAAAAGCATGTATTCGTGCTTAATACAACGAAACAAGCTGTTTTAGGCCAAGATGAGCTAAATCTGAACACATCGGTTTTACAAGTGTCCCTGTGACACGCGTCAAAACTTTTTCTCTTATAACTGCGCGAAAAGCATGTATTCTTGCTTAATACAACGAAACAAGCTTTTTTAGACCGAAACGAGCTAAATCACAACACATCGGTTTTACAAGTGTTCCTCTGATACGCGTCAAAACTTTTTCTCTTATAACTGCGCGAAAAGCTTGTATTCGTGCCTAATACAACGAAACAAGCTGTTTTAGACCGAAACGTGTTCCTCTGATACGCGTCAAAACTTTTTCTCTTATACCTGCGCGAAAAGCATGTATTCGTGCTTAATACAACGAAACAAACTGTGTTAGACCGAAACGAGGTATATCACAACGCATCGGCTTTACAAGTGTTCCTCTGATACGCGTCAAAACATTTTCTCTTATAACTGCGCGAAAAGCATGTATTCATGCTTAATACAACGAAACAAGCTGTTTTAGACCGAAACGAGCTAAATCACAACACATCGGTTTTACAAGTGTTCCTCTGATACGCGTCAAAACTTTTTCTCTTATAACTGCGCGAAAAGCATGTATTCTTGCTTAATACAACGAAACAAGCTGTCTTAGACCGAAATGAGCTATATCACAACACATCGGTTTTACGTGTTCCTCTGATACGCGTCAAAACGTTTTCTGTTTTAACTCCGCGAAAAGCATGTATTCTTGCTTGATACAACGAAACAAGCTGTTTTAGACCGAAACGAGCTAAATCACCACACATCGGTTTTACAAGTGTTCCTCTGATACGCGTCAAAACTTTTTCTCTTATAACTGCGCGAAAAGCATGTATTCTTGCTTAATACAACGAAACAAGCTGTTTTAGACCGAAACGAGCTATATCACAACACATCGGTTTTACAAGTGTTCCTCTGATACGCGTCAAAACTTTTTCTCTTATAACTGCGCGAAAAGCATGTATTCGTGCTTAATACAACGAAACAAGCTGTTTTAGACCGAAACGAGCTAAATCACAACACATCGGTTTTACGTGTTCCTCTGATACGCGTCAAAACTTTTTCTCTTATAACTGCGCGAAAAGCATGTATTCGTGCTTAATACAACGAGACAAGCTGTTTTAGTGCGAAACGATCTAAATTACAACACATCGGTTTTACAAGTGTTCCTCTGATACGCGTCAAAACTTTTTCTCTTATAACTGTGCGAAAAGCCTGTATTCGTGCTTAATAGAACGAAACAAGCTGTTTTAGACCGAGATGAGCTAAATCTGAACACATCGATTTTACAAGTGTCCCTGTGACACGCGTCACAACTTTTTCTCTTATAACTGCGCGAAAAACATGTATTCTTGCTTAATACAACGAAACAAGCTGTTTTAGACCGAAACGAGCTTAATCACAACACATCAGTTTTACGTGTTCCTTTGATACGCGTCAAAACTTTTTCTCTTATAACTGCGCGAAAAGCATGTATTCGTGCTTAATACAACGAAACAAGCTGTTTTAGACCGAAACGAGCTATATCACAACACATCGGCTTTACAAGTGTTCCTCTGATACGCCTCAAAACATGTTCTCTTATAACTGCGCGAAAAGCATGTATTCGTGCTTAATACAACGAAACAAGCTGTTTTAGACCGAAACGAGCTAAATCACAACACATCGGTTTTACAAGTGTTCCTCTGATACGCGTCAAAACTTTTTCTCTTATAACTGCGCGAAAAGCATGTATTCTTGCTTGATACAACGAAACAAGCTGTTTTAGACCGAAACGAGCTAAATCACCACACATCGGTTTTACAAGTGTTCCTCTGATACGCGTCAAAACGATTTCTCTTTTAACTGCGCGAAAAGCTTGGATTCGTGCTTAATACAACGAAACAAGCTGTTTTAGACCGAAACGAGCTAAATCACAGCACATCGGTATTACAAGTGTTCCTCTGATACGCGTCAAAACTTTTTCTCTTATAACTGCGCGAAAACCATGTATTCGTGCTTAATACAACGAAACAAGCTGTTTTAGACCGAAACGAGCTATATCACAACACATCGGATTTACAAGTGTTCCCCTGATACACGTCAAAACTTTTTCTCTTATAACTGCGCGAAAAGCATGTATTCGTGCTTAATACAACGAAACAAGCTGTTTTAGACCGAAACGAGCTAAATCACAACACATCGGTTTTACAAGTGTTCCTCTGATACGCGTCAAAACTTTTTCTCTTATAACTGCGCGAAAAGCATGTATTCGTGCTTAATACAACGAAACAAGCTGTTTTAGACCGAAACGAGCTAAATCACAGCACATCGGTATTACAAGTGTTCCTCTGATACGCGTCAAAACGTTTTCTCGTATAACTCGCGAAAAGCATGTATTCGTGCTTAATACAACGAAACAAGCTGTTTTAGACCGAAACGAGCTATATCACAACACATCGGTTTTACAAGTGTTCCTCTGATACGCGTCAAAACTTTTTCACCTATAACTGCGCGAAAAGCATGTATTCGTGCTTAATACAACGAAACAAGCTGTTTTAGACCGAAACGAGCTAAATCACAACACATCGGTTTTACAAGTGTTCCTCTGATACGCGACAAAACTTTTTCTCTTATAACTGCGCGAAAAGCCTGTATTCGTGCTTAATACAACGAAACAAGCTGTTTTAGGCCAAGATGAGCTAAATCACAACACATCGGTTTTACAAGTGTTCCTCTGATACGCGTCAAAACTTTTTCTCTTATAACTGCGCGAAAAGCATGTATTCTTGCTTAATACAACGAAACAAGCTGTCTTAGACCGAAATGAGCTATATCACAACACATCGGTTTTACGTGTTCCTCTGATACGCGTCAAAACGTTTTCTGTTATAACTCCGCGAAAAGCATGTATTCTTGCTTGATACAACGAAACAAGCTGTTTTAGACCGAAACGAGCTAAATCACCACACATCGGTTTTACAAGTGTTCCTCTGATACGCGTCAAAACTTTTTCTCTTATAACTGCGCGAAAAGCATGTATTCTTGCTTAATACAACGAAACAAGCTGTTTTAGACCGAAACGAGCTAAATCACAACACATCGGTTTTACGTGTTCCTCTGACACGCGTCAAAACTTTTTCTCTTATAACTGCGCGAAAAGCATGTATTCGTGCTTAATACAACGAAACAAGCTGTTTTAGAGCGAAACGATCTAAATTACAACACATCGGTTTTACAAGTGTTCCTCTGATACGCGTCAAAACTTTTTCTCTTATAACTGTGCGAAAAGCCTGTATTCGTGCTTAATAGAATGAAACAAGCTGTTTTAGACCGAGATGAGCTAAATCTGAACACATCGATTTTACAAGTGTCCCTGTGACACGCGTCAAAACTTTTTCTCTTATAACTGCGCGAAAAACATGTATTCTTGCTTAATACAACGAAACAAGCTGTTTTAGACCGAAACGAGCTTAATCACAACACATCAGTTTTACGTGCTCCTTTGATACGCGTCAAAACTTTTTCTCTTATAACTGCGCGAAAAGCATGTATTCGTGCTTAATACAACGAAACAAGCTGTTTTAGACCGAAACGAGCTATATCACAACACATCGGCTTTACAAGTGTTCCTCTGATACGCGTCAAAACTTTTTCTCTTATAACTGCGCGAAAAGCATGTATTCGTGCTTAATACAACGAAACAAGCTGTTTTAGACCGAAACGAGCTAAATCACAGCACATCGGTATTACAAGTGTTCCTCTGATACGCGTCAAAACGTTTTCTCTTATAACTCGCGAAAAGCATGTATTCGTGCTTAATACAACGAAACAAGCTGTTTTAGACCGAAACGAGCTATATCACAACACATCGGTTTTACAAGTGTTCCTCTGATAAGCGTCAAAACTTTTTCACCTATAACTGCGCGAAAAGCATGCATTCGTGCTTAATACAACGAAACAAGCTGTTTTAGACCGAAACGAGCTAAATCACAACACATCGGTTTTACAAGTGTTCCTCTGATACGCGACAAAACTTTTTCTCTTATAACTGCGCGAAAAGCCTGTATTCGTGCTTAATACAACGAAACAAGCTGTTTTAGGCCAAGATGAGCTAAATCTGAACACATCGGTTTTACATGTGTCCCTGTGACACGCGTCAAAACTTTTTCTCCTATAACTGCGCGAAAAGCATGTATTCTTGCTTAATACAACGAAACAAGCTGTTTTAGACCGAAATGAGCTAAATCACAACACATCGGTTTTACAAGTGTTCCTCTGATACGCGTCAAAACGTTTTCTCATAACTCCGCGAAAAGCATGTATTCTTGCTTGATACAACGAAACAAGCTGTTTTAGACCGAAACGAACTAAATCACCACACATCGGTTTTACAAGTGTTCCTCTGATACGCGTCAAAACTTTTTCACCTATAACTGCGCGAAAAGCATGTATTCGTGCTTAATACAACGAAACAAGCTGTTTTAGACCGAAACGAGCTAAATCACAACACATCGGTTTTACAAGTGTTCCTCTGATACGCGTCAAAACATGTTCTCTTATAACTGCGCGAAAAGCATGTATTCGTGCTTAATACAACGAAACAAGCTGTTTTAGACCGAAACGAGCTAAATCACAACACATCGGTTTTACAAGTGTTCCTCTGATACGCGTCAAAACTTTTTCTCTTATAACTGCGCGAGAAGCATGTATTCGTGCTTAATACAACGAAACAAGCTGTTTTAGACCGAAACGAGCTAAATCACAACACATCGGTTTTACAAGTGTTCCTCTGATACGCGTCAAAACTTTTTCTCTTATAACTGCGCGAAAAGCATGTATTCGTGCCTAATACAACGAAACAAGCTGTTTTAGACCGAAACGAGCTAAATCACAGCACATCGGTATTACAAGTGTTCCTCTGATACGCGTCAAAACGTTTTCTCTTATAACTGCGCGAAAAGCATATATTCGTGCTTAATACAACGAAACAAGCTGTTTTAGACCGAAACGAGCTATATCAAAACACATCGGTTTTACAAGTGTTCCTCTGATACGCGTCAAAACTTTTTCCCTTATAACTGCGCGAAAAGCATGTATTCGTGCTTAATACAACGAAACAAGCTGTTTTAGACCGAAACGAGCTATTTCACAACACATCGGTTTTACAAGTGTTCCTCTGATACGCGACAAAACTTGTTCTCTTATAACTGCGCGAAAAGCCTGTATTCGTGCCTAATACAACGAAACAAGCTGTTTTAGACCGAAACGAGCTATATCACAACACATCGGTTTTACGTGTTCCTCTGATACGCGTCAAAACGTTTTCTCATAACTCCGCGAAAAGCATGTATTCTTGCTTGATACAACGAAACAAGCTGTTTTAGACCGAAACGAACTAAATCACCACACATCGGTTTTACAAGTGTTCCTCTGATACGCGACAAAACTTTTTCTCTTATAACTGCGCGAAAAGCCTGTATTCGTGCTTAATACAACGAAACAAGCTGTTTTAGGCCAAGATGAGCTAAATCTGAACACATCGGTTTTACAAGTGTCCCTGTGACACGCGTCAAAACTTTTTCTCCTATAACTGCGCGAAAGGCATGTATTCTTGCTTAATACAACGAAACAAGCTGTTTTAGACCGAAATGAGCTAAATCACAACACATCGGTTTTACAAGTGTCCCTGTGACACGCGTCAAAACTTTTTCTCTTATAACTGCGCGAAAAGCATGTAATCTTGCTTAATACAACGAAACAAGCTGTTTTAGACCGAAACGAGCTAAATCACAACACATCGGTTTTACAAGTGTTCCTCTGATACGCGTCAAAACTTTTTCTCTTATAACTGCGCGAAAAGCCTGTATTCGTGCTTAATACAACGAAACAAGCTGTTTTAGGCCAAGATGAGCTAAATCTGAACACATCGGTTTTACAAGTGTCCCTGTGACACGCGTCAAAACATTTTCTCCTATAACTGCGCGAAAAGCATGTATTCTTGCTTAATACAACGAAACAAGCTGTTTTAGACCGAAACGAGCTATTTCACAACACATCGGTTTTACAAGTGTTCCTCTGATACGCGACAAAACTTGTTCTCTTATAACTGCTCGAAAAGCCTGTATTCGTGCTTAATACAACGAAACAAGCTGTTTTAAACCGAAACGAGCTATATCACAACACATCGGTTTTACGTGTTCCTCTGATACGCGTCAAAACGTTTTCTCATAACTCCGCGAAAAGCATGTATTCTTGCTTGATACAACGAAACAAGCTGTTTTAGACCGAAACGAGCTAAATCACAACACATCGGTTTTACAAGTGTTCCTCTGATACGCGTCAAAACTTTTTCTCTTATAACTGCGCGAAAAGCATGTATTCGTGCCTAATACAACGAAACAAGCTGTTTTAGACCGAAACGAGCTAAATCACAGCACATCGGTATTACAAGTGTTCCTCTGATACGCGTCAAAACGTTTTCTCTTATAACTGCGCGAAAAGCATATATTCGTGCTTAATACAACGAAACAAGCTGTTTTAGACCGAAACGAGCTATATCAAAACACATCGGTTTTACAAGTGTTCCTCTGATACGCGTCAAAACTTTTTCCCTTATAACTGCGCGAAAAGCATGTATTCGTGCTTAATACAACGAAACAAGCTGTTTTAGACCGAAACGAGCTATTTCACAACACATCGGTTTTACAAGTGTTCCTCTGATACGCGACAAAACTTGTTCTCTTATAACTGCGCGAAAAGCCTGTATTCGTGCTTAATACAACGAAACAAGCTGTTTTAGACCGAAACGAGCTATATCACAACACATCGGTTTTACGTGTTCCTCTGATACGCGTCAAAACGTTTTCTCATAACTCCGCGAAAAGCATGTATTCTTGCTTGATACAACGAAACAAGCTGTTTTAGACCGAAACGAACTAAATCACCACACATCGGTTTTACAAGTGTTCCTCTGATACGCGACAAAACTTTTTCTCTTATAACTGCGCGAAAAGCCTGTATTCGTGCTTAATACAACGAAACAAGCTGTTTTAGGCCAAGATGAGCTAAATCTGAACACATCGGTTTTACAAGTGTCCCTGTGACACGCGTCAAAACTTTTTCTCCTATAACTGCGCGAAAGGCATGTATTCTTGCTTAATACAACGAAACAAGCTGTTTTAGACCGAAATGAGCTAAATCACAACACATCGGTTTTACAAGTGTCCCTGTGACACGCGTCAAAACTTTTTCTCTTATAACTGCGCGAAAAGCATGTAATCTTGCTTAATACAACGAAACAAGCTGTTTTAGACCGAAACGAACTAAATCACCACACATCGGTTTTACAAGTGTTCCTCTGATACGCGACAAAACTTTTTCTCTTATAACTGCGCGAAAAGCCTGTATTCGTGCTTAATACAACGAAACAAGCTGTTTTAGGCCAAGATGAGCTAAATCTGAACACATCGGTTTTACAAGTGTCCCTGTGACACGCGTCAAAACATTTTCTCCTATAACTGCGCGAAAAGCATGTATTCTTGCTTAATACAACGAAACAAGCTGTTTTAGACCGAAACGAGCTATTTCACAACACATCGGTTTTACAAGTGTTCCTCTGATACGCGACAAAACTTGTTCTCTTATAACTGCTCGAAAAGCCTGTATTCGTGCTTAATACAACGAAACAAGCTGTTTTAAACCGAAACGAGCTATATCACAACACATCGGTTTTACGTGTTCCTCTGATACGCGTCAAAACGTTTTCTCATAACTCCGCGAAAAGCATGTATTCTTGCTTGATACAACGAAACAAGCTGTTTTAGACCGAAACGAGCTAAATCACAACACATCGGTTTTACAAGTGTTCCTCTGATACGCGTCAAAACTTTTTCTCTTATAACTGCGCGAAAAGCATGTATTCGTGCCTAATACAACGAAACAAGCTGTTTTAGACCGAAACGAGCTAAATCACAGCACATCGGTATTACAAGTGTTCCTCTGATACGCGTCAAAACGTTTTCTCTTATAACTGCGCGAAAAGCATATATTCGTGCTTAATACAACGAAACAAGCTGTTTTAGACCGAAACGAGCTATATCAAAACACATCGGTTTTACAAGTGTTCCTCTGATACGCGTCAAAACTTTTTCCCTTATAACTGCGCGAAAAGCATGTATTCGTGCTTAATACAACGAAACAAGCTGTTTTAGACCGAAACGAGCTATTTCACAACACATCGGTTTTACAAGTGTTCCTCTGATACGCGACAAAACTTGTTCTCTTATAACTGCGCGAAAAGCCTGTATTCGTGCTTAATACAACGAAACAAGCTGTTTTAGACCGAAACGAGCTATATCACAACACATCGGTTTTACGTGTTCCTCTGATACGCGTCAAAACGTTTTCTCATAACTCCGCGAAAAGCATGTATTCTTGCTTGATACAACGAAACAAGCTGTTTTAGACCGAAACGAACTAAATCACCACACATCGGTTTTACAAGTGTTCCTCTGATACGCGACAAAACTTTTTCTCTTATAACTGCGCGAAAAGCCTGTATTCGTGCTTAATACAACGAAACAAGCTGTTTTAGGCCAAGATGAGCTAAATCTGAACACATCGGTTTTACAAGTGTCCCTGTGACACGCGTCAAAACTTTTTCTCCTATAACTGCGCGAAAGGCATGTATTCTTGCTTAATACAACGAAACAAGCTGTTTTAGACCGAAATGAGCTAAATCACAACACATCGGTTTTACAAGTGTCCCTGTGACACGCGTCAAAACTTTTTCTCTTATAACTGCGCGAAAAGCATGTAATCTTGCTTAATACAACGAAACAAGCTGTTTTAGACCAAAACGAGCTAAATCACAACACATCGGTTTTACAAGTGTTCCTCTGATACGCGTCAAAACTTTTTCTCTTATAACTGCGCGAAAAGCTTGTATTCGTGCCTAATACAACGAAACAAGCTGTTTTAGACCGAAACGTGTTCCTCTGATACGCGTCAAAACTTTTTCTCTTGTAACTGCGCGAAAAGCATGTATTCGTGCTTAATACAACGAAACAAACTGTGTTAGACCGAAACGAGGTATATCACAACGCATCGGCTTTACAAGTGTTCCTCTGATACGCGTCAAAACATTTTCTCTTATAACTGCGCGAAAAGCATGTATTCATGCTTAATACAACGAAACAAGCTGTTTTAGACCGAAACGAGCTAAATCACGAAACATCGGTTTTACAAGTGTTCCTCTGATACGCGTCAAAACTTTTTCTCTTATAACTGCGCGAAAAGCATGTATTCTTGCTTAATACAACGAAACAAGCTGTCTTAGACCGAAATGAGCTATATCACAACACATCAGTTTTACGTGTTCCTCTGATACGCGTCAAAACTTTTTCTCTTATAACTGCGCGAAAAGCATGTATTCGTGCCTAATACAACGAAACAAGCTGTTTTAGACCGAAACGAGCTAAATCACAGCACATCGGTATTACAAGTGTTCCTCTGATACGCGTCAAAACGTTTTCTCTTATAACTGCGCGAAAAGCATATATTCGTGCTTAATACAACGAAACAAACTGTTTTAGACCGAAACGAGCTATATCAAAACACATCGGTTTTACAAGTGTTCCTCTGATACGCGTCAAAACTTTTTCCCTTATAACTGCGCGAAAAGCATGTATTCGTGCTTAATACAACGAAACAAGCTGTTTTAGACCGAAACGAGCTATTTCACAACACATCGGTTTTACAAGTGTTCCTCTGATACGCGACAAAACTTGTTCTCTTATAACTGCGCGAAAAGCCTGTATTCGTGCTTAATACAACGAAACAAGCTGTTTTAGACCGAAACGAGCTATATCACAACACATCGGTTTTACGTGTTCCTCTGATACGCGTCAAAACGTTTTCTCATAACTCCGCGAAAAGCATGTATTCTTGCTTGATACAACGAAACAAGCTGTTTTAGACCGAAACGAACTAAATCACCACACATCGGTTTTACAGTGTTCCTCTGATACGCGACAAAACTTTTTCTCTTATAACTGCGCGAAAAGCCTGTATTCGTGCTTAATACAACGAAACAAGCTGTTTTAGGCCAAGATGAGCTAAATCTGAACACATCGGTTTTACAAGTGTCCCTGTGACACGCGTCAAAACATTTTCTCCTATAACTGCGCGAAAAGCATGTATTCTTGCTTAATACAACGAAACAAGCTGTTTTAGACCGAAACGAGCTATTTCACAACACATCGGTTTTACAAGTGTTCCTCTGATACGCGACAAAACTTGTTCTCTTATAACTGCTCGAAAAGCCTGTATTCGTGCTTAATACAACGAAACAAGCTGTTTTAAACCGAAACGAGCTATATCACAACACATCGGTTTTACGTGTTCCTCTGATACGCGTCAAAACGTTTTCTCATAACTCCGCGAAAAGCATGTATTCTTGCTTGATACAACGAAACAAGCTGTTTTAGACCGAAACGAACTAAATCACCACACATCGGTTTTACAAGTGTTCCTCTGATACGCGACAAAACTTTTTCTCTTATAACTGCGCGAAAAGCCTGTATTCGTGCTTAATACAACGAAACAAGCTGTTTTAGGCCAAGATGAGCTAAATCTGAACACATCGGTTTTACAAGTGTCCCTGTGACACGCGTCAAAACTTTTTCTCCTATAACTGCGCGAAAGGCATGTATTCTTGCTTAATACAACGAAACAAGCTGTTTTAGACCGAAATGAGCTAAATCACAACACATCGGTTTTACAAGTGTCCCTGTGACACGCGTCAAAACTTTTTCTCTTATAACTGCGCGAAAAGCATGTAATCTTGCTTAATACAACGAAACAAGCTGTTTTAGACCGAAACGAGCTAAATCACAACACATCGGTTTTACAAGTGTTCCTCTGATACGCGTCAAAACTTTTTCTCTTATAACTGCGCGAAAAGCTTGTATTCGTGCCTAATACAACGAAACAAGCAGTTTTAGACCGAAACGTGTTCCTCTGATACGCGTCAAAACTTTTTCTCTTATAACTGCGCGAAAAGCATGTATTCGTGCTTAATACAACGAAACAAACTGTGTTAGACCGAAACGAGGTATATCACAACGCATCGGCTTTACAAGTGTTCCTCTGATACGCGTCAAAACATTTTCTCTTATAACTGCGCGAAAAGCATCTATTCATGCTTAATACAACGAAACAAGCTGTTTTAGACCGAAACGAGCTAAATCACAACACATCGGTTTTACAAGTGTTCCTCTGATACGCGTCAAAACTTTTTCTCTTATAACTGCGCGAAAAGCATGTATTCTTGCTTAATACAACGAAACAAGCTGTCTTAGACCGAAATGAGCTATATCACAACACATCACTTTTACGTGTTCCTCTGATACGCGTCAAAACTTTTTCTCTTATAACTGCGCGAAAAGCATGTATTCGTGCCTAATACAACGAAACAAGCTGTTTTAGACCGAAACGAGCTAAATCACAGCACATCGGTATTACAAGTGTTCCTCTGATACGCGTCAAAACGTTTTCTCTTATAACTGCGCGAAAAGCATATATTCGTGCTTAATACAACGAAACAAGCTGTTTTAGACCGAAACGAGCTATATCAAAACACATCGGTTTTACAAGTGTTCCTCTGATACGCGTCAAAACTTTTTCCCTTATAACTGCGCGAAAAGCATGTATTCGTGCTTAATACAACGAAACAAGCTGTTTTAGACCGAAACGAGCTATTTCACAACACATCGGTTTTACAAGTGTTCCTCTGATACGCGACAAAACTTGTTCTCTTATAACTGCGCGAAAAGCCTGTATTCGTGCTTAATACAACGAAACAAGCTGTTTTAGACCGAAACGAGCTATATCACAACACATCGGTTTTACGTGTTCCTCTGATACGCGTCAAAACGTTTTCTCATAACTCCGCGAAAAGCATGTATTCTTGCTTGATACAACGAAACAAGCTGTTTTAGACCGAAACGAACTAAATCACCACACATCGGTTTTACAAGTGTTCCTCTGATACGCGACAAAACTTTTTCTCTTATAACTGCGCGAAAACCTGTATTCGTGCTTAATACAACGAAACAAGCTGTTTTAGGCCAAGATGAGCTAAATCTGAACACATCGGTTTTACAAGTGTCCCTGTGACACGCGTCAAAACATTTTCTCCTATAACTGCGCGAAAAGCATGTATTCTTGCTTAATACAACGAAACAAGCTGTTTTAGACCGAAACGAGCTATTTCACAACACATCGGTTTTACAAGTGTTCCTCTGATACGCGACAAAACTTGTTCTCTTATAACTGCTCGAAAAGCCTGTATTCGTGCTTAATACAACGAAACAAGCTGTTTTAAACCGAAACGAGCTATATCACAACACATCGGTTTTACGTGTTCCTCTGATACGCGTCAAAACGTTTTCTCATAACTCCGCGAAAAGCATGTATTCTTGCTTGATACAACGAAACAAGCTGTTTTAGACCGAAACGAACTAAATCACCACACATCGGTTTTACAAGTGTTCCTCTGATACGCGACAAAACTTTTTCTCTTATAACTGCGCGAAAAGCCTGTATTCGTGCTTAATACAACGAAACAAGCTGTTTTAGGCCAAGATGAGCTAAATCTGAACACATCGGTTTTACAAGTGTCCCTGTGACACGCGTCAAAACTTTTTCTCCTATAACTGCGCGAAAGGCATGTATTCTTGCTTAATACAACGAAACAAGCTGTTTTAGACCGAAATGAGCTAAATCACAACACATCGGTTTTACAAGTGTCCCTGTGACACGCGTCAAAACTTTTTCTCTTATAACTGCGCGAAAAGCATGTAATCTTGCTTAATACAACGAAACAAGCTGTTTTAGACCGAAACGAGCTAAATCACAACACATCGGTTTTACAAGTGTTCCTCTGATACGCGTCAAAACTTTTTCTCTTATAACTGCGCGAAAAGCTTGTATTCGTGCCTAATACAACGAAACAAGCTGTTTTAGACCGAAACGTGTTCCTCTGATACGCGTCAAAACTTTTTCTCTTATAACTGCGCGAAAAGCATGTATTCGTGCTTAATACAACGAAACAAACTGTGTTAGACCGAAACGAGGTATATCACAACGCATCGGCTTTACAAGTGTTCCTCTGATACGCGTCAAAACATTTTCTCTTATAACTGCGCGAAAAGCATGTATTCATGCTTAATACAACGAAACAAGCTGTTTTAGACCGAAACGAGCTAAATCACAACACATCGGTTTTACAAGTGTTCCTCTGATACGCGTCAAAACTTTTTCTCTTATAACTGCGCGAAAAGCATGTATCTTGCTTAATACAACGAAACAAGCTGTCTTAGACCGAAATGAGCTATATCACAACACATCGGTTTTACGTGTTCCTCTGATACGCGTCAAAACGTTTTCTGTTTTAACTCCGCGAAAAGCATGTATTCTTGCTTGATACAACGAAACAAGCTGTTTTAGACCGAAACGAGCTAAATCACCACACATCGGTTTTACAAGTGTTCCTCTGATACGCGTCAAAACTTTTTCTCTTATAACTGCGCGAAAAGCATGTATTCTTGCTTAATACAACGAAACAAGCTGTTTTAGACCGAAACGAGCTATATCACAACACATCGGTTTTACAAGTGTTCCTCTGATACGCGTCAAAACTTTTTCTCTTATAACTGTGCGAAAAGCCTGTATTCGTGCTTAATAGAACGAAACAAGCTGTTTTAGACCGAGATGAGCTAAATCTGAACACATCGATTTTACAAGTGTCCCTGTGACACGCGTCAAAACGTTTTCTCTTATAACTGCGCGAAAAACATGTATTCTTGCTTAATACAACGAAACAAGCTGTTTTAGACCGAAACGAGCTTAATCACAACACATCAGTTTTACGTGTTCCTTTGATACGCGTCAAAACTTTTTCTCTTATAACTGCGCGAAAAGCATGTATTCGTGCTTAATACAACGAAACAAGCTGTTTTAGACCGAAACGAGCTATATCACAACACATCGGCTTTACAAGTGTTCCTCTGATACGCCTCAAAACATGTTCTCTTATAACTGCGCGAAAAGCATGTATTCGTGCTTAATACAACGAAACAAGCTGTTTTAGACCGAAACGAGCTAAATCACAACACATCGGTTTTACGTGTTCCTCTGATACGCGTCAAAACGTTTTCTCATAACTCCGCGAAAAGCATGTATTCTTGCTTGATACAACGAAACAAGCTGTTTTAGACCGAAACGAACTAAATCACCACACATCGGTTTTACAAGTGTTCCTCTGATACGCGACAAAACTTTTTCTCTTATAACTGCGCGAAAAGCCTGTATTCGTGCTTAATACAACGAAACAAGCTGTTTTAGGCCAAGATGAGCTAAATCTGAACACATCGGTTTTACAAGTGTCCCTGTGACACGCGTCAAAACATTTTCTCCTATAACTGCGCGAAAAGCATGTATTCTTGATTAATACAACGAAACAAGCTGTTTTAGACCGAAACGAGCTATTTCACAACACATCGGTTTTACAAGTGTTCCTCTGATACGCGACAAAACTTGTTCTCTTATAACTGCTCGAAAAGCCTGTATTCGTGCTTAATACAACGAAACAAGCTGTTTTAAACCGAAACGAGCTATATCACAACACATCGGTTTTACGTGTTCCTCTGATACGCGTCAAAACGTTTTCTCATAACTCCGCGAAAAGCATGTATTCTTGCTTGATACAACGAAACAAGCTGTTTTAGACCGAAACGAACTAAATCACCACACATCGGTTTTACAAGTGTTCCTCTGATACGCGACAAAACTTTTTCTCTTATAACTGCGCGAAAAGCCTGTATTCGTGCTTAATACAACGAAACAAGCTGTTTTAGGCCAAGATGAGCTAAATCTGAACACATCGGTTTTACAAGTGTCCCTGTGACACGCGTCAAAACTTTTTCTCCTATAACTGCGCGAAAGGCATGTATTCTTGCTTAATACAACGAAACAAGCTGTTTTAGACCGAAATGAGCTAAATCACAACACATCGGTTTTACAAGTGTCCCTGTGACACGCGTCAAAACTTTTTCTCTTATAACTGCGCGAAAAGCATGTAATCTTGCTTAATACAACGAAACAAGCTGTTTTAGACCGAAACGAGCTAAATCACAACACATCGGTTTTACAAGTGTTCCTCTGATACGCGTCAAAACTTTTTCTCTTATAACTGCGCGAAAAGCTTGTATTCGTGCCTAATACAACGAAACAAGCTGTTTTAGACCGAAACGTGTTCCTCTGATACGCGTCAAAACTTTTTCTCTTATAACTGCGCGAAAAGCATGTATTCGTGCTTAATACAACGAAACAAACTGTGTTAGACCGAAACGAGGTATATCACAACGCATCGGCTTTACAAGTGTTCCTCTGATACGCGTCAAAACATTTTCTCTTATAACTGCGCGAAAAGCATGTATTCATGCTTAATACAACGAAACAAGCTGTTTTAGACCGAAACGAGCTAAATCACAACACATCGGTTTTACAAGTGTTCCTCTGATACGCGTCAAAACTTTTTCTCTTATAACTGCGCGAAAAGCATGTATTCTTGCTTAATACAACGAAACAAGCTGTCTTAGACCGAAATGAGCTATATCACAACACATCGGTTTTACGTGTTCCTCTGATACGCGTCAAAACGTTTTCTGTTTTAACTCCGCGAAAAGCATGTATTCTTGCTTGATACAACGAAACAAGCTGTTTTAGACCGAAACGAGATAAATCACCACACATCGGTTTTACAAGTGTTCCTCTGATACGCGTCAAAACTTTTTCTCTTATAACTGCGCGAAAAGCATGTATTCTTGCTTAATACAACGAAACAAGCTGTTTTAGACCGAAACGAGCTATATCACAACACATCGGTTTTACGTGTTCCTTTGATACGCGTCAAAACTTTTTCTCTTATAACTGCGCGAAAAGCCTGTATTCGTGCTTAATAGAACGAAACAAGCTGTTTTAGACCGAGATGAGCTAAATCTGAACACATCGATTTTACAAGTGTCCCTGTGACACGCGTCAAAACGTTTTCTCTTATAACTGCGCGAAAAACATGTATTCTTGCTTAATACAACGAAACAAGCTGTTTTAGACCGAAACGAGCTTAATCACAACACATCAGTTTTACGTGTTCCTTTGATACGCGTCAAAACTTTTTCTCTTATAACTGCGCGAAAAGCATGTATTCGTGCTTAATACAACGAAACAAGCTGTTTTAGACCGAAACGAGCTATATCACAACACATCGGCTTTACAAGTGTTCCTCTGATACGCCTCAAAACATGTTCTCTTATAACTGCGCGAAAAGCATGTATTCGTGCTTAATACAACGAAACAAGCTGTTTTAGACCGAAACGAGCTAAATCACAACACATCGGTTTTACAAGTGTTCCTCTGATACGCGTCAAAACTTTTTCTCTTATAACTGCGCGAAAAGCATGTATTCTTGCTTAATACAACGAAACAAGCTGTTTTAGACCGAAACGAGCTAAATTACAACACATCGGTTTTACAAGTGTTCCTCTGATACGCGTCAAAACGTTTTCTCTTATAACTCCGCGAAAAGCATGTATTCTTGCTTGATACAACGAAACAAGCTGTTTTAGACCGAAGCGAGCTAAATCACCACACATCGGTTTTACAAGTGTTCCTCTGATACGCGTCAAAACGATTTCTCTTTTAACTGCGCGGAAAGCTTGGATTCGTGCTTAATACAACGAAACAAGCTGTTTTAGACCGAAACGAGCTAAATCACAGCACATCGGTATTACAAGTGTTCCTCTGATACGCGTCAAAACTTTTTCTCTTATAACTGCGCGAAAACCATGTATTCGTGCTTAATACAACGAAACAAGCTGTTTTAGACCGAAACGAGCTATATCACAACACATCGGATTTACAAGTGTTCCGCTGATACACGTCAAAACTTTTTCTCCTATAACTGCGCGAAAAGCATGTATTCGTGCTTAATACAACGAAACAAGCTGTTTTAGACCGAAAGGAGCTATATCACAACACATCGGCTTTACAAGTGTTCCTCTGATACGCGTCAAAACTTTTTCTCTTATAACTGCGCGAAAAGCATGTATTCGTGCTTAATACAACGAAACAAGCTGTTTTAGACCGAAACGAGCTAAATCACAGCACATCGGTATTACAAGTGTTCCTCTGATACGCGTCAAAACGTTTTCTCTTATAACTCGCGAAAAGCATGTATTCGTGCTTAATACAACGAAACAAGCTGTTTTAGACCGAAACGAGCTATATCACAACACATCGGTTTTACAAGTGTTCCTCTGATAAGCGTCAAAACTTTTTCACCTATAACTGCGCGAAAAGCATGTATTCGTGCTTAATACAACGAAACAAGCTGTTTTAGACCGAAACGAGCTAAATCACAACACATTGGTTTTACAAGTGTTCCTCTGATACGCGACAAAACTTTTTCTCTTATAACTGCGCGAAAAGCCTGTATTCGTGCTTAATACAACGAAACAAGCTGTTTTAGGCCAAGATGAGCTAAATCTGAAACATCGGTTTTACATGTGTCCCTGTGACACGCGTCAAAACTTTTTCTCCTATAACTGCGCGAAAAGCATGTATTCTTGCTTAATACAACGAAACAAGCTGTTTTAGACCGAAATGAGCTAAATCACAACACATCGGTTTTACAAGTGTTCCTCTGATACGCGTCAAAACTTTTTCTCTTATAACTGCGCGAAAAGCATGTATTCGTGCTTAATACAACGAAACAAGCTGTTTTAGACCGAAACGAGCTAAATCACACCACATCGGTATTACAAGTGTTCCTCTGATACGCGTCAAAACGTTTTCTCTTATAACTGCGCGAAAAGCATATATTCGTGCTTAATACAACGAAACAAGCTGTTTTAGACCGAAACGAGCTATATCAAAACACATCGGTTTTACAAGTGTTCCTCTGATACGCGTCAAAACTTTTTCCCTTATAACTGCGCGAAAAGCATGTATTCGTGCTTAATACAACGAAACAAGCTGTTTTAGACCGAAACGAGCTATTTCACAACACATCGGTTTTACAAGTGTTCCTCTGATACGCGACAAAACTTGTTCTCTTATAACTGCGCGAAAAGCCTGTATTCCTGCTTAATACAACGAAACAAGCTGTTTTGGACCGAAACGAGCTATATCACAACACATCGGTTTTACGTGTTCCTCTGATACGCGTCAAAACGTTTTCTCATAACTCCGCGAAAAGCATGTATTCTTGCTTGATACAACGAAACAAGCTGTTTTAGACCGAAACGAACTAAATCACCACACATCGGTTTTACAAGTGTTCCTCTGATACGCGTCAAAACTTTTTCTTTTATAACTGCGCGAAAAGCATGTATTCTTGCTTAATACGACGAAACAAGCTGTTTTAGACCGAAACGAGCTATATCACAACACATCGGTTTTACAAGTGTTCCTCTGATACGCGTCAAAACTTTTTCTCTTATAACTGCGCGAAAAGCATGTATTCGTGCTTAATACAACGAAACAAGTTGTTTTAGACCGAAACGAGCTATATCACAACACATCGGCTTTACAAGTGTTCCTCTGATACGCGTCAAAACATGTTCTCTTATAACTGCGCGAAAAGCATGTATTCGTGCTTAATACAACGAAACAAGCTGTTTTAGACCGAAACGAGCTAAATCACAACACATCGGTTTTACAAGTGTTCCTCTGATACGCGTCAAAACTTTTTCTCTTATAACTGCGCGAAAAGCTTGTATTCGTGCCTAATACAACGAAACAAGCTGTTTTAGACCGAAACGTGTTCCTCTGATACGCGTCAAAACTTTTTCTCTTATAACTGCGCGAAAAGCATGTATTCGTACTTAATACAACGAAACAAACTGTGTTAGACCGAAACGAGGTATATCACAACGCATCGGCTTTACAAGTGTTCCTCTGATACGCGTCAAAACATTTTCTCTTATAACTGCGCGAAAAGCATGTATTCTTGCTTAATACAACGAAACAAGCTGTCTTAGACCGAAATGAGCTATATCACAACACATCGGTTTTACGTGTTCCTCTGATACGCGTCAAAACGTTTTCTGTTTTAACTCCGCGAAAAGCATGTATTCTTGCTTGATACAACGAAACAAGCTGTTTTAGACCGAAACGAGCTAAATCACCACACATCGGTTTTACAAGTGTTCCTCTGATACGCGTCAAAACTTTTTCTCTTATAACTGCGCGAAAAGCATGTATTCTTGCTTAATACAACGAAACAAGCTGTTTTAGACCGAAACGAGCTATATCACAACACATCGGTTTTACAAGTGTTCCTCTGATACGCGTCAAAACTTTTTCTCTTATAACTGTGCGAAAAGCCTGTATTCGTGCTTAATAGAACGAAACAAGCTGTTTTAGACCGAGATGAGCTAAATCTGAACACATCGATTTTACAAGTGTCCCTGTGACACGCGTCAAAACTTTTTCTCTTATAACTGCGCGAAAAACATGTATTCTTGCTTAATACAACGAAACAAGCTGTTTTAGACCGAAACGAGCTTAATCACAACACATCAGTTTTACGTGTTCCTTTGATACGCGTCAAAACTTTTTCTCTTATAACTGCGCGAAAAGCATGTATTCGTGCTTAATACAACGAAACAAGCTGTTTTGGACCGAAACGAGCTATATCACAACACATCGGCTTTACAAGTGTTCCTCTGATACGCCTCAAAACATGTTCTCTTATAACTGCGCGAAAAGCATGTATTCGTGCTTAATACAACGAAACAAGCTGTTTTAGACCGAAACGAGCTAAATCACAACACATCGGTTTTACAAGTGTTCCTCTGATACGCGTCAAAACTTTTTCTCTTATAACTGCGCGAAAAGCATGTATTCTTGCTTAATACAACGAAACAAGCTGTTTTAGACCGAAACGAGCTAAATTACAACACATCGGTTTTACAAGTGTTCCTCTGATACGCGTCAAAACGTTTTCTCTTATAACTCCGCGAAAAGCATGTATTCTTGCTTGATACAACGAAACAAGCTGTTTTAGACCGAAACGAGCTAAATCACCACACATCGGTTTTACAAGTGTTCCTCTGATACGCGTCAAAACGATTTCTCTTTTAACTGCGCGAAAAGCTTGGATTCGTGCTTAATACAACGAAACAAGCTGTTTTAGACCGAAACGAGCTAAATCACAGCACATCGGTATTACAAGTGTTCCTCTGATACGCGTCAAAACTTTTTCTCTTATAACTGCGCGAAAACCATGTATTCGTGCTTAATACAACGAAACAAGCTGTTTTAGACCGAAACGAGCTATATCACAACACATCGGATTTACAAGTGTTCCGCTGATACACGTCAAAACTTTTTCTCTTATAACTGCGCGAAAAGCATGTATTCGTGCTTAATACAACGAAACAAGCTGTTTTAGACCGAAACGAGCTAAATCACAACACATCGGTTTTACAAGTGTTCCTCTGATACGCGTCAAAACTTTTTCTCTTATAACTGCGCGAAAACCATGTATTCGTGCTTAATACAACGAAACAAGCTGTTTTAGACCGAAACGAGCTATATCACAACACATCGGATTTACAAGTGTTCCGCTGATACACGTCAAAACTTTTTCTCTTATAACTGCGCGAAAAGCATGTATTCGTGCTTAATACAACGAAACAAGCTGTTTTAGACCGAAACGAGCTAAATCACAACACATCGGTTTTACAAGTGTTCCTCTGATACGCGTCAAAACTTTTTCTCTTATAACTGCGCGAAAAGCATGTATTCGTGCTTAATACAACGAAACAAGTTGTTTTAGACCGAAACGAGCTATATCACAACACATCGGCTTTACAAGTGTTCCTCTGATACGCGTCAAAACATGTTCTCTTATAACTGCGCGAAAAGCATGTATTCGTGCTTAATACAACGAAACAAGCTGTTTTAGACCGAAACGAGCTAAATCACAACACATCGGTTTTACAAGTGTTCCTCTGATACGCGTCAAAACTTTTTCTCTTATAACTGCGCGAAAAGCTTGTATTCGTGCCTAATACAACGAAACAAGCTGTTTTAGACCGAAACGTGTTCCTCTGATACGCGTCAAAACTTTTTCTCTTATAACTGCGCGAAAAGCATGTATTCGTGCTTAATACAACGAAACAAACTGTGTTAGACCGAAACGAGGTATATCACAACGCATCGGCTTTACAAGTGTTCCTCTGATACGCGTCAAAACATTTTCTCTTATAACTGCGCGAAAAGCATGTATTCATGCTTAATACAACGAAACAAGCTGTTTTAGACCGAAACGAGCTAAATCACAACACATCGGTTTTACAAGTGTTCCTCTGATACGCGTCAAAACTTTTTCTCTTATAACTGCGCGAAAAGCATGTATTCTTGCTTAATACAACGAACAAGCTGTCTTAGACCGAAATGAGCTATATCACAACACATCGGTTTTACGTGTTCCTCTGATACGCGTCAAAACGTTTTCTGTTTTAACTCCGCGAAAAGCATGTATTCTTGCTTGATACAACGAAACAAGCTGTTTTAGACCGAAACGAGCTAAATCACCACACATCGGTTTTACAAGTGTTCCTCTGATACGCGTCAAAACTTTTTCTCTTATAACTGCGCGAAAAGCATGTATTCTTGCTTAATACAACGAAACAAGCTGTTTTAGACCGAAACGAGCTATATCACAACACATCGGTTTTACAAGTGTTCCTCTGATACGCGTCAAAACTTTTTCTCTTATAACTGTGCGAAAAGCCTGTATTCGTGCTTAATAGAACGAAACAAGCTGTTTTAGACCGAGATGAGCTAAATCTGAACACATCGATTTTACAAGTGTCCCTGTGACACGCGTCAAAACTTTTTCTCTTATAACTGCGCGAAAAACATGTATTCTTGCTTAATACAACGAAACAAGCTCTTTTAGACCGAAACGAGCTTAATCACAACACATCAGTTTTACGTGTTCCTTTGATACGCGTCAAAACTTTTTCTCTTATAACTGCGCGAAAAGCATGTATTCGTGCTTAATACAACGAAACAAGCTGTTTTGGACCGAAACGAGCTATATCACAACACATCGGCTTTACAAGTGTTCCTCTGATACGCCTCAAAACATGTTCTCTTATAACTGCGCGAAAAGCATGTATTCGTGCTTAATACAACGAAACAAGCTGTTTTAGACCGAAACGAGCTAAATCACAACACATCGGTTTTACAAGTGTTCCTCTGATACGCGTCAAAACTTTTTCTCTTATAACTGCGCGAAAAGCATGTATTCTTGCTTAATACAACGAAACAAGCTGTTTTAGACCGAAACGAGCTAAATTACAACACATCGGTTTTACAAGTGTTCCTCTGATACGCGTCAAAACGTTTTCTCTTATAACTCCGCGAAAAGCATGTATTCTTGCTTGATACAACGAAACAAGCTGTTTTAGACCGAAACGAGCTAAATCACCACACATCGGTTTTACAAGTGTTCCTCTGATACGCGTCAAAACGATTTCTCTTTTAACTGCGCGAAAAGCTTGGATTCGTGCTTAATACAACGAAACAAGCTGTTTTAGACCGAAACGAGCTAAATCACAGCACATCGGTATTACAAGTGTTCCTCTGATACGCGTCAAAACTTTTTCTCTTATAACTGCGCGAAAACCATGTATTCGTGCTTAATACAACGAAACAAGCTGTTTTAGACCGAAACGAGCTATATCACAACACATCGGTTTTACAAGTGTTCCTCTGATAAGCGTCAAAACTTTTTCACCTATAACTGCGCGAAAAGCATGTATTCGTGCTTAATACAACGAAACAAGCTGTTTTAGACCGAAACGAGCTAAATCACAACACATTGGTTTTACAAGTGTTCCTCTGATACGCGACAAAACTTTTTCTCTTATAACTGCGCGAAAAGCCTGTATTCGTGCTTAATACAACGAAACAAGCTGTTTTAGGCCAAGATGAGCTAAATCTGAAACATCGGTTTTACATGTGTCCCTGTGACACGCGTCAAAACTTTTTCTCCTATAACTGCGCGAAAAGCATGTATTCTTGCTTAATACAACGACACAAGCTGTTTTAGACCGAAATGAGCTAAATCACAACACATCGGTTTTACAAGTGTTCCTCTGATACGCGTCAAAACTTTTTCTCTTATAACTGCGCGAAAAGCATGTATTCGTGCTTAATACAACGAAACAAGCTGTTTTAGACCGAAACGAGCTAAATCACACCACATCGGTATTACAAGTGTTCCTCTGATACGCGTCAAAACGTTTTCTCTTATAACTGCGCGAAAAGCATATATTCGTGCTTAATACAACGAAACAAGCTGTTTTAGACCGAAACGAGCTATATCAAAACACATCGGTTTTACAAGTGTTCCTCTGATACGCGTCAAAACTTTTTCCCTTATAACTGCGCGAAAAGCATGTATTCGTGCTTAATACAACGAAACAAGCTGTTTTAGACCGAAACGAGCTATTTCACAACACATCGGTTTTACAAGTGTTCCTCTGATACGCGACAAAACTTGTTCTCTTATAACTGCGCGAAAAGCCTGTATTCGTGCTTAATACAACGAAACAAGCTGTTTTGGACCGAAACGAGCTATATCACAACACATCGGTTTTACGTGTTCCTCTGATACGCGTCAAAACGTTTTCTCATAACTCCGCGAAAAGCATGTATTCTTGCTTGATACAACGAAACAAGCTGTTTTAGACCGAAACGAACTAAATCACCACACATCGGTTTTACAAGTGTTCCTCTGATACGCGTCAAAACTTTTTCTTTTATAACTGCGCGAAAAGCATGTATTCTTGCTTAATACAACGAAACAAGCTGTTTTAGACCGAAACGAGCTATATCACAACACATCGGTTTTACAAGTGTTCCTCTGATACGCGTCAAAACTTTTTCTCTTATAACTGCGCGAAAAGCATGTATTCGTGCTTAATACAACGAAACAAGTTGTTTTAGACCGAAACGAGCTATATCACAACACATCGGCTTTACAAGTGTTCCTCTGATACGCGTCAAAACATGTTCTCTTATAACTGCGCGAAAAGCATGTATTCGTGCTTAATACAACGAAACAAGCTGTTTTAGACCGAAACGAGCTAAATCACAACACATCGGTTTTACAAGTGTTCCTCTGATACGCGTCAAAACTTTTTCTCTTATAACTGCGCGAAAAGCTTGTATTCGTGCCTAATACAACGAAACAAGCTGTTTTAGACCGAAACGTGTTCCTCTGATACGCGTCAAAACTTTTTCTCTTATAACTGCGCGAAAAGCATGTATTCGTACTTAATACAACGAAACAAACTGTGTTAGACCGAAACGAGGTATATCACAACGCATCGGCTTTACAAGTGTTCCTCTGATACGCGTCAAAACATTTTCTCTTATAACTGCGCGAAAAGCATGTATTCTTGCTTAATACAACGAAACAAGCTGTCTTAGACCGAAATGAGCTATATCACAACACATCGGTTTTACGTGTTCCTCTGATACGCGTCAAAACGTTTTCTGTTTTAACTCCGCGAAAAGCATGTATTCTTGCTTGATACAACGAAACAAGCTGTTTTAGACCGAAACGAGCTAAATCACCACACATCGGTTTTACAAGTGTTCCTCTGATACGCGTCAAAACTTTTTCTCTTATAACTGCGCGAAAAGCATGTATTCTTGCTTAATACAACGAAACAAGCTGTTTTAGACCGAAACGAGCTATATCACAACACATCGGTTTTACAAGTGTTCCTCTGATACGCGTCAAAACTTTTTCTCTTATAACTGTGCGAAAAGCCTGTATTCGTGCTTAATAGAACGAAACAAGCTGTTTTAGACCGAGATGAGCTAAATCTGAACACATCGATTTTACAAGTGTCCCTGTGACACGCGTCAAAACTTTTTCTCTTATAACTGCGCGAAAAACATGTATTCTTGCTTAATACAACGAAACAAGCTGTTTTAGACCGAAACGAGCTTAATCACAACACATCAGTTTTACGTGTTCCTTTGATACGCGTCAAAACTTTTTCTCTTATAACTGCGCGAAAAGCATGTATTCGTGCTTAATACAACGAAACAAGCTGTTTTGGACCGAAACGAGCTATATCACAACACATCGGCTTTACAAGTGTTCCTCTGATACGCCTCAAAACATGTTCTCTTATAACTGCGCGAAAAGCATGTATTCGTGCTTAATACAACGAAACAAGCTGTTTTAGACCGAAACGAGCTAAATCACAACACATCGGTTTTACAAGTGTTCCTCTGATACGCGTCAAAACTTTTTCTCTTATAACTGCGCGAAAAGCATGTATTCTTGCTTAATACAACGAAACAAGCTGTTTTAGACCGAAACGAGCTAAATTACAACACATCGGTTTTACAAGTGTTCCTCTGATACGCGTCAAAACGTTTTCTCTTATAACTCCGCGAAAAGCATGTATTCTTGCTTGATACAACGAAACAAGCTGTTTTAGACCGAAACGAGCTAAATCACCACACATCGGTTTTACAAGTGTTCCTCTGATACGCGTCAAAACGATTTCTCTTTTAACTGCGCGAAAAGCTTGGATTCGTGCTTAATACAACGAAACAAGCTGTTTTAGACCGAAACGAGCTAAATCACAGCACATCGGTATTACAAGTGTTCCTCTGATACGCGTCAAAACTTTTTCTCTTATAACTGCGCGAAAACCATGTATTCGTGCTTAATACAACGAAACAAGCTGTTTTAGACCGAAACGAGCTATATCACAACACATCGGATTTACAAGTGTTCCGCTGATACACGTCAAAACTTTTTCTCTTATAACTGCGCGAAAAGCATGTATTCGTGCTTAATACAACGAAACAAGCTGTTTTAGACCGAAACGAGCTAAATCACAACACATCGGTTTTACAAGTGTTCCTCTGATACGCGTCAAAACTTTTTCTCTTATAACTGCGCGAAAACCATGTATTCGTGCTTAATACAACGAAACAAGCTGTTTTAGACCGAAACGAGCTATATCACAACACATCGGATTTACAAGTGTTCCGCTGATACACGTCAAAACTTTTTCTCTTATAACTGCGCGAAAAGCATGTATTCGTGCTTAATAGAACGAAACAAGCTGTTTTAGACCGAGATGAGCTAAATCTGAACACATCGATTTTACAAGTGTCCCTGTGACACGCGTCAAAACTTTTTCTCTTATAACTGCGCGAAAAACATGTATTCTTGCTTAATACAACGAAACAAGCTCTTTTAGACCGAAACGAGCTTAATCACAACACATCAGTTTTACGTGTTCCTTTGATACGCGTCAAAACTTTTTCTCTTATAACTGCGCGAAAAGCATGTATTCGTGCTTAATACAACGAAACAAGCTGTTTTGGACCGAAACGAGCTATATCACAACACATCGGCTTTACAAGTGTTCCTCTGATACGCCTCAAAACATGTTCTCTTATAACTGCGCGAAAAGCATGTATTCGTGCTTAATACAACGAAACAAGCTGTTTTAGACCGAAACGAGCTAAATCACAACACATCGGTTTTACAAGTGTTCCTCTGATACGCGTCAAAACTTTTTCTCTTATAACTGCGCGAAAAGCATGTATTCTTGCTTAATACAACGAAACAAGCTGTTTTAGACCGAAACGAGCTAAATTACAACACATCGGTTTTACAAGTGTTCCTCTGATACGCGTCAAAACGTTTTCTCTTATAACTCCGCGAAAAGCATGTATTCTTGCTTGATACAACGAAACAAGCTGTTTTAGACCGAAACGAGCTAAATCACCACACATCGGTTTTACAAGTGTTCCTCTGATACGCGTCAAAACGATTTCTCTTTTAACTGCGCGAAAAGCTTGGATTCGTGCTTAATACAACGAAACAAGCTGTTTTAGACCGAAACGAGCTAAATCACAGCACATCGGTATTACAAGTGTTCCTCTGATACGCGTCAAAACTTTTTCTCTTATAACTGCGCGAAAACCATGTATTCGTGCTTAATACAACGAAACAAGCTGTTTTAGACCGAAACGAGCTATATCACAACACATCGGTTTTACAAGTGTTCCTCTGATAAGCGTCAAAACTTTTTCACCTATAACTGCGCGAAAAGCATGTATTCGTGCTTAATACAACGAAACAAGCTGTTTTAGACCGAAACGAGCTAAATCACAACACATTGGTTTTACAAGTGTTCCTCTGATACGCGACAAAACTTTTTCTCTTATAACTGCGCGAAAAGCCTGTATTCGTGCTTAATACAACGAAACAAGCTGTTTTAGGCCAAGATGAGCTAAATCTGAAACATCGGTTTTACATGTGTCCCTGTGACACGCGTCAAAACTTTTTCTCCTATAACTGCGCGAAAAGCATGTATTCTTGCTTAATACAACGACACAAGCTGTTTTAGACCGAAATGAGCTAAATCACAACACATCGGTTTTACAAGTGTTCCTCTGATACGCGTCAAAACTTTTTCTCTTATAACTGCGCGAAAAGCATGTATTCGTGCTTAATACAACGAAACAAGCTGTTTTAGACCGAAACGAGCTAAATCACACCACATCGGTATTACAAGTGTTCCTCTGATACGCGTCAAAACGATTTCTCTTATAACTGCGCGAAAAGCATATATTCGTGCTTAATACAACGAAACAAGCTGTTTTAGACCGAAACGAGCTATATCAAAACACATCGGTTTTACAAGTGTTCCTCTGATACGCGTCAAAACTTTTTCCCTTATAACTGCGCGAAAAGCATGTATTCGTGCTTAATACAACGAAACAAGCTGTTTTAGACCGAAACGAGCTATTTCACAACACATCGGTTTTACAAGTGTTCCTCTGATACGCGACAAAACTTGTTCTCTTATAACTGCGCGAAAAGCCTGTATTCGTGCTTAATACAACGAAACAAGCTGTTTTGGACCGAAACGAGCTATATCACAACACATCGGTTTTACGTGTTCCTCTGATACGCGTCAAAACGTTTTCTCATAACTCCGCGAAAAGCATGTATTCTTGCTTGATACAACGAAACAAGCTGTTTTAGACCGAAACGAACTAAATCACCACACATCGGTTTTACAAGTGTTCCTCTGATACGCGTCAAAACTTTTTCTTTTATAACTGCGCGAAAAGCATGTATTCTTGCTTAATACAACGAAACAAGCTGTTTTAGACCGAAACGAGCTATATCACAACACATCGGTTTTACAAGTGTTCCTCTGATACGCGTCAAAACTTTTTCTCTTATAACTGCGCGAAAAGCATGTATTCGTGCTTAATACAACGAAACAAGTTGTTTTAGACCGAAACGAGCTATATCACAACACATCGGCTTTACAAGTGTTCCTCTGATACGCGTCAAAACATGTTCTCTTATAACTGCGCGAAAAGCATGTATTCGTGCTTAATACAACGAAACAAGCTGTTTTAGACCGAAACGAGCTAAATCACAACACATCGGTTTTACAAGTGTTCCTCTGATACGCGTCAAAACTTTTTCTCTTATAACTGCGCGAAAAGCTTGTATTCGTGCCTAATACAACGAAACAAGCTGTTTTAGACCGAAACGTGTTCCTCTGATACGCGTCAAAACTTTTTCTCTTATAACTGCGCGAAAAGCATGTATTCGTACTTAATACAACGAAACAAACTGTGTTAGACCGAAACGAGGTATATCACAACGCATCGGCTTTACAAGTGTTCCTCTGATACGCGTCAAAACATTTTCTCTTATAACTGCGCGAAAAGCATGTATTCTTGCTTAATACAACGAAACAAGCTGTCTTAGACCGAAATGAGCTATATCACAACACATCGGTTTTACGTGTTCCTCTGATACGCGTCAAAACGTTTTCTGTTTTAACTCCGCGAAAAGCATGTATTCTTGCTTGATACAACGAAACAAGCTGTTTTAGACCGAAACGAGCTAAATCACCACACATCGGTTTTACAAGTGTTCCTCTGATACGCGTCAAAACTTTTTCTCTTATAACTGCGCGAAAAGCATGTATTCTTGCTTAATACAACGAAACAAGCTGTTTTAGACCGAAACGAGCTATATCACAACACATCGGTTTTACAAGTGTTCCTCTGATACGCGTCAAAACTTTTTCTCTTATAACTGTGCGAAAAGCCTGTATTCGTGCTTAATAGAACGAAACAAGCTGTTTTAGACCGAGATGAGCTAAATCTGAACACATCGATTTTACAAGTGTCCCTGTGACACGCGTCAAAACTTTTTCTCTTATAACTGCGCGAAAAACATGTATTCTTGCTTAATACAACGAAACAAGCTGTTTTAGACCGAAACGAGCTTAATCACAACACATCAGTTTTACGTGTTCCTTTGATACGCGTCAAAACTTTTTCTCTTATAACTGCGCGAAAAGCATGTATTCGTGCTTAATACAACGAAACAAGCTGTTTTGGACCGAAACGAGCTATATCACAACACATCGGCTTTACAAGTGTTCCTCTGATACGCCTCAAAACATGTTCTCTTATAACTGCGCGAAAAGCATGTATTCGTGCTTAATACAACGAAACAAGCTGTTTTAGACCGAAACGAGCTAAATCACAACACATCGGTTTTACAAGTGTTCCTCTGATACGCGTCAAAACTTTTTCTCTTATAACTGCGCGAAAAGCATGTATTCTTGCTTAATACAACGAAACAAGCTGTTTTAGACCGAAACGAGCTAAATTACAACACATCGGTTTTACAAGTGTTCCTCTGATACGCGTCAAAACGTTTTCTCTTATAACTCCGCGAAAAGCATGTATTCTTGCTTGATACAACGAAACAAGCTGTTTTAGACCGAAACGAGCTAAATCACCACACATCGGTTTTACAAGTGTTCCTCTGATACGCGTCAAAACGATTTCTCTTTTAACTGCGCGAAAAGCTTGGATTCGTGCTTAATACAACGAAACAAGCTGTTTTAGACCGAAACGAGCTAAATCACAGCACATCGGTATTACAAGTGTTCCTCTGATACGCGTCAAAACTTTTTCTCTTATAACTGCGCGAAAACCATGTATTCGTGCTTAATACAACGAAACAAGCTGTTTTAGACCGAAACGAGCTATATCACAACACATCGGATTTACAAGTGTTCCGCTGATACACGTCAAAACTTTTTCTCTTATAACTGCGCGAAAAGCATGTATTCGTGCTTAATACAACGAAACAAGCTGTTTTAGACCGAAACGAGCTAAATCACAACACATCGGTTTTACAAGTGTTCCTCTGATACGCGTCAAAACTTTTTCTCTTATAACTGCGCGAAAACCATGTATTCGTGCTTAATACAACGAAACAAGCTGTTTTAGACCGAAACGAGCTATATCACAACACATCGGATTTACAAGTGTTCCGCTGATACACGTCAAAACTTTTTCTCTTATAACTGCGCGAAAAGCATGTATTCGTGCTTAATACAACGAAACAAGCTGTTTTAGACCGAAACGAGCTAAATCACAACACATCGGTTTTACAAGTGTTCCTCTGATACGCGTCAAAACTTTTTCTCTTATAACTGCGCGAAAAGCATGTATTCGTGCTTAATACAACGAAACAAGTTGTTTTAGACCGAAACGAGCTATATCACAACACATCGGCTTTACAAGTGTTCCTCTGATACGCGTCAAAACATGTTCTCTTATAACTGCGCGAAAAGCATGTATTCGTGCTTAATACAACGAAACAAGCTGTTTTAGACCGAAACGAGCTAAATCACAACACATCGGTTTTACAAGTGTTCCTCTGATACGCGTCAAAACTTTTTCTCTTATAACTGCGCGAAAAGCTTGTATTCGTGCCTAATACAACGAAACAAGCTGTTTTAGACCGAAACGTGTTCCTCTGATACGCGTCAAAACTTTTTCTCTTATAACTGCGCGAAAAGCATGTATTCGTGCTTAATACAACGAAACAAACTGTGTTAGACCGAAACGAGGTATATCACAACGCATCGGTTTTACAAGTGTTCCTCTGATACGCGTCAAAACTTTTTCTCTTATAACTGCGCGAAAAGCATGTATTCTTGCTTAATACAACGAACAAGCTGTCTTAGACCGAAATGAGCTATATCACAACACATCGGTTTTACGTGTTCCTCTGATACGCGTCAAAACGTTTTCTGTTTTAACTCCGCGAAAAGCATGTATTCTTGCTTGATACAACGAAACAAGCTGTTTTAGACCGAAACGAGCTAAATCACCACACATCGGTTTTACAAGTGTTCCTCTGATACGCGTCAAAACTTTTTCTCTTATAACTGCGCGAAAAGCATGTATTCTTGCTTAATACAACGAAACAAGCTGTTTTAGACCGAAACGAGCTATATCACAACACATCGGTTTTACAAGTGTTCCTCTGATACGCGTCAAAACTTTTTCTCTTATAACTGTGCGAAAAGCCTGTATTCGTGCTTAATAGAACGAAACAAGCTGTTTTAGACCGAGATGAGCTAAATCTGAACACATCGATTTTACAAGTGTCCCTGTGACACGCGTCAAAACTTTTTCTCTTATAACTGCGCGAAAAACATGTATTCTTGCTTAATACAACGAAACAAGCTCTTTTAGACCGAAACGAGCTTAATCACAACACATCAGTTTTACGTGTTCCTTTGATACGCGTCAAAACTTTTTCTCTTATAACTGCGCGAAAAGCATGTATTCGTGCTTAATACAACGAAACAAGCTGTTTTGGACCGAAACGAGCTATATCACAACACATCGGCTTTACAAGTGTTCCTCTGATACGCCTCAAAACATGTTCTCTTATAACTGCGCGAAAAGCATGTATTCGTGCTTAATACAACGAAACAAGCTGTTTTAGACCGAAACGAGCTAAATCACAACACATCGGTTTTACAAGTGTTCCTCTGATACGCGTCAAAACTTTTTCTCTTATAACTGCGCGAAAAGCATGTATTCTTGCTTAATACAACGAAACAAGCTGTTTTAGACCGAAACGAGCTAAATTACAACACATCGGTTTTACAAGTGTTCCTCTGATACGCGTCAAAACGTTTTCTCTTATAACTCCGCGAAAAGCATGTATTCTTGCTTGATACAACGAAACAAGCTGTTTTAGACCGAAACGAGCTAAATCACCACACATCGGTTTTACAAGTGTTCCTCTGATACGCGTCAAAACGATTTCTCTTTTAACTGCGCGAAAAGCTTGGATTCGTGCTTAATACAACGAAACAAGCTGTTTTAGACCGAAACGAGCTAAATCACAGCACATCGGTATTACAAGTGTTCCTCTGATACGCGTCAAAACTTTTTCTCTTATAACTGCGCGAAAACCATGTATTCGTGCTTAATACAACGAAACAAGCTGTTTTAGACCGAAACGAGCTATATCACAACACATCGGATTTACAAGTGTTCCGCTGATACACGTCAAAACTTTTTCTCTTATAACTGCGCGAAAAGCATGTATTCGTGCTTAATACAACGAAACAAGCTGTTTTAGACCGAAACGAGCTAAATCACAACACATCGGTTTTACAAGTGTTCCTCTGATACGCGTCAAAACTTTTTCTCTTATAACTGCGCGAAAACCATGTATTCGTGCTTAATACAACGAAACAAGCTGTTTTAGACCGAAACGAGCTATATCACAACACATCGAATTTACAAGTGTTCCGCTGATACACGTCAAAACTTTTTCTCTTATAACTGCGCGAAAAGCATGTATTCGTGCTTAATACAACGAAACAAGCTGTTTTAGACCGAAACGAGCTAAATCACAACACATCGGTTTTACAAGTATTCCTCTGATACGCGTCAAAACTTTTTCTCTTATAACTGCGCGAAAAGCATGTATTCGTGCTTAATACAACGAAACAAGCTGTTTTAGACCGAAACGAGCTAAATCACAGCACATCGGTATTACAAGTGTTCCTCTGATACGCGTCAAAACGTTTTCTCTTATAACTCGCGAAAAGCATGTATTCGTGCTTAATACAACGAAACAAGCTGTTTTAGACCGAAACGAGCTATATTACAACACATCGGTTTTACAAGTGTTCCTCTGATACGCGTCAAAACTTTTTCACCTATAACTGCGCGAAAAGCATGTATTCGTGCTTAATACAACGAAACAAGCTGTTTTAGACCGAAACGAGCTAAATCACAACACATCGGTTTTACAAGTGTTCCTCTGATACGCGACAAAACTTTTTCTCTTATAACTGCGCGAAAAGCCTGTATTCGTGCTTAATACAACGAAACAAGCTGTTTTAGGCCAAGATGAGCTAAATCACAACACATCGGTTTTACAAGTGTTCCTCTGATACGCGTCAAAACTTTTTCTCTTATAACTGCGCGAAAAGCATGTATTCTTGCTTAATACAACGAAACAAGCTGTCTTAGACCGAAATGAGCTATATCACAACACATCGGTTTTACGTGTTCCTCAGATACGCGTCAAAACGTTTGCTGTTATAACTCCGCGAAAAGCATGTATTCTTGCTTGATACAACGAAACAAGCTGTTTTAGACCGAAACGAGCTAAATCACCACACATCGGTTTTACAAGTGTTCCTCTGATACGCGTCAAAACTTTTTCTCTTATAACTGCGCGAAAAGCATGTATTCTTGCTTAATACAACGAAACAAGCTGTTTTAGACCGAAACGAGCTAAATCACACCACATCGGTTTTACGTGTTCCTCTGATACGCGTCAAAACTTTTTCTCTTATAACTGCGCGAAAAGCATGTATTCGTGCTTAATACAACGAAACAAGCTGTTTTAGAGCGAAACGATCTAATTTACAACACATCGGTTTTACAAGTGTTCCTCTGATACGCGTCAAAACTTTTTCTCTTATAACTGTGCGAAAAGCCTGTATTCGTGCTTAATAGAACGAAACAAGCTGTTTTAGACCGAGATGAGCTAAATCTGAACACATCGATTTTACAAGTGTCCCTGTGACACGCGTCAAAACTTTTTCTCTTATAACTGCGCGAAAAACATGTATTCTTGCTTAATACAACGAAACAAGCTGTTTTAGACCGAAACGAGCTTAATCACAACACATCAGTTTTACGTGTTCCTTTGATACGCGTCAAAACTTTTTCTCTTATAACTGCGCGAAAAGCATGTATTCGTGCTTAATACAACGAAACAAGCTGTTTTAGACCGAAAGGAGCTATATCAAAACACATCGGTTTTACAAGTGTTCCTCTGATACGCGTCAAAACTTTTTCCCTTATAACTGCGCGAAAAGCATGTATTCGTGCTTAATACAACGAAACAAGCTGTTTTAGACCGAAACGAGCTAAATCACAGCACATCGGTATTACAAGTGTTCCTCTGATACGCGTCAAAACGTTTTCTCTTATAACTCGCGAAAAGCATGTATTCGTGCTTAATACAACGAAACAAGCTGTTTTAGACCGAAACGAGCTATATCACAACACATCGGTTTTACAAGTGTTCCTCTGATAAGCGTCAAAACTTTTTCACCTATAACTGCGCGAAAAGCATGTATTCGTGCTTAATACAACGAAACAAGCTGTTTTAGACCGAAACGAGCTAAATCACAACACATTGGTTTTACAAGTGTTCCTCTGATACGCGACAAAACTTTTTCTCTTATAACTGCGCGAAAAGCCTGTATTCGTGCTTAATACAACGAAACAAGCTGTTTTAGGCCAAGATGAGCTAAATCTGAACACATCGGTTTTACATGTGTCCCTGTGACACGCGTCAAAACTTTTTCTCCTATAACTGCGCGAAAAGCATGTATTCGTGCTTAATACAACGAAACAAGCTGTTTTAGACCGAAACGAGCTAAATCACACCACATCGGTATTACAAGTGTTCCTCTGATACGCGTCAAAACGTTTTCTCTTATAACTGCGCGAAAAGCATATATTCGTGCTTAATACAACGAAACAAGCTGTTTTAGACCGAAACGAGCTATATCAAAACACATCGGTTTTACAAGTGTTCCTCTGATACGCGTCAAAACTTTTTCCCTTATAGCTGCACGAAAAGCATGTATTCATGCTTAATACAACGAAACAAGCTGTTTTAGACCGAAACGAGCTATTTCACAACACATCGGTTTTACAAGTGTTCCTCTGATACGCGACAAAACTTGTTCTCTTATAACTGCGCGAAAAGCCTGTATTCGTGCTTAATACAACGAAACAAGCTGTTTTAGACCGAAACGAGCTATATCACAACACATCGGTTTTACGTGTTCCTCTGATACGCGTCAAAACGTTCTCTCATAACTCCGCGAAAAGCATGTATTCTTGCTTGATACAACGAAACAAGCTGTTTTAGACCGAAACGAACTAAATCACCACACATCGGTTTTACAAGTGTTCCTCTGATACGCGTCAAAACTTTTTCTCTTATAACTGCGCGAAAAGCATGTATTCGTGCTTAATACAACGAAACAAGTTGTTTTAGACCGAAACGAGCTATATCACAACACATCGGCTTTACAAGTGTTCCTCTGATACGCGTCAAAACATGTTCTCTTATAACTGCGCGAAAAGCATGTATTCGTGCTTAATACAACGAAACAAGCTGTTTTAGACCGAAACGAGCTAAATCACAACACATCGGTTTTACAAGTGTTCCTCTGATACGCGTCAAAACATGTTCTCTTATAACTGCGCGAAAAGCATGTATTCGTGCTTAATACAACGAAACAAGCTGTTTTAGACCGAAACGAGCTAAATCACAACACATCGGTTTTACAAGTGTTCCTCTGATACGCGTCAAAACTTTTTCTCTTATAACTGCGCGAAAAGCATGTATTCGTGCTTAATACAACGAAACAAGCTGTTTTAGACCGAAACGAGCTAAATCACAACACATCGGTTTTACAAGTGTTCCTCTGATACGCGTCAAAACTTTTTCTCTTTTAACTGCGCGAAAAGCATGTATTCGTGCCTAATACAACGAAACAAGCTGTTTTAGACCGAAACGAGCTAAATCACAGCACATCGGTATTACAAGTGTTCCTCTGATACGCGTCAAAACGTTTTCTCTTATAACTGCGCGAAAAGCATATATTCGTGCTTAATACAGCGAAACAAGCTGTTTTAGACCGAAACGAGCTATATCAAAACACATCGGTTTTACAAGTGTTCCTCTGATACGCGTCAAAACTTTTTCCCTTAAAACTGCGCGAAAAGCATGTATTCGTGCTTAATACAACGAAACAAGCTGTTTTAGACCGAAACGAGCTATTTCACAACACATCGGTTTTACAAGTGTTCCTCTGATACGCGACAAAACTTGTTCTCTTATAACTGCGCGAAAAGCCTGTATTCGTGCTTAATACAACGAAACAAGCTGTTTTAGACCGAAACGAGCTATATCACAACACATCGGTTTTACGTGTTCCTCTGATACGCGTCAAAACGTTTTCTCATAACTCCGCGAAAAGCATGTATTCTTGCTTGATACAACGAAACAAGCTGTTTTAGACCGAAACGAACTAAATCACCACACATCGGTTTTACAAGTGTTCCTCTGATACGCGACAAAACTTTTTCTCTTATAACTGCGCGAAAAGCCTGTATTCGTGCTTAATACAACGAAACAAGCTGTTTTAGGCCAAGATGAGCTAAATCTGAACACATCGGTTTTACAAGTGTCCCTGTGACACGCGTCAAAACTTTTTCTCCTATAACTGCGCGAAAAGCATGTATTCTTGCTTAATACAACGAAACAAGCTGTTTTAGACCGAAATGAGCTAAATCACAACACATCGGTTTTACAAGTGTTCCTCTGATACGCGTCAAAACGTTTTCTCTTATAACTGCGCGAAAAGCATGTATTCGTGCTTAATACAACGAAACAAGCTGTTTTAGACCGAAACGAGCTAAATCACAGCACATCGGTATTACAAGTGTTCCTCTGATACGCGTCAAAACGTTTTCTCTTATAACTGCGCGAAAAGCATGTATTCGTGCTTAATACAACGAAACAAGCTGTTTTAGACCGAAACGAGCTATTTCACAACACATCGGTTTTACAAGTGTTCCTCTGATACGCGACAAAACTTGTTCTCTTATAACTGCGCGAAAAGCCTGTATTCATGCTTAATACAACGAAACAAGCTGTTTTAGACCGAAACGAGCTATATCACAACACATCGGTTTTACGTGTTCCTCTGATACGCGTCAAAACGTTTTCTCATAACTCCGCGAAAAGCATGTATTCTTGCTTGATACAACGAAACAAGCTGTTTTAGACCGAAACGAACTAAATCACCACACATCGGTTTTACAAGTGTTCCTCTGATACGCGTCAAAACTTTTTCTTTTATAACTGCGCGAAAAGCATGTATTCTTGCTTAATACAACGAAACAAGCTGTTTTAGACCGAAACGAGCTATATCACAACACATCGGTTTTACAAGTGTTCCTCTGATACGCGTCAAAACTTTTTCTCTTATAACTGCGCGAAAAGCATGTATTCGTGCTTAATACAACGAAACAAGTTGTTTTAGACCGAAACGAGCTATATCACAACACATCGGCTTTACAAGTGTTCCTCTGATACGCGTCAAAACATGTTCTCTTATAACTGCGCGAAAAGCATGTATTCGTGCTTAATACAACGAAACAAGCTGTTTTAGACCGAAACGAGCTAAATCACAGCACATCGGTTTTACAAGTGTTCCTCTGATACGCGTCAAAACATGTTCTCTTATAACTGCGCGAAAAGCCTGTATTCGTGCTTAATACAACGAAACAAGCTGTTTTAGACCGAAACGAGCTATATCACAACACATCGGTTTTACGTGTTCCTCTGATACGCGTCAAAACGTTTTCTCATAACTCCGCGAAAAGCATGTATTCTTGCTTGATACAACGAAACAAGCTGTTTTAGACCGAAACGAACTAAATCACCACACATCGGTTTTACAAGTGTTCCTCTGATACGCGACAAAACGTTTTCTCTTATAACTGCGCGAAAAGCCTGTATTTGTGCTTAATACAACGAAACAAGCTGTTTTAGACCGAAACGAGCTATATCACAACACATCGGTTTTACGTGTTCCTCTGATACGCGTCAAAACGTTTTCTCATAACTCCGCGAAAAGCATGTATTCTTGCTTGATACAACGAAACAAGCTGTTTTAGACCGAAACGAACTAAATCACCACACATCGGTTTTACAAGTGTTCCTCTGATACGCGTCAAAACTTTTTCTCTTATAACTGCGCGAAAAGCATGTATTCGTGCTTAATACAACGAAACAAGCTGTTTTAGACCGAAACGAGCTAAATCACAACACATCGGTTTTACAAGTGTTCCTCTGATACGCGTCAAAACTTTTTCTCTTATAACTGCGCGAAAAGCATGTATTCGTGCCTAATACAACGAAACAAGCTGTTTTAGACCGAAACGAGCTAAATCACAGCACATCGGTATTACAAGTGTTCCTCTGATACGCGTCAAAACGTTTTCTCTTATAACTGCGCGAAAAGCATATATTCGTGCTTAATACAACGAAACAAGCTGTTTTAGACCGAAACGAGCTATATCAAAACACATCGGTTTTACAAGTGTTCCTCTGATACGCGTCAAAACTTTTTCCCTTATAACTGCGCGAAAAGCATGTATTCGTGCTTAATACAACGAAACAAGCTGTTTTAGACCGAAACGAGCTATATCACAACACATCGGCTTTACAAGTGTTCCTCTGATACGCGTCAAAACATGTTCTCTTATAACTGCGCGAAAAGCATGTATTCGTGCTTAATACAACGAAACAAGCTGTTTTAGACCGAAACGAGCTAAATCACAACACATCGGTTTTACAAGTGTTCCTCTGATACGCGTCAAAACATGTCCTCTTATAACTGCGCGAAAAGCATGTATTCGTGCTTAATACAACGAAACAAGCTGTTTTAGACCGAAACGAGCTAAATCACAACACATCGGTTTTACAAGTGTTCATCTGATACGCGTCAAAACTTTTTCTCTTATACCTGCGCGAAAAGCATGTATTCGTGCTTAATACAACGAAACAAGCTGTTTTAGACCGAAACGAGCTAAATCACAACACATCGGTTTTACAAGTGTTCCTCTGATACGCGTCAAAACTTTTTCTCTTTTAACTGCGCGAAAAGCATGTATTCGTGCTTAATACAACGAAACAAGCTGTTTTAGACCGAAACGAGCGAAATCACAACACATCGGTTTTACAAGTGTTCCTCTGATACGCGTCAAAACTTTTTCTATTATAACTGCGCGAAAAGCATGTATTCGTGCTTAATACAACGAAACAAGCTGTTTTAGACCGAAACGAGCTAAATCACAACACATCGGTTTTACAAGTGTTCCTCTGATACGCGTCAAAACTTTTTCTCTTATAACTGCGCGAGAAGCATGTATTCGTGCTTAATACAACGAAACAAGCTGTTTTAGACCGAAACGAGCTAAATCACCACACATCGGTTTTTCAAGTGTTCCTCAGATACGCGTCAAAACTTTTTCTCTTATAACTGCGCGAAAAGCCTGTATTCGTGCTTAATACAACGAAACAAGCTGTTTTAGGCCAAGATGAGCTAAATCTGAACACATCGGATTTACAAGTGTCCCTGTGACACGCGTCAAAAGTTTTTCTCTTATAACTGCGCGAAAAGCATGTATTCTTGCTTAATACAACGAAACAAGTTGTTTTAGACCGAAACGAGCTAATTCACAACACATCGGTTTTACAAGTGTTCCTCTGATACGCGTCAAAACTTTTTCTCTTATAACTGCGCGAAAAGCTTGTATTCGTGCCTAATACAACGAAACAAGCTGTTTTAGACCGAAACGAGCTTAATCACAACACATCAGTTTTACGTGTTCCTCTGATACGCGTCAAAACTTTTTCTCTTATAACTGCGCGAAAAGCATGTATTCGTGCTTAATACAACGAAACAAGCTGTTTTAGACCGAAACGAGCTATATCACAACACATCGGATTTACAAGTGTTCCGCTGATACACGTCAAAACTTGTTCTCTTATAACTGCGCGAAAAGCATGTATTCGTGCTTAATACAACGAAACAAGCTGTTTTAGACCGAAACGAGCTAAATCACAACACATCGGTTTTACAAGTGTTCCTCTGATACGCGTCAAAACTTTTTCTCTTATAACTGCGCGAAAAGCATGTATTCGTGCTTAATGCAACGAAACAAGCTGTTTTAGACCGAAACGAGCTAAATCACAGCACATCGGTATTACAAGTGTTCCTCTGATACGCGTCAAAACGTTTTCTCTTATAACTCGCGAAAAGCATGTATTCGTGCTTAATACAACGAAACAAGCTGTTTTAGACCGAAACGAGCTATATCACAACACATCGGTTTTACAAGTGTTCCTCTGATACGCGTCAAAACTTTTTCACCTATAGCTGCGCGAAAAGCATGTATTCGTGCTTAATACAACGAAACAAGCTGTTTTAGACCGAAACGAGCTAAATCACAACACATCGGTTTTACAAGTGTTCCTCTGATACGCGACAAAACATTTTCTCTTATAACTGCGCGAAAAGCCTGTATTCATGCTTAATACAACGAAACAAGCTGTTTTAGGCCAAGATGAGCTAAATCTGAACACATCGGTTTTACAAGTGTCCCTGTGACACGCGTCAAAACTTTTTCTCCTATAACTGCGCGAAAAGCATGTATTCTTGCTTAATACAACGAAACAAGCTGTTTTAGACCGAAATGAGCTAAATCACAACACATCGGTTTTACAAGTGTTCCTCTGATACGCGTCAAAACTTTTTCTCTTATAACTGCGCGAAAAGCATGTATTCGTGCCTAATACAACGAAACAAGCTGTTTTAGACCGAAACGAGCTAAATCACAGCACATCGGTATTACAAGTGTTCCTCTGATACGCGTCAAAACGTTTTCTCTTATAACTGCGCGAAAAGCATATATTCGTGCTTAATACAACGAAACAAGCTGTTTTAGACCGAAACGAGCTATATCAAAACACATCGGTTTTACAAGTGTTCCTCTGATACGCGTCAAAACTTTTTCACTTATAACTGCGCGAAAAGCATGTATTCGTGCTTAATACAACGAAACAAGCTGTTTTAGACCGAAACGAGCTATTTCACAACACATCGGTTTTACAAGTGTTCCTCTGATACGCGACAAAACTTGTTCTCTTATAACTGCGCGAAAATCCTGTATTCGTGCTTAATACAACGAAACAAGCTGTTTTAGACCGAAACGAGCTATATCACAACACATCGGTTTTACAAGTGTTCCTCTGATACGCGTCAAAACTTTTTCTTTTATAACTGCGCGAAAAGCATGTATTCTTGCTTAATACAACGAAACAAGCTGTTTTAGACCGAAACGAGCTATATCACAACACATCGGTTTTACAAGTGTTCCTCTGATACGCGTCAAAACTTTTTCTCTTATAACTGCGCGAAAAGCATGTATTCGTGCTTAATACAACGAAACAAGTTGTTTTAGACCGAAACGAGCTATATCACAACACATCGGCTTTACAAGTGTTCCTCTGATACGCGTCAAAACATGTTCTCTTATAACTGCGCGAAAAGCATGTATTCGTGCTTAATACAACGAAACAAGCTGTTTTAGACCGAAACGAGCTAAATCACAACACATCGGTTTTACAAGTGTTCCTCTGATACGCGTCAAAACATGTTCTCTTATAACTGCGCGAAAAGCATGTATTCGTGCTTAGTACAACGAAACAAGCTGTTTTAGACCGAAACGAGCTAAATCACAACACATCGGTTTTACAAGTGTTCCTCTGATACGCGTCAAAACTTTTTCTCTTATAACTGCGCGAAAAGCATGTATTCGTGCCTAATACAACGAAACAAGCTGTTTTAGACCGAAACGAGCTAAATCACAACACATCGGTTTTACAAGTGTTCCTCTGATACGCGTCAAAACTTTTTCTCTTATAACTGCGCGAAAAGAATGTATTCGTGCTTAATACAACTAAACAAGCTGTTTTAGACCGAAACGAGCGAAATCACAACACATCGGTTTTACAAGTGTTCCTCTGATACGCGTCAAAACTTTTTCTATTATAACTGCGCGAAAAGCATGTATTCGTGCTTAATACAACGAAACAAGCTGTTTTAGACCGAAACGAGCTAAATCACAACACATCGGTTTTACAAGTGTTCCTCTGATACGCGTCAAAACTTTTTCTCTTATAACTGCGCGAAAAGCATGTATTCGTGCTTAATACAACGAAACAAGCTGTTTTAGACCGAAACGAGCTAAATCACCACACATCGGTTTTACAAGTGTTCCTCTGATACGCGTCAAAACGTTTTCTCTTATAACTGCGCGAAAAGCTTGTATTCGTGCTTACTACAACGAAACAAGCTGTTTTAGACCGAGACGAGCTAAATCACAACACATCGGTTTTACAAGTGTTCCTCTGATACGCGACAAAACTTTTTCTCTTATAACTGCGCGAAAAGCCTGTATTCGTGCCTAATACAACGAAACAAGCTGTTTTAGGCCAAGATGAGCTAAATCTGAACACATCGGATTTACAAGTGTCCCTGTGACACGCGTCAAAACTTTTTCTCTTATAACTGCGCGAAAAGCATGTATTCTTGCTTAATACAACGAAACAAGTTGTTTTAGACCGAAACGAGCTAATTCACAACACATCGGTTTTACAAGTGTTCCTCTGATACGCGTCAAAACTTTTTCTCTTATAACTGCGCGAAAAGCTTGTATTCGTGCCTAATACAACGAAACAAGCTGTTTTAGACCGAAACGAGCTTAATCACAACACATCAGTTTTACGTGTTCCTCTGATACGCGTCAAAACTTTTTCTCTTATAACTGCACGAAAAGCATGTATTCGTGCTTAATACAACGAAACAAGCTGTTTTAGACCGAAACGAGCTATATCACAACACATCGGCTTTACAAGTGTTCCTCTGATACGCGTCAAAACATTTTCTCTTATAACTGCGCGAAAAGCATGTATTCATGCTTAATATAACGAAACAAGCTGTTTTAGTCCGAAACGAGTTAAATCACAACACATCGGTATTACAAGTGTTCCTCTGATACGCGTCAAAACTTTTTCTCTTATAACTGCGCGAAAAGCATGTATTCATGCTTAATACAACGAAACAAGCTGTTTTAGACCGAAACGAGCTATATCACAACACATCGGATTTACAAGTGTTCCTCTGATACGCGTCAAAACTTTTTCTCTTATAACTGCGCGAAAAGCATGTATTCGTGCACGTAGTGGCAGCAGCAGCAACGGCCTGTGACGGACTATACATAATCCTTTCAAACCGTGTTTTACAGCTGCTTGGCGGTGTGGCCCGACAACACTGCATGACCTGCATCTTTGCCTGCATCCCGATTGGCCCGTCCGGAGCAACGTCATCAGTGACAGCCCATGGACAACTATAAGAAGCGGTCGACGCACCAAGCTTCGCATCATTGCACGTAGTGGCAGCGGCAGCAACGGCCTGTGACGGACTATACATAATCCTTTCAAACCGTGTTTTACAGCTGCTTGGCGGTGTGGCCCGACAACACTGCATGACCTGCATCTTTGCCTGCATCCCGATTGGCCCGTCCGGAGCAACGTCATCAGTGACAGCCCATGGACAACTATAAGAAGCGGTCGACGCACCAAGCTTCGCATCATTGCACGTAGTGGCAGCGGCAGCAACGGCCTGTGACGGACTATACATAATCCTTTCAAACCGTGTTTTACAGGTTGGTGCTCTTTTTCTTTTTTTGCTCAGATAGAAATAAGCTCTAAACGACTAAGTAGTTGCGAAATTTTTTCTGCTGCCGCTGCTGCTGCTGCTGTGTTTTCTGTTTGCTGTGTTGCTGTGTTTTCCTAGACGCTATGCCTTGTGACGTATGCCTGGCTTGCCAGCAGACTATTTCAAAGGAATCTACGGCTATAAAATGTTCTGAGTGTTCATTCTCTTATCATGCTGGCAACTGCTCAGGAGTGGGGGAAGCAGCAGTGAAATCCAAACCGGATATAGGAAAGTCATGGCTCTGCCCGACATGTAAAGCTTCTAAACTAAGGGGGGGCCCAAGCTCTGCAAAGGGTAAACCTGAACAAGATGCTGATATTGCGGCTAGGCTAATCGTGATGAATCGGAACATCACCGCCCTACTCCCACTTCTTGAGAAAATTGAAGATCTCATGTCAGTCAAAGAAACTGTCGAAAGCATTGAGACAAGCATCAGCTTTTTGTCTGATAAGTACGATAAGGTTATCGAAATGGTTGACTCACAAAAAAAGGACATTGACGACCTCAAAGAGAGAGTGGAAAAAATCGAAACACAAACAGCGACTGAAGAAATCAAAGAACTTAAACAGCAACTAAACGACCTGGACCAATATAACCGCCGACAGAACCTTGAAATTCACGGCCTCAAGCAGACTGATGATGAAAATTTGTTGAGCAAGCTGAACGACATTGCACGAGAGTTGAACATTGAAGAAGTCACACACAGGGACATAGAAGCCGTACACAGGCTGCCGTCCAAACCCCCGAAGACACCCATTGTCCTTGTACGGTTTGCTTCGCGCGCCGTAAAAGAACAATGGTCCGAACGAAAAGCACTTCTCCGAACGAAACTTCCCGACCTTAGTTTTTTTGACAACATGACTTCACAAAACCGGAAACTGCTGTGGCTGGCTAAGATGAGGGCAAAAGAACGTTCGTACCAGTTTGCTTGGCAAAAAAACGGCAGGATCCTTGTCAGAAAAAAGCAAGGTGAAGCGGCCATCCACATAAAGTCAGAAGATGACATCATGCAAATCACTTGATCGCTTGAACAAGTCACGTGTCTAGAGGAGCGCCTATCATCATGGCTGAACAGTCTTGTAACTGCTGTTATCATGACACAAACTCTTTCAACAAATTGATAAAAGAGCAACCACGGAGGAAATCTATATCTCTATTCCATCTTAACACCCGAAGTTTGCAAAATAAGCATATCGATGTTGGTACATATTTGGACGCACTGAATCACAATTTTTCCATACTAGCCTTCACGGAAACTTGGTTCGAAAACGCGCAAGATGCTGTGCACTTCGACAATTATAACTGCGAAACACTGTGTCGTCAGCAGCAAAGGGGTGGCGGTGTGGCACTTTATATCAGCAGAGATATTATGTACACTGTTATTCCAGAATATACACTTATCACAGAAAACTACGAATGTCTAACAGTTGTAAGTCATGCTTTTGCAGTAGCCGTTATTTACCGTCCACCTTCAGGGTCTGTTTCCGCATTCTTAAGCTTCTTTGAAGAACTCGGCGAATACCTGCTCTCATTACATATTCCATTCGTCATGCCAGGCGATTTCAACATAAACATGCTTTCTTTCGACAATTCTTGCAATGCTTTCCTCGCGATGATGCATTCGATAGGACTTGTTAATGTGATTGGTATCCCAACACGCGTAACACCAGACAGCGAGACGTTAATTGATCTATGCCCTACAAACTGTTTAGAGGACACCGTGTGCTGTGGAGTGTTCTCAGTGAACATTAGTGACCACATGCCATTTTTTTGTTTTTTACCTATCATCCAAAGACATAGCGGACCCCAAACTGAAACATCGCGCAGATTTATCAGCGATAATGGCATTGCGCAATTCCGTAATCTTCTATCAGAAACAACATGGTATGACGTCTTGAGCACCGACGACCCGAACGATGTGTATAACTCCTTCATTCGTACAGTAAAAGAATTATATAATATTGCTTTCCCTCTCAAACAAATAAAAAGAAATAAGAAAGGAAGAAAACCATGCATTACAGATGAATACATCAATAGACTGAACTATAGAAATAATCTGTTCCACTCATTTATTGCGACTAAAGATAGCTCGAAATTCCTAGAATTCAAAAAGGTTAGGAATAAGTTAAACGCTGACTTAAAAAAAACCCGTACATCGTACTACATGAGCAAGTTTACAGCAGCTTATACCTGTCCGAAAGAAACATGGGCACTTATGCGCTCTCTTGTCTGTAAAAATCAAGATTCTGTCCCCCAGCAAATAATCATTGATGGCAAAACCTATTCAGGTCCTTCACTGGCAGATAAATTTAACGGTCATTTTCTAGCATCTGGTGCGTCACAGAGCACGCAGAGCAGTTCATCTAGGAGTTACATAACTAAGATAGAAACTAGTTCCATATTCTTGTCTCCAACCACGCCAAGTGAAATCGAAACAGTCATCAAAAGCCTCAAAGATACTTGCGCATGTGGTCATGACGATATTGCAGTCCGTGCGGTGAAAGGATCATGCGACATTTTGAGCGTACCCCTTTGTCATATCTGCAACTGCATAATGCGTCATGCGTCATTCCCTGATGAAATGAAGGTCGCCCGAGTGTGCGCAATACATAAGAGCGGGGCAAAGAACAATATTGGTAACTATCGCCCGATATCCGTGCTTCCAGTTTTCGCGAAGGTGGCGGAAAAAATAATCAACACTAGAATCAGCAGTTTTTTGTCCTCTAAGGGTATAATTTCAAACCAACAGTATGGTTTCCAAAAAGGGAAATCCGTTGAATCAGCACTACTGAATATTAAGGAAAAAATAATAACAAACATAGAGAGACAGCTATATACTCTTGGTATATTCCTAGATTTCAGGAAGGCATTTGACTCCATTAAACACGATATATTGTTTAGTAAACTTTACGACTATGGAATCCGCGGCAAAGCTCTTGATTTGATAAAAAGTTATTTGTACAACCGCCTCCAATTCGTTAGTATTCATTACAGCAGATCAACAGCACAGGTAATTAAATATGGCGTACCCCAAGGTTCCATCTTAGGTCCTCTCCTATTTCTCTTATATATTAATGACATCGTATCAATACCCCAAACCCCCGAAATAGTGTTGTATGCTGATGATACTAATGTATTTTTCCATGGCAATTGTCTAATCACCCTAATGAAGAATGCCAATACATGGCTCGAAGAATTATCGACGTGGTTGCAGCATAGCCAGTTACGACTCAATACAGACAAAACCAACTACATTATCTTTCGGGCTAAAAACAAGGCGATTGACACTAAACTTAAACTAGTCTTCGAGGGGCAAACATTAAACCGTGTTAGCGCTCAGAAATTTCTGGGTGTACATTTCCACGAAAACTTGAACTGGACACACCACATAAACTATTTGACTATGGACCTCGCGAAAACTATTGGAATGCTAAATAGATTTAAGTTTATGCTCCCAGCGTGGTTCAAACGCCAGCTTTATTATACCATGATTAATTCAAGACTGCAATACTGCATACTAGTTTGGGGCACCACTACCACTGGTAATTTGGAACGTCTTCATATTCTTCAAAAGAAATGCATCCGATTCATAGAAAATGCAGCGTTGCGAGAACACACAGCTCCACTGTTCGTAAAAAATGAAATACTTGCAATTACAAGTATATTTCGACAGCGCTTGGCACTGAACATATTCACTCACATAAAAAGTAACCTAAATTCATTTCTTGGGAAGTACCGACGTCAAGAATGCGGCTATAACTTTAGGGCAAATTCATTTGTTAAGAAAAAAGTCAGAACTTCCTATGGTACACAATCGTTAGACTACCAGATTCCTGTCCTTTTAAATTTGTTTCCAGAGCTTATTGACATCGCAGTGAATGTACAGTCACCGTATACTTAAAAAGCACGGATAAAAAAAGTACTCCTGGTAGAAAAAAAATGACCTGTCTCCTTGTTATCTCATTTAGGTTTGTGTTTCGTTTGTATTGCTGTGTTCCTTGTTAGATTCTTGAAATATGTCGATACAAATGTTGCTTCTTCAGGCTTTTTGACTCTGTAATAATTTTCTGGTTAGGAGCTAATCTTTTGTTGAGATAAATATTTATGCAACTGCGGTTCTTACCTTCTGACACAATAATAACTAACAGGTTGTGATGTAAGCTTTTTTTTGTGAAGAAAATTTCTCTTGTTTCCTGTAGTACTTACGGTTTTAATTTCATATAATGGTTGTTCACAATGCTTCTGTTTTCTACACGTAATGAATGGTACAATATATTTTTTACAACGGCTTTTGTAGCATAGAGAGTGCAATGTATCTCACCGGGAGGCGAGGCCTTGTCAGGCGTAGATGAAACGCCTTTTGCCTCGTCTTCCTTGGTAGAATAATCCTCTTTTAAACTCTCTTGCCCATGATGTATACTTGCTTTCTACCAGAAATAAAGTGAATTTGAATTTGAATAATACAACGAAACAAGCTGTTTTAGACCGAAACGAGCTAAATCACAACACATCAGTTTTACAAGTGTTCCTCTGATAAGCGTCAAAACTTTTTCTCTTATAACTGCGCGAAAAGCATGTATTCGTGCTTAATACAACGAAACAAGCTGTTTAAGAGCGAAACGAGCTAAATTACAACACATCGGTTTTACAAGTGTTCCTCTGATACGCGACAAAACTTTTTCTCTTATAACTGCGCGAAAAGCCTGTATTCGTGCTTAATACAACGAAACAAGCTGTTTTAGACCGAAACGAGCTAAATCACAACACATCGGTTTTACAAGTTTTCCTCTGATACGCGTCAAAACTTTTTCTCTTATAACTGCGCGAAAAGCTTGTATTCGGGCTTAATACAACGAAACAAGCTGTTTCAGACCGAAACGAGCTAAATCACAACACATCGGTTTTACAAGTGTCCATGTGATACGCGCCAAAACTTTTTCTCTTATAACTGCGCGAAAAGCCTGTATTCGTGCTTAATAGAACGAAACAAGCTGTTTTAAACCGAGATGAGCTAAATCTGAACACATCGGTTTTACAAGTGTCCCTGTGACAAGCGTCAAAACTTTTTCTCTTATAACTGCGCGAAAAGCATGTATTCTTGCTTAATACAACGAAACAAGCTGTTTTAGACCGAAACGAGCTTAATCAGAACACATCAGTTTTACGTGTTCCTTTGATACGCGTCAAAACTTTTTCTCTTATAACTGCGCGAAAAGCATGTATTCGTGCTTAATACAACGAAACAAGCTGTATAAGACCGAAACGAGCTATATCACAACACATCGGCTTTACAAGTGTTCCTCTGATACGCGTCAAAACATTTTCTCTTATAACTGCGCGAAAAGCATGTATTCGTGCTTAATACAACGAAACAAGCCGTTTTCGACCGAAACGAGCTAAATCACAACACATCGGTTTTACAAGTGTTCCTCTGATACGCGTCAAAACTTTTTCTCTTATAACTGCGCGAAAAGCATGTATTCATGCTTAATACAACGAAACAAGCTGTTTTAGACCGAAACGAGCTATATCACAACACATCGGTTTTACAAGTGTTCCTCTGATACGCGTCAAAACTTTTTCTCTTATAACTGCGCGAAAAGCATGTATTCTTGCTTAATACAACGAAACAAGCTGTCTTAGACCGAAATGAGCTATATCACAACACATCGGTTTTACGTGTTCCTCTGATACGCGTCAAAACGTTTGCTGTTATAACTCCGCGAAAAGCATGTATTCTTGCTTGATACAACGAAACAAGCTGTTTTAGACCGAAACGAGCTAAATCACCACACATCGGTTTTACAAGTGTTCCTCTGATACGCGTCAAAACTTTTTCTCTTATAACTGCGCGAAAAGCATGTATTCTTGCTTAATACAACGAAACAAGCTGTTTTAGACCGAAACGAGCTAAATCACAACACATCGGTTTTACGTGTTCCTCTGATACGCGTCAAAACTTTTTCTCTTATAACTGCGCGAAAAGCATGTATTCGTGCTTAATACAACGAAACAAGCTGTTTTAGAGCGAAACGATCTAAATTACAACACATCGGTTTTACAAGTGTTCCTCTGATACGCGTCAAAACTTTTTCTCTTATAACTGTGCGAAAAGCCTGTATTCGTGCTTAATAGAACGAAACAAGCTGTTTTAGACCGAGATGAGCTAAATCTGAACACATCGATTTTACAAGTGTCCCTGTGACACGCGTCAAAACTTTTTCTCTTATAACTGCGCGAAAAACATGTATTCTTGCTTAATACAACGAAACAAGCTGTTTTAGACCGAAACGAGCTTAATCACAACACATCAGTTTTACGTGTTCCTTTGATACGCGTCAAAACTTTTTCTCTTATAACTGCGCGAAAAGCATGTATTCGTGCTTAATACAACGAAACAAGCTGTTTTAGACCGAAAGGAGCTATATCACAACACATCGGCTTTACAAGTGTTCCTCTGATACGCGTCAAAACTTTTTCTCTTATAACTGCGCGAAAAGCATGTATTCGTGCTTAATACAACGAAACAAGCTGTTTTAGACCGAAACGAGCTAAATCACAGCACATCGGTATTACAAGTGTTCCTCTGATACGCGTCAAAACGTTTTCTCTTATAACTCGCGAAAAGCATGTATTCGTGCTTAATACAACGAAACAAGGTGTTTTAGACCGAAACGAGCTATATCACAACACATCGGTTTTACAAGTGTTCCTCTGATAAGCGTCAAAACTTTTTCACCTATAACTGCGCGAAAAGCATGTATTCGTGCTTAATACAACGAAACAAGCTGTTTTAGACCGAAACGAGCTAAATCACAACACATCGGTTTTACAAGTGTTCCTCTGATACGCGACAAAACTTTTTCTCTTATAACTGCGCGAAAAGCCTGTATTCGTGCTTAATACAACGAAACAAGCTGTTTTAGGCCAAGATGAGCTAAATCTGAACACATCGGTTTTACATGTGTCCCTGTGACACGCGTCAAAACTTTTTCTCCTATAACTGCGCGAAAAGCATGTATTCTTGCTTAATACAACGAAACAAGCTGTTTTAGACCGAAATGAGCTAAATCACAACACATCGGTTTTACAAGTGTTCCTCTGATACGCGTCAAAACTTTTTCTCTTATAACTGCGCGAAAAGCATGTATTCGTGCTTAATACAACGAAAGAAGCTGTTTTAGACCGAAACGAGCTAAATCACAGCACATCGGTATTACAAATGTTCCTCTGATACGCGTCAAAACGTTTTCTCTTATAACTGCGCGAAAAGCATATATTCGTGCTTAATACAACGAAACAAGCTGTTTTAGACCGAAACGAGCTATATCAAAACACATCGGTTTTACAAGTGTTCCTCTGATACGCGTCAAAACTTTTTCCCTTATAACTGCGCGAAAAGCATGTATTCGTGCTTAATACAACGAAACAAGCTGTTTTAGACCGAAACGAGCTATTTCACAACACATCGGTTTTACAAGTGTTCCTCTGATACGCGTCAAAACTTTTTCTCTTATAACTGCGCGAAAAGCTTGTATTCGTGCCTAATACAACGAAACAAGCTGTTTTAGACCGAAACGAGCTTAATCACAACACATCAGTTTTACGTGTTCCTCTGATACGCGTCAAAACTTTTTCTCTTATAACTGCACGAAAAGCATGTATTCGTGCTTATTACAACGAAACAAGCTGTTTTAGACCGAAACGAGCTATATCACAACACATCGGCTTTACAAGTGTTCCTCTGATACGCGTCAAAACATTTTCTCTTATAACTGCGCGAAAAGCATGTATTCATGCTTAATATAACGAAACAAGCTGTTTTAGTCCGAAACGAGTTAAATCACAACACATCGGTATTACAAGTGTTCCTCTGATACGCGTCAAAACTTTTTCTCTTATAACTGCGCGAAAAGCATGTATTCATGCTTAATACAACGAAACAAGCTGTTTTAGACCGAAACGAGCTATATCACAACACATCGAATTTACAAGTGTTCCTCTGATACGCGTCAAAACTTTTTCTCTTATAACTGCGCGAAAAGCATGTATTCGTGCTTAATACAACGAAACAAGCTGTTTTAGACCGAAACGAGCTAAATCACAACACATCAGTTTTACAAGTGTTCCTCTGATAAGCGTCAAAACTTTTTCTCTTATAACTGCGCGAAAAGCATGTATTCGTGCTTAATACAACGAAACAAGCTGTTTTAGAGCGAAACGAGCTAAATTACAACACATCGGTTTTACAAGTGTTCCTCTGATACGCGACAAAACTTTTTCTCTTATAACTGCGCGAAAAGCCTGTATTCGTGCTTAATACAACGAAACAAGCTGTTTTAGACCGAAACGAGCTAAATCACAACACATCGGTTTTACAAGTTTTCCTCTGATACGCGTCAAAACTTTTTCTCTTATAACTGCGCGAAAAGCTTGTATTCGGGCTTAATACAACGAAACAAGCTGTTTCAGACCGAAACGAGCTAAATCACAACACATCGGTTTTACAAGTGTCCATGTGATACGCGCCAAAACTTTTTCTCTTATAACTGCGCGAAAAGCCTGTATTCGTGCTTAATAGAACGAAACAAGCTGTTTTAAACCGAGATGAGCTAAATCTGAACACATCGGTTTTACAAGTGTCCCTGTGACAAGCGTCAAAACTTTTTCTCTTATAACTGCGCGAAAAGCATGTATTCTTGCTTAATACAACGAAACAAGCTGTTTTAGACCGAAACGAGCTTAATCAGAACACATCAGTTTTACGTGTTCCTTTGATACGCGTCAAAACTTTTTCTCTTATAACTGCGCGAAAAGCATGTATTCGTGCTTAATACAACGAAACAAGCTGTATAAGACCGAAACGAGCTATATCACAACACATCGGCTTTACAAGTGTTCCTCTGATACGCGTCAAGACATTTTCTCTTATAACTGCGCGAAAAGCATGTATTCGTGCTTAATACAACGAAACAAGCTGTTTTCGACCGAAACGAGCTAAATCACAACACATCGGTTTTACAAGTGTTCCTCTGATACGCGTCAAAACTTTTTCTCTTATAACTGCGCGAAAAGCATGTATCCATGCTTAATACAACGAAACAAGCTGTTTTAGACCGAAACGAGCTATATCACAACACATCGGTTTTACAAGTGTTCCTCTGATACGCGTCAAAACTTTTTCTCTTATAACTGGGCGAAAAGCATGTATTCTTGCTTAATACAACGAAACAAGCTGTCTTAGACCGAAATGAGCTATATCACAACACATCGGTTTTACGTGTTCCTCTGATACGCGTCAAAACGTTTGCTGTTATAACTCCGCGAAAAGCATGTATTCTTGCTTGATACAACGAAACAAGCTGTTTTAGACCGAAACGAGCTAAATCACCACACATCGGTTTTACAAGTGTTCCTCTGATACGCGTCAAAACTTTTTCTCTTATAACTGCGCGCAAAGCATGTATTCGTGCTTAATACAACGAAACAAGCTGTTTTAGAGCGAAACGATCTAAATTACAACACATCGGTTTTACAAGTGTTCCTCTGATACGCGTCAAAACTTTTTCTCTTATAACTGTGCGAAAAGCCTGTATTCGTGCTTAATAGAACGAAACAAGCTGTTTTAGACCGAGATGAGCTAAATCTGAACACATCGATTTTACAAGTGTCCCTGTGACACGCGTCAAAACTTTTTCTCTTATAACTGCGCGAAAAGCATGTATTCGTGCTTAATACAACGAAACAAGCTGTTTTAGACCGAAACGAGCTAAATCACAGCACATCGGTATTACAAGTGTTCCTCTGATACGCGTCAAAACGTTTTCTCTTATAACTCGCGAAAAGCATGTATTCGTGCTTAATACAACGAAACAAGGTGTTTTAGACCGAAACGAGCTATATCACAACACATCGGTTTTACAAGTGTTCCTCTGATAAGCGTCAAAACTTTTTCACCTATAACTGCGCGAAAAGCATGTATTCGTGCTTAATACAACGAAACAAGCTGTTTCAGACCGAAACGAGCTAAATCACAACACATCGGTTTTACAAGTGTTCCTCTGATACGCGACAAAACTTTTTCTCTTATAACTGCGCGAAAAGCCTGTATTCGTGCTTAATACAACGAAACAAGCTGTTTTAGGCCAAGATGAGCTAAATCTGAACACATCGGTTTTACATGTGTCCCTGTGACACGCGTCAAAACTTTTTCTCCTATAACTGCGCGAAAAGCATGTATTCTTGCTTAATACAACGAAACAAGCTGTTTTAGACCGAAATGAGCTAAATCACAACACATCGGTTTTACAAGTGTTCCTCTGATACGCGTCAAAACTTTTTCTCTTATAACTGCGCGAAAAGCATGTATTCGTGCTTAATACAACGAAACAAGCTGTTTTAGACCGAAACGAGCTAAATCACAGCACATCGGTATTACAAGTGTTCCTCTGATACGCGTCAAAACGTTTTCTCTTATAACTGCGCGAAAAGCATATATTCGTGCTTAATACAACGAAACAAGCTGTTTTAGACCGAAACGAGCTATATCAAAACACATCGGTTTTACAAGTGTTCCTCTGATACGCGTCAAAACTTTTTCCCTTATAACTGCGCGAAAAGCATGTATTCGTGCTTAATACAACGAAACAAGCTGTTTTAGACCGAAACGAGCTATTTCACAACACATCGGTTTTACAAGTGTTCCTCTGATACGCGACAAAACTTGTTCTCTTATAACTGCGCGAAAAGCCTGTATTCGTGCTTAATACAACGAAACAAGCTGTTTTAGACCGAAACGAACTAAATCACCACACATCGGTTTTACAAGTGTTCCTCTGATACGCGTCAAAACTTTTTCTTTTATAACTGCGCGAAAAGCATGTATTCTTGCTTAATACAACGAAACAAGCTGTTTTAGACCGAAACGAGCTATATCACAACACATCGGTTTTACAAGTGTTCCTCTGATACGCGTCAAAACTTTTTCTCTTATAACTGCGCGAAAAGCATGTATTCGTGCTTAATACAACGAAACAAGTTGTTTTAGACCGAAACGAGCTATATCACAACACATCGGCTTTACAAGTGTTCCTCTGATACGCGTCAAAACATGTTCTCTTATAACTGCGCGAAAAGCATGTATTCGTGCTTAATACAACGAAACAAGCTGTTTTAGACCGAAACGAGCTAAATCACAACACATCGGTTTTACAAGTGTTCCTCTGATACGCGTCAAAACATCCCAAGCAGCACGCCAATATCGGGCCACCGTTGGCATATCATTGGCGAAAATTGGCGCGAATATCGGCCCTTCATTGGCATTTAGGCAAATCGCAACTCTTTCCAAGCATGGCCCAACATTCCCGCCAAGATTGGGCCGATGTTCAGCCAATCTGAATGCCAAGAATGGCCCAAACATCACTGCCAATATAGGGCCCAATATGGCTCCAGTATGGCCGAATAGTGGCTCCAATATGGCCGAATAGTGGCTCCAATATGGCCGAATAGTGGCTCCAATATGGCCGAATAGTGGCCCCAATATGGCCGAATAGTGGCCTTTCGGATACCGGCATATCTTGGCTACCTCTAGGCATTTCCATTATTTTCAGAGACCAGTGCAGAATTATCGCATGCATTTAGAGGTCCCGTCCGTGGCTTTCAATACCGTGCGACTTCTAGCTGCATATATATGCAATTGGTTCGAACTCCCATTAAAATTTCAAAACTGCATGCAGTATTTTCATTGCATATGTATTTTGATTTGCAAACAATATTTCATGCACATTTTTTACTTAATGTCCAGCAGCTACCAAATGAATCAAGCAAACAGGAATTTCAGAAAAATGTTTTTTTATTTCTCATGTGCCCGTGGGGCAATAACCCATGTGGCAAGGGTGCTACGTGGGGTGGCTGGGCATGACGAGGAGGCTGTGGGGGGGGCAGGGGAAGGGGCAGAGCTTGGGTGGAGGGTGGCTGGGCGTGAGGAGGAGGGTGTGGGGGGGGCAGAGCTTGGGTGGACCCCTGAGGGGGACAGGATGGCCATGCCTGGAGGGGTTGCAGGGCAGGAGGCTGAGGGCGCGCCTGGGCAGGGTGCTGACCCAGCACAGGGGTTAGCAGGTGGCGCTTGAGCGTGAGACTCAGGAGGCTCTAAAGTTTGGGCATAGCGCCTCTTTCGGCCGCCCCCTCGGTCGCACGCACCGGGCAGCCACCTGCCAATAAAACCCTGTGCTGCCAGGATGTCGACACCCTGCCTCTCGCAGATGGCATCTGTGCAAGGTGAGTGTGCATTAAGACCAAGAAATGCAACTTTTAAAACGATACACTTCCTGCAAGCATATGGAAATCCAAGTTCATGATTTGACACAGAAAAACCACACGTTACTGACACGCAAGGTATCCCAACAAACAACACAAGTACTGTACAGTAGTGAAATGCAAAAAAAATGAGCTATCATGAAGGCACTGCAGTCAACGTCAAAGTGGCCATTGCAGGGAAGTTCATGACAACGGATTACAATATGACAAATGGAAATGATTGGTTTGATTGAGGGCATCTGCTGCTTCTTTATGGAGTTTTATGACTAAGACCCCCAAACTAATCACATAAACACAGCAACAGAATATTCATCAGCTGTTATAAAAAATTACAGTAAGATACAGCAAGAAAATAGCTTGGAAAAACTTGTACATGTTTAAAAGCAGGAATCTCAATATTTCTAAATTAAAAGCTACAGCAATTCAAAATCAGGTATACCTGTTGCCACCCTGCACAGCTTTGTGCCAACGAATGGCCGTTTTCCTTTCCTCCCCCGCAGGCTGAATAGTCTCTGTACAGCCACCCCCATCACAGCACCCATGACATTCGCCGCCACCTCCTTTAAATTGTTTCCGCCTAGGCGGAGAAGCTGCTTCTTCTGAAAGGAAAAATTTGCAGTTGCCCAACGGTTATTTCACATGAAAAATCATTCTATAACCACTTAACTTGTAGAACGCAATAGCAAAGACAACGGTGTGACTTCGAAAGTAATCGTAGTATACCTGCTACAACACAGCAGCAATTATAGTGTTTTTTTTACACCTCATGTGAAACACTTCTTACATATTGACCACCGTAACAGCATCAAGAAGTTCAATATTAAATTGTTTAGCACTCGTAAGGGAATACTCCACGGTGATTCATGTCTTATGCATCACTACAGGGAAAATATACAACTAAAATTAGCATCTATGGTTCTTGAAACTGTCCTGGTTGGAGTGGAGTACTGCACTTCAATTAATGAAAGGCATAAAAAGCAATAGCCAGGCAAAAGACTGATCAAAGCTGTCTCCTTAATTGGAAAACAACGAATAATGTAAAAAATTAGCTCCGAAACAGCACTCCCAGTCAATCGTCTCAAACCAATAATTAAAATAATTTGTGTGCCACCTTAACTCAGCCAAACTTTGTGAACAAAATACATACCAAAAAATAGACTTAACATTACACTACACTAGCTTCATGAGGCTCAATACTTTGATGGAATGTGCACAAATAGTATAGTAGAGCATAACATAGTCCTGTGATTAAATAAATCAAGACAGCCTTAAAATATCTCTTGAAACCATTGTTAGCAGCACAGATACAGTACTCTGTAATTCAAACTTCAAGGTAACAGAGATTTTCGTCTGAATCATCAGAGTTGCACCCTCATATATCCAAGCAGGTAAACCTTGCCTTAGTACCCCATCAGTATCAGTGAAGAACTTGCTCATGTGGCCAAGAATGTGCTATATGTCAATGACAGCATATAATTACTAATCAAAATGTTAATTACTCTTGTTAATTCTCGCCCTGTTTCCTTCGCACCTTTTCCATCAGCTGAAATTGTGCTATATACCCCGATACAGCTGTGCTGTCCGTGTTAATTTCTTTCCTTTGTACCATCTTGTGTGCTTTGTTGCAGAGGTCATGAACCCTATAGTTGATGCTTTTAAACGAATATGCCATGTGAACTACAAGCACTGAACTAGTAGGAAGCTAATGACAACAGGCCTGACCTACCACTAGCTGCCGTGAAAGCGGCAATGGGGATTAATTGCATAGTGCCTGCAGTCCGCTTATAGCCAAGGATCTTGATAAGGAGCACACGGCTGCGCTTGGGAGCTTATAAAGTGCATTAAATAGGGTCTATTTTGAAGAAACGTTCAATCCGATTTTAGAAGGAACAGAAACAATGCATTCCTTTCAAATGTAGAAGAAGCAAAAACAATTAAGGCACTTATTTCGAATAAAAAAGAAACAAATGTTAATTCTGTACGAGAGTTTGGATTTTTCACTGTAATACAGGAATTAGACTTAGTATAAAGTAATCTATGCAACTGTCATGTTCGGTATAAGTGGGCGCGACTGTTTCCGGAATTTTCAGTTGTAATAAAACAGACTATTAACAATGTCACAGTAACCCTACTATGTGCGGACTTTTCAAAATTCATCCATTCCCACTATATTAGCTGAAAACTTATACAAGAACAGCATGATTATGGCTTAGGCATGGCAAGCATCTACTTCTGGGGCTCAGATTTTTCAATAAATATCTCAACTATATACATTAGGCACCCAACACACTACTGTAATAAAACATTGAATGAAAAATTAAATTACCAGGGCAGCTGCTACTCTGTCATCTCTGACAGCAGCTTCTGCCGCCTCAAAATCTTCAATACTGAAGGCTGGCAGCTGAGGGCACAGTGGCGGGAGGGAGCTCACAGGAGGAGACGGCGACCGTGTCCTCGGCTCTTGCCGAGCTTGCTCCAGCCGGCTCACCCTCTGCAGGATTTCCCGCTGCTGCTGCCGTATTTCTAGCAGCAGCCGCAGCACCTTGAGCATTGTCGCTGAAACGAGCAAGGTTTCCAGTGAGGGCAGGCTTTCACAGCAGATGTATATATTTACACCTCAAGGACGCAATATGAGCAATATACTGCATTTACACGCTTGCAAGTCGACCTATTGTTTTCAAATTTGAAAATCCGAAATGCGGGTGTTGGCTTGCAATCGAAAATCAGAGCATGGCACCATAAATAAAGGGGAGACAAACTAGCATCAGGGATGATGCGGTAAATGAAATTTTATGTTTGCTCCACAGCTCTGCCCAGAATTTTCTGCATGGTTCTTGAGAACGATTTTTCGTTTTCCTTTCTACTTTTAGCTGTATGCTCAGCACTCTTGGGAGTGTTGATAGTTGATGAAAGGGGCACTGTTCCAATTGCAGTGGAACTGCCACTCAGAACAGCAACGCTTGCAGGGAGTGCCGGTACCTGATGAAAACCTAAAAACAGCGCCATAAAGACAGACTAGAAGATGGGCGAGCGCTGTTTTTGGTTCTTCACTGATGCACCAGCTCACTCTGTTGTTGGTTCTTCTGCAGCTGACAAAAGAGCTGATGCCACGCACACAGTTTCTCTGTGGCTGTTTGATGCATGTAATGTCTCCTGGCTACATATTTTACCAGTTTGTAATGCGGTGCTTCATCAATTGTGCTCAGGGCCAAGTAATGGCGCGTTCACACTTGGTGGGCATTCGGCAGAGAGAACGAGCGGAATCCGCTGCCGCGGCAGAGATTGCGCCGAAATACCAAGCGGTAAGCCTGATCGGTCCAGGACCGAATTCTGCCACCAGAAAAAAATCCGCCGAATCCCGTCAGCCAATAGGAAGGAGAGTACGAAGTTCGGCAACAAACATGGCGACGCCCTTCGGTGCGGGACGCCTCGTTTGGGACTGAATTCGTCGCTGTTACTGCCTGTTTGAGCGCGTTCAATGCCCATAAAAGCGCCAGCGCTCTTTCGCTTTGTCTCATCTCACCCATAAAAAAAGTGTGAGTGATAAATGTGTTCTTTTTTTATTTTAGGTGACGATCCTTTCCTTTTTTAAAAAGGCTTGAGAGTAACCACCAGATGGCGCCACTAGGCTAATCTTATGTATTTAAAAGCGACAATGCTAGAAATGGCGTAACGTCTGGCAAAATAGCTGCATTTAGCGTAAGTAAGCGTGCATACAGTTATTGTACGTAGACAGCATGGATTAACCTCTTGCCATATCTGTGTACGCCTTGAGCAGACGACACACAGACGATGAGCGCAGACGAGGTGGTTGGGAAGTGTGAACGATGCAGCTTTTTCGGTGGCAGAGGATTTCGCTTGCTCTCTCCGCCGAGTGTCCAAGAGTGAATGCCCCTTAAGCATTCGGTGCTTCATCACGAATATGTTCAAGATGGCTGTCATCCTTCAGAGAACAACTGCGCACCTGGCCGCAAGTTTGACATATCAGGACGGGTAATGCAAATGTGGTGGATGCCTCGAGGGAACATATTTGTGGCTGTTCTACACGATGTCATGGGGAGGTTGTTTGTGAAGTGCGAGATTCTGCAGGATGATGAACTGCTGTGGAAGATTTCACTGGACGTCAGAACAATTAACACCCTGTGGGACTGCAGCATCGATGATGGTAATGTAAACCAACACTGGGCGTCAACATGCTCTGCATTAAGCTACTAAATTGCCATTGATTCCACCACAAGGCACAGCTGCTCTATCCCTTGCAGATCTATATATCAAAAATGCACCATGCACTGACAATGCCTTAGTTAAAAATAGCTGCTCTGAATACTGTTCCTTCTATGTACCACCAGTTTTCTATTCAGCTTGGTTGCCATTTTGATTGCCGTCACATCATGGCAAGGATGGAAACAGCCATAAGTGTATTCTTCCATTGTGACAACAGCTGCCAGTGGTAGTGAGAAAGCACAGCAGGCTGGGCACATAAAAAATATATGCACAAAAACTAGAGAAACTGTATAGAGTACAGTGACCACTTTGCAGTCCTGAGCCACAATCTGTAATGTTTGTTTTATTTCTATTGGTCCGTCTTTAAAAGGTTGTGGCTTTCTAGTGGCATAGGCCAAGGGAAACAACAATAACAGAACCAAAACCGCAATCCAGAACCAAAAAAAGAAATTAAAGGAAACAAACTGCTACTCGCCGGGAAAACACACTGCAACTAGTTAGTAGGAATGAGATAGAGCTGTGGAAGTGTCAAGTAGCAAATTTTATCACCGCTTAGGTTCAGTACTTCTATTAAGAATTACTTGCAGCAGGCATATTTATACAAACAGTGGTCATTTTCAAAGCACACGTTTTGAAATATCCACCAACTAGGTCTCCTTTAAGGCAAAACAGAACTTCTACCAAGGCCTGTTTAGGCTCATACTTCAAAAAAATAGATTCTCATCCTATCCTCTCACTGCATTCTCGTCTTTTCAGGCTCTTCATATACAAGTAAAGAAAGCGAAAAGCCTTACGATCGCTAGTTGCTTCCTCCACATCCTCAAGGTCACCTGCAGTGGAGGCCGAACCAGCCGGGCAGCCCGCAGTGCAATTTGCAGCAGCTGGTGTGGCCGCCTCCATTGAGTGGCTGCTAAGCGGGGCTGAAGTTGGACACGAACATGAAGCATTAGTGTTGATGCAGGAAGAACGGAAAAATTACTCAGTATAACACAGGTAATGCTACACAGATAATGCCAAAATGCTACATCAGCACTTCTGCTGAAAGGATACATATATATACACCGTAACTGCCTCGTACAGAATTAGCATTAAGCATTTATGAGCTCCCATTCATTAAGACCATGCTTGTTCAGGGTGTCATCTCATTCTACCAGATTTAGTAATTTAAACTGCTCCTTTATTCTGGCGGACCCTCAAAAACACAAAAAGCCTTAACGAAGCTGTATGCTGCCCCAGCTGGTATCATGCTGCAAATTTTAAAGCACAAGAACAACTCGAATGAGAGAACCGCAGAGTTGAGTTGTATGCTACAGGTGGGATTAGCCTTGCTTATTCTGCTGGCAATTGATTACATTCTGATGAATTACAATTTTAAAATTCTCTCCTGCCTTTGGCAGTTACATTGTGCAAGTCAATGCTGACTATGACTTCACAGGTGGGCTGTTAATGAAAAATGTTTATAAACCCAGTTGTGAGCAGCGTTTGTCCCATCCAGTCCTCTTGTCCCTGTCTTCTGTGCACTTTTAAATTTTCAGTACAAAAACTATATTCTACCTTCCATCCTTTGCTTGAAAACAATGAAATGCTAAACTTCATGACTCAATTTTTACAGTACCTCACTACAATTGCTCTTCTCGGCAAACCTATCGTTGCAATGTTTTTTTAGGTGCCTTTTAAAATTGCCAGTCTCGCCAATGTAGACACTGTCACATTCGGAACACGGGACGCCGTAAACAACGCCCGGGTACATTTTTCTCAGAAAGAACGTCTGACATCAATCACCGCATGCTTCGGTCTTCTGAGGGTACAGCGCATGCCTACACAGGTGTGACTGGTGATTTAAAGGCACCAAAAAGAACATTGTAACAACGATAAAAACCAAGAAGTGATCTCTAAAGCTACCACCTAACACTGTATCAACTGGCCATGACATCGTCTAAGGATAGGGCACACGTGTTGACAACTGAAAGAATCTGTTCCGTTGCCTTCACCTCAAATTGTTCTTCAGCCCTTGAAAATAACTTCTCCCTCTTGAAAGGTTTTCAAGGACTCGCATGGACTCTGTGGTAAAGGGGTTTTTGCTATGCAGGAAAGCAGACTTAATGCAGTTTTGCAACAGGGTCTTAATTGAGCTCAAATTCATGAGTCACCCATATGCATTTTTTGCGATCAATAAAAAGCAGGCACGGCTAGAGGGTGGGTGTCCCCCCTTTCTCCTATGTGATATTACCATAAATTCACTAAGCCATAACTGAAACAATGCAAATCTAAAGGCTAAACACAGATAAAGGCTTACAGGGTGGTGATATCAGCCGGGGTGGCGATGGCAGCTGGGGTGGTGGCGACGGGAGCCGGGGTGGTGGCGATGGCAGCCGGGGTGGTGGCGATGGCAGCCGGGGTGGTGGCGATGGCAGCCGGACGTCAGGCCCATCCGGACCTTCATTGCCTAAAACAGAAAAATGCGTGCATATTTTGAATATGCATTAATTTTACTAATGTTTAAAAATTTAGGATTTTCCACTTACCAGAAATTGCAGAGCTTTCCACTGCAGAGCTCATCTCATATTTCTTAGCTTTCTTCTCTGCATTCTTGTATGATCCTGCAAAAGGTTAGAGATCAAACACCCAACTCAAGTGCAGTCCACACTAAAATTGCTGCTTCACATGAAAATAAGGCAAACATTTAATGCAACAATTCCTGGATATTACTTTTAATGCAATAATTCCTGGCTATTGCAAACACAAACACTTTACAGTAGGCATCTTGAAGCAGCCTGTGGGCTATGAAAGGAAATGTAGGGAAGGGATGTAGATTATCATGTGACCTTGGTGGCCAAGCACACAGCCTCTGTGGTAGCATCAGTGGCCTTTGCTGCATATGTGGTTTATTTCCTGCTAGGCTGGAAGGTGGTAAACGATAATGCAACTATATTGAATTATGAAACCAGCCAGGCACCAAAATTCTAGAATACAGACCTTATAAGTTTATCCTGTGATTAGCTTCTAGCTTGCGCTGAAAGAACTTTTAACAACGGACTACTTTGTCGTGGAGGCATTCTGTGCAGTGGCCCTGAATGTGGGCAGTTTCACTGCGGTACCGTCGATGCCAAGAGGCACTGCTTATACAGGGTGGCCAGTTTTTCTAGCACAATAGCCCCACCATCCTTCAACAAATCTGTAGTTACCGCGTCCTACGCAGCTGCTTTCCCCTTTTTCATAGCTTCTAAAGCTTTCTTAACCTCGGTCTTCGTTACTGGCAGAACGTTTGATTGCTCTTCTCTACTGCCAATCTCATTGTCCTCACTACTCTGAATAATGTATAGGTCAGTATAGAACTGCTCTGCTACTTTGACAAACTTGTCCATATTAGTAATGACATTGCCCCCTTAATTGTCCCTAAGCGCCTATATATCTGATCTCTGCCTACGCCTAATCTTCTTGTCACTGCTTCCAGGCTGCCACAGTTCTTTAAGAATGCTCGATTTTCTCCATATTATACTTCCTTATGTCGTATACTTTACGCCTGTTGATCAGCTTTGATAGCTCTGCCAGTTCTATCTTGTCTGTTGGGTTGGAGGCTTTCACACTTTCTCATGTCTTAATCAAATCTTTCATCTGCTTGGATAGTTTACTGGTAAAGAACTTCTTCCCTGCACTCCTCCCCCTGAACTACTTCTTCACTGCACTCGGTAATATCTCTGAAATTTTATTGTTCACTGCGTCTACACTGAGGTTGTCTTCCTCGGTTAAAGCTGAATATGTGTTCTGTAGCGAAATCCTGAATTATTCTACCTCCCCTCTTACCGCTAATTTGTTGATGGACTTCTTTACTAGTCTTTTCCGTTCCCTCTTCAAGTCCAGACTAATTTGAGACCTTACCAATCTGTGGTCACTGCATCACACCTTTCTGATTACTTCCACATGCTGCACAATGCCAGGGTTAGAACACAGTTTGAAGTCAATTTTATTTTTAGTCTCCTCGTTAGGGCTTTTCGATGTCCACTTTCGGCTCTTCCGTTTTCTGAAGAAAGTATTCATGATTCTCAAGTTATTGCGTTCAGCGAACTCAATACCTACCTTCTGCTATTCCTAGTGCCAATGCCATATTCATCTACTGCCTGGTCTCCAGCCTGCTTTTTGCCAACATTGGCACTGAAGCCTCCCATTAGTACAGAATACTGCATTTTTACTTTCCCCATTGCCAATTCTACATTTCACAGAAGCTTTCCACTGCCTGGTCATTATGACTACATGCAGGCGATTAGGCCTGTGGGAAGACAGCTAGCCGTTCTCATGTGGGCTCTGCAAGAAACAGGCAAGCGTTGGCAAGGCTGACATTCAGTTGATCTACTTAAATTAGGGCATGAGGCAGGCACTTGTGTGTGTTGAAAGCTCCCGCAACGCACACTGGTGACACACTAAGCTATCTGTGTATAAAAGACAAAATCTGTGTTAATTTTTTGTAAGGCTTTTAATGACTGATCACCAACCACGTGCAGTAATTTTGGTTTCAAAGCTGCCCCTGTCTTGTGCGCCCAATGCTTTTGCTTACTTAAAACTAACAGGTACATGCGCATGCATCGACTGACACCACAGCTTGTTGGTGCGCACTTTCAAATGATGCGGTAGACATCAGTGTATACACAGATCACTGCGTATTATTCGCCTAAAACCGCTAAATAATTTATACAGTTGACTCCCGATATTTTTAAGCCGCTTAATTGGAATTTCCAGTTAATTAGAAGTGAAGCATATTTTGGTCCCGTCAGTTTAGCATATAACCCTACAGAAGAAATCACTCGATAATTGAACATTATTATATAGACTGGGTTCCTGATAACTGCACTGTCATGGTGCAGCAAATGTTGCAATGCAGAGAGACATCCTCCTGTTTGTATGATTTCTCTGTGCTGCTTGCTGGCAGCAGAAAAATTTCATAATGATATCAGCAGCTCTTCTATCTCATTACTTTCAAGCAATTCGTGGAACAGCGTTACAAATATATATTGTCACAGCAAAAGTGATGCAAGAAAGTACCAGTGGAGCCTTCAAGTGACAAAGCAAACCACCCGATTCTGTACACCTATCTTTCTTCGACTAGTTCACAGTGCCACTGCAGTGTGGAGTCAAATTTCATGCACATTAGCAAAACATTGTAGTAGATAAGCTTGTTAGCATGAAATCCATTTGCAACAAAGGTCGATGACTGCCATAAAAATGGAACGGCTAAAACAGACATTTTGGGGTTTCCTTCGTTACAGCAAGGTTCAACTGAATATTTTTAAACATCAGCAATTATTCGCCAATTATAAGGCTCTGATTTCCAAATTCAAGAGCACACACTGCCGCTCTTGAAGGCCTTCGAAATCACCACCAAGTTTCGTGCTGCTTCACTGTCTCAATACATTATACATGGCCCGCATGTCGCATTCAGTGCCCATCGGTTGCCAGGCGGCCATGCTGTGCTGAACCACTGCCAGACTGCCTCTAGCTTACCGCTGCCTCTGTTTGCTCACACAGAGTTGATTCCCGTCCATCCGCAGCTTCACTATGGTTTTGTGCATTATCCTCAGTGGCTCCAATCATAGCGACAGGTACAGGCACAAGAAGAAGCAGACTAACATGAACTTAGCACAAGAACTCCAAGATCCCAGAGCACAAAGAGCTGCAGGTTGTGGCTGGCTCGGACTAAGCAAGACAATTTGGACCCCAAGAGTCTCAATTTACAAGAGTACAGAGTGCACTTTGTGACAGATAAGAGGTTTGGGTCGTGAACTTAATGTCTGCAAAGCTATGGTGAGCAAGGACTACACCCTGAAGTGAATGTTTTTGTTTCGAGTGAAGCCATCTGACTTGTTTGACAACCCAAACACAGACTGGGCCCTGCGTCGCTGCATATACCTTGGCTACAGCACTAGGCAAAGTGGTTCATCACCACGGCCACAGCCAGCAACAACGGCAGAAAGGACAGCATGCTGAGGCCGAGCTTTAGGTATCGTAGACTCGTTGCAGACAGGATCCTCGACCAGCAGCTCGTGAAATATTTTTGTACCTCCAATGATTTGAGGTTTCCATTCTTTCTAATGTCACAAAGCTGGAAGAGTAAACTAGATAGTTCACGATCCCTGTGGGTCACTTCAGACCACATCATCATCTATCATTGCATCGTAACCCGGCCACACTATGTATGCATGCATATTGTCGCACATTTCCACCTTTTTTGTGCAGCGCACATGCACCGATCCAGCAAGTTCAAAGTAATAGCCTGCATTGAATAGCCAATTCCCCTGTGGAGGCAGCATGACGCCTGAAAGGATAAGGAAATAATCCAAAGCATCTAAGGAGCAGTCAGGCCACGCAAGGCGGACGGTCTGGGATCGAGTGGTTTGGCGGCATGGCCGCCAGCGCTTGATAGGAGCAGAAGTCACGTCACGAGCAAGCCATATATTGACTCAATTGCTGCTGCAGCTAACTGTGCAGCAACTAGTGTTCATCTCCTGAGTCGTAGACAATTGGTTTGAAAGTCATTGAAATGCCCATGTGATAGAGATATCTTTTCAATCACGAGCGATAAACTTGGACAAGAACAAAGCACAGTCAGTCCTAAATGTTTTCAAACCTGTAGAGTCCAGTGACCTGGAAAACTGGATATCACCATAAAACAAGGCATTGCAGTGTTTGAGATCACATGCGAATTTGGACTGGCAATCGCTTTTGATGCAGATGAAGCAATGATATCAGCTCACAAATGCATGTGTGCATCATTCATTAGCCTCCGAGTTTTGAAAAGATTAGTCACTTGACAGGCTAGCAAAAGGCGCCCGTGTGCTGTGAAGTGTTGGCGCACGTTAAAGCCGGTTAAAAAATCCGGGACCCTCCAATACAGCGCCCGTCACAGCCCATGCGTCGCTTCGGGATGCTAGACACAATTCACAATTGCACACATAGCGTTATCCCGGCAATAAAACCACTTACTGCATGTTGTGACGACAGCGACTGGGCAGCGGAACCACTCGCACCCTGGGGCGGATGGGTCCGCCTCCTCTCGAGCGAGGCGGATTACCTCCGCGGCTCGCCTTTTCGGCCAGTGGCAATGCTGCCAGTCGTGGGACAGCCACCCGACAGGGACGACAGCCAAGCTGTCGTCCTCCATCGGGAACTTCACTACCGCAAACGGTTTTGGTGGCATGCTGCAAGGAGTAAAGCGATGCAAACAAAGATTAGTGCGTAAACTGATTTTTCACAAGCTCGCTCGCCCTATTCTCATGTTCCTCTCGCACGAAGGTCTCGCGACACATCTCAGAAGCAATACAACGCAGCGTTAAGAAAATAAGTGCATGAAAAAGGCATACAATTGAAGGTGCACATGTCGGTCCGAACCCATGTGGCAAGCTAGCCTCCCACATGACTATAAAATAGTACAATTACAGAACAGGGCAACAAATGACGCCTCTCCCCTTATTGCTACTCATGACAGTAGGCTCATGAGGAAACAAAAGAAGCTACTAACAAAAAAGCGTAAATACTTACGCAAGTGGCGGGCTTGAAGATCACGGGAAAACACGATGTATACACAGCGACGACCGAACAAAGAAAGAGATGGCATCCGTCGGAGCGGTCGGACGGGCAGCAAGGGTTGCCAGATAGCTCCAAGCACAGGTAGCCAAGCTGGCCTCCGTAGTAGCCCAAATAAAGCCAAAAAACTTTGTTTTTGCATGGAAAACTCCTTAGCCATATTAAACTATTTTTCGCAAGTATATCTACATAATACTATTAGAAGTAGCGCAAGGCTTGCCTGCAAGCGAGTTCATGATTAAGCAAATGTGGTGTTTATCATAAACGTCGTGTTTTATTTTTTTCTCAAAGCATAGCAGTATCGGGAAAATAACAACACGCAAAAAACATCGCACAATAAACTCACTCAGTAATGATATGCATTCAGCAATGCATATAGGTACAGCTCACGACATTTTCACTAAACACAATAAAATAAATACACTACAATAAATTCCAAGACAAACTCTAGTACAGAGGTTGCGGCTAGACAAGATATAGCACAATAGACGGAAGTAGTCTAGAGAGGGATCTCAGGCATCGTGACCTGATTCGAAGGGGAAAAGTTTGGCCCATACATGGTCAGTGACCTTCAAATTCATCAGTATCATGCCTGACCATGGAGACGAACTTTCGTCGAGCCCTAGCATATATGTGTTCCCATTGATGTCTGAGCTGGCATTATCTTTGTTGTCCCTACCGTCATCAAACGCAGCCACCGAACAAATGTTCAGCCAGGTCTCGTTCACTATAAAACCTACCTGCGAAATAGAATGTAGATCTATAACAAGACTTTGCAAGCGCTCCTCCATGTACGTGAAGTTTGGTATGGCCGGGAATGGAGGCTGCTAGGATTTTAAACCGGCCAAGAATTTTTGTCCCGTCTCAGCCCTAAGACTTAGCTGAGCATTTGTTTGACGGCTGCGTTTGATGACGGCAGTGACAACAAAGAGAGTGCCAGCTCAGACATCAATGGGAAAGTCCGTCTGGAGGCATGATATACTGATGAATTTGAAAGTCACTGACCATGTCCAGGTTACGATAGACGTTTCTGAACCCATACGTACGGCTCATCATCTCGACATGCGCGGTCATGTGACCTTCAACTTCATCAGCGGGAACGTCTATCGGCTTTCCAACATTTTTTGCATTTATCACGCAGAACCGGGTATTGTCTGACAGATCGTCAACTTTCGTTTGAGCACGCGATTGTCAGATTCGATTGCATAAATTGACTTTGTTGCTACGAAATCACCGAATGGACAATAGACAAAACCGATGGAGTTCGGGTCGGCGCCGGTCACTCAGAAGCTTTAGGTTCGCAGTAATGCCTCTTCAGCTCACATTTAATGCAGGAAAAAAAAGAAGAAACGCTGCGGCACCTATCCAGCAGGAAACGTTTGTCAGAGGTGCTGATCAGGGGAAGATATTTCGGGGCTGTCTAGAAAAAACCCTACCGCATGCCCTGAAATGTAACATATGTGCTGCTCCCATTCGGTGTTGTCGTTCTGCGTAGCTGCACGCAACTCAGCGTTTTCGCAAAAGAATTGGCGTAGTTACCGTACGGTAGAGCTAAAGCTCGCCGGACAGGGGCCGGGGTCTTCCACCGAAGCCCTTGTTCATTCGCTCAAATTAATTTCACCGATTACAAATCCAACAAAAGGCAAATTTTGATCATCGGTGTATATTTCCATATGTATTCTTTCTGCGTAGCAGCGTTCTCTACTTTTCAATGCACCGATTAAAGCGGCCTTCCAGTATAGCCAATTTATTCACAATTAATCGCAAGGCAGGTGCTATGCTGAGCCAACTTGACGCACACAAGCCGTTAGGTGTATGCGGGAAGATAAGATGTCTAGCACGGCCGCCATCACCTCGGACTATATTACGAATAATCAGCGGCGTCACATGAGGCCGGCGTACGTTTCTCCGTACTCATGCTGCCGTTTTGGAGTACCTGTGCTTCATTTGAAAGCCTGACGTAAAGGATTCTAGTACATTATATGAAAAGCAGTCAATGTGGGGGTAGCCCACGCACTTTAGGACCACGCTAGAACCACGCATTTTGTGCCTTGAGTTTTGTGTAAAGGCTGTTGGGCTGATGCCCCGTCTGTCCCGAGGCCCACACAATATTTCACGACAAGTTTTCTACCAGCTATCAGCGCTTAAATAGAGAAAATAGCCTCGATCTGCATCGATCACTGGCACAAAGCCGAGAAAGGCTGTAAACAAATCACAAAAAAATATAAATTACAGACAGTGACTACATTTGCTCCGGCAACTACAGTAGAGTGTAGCTCTCACTGGAGTGGATGGATGAGCGAGTCAAGGAGGTTATATGACCTGAACAGTTATTAGCGAGTGGTGGTAAATATGGAGGTGCGGCACGACCGTATTTTAGACGCATTCTACTAAGACGTGCCGCTGCGGCCACTTATTTTCTCCGTGAATTAAAAATAAAAACAACTCAACTATTTTTTTTATTTACTAAAAATAGTGACCTAATATAATACCGAATAATTCGCAACCGGAGGTCTTTTTTATGCACAGTGTTAACGCCTTTTTGTGATGTTTGTGCTTTTGTGCGCTGCGAGTATCTTCATTGTTAGGCCTCTTTTCGTTTTTAACTGTAGCTCTGAGCGGTTAGGTTTGTTGATTGTTCGTCACTCTGATCTTTAGCGCTCCGTCATGAGCATGGAGACGGAGGTCATGAGCAAGTGGCGGAGGTACCGTATCATCGAAAAAGAGTACAGGGAACTTTTAGGAGAGCTCGGTATCCGACGGCCACCGTCTACGCATCTGAAATCCTCCGGAAGCAAGAGAACGGGCGGCGAAGCGGCCTTGGACGTCGTCAGCGCCCCTCCACTCCCGCTACCGTCCGGAGCAAGCAAACGGCCGAATAGCGAAGCCTACGCAAGCGGCGCTTGCGCTAGTGGCAGCGGACGAGCTACTTCGTCGCTACCTGCAGACCCGTCGATGCCATCTGTTCAGAGCGAGCTCAGCGAGCAGGCTTATGTGTCCGAGAGTTGCGCTGAAAGCCTTTCTAGCGAGCATACCGCTACCTCGTGCGACTCAAGCGATGAGACCTCGTCCACGAACAGCCTTACTGCTGAGAACGTGGAAATGGGCCAGTCTCGTGAGGAGTCTCCTGAGCTTTGTTATCGCCATCTCTCGACAGCGCAGGAGTTAGCTAGCATAGCTAGCAAGCACAATTTGACGCACGCCTGCATCAACGATTTGCTGGACTTCTGCCGTCGGCGTGGGATTGTAGAGCTCCCGAAAGATGCAAGGACCATCATGCAGACGGAGCGGAAAGCTAATTTAGAACACGGCGACTCGTTTGTGCATTTTGGCCTTGCTGAGGGAATTCAGCATGCTGTTGGCCAAGGACCAGCGCCTGAGAATGTCGAGCTGCACGCAAATATTGATGGGCTGCCTCTGCATAGGAGTAGCCAGACTGCACTCTGGCCAATTCTGTGCAGAGTAATTAACATCAAGAAATCTGAACCATTTATGGTCAGTGCGTACTGCGGTGCAGGGAAACCTCCGTGCCTCCAGGAATACCTCAGGCCTTTCATTGATGAAGTGCGCAACCTTAGTTGCAACGGACTGATGGTGAAAGGGGTGCACGTCAATGTGTGCTTAAAAGCCGTGATCTGTGACGCTCCAGCAAGGAGTTTCGTGAAGGCAATCACTGGCCACACAGGCTATCATGCCTGTGAACGTTGCAGCCAAAAAGGGCACTATCTGGAAAACAGGATGACTTTCCCTGACCTGCATGCACCACAGCGAACAGACTCCTCTTTTCGTTCGCAAGAGGATCGGCGCCATCACACTGGTGTTTCACCATTTACATCTCTGAACGTAGATATGGTGAAATGCTTTCCTACAGAGTATATGCATTTAGTCTGTTTGGGGGTTATGCGGCGGCTCCTTAGGAATTGGATATGCAAGGGGCACGCTGCCAGGCTGAGCCGGGCTGACAGGAGTGCACTCAACGACAAGCTGCGAGAAGCAGCAACTGCATTTCCAAAGTACTTTCAGAGGAAACCAAGGGGCACCGAAGAACTCGACAGATGGAAGGCCACAGAGTTCAGGACTTTTTTACTATACCTGGGGCCTGTTCTCCTGAAATCCATCCTGCCTGATGAGCTTTATAAGCATTTTTTATATTTGCATGTATCTGTTAGGGTACTTGCCTCTCCTCAGCATCACAGAGACCTCAACCAGTTTGCTCACGACCTGCTGCGGTACTTTGTGCAAGAATTTGGCAGACTGTACGGACAAAAACAACTCGTGTACAATGTGCACACCCTTGCACACTTGGCAGAGCAATGCCTGGAGCATGGCACTGTCGATGAGTTCAGTGCATTTCCATTTGAAAGTTACCTAGGAAAGGTAAAGAAGAGACTGCGGACGACAAATAAGCCTCTGGCGCAACTCAGCCGACGAATGTCAGAGGTGAGGGCGTGCACACCGCTCTCTACAGGACAAGTGGGTGGTGACGTGAAAGTCGGTGACTGCTTTCTGGTGGATAACTGCGCTGTAGTCATTGTTGATCTCCTGGGGGGCAATGCCAAAGCTGGCATCTTGCCAAATGGCAGAGAGTTTTTTAGAGTCCCAATTGACTCTTCAAGGATGGACGTGCGTCGCTACAGTGCTCTTGGTCAAGAAACCAAAATCTGGCCCATTTCGTACATCAAGAATAAAGTTCGATGTATAAAGCTTCAGTACAAGAGGGGGCATGTCGTTTTCCCTTTGCTTCACCTTCAGTGAGGCTTTACATTTCTGTGGTGCCTGAAGGATTATGTGCCTCTATTAAGATTGCTGCAGATTGCAGCATCTTGCTTGAAGTGTTAATTGGTGCTGAAGACAGCAACTTCTACATCACCATCCTTTGCATGGTTTGGATTTGGTTGTATGGGGCTTAACATCCCATAGCGACTCAGGCTATGACAGACGCCATAGTTGAGGGGTCCAGAAATTTCGACCGCCATGCAGTTCTTTAACATGCACTGACATCGCACTGTACAAAGGCCTCTATAGTATTCAATGCTCATCAAAATGTGACTGCTGCAGCCCGGATGGAATCTGAATCTTTCAAGTCGGCAGCCAAGCACCATAACCACTGAGCCACCGTTGCATACTAGATCTGCATTGAAGCACTTGGAATTTCATCTTTTGGGGAACATCAACTTTGAAGCTATAATGGCCCTCTTCAGGGCCACCCAAATTTACTGGCAGGATCGTTGCTGCGCCTCCAGAAACTCCAGAACCCTCTTGTTCCCGTGAGCGCCTGCCTGTTTAATGAGTAGTAACAGTCAATCAGCATTATATAATCGTGTCATTCATGCTCCTGTTATTACCCCTATTTATGTAACCCCCCCCCCCCTCACACAATACTCCATGCTTGGAGCCTGTGAGGCAACGGGAATAAATAAATAATAAATAAATAAATAAAAAAGTATACTCTCAACTTGTTAGTATATAACAGACTGCAGAGTAGTGGGCAAAGAAAGATATTGAGAATGCAAGGCTGAATTAACACGCATTTATGTTAAATGTTAGGTAAGACTAGTGCATGCAGCTTAACTGCTTGTAAGTGATGCATTACTGACATGATTACAAAAAGATAATATGGAAATTTAACTTGACAAACCTAGAGTTCAAACATCATAGGAGAGAAGGGATGCTCACTCACCTCTGGAAGCCACTTCATGGCACGGAAAGTTGTTGCATCGAATAATAAGTTTGAAATGACCTGCTTCTAAGCAGTGCACCACTTCTTAGTGTCCACCAGCAAAAACGGATTTCTGTCACTATGTAGTGAAGTGGCATCTGCTGTGATAAGCGCCCTTAATTGTTTGTGTCCCCTGCAGCTCTTTTCTCATGCCACCTAATTTCGGGCTGCTAAGATGAGCCTATAAAACTGCACACTTAACTTTCGTAAATGCAGTTTCACCCATGTTGTAAATATGCTGAGGATGAAGTGCATCAACACTTGGTACGAGCCACACCAGAAAGTAGATCTGTTTCTAGGAAGGAGCTCCCTTCAAACACTTGTTTCAATGCAGTCTTTGAATTACGTCACTTAATTAGCACGAGACACATCATATTTTTAGCACTTTAATTTAACATGACTATATATTGCTTTAAAAAGAAATTGAATAATCTAGCTGTGTAACCATATATATGTCTGCTCATGACATGAGGCTTGGGCTATTTATACTGAATAAAAGTACCATACAGCATCAGGTTTGTAGCAAAAAATTCGAAGCTGCTGCTACTTTAAGGGATGCCAAGGACAAATCTGATGGATTACTGCTGTCTGAAAACAAAAAAGATACTTACACATCATAACGCTTTAAAAGGGAAGTTGCAAAAATTTAGATACATTTGCTGTCATCATTAGAGATTTTTGCAAGAAAAGTGTAGTTAAAAAAGACGGGTTCTTTCACTGGATCTGTGGTGATGCGCCATTCAATTATAAATGGTAGTTAGCAGTTTTTTTTGCTATTGTTATGAATTGAGAGAGGACAAAAATTTAAAATTATGATTTTATCTGCAAGAACTAACAACACAGAAAGCAAGAGCCTTGGAATCGATTATAAGAAAGCAATAGGTTGAAGTCATATCCTCCATGCCCCTTTAAAGCTGGTGCTTCTGCCGTACGTGTTGTTTTCATTTCGCCAAAAGGAGGCACACAGAGGTGCCATATTCTTCTTTGTCCTTAATGACTGAACTGGATCCACCGTTTGTGGGCATAAAAGGGGCCAAGTGTGTTTCCAGTCCAGCCCTTTACATGCATTTTATGCAGTGGTAAACTGGCTGCATGGTGGCTGGTCGACAATTAATGGTTTGTTAGTTGTCAAACTCCTGGCAATAGTCTTATAAGCCTGAGAATAATTTCCATTTACACTTATAGCTTGATTAGAGTTGCAGTCTAGGCAAGTTGGTAGACAATCACACTTCTTCGAAACATGAAAAAAAAAACTTGCACATAAAGCCTACTCACAGTTAACTGGTTATTGCAACGAGAAACTTGGTGAAGAAGGAACCGAGTATGTGAAACACTTGGCTTTGCAGCCAAGCATTACAAAAAAAGATAAATACATAAGAATAGAAGAAAAGTTACTTTGATCTCACTCGCTTAATGCATGAGCAGTCAAGGAATTTCTGAATCTGAGAGTGCAGTGGGAATTAAGGGGCTTTTATGCTTGTGCTGCCTCCTTTTGAGACATGAAATGCGTTAGCTCTTTCATGAACTTTGTTTGTGCTTAAAGATGAGTTATTGTTCCTGAGAGCACTCGCATAGCAATTTTTCATTCATCAAATTTTTTCTGGGCTCATTAATCCTAGGGTTGAAAGATCAGGCTTTTAGGTTTCTTCTTTGATAGCATTTTTGCTGCAGTAAAAACTGAGAGTGCACTTCCTTCTGCATACAGGTATGCCTATACCGTCATTTTTTTCACACTGCAAAAAGTTAGAGAGCTCATTGTGTATTTTCTACCATTTATCTTGAGAACGCAGGAAATGGCTATGTGTTGTTGGAGTTAATGTGGTAGTGTAACTTGCTTTTACACCACAATTTCTTGGTCGTGAGATGATCGACGGTCCTATGGACACCCGTTCAGGTTATTGAGATTACTTGAACTATTGCAACAGGAAACGATAGGTTATGCTACTAGCTCATGTCATTAATAATACATATTGTTTTGCTTTCTCCTTGATCTTTTTATCCCCTCACCCCTTTCCCCGGCCCCTGGTTAACCTATCTTCCTTTCCTCCTCCTCGTCCTCCTCGATTTGCTTTGCATATTTGTTGTAGTTCTTTTCCAGAAAATTGAAAACTTCAGGGGTACGTTTCTTTATTCAAACATGTGCAGCCTTCATACCTGCCTAACACGTACCATCCCGATCTAATTTAGGCGCTGGTCATTGAAAAAAACAAAAACAGTACCAGCATCCCACTACAACAACAATCCATTTATTATTTGATTATGTTCCAATGATTGCAACATTCCATGAACGAGAATTTAGTAAAGAGAAGAGGGGCACAAAAGACAAGCCAAAATAAGACTGAAGAAAAGTTTGTGGACATGCAATTCTAGCCTGCCAAGAGCAAGTGCAAATAGTAGCTGGCCTTTGCCATGATGTATATCTATAGGGTCACCTCGCTCTGTAAAGTTTAGCACATTCTGAAGTAGGCTTGGGTTGACTATTTAATTAAGGATGTTTGAATGAAGGATCTTTTATGTGTATTGAAAGTGAAAAATAAAGAGAATATCCTGGTGAAGGCATTCTCGTACCATAATTTTGCATCTAGAAATAGTGTGACTTCACTCTTGCATTTAAAGTTGAGGAATTAGTACAACAGTGAATATTTGGCACAGCACTAAAGTTAAATACAGCGCCTTGAAGTGTGGTGCATGGCCTAAGTGAAGAATTGTACAGCTCAAGAGAAATTTATTGTCATTGCCATACATATTATGCCTAGTGGAAGAAAAAGGGTCGTACCATATCAGTTGCGTGCAACTATAGCCTGGTCTTATGCTAGTCCAAATTGCTACTCTCTATATTTGCAGTTTTCAAAAGCTCGTTTCCGTAGCTGTCTGTCACCTTCAGCCACTTCAGGAAATCAATATCTGTTCTGTGTATAAGATAGTGTATATCCTTATTTAATTATTGTGCTGTCGTATTTGGACTATGCGGGTATTACAAGCATATTTGTTCCTGACCATTGCAGAAGCAGTAAATTGTACAGAAATGGAGAAAGGTAATTAAAGTACTTTAAATCTGATATATCGTAGATGTTAGTACTTTGGAGTATGTAACTCCTCCAACCCTATAGCACAAAGGCTGAGGTCTGTGAAGCATAAAGCCATGTGATGAGATATCCAAACTGTATAAGTAATTAGATTGCAGGATAATTTTATTTATGACAGCAGTGTTCTGTGAATGTCAGTGACAATGCAATCAGCATCATGCTGTATTGCGTGAACTGGTACTATACCTAACTGACTATACTAATGCGTGAAGTAACAATTTTGTATTGCACAGGCCAATAAAAGATATGAAAAATACGAAATGCTCTCAACTCTATACTCCTAAATTTTCTCCCATACTGCTGATGTTGTATATATTTCATTGCAATAGCAACAGTTCGTTTGGTGATGAACAGTCACATGCAAGCCTTTGCAAGTATGTCGACACTGGCGCAATAGTAGGCAGAGTGGCTAAATTTTGCTCTTGGGCATACACATTTGATATAGTCGTGCACCTCCATGGCTTTATGCTGTGTAACCCACAACATAAGGTATTGCATTTGCTTTGCTGAACAAATGTCAGTGAAAGGCTCAGCAATAACCACTGATGTGTTTACTTAAGATAATGAAATATAATAGCATTGCTTTACTTTGCTATACTTTTTGAGTAACTATATATACAACAGAATTGTGAATGATAACAGCTATTTATAATCCGCTAGCAAATTTGGAATGTTTCAACGAGAGAAAGGTGAAAGATGAATATGCATATGTATATATATATTGTTGCGCACAGCGATGAACGGGATGACATCGGTTTTAAGAAGCCGTCTCGTCCTTTTCCTTTCCAATTTCATGGTGTCTCATCACAGGTCGATCGTGTAAATTTCCCGTGTGCGCTGGTACAGTGCGAGCTGCTTCGATGCGTGAACTATAGTGTTTTTAAGAGAGATCTATTTTAAGGAGAAAGCCTTTAATGGGTCATCATTGTCCGTCCTGCCGCGAAATCTGTCCCACTATAGAAGTCAATAAATAAATGACAACTCGCTAAAAAAAAAAAAACTTTTTGTGCACGGCGGGATTCGAACCACCATCCTTGAGTTCAGCAGCCGAGCATACTACCCACTACACTACTTCTTTCCAACACGAAATCGGTTCTACTTCTCAAATATATATTTTCTTGATTATTCTGTGCCTACACTAATATATGACGCCGGAGAGTGCGGAAAGGCGCCGAATCAGACGGATATGCCTCCCAAACACCCTCCAATGTCTCCAGAATAATATTCAAAATAATTGTGTACTTAACATCTTAACCACACATCAGTGACACAAGCAGTAACACCGCGCTCAAGGCATTCGACTACCGCACTTAGGTCAACAAAGTGTGCGCCCTCCTGAATTTTTTGCATATCTTGCTAACGCCGGCTGTGTACACTGCAGTCGTGATTTTTTCCCCCAAATTCTCGAAATTCATATGGAAAACGCGACGGCTGAGGCCATAAATAGCTTGCGGCGATGCTAATCAGAATAAGCTGAAAATTGCTTATAAACCCTTCGCTTGGAATCGATCGAGTGAACTAGACCATCTGCACCACACATATCATTCTCTTAAGAGACATTCGTCATTGAAGATACGTGTTCCTGCCAAGCAGTTTATTCATTCCACTTAAAATGAGTGCGCTGCAGGCTCTCCCGTATTGCGCGTGTGCTGTGCACGGAGTCTCACGGACAAAGAATTAATTTTCTTGAATACCAATTAGCGCGCACACACGCGTATGTATAATCGACCCATTTCCTATGGTTCGCGCCAGCCCGCATTGTTTACATATCGGGATTTGTGAGAGATTTTTAAAGAACTAACGCGCATATATATTATAGTTCGATCTTTCGATCGATTTGCCTAAGATTTTTGTGTAAATCCAATAACTGCCCCAAGCAAATCCTCATGGATTATCACCCACAAATTTCGTGGGTGATAATAAATGCACTGGAATGGTGGAGAATTAGTGGCAAACAATGACCGATATCGTTCTGCCTATTGAAGTGGCGTTGCCAATCCTGGGGAAATACTACACAACGAGGGGCCATTAATGGAAATGTAACAGAGTGGCACTGCCTATATGGGGAAAATAGTGACCATCCAGGGCCATTATTGGGAATGTAACTGAGTGGTAATGACAATATGGGGAAAATAATGGTCAAATGGGGCCATTATTGGATATGTAACTGAGTGGCAAAGCCATTATGGGGAAAATAATGGCCAACTGGGGCCATTATTGGGAATGTAACTGAGTGGCAAAGCCATTATGGGGGACATAGTGGCCAACTGGGGCCATTATTGGAAATGTAAGTGAGTGGCAATGCCCATATCGGGAAAATACTGCCAAGCTTGGGCCATTGCTGGCGATGTAACTAAGCGGCACTGCCAATATCGGGGACACATAGAACATGTGGGGCCATCATTGGAACTGTCGGAAAGAGGCATTGCCTATATTGGGGTAATAGTGGTGATGGTGGTCCTATGTAGGACCACCATTTGCCATCACAATCCCAATATTGGGCCAATGGCTTGTGCTGCCTGGGATGTTCTCTTATAACTGCGCGAAAAGCATGTATTCGTGCTTAATACAACGAAACAAGCTGTTTTAGACCGAAACGAGCTAAATCACAACACATCGGTTTTACAAGTGTTCCTCTGATACGCGTCAAAACTTTTTCTCTTATAACTGCGCGAAAAGCATGTATTCGTGCTTAATACAACGAAACAAGCTGTTTTAGACCGAAACGAGCTAAATCACAACACATCGGTTTTACAAGTGTTCCTCTGATACGCGTCAAAACTTTTTCTCTTATAACTGCGCGAAAAGCATGTATTCGTGCCTAATACAACGAAACAAGCTGTTTTAGACCGAAACGAGCTAAATCACAGCACATCGGTATTACAAGTGTTCCTCTGATACGCGTCAAAACGTTTTCTCTTATAACTGCGCGAAAAGCATATATTCGTGCTTAATACAACGAAACAAGCTGTTTTAGACCGAAACGAGCTATATCAAAACACATCGGTTTTACAAGTGTTCCTCTGATACGCGTCAAAACTTTTTCCCTTATAACTGCGCGAAAAGCATGTATTCGTGCTTAATACAACGAAACAAGCTGTTTTAGACCGAAACGAGCTATTTCACAACACATCGGTTTTACAAGTGTTCCTCTGATACGCGACAAAACTTGTTCTCTTATAACTGCGCGAAATGCCTGTATTCGTGCTTAATACAACGAAACAAGCTGTTTTAGACCGAAACGAGCTATATCACAACACATCGGTTTTACGTGTTCCTCTGATACGCGTCAAAACGTTTTCTCATAACTCCGCGAAAAGCATGTATTCTTGCTTGATACAACGAAACAAGCTGTTTTAGACCGAAACGAACTAAATCACCACACATCGGTTTTACAAGTGTTCCTCTGATACGCGACAAAACTTTTTCTCTTATAACTGCGCGAAAAGCCTGTATTCGTGCTTAATACAACGAAACAAGCTGTTTTAGGCCAAGATGAGCTAAATCTGAACACATCGGTTTTACAAGTGTCCCTGTGACACGCGTCAAAACTTTTTCTCCTATAACTGCGCGAAAAGCATGTATTCTTGCTTAATACAACGAAACAAGCTGTTTTAGACCGAAATGAGCTAAATCACAACACATCGGTTTTACAAGTGTTCCTCTGATACGCGTCAAAACGTTTTCTCTTATAACTGCGCGAAAAGCATGTATTCGTGCTTAATACAACGAAACAAGCTGTTTTAGACCGAAACGAGCTAAATCACAGCACATCGGTATTACAAGTGTTCCTCTGATACGCGTCAAAACGTTTTCTCTTATAACTGCGCGAAAAGCATATATTCGTGCTTGATACAACGAAACAAGCTGTTTTAGACCGAAACGAGCTATATCAAAACACATCGGTTTTACAAGTGTTCCTCTGATACGCGTCAAAACTTTTTCCCTTATAACTGCGCGAAAAGCATGTATTCGTGCTTAATACAACGAAACAAGCTGTTTTAGACCGAAACGAGCTATTTCACAACACATCGGTTTTACAAGTGTTCCTCTGATACGCGACAAAACTTGTTCTCTTATAACTGCGCGAAAAGCCTGTATTCGTGCTTAATACAACGAAACAAGCTGTTTTAGACCGAAACGAGCTATATCACAACACATCGGTTTTACGTGTTCCTCTGATACGCGTCAAAACGTTTTCTCATAACTCCGCGAAAAGCATGTATTCTTGCTTGATACAACGAAACAAGCTGTTTTAGACCGAAACGAACTAAATCACCACACATCGGTTTTACAAGTGTTCCTCTGATACGCGTCAAAACTTTTTCTTTTATAACTGCGCGAAAAGCATGTATTCTTGCTTAATACAACGAAACAAGCTGTTTTAGACCGAAACGAGCTATATCACAACACATCGGTTTTACAAGTGTTCCTCTGATACGCGTCAAAACTTTTTCTCTTATAACTGCGCGAAAAGCATGTATTCGTGCTTAATACAACGAAACAAGTTGTTTTAGACCGAAACGAGCTATATCACAACACATCGGTTTTACAAGTGTTCCTCTGATACGCGTCAAAACTTTTTCTCTTATAACTGCGCGAAAAGCATGTATTCTTGCTTAATACAACGAAACAAGCTGTCTTAGACCGAAATGAGCTATATCACAACACATCGGTTTTACGTGTTCCTCTGATACGCGTCAAAACGTTTGCTGTTATAACTCCGCGAAAAGCATGTATTCTTGCTTGATACAACGAAACAAGCTGTTTTAGACCGAAACGAGCTAAATCACCACACATCGGTTTTACAAGTGTTCCTCTGATACGCGTCAAAACTTTTTCTCTTATAACTGCGCGAAAAGCATGTATTCGTGCTTAATACAACGAAACAAGCTGTTTTAGAGCGAAACGATCTAAATTACAACACATCGGTTTTACAAGTGTTCCTCTGATACGCGTCAAAACTTTTTCTCTTATAACTGTGCGAAAAGCCTGTATTCGTGCTTAATAGAACGAAACAAGCTGTTTTAGACCGAGATGAGCTAAATCTGAACACATCGATTTTACAAGTGTCCCTGTGACACGCGTCAAAACTTTTTCTCTTATAACTGCGCGAAAAACATGTATTCTTGCTTAATACAACGAAACAAGCTGTTTTAGACCGAAACGAGCTTAATCACAACACATCAGTTTTACGTGTTCCTTTGATACGCGTCAAAACTTTTTCTCTTATAACTGCGCGAAAAGCATGTATTCGTGCTTAATACAACGAAACAAGCTGTTTTAGACCGAAAGGAGCTATATCACAACACATCGGCTTTACAAGTGTTCCTCTGATACGCGTCAAAACTTTTTCTCTTATAACTGCGCGAAAAGCATGTATTCGTGCTTAATACAACGAAACAAGCTGTTTTAGACCGAAACGAGCTAAATCACAGCACATCGGTATTACAAGTGTTCCTCTGATACGCGTCAAAACTTTTTCTCTTATAACTGCGCGAAAAGCTTGTATTCGGGCTTAATACAACGAAACAAGCTGTTTCAGACCGAAACGAGCTAAATCACAACACATCGGTTTTACAAGTGTCCATGTGATACGCGCCAAAACTTTTTCTCTTATAACTGCGCGAAAAGCCTGTATTCGTGCTTAATAGAACGAAACAAGCTGTTTTAAACCGAGATGAGCTAAATCTGAACACATCGGTTTTACAAGTGTCCCTGTGACAAGCGTCAAAACTTTTTCTCTTATAACTGCGCGAAAAGCATGTATTCTTGCTTAATACAACGAAACAAGCTGTTTTAGACCGAAACGAGCTTAATCAGAACACATCAGTTTTACGTGTTCCTTTGATACGCGTCAAAACTTTTTCTCTTATAACTGCGCGAAAAGCATGTATTCGTGCTTAATACAACGAAACAAGCTGTATAAGACCGAAACGAGCTATATCACAACACATCGGCTTTACAAGTGTTCCTCTGATACGCGTCAAAACATTTTCTCTTATAACTGCGCGAAAAGCATGTATTCGTGCTTAATACAACGAAACAAGCCGTTTTCGACCGAAACGAGCTAAATCACAACACATCGGTTTTACAAGTGTTCCTCTGATACGCGTCAAAACTTTTTCTCTTATAACTGCGCGAAAAGCATGTATTCATGCTTAATACAACGAAACAAGCTGTTTTAGACCGAAACGAGCTATATCACAACACATCGGTTTTACAAGTGTTCCTCTGATACGCGTCAAAACTTTTTCTCTTATAACTGCGCGAAAAGCATGTATTCTTGCTTAATACAACGAAACAAGCTGTCTTAGACCGAAATGAGCTATATCACAACACATCGGTTTTACGTGTTCCTCTGATACGCGTCAAAACGTTTGCTGTTATAACTCCGCGAAAAGCATGTATTCTTGCTTGATACAACGAAACAAGCTGTTTTAGACCGAAACGAGCTAAATCACCACACATCGGTTTTACAAGTGTTCCTCTGATACGCGTCAAAACTTTTTCTCTTATAACTGCGCGAAAAGCATGTATTCTTGCTTAATACAACGAAACAAGCTGTTTTAGACCGAAACGAGCTAAATCACAACACATCGGTTTTACGTGTTCCTCTGATACGCGTCAAAACTTTTTCTCTTATAACTGCGCGAAAAGCATGTATTCGTGCTTAATACAACGAAACAAGCTGTTTTAGAGCGAAACGATCTAAATTACAACACATCGGTTTTACAAGTGTTCCTCTGATACGCGTCAAAACTTTTTCTCTTATAACTGTGCGAAAAGCCTGTATTCGTGCTTAATAGAACGAAACAAGCTGTTTTAGACCGAGATGAGCTAAATCTGAACACATCGATTTTACAAGTGTCCCTGTGACACGCGTCAAAACTTTTTCTCTTATAACTGCGCGAAAAACATGTATTCTTGCTTAATACAACGAAACAAGCTGTTTTAGACCGAAACGAGCTTAATCACAACACATCAGTTTTACGTGTTCCTTTGATACGCGTCAAAACTTTTTCTCTTATAACTGCGCGAAAAGCATGTATTCGTGCTTAATACAACGAAACAAGCTGTTTTAGACCGAAAGGAGCTATATCACAACACATCGGCTTTACAAGTGTTCCTCTGATACGCGTCAAAACTTTTTCTCTTATAACTGCGCGAAAAGCATGTATTCGTGCTTAATACAACGAAACAAGCTGTTTTAGACCGAAACGAGCTAAATCACAGCACATCGGTATTACAAGTGTTCCTCTGATACGCGTCAAAACGTTTTCTCTTATAACTCGCGAAAAGCATGTATTCGTGCTTAATACAACGAAACAAGGTGTTTTAGACCGAAACGAGCTATATCACAACACATCGGTTTTACAAGTGTTCCTCTGATAAGCGTCAAAACTTTTTCACCTATAACTGCGCGAAAAGCATGTATTCGTGCTTAATACAACGAAACAAGCTGTTTTAGACCGAAACGAGCTAAATCACAACACATCGGTTTTACAAGTGTTCCTCTGATACGCGACAAAACTTTTTCTCTTATAACTGCGCGAAAAGCCTGTATTCGTGCTTAATACAACGAAACAAGCTGTTTTAGGCCAAGATGAGCTAAATCTGAACACATCGGTTTTACATGTGTCCCTGTGACACGCGTCAAAACTTTTTCTCCTATAACTGCGCGAAAAGCATGTATTCTTGCTTAATACAACGAAACAAGCTGTTTTAGACCGAAATGAGCTAAATCACAACACATCGGTTTTACAAGTGTTCCTCTGATACGCGTCAAAACTTTTTCTCTTATAACTGCGCGAAAAGCATGTATTCGTGCTTAATACAACGAAAGAAGCTGTTTTAGACCGAAACGAGCTAAATCACAGCACATCGGTATTACAAATGTTCCTCTGATACGCGTCAAAACGTTTTCTCTTATAACTGCGCGAAAAGCATATATTCGTGCTTAATACAACGAAACAAGCTGTTTTAGACCGAAACGAGCTATATCAAAACACATCGGTTTTACAAGTGTTCCTCTGATACGCGTCAAAACTTTTTCCCTTATAACTGCGCGAAAAGCATGTATTCGTGCTTAATACAACGAAACAAGCTGTTTTAGACCGAAACGAGCTATTTCACAACACATCGGTTTTACAAGTGTTCCTCTGATACGCGTCAAAACTTTTTCTCTTATAACTGCGCGAAAAGCTTGTATTCGTGCCTAATACAACGAAACAAGCTGTTTTAGACCGAAACGAGCTTAATCACAACACATCAGTTTTACGTGTTCCTCTGATACGCGTCAAAACTTTTTCTCTTATAACTGCACGAAAAGCATGTATTCGTGCTTATTACAACGAAACAAGCTGTTTTAGACCGAAACGAGCTATATCACAACACATCGGCTTTACAAGTGTTCCTCTGATACGCGTCAAAACATTTTCTCTTATAACTGCGCGAAAAGCATGTATTCATGCTTAATATAACGAAACAAGCTGTTTTAGTCCGAAACGAGTTAAATCACAACACATCGGTATTACAAGTGTTCCTCTGATACGCGTCAAAACTTTTTCTCTTATAACTGCGCGAAAAGCATGTATTCATGCTTAATACAACGAAACAAGCTGTTTTAGACCGAAACGAGCTATATCACAACACATCGAATTTACAAGTGTTCCTCTGATACGCGTCAAAACTTTTTCTCTTATAACTGCGCGAAAAGCATGTATTCGTGCTTAATACAACGAAACAAGCTGTTTTAGACCGAAACGAGCTAAATCACAACACATCAGTTTTACAAGTGTTCCTCTGATAAGCGTCAAAACTTTTTCTCTTATAACTGCGCGAAAAGCATGTATTCGTGCTTAATACAACGAAACAAGCTGTTTTAGAGCGAAACGAGCTAAATTACAACACATCGGTTTTACAAGTGTTCCTCTGATACGCGACAAAACTTTTTCTCTTATAACTGCGCGAAAAGCCTGTATTCGTGCTTAATACAACGAAACAAGCTGTTTTAGACCGAAACGAGCTAAATCACAACACATCGGTTTTACAAGTTTTCCTCTGATACGCGTCAAAACTTTTTCTCTTATAACTGCGCGAAAAGCTTGTATTCGGGCTTAATACAACGAAACAAGCTGTTTCAGACCGAAACGAGCTAAATCACAACACATCGGTTTTACAAGTGTCCATGTGATACGCGCCAAAACTTTTTCTCTTATAACTGCGCGAAAAGCCTGTATTCGTGCTTAATACAACGAAACAAGCTGTTTTAAACCGAGATGAGCTAAATCTGAACACATCGGTTTTACAAGTGTCCCTGTGACAAGCGTCAAAACTTTTTCTCTTATAACTGCGCGAAAAGCATGTATTCTTGCTTAATACAACGAAACAAGCTGTTTTAGACCGAAACGAGCTTAATCAGAACACATCAGTTTTACGTGTTCCTTTGATACGCGTCAAAACTTTTTCTCTTATAACTGCGCGAAAAGCATGTATTCGTGCTTAATACAACGAAACAAGCTGTATAAGACCGAAACGAGCTATATCACAACACATCGGCTTTACAAGTGTTCCTCTGATACGCGTCAAGACATTTTCTCTTATAACTGCGCGAAAAGCATGTATTCGTGCTTAATACAACGAAACAAGCTGTTTTCGACCGAAACGAGCTAAATCACAACACATCGGTTTTACAAGTGTTCCTCTGATACGCGTCAAAACTTTTTCTCTTATAACTGCGCGAAAAGCATGTATCCATGCTTAATACAACGAAACAAGCTGTTTTAGACCGAAACGAGCTATATCACAACACATCGGTTTTACAAGTGTTCCTCTGATACGCGTCAAAACTTTTTCTCTTATAACTGGGCGAAAAGCATGTATTCTTGCTTAATACAACGAAACAAGCTGTCTTAGACCGAAATGAGCTATATCACAACACATCGGTTTTACGTGTTCCTCTGATACGCGTCAAAACGTTTGCTGTTATAACTCCGCGAAAAGCATGTATTCTTGCTTGATACAACGAAACAAGCTGTTTTAGACCGAAACGAGCTAAATCACCACACATCGGTTTTACAAGTGTTCCTCTGATACGCGTCAAAACTTTTTCTCTTATAACTGCGCGCAAAGCATGTATTCGTGCTTAGTACAACGAAACAAGCTGTTTTAGAGCGAAACGATCTAAATTACAACACATCGGTTTTACAAGTGTTCCTCTGATACGCGTCAAAACTTTTTCTCTTATAACTGTGCGAAAAGCCTGTATTCGTGCTTAATAGAACGAAACAAGCTGTTTTAGACCGAGATGAGCTAAATCTGAACACATCGATTTTACAAGTGTCCCTGTGACACGCGTCAAAACTTTTTCTCTTATAACTGCGCGAAAAGCATGTATTCGTGCTTAATACAACGAAACAAGCTGTTTTAGACCGAAAGGAGCTATATCACAACACATCGGCTTTACAAGTGTTCCTCTGATACGCGTCAAAACTTTTTCTCTTATAACTGCGCGAAAAGCATGTATTCGTGCTTAATACAACGAAACAAGCTGTTTTAGACCGAAACGAGCTAAATCACAGCACATCGGTATTACAAGTGTTCCTCTGATACGCGTCAAAACGTTTTCTCTTATAACTCGCGAAAAGCATGTATTCGTGCTTAATACAACGAAACAAGGTGTTTTAGACCGAAACGAGCTATATCACAACACATCGGTTTTACAAGTGTTCCTCTGATAAGCGTCAAAACTTTTTCACCTATAACTGCGCGAAAAGCATGTATTCGTGCTTAATACAACGAAACAAGCTGTTTCAGACCGAAACGAGCTAAATCACAACACATCGGTTTTACAAGTGTTCCTCTGATACGCGACAAAACTTTTTCTCTTATAACTGCGCGAAAAGCCTGTATTCGTGCTTAATACAACGAAACAAGCTGTTTTAGGCCAAGATGAGCTAAATCTGAACACATCGGTTTTACATGTGTCCCTGTGACACGCGTCAAAACTTTTTCTCCTATAACTGCGCGAAAAGCATGTATTCTTGCTTAATACAACGAAACAAGCTGTTTTAGACCGAAATGAGCTAAATCACAACACATCGGTTTTACAAGTGTTCCTCTGATACGCGTCAAAACTTTTTCTCTTATAACTGCGCGAAAAGCATGTATTCGTGCTTAATACAACGAAACAAGCTGTTTTAGACCGAAACGAGCTAAATCACAGCACATCGGTATTACAAGTGTTCCTCTGATACGCGTCAAAACGTTTTCTCTTATAACTGCGCGAAAAGCATATATTCGTGCTTAATACAACGAAACAAGCTGTTTTAGACCGAAACGAGCTATATCAAAACACATCGGTTTTACAAGTGTTCCTCTGATACGCGTCAAAACTTTTTCCCTTATAACTGCGCGAAAAGCATGTATTCGTGCTTAATACAACGAAACAAGCTGTTTTAGACCGAAACGAGCTATTTCACAACACATCGGTTTTACAAGTGTTCCTCTGATACGCGACAAAACTTGTTCTCTTATAACTGCGCGAAAAGCCTGTATTCGTGCTTAATACAACGAAACAAGCTGTTTTAGACCGAAACGAACTAAATCACCACACATCGGTTTTACAAGTGTTCCTCTGATACGCGTCAAAACTTTTTCTTTTATAACTGCGCGAAAAGCATGTATTCTTGCTTAATACAACGAAACAAGCTGTTTTAGACCGAAACGAGCTATATCACAACACATCGGTTTTACAAGTGTTCCTCTGATACGCGTCAAAACTTTTTCTCTTATAACTGCGCGAAAAGCATGTATTCGTGCTTAATACAACGAAACAAGTTGTTTTAGACCGAAACGAGCTATATCACAACACATCGGCTTTACAAGTGTTCCTCTGATACGCGTCAAAACATGTTCTCTTATAACTGCGCGAAAAGCATGTATTCGTGCTTAATACAACGAAACAAGCTGTTTTAGACCGAAACGAGCTAAATCACAACACATCGGTTTTACAAGTGTTCCTCTGATACGCGTCAAAACATGTTCTCTTATAACTGCGCGAAAAGCATGTATTCGTGCTTAATACAACGAAACAAGCTGTTTTAGACCGAAACGAGCTAAATCACAACACATCGGTTTTACAAGTGTTCCTCTGATACGCGTCAAAACTTTTTCTCTTATAACTGCGCGAAAAGCATGTATTCGTGCTTAATACAACGAAACAAGCTGTTTTAGACCGAAACGAGCTAAATCACAACACATCGGTTTTACAAGTGTTCCTCTGATACGCGTCAAAACTTTTTCTCTTATAACTGCGCGAAAAGCATGTATTCGTGCCTAATACAACGAAACAAGCTGTTTTAGACCGAAACGAGCTAAATCACAGCACATCGGTATTACAAGTGTTCCTCTGATACGCGTCAAAACGTTTTCTCTTATAACTGCGCGAAAAGCATATATTCGTGCTTAATACAACGAAACAAGCTGTTTTAGACCGAAACGAGCTATATCAAAACACATCGGTTTTACAAGTGTTCCTCTGATACGCGTCAAAACTTTTTCCCTTATAACTGCGCGAAAAGCATGTATTCGTGCTTAATACAACGAAACAAGCTGTTTTAGACCGAAACGAGCTATTTCACAACACATCGGTTTTACAAGTGTTCCTCTGATACGCGACAAAACTTGTTCTCTTATAACTGCGCGAAATGCCTGTATTCGTGCTTAATACAACGAAACAAGCTGTTTTAGACCGAAACGAGCTATATCACAACACATCGGTTTTACGTGTTCCTCTGATACGCGTCAAAACGTTTTCTCATAACTCCGCGAAAAGCATGTATTCTTGCTTGATACAACGAAACAAGCTGTTTTAGACCGAAACGAACTAAATAACCACACATCGGTTTTACAAGTGTTCCTCTGATACGCGACAAAACTTTTTCTCTTATAACTGCGCGAAAAGCCTGTATTCGTGCTTAATACAACGAAACAAGCTGTTTTAGGCCAAGATGAGCTAAATCTGAACACATCGGTTTTACAAGTGTCCCTGTGACACGCGTCAAAACTTTTTCTCCTATAACTGCGCGAAAAGCATGTATTCTTGCTTAATACAACGAAACAAGCTGTTTTAGACCGAAATGAGCTAAATCACAACACATCGGTTTTACAAGTGTTCCTCTGATACGCGTCAAAACGTTTTCTCTTATAACTGCGCGAAAAGCATGTATTCGTGCTTAATACAACGAAACAAGCTGTTTTAGACCGAAACGAGCTAAATCACAGCACATCGGTATTACAAGTGTTCCTCTGATACGCGTCAAAACGTTTTCTCTTATAACTGCGCGAAAAGCATATATTCGTGCTTGATACAACGAAACAAGCTGTTTTAGACCGAAACGAGCTATATCAAAACACATCGGTTTTACAAGTGTTCCTCTGATACGCGTCAAAACTTTTTCCCTTATAACTGCGCGAAAAGCATGTATTCGTGCTTAATACAACGAAACAAGCTGTTTTAGACTGAAACGAGCTATTTCACAACACATCGGTTTTACAAGTGTTCCTCTGATACGCGACAAAACTTGTTCTCTTATAACTGCGCGAAAAGCCTGTATTCGTGCTTAATACAACGAAACAAGCTGTTTTAGACCGAAACGAGCTATATCACAACACATCGGTTTTACGTGTTCCTCTGATACGCGTCAAAACGTTTTCTCATAACTCCGCGAAAAGCATGTATTCTTGCTTGATACAACGAAACAAGCTGTTTTAGACCGAAACGAACTAAATCACCACACATCGGTTTTACAAGTGTTCCTCTGATACGCGTCAAAACTTTTTCTTTTATAACTGCGCGAAAAGCATGTATTCTTGCTTAATACAACGAAACAAGCTGTTTTAGACCGAAACGAGCTATATCACAACACATCGGTTTTACAAGTGTTCCTCTGATACGCGTCAAAACTTTTTCTCTTATAACTGCGCGAAAAGCATGTATTCGTGCTTAATACAACGAAACAAGTTGTTTTAGACCGAAACGAGCTATATCACAACACATCGGTTTTACAAGTGTTCCTCTGATACGCGTCAAAACTTTTTCTCTTATAACTGCGCGAAAAGCATGTATTCTTGCTTAATACAACGAAACAAGCTGTCTTAGACCGAAATGAGCTATATCACAACACATCGGTTTTACGTGTTCCTCTGATACGCGTCAAAACGTTTGCTGTTATAACTCCGCGAAAAGCATGTATTCTTGCTTGATACAACGAAACAAGCTGTTTTAGACCGAAACGAGCTAAATCACCACACATCGGTTTTACAAGTGTTCCTCTGATACGCGTCAAAACTTTTTCTCTTATAACTGCGCGAAAAGCATGTATTCGTGCTTAATACAACGAAACAAGCTGTTTTAGAGCGAAACGATCTAAATTACAACACATCGGTTTTACAAGTGTTCCTCTGATACGCGTCAAAACTTTTTCTCTTATAACTGTGCGAAAAGCCTGTATTCGTGCTTAATAGAACGAAACAAGCTGTTTTAGACCGAGATGAGCTAAATCTGAACACATCGATTTTACAAGTGTCCCTGTGACACGCGTCAAAACTTTTTCTCTTATAACTGCGCGAAAAACATGTATTCTTGCTTAATACAACGAAACAAGCTGTTTTAGACCGAAACGAGCTTAATCACAACACATCAGTTTTACGTGTTCCTTTGATACGCGTCAAAACTTTTTCTCTTATAACTGCGCGAAAAGCATGTATTCGTGCTTAATACAACGAAACAAGCTGTTTTAGACCGAAAGGAGCTATATCACAACACATCGGCTTTACAAGTGTTCCTCTGATACGCGTCAAAACTTTTTCTCTTATAACTGCGCGAAAAGCATGTATTCGTGCTTAATACAACGAAACAAGCTGTTTTAGACCGAAACGAGCTAAATCACAGCACATCGGTATTACAAGTGTTCCTCTGATACGCGTCAAAACGTTTTCTCTTATAACTCGCGAAAAGCATGTATTCGTGCTTAATACAACGAAACAAGGTGTTTTAGACCGAAACGAGCTATATCACAACACATCGGTTTTACAAGTGTTCCTCTGATAAGCGTCAAAACTTTTTCACCTATAACTGCGCGAAAAGCATGTATTCGTGCTTAATACAACGAAACAAGCTGTTTCAGACCGAAACGAGCTAAATCACAACACATCGGTTTTACAAGTGTTCCTCTGATACGCGACAAAACTTTTTCTCTTATAACTGCGCGAAAAGCCTGTATTCGTGCTTAATACAACGAAACAAGCTGTTTTAGGCCAAGATGAGCTAAATCTGAACACATCGGTTTTACATGTGTCCCTGTGACACGCGTCAAAACTTTTTCTCCTATAACTGCGCGAAAAGCATGTATTCTTGCTTAATACAACGAAACAAGCTGTTTTAGACCGAAATGAGCTAAATCACAACACATCGGTTTTACAAGTGTTCCTCTGATACGCGTCAAAACTTTTTCTCTTATAACTGCGCGAAAAGCATGTATTCGTGCTTAATACAACGAAACAAGCTGTTTTAGACCGAAACGAGCTAAATCACAGCACATCGGTATTACAAGTGTTCCTCTGATACGCGTCAAAACGTTTTCTCTTATAACTGCGCGAAAAGCATATATTCGTGCTTAATACAACGAAACAAGCTGTTTTAGACCGAAACGAGCTATATCAAAACACATCGGTTTTACAAGTGTTCCTCTGATACGCGTCAAAACTTTTTCCCTTATAACTGCGCGAAAAGCATGTATTCGTGCTTAATACAACGAAACAAGCTGTTTTAGACCGAAACGAGCTATTTCACAACACATCGGTTTTACAAGTGTTCCTCTGATACGCGACAAAACTTGTTCTCTTATAACTGCGCGAAAAGCCTGTATTCGTGCTTAATACAACGAAACAAGCTGTTTTAGACCGAAACGAACTAAATCACCACACATCGGTTTTACAAGTGTTCCTCTGATACGCGTCAAAACTTTTTCTTTTATAACTGCGCGAAAAGCATGTATTCTTGCTTAATACAACGAAACAAGCTGTTTTAGACCGAAACGAGCTATATCACAACACATCGGTTTTACAAGTGTTCCTCTGATACGCGTCAAAACTTTTTCTCTTATAACTGCGCGAAAAGCATGTATTCGTGCTTAATACAACGAAACAAGTTGTTTTAGACCGAAACGAGCTATATCACAACACATCGGCTTTACAAGTGTTCCTCTGATACGCGTCAAAACATGTTCTCTTATAACTGCGCGAAAAGCATGTATTCGTGCTTAATACAACGAAACAAGCTGTTTAAGACCGAAACGAGCTAAATCACAACACATCGGTTTTACAAGTGTTCCTCTGATACGCGTCAAAACATGTTCTCTTATAACTGCGCGAAAAGCATGTATTCGTGCTTAATACAACGAAACAAGCTGTTTTAGACCGAAACGAGCTAAATCACAACACATCGGTTTTACAAGTGTTCCTCTGATACGCGTCAAAACTTTTTCTCTTATAACTGCGCGAAAAGCATGTATTCGTGCTTAATACAACGAAACAAGCTGTTTTAGACCGAAACGAGCTAAATCACAACACATCGGTTTTACAAGTATCGGTTTTACAAGTGTTCCTCTGATACGCGTCAAAACTTTTTCTCTTATAACTGCGCGAAAAGCATGTATTCGTGCCTAATACAACGAAACAAGCTGTTTTAGACCGAAACGAGCTAAATCACAGCACATCGGTATTACAAGTGTTCCTCTGATACGCGTCAAAACGTTTTCTCTTATAACTGCGCGAAAAGCATATATTCGTGCTTAATACAACGAAACAAGCTGTTTTAGACCGAAACGAGCTATATCAAAACACATCGGTTTTACAAGTGTTCCTCTGATACGCGTCAAAACTTTTTCCCTTATAACTGCGCGAAAAGCATGTATTCGTGCTTAATACAACGAAACAAGCTGTTTTAGACCGAAACGAGCTATTTCACAACACATCGGTTTTACAAGTGTTCCTCTGATACGCGACAAAACTTGTTCTCTTATAACTGCGCGAAATGCCTGTATTCGTGCTTAATACAACGAAACAAGCTGTTTTAGACCGAAACGAGCTATATCACAACACATCGGTTTTACGTGTTCCTCTGATACGCGTCAAAACGTTTTCTCATAACTCCGCGAAAAGCATGTATTCTTGCTTGATACAACGAAACAAGCTGTTTTAGACCGAAACGAACTAAATCACCACACATCGGTTTTACAAGTGTTCCTCTGATACGCGACAAAACTTTTTCTCTTATAACTGCGCGAAAAGCCTGTATTCGTGCTTAATACAACGAAACAAGCTGTTTTAGGCCAAGATGAGCTAAATCTGAACACATCGGTTTTACAAGTGTCCCTGTGACACGCGTCAAAACTTTTTCTCCTATAACTGCGCGAAAAGCATGTATTCTTGCTTAATACAACGAAACAAGCTGTTTTAGACCGAAATGAGCTAAATCACAACACATCGGTTTTACAAGTGTTCCTCTGATACGCGTCAAAACGTTTTCTCTTATAACTGCGCGAAAAGCATGTATTCGTGCTTAATACAACGAAACAAGCTGTTTTAGACCGAAACGAGCTAAATCACAGCACATCGGTATTACAAGTGTTCCTCTGATACGCGTCAAAACGTTTTCTCTTATAACTGCGCGAAAAGCATATATTCGTGCTTGATACAACGAAACAAGCTGTTTTAGACCGAAACGAGCTATATCAAAACACATCGGTTTTACAAGTGTTCCTCTGATACGCGTCAAAACTTTTTCCCTTATAACTGCGCGAAAAGCATGTATTCGTGCTTAATACAACGAAACAAGCTGTTTTAGACCGAAACGAGCTATTTCACAACACATCGGTTTTACAAGTGTTCCTCTGATACGCGACAAAACTTGTTCTCTTATAACTGCGCGAAAAGCCTGTATTCGTGCTTAATACAACGAAACAAGCTGTTTTAGACCGAAACGAGCTATATCACAACACATCGGTTTTACGTGTTCCTCTGATACGCGTCAAAACGTTTTCTCATAACTCCGCGAAAAGCATGTATTCTTGCTTGATACAACGAAACAAGCTGTTTTAGACCGAAACGAACTAAATCACCACACATCGGTTTTACAAGTGTTCCTCTGATACGCGTCAAAACTTTTTCTTTTATAACTGCGCGAAAAGCATGTATTCTTGCTTAATACAACGAAACAAGCTGTTTTAGACCGAAACGAGCTATATCACAACACATCGGTTTTACAAGTGTTCCTCTGATACGCGTCAAAACTTTTTCTCTTATAACTGCGCGAAAAGCATGTATTCGTGCTTAATACAACGAAACAAGTTGTTTTAGACCGAAACGAGCTATATCACAACACATCGGTTTTACAAGTGTTCCTCTGATACGCGTCAAAACTTTTTCTCTTATAACTGCGCGAAAAGCATGTATTCTTGCTTAATACAACGAAACAAGCTGTCTTAGACCGAAATGAGCTATATCACAACACATCGGTTTTACGTGTTCCTCTGATACGCGTCAAAACGTTTGCTGTTATAACTCCGCGAAAAGCATGTATTCTTGCTTGATACAACGAAACAAGCTGTTTTAGACCGAAACGAGCTAAATCACCACACATCGGTTTTACAAGTGTTCCTCTGATACGCGTCAAAACTTTTTCTCTTATAACTGCGCGAAAAGCATGTATTCGTGCTTAATACAACGAAACAAGCTGTTTTAGAGCGAAACGATCTAAATTACAACACATCGGTTTTACAAGTGTTCCTCTGATACGCGTCAAAACTTTTTCTCTTATAACTGTGCGAAAAGCCTGTATTCGTGCTTAATAGAACGAAACAAGCTGTTTTAGACCGAGATGAGCTAAATCTGAACACATCGATTTTACAAGTGTCCCTGTGACACGCGTCAAAACTTTTTCTCTTATAACTGCGCGAAAAACATGTATTCTTGCTTAATACAACGAAACAAGCTGTTTTAGACCGAAACGAGCTTAATCACAACACATCAGTTTTACGTGTTCCTTTGATACGCGTCAAAACTTTTTCTCTTATAACTGCGCGAAAAGCATGTATTCGTGCTTAATACAACGAAACAAGCTGTTTTAGACCGAAAGGAGCTATATCACAACACATCGGCTTTACAAGTGTTCCTCTGATACGCGTCAAAACTTTTTCTCTTATAACTGCGCGAAAAGCATGTATTCGTGCTTAATACAACGAAACAAGCTGTTTTAGACCGAAACGAGCTAAATCACAGCACATCGGTATTACAAGTGTTCCTCTGATACGCGTCAAAACGTTTTCTCTTATAACTCGCGAAAAGCATGTATTCGTGCTTAATACAACGAAACAAGGTGTTTTAGACCGAAACGAGCTATATCACAACACATCGGTTTTACAAGTGTTCCTCTGATAAGCGTCAAAACTTTTTCACCTATAACTGCGCGAAAAGCATGTATTCGTGCTTAATACAACGAAACAAGCTGTTTCAGACCGAAACGAGCTAAATCACAACACATCGGTTTTACAAGTGTTCCTCTGATACGCGACAAAACTTTTTCTCTTATAACTGCGCGAAAAGCCTGTATTCGTGCTTAATACAACGAAACAAGCTGTTTTAGGCCAAGATGAGCTAAATCTGAACACATCGGTTTTACATGTGTCCCTGTGACACGCGTCAAAACTTTTTCTCCTATAACTGCGCGAAAAGCATGTATTCTTGCTTAATACAACGAAACAAGCTGTTTTAGACCGAAATGAGCTAAATCACAACACATCGGTTTTACAAGTGTTCCTCTGATACGCGTCAAAACTTTTTCTCTTATAACTGCGCGAAAAGCATGTATTCGTGCTTAATACAACGAAACAAGCTGTTTTAGACCGAAACGAGCTAAATCACAGCACATCGGTATTACAAGTGTTCCTCTGATACGCGTCAAAACGTTTTCTCTTATAACTGCGCGAAAAGCATATATTCGTGCTTAATACAACGAAACAAGCTGTTTTAGACCGAAACGAGCTATATCAAAACACATCGGTTTTACAAGTGTTCCTCTGATACGCGTCAAAACTTTTTCCCTTATAACTGCGCGAAAAGCATGTATTCGTGCTTAATACAACGAAACAAGCTGTTTTAGACCGAAACGAGCTATTTCACAACACATCGGTTTTACAAGTGTTCCTCTGATACGCGACAAAACTTGTTCTCTTATAACTGCGCGAAAAGCCTGTATTCGTGCTTAATACAACGAAACAAGCTGTTTTAGACCGAAACGAACTAAATCACCACACATCGGTTTTACAAGTGTTCCTCTGATACGCGTCAAAACTTTTTCTTTTATAACTGCGCGAAAAGCATGTATTCTTGCTTAATACAACGAAACAAGCTGTTTTAGACCGAAACGAGCTATATCACAACACATCGGTTTTACAAGTGTTCCTCTGATACGCGTCAAAACTTTTTCTCTTATAACTGCGCGAAAAGCATGTATTCGTGCTTAATACAACGAAACAAGTTGTTTTAGACCGAAACGAGCTATATCACAACACATCGGCTTTACAAGTGTTCCTCTGATACGCGTCAAAACATGTTCTCTTATAACTGCGCGAAAAGCATGTATTCGTGCTTAATACAACGAAACAAGCTGTTTTAGACCGAAACGAGCTAAATCACAACACATCGGTTTTACAAGTGTTCCTCTGATACGCGTCAAAACATGTTCTCTTATAACTGCGCGAAAAGCATGTATTCGTGCTTAATACAACGAAACAAGCTGTTTTAGACCGAAACGAGCTAAATCACAACACATCGGTTTTACAAGTGTTCCTCTGATACGCGTCAAAACTTTTTCTCTTATAACTGCGCGAAAAGCATGTATTCGTGCTTAATACAACGAAACAAGCTGTTTTAGACCGAAACGAGCTAAATCACAACACATCGGTTTTACAAGTGTTCCTCTGATACGCGTCAAAACTTTTTCTCTTATAACTGCGCGAAAAGCATGTATTCGTGCCTAATACAACGAAACAAGCTGTTTTAGACCGAAACGAGCTAAATCACAGCACATCGGTATTACAAGTGTTCCTCTGATACGCGTCAAAACGTTTTCTCTTATAACTGCGCGAAAAGCATATATTCGTGCTTAATACAACGAAACAAGCTGTTTTAGACCGAAACGAGCTATTTCACAACACATCGGTTTTACAAGTGTTCCTCTGATACGCGACAAAACTTGTTCTCTTATAACTGCGCGAAATGCCTGTATTCGTGCTTAATACAACGAAACAAGCTGTTTTAGACCGAAACGAGCTATATCACAACACATCGGTTTTACGTGTTCCTCTGATACGCGTCAAAACGTTTTCTCATAACTCCGCGAAAAGCATGTATTCTTGCTTGATACAACGAAACAAGCTGTTTTAGACCGAAACGAACTAAATCACCACACATCGGTTTTACAAGTGTTCCTCTGATACGCGACAAAACTTTTTCTCTTATAACTGCGCGAAAAGCCTGTATTCGTGCTTAATACAACGAAACAAGCTGTTTTAGGCCAAGATGAGCTAAATCTGAACACATCGGTTTTACAAGTGTCCCTGTGACACGCGTCAAAACTTTTTCTCCTATAACTGCGCGAAAAGCATGTATTCTTGCTTAATACAACGAAACAAGCTGTTTTAGACCGAAATGAGCTAAATCACAACACATCGGTTTTACAAGTGTTCCTCTGATACGCGTCAAAACGTTTTCTCTTATAACTGCGCGAAAAGCATGTATTCGTGCTTAATACAACGAAACAAGCTGTTTTAGACCGAAACGAGCTAAATCACAGCACATCGGTATTACAAGTGTTCCTCTGATACGCGTCAAAACGTTTTCTCTTATAACTGCGCGAAAAGCATATATTCGTGCTTGATACAACGAAACAAGCTGTTTTAGACCGAAACGAGCTATATCAAAACACATCGGTTTTACAAGTGTTCCTCTGATACGCGTCAAAACTTTTTCCCTTATAACTGCGCGAAAAGCATGTATTCGTGCTTAATACAACGAAACAAGCTGTTTTAGACCGAAACGAGCTATTTCACAACACATCGGTTTTACAAGTGTTCCTCTGATACGCGACAAAACTTGTTCTCTTATAACTGCGCGAAAAGCCTGTATTCGTGCTTAATACAACGAAACAAGCTGTTTTAGACCGAAACGAGCTATATCACAACACATCGGTTTTACGTGTTCCTCTGATACGCGTCAAAACGTTTTCTCATAACTCCGCGAAAAGCATGTATTCTTGCTTGATACAACGAAACAAGCTGTTTTAGACCGAAACGAACTAAATCACCACACATCGGTTTTACAAGTGTTCCTCTGATACGCGTCAAAACTTTTTCTTTTATAACTGCGCGAAAAGCATGTATTCTTGCTTAATACAACGAAACAAGCTGTTTTAGACCGAAACGAGCTATATCACAACACATCGGTTTTACAAGTGTTCCTCTGATACGCGTCAAAACTTTTTCTCTTATAACTGCGCCAAAAGCATGTATTCGTGCTTAATACAACGAAACAAGTTGTTTTAGACCGAAACGAGCTATATCACAACACATCGGCTTTACAAGTGTTCCTCTGATACGCGTCAAAACATGTTCTTTTATAACTGCGCGAAAAGCATGTATTCGTGCTTAATACAACGAAACAAGCTGTTTTAGACCGAAACGAGCTAAATCACAACACATCGGTTTTACAAGTGTTCCTCTGATACGCGTCAAAACATGTTCTCTTATAACTGCGCGAAAAGCCTGTATTCGTGCTTAATACAACGAAACAAGCTGTTTTAGACCGAAACGAGCTATATCACAACACATCGGTTTTACGTGTTCCTCTGATACGCGTCAAAACTTTTTCTCTTATAACTGCGCGAAAAGCTTGTATTCGTGCCTAATACAACGAAACAAGCTGTTTTAGACCGAAACGTGTTCCTCTGATACGCGTCAAAACTTTTTCTCTTATAACTGCGCGAAAAGCATGTATTCGTGCTTAATACAACGAAACAAACTGTGTTAGACCGAAACGAGGTATATCACAACGCATCGGCTTTACAAGTGTTCCTCTGATACGCGACAAAACTTTTTCTCTTATAACTGCGCGAAAAGCCTGTATTCGTGCTTAATACAACGAAACAAGCTGTTTTAGGCCAAGATGAGCTAAATCTGAACACATCGGTTTTACAAGTGTCCCTGTGACACGCGTCAAAACTTTTTCTCCTATAACTGCGCGAAAAGCATGTATTCTTGCTTAATACAACGAAACAAGCTGTTTTAGACCGAAATGAGCTAAATCACAACACATCGGTTTTACAAGTGTTCCTCTGATACGCGTCAAAACGTTTTCTCTTATAACTGCGCGAAAAGCATGTATTCGTGCTTAATACAACGAAACAAGCTGTTTTAGACCGAAACGAGCTAAATCACAGCACATCGGTATTACAAGTGTTCCTCTGATACGCGTCAAAACGTTTTCTCTTATAACTGCGCGAAAAGCATATATTCGTGCTTGATACAACGAAACAAGCTGTTTTAGACCGAAACGAGCTATATCAAAACACATCGGTTTTACAAGTGTTCCTCTGATACGCGTCAAAACTTTTTCCCTTATAACTGCGCGAAAAGCATGTATTCGTGCTTAATACAACGAAACAAGCTGTTTTAGACCGAAACGAGCTATTTCACAACACATCGGTTTTACGTGTTCCTCTGATACGCGACAAAACTTGTTCTCTTATAACTGCGCGTAAAGCCTGTATTCGTGCTTAATACAACGAAACAAGCTGTTTTAGACCGAAACGAACTAAATCACCACACATCGGTTTTACAAGTGTTCCTCTGATACGCGTCAAAACTTTTTCTTTTATAACTGCGCGAAAAGCATGTATTCTTGCTTAATACAACGAAACAAGCTGTTTTAGACCGAAACGAGCTATATCACAACACATCGGTTTTACAAGTGTTCCTCTGATACGCGTCAAAACTTTTTCTCTTATAACTGCGCGAAAAGCATGTATTCGTGCTTAATACAACGAAACAAGCTGTTTTAGACCGAAACGAGCTAAATCACAACACATCGGTTTTACAAGTGTTCCTCTGATACGCGTCAAAACTTTTTCTCTTATAACTGCGCGAAAAGCATGTATTCGTGCTTAATACAACGAAACAAGCTGTTTTAGACCGAAACGAGATAAATCACAACACATCGGTTTTACAAGTGTTCCTCTGATACGCGTCAAAACTTTTTCTCTTATAACTGCGCGAAAAGCATGTATTCGTGCCTAATACAACGAAACAAGCTGTTTTAGACCGAAACGAGCTAAATCACAACACATCGGTTTTACAAGTGTTCCTCTGATACGCGTCAAAACTTTTTCTCTTATAACTGCGCGAAAAGCATGTATTCGTGCTTAATACAACGAAACAAGCTGTTTTAGACCGAAACGAGCTAAATCACAACACATCGGTTTTACAAGTGTTCCTCTGATACGCGTCAAAACTTTTTCTCTTATAACTGCGCGAAAAGCATGTATTCGTGCCTAATACAACGAAACAAGCTGTTTTAGACCGAAACGAGCTAAATCACAGCACATCGGTATTACAAGTGTTCCTCTGATACGCGTCAAAACGTTTTTTCTTATAACAGCGCGAAAAGCATATATTCGTGCTTAATACAACGAAACAAGCTGTTTTAGACCGAAACGAGCTATATCAAAACACATCGGTTTTACAAGTGTTCCTCTGATACGCGTCAAAACTTTTTCTTTTATAACTGCGCGAAAAGCATGTATTCTTGCTTAATACAACGAAACAAGCTGTTTTAGACCGAAACGAGCTATATCACAACACATCGGTTTTACAAGTGTTCCTCTGATACGCGTCAAAACTTTTTCTCTTATAACTGCGCGAAAAGCATGTATTCGTGCTTAATACAACGAAACAAGTTGTTTTAGACCGAAACGAGCTATATCACAACACATCGGCTTTACAAGTGTTCCTCTGATACGCGTCAAAACATGTTCTCTTATAACTGCGCGAAAAGCATGTATTCGTGCTTAATACAACGAAACAAGCTGTTTTAGACCGAAACGAGCTAAATCACAACACATCGGTTTTACAAGTGTTCCTCTGATACGCGTCAAAACATGTTCTCTTATAACTGCGCGAAAAGCATGTATTCGTGCTTAATACAACGAAACAAGCTGTTTTAGACCGAAACGAGCTAAATCACAACACATCGGTTTTACAAGTGTTCCTCTGATACGCGTCAAAACTTTTTCTCTTATAACTGCGCGAAAAGCATGTATTCGTGCTTAATACAACGAAACAAGCTGTTTTAGACCGAAACGACCTAAATCACAACACATCGGTTTTACAAGTGTTCCTCTGATACGCGTCAAAACTTTTTCTCTTATAACTGCGCGAAAAGCATGTATTCGTGCCTAATACAACGAAACAAGCTGTTTTAGACCGAAACGAGCTAAATCACAGCACATCGGTATTACAAGTGTTCCTCTGATACGCGTCAAAACGTTTTCTCTTATAACTGCGCGAAAAGCATATATTCGTGCTTAATACAACGAAACAAGCTGTTTTAGACCGAAACGAGCTATATCAAAACACATCGGTTTTACAAGTGTTCCTCTGATACGCGTCAAAACTTTTTCCCTTATAACTGCGCGAAAAGCATGTATTCGTGCTTAATACAACGAAACAAGCTGTTTTAGACCGAAACGAGCTATTTCACAACACATCGGTTTTACAAGTGTTCCTCTGATACGCGACAAAACTTGTTCTCTTATAACTGCGCGCAAAGCCTGTATTCGTGCTTAATACAACGAAACAAGCTGTTTTAGACCGAAACGAGCTATATCACAACACATCGGTTTTACGTGTTCCTCTGATACGCGTCAAAACGTTTTCTCATAACTCCGCGAAAAGCATGTATTCTTGCTTGATACAACGAAACAAGCTGTTTTAGACCGAAACGAACTAAATCACCACACATCGGTTTTACAAGTGTTCCTCTGATACGCGTCAAAACTTTTTCTTTTATAACTGCGCGAAAAGCATGTATTCTTGCTTAATACAACGAAACAAGCTGTTTTAGACCGAAACGAGCTATATCACAACACATCGGTTTTACAAGTGTTCCTCTGATACGCGTCAAAACTTTTTCTCTTATAACTGCGCGAAAAGCATGTATTCGTGCTTAATACAACGACACAAGTTGTTTTAGACCGAAACGAGCTATATCACAACACATCGGCTTTACAAGTGTTCCTCTGATACGCGTCAAAACATGTCCTCTTATAACTGCGCGAAAAGCATGTATTCGTGCTTAATACAACGAAACAAGCTGTTTTAGACCGAAACGAGCTAAATCACAACACATCGGTTTTACAAGTGTTCCTCTGATACGCGTCAAAACTTTTTCTCTTATAACTGCGCGAAAAGCATGTATTCGTGCTTAATACAACGAAAAAAGCTGTTTTAGACCGAAACGAGCTAAATCACAACACATCGGTTTTACAAGTGTTCCTCTGATACGCGTCAAAACTTTTTCTCTTTTAACTGCGCGAAAAGCATGTATTCGTGCTTAATACAACGAAACAAGCTGTTTTAGACCGAAACGAGCTTAATCACAACACATCAGTTTTACGTGTTCCTCTGATACGCGTCAAAACGTTTTCTCTTATAACTGCGCGAAAAGCATGTATTCGTGCTTAATACAACGAAACAAGCTGTTTTAGACCGAAACGAGCTAAAGCACAACACATCGGCTTTACAAGTGTTCCTCTGATACGCGTCAAAACATTTTCTCTTATAACTGCGCGAAAAGCATGTATTCATGCTTAATACAACGAAACAAGCTGTTTTAGTCCGAAACGAGTTAAATCACAACACATCGGTATTACAAGTGTTCCTCTGATACGCGTCAAAACTTTTTCTCTTATAACTGCGCGAAAAGCATGTATTCATGCTTAATACAACGAAACAAGCTGTTTTAGACCGAAACGAGCTATATCACAACACATCGGATTTACAAGTGTTCCTCTGATACGCGTCAAAACTTTTTCTCTTATAACTGCGCGAAAAGCATGTATTCGTGCTTAATACAACGAAACAAGCTGTTTTAGAGCGAAACGAGCTAAATTACAACACATCGGTTTTACAAGTGTTCCTCTGATACGCGTCAAAACTTTTTCTCTTATAACTGCGCGAAAAGCCTGTATTCGTGCCTAATAGAACGAAACAAGCTGTTTTAGACCGAGATGAGCTAAATCTGAACACATCGGTTTTACAAGTGTCCCTGTGACACGCGTCAAAACTTTTTCTCTTATAACTGCGCGAAAAACATGTATTCTTGCTTAATACAACGAAACAAGCTGTTTTAGACCGAAACGAGCTTAATCACAACACATCAGTTTTACGTGTTCCTTTGATACGCGTCAAAACTTTTTCTCTTATAACTGCGCGAAAAGCATGTATTCGTGCTTAATACAACGAAACAAGCTGTTTTAGACCAAAACGAGCTATATCACAACACATCGGCTTTACAAGTGTTCCTCTGATATGCCTCAAAGCATGTTCTCTTATAACTGCGCGAAAAGCATGTATTCGTGCTTAATACAACGAAACAAGCTGTTTTAGACCGAAACGAGCTAAATCACAACACATCGGTTTTACAAGTGTTCCTCTGATACGCGTCAAAACTTTTTCTCTTATAACTGCGCGAAAAGCATGTATTCGTGCTTAATACAACGAAACAAGCTGTTTTAGGCCAAGATGAGCTAAATCTGAACACATCGGTTTTACAAGTGTCCCTGTGACACGCGTCAAAACTTTTTCTCTTATAACTGCGCGAAAAGCATGTATTCTTGCTTAATACAACGAAACAAGCTGTTTTAGACCGAAACGAGCTAAATCACAACACATCGGTTTTACAAGTGTTCCTCTGATACGCGTCAAAACTTTTTCTCTTATAACTGCGCGAAAAGCTTGTATTCGTGCCTAATACAACGAAACAAGCTGTTTTAGACCGAAACGTGTTCCTCTGATACGCGTCAAAACTTTTTCTCTTATAACTGCGCGAAAAGCATGTATTCGTGCTTAATACAACGAAACAAACTGTGTTAGACCGAAACGAGGTATATCACAACGCATCGGCTTTACAAGTGTTCCTCTGATACGCGTCAAAACATTTTCTCTTATAACTGCGCGAAAAGCATGTATGCTTAATACAACGAAACAAGCTGTTTTAGACCGAAACGAGCTAAATCACAACACATCGGTTTTACAAGTGTTCCTCTGATACGCGTCAAAACTTTTTCTCTTATAACTGCGCGAAAAGCATGTATTCTTGCTTAATACAACGAAACAAGCTGTTTTAGACCGAAACGAGCTATATCACAACACATCGGTTTTACAAGTGTTCCTCTGATACGCGTCAAAACTTTTTCTCTTATAACTGCGCGAAAAGCATGTATTCGTGCTTAATACAACGAAACAAGCTGTTTTAGACCGAAACGAGCTAAATCACAACACATCGGTTTTACGTGTTCCTCTGATACGCGTCAAAACTTTTTCTCTTATAACTGCGCGAAAAGCATGTATTCGTGCTTAATACAACGAAACAAGCTGTTTTAGAGCGAAACGATCTAAATTACAACACATCGGTTTTACAAGTGTTCCTCTGATACGCGTCAAAACTTTTTCTCTTATAACTGTGCGAAAAGCCTGTATTCGTGCTTATTAGAACGAAACAAGCTGTTTTAGACCGAGAATAGCTAAATCTGAACACATCGATTTTACAAGTGTCCCTGTGACACGCGTCAAAACTTTTTCTCTTATAACTGCGCGAAAAACATGTATTCTTGCTTAATACAACGAAACAAGCTGTTTTAGACCGAAACGAGCTTAATCACAACACATCAGTTTTACGTGTTCCTTTGATACGCGTCAAAACTTTTTCTCTTATAACTGCGCGAAAAGCATGTATTCGTGCTTAATACAACGAAACAAGCTGTTTTAGACCGAAACGAGCTATATCACAACACATCGGCTTTACAAGTGTTCCTCTGATACGCCTCAAAACATGTTCTCTTATAATTGCGCGAAAAGCATGTATTCGTGCTTAATACAACGAAACAAGCTGTTTTAGACCGAAACGAGCTAAATCACAACACATCGGTTTTACAAGTGTTCCTCTGATACGCGTCAAAACTTTTTCTCTTATAACTGCGCGAAAAGCATGTATTCGTGCTTAATGCAACGAAACAAGCAGTTTTAGACCGAAACGAGCTAAATCACAGCACATCGGTATTACAAGTGTTCCTCTGATACGCGTCAAAACGTTTTCTCTTATAACTCGCGAAAAGCATGTATTCGTGCTTAATACAACGAAACAAGCTGTTTTAGACCGAAACGAGCTATATCACAACACATCGGTTTTACAAGTGTTCCTCTGATACGCGTCAAAACTTTTTCACCTATAACTGCGCGAAAAGCATGTATTCGTGCTTAATACAACGAAACAAGCTGTTTTAGACCGAAACGAGCTAAATCACAACACATCGGTTTTACAAGTGTTCCTCTGATACGCGACAAAACTTTTTCTCATAACTGCGCGAAAAGCCTGTATTCGTGCTTAATACAACGAAACAAGCTGTTTTAGGCCAAGATGAGCTAAATCTGAAAACATCGGTTTTACAAGTGTCCCTGTGACACGCGTCAAAACTTTTTCTCCTATAACTGCGCGAAAAGCATGTATTCGTGCCTAATACAACGAAACAAGCTGTTTTAGACCGAAACGAGCTAAATCACAGCACATCGGTATTACAAGTGTTCCTCTGATACGCGTCAAAACGTTTTCTCTTATAACTGCGCGAAAAGCATATATTCGTGCTTAATACAACGAAACAAGCTGTTTTAGACCGAAACGAGCTATTTCACAACACATCGGTTTTACAAGTGTTCCTCTGATACGCGACAAAACTTGTTCTCTTATAACTGCGCGAAAAGCCTGTATTCGTGCTTAATACAACGAAACAAGCTGTTTTAGACCGAAACGAGCTATATCACAACACATCGGTTTTACGTGTTCCTCTGATACGTGTCAAAACGTTTTCTCATAACTCCGCGAAAAGCATGTATTCTTGCTTGATACAACGAAACAAGCTGTTTTAGACCGAAACGAACTAAATCACCACACATCGGTTTTACAAGTGTTCCTCTGATACGCGTCAAAACTTTTTCTTTTATAACTGCGCGAAAAGCATGTATTCTTGCTTAATACAACGAAACAAGCTGTTTTAGACCGAAACGAGCTATATCACAACACATCGGTTTTACAAGTGTTCCTCTGATACGCGTCAAAACTTTTTCTCTTATAACTGCGCGAAAAGCATGTATTCGTGCTTAATACAACGAAACAAGTTGTTTTAGACCGAAACGAGCTATATCACAACACATCGGCTTTACAAGTGTTCCTCTGATACGCGTCAAAACATGTTCTCTTATAACTGCGCGAAAAGCATGTATTCGTGCTTAATACAACGAAACAAGCTGTTTTAGACCGAAACGAGCTAAATCACAACACATCGGTTTTACAAGTGTTCCTCTGATACGCGTCAAAACATGTTCTCTTATAACTGCGCGAAAAGCATGTATTCGTGCTTAGTACAACGAAACAAGCTGTTTTAGACCGAAACGAGCTAAATCACAACACATCGGTTTTACAAGTGTTCCTCTGATACGCGTCAAAACTTTTTCTCTTATAACTGCGCGAAAAGAATGTATTCGTGCTTAATACAACGAAACAAGCTGTTTTAGACCGAAACGAGCGAAATCACAACACATCGGTTTTACAAGTGTTCCTCTGATACGCGTCAAAATTTTTTCTATTATAACTGCGCGAAAAGCATGTATTCGTGCTTAATACAACGAAACAAGCTGTTTTAGACCGAAACGAGCGAAATCACAACACATCGGTTTTACAAGTGTTCCTCTGATACGCGCCAAAACTTTTTCTCTTATAACTGCGCGAAAAGCCTGTATTCGTGCTTAATACAACGAAACAAGCTGTTTTAGACCGAAACGAGCTAAATCACCACACATCGGTTTTACAAGTGTTCCTCTGATACGCGTCAAAACGTTTTCTCTTATAACTGCGCGAAAAGCTTGTATTCGTGCTTAATACAACGAAACAAGCTGTTTTAGACCGAAACGAGCTATATCACAACACATCGGATTTACAAGTGTTCCGCTGATACACGTCAAAACTTTTTCTCTTATAACTGCGCGAAAAGCATGTATTCGTGCTTAATACAACGAAACAAGCTGTTTTAGACCGAAACGAGCTAAATCACAACACATCGGTTTTACAAGTGTTCCTCTGATACGCGTCAAAACTTTTTCTCTTATAACTGCGCGAAAAGCATGTATTCGTGCTTAATACAACGAAACAAGTTGTTTTAGACCGAAACGAGCTATATCACAACACATCGGCTTTACAAGTGTTCCTCTGATACGCGTCAAAACATGTTCTCTTATAACTGCGCGAAAAGCATGTATTCGTGCTTAATACAACGAAACAAGCTGTTTTAGACCGAAACGAGCTAAATCACAACACATCGGTTTTACAAGTGTTCCTCTGATACGCGTCAAAACTTTTTCTCTTATAACTGCGCGAAAAGCTTGTATTCGTGCCTAATACAAAGAAACAAGCTGTTTTAGACCGAAACGAGCTTAATCACAACACATCAGTTTTACGTGTTCCTCTGATACGCGTCAAAACTTTTTCTCTTATAACTGCACGAAAAGCATGTATTCGTGCTTAATACAACGAAACAAGCTGTTTTAGACCGAAACGAGCTATATCACAACACATCGGCTTTACAAGTGTTCCTCTGATACGCGTCAAAACATTTTCTCTTATAACTGCGCGAAAAGCATGTATTCATGCTTAATACAACGAAACAAGCTGTTTTAGTCCGAAACGAGTTAAATCACAACACATCGGTATTACAAGTGTTCCTCTGATGCGCGTCAAAACTTTTTCTCTTATAACTGCGCGAAAAGCATGTATTCATGCTTAATACAACGAAACAAGCTGTTTTAGACCGAAACGAGCTATATCACAACACATCGGATTTACAAGTGTTCCTCTGATACGCGTCAAAACTTTTTCTCTTATAACTGCGCGAAAAGCATGTATTCGTGCTTATTACAACGAAACAAGCTGTTTCAGACCGAAACGAGCTAAATCACAACACATCGGTTTTACAAGTGTCCATGTGATACGCGCCAAAACTTTTTCTCTTATAACTGCGCGAAAAGCCTGTATTCGTGCTTAATAGAACGAAACAAGCTGTTTTAAACCGAGATGAGCTAAATCTGAACACATCGGTTTTACAAGTGTCCCTGTGACAAGCGTCAAAACTTTTTCTCTTATAACTGCGCGAAAAGCATGTATTCTTGCTTAATACAACGAAACAAGCTGTTTTAGACCGAAACGAGCTTAATCAGAACACATCAGTTTTACGTGTTCCTTTGATACGCGTCAAAACTTTTTCTCTTATAACTGCGCGAAAAGCATGTATTCGTGCTTAATACAACGAAACAAGCTGTATAAGACCGAAACGAGCTATATCACAACACATCGGCTTTACAAGTGTTCCTCTGATACGCGTCAAAACATTTTCTCTTATAACTGCGCGAAAAGCATGTATTCGTGCTTAATACAACGAAACAAGCTGTTTTCGACCGAAACGAGCTAAATCACAACACATCGGTTTTACAAGTGTTCCTCTGATACGCGTCAAAACTTTTTCTCTTATAACTGCGCGAAAAGCATGTATTCATGCTTAATACAACGAAACAAGCTGTTTTAGACCGAAACGAGCTATATCACAACACATCGGTTTTACAAGTGTTCCTCTGATACGCGTCAAAACGTTTTCTCTTATAGCTCCGCGAAAAGCATGTATTCTTGCTTAATACAATGAAACAAGCTGTTCTAGACGGAAACAAGCTAAATCACAGCACATCGGTATTACAAGTGTTCCGCTGATACGCGTCAAAACGTTTTCTCTTATAACTGCGCGAAAAGCATGTATTCTTGCTTAATACAACGAAACAAGTTGTTTTAGACCGAAACGAGCTAAATCACCACACATCGGTTTTACAAGTGTTCCTCTGATACGCGTCAAAACGTTTTCTCTTATAACTGCGCGAAAAGCTTGTATTCGTGCTTAATACAACGAAACAAGCTGTTTTAGACCGAGACGAGCTAAATCACAACGCATCGGTTTTACAAGTGTTCCTCTGATACGCGACAAAACTTTTTCTCTTATAACTGCGCGAAAAGCCTGTATTCGTGCTTAATACAAGGAAACAAGCTGTTTTAGGCCAAGATGAGCTAAATCTGAACACATCGGATTTACAAGTGTCCCTGCGACACGCGTCAAAACTTTTTCTTTTATAACTGCGCGAAAAGCATGTATTCTTGCTTAATACAACGAAACAAGTTGTTTTAGACCGAAACGAGCTAATTCACAACACATCGGTTTTACAAGTGTTCCTCTGATACGCGTCAAAACTTTTTCTCTTATAACTGCGCGAAAAGCTTGTATTCGTGCCTAATACAACGAAACAAGCTGTTTTAGACCGAAACGAGCTTAATCACAACACATCAGTTTTACGTGTTCCTCTGATACGCATCAAAACTTTTTCTCTTATAACTGCGCGAAAAGCATGTATTCGTGCTTAATACAACGAAACAAGCTGTTTTAGACCGAAACGAACTATATCACAACACATCGGCTTTACAAGTGTTCCTTTGATACGCGTCAAAACATTTTCTCTTATAACTGCGCGAAAAGCATGTATTCATGCTTAATACAACGAAACAAGCTGTTTTAGTCCGAAACGAGTTAAATCACAACACATCGGTATTACAAGTGTTCCTCTGATACGCGTCAAAACTTTTTCTCTTATAACTGCGCGAAAAGCATGTATTCATGCTTAATACAACGAAACAAGCTGTTTTAGACCGAAACGAGCTATATCACAACACATCGGATTTACAAGTGTTCCTCTGATACGCGTCAAAACTTTTTCTCTTATAACTGCGCGAAAAGCATGTATTCGTGCTTAATACAACGAAACAAGCTGTTTTAGACCGAAACGAGCTAAATCACAACACATCAGTTTTACAAGTGTTCCTCTGATAAGCGTCAAAACTTTTTCTCTTATAACTGCGCGAAAAGCATGTATTCGTGCTTAATACAACGAAACAAGCTGTTTTAGAGCGAAACGAGCTAAATTACAACACATCGGTTTTACAAGTGTTCCTCTGATACGCGACAAAACTTTTTCTCTTATAACTGCGCGAAAAGCCTGTATTCGTGCTTAATACAACGAAACAAGCTGTTTTAGGCCAAGATGAGCTAAATCTGAACACATCGGATTTACAAGTGTCCCTGTGACACGCGTCAAAACTTTTTCTTTTATAACTGCGCGAAAAGCATGTATTCTTGCTTAATACAACGAAACAAGTTGTTTTAGACCGAAACGAGCTAATTCACAACACATCGGTTTTACAAGTGTTCCTCTGATACGCGTCAAAACTTTTTCTCTTATAACTGCGCGAAAAGCTTGTATTCGTGCCTAATACAACGAAACAAGCTGTTTTAGACCGAAACGAGCTTAATCACAACACATCAGTTTTACGTGTTCCTCTGATACGCATCAAAACTTTTTCTCTTATAACTGCGCGAAAAGCATGTATTCGTGCTTAATACAACGAAACAAGCTGTTTTAGACCGAAACGAACTATATCACAACACATCGGCTTTACAAGTGTTCCTCTGATACGCGTCAAAACATTTTCTCTTATAACTGCGCGAAAAGCATGTATTCATGCTTAATACAACGAAACAAGCTGTTTTAGTCCGAAACGAGTTAAATCACAACACATCGGTATTACAAGTGTTCCTCTGATACGCGTCAAAACTTTTTCTCTTATAACTGCGCGAAAAGCATGTATTCATGCTTAATACAACGAAACAAGCTGTTTTAGACCGAAACGAGCTATATCACAACACATCGGATTTACAAGTGTTCCTCTGATACGCGTCAAAACTTTTTCTCTTATAACTGCGCGAAAAGCATATATTCGTGCTTAATACAACGAAACAAGCTGTTTTAGACCGAAACGAGCTATTTCACAACACATCGGTTTTACAAGTGTTCCTCTGATACGCGACAAAACTTGTTCTCTTATAACTGCGCGAAAAGCCTGTATTCGTGCTTAATACAACGAAACAAGCTGTTTTAGACCGAAACGAGCTATATCACAACACATCGGTTTTACGTGTTCCTCTGATACGCGTCAAAACGTTTTCTCATAACTCCGCGAAAAGCATGTATTCTTGCTTGATACAACGAAACAAGCTGTTTTAGACCGAAACGAACTAAATCACCACACATCGGTTTTACAAGTGTTCCTCTGATACGCGTCAAAACTTTTTCTTTTATAACTGCGCGAAAAGCCTGTATTCTTGCTTAATACAACGAAACAAGCTGTTTTAGACCGAAACGAGCTATATCACAACACATCGGTTTTACAAGTGTTCCTCTGATACGCGTCAAAACTTTTTCTCTTATAACTGCGCGAAAAGCATGTATTCGTGCTTAATACAACGAAACAAGTTGTTTTAGACCGAAACGAGCTATATCACAACACATTGGCTTTACAAGTGTTCCTCTGATACGCGTCAAAACATGTTCTCTTATAACTGCGCGAAAAGCATGTATTCGTGCTTAATACAACGAAACAAGCTGTTTTAGACCGAAACGAGCTAAATCACAACACATCGGTTTTACAAGTGTTCCTCTGATACGCGTCAAAACATGTTCTCTTATAACTGCGCGAAAAGCATGTATTCGTGCTTAGTACAACGAAACAAGCTGTTTTAGACTGAAACGAGCTAAATCACAACACATCGGTTTTACAAGTGTTCCTCTGATACGCGTCAAAACTTTTTCTCTTATAACTGCGCGAAATGCATGTATTCGTGCTTAATACAACGAAACAAGCTGTTTTAGACCGAAACGAGCTAAATCACAACACATCGGTTTTACAAGTGTTCCTCTGATACGCGTCAAAACTTTTTCTCTTATAACTGCGCGAAAAGAATGTATTCGTGCTTAATACAACGAAACAAGCTGTTTTAGACCGAAACGAGCGAAATCACAACACATCGGTTTTACAAGTGTTCCTCTGATACGCGTCAAAACTTTTTCTATTATAACTGCGCGAAAAGCATGTATTCGTGCTTAATACAACGAAACAAGCTGTTTTAGACCGAAACGAGCTAAATCACAACACATCGGTTTTACAAGTGTTCCTCTGATACGCGCCAAAACTTTTTCTCTTATAACTGCGCGAAAAGCATGTATTCGTGCTTAATACAACGAAACAAGCTGTTTTAGACCGAAACGAGCTAAATCACCACACATCGGTTTTACAAGTGTTCCTCTGATACGCGTCAAAACGTTTTCTCTTATAACTGCGCGAAAAGCTTGTATTCGTGCTTAATACAACGAAACAAGCTGTTTTAGACCGAGACGAGCTAAATCACAACACATCGGTTTTACAAGTGTTCCTCTGATACGCGACAAAACTTTTTCTCTTATAACTGCGCGAAAAGCCTGTATTCGTGCTTAATACAACGAAACAAGCTGTTTTAGGCCAAGATGAGCTAAATCTGAACACATCGGATTTACAAGTGTCCCTGTGACACGCGTCAAAACTTTTTCTCTTATAACTGCGCGAAAAGCATGTATTCTTGCTTAATACAACGAAACAAGTTGTTTTAGACCGAAACGAGCTAATTCACAACACATCGGTTTTACAAGTGTTCCTCTGATACGCGTCAAAACTTTTTCTCTTATAACTGCGCGAAAAGCTTGTATTCGTGCCTAATACAACGAAACAAGCTGTTTTAGACCGAAACGAGCTTAATCACAACACATCAGTTTTACGTGTTCCTCTGATACGCGTCAAAACTTTTTCTCTTATAACTGCACGAAAAGCATGTATTCGTGCTTAATACAACGAAACAAGCTGTTTTAGACCGAAACGAGCTATATCACAACACATCGGCTTTACAAGTGTTCCTCTGATACGCGTCAAAACATTTTCTCTTATAACTGCGCGAAAAGCATGTATTCATGCTTAATACAACGAAACAAGCTGTTTTAGTCCGAAACGAGTTAAATCACAACACATCGGTATTACAAGTGTTCCTCTGATACGCGTCAAAACTTTTTCTCTTATAACTGCGCGAAAAGCATGTATTCATGCTTAATACAACGAAACAAGCTGTTTTAGACCGAAACGAGCTATATCACAACACATCGGATTTACAAGTGTTCCTCTGATACGCGTCAAAACTTTTTCTCTTATAACTGCGCGAAAAGCATGTATTCGTGCTTAATACAACGAAACAAGCTGTTTTAGACCGAAACGAGCTAAATCACAACACATCAGTTTTACAAGTGTTCCTCTGATAAGCGTCAAAACTTTTTCTCTTATAACTGCGCGAAAAGCATGTATTCGTGCTTAATACAACGAAACAAGCTGTTTTAGAGCGAAACGAGCTAAATTACAACACATCGGTTTTACAAGTGTTCCTCTGATACGCGACAAAACTTTTTCTCTTATAACTGCGCGAAAAGCCTGTATTCGTGCTTAATACAACGAAACAAGCTGTTTTAGACCGAAACGAGCTAAATCACAACACATCGGTTTTACAAGTTTTCCTCTGATACGCGTCAAAACTTTTTCTCTTATAACTGCGCGAAAAGCTTGTATTCGGGCTTAATACAACGAAACAAGCTGTTTCAGACCGAAACGAGCTAAATCACAACACATCGGTTTTACAAGTGTCCATGTGATACGCGCCAAAACTTTTTCTCTTATAACTGCGCGAAAAGCCTGTATTCGTGCTTAATAGAACGAAACAAGCTGTTTTAAACCGAGATGAGCTAAATCTGAACACATCGGTTTTGCAAGTGTCCCTGTGACAAGCGTCAAAACTTTTTCTCTTATAACTGCGCGAAAAGCATGTATTCTTGCTTAATACAACGAAACAAGCTGTTTTAGACCGAAACGAGCTTAATCAGAACACATCAGTTTTACGTGTTCCTTTGATACGCGTCAAAACTTTTTCTCTTATAACTGCGTGAAAAGCATGTATTCGTGCTTAATACAACGAAACAAGCTGTATAAGACCGAAACGAGCTATATCACAACACATCGGCTTTACAAGTGTTCCTCTGATACGCGTCAAAACATTTTCTCTTATAACTGCGCGAAAAGCATGTATTCGTGCTTAATACAACGAAACAAGCTGTTTTCGACCGAAACGAGCTAAATCACAACACATCGGTTTTACAAGTGTTCCTCTGATACGCGTCAAAACTTTTTCTCTTATAACTGCGCGAAAAGCATGTATTCATGCTTAATACAACGAAACAAGCTGTTTTAGACCGAAACGAGCTATATCACAACACATCGGATTTACAAGTGTTCCTCTGATACGCGTCAAAACTTTTTCTCTTATAACTGCGCGAAAAGCATGTATTCGTGCTTAATACAACGAAACAAGCTGTTTTAGACCGAAACGAGCTAAATCACAACACATCAGTTTTACAAGTGTTCCTCTGATAAGCGTCAAAACTTTTTCTCTTATAACTGCGCGAAAAGCATGTATTCGTGCTTAATACAACGAAACAAGCTGTTTTAGAGCGAAACGAGCTAAATTACAACACATCGGTTTTACAAGTGTTCCTCTGATACGCGACAAAACTTTTTCTCTTATAACTGCGCGAAAAGCCTGTATTCGTGCTTAATACAACGAAACAAGCTGTTTTAGACCGAAACGAGCTAAATCACAACACATCGGTTTTACAAGTTTTCCTCTGATACGCGTCAAAACTTTTTCTCTTATAACTGCGCGAAAAGCTTGTATTCGGGCTTAATACAACGAAACAAGCTGTTTCAGACCGAAACGAGCTAAATCACAACACATCGGTTTTACAAGTGTCCATGTGATACGCGCCAAAACTTTTTCTCTTATAACTGCGCGAAAAGCCTGTATTCGTGCTTAATAGAACGAAACAAGCTGTTTTAAACCGAGATGAGCTAAATCTGAACACATCGGTTTTGCAAGTGTCCCTGTGACAAGCGTCAAAACTTTTTCTCTTATAACTGCGCGAAAAGCATGTATTCTTGCTTAATACAACGAAACAAGCTGTTTTAGACCGAAACGAGCTTAATCAGAACACATCAGTTTTACGTGTTCCTTTGATACGCGTCAAAACTTTTTCTCTTATAACTGCGCGAAAAGCATGTATTCGTGCTTAATACAACGAAACAAGCTGTATAAGACCGAAACGAGCTATATCACAACACATCGGCTTTACAAGTGTTCCTCTGATACGCGTCAAAACATTTTCTCTTATAACTGCGCGAAAAGCATGTATTCGTGCTTAATACAACGAAACAAGCTGTTTTCGACCGAAACGAGCTAAATCACAACACATCGGTTTTACAAGTGTTCCTCTGATACGCGTCAAAACTTTTTCTCTTATAACTGCGCGAAAAGCATGTATTCATGCTTAATACAACGAAACAAGCTGTTTTAGACCGAAACGAGCTATATCACAACACATCGGTTTTACAAGTGTTCCTCTGATACGCGTCAAAACGTTTTCTCTTATAGCTCCGCGAAAAGCATGTATTCTTGCTTAATACAATGAAACAAGCTGTTTTAGACGGAAACAAGCTAAATCACAGCACATCGGTATTACAAGTGTTCCGCTGATACGCGTCAAAACGTTTTCTCTTATAACTGCGCGAAAAGCATGTATTCTTGCTTAATACAACGAAACAAGTTGTTTTAGACCGAAACGAGCTAAATCACCACACATCGGTTTTACAAGTGTTCCTCTGATACGCGTCAAAACATTTTCTCTTATAACTGCGCGAAAAGCTTGTATTCGTGCTTAATACAACGAAACAAGCTGTTTTAGACCGAAACGAGCTATATCACAACACATCGGTTTTACGTGTTCCTCTGATACGCGTCAAAACGTTTTCTCATAACTCCGCGAAAAGCATGTATTCTTGCTTGATACAACGAAACAAGCTGTTTTAGACCGAAACGAACTAAATCACCACACATCGGTTTTACAAGTGTTCCTCTGATACGCGTCAAAACTTTTTCTTTTATAACTGCGCGAAAAGCATGTATTCTTGCTTAATACAACGAAACAAGCTGTTTTAGACCGAAACGAGCTATATCACAACACATCGGTTTTACAAGTGTTCCTCTGATACGCGTCAAAACTTTTTCTCTTATAACTGCGCGAAAAGCATGTATTCGTGCTTAATACAACGAAACAAGTTGTTTTAGACCGAAACGAGCTATATCACAACACATTGGCTTTACAAGTGTTCCTCTGATACGCGTCAAAACATGTTCTCTTATAACTGCGCGAAAAGCATGTATTCGTGCTTAATACAACGAAACAAGCTGTTTTAGACCGAAACGAGCTAAATCACAACACATCGGTTTTACAAGTGTTCCTCTGATACGCGTCAAAACATGTTCTCTTATAACTGCGCGAAAAGCATGTATTCGTGCTTAGTACAACGAAACAAGCTGTTTTAGACTGAAACGAGCTAAATCACAACACATCGGTTTTACAAGTGTTCCTCTGATACGCGTCAAAACTTTTTCTCTTATAACTGCGCGAAATGCATGTATTCGTGCTTAATACAACGAAACAAGCTGTTTTAGACCGAAACGAGCTAAATCACAACACATCGGTTTTACAAGTGTTCCTCTGATACGCGTCAAAACTTTTTCTCTTATAACTGCGCGAAAAGAATGTATTCGTGCTTAATACAACGAAACAAGCTGTTTTAGACCGAAACGAGCGAAATCACAACACATCGGTTTTACAAGTGTTCCTCTGATACGCGTCAAAACTTTTTCTATTATAACTGCGCGAAAAGCATGTATTCGTGCTTAATACAACGAAACAAGCTGTTTTAGACCGAAACGAGCTAAATCACAACACATCGGTTTTACAAGTGTTCCTCTGATACGCGCCAAAACTTTTTCTCTTATAACTGCGCGAAAAGCATGTATTCGTGCTTAATACAACGAAACAAGCTGTTTTAGACCGAAACGAGCTAAATCACCACACATCGGTTTTACAAGTGTTCCTCTGATACGCGTCAAAACGTTTTCTCTTATAACTGCGCGAAAAGCTTGTATTCGTGCTTAATACAACGAAACAAGCTGTTTTAGACCGAGACGAGCTAAATCACAACACATCGGTTTTACAAGTGTTCCTCTGATACGCGACAAAACTTTTTCTCTTATAACTGCGCGAAAAGCCTGTATTCGTGCTTAATACAACGAAACAAGCTGTTTTAGGCCAAGATGAGCTAAATCTGAACACATCGGATTTACAAGTGTCCCTGTGACACGCGTCAAAACTTTTTCTCTTATAACTGCGCGAAAAGCATGTATTCTTGCTTAATACAACGAAACAAGTTGTTTTAGACCGAAACGAGCTAATTCACAACACATCGGTTTTACAAGTGTTCCTCTGATACGCGTCAAAACTTTTTCTCTTATAACTGCGCGAAAAGCTTGTATTCGTGCCTAATACAACGAAACAAGCTGTTTTAGACCGAAACGAGCTTAATCACAACACATCAGTTTTACGTGTTCCTCTGATACGCGTCAAAACTTTTTCTCTTATAACTGCACGAAAAGCATGTATTCGTGCTTAATACAACGAAACAAGCTGTTTTAGACCGAAACGAGCTATATCACAACACATCGGCTTTACAAGTGTTCCTCTGATACGCGTCAAAACATTTTCTCTTATAACTGCGCGAAAAGCATGTATTCATGCTTAATACAACGAAACAAGCTGTTTTAGTCCGAAACGAGTTAAATCACAACACATCGGTATTACAAGTGTTCCTCTGATACGCGTCAAAACTTTTTCTCTTATAACTGCGCGAAAAGCATGTATTCATGCTTAATACAACGAAACAAGCTGTTTTAGACCGAAACGAGCTATATCACAACACATCGGATTTACAAGTGTTCCTCTGATACGCGTCAAAACTTTTTCTCTTATAACTGCGCGAAAAGCATGTATTCGTGCTTAATACAACGAAACAAGCTGTTTTAGACCGAAACGAGCTAAATCACAACACATCAGTTTTACAAGTGTTCCTCTGATAAGCGTCAAAACTTTTTCTCTTATAACTGCGCGAAAAGCATGTATTCGTGCTTAATACAACGAAACAAGCTGTTTTAGAGCGAAACGAGCTAAATTACAACACATCGGTTTTACAAGTGTTCCTCTGATACGCGACAAAACTTTTTCTCTTATAACTGCGCGAAAAGCCTGTATTCGTGCTTAATACAACGAAACAAGCTGTTTTAGACCGAAACGAGCTAAATCACAACACATCGGTTTTACAAGTTTTCCTCTGATACGCGTCAAAACTTTTTCTCTTATAACTGCGCGAAAAGCTTGTATTCGGGCTTAATACAACGAAACAAGCTGTTTCAGACCGAAACGAGCTAAATCACAACACATCGGTTTTACAAGTGTCCATGTGATACGCGCCAAAACTTTTTCTCTTATAACTGCGCGAAAAGCCTGTATTCGTGCTTAATAGAACGAAACAAGCTGTTTTAAACCGAGATGAGCTAAATCTGAACACATCGGTTTTGCAAGTGTCCCTGTGACAAGCGTCAAAACTTTTTCTCTTATAACTGCGCGAAAAGCATGTATTCTTGCTTAATACAACGAAACAAGCTGTTTTAGACCGAAACGAGCTTAATCAGAACACATCAGTTTTACGTGTTCCTTTGATACGCGTCAAAACTTTTTCTCTTATAACTGCGTGAAAAGCATGTATTCGTGCTTAATACAACGAAACAAGCTGTATAAGACCGAAACGAGCTATATCACAACACATCGGCTTTACAAGTGTTCCTCTGATACGCGTCAAAACATTTTCTCTTATAACTGCGCGAAAAGCATGTATTCGTGCTTAATACAACGAAACAAGCTGTTTTCGACCGAAACGAGCTAAATCACAACACATCGGTTTTACAAGTGTTCCTCTGATACGCGTCAAAACTTTTTCTCTTATAACTGCGCGAAAAGCATGTATTCATGCTTAATACAACGAAACAAGCTGTTTTAGACCGAAACGAGCTATATCACAACACATCGGATTTACAAGTGTTCCTCTGATACGCGTCAAAACTTTTTCTCTTATAACTGCGCGAAAAGCATGTATTCGTGCTTAATACAACGAAACAAGCTGTTTTAGACCGAAACGAGCTAAATCACAACACATCAGTTTTACAAGTGTTCCTCTGATAAGCGTCAAAACTTTTTCTCTTATAACTGCGCGAAAAGCATGTATTCGTGCTTAATACAACGAAACAAGCTGTTTTAGAGCGAAACGAGCTAAATTACAACACATCGGTTTTACAAGTGTTCCTCTGATACGCGACAAAACTTTTTCTCTTATAACTGCGCGAAAAGCCTGTATTCGTGCTTAATACAACGAAACAAGCTGTTTTAGACCGAAACGAGCTAAATCACAACACATCGGTTTTACAAGTTTTCCTCTGATACGCGTCAAAACTTTTTCTCTTATAACTGCGCGAAAAGCTTGTATTCGGGCTTAATACAACGAAACAAGCTGTTTCAGACCGAAACGAGCTAAATCACAACACATCGGTTTTACAAGTGTCCATGTGATACGCGCCAAAACTTTTTCTCTTATAACTGCGCGAAAAGCCTGTATTCGTGCTTAATAGAACGAAACAAGCTGTTTTAAACCGAGATGAGCTAAATCTGAACACATCGGTTTTGCAAGTGTCCCTGTGACAAGCGTCAAAACTTTTTCTCTTATAACTGCGCGAAAAGCATGTATTCTTGCTTAATACAACGAAACAAGCTGTTTTAGACCGAAACGAGCTTAATCAGAACACATCAGTTTTACGTGTTCCTTTGATACGCGTCAAAACTTTTTCTCTTATAACTGCGCGAAAAGCATGTATTCGTGCTTAATACAACGAAACAAGCTGTATAAGACCGAAACGAGCTATATCACAACACATCGGCTTTACAAGTGTTCCTCTGATACGCGTCAAAACATTTTCTCTTATAACTGCGCGAAAAGCATGTATTCGTGCTTAATACAACGAAACAAGCTGTTTTCGACCGAAACGAGCTAAATCACAACACATCGGTTTTACAAGTGTTCCTCTGATACGCGTCAAAACTTTTTCTCTTATAACTGCGCGAAAAGCATGTATTCATGCTTAATACAACGAAACAAGCTGTTTTAGACCGAAACGAGCTATATCACAACACATCGGTTTTACAAGTGTTCCTCTGATACGCGTCAAAACGTTTTCTCTTATAGCTCCGCGAAAAGCATGTATTCTTGCTTAATACAATGAAACAAGCTGTTTTAGACGGAAACAAGCTAAATCACAGCACATCGGTATTACAAGTGTTCCGCTGATACGCGTCAAAACGTTTTCTCTTATAACTGCGCGAAAAGCATGTATTCTTGCTTAATACAACGAAACAAGTTGTTTTAGACCGAAACGAGCTAAATCACCACACATCGGTTTTACAAGTGTTCCTCTGATACGCGTCAAAACATTTTCTCTTATAACTGCGCGAAAAGCTTGTATTCGTGCTTAATACAACGAAACAAGCTGTTTTAGACCGAGACGAGCTAAATCACAACACATCGGTTTTACAAGTGTTCCTCTGATACGCGACAAAACTTTTTCTCTTATAACTGCGCGAAAAGCCTGTATTCGTGCTTAATACAACGAAACAAGCTGTTTTAGGCCAAGATGAGCTAAATCTGAACACATCGGATTTACAAGTGTCCCTGTGACACGCGTCAAAACTTTTTCTTTTATAACTGCGCGAAAAGCATGTATTCTTGCTTAATACAACGAAACAAGTTGTTTTAGACCGAAACGAGCTAATTCACAACACATCGGTTTTACAAGTGTTCCTCTGATACGCGTCAAAACTTTTTCTCTTATAACTGCGCGAAAAGCTTGTATTCGTGCCTAATACAACGAAACAAGCTGTTTTAGACCGAAACGAGCTTAATCACAACACATCAGTTTTACGTGTTCCTCTGATACGCATCAAAACTTTTTCTCTTATAACTGCGCGAAAAGCATGTATTCGTGCTTAATACAACGAAACAAGCTGTTTTAGACCGAAACGAACTATATCACAACACATCGGCTTTACAAGTGTTCCTCTGATACGCGTCAAAACATTTTCTCTTATAACTGCGCGAAAAGCATGTATTCATGCTTAATACAACGAAACAAGCTGTTTTAGTCCGAAACGAGTTAAATCACAACACATCGGTATTACAAGTGTTCCTCTGATACGCGTCAAAACTTTTTCTCTTATAACTGCGCGAAAAGCATGTATTCATGCTTAATACAACGAAACAAGCTGTTTTAGACCGAAACGAGCTATATCACAACACATCGGATTTACAAGTGTTCCTCTGATACGCGTCAAAACTTTTTCTCTTATAACTGCGCGAAAAGCATGTATTCGTGCTTAATACAACCAAACAAGCTGTTTTAGACCGAAACGAGCTAAATCACAACACATCAGTTTTACAAGTGTTCCTCTGATAAGCGTCAAAACTTTTTCTCTTATAACTGCGCGAAAAGCATGTATTCGTGCTTAATACAACGAAACAAGCTGTTTTAGAGCGAAACGAGCTAAATTACAACACATCGGTTTTACAAGTGTTCCTCTGATACGCGACAAAACTTTTTCTCTTATAACTGCGCGAAAAGCCTGTATTCGTGCTTAATACAACGAAACAAGCTGTTTTAGGCCAAGATGAGCTAAATCTGAACACATCGGATTTACAAGTGTCCCTGTGACACGCGTCAAAACTTTTTCTTTTATAACTGCGCGAAAAGCATGTATTCTTGCTTAATACAACGAAACAAGTTGTTTTAGACCGAAACGAGCTAAATCACAACACATCGGTTTTACAAGTTTTCCTCTGATACGCGTCAAAACTTTTTCTCTTATAACTGCGCGAAAAGCTTGTATTCGGGCTTAATACAACGAAACAAGCTGTTTCAGACCGAAACGAGCTAAATCACAACACATCGGTTTTACAAGTGTCCATGTGATACGCGCCAAAACTTTTTCTCTTATAACTGCGCGAAAAGCCTGTATTCGTGCTTAATAGAACGAAACAAGCTGTTTTAAACCGAGATGAGCTAAATCTGAACACATCGGTTTTACAAGCGTCCCTGTGACAAGCGTCAAAACTTTTTCTCTTATAACTGCGCGAAAAGCATGTATTCTTGCTTAATACAACGAAACAAGCTGTTTTAGACCGAAACGAGCTTAATCAGAACACATCAGTTTTACGTGTTCCTTTGATACGCGTCAAAACTTTTTCTCTTATAACTGCGCGAAAAGCATGTATTCGTGCTTAATACAACGAAACAAGCTGTATAAGACCGAAACGAGCTATATCACAACACATCGGCTTTACAAGTGTTCCTCTGATACGCGTCAAAACATTTTCTCTTATAACTGCGCGAAAAGCATGTATTCGTGCTTAATACAACGAAACAAGCTGTTTTCGACCGAAACGAGCTAAATCACAACACATCGGTTTTACAAGTGTTCCTCTGATACGCGTCAAAACTTTTTCTCTTATAACTGCGCGAAAAGCATGTATTCATGCCTAATACAACGAAACAAGCTGTTTTAGACCGAAACGAGCTATATCACAACACATCGGTTTTACAAGTGTTCCTCTGATACGCGTCAAAACGTTTTCTCTTATAGCTCCGCGAAAAGCATGTATTCTTGCTTAATACAATGAAACAAGCTGTTTTAGACGGAACCAAGCTAAATCACAGCACATCGGTATTACAAGTGTTCCGCTGATACGCGTCAAAACGTTTTCTCTTATAACTGCGCGAAAAGCATGTATTCTTGCTTAATACAACGAAACAAGTTGTTTTAGACCGAAACGAGCTAAATCACCACACATCGGTTTTACAAGTGTTCCTCTGATACGCGTCAAAACGTTTTCTCTTATAACTGCGCGAAAAGCTTGTATTCGTGCTTAATACAACGAAACAAGCTGTTTTAGACCGAGACGAGCTAAATCACAACACATCGGTTTTACAAGTGTTCCACTGATACGCGACAAAACTTTTTCTCTTATAACTGCGCGAAAAGCCTGTATTCGTGCTTAATACAACGAAACAAGCTGTTTTAGGCCAAGATGAGCTAAATCTGAACACATCGGATTTACAAGTGTCCCTGTGACACGCGTCAAAACTTTTTCTCTTATAACTGCGCGAAAAGCATGTATTCTTGCTTAATACAACGAAACAAGTTGTTTTAGACCGAAACGAGCTAATTCACAACACATCGGTTTTACAAGTGTTCCTCTGATACGCGTCAAAACTTTTTCTCTTATAACTGCGCGAAAAGCTTGTATTCGTGCCTAATACAACGAAACAAGTTGTTTTAGACCGAAACGAGCTTAATCACAACACATCAGTTTTACGTGTTCCTCTGATACGCATCAAAACTTTTTCTCTTATAACTGCGCGAAAAGCATGTATTCATGCCTAATACAACGAAACAAGCTGTTTTAGACCGAAACGAGCTATATCAGAACACATCGGTTTTACAAGTGTTCCTCTGATACGCGTCAAAACTTTTTCACTTATAACTGCGCGAAAAGCATGTATTCGTGCTTAATACAACGAAACAAGCTGTTTTAGACCGAAACGAGCTATTTCACAACACATCGGTTTTACAAGTGTTCCTCTGATACGCGACAAAACTTGTTCTCTTATAACTGGGCGAAAAGCCTGTATTCGTGCCTAATACAACGAAACAAGCTGTTTTAGGCCAAGATGAGCTAAATCTGAACACATCGGTTTTACAAGTGTCCCTGTGACACGCGTCAAAACTTTTTCTCTTATAACTGCGCGAAAAGCATGTATTCTTGCTTAATACAACGAAACAAGCTGTTTTAGACCGAAAGGAGCTAAATCACAACACATCGGATTTACAAGTGTTCCTCTGATACGCGTCAAAACTTTTTCTCTTATAACTGCGCGAAAAGCTTGTATTCGTGCCTAATACAACGAAACAAGCTGTTTTAGACCGAAACGTGTTCCTCTGATACGCGTCAAAACTTTTTCTCTTATAACTGCGCGAAAAGCATGTATTCGTGCTTAATACAACGAAACAAGCTGTTTTAGACCGAAACGAGCTATATCACAACGCATCGGCTTTACAAGTGTTCCTCTGATACGCGTCAAAACATTTTCTCTTATAACTGCGCGAAAAGCATGTATTCATGCTTAATACAACGAAACAAGCTGTTTTAGACCGAAACGAGCTAAATCACAACACATCGGTTTTACAAGTGTTCCTCTGATACGCGTCAAAACTTTTTCTCTTATAACTGCGCGAAAAGCATGTATTCTTGCTTAATACAACGAAACAAGCTGTCTTAGACCGAAATGAGCTATATCACAACACATCGGTTTTACGTGTTCCTCTGATACGCGTCAAAACGTTTTCTGTTATGACTCCGCGAAAAGCATGTATTCTTGCTTGATACAACGAAACAAGGAAACAAGCTGTTTTAGACCGAAACGAGCTAAATCACCACACATCGGTTTTACAAGTGTTCCTCTGATACGCGTCAAAACTTTTTCTCTTATAACTGCGCGAAAAGCATGTATTCTTGCTTAATACAACGAAACAAGCTGTTTTAGACCGAAACGAGCTATATCACAACACATCGGTTTTACAAGTGTTCCTCTGATACGCGTCAAAATTTTTTCTCTTATAACTGCGCGAAAAGCATGTATTCGTGCTTAATACAACGAAACAAGCTGTTTTAGACCGAAACGAGCTAAATCACAACACATCGGTTTTACGTGTTCCTCTGATACGCGTCAAAACTTTTTCTCTTATAACTGCGCGAAAAGCATGTATTCGTGCTTAATACAACGAAACAAGCTGTTTTAGAGCGAAACGACCTAAATTACAACACATCGGTTTTACAAGTGTTCCTCTGATACGCGTTAAAACTTTTTCTCCTATAACTGCGCGAAAAGCCTGTATTCGTGCTTAATAGAACGAAACAAGCGGTTTTAGACCGAGATGAGTTAAATCTGAACACATCGGTTTTACAAGTGTCCCTGTGACACGCGTCAAAACTTTTTCTCTTATAACGGTGCGAAAAGCATGTATTCTTGCTTAATACAACGAAACAAGCTGTTTTAGACCGAAACGAGCTTAATCACAACACATCGGTTTTACAAGTGTTCCTCTGATACGCGTCAAAACTTTTTCTCTTATAACTGCGCGAAAAGCTTGTATTCGTGCCTAATACAACGAAACAAGCTGTTTTAGACCGAAACGAGCTTAATCACAACACATCAGTTTTACGTGTTCCTCTGATACGCATCAAAACTTTTTCTCTTATAACTGCGCGAAAAGCATGTATTCGTGCTTAATACAACGAAACAAGCTGTTTTAGACCGAAACGAACTATATCACAACACATCGGCTTTACAAGTGTTCCTCTGATACGCGTCAAAACATTTTCTCTTATAACTGCGCGAAAAGCATGTATTCATGCTTAATACAACGAAACAAGCTGTTTTAGTCCGAAACGAGTTAAATCACAACACATCGGTATTACAAGTGTTCCTCTGATACGCGTCAAAACTTTTTCTCTTATAACTGCGCGAAAAGCATGTATTCATGCTTAATACAACGAAACAAGCTGTTTTAGACCGAAACGAGCTATATCACAACACATCGGATTTACAAGTGTTCCTCTGATACGCGTCAAAACTTTTTCTCTTATAACTGCGCGAAAAGCATGTATTCGTGCTTAATACAACGAAACAAGCTGTTTTAGACCGAAACGAGCTAAATCACAACACATCAGTTTTACAAGTGTTCCTCTGATAAGCGTCAAAACTTTTTCTCTTATAACTGCGCGAAAAGCATGTATTCGTGCTTAATACAACGAAACAAGCTGTTTTAGAGCGAAACGAGCTAAATTACAACACATCGGTTTTACAAGTGTTCCTCTGATACGCGACAAAACTTTTTCTCTATAACTGCGCGAAAAGCCTGTATTCGTGCTTAATACAACGAAACAAGCTGTTTTAAACCGAAACGAGCTAAATCACAACACATCGGTTTTACAAGTGTTCCTCTGATACGCGACAAAACTTTTTCTCTTATAACTGCGCGAAAAGCCTGTATTCGTGCTTAATACAACGAAACAAGCTGTTTTAGGCCAAGATGAGCTAAATCTGAACACATCGGATTTACAAGTGTCCCTGTGACACGCGTCAAAACTTTTTCTCTTATAACTGCGCGAAAAGCATGTATTCTTGCTTAATACAACGAAACAAGTTGTTTTAGACCGAAACGAGCTAATTCACAACACATCGGTTTTACAAGTGTTCCTCTGATACGCGTCAAAACTTTTTCTCTTTTAACTGCGCGAAAAGCTTGTATTCGTGCCTAATACAACGAAACAAGCTGTTTTAGACCGAAACGAGCTTAATCACAACACATCAGTTTTACGTGTTCCTCTGATACGCGTCAAAACTTTTTCTCTTATAACTGCGCGAAAAGCATGTATTCGTGCTTAATACAACGAAACAAACTGTTTTAGACCGAAACGAGCTATATCACAACACATCGGCTTTACAAGTGTTCCTCTGATACGCGTCAAAACATTTTCTCTTATAACTGCGCGAAAAGCATGTATTCATGCTTAATACAACGAAACAAGCTGTTTTAGTCCGAAACGAGTTAAATCACAACACATCGGTATTACAAGTGTTCCTCTGATACGCGTCAAAACTTTTTCTCTTATAACTGCGCGAAAAGCATGTATTCATGCTTAATACAACGAAACAAGCTGTTTTAGACCGAAACGAGCTATATCACAACACATCGGATTTACAAGTGTTCCTCTGATACGCGTCAAAACTTTTTCTCTTATAACTGCGCGAAAAGCATGTATTCGTGCTTAATACAACGAAACAAGCTGTTTTAGGCCGAAACGAGCTAAATCACAACACATCAGTTTTACAAGTGTTCCTCTGATAAGCGTCAAAACTTTTTCTCTTATAACTGCGCGAAAAGCATGTATTCGTGCTTAATACAACGAAACAAGCTGTTTTAGAGCGAAACGAGCTAAATTACAACACATCGGTTTTACAAGTGTTCCTCTGATACGCGACAAAACTTTTTCTCTTATAACTGCGCGAAAAGCCTGTATTCATGCTTAATACAACGAAACATGCTGTTTTAGACCGAAACGAGCTAAATCACAACACATCGGTTTTACAAGTTTTCCTCTGATACGCGTCAAAACTTTTTCTCTTATAACTGCGCGAAAAGCTTGTATTCGGGCTTAATACAACGAAACAAGCTGTTTCAGACCGAAACGAGCTAAATCACAACACATCGGTTTTACAAGTGTCCATGTGATACGCGCCAAAACTTTTTCTCTTATAACTGCGCGAAAAGCCTGTATTCGTGCTTAATAGAACGAAACAAGCTGTTTTAAACCGAGATGAGCTAAATCTGAACACATCGGTTTTACAAGCGTCCCTGTGACAAGCGTCAAAACTTTTTCTCTTATAACTGCGCGAAAAGCATGTATTCTTGCTTAATACAACGAAACAAGCTGTTTTAGACCGAAACGAGCTTAATCAGAACACATCAGTTTTACGTGTTCCTTTGATACGCGTCAAAACTTTTTCTCTTATAACTGCGCGAAAAGCATGTATTCGTGCTTAATACAACGAAACAAGCTGTATAAGACCGAAACGAGCTATATCACAACACATCGGCTTTACAAGTGTTCCTCTGATACGCGTCAAAACATTTTCTCTTATAACTGCGCGAAAAGCATGTATTCGTGCTTAATACAACGAAACAAGCTGTTTTCGACCGAAACGAGCTAAATCACAACACATCGGTTTTACAAGTGTTCCTCTGATACGCGTCAAAACTTTTTCTCTTATAACTGCGCGAAAAGCATGTATTCATGCCTAATACAACGAAACAAGCTGTTTTAGACCGAAACGAGCTATATCACAACACATCGGTTTTACAAGTGTTCCTCTGATACGCGTCAAAACGTTTTCTCTTATAGCTCCGCGAAAAGCATGTATTCTTGCTTAATACAATGAAACAAGCTGTTTTAGACGGAACCAAGCTAAATCACAGCACATCGGTATTACAAGTGTTCCGCTGATACGCGTCAAAACGTTTTCTCTTATAACTGCGCGAAAAGCATGTATTCTTGCTTAATACAACGAAACAAGTTGTTTTAGACCGAAACGAGCTAAATCACCACACATCGGTTTTACAAGTGTTCCTCTGATACGCGTCAAAACGTTTTCTCTTATAACTGCGCGAAAAGCTTGTATTCGTGCTTAATACAACGAAACAAGCTGTTTTAGACCGAGACGAGCTAAATCACAACACATCGGTTTTACAAGTGTTCCACTGATACGCGACAAACCTTTTTCTCTTATAACTGCGCGAAAAGCCTGTATTCGTGCTTAATACAACGAAACAAGCTGTTTTAGGCCAAGATGAGCTAAATCTGAACACATCGGATTTACAAGTGTCCCTGTGACACGCGTCAAAACTTTTTCTCTTTTAACTGCGCGAAAAGCATGTATTCTTGCTTAATACAACGAAACAAGTTGTTTTAGACCGAAACGAGCTAATTCACAACACATCGGTTTTACAAGTGTTCCTCTGATACGCGTCAAAACTTTTTCTCTTATAACTGCGCGAAAAGCTTGTATTCGTGCCTAATACAACGAAACAAGTTGTTTTAGACCGAAACGAGCTTAATCACAACACATCAGTTTTACGTGTTCCTCTGATACGCATCAAAACTTTTTCTCTTATAACTGCGCGAAAAGCATGTATTCATGCCTAATACAACGAAACAAGCTGTTTTAGACCGAAACGAGCTATATCAGAACACATCGGTTTTACAAGTGTTCCTCTGATACGCGTCAAAACTTTTTCACTTATAATTGCGCGAAAAGCATGTATTCGTGCTTAATACAACGAAACAAGCTGTTTTAGACCGAAACGAGCTATTTCACAACACATCGGTTTTACAAGTGTTCCTCTGATACGCGACAAAACTTGTTCTCTTATAACTGGGCGAAAAGCCTGTATTCGTGCTTAATACAACGAAACAAGCTGTTTTAGGCCAAGATGAGCTAAATCTGAACACATCGGTTTTACAAGTGTCCCTGTGACACGCGTCAAACCTTTTTCTCTTATAACTGCGCGAAAAGCATGTATTCTTGCTTAATACAACGAAACAAGCTGTTTTAGACCGAAAGGAGCTAAATCACAACACATCGGATTTACAAGTGTTCCTCTGATACGCGTCAAAACTTTTTCTCTTATAACTGCGCGAAAAGCTTGTATTCGTGCCTAATACAACGAAACAAGCTGTTTTAGACCGAAACGTGTTCCTCTGATACGCGTCAAAACTTTTTCTCTTATAACTGCGCGAAAAGCATGTATTCGTGCTTAATACAACGAAACAAGCTGTTTTAGACCGAAACGAGCTATATCACAACGCATCGGCTTTACAAGTGTTCCTCTGATACGCGTCAAAACATTTTCTCTTATAACTGCGCGAAAAGCATGTATTCATGCTTAATACAACGAAACAAGCTGTTTTAGACCGAAACGAGCTAAATCACAACACATCGGTTTTACAAGTGTTCCTCTGATACGCGTCAAAACTTTTTCTCTTATAACTGCGCGAAAAGCATGTATTCTTGCTTAATACAACGAAACAAGCTGTCTTAGACCGAAATGAGCTATATCACAACACATCGGTTTTACGTGTTCCTCTGATACGCGTCAAAACGTTTTCTGTTATGACTCCGCGAAAAGCATGTATTCTTGCTTGATACAACGAAACAAGCTGTTTTAGACCGAAACGAGCTAAATCACCACACATCGGTTTTACAAGTGTTCCTCTGATACGCGTCAAAACTTTTTCTCTTATAACTGCGCGAAAAGCATGTATTCTTGCTTAATACAACGAAACAAGCTGTTTTAGACCGAAACGAGCTATATCACAACACATCGGTTTTACAAGTGTTCCTCTGATACGCGTCAAAATTTTTTCTCTTATAACTGCGCGAAAAGCATGTATTCGTGCTTAATACAACGAAACAAGCTGTTTTAGACCGAAACGAGCTAAATCACAACACATCGGTTTTACGTGTTCCTCTGATACGCGTCAAAACTTTTTCTCTTATAACTGCGCGAAAAGCATGTATTCGTGCTTAATACAACGAAACAAGCTGTTTTAGAGCGAAACGACCTAAATTACAACACATCGGTTTTACAAGTGTTCCTCTGATACGCGTTAAAACTTTTTCTCCTATAACTGCGCGAAAAGCCTGTATTCGTGCTTAATAGAACGAAACAAGCGGTTTTAGACCGAGATGAGTTAAATCTGAACACATCGGTTTTACAAGTGTCCCTGTGACACGCGTCAAAACTTTTTCTCTTATAACGGTGCGAAAAGCATGTATTCTTGCTTAATACAACGAAACAAGCTGTTTTAGACCGAAACGAGCTTAATCACAACACATCGGTTTTACAAGTGTTCCTCTGATACGCGTCAAAACTTTTTCTCTTATAACTGCGCGAAAAGCTTGTATTCGTGCCTAATACAACGAAACAAGCTGTTTTAGACCGAAACGTGTTCCTCTGATACGCGTCAAAACTTTTTCTCTTATAACTGCGCGAAAAGCATGTATTCGTGCTTAATACAACGAAACAAGCTGTTTTAGACCGAAACGAGGTATATCACAACGCATCGGCTTTACAAGTGTTCCTCTGATACGCGTCAAAACATTTTCTCTTATAACTGCGCGAAAAGCATGTATTCATGCTTAATACAACGAAACAAGCTGTTTTAGACCGAAACGAGCTAAATCACAACACATCGGTTTTACAAGTGTTCCTCTGATACGCGTCAAAACATGTTCTCTTATAACTGCGCGAAAAGCATGTATTCGTGCTTAGTACAACGAAACAAGTTGTTTTAGACCGAAACGAGCTAAATCACAACACATCGGTTTTACAAGTGTTCCTCTGATACGCGCCAAAACTTTTTCTCTTATAACTGCGCGAAAAGCATGTATTCGTGCTTAATACAACGAAACAAGCTGTTTTAGACCGAAACGAGCTAAATCACCACACATCGGTTTTACAAGTGTTCCTCTGATACGCGTCAAAACGTTTTCTCTTATAACTGCGCGAAAAGCTTGTATTCGTGCTTAATACAACGAAACAAGCTGTTTTAGACCGAGACGAGCTAAATCACAACACATCGGTTTTACAAGTGTTCCTCTGATACGCGACAAAACTTTTTCTCTTATAACTGCGCGAAAAGCCTGTATTCGTGCTTAATACAACGAAACAAGCTGTTTTAGGCCAAGATGAGCTAAATCTGAACACATCGGATTTACAAGTGTCCCTGTGGCACGCGTCAAAACTTTTTCTCTTATAACTGCGCGAAAAGCATGTATTCTTGCTTAATACAACGAAACAAGTTGTTTTAGACCGAAACGAGCTAATTCACAACACATCGGTTTTACAAGTGTTCCTCTGATACGCGTCAAAACTTTTTCTCTTATAACTGCGCGAAAAGCTTGTATTCGTGCCTAATACAATGAAACAAGCTGTTTTAGACCGAAACAAGCTTAATCACAACACATCAGTTTTACGTGTTCCTCTGATACGCGTCAAAACTTTTTCTCTTATAACTGCACGAAAAGCATGTATTCGTGCTTAATACAACGAAACAAGCTGTTTTAGACCGAAACGAGCTATATCACAACACATCGGCTTTACAAGTGTTCCTCTGATACGCGTCAAAACATTTTCTCTTATAACTGCGCGAAAAGCATGTATTCATGCTTAATACAACGAAACAAGCTGTTTTAGTCCGAAACGAGTTAAATCACAACACATCGGTATTACAAGTGTTCCTCTGATGCGCGTCAAAACTTTTTCTCTTATAACTGCGCGAAAAGCATGTATTCATGCTTAATACAACGAAACAAGCTGTTTTAGACCGAAACGAGCTATATCACAACACATCGGATTTACAAGTGTTCCTCTGATACGCGTCAAAACTTTTTCTCTTATAACTGCGCGAAAAGCATGTATTCGTGCTTATTACAACGAAACAAGCTGTTTTAGACCGAAACGAGCTAAATCACAACACATCAGTTTTACAAGTGTTCCTCTGATAAGCGTCAAAACTTTTTCTCTTATAACTGCGCGAAAAGCATGTATTCGTGCTTAATACAACGAAACAAGCTGTTTTAGAGCGAAACGAGCTAAATTACAACACATCGGTTTTACAAGTGTTCCTCTGATACGCGACAAAACTTTTTCTCTTATAACTGCGCGAAAAGCCTGTATTCGTGCTTAATACAACGAAACAAGCTGTTTTAGACCGAAACGAGCTAAATCACAACACATCGGTTTTACAAGTTTTCCTCTGATACGCGTCAAAACTTTTTCTCTTATAACTGCGCGAAAAGCTTGTATTCGGGCTTAATACAACGAAACAAGCTGTTTCAGACCGAAACGAGCTAAATCACAACACATCGGTTTTACAAGTGTCCATGTGATACGCGCCAAAACTTTTTCTCTTATAACTGCGCGAAAAGCCTGTATTCGTGCTTAATAGAACGAAACAAGCTGTTTTAAACCGAGATGAGCTAAATCTGAACACATCGGTTTTACAAGTGTCCCTGTGACAAGCGTCAAAACTTTTTCTCTTATAACTGCGCGAAAAGCATGTATTCTTGCTTATAACAACGAAACAAGCTGTTTTAGACCGAAACGAGCTTAATCAGAACACATCAGTTTTACGTGTTCCTTTGATACGCGTCAAAACTTTTTCTCTTATAACTGCGCGAAAAGCATGTATTCGTGCTTAATACAACGAAACAAGCTGTATAAGACCGAAACGAGCTATATCACAACACATCGGCTTTACAAGTGTTCCTCTGATACGCGTCAAAACATTTTCTCTTATAACTGCGCGAAAAGCATGTATTCGTGCTTAATACAACGAAACAAGCTGTTTTCGACCGAAACGAGCTAAATCACAACACATCGGTTTTACAAGTGTTCCTCTGATACGCGTCAAAACTTTTTCTCTTATAACTGCGCGAAAAGCATGTATTCATGCTTAATACAACGAAACAAGCTGTTTTACACCGAAACGAGCTATATCACAACACATCGGTTTTACAAGTGTTCCTCTGATACGCGTCAAAACGTTTTCTCTTATAGCTCCACGAAAAGCATGTATTCTTGCTTAATACAATGAAACAAGCTGTTTTAGACGGAAACAAGCTAAATCACAGCACATCGGTATTACAAGTGTTCCGCTGATACGCGTCAAAACTTTTTCTCTTATAACTGCGCGAAAAGCATGTATTCGTGCTTAATACAACGAAACAAGCTGTTTTAGAGCGAAACGACCTAAATTACAACACATCGGTTTTACAAGTGTTCCTCTGATACGCGTTAAAACTTTTTCTCCTATAACTGCGCGAAAAGCCTGTATTCGTGCTTAATAGAACGAAACAAGCGGTTTTAGACCGAGATGAGTTAAATCTGAACACATCGGTTTTACAAGTGTCCCTGTGACACGCGTCAAAACTTTTTCTCTTATAACGGTGCGAAAAGCATGTATTCTTGCTTAATACAACGAAACAAGCTGTTTTAGACCGAAACGAGCTTAATCACAACACATCGGTTTTACAAGTGTTCCTCTGATACGCGTCAAAACTTTTTCTCTTATAACTGCGCGAAAAGCTTGTATTCGTGCCTAATACAACGAAACAAGCTGTTTTAGACCGAAACGTGTTCCTCTGATACGCGTCAAAACTTTTTCTCTTATAACTGCGCGAAAAGCATGTATTCGTGCTTAATACAACGAAACAAGCTGTTTTAGACCGAAACGAGGTATATCACAACGCATCGGCTTTACAAGTGTTCCTCTGATACGCGTCAAAACATTTTCTCTTATAACTGCGCGAAAAGCATGTATTCATGCTTAATACAACGAAACAAGCTGTTTTAGACCGAAACGAGCTAAATCACAACACATCGGTTTTACAAGTGTTCCTCTGATACGCGTCAAAACATGTTCTCTTATAACTGCGCGAAAAGCATGTATTCGTGCTTAGTACAACGAAACAAGCTGTTTTAGACCGAAACGAGCTAAATCACAACACATCGGTTTTACAAGTGTTCCTCTGATACGCGCCAAAACTTTTTTCTCTTATAACTGCGCGAAAAGCATGTATTCGTGCTTAATACAACGAAACAAGCTGTTTTAGACCGAAACGAGCTAAATCACCACACATCGGTTTTACAAGTGTTCCTCTGATACGCGTCAAAACGTTTCCTCTTATAACTGCGCGAAAAGCTTGTATTCGTGCTTAATACAACGAAACAAGCTGTTTTAGACCGAGACGAGCTAAATCACAACACATCGGTTTTACAAGTGTTCCTCTGATACGCGACAAAACTTTTTCTCTTATAACTGCGCGAAAAGCCTGTATTCGTGCTTAATACAACGAAACAAGCTGTTTTAGGCCAAGATGAGCTAAATCTGAACACATCGGATTTACAAGTGTCCCTGTGACACGCGTCAAAACTTTTTCTCTTATAACTGCGCGAAAAGCATGTATTCTTGCTTAATACAACGAAACAAGTTGTTTTAGACCGAAACGAGCTAATTCACAACACATCGGTTTTACAAGTGTTCCTCTGATACGCGTCAAAACTTTTTCTCTTATAACTGCGCGAAAAGCTTGTATTCGTGCTTAATACAACGAAACAAGCTGTTTTAGACCGAAACGAGCTATATCACAACACATCGGCTTTACAAGTGTTCCTCTGATACGCGTCAAAACATTTTCTCTTATAACTGCGCGAAAAGCATGTATTCATGCTTAATACAACGAAACAAGCTGTTTTAGTCCGAAACGAGTTAAATCACAACACATCGGTATTACAAGTGTTCCTCTGATGCGCGTCAAAACTTTTTCTCTTATAACTGCGCGAAAAGCATGTATTCATGCTTAATACAACGAAACAAGCTGTTTTAGACCGAAACGAGCTATATCACAACACATCGGATTTACAAGTGTTCCTCTGATACGCGTCAAAACTTTTTCTCTTATAACTGCGCGAAAAGCATGTATTCGTGCTTATTACAACGAAACAAGCTGTTTTAGACCGAAACGAGCTAAATCACAACACATCAGTTTTACAAGTGTTCCTCTGATAAGCGTCAAAACTTTTTCTCTTATAACTGCGCGAAAAGCATGTATTCGTGCTTAATACAACGAAACAAGCTGTTTTAGAGCGAAACGAGCTAAATTACAACACATCGGTTTTACAAGTGTTCCTCTGATACGCGACAAAACTTTTTCTCTTATAACTGCGCGAAAAGCCTGTATTCGTGCTTAATACAACGAAACAAGCTGTTTTAGACCGAAACGAGCTAAATCACAACACATCGGTTTTACAAGTTTTCCTCTGATACGCGTCAAAACTTTTTCTCTTATAACTGCGCGAAAAGCTTGTATTCGGGCTTAATACAACGAAACAAGCTGTTTCAGACCGAAACGAGCTAAATCACAACACATCGGTTTTACAAGTGTCCATGTGATACGCGCCAAAACTTTTTCTCTTATAACTGCGCGAAAAGCCTGTATTCGTGCTTAATAGAACGAAACAAGCTGTTTTAAACCGACATGAGCTAAATCTGAACACATCGGTTTTACAAGTGTCCCTGTGACAAGCGTCAAAACTTTTTCTCTTATAACTGCGCGAAAAGCATGTATTCTTGCTTAATACAACGAAACAAGCTGTTTTAGACCGAAACGAGCTTAATCAGAACACATCAGTTTTACGTGTTCCTTTGATACGCGTCAAAACTTTTTCTCTTATAACTGCGCGAAAAGCATGTATTCGTGCTTAATACAACGAAACAAGCTGTATAAGACCGAAACGAGCTATATCACAACACATCGGCTTTACAAGTGTTCCTCTGATACGCGTCAAAACATTTTCTCTTATAACTGCGCGAAAAGCATGTATTCGTGCTTAATACAACGAAACAAGCTGTTTTCGACCGAAACGAGCTAAATCACAACACATCGGTTTTACAAGTGTTCCTCTGATACGCGTCAAAACTTTTTCTCTTATAACTGCGCGAAAAGCATGTATTCATGCTTAATACAACGAAACAAGCTGTTTTAGACCGAAACGAGCTATATCACAACACATCGGTTTTACAAGTGTTCCTCTGATACGCGTCAAAACGTTTTCTCTTATAGCTCCGCGAAAAGCATGTATTCTTGCTTAATACAATGAAACAAGCTGTTTTAGACGGAAACAAGCTAAATCACAGCACATCGGTATTACAAGTGTTCCGCTGATACGCGTCAAAACGTTTTCTCTTATAACTGCGCGAAAAGCATGTATTCTTGCTTAATACAACGAAACAAGTTGTTTTAGACCGAAACGAGCTAAATCACCACACATCGGTTTTACAAGTGTTCCTCTGATACGCGTCAAAACGTTTTCTCTTATAACTGCGCGAAAAGCTTGTATTCGTGCTTAATACAACGAAACAAGCTGTTTTAGACCGAGACGAGCTAAATCACAACACATCGGTTTTACAAGTGTTCCTCTGATACGCGACAAAACTTTTCTCTTATAACTGCTCGAAAAGCCTGTATTCGTGCTTAATACAAGGAAACAAGCTGTTTTAGGCCAAGATGAGCTAAATCTGAACACATCGGATTTACAAGTGTCCCTGTGACACGCGTCAAAACTTTTTCTTTTATAACTGCGCGAAAAGCATGTATTCTTGCTTAATACAACGAAACAAGTTGTTTTAGACCGAAACGAGCTAATTCACAACACATCGGTTTTACAAGTGTTCCTCTGATACGCGTCAAAACTTTTTCTCTTATAACTGCGCGAAAAGCTTGTATTCGTGCCTAATACAACGAAACAAGCTGTTTTAGACCGAAACGAGCTTAATCACAACACATCAGTTTTACGTGTTCCTCTGATACGCATCAAAACTTTTTCTCTTATAACTGCGCGAAAAGCATGTATTCGTGCTTAATACAACGAAACAAGCTGTTTTAGACCGAAACGAACTATATCACAACACATCGGCTTTACAAGTGTTCCTTTGATACGCGTCAAAACATTTTCTCTTATAACTGCGCGAAAAGCATGTATTCATGCTTAATACAACGAAACAAGCTGTTTTAGTCCGAAACGAGTTAAATCACAACACATCGGTATTACAAGTGTTCCTCTGATACGCGTCAAAACTTTTTCTCTTATAACTGCGCGTAAAGCATGTATTCATGCTTAATACAACGAAACAAGCTGTTTTAGACCGAAACGAGCTATATCACAACACATCGGATTTACAAGTGTTCCTCTGATACGCGTCAAAACTTTTTCTCTTATAACTGCGCGAAAAGCATGTATTCGTGCTTAATACAACGAAACAAGCTGTTTTAGACCGAAACGAGCTAAATCACAACACATCAGTTTTACAAGTGTTCCTCTGATAAGCGTCAAAACTTTTTCTCTTATAACTGCGCGAAAAGCATGTATTCGTGCTTAATACAACGAAACAAGCTGTTTTAGAGCGAAACGAGCTAAATTACAACACATCGGTTTTACAAGTGTTCCTCTGATACGCGACAAAACTTTTTCTCTTATAACTGCGCGAAAAGCCTGTATTCGTGCTTAATACAACGAAACAAGCTGTTTTAGGCCAAGATGAGCTAAATCTGAACACATCGGATTTACAAGTGTCCCTGTGACACGCGTCAAAACTTTTTCTTTTATAACTGCGCGAAAAGCATGTATTCTTGCTTAATACAACGAAACAAGTTGTTTTAGACCGAAACGAGCTAATTCACAACACATCGGTTTTACAAGTGTTCCTCTGATACGCGTCAAAACTTTTTCTCTTATAACTGCGCGAAAAGCTTGTATTCGTGCCTAATACAACGAAACAAGCTGTTTTAGACCGAAACGAGCTTAATCACAACACATCAGTTTTACGTGTTCCTCTGATACGCATCAAAACTTTTTCTCTTATAACTGCGCGAAAAGCATGTATTCTTGCTTAATACAACGAAACAAGCTGTTTTAGACCGAAACGAACTATATCACAACACATCGGCTTTACAAGTGTTCCTCTGATACGCGTCAAAACATTTTCTCTTATAACTGCGCGAAAAGCATGTATTCATGCTTAATACAACGAAACAAGCTGTTTTAGTCCGAAACGAGTTAAATCACAACACATCGGTATTACAAGTGTTCCTCTGATACGCGTCAAAACTTTTTCTCTTATAACTGCGCGAAAAGCATGTATTCATGCTTAATACAACGAAACAAGCTGTTTTAGACCGAAACGAGCTATATCACAACACATCGGATTTACAAGTGTTCCTCTGATACGCGTCAAAACTTTTTCTCTTATAACTGCGCGAAAAGCATATATTCGTGCTTAATACAACGAAACAAGCTGTTTTAGACCGAAACGAGCTATTTCACAACACATCGGTTTTACAAGTGTTCCTCTGATACGCGACAAAACTTGTTCTCTTATAACTGCGCGAAAAGCCTGTATTCGTGCTTAATACAACGAAACAAGCTGTTTTAGACCGAAACGAGCTATATCACAACACATCGGTTTTACGTGTTCCTCTGATACGCGTCAAAACGTTTTCTCATAACTCCGCGAAAAGCATGTATTCTTGCTTGATACAACGAAACAAGCTGTTTTAGACCGAAACGAACTAAATCACCACACATCGGTTTTACAAGTGTTCCTCTGATACGCGTCAAAACTTTTTCTTTTATAACTGCGCGAAAAGCATGTATTCTTGCTTAATACAACGAAACAAGCTGTTTTAGACCGAAACGAGCTATATCACAACACATCGGTTTTACAAGTGTTCCTCTGATACGCGTCAAAACTTTTTCTCTTATAACTGCGCGAAAAGCATGTATTCGTGCTTAATACAACGAAACAAGTTGTTTTAGACCGAAACGAGCTATATCACAACACATTGGCTTTACAAGTGTTCCTCTGATACGCGTCAAAACATGTTCTCTTATAACTGCGCGAAAAGCATGTATTCGTGCTTAATACAACGAAACAAGCTGTTTTAGACCGAAACGAGCTAAATCACAACACATCGGTTTTACAAGTGTTCCTCTGATACGCGTCAAAACATGTTCTCTTATAACTGCGCGAAAAGCATGTATTCGTGCTTAGTACAACGAAACAAGCTGTTTTAGACCGAAACGAGCTAAATCACAACACATCGGTTTTACAAGTGTTCCTCTGATACGCGTCAAAACTTTTTCTCTTATAACTGCGCGAAAAGCATGTATTCGTGCTTAATACAACGAAACAAGCTGTTTTAGACCGAAACGAGCTAAATCACAACACATCGGTTTTACAAGTGTTCCTCTGATACGCGTCAAAACTTTTTCTCTTATAACTGCGCGAAAAGAATGTATTCGTGCTTAATACAACAAAACAAGCTGTTTTAGACCGAAACGAGCGAAATCACAACACATCGGTTTTACAAGTGTTCCTCTGATACGCGTCAAAACTTTTTCTATTATAACTGCGCGAAAAGCATGTATTCGTGCTTAATACAACGAAACAAGCTGTTTTAGACCGAAACGAGCTAAATCACAACACATCGGTTTTACAAGTGTTCCTCTGATACGCGCCAAAACTTTTTCTCTTATAACTGCGCGAAAAGCATGTATTCGTGCTTAATACAACGAAACAAGCTGTTTTAGACCGAAACGAGCTAAATCACCACACATCGGTTTTACAAGTGTTCCTCTGATACGCGTCAAAACGTTTTCTCTTATAACTGCGCGAAAAGCTTGTATTCGTGCTTAATACAACGAAACAAGCTGTTTTAGACCGAGACGAGCTAAATCACAACACATCGGTTTTACAAGTGTTCCTCTGATACGCGACAAAACTTTTTCTCTTATAACTGCGCGAAAAGCCTGTATTCGTGCTTAACACAACGAAACAAGCTGTATTAGGCCAAGATGAGCTAAATCTGAACACATCGGATTTACAAGTGTCCCTGTGACACGCGTCAAAACTTTTTCTCTTATAACTGCGCGAAAAGCATGTATTCTTGCTTAACACAACGAAACAAGTTGTTTTAGACCGAAACGAGCTAATTCACAACACATCGGTTTTACAAGTGTTCCTCTGATACGCGTCAAAACTTTTTCTCTTATAACTGCGCGAAAAGCTTGTATTCGTGCCTAATACAACGAAACAAGCTGTTTTAGACCGAAACGAGCTTAATCACAACACATCAGTTTTACGTGTTCCTCTGATACGCGTCAAAACTTTTTCTCTTATAACTGCACGAAAAGCATGTATTCGTGCTTAATACAACGAAACAAGCTGTTTTAGACCGAAACGAGCTATATCACAACACATCGGCTTTACAAGTGTTCCTCTGATACGCGTCAAAACATTTTCTCTTATAACTGCGCGAAAAGCATGTATTCATGCTTAATACAACGAAACAAGCTGTTTTAGTCCGAAACGAGTTAAATCACAACACATCGGTATTACAAGTGTTCCTCTGATACGCGTCAAAACTTTTTCTCTTATAACTGCGCGAAAAGCATGTATTCATGCTTAATACAACGAAACAAGCTGTTTTAGACCGAATCGAGCTATATCACAACACATCGGATTTACAAGTGTTCCTCTGATACGCGTCAAAACTTTTTCTCTTATAACTGCGCGAAAAGCATGTATTCGTGCTTAATACAACGAAACAAGCTGTTTTAGACCGAAACGAGCTAAATCACAACACATCAGTTTTACAAATGTTCCTCTGATAAGCGTCAAAACTTTTTCTCTTATAACTGCGCGAAAAGCATGTATTCGTGCTTAATACAACGAAACAAGCTGTTTTAGAGCGAAACGAGCTAAATTACAACACATCGGTTTTACAAGTGTTCCTCTGATACGCGACAAAACTTTTTCTCTTATAACTGCGCGAAAAGCCTGTATTCGTGCTTAATACAACGAAACAAGCTGTTTTAGACCGAAACGAGCTAAATCACAACACATCGGTTTTACAAGTTTTCCTCTGATACGCGTCAAAACTTTTTCTCTTATAACTGCGCGAAAAGCTTGTATTCGGGCTTAATACAACGAAACAAGCTGTTTCAGACCGAAACGAGCTAAATCACAACACATCGGTTTTACAAGTGTCCATGTGATACGCGCCAAAACTTTTTCTCTTATAACTGCGCGAAAAGCCTGTATTCGTGCTTAATAGAACGAAACAAGCTGTTTTAAACCGAGATGAGCTAAATCTGAACACATCGGTTTTACAAGTGTCCCTGTGACAAGCGTCAAAACTTTTTCTCTTATAACTGCGCGAAAAGCATGTATTCTTGCTTAATACAACGAAACAAGCTGTTTTAGACCGAAACGAGCTTAATCAGAACACATCAGTTTTACGTGTTCCTTTGATACGCGTCAAAACTTTTTCTCTTATAACTGCGCGAAAAGCATGTATTCGTGCTTAATACAACGAAACAAGCTGTATAAGACCGAAACGAGCTATATCACAACACATCGGTTTTACAAGTGTTCCTCTGATACGCGTCAAAACGTTTTCTCTTATAGCTCCGCGAAAAGCATGTATTCTTGCTTAATACAATGAAACAAGCTGTTTTAGACGGAAACAAGCTAAATCACAGCACATCGGTATTACAAGTGTTCCGCTGATACGCGTCAAAACGTTTTCTCTTATAACTGCGCGAAAAGCATGTATTCTTGCTTAATACAACGAAACAAGTTGTTTTAGACCGAAACGAGCTAAATCACCACACATCGGTTTTACAAGTGTTCCTCTGATACGCGTCAAAACGTTTTCTCTTATAACTGCGCGAAAAGCTTGTATTCGTGCTTAATACAGCGAAACAAGCTGTTTTAGACCGAGACGAGCTAAATCACAACACATCGGTTTTACAAGTGTTCCTCTGATACGCGACAAAACTTTTTCTCTTATAACTGCGCGAAAAGCCTGTATTCGTGCTTATTACAACGAAACAAGCTGTTTTAGGCCAAGATGAGCTAAATCTGAACACATCGGATTTACAAGTGTCCCTGTGACACGCGTCAAAACTTTTTCTTTTATAACTGCGCGAAAAGCATGTATTCTTGCTTAATACAACGAAACAAGTTGTTTTAGACCGAAACGAGCTAATTCACAACACATCGGTTTTACAAGTGTTCCTCTGATACGCGTCAAAACTTTTTCTCTTATAACTGCGCGAAAAGCTTGTATTCGTGCCTAATACAACGAAACAAGCTGTTTTAGACCGAAACGAGCTTAATCACAACACATCAGTTTTACGTGTTCCTCTGATACGCATCAAAACTTTTTCTCTTATAACTGCGCGAAAAGCATGTATTCGTGCTTAATACAACGAAACAAGCTGTTTTAGACCGAAACGAACTATATCACAACACATCGGCTTTACAAGTGTTCCTCTGATACGCGTCAAAACATTTTCTCTTATAACTGCGCGAAAAGCATGTATTCATGCTTAATACAACGAAACAAGCTGTTTTAGTCCGAAACGAGTTAAATCACAACACATCGGTATTACAAGTGTTCGTCTGATACGCGTCAAAACTTTTTCTCTTATAACTGCGCGAAAAGCATGTATTCATGCTTAATACAACGAAACAAGCTGTTTTAGACCGAAACGAGCTATATCACAACACATCGGATTTACAAGTGTTCCTCTGATACGCGTCAAAACTTTTTCTCTTATAACTGCGCGAAAAGCATGTATTCGTGCTTAATACAACCAAACAAGCTGTTTTAGACCGAAACGAGCTAAATCACCACACATCGGTTTTACAAGTGTTCCTCTGATACGCGTCAAAACGTTTTCTCTTATAACTGCGCGAAAAGCTTGTATTCGTGCTTAATACAACGAAACAAGCTGTTTTAGACCGAGACGAGCTAAATCACAACACATCGGTTTTACAAGTGTTCCTCTGATACGCGACAAAACTTTTTCTCTTATAACTGCGCGAAAAGCCTGTATTCGTGCTTAACACAACGAAACAAGCTGTTTTAGGCCAAGATGAGCTAAATCTGAACACATCGAATTTACAAGTGTCCCTGTGACACGCGTCAAAACTTTTTCTCTTATAACTGCGCGAAAAGCATGTATTCTTGCTTAATACAACGAAACAAGTTGTTTTAGACCGAAACGAGCTAATTCACAACACATCGGTTTTACAAGTGTTCCTCTGATACGCGTCAAAACTTTTTCTCTTATAACTGCGCGAAAAGCTTGTATTCGTGCCTAATACAACGAAACAAGCTGTTTTAGACCGAAACGAGCTTAATCACAACACATCAGTTTTACGTGTTCCTCTGATACGCGTCAAAACTTTTTCTCTTATAACTGCACGAAAAGCATGTATTCGTGCTTAATACAACGAAACAAGCTGTTTTAGACCGAAACGAGCTATATCACAACACATCGGCTTTACAAGTGTTCCTCTGATACGCGTCAAAACATTTTCTCTTATAACTGCGCGAAAAGCATGTATTCATGCTTAATACAACGAAACAAGCTGTTTTAGTCCGAAACGAGTTAAATCACAACACATCGGTATTACAAGTGTTCCTCTGATACGCGTCAAAACTTTTTCTCTTATAACTGCGCGAAAAGCATGTATTCATGCTTAATACAACGAAACAAGCTGTTTTAGACCGAATCGAGCTATATCACAACACATCGGATTTACAAGTGTTCCTCTGATACGCGTCAAAACTTTTTCTCTTATAACTGCGCGAAAAGCATGTATTCGTGCTTAATACAACGAAACAAGCTGTTTTAGACCGAAACGAGCTAAATCACAACACATCAGTTTTACAAGTGTTCCTCTGATAAGCGTCAAAACTTTTTCTCTTATAACTGCGCGAAAAGCATGTATTCGTGCTTAATACAACGAAACAAGCTGTTTTAGAGCGAAACGAGCTAAATTACAACGCATCGGTTTTACAAGTGTTCCTCTGATACGCGACAAAACTTTTTCTCTTATAACTGCGCGAAAAGCCTGTATTCGTGCTTAATACAACGAAACAAGCTGTTTTAGACCGAAACGAGCTAAATCACAACACATCGGTTTTACAAGTTTTCCTCTGATACGCGTCAAAACTTTTTCTCTTATAACTGCGCGAAAAGCATGTATTCTTGCTTAATACAACGAAACAAGTTGTTTTAGACCGAAACGAGCTAATTCACAACACATCGGTTTTACAAGTGTTCCTCTGATACGCGTCAAAACTTTTTCTCTTATAACTGCGCGAAAAGCTTGTATTCGTGCCTAATACAACGAAACAAGCTGTTTTAGACCGAAACGAGCTTAATCACAACACATCAGTTTTACGTGTTCCTCTGATACGCATCAAAACTTTTTCTCTTATAACTGCGCGAAAAGCATGTATTCTTGCTTAATACAACGAAACAAGCTGTTTTAGACCGAAAGGAGCTAAATCACAACACATCGGATTTACAAGTGTTCCTCTGATACGCGTCAAAACTTTTTCTCTTATAACTGCGCGAAAAGCTTGTATTCGTGCCTAATACAACGAAACAAGCTGTTTTAGACCGAAACGTGTTCCTCTGATACGCGTCAAAACTTTTTCTCTTATAACTGCGCGAAAAGCATGTATTCGTGCTTAATACAACGAAACAAGCTGTTTTAGACCGAAACGAGCTATATCACAACGCATCGGCTTTACAAGTGTTCCTCTGATACGCGTCAAAACATTTTCTCTTATAACTGCGCGAAAAGCATGTATTCATGCTTAATACAACGAAACAAGCTGTTTTAGACCGAAACGAGCTAAATCACAACACATCGGTTTTACAAGTGTTCCTCTGATACGCGTCAAAACTTTTTCTCTTATAACTGCGCGAAAAGCATGTATTCTTGCTTAATACAACGAAACAAGCTGTCTTAGACCGAAATGAGCTATATCACAACACATCGGTTTTACGTGTTCCTCTGATACGCGTCAAAACGTTTTCTGTTATGACTCCGCGAAAAGCATGTATTCTTGCTTGATACAACGAAACAAGCTGTTTTAGACCGAAACGAGCTAAATCACCACACATCGGTTTTACAAGTGTTCCTCTGATACGCGTCAAAACTTTTTCTCTTATAACTGCGCGAAAAGCATGTATTCTTGCTTAATACAACGAAACAAGCTGTTTTAGACCGAAACGAGCTATATCACAACACATCGGTTTTACAAGTGTTCCTCTGATACGCGTCAAAATTTTTTCTCTTATAACTGCGCGAAAAGCATGTATTCGTGCTTAATACAACGAAACAAGCTGTTTTAGACCGAAACGAGCTAAATCACAACACATCGGTTTTACGTGTTCCTCTGATACGCGTCAAAACTTTTTCTCTTATAACTGCGCGAAAAGCATGTATTCGTGCTTAATACAACGAAACAAGCTGTTTTAGAGCGAAACGACCTAAATTACAACACATCGGTTTTACAAGTGTTCCTCTGATACGCGTTAAAACTTTTTCTCCTATAACTGCGCGAAAAGCCTGTATTCGTGCTTAATAGAACGAAACAAGCGGTTTTAGACCGAGATGAGTTAAATCTGAACACATCGGTTTTACAAGTGTCCCTGTGACACGCGTCAAAACTTTTTCTCTTATAACGGTGCGAAAAGCATGTATTCTTGCTTAATACAACGAAACAAGCTGTTTTAGACCGAAACGAGCTTAATCACAACACATCGGTTTTACAAGTGTTCCTCTGATACGCGTCAAAACTTTTTCTCTTATAACTGCGCGAAAAGCTTGTATTCGTGCCTAATACAACGAAACAAGCTGTTTTAGACCGAAACGTGTTCCTCTGATACGCGTCAAAACTTTTTCTCTTATAACTGCGCGAAAAGCATGTATTCGTGCTTAATACAACGAAACAAGCTGTTTTAGACCGAAACGAGGTATATCACAACGCATCGGCTTTACAAGTGTTCCTCTGATACGCGTCAAAACATTTTCTCTTATAACTGCGCGAAAAGCATGTATTCATGCTTAATACAACGAAACAAGCTGTTTTAGACCGAAACGAGCTAAATCACAACACATCGGTTTTACAAGTGTTCCTCTGATACGCGTCAAAACATGTTCTCTTATAACTGCGCGAAAAGCATGTATTCGTGCTTAGTACAACGAAACAAGTTGTTTTAGACCGAAACGAGCTAAATCACAACACATCGGTTTTACAAGTGTTCCTCTGATACGCGCCAAAACTTTTTCTCTTATAACTGCGCGAAAAGCATGTATTCGTGCTTAATACAACGAAACAAGCTGTTTTAGACCGAAACGAGCTAAATCACCACACATCGGTTTTACAAGTGTTCCTCTGATACGCGTCAAAACGTTTTCTCTTATAACTGCGCGAAAAGCTTGTATTCGTGCTTAATACAGCGAAACAAGCTGTTTTAGACCGAGACGAGCTAAATCACAACACATCGGTTTTACAAGTGTTCCTCTGATACGCGACAAAACTTTTTCTCTTATAACTGCGCGAAAAGCCTGTATTCGTGCTTATTACAACGAAACAAGCTGTTTTAGGCCAAGATGAGCTAAATCTGAACACATCGGATTTACAAGTGTCCCTGTGACACGCGTCAAAACTTTTTCTTTTATAACTGCGCGAAAAGCATGTATTCTTGCTTAATACAACGAAACAAGTTGTTTTAGACCGAAACGAGCTAATTCACAACACATCGGTTTTACAAGTGTTCCTCTGATACGCGTCAAAACTTTTTCTCTTATAACTGCGCGAAAAGCTTGTATTCGTGCCTAATACAACGAAACAAGCTGTTTTAGACCGAAACGAGCTTAATCACAACACATCAGTTTTACGTGTTCCTCTGATACGCATCAAAACTTTTTCTCTTATAACTGCGCGAAAAGCATGTATTCGTGCTTAATACAACGAAACAAGCTGTTTTAGACCGAAACGAACTATATCACAACACATCGGCTTTACAAGTGTTCCTCTGATACGCGTCAAAACATTTTCTCTTATAACTGCGCGAAAAGCATGTATTCATGCTTAATACAACGAAACAAGCTGTTTTAGTCCGAAACGAGTTAAATCACAACACATCGGTATTACAAGTGTTCGTCTGATACGCGTCAAAACTTTTTCTCTTATAACTGCGCGAAAAGCATGTATTCATGCTTAATACAACGAAACAAGCTGTTTTAGACCGAAACGAGCTATATCACAACACATCGGATTTACAAGTGTTCCTCTGATACGCGTCAAAACTTTTTCTCTTATAACTGCGCGAAAAGCATGTATTCGTGCTTAATACAACCAAACAAGCTGTTTTAGACCGAAACGAGCTAAATCACCACACATCGGTTTTACAAGTGTTCCTCTGATACGCGTCAAAACGTTTTCTCTTATAACTGCGCGAAAAGCTTGTATTCGTGCTTAATACAACGAAACAAGCTGTTTTAGACCGAGACGAGCTAAATCACAACACATCGGTTTTACAAGTGTTCCTCTGATACGCGACAAAACTTTTTCTCTTATAACTGCGCGAAAAGCCTGTATTCGTGCTTAACACAACGAAACAAGCTGTTTTAGGCCAAGATGAGCTAAATCTGAACACATCGAATTTACAAGTGTCCCTGTGACACGCGTCAAAACTTTTTCTCTTATAACTGCGCGAAAAGCATGTATTCTTGCTTAATACAACGAAACAAGTTGTTTTAGACCGAAACGAGCTAATTCACAACACATCGGTTTTACAAGTGTTCCTCTGATACGCGTCAAAACTTTTTCTCTTATAACTGCGCGAAAAGCTTGTATTCGTGCCTAATACAACGAAACAAGCTGTTTTAGACCGAAACGAGCTTAATCACAACACATCAGTTTTACGTGTTCCTCTGATACGCGTCAAAACTTTTTCTCTTATAACTGCACGAAAAGCATGTATTCGTGCTTAATACAACGAAACAAGCTGTTTTAGACCGAAACGAGCTATATCACAACACATCGGCTTTACAAGTGTTCCTCTGATACGCGTCAAAACATTTTCTCTTATAACTGCGCGAAAAGCATGTATTCATGCTTAATACAACGAAACAAGCTGTTTTAGTCCGAAACGAGTTAAATCACAACACATCGGTATTACAAGTGTTCCTCTGATACGCGTCAAAACTTTTTCTCTTATAACTGCGCGAAAAGCATGTATTCATGCTTAATACAACGAAACAAGCTGTTTTAGACCGAATCGAGCTATATCACAACACATCGGATTTACAAGTGTTCCTCTGATACGCGTCAAAACTTTTTCTCTTATAACTGCGCGAAAAGCATGTATTCGTGCTTAATACAACGAAACAAGCTGTTTTAGACCGAAACGAGCTAAATCACAACACATCAGTTTTACAAGTGTTCCTCTGATAAGCGTCAAAACTTTTTCTCTTATAACTGCGCGAAAAGCATGTATTCGTGCTTAATACAACGAAACAAGCTGTTTTAGAGCGAAACGAGCTAAATTACAACGCATCGGTTTTACAAGTGTTCCTCTGATACGCGACAAAACTTTTTCTCTTATAACTGCGCGAAAAGCCTGTATTCGTGCTTAATACAACGAAACAAGCTGTTTTAGACCGAAACGAGCTAAATCACAACACATCGGTTTTACAAGTTTTCCTCTGATACGCGTCAAAACTTTTTCTCTTATAACTGCGCGAAAAGCATGTATTCTTGCTTAATACAACGAAACAAGTTGTTTTAGACCGAAACGAGCTAATTCACAACACATCGGTTTTACAAGTGTTCCTCTGATACGCGTCAAAACTTTTTCTCTTATAACTGCGCGAAAAGCTTGTATTCGTGCCTAATACAACGAAACAAGCTGTTTTAGACCGAAACGAGCTTAATCACAACACATCAGTTTTACGTGTTCCTCTGATACGCATCAAAACTTTTTCTCTTATAACTGCGCGAAAAGCATGTATTCTTGCTTAATACAACGAAACAAGCTGTTTTAGACCGAAAGGAGCTAAATCACAACACATCGGATTTACAAGTGTTCCTCTGATACGCGTCAAAACTTTTTCTCTTATAACTGCGCGAAAAGCTTGTATTCGTGCCTAATACAACGAAACAAGCTGTTTTAGACCGAAACGTGTTCCTCTGATACGCGTCAAAACTTTTTCTCTTATAACTGCGCGAAAAGCATGTATTCGTGCTTAATACAACGAAACAAGCTGTTTTAGACCGAAACGAGCTATATCACAACGCATCGGCTTTACAAGTGTTCCTCTGATACGCGTCAAAACATTTTCTCTTATAACTGCGCGAAAAGCATGTATTCATGCTTAATACAACGAAACAAGCTGTTTTAGACCGAAACGAGCTAAATCACAACACATCGGTTTTACAAGTGTTCCTCTGATACGCGTCAAAACTTTTTCTCTTATAACTGCGCGAAAAGCATGTATTCTTGCTTAATACAACGAAACAAGCTGTCTTAGACCGAAATGAGCTATATCACAACACATCGGTTTTACGTGTTCCTCTGATACGCGTCAAAACGTTTTCTGTTATGACTCCGCGAAAAGCATGTATTCTTGCTTGATACAACGAAACAAGCTGTTTTAGACCGAAACGAGCTAAATCACCACACATCGGTTTTACAAGTGTTCCTCTGATACGCGTCAAAACTTTTTCTCTTATAACTGCGCGAAAAGCATGTATTCTTGCTTAATACAACGAAACAAGCTGTTTTAGACCGAAACGAGCTATATCACAACACATCGGTTTTACAAGTGTTCCTCTGATACGCGTCAAAATTTTTTCTCTTATAACTGCGCGAAAAGCATGTATTCGTGCTTAATACAACGAAACAAGCTGTTTTAGACCGAAACGAGCTAAATCACAACACATCGGTTTTACGTGTTCCTCTGATACGCGTCAAAACTTTTTCTCTTATAACTGCGCGAAAAGCATGTATTCGTGCTTAATACAACGAAACAAGCTGTTTTAGAGCGAAACGACCTAAATTACAACACATCGGTTTTACAAGTGTTCCTCTGATACGCGTTAAAACTTTTTCTCCTATAACTGCGCGAAAAGCCTGTATTCGTGCTTAATAGAACGAAACAAGCGGTTTTAGACCGAGATGAGTTAAATCTGAACACATCGGTTTTACAAGTGTCCCTGTGACACGCGTCAAAACTTTTTCTCTTATAACGGTGCGAAAAGCATGTATTCTTGCTTAATACAACGAAACAAGCTGTTTTAGACCGAAACGAGCTTAATCACAACACATCGGTTTTACAAGTGTTCCTCTGATACGCGTCAAAACTTTTTCTCTTATAACTGCGCGAAAAGCTTGTATTCGTGCCTAATACAACGAAACAAGCTGTTTTAGACCGAAACGTGTTCCTCTGATACGCGTCAAAACTTTTTCTCTTATAACTGCGCGAAAAGCATGTATTCGTGCTTAATACAACGAAACAAGCTGTTTTAGACCGAAACGAGGTATATCACAACGCATCGGCTTTACAAGTGTTCCTCTGATACGCGTCAAAACATTTTCTCTTATAACTGCGCGAAAAGCATGTATTCATGCTTAATACAACGAAACAAGCTGTTTTAGACCGAAACGAGCTAAATCACAACACATCGGTTTTACAAGTGTTCCTCTGATACGCGTCAAAACATGTTCTCTTATAACTGCGCGAAAAGCATGTATTCGTGCTTAGTACAACGAAACAAGTTGTTTTAGACCGAAACGAGCTAAATCACAACACATCGGTTTTACAAGTGTTCCTCTGATACGCGCCAAAACTTTTTCTCTTATAACTGCGCGAAAAGCATGTATTCGTGCTTAATACAACGAAACAAGCTGTTTTAGACCGAAACGAGCTAAATCACCACACATCGGTTTTACAAGTGTTCCTCTGATACGCGTCAAAACGTTTTCTCTTATAACTGCGCGAAAAGCTTGTATTCGTGCTTAATACAACGAAACAAGCTGTTTTAGACCGAGACGAGCTAAATCACAACACATCGGTTTTACAAGTGTTCCTCTGATACGCGACAAAACTTTTTCTCTTATAACTGCGCGAAAAGCCTGTATTCGTGCTTAATACAACGAAACAAGCTGTTTTAGGCCAAGATGAGCTAAATCTGAACACATCGGATTTACAAGTGTCCCTGTGGCACGCGTCAAAACTTTTTCTCTTATAACTGCGCGAAAAGCATGTATTCTTGCTTAATACAACGAAACAAGTTGTTTTAGACCGAAACGAGCTAATTCACAACACATCGGTTTTACAAGTGTTCCTCTGATACGCGTCAAAACTTTTTCTCTTATAACTGCGCGAAAAGCTTGTATTCGTGCCTAATACAATGAAACAAGCTGTTTTAGACCGAAACAAGCTTAATCACAACACATCAGTTTTACGTGTTCCTCTGATACGCGTCAAAACTTTTTCTCTTATAACTGCACGAAAAGCATGTATTCGTGCTTAATACAACGAAACAAGCTGTTTTAGACCGAAACGAGCTATATCACAACACATCGGCTTTACAAGTGTTCCTCTGATACGCGTCAAAACATTTTCTCTTATAACTGCGCGAAAAGCATGTATTCATGCTTAATACAACGAAACAAGCTGTTTTAGTCCGAAACGAGTTAAATCACAACACATCGGTATTACAAGTGTTCCTCTGATGCGCGTCAAAACTTTTTCTCTTATAACTGCGCGAAAAGCATGTATTCATGCTTAATACAACGAAACAAGCTGTTTTAGACCGAAACGAGCTATATCACAACACATCGGATTTACAAGTGTTCCTCTGATACGCGTCAAAACTTTTTCTCTTATAACTGCGCGAAAAGCATGTATTCGTGCTTATTACAACGAAACAAGCTGTTTTAGACCGAAACGAGCTAAATCACAACACATCAGTTTTACAAGTGTTCCTCTGATAAGCGTCAAAACTTTTTCTCTTATAACTGCGCGAAAAGCATGTATTCGTGCTTAATACAACGAAACAAGCTGTTTTAGAGCGAAACGAGCTAAATTACAACACATCGGTTTTACAAGTGTTCCTCTGATACGCGACAAAACTTTTTCTCTTATAACTGCGCGAAAAGCCTGTATTCGTGCTTAATACAACGAAACAAGCTGTTTTAGACCGAAACGAGCTAAATCACAACACATCGGTTTTACAAGTTTTCCTCTGATACGCGTCAAAACTTTTTCTCTTATAACTGCGCGAAAAGCTTGTATTCGGGCTTAATACAACGAAACAAGCTGTTTCAGACCGAAACGAGCTAAATCACAACACATCGGTTTTACAAGTGTCCATGTGATACGCGCCAAAACTTTTTCTCTTATAACTGCGCGAAAAGCCTGTATTCGTGCTTAATAGAACGAAACAAGCTGTTTTAAACCGAGATGAGCTAAATCTGAACACATCGGTTTTACAAGTGTCCCTGTGACAAGCGTCAAAACTTTTTCTCTTATAACTGCGCGAAAAGCATGTATTCTTGCTTATAACAACGAAACAAGCTGTTTTAGACCGAAACGAGCTTAATCAGAACACATCAGTTTTACGTGTTCCTTTGATACGCGTCAAAACTTTTTCTCTTATAACTGCGCGAAAAGCATGTATTCGTGCTTAATACAACGAAACAAGCTGTATAAGACCGAAACGAGCTATATCACAACACATCGGCTTTACAAGTGTTCCTCTGATACGCGTCAAAACATTTTCTCTTATAACTGCGCGAAAAGCATGTATTCGTGCTTAATACAACGAAACAAGCTGTTTTCGACCGAAACGAGCTAAATCACAACACATCGGTTTTACAAGTGTTCCTCTGATACGCGTCAAAACTTTTTCTCTTATAACTGCGCGAAAAGCATGTATTCATGCTTAATACAACGAAACAAGCTGTTTTACACCGAAACGAGCTATATCACAACACATCGGTTTTACAAGTGTTCCTCTGATACGCGTCAAAACGTTTTCTCTTATAGCTCCACGAAAAGCATGTATTCTTGCTTAATACAATGAAACAAGCTGTTTTAGACGGAAACAAGCTAAATCACAGCACATCGGTATTACAAGTGTTCCGCTGATACGCGTCAAAACTTTTTCTCTTATAACTGCGCGAAAAGCATGTATTCGTGCTTAATACAACGAAACAAGCTGTTTTAGAGCGAAACGACCTAAATTACAACACATCGGTTTTACAAGTGTTCCTCTGATACGCGTTAAAACTTTTTCTCCTATAACTGCGCGAAAAGCCTGTATTCGTGCTTAATAGAACGAAACAAGCGGTTTTAGACCGAGATGAGTTAAATCTGAACACATCGGTTTTACAAGTGTCCCTGTGACACGCGTCAAAACTTTTTCTCTTATAACGGTGCGAAAAGCATGTATTCTTGCTTAATACAACGAAACAAGCTGTTTTAGACCGAAACGAGCTTAATCACAACACATCGGTTTTACAAGTGTTCCTCTGATACGCGTCAAAACTTTTTCTCTTATAACTGCGCGAAAAGCTTGTATTCGTGCCTAATACAACGAAACAAGCTGTTTTAGACCGAAACGTGTTCCTCTGATACGCGTCAAAACTTTTTCTCTTATAACTGCGCGAAAAGCATGTATTCGTGCTTAATACAACGAAACAAGCTGTTTTAGACCGAAACGAGGTATATCACAACGCATCGGCTTTACAAGTGTTCCTCTGATACGCGTCAAAACATTTTCTCTTATAACTGCGCGAAAAGCATGTATTCATGCTTAATACAACGAAACAAGCTGTTTTAGACCGAAACGAGCTAAATCACAACACATCGGTTTTACAAGTGTTCCTCTGATACGCGTCAAAACATGTTCTCTTATAACTGCGCGAAAAGCATGTATTCGTGCTTAGTACAACGAAACAAGCTGTTTTAGACCGAAACGAGCTAAATCACAACACATCGGTTTTACAAGTGTTCCTCTGATACGCGCCAAAACTTTTTTCTCTTATAACTGCGCGAAAAGCATGTATTCGTGCTTAATACAACGAAACAAGCTGTTTTAGACCGAAACGAGCTAAATCACCACACATCGGTTTTACAAGTGTTCCTCTGATACGCGTCAAAACGTTTCCTCTTATAACTGCGCGAAAAGCTTGTATTCGTGCTTAATACAACGAAACAAGCTGTTTTAGACCGAGACGAGCTAAATCACAACACATCGGTTTTACAAGTGTTCCTCTGATACGCGACAAAACTTTTTCTCTTATAACTGCGCGAAAAGCCTGTATTCGTGCTTAATACAACGAAACAAGCTGTTTTAGGCCAAGATGAGCTAAATCTGAACACATCGGATTTACAAGTGTCCCTGTGACACGCGTCAAAACTTTTTCTCTTATAACTGCGCGAAAAGCATGTATTCTTGCTTAATACAACGAAACAAGTTGTTTTAGACCGAAACGAGCTAATTCACAACACATCGGTTTTACAAGTGTTCCTCTGATACGCGTCAAAACTTTTTCTCTTATAACTGCGCGAAAAGCTTGTATTCGTGCTTAATACAACGAAACAAGCTGTTTTAGACCGAAACGAGCTATATCACAACACATCGGCTTTACAAGTGTTCCTCTGATACGCGTCAAAACATTTTCTCTTATAACTGCGCGAAAAGCATGTATTCATGCTTAATACAACGAAACAAGCTGTTTTAGTCCGAAACGAGTTAAATCACAACACATCGGTATTACAAGTGTTCCTCTGATGCGCGTCAAAACTTTTTCTCTTATAACTGCGCGAAAAGCATGTATTCATGCTTAATACAACGAAACAAGCTGTTTTAGACCGAAACGAGCTATATCACAACACATCGGATTTACAAGTGTTCCTCTGATACGCGTCAAAACTTTTTCTCTTATAACTGCGCGAAAAGCATGTATTCGTGCTTATTACAACGAAACAAGCTGTTTTAGACCGAAACGAGCTAAATCACAACACATCAGTTTTACAAGTGTTCCTCTGATAAGCGTCAAAACTTTTTCTCTTATAACTGCGCGAAAAGCATGTATTCGTGCTTAATACAACGAAACAAGCTGTTTTAGAGCGAAACGAGCTAAATTACAACACATCGGTTTTACAAGTGTTCCTCTGATACGCGACAAAACTTTTTCTCTTATAACTGCGCGAAAAGCCTGTATTCGTGCTTAATACAACGAAACAAGCTGTTTTAGACCGAAACGAGCTAAATCACAACACATCGGTTTTACAAGTTTTCCTCTGATACGCGTCAAAACTTTTTCTCTTATAACTGCGCGAAAAGCTTGTATTCGGGCTTAATACAACGAAACAAGCTGTTTCAGACCGAAACGAGCTAAATCACAACACATCGGTTTTACAAGTGTCCATGTGATACGCGCCAAAACTTTTTCTCTTATAACTGCGCGAAAAGCCTGTATTCGTGCTTAATAGAACGAAACAAGCTGTTTTAAACCGACATGAGCTAAATCTGAACACATCGGTTTTACAAGTGTCCCTGTGACAAGCGTCAAAACTTTTTCTCTTATAACTGCGCGAAAAGCATGTATTCTTGCTTAATACAACGAAACAAGCTGTTTTAGACCGAAACGAGCTTAATCAGAACACATCAGTTTTACGTGTTCCTTTGATACGCGTCAAAACTTTTTCTCTTATAACTGCGCGAAAAGCATGTATTCGTGCTTAATACAACGAAACAAGCTGTATAAGACCGAAACGAGCTATATCACAACACATCGGCTTTACAAGTGTTCCTCTGATACGCGTCAAAACATTTTCTCTTATAACTGCGCGAAAAGCATGTATTCGTGCTTAATACAACGAAACAAGCTGTTTTCGACCGAAACGAGCTAAATCACAACACATCGGTTTTACAAGTGTTCCTCTGATACGCGTCAAAACTTTTTCTCTTATAACTGCGCGAAAAGCATGTATTCATGCTTAATACAACGAAACAAGCTGTTTTAGACCGAAACGAGCTATATCACAACACATCGGTTTTACAAGTGTTCCTCTGATACGCGTCAAAACGTTTTCTCTTATAGCTCCGCGAAAAGCATGTATTCTTGCTTAATACAATGAAACAAGCTGTTTTAGACGGAAACAAGCTAAATCACAGCACATCGGTATTACAAGTGTTCCGCTGATACGCGTCAAAACGTTTTCTCTTATAACTGCGCGAAAAGCATGTATTCTTGCTTAATACAACGAAACAAGTTGTTTTAGACCGAAACGAGCTAAATCACCACACATCGGTTTTACAAGTGTTCCTCTGATACGCGTCAAAACGTTTTCTCTTATAACTGCGCGAAAAGCTTGTATTCGTGCTTAATACAACGAAACAAGCTGTTTTAGACCGAGACGAGCTAAATCACAACACATCGGTTTTACAAGTGTTCCTCTGATACGCGACAAAACTTTTCTCTTATAACTGCTCGAAAAGCCTGTATTCGTGCTTAATACAAGGAAACAAGCTGTTTTAGGCCAAGATGAGCTAAATCTGAACACATCGGATTTACAAGTGTCCCTGTGACACGCGTCAAAACTTTTTCTTTTATAACTGCGCGAAAAGCATGTATTCTTGCTTAATACAACGAAACAAGTTGTTTTAGACCGAAACGAGCTAATTCACAACACATCGGTTTTACAAGTGTTCCTCTGATACGCGTCAAAACTTTTTCTCTTATAACTGCGCGAAAAGCTTGTATTCGTGCCTAATACAACGAAACAAGCTGTTTTAGACCGAAACGAGCTTAATCACAACACATCAGTTTTACGTGTTCCTCTGATACGCATCAAAACTTTTTCTCTTATAACTGCGCGAAAAGCATGTATTCGTGCTTAATACAACGAAACAAGCTGTTTTAGACCGAAACGAACTATATCACAACACATCGGCTTTACAAGTGTTCCTTTGATACGCGTCAAAACATTTTCTCTTATAACTGCGCGAAAAGCATGTATTCATGCTTAATACAACGAAACAAGCTGTTTTAGTCCGAAACGAGTTAAATCACAACACATCGGTATTACAAGTGTTCCTCTGATACGCGTCAAAACTTTTTCTCTTATAACTGCGCGTAAAGCATGTATTCATGCTTAATACAACGAAACAAGCTGTTTTAGACCGAAACGAGCTATATCACAACACATCGGATTTACAAGTGTTCCTCTGATACGCGTCAAAACTTTTTCTCTTATAACTGCGCGAAAAGCATGTATTCGTGCTTAATACAACGAAACAAGCTGTTTTAGACCGAAACGAGCTAAATCACAACACATCAGTTTTACAAGTGTTCCTCTGATAAGCGTCAAAACTTTTTCTCTTATAACTGCGCGAAAAGCATGTATTCGTGCTTAATACAACGAAACAAGCTGTTTTAGAGCGAAACGAGCTAAATTACAACACATCGGTTTTACAAGTGTTCCTCTGATACGCGACAAAACTTTTTCTCTTATAACTGCGCGAAAAGCCTGTATTCGTGCTTAATACAACGAAACAAGCTGTTTTAGGCCAAGATGAGCTAAATCTGAACACATCGGATTTACAAGTGTCCCTGTGACACGCGTCAAAACTTTTTCTTTTATAACTGCGCGAAAAGCATGTATTCTTGCTTAATACAACGAAACAAGTTGTTTTAGACCGAAACGAGCTAATTCACAACACATCGGTTTTACAAGTGTTCCTCTGATACGCGTCAAAACTTTTTCTCTTATAACTGCGCGAAAAGCTTGTATTCGTGCCTAATACAACGAAACAAGCTGTTTTAGACCGAAACGAGCTTAATCACAACACATCAGTTTTACGTGTTCCTCTGATACGCATCAAAACTTTTTCTCTTATAACTGCGCGAAAAGCATGTATTCTTGCTTAATACAACGAAACAAGCTGTTTTAGACCGAAACGAACTATATCACAACACATCGGCTTTACAAGTGTTCCTCTGATACGCGTCAAAACATTTTCTCTTATAACTGCGCGAAAAGCATGTATTCATGCTTAATACAACGAAACAAGCTGTTTTAGTCCGAAACGAGTTAAATCACAACACATCGGTATTACAAGTGTTCCTCTGATACGCGTCAAAACTTTTTCTCTTATAACTGCGCGAAAAGCATGTATTCATGCTTAATACAACGAAACAAGCTGTTTTAGACCGAAACGAGCTATATCACAACACATCGGATTTACAAGTGTTCCTCTGATACGCGTCAAAACTTTTTCTCTTATAACTGCGCGAAAAGCATATATTCGTGCTTAATACAACGAAACAAGCTGTTTTAGACCGAAACGAGCTATTTCACAACACATCGGTTTTACAAGTGTTCCTCTGATACGCGACAAAACTTGTTCTCTTATAACTGCGCGAAAAGCCTGTATTCGTGCTTAATACAACGAAACAAGCTGTTTTAGACCGAAACGAGCTATATCACAACACATCGGTTTTACGTGTTCCTCTGATACGCGTCAAAACGTTTTCTCATAACTCCGCGAAAAGCATGTATTCTTGCTTGATACAACGAAACAAGCTGTTTTAGACCGAAACGAACTAAATCACCACACATCGGTTTTACAAGTGTTCCTCTGATACGCGTCAAAACTTTTTCTTTTATAACTGCGCGAAAAGCATGTATTCTTGCTTAATACAACGAAACAAGCTGTTTTAGACCGAAACGAGCTATATCACAACACATCGGTTTTACAAGTGTTCCTCTGATACGCGTCAAAACTTTTTCTCTTATAACTGCGCGAAAAGCATGTATTCGTGCTTAATACAACGAAACAAGTTGTTTTAGACCGAAACGAGCTATATCACAACACATTGGCTTTACAAGTGTTCCTCTGATACGCGTCAAAACATGTTCTCTTATAACTGCGCGAAAAGCATGTATTCGTGCTTAATACAACGAAACAAGCTGTTTTAGACCGAAACGAGCTAAATCACAACACATCGGTTTTACAAGTGTTCCTCTGATACGCGTCAAAACATGTTCTCTTATAACTGCGCGAAAAGCATGTATTCGTGCTTAGTACAACGAAACAAGCTGTTTTAGACCGAAACGAGCTAAATCACAACACATCGGTTTTACAAGTGTTCCTCTGATACGCGTCAAAACTTTTTCTCTTATAACTGCGCGAAAAGCATGTATTCGTGCTTAATACAACGAAACAAGCTGTTTTAGACCGAAACGAGCTAAATCACAACACATCGGTTTTACAAGTGTTCCTCTGATACGCGTCAAAACTTTTTCTCTTATAACTGCGCGAAAAGAATGTATTCGTGCTTAATACAACGAAACAAGCTGTTTTAGACCGAAACGAGCGAAATCACAACACATCGGTTTTACAAGTGTTCCTCTGATACGCGTCAAAACTTTTTCTATTATAACTGCGCGAAAAGCATGTATTCGTGCTTAATACAACGAAACAAGCTGTTTTAGACCGAAACGAGCTAAATCACAACACATCGGTTTTACAAGTGTTCCTCTGATACGCGCCAAAACTTTTTCTCTTATAACTGCGCGAAAAGCATGTATTCGTGCTTAATACAACGAAACAAGCTGTTTTAGACCGAAACGAGCTAAATCACCACACATCGGTTTTACAAGTGTTCCTCTGATACGCGTCAAAACGTTTTCTCTTATAACTGCGCGAAAAGCTTGTATTCGTGCTTAATACAACGAAACAAGCTGTTTTAGACCGAGACGAGCTAAATCACAACACATCGGTTTTACAAGTGTTCCTCTGATACGCGACAAAACTTTTTCTCTTATAACTGCGCGAAAAGCCTGTATTCGTGCTTAACACAACGAAACAAGCTGTATTAGGCCAAGATGAGCTAAATCTGAACACATCGGATTTACAAGTGTCCCTGTGACACGCGTCAAAACTTTTTCTCTTATAACTGCGCGAAAAGCATGTATTCTTGCTTAACACAACGAAACAAGTTGTTTTAGACCGAAACGAGCTAATTCACAACACATCGGTTTTACAAGTGTTCCTCTGATACGCGTCAAAACTTTTTCTCTTATAACTGCGCGAAAAGCTTGTATTCGTGCCTAATACAACGAAACAAGCTGTTTTAGACCGAAACGAGCTTAATCACAACACATCAGTTTTACGTGTTCCTCTGATACGCGTCAAAACTTTTTCTCTTATAACTGCACGAAAAGCATGTATTCGTGCTTAATACAACGAAACAAGCTGTTTTAGACCGAAACGAGCTATATCACAACACATCGGCTTTACAAGTGTTCCTCTGATACGCGTCAAAACATTTTCTCTTATAACTGCGCGAAAAGCATGTATTCATGCTTAATACAACGAAACAAGCTGTTTTAGTCCGAAACGAGTTAAATCACAACACATCGGTATTACAAGTGTTCCTCTGATACGCGTCAAAACTTTTTCTCTTATAACTGCGCGAAAAGCATGTATTCATGCTTAATACAACGAAACAAGCTGTTTTAGACCGAATCGAGCTATATCACAACACATCGGATTTACAAGTGTTCCTCTGATACGCGTCAAAACTTTTTCTCTTATAACTGCGCGAAAAGCATGTATTCGTGCTTAATACAACGAAACAAGCTGTTTTAGACCGAAACGAGCTAAATCACAACACATCAGTTTTACAAATGTTCCTCTGATAAGCGTCAAAACTTTTTCTCTTATAACTGCGCGAAAAGCATGTATTCGTGCTTAATACAACGAAACAAGCTGTTTTAGAGCGAAACGAGCTAAATTACAACACATCGGTTTTACAAGTGTTCCTCTGATACGCGACAAAACTTTTTCTCTTATAACTGCGCGAAAAGCCTGTATTCGTGCTTAATACAACGAAACAAGCTGTTTTAGACCGAAACGAGCTAAATCACAACACATCGGTTTTACAAGTTTTCCTCTGATACGCGTCAAAACTTTTTCTCTTATAACTGCGCGAAAAGCTTGTATTCGGGCTTAATACAACGAAACAAGCTGTTTCAGACCGAAACGAGCTAAATCACAACACATCGGTTTTACAAGTGTCCATGTGATACGCGCCAAAACTTTTTCTCTTATAACTGCGCGAAAAGCCTGTATTCGTGCTTAATAGAACGAAACAAGCTGTTTTAAACCGAGATGAGCTAAATCTGAACACATCGGTTTTACAAGTGTCCCTGTGACAAGCGTCAAAACTTTTTCTCTTATAACTGCGCGAAAAGCATGTATTCTTGCTTAATACAACGAAACAAGCTGTTTTAGACCGAAACGAGCTTAATCAGAACACATCAGTTTTACGTGTTCCTTTGATACGCGTCAAAACTTTTTCTCTTATAACTGCGCGAAAAGCATGTATTCGTGCTTAATACAACGAAACAAGCTGTATAAGACCGAAACGAGCTATATCACAACACATCGGTTTTACAAGTGTTCCTCTGATACGCGTCAAAACGTTTTCTCTTATAGCTCCGCGAAAAGCATGTATTCTTGCTTAATACAATGAAACAAGCTGTTTTAGACGGAAACAAGCTAAATCACAGCACATCGGTATTACAAGTGTTCCGCTGATACGCGTCAAAACGTTTTCTCTTATAACTGTGCGAAAAGCATGTATTCTTGCTTAATACAACGAAACAAGTTGTTTTAGACCGAAACGAGCTAAATCACCACACATCGGTTTTACAAGTGTTCCTCTGATACGCGTCAAAACGTTTTCTCTTATAACTGCGCGAAAAGCTTGTATTCGTGCTTAATACAGCGAAACAAGCTGTTTTAGACCGAGACGAGCTAAATCACAACACATCGGTTTTACAAGTGTTCCTCTGATACGCGACAAAACTTTTTCTCTTATAACTGCGCGAAAAGCCTGTATTCGTGCTTATTACAACGAAACAAGCTGTTTTAGGCCAAGATGAGCTAAATCTGAACACATCGGATTTACAAGTGTCCCTGTGACACGCGTCAAAACTTTTTCTTTTATAACTGCGCGAAAAGCATGTATTCTTGCTTAATACAACGAAACAAGTTGTTTTAGACCGAAACGAGCTAATTCACAACACATCGGTTTTACAAGTGTTCCTCTGATACGCGTCAAAACTTTTTCTCTTATAACTGCGCGAAAAGCTTGTATTCGTGCCTAATACAACGAAACAAGCTGTTTTAGACCGAAACGAGCTTAATCACAACACATCAGTTTTACGTGTTCCTCTGATACGCATCAAAACTTTTTCTCTTATAACTGCGCGAAAAGCATGTATTCGTGCTTAATACAACGAAACAAGCTGTTTTAGACCGAAACGAACTATATCACAACACATCGGCTTTACAAGTGTTCCTCTGATACGCGTCAAAACATTTTCTCTTATAACTGCGCGAAAAGCATGTATTCATGCTTAATACAACGAAACAAGCTGTTTTAGTCCGAAACGAGTTAAATCACAACACATCGGTATTACAAGTGTTCGTCTGATACGCGTCAAAACTTTTTCTCTTATAACTGCGCGAAAAGCATGTATTCATGCTTAATACAACGAAACAAGCTGTTTTAGACCGAAACGAGCTATATCACAACACATCGGATTTACAAGTGTTCCTCTGATACGCGTCAAAACTTTTTCTCTTATAACTGCGCGAAAAGCATGTATTCGTGCTTAATACAACCAAACAAGCTGTTTTAGACCGAAACGAGCTAAATCACCACACATCGGTTTTACAAGTGTTCCTCTGATACGCGTCAAAACGTTTTCTCTTATAACTGCGCGAAAAGCTTGTATTCGTGCTTAATACAACGAAACAAGCTGTTTTAGACCGAGACGAGCTAAATCACAACACATCGGTTTTACAAGTGTTCCTCTGATACGCGACAAAACTTTTTCTCTTATAACTGCGCGAAAAGCCTGTATTCGTGCTTAACACAACGAAACAAGCTGTTTTAGGCCAAGATGAGCTAAATCTGAACACATCGAATTTACAAGTGTCCCTGTGACACGCGTCAAAACTTTTTCTCTTATAACTGCGCGAAAAGCATGTATTCTTGCTTAATACAACGAAACAAGTTGTTTTAGACCGAAACGAGCTAATTCACAACACATCGGTTTTACAAGTGTTCCTCTGATACGCGTCAAAACTTTTTCTCTTATAACTGCGCGAAAAGCTTGTATTCGTGCCTAATACAACGAAACAAGCTGTTTTAGACCGAAACGAGCTTAATCACAACACATCAGTTTTACGTGTTCCTCTGATACGCGTCAAAACTTTTTCTCTTATAACTGCACGAAAAGCATGTATTCGTGCTTAATACAACGAAACAAGCTGTTTTAGACCGAAACGAGCTATATCACAACACATCGGCTTTACAAGTGTTCCTCTGATACGCGTCAAAACATTTTCTCTTATAACTGCGCGAAAAGCATGTATTCATGCTTAATACAACGAAACAAGCTGTTTTAGTCCGAAACGAGTTAAATCACAACACATCGGTATTACAAGTGTTCCTCTGATACGCGTCAAAACTTTTTCTCTTATAACTGCGCGAAAAGCATGTATTCATGCTTAATACAACGAAACAAGCTGTTTTAGACCGAATCGAGCTATATCACAACACATCGGATTTACAAGTGTTCCTCTGATACGCGTCAAAACTTTTTCTCTTATAACTGCGCGAAAAGCATGTATTCGTGCTTAATACAACGAAACAAGCTGTTTTAGACCGAAACGAGCTAAATCACAACACATCAGTTTTACAAGTGTTCCTCTGATAAGCGTCAAAACTTTTTCTCTTATAACTGCGCGAAAAGCATGTATTCGTGCTTAATACAACGAAACAAGCTGTTTTAGAGCGAAACGAGCTAAATTACAACGCATCGGTTTTACAAGTGTTCCTCTGATACGCGACAAAACTTTTTCTCTTATAACTGCGCGAAAAGCCTGTATTCGTGCTTAATACAACGAAACAAGCTGTTTTAGACCGAAACGAGCTAAATCACAACACATCGGTTTTACAAGTTTTCCTCTGATACGCGTCAAAACTTTTTCTCTTATAACTGCGCGAAAAGCATGTATTCTTGCTTAATACAACGAAACAAGTTGTTTTAGACCGAAACGAGCTAATTCACAACACATCGGTTTTACAAGTGTTCCTCTGATACGCGTCAAAACTTTTTCTCTTATAACTGCGCGAAAAGCTTGTATTCGTGCCTAATACAACGAAACAAGCTGTTTTAGACCGAAACGAGCTTAATCACAACACATCAGTTTTACGTGTTCCTCTGATACGCATCAAAACTTTTTCTCTTATAACTGCGCGAAAAGCATGTATTCGTGCTTAATACAACGAAACAAGCTGTTTTAGACCGAAACGAACTATATCACAACACATCGGCTTTACAAGTGTTCCTCTGATACGCGTCAAAACATTTTCTCTTATAACTGCGCGAAAAGCATGTATTCATGCTTAATACAACGAAACAAGCTGTTTTAGTCCGAAACGAGTTAAATCACAACACATCGGTTTTACAAGTGTTCCTCTGATACGCGTCAAAACGTTTTCTCTTATAGCTCCGCGAAAAGCATGTATTCTTGCTTAATACAATGAAACAAGCTGTTTTAGACGGAAACAAGCTAAATCACAGCACATCGGTATTACAAGTGTTCCGCTGATACGCGTCAAAACGTTTTCTCTTATAACTGCGCGAAAAGCATGTATTCTTGCTTAATACAACGAAACAAGTTGTTTTAGACCGAAACGAGCTAAATCACCACACATCGGTTTTACAAGTGTTCCTCTGATACGCGTCAAAACGTTTTCTCTTATAACTGCGCGAAAAGCATGTATTCTTGCTTAATACAACGAAACAAGTTGTTTTAGACCGAAACGAGCTAAATCACCACACATCGGTTTTACAAGTGTTCCTCTGATACGCGTCAAAACGTTTTCTCTTATAACTGCGCGAAAAGCTTGTATTCGTGCTTAATACAACGAAACAAGCTGTTTTAGACCGAGACGAGCTAAATCACAACACATCGGTTTTACAAGTGTTCCTCTGATACGCGCCAAAACTTTTTCTCTTATAACTGCGCGAAAAGCCTGTATTCGTGCTTAATAGAACGAAACAAGCTGTTTTAAACCGAGATGAGCTAAATCTGAACACATCGGTTTTACAAGTGTCCCTGTGACAAGCGTCAAAACTTTTTCTCTTATAACTGCGCGAAAAGCATGTATTCTTGCTTCATACAACGAAACAAGCTGTTTTAGACCGAAACGAGCTTAATCAGAACACATCAGTTTTACGTGTTCCTTTGATACGCGTCAAAACTTTTTCTCTTATAACTGCGCGAAAAGCATGTATTCGTGCTTAATACAACGAAACAAGCTGTATAAGACCGAAACGAGCTATATCACAACACATCGGCTTTACAAGTGTTCCTCTGATACGCGTCAAAACATTTTCTCTTATAACTGCGCGAAAAGCATGTATTCGTGCTTAATACAACGAAACAAGCTGTTTTCCACCGAAACGAGCTAAATCACAACACATCGGTTTTACAAGTGTTCCTCTGATACGCGTCAAAACTTTTTCTCTTATAACTGCGCGAAAAGGATGTATTCATGCTTAATACAACGAAACAAGCTGTTTTAGACCGAAACGAGCTATATCACAACACATCGGTTTTACAAGTGTTCCTCTGATACGCGTCAAAACGTTTTCTCTTATAGCTCCGCGAAAAGCATGTATTCTTGCTTAATACAATGAAACAAGCTGTTTTAGACGGAAACAAGCTAAATCACAGCACATCGGTATTACAAGTGTTCCGCTGATACGCGTCAAAACGTTTTCTCTTATAACTGCGCGAAAAGCATGTATTCTTGCTTAATACAACGAAACAAGTTGTTTTAGACCGAAACGAGCTAAATCACCACACATCGGTTTTACAAGTGTTCCTCTGATACGCGTCAAAACGTTTTCTCTTATAACTGCGCGAAAAGCTTGTATTCGTGCTTAATACAACGAAACAAGCTGTTTTAGACCGAGAAGAGCTAAATCACAACACATCGGTTTTACAAGTGTTCCTCTGATACGCGACAAAACTTTTTCTCTTATAACTGCGCGAAAAGCCTGTATTCGTGCTTAATACAACGAAACAAGCTGTTTTAGGCCAAGATGAGCTAAATCTGAACACATCGGATTTACAAGTGTCCCTGTGACACGCGTCAAAACTTTTTCTTTTATAACTGCGCGAAAAGCATGTATTCTTGCTTAATACAACGAAACAAGTTGTTTTAGACCGAAACGAGCTAATTCACAACACATCGGTTTTACAAGTGTTCCTCTGATACGCGTCAAAACTTTTTCTCTTATAACTGCGCGAAAAGCTTGTATTCGTGCCTAATACAACGAAACAAGCTGTTTTAGACCGAAACGAGCTTAATCACAACACATCAGTTTTACGTGTTCCTCTGATACGCATCAAAACTTTTTCTCTTATAACTGCGCGCAAAGCATGTATTCGTGCTTAATACAACGAAACAAGCTGTTTTAGACCGAAACGAACTATATCACAACACATCGGCTTTACAAGTGTTCCTTTGATACGCGTCAAAACATTTTCTCTTATAACTGCGCGAAAAGCATGTATTCATGCTTAATACAACGAAACAAGCTGTTTTAGTCCGAAACGAGTTAAATCACAACACATCGGTATTACAAGTGTTCCTCTGATACGCGTCAAAACTTTTTCTCTTATAACTGCGCGTAAAGCATGTATTCATGCTTAATACAACGAAACAAGCTGTTTTAGACCGAAACGAGCTATATCACAACACATCGGATTTACAAGTGTTCCTCTGATACGCGTCAAAACTTTTTCTCTTATAACTGCGCGAAAAGCATGTATTCGTGCTTAATACAACGAAACAAGCTGTTTTAGACCGAAACGAGCTAAATCACAACACATCAGTTTTACAAGTGTTCCTCTGATAAGCGTCAAAACTTTTTCTCTTATAACTGCGCGAAAAGCATGTATTCGTGCTTAATACAACGAAACAAGCTGTTTTAGAGCGAAACGAGCTAAATTACAACACATCGGTTTTACAAGTGTTCCTCTGATACGCGACAAAACTTTTTCTCTTATAACTGCGCGAAAAGCCTGTATTCGTGCTTAATACAACGAAACAAGCTGTTTTAGGCCAAGATGAGCTAAATCTGAACACATCGGATTTACAAGTGTCCCTGTGACACGCGTCAAAACTTTTTCTTTTATAACTGCGCGAAAAGCATGTATTCTTGCTTAATACAACGAAACAAGTTGTTTTAGACCGAAACGAGCTAATTCACAACACATCGGTTTTACAAGTGTTCCTCTGATACGCGTCAAAACTTTTTCTCTTATAACTGCGCGAAAAGCTTGTATTCGTGCCTAATACAACGAAACAAGCTGTTTTAGACCGAAACGAGCTTAATCACAACACATCAGTTTTACGTGTTCCTCTGATACGCATCAAAACTTTTTCTCTTATAACTGCGCGAAAAGCATGTATTCTTGCTTAATACAACGAAACAAGCTGTTTTAGACCGAAACGAACTATATCACAACACATCGGCTTTACAAGTGTTCCTCTGATACGCGTCAAAACATTTTCTCTTATAACTGCGCGAAAAGCATGTATTCATGCTTAATACAACGAAACAAGCTGTTTTAGTCCGAAACGAGTTAAATCACAACACATCGGTATTACAAGTGTTCCTCTGATACGCGTCAAAACTTTTTCTCTTATAACTGCGCGAAAAGCATGTATTCATGCTTAATACAACGAAACAAGCTGTTTTAGACCGAAACGAGCTATATCACAACACATCGGATTTACAAGTGTTCCTCTGATACGCGTCAAAACTTTTTCTCTTATAACTGCGCGAAAAGCATATATTCGTGCTTAATACAACGAAACAAGCTGTTTTAGACCGAAACGAGCTATTTCACAACACATCGGTTTTACAAGTGTTCCTCTGATACGCGACAAAACTTGTTCTCTTATAACTGCGCGAAAAGCCTGTATTCGTGCTTAATACAACGAAACAAGCTGTTTTAGACCGAAACGAGCTATATCACAACACATCGGTTTTACGTGTTCCTCTGATACGCGTCAAAACGTTTTCTCATAACTCCGCGAAAAGCATGTATTCTTGCTTGATACAACGAAACAAGCTGTTTTAGACCGAAACGAACTAAATCACCACACATCGGTTTTACAAGTGTTCCTCTGATACGCGTCAAAACTTTTTCTTTTATAACTGCGCGAAAAGCATGTATTCTTGCTTAATACAACGAAACAAGCTGTTTTAGACCGAAACGAGCTATATCACAACACATCGGTTTTACAAGTGTTCCTCTGATACGCGTCAAAACTTTTTCTCTTATAACTGCGCGAAAAGCATGTATTCGTGCTTAATACAACGAAACAAGTTGTTTTAGACCGAAACGAGCTATATCACAACACATTGGCTTTACAAGTGTTCCTCTGATACGCGTCAAAACATGTTCTCTTATAACTGCGCGAAAAGCATGTATTCGTGCTTAATACAACGAAACAAGCTGTTTTAGACCGAAACGAGCTAAATCACAACACATCGGTTTTACAAGTGTTCCTCTGATACGCGTCAAAACATGTTCTCTTATAACTGCGCGAAAAGCATGTATTCGTGCTTAGTACAACGAAACAAGCTGTTTTAGACCGAAACGAGCTAAATCACAACACATCGGTTTTACAAGTGTTCCTCTGATACGCGTCAAAACTTTTTCTCTTATAACTGCGCGAAAAGCATGTATTCGTGCTTAATACAACGAAACAAGCTGTTTTAGACCGAAACGAGCTAAATCACAACACATCGGTTTTACAAGTGTTCCTCTGATACGCGTCAAAACTTTTTCTCTTATAACTGCGCGAAAAGAATGTATTCGTGCTTAATACAACGAAACAAGCTGTTTTAGACCGAAACGAGCGAAATCACAACACATCGGTTTTACAAGTGTTCCTCTGATACGCGTCAAAACTTTTTCTATTATAACTGCGCGAAAAGCATGTATTCGTGCTTAATACAACGAAACAAGCTGTTTTAGACCGAAACGAGCTAAATCACAACACATCGGTTTTACAAGTGTTCCTCTGATACGCGCCAAAACTTTTTCTCTTATAACTGCGCGAAAAGCATGTATTCGTGCTTAATACAACGAAACAAGCTGTTTTAGACCGAAACGAGCTAAATCACCACACATCGGTTTTACAAGTGTTCCTCTGATACGCGTCAAAACGTTTTCTCTTATAACTGCGCGAAAAGCTTGTATTCGTGCTTAATACAACGAAACAAGCTGTTTTAGACCGAGACGAGCTAAATCACAACACATCGGTTTTACAAGTGTTCCTCTGATACGCGACAAAACTTTTTCTCTTATAACTGCGCGAAAAGCCTGTATTCGTGCTTAACACAACGAAACAAGCTGTATTAGGCCAAGATGAGCTAAATCTGAACACATCGGATTTACAAGTGTCCCTGTGACACGCGTCAAAACTTTTTCTCTTATAACTGCGCGAAAAGCATGTATTCTTGCTTAACACAACGAAACAAGTTGTTTTAGACCGAAACGAGCTAATTCACAACACATCGGTTTTACAAGTGTTCCTCTGATACGCGTCAAAACTTTTTCTCTTATAACTGCGCGAAAAGCTTGTATTCGTGCCTAATACAACGAAACAAGCTGTTTTAGACCGAAACGAGCTTAATCACAACACATCAGTTTTACGTGTTCCTCTGATACGCGTCAAAACTTTTTCTCTTATAACTGCACGAAAAGCATGTATTCGTGCTTAATACAACGAAACAAGCTGTTTTAGACCGAAACGAGCTATATCACAACACATCGGCTTTACAAGTGTTCCTCTGATACGCGTCAAAACATTTTCTCTTATAACTGCGCGAAAAGCATGTATTCATGCTTAATACAACGAAACAAGCTGTTTTAGTCCGAAACGAGTTAAATCACAACACATCGGTATTACAAGTGTTCCTCTGATACGCGTCAAAACTTTTTCTCTTATAACTGCGCGAAAAGCATGTATTCATGCTTAATACAACGAAACAAGCTGTTTTAGACCGAATCGAGCTATATCACAACACATCGGATTTACAAGTGTTCCTCTGATACGCGTCAAAACTTTTTCTCTTATAACTGCGCGAAAAGCATGTATTCGTGCTTAATACAACGAAACAAGCTGTTTTAGACCGAAACGAGCTAAATCACAACACATCAGTTTTACAAATGTTCCTCTGATAAGCGTCAAAACTTTTTCTCTTATAACTGCGCGAAAAGCATGTATTCGTGCTTAATACAACGAAACAAGCTGTTTTAGAGCGAAACGAGCTAAATTACAACACATCGGTTTTACAAGTGTTCCTCTGATACGCGACAAAACTTTTTCTCTTATAACTGCGCGAAAAGCCTGTATTCGTGCTTAATACAACGAAACAAGCTGTTTTAGACCGAAACGAGCTAAATCACAACACATCGGTTTTACAAGTTTTCCTCTGATACGCGTCAAAACTTTTTCTCTTATAACTGCGCGAAAAGCTTGTATTCGGGCTTAATACAACGAAACAAGCTGTTTCAGACCGAAACGAGCTAAATCACAACACATCGGTTTTACAAGTGTCCATGTGATACGCGCCAAAACTTTTTCTCTTATAACTGCGCGAAAAGCCTGTATTCGTGCTTAATAGAACGAAACAAGCTGTTTTAAACCGAGATGAGCTAAATCTGAACACATCGGTTTTACAAGTGTCCCTGTGACAAGCGTCAAAACTTTTTCTCTTATAACTGCGCGAAAAGCATGTATTCTTGCTTAATACAACGAAACAAGCTGTTTTAGACCGAAACGAGCTTAATCAGAACACATCAGTTTTACGTGTTCCTTTGATACGCGTCAAAACTTTTTCTCTTATAACTGCGCGAAAAGCATGTATTCGTGCTTAATACAACGAAACAAGCTGTATAAGACCGAAACGAGCTATATCACAACACATCGGTTTTACAAGTGTTCCTCTGATACGCGTCAAAACGTTTTCTCTTATAGCTCCGCGAAAAGCATGTATTCTTGCTTAATACAATGAAACAAGCTGTTTTAGACGGAAACAAGCTAAATCACAGCACATCGGTATTACAAGTGTTCCGCTGATACGCGTCAAAACGTTTTCTCTTATAACTGTGCGAAAAGCATGTATTCTTGCTTAATACAACGAAACAAGTTGTTTTAGACCGAAACGAGCTAAATCACCACACATCGGTTTTACAAGTGTTCCTCTGATACGCGTCAAAACGTTTTCTCTTATAACTGCGCGAAAAGCTTGTATTCGTGCTTAATACAGCGAAACAAGCTGTTTTAGACCGAGACGAGCTAAATCACAACACATCGGTTTTACAAGTGTTCCTCTGATACGCGACAAAACTTTTTCTCTTATAACTGCGCGAAAAGCCTGTATTCGTGCTTATTACAACGAAACAAGCTGTTTTAGGCCAAGATGAGCTAAATCTGAACACATCGGATTTACAAGTGTCCCTGTGACACGCGTCAAAACTTTTTCTTTTATAACTGCGCGAAAAGCATGTATTCTTGCTTAATACAACGAAACAAGTTGTTTTAGACCGAAACGAGCTAATTCACAACACATCGGTTTTACAAGTGTTCCTCTGATACGCGTCAAAACTTTTTCTCTTATAACTGCGCGAAAAGCTTGTATTCGTGCCTAATACAACGAAACAAGCTGTTTTAGACCGAAACGAGCTTAATCACAACACATCAGTTTTACGTGTTCCTCTGATACGCATCAAAACTTTTTCTCTTATAACTGCGCGAAAAGCATGTATTCGTGCTTAATACAACGAAACAAGCTGTTTTAGACCGAAACGAACTATATCACAACACATCGGCTTTACAAGTGTTCCTCTGATACGCGTCAAAACATTTTCTCTTATAACTGCGCGAAAAGCATGTATTCATGCTTAATACAACGAAACAAGCTGTTTTAGTCCGAAACGAGTTAAATCACAACACATCGGTATTACAAGTGTTCGTCTGATACGCGTCAAAACTTTTTCTCTTATAACTGCGCGAAAAGCATGTATTCATGCTTAATACAACGAAACAAGCTGTTTTAGACCGAAACGAGCTATATCACAACACATCGGATTTACAAGTGTTCCTCTGATACGCGTCAAAACTTTTTCTCTTATAACTGCGCGAAAAGCATGTATTCGTGCTTAATACAACCAAACAAGCTGTTTTAGACCGAAACGAGCTAAATCACCACACATCGGTTTTACAAGTGTTCCTCTGATACGCGTCAAAACGTTTTCTCTTATAACTGCGCGAAAAGCTTGTATTCGTGCTTAATACAACGAAACAAGCTGTTTTAGACCGAGACGAGCTAAATCACAACACATCGGTTTTACAAGTGTTCCTCTGATACGCGACAAAACTTTTTCTCTTATAACTGCGCGAAAAGCCTGTATTCGTGCTTAACACAACGAAACAAGCTGTTTTAGGCCAAGATGAGCTAAATCTGAACACATCGAATTTACAAGTGTCCCTGTGACACGCGTCAAAACTTTTTCTCTTATAACTGCGCGAAAAGCATGTATTCTTGCTTAATACAACGAAACAAGTTGTTTTAGACCGAAACGAGCTAATTCACAACACATCGGTTTTACAAGTGTTCCTCTGATACGCGTCAAAACTTTTTCTCTTATAACTGCGCGAAAAGCTTGTATTCGTGCCTAATACAACGAAACAAGCTGTTTTAGACCGAAACGAGCTTAATCACAACACATCAGTTTTACGTGTTCCTCTGATACGCGTCAAAACTTTTTCTCTTATAACTGCACGAAAAGCATGTATTCGTGCTTAATACAACGAAACAAGCTGTTTTAGACCGAAACGAGCTATATCACAACACATCGGCTTTACAAGTGTTCCTCTGATACGCGTCAAAACATTTTCTCTTATAACTGCGCGAAAAGCATGTATTCATGCTTAATACAACGAAACAAGCTGTTTTAGTCCGAAACGAGTTAAATCACAACACATCGGTATTACAAGTGTTCCTCTGATACGCGTCAAAACTTTTTCTCTTATAACTGCGCGAAAAGCATGTATTCATGCTTAATACAACGAAACAAGCTGTTTTAGACCGAATCGAGCTATATCACAACACATCGGATTTACAAGTGTTCCTCTGATACGCGTCAAAACTTTTTCTCTTATAACTGCGCGAAAAGCATGTATTCGTGCTTAATACAACGAAACAAGCTGTTTTAGACCGAAACGAGCTAAATCACAACACATCAGTTTTACAAGTGTTCCTCTGATAAGCGTCAAAACTTTTTCTCTTATAACTGCGCGAAAAGCATGTATTCGTGCTTAATACAACGAAACAAGCTGTTTTAGAGCGAAACGAGCTAAATTACAACGCATCGGTTTTACAAGTGTTCCTCTGATACGCGACAAAACTTTTTCTCTTATAACTGCGCGAAAAGCCTGTATTCGTGCTTAATACAACGAAACAAGCTGTTTTAGACCGAAACGAGCTAAATCACAACACATCGGTTTTACAAGTTTTCCTCTGATACGCGTCAAAACTTTTTCTCTTATAACTGCGCGAAAAGCATGTATTCTTGCTTAATACAACGAAACAAGTTGTTTTAGACCGAAACGAGCTAATTCACAACACATCGGTTTTACAAGTGTTCCTCTGATACGCGTCAAAACTTTTTCTCTTATAACTGCGCGAAAAGCTTGTATTCGTGCCTAATACAACGAAACAAGCTGTTTTAGACCGAAACGAGCTTAATCACAACACATCAGTTTTACGTGTTCCTCTGATACGCATCAAAACTTTTTCTCTTATAACTGCGCGAAAAGCATGTATTCGTGCTTAATACAACGAAACAAGCTGTTTTAGACCGAAACGAACTATATCACAACACATCGGCTTTACAAGTGTTCCTCTGATACGCGTCAAAACATTTTCTCTTATAACTGCGCGAAAAGCATGTATTCATGCTTAATACAACGAAACAAGCTGTTTTAGTCCGAAACGAGTTAAATCACAACACATCGGTTTTACAAGTGTTCCTCTGATACGCGTCAAAACGTTTTCTCTTATAGCTCCGCGAAAAGCATGTATTCTTGCTTAATACAATGAAACAAGCTGTTTTAGACGGAAACAAGCTAAATCACAGCACATCGGTATTACAAGTGTTCCGCTGATACGCGTCAAAACGTTTTCTCTTATAACTGCGCGAAAAGCATGTATTCTTGCTTAATACAACGAAACAAGTTGTTTTAGACCGAAACGAGCTAAATCACCACACATCGGTTTTACAAGTGTTCCTCTGATACGCGTCAAAACGTTTTCTCTTATAACTGCGCGAAAAGCATGTATTCTTGCTTAATACAACGAAACAAGTTGTTTTAGACCGAAACGAGCTAAATCACCACACATCGGTTTTACAAGTGTTCCTCTGATACGCGTCAAAACGTTTTCTCTTATAACTGCGCGAAAAGCTTGTATTCGTGCTTAATACAACGAAACAAGCTGTTTTAGACCGAGACGAGCTAAATCACAACACATCGGTTTTACAAGTGTTCCTCTGATACGCGCCAAAACTTTTTCTCTTATAACTGCGCGAAAAGCCTGTATTCGTGCTTAATAGAACGAAACAAGCTGTTTTAAACCGAGATGAGCTAAATCTGAACACATCGGTTTTACAAGTGTCCCTGTGACAAGCGTCAAAACTTTTTCTCTTATAACTGCGCGAAAAGCATGTATTCTTGCTTCATACAACGAAACAAGCTGTTTTAGACCGAAACGAGCTTAATCAGAACACATCAGTTTTACGTGTTCCTTTGATACGCGTCAAAACTTTTTCTCTTATAACTGCGCGAAAAGCATGTATTCGTGCTTAATACAACGAAACAAGCTGTATAAGACCGAAACGAGCTATATCACAACACATCGGCTTTACAAGTGTTCCTCTGATACGCGTCAAAACATTTTCTCTTATAACTGCGCGAAAAGCATGTATTCGTGCTTAATACAACGAAACAAGCTGTTTTCCACCGAAACGAGCTAAATCACAACACATCGGTTTTACAAGTGTTCCTCTGATACGCGTCAAAACTTTTTCTCTTATAACTGCGCGAAAAGGATGTATTCATGCTTAATACAACGAAACAAGCTGTTTTAGACCGAAACGAGCTATATCACAACACATCGGTTTTACAAGTGTTCCTCTGATACGCGTCAAAACGTTTTCTCTTATAGCTCCGCGAAAAGCATGTATTCTTGCTTAATACAATGAAACAAGCTGTTTTAGACGGAAACAAGCTAAATCACAGCACATCGGTATTACAAGTGTTCCGCTGATACGCGTCAAAACGTTTTCTCTTATAACTGCGCGAAAAGCATGTATTCTTGCTTAATACAACGAAACAAGTTGTTTTAGACCGAAACGAGCTAAATCACCACACATCGGTTTTACAAGTGTTCCTCTGATACGCGTCAAAACGTTTTCTCTTATAACTGCGCGAAAAGCTTGTATTCGTGCTTAATACAACGAAACAAGCTGTTTTAGACCGAGAAGAGCTAAATCACAACACATCGGTTTTACAAGTGTTCCTCTGATACGCGACAAAACTTTTTCTCTTATAACTGCGCGAAAAGCCTGTATTCGTGCTTAATACAACGAAACAAGCTGTTTTAGGCCAAGATGAGCTAAATCTGAACACATCGGATTTACAAGTGTCCCTGTGACACGCGTCAAAACTTTTTCTTTTATAACTGCGCGAAAAGCATGTATTCTTGCTTAATACAACGAAACAAGTTGTTTTAGACCGAAACGAGCTAATTCACAACACATCGGTTTTACAAGTGTTCCTCTGATACGCGTCAAAACTTTTTCTCTTATAACTGCGCGAAAAGCTTGTATTCGTGCCTAATACAACGAAACAAGCTGTTTTAGACCGAAACGAGCTTAATCACAACACATCAGTTTTACGTGTTCCTCTGATACGCATCAAAACTTTTTCTCTTATAACTGCGCGCAAAGCATGTATTCGTGCTTAATACAACGAAACAAGCTGTTTTAGACCGAAACGAACTATATCACAACACATCGGCTTTACAAGTGTTCCTCTGATACGCGTCAAAACATTTTCTCTTATAACTGCGCGAAAAGCATGTATTCATGCTTAATACAACGAAACAAGCTGTTTTAGTCCGAAACGAGTTAAATCACAACACATCGGTATTACAAGTGTTCCTCTGATACGCGTCAAAACTTTTTCTCTTATAACTGCGCGAAAAGCATGTATTCATGCTTAATACAACGAAACAAGCTGTTTTAGACCGAAACGAGCTATATCACAACACATCGGATTTACAAGTGTTCCTCTGATACGCGTCAAAACTTTTTCTCTTATAACTGCGCGAAAAGCATGTATTCGTGCTTAATACAACCAAACAAGCTGTTTTAGACCGAAACGAGCTAAATCACAACACATCAGTTTTACAAGTGTTCCTCTGATAAGCGTCCAAACTTTTTCTCTTATAACTGCGCGAAAAGCATGTATTCGTGCTTAATACAACGAAACAAGCTGTTTTAGAGCGAAACGAGCTAAATTACAACACATCGGTTTTACAAGTGTTCCTCTGATACGCGACAAAACTTTTTCTCTTATAACTGTGCGAAAAGCCTGTATTCGTGCTTAATACAACGAAACAAGCTGTTTTAGGCCAAGATGAGCTAAATCTGAACACATCGGATTTACAAGTGTCCCTGTGACACGCGTCAAAACTTTTTCTTTTATAACTGCGCGAAAAGCATGTATTCTTGCTTAATACAACGAAACAAGTTGTTTTAGACCGAAACGAGCTAATTCACAACACATCGGTTTTACAAGTGTTCCTCTGATACGCGTCAAAACTTTTTCTCTTATAACTGCGCGAAAAGCTTGTATTCGTGCCTAATACAACGAAACAAGCTGTTTTAGACCGAAACGAGCTTAATCACAACACATCAGTTTTACGTGTTCCTCTGATACGCATCAAAACTTTTTCTCTTATAACTGCGCGAAAAGCATGTATTCGTGCTTAATACAACGAAACAAGCTGTTTTAGACCGAAACGAACTATATCACAACACATCGGCTTTACAAGTGTTCCTCTGATACGCGTCAAAACATTTTCTCTTATAACTGCGCGAAAAGCATGTATTCATGCTTAATACAACGAAACAAGCTGTTTTAGTCCGAAACCAGTTAAATCACAACACATCGGTATTACAAGTGTTCCTCTGATACGCGTCAAAACTTTTTCTCTTATAACTGCGCGAAAAGCATGTATTCATGCTTAATACAACGAAACAAGCTGTTTTAGACCGAAACGAGCTATATCACAACACATCGGATTTACAAGTGTTCCTCTGATACGCGTCAAAACTTTTTCTCTTATAACTGCGCGAAAAGCATGTATTCGTGCTTAATACAACGAAACAAGCTGTTTTAGACCGAAACGAGCTAAATCACAACACATCAGTTTTACAAGTGTTCCTCTGATAAGCGTCAAAACTTTTTCTCTTATAACTGCGCGAAAAGCATGTATTCGTGCTTAATACAACGAAACAAGCTGTTTTAGAGCGAAACGAGCTAAATTACAACACATCGGTTTTACAAGTGTTCCTCTGATACGCGACAAAACTTTTTCTCTATAACTGCGCGAAAAGCCTGTATTCGTGCTTAATACAACGAAACAAGCTGTTTTAAACCGAAACGAGCTAAATCACAACACATCGGTTTTACAAGTGTTCCTCTGATACGCGACAAAACTTTTTCTCTTATAACTGCGCGAAAAGCCTGTATTCGTGCTTAATACAACGAAACAAGCTGTTTTAGGCCAAGATGAGCTAAATCTGAACACATCGGATTTACAAGTGTCCCTGTGACACGCGTCAAAACTTTTTCTCTTATAACTGCGCGAAAAGCATGTATTCTTGCTTAATACAACGAAACAAGTTGTTTTAGACCGAAACGAGCTAATTCACAACACATCGGTTTTACAAGTGTTCCTCTGATACGCGTCAAACTTTTTCTCTTATAACTGCGCGAAAAGCTTGTATTCGTGCCTAATACAACGAAACAAGCTGTTTTAGACCGAAACAAGCTTAATCACAACACATCAGTTTTACGTGTTCCTCTGATACGCGTCAAAACTTTTTCTCTTATAACTGCGCGAAAAGCATGTATTCGTGCTTAATACAACGAAACAAGCTGTTTTAGACCGAAACGAGCTATATCACAACACATCGGCTTTACAAGTGTTCCTCTGATACGCGTCAAAACATTTTCTCTTATAACTGCGCGAAAAGCATGTATTCATGCTTAATACAACGAAACAAGCTGTTTTAGTCCGAAACGAGTTAAATCACAACACATCGGTATTACAAGTGTTCCTCTGATACGCGTCAAAACTTTTTCTCTTATAACTGCGCGAAAAGCATGTATTCATGCTTAATACAACGAAACAAGCTGTTTTAGACCGAAACGAGCTATATCACAACACATCGGATTTACAAGTGTTCCTCTGAAACGCGTCAAAACTTTTTCTCTTATAACTGCGCGAAAAGCATGTATTCGTGCTTAATACAACGAAACAAGCTGTTTTAGGCCGAAACGAGCTAAATCACAACACATCAGTTTTACAAGTGTTCCTCTGATAAGCGTCAAAACTTTTTCTCTTATAACTGCGCGAAAAGCATGTATTCGTGCTTAATACAACGAAACAAGCTGTTTTAGAGCGAAACGAGCTAAATTACAACACATCGGTTTTACAAGTGTTCCTCTGATACGCGACAAAACTTTTTCTCTTATAACTGCGCGAAAAGCCTGTATTCATGCTTAATACAACGAAACAAGCTGTTTTAGACCGAAACGAGCTAAATCACAACACATCGGTTTTACAAGTTTTCCTCTGATACGCGTCAAAACTTTTTCTCTTATAACTGCGCGAAAAGCTTGTATTCGGGCTTAATACAACGAAACAAGCTGTTTCAGACCGAAACGAGCTAAATCACAACACATCGGTTTTACAAGTGTCCATGTGATACGCGCCTAAACTTTTTCTCCTATAACTGCGCGAAAAGCCTGTATTCGTGCTTAATAGAACGAAACAAGCTGTTTTAAACCGAGATGAGCTAAATCTGAACACATCGGTTTTACAAGCGTCCCTGTGACAAGCGTCAAAACTTTTTCTCTTATAACTGCGCGAAAAGCATGTATTCTTGCTTAATACAACGAAACAAGCTGTTTTAGACCGAAACGAGCTTAATCAGAACACATCAGTTTTACGTGTTCCTTTGATACGCGTCAAAACTTTTTCTCTTATAACTGCGCGAAAAGCATGTATTCGTGCTTAATACAACGAAACAAGCTGTATAAGACCGAAACGAGCTATATCACAACACATCGGCTTTACAAGTGTTCCTCTGATACGCGTCAAAACATTTTCTCTTATAACTGCGCGAAAAGCATGTATTCGTGCTTAATACAACGAAACAAGCTGTTTTCGACCGAAACGAGCTAAATCACAACACATCGGTTTTACAAGTGTTCCTCTGATACGCGTCAAAACTTTTTCTCTTATAACTGCGCGAAAAGCATGTATTCATGCCTAATACAACGAAACAAGCTGTTTTAGACCGAAACGAGCTATATCACAACACATCGGTTTTACAAGTGTTCCTCTGATACGCGTCAAAACGTTTTCTCTTATAGCTCCGCGAAAAGCATGTATTCTTGCTTAATACAATGAAACAAGCTGTTTTAGACGGAAACAAGCTAAATCACAGCACATCGGTATTACAAGTGTTCCGCTGATACGCGTCAAAACCTTTTCTCTTATAACTGCGCGAAAAGCATGTATTCTTGCTTAATACAACGAAACAAGTTGTTTTAGACCGAAACGAGCTAAATCACCACACATCGGTTTTACAAGTGTTCCTCTGATACGCGTCAAAACGTTTTCTCTTATAACTGCGCGAAAAGCTTGTATTCGTGCTTAATACAACGAAACAAGCTGTTTTAGACCGAGACGAGCTAAATCACAACACATCGGTTTTACAAGTGTTCCACTGATACGCGAAAAAACTTTTTCTCTTATAACTGCGCGAAAAGCCTGTATTCGTGCTTAATACAACGAAACAAGCTGTTTTAGGCCAAGATGAGCTAAATCAGAACACATCGGATTTACAAGTGTCCCTGTGACACGCGTCAAAACTTTTTCTCTTATAACTGCGCGAAAAGCATGTATTCTTGCTTAATACAACGAAACAAGTTGTTTTAGACCGAAACGAGCTAATTCACAACACATCGGTTTTACAAGTGTTCCTCTGATACGCGTCAAAACTTTTTCTCTTATAACTGCGCGAAAAGCTTGTATTCGTGCCTAATACAACGAAACAAGTTGTTTTAGACCGAAACGAGCTTAATCACAACACATCAGTTTTACGTGTTCCTCTGATACGCATCAAAACTTTTTCTCTTATAACTGCGCGAAAAGCATGTATTCATGCCTAATACAACGAAACAAGCTGTTTTAGACCGAAACGAGCTATATCACAACACATCGGCTTTACAAGTGTTCCTCTGATACGCGTCAAAACATTTTCTCTTATAACTGCGCGAAAAGCATGTATTCATGCTTAATACAACGAAACAATCTGTTTTAGTCCGAAACGAGTTAAATCACAACACATCGGTATTACAAGTGTTCCTCTGATACGCGTCAAAACTTTTTCTCTTATTACTGCGCGAAAAGCATGTATTCATGCTTAATACAACGAAACAAGTTGTTTTAGACCGAAACGAGCTATATCACAACACATCGGATTTACAAGTGTTCCTCTGATAAGCGTCAAAACTTTTTCTCTTATAACTGCGCGAAAAGCATGTATTCGTGCTTAATACAACGAAACAAGCTGTTTTAGAGCGAAACGAGCTAAATTACAACACATCGGTCTTACAAGTGTTCCTCTGATACGCGTCAAAACTTTTTCTCTTATAACTGCGCGAAAAGCATGTATTCGTGCTTAATACAACGAAACAAGCTGTTTTAGAGCGAAACGAGCTAAATTACAACACATCGGTTTTACAAGTGTTCCTCTGATACGCGTCAAAACTTTTTCTCTTATAACTGCGCGAAAAGCCTGTACTCGTGCTTAATAGAACGAAACAAGCTGTTTTAGACCGAGATGAGCTAAATCTGAACACATCGGTTTTACAAGTGTCCCTGTGACACGCGTCAAAACTTTTTCTCTTATAACTGCGCGAAAAGCATGTATTCTTGCTTAATACAACGAAACAAGCTGTTTTAGACTGAAACGAGCTAAATCACAACACATCGGTTTTACAAGTGTTCCTCTGATACGCGTCAAAACTTTTTCTCTTATAACTGCGCGAAAAGCATGTATTCGTGCTTAATACAACGAAACAAGCTGTTTTAGACCGAAACGAGCTAAATCACAGCACATCGGTATTACAAGTGTTCCTCTGATACGCGTCAAAACGTTTTCTCTTATAACTGCGCGAAAAGCATATATTCGTGCTTAATACAACGAAACAAGCTGTTTTAGACCGAAACGAGCTATATCAGAACACATCGGTTTTACAAGTGTTCCTCTGATACGCGTCAAAACTTTTTCACTTATAACTGCGCGAAAAGCATGTATTCGTGCTTAATACAACGAAACAAGCTGTTTTAGACCGAAACGAGCTATTTCACAACACATCGGTTTTACAAGTGTTCCTCTGATACGCGACAAAACTTGTTCTCTTATAACTGGGCGAAAAGCCTGTATTCGTGCTTAATACAATGAAACAAGCTGTTTTAGGCCAAGATGAGCTAAATCTGAACACATCGGTTTTACAAGTGTCCCTGTGACACGCGTCAAAACTTTTTCTCTTATAACTGCGCGAAAAGCATGTATTCTTGCTTAATACAGCGAAACAAGCTGTTTTAGACCGAAACGAGCTAAATCACAACACATCGGTTTTACAAGTGTTCCTCTGATACGCGTCAAAACTTTTTCTCTTATAACTGCGCGAAAAGCTTGTATTCGTGCCTAATACAACGAAACAAGTTGTTTTAGACCGAAACGAGCTTAATCACAAGACATCAGTTTTACGTGTTCCTCTGATACGCATCAAAACTTTTTCTCTTATAACTGCGCGAAAAGCATGTATTCATGCCTAATACAACGAAACAAGCTGTTTTAGACCGAAACGAGCTATATCACAACACATCGGCTTTACAAGTGTTCCTCTGATACGCGTCAAAACATTTTCTCTTATAACTGCGCGAAAAGCATGTATTCATGCTTAATACAACGAAACAAGCTGTTTTAGTCCGAAACGAGTTAAATCACAACACATCGGTATTACAAGTGTTCCTCTGATACGCGTCAAAACTTTTTCTCTTATAACTGCGCGAAAAGCATGTATTCATGCTTAATACAACGAAACAAGTTGTTTTAGACCGAAACGAGCTATATCACAACACATCGGATTTACAAGTGTTCCTCTGATAAGCGTCAAAACTTTTTCTCTTATAACTGCGCGAAAAGCATGTATTCTTGCTTAATACAACGAAACAAGTTGTTTTAGAGCGAAACGAGCTAAATTACAACACATCGGTCTTACAAGTGTTCCTCTGATACGCGTCAAAACTTTTTCTCTTATAACTGCGCGAAAAGCATGTATTCGTGCTTAATACAACGAAACAAGCTGTTTTAGAGCGAAACGAGCTAAATTACAACACATCGGTTTTACAAGTGTTCCTCTGATACGCGTCAAAACTTTTTCTCTTATAACTGCGCGAAAAGCCTGTACTCGTGCTTAATAGAACGAAACAAGCTGTTTTAGACCGAGATGAGCTAAATCTGAACACATCGGTTTTACAAGTGTCCCTGTGACACGCGTCAAAACTTTTTCTCTTATAACTGCGCGAAAAGCATGTATTCTTGCTTAATACAACGAAACAAGCTGTTTTAGACTGAAACGAGCTAAATCACAACACATCGGTTTTACAAGTGTTCCTCTGATACGCGTCAAAACTTTTTCTCTTATAACTGCGCGAAAAGCATGTATTCGTGCTTAATACAACGAAACAAGCTGTTTTAGACCGAAACGAGCTAAATCACAGCACATCGGTATTACAAGTGTTCCTCTGATACGCGTCAAAACGTTTTCTCTTATAACTGCGCGAAAAGCATATATTCGTGCTTAATACAACGAAACAAGCTGTTTTAGACCGAAACGAGCTATATCAGAACACATCGGTTTTACAAGTGTTCCTCTGATACGCGTCAAAACTTTTTCACTGATAACTGCGCGAAAAGCATGTATTCGTGCTTAATACAACGAAACAAGCTGTTTTAGACCGAAACGAGCTATTTCACAACACATCGGTTTTACAAGTGTTCCTCTGATACGCGACAAAACTTGTTCTCTTATAACTGGGCGAAAAGCCTGTATTCGTGCTTAATACAACGAAACAAGCTGTTTTAGGCCAAGATGAGCTAAATCTGAACACATCGGTTTTACAAGTGTCCCTGTGACACGCGTCAAAACTTTTTCTCTTATAACTGCGCGAAAAGCATGTATTCTTGCTTAATACAGCGAAACAAGCTGTTTTAGACCGAAACGAGCTAAATCACAACACATCGGTTTTACAAGTGTTCCTCTGATACGCGTCAAAACTTTTTCTCTTATAACTGCGCGAAAAGCTTGTATTCGTGCCTAATACAACGAAACAAGCTGTTTTAGACCGAAACGTGTTCCTCTGATACGCGTCAAAACTTTTTCTCTTATAACTGCGCGAAAAGCATTTATTCGTGCCTAATACAACGAAACAAGCTGTTTTAGACCGAAACGAGCTATATCACAACGCATCGGCTTTACAAGTGTTCCTCTGATACGCGTCAAAACATTTTCTCTTATAACTGCGCGAAAAGCATGTATTCATGCTTAATACAACGAAACAAGCTGTTTTAGTCCGAAACGAGTTAAATCACAACACATCGGTATTACAAGTGTTCCTCTGATACGCGTCAAAACTTTTTCTCTTATAACTGCGCGAAAAGCATGTATTCATGCTTAATACAACGAAACAAGCTGTTTTAGACCGAAACGAGCTATATCACAACACATCGGATTTACAAGTGTTCCTCTGATACGCGTCAAAACTTTTTCTCTTATAACTGCGCGAAAAGCATGTATTCGTGCTTAATACAACGAAACAAGCTGTTTTAGACCGAAACGAGCTAAATCACAACACATCAGTTTTACAAGTGTTCCTCTGATAAGCGTCAAAACTTTTTCTCTTATAACTGCGCGAAAAGCATGTATTCGTGCTTAATACAACGAAACAAGCTGTTTTAGAGCGAAACGAGCTAAATTACAACACATCGGTTTTACAAGTGTTCCTCTGATACGCGACAAAACTTTTTCTCTATAACTGCGCGAAAAGCCTGTATTCGTGCTTAATACAACGAAACAAGCTGTTTTAAACCGAAACGAGCTAAATCACAACACATCGGTTTTACAAGTGTTCCTCTGATACGCGACAAAACTTTTTCTCTTATAACTGCGCGAAAAGCCTGTATTCGTGCTTAATACAACGAAACAAGCTGTTTTAGGCCAAGATGAGCTAAATCTGAACACATCGGATTTACAAGTGTCCCTGTGACACGCGTCAAAACTTTTTCTCTTATAACTGCGCGAAAAGCATGTATTCTTGCTTAATACAACGAAACAAGTTGTTTTAGACCGAAACGAGCTAATTCACAACACATCGGTTTTACAAGTGTTCCTCTGATACGCGTCAAAACTTTTTCTCTTATAACTGCGCGAAAAGCTTGTATTCGTGCCTAATACAACGAAACAAGCTGTTTTAGACCGAAACGAGCTTAATCACAACACATCAGTTTTACGTGTTCCTCTGATACGCGTCAAAACTTTTTCTCTTATAACTGCGCGAAAAGCATGTATTCGTGCTTAATACAACGAAACAAGCTGTTTAAGACCGAAACGAGCTATATCACAACACATCGGCTTTACAAGTGTTCCTCTGATACGCGTCAAAACATTTTCTCTTATAACTGCGCGAAAAGCATGTATTCATGCTTAATACAACGAAACAAGCTGTTTTAGTCCGAAACGAGTTAAATCACAACACATCGGTATTACAAGTGTTCCTCTGATACGCGTCAAAACTTTTTCTCTTATAACTGCGCGAAAAGCATGTATTCATGCTTAATACAACGAAACAAGCTGTTTTAGACCGAAACGAGCTATATCACAACACATCGGATTTACAAGTGTTCCTCTGATACGCGTCAAAACTTTTTCTCTTATAACTGCGCGAAAAGCCTGTATTCATGCTTAATACAACGAAACAAGCTGTTTTAGACCGAAACGAGCTAAATCACAACACATCGGTTTTACAAGTTTTCCTCTGATACGCGTCAAAACTTTTTCTCTTATAACTGCGCGAAAAGCTTGTATTCGGGCTTAATACAACGAAACAAGCTGTTTCAGACCGAAACGAGCTAAATCACAACACATCGGTTTTACAAGTGTCCATGTGGTACGCGCCAAAACTTTTTCTCTTATAACTGCGCGAAAAGCCTGTATTCGTGCTTAATAGAACGAAACAAGCTGTTTTAAACCGAAACGAGCTAAATCACAACACATCAGTTTTACAAGTGTTCCTCTGATAAGCGTCAAAACTTTTTCTCTTATAACTGCGCGAAAAGCATGTATTCGTGCTTAATACAACGAAACAAGCTGTTTTAGAGCGAAACGAGCTAAATTACAACACATCGGTCTTACAAGTGTTCCTCTGATACGCGTCAAAACTTTTTCTCTTATAACTGCGCGAAAAGCATGTATTCGTGCTTAATACAACGAAACAAGCTGTTTTAGAGCGAAACGAGCTAAATTACAACACATCGGTTTTACAAGTGTTCCTCTGATACGCGTCAAAACTTTTTCTCTTATAACTGCGCGAAAAGCCTGTACTCGTGCTTAATAGAACGAAACAAGCTGTTTTAGACCGAGATGAGCTAAATCTGAACACATCGGTTTTACAAGTGTCCCTGTGACACGCGTCAAAACTTTTTCTCTTATAACTGCGCGAAAAGCATGTATTCTTGCTTAATACAACGAAACAAGCTGTTTTAGACTGAAACGAGCTAAATCACAACACATCGGTATTACAAGTGTTCCTCTGATACGCGTCAAAACGTTTTCTCTTATAACTGCGCGAAAAGCATATATTCGTGCTTAATACAACGAAACAAGCTGTTTTAGACCTAAACGAGCTATATCAGAACACATCGGTTTTACAAGTGTTCCTCTGATACGCGTCAAAACTTTTTCACTTATAACTGCGCGAAAAGCATGTATTCGTGCTTAATACAACGAAACAAGCTGTTTTAGACCGAAACGAGCTATTTCACAACACATCGGTTTTACAAGTGTTCCTCTGATACGCGACAAAACTTGTTCTCTTATAACTGGGCGAAAAGCCTGTATTCGTGCTTAATACAACGAAACAAGCTGTTTTAGGCCAAGATGAGCTAAATCTGAACACATCGGTTTTACAAGTGTCCCTGTGACACGCGTCAAAACTTTTTCTCTTATAACTGCGCGAAAAGCATGTATTCTTGCTTAATACAACGAAACAAGCTGTTTTAGACCGAAACGAGCTAAATCACAACACATCGGTTTTACAAGTGTTCCTCTGATACGCGTCAAAACTTTTTCTCTTATAACTGCGCGAAAAGCTTGTATTCGTGCCTAATACAACGAAACAAGCTGTTTTAGACCGAAACGTGTTCCTCTGATACGCGTCAAAACTTTTTCTCTTATAACTGCGCGAAAAGCATGTATTCGTGCTTAATACAACGAAACAAGCTGTTTTAGACCGAAACGAGCTATATCACAACGCATCGGCTTTACAAGTGTTCCTCTGATACGCGTCAAAACATTTTCTCTTATAACTGCGCGAAAAGCATGTATTCATGCTTAATACAACGAAACAAGCTGTTTTAGTCCGAAACGAGTTAAATCACAACACATCGGTATTACAAGTGTTCCTCTGATACGCGTCAAAACTTTTTCTCTTATAACTGCGCGAAAAGCATGTATTCATGCTTAATACAACGAAACAAGCTGTTTTAGACCGAAACGAGCTATATCACAACACATCGGATTTACAAGTGTTCCTCTGATACGCGTCAAAACTTTTTCTCTTATAACTGCGCGAAAAGCATGTATTCGTGCTTAATACAACGAAACAAGCTGTTTTAGACCGAAACGAGCTAAATCACAACACATCAGTTTTACAAGTGTTCCTCTGATAAGCGTCAAAACTTTTTCTCTTATAACTGCGCGAAAAGCATGTATTCGTGCTTAATACAACGAAACAAGCTGTTTTAGAGCGAAACGAGCTAAATTACAACACATCGGTTTTACAAGTGTTCCTCTGATACGCGACAAAACTTTTTCTCTATAACTGCGCGAAAAGCCTGTATTCGTGCTTAATACAACGAAACAAGCTGTTTTAAACCGAAACGAGCTAAATCACAACACATCGGTTTTACAAGTGTTCCTCTGATACGCGACAAAACTTTTTCTCTTATAACTGCGCGAAAAGCCTGTATTCGTGCTTAATACAACGAAACAAGCTGTTTTAGGCCAAGATGAGCTAAATCTGAACACATCGGATTTACAAGTGTCCCTGTGACACGCGTCAAAACTTTTTCTCTTATAACTGCGCGAAAAGCATGTATTCTTGCTTAATACAACGAAACAAGCTGTTTTAGACCGAAACGAGCTAAATCACAACACATCGGTTTTACAAGTGTTCCTCTGATACGCGTCAAAACTTTTTCTCTTATAACTGCGCGAAAAGCTTGTATTCGTGCCTAATACAACGAAACAAGCTGTTTTAGACCGAAACGTGTTCCTCTGATACGCGTCAAAACTTTTTCTCTTATAACTGCGCGAAAAGCATGTATTCGTGCTTAATACAACGAAACAAGCTGTTTTAGACCGAAACGAGCTATATCACAACGCATCGGCTTTACAAGTGTTCCTCTGATACGCGTCAAAACATTTTCTCTTATAACTGCGCGAAAAGCATGTATTCATGCTTAATACAACGAAACAAGCTGTTTTAGTCCGAAACGAGTTAAATCACAACACATCGGTATTACAAGTGTTCCTCTGATACGCGTCAAAACTTTTTCTCTTATAACTGCGCGAAAAGCATGTATTCATGCTTAATACAACGAAACAAGCTGTTTTAGACCGAAACGAGCTATATCACAACACATCGGATTTACAAGTGTTCCTCTGATACGCGTCAAAACTTTTTCTCTTATAACTGCGCGAAAAGCATGTATTCGTGCTTAATACAACGAAACAAGCTGTTTTAGACCGAAACGAGCTAAATCACAACACATCAGTTTTACAAGTGTTCCTCTGATAAGCGTCAAAACTTTTTCTCTTATAACTGCGCGAAAAGCATGTATTCGTGCTTAATACAACGAAACAAGCTGTTTTAGAGCGAAACGAGCTAAATTACAACACATCGGTTTTACAAGTGTTCCTCTGATACGCGACAAAACTTTTTCTCTATAACTGCGCGAAAAGCCTGTATTCGTGCTTAATACAACGAAACAAGCTGTTTTAAACCGAAACGAGCTAAATCACAACACATCGGTTTTACAAGTGTTCCTCTGATACGCGACAAAACTTTTTCTCTTATAACTGCGCGAAAAGCCTGTATTCGTGCTTAATACAACGAAACAAGCTGTTTTAGGCCAAGATGAGCTAAATCTGAACACATCGGATTTACAAGTGTCCCTGTGACACGCGTCAAAACTTTTTCTCTTATAACTGCGCGAAAAGCATGTATTCTTGCTTAATACAACGAAACAAGTTGTTTTAGACCGAAACGAGCTAATTCACAACACATCGGTTTTACAAGTGTTCCTCTGATACGCGTCAAAACTTTTTCTCTTATAACTGCGCGAAAAGCTTGTATTCGTGCCTAATACAACGAAACAAGCTGTTTTAGACCGAAACGAGCTTAATCACAACACATCAGTTTTACGTGTTCCTCTGATACGCGTCAAAACTTTTTCTCTTATAACTGCGCGAAAAGCATGTATTCGTGCTTAATACAACGAAACAAGCTGTTTTAGACCGAAACGAGCTATATCACAACACATCGGCTTTACAAGTGTTCCTCTGATACGCGTCAAAACATTTTCTCTTATAACTGCGCGAAAAGCATGTATTCATGCTTAATACAACGAAACAAGCTGTTTTAGTCCGAAACGAGTTAAATCACAACACATCGGTTTTACAAGTGTTCCTCTGATACGCGACAAAACTTTTTCTCTTATAACTGCGCGAAAAGCCTGTATTCGTGCTTAATACAACGAAACAAGCTGTTTTAGGCCAAGATGAGCTAAATCTGAACACATCGGATTTACAAGTGTCCCTGTGACACGCGTCAAAACTTTTTCTCTTATAACTGCGCGAAAAGCATGTATTCTTGCTTAATACAACGAAACAAGTTGTTTTAGACCGAAACGAGCTAATTCACAACACATCGGTTTTACAAGTGTTCCTCTGATACGCGTCAAAACTTTTTCTCTTATAACTGCGCGAAAAGCTTGTATTCGTGCCTAATACAACGAAACAAGCTGTTTTAGACCGAAACGAGCTTAATCACAACACATCAGTTTTACGTGTTCCTCTGATACGCGTCAAAACTTTTTCTCTTATAACTGCGCGAAAAGCATGTATTCGTGCTTAATACAACGAAACAAGCTGTTTTAGACCGAAACGAGCTATATCACAACACATCGGCTTTACAAGTGTTCCTCTGATACGCGTCAAAACATTTTCTCTTATAACTGCGCGAAAAGCATGTATTCATGCTTAATACAACGAAACAAGCTGTTTTAGTCCGAAACGAGTTAAATCACAACACATCGGTATTACAAGTGTTCCTCTGATACGCGTCAAAACTTTTTCTCTTATAACTGCGCGAAAAGCATGTATTCATGCTTAATACAACGAAACAAGCTGTTTTAGACCGAAACGAGCTATATCACAACACATCGGATTTACAAGTGTTCCTCTGATACGCGTCAAAACTTTTTCTCTTATAACTGCGCGAAAAGCATGTATTCGTGCTTAATACAACGAAACAAGCTGTTTTAGGCCGAAACGAGCTAAATCACAACACATCAGTTTTACAAGTGTTCCTCTGATAAGCGTCAAAACTTTTTCTCTTATAACTGCGCGAAAAGCATGTATTCGTGCTTAATACAACGAAACAAGCTGTTTTAGAGCGAAACGAGCTAAATTACAACACATCGGTTTTACAAGTGTTCCTCTGATACGCGACAAAACTTTTTCTCTTATAACTGCGCGAAAAGCCTGTATTCATGCTTAATACAACGAAACAAGCTGTTTTAGACCGAAACGAGCTAAATCACAACACATCGGTTTTACAAGTTTTCCTCTGATACGCGTCAAAACTTTTTCTCTTATAACTGCGCGAAAAGCTTGTATTCGTGCCTAATACAACGAAACAAGCTGTTTTAGACCGAAACGAGCTTAATCACAACACATCAGTTTTACGTGTTCCTCTGATACGCGTCAAAACTTTTTCTCTTATAACTGCGCGAAAAGCATGTATTCGTGCTTAATACAACGAAACAAGCTGTTTAAGACCGAAACGAGCTATATCACAACACATCGGCTTTACAAGTGTTCCTCTGATACGCGTAAAAACATTTTCTCTTATAACTGCGCGAAAAGCATGTATTCATGCTTAATACAACGAAACAAGCTGTTTTAGTCCGAAACGAGTTAAATCACAACACATCGGTATTACAAGTGTTCCTCTGATACGCGTCAAAACTTTTTCTCTTATAACTGCGCGAAAAGCATGTATTCATGCTTAATACAACGAAACAAGCTGTTTTAGACCGAAACGAGCTATATCACAACACATCGGATTTACAAGTGTTCCTCTGATACGCGTCAAAACTTTTTCTCTTATAACTGCGCGAAAAGCCTGTATTCATGCTTAATACAACGAAACAAGCTGTTTTAGACCGAAACGAGCTAAATCACAACACATCGGTTTTACAAGTTTTCCTCTGATACGCGTCAAAACTTTTTCTCTTATAACTGCGCGAAAAGCTTGTATTCGGGCTTAATACAACGAAACAAGCTGTTTCAGACCGAAACGAGCTAAATCACAACACATCGGTTTTACAAGTGTCCATGTGGTACGCGCCAAAACTTTTTCTCTTATAACTGCGCGAAAAGCCTGTATTCGTGCTTAATAGAACGAAACAAGCTGTTTTAAACCGAAACGAGCTAAATCACAACACATCAGTTTTACAAGTGTTCCTCTGATAAGCGTCAAAACTTTTTCTCTTATAACTGCGCGAAAAGCATGTATTCGTGCTTAATACAACGAAACAAGCTGTTTTAGAGCGAAACGAGCTAAATTACAACACATCGGTCTTACAAGTGTTCCTCTGATACGCGTCAAAACTTTTTCTCTTATAACTGCGCGAAAAGCATGTATTCGTGCTTAATACAACGAAACAAGCTGTTTTAGAGCGAAACGAGCTAAATTACAACACATCGGTTTTACAAGTGTTCCTCTGATACGCGTCAAAACTTTTTCTCTTATAACTGCGCGAAAAGCCTGTACTCGTGCTTAATAGAACGAAACAAGCTGTTTTAGACCGAGATGAGCTAAATCTGAACACATCGGTTTTACAAGTGTCCCTGTGACACGCGTCAAAACTTTTTCTCTTATAACTGCGCGAAAAGCATGTATTCTTGCTTAATACAACGAAACAAGCTGTTTTAGACTGAAACGAGCTAAATCACAACACATCGGTATTACAAGTGTTCCTCTGATACGCGTCAAAACGTTTTCTCTTATAACTGCGCGAAAAGCATATATTCGTGCTTAATACAACGAAACAAGCTGTTTTAGACCTAAACGAGCTATATCAGAACACATCGGTTTTACAAGTGTTCCTCTGATACGCGTCAAAACTTTTTCACTTATAACTGCGCGAAAAGCATGTATTCGTGCTTAATACAACGAAACAAGCTGTTTTAGACCGAAACGAGCTATTTCACAACACATCGGTTTTACAAGTGTTCCTCTGATACGCGACAAAACTTGTTCTCTTATAACTGGGCGAAAAGCCTGTATTCGTGCTTAATACAACGAAACAAGCTGTTTTAGGCCAAGATGAGCTAAATCTGAACACATCGGTTTTACAAGTGTCCCTGTGACACGCGTCAAAACTTTTTCTCTTATAACTGCGCGAAAAGCATGTATTCTTGCTTAATACAACGAAACAAGCTGTTTTAGACCGAAACGAGCTAAATCACAACACATCGGTTTTACAAGTGTTCCTCTGATACGCGTCAAAACTTTTTCTCTTATAACTGCGCGAAAAGCTTGTATTCGTGCCTAATACAACGAAACAAGCTGTTTTAGACCGAAACGTGTTCCTCTGATACGCGTCAAAACTTTTTCTCTTATAACTGCGCGAAAAGCATGTATTCGTGCTTAATACAACGAAACAAGCTGTTTTAGACCGAAACGAGCTATATCACAACGCATCGGCTTTACAAGTGTTCCTCTGATACGCGTCAAAACATTTTCTCTTATAACTGCGCGAAAAGCATGTATTCATGCTTAATACAACGAAACAAGCTGTTTTAGTCCGAAACGAGTTAAATCACAACACATCGGTATTACAAGTGTTCCTCTGATACGCGTCAAAACTTTTTCTCTTATAACTGCGCGAAAAGCATGTATTCATGCTTAATACAACGAAACAAGCTGTTTTAGACCGAAACGAGCTATATCACAACACATCGGATTTACAAGTGTTCCTCTGATACGCGTCAAAACTTTTTCTCTTATAACTGCGCGAAAAGCATGTATTCGTGCTTAATACAACGAAACAAGCTGTTTTAGACCGAAACGAGCTAAATCACAACACATCAGTTTTACAAGTGTTCCTCTGATAAGCGTCAAAACTTTTTCTCTTATAACTGCGCGAAAAGCATGTATTCGTGCTTAATACAACGAAACAAGCTGTTTTAGAGCGAAACGAGCTAAATTACAACACATCGGTTTTACAAGTGTTCCTCTGATACGCGACAAAACTTTTTCTCTATAACTGCGCGAAAAGCCTGTATTCGTGCTTAATACAACGAAACAAGCTGTTTTAAACCGAAACGAGCTAAATCACAACACATCGGTTTTACAAGTGTTCCTCTGATACGCGACAAAACTTTTTCTCTTATAACTGCGCGAAAAGCCTGTATTCGTGCTTAATACAACGAAACAAGCTGTTTTAGGCCAAGATGAGCTAAATCTGAACACATCGGATTTACAAGTGTCCCTGTGACACGCGTCAAAACTTTTTCTCTTATAACTGCGCGAAAAGCATGTATTCTTGCTTAATACAACGAAACAAGTTGTTTTAGACCGAAACGAGCTAATTCACAACACATCGGTTTTACAAGTGTTCCTCTGATACGCGTCAAAACTTTTTCTCTTATAACTGCGCGAAAAGCTTGTATTCGTGCCTAATACAACGAAACAAGCTGTTTTAGACCGAAACGAGCTTAATCACAACACATCAGTTTTACGTGTTCCTCTGATACGCGTCAAAACTTTTTCTCTTATAACTGCGCGAAAAGCATGTATTCGTGCTTAATACAACGAAACAAGCTGTTTTAGACCGAAACGAGCTATATCACAACACATCGGCTTTACAAGTGTTCCTCTGATACGCGTCAAAACATTTTCTCTTATAACTGCGCGAAAAGCATGTATTCATGCTTAATACAACGAAACAAGCTGTTTTAGTCCGAAACGAGTTAAATCACAACACATCGGTTTTACAAGTGTTCCTCTGATACGCGACAAAACTTTTTCTCTTATAACTGCGCGAAAAGCCTGTATTCGTGCTTAATACAACGAAACAAGCTGTTTTAGGCCAAGATGAGCTAAATCTGAACACATCGGATTTACAAGTGTCCCTGTGACACGCGTCAAAACTTTTTCTCTTATAACTGCGCGAAAAGCATGTATTCTTGCTTAATACAACGAAACAAGTTGTTTTAGACCGAAACGAGCTAATTCACAACACATCGGTTTTACAAGTGTTCCTCTGATACGCGTCAAAACTTTTTCTCTTATAACTGCGCGAAAAGCTTGTATTCGTGCCTAATACAACGAAACAAGCTGTTTTAGACCGAAACGAGCTTAATCACAACACATCAGTTTTACGTGTTCCTCTGATACGCGTCAAAACTTTTTCTCTTATAACTGCGCGAAAAGCATGTATTCGTGCTTAATACAACGAAACAAGCTGTTTTAGACCGAAACGAGCTATATCACAACACATCGGCTTTACAAGTGTTCCTCTGATACGCGTCAAAACATTTTCTCTTATAACTGCGCGAAAAGCATGTATTCATGCTTAATACAACGAAACAAGCTGTTTTAGTCCGAAACGAGTTAAATCACAACACATCGGTATTACAAGTGTTCCTCTGATACGCGTCAAAACTTTTTCTCTTATAACTGCGCGAAAAGCATGTATTCATGCTTAATACAACGAAACAAGCTGTTTTAGACCGAAACGAGCTATATCACAACACATCGGATTTACAAGTGTTCCTCTGATACGCGTCAAAACTTTTTCTCTTATAACTGCGCGAAAAGCATGTATTCGTGCTTAATACAACGAAACAAGCTGTTTTAGGCCGAAACGAGCTAAATCACAACACATCAGTTTTACAAGTGTTCCTCTGATAAGCGTCAAAACTTTTTCTCTTATAACTGCGCGAAAAGCATGTATTCGTGCTTAATACAACGAAACAAGCTGTTTTAGACCGAAACGAGCTTAATCAGAACACATCAGTTTTACGTGTTCCTTTGATACGCGTCAAAACTTTTTCTCTTATAACTGCGCGAAAAGCATGTATTCGTGCTTAATACAACGAAACAAGCTGTATAAGACCGAAACGAGCTATATCACAACACATCGGCTTTACAAGTGTTCCTCTGATACGCGTCAAAACATTTTCTCTTATAACTGCGCGAAAAGCATGTATTCGTGCTTAATACAACGAAACAAGCTGTTTTCGACCGAAACGAGCTAAATCACAACACATCGGTTTTACAAGTGTTCCTCTGATACGCGTCAAAACTTTTTCTCTTATAACTGCGCGAAAAGCATGTATTCATGCCTAATACAACGAAACAAGCTGTTTTAGACCGAAACGAGCTATATCACAACACATCGGTTTTACAAGTGTTCCTCTGATACGCGTCAAAACGTTTTCTCTTATAGCTCCGCGAAAAGCATGTATTCTTGCTTAATACAATGAAACAAGCTGTTTTAGACGGAAACAAGCTAAATCACAGCACATCGGTATTACAAGTGTTCCGCTGATACGCGTCAAAACGTTTTCTCTTATAACTGCGCGAAAAGCATGTATTCTTGCTTAATACAACGAAACAAGTTGTTTTAGACCGAAACGAGCTAAATCACCACACATCGGTTTTACAAGTGTTCCTCTGATACGCGTCAAAACGTTTTCTCTTATAACTGCGCGAAAAGCTTGTATTCGTGCTTAATACAACGAAACAAGCTGTTTTAGACCGAGACGAGCTAAATCACAACACATCGGTTTTACAAGTGTTCCACTGATACGCGACAAAACTTTTTCTCTTATAACTGCGCGAAAAGCCTGTATTCGTGCTTAATACAACGAAACAAGCTGTTTTAGGCCAAGATGAGCTAAATCTGAACACATCGGATTTACAAGTGTCCCTGTGACACGCGTCAAAACTTTTTCTCTTATAACTGCGCGAAAAGCATGTATTCTTGCTTAATACAACGAAACAAGTTGTTTTAGACCGAAACGAGCTAATTCACAACACATCGGTTTTACAAGTGTTCCTCTGATACGCGTCAAAACTTTTTCTCTTATAACTGCGCGAAAAGCTTGTATTCGTGCCTAATACAACGAAACAAGTTGTTTTAGACCGAAACGAGCTTAATCACAACACATCAGTTTTACGTGTTCCTCTGATACGCATCAAAACTTTTTCTCTTATAACTGCGCGAAAAGCATGTATTCATGCCTAATACAACGAAACAAGCTGTTTTAGACCGAAACAAGCTATATCACAACACATCGGCTTTACAAGTGTTCCTCTGATACGCGTCAAAACATTTTCTCTTATAACTGCGCGAAAAGCATGTATTCATGCTTAATACAACGAAACAAGCTGTTTTAGTCCGAAACGAGTTAAATCACAACACATCGGTATTACAAGTGTTCCTCTGATACGCGTCAAAACTTTTTCTCTTATAACTGCGCGAAAAGCATGTATTCATGCTTAATACAACGAAACAAGCTGTTTTAGACCGAAACGAGCTATATCACAACACATCGGATTTACAAGTGTTCCTCTGATACGCGTCAAAACTTTTTCTCTTATAACTGCGCGAAAAGCATGTATTCGTGCTTAATACAACGAAACAAGCTGTTTTAGACCGAAACGAGCTAAATCACAACACATCAGTTTTACAAGTGTTCCTCTGATAAGCGTCAAAACTTTTTCTCTTATAACTGCGCGAAAAGCATGTATTCGTGCTTAATACAACGAAACAAGCTGTTTTAGAGCGAAACGAGCTAAATTACAACACATCGGTCTTACAAGTGTTCCTCTGATACGCGTCAAAACTTTTTCTCTTATAACTGCGCGAAAAGCATGTATTCGTGCTTAATACAACGAAACAAGCTGTTTTAGAGCGAAACGAGCTAAATTACAACACATCGGTTTTACAAGTGTTCCTCTGATACGCGTCAAAACTTTTTCTCTTATAACTGCGCGAAAAGCCTGTACTCGTGCTTAATAGAACGAAACAAGCTGTTTTAGACCGAGATGAGCTAAATCTGAACACATCGGTTTTACAAGTGTCCCTGTGACACGCGTCAAAACTTTTTCTCTTATAACTGCGCGAAAAGCATGTATTCTTGCTTAATACAACGAAACAAGCTGTTTTAGACTGAAACGAGCTAAATCACAACACATCGGTTTTACAAGTGTTCCTCTGATACGCGTCAAAACTTTTTCTCTTATAACTGCGCGAAAAGCATGTATTCGTGCTTAATACAACGAAACAAGCTGTTTTAGACCGAAACGAGCTAAATCACAGCACATCGGTATTACAAGTGTTCCTCTGATACGCGTCAAAACGTTTTCTCTTATAACTGCGCGAAAAGCATATATTCGTGCTTAATACAACGAAACAAGCTGTTTTAGACCGAAACGAGCTATATCAGAACACATCGGTTTTACAAGTGTTCCTCTGATACGCGTCAAAACTTTTTCACTTATAACTGCGCGAAAAGCATGTATTCGTGCTTAATACAACGAAACAAGCTGTTTTAGACCGAAACGAGCTATTTCACAACACATCGGTTTTACAAGTGTTCCTCTGATACGCGACAAAACTTGTTCTCTTATAACTGGGCGAAAAGCCTGTATTCGTGCTTAATACAACGAAACAAGCTGTTTTAGGCCAAGATGAGCTAAATCTGAACACATCGGTTTTACAAGTGTCCCTGTGACACGCGTCAAAACTTTTTCTCTTATAGCTGCGCGAAAAGCATGTATTCTTGCTTAATACAACGAAACAAGCTGTTTTAGACCGAAACGAGCTAAATCACAACACATCGGTTTTACAAGTGTTCCTCTGATACGCGTCAAAACTTTTTCTCTTATAACTGCGCGAAAAGCTTGTATTCGTGCCTAATACAACGAAACAAGCTGTTTTAGACCGAAACGTGTTCCTCTGATACGCGTCAAAACTTTTTCTCTTATAACTGCGCGAAAAGCATGTATTCGTGCTTAATACAACGAAACAAGCTGTTTTAGACCGAAACGAGCTATATCACAACGCATCGGCTTTACAAGTGTTCCTCTGATACGCGTCAAAACATTTTCTCTTATAACTGCGCGAAAAGCATGTATTCATGCTTAATACAACGAAACAAGCTGTTTTAGACCGAAACGAGCTAAATCACAACACATCGGTTATACAAGTGTTCCTCTGATACGCGTCAAAACTTTTTCTCTTATAACTGCGCGAAAAGCATGTATTCTTGCTTAATACAACGAAACAAGCTGTCTTAGACCGAAATGAGCTATATCACAACACATCGGTTTTACGTGTTCCTCTGATACGCGTCAAAACGTTTTCTGTTATGACTCCGCGAAAAGCATGTATTCTTGCTTGATACAACGAAACAAGCTGTTTTAGACCGAAACGAGCTAAATCACCACACATCGGTTTTACAAGTGTTCCTCTGATACGCGTCAAAACTTTTTCTCTTATAACTGCGCGAAAAGCATGTATTCTTGCTTAATACAACGAAACAAGCTGTTTTAGACCGAAACGAGCTATATCACAACACATCGGTTTTACAAGTGTTCCTCTGATACGCGTCAAAATTTTTTCTCTTATAACTGCGCGAAAAGCATGTATTCGTGCTTAATACAACGAAACAAGCTGTTTTAGACCGAAACGAGCTAAATCACAACACATCGGTTTTACGTGTTCCTCTGATACGCGTCAAAACTTTTTCTCTTATAACTGCGCGAAAAGCATGTATTCGTGCTTAATACAACGAAACAAGCTGTTTTAGAGCGAAACGACCTAAATTACAACACATCGGTTTTACAAGTGTTCCTCTGATACGCGTTAAAACTTTTTCTCCTATAACTGCGCGAAAAGCCTGTATTCGTGCTTAATAGAACGAAACAAGCGGTTTTAGACCGAGATGAGTTAAATCTGAACACATCGGTTTTACAAGTGTCCCTGTGACACGCGTCAAAACTTTTTCTCTTATAACGGTGCGAAAAGCATGTATTCTTGCTTAATACAACGAAACAAGCTGTTTTAGACCGAAACGAGCTAAATCACAACACATCGGTTTTACAAGTGTTCCTCTGATACGCGTCAAAACTTTTTCTCTTATAACTGCGCGAAAAGCTTGTATTCGTGCCTAATACAACGAAACAAGCTGTTTTAGACCGAAACGTGTTCCTCTGATACGCGTCAAAACTTTTTCTCTTATAACTGCGCGAAAAGCATGTATTCGTGCTTAATACAACGAAACAAGCTGTTTTAGACCGAAACGAGGTATATCACAACGCATCGGCTTTACAAGTGTTCCTCTGATACGCGTCAAAACGTTTTCTGTTATGACTCCGCGAAAAGCATGTATTCTTGCTTGATACAACGAAACAAGCTGTTTTAGACCGAAACGAGCTAAATCACCACACATCGGTTTTACAAGTGTTCCTCTGATACGCGTCAAAACTTTTTCTCTTATAACTGCGCGAAAAGCATGTATTCTTGCTTAATACAACGAAACAAGCTGTTTTAGACCGAAACGAGCTATATCACAACACATCGGTTTTACAAGTGTTCCTCTGATACGCGTCAAAATTTTTTCTCTTATAACTGCGCGAAAAGCATGTATTCGTGCTTAATACAACGAAACAAGCTGTTTTAGACCGAAACGAGCTAAATCACAACACATCGGTTTTACGTGTTCCTCTGATACGCGTCAAAACTTTTTCTCTTATAACTGCGCGAAAAGCATGTATTCGTGCTTAATACAACGAAACAAGCTGTTTTAGAGCGAAACGACCTAAATTACAACACATCGGTTTTACAAGTGTTCCTCTGATACGCGTTAAAACTTTTTCTCCTATAACTGCGCGAAAAGCCTGTATTCGTGCTTAATAGAACGAAACAAGCGGTTTTAGACCGAGATGAGTTAAATCTGAACACATCGGTTTTACAAGTGTCCCTGTGACACGCGTCAAAACTTTTTCTCTTATAACGGTGCGAAAAGCATGTATTCTTGCTTAATACAACGAAACAAGCTGTTTTAGACCGAAACGAGCTAAATCACAACACATCGGTTTTACAAGTGTTCCTCTGATACGCGTCAAAACTTTTTCTCTTATAACTGCGCGAAAAGCTTGTATTCGTGCCTAATACAACGAAACAAGCTGTTTTAGACCGAAACGTGTTCCTCTGATACGCGTCAAAACTTTTTCTCTTATAACTGCGCGAAAAGCATGTATTCGTGCTTAATACAACGAAACAAGCTGTTTTAGACCGAAACGAGGTATATCACAACGCATCGGCTTTACAAGTGTTCCTCTGATACGCGTCAAAACATTTTCTCTTATAACTGCGCGAAAAGCATGTATTCATGCTTAATACAACGAAACAAGCTGTTTTAGACCGAAACGAGCTAAATCACAACACATCGGTTTTACAAGTGTTCCTCTGATACGCGTCAAAACTTTTTCTCTTATAACTGCGCGAAAAGCATGTATTCTTGCTTAATACAACGAAACAAGCTGTCTTAGACCGAAATGAGCTATATCACAACACATCGGTTTTACGTGTTCCTCTGATACGCCTCAAAACGTTTTCTGTTATAACTCCGCGAAAAGCATGTATTCTTGCTTGATACAACGAAACAAGCTGTTTTAGACCGAAACGAGCTAAATCACCACACATCGGTTTTACAAGTGTTCCTCTGATACGCGTCAAAACTTTTTCTCTTATAACTGCGCGAAAAGCTTGGATTCGTGCTTAATACAACGAAACAAGCTGTTTTAGACCGAAACGAGCTAAATCACAGCACATCGGTATTACAAGTGTTCCTCTGATACGCGTCAAAACTTTTTCTCTTATAACTGCGCGAAAACCATGTATTCTTGCTTAATACAACGAAGCAAGCTGTTTTAGACCGAAACGAGCTATATCACAACACATCGGATTTACAAGTGTTCCGCTGATACACGTCAAAACTTTTTTTCTTATAACTGCGCGAAAAGCATGTATTCGTGCTTAATACAACGAAACAAGCTGTTTTAGACCGAAACGAGCTAAATCACAACACATCGGTTTTACAAGTGTTCCTCTGATACGCGTCAAAACTTTTTCTCTTATAACTGCGCGAAAAGCATGTATTCGTGCTTAATACAACGAAACAAGCTGTTTTAGACAGAAACGAGCTATATCACAACACATCGGCTTTACAAGTGTTCCTCTGATACGCGTCAAAACATTTTCTCTTATAACTGCGCGAAAAGCATGTATTCATGCTTAATACAACGAAACAAGCTGTTTTAGACCGAAACGAGCTAAATCACAACACATCGGTTTTACAAGTGTTCCTCTGATACGCGTCAAAACTTTTTCTCTTATAACTGCGCGAAAAGCATGTATTCTTGCTTAATACAACGAAACAAGCTGTTTTAGACCGAAACGAGCTAAATCACCACACATCGGTTTTACAAGTGTTCATCTGATACGCGTAAAACGTTTTCTCTTATAACTGCGCGAAAAGCTTAGATTCGTGCTTAATGCAACGAAACAAGCTGTTTTAGACCGAAACGAGCTAAATCACAGCACATCGGTATTACAAGTGTTCCTCTGATACGCGTCAATCCTTTTTCTCTTATAACTGCGCGAAAAGCATGTATTCGTGCTTAATACAACGAAACAAGCTGTTTTAGACCGAAACGAGCTAAATCACAGCACATCGGTATTACAAGTGTTCCTCTGATACGCGTCAAAACGTTTTCTCTTAAAACTGCGCGAAAAGCATGTATTCGTGCTTAATACAACGAAACAAGCTGTTTTAGACCGAAAGGAGCTATATCACAACACATCGGTTTTACAAGTGTTCCTCTGATACGCGTCAAAACTTTTTCACTTATAACTGCGCGAAAAGCATGTATTCGTGCTTAATACAACAAAACAAGCTGTTTTAGACCGAAACGAGCTAAATCACAACACATCGGTTTTACAAGTGTTCCTCTGATACGCGACAAAACTTTTTCTCTTATGACTGCGCGAAAAGCCTGTATTCGTGCTTAATACAACGAAACAAGCTGTTTTAGGCCAAGATGAGCTAAATCTGAACACATCGGTTTTACAAGTGTCCCTGTGACACGCGTCAAATCTTTTTCTCTTATAACTGCGCGAAAAGCATGTATTCTTGCTTAATACAACGAAACAAGCTGTTTTAGACTGAATCGAGCTAAATCACAACACATCGGTTTTACAAGTGTTCCTCTGATACGCGTCAAAACTTTTTCTCTTATAACTGCGCGAAAAGCATGTATTCGTGCTTAATACAACGAAACAAGCTGTTTTAGACCGAAACGAGCTAAATCACAGCACATCGGTATTACAAGTGTTCCTCTGATACGCGTCAAAACGTTTTCTCTTATAACTGCGCGAAAAGCATATATTCGTGCTTAATACAACGAAACAAGCTGTTTTAGACCGAAACGAGCTATATCAGAACACATCGGTTTTACAAGTGTTCCTCTGATACGCGTCAAAACTTTTTCACTTATAACTGCGCGAAAAGCATGTATTGGTGCTTAATACAACGAAACAAGCTGTTTTAGAGCGAAACGAGCTAAATTACAACACATCGGTCTTACAAGTGTTCCTCTGATACGCGTCAAAACTTTTTCTCTTATAACTGCGCGAAAAGCCTGTATTCTTGCTTAATAGAACGAAACAAGCTGTTTTAGACCGAGATGAGCTAAATCTGAACACATCGGTTTTACAAGTGTCCCTGTGACACGCGTCAAAACTTTTTCTCTTATAACTGCGCGAAAAACATGTATTCTTGCTTAATACAACGAAACAAGCTGTTTTAGACCGAAACGAGCTATATCACAACACATCGGTTTTACAAGTGTTCCTCTGATACGCGTCAAAACGTTTTCTCTTATAACTCCGCGAAAAGCATGTATTCTTGCTTGATACAACGAAACAAGCTGTTTTAGACCGAAACGAGCTAAATCACCACACATCGGTTTTACAAGTGTTCATCTGATACGCGTAAAACGTTTTCTCTTATAACTGCGCGAAAAGCTTAGATTCGTGCTTAATACAACGAAACAAGCTGTTTTAGACCGAAACGAGCTAAATCACAGCACATCGGTATTACAAGTGTTCCTCTGATACGCGTCAAAACGTTTTCTCTTATAACTGCGCGAAAAGCATATATTCGTGCTTAATACAACGAAACAAGCTGTTTTAGACCGAAACGAGCTATATCAGAACACATCGGTTTTACAAGTGTTCCTCTGATACGCGTCAAAACTTTTTCACTTATAACTGCGCGAAAAGCATGTATTCGTGCTTAATACAACGAAACAAGCTGTTTTAGAGCGAAACGAGCTAAATTACAACACATCGGTCTTACAAGTGTTCCTCTGATACGCGTCAAAACTTTTTCTCTTATAACTGCGCGAAAAGCCTGTATTCTTGCTTAATAGAACGAAACAAGCTGTTTTAGACCGAGATGAGCTAAATCTGAACACATCGGTTTTACAAGTGTCCCTGTGACACGCGTCAAAACTTTTTCTCTTATAACTGCGCGAAAAACATGTATTCTTGCTTAATACAACGAAACAAGCTGTTTTAGACCGAAACGAGCTATATCACAACACATCGGTTTTACAAGTGTTCCTCTGATACGCGTCAAAACGTTTTCTCTTATAACTCCGCGAAAAGCATGTATTCTTGCTTAATACAACGAAACAAGCTGTTTTAGAGCGAAACGAGCTAAATTACAACACATCGGTCTTACAAGTGTTCCTCTGATACGCGTCAAAACTTTTTCTCTTATAACTGCGCGAAAAGCCTGTATTCTTGCTTAATAGAACGAAACAAGCTGTTTTAGACCGAGATGAGCTAAATCTGAACACATCGGTTTTACAAGTGTCCCTGTGACACGCGTCAAAACTTTTTCTCTTATAACTGCGCGAAAAACATGTATTCTTGCTTAATACAACGAAACAAGCTGTTTTAGACCGAAACGAGCTATATCACCACACATCGGTTTTACAAGTGTTCATCTGATACGCGTAAAACGTTTTCTCTTATAACTGCGCGAAAAGCTTAGATTCGTGCTTAATACAACGAAACAAGCTGTTTTAGACCGAAACGAGCTAAATCACAGCACATCGGTATTACAAGTGTTCCTCTGATACGCGTCAAAACTTTTTCTCTTATAACTGCGCGAAAAGCATGTATTCGTGCTTAATACAACGAAACAAGCTGTTTTAGACCGAAACGAGCTAAATCACAGCACATCGGTATTACAAGTGTTCCTCTGATACGCGTCAAAACGTTTTCTCTTAAAACTGCGCGAAAAGCATGTATTCGTGCTTAATACAACGAAACAAGCTGTTTTAGACCGAAAGGAGCTAAATCTGAACACATCGGTTTTACAAGTGTCCCTGTGACACGCGTCAAAACTTTTTCTCTTATAACTGCGCGAAAAACATGTATTCTTGCTTAATACAACGAAACAAGCTGTTTTAGACCGAAACGAGCTATATCACAACACATCGGTTTTACAAGTGTTCCTCTGATACGCGTCAAAACGTTTTCTCTTATAACTCCGCGAAAAGCATGTATTCTTGCTTAATACAACGAAACAAGCTGTTTTAGAGCGAAACGAGCTAAATTACAACACATCGGTCTTACAAGTGTTCCTCTGATACGCGTCAAAACTTTTTCTCTTATAACTGCGCGAAAAGCATATATTCGTGCTTAATACAACGAAACAAGCTGTTTTAGACCGAAACGAGCTATATCAGAACACATCGGTTTTACAAGTGTTCCTCTGATACGCGTCAAAACTTTTTCACTTATAACTGCGCGAAAAGCATGTATTCGTGCTTAATACAACGAAACAAGCTGTTTTAGACCGAAACGAGCTATTTCACAACACATCGGTTTTACAAGTGTTCCTCTGATACGCGACAAAACTTGTTCTCTTATAACTGGGCGAAAAGCCTGTATTCGTGCTTAATACAACGAAACAAGCTGTTTTAGGCCAAGATGAGCTAAATCTGAACACATCGGTTTTACAAGTGTCCCTGTGACACGCGTCCAAACTTTTTCTCTTATAACTGCGCGAAAAGCATGTATTCTTGCTTAATACAACGAAACAAGCTGTTTTAGACCGAAACGAGCTAAATCACAACACATCGGTTTTACAAGTGTTCCTCTGATACGCGTCAAAACTTTTTCTCTTATAACTGCGCGAAAAGCATGTATTCATGCTTAATACAACGAAACAAGCTGTTTTAGACCGAAACGAGCTAAATCACAACACATCGGTTTTACAAGTGTTCCTCTGATACGCGTCAAAACTTTTTCTCTTATAACTGCGCGAAAAGCATGTATTCGTGCTTAATACAACGAAACAAGCTGTTTTAGACCGAAACGAGCTATATCACAACGCATCGGCTTTACAAGTGTTCCTCTGATACGCGTCAAAACATTTTCTCTTATAACTGCGCGAAAAGCATGTATTCATGCTTAATACAACGAAACAAGCTGTTTTAGACCGAAACGAGCTAAATCACAACACATCGGTTTTACAAGTGTTCCTCTGATACGCGTCAAAACTTTTTCTCTTATAACTGCGCGAAAAGCATGTATTCTTGCTTAATACAACGAAACAAGCTGTCTTAGACCGAAATGAGCTATATCACAACACATCGGTTTTACGTGTTCCTCTGATACGCGTCAAAACGTTTTCTGTTATGACTCCGCGAAAAGCATGTATTCTTGCTTGATACAACGAAACAAGCTGTTTTAGACCGAAACGAGCTAAATCACCACACATCGGTTTTACAAGTGTTCCTCTGATACGCGTCAAAACTTTTTCTCTTATAACTGCGCGAAAAGCATGTATTCTTGCTTAATACAACGAAACAAGCTGTTTTAGACCGAAACGAGCTATATCACAACACATCGGTTTTACAAGTGTTCCTCTGATACGCGTCAAAATTTTTTCTCTTATAACTGCGCGAAAAGCATGTATTCGTGCTTAATACAACGAAACAAGCTGTTTTAAACCGAAACGAGCTAAATCACAACACATCGGTTTTACGTGTTCCTCTGATACGCGTCAAAACTTTTTCTCTTATAACTGCGCGAAAAGCATGTATTCGTGCTTAATACAACGAAACAAGCTGTTTTAGAGCGAAACGACCTAAATTACAACACATCGGTTTTACAAGTGTTCCTCTGATACGCGTTAAAACTTTTTCTCCTATAACTGCGCGAAAAGCCTGTATTCGTGCTTAATAGAACGAAACAAGCGGTTTTAGACCGAGATGAGTTAAATCTGAACACATCGGTTTTACAAGTGTCCCTGTGACACGCGTCAAAACTTTTTCTCTTATAACGGTGCGAAAAGCATGTATTCTTGCTTAATACAACGAAACAAGCTGTTTTAGACCGAAACGAGCTATATCACAACACATCGGTTTTACAAGTGTTCCTCTGATACGCGTCAAAATTTTTTCTCTTATAACTGCGCGAAAAGCATGTATTCGTGCTTAATACAACGAAACAAGCTGTTTTAAACCGAAACGAGCTAAATCACAACACATCGGTTTTACGTGTTCCTCTGATACGCGTCAAAACTTTTTCTCTTATAACTGCGCGAAAAGCATGTATTCGTGCTTAATACAACGAAACAAGCTGTTTTAGAGCGAAACGACCTAAATTACAACACATCGGTTTTACAAGTGTTCCTCTGATACGCGTTAAAACTTTTTCTCCTATAACTGCGCGAAAAGCCTGTATTCGTGCTTAATAGAACGAAACAAGCGGTTTTAGACCGAGATGAGTTAAATCTGAACACATCGGTTTTACAAGTGTCCCTGTGACACGCGTCAAAACTTTTTCTCTTATAACTGCGCGAAAAGCTTGTATTCGTGCCTAATACAACGAAACAAGCTGTTTTAGACCGAAACGTGTTCCTCTGATACGCGTCAAAACTTTTTCTCTTATAACTGCGCGAAAAGCATGTATTCGTGCTTAATACAACGAAACAAGCTGTTTTAGACCGAAACGAGGTATATCACAACGCATCGGCTTTACAAGTGTTCCTCTGATACGCGTCAAAACATTTTCTCTTATAACTGCGCGAAAAGCATGTATTCATGCTTAATACAACGAAACAAGCTGTTTTAGACCGAAACGAGCTAAATCACAACACATCGGTTTTACAAGTGTTCCTCTGATACGCGTCAAAACTTTTTCTCTTATAACTGCGCGAAAAGCATGTATTCTTGCTTAATACAACGAAACAAGCTGTCTTAGACCGAAATGAGCTATATCACAACACATCGGTTTTACGTGTTCCTCTGATACGCCTCAAAACGTTTTCTGTTATAACTCCGCGAAAAGCATGTATTCTTGCTTGATACAACGAAACAAGCTGTTTTAGACCGAAACGAGCTAAATCACCACACATCGGTTTTACAAGTGTTCCTCTGATACGCGTCAAAACTTTTTCTCTTATAACTGCGCGAAAAGCTTGGATTCGTGCTTAATACAACGAAACAAGCTGTTTTAGACCGAAACGAGCTAAATCACAGGACATCGGTATTACAAGTGTTCCTCTGATACGCGTCAAAACTTTTTCTCTTATAACTGCGCGAAAACCATGTATTCTTGCTTAATACAACGAAGCAAGCTGTTTTAGACCGAAACGAGCTATATCACAACACATCGGATTTACAAGTGTTCCGCTGATACACGTCAAAACTTTTTTTCTTATAACTGCGCGAAAAGCATGTATTCGTGCTTAATACAACGAAACAAGCTGTTTTAGACCGAAACGAGCTAAATCACAACACATCGGTTTTACAAGTGTTCCTCTGATACGCGTCAAAACTTTTTCTCTTATAACTGCGCGAAAAGCATGTATTCGTGCTTAATACAACGAAACAAGCTGTTTTAGACAGAAACGAGCTATATCACAACACATCGGCTTTACAAGTGTTCCTCTGATACGCCTCAAAACATGTTCTCTTATAACTGCGCGAAAAGCATGTATTCGTGCTTAATACAACGAAACAAGCTGTTTTAGACCGAAACGAGCTAAATCACAACACATCGGTTTTACAAGTGTTCCTCTGATACGCGTCAAAACTTTTTCTCTTATAACTGCGCGAAAAGCATGTATTCGTGCTTAATACAACGAAACAAGCTGTTTTAGGCCAAGATGAGCTAAATCTGAACATATCGGTTTTACAAGTGTCCCTGTGACACGCGTCAAAACTTTTTCTCTTATAACTGCGCGAAAAGCATGTATTCTTGCTTAATACAACGAAACAAGCTGTTTTAGACCGAAACGAGCTAAATCACAACACATCGGTTTTACAAGTGTTCCTCTGATACGCGTCAAAACTTTTTCTCTTATAACTGCGCGAAAAGCTTCTATTCGTGCCTAATACAACGAAACAAGCTGTTTTAGACCGAAACGTGTTCCTCTGATACGCGTCAAAACTTTTTCTCTTATAACTGCGCGAAAAGCATGTATTCGTGCTTAATACAACGAAACAAGCTGTTTTAGAGCGAAACGAGCTAAATTACAACACATCGGTCTTACAAGTGTTCCTCTGATACGCGTCAAAACTTTTTCTCTTATAACTGCGCGAAAAGCCTGTATTCTTGCTTAATAGAACGAAACAAGCTGTTTTAGACCGAGATGAGCTAAATCTGAACACATCGGTTTTACAAGTGTCCCTGTGACACGCGTCAAAACTTTTTCTCTTATAACTGCGCGAAAAACATGTATTCTTGCTTAATACAACGAAACAAGCTGTTTTAGACCGAAACGAGCTATATCACAACACATCGGTTTTACAAGTGTTCCTCTGATACGCGTCAAAACGTTTTCTCTTATAACTCCGCGAAAAGCATGTATTCTTGCTTGATACAACGAAACAAGCTGTTTTAGACCGAAACGAGCTAAATCACCACACATCGGTTTTACAAGTGTTCATCTGATACGCGTCAAAACGTTTTCTTTGATAACTGCGCGAAAAGCTTAGATTCGTGCTTAATACAACGAAACAAGCTGTTTTAGACCGAAACGAGCTAAATCACAGCACATCGGTATTACAAGTGTTCCTCTGATACGCGTCAAAACTTTTTCTCTTATAACTGCGCGAAAAGCATGTATTCGTGCTTAATACAACGAAACAAGCTGTTTTAGACCGAAACGAGCTAAATCACAGCACATCGGTATTACAAGTGTTCCTCTGATACGCGTCAAAACGTTTTCTCTTAAAACTGCGCGAAAAGCATGTATTCGTGCTTAATACAACGAAACAAGCTGTTTTAGACCGAAAGGAGCTATATCACAACACATCGGTTTTACAAGTGTTCCTCTGATACGCGTCAAAACTTTTTCACTTATAACTGCGCGAAAAGCATGTATTCGTGCTTAATACAACGAAACAAGCTGTTTTAGACCGAAACGAGCTAAATCACAACACATCGGTTTTACAAGTGTTCCTCTGATACGCGACAAAACTTTTTCTCTTATAACTGCGCGAAAAGCCTGTATTCGTGCTTAATACAACGAAACAAGCTGTTTTAGGCCAAGATGAGCTAAATCTGAACACATCGGTTTTACAAGTGTCCCTGTGACACGCGTCAAATCTTTTTCTCTTATAACTGCGCGAAAAGCATGTATTCTTGCTTAATACAACGAAACAAGCTGTTTTAGACCGAAATGAGCTAAATCACAACACATCGGTTTTACAAGTGTTCCTCTGATACGCGTCAAAACTTTTTCTCTTATAACTGCGCGAAAAGCATGTATTCGTGCTTAATACAACGAAACAAGCTGTTTTAGACCGAAACGAGCTAAATCACAGCACATCGGTATTACAAGTGTTCCTCTGATACGCGTCAAAACGTTTTCTCTTATAACTGCGCGAAAAGCATATATTCGTGCTTAATACAACGAAACAAGCTGTTTTAGACCGAAACGAGCTATATCACAACACATCGGTTTTACAAGTGTTCCTCTGATACGCGTCAAAACTTTTTCACCTATAACTGCGCGAAAAGCATGTATTCGTGCTTAATACAACGAAACAAGCTGTTTTAGACCGAAACGAGCTATTTCACAACACATCGGTTTTACAAGTGTTCCTCTGATACGCGACAAAACTTGTTCTCTTATAACTGCGCGAAAAGCTTGTTCGTGCTTAATACAACGAAACAAGCTGTTTTAGGCCAAGATGAGCTAAATCTGAACACCGGTTTTACAAGTGTCCCTGTGACACGCTTCAAAACTTTTTCTCTTATAACTGCGCGAAAAGCATGTATTCTTGCTTAATACAACGAAACAAGCTGTTTTAGACCGAAACGAGCTAAATCACAACACATCGGTTTTACAAGTGTTCCTCTGATACGCGTCAAAACTTTTTCTCTTATAACTGCGCGAAAAGCTTGTATTCGTGCCTAATACAACGAAACAAGCTGTTTTAGACCGAAACGTGTTCCTCTGATACGCGTCAAAACTTTTTCTCTTATAACTGCGCGAAAAGCATGTATTCGTGCTTAATACAACGAAACAAGCTGTTTTAGACCGAAACGAGCTATATCACAACGCATCGGCTTTACAAGTGTTCCTCTGATACGCGTCAAAACATTTTCTCTTATAACTGCGCGAAAAGCATGTATTCATGCTTAATACAACGAAACAAGCTGTTTTAGACCGAAACGAGCTAAATCACAACACATCGGTTTTACAAGTGTTCCTCTGATACGCGTCAAAACTTTTTCTCTTATAACTGCGCGAAAAGCATGTATTCTTGCTTAATACAACGAAACAAGCTGCCTTAGACCGAAATGAGCTATATCACAACACATCGGTTTTACATGTTCCTCTGATACGCGTCAAAACGTTTTCTGTTATAACTCCGCGAAAAGCATGTATTCTTTCTTGCTTGATAAAACGAAACAAGCTGTTTTAGACCGAAACGAGCTAAATCACCACACATCGGTTTTACAAGTGTTCCTCTGATACGCGTCAAAACTTTTTCTCTTATAACTGCGCGAAAAGCATGTATTCTTGCTTAATTCAACGAAACAAGCTGTTTTACCCGAAACGAGCTATATCACAACACATCGGTTTTACAAGTGTTCCTCTGATACGCGTCAAAACTTTTCTCTTATAACTGCGCGAAAAGCATATATTCGTGCTTAATACAACGAAACAAGCTGTTTTAGACCGAAACGAGCTATATCAGAACACATCGGTTTTACAAGTGTTCCTCTGATACGCGTCAAAACTTTTTCACTTATAACTGCGCGAAAAGCATGTATTCGTGCTTAATACAACGAAACAAGCTGTTTTAGACCGAAACGAGCTATTTCACAACACATCGGTTTTACAAGTGTTCCTCTGATACGCGACAAAACTTGTTCTCTTATAACTGGGCGAAAAGCCTGTATTCTTGCTTAATACAACGAAACAAGCTGTTTTAGGCCAAGATGAGCTAAATCTGAACACATCGGTTTTACAAGTGTCCCTGTGACACGCGTCAAAACTTTTTCTCTTATAACTGCGCGAAAAGCATGTATTCTTGCTTAATACAACGAAACAAGCTGTTATAGACCGAAACGAGCTAAATCACAACACATCGGTTTTACAAGTGTTCCTCTGATACGCGTCAAAACTTTTTCTCTTATAACTGCGCGAAAAGCTTGTATTCGTGCCTAATACAACGAAACAAGCTGTTTTAGACCGAAACGTGTTCCTCTGATACGCGTCAAAACTTTTTCTCTTATAACTGCGCGAAAAGCATGTATTCGTGCTTAATACAACGAAACAAGCTGTTTTAGACCGAAACGAGCTATATCACAACGCATCGGCTTTACAAGTGTTCCTCTGATACGCGTCAAAACATTTTCTCTTATAACTGCGCGAAAAGCATGTATTCATGCTTAATACAACGAAACAAGCTGTTTTAGACCGAAACGAGCTAAATCACAACACATCGGTTTTACAAGTGTTCCTCTGATACGCGTCAAAACTTTTTCTCTTATAACTGCGCGAAAAGCATGTATTCTTGCTTAATACAACGAAACAAGCTGTTTTAGACCGAAACGAGCTAAATCACAACACATCGGTTTTACAAGTGTTCCTCTGATACGCGTCAAAACTTTTTCTCTTATAACTGCGCGAAAAGCTTCTATTCGTGCCTAATACAACGAAACAAGCTGTTTTAGACCGAAACGTGTTCCTCTGATACGCGTCAAAACTTTTTCTCTTATAACTGCGCGAAAAGCATGTATTCGTGCTTAATACAACGAAACAAGCTGTTTTAGAGCGAAACGAGCTAAATTACAACACATCGGTCTTACAAGTGTTCCTCTGATACGCGTCAAAACTTTTTCTCTTATAACTGCGCGAAAAGCCTGTATTCTTGCTTAATAGAACGAAACAAGCTGTTTTAGACCGAGATGAGCTAAATCTGAACACATCGGTTTTACAAGTGTCCCTGTGACACGCGTCAAAACTTTTTCTCTTATAACTGCGCGAAAAACATGTATTCTTACTTAATACAACGAAACAAGCTGTTTTAGACCGAAACGAGCTATATCACAACACATCGGTTTTACAAGTGTTCCTCTGATACGCGTCAAAACGTTTTCTCTTATAACTCCGCGAAAAGCATGTATTCTTGCTTGATACAACGAAACAAGCTGTTTTAGACCGAAACGAGCTAAATCACCACACATCGGTTTTACAAGTGTTCATCTGATACGCGTCAAAACGTTTTCTTTGATAACTGCGCGAAAAGCTTAGATTCGTGCTTAATACAACGAAACAAGCTGTTTTAGACCGAAACGAGCTAAATCACAGCACATCGGTATTACAAGTGTTCCTCTGATACGCGTCAAAACTTTTTCTCTTATAACTGCGCGAAAAGCATGTATTCGTGCTTAATACAACGAAACAAGCTGTTTTAGACCGAAACGAGCTAAATCACAGCACATCGGTATTACAAGTGTTCCTCTGATACGCGTCAAAACGTTTTCTCTTAAAACTGCGCGAAAAGCATGTATTCGTGCTTAATACAACGAAACAAGCTGTTTTAGACCGAAAGGAGCTATATCACAACACATCGGTTTTACAAGTGTTCCTCTGATACGCGTCAAAACTTTTTCACTTATAACTGCGCGAAAAGCATGTATTCGTGCTTAATACAACGAAACAAGCTGTTTTAGACCGAAACGAGCTAAATCACAACACATCGGTTTTACAAGTGTTCCTCTGATACGCGACAAAACTTTTTCTCTTATAACTGCGCGAAAAGCCTGTATTCGTGCTTAATACAACGAAACAAGCTGTTTTAGGCCAAGATGAGCTAAATCTGAACACATCGGTTTTACAAGTGTCCCTGTGACACGCGTCAAATCTTTTTCTCTTATAACTGCGCGAAAAGCATGTATTCTTGCTTAATACAACGAAACAAGCTGTTTTAGACCGAAATGAGCTAAATCACAACACATCGGTTTTACAAGTGTTCCTCTGATACGCGTCAAAACTTTTTCTCTTATAACTGCGCGAAAAGCATGTATTCGTGCTTAATACAACGAAACAAGCTGTTTTAGACCGAAACGAGCTAAATCACAGCACATCGGTATTACAAGTGTTCCTCTGATACGCGTCAAAACGTTTTCTCTTATAACTGCGCGAAAAGCATATATTCGTGCTTAATACAACGAAACAAGCTGTTTTAGACCGAAACGAGCTATATCACAACACATCGGTTTTACAAGTGTTCCTCTGATACGCGTCAAAACTTTTTCACCTATAACTGCGCGAAAAGCATGTATTCGTGCTTAATACAACGAAACAAGCTGTTTTAGACCGAAACGAGCTATTTCACAACACATCGGTTTTACAAGTGTTCCTCTGATACGCGACAAAACTTGTTCTCTTATAACTGCGCGAAAAGCTTGTTCGTGCTTAATACAACGAAACAAGCTGTTTTAGGCCAAGATGAGCTAAATCTGAACACCGGTTTTACAAGTGTCCCTGTGACACGCTTCAAAACTTTTTCTCTTATAACTGCGCGAAAAGCATGTATTCTTGCTTAATACAACGAAACAAGCTGTTTTAGACCGAAACGAGCTAAATCACAACACATCGGTTTTACAAGTGTTCCTCTGATACGCGTCAAAACTTTTTCTCTTATAACTGCGCGAAAAGCTTGTATTCGTGCCTAATACAACGAAACAAGCTGTTTTAGACCGAAACGTGTTCCTCTGATACGCGTCAAAACTTTTTCTCTTATAACTGCGCGAAAAGCATGTATTCGTGCTTAATACAACGAAACAAGCTGTTTTAGACCGAAACGAGCTATATCACAACGCATCGGCTTTACAAGTGTTCCTCTGATACGCGTCAAAACATTTTCTCTTATAACTGCGCGAAAAGCATGTATTCATGCTTAATACAACGAAACAAGCTGTTTTAGACCGAAACGAGCTAAATCACAACACATCGGTTTTACAAGTGTTCCTCTGATACGCGTCAAAACTTTTTCTCTTATAACTGCGCGAAAAGCATGTATTCTTGCTTAATACAACGAAACAAGCTGTCTTAGACCGAAATGAGCTATATCACAACACATCGGTTTTACATGTTCCTCTGATACGCGTCAAAACGTTTTCTGTTATAACTCCGCGAAAAGCATGTATTCTTTCTTGCTTGATAAAACGAAACAAGCTGTTTTAGACCGAAACGAGCTAAATCACCACACATCGGTTTTACAAGTGTTCCTCTGATACGCGTCAAAACTTTTTCTCTTATAACTGCGCGAAAAGCATGTATTCTTGCTTAATTCAACGAAACAAGCTGTTTTACCCGAAACGAGCTATATCACAACACATCGGTTTTACAAGTGTTCCTCTGATACGCGTCAAAACTTTTCTCTTATAACTGCGCGAAAAGCATATATTCGTGCTTAATACAACGAAACAAGCTGTTTTAGACCGAAACGAGCTATATCAGAACACATCGGTTTTACAAGTGTTCCTCTGATACGCGTCAAAACTTTTTCACTTATAACTGCGCGAAAAGCATGTATTCGTGCTTAATACAACGAAACAAGCTGTTTTAGACCGAAACGAGCTATTTCACAACACATCGGTTTTACAAGTGTTCCTCTGATATGCGACAAAACTTGTTCTCTTATAACTGGGCGAAAAGCCTGTATTCTTGCTTAATACAACGAAACAAGCTGTTTTAGGCCAAGATGAGCTAAATCTGAACACATCGGTTTTACAAGTGTCCCTGTGACACGCGTCAAAACTTTTTCTCTTATAACTGCGCGAAAAGCATGTATTCTTGCTTAATACAACGAAACAAGCTGTTATAGACCGAAACGAGCTAAATCACAACACATCGGTTTTACAAGTGTTCCTCTGATACGCGTCAAAACTTTTTCTCTTATAACTGCGCGAAAAGCTTGTATTCGTGCCTAATACAACGAAACAAGCTGTTTTAGACCGAAACGTGTTCCTCTGATACGCGTCAAAACTTTTTCTCTTATAACTGCGCGAAAAGCATGTATTCGTGCTTAATACAACGAAACAAGCTGTTTTAGACCGAAACGAGCTAAATCACAACACATCGGTTTTACAAGTGTTCCTCTGATACGCGTCAAAACTTTTTCTCTTATAACTGCGCGAAAAGCATGTATTCTTGCTTAATACAACGAAACAAGCTGTCTTAGACCGAAATGAGCTATATCACAACACATCGGTTTTACGTGTTCCTCTGATACGCGTCAAAACGTTTTCTGTTATGACTCCGCGAAAAGCATGTATTCTTGCTTGATACAACGAAACAAGCTGTTTTAGACCGAAACGAGCTAAATCACCACACATCGGTTTTACAAGTGTTCCTCTGATACGCGTCAAAACTTTTTCTCTTATAACTGCGCGAAAAGCATGTATTCTTGCTTAATACAACGAAACAAGCTGTTTTAGACCGAAACGAGCTATATCACAACACATCGGTTTTACAAGTGTTCCTCTGATACGCGTCAAAACTTTTTCTCTTATAACTGCGCGAAAAGCATGTATTCGTGCTTAATACAACGAAACAAGCTGTTTTAGAGCGAAACGACCTAAATTACAACACATCGGTTTTACAAGTGTTCCTCTGATACGCGTCAAAACTTTTTCTCTTATAACTGAGCGAAAAGCCTGTATTCGTGCTTAATAGAACGAAACAAGCGGTTTTAGACCGAGATGAGCTAAATCTGAACACATCGGTTTTACAAGTGTCCCTGTGACACGCGTCAAAACTTTTTCTCTTATAACTGCGCGAAAATCATGTATTCTTGCTTAATACAACGAAACAAGCTGTTTTAGACCGAAACGAGCTAAATCACAACACATCGGTTTTACAAGTGTTCCTCTGATACGCGTCAAAACTTTTTCTCTTATAACTGCGCGAAAAGCTTGTATTCGTGCCTAATACAACGAAACAAGCTGTTTTAGACCGAAACGTGTTCCTCTGATACGCGTCAAAACTTTTTCTCTTATAACTGCGCGAAAAGCATGTATTCGTGCTTAATACAACGAAACAAGCTGTTTTAGACCGAAACGAGGTATATCACAACGCATCGGCTTTACAAGTGTTCCTCTGATACGCGTCAAAACATTTTCTCTTATAACTGCGCGAAAAGCATGTATTCATGCTTAATACAACGAAACAAGCTGTTTTAGACCGAAACGAGCTAAATCACAACACATCGGTTTTACAAGTGTTCCTCTGATACGCGTCAAAACTTTTTCTCTTATAACTGCGCGAAAAGCATGTATTCTTGCTTAATACAACGAAACAAGCTGTCTTAGACCGAAATGAGCTATATCACAACACATCGGTTTTACGTGTTCCTCTGATACGCCTCAAAACGTTTTCTGTTATAACTCCGCGAAAAGCATGTATTCTTGCTTGATACAACGAAACAAGCTGTTTTAGACCGAAACGAGCTAAATCACCACACATCGGTTTTACAAGTGTTCCTCTGATACGCGTCAAAACTTTTTCTCTTATAACTGCGCGAAAAGCTTGGATTCGTGCTTAATACAACGAAACAAGCTGTTTTAGACCGAAACGAGCTAAATCACAGCACATCGGTATTACAAGTGTTCCTCTGATACGCGTCAAAACTTTTTCTCTTATAACTGCGCGAAAACCATGTATTCGTGCTTAATACAACGAAGCAAGCTGTTTTAGACCGAAACGAGCTATATCACAACACATCGGATTTACAAGTGTTCCGCTGATACACGTCAAAACCTTTTTTCTTATAACTGCGCGAAAAGCATGTATTCGTGCTTAATACAACGAAACAAGCTGTTTTAGACCGAAACGAGCTAAATCACAACACATCGGTTTTACAAGTGTTCCTCTGATACGCGTCAAAACTTTTTCTCTTATAACTGCGCGAAAAGCATGTATTCGTGCTTAATACAACGAAACAAGCTGTTTTAGACAGAAACGAGCTATATCACAACACATCGGCTTTACAAGTGTTCCTCTGATACGCCTCAAAACATGTTCTCTTATAACTGCGCGAAAAGCATGTATTCGTGCTTAATACAACGAAACAAGCTCTTTTAGACCGAAACGAGCTAAATCACAACACATCGGTTTTACAAGTGTTCCTCTGATACGCGTCAAAACTTTTTCTCTTATAACTGCGCGAAAAGCATGTATTCGTGCTTAATACAACGAAACAAGCTGTTTTAGGCCAAGATGAGCTAAATCTGAACATATCGGTTTTACAAGTGTCCCTGTGACACGCGTCAAAACTTTTTCTCTTATAACTGCACGAAAAGCATGTATTCTTGCTTAATACAACGAAACAAGCTGTTTTAGACCGAAACGAGCTAAATCACAACACATCGGTTTTACAAGTGTTCCTCTGATACGCGTCAAAACTTTTTCTCTTATAACTGCGCGAAAAGCTTGTATTCGTGCCTAATACAACGAAACAAGCTGTTTTAGACCGAAACGTGTTCCTCTGATACGCGTCAAAACTTTTTCTCTTATAACTGCGCGAAAAGCATGTATTCGTGCTTAATACAACGAAACAAGCTGTTTTAGACCGAAACGAGGTATATCACAACGCATCGGCTTTACAAGTGTTCCTCTGATACGCGTCAAAACATTTTCTCTTATAACTGCGCGAAAAGCATGTATTCATGCTTAATACAACGAAACAAGCTGTTTTAGACCGAAACGAGCTAAATCACAACACATCGGTTTTACAAGTGTTCCTCTGATACGCGTCAAAACTTTTTCTCCTATAACTGCGCGAAAAGCATGTATTCTTGCTTAATACAACGAAACAAGCTGTCTTAGACCGAAATGAGCTATATCACAACACATCGGTTTTACGTGTTCCTCTGATACGCCTCAAAACGTTTTCTGTTATAACTCCGCGAAAAGCATGTATTCTTGCTTGATACAACGAAACAAGCTGTTTTAGACCGAAACGAGCTAAATCACCACACATCGGTTTTACAAGTGTTCCTCTGATACGCGTCAAAACTTTTTCTCTTATAACTGCGCGAAAAGCATGTATTCGTGCTTAATACAACGAAACAAGCTGTTTTAGACCGAAACGAGCTAAATCACAACACATCGGTTTTACAAGTGTTCCTCTGATACGCGTCAAAACTTTTTCTCTTATAACTGCGCGAAAAGCATGTATTCGTGCTTAATACAACGAAACAAGCTGTTTTAGGCCAAGATGAGCTAAATCTGAACACATCGGTTTTACAAGTGTCCCTGTGACACGCGTCAAAACTTTTTCTCTTATAACTGCGCGAAAAGCATGTATTCTTGCTTAATACAACGAAACAAGCTGTTTTAGGCCAAGATGAGCTAAATCTGAACACATCGGTTTTACAAGTGTCCCTGTGACACGCGTCAAAACTTTTTCTCTTATAACTGCGCGAAAAGCATGTATTCTTGCTTAATACAACGAAACAAGCTGTTTTAGACCGAAACGAGCTAAATCACAGCACATCGGTATTACAAGTGTTCCTCTGATACGCGTCAAAACTTTTTCTCTTATAACTGCGCGAAAACCATGTATTCGTGCTTAATACAACGAAGCAAGCTGTTTTAGACCGAAACGAGCTATATCACAACACATCGGATTTACAAGTGTTCCGCTGATACACGTCAAAACTTTTTTTCTTATAACTGCGCGAAAAGCATGTATTCGTGCTTAATACAACGAAACAAGCTGTTTTAGACCGAAACGAGCTAAATCACAACACATCGGTTTTACAAGTGTTCCTCTGATACGCGTCAAAACTTTTTCTCTTATAACTGCGCGAAAAGCATGTATTCGTGCTTAATACAACGAAACAAGCTGTTTTAGACAGAAACGAGCTATATCACAACACATCGGCTTTACAAGTGTTCCTCTGATACGCCTCAAAACATGTTCTCTTATAACTGCGCGAAAAGCATGTATTCGTGCTTAATACAACGAAACAAGCTCTTTTAGACCGAAACGAGCTAAATCACAACACATCGGTTTTACAAGTGTTCCTCTGATACGCGTCAAAACTTTTTCTCTTATAACTGCGCGAAAAGCATGTATTCGTGCTTAATACAACGAAACAAGCTGTTTTAGGCCAAGATGAGCTAAATCTGAACATATCGGTTTTACAAGTGTCCCTGTGACACGCGTCAAAACTTTTTCTCTTATAACTGCGCGAAAAGCATGTATTCTTGCTTAATACAACGAAACAAGCTGTTTTAGACCGAAACGAGCTAAATCACAACACATCGGTTTTACAAGTGTTCCTCTGATACGCGTCAAAACTTTTTCTCTTATAACTGCGCGAAAAGCTTGTATTCGTGCCTAATACAACGAAACAAGCTGTTTTAGACCGAAACGTGTTCCTCTGATACGCGTCAAAACTTTTTCTCTTATAACTGCGCGAAAAACATGTATTCGTGCTTAATACAACGAAACAAGCTGTTTTAGACCGAAACGAGGTATATCACAACGCATCGGCTTTACAAGTGTTCCTCTGATACGCGTCAAAACATTTTCTCTTATAACTGCGCGAAAAGCATGTATTCATGCTTAATACAACGAAACAAGCTGTTTTAGACCGAAACGAGCTAAATCACAACACATCGGTTTTACAAGTGTTCCTCTGATACGCGTCAAAACTTTTTCTCTTATAACTGCGCGAAAAGCATGTATTCTTGCTTAATACAACGAAACAAGCTGTCTTAGACCGAAATGAGCTATATCACAACACATCGGTTTTACGTGTTCCTCTGATACGCCTCAAAACGTTTTCTGTTATAACTCCGCGAAAAGCATGTATTCTTGCTTGATACAACGAAACAAGCTGTTTTAGAACGAAACGAGCTAAATCACCACATATCGGTTTTACAAGTGTTCCTCTGATACGCGTCAAAACTTTTTCTCTTATAACTGCGCGAAAAGCATGTATTCGTGCTTAATACAACGAAACAAGCTGTTTTAGACCGAAACGAGCTAAATCACAACACATCGGTTTTACAAGTGTTCCTCTGATACGCGTCAAAACTTTTTCTCTTATAACTGCGCGAAAAGCATGTATTCGTGCTTAATACAACGAAACAAGCTGTTTTAGGCCAAGATGAGCTAAATCTGAACACATCGGTTTTACAAGTGTCCCTGTGACACGCGTCAAAACTTTTTCTCTTATAACTGCGCGAAAAGCATGTATTCTTGCTTAATACAACGAAACAAGCTGTTTTAGGCCAAGATGAGCTAAATCTGAACACATCGGTTTTACAAGTGTCCCTGTGACACGCGTCAAAACTTTTTCTCTTATAACTGCGCGAAAAGCATGTATTCTTGCTTAATACAACGAAACAAGCTGTTTTAGACCGAAACGAGCTAAATCACAACACATCGGTTTTACAAGTGTTCCTCTGATACGCGTCAAAACTTTTTCTCTTATAACTGCGCGAAAAGCTTGTATTCGTGCCTAATACAACGAAACAAGCTGTTTTAGACCGAAACGAGCTAAATTACAACACATCGGTTTTACAAGTGTTCCTCTGATACGCGACAAAACTTTTTCTCTTATAACTGCGCGAAAAGCCTGTATTCGTGCTTAATACAACGAAACAAGCTGTTTTAGACCGAAACGAGCTAAATCACAACACATCGGTTTTACAAGTTTTCCTCGGATACGCGTCAAAACTTTTTCTCTTATAACTGCGCGAAAAGCTTGTATTCGTGCTTAATACAACGAAACAAGCTGTTTTAGACCGAAACGAGCTAAATCACAACACATCGGTTTTACAAGTGTCTATGTGATACGCGTCAAAACTTTTTCTCTTATAACTGCGCGAAAAGCATGTATTCTTGCTTAATACAACGAAACAAGCTGTTTTAGGCCAAGATGAGCTAAATCTGAACACATCGGTTTTACAAGTGTCCCTGTGACACGCGTCAAAACTTTTTCTCTTATAACTGCGCGAAAAGCATGTATTCGTGCTTAATACAACGAAACAAGCTGTTTTAGACCGAAACGAGCTAAATCACAACACATCGGTTTTACGTGTTCCTCTGATACGCGTCAAAACCTTTTCTCTTATAACTGCGCGAAAAGCATGTATTCTTGCTTAATACAACGAAACAAGCTGTTTTAGAGCGAAACGAGATAAATTACAACACATCGGTTTTACAAGTGTTCCTCTGATACGCGACAAAACTTTTTCTCTTATAACTGCGCGAAAAGCCTGTATTCGTGCTTAATACAACGAAACAAGCTGTTTTAGACCGAAACGAGCTAAATCACAACACATCGGTTTTACAAGTTTTCCTCGGATACGCGTCAAAACTTTTTCTCTTATAACTGCGCGAAAAGCTTGTATTCGTGCTTAATACAACGAAACAAGCTGTTTTAGACCGAAACGAGCTAAATCACAACACATCGGTTTTACAAGTGTCTATGTGATACGCGTCAAAACTTTTTCTCTTATAACTGCGCGAAAAGCCTGTATTCGTGCTTAATAGAACGGAACAAGCTGTTTTAGACCGAAACGAGCTAAATCACAACACATCGGTTTTACAAGTTTTCCTCGGATACGCGTCAAAACTTTTTCTCTTATAACTGCGCGAAAAGCTTGTATTCGTGCTTAATACAACGAAACAAGCTGTTTTAGACCGAAACGAGCTATATCACAACACATCGGCTTTACAAGTGTTCCTCTGATACGCGTCAAAACATTTTCTCTTATAACTGCGCGAAAAGCATGTATTCATGCTTAATACAACGAAACAGGCTGTTTTAGACCGAAACGAGCTAAATCACAACACATCGGTTTTACAAGTGTTCCTCTGATACGCGTCAAAACTTTTTCTCTTATAACTGAGCGAAAAGCATGTATTCTTGCTTAATACAACGAAACAAGCTGTTTTAGACCGAAATGAGCTATATCACAACACATCGGTTTTACGTGTTCCTACGATACGCGTCAAAACGTTTTCTCATAACTCCGCGAAAAGCATGTATTCTTGCTTGATACAACGAAACAAGCTGTTTTAGACCGAAACGAGCTAAATCACCACACATCGGTTTTACAAGTGTTCCTCTGATACGCGTCAAAACATTTTCTCTTATAACTGCGCGAAAAGCATGTATTCTTGCTTAATACAACGAAACAAGCTGTTTTAGACCGAAACGAGCTAAATCACCACACATCGGTTTTACAAGTGTTCCTCTGATACGCGTCAAAACTTTTTCTCCTATAACTGCGCGAAAAGCATGTATTCTTGCTTAATACAACGAAACAAGCTGTCTTAGACCGAAATGAGCTATATCACAACACATCGGTTTTACGTGTTCCTCTGATACGCCTCAAAACGTTTTCTGTTATAACTCCGCGAAAAGCATGTATTCTTGCTTGATACAACGAAACAAGCTGTTTTAGACCGAAACGAGCTAAATCACCACACATCGGTTTTACAAGTGTTCCTCTGATACGCGTCAAAACTTTTTCTCTTATAACTGCGCGAAAAGCATGTATTCGTGCTTAATACAACGAAACAAGCTGTTTTAGACCGAAACGAGCTAAATCACAACACATCGGTTTTACAAGTGTTCCTCTGATACGCGTCAAAACTTTTTCTCTTATAACTGCGCGAAAAGCATGTATTCGTGCTTAATACAACGAAACAAGCTGTTTTAGGCCAAGATGAGCTAAATCTGAACACATCGGTTTTACAAGTGTCCCTGTGACACGCGTCAAAACTTTTTCTCTTATAACTGCGCGAAAAGCATGTATTCTTGCTTAATACAACGAAACAAGCTGTTTTAGGCCAAGATGAGCTAAATCTGAACACATCGGTTTTACAAGTGTCCCTGTGACACGCGTCAAAACTTTTTCTCTTATAACTGCGCGAAAAGCATGTATTCTTGCTTAATACAACGAAACAAGCTGTTTTAGACCGAAACGAGCTAAATCACAGCACATCGGTATTACAAGTGTTCCTCTGATACGCGTCAAAACTTTTTCTCTTATAACTGCGCGAAAACCATGTATTCGTGCTTAATACAACGAAGCAAGCTGTTTTAGACCGAAACGAGCTATATCACAACACATCGGATTTACAAGTGTTCCGCTGATACACGTCAAAACTTTTTTTCTTATAACTGCGCGAAAAGCATGTATTCGTGCTTAATACAACGAAACAAGCTGTTTTAGACCGAAACGAGCTAAATCACAACACATCGGTTTTACAAGTGTTCCTCTGATACGCGTCAAAACTTTTTCTCTTATAACTGCGCGAAAAGCATGTATTCGTGCTTAATACAACGAAACAAGCTGTTTTAGACAGAAACGAGCTATATCACAACACATCGGCTTTACAAGTGTTCCTCTGATACGCCTCAAAACATGTTCTCTTATAACTGCGCGAAAAGCATGTATTCGTGCTTAATACAACGAAACAAGCTCTTTTAGACCGAAACGAGCTAAATCACAACACATCGGTTTTACAAGTGTTCCTCTGATACGCGTCAAAACTTTTTCTCTTATAACTGCGCGAAAAGCATGTATTCGTGCTTAATACAACGAAACAAGCTGTTTTAGGCCAAGATGAGCTAAATCTGAACATATCGGTTTTACAAGTGTCCCTGTGACACGCGTCAAAACTTTTTCTCTTATAACTGCGCGAAAAGCATGTATTCTTGCTTAATACAACGAAACAAGCTGTTTTAGACCGAAACGAGCTAAATCACAACACATCGGTTTTACAAGTGTTCCTCTGATACGCGTCAAAACTTTTTCTCTTATAACTGCGCGAAAAGCTTGTATTCGTGCCTAATACAACGAAACAAGCTGTTTTAGACCGAAACGTGTTCCTCTGATACGCGTCAAAACTTTTTCTCTTATAACTGCGCGAAAAACATGTATTCGTGCTTAATACAACGAAACAAGCTGTTTTAGACCGAAACGAGGTATATCACAACGCATCGGCTTTACAAGTGTTCCTCTGATACGCGTCAAAACATTTTCTCTTATAACTGCGCGAAAAGCATGTATTCATGCTTAATACAACGAAACAAGCTGTTTTAGACCGAAACGAGCTAAATCACAACACATCGGTTTTACAAGTGTTCCTCTGATACGCGTCAAAACTTTTTCTCTTATAACTGCGCGAAAAGCATGTATTCTTGCTTAATACAACGAAACAAGCTGTCTTAGACCGAAATGAGCTATATCACAACACATCGGTTTTACGTGTTCCTCTGATACGCCTCAAAACGTTTTCTGTTATAACTCCGCGAAAAGCATGTATTCTTGCTTGATACAACGAAACAAGCTGTTTTAGAACGAAACGAGCTAAATCACCACATATCGGTTTTACAAGTGTTCCTCTGATACGCGTCAAAACTTTTTCTCTTATAACTGCGCGAAAAGCATGTATTCGTGCTTAATACAACGAAACAAGCTGTTTTAGACCGAAACGAGCTAAATCACAACACATCGGTTTTACAAGTGTTCCTCTGATACGCGTCAAAACTTTTTCTCTTATAACTGCGCGAAAAGCATGTATTCGTGCTTAATACAACGAAACAAGCTGTTTTAGGCCAAGATGAGCTAAATCTGAACACATCGGTTTTACAAGTGTCCCTGTGACACGCGTCAAAACTTTTTCTCTTATAACTGCGCGAAAAGCATGTATTCTTGCTTAATACAACGAAACAAGCTGTTTTAGGCCAAGATGAGCTAAATCTGAACACATCGGTTTTACAAGTGTCCCTGTGACACGCGTCAAAACTTTTTCTCTTATAACTGCGCGAAAAGCATGTATTCTTGCTTAATACAACGAAACAAGCTGTTTTAGACCGAAACGAGCTAAATCACAACACATCGGTTTTACAAGTGTTCCTCTGATACGCGTCAAAACTTTTTCTCTTATAACTGCGCGAAAAGCTTGTATTCGTGCCTAATACAACGAAACAAGCTGTTTTAGACCGAAACGAGCTAAATTACAACACATCGGTTTTACAAGTGTTCCTCTGATACGCGACAAAACTTTTTCTCTTATAACTGCGCGAAAAGCCTGTATTCGTGCTTAATACAACGAAACAAGCTGTTTTAGACCGAAACGAGCTAAATCACAACACATCGGTTTTACAAGTTTTCCTCGGATACGCGTCAAAACTTTTTCTCTTATAACTGCGCGAAAAGCTTGTATTCGTGCTTAATACAACGAAACAAGCTGTTTTAGACCGAAACGAGCTAAATCACAACACATCGGTTTTACAAGTGTCTATGTGATACGCGTCAAAACTTTTTCTCTTATAACTGCGCGAAAAGCATGTATTCTTGCTTAATACAACGAAACAAGCTGTTTTAGGCCAAGATGAGCTAAATCTGAACACATCGGTTTTACAAGTGTCCCTGTGACACGCGTCAAAACTTTTTCTCTTATAACTGCGCGAAAAGCATGTATTCGTGCTTAATACAACGAAACAAGCTGTTTTAGACCGAAACGAGCTAAATCACAACACATCGGTTTTACGTGTTCCTCTGATACGCGTCAAAACCTTTTCTCTTATAACTGCGCGAAAAGCATGTATTCTTGCTTAATACAACGAAACAAGCTGTTTTAGAGCGAAACGAGATAAATTACAACACATCGGTTTTACAAGTGTTCCTCTGATACGCGACAAAACTTTTTCTCTTATAACTGCGCGAAAAGCCTGTATTCGTGCTTAATACAACGAAACAAGCTGTTTTAGACCGAAACGAGCTAAATCACAACACATCGGTTTTACAAGTTTTCCTCGGATACGCGTCAAAACTTTTTCTCTTATAACTGCGCGAAAAGCTTGTATTCGTGCTTAATACAACGAAACAAGCTGTTTTAGACCGAAACGAGCTAAATCACAACACATCGGTTTTACAAGTGTCTATGTGATACGCGTCAAAACTTTTTCTCTTATAACTGCGCGAAAAGCCTGTATTCGTGCTTAATAGAACGGAACAAGCTGTTTTAGACCGAAACGAGCTAAATCACAACACATCGGTTTTACAAGTTTTCCTCGGATACGCGTCAAAACTTTTTCTCTTATAACTGCGCGAAAAGCTTGTATTCGTGCTTAATACAACGAAACAAGCTGTTTTAGACCGAAACGAGCTATATCACAACACATCGGCTTTACAAGTGTTCCTCTGATACGCGTCAAAACATTTTCTCTTATAACTGCGCGAAAAGCATGTATTCATGCTTAATACAACGAAACAGGCTGTTTTAGACCGAAACGAGCTAAATCACAACACATCGGTTTTACAAGTGTTCCTCTGATACGCGTCAAAACTTTTTCTCTTATAACTGAGCGAAAAGCATGTATTCTTGCTTAATACAACGAAACAAGCTGTTTTAGACCGAAATGAGCTATATCACAACACATCGGTTTTACGTGTTCCTACGATACGCGTCAAAACGTTTTCTCATAACTCCGCGAAAAGCATGTATTCTTGCTTGATACAACGAAACAAGCTGTTTTAGACCGAAACGAGCTAAATCACCACACATCGGTTTTACAAGTGTTCCTCTGATACGCGTCAAAACATTTTCTCTTATAACTGCGCGAAAAGCATGTATTCTTGCTTAATACAACGAAACAAGCTGTTTTAGACCGAAACGAGCTAAATCACAACACATCGGTTTTACAAGTGTTCCTCTGATACGCGTCAAAACTTTTTCTCTTATAACTGCGCGAAAAGCTTGTATTCGTGCCTAATACAACGAAACAAGCTGTTTTAGACCGAAACGTGTTCCTCTGATACGCGTCAAAACTTTTTCTCTTATAACTGCGCGAAAAACATGTATTCGTGCTTAATACAACGAAACAAGCTGTTTTAGACCGAAACGAGGTATATCACAACGCATCGGCTTTACAAGTGTTCCTCTGATACGCGTCAAAACATTTTCTCTTATAACTGCGCGAAAAGCATGTATTCATGCTTAATACAACGAAACAAGCTGTTTTAGACCGAAACGAGCTAAATCACAACATATCGGTTTTACAAGTGTTCCTCTGATACGCGTCAAAACTTTTTCTCTTATAACTGCGCGAAAAGCATGTATTCTTGCTTAATACAACGAAACAAGCTGTCTTAGACCGAAATGAGCTATATCACAACACATCGGTTTTACGTGTTCCTCTGATACGCCTCAAAACGTTTTCTGTTATAACTCCGCGAAAAGCATGTATTCTTGCTTGATACAACGAAACAAGCTGTTTTAGACCGAAACGAGCTAAATCACCACATATCGGTTTTACAAGTGTTCCTCTGATACGCGTCAAAACTTTTTCTCTTATAACTGCGCGAAAAGCATGTATTCGTGCTTAATACAACGAAACAAGCTGTTTTAGACCGAAACGAGCTAAATCACAACACATCGGTTTTACAAGTGTTCCTCTGATGCGCGTCAAAACTTTTTCTCTTATAACTGCGCGAAAAGCATGTATTCGTGCTTAATACAACGAAACAAGCTGTTTTAGGCCAAGATGAGCTAAATCTGAACACATCGGTTTTACAAGTGTCCCTGTGACACGCGTCAAAACTTTTTCTCTTATAACTGCGCGAAAAGCATGTATTCTTGCTTAATACAACGAAACAAGCTGTTTTAGGCCAAGATGAGCTAAATCTGAACACATCGGTTTTACAAGTGTCCCTGTGACACGCGTCAAAACTTTTTCTCTTATAACTGCGCGAAAAGCATGTATTCGTGCTTAATACAACGAAACAAGCTGTTTTAGACCGAAACGAGGTATATCACAACGCATCGGCTTTACAAGTGTTCCTCTGATACGCGTCAAAACATTTTCTCTTATAACTGCGCGAAAAGCATGTATTCATGCTTAATACAACGAAACAAGCTGTTTTAGACCGAAACGAGCTAAATCACAACACATCGGTTTTACAAGTGTTCCTCTGATACGCGTCAAAACTTTTTCTCTTATAACTGCGCGAAAAGCATGTATTCTTGCTTAATACAACGAAACAAGCTGTCTTAGACCGAAATGAGCTATATCACAACACATCGGTTTTACGTGTTCCTCTGATACGCCTCAAAACGTTTTCTGTTATAACTCCGCGAAAAAGCATGTATTCTTGCTTGATACAACGAAACAAGCTGTTTTAGACCGAAACGAGCTAAATCACCACACATCGGTTTTACAAGTGTTCCTCTGATACGCGTCAAAACTTTTTCTCTTATAACTGCGCGAAAAGCATGTATTCGTGCTTAATACAACGAAACAAGCTGTTTTAGACCGAAACGAGCTAAATCACAACACATCGGTTTTACAAGTGTTCCTCTGATACGCGTCAAAACTTTTTCTCTTATAACTGCGCGAAAAGCATGTATTCGTGCTTAATACAACGAAACAAGCTGTTTTAGGCCAAGATGAGCTAAATCTGAACACATCGGTTTTACAAGTGTCCCTGTGACACGCGTCAAAACTTTTTCTCTTATAACTGCGCGAAAAGCATGTATTCTTGCTTAATACAACGAAACAAGCTGTTTTAGGCCAAGATGAGCTAAATCTGAACACATCGGGTTTACAAGTGTCCCTGTGACACGCGTCAAAACTTTTTCTCTTATAACTGCGCGAAAAGCATGTATTCTTGCTTAATACAACGAAACAAGCTGTTTTAGACCGAAACGAGCTAAATCACAACACATCGGTTTTACAAGTGTTCCTCTGATACGCGTCAAAACTTTTTCTCTTATAACTGCGCGAAAAGCTTGTATTCGTGCCTAATACAACGAAACAAGTTGTTTTAGACCGAAACGAGCTTAATCACAACACATCAGTTTTACGTGTTCCTCTGATACGCGTTAAAAACTTTTTCTCTTATAACTGCGCGAAAAGCATGTATTCGTGCTTAATACAACGAAACAAGCTGTAGCTTGTTTTAGACCGAAACGAGCTATATCACAACACATCGGCTTTACAAGTGTTCCTCTGATACGCGTCAAAACATTTTCTCTTATAACTGCGCGAAAAGCATGTATTCATGCTTAATACAACGAAACAAGCTGTTTTAGACCGAAACGAGCTAAATCACAACACATCGGTTTTACAAGTGCTCCTCTGATACGCGTCAAAACTTTTTCTCTTATAACTGCGCGAAAAGCATGTATTCTTGCTTAATACAACGAAACAAGCTGTTTTAGACCGAAATGAGCTATATCACAACACATCGGTTTTACAAGTAAGTGTTCCTCTGATACGCGTCAAAACTTTTTCTTTTATAACTGCGCGAAAAGCATGTATTCTTGCTTAATACAACGAAACAAGCTGTTTTAGACCGAAACGAGCTATATCACAACACATCGGTTTTACAAGTGTTCCTCTGATACGCGTCAAAACTTTTTCTCTTATAACTGCGCGAAAAGCATGTATTCGTGCTTAATACAACGAAACAAGCTGTTTTAGACCGAAACGAGCTAAATCACAACACATCGGTTTTACGTGTTCCTCTGATACGCGTCAAAACTTTTTCTCTTATAACTGCGCGAAAAGCAAGTATTCTTGCTTAATACAACAAAACAAGCTGTTTTAGAGCGAAACGAGCTAAATTACAACACATCGGTTTTACAAGTGTTTCTCTGATACGCGACAAAACTTTTTCTCTTATAACTGCGCGAAAAGCCTGTATTCGTGCTTAATACAACGAAACAAGCTGTTTTAGACCGAAACGAGCTAAATCACAACACATCGGTTTTACAAGTTTTCCTCGGATACGCGTCAAAACTTTTTCTCTTATAACTGCGCGAAAAGCTTGTATTCGTGCTTAATACAACGAAACAAGCTGTTTTAGACCGAAACGAGCTATATCACAACACATCGGCTTTACAAGTGTTCCTCTGATACGCGTCAAAACATTTTCTCTTATAACTGCGCGAAAAGCATGTATTCATGCTTAATACAACGAAACAAGCTGTTTTAGACCGAAACGAGCTAAATCACAACACATCGGTTTTACAAGTGTTCCTCTGATACGCGTCAAAACTTTTTCTCTTATGACTGAGCGAAAAGCATGTATTCTTGCTTAATACAACGAAACAAGCTGTTTTAGACCGAAATGAGCTATATCACAACACATCGGTTTTACGTGTTCCTCTGATACGCGTCAAAACGTTTTCTCATAACTCCGCGAAAAGCATGTATTCTTGCTTGATACAACGAAACAAGCTGTTTTAGACCGAAACGAGCTAAATCACCACACATCGGTTTTACAAGTGTTCCTCTGATACGCGTCAAAATATTTTCTCTTATAACTGCGCGAAAAGCATGTATTCTTGCTTAATACAACGAAACAAGCTGTTTTAGACCGAAACGAGCTATGTCACAACACATCGGTTTTACAAGTGTTCCTCTGATACGCGTCAAAACTTTTTCTCTTATAACTGCGCGAAAAGCATGTATTCGTGCTTAATACAACGAAACAAGCTGTTTTAGAGCGAAACGAGCTAAAAACAACACATCGGTTTTACAAGTGTTCCTCTGATACGCGACAAAACTTTTTCTCTTATAACTGCGCGAAAAGCCTGTATTCGTGCTTAATACAACGAAACAAGCTGTTTTAGACCGAAACGAGCTAAATCACAACACATCGGTTTTACAAGTTTTCCTCGGATACGCGTCAAAACTTTTTCTCTTATAACTGCGCGAAAAGCTTGTATTCGTGCTTAATACAAAAACAAGCTGTTTTAAACCGAAACGAGCTAAATCACAACACATCGGTTTTACAAGTGTCTATGTGATACGCGTCAAAACTTTTTCTCTTATAACTGCGCGAAAAGCCTGTATTCGTGCTTAATAGAACGGAACAAGCTGTTTTAGACCGAAACGAGCTAAATCACAACATATCGGTTTTACAAGTTTTCCTCGGATACGCGTCAAAACGTTTTCTCTTATAACTGCGCGAAAAGCTTGTATTCGTGCTTAATACAACGAAACAAGCTGTTTTAGACCGAAACGAGCTATATCACAACACATCGGCTTTACAAGTGTTCCTCTGACACGCGTCAAAACATTTTCTCTTATAACTGCGCGAAAAGCATGTATTCATGCTTAATACAACGAAACAGGCTGTTTTAGACCGAAACGAGCTAAATCACAACACATCGGTTTTACAAGTGTTCCTCTAATACGCGTCAAAACTTTTTCTCTTATAACTGAGCGAAAAGCATGTATTCTTGCTTAATACAACGAAACAAGCTGTTTTAGACCGAAATGAGCTATATCACAACACATCGGTTTTACGTGTTCCTCTGATACGCGTCAAAACGTTTTCTCATAACTCCGCGAAAAGCATGTATTCTTGCTTGATACAACGAAACAAGCTGTTTTAGACCGAAACGAGCTAAATCACCACACATCGGTTTTACAAGTGTTCCTCTGATACGCGTCAAAACATTTTCTCTTATAACTGCGCGAAAAGCATGTATTCTTGCTTAATACAACGAAACAAGCTGTTTTAGACCGAAACGAGCTAAATCACAACACATCGGTTTTACAAGTGTTCCTCTGATACGCGTCAAAACTTTTTCTCTTATAACTGCGCGAAAAGCTTGTATTCGTGCCTAATACAACGAAACAAGCTGTTTTAGACCGAAACGTGTTCCTCTGATACGCGTCAAAACTTTTTCTCTTATAACTGCGCGAAAAACATGTATTCGTGCTTAATACAACGAAACAAGCTGTTTTAGACCGAAACGAGGTATATCACAACGCATCGGCTTTACAAGTGTTCCTCTGATACGCGTCAAAACATTTTCTCTTATAACTGCGCGAAAAGCATGTATTCATGCTTAATACAACGAAACAAGCTGTTTTAGACCGAAACGAGCTAAATCACAACACATCGGTTTTACAAGTGTTCCTCTGATACGCGTCAAAACTTTTTCTCTTATAACTGCGCGAAAAGCATGTATTCTTGCTTAATACAACGAAACAAGCTGTCTTAGACCGAAATGAGCTATATCACAACACATCGGTTTTACGTGTTCCTCTGATACGCCTCAAAACGTTTTCTGTTATAACTCCGCGAAAAGCATGTATTCTTGCTTGATACAACGAAACAAGCTGTTTTAGACCGAAACGAGCTAAATCACCACATATCGGTTTTACAAGTGTTCCTCTGATACGCGTCAAAACTTTTTCTCTTATAACTGCGCGAAAAGCATGTATTCGTGCTTAATACAACGAAACAAGCTGTTTTAGACCGAAACGAGCTAAATCACAACACATCGGTTTTACAAGTGTTCCTCTGATACGCGTCAAAACTTTTTCTCTTATAACTGCGCGAAAAGCATGTATTCGTGCTTAATACAACGAAACAAGCTGTTTTAGGCCAAGATGAGCTAAATCTGAACACATCGGTTTTACAAGTGTCCCTGTGACACGCGTCAAAACTTTTTCTCTTATAACTGCGCGAAAAGCATGTATTCTTGCTTAATACAACGAAACAAGCTGTTTTAGGCCAAGATGAGCTAAATCTGAACACATCGGTTTTACAAGTGTCCCTGTGACACGCGTCAAAACTTTTTCTCTTATAACTGCGCGAAAAGCATGTATTCTTGCTTAATACAACGAAACAAGCTGTTTTAGACCGAAACGAGCTAAATCACAACACATCGGTTTTACAAGTGTTCCTCTGATACGCGTCAAAACTTTTTCTCTTATAACTGCGCGAAAAGCTTGTATTCGTGCCTAATACAACGAAACAAGCTGTTTTAGACCGAAACGAGCTAAATTACAACACATCGGTTTTACAAGTGTTCCTCTGATACGCGACAAAACTTTTTCTCTTATAACTGCGCGAAAAGCCTGTATTCGTGCTTAATACAACGAAACAAGCTGTTTTAGACCGAAACGAGCTAAATCACAACACATCGGTTTTACAAGTTTTCCTCGGATACGCGTCAAAACTTTTTCTCTTATAACTGCGCGAAAAGCTTGTATTCGTGCTTAATACAACGAAACAAGCTGTTTTAGACCGAAACGAGCTAAATCACAACACATCGGTTTTACAAGTGTCTATGTGATACGCGTCAAAACTTTTTCTCTTATAACTGCGCGAAAAGCATGTATTCTTGCCTAATACAACGAAACAAGCTGTTTTAGGCCAAGATGAGCTAAATCTGAACACATCGGTTTTACAAGTGTCCCTGTGACACGCGTCAAAACTTTTTCTCTTATAACTGCGCGAAAAGCATGTATTCGTGCTTAATACAACGAAACAAGCTGTTTTAGACCGAAACGAGCTAAATCACAACACATCGGTTTTACGTGTTCCTCTGATACGCGTCAAAACCTTTTCTCTTATAACTGCGCGAAAAGCATGTATTCTTGCTTAATACAACGAAACAAGCTGTTTTAGAGCGAAACGAGATAAATTACAACACATCGGTTTTACAAGTGTTCCTCTGATACGCGACAAAACTTTTTCTCTTATAACTGCGCGAAAAGCCTGTATTCGTGCTTAATACAACGAAACAAGCTGTTTTAGACCGAAACGAGCTAAATCACAACACATCGGTTTTACAAGTTTTCCTCGGATACGCGTCAAAACTTTTTCTCTTATAACTGCGCGAAAAGCTTGTATTCGTGCTTAATACAACGAAACAAGCTGTTTTAGACCGAAACGAGCTAAATCACAACACATCGGTTTTACAAGTGTCTATGTGATACGCGTCAAAACTTTTTCTCTTATAACTGCGCGAAAAGCCTGTATTCGTGCTTAATAGAACGGAACAAGCTGTTTTAGACCGAAACGAGCTAAATCACAACACATCGGTTTTACAAGTTTTCCTCGGATACGCGTCAAAACTTTTTCTCTTATAACTGCGCGAAAAGCTTGTATTCGTGCTTAATACAACGAAACAAGCTGTTTTAGACCGAAACGAGCTATATCGCAACACATCGGCTTTACAAGTGTTCCTCTGATACGCGTCAAAACATTTTCTCTTATAACTGCGCGAAAAGCATGTATTCATGCTTAATACAACGAAACAGGCTGTTTTAGACCGAAACGAGCTAAATCACAACACATCGGTTTTACAAGTGTTCCTCTGATACGCGTCAAAACTTTTTCTCTTATAACTGAGCGAAAAGCATGTATTCTTGCTTAATACAACGAAACAAGCTGTTTTAGACCGAAATGAGCTATATCACAACACATCGGTTTTACGTGTTCCTACGATACGCGTCAAAACGTTTTCTCATAACTCCGCGAAAAGCATGTATTCTTGCTTGATACAACGAAACAAGCTGTTTTAGACCGAAACGAGCTAAATCACCACACATCGGTTTTACAAGTGTTCCTCTGATACGCGTCAAAACATTTTCTCTTATAACTGCGCGAAAAGCATGTATTCTTGCTTAATACAACGAAACAAGCTGTTTTAGACCGAAACGAGCTAAATCACAACACATCGGTTTTACAAGTGTTCCTCTGATACGCGTCAAAACTTTTTCTCTTATAACTGCGCGAAAAGCTTGTATTCGTGCCTAATACAACGAAACAAGCTGTTTTAGACCGAAACGTGTACCTCTGATACGCGTCAAAACTTTTTCTCTTATAACTGCGCGAAAAACATGTATTCGTGCTTAATACAACGAAACAAGCTGTTTTAGACCGAAACGAGGTATATCACAACGCATCGGCTTTACAAGTGTTCCTCTGATACGCGTCAAAACATTTTCTCTTATAACTGCGCGAAAAGCATGTATTCATGCTTAATACAACGAAACAAGCTGTTTTAGACCGAAACGAGCTAAATCACAACATATCGGTTTTACAAGTGTTCCTCTGATACGCGTCAAAACTTTTTCTCTTATAACTGCGCGAAAAGCATGTATTCTTGCTTAATACAACGAAACAAGCTGTCTTAGACCGAAATGAGCTATATCACAACACATCGGTTTTACGTGTTCCTCTGATACACCTCAAAACGTTTTCTGTTATAACTCCGCGAAAAGCATGTATTCTTGCTTGATACAACGAAACAAGCTGTTTTAGACCGAAACGAGCTAAATCACCACATATCGGTTTTACAAGTGTTCCTCTGATACGCGTCAAAACTTTTTCTCTTATAACTGCGCGAAAAGCATGTATTCGTGCTTAATACAACGAAACAAGCTGTTTTAGACCGAAACGAGCTAAATCACAACACATCGGTTTTACAAGTGTTCCTCTGATACGCGTCAAAACTTTTTCTCTTATAACTGCGCGAAAAGCATGTATTCGTGCTTAATACAACGAAACAAGCTGTTTTAGGCCAAGATGAGCTAAATCTGAACACATCGGTTTTACAAGTGTCCCTGTGACACGCGTCAAAACTTTTTCTCTTATAACTGCGCGAAAAGCATGTATTCTTGCTTAATACAACGAAACAAGCTGTTTTAGGCCAAGATGAGCTAAATCTGAACACATCGGTTTTACAAGTGTCCCTGTGACACGCGTCAAAACTTTTTCTCTTATAACTGCGCGAAAAGCATGTATTCTTGCTTAATACAACGAAACAAGCTGTTTTAGACCGAAACGAGCTAAATCACAACACATCGGTTTTACAAGTGTTCCTCTGATACGCGTCAAAACTTTTTCTCTTATAACTGCGCGAAAAGCTTGTATTCGTGCCTAATACAACGAAACAAGCTGTTTTAGACCGAAACGAGCTTAATCACAACACATCAGTTTTACGTGTTCCTCTGATACGCGTCAAAACTTTTTCTCTTATAACTGCGCGAAAAGCATGTATTCGTGCTTAATACAACGAAACAAGCTGTAGCTTGTTTTAGACCGAAACGAGCTATATCAAAACACATCGGCTTTACAAGTGTTCCTCTGATACGCGTCAAAACATTTTCTCTTATAACTGCGCGAAAAGCATGTATTCATGCTTAATACAACGAAACAAGCTGTTTTAGACCGAAACGAGCTAAATCACAACACATCGGTTTTACAAGTGTTCCTCTGATACGCGTCAAAACTTTTTCTCTTATAACTGCGCGAAAAGCCTGTATTCGTGCTTAATACAACGAAACAAGCTGTTTTAGACCGAAACGAGCTAAATCACAACACATCGGTTTTACAAGTTTTCCTCGGATACGCGTCAAAACTTTTTCTCTTATAACTGCGCGAAAAGCTTGTATTCGTGCTTAATACAACGAAACAAGCTGTTTTAGACCGAAACGAGCTATATCACAACACATCGGCTTTACAAGTGTTCCTCTGATACGCGTCAAAACATTTTCTCTTATAACTGCGCGAAAAGCATGTATTCATGCTTAATACAACGAAACAAGCTGTTTTAGACCGAAACGAGCTAAATCACAACACATCGGTTTTACAAGTGTTCCTCTGATACGCGTCAAAACTTTTTCTCTTATGACTGAGCGAAAAGCATGTATTCTTGCTTAATACAACGAAACAAGCTGTTTTAGACCGAAATGAGCTATATCACAACACATCGGTTTTACGTGTTCCTCTGATACGCGTCAAAACGTTTTCTCATAACTCCGCGAAAAGCATGTATTCTTGCTTGATACAACGAAACAAGCTGTTTTAGACCGAAACGAGCTAAATCACCACACATCGGTTTTACAAGTGTTCCTCTGATACGCGTCAAAATATTTTCTCTTATAACTGCGCGAAAAGCATGTATTCTTGCTTAATACAACGAAACAAGCTGTTTTAGACCGAAACGAGCTATGTCACAACACATCGGTTTTACAAGTGTTCCTCTGATACGCGTCAAAACTTTTTCTCTTATAACTGCGCGAAAAGCATGTATTCGTGCTTAATACAACGAAACAAGCTGTTTTAGACCGAAACGAGCTAAATCCCAACACATCGGTTTTACGTGTTCCTCTGATACGCGTCAAAACCTTTTCTCTTATAACTGCGCGAAAAGCATGTATTCTTGCTTAATACAACGAAACAAGCTGTTTTAGAGCGAAACGAGATAAATTACAACACATCGGTTTTACAAGTGTTCCTCTGATACGCGACAAAACTTTTTCTCTTATAACTGCGCGAAAAGCCTGTATTCGTGCTTAATACAACGAAACAAGCTGTTTTAGATCGAAACGAGCTAAATCACAACACATCGGTTTTACAAGTTTTCCTCGGATACGCGTCAAAACTTTTTCTCTTATAACTGCGCGAAAAGCTTGTATTCGTGCTTAATACAACGAAACAAGCTGTTTTAGACCGAAACGAGCTAAATCACAACACATCGGTTTTACAAGTGTCTATGTGATACGCGTCAAAACTTTTTCTCTTATAACTGCGCGAAAAGCCTGTATTCGTGCTTAATAGAACGGAACAAGCTGTTTTAGACCGAAACGAGCTAAATCACAACACATCGGTTTTACAAGTTTTCCTCGGATACGCGTCAAAACTTTTTCTCTTATAACTGCGCGAAAAGCTTGTATTCGTGCTTAATACAACGAAACAAGCTGTTTTAGACCGAAACGAGCTATATCACAACACATCGGCTTTACAAGTGTTCCTCTGATACGCGTCAAAACATTTTCTCTTATAACTGCGCGAAAAGCATGTATTCATGCTTAATACAACGAAACAGGCTGTTTTAGACCGAAACGAGCTAAATCACAACACATCGGTTTTACAAGTGTTCCTCTGATACGCGTCAAAACTTTTTCTCTTATAACTGCGCGAAAAGCCTGTATTCGTGCTTAATACAAAGAAACAAGCTGTTTTAGACCGAAATGAGCTATTTCACAACACATCGGTTTTACGTGTTCCTCTGATACGCGTCAAAACGTTTTCTCATAACTCCGCGAAAAGCATGTATTCTTGCTTGATACAACGAAACAAGCTGTTTTAGACCGAAACGAGCTAAATCACCACACATCGGTTTTACAAGTGTTCCTCTGATACGCGTCAAAATATTTTCTCTTATAACTGCGCGAAAAGCATGTATTCTTGCTTAATACAACGAAACAAGCTGTTTTAGACCGAAACGAGCTATGTCACAACACATCGGTTTTACAAGTGTTCCTCTGATACGCGTCAAAACTTTTTCTCTTATAACTGCGCGAAAAGCATGTATTCGTGCTTAATACAACGAAACAAGCTGTTTTAGACCGAAACGAGCTAAATCCCAACACATCGGTTTTACGTGTTCCTCTGATACGCGTCAAAACCTTTTCTCTTATAACTGCGCGAAAAGCATGTATTCTTGCTTAATACAACGAAACAAGCTGTTTTAGAGCGAAACGAGATAAATTACAACACATCGGTTTTACAAGTGTTCCTCTGATACGCGACAAAACTTTTTCTCTTATAACTGCGCGAAAAGCCTGTATTCGTGCTTAATACAACGAAACAAGCTGTTTTAGATCGAAACGAGCTAAATCACAACACATCGGTTTTACAAGTTTTCCTCGGATACGCGTCAAAACTTTTTCTCTTATAACTGCGCGAAAAGCTTGTATTCGTGCTTAATACAACGAAACAAGCTGTTTTAGACCGAAACGAGCTAAATCACAACACATCGGTTTTACAAGTGTCTATGTGATACGCGTCAAAACTTTTTCTCTTATAACTGCGCGAAAAGCCTGTATTCGTGCTTAATAGAACGGAACAAGCTGTTTTAGACCGAAACGAGCTAAATCACAACACATCGGTTTTACAAGTTTTCCTCGGATACGCGTCAAAACTTTTTCTCTTATAACTGCGCGAAAAGCTTGTATTCGTGCTTAATACAACGAAACAAGCTGTTTTAGACCGAAACGAGCTATATCACAACACATCGGCTTTACAAGTGTTCCTCTGATACGCGTCAAAACATTTTCTCTTATAACTGCGCGAAAAGCATGTATTCATGCTTAATACAACGAAACAGGCTGTTTTAGACCGAAACGAGCTAAATCACAACACATCGGTTTTACAAGTGTTCCTCTGATACGCGTCAAAACTTTTTCTCTTATAACTGAGCGAAAAGCATGTATTCTTGCTTAATACAACGAAACAAGCTGTTTTAGACCGAAATGAGCTATATCACAACACATCGGTTTTACGTGTTCCTACGATACGCGTCAAAACGTTTTCTCATAACTCCGCGAAAAGCATGTATTCTTGCTTGATACAACGAAACAAGCTGTTTTAGACCGAAACGAGCTAAATCACCACACATCGGTTTTACAAGTGTTCCTCTGATACGCGTCAAAACATTTTCTCTTATAACTGCGCGAAAAGCATGTATTCTTGCTTAATACAACGAAACAAGCTGTTTTAGACCGAAACGAGCTAAATCACAACACATCGGTTTTACAAGTGTTCCTCTGATACGCGTCAAAACTTTTTCTCTTATAACTGCGCGAAAAGCTTGTATTCGTGCCTAATACAACGAAACAAGCTGTTTTAGACCGAAACGTGTTCCTCTGATACGCGTCAAAACTTTTTCTCTTATAACTGCGCGAAAAACATGTATTCGTGCTTAATACAACGAAACAAGCTGTTTTAGACCGAAACGAGGTATATCACAACGGATCGGCTTTACAAGTGTTCCTCTGATACGCGTCAAAACATTTTCTCTTATAACTGCGCGAAAAGCATGTATTCATGCTTAATACAACGAAACAAGCTGTTTTAGACCGAAACGAGCTAAATCACAACATATCGGTTTTACAAGTGTTCCTCTGATACGCGTCAAAACTTTTTCTCTTATAACTGCGCGAAAAGCATGTATTCTTGCTTAATACAACGAAACAAGCTGTCTTAGACCGAAATGAGCTATATCACAACACATCGGTTTTACGTGTTCCTCTGATACGCCTCAAAACGTTTTCTGTTATAACTCCGCGAAAAGCATGTATTCTTGCTTGATACAACGAAACAAGCTGTTTTAGACCGAAACGAGCTAAATCACCACATATCGGTTTTACAAGTGTTCCTCTGATACGCGTCAAAACTTTTTCTCTTATAACTGCGCGAAAAGCATGTATTCGTGCTTAATACAACGAAACAAGCTGTTTTAGACCGAAACGAGCTAAATCACAACACATCGGTTTTACAAGTGTTCCTCTGATACGCGTCAAAACTTTTTCTCTTATAACTGCGCGAAAAGCATGTATTCGTGCTTAATACAACGAAACAAGCTGTTTTAGGCCAAGATGAGCTAAATCTGAACACATCGGTTTTACAAGTGTCCCTGTGACACGCGTCAAAACTTTTTCTCTTATAACTGCGCGAAAAGCATGTATTCTTGCTTAATACAACGAAACAAGCTGTTTTAGGCCAAGATGAGCTAAATCTGAACACATCGGTTTTACAAGTGTCCCTGTGACACGCGTCAAAACTTTTTCTCTTATAACTGCGCGAAAAGCATGTATTCTTGCTTAATACAACGAAACAAGCTGTTTTAGACCGAAACGAGCTAAATCACAACACATCGGTTTTACAAGTGTTCCTCTGATACGCGTCAAAACTTTTTCTCTTATAACTGCGCGAAAAGCTTGTATTCGTGCCTAATACAACGAAACAAGCTGTTTTAGACCGAAACGAGCTTAATCACAACACATCAGTTTTACGTGTTCCTCTGATACGCGTCAAAACTTTTTCTCCTATAACTGCGCGAAAAGCATGTATTCGTGCTTAATACAACGAAACAAGCTGTAGCTTGTTTTAGACCGAAACGAGCTATATCACAACACATCGGCTTTACAAGTGTTCCTCTGATACGCGTCAAAACATTTTCTCTTATAACTGCGCGAAAAGCATGTATTCATGCTTAATACAACGAAACAAGCTGTTTTAGACCGAAACGAGCTAAATCACAACACATCGGTTTTACAAGTGTTCCTCTGATACGCGTCAAAACTTTTTCTCTTATAACTGCGCGAAAAGCATGTATTCTTGCTTAATACAACGAAACAAGCTGTTTTAGACCGAAACGAGCTATGTCACAACACATCGGTTTTACAAGTGTTCCTCTGATACGCGTCAAAACTTTTTCTCTTATAACTGCGCGAAAAGCTTGTATTCGTGCTTAATACAACGAAACAAGCTGTTTTAGACCGAAACGAGCTATATCACAACACATCGGCTTTACAAGTGTTCCTCTGATACGCGTCAAAACATTTTCTCTTATAACTGCGCGAAAAGCATGTATTCATGCTTAATACAACGAAACAAGCTGTTTTAGACCGAAACGAGCTAAATCACAACACATCGGTTTTACAAGTGTTCCTCTGATACGCGTCAAAACTTTTTCTCTTATGACTGAGCGAAAAGCATGTATTCTTGCTTAATACAACGAAACAAGCTGTTTTAGACCGAAATGAGCTATATCACAACACATCGGTTTTACGTGTTCCTCTGATACGCGTCAAAACGTTTTCTCATAACTCCGCGAAAAGCATGTATTCTTGCTTGATACAACGAAACAAGCCGTTTTAGACCGAAACGAGCTAAATCACCACACATCGGTTTTACAAGTGTTCCTCTGATACGCGTCAAAATATTTTCTCTTATAACTGCGCGAAAAGCATGTATTCTTGCTTAATACAACGAAACAAGCTGTTTTAGACCGAAACGAGCTATGTCACAACACATCGGTTTTACAAGTGTTCCTCTGATACGCGTCAAAACTTTTTCTCTTATAACTGCGCGAAAAGCATGTATTCGTGCTTAATACAACGAAACAAGCTGTTTTAGACCGAAACGAGCTAAATCACAACACATCGGTTTTACGTGTTCCTCTGATACGCGTCAAAACCTTTTCTCTTATAACTGCGCGAAAAGCATGTATTCTTGCTTAATACAACGAAACAAGCTGTTTTAGAGCGAAACGAGCTAAAAACAACACATCGGTTTTACAAGTGTTCCTCTGATACGCGACAAAACTTTTTCTCTTATAACTGCGCGAAAAGCCTGTATTCGTGCTTAATACAACGAAACAAGCTGTTTTAGACCGAAACGAGCTAAATCACAACACATCGGTTTTACAAGTTTTCCTCGGATACGCGTCAAAACTTTTTCTCTTATAACTGCGCGAAAAGCTTGTATTCGTGCTTAATACAAAAACAAGCTGTTTTAGACCGAAACGAGCTAAATCACAACACATCGGTTTTACAAGTGTCTATGTGATACGCGTCAAAACTTTTTCTCTTATAACTGCGCGAAAAGCCTGTATTCGTGCTTAATAGAACGGAACAAGCTGTTTTAGACCGAAACGAGCTAAATCACAACACATCGGTTTTACAAGTTTTCCTCGGATACGCGTCAAAACGTTTTCTCTTATAACTGCGCGAAAAGCTTGTATTCGTGCTTAATACAACGAAACAAGCTGTTTTAGACCGAAACGAGCTATATCACAACACATCGGCTTTACAAGTGTTCCTCTGATACGCGTCAAAACATTTTCTCTTATAACTGCGCGAAAAGCATGTATTCATGCTTAATACAACGAAACAGGCTGTTTTAGACCGAAACGAGCTAAATCACAACACATCGGTTTTACAAGTGTTCCTCTAATACGCGTCAAAACTTTTTCTCTTATAACTGAGCGAAAAGCATGTATTCTTGCTTAATACAACGAAACAAGCTGTTTTAGACCGAAATGAGCTATATCACAACACATCGGTTTTACGTGTTCCTCTGATACGCGTCAAAACGTTTTCTCATAACTCCGCGAAAAGCATGTATTCTTGCTTGATACAACGAAACAAGCTGTTTTAGACCGAAACGAGCTAAATCACCACACATCGGTTTTACAAGTGTTCCTCTGATACGCGTCAAAACATTTTCTCTTATAACTGCGCGAAAAGCATGTATTCTTGCTTAATACAACGAAACAAGCTGTTTTAGACCGAAACGAGCTAAATCACAACACATCGGTTTTACAAGTGTTCCTCTGATACGCGTCAAAACTTTTTCTCTTATAACTGCGCGAAAAGCTTGTATTCGTGCCTAATACAACGAAACAAGCTGTTTTAGACCGAAACGTGTTCCTCTGATACGCGTCAAAACTTTTTCTCTTATAACTGCGCGAAAAACATGTATTCGTGCTTAATACAACGAAACAAGCTGTTTTAGACCGAAACGAGGTATATCACAACGCATCGGCTTTACAAGTGTTCCTCTGATACGCGTCAAAACATTTTCTCTTATAACTGCGCGAAAAGCATGTATCCATGCTTAATACAACGAAACAAGCTGTTTTAGACCGAAACGAGCTAAATCACAACACATCGGTTTTACAAGTGTTCCTCTGATACGCGTCAAAACTTTTTCTCTTATAACTGCGCGAAAAGCATGTATTCTTGCTTAATACAACGAAACAAGCTGTCTTAGACCGAAATGAGCTATATCACAACACATCGGTTTTACGTGTTCCTCTGATACGCCTCAAAACGTTTTCTGTTATAACTCCGCGAAAAGCATGTATTCTTGCTTGATACAACGAAACAAGCTGTTTTAGACCGAAACGAGCTAAATCACCACATATCGGTTTTACAAGTGTTCCTCTGATACGCGTCAAAACTTTTTCTCTTATAACTGCGCGAAAAGCATGTATTCGTGCTTAATACAACGAAACAAGCTGTTTTAGACCGAAACGAGCTAAATCACAACACATCGGTTTTACAAGTGTTCCTCTGATACGCGTCAAAACTTTTTCTCTTATAACTGCGCGAAAAGCATGTATTCGTGCTTAATACAACGAAACAAGCTGTTTTAGGCCAAGATGAGCTAAATCTGAACACATCGGTTTTACAAGTGTCCCTGTGACACGCGTCAAAACTTTTTCTCTTATAACTGCGCGAAAAGCATGTATTCTTGCTTAATACAACGAAACAAGCTGTTTTAGGCCAAGATGAGCTAAATCTGAACACATCGGTTTTACAAGTGTCCCTGTGACACGCGTCAAAACTTTTTCTCTTATAACTGCGCGAAAAGCATGTATTCTTGCTTAATACAACGAAACAAGCTGTTTTAGACCGAAACGAGCTAAATCACAACACATCGGTTTTACAAGTGTTCCTCTGATACGCGTCAAAACTTTTTCTCTTATAACTGCGCGAAAAGCTTGTATTCGTGCCTAATACAACGAAACAAGCTGTTTTAGACCGAAACGAGCTAAATTACAACACATCGGTTTTACAAGTGTTCCTCTGATACGCGACAAAACTTTTTCTCTTATAACTGCGCGAAAAGCCTGTATTCGTGCTTAATACAACGAAACAAGCTGTTTTAGACCGAAACGAGCTAAATCACAACACATCGGTTTTACAAGTTTTCCTCGGATACGCGTCAAAACTTTTTCTCTTATAACTGCGCGAAAAGCTTGTATTCGTGCTTAATACAACGAAACAAGCTGTTTTAGACCGAAACGAGCTAAATCACAACACATCGGTTTTACAAGTGTCTATGTGATACGCGTCAAAACTTTTTCTCTTATAACTGCGCGAAAAGCATGTATTCTTGCTTAATACAACGAAACAAGCTGTTTTAGGCCAAGATGAGCTAAATCTGAACACATCGGTTTTACAAGTGTCCCTGTGACACGCGTCAAAACTTTTTCTCTTATAACTGCGCGAAAAGCATGTATTCGTGCTTAATACAACGAAACAAGCTGTTTTAGACCGAAACGAGCTAAATCACAACACATCGGTTTTACAAGTGTTCCTCTGATACGCGTCAAAACTTTTTCTCTTATAACTGCGCGAAAAGCATGTATTCGTGCTTAATACAACGAAACAAGCTGTTTTAGACCGAAACGAGCTAAATCACAACACATCGGTTTTACGTGTTCCTCTTATACGCGTCAAAACCTTTTCTCTTATAACTGCGCGAAAAGCATGTATTCTTGCTTAATACAACGAAACAAGCTGTTTTAGAGCGAAACGAGATAAATTACAACACATCGGTTTTACAAGTGTTCCTCTGATACGCGACAAAACTTTTTCTCTTATAACTGCGCGAAAAGCCTGTATTCGTGCTTAATACAACGAAACAAGCTGTTTTAGACCGAAACGAGCTAAATCACAACACATCGGTTTTACAAGTTTTCCTCGGATACGCGTCAAAACTTTTTCCCTTATAACTGCGCGAAAAGCTTGTATTCGTGCTTAATACAACGAAACAAGCTGTTTTAGACCGAAACGAGCTAAATCACAACACATCGGTTTTACAAGTGTCTATGTGATACGCGTCAAAACTTTTTCTCTTATAACTGCGCGAAAAGCCTGTATTCGTGCTTAATAGAACGGAACAAGCTGTTTTAGACCGAAACGAGCTAAATCACAACACATCGGTTTTACAAGTGTTCCTCTGATACGCGTCAAAACTTTTTCTCTTATAACTGCGCGAAAAGCTTGTATTCGTGCCTAATACAACGAAACAAGCTGTTTTAGACCGAAACGTGTTCCTCTGATACGCGTCAAAACTTTTTCTCTTATAACTGCGCGAAAAACATGTATTCGTGCTTAATACAACGAAACAAGCTGTTTTAGACCGAAACGAGGTATATCACAACGCATCGGCTTTACAAGTGTTCCTCTGATACGCGTCAAAACATTTTCTCTTATAACTGCGCGAAAAGCATGTATTCATGCTTAATACAACGAAACAAGCTGTTTTAGACCGAAACGAGCTAAATCACAACATATCGGTTTTACAAGTGTTCCTCTGATACGCGTCAAAACTTTTTCTCTTATAACTGCGCGAAAAGCATGTATTCTTGCTTAATACAACGAAACAAGCTGTCTTAGACCGAAATGAGCTATATCACAACACATCGGTTTTACGTGTTCCTCTGATACGCCTCAAAACGTTTTCTGTTATAACTCCGCGAAAAGCATGTATTCTTGCTTGATACAACGAAACAAGCTGTTTTAGACCGAAACGAGCTAAATCACCACATATCGGTTTTACAAGTGTTCCTCTGATACGCGTCAAAACTTTTTCTCTTATAACTGCGCGAAAAGCATGTATTCGTGCTTAATACAACGAAACAAGCTGTTTTAGACCGAAACGAGCTAAATCACAACACATCGGTTTTACAAGTGTTCCTCTGATACGCGTCAAAACTTTTTCTCTTATAACTGCGCGAAAAGCATGTATTCGTGCTTAATACAACGAAACAAGCTGATTTAGGCCAAGATGAGCTAAATCTGAACACATCGGTTTTACAAGTGTCCCTGTGACACGCGTCAAAACTTTTTCTCTTATAACTGCGCGAAAAGCATGTATTCTTGCTTAATACAACGAAACAAGCTGATTTAGGCCAAGATGAGCTAAATCTGAACACATCGGTTTTACAAGTGTCCCTGTGACACGCGTCAAAACTTTTTCTCTTATAACTGCGCGAAAAGCATGTATTCTTGCTTAATACAACGAAACAAGCTGTTTTAGACCGAAACGAGCTAAATCACAACACATCGGTTTTACAAGTGTTCCTCTGATACGCGTCAAAACTTTTTCTCTTATAACTGCGCGAAAAGCTTGTATTCGTGCCTAATACAACGAAACAAGCTGTTTTAGACCGAAACGAGCTTAATCACAACACATCAGTTTTACGTGTTCCTCTGATACGCGTCAAAACTTTTTCTCTTATAACTGCGCGAAAAGCATGTATTCGTGCTTAATACAACGAAACAAGCTGTAGCTTGTTTTAGACCGAAACGAGCTATATCACAACACATCGGCTTTACAAGTGTTCCTCTGATACGCGTCAAAACATTTTCTCTTATAACTGCGCGAAAAGCATGTATTCATGCTTAATACAACGAAACAAGCTGTTTTAGACCGAAACGAGCTAAATCACAACACATCGGTTTTACAAGTGTTCCTCTGATACGCGTCAAAACTTTTTCTCTTATAACTGCGCGAAAAGCCTGTATTCGTGCTTAATACAACGAAACAAGCTGTTTTAGACCGAAACGAGCTAAATCACAACACATCGGTTTTACAAGTTTTCCTCGGATACGCGTCAAAACTTTTTCTCTTATAACTGCGCGAAAAGCTTGTATTCGTGCTTAATACAACGAAACAAGCTGTTTTAGACCGAAACGAGCTATATCACAACACATCGGCTTTACAAGTGTTCCTCTGATACGCGTCAAAACATTTTCTCTTATAACTGCGCGAAAAGCATGTATTCATGCTTAATACAACGAAACAAGCTGTTTTAGACCGAAACGAGCTAAATCACAACACATCGGTTTTACAAGTGTTCCTCTGATACGCGTCAAAACTTTTTCTCTTATAACTGAGCGAAAAGCATGTATTCTTGCTTAATACAACGAAACAAGCTGTTTTAGACCGAAATGAGCTATATCACAACACATCGGTTTTACGTGTTCCTCTGATACGCGTCAAAACGTTTTCTCATAACTCCGCGAAAAGCATGTATTCTTGCTTGTTACAACGAAACAAGCTGTTTTAGACCGAAACGAGCTAAATCACCACACATCGGTTTTACAAGTGTTCCTCTGATACGCGTCAAAACATTTTCTCTTATAACTGCGCGAAAAGCATGTATTCTTGCTTAATACAACGAAACAAGCTGTTTTAGACCGAAACGAGCTATGTCACAACACATCGGTTTTACAAGTGTTCCTCTGATACGCGTCAAAACTTTTTCTCTTATAACTGCGCGAAAAGCATGTATTCGTGCTTAATACAACGAAACAAGCTGTTTTAGACCGAAACGAGCTAAATCACAACACATCGGTTTTACGTGTTCCTCTGATACGCGTCAAAACCTTTTCTCTTATAACGGCGCGAAAAGCATGTATTCTTGCTTAATACAACGAAACAAGCTGTTTTAGAGCGAAACGAGCTAAATTACAACACATCGGTTTTACAAGTGTTCCTCTGATACGCGACAAAACTTTTTCTCTTATAAATGCGCGAAAAGCCTGTATTCGTGCTTAATACAACGAAACAAGCTGTTTTAGACCGAAACGAGCTAAATCACAACACATCGGTTTTACAAGTTTTCCTCGGATACGCGTCAAAACTTTTTCTCTTATAACTGCGCGAAAAGCTTGTATTCGTGCTTAATACAACGAAACAAGCTGTTTTAGACCGAAACGAGCTAAATCACAACACATCGGTTTTACAAGTGTCTATGTGATACGCGTCAAAACTTTTTCTCTTATAACTGCGCGAAAAGCCTGTATTCGTGCTTAATAGAAGGGAACAAGCTGTTTTAGACCGAAACGAGCTAAATCACAACACATCGGTTTTACAAGTTTTCCTCGGATACGCGTCAAAACTTTTTCTCTTATAACTGCGCGAAAAGCTTGTATTCGTGCTTAATACAACGAAACAAGCTGTTTTAGACCGAAACGAGCTAAATCACAACACATCGGTTTTACAAGTGTTCCTCTGATACGCGTCAAAACTTTTTCTCTTATAACTGAGCGAAAAGCATGTATTCTTGCTTAATACAACGAAACAAGCTGTTTTAGACCGAAATGAGCTATATCACAACACATCGGTTTTACGTGTTCCTCTGATACGCGTCAAAACGTTTTCTCATAACTCCGCGAAAAGCATGTATTCTTGCTTGATACAACGAAACAAGCTGTTTTAGACCGAAACGAGCTAAATCACCACACATCGGTTTTACAAGTGTTCCTCTGATACGCGTCAAAACATTTTCTCTTATAACTGCGCGAAAAGCATGTATTCTTGCTTAATACAACGAAACAAGCTGTTGTAGACCGAAACGAGCTATATCACAACACATCGGTTTTACAAGTGTTCCTCTGATACGCGTCAAAACTTTTTCTCTTATAACTGCGCGAAAAGCATGTATTCGTGCTTAATACAACGAAACAAGCTGTTTTAGACCGAAACGAGCTAAATCACAACACATCGGTTTTACGTGTTCCTCTGATACGCGTCAAAACTTTTTCTCTTATAACTGCGCGAAAAGCATGTATTCTTGCTTAATACAACGAAACAAGCTGTTTTAGAGCGAAACGAGCTAAATTACAACACATCGGTTTTACAAGTGTTCCTCTGATACGCGACAAAACTTTTTCTCTTATAACTGCGCGAAAAGCCTGTATTCGTGCTTAATACAACGAAACAAGCTGTTTTAGACCGAAACGAGCTAAATCACAACACATCGGTTTTACAAGTTTTCCTCGGATACGCGTCAAAACTTTTTCTCTTATAACTGCGCGAAAAGCTTGTATTCGTGCTTAATACAACGAAACAAGCTGTTTTAGACCGAAACGAGCTAAATCACAACACATCGGTTTTACAAGTGTCTATGTGATACGCGTCAAAACTTTTTCTCTTATAACTGCGCGAAAAGCCTGTATTCGTGCCTAATAGAACGGAACAAGCAGTTTTAGACCGAGATGAGCTAAATCTGAACACATCGGTTTTACAAGTGTCCCTGTGACACGCGTCAAAACTTTTTCTCTTATAACTGCGCGAAAAGCATGTATTCTTGCTTAATACCACGAAACAAGCTGTTTTAGACCGAAACGAGCTAAATCACAACACATCGGTTTTACAAGTGTTCCTCTGATACGCGTCAAAACGTTTTCTCTTATAACTGCGCGAAAAGCTTGTATTCGTGCTTACTACAACGAAACAAGCTGTTTTAGACCCAAACGAGCTAAATCACAACACATCAGTTTTACAAGTGTTCCTCTGATACGCGTCAAAACTTTTTCTCCTATAACTGCGCGAAAAGCATGTATTCGTGCTTAATACAACGAAACAAGCTGTTTTAGACCGAAACGAGCTAAATCACAACACATCGGTTTTAAGAGTGTTCCTCTGATACGCGTAAAAACTTTTTCTTTTATAACTGCGCGAAAAGCATGATTTCTTGCTTAATACAACGAAACAAGCTGTTTCAGTCCGAAACGAGTTAAATCACAACACATCGGTATTACAAGTGTTCCTCTAATACGCGTCAAAACTTTTTCTTTTATAACTGCGCGAAAAGCATGTATTCATGCTTAATACAACGAAACAAGCTGTTTTAGACCGAAACGAGCTATATCACAACACTTCGAATTTACAAGTGTTCCTCTGATACGCGTCAAAACTTTTTCTCTATAACTGCGCGAAAAGCATGTATTCGTGCTTAATACAACGAAACAAGCTGTTTTAGACCGAAACGAGCTAAATCACAACACATCGGTTTTACAAGTGTTCCTCTGATAAGCGTCAAAACTTTTTCTCTTATAACTGCGCGAAAAGCATGTATTCGTGCTTAATACAACGAAACAAGCTGTTTTAGAGCGAAACGAGCTAAATTACAACACATCGGTTTTACAAGTGTTCCTCTGATACGCGACAAAACTTTTTCTCTTATAACTGCGCGAAAAGCCTGTATTCGTGCTTAATACAACGAAACAAGCTGTTTTAGACCGAAACGCGCTAAATCACAACACCGGTTTTACAAGTGTCCATGTGATACGCGTCAAAACTTTTTCTCTTATAACTGCGCGAAAAGCCTGTATTCGTGCTTAATAGAACGAAACAAGTTGTTTTAGAACGAGATGAGCTAAATCTGAACACATCGGTTTTACAAGTGTCCCTGTGACACGCGTCAAAACTTTTTCTCTTATAACTGCGCGAAAAGCATGTATTCTTGTTTAATACAACGAAACATGCTGTTTTAGACCGAAACGAGCTATATCACAACACATCGGTTCTACAAGTGTTCCTCTGATACGCGTCAAAACGTTTTCTCTTATAACTGCGCGAAAAGCTTGTATTCGTGCTTAATACAACGAAACAAGCTGTTTTAGACCGAAACGAGCTAAATCACAGCACATCGGTATTACAAGTGTTCCTCTGATACGCGTCAAAACTTTTTCTCTTATAACTGCGCGAAAACCATGTATTCGTGCTTAATACAACGAAACAAGCTGTTTTAGAGCGAAACGAGCTAAATTACAACACATCGGTTTTACAAGTGTTCCTCTGATACGCGACAAAACTTTTTCTCTTATAACTGCGCGAAAAGCCTGTATTCGTGCTTAATACAACGAAACAAGCTGTTTTAGACCGAAACGAGCTAAATCACAACACATCGGTTTTACAAGTGTCCATGTGATACGCGTCAAAACTTTTTCTCTTATAACTGCGCGAAAAGCCTGTATTCGTGCTTAATAGAACGAAACAAGCTGTTTTAGACCGAAACGAGCTAAATCACCACACATCGGTTTTACAAGTTTTCCTCTGATACGCGTCAAAACTTTTTCTCTTATAACTGTGCGAAAAGCTTGTATTCGTGCTTAATACAACGAAACAAGCTGTTTTATACCGAAACGAGCTAAATCACAGCACATCAGTATTACAAGTGTTCCTCTGATACGCGTCAAAACTTTTTCTCTTATAACTGCGCGAAAACCATGTATTCGTGCTTAATACAACGAAACAAGCTGTTTTAGAGCGAAACGAGCTAAATTACAACACATCGGTTTTACAAGTGTTCCTCTGATACGCGACAAAACTTTTTCTCTTATAACTGCGCGAAAAGCCTGTATTCGTGCTTAATACAACGAAACAAGCTGTGTTAGACCGAAATGAGCTATATCACAACACATCGTTTTTACGTGTTCCTCTGATACGCGTCAAAACGTTTTCTCCTATAACGCCGCGAAAAGCATGTATTCTTGCTTGATACAACGAAACAAGCTGTTTTAGACCGAAACGAGCTAAATCACCACACATCGGTTTTACAAGTTTTCCTCTGATACGCGTCAAAACTTTTTCTCTTATAACTGTGCGAAAAGCTTGTATTCGTGCTTAATACAACGAAACAAGCTGTTTTAGACCGAAACGAGTTAAATCACAACACATCGGTTTTACAAGTGTTCCTCTGATACGCGTCAAAACGTTTTCTCTTATAACTGCGCGAAAAGCTTGTATTCGTGCTTACTACAACGAAACAAGCTGTTTTAGACCCAAACGAGCTAAATCACAACACATCAGTTTTACAAGTGTTCCTCTGATACGCGTCAAAACTTTTTCTCCTATAACTGCGCGAAAAGCATGTATTCGTGCTTAATACAACGAAACAAGCTGTTTTAGACCGAAACGAGCTAAATCACAACACATCGGTTTTAAGAGTGTTCCTCTGATACGCGTAAAAACTTTTTCTTTTATAACTGCGCGAAAAGCATGATTTCTTGCTTAATACAACGAAACAAGCTGTTTCAGTCCGAAACGAGTTAAATCACAACACATCGGTATTACAAGTGTTCCTCTAATACGCGTCAAAACTTTTTCTTTTATAACTGCGCGAAAAGCATGTATTCATGCTTAATACAACGAAACAAGCTGTTTTAGACCGAAACGAGCTATATCACAACACTTCGAATTTACAAGTGTTCCTCTGATACGCGTCAAAACTTTTTCTCTATAACTGCGCGAAAAGCATGTATTCGTGCTTAATACAACGAAACAAGCTGTTTTAGACCGAAACGAGCTAAATCACAACACATCGGTTTTACAAGTGTTCCTCTGATAAGCGTCAAAACTTTTTCTCTTATAACTGCGCGAAAAGCATGTATTCGTGCTTAATACAACGAAACAAGCTGTTTTAGAGCGAAACGAGCTAAATTACAACACATCGGTTTTACAAGTGTTCCTCTGATACGCGACAAAACTTTTTCTCTTATAACTGCGCGAAAAGCCTGTATTCGTGCTTAATACAACGAAACAAACGAGCTAAATTACAACACATCGGTTTTACAAGTGTTCCTCTGATACGCGACAAAACTTTTTCTCTTATAACTGCGCGAAAAGCCTGTATTCGTGCTTAATACAACGAAACAAGCTGTTTTAGACCGAAACGCGCTAAATCACAACACCGGTTTTACAAGTGTCCATGTGATACGCGTCAAAACTTTTTCTCTTATAACTGCGCGAAAAGCCTGTATTCGTGCTTAATAGAACGAAACAAGTTGTTTTAGAACGAGATGAGCTAAATCTGAACACATCGGTTTTACAAGTGTCCCTGTGACACGCGTCAAAACTTTTTCTCTTATAACTGCGCGAAAAGCATGTATTCTTGTTTAATACAACGAAACATGCTGTTTTAGACCGAAACGAGCTATATCACAACACATCGGTTCTACAAGTGTTCCTCTGATACGCGTCAAAACGTTTTCTCTTATAACTGCGCGAAAAGCTTGTATTCGTGCTTAATACAACGAAACAAGCTGTTTTAGACCGAAACGAGCTAAATCACAGCACATCGGTATTACAAGTGTTCCTCTGATACGCGTCAAAACTTTTTCTCTTATAACTGCGCGAAAACCATGTATTCGTGCTTAATACAACGAAACAAGCTGTTTTAGAGCGAAACGAGCTAAATTACAACACATCGGTTTTACAAGTGTTCCTCTGATACGCGACAAAACTTTTTCTCTTATAACTGCGCGAAAAGCCTGTATTCGTGCTTAATACAACGAAACAAGCTGTTTTAGACCGAAACGAGCTAAATCACAACACATCGGTTTTACAAGTGTCCATGTGATACGCGTCAAAACTTTTTCTCTTATAACTGCGCGAAAAGCCTGTATTCGTGCTTAATAGAACGAAACAAGCTGTTTTAGACCGAAACGAGCTAAATCACCACACATCGGTTTTACAAGTTTTCCTCTGATACGCGTCAAAACTTTTTCTCTTATAACTGTGCGAAAAGCTTGTATTCGTGCTTAATACAACGAAACAAGCTGTTTTATACCGAAACGAGCTAAATCACAGCACATCGGTATTACAAGTGTTCCTCTGATACGCGTCAAAACTTTTTCTCTTATAACTGCGCGAAAACCATGTATTCGTGCTTAATACAACGAAACAAGCTGTTTTAGAGCGAAACGAGCTAAATTACAACACATCGGTTTTACAAGTGTTCCTCTGATACGCGACAAAACTTTTTCTCTTATAACTGCGCGAAAAGCCTGTATTCGTGCTTAATACAACGAAACAAGCTGTGTTAGACCGAAATGAGCTATATCACAACACATCGTTTTTACGTGTTCCTCTGATACGCGTCAAAACGTTTTCTCCTATAACGCCGCGAAAAGCATGTATTCTTGCTTGATACAACGAAACAAGCTGTTTTAGACCGAAACGAGCTAAATCACCACACATCGGTTTTACAAGTTTTCCTCTGATACGCGTCAAAACTTTTTCTCTTATAACTGTGCGAAAAGCTTGTATTCGTGCTTAATACAACGAAACAAGCTGTTTTAGACCGAAACGAGTTAAATCACAACACATCGGTTTTACAAGTGTTCCTCTGATACGCGTCAAAACTTTTTCTCTTATAACTGCGCGAAAAGCATATATTCGTGCTTAATACAACGAAACAAGCTGTTTTAGACCGAAACGAGCGAAATCACAACACATCGGTTTTACAAGTGTTCCTCTGATACGCGTAAAAACTTTTTCTATTATAACTGCGCGAAAAGCATGTATTCGTGCTTAATACAACGAAACAAGCTGTTTTAGACCGAAACGAGCTAAATCACAACACATCGGTTTTACAAGTGTTCCTCTGATACGCGTCAAAACTTTTTCTCTTATAACTGCGCGAAAAGCATGTATTCGTGCTTAATACAACGAAACAAGCTGTTTTAGACCGAAACGAGCTAAATCACCACACATCGGTTTTACAAGTGTTCCTCTGATACGCGTCAAAACGTTTTCTCTTATAACTGCGCGAAAAGCATGTATTCGTGCTTAATACAACGAAACAAGCTGTTTTAGATCGAAACGAGCTATATCACAACACATCGGTTTTACAAGTGTTCCTCTGATACGCGTCAAAACTTTTTCTCTTATAACTGCGCGAAAAGCATGTATTCGTGCTTAATACAACGAAACAAGCTGTTTTAGACCGAAACGAGCTAAATCACAACACATCGGTTTTACGTGTTCCTCTGATACGCGTCAAAACCTTTTCTCTTATAACGGCGCGAAAAGCACGTATTCTTGCTTAATACAACGAAACAAGCTGTTTTAGAGCGAAACGAGCTAAATTACAACACATCGGTTTTACAAGTGTTCCTCTGATACGCGACAAAACTTTTTCTCTTATAACTGCGCGAAAAGCCTGTATTCGTGCTTAATACAACGAAACAAGCTGTTTTAGACCGAAACGAGCTAAATCACAACACATCGGTTTTACAAGTTTTCCTCGGATACGCGTCAAAACTTTTTCTCTTATAACTGCGCGAAAAGCTTGTATTCGTGCTTAATACAACGAAACAAGCTGTTTTAGACCGAAACGAGCTAAATCACAACACATCGGTTTTACAAGTGTCTATGTGATACGCGTCAAAACTTTTTCTCTTATAACTGCGCGAAAAGCCTGTATTCGTGCTTAATAGAAGGGAACAAGCTGTTTTAGACCGAAACGAGCTAAATCACAACACATCGGTTTTACAAGTTTTCCTCGGATACGCGTCAAAACTTTTTCTCTTATAACTGCGCGAAAAGCTTGTATTCGTGCTTAATACAACGAAACAAGCTGTTTTAGACCGAAACGAGCTAAATCACAACACATCGGTTTTACAAGTGTTCCTCTGATACGCGTCAAAACTTTTTCTCTTATAACTGAGCGAAAAGCATGTATTCTTGCTTAATACAACGAAACAAGCTGTTTTAGACCGAAATGAGCTATATCACAACACATCGGTTTTACGTGTTCCTCTGATACGCGTCAAAACGTTTTCTCATAACTCCGCGAAAAGCATGTATTCTTGCTTGATACAACGAAACAAGCTGTTTTAGACCGAAACGAGCTAAATCACCACACATCGGTTTTACAAGTGTTCGTCTGATACGCGTCAAAACATTTTCTCTTATAACTGCGCGAAAAGCATGTATTCTTGCTTAATACAACGAAACAAGCTGTTGTAGACCGAAACGAGCTATATCACAACACATCGGTTTTACAAGTGTTCCTCTGATACGCGTCAAAACTTTTTCTCTTATAACTGCGCGAAAAGCATGTATTCGTGCTTAATACAACGAAACAAGCTGTTTTAGACCGAAACGAGCTAAATCACAACACATCGGTTTTACGTGTTCCTCTGATACGCGTCAAACCTTTTTCTCTTATAACTGCGCGAAAATCATGTATTCTTGCTTAATACAACGAAACAAGCTGTTTTAGAGCGAAACGAGCTAAATTACAACACATCGGTTTTACAAGTGTTCCTCTGATACGCGACAAAACTTTTTCTCTTATAACTGCGCGAAAAGCCTGTATTCGTGCTTAATACAACGAAACAAGCTGTTTTAGACCGAAACGAGCTAAATCACAACACATCGGTTTTACAAGTTTTCCTCGGATACGCGTCAAAACTTTTTCCCTTATAACTGCGCGAAAAGCTTGTATTCGTGCTTAATACAACGAAACAAGCTGTTTTAGACCGAAACGAGCTAAATCACAACACATCGGTTTTACAAGTGTCTATGTGATACGCGTCAAAACTTTTTCTCTTATAACTGCGCGAAAAGCCTGTATTCGTGCCTAATAGAACGGAACAAGCTGTTTTAGACCGAGATGAGCTAAATCTGAACACATCGGTTTTACAAGTGTCCCTGTGACACGCGTCAAAACTTTTTCTCTTATAACTGCGCGAAAAGCATGTATTCTTGCTTAATACCACGAAACAAGCTGTTTTAGACCGAAACGAGCTAAATCACAACACATCGGTTTTACAAGTGTTCCTCTGATACGCGTCAAAACGTTTTCTCTTATAACTGCGCGAAAAGCTTGTATTCGTGCTTACTACAACGAAACAAGCTGTTTTAGACCCAAACGAGCTAAATCACAACACATCAGTTTTACAAGTGTTCCTCTGATACGCGTCAAAACTTTTCTCCTATAACTGCGCGAAAAGCATGTATTCGTGCTTAATACAACGAAACAAGCTGTTTTAGACCGAAACGAGCTAAATCACAACACCGGTTTTACAAGTGTCCATGTGATACGCGTCAAAACTTTTTCTCTTATAACTGCGCGAAAAGCCTGTATTCGTGCTTAATAGAACGAAACAAGTTGTTTTAGAACGAGATGAGCTAAATCTGAACACATCGGTTTTACAAGTGTCCCTGTGACACGCGTCAAAACTTTTTCTCTTATAACTGCGCGAAAAGCATGTATTCTTGTTTAATACAACGAAACATGCTGTTTTAGACCGAAACGAGCTATATCACAACACATCGGTTCTACAAGTGTTCCTCTGATACGCGTCAAAACGTTTTCTCTTATAACTGCGCGAAAAGCTTGTATTCGTGCTTAATACAACGAAACAAGCTGTTTTAGACCGAAACGAGCTAAATCACAGCACATCGGTATTACAAGTGTTCCTCTGATACGCGTCAAAACTTTTTCTCTTATAACTGCGCGAAAACCATGTATTCGTGCTTAATACAACGAAACAAGCTGTTTTAGAGCGAAACGAGCTAAATTACAACACATCGGTTTTACAAGTGTTCCTCTGATACGCGACAAAACTTTTTCTCTTATAACTGCGCGAAAAGCCTGTATTCGTGCTTAATACAACGAAACAAGCTGTTTTAGACCGAAACGAGCTAAATCACAACACATCGGTTTTACAAGTGTCCATGTGATACGCGTCAAAACTTTTTCTCTTATAACTGCGCGAAAAGCCTGTATTCGTGCTTAATAGAACGAAACAAGCTGTTTTAGACCGAAACGAGCTAAATCACCACACATCGGTTTTACAAGTTTTCCTCTGATACGCGTCAAAACTTTTTCTCTTATAACTGTGCGAAAAGCTTGTATTCGTGCTTAATACAACGAAACAAGCTGTTTTATACCGAAACGAGCTAAATCACAGCACATCGGTATTACAAGTGTTCCTCTGATACGCGTCAAAACTTTTTCTCTTATAACTGCGCGAAAACCATGTATTCGTGCTTAATACAACGAAACAAGCTGTTTTAGAGCGAAACGAGCTAAATTACAACACATCGGTTTTACAAGTGTTCCTCTGATACGCGACAAAACTTTTTCTCTTATAACTGCGCGAAAAGCCTGTATTCGTGCTTAATACAACGAAACAAGCTGTGTTAGACCGAAATGAGCTATATCACAACACATCGTTTTTACGTGTTCCTCTGATACGCGTCAAAACGTTTTCTCCTATAACGCCGCGAAAAGCATGTATTCTTGCTTGATACAACGAAACAAGCTGTTTTAGACCGAAACGAGCTAAATCACCACACATCGGTTTTACAAGTTTTCCTCTGATACGCGTCAAAACTTTTTCTCTTATAACTGTGCGAAAAGCTTGTATTCGTGCTTAATACAACGAAACAAGCTGTTTTAGACCGAAACGAGTTAAATCACAACACATCGGTTTTACAAGTGTTCCTCTGATACGCGTCAAAACTTTTTCTCTTATAACTGCGCGAAAAGCATATATTCGTGCTTAATACAACGAAACAAGCTGTTTTAGACCGAAACGAGCGAAATCACAACACATCGGTTTTACAAGTGTTCCTCTGATACGCGTAAAAACTTTTTCTATTATAACTGCGCGAAAAGCATGTATTCGTGCTTAATACAACGAAACAAGCTGTTTTAGACCGAAACGAGCTAAATCACAACACATCGGTTTTACAAGTGTTCCTCTGATACGCGTCAAAACTTTTTCTCTTATAACTGCGCGAAAAGCATGTATTCGTGCTTAATACAACGAAACAAGCTGTTTTAGACCGAAACGAGCTAAATCACCACACATCGGTTTTACAAGTGTTCCTCTGATACGCGTCAAAACGTTTTCTCTTATAACTGCGCGAAAAGCATGTATTCGTGCTTAATACAACGAAACAAGCTGTTTTAGATCGAAACGAGCTATATCACAACACATCGGTTTTACAAGTGTTCCTCTGATACGCGTCAAAACTTTTTCTCTTATAACTGCGCGAAAAGCATGTATTCGTGCTTAATACAACGAAACAAGCTGTTTTAGACCGAAACGAGCTAAATCACAACACATCGGTTTTACGTGTTCCTCTGATACGCGTCAAAACCTTTTCTCTTATAACGGCGCGAAAAGCATGTATTCTTGCTTAATACAACGAAACAAGCTGTTTTAGAGCGAAACGAGCTAAATTACAACACATCGGTTTTACAAGTGTTCCTCTGATACGCGACAAAACTTTTTCTCTTATAACTGCGCGAAAAGCCTGTATTCGTGCTTAATACAACGAAACAAGCTGTTTTAGACCGAAACGAGCTAAATCACAACACATCGGTTTTACAAGTTTTCCTCGGATACGCGTCAAAACTTTTTCTCTTATAACTGCGCGAAAAGCTTGTATTCGTGCTTAATACAACGAAACAAGCTGTTTTAGACCGAAACGAGCTAAATCACAACACATCGGTTTTACAAGTGTCTATGTGATACGCGTCAAAACTTTTTCTCTTATAACTGCGCGAAAAGCCTGTATTCGTGCTTAATAGAAGGGAACAAGCTGTTTTAGACCGAAACGAGCTAAATGACAACACATCGGTTTTACAAGTTTTCCTCGGATACGCGTCAAAACTTTTTCTCTTATAACTGCGCGAAAAGCTTGTATTCGTGCTTAATACAACGAAACAAGCTGTTTTAGACCGAAACGAGCTAAATCACAACACATCGGTTTTACAAGTGTTCCTCTGATACGCGTCAAAACTTTTTCTCTTATAACTGAGCGAAAAGCATGTATTCTTGCTTAATACAACGAAACAAGCTGTTTTAGACCGAAATGAGCTATATCACAACACATCGGTTTTACGTGTTCCTCTGATACGCGTCAAAACGTTTTCTCATAACTCCGCGAAAAGCATGTATTCTTGCTTGATACAACGAAACAAGCTGTTTTAGACCGAAACGAGCTAAATCACCACACATCGGTTTTACAAGTGTTCGTCTGATACGCGTCAAAACATTTTCTCTTATAACTGCGCGAAAAGCATGTATTCTTGCTTAATACAACGAAACAAGCTGTTGTAGACCGAAACGAGCTATATCACAACACATCGGTTTTACAAGTGTTCCTCTGATACGCGTCAAAACTTTTTCTCTTATAACTGCGCGAAAAGCATGTATTCGTGCTTAATACAACGAAACAAGCTGTTTTAGACCGAAACGAGCTAAATCACAACACATCGGTTTTACGTGTTCCTCTGATACGCGTCAAACCTTTTTCTCTTATAACTGCGCGAAAATCATGTATTCTTGCTTAATACAACGAAACAAGCTGTTTTAGAGCGAAACGAGCTAAATTACAACACATCGGTTTTACAAGTGTTCCTCTGATACGCGACAAAACTTTTTCTCTTATAACTGCGCGAAAAGCCTGTATTCGTGCTTAATACAACGAAACAAGCTGTTTTCGACCGAAACGAGCTAAATCACAACACATCGGTTTTACAAGTTTTCCTCGGATACGCGTCAAAACTTTTTCTCTTATAACTGCGCGAAAAGCTTGTATTCGTGCTTAATACAACGAAACAAGCTGTTTTAGACCGAAACGAGCTAAATCACAACACATCGGTTTTACAAGTGTCTATGTGATACGCGTCAAAACTTTTTCTCTTATAACTGCGCGAAAAGCCTGTATTCGTGCCTAATAGAACGGAACAAGCTGTTTTAGACCGAGATGAGCTAAATCTGAACACATCGGTTTTACAAGTGTCCCTGTGACACGCGTCAAAACTTTTTCTCTTATAACTGCGCGAAAAGCATGTATTCTTGCTTAATACCACGAAACAAGCTGTTTTAGACCGAAACGAGCTAAATCACAACACATCGGTTTTACAAGTGTTCCTCTGATACGCGTCAAAACGTTTTCTCTTATAACTGCGCGAAAAGCTTGTATTCGTGCTTACTACAACGAAACAAGCTGTTTTAGACCCAAACGAGCTAAATCACAACACATCAGTTTTACAAGTGTTCCTCTGATACGCGTCAAAACTTTTTCTCCTATAACTGCGCGAAAAGCATGTATTCGTGCTTAATACAACGAAACAAGCTGTTTTAGACCGAAACGAGCTAAATCACAACACATCGGTTTTAAGAGTGTTCCTCTGATACGCGTAAAAACTTTTTCTTTTATAACTGCGCGAAAAGCATGATTTCTTGCTTAATACAACGAAACAAGCTGTTTCAGTCCGAAACGAGTTAAATCACAACACATCGGTATTACAAGTGTTCCTCTAATACGCGTCAAAACTTTTTCTTTTATAACTGCGCGAAAAGCATGTATTCATGCTTAATACAACGAAACAAGCTGTTTTAGACCGAAACGAGCTATATCACAACACATCGAATTTACAAGTGTTCCTCTGATACGCGTCAAAACTTTTTCTCTATAACTGCGCGAAAAGCATGTATTCGTGCTTAATACAACGAAACAAGCTGTTTTAGACCGAAACGAGCTAAATCACAACACATCGGTTTTACAAGTGTTCCTCTGATAAGCGTCAAAACTTTTTCTCTTATAACTGCGCGAAAAGCATGTATTCGTGCTTAATACAACGAAACAAGCTGTTTTAGAGCGAAACGAGCTAAATTACAACACATCGGTTTTACAAGTGTTCCTCTGATACGCGACAAAACTTTTTCTCTTATAACTGCGCGAAAAGCCTGTATTCGTGCTTAATACAACGAAACAAGCTGTTTTAGACCGAAACGAGCTAAATCACAACACCGGTTTTACAAGTGTCCATGTGATACGCGTCAAAACTTTTTCTCTTATAACTGCGCGAAAAGCCTGTATTCGTGCTTAATAGAACGAAACAAGTTGTTTTAGAACGAGATGAGCTAAATCTCAACACATCGGTTTTACAAGTGTCCCTGTGACACGCGTCAAAACTTTTTCTCTTATAACTGCGCGAAAAGCATGTATTCTTGTTTAATACAACGAAACATGCTGTTTTAGACCGAAACGAGCTATATCACAACACATCGGTTCTACAAGTGTTCCTCTGATACGCGTCAAAACGTTTTCTCTTATAACTGCGCGAAAAGCTTGTATTCGTGCTTAATACAACGAAACAAGCTGTTTTAGACCGAAACGAGCTAAATCACAGCACATCGGTATTACAAGTGTTCCTCTGATACGCGTCAAAACTTTTTCTCTTATAACTGCGCGAAAACCATGTATTCGTGCTTAATACAACGAAACAAGCTGTTTTAGAGCGAAACGAGCTAAATTACAACACATCGGTTTTACAAGTGTTCCTCTGATACGCGACAAAACTTTTTCTCTTATAACTGCGCGAAAAGCCTGTATTCGTGCTTAATACAACGAAACAAGCTGTTTTAGACCGAAACGAGCTAAATCACAACACATCGGTTTTACAAGTGTCCATGTGATACGCGTCAAAACTTTTTCTCTTATAACTGCGCGAAGAGCCTGTATTCGTGCTTAATAGAACGAAACAAGCTGTTTTGGAACGAAACGAGCTAAATCACCACACATCGGTTTTACAAGTTTTCCTCTGATACGCGTCAAAACTTTTTCTCTTATAACTGTGCGAAAAGCTTGTATTCGTGCTTAATACAACGAAACAAGCTGTTTTAGACCGAAACGAGCTAAATCACAGCACATCGGTATTACAAGTGTTCCTCTGATACGCGTCAAAACTTTTTCTCTTATAACTGCGCGAAAACCATGTATTCGTGCTTAATACAACGAAACAAGCTGTTTTAGAGCGAAACGAGCTAAATTACAACACATCGGTTTTACAAGTGTTCCTCTGATACGCGACAAAACTTTTTCTCTTATAACTGCGCGAAAAGCCTGTATTCGTGCTTAATACAACGAAACAAGCTGTGTTAGACCGAAATGAGCTATATCACAACACATCGTTTTTACGTGTTCCTCTGATACGCGTCAAAACGTTTTCTCCTATAACGCCGCGAAAAGCATGTATTCTTGCTTGATACAACGAAACAAGCTGTTTTAGACCGAAACGAGCTAAATCACCACACATCGGTTTTACAAGTTTTCCTCTGATACGCGTCAAAACTTTTTCTCTTATAACTGTGCGAAAAGCTTGTATTCGTGCTTAATACAACGAAACAAGCTGTTTTAGACCGAAACGAGTTAAATCACAACACATCGGTTTTACAAGTGTTCCTCTGATACGCGTCAAAACTTTTTCTCTTATAACTGCGCGAAAAGCATGTATTCGTGCTTAATACAACGAAACAAGCTGTTTTAGACCGAAACGAGCGAAATCACAACACATCGGTTTTACAAGTGTTCCTCTGATACGCGTAAAAACTTTTTCTATTATAACTGCGCGAAAAGCATGTATTCGTGCTTAATACAACGAAACAAGCTGTTTTAGACCGAAACGAGCTAAATCACAACACATCGGTTTTACAAGTGTTCCTCTGATACGCGTCAAAACTTTTTCTCTTATAACTGCGCGAAAAGCATGTATTCGTGCTTAATACAACGAAACAAGCTGTTTCAGACCGAAACGAGCTAAATCACCACACATCGGTTTTACAAGTGTTCCTCTAATACGCGTCAAAACGTTTTCTCTTATAACTGCGCGAAAAGCATGTATTCGTGCTTAATACAACGAAACAAGCTGTTTTAGATCGAAACGAGCTATATCACAACACATCGGTTTTACAAGTGTTCCTCTGATACGCGTCAAAACTTTTTCACTTATAACTGCGCGAAAAGCATGTATTCGTGCTTAATACAACGAAACAAGCTGTTTTAGACCGAAACGAGCCAAATTACAGCACATCGGTTTTACAAGTGTTCCTCTGATACGCGACAAAACTTTTTCTCTTATAACTGCGCGAAAAGCCTGTATTCGTGCTTAATACAACGAAACAAGCTGTTTTAGGCCAAGATGAGCTAAATCTGAACACATCGGTTTTACAAGTGTCCCTGTGACACGCGTCAAAACTTTTTCTCTTATAACTGCGCGAAAAGCATGTATTCTTGCTTAATACAACGAAACAAGCTGTTTTAGACCGAAACGAGCTAAATCACAACACATCGGTTTTACAAGTGTTCCTCTGATACGCGTCAAAACTTTTTCTCTTATAACTGCGCGAAAAGCTTGTATTCGTGCTTAATACAACGAAACAAGCTGTTTTAGACCGAAACGAGTTAAATCACAACACATCGGTTTTACAAGTGTTCCTCTGATACGCGTCAAAACTTTTTCTCTTATAACTGCGCGAAAAGCATGTATTCGTGCTTAATACAACGAAACAAGCTGTTTTAGACCGAAACGAGCGAAATCACAACACATCGGTTTTACAAGTGTTCCTCTGATACGCGTAAAAACTTTTTCTATTATAACTGCGCGAAAAGCATGTATTCGTGCTTAATACAACGAAACAAGCTGTTTTAGACCGAAACGAGCTAAATCACAACACATCGGTTTTACAAGTGTTCCTCTGATACGCGTCAAAACTTTTTCTCTTATAACTGCGCGAAAAGCATGTATTCGTGCTTAATACAACGAAACAAGCTGTTTCAGACCGAAACGAGCTAAATCACCACACATCGGTTTTACAAGTGTTCCTCTAATACGCGTCAAAACGTTTTCTCTTATAACTGCGCGAAAAGCATGTATTCGTGCTTAATACAACGAAACAAGCTGTTTTAGATCGAAACGAGCTATATCACAACACATCGGTTTTACAAGTGTTCCTCTGATACGCGTCAAAACTTTTTCACTTATAACTGCGCGAAAAGCATGTATTCGTGCTTAATACAACGAAACAAGCTGTTTTAGACCGAAACGAGCCAAATTACAGCACATCGGTTTTACAAGTGTTCCTCTGATACGCGACAAAACTTTTTCTCTTATAACTGCGCGAAAAGCCTGTATTCGTGCTTAATACAACGAAACAAGCTGTTTTAGGCCAAGATGAGCTAAATCTGAACACATCGGTTTTACAAGTGTCCCTGTGACACGCGTCAAAACTTTTTCTCTTATAACTGCGCGAAAAGCATGTATTCTTGCTTAATACAACGAAACAAGCTGTTTTAGACCGAAACGAGCTAAATCACAACACATCGGTTTTACAAGTGTTCCTCTGATACGCGTCAAAACTTTTTCTCTTATAACTGCGCGAAAAGCTTGTATTCGTGCCTAATACAACGAAACAAGCTGTTTTAGACCGAAACGAGCTTAATCACAACACATCAGTTTTACGTGTTCCTCTGATACGCGTCAAAACTTTTTCTCTTATAACTGCGAGAAAAGCATGTATTCGTGCTTAATACAACGAAACAAGCTGTTTTGGACCGAAACGAGCTATATCACAACACATCGGCTTTACAAGTGTTCCTCTGATACGCGTCAAAACATTTTCTCTTATAACTGCGCGAAAAGCATGTATTCATGCTTAATACAACGAAACAAGCTGTTTTAGACCGAAAAGAGCTAAATCACAACACATCGGTTTTACAAGTGTTCCTCTGATACGCGTCAAAACTTTTTCTCTTATAACTGCGCGAAAAGCATGTATTCTTACTTAATACAACGAAACAAGCTGTGCTAGACCGAAATGAGCTATATCACAACACATCGTTTTTACGTGTTCCTCTGATACGCGTCAAAACGTTTTCTCTTATAACTCCGCGAAAAGCATGTATTCTTGCTTGATACAACGAAACAAGCTGTTTTAGACCGAAACGAGCTAAATCACCACACATCGGTTTTACAAGTGTTCCTCTGATACGCGTCAAAACTTTTTCTCTTATAACTGCGCGAAAAGCATGTATTCTTGGTTAATACAACGAAACAAGCTGTTTTAGACCGAAGCGAGCTATATCACAACACATCGGTTTTGCAAGTGTTCCTCTGATACGCGTCAAAACTTTTTCTCTTATAACTGCGCGAAAAGCATGTATTCGTGCTTAATACAACGAAACAAGCTGTTTTAGACCGAAACGAGCTAAATCACAACACATCGGTATTACGTGTTCCTCTGATACGCGTCAAAACTTTTTCTCTTATAACTGCGCGAAAAGCATGTATTCGCGCTTAATACAACGAAACAAGCTGTTTTAGAGCGAAACGAGCTAAATCACAACACATCGGTTTTACAAGTGTCTATGTGATACGCGTCAAAACTTTTTCTCTTATAACTGAGCGAAAAGCCTGTATTCGTGCTTAATAGAACGAAACAAGCTGTTTTAGACCAAGATGAGCTAAATCTGAACACATCGGTTTTACAAGTGTCCCTGTGACACGCGTCAAAACTTTTTCTCTTATAACTGCGCGAAAAGCATGTATTCTTGCTTAATACAACGAAACAAGCTGTTTTAGAGCGAAACGAGCTAAATTACAGCACATCGGTTTTACAAGTGTTCCTCTGATACGCGACAAAACTTTTTCTCTTATAACTGCGCGAAAAGCCTGTATCCGTGCTTAATACAACGAAACAAGCTGTTTTAGACCGAAACGAGCTATATCACAACACATCAGCTTTACAAGTGTTCCTCTGATACGCGTCAAAACATTTTCTCTTATAACTGCGCGAAAAGCATGTATTCATGCTTAATACAACGAAACAAGCTGTTTTAGACCGAAACGAGCTAAATCACCACACATCGGTTTTACAAGTGTTCCTCTGATACGCGTCAAAACGTTTTCTCTTATAACTGCGCGAAAAGCATGTATTCGTGCTTAATACAACGAAACAAGCTGTTTTAGATCGAAACGAGCTATATCACAACACATCGGTTTTACAAGTGTTCCTCTGATACGCGTCAAAACTTTTTCACTTATAACTGCGCGAAAAGCATGTATTCGTGCTTAATACAACGAAACAAGCTGTTTTAGACCGAAACGAGCCAAATTACAGCACATCGGTTTTACAAGTGTTCTTCTGATACGCGACAAAACTTTTTCTCTTATAACTGCGCGAAAAGCCTGTATTCGTGCTTAATACAACGAAACAAGCTGTTTTAGGCCAAGATGAGCTAAATCTGAACACATCGGTTTTACAAGTGTCCCTGTGACACGCGTCAAAACTTTTTCTCTTATAACTGCGCGAAAAGCATGTATTCTTGCTTAATACAACGAAACAAGCTGTTTTAGACCGAAACGAGCTAAATCACAACACATCGGTTTTACAAGTGTTCCTCTGATACGCGTCAAAACTTTTTCTCTTATAACTGCGAGAAAAGCATGTATTCGTGCTTAATACAACGAAACAAGCTGTTTTGGACCGGAACGAGCTATATCACAACACATCGGCTTTACAAGTGTTCCTCTGATACGCGTCAAAACATTTTCTCTTATAACTGCGCGAAAAGCATGTATTCATGCTTAATACAACGAAACAAGCTGTTTTAGACCGAAAAGAGCTAAATCACAACACATCGGTTTTACAAGTGTTCCTCTGATACGCGTCAAAACTTTTTCTCTTATAACTGCGCGAAAAGCATGTATTCTTACTTAATACAACGAAACAAGCTGTGCTAGACCGAAATGAGCTATATCACAACACATCGTTTTTACGTGTTCCTCTGATACGCGTCAAAACGTTTTCTCTTATAACTCCGCGAAAAGCATGTATTCTTGCTTGATACAACGAAACAAGCTGTTTTAGACCGAAACGAGCTAAATCACCACACATCGGTTTTACAAGTGTTCCTCTGATACGCGTCAAAACTTTTTCTCTTATAACTGCGCGAAAAGCATGTATTCTTGGTTAATACAACGAAACAAGCTGTTTTAGACCGAAGCGAGCTATATCACAACACATCGGTTTTGCAAGTGTTCCTCTGATACGCGTCAAAACTTTTTCTCTTATAACTGCGCGAAAAGCATGTATTCGTGCTTAATACAACGAAACAAGCTGTTTTAGACCGAAACGAGCTAAATCACAACACATCGGTTTTACGTGTTCCTCTGATACGCGTCAAAACTTTTTCTCTTATAACTGCGCGAAAAGCATGTATTCGCGCTTAATACAACGAAACAAGCTGTTTTAGAGCGAAACGAGCTAAATCACAACACATCGGTTTTACAAGTGTCTATGTGATACGCGTCAAAACTTTTTCTCTTATAACTGAGCGAAAAGCCTGTATTCGTGCTTAATAGAACGAAACAAGCTGTTTTAGACCAAGATGAGCTAAATCTGAACACATCGGTTTTACAAGTGTCCCTGTGACACGCGTCAAAACTTTTTCTCTTATAACTGCGCGAAAAGCATGTATTCTTGCTTAATACAACGAAACAAGCTGTTTTAGAGCGAAACGAGCTAAATTACAGCACATCGGTTTTACAAGTGTTCCTCTGATACGCGACAAAACTTTTTCTCTTATAACTGCGCGAAAAGCCTGTATCCGTGCTTAATACAACGAAACAAGCTGTTTTAGACCGAAACGAGCTATATCACAACACATCGGCTTTACAAGTGTTCCTCTGATACGCGTCAAAACATTTTCTCTTATAACTGCGCGAAAAGCATGTATTCATGCTTAATACAACGAAACAAGCTGTTTTAGACCGAAACGAGCTAAATCACCACACATCGGTTTTACAAGTGTTCCTCTGATACGCGTCAAAACGTTTTCTCTTATAACTGCGCGAAAAGCATGTATTCGTGCTTAATACAACGAAACAAGCTGTTTTAGATCGAAACGAGCTATATCACAACACATCGGTTTTACAAGTGTTCCTCTGATACGCGTCAAAACTTTTTCACTTATAACTGCGCGAAAAGCATGTATTCGTGCTTAATACAACGAAACAAGCTGTTTTAGACCGAAACGAGCCAAATTACAGCACATCGGTTTTACAAGTGTTCCTCTGATACGCGACAAAACTTTTTCTCTTATAACTGCGCGAAAAGCCTGTATTCGTGCCTAATACAACGAAACAAGCTGTTTTAGGCCAAGATGAGCTAAATCTGAACACATCGGTTTTACAAGTGTCCCTGTGACACGCGTCAAAACTTTTTCTCTTATAACTGCGCGAAAAGCATGTATTCTTGCTTAATACAACGAAACAAGCTGTTTTAGACCGAAACGAGCTAAATCACAACACATCGGTTTTACAAGTGTTCCTCTGATACGCGTCAAAACTTTTTCTCTTATAACTGCGCGAAAAGCTTGTATTCGTGCCTAATACAACGAAACAAGCTGTTTTAGACCGAAACGAGCTTAATCACAACACATCAGTTTTACGTGTTCCTCTGATACGCGTCAAAACTTTTTCTCTTATAACTGCGAGAAAAGCATGTATTCGTGCTTAATACAACGAAACAAGCTGTTTTGGACCGAAACGAGCTATATCACAACACATCGGCTTTACAAGTGTTCCTCTGATACGCGTCAAAACATTTTCTCTTATAACTGCGCGAAAAGCATGTATTCATGCTTAATACAACGAAACAAGCTGTTTTAGACCGAAAAGAGCTAAATCACAACACATCGGTTTTACAAGTGTTCCTCTGATACGCGTCAAAACTTTTTCTCTTATAACTGCGCGAAAAGCATGTATTCTTACTTAATACAACGAAACAAGCTGTGCTAGACCGAAATGAGCTATATCACAACACATCGTTTTTACGTGTTCCTCTGATACGCGTCAAAACGTTTTCTCTTATAACTCCGCGAAAAGCATGTATTCTTGCTTGATACAACGAAACAAGCTGTTTTAGACCGAAACGAGCTAAATCACCACACATCGGTTTTACAAGTGTTCCTCTGATACGCGTCAAAACTTTTTCTCTTATAACTGCGCGAAAAGCATGTATTCTTGGTTAATACAACGAAACAAGCTGTTTTAGACCGAAACAAGCTATATCACAACACATCGGTTTTGCAAGTGTTCCTCTGATACGCGTCAAAACTTTTTCTCTTATAACTGCGCGAAAAGCATGTATTCGTGCTTAATACAACGAAACAAGCTGTTTTAGACCGAAACGAGCTAAATCACAACACATCGGTTTTACGTGTTCCTCTGATACGCGTCAAAACTTTTTCTCTTATAACTGCGCGAAAAGCATGTATTCGCGCTTAATACAACGAAACAAGCTGTTTTAGAGCGAAACGAGCTAAATCACAACACATCGGTTTTACAAGTGTCTATGTGATACGCGTCAAAACTTTTTCTCTTATAACTGAGCGAAAAGCCTGTATTCGTGCTTAATAGAACGAAACAAGCTGTTTTAGACCAAGATGAGCTAAATCTGAACACATCGGTTTTACAAGTGTCCCTGTGACACGCGTCAAAACTTTTTCTCTTATAACTGCGCGAAAAGCATGTATTCTTGCTTAATACAACGAAACAAGCTGTTTTAGACCGAAACGAGCTAAATCACAACACATCGGTTTTACAAGTGTTCCTCTGATACGCGTCAAAACGTTTTCTCTTATAACTGCGCGAAAAGCTTGTATTCGTGCCTAAAACAACGAAACAAGCTGTTTTAGACCGAAACGAGCTAAATCACAACACATCAGTTTTACAAGTGTTCCTCTGATACGCGTCAAAACTTTTTGTCTTATAACTGCGCGAAAAGCATGTATTCGTGCTTAATACAACGAAACAAGCTGTTTTAGACCGAAACGAGCTATATCACAACACATCGGTTTTACAAGTGTTCCTCTGATACGCGTCAAAACTTTTTCTCCTATAACTGCGCGAAAAGCATGTATTCGTGCTTAATACAACGAAACAAGCTGTTTTAGACCGAAACGAGCTAAATCACAACACATCGGTTTTACAAGTGTTCCTCTGATACGCGTCAAAACGTTTTCTCTTATAACTGCGCGAAAAGCTTGTATTCGTGCTTTCTACAACGAAACAAGCTGTTTTAGACCGAAACGAGCTAAATCACAACACATCAGTTTTACAAGTGTTCCTCTGATACGCGTCAAAACTTTTTCTCTTATAACTGCGCGAAAAGCATGTATTCGTGCTTAATACAACAAAACAAGCTGTTTTAGACCGAAACGAGCTATATCACAACACATCGGTTTTACAAGTGTTCCTCTGATACGCGTCAAAACTTTTTCTCCTATAACTGCGCGAAAAGCATGTATTCGTGCTTAATACAACGAAACAAGCTGTTTTAGACCGAAACGAGCTAAATCACAACACATCGGTTTTACAAGTTTTCCTCGGATACGCGTCAAAACTTTTTCCCTTATAACTGCGCGAAAAGCTTGTATTCGTGCTTCCTACAACGAAACAAGCTGTTTTAGACCGAAACGAGCTAAATCACAACACATCAGTTTTACAAGTGTTCCTCTGATACGCGTCAAAACTTTTTCTCTTATAACTGCGCGAAAAGCATGTATTCGTGCTTAATACAACAAAACAAGCTGTTTTAGACCGAAACGAGCTATATCACAACACATCGGTTTTACAAGTGTTCCTCTGATACGCGTCAAAACTTTTTCTCCTATAACTGCGCGAAAAGCATGTATTCGTGCTTAATACAACGAAACAAGCTGTTTTAGACCGAAACGAGCTAAATCACAACACATCGGTTTTACAAGTTTTCCTCGGATACGCGTCAAAACTTTTTCCCTTATAACTGCGCGAAAAGCTTGTATTCGTGCTTCCTACAACGAAACAAGCTGTTTTAGACCGAAACGAGCTAAATCACAACACATCAGTTTTACAAGTGTTCCTCTGATACGCGTCAAAACTTTTTCTCTTATAACTGCGCGAAAAGCATGTATTCGTGCTTAATACAACAAAACAAGCTGTTTTAGACCGAAACGAGCTATATCACAACACATCGGTTTTACAAGTGTTCCTCTGATACGCGTCAAAACTTTTTCTCCTATAACTGCGCGAAAAGCATGTATTCGTGCTTAATACAACGAAACAAGCTGTTTTAGACCGAAACGAGCTAAATCACAACACATCGGATTTACAAGTTTTCCTCGGATACGCGTCAAAACTTTTTCTCTTATAACTGCGCGAAAAGCTTGTATTCGTGCTTAATACAACGAAACAAGCTGTTTTAGACCGAAACGAGCTAAATCACAACACATCAGTTTTACAAGTGTTCCTCTGATACGCGTCAAAACTTTTTCTCTTATAACTGCGCGAAAAGCATGTATTCGTGCTTAATACAACAAAACAAGCTGTTTTAGACCGAAACGAGCTCTATCAGAACACATCGGTTTTACAAGTGTTCCTCTGATACGCGTCAAAACGTTTTCTCCTATAACTGCGCGAAAAGCTTGTATTCGTGCTTCCTACAACGAAACAAGCTGTTTTAGACCGAAACGAGCTAAATCACAACACATCAGTTTTACAAGTGTTCCTCTGATACGCGTCAAAACTTTTTCTCTTATAACTGCGCGAAAAACTTGTATTCGTGCTTAATACAACGAAACAAGCTGTTTTAGACCGAAATGAGCTATATCACAACACATCGGTTTTACGTGTTCCTCTGATACGCGTCAAAACGTTTTCTCATAACTCCGCGAAAAGCATGTATTCTTGCTTGATACAACGAAACAAGCTGTTTTAGACCGAAACGAGCTAAATCACAACACATCTTTTTTACAAGTGTTCCTCTGATAAGCGTCAAAACTTTTTCTCTTATAACTGCGCGAAAAGCATGTATTCGTGCTTAATACAACGAAACAAGCTGTTTTAGAGCGAAACGAGCTAAATTACAACAAATCGGTTTTACAAGTGTTCCTCTGATACGCGACAAAACTTTTTCTCTTATAACTGCGCGAAAAGCCTGTATTCGTGCTTAATACAACGAAACAAGCTGTTTTAGACCGAAACGAGCTAAATCACAACACATCGGTTTTACAAGTGTCCATGTGATACGCATCAAAACTTTTTCTCTTATAACTGCGCGAAAAGCCTGTATTCGTGCTTAATAGAACGAAACAAGTTGTTTTAGACCGAGATGAGCTAAATCTGAACACATCGGTTTTACAAGTGTCCCTGTGACACGCGTCAAAACTTTTTCTCTTATAACTGCGCGAAAAGCATGTATTCGTGCTTAATACAACGAAACAAGTTGTTTTAGACCGAAACGAGCTATATCACAACACATCGGCTTTACAAGTGTTCCTCTGATACGCGTCAAAACATGTTCTCTTATAACTGCGCGAAAATCATGTATTCGTGCCTAATACAACAAAACAAGCTGTTTTAGACCGAAACGAGCTATATCACAACACATCGGTTTTACAAAGTGTTCCTCTGATACGCGTCAAATCTTTTTCTCCTATAACTGCGCGAAAAGCATGTATTCGTGCCTAATACAACGAAACAAGCTGTTCTAGACCGAAACGAGCTATATCACAACACATCGGATTTACAAGTGTTCCTCTGATACGCGTCAAAACTTTTTCTCTATAACTGCGCGAAAAGCATGTATTCGTGCTTAATACAACGAAACAAGCTGTTTTAGACCGAAACGAGCTAAATCAACACACATCGGTTTTACAAGTGTTCCTCTGATAAGCGTCAAAACTTTTTCTCTTATAACTGCGCGAAAAGCATGTATTCGTGCTTAATACAACGAAACAAGCTGTTTTAGAGCGAAACGAGCTAAATTACAGCACATCGGTTTTACAAGTGTTCCTCTGATACGCGACAAAACTTTTTCTCTTATAACTGCGCGAAAAGCCTGTATCCGTGCTTAATACAACGAAACAAGCTGTTTTAGACCGAAACGAGCTATATCACAACACATCGGCTTTACAAGTGTTCCTCTGATACGCGTCAAAACTTTTTCTCTTATGACTGAGCGAAAAGCATGTATTCTTGCTTAATACAACGAAACAAGCTGTTTTAGACCGAAATGAGCTATATCACAACACATCGGTTTTACGTGTTCCTCTGATACGCGTCAAAACGTTTTCTCATAACTCCGCGAAAAGCATGTATTCTTGCTTGATACAACGAAACAAGCTGTTTTAGACCGAAACGAGCTAAATCACCACACATCGGTTTTACAAGTGTTCCTCTGATACGCGTCAAAATATTTTCTCTTATAACTGCGCGAAAAGCATGTACTCTTGCTTAATACAACGAAACAAGCTGTTTTAGACCGAAACAAGCTATGTCACAACACATCGGTTTTACAAGTTTTCCTCTGATACGCGTCAAAACTTTTTCTCTTATAACTGCGCGAAAAGCATGTATTCGTGCTTAATACAACGACACAAGCTGTTTTAGACCGAAACGAGCTAAATCACAACACATCGGTTTTACGTGTTCCTCTGATACGCGTCAAAACCTTTTCTCTTATAACTGCGCGAAAAGCATGTATTCTTGCTTAATACAACGAAACAAGCTGTTTTAGAGCGAAACGAGCTAAATTACAACACATCGGTTTTACAAGTGTTCCTCTGATACGCGACAAAACTTTTTCTCTTATAACTGCGCGAAAAGCCTGTATTCGTGCTTAATACAACGAAACAAGCTGTTTTAGACCGAAACGAGCTAAATCACAACACATCGGTTTTACAAGTTTTCCTCGGATACGCGTCAAAACTTTTTCTCTTATAACTGCGAGAAAAGCTTGTATTCGTGCTTAATACAACGAAACAAGCTGTTTTAGACCGAAACGAGCTAAATCACAACACATCGGTTTTACAAGTGTCTATGTGATACGCGTCAAAACTTTTTCTCTTATAACTGCGCGAAAAGCCTGTATTCGTGCTTAATAGAACGGAACAAGCTGTTTTAGACCGAAACGAGCTAAATCACAACACATCGGTTTTACAAGTTTTCCTCGGATACGCGTCAAAACTTTTTCTCTTATAACTGCGCGAAAAGCTTGTATTCGTGCTTAATACAACGAAACAAGCTGTTTTAGACCGAAACGAGCTATATCACAACACATCGGCTTTACAAGTGTTCCTCTGATACGCGTCAAAACATTTTCTCTTATAACTGCGCGAAAAGCATGTATTCATGCTTAATACAACGAAACAGGCTGTTTTAGACCGAAACGAGCTAAATCACAACACATCGGTTTTACAAGTGTTCCTCTGATACGCGTCAAAACTTTTTCTCTTATAACTGAGCGAAAAGCATGTATTCTTGCTTAATACAACGAAACAAGCTGTTTTAGACCGAAATGAGCTATATCACAACACATCGGTTTTACGTGTTCCTCTGATACGCGTCAAAACGTTTTCTCATAACTCCGCGAAAAGCATGTATTCTTGCTTGATACAATGAAACAAGCTGTTTTAGACCGAAACGAGCTAAATCACCACACATCGGTTTTACAAGTGTTCCTCTGATACGCGTCAAAACATTTTCTCTTATAACTGCGCGAAAAGCATGTATTCTTGCTTAATACAACGAAACAAGCTGTTTTAGACCGAAACGAGCTAAATCACAACACATCGGTTTTACAAGTGTTCCTCTGATACGCGTCAAAACTTTTTCTCTTATAACTGCGCGAAAAGCTTGTATTCGTGCATAATACAACGAAACAAGCTGTTTTAGACCGAAACGTGTTCCTCTGATACGCGTCAAAACTTTTTCTCTTATAACTGCGCGAAAAACATGTATTCGTGCTTAATACAACGAAACAAGCTGTTTTAGACCGAAACGAGCTAAATCACAACACATCGGTTTTACGTGTTCCTCTGATACGCGTCAAAACTTTTTCTCTTATAACTGCGCGAAAAGCATGTATTCTTGCTTAATACAACGAAACAAGCTGTTTTAGAGCGAAACGAGCTAAATTACAACACATCGGTTTTACAAGTGTTTCTCTGATACGCGACAAAACTTTTTCTCTTATAACTGCGCGAAAAGTCTGTATTCGTGCTTAATACAACGAAACAAGCTGTTTTAGACCGAAACGAGCTAAATCACAACACATCGGTTTTACAAGTTTTCCTCTGATACGCCTCAAAACGTTTTCTGTTATAACTCCGCGAAAAGCATGTATTCTTGCTTGATACAACGAAACAAGCTGTTTTAGACCGAAACGAGCTAAATCACCACATATCGGTTTTACAAGTGTTCCTCTGATACGCGTCAAAACTTTTTCTCTTATAACTGCGCGAAAAGCATGTATTCGTGCTTAATACAACGAAACAAGCTGTTTTAGACCGAAACGAGCTAAATCACAACACATCGGTTTTACAAGTGTTCCTCTGATACGCGTCAAAACTTTTTCTCTTATAACTGCGCGAAAAGCATGTATTCGTGCTTAATACAACGAAACAAGCTGTTTTAGGCCAAGATGAGCTAAATCTGAACACATCGGTTTTACAAGTGTCCCTGTGACACGCGTCAAAACTTTTTCTCTTATAACTGCGCGAAAAGCATGTATTCTTGCTTAATACAACGAAACAAGCTGTTTTAGGCCAAGATGAGCTAAATCTGAACACATCGGTTTTACAAGTGTCCCTGTGACACGCGTCAAAACTTTTTCTCTTATAACTGCGCGAAAAGCATGTATTCTTGCTTAATACAACGAAACAAGCTGTTTTAGACCGAAACGAGCTAAATCACAACACATCGGTTTTACAAGTGTTCCTCTGATACGCGTCAAAACTTTTTCTCTTATAACTGCGCGAAAAGCTTGTATTCGTGCCTAATACAACGAAACAAGCTGTTTTAGACCGAAACGAGCTTAATCACAACACATCAGTTTTACGTGTTCCTCTGATACGCGTCAAAACTTTTTCTCTTATAACTGCGCGAAAAGCATGTATTCGTGCTTAATACAACGAAACAAGCTGTAGCTTGTTTTAGACCGAAACGAGCTATATCACAACACATCGGCTTTACAAGTGTTCCTCTGATACGCGTCAAAACATTTTCTCTTATAACTGCGCGAAAAGCATGTATTCATGCTTAATACAACGAAACAAGCTGTTTTAGACCGAAACGAGCTAAATCACAACACATCGGTTTTACAAGTGTTCCTCTGATACGCGTCAAAACTTTTTCTCTTATAACTGCGCGAAAAGCATCTATTCTTGCTTAATACAACGAAACAAGCTGTTTTAGACCGAAATGAGCTATATCACAACACATCGGTTTTACGTGTTCCTCTGATACGCGTCAAAACGTTTTCTCATAACTCCGCGAAAAGCATGCATTCTTGCTTGATACAACGAAACAAGCTGTTTTAAACCGAAACGAGCTAAATCACCACACATCGGTTTTACAAGTGTTCCTCTGATACGCGTCAAAACTTTTTCTTTTATAACTGCGCGAAAAGCATGTATTCTTGCTTAATACAACGAAACAAGCTGTTTTAGACCGAAACGAGCTATATCACAACACATCGGTTTTACAAGTGTTCCTCTGATACGCGTCAAAACTTTTTCTCTTATAACTGCGCGAAAAGCATGTATTCGTGCTTAATACAACGAAACAAGCTGTTTTAGACCGAAACGAGCTAAATCACAACACATCGGTTTTACGTGTTCCTCTGATACGCGTCAAAACTTTTTCTCTTATAACTGCGCGAAAAGCATGTATTCTTGCTTAATACAACGAAACAAGCTGTTTTAGAGCGAAACGAGCTAAATTACAACACATCGGTTTTACAAGTGTTTCTCTGATACGCGACAAAACTTTTTCTCTTATAACTGCGCGAAAAGTCTGTATTCGTGCTTAATACAACGAAACAAGCTGTTTTAGACCGAAACGAGCTAAATCACAACACATCGGTTTTACAAGTTTTCCTCGGATACGCGTCAAAACTTTTTCTCTTATAACTGCGCGAAAAGCTTGTATTCGTGCTTAATACAACGAAACAAGCTGTTTTAGACCGAAACGAGCTATATCACAACACATCGGCTTTACAAGTGTTCCTCTGATACGCGTCAAAACATTTTCTCTTATAACTGCGCGAAAAGCATGTATTCATGCTTAATACAACGAAACAAGCTGTTTTAGACCGAAACGAGCTAAATCACAACACATCGGTTTTACAAGTGTTCCTCTGATACGCGTCAAAACTTTTTCTCTTATAACTGAGCGAAAAGCATGTATTCTTGCTTAATACAACGAAACAAGCTGTTTTAGACCGAAATGAGCTATATCACAACACATCGGTTTTACGTGTTCCTCTGATACGCGTCAAAACGTTTTCTCATAACTCCGCGAAAAGCATGTATTCTTGCTTGATACAACGAAACAAGCTGTTCTAGACCGAAACGAGCTAAATCACCACACATCGGTTTTACAAGTGTTCCTCTGATACGCGTCAAAACATTTTCTCTTATAACTGCGCGAAAAGCATGTATTCTTGCTTAATACAACGAAACAAGCTGTTTTAGACCGAAACGAGCTATGTCACAACACATCGGTTTTACAAGTGTTCCTCTGATACGCGACAAAACTTTTTCTCTTATAACTGCGCGAAAAGCCTGTATTCGTGCTTAATACAACGAAACAAGCTGTTTTAGACCGAAACGAGCTAAATCACAACACATCGGTTTTACAAGTTTTCCTCGGATACGCGTCAAAACTTTTTCTCTTATAACTGCGCGAAAAGCTTGTATTCGTGCTTAATACAACGAAACAAGCTGTTTTAGACCGAAACGAGCTAAATCACAACACATCGGTTTTACAAGTGTCTATGTGATACGCGTCAAAACTTTTTCTCTTATAACTGCGCGAAAAGCCTGTATTCGTGCTTAATAGAACGGAACAAGCTGTTTTAGACCGAAACGAGCTAAATCACAACACATCGGTTTTACAAGTTTTCCTCGGATACGCGTCAAAACTTTTTCTCTTATAACTGCGCGAAAAGCTTGTATTCGTGCTTAATACAACGAAACAAGCTGTTTTAGACCGAAACGAGCTATATCACAACACATCGGCTTTACAAGTGTTCCTCTGATACGCGTCAAAACATTTTCTCTTATAACTGCGCGAAAAGCATGTATTCATGCTTAATACAACGAAACAGGCTGTTTTAGACCGAAACGAGCTAAATCACAACACATCGGTTTTACAAGTGTTCCTCTGATACGCGTCAAAACTTTTTCTCTTATAACTGAGCGAAAAGCATGTATTCTTGCTTAATACAACGAAACAAGCTGTTTTAGACCGAAATGAGCTATATCACAACACATCGGTTTTACGTGTTCCTCTGATACGCGTCAAAACGTTTTCTCATAACTCCGCGAAAAGCATGTATTCTTGCTTGATACAATGAAACAAGCTGTTTTAGACCGAAACGAGCTAAATCACCACACATCGGTTTTACAAGTGTTCCTCTGATACGCGTCAAAACATTTTCTCTTATAACTGCGCGAAAAGCATGTATTCTTGCTTAATACAACGAAACAAGCTGTTTTAGACCGAAACGAGCTAAATCACAACACATCGGTTTTACAAGTGTTCCTCTGATACGCGTCAAAACTTTTTCTCTTATAACTGCGCGAAAAGCTTGTATTCGTGCATAATACAACGAAACAAGCTGTTTTAGACCGAAACGTGTTCCTCTGATACGCGTCAAAACTTTTTCTCTTATAACTGCGCGAAAAACATGTATTCGTGCTTAATACAACGAAACAAGCTGTTTTAGACCGAAACGAGGTATATCACAACGCATCGGCTTTACAAGTATTCCTCTGATACGCGTCAAAACATTTTCTCTTATAACTGCGCGAAAAGCATGTATTCATGCTTAATACAACGAAACAAGCTGTTTTAGACCGAAACGAGCTAAATCACAACACATCGGTTTTACAAGTGTTCCTCTGATACGCGTCAAAACTTTTTCTCTTATAACTGCGCGAAAAGCATGTATTCTTGCTTAATACAACGAAACAAGCTGTCTTAGACCGAAATGAGCTATATCACAACACATCGGTTTTACGTGTTCCTCTGATACGCCTCAAAACGTTTTCTGTTATAACTCCGCGAAAAGCATGTATTCTTGCTTGATACAACGAAACAAGCTGTTTTAGACCGAAACGAGCTAAATCACCACATATCGGTTTTACAAGTGTTCCTCTGATACGCGTCAAAACTTTTTCTCTTATAACTGCGCGAAAAGCATGTATTCGTGCTTAATACAACGAAACAAGCTGTTTTAGACCGAAACGAGCTAAATCACAACACATCGGTTTTACAAGTGTTCCTCTGATACGCGTCAAAACTTTTTCTCTTATAACTGCGCGAAAAGCATGTATTCGTGCTTAATACAACGAAACAAGCTGTTTTAGGCCAAGATGAGCTAAATCTGAACACATCGGTTTTACAAGTGTCCCTGTGACACGCGTCAAAACTTTTTCTCTTATAACTGCGCGAAAAGCATGTATTCTTGCTTAATACAACGAAACAAGCTGTTTTAGGCCAAGATGAGCTAAATCTGAACACATCGGTTTTACAAGTGTCCCTGTGACACGCGTCAAAACTTTTTCTCTTATAACTGCGCGAAAAGCATGTATTCTTGCTTAATACAACGAAACAAGCTGTTTTAGACCGAAACGAGCTAAATCACAACACATCGGTTTTACAAGTGTTCCTCTGATACGCGTCAAAACTTTTTCTCTTATAACTGCGCGAAAAGCTTGTATTCGTGCCTAATACAACGAAACAAGCTGTTTTAGACCGAAACGAGCTTAATCACAACACATCAGTTTTACGTGTTCCTCTGATACGCGTCAAAACTTTTTCTCTTATAACTGCGCGAAAAGCATGTATTCGTGCTTAATACAACGAAACAAGCTGTAGCTTGTTTTAGACCGAAACGAGCTATATCACAACACATCGGCTTTACAAGTGTTCCTCTGATACGCGTCAAAACATTTTCTCTTATAACTGCGCGAAAAGCATGTATTCATGCTTAATACAACGAAACAAGCTGTTTTAGACCGAAACGAGCTAAATCACAACACATCGGTTTTACAAGTGTTCCTCTGATACGCGTCAAAACTTTTTCTCTTATAACTGCGCGAAAAGCATGTATTCTTGCTTAATACAACGAAACAAGCTGTTTTAGACCGAAATGAGCTATATCACAACACATCGGTTTTACGTGTTCCTCTGATACGCGTCAAAACGTTTTCTCATAACTCCGCGAAAAGCATGCATTCTTGCTTGATACAACGAAACAAGCTGTTTTAAACCGAAACGAGCTAAATCACCACACATCGGTTTTACAAGTGTTCCTCTGATACGCGTCAAAACTTTTTCTTTTATAACTGCGCGAAAAGCATGTATTCTTGCTTAATACAACGAAACAAGCTGTTTTAGACCGAAACGAGCTATATCACAACACATCGGTTTTACAAGTGTTCCTCTGATACGCGTCAAAACTTTTTCTCTTATAACTGCGCGAAAAGCATGTATTCGTGCTTAATACAACGAAACAAGCTGTTTTAGACCGAAACGAGCTAAATCACAACACATCGGTTTTACGTGTTCCTCTGATACGCGTCAAAACTTTTTCTCTTATAACTGCGCGAAAAGCATGTATTCTTGCTTAATACAACGAAACAAGCTGTTTTAGAGCGAAACGAGCTAAATTACAACACATCGGTTTTACAAGTGTTTCTCTGATACGCGACAAAACTTTTTCTCTTATAACTGCGCGAAAAGCCTGTATTCGTGCTTAATACAACGAAACAAGCTGTTTTAGACCGAAACGAGCTAAATCACAACACATCGGTTTTACAAGTTTTCCTCGGATACGCGTCAAAACTTTTTCTCTTATAACTGCGCGAAAAGCTTGTATTCGTGCTTAATACAACGAAACAAGCTGTTTTAGACCGAAACGAGCTATATCACAACACATCGGCTTTACAAGTGTTCCTCTGATACGCGTCAAAACATTTTCTCTTATAACTGCGCGAAAAGCATGTATTCATGCTTAATACAACGAAACAAGCTGTTTTAGACCGAAACGAGCTAAATCACAACACATCGGTTTTACAAGTGTTCCTCTGATACGCGTCAAAACTTTTTCTCTTATAACTGAGCGAAAAGCATGTATTCTTGCTTAATACAACGAAACAAGCTGTTTTAGACCGAAATGAGCTATATCACAACACATCGGTTTTACGTGTTCCTCTGATACGCGTCAAAACGTTTTCTCATAACTCCGCGAAAAGCATGTATTCTTGCTTGATACAACGAAACAAGCTGTTCTAGACCGAAACGAGCTAAATCACCACACATCGGTTTTACAAGTGTTCCTCTGATACGCGTCAAAACATTTTCTCTTATAACTGCGCGAAAAGCATGTATTCTTGCTTAATACAACGAAACAAGCTGTTTTAGACCGAAACGAGCTATGTCACAACACATCGGTTTTACAAGTGTTCCTCTGATACGCGTCAAAACTTTTTCTCTTATAACTGCGCGAAAAGCATGTATTCGTGCTTAATACAACGAAACAAGCTGTTTTAGACCGAAACGAGCTAAATCACAACACATCGGTTTTACGTGTTCCTCTGATACGCGTCAAAACCTTTTCTCTTATAACTGCGCGAAAAGCATGTATTCTTGCTTAATACAACGAAACAAGCTGTTTTAGAGCGAAACGAGCTAAATTACAACACATCGGTTTTACAAGTGTTCCTCTGATACGCGACAAAACTTTTTCTCTTATAACTGCGCGAAAAGCCTGTATTCGTGCTTAATACAACGAAACAAGCTGTTTTAGACCGAAACGAGCGAAATCACAACACATCGGTTTTACAAGTTTTCCTCGGATACGCGTCAAAACTTTTTCTCTTATAACTGCGCGAAAAGCTTGTATTCGTGCTTAATACAACGAAACAAGCTGTTTTAGACCGCAACGAGCTAAATCACAACACATCGGTTCTACAAGTGTCTATGTGATACGCGTCAAAACGTTTTCTCTTATAACTGCGCGAAAAGCCTGTATTCGTGCTTAATAGAACGGAACAAGCTGTTTTAGACCGAACCGAGCTAAATCACAACACATCGGTTTTACAAGTTTTCCTCGGATACGCGTCAAAACTTTTTCTCTTATAACTGCGCGAAAAGCTTGTATTCGTGCTTAATACAACGAAACAAGCTGTTTTAGACCGAAACGAGCTATATCACAACACATCGGCTTTACAAGTGTTCCTCTGATACGCGTCAAAACATTTTCTCTTATAACTGCGCGAAAAGCATGTATTCATGCTTAATACAACGAAACAAGCTGTTTTAGACCGAAACGAGCTAAATCACAACACATCGGTTTTACAAGTGTTCCTCTGATACGCGTCAAAACTTTTTCTCTTATAACTGAGCGAAAAGCATGTATTCTTGCTTAATACAACGAAACAAGCTGTTTTAGACCGAAATGAGCTATATCACAACACATCGGTTTTACGTGTTCCTCTGATACGCGTCAAAACGTTTTCTCATAACTCCGCGAAAAGCATGTATTCTTGCTTGATACAACGAAACAAGCTGTTTTAGACCGAAACGAGCTAAATCACCACACATCGGTTTTACAAGTGTTCCTCTGATACGCGTCAAAACATTTTCTCTTATAACTGCGCGAAAAGCATGTATTCTTGCTTAATACAACGAAACAAGCTGTTTTAGACCGAAACGAGCTATATCACAACACATCGGTTTTACAAGTGTTCCTCTGATACGCGTCAAAACTTTTTCTCTTATAACTGCGCGAAAAGCATGTATTCGTGCTTAATACAACGAAACAAGCTGTTTTAGACCGAAACGAGCTAAATCACAACACATCGGTTTTACGTGTTCCTCTGATACGCGTCAAAACTTTTTCTCTTATAACTGCGCGAAAAGCATGTATTCTTGCTTAATACAACGAAACAAGCTGTTTTAGAGCGAAACGAGCTAAATTACAACACATCGGTTTTACAAGTGTTCCTCTGATACGCGACAAAACTTTTTCTCTTATAACTGCGCGAAAAGCCTGTATTCGTGCTTAATACAACGAAACAAGCTGTTTTAGACCGAAACGAGCTAAATCACAACACATCGGTTTTACAAGTTTTCCTCGGATACGCGTCAAAACTTTTTCTCTTATAACTGCGCGAAAAGCTTGTATTCGTGCTTAATACAACGAAACAAGCTGTTTTAGACCGAAACGAGCTAAATCACAACACATCGGTTTTACAAGTGTCTATGTGATACGCGTCAAAACTTTTTCTCTTATAACTGCGCGAAAAGCCTGTATTCGTGCCTAATAGAACGGAACAAGCTGTTTTAGACCGAGATGAGCTAAATCTGAACACATCGGTTTTACAAGTGTCCCTGTGACACGCGTCAAAACTTTTTCTCTTATAACTGCGCGAAAAGCATGTATTCTTGCTTAATACCACGAAACAAGCTGTTTTAGACCGAAACGAGCTAAATCACAACACATCGGTTTTACAAGTGTTCCTCTGATACGCGTCAAAACGTTTTCTCTTATAACTGCGCGAAAAGCTTGTATTCGTGCTTACTACAACGAAACAAGCTGTTTTAGACCCAAACGAGCTAAATCACAACACATCAGTTTTACAAGTGTTCCTCTGATATGCGTCAAAACTTTTTCTCCTATAACTGCGCGAAAAGCATGTATTCGTGCTTAATACAACGAAACAAGCTGTTTTAGACCGAAACGAGCTAAATCACAACACATCGGTTTTAAGAGTGTTCCTCTGATACGCGTAAAAACTTTTTCTTTTATAACTGCGCGAAAAGCATGATTTCTTGCTTAATACAACGAAACAAGCTGTTTTAGTCCGAAACGAGTTAAATCACAACACATCGGTATTACAAGTGTTCCTCTAATACGCGTCAAAACTTTTTCTTTTATGACTGCGCGAAAAGCATGTATTCATGCTTAATACAACGAAACAAGCTGTTTTAGACCGAAACGAGCTATATCACAACACATCGAATTTACAAGTGTTCCTCTGATACGCGTCAAAACTTTTTCTCTATAACTGCGCGAAAAGCATGTATTCGTGCTTAATACAACGAAACAAGCTGTTTTAGACCGAAACGAGCTAAATCACAACACATCGGTTTTACAAGTGTTCCTCTGATAAGCGTCAAAACTTTTTCTCTTATAACTGCGCGAAAAGCATGTATTCGTGCTTAATACAACGAAACAAGCTGTTTTAGAGCGAAACGAGCTAAATTACAACACATCGGTTTTACAAGTGTTCCTCTGATACGCGACAAAACTTTTTCTCTTATAACTGCGCGAAAAGCCTGTATTCGTGCTTAATACAACGAAACAAGCTGTTTTAGACCGAAACGAGCTAAATCACAACACATCGGTTTTACAAGTGTCCATGTGATACGCGTCAAAACTTTTTCTCTTATAACTGCGCGAAAAGCCTGTATTCGTGCTTAATAGAACGAAACAAGTTGTTTTAGACCGAGATGAGCTAAATCTGAACACATCGGTTTTACAAGTGTCCCTGTGACACGCGTCAAAACTTTTTCTCTTATAACTGCGCGAAAAGCATGTATTCTTGTTTAATACAACGAAACATGCTGTTTTAGACCGAAACGAGCTATATCACAACACATCGGTTCTACAAGTGTTCCTCTGATACGCGTCAAAACGTTTTCTCTTATAACTGCGCGAAAAGCTTGTATTCGTGCTTAATACAACGAAACAAGCTGTTTTAGACCAAAACGAGCTAAATCACAGCACATCGGTATTACAAGTGTTCCTCTGATACGCGTCAAAACTTTTTCTCTTATAACTGCGCGAAAACCATGTATTCGTGCTTAATACAACGAAACAAGCTGTTTTAGAGCGAAACGAGCTAAATTACAACACATCGGTTTTACAAGTGTTCCTCTGATACGCGACAAAACTTTTTCTCTTATAACTGCGCGAAAAGCCTGTATTCGTGCTTAATACAACGAAACAAGCTGTTTTAGACCGAAACGAGCTAAATCACAACACATCGGTTTTACAATTGTCCATGTGATACGCGTCAAAACTTTTTCTCTTATAACTGCGCGAAAAGCCTGTATTCGTGCTTAATAGAACGAAACAAGCTGTTTTAGACCGAAACGAGCTAAATCACCACACATCGGTTTTACAAGTTTTCCTCTGATACGCGTCAAAACTTTTTCTCTTATAACTGTGCGAAAAGCTTGTATTCGTGCTTAATACAACGAAACAAGCTGTTTTAGACCGAAACGAGTTAAATCACAACACATCGGTTTTACAAGTGTTCCTCTGATACGCGTCAAAACTTTTTCTCTTATAACTGCGCGAAAAGCATGTATTCGTGCTTAATACAACGAAACAAGCTGTTTTAGACCGAAACGAGCGAAATCACAACACATCGGTTTTACAAGTGTTCCTCTGATGCGCGTAAAAACTTTTTCTATTATAACTGCGCGAAAAGCATGTATTCGTGCTTAATACAACGAAACAAGCTGTTTTAGATCGAAACGAGCTATATCACAACACATCGGTTTTACAAGTGTTCCTCTGATACGCGTCAAAACTTTTTCTCTTATAACTGCGCGAAAAGCATGTATTCTTGCTTAATACAACGAAACAAGCTGTTTTAGACCGAAACGAGCTAAATCACAACACATCGGTTTTACAAGTGTTCCTCTGATACGCGTCAAAACTTTTTCTCTTATAACTGCGCGAAAAGCTTGTATTCGTGCCTAATACAACGAAACAAGCTGTTTTAGACCGAAACGAGCTTAATCACAACACATCAGTTTTACGTGTTCCTCTGATACGCGTCAAAACTTTTTCTCTTATAACTGCGAGAAAAGCATGTATTCGTGCTTAATACAACGAAACAAGCTGTTTTGGACCGAAACGAGCTATATCACAACACATCGGCTTTACAAGTGTTCCTCTGATACGCGTCAAAACATTTTCTCTTATAACTGCGCGAAAAGCATGTATTCATGCTTAATACAACGAAACAAGCTGTTTTAGACCGAAAAGAGCTAAATCACAACACATCGGTTTTACAAGTGTTCCTCTGATACGCGTCAAAACTTTTTCTCTTATAACTGCGCGAAAAGCATGTATTCTTACTTAATACAACGAAACAAGCTGTGCTAGACCGAAATGAGCTATATCACAACACATCGTTTTTACGTGTTCCTCTGATACGCGTCAAAACGTTTTCTCTTATAACTCCGCGAAAAGCATGTATTCTTGCTTGATACAACGAAACAAGCTGTTTTAGACCGAAACGAGCTAAATCACCACACATCGGTTTTACAAGTGTTCCTCTGATAAGCGTCAAAACTTTTTCTCTTATAACTGCGCGAAAAGCATGTATTCGTGCTTAATACAACGAAACAAGCTGTTTTAGAGCGAAACGAGCTAAATTACAACACATCGGTTTTACAAGTGTTCCTCTGATACGCGACAAAACTTTTTCTCTTATAACTGCGCGAAAAGCCTGTATTCGTGCTTAATACAACGAAACAAGCTGTTTTAGACCGAAACGAGCTAAATCACAACACATCGGTTTTACAAGTGTCCATGTGATACGCGTCAAAACTTTTTCTCTTATAACTGCGCGAAAAGCCTGTATTCGTGCTTAATAGAACGAAACAAGTTGTTTTAGACCGAGATGAGCTAAATCTGAACACATCGGTTTTACAAGTGTCCCTGTGACACGCGTCAAAACTTTTTCTCTTATAACTGCGCGAAAAGCATGTATTCTTGTTTAATACAACGAAACATGCTGTTTTAGACCGAAACGAGCTATATCACAACACATCGGTTCTACAAGTGTTCCTCTGATACGCGTCAAAACGTTTTCTCTTATAACTGCGCGAAAAGCTTGTATTCGTGCTTAATACAACGAAACAAGCTGTTTTAGACCAAAACGAGCTAAATCACAGCACATCGGTATTACAAGTGTTCCTCTGATACGCGTCAAAACTTTTTCTCTTATAACTGCGCGAAAACCATGTATTCGTGCTTAATACAACGAAACAAGCTGTTTTAGAGCGAAACGAGCTAAATTACAACACATCGGTTTTACAAGTGTTCCTCTGATACGCGACAAAACTTTTTCTCTTATAACTGCGCGAAAAGCCTGTATTCGTGCTTAATACAACGAAACAAGCTGTTTTAGACCGAAACGAGCTAAATCACAACACATCGGTTTTACAAGTGTCCATGTGATACGCGTCAAAACTTTTTCTCTTATAACTGCGCGAAAAGCCTGTATTCGTGCTTAATAGAACGAAACAAGCTGTTTTAGACCGAAACGAGCTAAATCACCACACATCGGTTTTACAAGTTTTCCTCTGATACGCGTCAAAACTTTTTCTCTTATAACTGTGCGAAAAGCTTGTATTCGTGCTTAATACAACGAAACAAGCTGTTTTAGACCGAAACGAGCTAAATCACAGCACATCGGTATTACAAGTGTTCCTCTGATACGCGTCAAACTTTTTCTCTTATAACTGCGCGAAAACCATGTATTCGTGCTTAATACAACGAAACAAGCTGTTTTAGAGCGAAACGAGCTAAATTACAACACATCGGTTTTACAAGTGTTCCTCTGATACGCGACAAAACTTTTTCTCTTATAACTGCGCGAAAAGCCTGTATTCGTGCTTAATACAACGAAACAAGCTGTGTTAGACCGAAATGAGCTATATCACAACACATCGTTTTTACGTGTTCCTCTGATACGCGTCAAAACGTTTTCTCCTATAACGCCGCGAAAAGCATGTATTCTTGCTTGATACAACGAAACAAGCTGTTTTAGACCGAAACGAGCTAAATCACCACACATCGGTTTTACAAGTTTTCCTCTGATACGCGTCAAAACGTTTTCTCTTATAACTGCGCGAAAAGCATGTATTCGTGCTTAATACAACGAAACAAGCTGTTTTAGATCGAAACGAGCTATATCACAACACATCGGTTTTACAAGTGTTCCTCTGATACGCGTCAAAACTTTTTCTCTTATAACTGCGCGAAAAGCATGTATCTTGCTTAATACAACGAAACAAGCTGTTTTAGACCGAAACGAGCTAAATCACAACACATCGGTTTTACAAGTGTTCCTGTGATACGCGTCAAAACTTTTTCTCTTATAACTGCGCGAAAAGCTTGTATTCGTGCCTAATACAACGAAACAAGCTGTTTTAGACCGAAACGAGCTTAATCACAACACATCAGTTTTACGTGTTCCTCTGATACGCGTCAAAACTTTTTCTCTTATAACTGCGAGAAAAGCATGTATTCGTGCTTAATACAACGAAACAAGCTGTTTTGGACCGAAACGAGCTATATCACAACACATCGGCTTTACAAGTGTTCCTCTGATACGCGTCAAAACATTTTCTCTTATAACTGCGCGAAAAGCATGTATTCATGCTTAATACAACGAAACAAGCTGTTTTAGACCGAAAAGAGCTAAATCACAACACATCGGTTTTACAAGTGTTCCTCTGATACGCGTCAAAACTTTTTCTCTTATAACTGCGCGAAAAGCATGTATTCTTACTTAATACAACGAAACAAGCTGTGCTAGACCGAAATGAGCTATATCACAACACATCGTTTTTACGTGTTCCTCTGATACGCGTCAAAACGTTTTCTCTTATAACTCCGCGAAAAGCATGTATTCTTGCTTGATACAACGAAACAAGCTGTTTTAGACCGAAACGAGCTAAATCACCACACATCGGTTTTACAAGTGTTCCTCTGATACGCGTCAAAACTTTTTCTCTTATAACTGCGCGAAAAGCATGTATTCTTGGTTAATACAACGAAACAAGCTGTTTTAGACCGAAACGAGCTATATCACAACACATCGGTTTTACAAGTGTTCCTCTGATACGCGTCAAAACTTTTTCTCTTATAACTGCGCGAAAAGCATGTATTCGTGCTTAATACAACGAAACAAGCTGTTTTAGACCGAAACGAGCTAAATCACAACACATCGGTTTTACGTGTTCCTCTGATACGCGTCAAAACTTTTTCTCTTATAACTGCGCGAAAAGCATGTATTCGCGCTTAATACAACGAAACAAGCTGTTTTAGAGCGAAACGAGCTAAATCACAACACATCGGTTTTACAAGTGTCTATGTGATACGCGTCAAAACTTTTTCTCTTATAACTGCGCGAAAAGCCTGTATTCGTGCTTAATAGAACGAAACAAGCTGTTTTAGACCAAGATGAGCTAAATCTGAACACATCGGTTTTACAAGTGTCCCTGTGACACGTGTCAAAACTTTTTCTCTTATAACTGCGCGAAAACCATGTATTCTTGCTTAATACAACGAAACAAGCTGTTTTAGACCGAAACGAGCTAAATCACAACACATCGGTTTTACAAGTGTTCCTCTGATACGCGTCAAAACGTTTTCTCTTATAACTGCGCGAAAAGCTTGTATTCGTGCCTAAAACAACGAAACAAGCTGTTTTAGACCGAAACGAGCTAAATCACAACACATCAGTTTTACAAGTGTTCCTCTGATACGCGTCAAAACTTTTTCTCCTATAACTGCGCGAAAAGCATGTATTCGTGCTTAATACAACGAAACAAGCTGTTTTAGACCGAAACGAGCTAAATCACAACACATCGGTTTTACAAGTTTTCCTCGGATACGCGTCAAAACTTTTTCTCTTATAACTGCGCGAAAAGCTTGTATTCGTGCTTCCTACAACGAAACAAGCTGTTTTAGACCGAAACGAGCTAAATCACAACACATCAGTTTTACAAGTGTTCCTCTGATACGCGTCAAAACTTTTTCTCTTATAACTGCGCGAAAAGCATGTATTCGTGCTTAATACAACAAAACAAGCTGTTTTAGACCGAAACGAGCTATATCACAACACATCGGTTTTACAAGTGTTCCTCTGATACGCGTCAAAACTTTTTCTCCTATAACTGCGCGAAAAGCATGTATTCGTGCTTAATACAACGAAACAAGCTGTTTTAGACCGAAACGAGCTAAATCACAACACATCGGCTTTACAAGTTTTCCTCGGATACGCGTCAAAACTTTTTCTCTTATAACTGCGCGAAAAGCCTGTATTCGTGCTTAATCGAACGAAACAAGTTGTTTTAGACCGAGATGAGCTAAATCTGAACACATCGGTTTTACAAGTGTCCCTGTGACACGCGTCAAAACTTTTTCTCTTATAACTGCGCGAAAAGCATGTATTCGTGCTTAATACAACGAAACAAGTTGTTTTAGACCGAAACGAGCTATATCACAACACATCGGCTTTACAAGTGTTCCTCTGATACGCGTCAAAACTTTTTCTCTTATAAATGTGCGAAAAGCTTGTATTCGTGCTTAATACAACGAAACAAGCTGTTTTAGACCGAAACGAGCTAAATCACAGCACATCGGTATTACAAGTGTTCCTCTGATACGCGTCAAACTTTTTCTCTTATAACTGCGCGAAAACCATGTATTCGTGCTTAATACAACGAAACAAGCTGTTTTAGAGCGAAACGAGCTAAATTACAACACATCGGTTTTACAAGTGTTCCTCTGATACGCGACAAAACTTTTTCTCTTATAACTGCGCGAAAAGCCTGTATTCGTGCTTAATACAACGAAACAAGCTGTGTTAGACCGAAATGAGCTATATCACAACACATCGTTTTTCGTGTTCCTCTGATACGCGTCAAAACGTTTTCTCCTATAACGCCGCGAAAAGCATGTATTCTTGCTTGATACAACGAAACAAGCTGTTTTAGACCGAAACGAGCTAAATCACCACACATCGGTTTTACAAGTTTTCCTCTGATACGCGTCAAAACGTTTTCTCTTATAACTGCGCGAAAAGCATGTATTCGTGCTTAATACAACGAAACAAGCTGTTTTAGATCGAAACGAGCTATATCACAACACATCGGTTTTACAAGTGTTCCTCTGATACGCGTCAAAACTTTTTCTCTTATAACTGCGCGAAAAGCATGTATTCTTGCTTAATACAACGAAACAAGCTGTTTTAGACCGAAACGAGCTAAATCACAACACATCGGTTTTACAAGTGTTCCTCTGATACGCGTCAAAACTTTTTCTCTTATAACTGCGCGAAAAGCTTGTATTCGTGCCTAATACAACGAAACAAGCTGTTTTAGACCGAAACGAGCTTAATCACAACACATCAGTTTTACGTGTTCCTCTGATACGCGTCAAAACTTTTTCTCTTATAACTGCGAGAAAAGCATGTATTCGTGCTTAATACAACGAAACAAGCTGTTTTGGACCGAAACGAGCTATATCACAACACATCGGCTTTACAAGTGTTCCTCTGATACGCGTCAAAACATTTTCTCTTATAACTGCGCGAAAAGCATGTATTCATGCTTAATACAACGAAACAAGCTGTTTTAGACCGAAAAGAGCTAAATCACAACACATCGGTTTTACAAGTGTTCCTCTGATACGCGTCAAAACTTTTTCTCTTATAACTGCGCGAAAAGCATGTATTCTTACTTAATACAACGAAACAAGCTGTGCTAGACCGAAATGAGCTATATCACAACACATCGTTTTTACGTGTTCCTCTGATACGCGTCAAAACGTTTTCTCTTATAACTCCGCGAAAAGCATGTATTCTTGCTTGATACAACGAAACAAGCTGTTTTAGACCGAAACGAGCTAAATCACCACACATCGGTTTTACAAGTGTTCCTCTGATACGCGTCAAAACTTTTTCTCTTATAACTGCGCGAAAAGCATGTATTCTTGGTTAATACAACGAAACAAGCTGTTTTAGACCGAAACGAGCTATATCACAACACATCGGTTTTACAAGTGTTCCTCTGATACGCGTCAAAACTTTTTCTCTTATAACTGCGCGAAAAGCATGTATTCGTGCTTAATACAACGAAACAAGCTGTTTTAGACCGAAACGAGCTAAATCACAACACATCGGTTTTACGTGTTCCTCTGATACGCGTCAAAACTTTTTCTCTTATAACTGCGCGAAAAGCATGTATTCGCGCTTAATACAACGAAACAAGCTGTTTTAGAGCGAAACGAGCTAAATCACAACACATCGGTTTTACAAGTGTCTATGTGATACGCGTCAAAACTTTTTCTCTTATAACTGCGCGAAAAGCCTGTATTCGTGCTTAATAGAACGAAACAAGCTGTTTTAGACCAAGATGAGCTAAATCTGAACACATCGGTTTTACAAGTGTCCCTGTGACACGTGTCAAAACTTTTTCTCTTATAACTGCGCGAAAAGCATGTATTCTTGCTTAATACAACGAAACAAGCTGTTTTAGACCGAAACGAGCTAAATCACAACACATCGGTTTTACAAGTGTTCCTCTGATACGCGTCAAAACGTTTTCTCTTATAACTGCGCGAAAAGCTTGTATTCGTGCCTAAAACAACGAAACAAGCTGTTTTAGACCGAAACGAGCTAAATCACAACACATCAGTTTTACAAGTGTTCCTCTGATACGCGTCAAAACTTTTTCTCCTATAACTGCGCGAAAAGCATGTATTCGTGCTTAATACAACGAAACAAGCTGTTTTAGACCGAAACGAGCTAAATCACAACACATCGGTTTTACAAGTTTTCCTCGGATACGCGTCAAAACTTTTTCTCTTATAACTGCGCGAAAAGCTTGTATTCGTGCTTCCTACAACGAAACAAGCTGTTTTAGACCGAAACGAGCTAAATCACAACACATCAGTTTTACAAGTGTTCCTCTGATACGCGTCAAAACTTTTTCTCTTATAACTGCGCGAAAAGCATGTATTCGTGCTTAATACAACAAAACAAGCTGTTTTAGACCGAAACGAGCTATATCACAACACATCGGTTTTACAAGTGTTCCTCTGATACGCGTCAAAACTTTTTCTCCTATAACTGCGCGAAAAGCATGTATTCGTGCTTAATACAACGAAACAAGCTGTTTTAGACCGAAACGAGCTAAATCACAACACATCGGTTTTACAAGTTTTCCTCGGATACGCGTCAAAACTTTTTCTCTTATAACTGCGCGAAAAGCCTGTATTCGTGCTTAATCGAACGAAACAAGTTGTTTTAGACCGAGATGAGCTAAATCTGAACACATCGGTTTTACAAGTGTCCCTGTGACACGCGTCAAAACTTTTTCTCTTATAACTGCGCGAAAAGCATGTATTCGTGCTTAATACAACGAAACAAGTTGTTTTAGACCGAAACGAGCTATATCACAACACATCGGCTTTACAAGTGTTCCTCTGATACGCGTCAAAACATGTTCTCTTATAACTGCGCGAAAAGCATGTATTCGTGCCTAATACAACAAAACAAGCTGTTTTAGACCGAAACGAGCTATATCACAACACATCGGTTTTACAAAGTGTTCCTCTGATACGCGTCAAATCTTTTTCTCCTATAACTGCGCGAAAAGCATGTATTCGTGCTTAATACAACGAAACAAGCTGTTCTAGACCGAAACGAGCTATATCACAACACATCGGATTTACAAGTGTTCCTCTGATACGCGTCAAAACTTTTTCTCTATAACTGCGCGAAAAGCATGTATTCGTGCTTAATACAACGAAACAAGCTGTTTTAGACCGAAACGAGCTAAATCAACACACATCGGTTTTACAAGTGTTCCTCTGATAAGCGTCAAAACTTTTTCTCTTATAACTGCGCGAAAAGCATGTATTCGTGCTTAATACAACGAAACAAGCTGTTTTAGAGCGAAACGAGCTAAATTACAGCACATCGGTTTTACAAGTGTTCCTCTGATACGCGACAAAACTTTTTCTCTTATAACTGCGCGAAAAGCCTGTATTCGTGCTTAATACAACGAAACACGCTGTTTTAAACCGAAACGAGCTAAATCACAACACATCGGTTTTACAAGTTTTCCTCTGATACGCGTCAAAACTTTTTCTCTTATAACTGCGCGAAAAGCTTGTATTCGGGCTTAATACAACGAAACAAGCTGTTTTAGACCGAAACGAGCTAAATCACAACACATCGGTTTTACAAGTGTCCATGAGATACGCGTCAAATCTTTTTCTCTTATAACTGCGCGAAAAGCCTGTATTCGTGCTTAATAGAACGAAACAAGCTATTTTAGACCGAGATGAGCTAAATCTGAACACATCGGTTTTACAAGTGTCCCTGTGACACGCGTCAAAACTTTTTCTCTTATAACTGCGCGAAAAGCATGTATTCTTGCTTAATACAACGAAACAAGCTGTTTTAGACCGAAACGAGCTTAATCACAACACATCAGTTTTACGTGTTCCTTTGATACGCGTCAAAACTTTTTCTCTTATAACTGCGCGAAAAGCATGTATTCGTGCTTAATACAACGAAACAAGCTGTTTTAGACCGAAACGAGCTATATCACAACACATCGGCTTTACAAGTGTTCCTCTGATACGCGTCAAAACATTTTCTCTTATAACTGCGCGAAAAGCATGTATTCGTGCATAATACAACGAAACAAGCTGTTTTAGACCGAAACGAGCTAAATCACAACACATCGGTTTTACAAGTGTTCCTCTGATACGCGTCAAAACGTTTTCTCTTATAACTGCGCGAAAAGCATGTATTCTTGCTTAATACAACGAAACAAGCTGTTTTAGACCGAAACGAGCTATATCACAACACATCGGTTTTACAAGTGTTCCTCAGATACGCGTTAAAACGTTTTCTCTTATAACTCCGCGAAAAGCATGTATTCTTGCTTGATACAACGAAACAAGCTGTTTTAGACCGAAACGAGCTAAATCACCACACATCGGTTTTACAAGTGTTCCTCTGATACGCGTCAAAACATTTTCTTTTATAACTGCGCGAAAAGCTTGTATTCGTGCTTAATACAACGAAACAAGCTGTTTTAGACCGAAACGAGCTAAATCACAGCACATCGGTATTACAAGTGTTCCTCTGATACCCGTCAAAACTTTTTCTCTTATAACTGCGCGAAAACCATGTATTCGTGCTTAATACAACAAAACAAGCTGTTTTAGACCGAAACGAGCTATATCACAACACATCGGATTTACAAGTGTTCCGCTGATACGCGTCAAAACTTTTTCTCCTATAACTGCGCGAAAAGCTTGTATTCGTGCTTAATACAACGAAACAAGCTGCTTTAGACCGAAGCGAGCTAAATCACAACACATCGGTTTTACAAGTGTCTATGTGATACGCGTCAAAACTTTTTCTCTTATAACTGCGCGAAAAGCATGTATTCGTGCTTAATACTACGAAACAAGCTGTTTTAGACCGAAACGAGCTAAATCACAACACATCGGTTTTACAAGTGTTCCTCTGATACGCGACAAAACTTTTTCTCTTATAACTGCGCGAAAAGCCTGTATTCGTGCTTAATACAACGAAACAAGCTGTTTTAGGCCAAGATGAGCTAAATCTGAACACATCGGTTTTACAAGTGTCCCTGTGACACGCGTCAAAACGTTTTCTCTTATAACTGCGCGAAAAGCATGTATTCTTGCTTAATACAACGAAACAAGCTGTTTTAGACCGAAACGAGCTAAATCACAACACATCGGTTTTACAAGTGTTCCTCTGATACGCGTCAAAACTTTTTCTCTTATAACTGCGTTAACACGTTTTGGCGGGCTAGTTGGTTAAGCATCTTGAACAAACAGCGCGAACAAAGACGAGCACAAAAGACAAGAAAGCGAACGACACAGCGCCGTGTCGTTCGCTTTCTTGTCTTTTGTGCTCGTCTTTGTTCGCGCTGTTTGTTCAAGATGCTTATAACTGCGCGAAAAGCTTGTATTCGTGCCTAATACAACGAAACAAGCTGTTTTGGACCGAAACGAGCTTAATCACAACACATCAGTTTTACGTGTTCCTCTGATACGCGTCAAACCTTTTTCTCTTATAACTGCGCGAAAAGCATGTATTCGTGCTTAATACAACGAAACAAGCTGTTTTAGACCGAAACGAGCTATATCACAACACATCGGCTTTACAAGTGTTCCTCTGATACGCGTCAAAACATTTTCTCTTATAACTGCGCGAAAAGCATGTATTCATGCCTAATACAACGAAACAAGCTGTTTTAGACCGAAACGAGCTAAATCACAACACATCGGTTTTACAAGTGTTCCTCTGATACGCGTCAAAACTTTTTCTCTTATAACTGCGCGAAAAGCATGTATTCTTGCTTAATACAACGAAACAAGCTGTGTTAGACCAAAATGAGCTATATCACAACACATCGTTTTTACGTGTTCCTCTGATACGCGTCAAAACGTTTTCTCTTATAACTCCGCGAAAAGCATGTATTCTTGCTTGATACAACGAAACAAGCTGTTTTAGACCGAAACGAGCTAAATCACCACACATCGGTTTTACAAGTGTTCCTCTGATACGCGTCAAAACTTTTTCTCTTATAACTGCGCGAAAAGCATGTATTCTTGCTTAATACAACGAAACAAGCTGTTTTAGACCGAAACGAGCTATATCACAACACATCGGTTTTAAAGTGTTCCTCTGATACGCGTCAAAACTTTTTCTCTTATAACTGCGCGAAAAGCATGTATTCGTGCTTAATACAACGAAACAAGCTGTTTTAGACCGAAACGAGCTATATCACAACACATCGGATTTACAAGTGTTCCGCTGATACGCGTCAAAACTTTTTCTCCTATAACTGCGCGAAAAGCTTGTATTCGTGCTTAATACAACGAAACAAGCTGCTTTAGACCGAAGCGAGCTAAATCACAACACATCGGTTTTACAAGTGTCTATGTGATACGCGTCAAAACTTTTTCTCTTATAACTGCGCGAAAAGCATGTATTCGTGCTTAATACTACGAAACAAGCTGTTTTAGACCGAAACGAGCTAAATCACAACACATCGGTTTTACAAGTGTTCCTCTGATACGCGACAAAACTTTTTCTCTTATAACTGCGCGAAAAGCCTGTATTCGTGCTTAATACAACGAAACAAGCTGTTTTAGGCCAAGATGAGCTAAATCTGAACACATCGGTTTTACAAGTGTCCCTGTGACACGCGTCAAAACTTTTTCTCTTATAACTGCGCGAAAAGCATGTATTCTTGCTTAATACAACGAAACAAGCTGTTTTAGACCGAAACGAGCTAAATCACAACACATCGGTTTTACAAGTGTTCCTCTGATACGCGTCAAAACTTTTTCTCTTATAACTGCGTTAACACGTTTTGGCGGGCTAGTTGGTTAAGCATCTTGAACAAACAGCGCGAACAAAGACGAGCACAAAAGACAAGAAAGCGAACGACACAGCGCCGTGTCGTTCGCTTTCTTGTCTTTTGTGCTCGTCTTTGTTCGCGCTGTTTGTTCAAGATGCTTATAACTGCGCGAAAAGCTTGTATTCGTGCCTAATACAACGAAACAAGCTGTTTTGTACCGAAACGAGCTTAATCACAACACATCAGTTTTACGTGTTCCTCTGATACGCGTCAAACCTTTTTCTCTTATAACTGCGCGAAAAGCATGTATTCGTGCTTAATACAACGAAACAAGCTGTTTTAGACCGAAACGAGCTATATCACAACACATCGGCTTTACAAGTGTTCCTCTGATACGCGTCAAAACATTTTCTCTTATAACTGCGCGAAAAGCATGTATTCATGCCTAATACAACGAAACAAGCTGTTTTAGACCGAAACGAGCTAAATCACAACACATCGGTTTTACAAGTGTTCCTCTGATACGCGTCAAAACTTTTTCTCTTATAACTGCGCGAAAAGCATGTATTCTTGCTTAATACAACGAAACAAGCTGTGTTAGACCGAAATGAGCTAAATCACAACACATCGTTTTTACGTGTTCCTCTGATACGCGTCGAAACGTTTTCTCTTATAACTCCGCGAAAAGCATGTATTCTTGCTTGATACAACGAAACAAGCTGTTTTAGACCGAAACGAGCTAAATCACCACACATCGGTTTTACAAGTGTTCCTCTGATACGCGTCAAAACTTTTTCTCTTATAACTGCGCGAAAAGCATGTATTCTTGCTTAATACAACGAAACAAGCTGTTTTAGACCGAAACGAGCTATATCACAACACATCGGTTTTAAAGTGTTCCTCTGATACGCGTCAAAACTTTTTCTCTTATAACTGCGCGAAAAGCATGTATTCGTGCTTAATACAACGAAACAAGCTGTTTTAGACCGAAACGAGCTATATCACAACACATCGGTTTTAAGTGTTCCTCTGATACGCGTCAAAACTTTTTCTCTTATAACTGCGCGAAAAGCATGTATTCTTGCTTAATACAACGAAACAAGTTGTTTTAGAGCGAAACGAGCTAAATTACAACACATCGGTTTTACAAGTGTTCCTCTGATACGCGACAAAACTTTTTCTCTTATAACTGCGCGAAAAGCCTGTATTCTTGCTTAATACAACGAAACAAGCTGTTTTAGACCGAAACGAGCTAAATCACAACACATCGGTTTTACAAGTTTTCCTCGGATACGCGTCAAAACTTTTTCTCTTATAACTGCGCGAAAAGCTTGTATTCGTGCTTAATACAACGAAACAAGCTGTTTTAGACCGACACGAGCTAAATCACAACACATCGGTTTTACAAGTGTCTATGTGATACGCGTCAAAACTTTTTCTCTTATAACTGCGCGAAAAGCCTGTATTCGTGCTTAATAGAACGAAACAAGCTGTCTTAGACCGAGATGAGCTAAATCTGAACACATCGGTTTTACAAGTGTCCCTGTGACACGCGTCAAAACTTTTTCTCTTATAACTGCGCGAAAAGCATGTATTCTTGCTTAATACCACGAAACATGCTGTTTTAGACCGAAACGAGCTAAATCACAACACATCGGTTTTACAAGTGTCTATGTGATACGCGTCAAAACTTTTTCTCTTATAACTGCGCGGAAAGCCTGTATTCGTGCTTAATAGAACGAAACAAGCTGTTTTAGACCGAGATGAGCTAAATCACAACACATCAGTTTTACAAGTGTTCCTCTGATACGCGTCAAAACTTTTTCTCTTATAACTTCGCGAAAAGCATGTATTCGTGCTTAATACAACGAAACAAGCTGTTTTAGACCGAAACGAGCTATATCACAACACATCGGTTTTAAAGTGTTCCTCTGATACGCGTCAAAACTTTTTCTCTTATAACTGCGCGAAAAGCATGTATTCGTGCTTAATACAACGAAACAAGCTGTTTTAGACCGAAACGAGCTATATCACAACACATTGGTTTTAAGTGTTCCTCTGATACGCGTCAAAACTTTTTCTCTTATAACTGCGCGAAAAGCATGTATTCTTGCTTAATACAACGAAACAAGTTGTTTTAGAGCGAAACGAGCTAAATTACAACACATCGGTTTTACAAGTGTTCCTCTGATACGCGACAAAACTTTTTCTCTTATAACTGCGCGAAAAGCCTGTATTCTTGCTTAATACAACGAAACAAGCTGTTTTAGACCGAAACGAGCTAAATCACAACACATCGGTTTTACAAGTTTTCCTCGGATACGCGTCAAAACTTTTTCTCTTATAACTGCGCGAAAAGCTTGTATTCGTGCTTAATACAACGAAACAAGCTGTTTTAGACCGACACGAGCTAAATCACAACACATCGGTTTTACAAGTGTCTATGTGATACGCGTCAAAACTTTTTCTCTTATAACTGCGCGAAAAGCCTGTATTCGTGCTTAATAGAACGAAACAAGCTGTTTTAGACCGAGATGAGCTAAATCTGAACACATCGGTTTTACAAGTGTCCCTGTGACACGCGTCAAAACTTTTTCTCTTATAACTGCGCGAAAAGCATGTATTCTTGCTTAATACCACGAAACATGCTGTTTTAGACCGAAACGAGCTAAATCACAACACATCGGTTTTACAAGTGTCTATGTGATACGAGTCAAAACTTTTTCTCTTATAACTGCGCGGAAAGCCTGTATTCGTGCTTAATAGAACGAAACAAGCTGTTTTAGACCGAGATGAGCTAAATCACAACACATCAGTTTTACAAGTGTTCCTCTGATACGCGTCAAAACTTTTTCTCTTATAACTTCGCGAAAAGCATGTATTCGTGCTTAATACAACGAAACAAGCTGTTTTAGACCGAAACGAGCTATATCACAACACATCGGTTTTACAAGTGTTCCTCTGATACGCGTCAAAACTTTTTCTCCTATAACTGCGCGAAAAGCATGTATTCGTGCTTAATACAACGAAACAAGCTGTTTTAGACCGAAACGAGCTAAATCACAACACATCGGTTTTAAAAGTGTTCCTCTGATACGCGTCAAAACTTTTTCTTTTATAACTGCGCGAAAAGCATGTATTCTTGCTTAATACAACGAAACAAGATGTTTTAGTCCGAAACGAGTTAAATCACAACACATCGGTATTACAAGTGTTCCTCTAATACGCGTCAAAACTTTTTCTCTTATAACTGCGCGAAAAGCATGTATTCATGCTTAATACAACGAAACAAGCTGTTTTAGACCGAAACGAGCTATATCACTAGACATCGGATTTACAAGAGTTCCTCTTATACGCGTCAAAACTTTTTCTCTATAACTGCGCGAAAAGCATGTATTCGTGCTTAATAAAACGAAACTAGCTGTTTTAGACCGAAACGAGCTAAATCACAACACATCGGTTTTACAAGTGTTCCTCTGATACGCGTCAAAACTTTTTCTCTTATAACTGCGCGAAAAGCATGTATTCTTGCTTAATACAACGAAACAAGCTGTGTTAGACCGAAATGAGCTATATCACAACACATCGTTTTTACGTGTTCCTCTGATACGCGTCAAAACGTTTTCTCTTATAACTCCGCGAAAAGCATGTATTCTTGCTTGATACAACGAAACAAGCTGTTTTAGACCGAAACGAGCTAAATCACCACACATCGGTTTTACAAGTGTTCCTCTGATACGCGTCGAAACTTTTTCTCTTATAACTGCGCGAAAAGCATGTATTCTTGCTTAATACAACGAAACAAGCTGTTTTAGACCGAAACGAGCTATATCACAACACATCGGTTTTAAAGTGTTCCTCTGATACGCGTCAAAACTTTTTCTCTTATAACTGCGCGAAAAGCATGTATTCGTGCTCAATACAACGAAACAAGCTGTTTTAGACCGAAACGAGCTATATCACAACACATCGGTTTTAAGTGTTCCTCTGATACGCGTCAAAACTTTTTCTCTTATAACTGCGCGAAAAGCATGTATTCTTGCTTAATACAACGAAACAAGTTGTTTTAGAGCGAAACGAGCTAAATTACAACACATCGGTTTTACAAGTGTTCCTCTGATACGCGACAAAACTTTTTCTCTTATAACTGCGCGAAAAGCCTGTATTCTTGCTTAATACAACGAAACAAGCTGTTTTAGACCGAAACGAGCTAAATGACAACACATCGGTTTTACAAGTTTTCCTCGGATACGCGTCAAAACTTTTTCTCTTATAACTGCACGAAAAGCTTGTATTCGTGCTTAATACAACGAAACAAGCTGTTTTAGACCGACACGAGCTAAATCACAACACATCGGTTTTACAAGTGTCTATGTGATACGCGTCAAAACTTTTTCTCTTATAACTGCGCGAAAAGCCTGTATTCGTGCTTAATAGAACGAAACAAGCTGTTTTAGACCGAGATGAGCTAAATCTGAACACATCGGTTTTACAAGTGTCCCTGTGACACGCGTCAAAACTTTTTCTCTTATAACTGCGCGAAAAGCATGTATTCTTGCTTAATACCACGAAACATGCTGTTTTAGACCGAAACGAGCTAAATCACAACACATCGGTTTTACAAGTGTCTATGTGATACGCGTCAAAACTTTTTCTCTTATAACTGCGCGGAAAGCCTGTATTCGTGCTTAATAGAACGAAACAAGCGGTTTTAGACCGAGATGAGCTAAATCACAACACATCAGTTTTACAAGTGTTCCTCTGATACGCGTCAAAACTTTTTCTCTTATAACTTCGCGAAAAGCATGTATTCGTGCTTAATACAACGAAACAAGCTGTTTTAGACCGAAACGAGCTATATCACAACACATCGGTTTTACAAGTGTTCCTCTGATACGCGTCAAAACGTTTTCTCCTATAACTGCGCGAAAAGCATGTATTCGTGCTTAATACAACGAAATAAGCTGTTTTAGACCGAAACGAGCTAAATCACAACACATCGGTTTTAAAAGTGTTCCTCTGATACGCGTCAAAACTTTTTCTTTTATAACTGCGCGAAAAGCATGTATTCTTGCTTAATACAACGAAACAAGATGTTTTAGTCCGAAACGAGTTAAATCACAACACATCGGTATTACAAGTGTTCCTCTAATACGCGTCAAAACTTTTTCTCTTATAACTGCGCGAAAAGCATGTATTCATGCTTAATACAACGAAACAAGCTGTTTTAGACCGAAACGAGCTATATCACAACACATCGGATTTACAAGTGTTCCTCTTATACGCGTCAAAACTTTTTCTCTATAACTGCGCGAAAAGCATGTATTCGTGCTTAATACAACGAAACAAGCTGTTTTAGACCGAAACGAGCTAAATCACAACACATCGGTTTTACAAGTGTTCCTCTGATAAGCGTCAAAACTTTTTCTCTTTTAACTGCGCGAAAAGCATGTATTCGTGCTTAATACAACGAAACAAGCTGTTTTAGACCGAAACGAGCTATATCACAACACATCGGATTTACAAGTGTTCCTCTGATACGCGTCAAAACTTTTTCTCTATAACTGCGCGAAAAGCCTGTATTCGTGCTTAATAGAACGAAACAAGTTGTTTTAAACCGAGATGAGCTAAATCTGAACACATCGGTTTTACAAGTGTTCCTCTTATACGCGTCAAAACTTTTTCTCTATAACTGCGCGAAAAGCATGTATTCGTGCTTAATACAACGAAACAAGCTGTTTTAGACCGAAACGAGCTAAATCACAACACATCGGTTTTACAAGTGTTCCTCTGATAAGCGTCAAAACTTTTTCTCTTATAACTGCGCGAAAAGCATGTATTCGTGCTTAATACAACGAAACAAGCTGTTTTAGAGCGAAACGAGCTAAATTACAACACATCGGTTTTACAAGTGTTCCTCTGATACGCGACAAAACTTTTTCTCTTATAACTGCGCGAAAAGCCTGTATTCGTGCTTAATACAACGAAACAAGCTGTTTTAGACCGAAACAAGCTAAATCACAACACATCGGTTTTACAAGTGTCCCTGTGACACGCGTCAAAACTTTTTCTCTTATAACTGCGCGAAAAGCATGTATTCGTGCTTAATACAACGAAACAAGTTGTTTTAGACCGAAACGAGCTATATCACAACACATCGGCTTTACAAGTGTTCCTCTGATACGCGTCAAAACATGTTCTCTTATAACTGCGCGAAAAGCATGTATTCGTGCTTAATACAACGAAACAAGCTGTTTTAGACCGAAACGAGCTAAATCACAACACATCGGTTTTACAAGTGTTCCTCTGATACGCGTCAAAACTTTTTCTCTTATAACTGCGCGAAAAGCCTGTATTCGTGCTTAATACAACGAAACAAGCTGTTTTAGACCGAAACGAGCTATATCACAACACATCGGTTTTACAAGTGTTCCTCTGATACGCGTCAAAACGTTTTCTCTTATAACTGCGCGAAAAGCTTGTATTCGTGCTTAATACAACGAAACAAGCTGTTTTAGACCGAAACGAGCTTAATCACAGCACATCGGTATTACAAGTGTTCCTCTGATACGCGTCAAAACTTTTTCTCTTATAACTGCGCGAAAACCATGTATTCGCGCTTAATACAACGAAACAAGCTGTTTTATACCGAAACGAGCTATATCACAACACATCGGATTTACAAGTTTTCCTCTGATACGCGTCAAAACTTTTTCTCTTATAACTGCGCGAAAAGCTTGTATTCGTGCTTAATACAACGAAACAAGCTGTTTTAGACCGAAACGAGCTAAATCACAACACATCGGTTTTACAAGTGTTCCTCTGATACGCGTCAAAACTTTTTCTCTTATAACTGCGCGAAAAGCATGTATTCGTGCTTAATACAACGAAACAAGCTGTTTTAGACCGAAACGAGCGAAATCACAACACATCGGTTTTACAAGTGTTCCTCTGATACGCGTCAAAACTTTTTCTATTATAACTGCGCGAAAAGCATGTATTCATGCTTAATACAACGAAACAAGCTGTTTTAGACCGAAACGAGCTAAATCACAACACATCGGTTTTACAAGTGTTCCTCTGATACGCGTCAAAACTTTTTCTCCTATAACTGCGCGAAAAGCATGTATTCGTGCTTAATACAACGAAACAAGCTGTTTTAGACCGAAACGAGCTATATCACAACACATCGGTTTTACAAGTGTTCCTCTGATACGCGTCAAAACTTTTTCACTTATAACTGCGCGAAAAGCATGTATTCGTGCTTAATACAACGAAACAAGCTGTTTTAGACCGAAACGAGCTAAATCACAACACATCGGTTTTACAAGTATTCCTCTGATACGCGACAAAACTTTTTCTCTTATAACTGCGCGAAAAGCCTGTATTCGTGCTTAATACAACGAAACAAGCTGTTTTAGGCCAAGATGAGCTAAATCTGAACACATCGGTTTTAAAACTGTCCCTGTGACACGCGTCAAAACTTTTTCTCTTATAACTGCGCGAAAAGCATGTATTCGTGCTTAATACAACGAAACAAGCTGTTTTAGACCGAAACGAGCTAAATCACAGCACATCGGTATTACAAGTGTTCCTCTGATACGCGTCAAAACGTTTTCTCTTATAACTGCGCGAAAAGCATGTATTCGTGCTTAATACAACGAAACAAGCTGTTTTAGACCGAAACGAGCTATATCACAACACATCGGTTTTACAAGTGTTCCTCTGATACGCGTCAAAACTTTTTCACTTATAACTGCGCGAAAAGCATATATTCGTGCTTAATACAACGAAACAAGCTGTTTTAGACCGAAACGAGCTAAATCACAACACATCGGTTTTACAAGTGTTCCTCTGATACGCGACAAAACTTTTTCTCTTATAACTGCGCGAAAAGCCTGTATTCGTGCTTAATACAACGAAACAAGCTGTTTTAGGCCAAGATGAGATAAATCTGAACACATCGGTTTTACAAATGTCCCTGTGACACGCGTGAAAACTTTTTCTCTTATAACTGCGCGAAAAGCATGTATTCTTGCTTAATACAACGAATCAAGCTGTTTTAGACCGAAACGAGCTAAATCACAACACATCGGTTTTACAAGTGTTCCTCTGATACGCGTCAAAACTTTTTCTCTTATAACTGCGCGAAAAGCATGTATTCGTGCTTAATAGAACGAAACAAGCTGTTTAAGACCGAAGCGAGCTAAATCACAGCCCATCGGTATTACGAGTGTTCCTCTGATACGCGTCAAAACGTTTTCTCTTATAACTGCGCGAAAAGCATGTATTCGTGCTTAATACAACGAAACAAGCTGTTTTAGACCGAAACGAGCTATATCACATCACATCGGTTTTACAAGTGTTCCTCTGATACGCGTCAAAACTTTTTCTCTTATAACTGCGCGAAAAGCTTGTATTCGTGCCTAATACAACGAAACAAGCTGTTTTAGACCGAAACGAGCTTAATCACAACACATCAGTTTTACGTGTTCCTCTGATACGCGTCAAAACTTTTTCTCTTATAACTGCGCGAAAAGCATGTATTCGTGCTTAATACAACGAAACAAGCTGTTTTAGACCGAAACGAGCTATATCACAACGCATCGGCTTTACAAGTGTTCCTCTGATACGCGTCAAACCATTTTCTCTTATAACTGCGCGAAAAGCATGTATTCATGCTTAATACAACGAAACAAGCTGTTTTAGACCGAAACGAGCTAAATCACAACACATCGGTTTTACAAGTGTTCCTCTGATACGCGTCAAAACTTTTTCTCTTATAACTGCGCGAAAAGCTTGTATTCGTGCCTAATACAACGAAACAAGCTGTTTTAGACCGAAACGAGCTTAATCACAACACATCAGTTTTACGTGTTCCTCTGATACGCGTCAAAACTTTTTCTCTTATAACTGCGCGAAAAGCATGTATTCGTGCTTAATACCACGAAACAAGCTGTTTTAGACCGAAACGAGCTATATCACAACGCATCGGCTTTACAAGTGTTCCTCTGATACGCGTCAAAACATTTTCTCTTATAACTGCGCGAAAAGCATGTATTCATGCTTAATACAACGAAACAAGCTGTTTTAGACCGAAACGAGCTAAATCACAACACATCGGTTTTACAAGTGTTCCTCTGATACGCGTCAAAACTTTTTCTTTTATAACTGCGCGAAAAGCATGTATTCTTGCTTAATACAACGAAACAAGCTGTTTTAGACCGAAACGAGCTGTATCACAACACATCGGTTTTACAAGTGTTCCTCTGATACGCGTCAAAACTTTTTCTCTTATAACTGCGCGAAAAGCCTGTATAAGTGCTTAATAGAACGAAACAAGCTGTTTTAGACCGAGATGAGCTAAATCTGAACACATCGGTTTTACAAGTGTCCCTGTGACACGCGTCAAAACTTTTTCTCTTATAACTGCGCGAAAAACATGTATTCTTGCTTAATACAACGAAACAAGCTGTATTAGACCGAAACGAGCTTAATCACAACACATCAGTTTTACGTGTTCCTTTGATACGCGTCAAAACTTTTTCTCTTATAACTGCGCGAAAAGCATGTATTCGTGCTTAATACAACGAAACAAGCTGTTTTAGACCGAAACGAGCTAAATCACAACACATCGGTTTTACAAGTGTTCCTCTGATACGCTTCAAAACTTTTTCTCTTATAACTGCGCGAAAAGCATGTATTCTTGCTTAATACAACGAAACAAGCTGTTTTAGACCGAAACGAGCTAAATTACAACACATCGGTTTTACAAGTGTTCCTCTGATACGCGTCAAAACGTTTTCTCTTATAACTCCGCGAAAAGCAAGTTCTTGCTTGATACAACGAAACAAGCTGTTTTAGACCGAAACGAGCTAAATCACCACACATCGGTTTTACAAGTGTTCCTCTGATACGCGTCAAAACGTTTTCTCTTATAACTGCGCGAAAAGCTTGGATTCGTGCTTAATACAACGAAACAAGCTGTTTTAGACTGAAACGAGCTAAATCACAGCACATCGGTATTACAAGTGTTCCTGTGATACGCGTCAAAACTTTTTCTCTTATAACTGCGCGAAAAGCTTGTATTCGTGCCTAATACAACGAAACAAGCTGTTTTAGACCGAAACGAGCTTAATCACAACACATCAGTTTTACGTGTTCCTCTGATACGCGTCAAAACTTTTTCTCTTATAACTGCGCGAAAAGCATGTATTCGTGCTTAATACCACGAAACAAGCTGTTTTAGACCGAAACGAGCTATATCACAACGCATCGGCTTTACAAGTGTTCCTCTGATACGCGTCAAAACATTTTCTCTTATAACTGCGCGAAAAGCATGTATTCATGCTTAATACAACGAAACAAGCTGTTTTAGACCGAAACGAGCTAAATCACAACACATCGGTTTTACAAGTGTTCCTCTGATACGCGTCAAAACTTTTTCTTTTATAACTGCGCGAAAAGCATGTATTCTTGCTTAATACAACGAAACAAGCTGTTTTAGACCGAAACGAGCTGTATCACAACACATCGGTTTTACAAGTGTTCCTCTGATACGCGTCAAAACTTTTTCTCTTATAACTGCGCGAAAAGCCTGTATAAGTGCTTAATAGAACGAAACAAGCTGTTTTAGACCGAGATGAGCTAAATCTGAACACATCGGTTTTACAAGTGTCCCTGTGACACGCGTCAAAACTTTTTCTCTTATAACTGCGCGAAAAACATGTATTCTTGCTTAATACAACGAAACAAGCTGTATTAGACCGAAACGAGCTTAATCACAACACATCAGTTTTACGTGTTCCTTTGATACGCGTCAAAACTTTTTCTCTTATAACTGCGCGAAAAGCATGTATTCGTGCTCAATACAACGAAACAAGCTGTTTTAGACCGAAACGAGCTAAATCACAACACATCGGTTTTACAAGTGTTCCTCTGATACGCTTCAAAACTTTTTCTCTTATAACTGCGCGAAAAGCATGTATTCTTGCTTAATACAACGAAACAAGCTGTTTTAGACCGAAACGAGCTAAATTACAACACATCGGTTTTACAAGTGTTCCTCTGATACGCGTCAAAACGTTTTCTCTTATAACTCCGCGAAAAGCAAGTTCTTGCTTGATACAACGAAACAAGCTGTTTTAGACCGAAACGAGCTAAATCACCACACATCGGTTTTACAAGTGTTCCTCTGATACGCGTCAAAACGTTTTCTCTTATAACTGCGCGAAAAGCTTGGATTCGTGCTTAATACAACGAAACAAGCTGTTTTAGACTGAAACGAGCTAAATCACAGCACATCGGTATTACAAGTGTTCCTGTGATACGCGTCAAAACTTTTTCTCTTATAACTGCGCGAAAACCATGTATTCGTGCCTAATACAACGAAACAAGCTGTTTTAGACCGAAACGAGCTATATCACAACACATCGGATTTACAAGTGTTCCGCTGATACACGTCAAAACTTTTTCTCTTATAACTGCGCGAAAAGCATGTATTTGTGCTTAATACAACGAAACAAGCTGTTTTAGACCGAAACGAGCTAAATCACAACACATCGGTTTTACAATTGTTCCTCTGATACGCGTCAAAACTTTTTCTCTTATAACTGCGCGAAAAGCATGTATTCGTTCTTAATACAACGAAACAAGCTGTTTTAGACCGAAACGAGCTAAATCACAGCACATCGGTATTACAAGTGTTCCTCTGATACGCGTCAAAACGTTTTCTCTTATAACTGCGCGAAAAGCATGTATTCGTGCTTAATACAACGAAACAAGCTGTTTTAGACCGAAACGAGCTATATCACAACACATCGGTTTTACAAGTGTTCCTCTGATACGCGTCAAAACTTTTTCACTTATAACTGCGCGAAAAGCATGTATTCGTGCTTAATACAACGAAACAAGCTGTTTTAGACCGAAACGAGCTAAATCACAACACATCGGTTTTACAAGTGTTCCTCTGATACGCGTCAAAACATTTTCTCTTATAACTGCGCGAAAAGCATGTATTCATGCTTAATGCAACGAAACAAGCTGTTTTAGACCGGAACGAGCTATATCACAACACATCGGCTTTACAAGTGTTCCTCTGATACGCGTCAAAACATTTTCTCTTATAACTGCGCGAAAAGCATGTATTCATGCTTAATACAACGAAACAAGCTGTTTTAGACCGAAACGAGCTAAATCACAACACATCGGTTTTACAAGTGTTTTTCTGATACGCGTCAAAACTTTTTCTCTTATAACTGCGCGAAAAACATGTATTCTTGCTTAATACAACGAAACAAGCTGTTTTAGACCAAAACGAGCTTAATCACAACACATCAGTTTTACGTGTTCCTTTGATACGCGTCAAAACTTTTTCTCTTATAACTGCGCGAAAAGCATGTATTCGTGCTTAATACAACGAAACAAGCTGTTTTAGACCGAAACAAGCTAAATCACAACGCATGTATTCGTGCTTAATACAACGAAACAAGCTGTTTTAGACCGAAACGAGGTTAATTACAACACATCGGTTTCACAAGTGTTCCTCTGATACGCGTCAAACCGTTTTCTCTTATAACTGCGCGAAAAGCTTGGATTCGTGCTTAATACAACGAAACAAGCTATTTTAGACCGAAACGAGCTAAATCACAGCACATCGGTATTACAAGTGTTCCTCTGATACGCGTCAAAACTTTTTCTCTTATAACTGCGCGAAAACCATGTATTCGTGCTTATTACAACGAAACAAGCTGTTTTAGACCGAAACGAGCTATATCACAACACATCGGATTTACAAGTGTTCCGCTGATACACGTCAAAACTTTTTCTCTTATAACTGCGCGAAAAGCATGTATTCTTGCTTAATACAACGAAACAAGCTGTTTTAGACCGAAACGAGCTAAATCACAACACATCGGTTTTACAAGTGTTCCTCTGATACGGGTCAAAACTTTTTCTCTTATAACTGCGCGAAAAGCTTGTATTCGTGCCTAATACAACGAAACAAGCTGTTTTAGACCGAAACGAGCTTAATCACAACACATCACTTTTACGTGTTCCTCTGATACGCGTCAAAACTTTTTCTCTTATAACTGCGCGAAAAGCATGTATTCGTGCTTAATACAACGAAACAAGCTGTTTTAGACCGAAACGAGCTATATCACAACACATCGGCTTTACAAGTGTTCCTCTGATACGCGTGAAAACATTTTCTCTTATAACTGCGCGAAAAGCATGTATTCATGCTTGATACAACGAAACAAGCTGTTTTAGACCGAAACGAGCTAAATCACAACACATCGGTTTTACAAGTGTTCCTCTGATACGCGTCAAAACATTTTCTCTTATAACTGCGCGAAAAGCATGTATTCATGCTTATACAACGAAACAAGCTGTTTTAGACCGAAACGAGCTAAATCACCACACATCGGTTTTACAAGTGTTCCTCTGATACGCGTCAAAACGTTTTCTCTTATAACTGCGCGAAAAGCATGTATTCATGCTTAATGCAACGAAACAAGCTGTTTTAGACCGGAACGAGCTATATCACAACACATCGGCTTTACAAGTGTTCCTCTGATACGCGTCAAAACATTTTCTCTTATAACTGCGCGAAAAGCATGTATTCATGCTTAATACAAAGAAACAAGCTGTTTTAGACCGAAACGAGCTAAATCACAACACATCGGTTTTACAAGTGTTTTTCTGATACGCGTCAAAACTTTTTCTCTTATAACTGCGCGAAAAACATGTATTCTTGCTTAATAACACGAAACAAGCTGTTTTAGACCAAAACGAGCTTAATCACAACACATCAGTTTTACGTGTTTCTTTGATACGCGTCAAAACTTTTTCTCTTATAACTGCGCGAAAAGCATGTATTCGTGCTTAATACAACGAAACAAGCTGTTTTAGACCGAAACAAGCTAAATCACAACGCATGTATTCGTGCTTAATACAACGAAACAAGCTGTTTTAGACCGAAACGAGCTAAATTACAACACATCGGTTTCACAAGTGTTCCTCTGATACGCGTCAAAACGTTTTCTCTTATAACTGCGCGAAAAGCTTGGATTCGTGCTTAATACAACGAAACAAGCTATTTTAGACCGAAACGAGCTAAATCACAGCACATCGGTATTACAAGTGTTCCTCTGATACGCGTCAAAACGTTTTCTTTTATAACTGCGCGAAAACCATGTATTCGTGCTTATTACAACGAAACAAGCTGTTTTAGACCGAAACGAGCTATATCACAACACATCGGATTTACAAGTGTTCCGCTGATACACGTCAAAACTTTTTCTCTTATAACTGCGCGAAAAGCATGTATTCTTGCTTAATACAACGAAACAAGCTGTTTTAGACCGAAACGAGCTAAATCACAACACATCGGTTTTACAAGTGTTCCTCTGATACGGGTCAAAACTTTTTCTCTTATAACTGCGCGAAAAGCTTGTATTCGTGCCTAATACAACGAAACAAGCTGTTTTAGACCGAAACGAGCTAAATTACAACACATCGGTTTCACAAGTGTTCCTCTGATACGCGTCAAAACGTTTTCTCTTATAACTGCGCGAAAAGCTTGGATTCGTGCTTAATACAACGAAACAAGCTGTTTTAGACCGAAACGAGCTAAATCACAGCACATCGGTATTACAAGTGTTCCTCTGATACGCGTCAAAACTTTTTCTCTTATAACTGCGCGAAAGGCTTGGATTCGTGCTTAATACAACGAAACAAGCTGTTTTAGACCGAAACGAGCTAAATCACAACACATCGGTTTTACAAGTGTTCCTCTGATACGCGTCAAAACATTTTCTCTTATAACTGCGCGAAAAGCATGTATTCATGCTTAATGCAACGAAACAAGCTGTTTTAGACCGGAACGAGCTATATCACAACACATCGGCTTTACAAGTGTTCCTCTGATACGCGTCAAAACATTTTCTCTTATAACTGCGCGAAAAGCATGTATTCATGCTTAATACAACGAAACAAGCTGTTTTAGACCGAAACGAGCTAAATCACAACACATCGGTTTTACAAGTGTTTTTCTGATACGCGTCAAAACTTTTTCTCTTATAACTGCGCGAAAAACATGTATTCTTGCTTAATACAACGAAACAAGCTGTTTTAGACCAAAACGAGCTTAATCACAACACATCAGTTTTACGTGTTCCTTTGATACGCGTCAAAACTTTTTCTCTTATAACTGCGCGAAAAGCATGTATTCGTGCTTAATACAACGAAACAAGCTGTTTTAGACCGAAACAAGCTAAATCACAACGCATGTATTCGTGCTTAATACAACGAAACAAGCTGTTTTAGACCGAAACGAGGTTAATTACAACACATCGGTTTCACAAGTGTTCCTCTGATACGCGTCAAACCGTTTTCTCTTATAACTGCGCGAAAAGCTTGGATTCGTGCTTAATACAACGAAACAAGCTATTTTAGACCGAAACGAGCTAAATCACAGCACATCGGTATTACAAGTGTTCCTCTGATACGCGTCAAAACTTTTTCTCTTATAACTGCGCGAAAACCATGTATTCGTGCTTATTACAACGAAACAAGCTGTTTTAGACCGAAACGAGCTATATCACAACACATCGGATTTACAAGTGTTCCGCTGATACACGTCAAAACTTTTTCTCTTATAACTGCGCGAAAAGCATGTATTCTTGCTTAATACAACGAAACAAGCTGTTTTAGACCGAAACGAGCTAAATCACAACACATCGGTTTTACAAGTGTTCCTCTGATACGGGTCAAAACTTTTTCTCTTATAACTGCGCGAAAAGCTTGTATTCGTGCCTAATACAACGAAACAAGCTGTTTTAGACCGAAACGAGCTTAATCACAACACATCACTTTTACGTGTTCCTCTGATACGCGTCAAAACTTTTTCTCTTATAACTGCGCGAAAAGCATGTATTCGTGCTTAATACAACGAAACAAGCTGTTTTAGACCGAAACGAGCTATATCACAACACATCGGCTTTACAAGTGTTCCTCTGATACGCGTGAAAACATTTTCTCTTATAACTGCGCGAAAAGCATGTATTCATGCTTGATACAACGAAACAAGCTGTTTTAGACCGAAACGAGCTAAATCACAACACATCGGTTTTACAAGTGTTCCTCTGATACGCGTCAAAACATTTTCTCTTATAACTGCGCGAAAAGCATGTATTCATGCTTATACAACGAAACAAGCTGTTTTAGACCGAAACGAGCTAAATCACCACACATCGGTTTTACAAGTGTTCCTCTGATACGCGTCAAAACGTTTTCTCTTATAACTGCGCGAAAAGCATGTATTCATGCTTAATGCAACGAAACAAGCTGTTTTAGACCGGAACGAGCTATATCACAACACATCGGCTTTACAAGTGTTCCTCTGATACGCGTCAAAACATTTTCTCTTATAACTGCGCGAAAAGCATGTATTCATGCTTAATACAAAGAAACAAGCTGTTTTAGACCGAAACGAGCTAAATCACAACACATCGGTTTTACAAGTGTTTTTCTGATACGCGTCAAAACTTTTTCTCTTATAACTGCGCGAAAAACATGTATTCTTGCTTAATAACACGAAACAAGCTGTTTTAGACCAAAACGAGCTTAATCACAACACATCAGTTTTACGTGTTTCTTTGATACGCGTCAAAACTTTTTCTCTTATAACTGCGCGAAAAGCATGTATTCGTGCTTAATACAACGAAACAAGCTGTTTTAGACCGAAACAAGCTAAATCACAACGCATGTATTCGTGCTTAATACAACGAAACAAGCTGTTTTAGACCGAAACGAGCTAAATTACAACACATCGGTTTCACAAGTGTTCCTCTGATACGCGTCAAAACGTTTTCTCTTATAACTGCGCGAAAAGCTTGGATTCGTGCTTAATACAACGAAACAAGCTATTTTAGACCGAAACGAGCTAAATCACAGCACATCGGTATTACAAGTGTTCCTCTGATACGCGTCAAAACGTTTTCTTTTATAACTGCGCGAAAACCATGTATTCGTGCTTATTACAACGAAACAAGCTGTTTTAGACCGAAACGAGCTATATCACAACACATCGGATTTACAAGTGTTCCGCTGATACACGTCAAAACTTTTTCTCTTATAACTGCGCGAAAAGCATGTATTCTTGCTTAATACAACGAAACAAGCTGTTTTAGACCGAAACGAGCTAAATCACAACACATCGGTTTTACAAGTGTTCCTCTGATACGGGTCAAAACTTTTTCTCTTATAACTGCGCGAAAAGCTTGTATTCGTGCCTAATACAACGAAACAAGCTGTTTTAGACCGAAACGAGCTAAATTACAACACATCGGTTTCACAAGTGTTCCTCTGATACGCGTCAAAACGTTTTCTCTTATAACTGCGCGAAAAGCTTGGATTCGTGCTTAATACAACGAAACAAGCTGTTTTAGACCGAAACGAGCTAAATCACAGCACATCGGTATTACAAGTGTTCCTCTGATACGCGTCAAAACTTTTTCTCTTATAACTGCGCGAAAGGCTTGGATTCGTGCTTAATACAACGAAACAAGCTATTTTAGACCGAAACGAGCTAAATCACAGCACATCGGTATTACAAGTGTTCCTCTGATACGCGTCAAAACTTTTTCTCTTATAACTGCGCGAAAACCATGTATTCGTGCTTATTACAACGAAACAAGCTGTTTTAGACCGAAACGAGCTATATCACAACACATCGGATTTACAAGTGTTCCGCTGATACACGTCAAAACTTTTTCTCTTATAACTGCGCGAAAAGCATGTATTCTTGCTTAATACAACGAAACAAGCTGTTTTAGACCGAAACGAGCTAAATCACAACACATCGGTTTTACAAGTGTTCCTCTGATACGGGTCAAAACTTTTTCTCTTATAACTGCGCGAAAAGCTTGTATTCGTGCCTAATACAACGAAACAAGCTGTTTTAGACCGAAACGAGCTTAATCACAACACATCACTTTTACGTGTTCCTCTGATACGCGTCAAAACTTTTTCTCTTATAACTGCGCGAAAAGAATGTATTCGTGCTTAATACAACGAAACAAGCTGTTTTAGACCGAAACGAGCTATATCACAACACATCGGCTTTACAAGTGTTCCTCTGATACGCGTCAAAACAATTTCTCTTATAACTGCGCGAAAAGCATGTATTCATGCTTGATACAACGAAACAAGCTGTTTTAGACCGAAACGAGCTAAATCACAACACATCGGTTTTACAAGTGTTCCTCTGATACGCGTCAAAACATTTTCTCTTATAACTGCGCGAAAAGCATGTATTCATGCCTATACAACGAAACAAGCTGTTTTAGACCGAAACGAGCTAAATCACCACACATCGGTTTTACAAGTGTTCCTCTGATACGCGTCAAAACGTTTTCTCTTATAACTGCGCGAAAAGCTTGGATTCGTGCTTAATACAACGAAACAAGCTGTTTTAGACCGAAACGAGCTAAATCACAGCACATCGGTATTACAAGTGTTCCTCTGATACGCGTCAAAACTTTTTCTCTTATAACTGCGCGAAAACCATGTATTCGTGCTTAATACAACGAAACAAGCTGTTTTAGACCGAAACGAGCTATATCACAACACATCGGATTTACAAGTGTTCCGCTGATCCACGTCAAAACTTTTTCTCTTATAACTGCGCGAAAAGCATGTATTCGTGCTTAATACAACGAAACAAGCTGTTTTAGACCGAAACGAGCTAAATCACAACACATCGGTTTTACAAGTGTTCCTCTGATACGCGTCTAAACTTTTTTTCTCTTATAACTGCGCGAAAAGCATGTATTTGTGCTTAATACGACGAAACAAGCTGTTTTAGACCGAAACGAGCTATATCACAACACATCGGATTTACAAGTGTTCCTCTGATACGCGTCAAAACATTTTCTCTTATAACTGCGCGAAAAGCATGTATTCTTGCTTAATACAACGAAACAAGCTGTTTTAGACCGAAACGAGCTATATCACAACACATCGGTTTTACAAGTGTTTTTCTGATACGCGTCAAAACTTTTTCTCTTATAACTGCGCGAAAAACATGTATTCTTGCTTAATACAACGAAACAAGCTGTTTTAGACCGAAACGAGCTTAATCACAACACATCAGTTTTACGTGTTCCTTTGATACGCGTCAAAACTTTTTCTCTTATTACTGCGCGAAAAGCATGTATTCGTGCTTAATACAACGAAACAAGCTGTTTTAGACCGAAACGAGCTAAATCACAACGCATGTATTCGTGCTTAATACAACGAAACAAGCTGTTTTAGACCGAAACGAGCTAAATTACAACACATCGGTTTCACAAGTGTTCCTCTGATACGCGTCAAAACGTTTTCTCTTATAACTGCGCGAAAAGCTTGGATTCGTGCTTAATACAACGAAACAAGCTGTTTTAGACCGAAACGAGCTAAATCACAGCACATCGGTATTACAAGTGTTCCTCTGATACGCGTCAAAACTTTTTCTCTTATAACTGCGCGAAAACCATGTATTCGTGCTTAATACAAGGAAACAAGCTGTTTTAGACCGAAACGAGCTATATCACAACACATCGGATTTACAAGTGTTCCGCTGATACACGTCAAAACTTTTTCTCTTATAACTGCGCGAAAAGCATGTATTCTTGCTTAATACAACGAAACAAGCTGTTTTAGACCGAAACGAGCTAAATCACAACACATCGGTTTTACAAGTGTTCCTCTGATACGGGTCAAAACTTTTTCTCTTATAACTGCGCGAAAAGCTTGTATTCGTGCGTAATACAACGAAACAAGCTGTTTTAGACCGAAACGAGCTTAATCACAACACATCACTTTTACGTGTTCCTCTGATACGCGTCAAAACTTTTTCTCTTATAACTGCGCGAAAAGCATGTATTCGTGCTTAATACAACGAAACAAGCTGTTTTAGACCGAAACGAGCTATATCACAACACATCGGCTTTACAAGTGTTCCTCTGATACGCGTCAATACATTTTCTCTTATAACTGCGCGAAAAGCATGTATTCATGCTTAATACAACGAAACAAGCTGTTTTAGACGGAAACGAGCTAAATCACCACACATCGGTTTTACAAGTGTTCCTCTGATACGCGTCAAAACGTTTTCTCTTATAACAGCGCGAAAAGCTTGGATTCGTGCTTAATACAACGAAACAAGCTGTTTTAGACCGAAACGAGCTAAATCACAGCACATCGGTATTACAAGTGTTCCTCTGATACGGGTCAAAACTTTTTCTCTTATAACTGCGCGAAAACCATGTATTCGTGCTTAATACAACGAAACAAGCTGTTTTAGACCGAAACGAGCTATATCACAACACATCGGATTTACAAGTGTTCCGCTGATACACGTCAAAACTTTTTCTCTTATAACTGCGCGAAAAGCATGTATTCGTGCTTAATACAACGAAACAAGCTGTTTTAGACCGAAACGAGCTAAATCACAACACATCGGTTTTACAAGTGTTCCTCTGATACGCGTCAAATCTTTTTCTCTTATAACTGCGCGAAAAGCATGTATTCGTGCTTAATACAACAAAACAAGCTGTTTTAGACCGAAACGAGCTAAATCACAGCACATCGGTATTACAAGTGTTCCTCTGATACGCGTCAAAACGTTTTCTCTTATAACTGCGCGAAAAGCATGTATTCTTGCTTAATACAACGAAACAAGCTGTTTTAGACCGAAACGAGCTAAATCTGAACACATCGGTTTTACAAGTGTCCCTGTGACACGCGTCAAAACTTTTTCTCTTATAACTGCGCGAAAAACATGTATTCTTGCTTAATACAACGAAACAAGCTGTTTTAGACCGAAACGAGCTTAATCACAACACATCAGTTTTACGTGTTCCTTTGATACGCGTCAAAACTTTTTCTCTTATAACTGCGCGAAAAGCATGTATTCGTGCTTAATACAACGAAACAAGCTGTTTTAGACCGAAACGAGCTATATCACAACACATCGGCTTTACAAGTGTTCCTCTGATACGCGTCAAAACATTTTCTCTTATAACTGCGCGAAAAGCATGTATTCATGCTTAATACAACGAAACAAGCTGTTTTAGACCGAAACGAGCTAAATCACAACACATCGGTTTTACAAGTGTTCCTCTGATACGCGTCAAAACTTTTTCTCTTATAACTGCGCGAAAAACATGTATTCTTGCTTAATACAACGAAACAAGCTGTTTTAGACCGAAACGAGCTTAATCACAACACATCAGTTTTACGTGTTCCTTTGATACGCGTCAAAACTTTTTCTCTTATAACTGCGCGAAAAGCATGTATTCGTGCTTAATACAACGAAACAAGCTGTTTTAGACCGAAACGAGCTAAATCACAACACATCGGTTTTACAAGTGTTCCTCTCATACGCGTCAAAACTTTTTCTCTTATAACTGCGCGAAAAGCATGTATTCTTGCTTAATACAACGAAACAAGCTGTTTTAGACCGAAACGAGCTAAATTACCACACATCGGTTTCACAAGTGTTCCTCTGATACGCGTCAAAACGTTTTCTCTTATAACTCCGCGAAAAGCAAGTATTCTTGCTTGATACAACGAAACAAGCTGTTTTAGACCGAAACGAGCTAAATCACCACACATCGGTTTTACAAGTGTTCCTCTGATACGCGTCAAAACGTTTTCTCTTATAACTGCGCGAAAAGCTTGGATTCGCGCTTAATACAACGAAACAAGCTGTTTTAGACCGAAACGAGCTAAATCATAGCACATCGGTATTACAAGTGTTCCTCTGATACGCGTCAAAACTTTTTCTCTCATAACTGCGCGAAAACCATGTATTCGTGCTTAATACAACGAAACAAGCTGTTTTAGACCGAAACGAGCTATATCACAACACATCGGTTTTACGTGTTCCTCTGATACGCGTCAAAACGTTTTCTCTTATAACTGCGCGAAAAGCTTGTATTCGTGCTTAATACAACGAAACAAGCTGTTTTAGACCGAAACGAGCTAAATCACAGCACATCGGTATTACAAGTGGTCCTCTGATACGCGTCAAAACTTTTTCTCTTATAACTGCGCGAAAAGCTTGTATTCGTGCTTAATACAACGAAACAAGCTGTTTTAGACCGAAACGAGCTAAATCACAACACATCGGTTTTACAAGTGTTCCTCTGATACGCGTCAAAACTTTTTCTCTTATAACTGCGCGAAAAGCATGTATTCGTGCTTAATACAACGAAACAAGCTGTTTTAGACCGAAACGAGCGAAATCACAACACATCGGTTTTACAAGTGTTCCTCTGATACGCGTCAAAACTTTTTCTATTATAACTGCGCGAAAAGCATGTATTCGTGCTTAATACAACGAAACAAGCTGTTTTAGACCGAAACGAGCGAAATCACAACACATCGGTTTTACAAGTGTTCCTCTGATACGCGTCAAAACTTTTTCTCTTATAACTGCGCGAAAAGCATGTATTCGTGCTTAATACAACGAAACTAGCTGTTTTAGACCGAAACGAGCTATATCACAACACATCGATTTTACAAGTGTTCCTCTGATACGCGTCAAAACATTTTCTTTTATAACTGCGCGAAAAGCATGATTTCTTGCTTAATACAACGAAGCAAGCTGTTTTAGACCGAAACGAGCTAAATCACAACACATCGGTTTTACAAGTGTTCCTTTGATACGCGTCAAAACTTTTTCTCTTATAACTGCGCGAAAAGCTTGTATTCGTGCCTAATATAACGAAACAAGCTGTTTTAGACCGAAACGAGCTTAATCACAACACATCAGTTTTACGTGTTCCTCTGATACGCGTCAAAACTTTTTCTCTTATAACTGCGCGAAAAGCATGTATTCGTGCTTAATACAACGAAACAAGCTGTTTTAGACCGAAACGAGCTATATCACAACACATCGGCTTTACAAGTGTCCCTCTGATACGCGTCAAAACATTTTCTCTTATAACTGCGCGAAAAGCATGTATTCATGCCTAATACAACGAAACAAGCTGTTTTAGACCGAAAAGAGCTAAATCACAACACATCGGTTTTACAAGTGTTCCTCTGATACGCGTCAAAACTTTTTCTCTTATAACTGCGCGAAAAGCATGTATTCTTGCCTAATACAACGAAACAAGCTGTGTTAGACCGAAACGAGCTAAATCACAGCACATCGGTATTACAAGTGTTCCTCTGATACGGGTCAAAACTTTTTCTCTTATAACTGCGCGAAAACCATGTATTCGTGCTTAATACAACGAAACAAGCTGTTTTAGACCGAAACGAGCTATATCACAACACATCGGATTTACAAGTGTTCCGCTGATACACGTCAAAACTTTTTCTCTTATAACTGCGCGAAAAGCATGTATTCGTGCTTAATACAACGAAACAAGCTGTTTTAGACCGAAACGAGCTAAATCACAACACATCGGTTTTACAAGTGTTCCTCTGATACGCGTCAAATCTTTTTCTCTTATAACTGCGCGAAAAGCATGTATTCGTGCTTAATACAACAAAACAAGCTGTTTTAGACCGAAACGAGCTAAATCACAGCACATCGGTATTACAAGTGTTCCTCTGATACGCGTCAAAACGTTTTCTCTTATAACTGCGCGAAAAGCATGTATTCTTGCTTAATACAACGAAACAAGCTGTTTTAGACCGAAACGAGCTAAATCTGAACACATCGGTTTTACAAGTGTCCCTGTGACACGCGTCAAAACTTTTTCTCTTATAACTGCGCGAAAAACATGTATTCTTGCTTAATACAACGAAACAAGCTGTTTTAGACCGAAACGAGCTTAATCACAACACATCAGTTTTACGTGTTCCTTTGATACGCGTCAAAACTTTTTCTCTTATAACTGCGCGAAAAGCATGTATTCGTGCTTAATACAACGAAACAAGCTGTTTTAGACCGAAACGAGCTATATCACAACACATCGGCTTTACAAGTGTTCCTCTGATACGCGTCAAAACATTTTCTCTTATAACTGCGCGAAAAGCATGTATTCATGCTTAATACAACGAAACAAGCTGTTTTAGACCGAAACGAGCTAAATCACAACACATCGGTTTTACAAGTGTTCCTCTGATACGCGTCAAAACTTTTTCTCTTATAACTGCGCGAAAAACATGTATTCTTGCTTAATACAACGAAACAAGCTGTTTTAGACCGAAACGAGCTTAATCACAACACATCAGTTTTACGTGTTCCTTTGATACGCGTCAAAACTTTTTCTCTTATAACTGCGCGAAAAGCATGTATTCGTGCTTAATACAACGAAACAAGCTGTTTTAGACCGAAACGAGCTAAATCACAACACATCGGTTTTACAAGTGTTCCTCTCATACGCGTCAAAACTTTTTCTCTTATAACTGCGCGAAAAGCATGTATTCTTGCTTAATACAACGAAACAAGCTGTTTTAGACCGAAACGAGCTAAATTACCACACATCGGTTTCACAAGTGTTCCTCTGATACGCGTCAAAACGTTTTCTCTTATAACTCCGCGAAAAGCAAGTATTCTTGCTTGATACAACGAAACAAGCTGTTTTAGACCGAAACGAGCTAAATCACCACACATCGGTTTTACAAGTGTTCCTCTGATACGCGTCAAAACGTTTTCTCTTATAACTGCGCGAAAAGCTTGGATTCGCGCTTAATACAACGAAACAAGCTGTTTTAGACCGAAACGAGCTAAATCATAGCACATCGGTATTACAAGTGTTCCTCTGATACGCGTCAAAACTTTTTCTCTCATAACTGCGCGAAAACCATGTATTCGTGCTTAATACAACGAAACAAGCTGTTTTAGACCGAAACGAGCTATATCACAACACATCGGTTTTACGTGTTCCTCTGATACGCGTCAAAACGTTTTCTCTTATAACTGCGCGAAAAGCTTGTATTCGTGCTTAATACAACGAAACAAGCTGTTTTAGACCGAAACGAGCTAAATCACAGCACATCGGTATTACAAGTGGTCCTCTGATACGCGTCAAAACTTTTTCTCTTATAACTGCGCGAAAAGCTTGTATTCGTGCTTAATACAACGAAACAAGCTGTTTTAGACCGAAACGAGCTAAATCACAACACATCGGTTTTACAAGTGTTCCTCTGATACGCGTCAAAACTTTTTCTCTTATAACTGCGCGAAAAGCATGTATTCGTGCTTAATACAACGAAACAAGCTGTTTTAGACCGAAACGAGCGAAATCACAACACATCGGTTTTACAAGTGTTCCTCTGATACGCGTCAAAACTTTTTCTATTATAACTGCGCGAAAAGCATGTATTCGTGCTTAATACAACGAAACAAGCTGTTTTAGACCGAAACGAGCGAAATCACAACACATCGGTTTTACAAGTGTTCCTCTGATACGCGTCAAAACTTTTTCTCTTATAACTGCGCGAAAAGCATGTATTCGTGCTTAATACAACGAAACAAGCTGTTTTAGACCGAAACGAGCTATATCACAACACATCGATTTTACAAGTGTTCCTCTGATACGCGTCAAAACATTTTCTTTTATAACTGCGCGAAAAGCATGATTTCTTGCTTAATACAACGAAGCAAGCTGTTTTAGACCGAAACGAGCTAAATCACAACACATCGGTTTTACAAGTGTTCCTTTGATACGCGTCAAAACTTTTTCTCTTATAACTGCGCGAAAAGCTTGTATTCGTGCCTAATATAACGAAACAAGCTGTTTTAGACCGAAACGAGCTTAATCACAACACATCAGTTTTACGTGTTCCTCTGATACGCGTCAAAACTTTTTCTCTTATAACTGCGCGAAAAGCATGTATTCGTGCTTAATACAACGAAACAAGCTGTTTTAGACCGAAACGAGCTATATCACAACACATCGGCTTTACAAGTGTCCCTCTGATACGCGTCAAAACATTTTCTCTTATAACTGCGCGAAAAGCATGTATTCATGCCTAATACAACGAAACAAGCTGTTTTAGACCGAAAAGAGCTAAATCACAACACATCGGTTTTACAAGTGTTCCTCTGATACGCGTCAAAACTTTTTCTCTTATAACTGCGCGAAAAGCATGTATTCTTGCCTAATACAACGAAACAAGCTGTGTTAGACCGAAATGAGCTATATCACAACACATCGTTTTTACGTGTTCCTCTGATCCGCGTCAAAACGTTTTCTCTTATAACTCCGCGAAAAGCATGTATTCTTGCTTGATACAACGAAACAAGCTGTTTTAGACCGAAACGAGCTAAATCACCACACATCGGTTTTACAAGTGTTCCTCTGATACGCGTCAAAACTTTTTCTCTTATAACTGCGCGAAAAGCATGTATTCTTGCTTAATACAACGAAACAAGCTGTTTTAGACCGAAACGAGCTATATCACAACACATCGGTTTTACAAGTGTTCCTCTGATACGCGTCAAAACTTTTTCTCTTATAACTGCGCGAAAAGCATGTATTCTTGCTTAATACAACGAAACAAGCTGTTTTAGACCGAAACGAGCTAAATCACAACACATCGGTTTTACGTGTTCCTCTGATACGCGTCAAAACTTTTTCTCTTATAACTGCGCGAAAAGCATGTATTCGTGCCTAATACAACGAAACAAGCTGTTTTAGAGCGAAACGAGCTAAATCACAACACATCGGTTTTACAAGTGTCTGTGATACGCGTCAAAACTTTTTCTCTTATAACTACGCGAAAAGCCTGTATTCTTGCCTAATAGAACGAAACAAGCTGTTTTAGACCGAGATGAGCTAAATCTGAACACATCGGTTTTACAAGTGTCCCTTTGACACGCGTCAAAACTTTTTCTCTTATAACTGCGCGAAAAGCATGTATTCTTGCTTAATACAACGAAACAAGCTGTTTTAGACCGAAACGAGCTAAATCACAACACATCGGTTTTACAAGTGTTCCTCTGATACGCGTCAAAACTTTTTCTCTTATAACTGCGCGAAAAGCATGTATTCCTGCTTAATACAACGAAACAAGCTGTTTTAGACCGAAACGAGCTATATCACAACACATCGGCTTTACAAGTGTCCCTCTGATACGCGTCAAAACATTTTCTCTTATAACTGCGCGAAAAGCATGTATTCATGCTTAATACAACGAAACAAGCTGTGTTAGACCGAAATGAGCTATATCACAGCACATCGTTTTTACGTGTTCCTCTGATACGCGTCAAAACTTTTTCACTTATAACTGCGCGAAAAGCATGTATTCGTGCTTAATACAACGAAACAAGTTGTTTTAGACCGAAGCGAGCTAAATCACAACACATCGGTTTTACAAATGTTCCTCTGATACGCGACAAAACTTTTTCTCTTATAACTGCGCGAAAAGCCTGTATTCGTGCTTAATACAACGAAACAAGCTGTTTTAGGCCAAGATGAGCTAAATCTGAACACATCGGTTTTACAAGTGTCCCTGTGACACGCGTCAAAACTTTTTTTCTTATAACTGCGCGAAAAGCATGTATTCTTGCTTAATACAACGAAACAAGCTGTTGTTTTAGACCGAAACGAGCTAAATCACAACACATCGGTTTTACAAGTGTTCCTCTGATACGCGTCAAAACTTTTTCGCTTATAACTGCGCGAAAAGCTTGTATTGGTGCCTAATACAACGAAACAAGCTGTTTTAGACCGAAACGAGCTATATCACAACACATCGGTTTTACGTGTTCCTCTGATACGCGTCAAAACGTTTTCTCTTATAACTGCGCGAAAAGCTTGTATACGTGCTTAATACAACGAAACAAGCTGTTTTAGACCGAAACGAGCTAAATCACAGCACATCGGTATTACAAGTGGTCCTCTGATACGCGTCAAAACTTTTTCTCTTATAACTGCGCGAAAAGCTTGTATTCGTGCTTAATACAACGAAACAAGCTGTTTTAGACCGAAACGAGCTAAATCACAACACATCGGTTTTACAAGTGTTCCTCTGATACGCGTCAAAACTTTTTCTCTTATAACTGCGCGAAAAGCATGTATTCGTGCTTAATACAACGAAACAAGCTGTTTTAGACCGAAACGAGCGAAATCACAACACATCGGTTTTACAAGTGTTCCTCTGATACGCGTCAAAACTTTTTCTATTATAACTGCGCGAAAAGCATGTATTCGTGCTTAATACAACGAAACAAGCTGTTTTAGACCGAAACGAGCGAAATCACAACACATCGGTTTTACAAGTGTTCCTCTGATACGCGTCAAAACTTTTTCTCTTATAACTGCGCGAAAAGCATGTATTCGTGCTTAATACAACGAAACAAGCTGTTTTAGACCGAAACGAGCTATATCACAACACATCGATTTTACAAGTGTTCCTCTGATACGCGTCAAAACATTTTCTTTTATAACTGCGCGAAAAGCATGATTTCTTGCTTAATACAACGAAGCAAGCTGTTTTAGACCGAAACGAGCTAAATCACAACACATCGGTTTTACAAGTGTTCCTTTGATACGCGTCAAAACTTTTTCTCTTATAACTGCGCGAAAAGCTTGTATTCGTGCCTAATATAACGAAACAAGCTGTTTTAGACCGAAACGAGCTTAATCACAACACATCAGTTTTACGTGTTCTTCTGATACGCGTCAAAACTTTTTCTCTTATAACTGCGCGAAAAGCATGTATTCGTGCTTAATACAACGAAACAAGCTGTTTTAGACCGAAACGAGCTATATCACAACACATCGGCTTTACAAGTGTCCCTCTGATACGCGTCAAAACATTTTCTCTTATAACTGCGCGAAAAGCATGTATTCATGCCTAATACAACGAAACAAGCTGTTTTAGACCGAAAAGAGCTAAATCACAACACATCGGTTTTACAAGTGTTCCTCTGATACGCGTCAAAACTTTTTCTCTTATAACTGCGCGAAAAGCATGTATTCTTGCCTAATACAACGAAACAAGCTGTGTTAGACCGAAATGAGCTATATCACAACACATCGTTTTTACGTGTTCCTCTGATCCGCGTCAAAACGTTTTCTCTTATAACTCCGCGAAAAGCATGTATTCTTGCTTGATACAACGAAACAAGCTGTTTTAGACCGAAACGAGCTAAATCACCACACATCGGTTTTACAAGTGTTCCTCTGATACGCGTCAAAACTTTTTCTCTTATAACTGCGCGAAAAGCATGTATTCTTGCTTAATACAACGAAACAAGCTGTTTTAGACCGAAACGAGCTATATCACAACACATCGGTTTTACAAGTGTTCCTCTGATACGCGTCAAAACTTTTTCTCTTATAACTGCGCGAAAAGCATGTATTCTTGCTTAATACAACGAAACAAGCTGTTTTAGACCGAAACGAGCTAAATCACAACACATCGGTTTTACGTGTTCCTCTGATACGCGTCAAAACTTTTTCTCTTATAACTGCGCGAAAAGCATGTATTCGTGCCTAATACAACGAAACAAGCTGTTTTAGAGCGAAACGAGCTAAATCACAACACATCGGTTTTACAAGTGTCTGTGATACGCGTCAAAACTTTTTCTCTTATAACTACGCGAAAAGCCTGTATTCTTGCCTAATAGAACGAAACAAGCTGTTTTAGACCGAGATGAGCTAAATCTGAACACATCGGTTTTACAAGTGTCCCTTTGACACGCGTCAAAACTTTTTCTCTTATAACTGCGCGAAAAGCATGTATTCTTGCTTAATACAACGAAACAAGCTGTTTTAGACCGAAACGAGCTAAATCACAACACATCGGTTTTACAAGTGTTCCTCTGATACGCGTCAAAACTTTTTCTCTTATAACTGCGCGAAAAGCATGTATTCCTGCTTAATACAACGAAACAAGCTGTTTTAGACCGAAACGAGCTATATCACAACACATCGGCTTTACAAGTGTCCCTCTGATACGCGTCAAAACATTTTCTCTTATAACTGCGCGAAAAGCATGTATTCATGCTTAATACAACGAAACAAGCTGTTTTAGACCGAAAAGAGCTAAATCACAACACATCGGTTTTACAAGTGTTCCTCTGATACGCGTCAAAACTTTTTCTCTTATAACTGCGCGAAAAGCATGTATTCTTGCTTAATACAACGAAACAAGCTGTGTTAGACCGAAATGAGCTATATCACAGCACATCGTTTTTACGTGTTCCTCTGATACGCGTCAAAACTTTTTCACTTATAACTGCGCGAAAAGCATGTATTCGTGCTTAATACAACGAAACAAGTTGTTTTAGACCGAAACGAGCTAAATCACAACACATCGGTTTTACAAATGTTCCTCTGATACGCGACAAAACTTTTTCTCTTATAACTGCGCGAAAAGCCTGTATTCGTGCTTAATACAACGAAACAAGCTGTTTTAGGCCAAGATGAGCTAAATCTGAACACATCGGTTTTACAAGTGTCCCTGTGACACGCGTCAAAACTTTTTTTCTTATAACTGCGCGAAAAGCATGTATTCTTGCTTAATACAACGAAACAAGCTGTTGTTTTAGACCGAAACGAGCTAAATCACAACACATCGGTTTTACAAGTGTTCCTCTGATACGCGTCAAAACTTTTTCGCTTATAACTGCGCGAAAAGCTTGTATTGGTGCCTAATACAACGAAACAAGCTGTTTTAGACCGAAACGAGCTTAATCACAACACATCGGCTTTACAAGTGTTCCTCTGATACGCGTCAAAACATGTTCTCTTATAACTGCGCGAAAAGCATGTATTCGTGCTTAATACAACGAAACAAGCTGTTTTAGACCGAAACGAGCTAAATCACAACACATCGGTTTTACAAGTGTTCCTCTGATACGTGTCAAAACTTTTTCTCTTATAACTGCGCGAAAAGCATGTATTCTTGCTTAATACAACGAAACAAGCTGTTTTAGACCGAAACGAGCTATATCACAACACATCGGTTTTACAAGTGTTCCTCTGATACGCGTCAAAACGTTTTCTCTTATAACTGCGCGAAAAGCTTGTATTCGTGCTTAATACAACAAAACAAGCTGTTTTAGACCGAAACGAGCTAAATCACAGCACATCGGTATTACATGTGGTCCTCTGATACGCGTCAAAACTTTTTCTCTTATAACTGCGCGAAAACCATGTATTCGTGCTTAATACAACGAAACAAGCTGTTTTAGACCGAAACGAGCTATATCACAACACATCGGATTTACAAGTGTTCCTCTGATACGCGTCAAAACTTTTTCTCTTATAACTGCGCGAAAAGCTTGTATTCGTGCTTAATACAACGAAACAAGCTGTTTTAGACCGAAACGAGCTAAATCACAACACATCGGTTTTACAAGTGTTCCTCTGATACGCGTCAAAACTTTTTCTCTTATAACTGCGCGAAAAGCATGTATTCGTGCTTAATACAACGAAAGAAGCTGTTTTAGACCGAAACGAGCGAAATCACAACACATCGGTTTTACAAGTGTTCCTCTGATACGCGTCAAAACTTTTTCTATTATAACTGCGCGAAAAGCATGTATTCGTGCTTAATACAACGAAACAAGCTGTTTTAGACCGAAACGAGCTAAATCACAACACATCGGTTTTACAAGTGTTCCTCTGATACGCGTCAAAACTTTTTCTCTTATAACTGCGCGAAAAGCATGTATTCGTGCTTAATACAACGAAACAAGCTGTTTTAGACCGAAACGAGCTAAATCACCACACATCGGTTTTACAAGTGTTCCTCTGATACGCGTCAAAACGTTTTCTCTTATAACTGCGCGAAAAGCATGTATTCGTGCTTAATACAACGAAACAAGCTGTTTTAGACCGAAACGAGCTATATCACAACACATCGGTTTTACAAGTGTTCCTCTGATACGCGTCAAAACGTTTTCTCTTATAACTGCGCGAAAAGCATGTATTCGTGCTTAATACAACGAAACAAGCTGTTTTAGACCGAAACGAGCTATATCACAACACATCGGTTTTACAAGTGTTCCTCTGATACGCGTCAAAACTTTTTCACTTATAACTGCGCGAAAAGCATGTATCCGTGCTTAATACAACGAAACAAGCTGTTTTAGACCGAAACGAGCTAAATCACAACACATCGGTTTTACAAGTGTTCCTCTGATACGCGACAAAACTTTTTCTCTTATAACTGCGCGAAAAGCCTGTATTCGTGCTTAATACAACGAAACAAGCTGTTTTAGGCCAAGATGAGCTAAATCTGAACACATCGGTTTTACAAGTGTCCCTGTGACACGCGTCAAAACTTTTTCTCTTATAACTGCGCGAAAAGCATGTATTCTTGCCTAATACAACGAAACAAGCTGTTTTAGACCGAAACGAGCTAAATCACAACACATCGGTTTTACAAGTGTTCCTTTGATACGCGTCAAAACTTTTTCTCTTATAACTGCGCGAAAAGCTTGTATTCGTGCCTAATACAACGAAACAAGCTGTTTTAGACCGAAACGAGCTTAATCACAACACATCAGTTTTACGTGTTCCTCTGATACGCGTCAAAACTTTTTCTCTTATAACTGCGCGAAAAGCATGTATTCGTGCTTAATACAACGAATCAAGCTGTTTTAGACCGAAACGAGCTATATCACAACACATCGGCTTTACAAGTGTCCCTCTGATACGCGTCAAAACATTTTCTCTTATAACTGCGCGAAAAGCATGTATTCATGCCTAATACAACGAAACAAGCTGTTTTAGACCGAAAAGAGCTAAATCACAACACATCGGTTTTACAAGTTTTCCTCGGATACGCGTCAAAACTTTTTCTCTTATAACTGCGCGAAAAGCTTGTATTCGTGCTTCCTACAACGAAACAAGCTGTTTTAGACCGAAACGAGCTATATCACAACACATCGGCTTTACAAGTGTCCCTCTGATACGCGTCAAAACATTTTCTCTTATAACTGCGCGAAAAGCATGTATTCATGCTTAATACAACGAAACAAGCTGTTTTAGACCGAAAAGAGCTAAATCACAACACATCGGTTTTACAAGTGTTCCTCTGATACGCGTCAAAACTTTTTCTCTTATAACTGCGCGAAAAGCATGTATTCTTGCTTAATACAACGAAACAAGCTGTGTTAGACCGAAATGAGCTATATCACAGCACATCGTTTTTACGTGTTCCTCTGATACGCGTCAAAACTTTTTCACTTATAACTGCGCGAAAAGCATGTATTCGTGCTTAATACAACGAAACAAGTTGTTTTAGACCGAAACGAGCTAAATCACAACACATCGGTTTTACAAATGTTCCTCTGATACGCGACAAAACTTTTTCTCTTATAACTGCGCGAAAAGCCTGTATTCGTGCTTAATACAACGAAACAAGCTGTTTTAGGCCAAGATGAGCTAAATCTGAACACATCGGTTTTACAAGTGTCCCTGTGACACGCGTCAAAACTTTTTTTCTTATAACTGCGCGAAAAGCATGTATTCTTGCTTAATACAACGAAACAAGCTGTTGTTTTAGACCGAAACGAGCTAAATCACAACACATCGGTTTTACAAGTGTTCCTCTGATACGCGTCAAAACTTTTTCGCTTATAACTGCGCGAAAAGCTTGTATTGGTGCCTAATACAACGAAACAAGCTGTTTTAGACCGAAACGAGCTTAATCACAACACATCGGCTTTACAAGTGTTCCTCTGATACGCGTCAAAACATGTTCTCTTATAACTGCGCGAAAAGCATGTATTCGTGCTTAATACAACGAAACAAGCTGTTTTAGACCGAAACGAGCTAAATCACAACACATCGGTTTTACAAGTGTTCCTCTGATACGTGTCAAAACTTTTTCTCTTATAACTGCGCGAAAAGCATGTATTCTTGCTTAATACAACGAAACAAGCTGTTTTAGACCGAAACGAGCTATATCACAACACATCGGTTTTACAAGTGTTCCTCTGATACGCGTCAAAACGTTTTCTCTTATAACTGCGCGAAAAGCTTGTAATCGTGCTTAATACAACAAAACAAGCTGTTTTAGACCGAAACGAGCTAAATCACAGCACATCGGTATTACATGTGGTCCTCTGATACGCGTCAAAACTTTTTCTCTTATAACTGCGCGAAAACCATGTATTCGTGCTTAATACAACGAAACAAGCTGTTTTAGACCGAAACGAGCTATATCACAACACATCGGATTTACAAGTTTTCCTCTGATACGCGTCAAAACTTTTTCTCTTATAACTGCGCGAAAAGCTTGTATTCGTGCTTAATACAACGAAACAAGCTGTTTTAGACCGAAACGAGCTAAATCACAACACATCGGTTTTACAAGTGTTCCTCTGATACGCGTCAAAACTTTTTCTCTTATAACTGCGCGAAAAGCATGTATTCGTGCTTAATACAACGAAAGAAGCTGTTTTAGACCGAAACGAGCGAAATCACAACACATCGGTTTTACAAGTGTTCCTCTGATACGCGTCAAAACTTTTTCCATTATAACTGCGCGAAAAGCATGTATTCGTGCTTAATACAACGAAACAAGCTGTTTTAGACCGAAACGAGCTAAATCACAACACATCGGTTTTACAAGTGTTCCTCTGATACGCGTCAAAACTTTTTCTCTTATAACTGCGCGAAAAGCATGTATTCGTGCTTAATACAACGAAACAAGCTGTTTTAGACCGAAACGAGCTAAATCACCACACATCGGTTTTACAAGTGTTCCTCTGATACGCGTCAAAACGTTTTCTCTTATAACTGCGCGAAAAGCATGTATTCGTGCTTAATACAACGAAACAAGCTGTTTTAGACCGAAACGAGCTATATCACAACACATCGGTTTTACAAGTGTTCCTCTGATACGCGTCAAAACTTTTTCACTTTTAACTGCGCGAAAAGCATGTATCCGTGCTTAATACAACGAAACAAGCTGTTTTAGACCGAAACGAGCTAAATCACAACACATCGGTTTTACAAGTGTTCCTCTGATACGCGACAAAACTTTTTCTCTTATAACTGCGCGAAAAGCCTGTATTCGTGCTTAATACAACGAAACAAGCTGTTTTAGGCCAAGATGAGCTAAATCTGAACACATCGGTTTTACAAGTGTCCCTGTGACACGCGTCAAAACTTTTTCTCTTATAACTGCGCGAAAAGCATGTATTCTTGCCTAATACAACGAAACAAGCTGTTTTAGACCGAAACGAGCTAAATCACAACACATCGGTTTTACAAGTGTTCCTTTGATACGCGTCAAAACTTTTTCTCTTATAACTGCGCGAAAAGCTTGTATTCGTGCCTAATACAACGAAACAAGCTGTTTTAGACCGAAACGAGCTTAATCACAACACATCAGTTTTACGTGTTCCTCTGATACGCGTCAAAACTTTTTCTCTTATAACTGCGCGAAAAGCATGTATTCGTGCTTAATACAACGAATCAAGCTGTTTTAGACCGAAACGAGCTATATCACAACACATCGGCTTTACAAGTGTCCCTCTGATACGCGTCAAAACATTTTCTCTTATAACTGCGCGAAAAGCATGTATTCATGCCTAATACAACGAAACAAGCTGTTTTAGACCGAAAAGAGCTAAATCACCACACATCGGTTTTACAAGTGTTCCTCTGATACGCGTCAAAACGTTTTCTCTTATAACTGCGCGAAAAGCATGTATTCGTGCTTAATACAACGAAACAAGCTGTTTTAGACCGAAACGAGCTATATCACAACACATCGGTTTTACAAGTGTTCCTCTGATACGCGTCAAAACTTTTTCACTTATAACTGCGCGAAAAGCATGTATCCGTGCTTAATACAACGAAACAAGCTGTTTTAGACCGAAACGAGCTAAATCACAACACATCGGTTTTACAAGTGTTCCTCTGATACGCGACAAAACTTTTTCTCTTATAACTGCGCGAAAAGCCTGTATTCGTGCTTAATACAACGAAACAAGCTGTTTTAGGCCAAGATGAGCTAAATCTGAACACATCGGTTTTACAAGTGTCCCTGTGACACGCGTCAAAACTTTTTCTCTTATAACTGCGCGAAAAGCATGTATTCTTGCCTAATACAACGAAACAAGCTGTTTTAGACCGAAACGAGCTAAATCACAACACATCGGTTTTACAAGTGTTCCTTTGATACGCGTCAAAACTTTTTCTCTTATAACTGCGCGAAAAGCTTGTATTCGTGCCTAATACAACGAAACAAGCTGTTTTAGACCGAAACGAGCTTAATCACAACACATCAGTTTTACGTGTTCCTCTGATACGCGTCAAAACTTTTTCTCTTATAACTGCGCGAAAAGCATGTATTCGTGCTTAATACAACGAATCAAGCTGTTTTAGACCGAAACGAGCTATATCACAACACATCGGCTTTACAAGTGTCCCTCTGATACGCGTCAAAACTTTTTCTCCTATAACTGCGCGAAAAGCATGTATTCATGCTTAATACAACGAAACAAGCTGTGTTAGACCGAAATGAGCTATATCACAACACATCGTTTTTACGTGTTCCTCTGATACGCGTCAAAACGTTTTCTCTTATAACTCCGCGAAAAGCATGTATTCTTTCTTGCTTGATACAACGAAACAAGCTGTTTTAGACCGAAACGAGCTAAATCACCACACATCGGTTTTACAAGTGTTCCTCTGATACGCGTCAAAACTTTTTCTCTTATAACTGCGCGAAAAGCATGTATTCTTGCTTAATACAACGAAACACGCTGTTTTAGACCGAAACGAGCTATATCACAACACATCGGTTTTACAAGTGTTCCTCTGATACGCGTCAAAACTTTTTCTCTTATAACTGCGCGAAAAGCATGTATTCGTGCTTAATACAACGAAACAAGCTGTTTTAGACCGAAACGAGCTAAATCACAACACATCGGTTTTACGTGTTCTTCTGATACGCGTCAAAACTTTTTCTCTTATAACTGCGCGAAAAGCATGTATTCGTGCTTAATACAACGAAACAAGCTGTTTTAGAGCGAAACGAGCTAAATCACAACACATCGGTTTTACAAGTGTCTGTGATACGCGTCAAAACTTTTTCTCTTATAACTGCGCGAAAAGCCTGTATTCTTGCCTAATAGAACGAAACAAGCTGTTTTAGACCGAGATGAGCTAAATCTGAACACATCGGTTTTACAAGTGTCCCTGTGACACGCGTCAAAACTTTTTCTCTTATAACTGCGCGAAAAGCATGTATTCGTGCTTAATACAACGAAACAAGCTGTTTTAGACCGAAACGAGCTAAATCACCACACATCGGTTTTACAAGTGTTCCTCTGATACGCGTCAAAACGTTTTCTCTTATAACTGCGCGAAAAGCATGTATTCGTGCTTAATACAACGAAACAAGCTGTTTTAGACCGAAACGAGCTATATCACAACACATCGGTTTTACAAGTGTTCCTCTGATACGCGTCAAAACTTTTTCACTTATAACTGCGCGAAAAGCATGTATCCGTGCTTAATACAACGAAACAAGCTGTTTTAGACCGAAACGAGCTAAATCACAACACATCGGTTTTACAAGTGTTCCTCTGATACGCGACAAAACTTTTTCTCTTATAACTGCGCGAAAAGCCTGTATTCGTGCTTTATACAACGAAACAAGCTGTTTTAGGCCAAGATGAGCTAAATCTGAACACATCGGTTTCACAAGTGTCCCTGTGACACGCGTCAAAACTTTTTCTCTTATAACTGCGCGAAAAGCATGTATTCTTGCCTAATACAACGAAACAAGCTGTTTTAGACCGAAACGAGCTAAATCACAACACATCGGTTTTACAAGTGTTCCTTTGATACGCGTCAAAACTTTTTCTCTTATAACTGCGCGAAAAGCTTGTATTCCTGCCTAATACAACGAAACAAGCTGTTTTAGACCGAAACGAGCTTAATCACAACACATCGGTTTTACAAGTGTTCCTCTGATACGCGTCAAAACTTTTTCTCTTATAACTGCGCGAAAAGCATGTATTCTTGCTTAATACAACGAAACAAGCTGTTTTAGACCGAAACGACCTATATCGCAACACATCGGTTTTACAAGTGTTCCTCTGATACGCGTCAAAACTTTTTCTCTTATAACTGCGCGAAAAGCATGTATTCGTGCTTAATACAACGAAACAAGCTGTTTTAGAGCGAAACGAGCTAAATCACAACACATCGGTTTTACAAGTGTCTGTGATACGCGTCAAAACTTATTCTCTTATAACTGCGCGAAAAGCCTGTATTCTTGCCTAATAGAACGAAACAAGCTGTTTTAGACCGAGATGAGCTAAATCTGAACACATCGGTTTTACAAGTGTCCCTGTGACACGCGTCAAAACTTTTTCTCTTATAACTGCGCGAAAAGCATGTATTCTTGCTTAATACAACGAAACAAGCTGTTTTAGACCGAAACGAGCTAAATCACAACACATCGGTTTTACAAGTGTTCCTCTGATACGCGTCAAAACGTTTTCTCTTATAACTGCGCGAAAAGCTTGTATTCGTGCTTAATACAACAAAACAAGCTGTTTTAGACCGAAACGAGCTAAATCACAGCACATCGGTATTACATGTGGTCCTCTGATACGCGTCAAAACTTTTTCTCTTATAACTGCGCGAAAACCATGTATTCGTGCTTAATACAACGAAACAAGCTGTTTTAGACCGAAACGAGCTATATCACAACACATCGGATTTACAAGTTTTCCTCTGATACGCGTCAAAACTTTTTCTCTTATAACTGCGCGAAAAGCTTGTATTCGTGCTTAATACAACGAAACAAGCTGTTTTAGACCGAAACGAGCTAAATCACAACACATCGGTTTTACAAGTGTTCCTCTGATACTCGTCAAAACTTTTTCTCTTATAACTGCGCGAAAAGCATGTATTCGTGCTTAATACAACGAAAGAAGCTGTTTTAGACCGAAACGAGCGAAATCACAACACATCGGTTTTACAAGTGTTCCTCTGATACGCGTCAAAACTTTTTCTATTATAACTGCGCGAAAAGCATGTATTCGTGCTTAATACAACGAAACAAGCTGTTTTAGACCGAAACGAGCTAAATCACAACACATCGGTTTTACAAGTGTTCCTCTGATACGCGTCAAAACTTTTTCTCTTATAACTGCGCGAAAAGCATGTATTCGTGCTTAATACAACGAAACAAGCTAATTTAGACCGAAACGAGCTAAATCACCACACATCGGTTTTACAAGTGTTCCTCTGATACGCGTCAAAACGTTTTCTCTTATAACTGCGCGAAAAGCATGTATTCGTGCTTAATACAACGAAACAAGCTGTTTTAGACCGAAACGAGCTATATCACAACACATCGGTTTTACAAGTGTTCCTCTGATACGCGTCAAAACTTTTTCACTTATAACTGCGCGAAAAGCATGTATCCGTGCTTAATACAACGAAACAAGCTGTTTTAGACCGAAACGAGCTAAATCACAACACATCGGTTTTACAAGTGTTCCTCTGATACGCGACAAAACTTTTTCTCTTATAACTGCGCGAAAAGCCTGTATTCGTGCTTAATACAACGAAACAAGCTGTTTTAGGCCAAGATGAGCTAAATCTGAACACATCGGTTTTACAAGTGTCCCTGTGACACGCGTCAAAACTTTTTCTCTTATAACTGCGCGAAAAGCATGTATTCTTGCCTAATACAACGAAACAAGCTGTTTTTGACCGAAACGAGCTAAATCACAACACATCGGTTTTACAAGTGTTCCTTTGATACGCGTCAAAACTTTTTCTCTTATAACTGCGCGAAAAGCTTGTATTCGTGCCTAATACAACGAAACAAGCTGTTTTAGACCGAAACGAGCTTAATCACAACACATCAGTTTTACGTGTTCCTCTGATACGCGTCAAAACTTTTTCTCTTATAACTGCGCGAAAAGCATGTATTCGTGCTTAATACAACGAATCAAGCTGTTTTAGACCGAAACGAGCTATATCACAACACATCGGCTTTACAAGTGTCCCTCTGATACGCGTCAAAACATTTTCTCTTATAACTGCGCGAAAAGCATGTATTCATGCCTAATACAACGAAACAAGCTGTTTTAGACCGAAAAGAGCTAAATCACAACACATCGGTTTTACAAGTGTTCCTCTGATACGCGTCAAAACTTTTTCTCTTATAACTGCGCGAAAAGCATGTATTCATGAATAATACAACGAAACAAGCTGTGTTAGACCGAAATGAGCTATATCACAACACATCGTTTTTACGTGTTCCTCTGATACGCGTCAAAACGTTTTCTCTTATAACTCCGCGAAAAGCATGTATTCTTGCTTGATACAACGAAACAAGCTGTTTTAGACCGAAACGAGCTAAATCACCACACATCGGTTTTACAAGTGTTCCTCTGATACGCGTCAAAACTTTTTCTCTTATAACTGCGCGAAAAGCATGTATTCTTGCTTAATACAACGAAACACGCTGTTTTAGACCGAAACGAGCTATATCACAACACATCGGTTTTACAAGTGTTCCTCTGATACGCGTCAAAACTTTTTCTCTTTAACTGCGCGAAAAGCATGTATTCGTGCTTAATACAACGAAACAAGCTGTTTTAGACCGAAACGAGCTAAATCACAACACATCGGTTTTACGTGTTCCTCTGATACGCGTCAAAACTTTTTCTCTTATAACTCCGCGAAAAGCATGTATTCGTGCTTAATACAACGAAACAAGCTGTTTTAGAGCGAAACGAGCTAAATCACAACACATCGGTTTTACAAGTGTCTGTGATACGCGTCAAAACTTTTTCTCTTATAACTGCGCGAAAAGCCTGTATTCTTGCCTAATAGAACGAAACAAGCTGTTTTAGACCGAGATGAGCTAAATCTGAACACATCGGTTTTACAAGTGTCCCTCTGATACGCGTCAAAACATTTTCTCTTATAACTGCGCGAAAAGCATGTATTCATGCTTGATACAACGAAACAAGCTGTTTTAGACCGAAACGAGCTAAATCACAACACATCGGTTTTACAAGTGTTCCTCTGATACGCGTCAATACATTTTCTCTTATAACTGCGCGAAAAGCATGTATTCATGCTTAATACAACGAAACAAGCTGTTTTAGACGGAAACGAGCTAAATCACCACACATCGGTTTTACAAGTGTTCCTCTGATACGCGTCAAAACGTTTTCTCTTATAACAGCGCGAAAAGCTTGGATTCGTGCTTAATACAACGAAACAAGCTGTTTTAGACCGAAACGAGCTAAATCACAGCACATCGGTATTACAAGTGTTCCTCTGATACGGGTCAAAACTTTTTCTCTTATAACTGCGCGAAAACCATGTATTCGTGCTTAATACAACGAAACAAGCTGTTTTAGACCGAAACGAGCTATATCACAACACATCGGATTTACAAGTGTTCCGCTGATACACGTCAAAACTTTTTCTCTTATAACTGCGCGAAAAGCATGTATTCGTGCTTAATACAACGAAACAAGCTGTTTTAGACCGAAACGAGCTAAATCACAACACATCGGTTTTACAAGTGTTCCTCTGATACGCGTCAAATCTTTTTCTCTTATAACTGCGCGAAAAGCATGTATTCGTGCTTAATACAACAAAACAAGCTGTTTTAGACCGAAACGAGCTAAATCACAGCACATCGGTATTACAAGTGTTCCTCTGATACGCGTCAAAACGTTTTCTCTTATAACTGCGCGAAAAGCATGTATTCTTGCTTAATACAACGAAACAAGCTGTTTTAGACCGAAACGAGCTAAATCTGAACACATCGGTTTTACAAGTGTCCCTGTGACACACGTCAAAACTTTTTCTCTTATAACTGCGCGAAAAACATGTATTCTTGCTTAATACAACGAAACAAGCTGTTTTAGACCGAAACGAGCTTAATCACAACACATCAGTTTTACGTGTTCCTTTGATACGCGTCAAAACTTTTTCTCTTATAACTGCGCGAAAAGCATGTATTCGTGCTTAATACAACGAAACAAGCTGTTTTAGACCGAAACGAGCTATATCACAACACATCGGCTTTACAAGTGTTCCTCTGATACGCGTCAAAACATTTTCTCTTATAACTGCGCGAAAAGCATGTATTCATGCTTAATACAACGAAACAAGCTGTTTTAGACCGAAACGAGCTAAATCACAACACATCGGTTTTACAAGTGTTCCTCTGATACGCGTCAAAACTTTTTCTCTTATAACTGCGCGAAAAACATGTATTCTTGCTTAATACAACGAAACAAGCTGTTTTAGACCGAAACGAGCTTAATCACAACACATCAGTTTTACGTGTTCCTTTGATACGCGTCAAAACTTTTTCTCTTATAACTGCGCGAAAAGCATGTATTCGTGCTTAATACAACGAAACAAGCTGTTTTAGACCGAAACGAGCTAAATCACAACACATCGGTTTTACAAGTGTTCCTCTCATACGCGTCAAAACTTTTTCTCTTATAACTGCGCGAAAAGCATGTATTCTTGCTTAATACAACGAAACAAGCTGTTTTAGACCGAAACGAGCTAAATTACCACACATCGGTTTCACAAGTGTTCCTCTGATACGCGTCAAAACGTTTTCTCTTATAACTCCGCGAAAAGCAAGTATTCTTGCTTGATACAACGAAACAAGCTGTTTTAGACCGAAACGAGCTAAATCACCACACATCGGTTTTACAAGTGTTCCTCTGATACGCGTCAAAACGTTTTCTCTTATAACTGCGCGAAAAGCTTGGATTCGCGCTTAATACAACGAAACAAGCTGTTTTAGACCGAAACGAGCTAAATCATAGCACATCGGTATTACAAGTGTTCCTCTGATACGCGTCAAAACTTTTTCTCTCATAACTGCGCGAAAACCATGTATTCGTGCTTAATACAACGAAACAAGCTGTTTTAGACCGAAACGAGCTATATCACAACACATCGGTTTTACGTGTTCCTCTGATACGCGTCAAAACGTTTTCTCTTATAACTGCGCGAAAAGCTTGTATTCGTGCTTAATACAACGAAACAAGCTGTTTTAGACCGAAACGAGCTAAATCACAGCACATCGGTATTACAAGTGGTCCTCTGATACGCGTCAAAACTTTTTCTCTTATAACTGCGCGAAAAGCTTGTATTCGTGCTTAATACAACGAAACAAGCTGTTTTAGACCGAAACGAGCTAAATCACAACACATCGGTTTTACAAGTGTTCCTCTGATACGCGTCAAAACTTTTTCTCTTATAACTGCGCGAAAAGCATGTATTCGTGCTTAATACAACGAAACAAGCTGTTTTAGACCGAAACGAGCGAAATCACAACACATCGGTTTTACAAGTGTTCCTCTGATACGCGTCAAAACTTTTTCTATTATAACTGCGCGAAAAGCATGTATTCGTGCTTAATACAACGAAACAAGCTGTTTTAGACCGAAACGAGCGAAATCACAACACATCGGTTTTACAAGTGTTCCTCTGATACGCGTCAAAACTTTTTCTCTTATAACTGCGCGAAAAGCATGTATTCGTGCTTAATACAACGAAACAAGCTGTTTTAGACCGAAACGAGCTATATCACAACACATCGATTTTACAAGTGTTCCTCTGATACGCGTCAAAACATTTTCTTTTATAACTGCGCGAAAAGCATGATTTCTTGCTTGATACAACGAAACAAGCTGTTTTAGACCGAAACGAGCTAAATCACAACACATCGGTTTTACAAGTGTTCCTCTGATACGCGTCAATACATTTTCTCTTATAACTGCGCGAAAAGCATGTATTCATGCTTAATACAACGAAACAAGCTGTTTTAGACGGAAACGAGCTAAATCACCACACATCGGTTTTACAAGTGTTCCTCTGATACGCGTCAAAACGTTTTCTCTTATAACAGCGCGAAAAGCTTGGATTCGTGCTTAATACAACGAAACAAGCTGTTTTAGACCGAAACGAGCTAAATCACAGCACATCGGTATTACAAGTGTTCCTCTGATACGGGTCAAAACTTTTTCTCTTATAACTGCGCGAAAACCATGTATTCGTGCTTAATACAACGAAACAAGCTGTTTTAGACCGAAACGAGCTATATCACAACACATCGGATTTACAAGTGTTCCGCTGATACACGTCAAAACTTTTTCTCTTATAACTGCGCGAAAAGCATGTATTCGTGCTTAATACAACGAAACAAGCTGTTTTAGACCGAAACGAGCTAAATCACAACACATCGGTTTTACAAGTGTTCCTCTGATACGCGTCAAATCTTTTTCTCTTATAACTGCGCGAAAAGCATGTATTCGTGCTTAATACAACAAAACAAGCTGTTTTAGACCGAAACGAGCTAAATCACAGCACATCGGTATTACAAGTGTTCCTCTGATACGCGTCAAAACGTTTTCTCTTATAACTGCGCGAAAAGCATGTATTCTTGCTTAATACAACGAAACAAGCTGTTTTAGACCGAAACGAGCTAAATCTGAACACATCGGTTTTACAAGTGTCCCTGTGACACGCGTCAAAACTTTTTCTCTTATAACTGCGCGAAAAACATGTATTCTTGCTTAATACAACGAAACAAGCTGTTTTAGACCGAAACGAGCTTAATCACAACACATCAGTTTTACGTGTTCCTTTGATACGCGTCAAAACTTTTTCTCTTATAACTGCGCGAAAAGCATGTATTCGTGCTTAATACAACGAAACAAGCTGTTTTAGACCGAAACGAGCTATATCACAACACATCGGCTTTACAAGTGTTCCTCTGATACGCGTCAAAACATTTTCTCTTATAACTGCGCGAAAAGCATGTATTCATGCTTAATACAACGAAACAAGCTGTTTTAGACCGAAACGAGCTAAATCACAACACATCGGTTTTACAAGTGTTCCTCTGATACGCGTCAAAACTTTTTCTCTTATAACTGCGCGAAAAACATGTATTCTTGCTTAATACAACGAAACAAGCTGTTTTAGACCGAAACGAGCTTAATCACAACACATCAGTTTTACGTGTTCCTTTGATACGCGTCAAAACTTTTTCTCTTATAACTGCGCGAAAAGCATGTATTCGTGCTTAATACAACGAAACAAGCTGTTTTAGACCGAAACGAGCTAAATCACAACACATCGGTTTTACAAGTGTTCCTCTCATACGCGTCAAAACTTTTTCTCTTATAACTGCGCGAAAAGCATGTATTCTTGCTTAATACAACGAAACAAGCTGTTTTAGACCGAAACGAGCTAAATTACCACACATCGGTTTCACAAGTGTTCCTCTGATACGCGTCAAAACGTTTTCTCTTATAACTCCGCGAAAAGCAAGTATTCTTGCTTGATACAACGAAACAAGCTGTTTTAGACCGAAACGAGCTAAATCACCACACATCGGTTTTACAAGTGTTCCTCTGATACGCGTCAAAACGTTTTCTCTTATAACTGCGCGAAAAGCTTGGATTCGCGCTTAATACAACGAAACAAGCTGTTTTAGACCGAAACGAGCTAAATCATAGCACATCGGTATTACAAGTGTTCCTCTGATACGCGTCAAAACTTTTTCTCTCATAACTGCGCGAAAACCATGTATTCGTGCTTAATACAACGAAACAAGCTGTTTTAGACCGAAACGAGCTATATCACAACACATCGGTTTTACGTGTTCCTCTGATACGCGTCAAAACGTTTTCTCTTATAACTGCGCGAAAAGCTTGTATTCGTGCTTAATACAACGAAACAAGCTGTTTTAGACCGAAACGAGCTAAATCACAGCACATCGGTATTACAAGTGGTCCTCTGATACGCGTCAAAACTTTTTCTCTTATAACTGCGCGAAAAGCTTGTATTCGTGCTTAATACAACGAAACAAGCTGTTTTAGACCGAAACGAGCTAAATCACAACACATCGGTTTTACAAGTGTTCCTCTGATACGCGTCAAAACTTTTTCTCTTATAACTGCGCGAAAAGCATGTATTCGTGCTTAATACAACGAAACAAGCTGTTTTAGACCGAAACGAGCGAAATCACAACACATCGGTTTTACAAGTGTTCCTCTGATACGCGTCAAAACTTTTTCTATTATAACTGCGCGAAAAGCATGTATTCGTGCTTAATACAACGAAACAAGCTGTTTTAGACCGAAACGAGCGAAATCACAACACATCGGTTTTACAAGTGTTCCTCTGATACGCGTCAAAACTTTTTCTCTTATAACTGCGCGAAAAGCATGTATTCGTGCTTAATACAACGAAACAAGCTGTTTTAGACCGAAACGAGCTATATCACAACACATCGATTTTACAAGTGTTCCTCTGATACGCGTCAAAACATTTTCTTTTATAACTGCGCGAAAAGCATGATTTCTTGCTTAATACAACGAAGCAAGCTGTTTTAGACCGAAACGAGCTAAATCACAACACATCGGTTTTACAAGTGTTCCTTTGATACGCGTCAAAACTTTTTCTCTTATAACTGCGCGAAAAGCTTGTATTCGTGCCTAATATAACGAAACAAGCTGTTTTAGACCGAAACGAGCTTAATCACAACACATCAGTTTTACGTGTTCCTCTGATACGCGTCAAAACTTTTTCTCTTATAACTGCGCGAAAAGCATGTATTCGTGCTTAATACAACGAAACAAGCTGTTTTAGACCGAAACGAGCTATATCACAACACATCGGCTTTACAAGTGTCCCTCTGATACGCGTCAAAACATTTTCTCTTATAACTGCGCGAAAAGCATGTATTCATGCCTAATACAACGAAACAAGCTGTTTTAGACCGAAAAGAGCTAAATCACAACACATCGGTTTTACAAGTGTTCCTCTGATACGCGTCAAAACTTTTTCTCTTATAACTGCGCGAAAAGCATGTATTCTTGCTTAATACAACGAAACAAGCTGTGTTAGACCGAAATGAGCTATATCACAACACATCGTTTTTACGTGTTCCTCTGATCCGCGTCAAAACGTTTTCTCTTATAACTCCGCGAAAAGCATGTATTCTTGCTTGATACAACGAAACAAGCTGTTTTAGACCGAAACGAGCTAAATCACCACACATCGGTTTTACAAGTGTTCCTCTGATACGCGTCAAAACTTTTTCTCTTATAACTGCGCGAAAAGCATGTATTCTTGCTTAATACAACGAAACAAGCTGTTTTAGACCGAAACGAGCTATATCACAACACATCGGTTTTACAAGTGTTCCTCTGATACGCGTCAAAACTTTTTCTCTTATAACTGCGCGAAAAGCATGTATTCTTGCTTAATACAACGAAACAAGCTGTTTTAGACCGAAACGAGCTAAATCACAACACATCGGTTTTACGTGTTCCTCTGATACGCGTCAAAACTTTTTCTCTTATAACTGCGCGAAAAGCATGTATTCGTGCTTAATACAACGAAACAAGCTGTTTTAGAGCGAAACGAGCTAAATCACAACACATCGGTTTTACAAGTGTCTGTGATACGCGTCAAAACTTTTTCTCTTATAACTACGCGAAAAGCCTGTATTCTTGCCTAATAGAACGAAACAAGCTGTTTTAGACCGAGATGAGCTAAATCTGAACACATCGGTTTTACAAGTGTCCCTTTGACACGCGTCAAAACTTTTTCTCTTATAACTGCGCGAAAAGCATGTATTCTTGCTTAATACAACGAAACAAGCTGTTTTAGACCGAAACGAGCTAAATCACAACACATCGGTTTTACAAGTGTTCCTCTGATACGCGTCAAAACTTTTTCTCTCATAACTGCGCGAAAAGCATGTATTCCTGCTTAATACAACGAAACAAGCTGTTTTAGACCGAAACGAGCTATATCACAACACATCGGCTTTACAAGTGTCCCTCTGATACGCGTCAAAACATTTTCTCTTATAACTGCGCGAAAAGCATGTATTCATGCTTAATACAACGAAACAAGCTGTTTTAGACCGAAAAGAGCTAAATCACAACACATCGGTTTTACAAGTGTTCCTCTGATACGCGTCAAAACTTTTTCTCTTATAACTGCGCGAAAAGCATGTATTCTTGCTTAATACAACGAAACAAGCTGTGTTAGACCGAAATGAGCTATATCACAGCACATCGTTTTTACGTGTTCCTCTGATACGCGTCAAAACTTTTTCACTTATAACTGCGCGAAAAGCATGTATTCGTGCTTAATACAACGAAACAAGTTGTTTTAGACCGAAACGAGCTAAATCACAACACATCGGTTTTACAAATGTTCCTTTGATACGCGACAAAACTTTTTCTCTTATAACTGCGCGAAAAGCCTGTATTCGTGCTTAATACAACGAAACAAGCTGTTTTAGGCCAAGATGAGCTAAATCTGAACACATCGGTTTTACAAGTGTCCCTGTGACACGCGTCAAAACTTTTTTTCTTATAACTGCGCGAAAAGCATGTATTCTTGCTTAATACAACGAAACAAGCTGTTGTTTTAGACCGAAACGAGCTAAATCACAACACATCGGTTTTACAAGTGTTCCTCTGATACGCGTCAAAACTTTTTCGCTTATAACTGCGCGAAAAGCTTGTATTGGTGCCTAATACAACGAAACAAGCTGTTTTAGACCGAAACGAGCTTAATCACAACACATCGGCTTTACAAGTGTTCCTCTGATACGCGTCAAAACATGTTCTCTTATAACTGCGCGAAAAGCATGTATTCGTGCTTAATACAACGAAACAAGCTGTTTTAGACCGAAACGAGCTAAATCACAACACATCGGTTTTACAAGTGTTCCTCTGATACGTGTCAAAACTTTTTCTCTTATAACTGCGCGAAAAGCATGTATTCTTGCTTAATACAACGAAACAAGCTGTTTTAGACCGAAACGAGCTATATCACAACACATCGGTTTTACAAGTGTTCCTCTGATACGCGTCAAAACGTTTTCTCTTATAACTGCGCGAAAAGCTTGTATTCGTGCTTAATACAACAAAACAAGCTGTTTTAGACCGAAACGAGCTAAATCACAGCACATCGGTATTACATGTGGTCCTCTGATACGCGTCAAAACTTTTTCTCTTATAACTGCGCGAAAACCATGTATTCGTGCTTAATACAACGAAACAAGCTGTTTTAGACCGAAACGAGCTATATCACAACACATCGGATTTACAAGTTTTCCTCTGATACGCGTCAAAACTTTTTCTCTTATAACTGCGCGAAAAGCTTGTATTCGTGCTTAATACAACGAAACAAGCTGTTTTAGACCGAAACGAGCTAAATCACAACACATCGGTTTTACAAGTGTTCCTCTGATACGCGTCAAAACTTTTTCTCTTATAACTGCGCGAAAAGCATGTATTCGTGCTTAATACAACGAAAGAAGCTGTTTTAGACCGAAACGAGCGAAATCACAACACATCGGTTTTACAAGTGTTCCTCTGATACGCGTCAAAACTTTTTCTATTATAACTGCGCGAAAAGCATGTATTCGTGCTTAATACAACGAAACAAGCTGTTTTAGACCGAAACGAGCTAAATCACAACACATCGGTTTTACAAGTGTTCCTCTGATACGCGTCAAAACTTTTTCTCTTATAACTGCGCGAAAAGCATGTATTCGTGCTTAATACAACGAAACAAGCTGTTTTAGACCGAAACGAGCTAAATCACCACACATCGGTTTTACAAGTGTTCCTCTGATACGCGTCAAAACGTTTTCTCTTATAACTGCGCGAAAAGCATGTATTCGTGCCTAATACAACGAAACAAGCTGTTTTAGACCGAAACGAGCTATATCACAACACATCGGTTTTACAAGTGTTCCTCTGATACGCGTCAAAACTTTTTCACTTTTAACTGCGCGAAAAGCATGTATCCGTGCTTAATACAACGAAACAAGCTGTTTTAGACCGAAACGAGCTAAATCACAACACATCGGTTTTACAAGTGTTCCTCTGATACGCGACAAAACTTTTTCTCTTATAACTGCGCGAAAAGCCTGTATTCGTGCTTAATACAACGAAACAAGCTGTTTTAGGCCAAGATGAGCTAAATCTGAACACATCGGTTTTACAAGTGTCCCTGTGACACGCGTCAAAACTTTTTCTCTTATAACTGCGCGAAAAGCATGTATTCTTGCCTAATACAACGAAACAAGCTGTTTTAGACCGAAACGAGCTAAATCACAACACATCGGTTTTACAAGTGTTCCTTTGATACGCGTCAAAACTTTTTCTCTTATAACTGCGCGAAAAGCTTGTATTCGTGCCTAATACAACGAAACAAGCTGTTTTAGACCGAAACGAGCTTAATCACAACACATCAGTTTTACGTGTTCCTCTGATACGCGTCAAAACTTTTTCTCTTATAACTGCGCGAAAAGCATGTATTCGTGCTTAATACAACGAATCAAGCTGTTTTAGACCGAAACGAGCTATATCACAACACATCGGCTTTACAAGTGTCCCTCTGATACGCGTCAAAACATTTTCTCTTATAACTGCGCGAAAAGCTTGTATTCGTGCCTAATACAACGAAACAAGCTGTTTTAGACCGAAACGAGCTTAATCACAACACATCAGTTTTACGTGTTCCTCTGATACGCGTCAAAACTTTTTCTCTTATAACTGCGCGAAAAGCATGTATTCGTGCTTAATACAACGAATCAAGCTGTTTTAGACCGAAACGAGCTATATCACAACACATCGGCTTTACAAGTGTCCCTCTGATACGCGTCAAAACATTTTCTCTTATAACTGCGCGAAAAGCATGTATTCATGCCTAATACAACGAAACAAGCTGTTTTAGACCGAAAAGAGCTAAATCACAACACATCGGTTTTACAAGTGTTCCTCTGATACGCGTCAAAACTTTTTCGCTTATAACTGCGCGAAAAGCTTGTATTGGTGCCTAATACAACGAAACAAGCTGTTTTAGACCGAAACGAGCTTAATCACAACACATCGGCTTTACAAGTGTTCCTCTGATACGCGTCAAAACATGTTCTCTTATAACTGCGCGAAAAGCATGTATTCGTGCTTAATACAACGAAACAAGCTGTTTTAGACCGAAACGAGCTAAATCACAACACATCGGTTTTACAAGTGTTCCTCTGATACGTGTCAAAACTTTTTCTCTTATAACTGCGCGAAAAGCATGTATTCTTGCTTAATACAACGAAACAAGCTGTTTTAGACCGAAACGAGCTATATCACAACACATCGGTTTTACAAGTGTTCCTCTGATACGCGTCAAAACGTTTTCTCTTATAACTGCGCGAAAAGCTTGTATTCGTGCTTAATACAACAAAACAAGCTGTTTTAGACCGAAACGAGCTAAATCACAGCACATCGGTATTACATGTGGTCCTCTGATACGCGTCAAAACTTTTTCTCTTATAACTGCGCGAAAACCATGTATTCGTGCTTAATACAACGAAACAAGCTGTTTTAGACCGAAACGAGCTATATCACAACACATCGGATTTACAAGTTTTCCTCTGATACGCGTCAAAACTTTTTCTCTTATAACTGCGCGAAAAGCTTGTATTCGTGCTTAATACAACGAAACAAGCTGTTTTAGACCGAAACGAGCTAAATCACAACACATCGGTTTTACAAGTGTTCCTCTGATACGCGTCAAAACTTTTTCTCTTATAACTGCGCGAAAAGCATGTATTCGTGCTTAATACAACGAAAGAAGCTGTTTTAGACCGAAACGAGCGAAATCACAACACATCGGTTTTACAAGTGTTCCTCTGATACGCGTCAAAACTTTTTCTCTTATAACTGCGCGAAAAGCATGTATTCGTGCTTAATACAACGAAACAAGCTGTTTTAGACCGAAACGAGCTAAATCACCACACATCGGTTTTACAAGTGTTCCTCTGATACGCGTCAAAACGTTTTCTCTTATAACTGCGCGAAAAGCATGTATTCGTGCTTAATACAACGAAACAAGCTGTTTTAGACCGAAACGAGCTATATCACAACACATCGGTTTTACAAGTGTTCCTCTGATACGCGTCAAAACTTTTTCACTTTTAACTGCGCGAAAAGCATGTATCCGTGCTTAATACAACGAAACAAGCTGTTTTAGACCGAAACGAGCTAAATCACAACACATCGGTTTTACAAGTGTTCCTCTGATACGCGACAAAACTTTTTCTCTTATAACTGCGCGAAAAGCCTGTATTCGTGCTTAATACAACGAAACAAGCTGTTTTAGGCCAAGATGAGCTAAATCTGAACACATCGGTTTTACAAGTGTCCCTGTGACACGCGTCAAAACTTTTTCTCTTATCACTGCGCGAAAAGCATGTATTCTTGCCTAATACAACGAAACAAGCTGTTTTAGACCGAAACGAGCTAAATCACAACACATCGGTTTTACAAGTGTTCCTTTGATACGCGTCAAAACTTTTTCTCTTATAACTGCGCGAAAAGCTTGTATTCGTGCCTAATACAACGAAACAAGCTGTTTTAGACCGAAACGAGCTTAATCACAACACATCAGTTTTACGTGTTCCTCTGATACGCGTCAAAACTTTTTCTCTTATAACTGCGCGAAAAGCATGTATTCGTGCTTAATACAACGAATCAAGCTGTTTTAGACCGAAACGAGCTATATCACAACACATCGGCTTTACAAGTGTCCCTCTGATACGCGTCAAAACATTTTCTCTTATAACTGCGCGAAAAGCATGTATTCATGCCTAATACAACGAAACAAGCTGTTTTAGACCGAAAAGAGCTAAATCACCACACATCGGTTTTACAAGTGTTCCTCTGATACGCGTCAAAACGTTTTCTCTTATAACTGCGCGAAAAGCATGTATTCGTGCTTAATACAACGAAACAAGCTGTTTTAGACCGAAACGAGCTATATCACAACACATCGGTTTTACAAGTGTTCCTCTGATACGCGTCAAAACTTTTTCACTTATAACTGCGCGAAAAGCATGTATCCGTGCTTAATACAACGAAACAAGCTGTTTTAGACCGAAACGAGCTAAATCACAACACATCGGTTTTACAAGTGTTCCTCTGATACGCGACAAAACTTTTTCTCTTATAACTGCGCGAAAAGCCTGTATTCGTGCTTAATACAACGAAACAAGCTGTTTTAGGCCAAGATGAGCTAAATCTGAACACATCGGTTTTACAAGTGTCCCTGTGACACGCGTCAAAACTTTTTCTCTTATAACTGCGCGAAAAGCATGTATTCTTGCCTAATACAACGAAACAAGCTGTTTTAGACCGAAACGAGCTAAATCACAACACATCGGTTTTACAAGTGTTCCTTTGATACGCGTCAAAACTTTTTCTCTTATAACTGCGCGAAAAGCTTGTATTCGTGCCTAATACAACGAAACAAGCTGTTTTAGACCGAAACGAGCTTAATCACAACACATCAGTTTTACGTGTTCCTCTGATACGCGTCAAAACTTTTTCTCTTATAACTGCGCGAAAAGCATGTATTCGTGCTTAATACAACGAATCAAGCTGTTTTAGACCGAAACAAGCTATATCACAACACATCGGCTTTACAAGTGTCCCTCTGATACGCGTCAAAACATTTTCTCTTATAACTGCGCGAAAAGCATGTATTCATGCCTAATACAACGAAACAAGCTGTTTTAGACCGAAAAGAGCTAAATCACAACACATCGGTTTTACAAGTGTTCCTCTGATACGCGTCAAAACTTTTTCTCCTATAACTGCGCGAAAAGCATGTATTCATGCTTAATACAACGAAACAAGCTGTGTTAGACCGAAATGAGCTATATCACAACACATCGTTTTTACGTGTTCCTCTGATACGCGTCAAAACGTTTTCTCTTATAACTCCGCGAAAAGCATGTATTCTTGCTTGATACAACGAAACAAGCTGTTTTAGACCGAAACGAGCTAAATCACCACACATCGGTTTTACAAGTGTTCCTCTGATACGCGTCAAAACTTTTTCTCTTATAACTGCGCGAAAAGCATGTATTCTTGCTTAATACAACGAAACACGCTGTTTTAGACCGAAACGAGCTATATCACAACACATCGGTTTTACAAGTGTTCCTCTGATACGCGTCAAAACTTTTTCTCTTATAACTGCGCGAAAAGCATGTATTCGTGCTTAATACAACGAAACAAGCTGTTTTAGACCGAAACGAGCTAAATCACAACACATCGGTTTTACGTGTTCCTCTGATACGCGTCAAAACTTTTTCTCTTATAACTGCGCGAAAAGCATGTATTCGTGCTTAATACAACGAAACAAGCTGTTTTAGAGCGAAACGAGCTAAATCACAACACATCGGTTTTACAAGTGTCTGTGATACGCGTCAAAACTTTTTCTCTTATAACTGCGCGAAAAGCCTGTATTCTTGCCTAATAGAACGAAACAAGCTGTTTTAGACCGAGATGAGCTAAATCTGAACACATCGGTTTTACAAGTGTCCCTGTGACACGCGTCAAAACTTTTTCTCTTATAACTGCGCGAAAAGCATGTATTCGTGCCTAATACAACGAAACAAGCTGTTTTAGACCGAAACGAGCTAAATCACCACACATCGGTTTTACAAGTGTTCCTCTGATACGCGTCAAAACGTTTTCTCTTATAACTGCGCGAAAAGCATGTATTCGTGCTTAATACAACGAAACAAGCTGTTTTAGACCGAAACGAGCTATATCACAACACATCGGTTTTACAAGTGTTCCTCTGATACGCGTCAAAACTTTTTCACTTATAACTGCGCGAAAAGCATGTATCCGTGCTTAATACAACGAAACAAGCTGTTTTAGACCGAAACGAGCTAAATCACAACACATCGGTTTTACAAGTGTTCCTCTGATACGCGACAAAACTTTTTCTCTTATAACTGCGCGAAAAGCCTGTATTCGTGCTTTATACAACGAAACAAGCTGTTTTAGGCCAAGATGAGCTAAATCTGAACACATCGGTTTCACAAGTGTCCCTGTGACACGCGTCAAAACTTTTTCTCTTATAACTGCGCGAAAAGCATGTATTCTTGCCTAATACAACGAAACAAGCTGTTTTAGACCGAAACGAGCTAAATCACAACACATCGGTTTTACAAGTGTTCCTTTGATACGCGTCAAAACTTTTTCTCTTATAACTGCGCGAAAAGCTTGTATTCGTGCCTAATACAACGAAACAAGCTGTTTTAGACCGAAACGAGCTTAATCACAACACATCGGTTTTACAAGTGTTCCTCTGATACGCGTCAAAACTTTTTCTCTTATAACTGGCGCGAAAAGCATGTATTCGTGCTTAATACAACGAAACAAGCTGTTTTAGAGCGAAACGAGCTAAATCACAACACATCGGTTTACAAGTGTCTGTGATACGCGTCAAAACTTATTCTCTTATAACTGCGCGAAAAGCCTGTATTCTTGCCTAATAGAACGAAACAAGCTGTTTTAGACAGAGATGAGCTAAATCTGAACACATCGGTTTTACAAGTGTCCCTGTGACACGCGTCAAAACTTTTTCTCTTATAACTGCGCGAAAAGCATGTATTCTTGCTTAATACAACGAAACAAGCTGTTTTAGACCGAAACGAGCTAAATCACAACACATCGGTTTTACAAGTGTTCCTCTGATACGCGTCAAAACGTTTTCTCTTATAACTGCGCGAAAAGCTTGTATTCATGCTTAATACAACAAAACAAGCTGTTTTAGACCGAAACGAGCTAAATCACAGCACATCGGTATTACATGTGGTCCTCTGATACGCGTCAAAACTTTTTCTCTTATAACTGCGCGAAAACCATGTATTCGTGCTTAATACAACGAAACAAGCTGTTTTAGACCGAAACGAGCTATATCACAACACATCGGATTTACAAGTTTTCCTCTGATACGCGTCAAAACTTTTTCTCTTATAACTGCGCGAAAAGCTTGTATTCGTGCTTAATACAACGAAACAAGCTGTTTTAGACCGAAACGAGCTAAATCACAACACATCGGTTTTACAAGTGTTCCTCTGATACGCGTCAAAACTTTTTCTCTTATAACTGCGCGAAAAGCATGTATTCGTGCTTAATACAACGAAAGAAGCTGTTTTAGACCGAAACGAGCGAAATCACAACACATCGGTTTTACTAGTGTTCCTCTGATACGCGTCAAAACTTTTTCTATTATAACTGCGCGAAAAGCATGTATTCGTGCTTAATACAACGAAACAAGCTGTTTTAGACCGAAACGAGCTAAATCACAACACATCGGTTTTACAAGTGTTCCTCTGATACGCGTCAAAACTTTTTCTCTTATAACTGCGCGAAAAGCATGTATTCGTGCTTAATACAACGAAACAAGCTGTTTTAGACCGAAACGAGCTAAATCACCACACATCGGTTTTACAAGTGTTCCTCTGATACGCGTCAAAACGTTTTCTCTTATAACTGCGCGAAAAGCATGTATTCGTGCTTAATACAACGAAACAAGCTGTTTTAGACCGAAACGAGCTATATCACAACACATCGGTTTTACAAGTGTTCCTCTGATACGCGTCAAAACTTTTTCACTTATAACTGCGCGAAAAGCATGTATCCGTGCTTAATACAACGAAACAAGCTGTTTTAGACCGAAACGAGCTAAATCACAACACATCGGTTTTACAAGTGTTCCTCTGATACGCGACAAAACTTTTTCTCTTATAACTGCGCGAAAAGCCTGTATTCGTGCTTAATACAACGAAACAAGCTGTTTTAGGCCAAGATGAGCTAAATCTGAACACATCGGTTTTACAAGTGTCCCTGTGACACGCGTCAAAACTTTTTCTCTTATAACTGCGCGAAAAGCATGTATTCTTGCCTAATACAACGAAACAAGCTGTTTTAGACCGAAACGAGCTAAATCACAACACATCGGTTTTACAAGTGTTCCTTTGATACGCGTCAAAACTTTTTCTCTTATAACTGCGCGAAAAGCTTGTATTCGTGCCTAATACAACGAAACAAGCTGTTTTAGACCGAAACGAGCTTAATCACAACACATCAGTTTTACGTGTTCCTCTGATACGCGTCAAAACTTTTTCTCTTATAACTGCGCGAAAAGCATGTATTCGTGCTTAATACAACGAATCAAGCTGTTTTAGACCGAAACGAGCTATATCACAACACATCGGCTTTACAAGTGTCCCTCTGATACGCGTCAAAACATTTTCTCTTATAACTGCGCGAAAAGCATGTATTCATGCCTAATACAACGAAACAAGCTGTTTTAGACCGAAAAGAGCTAAATCACAACACATCGGTTTTACAAGTGTTCCTCTGATACGCGTCAAAACTTTTTCTCTTATAACTGCGCGAAAAGCATGTATTCATGCTTAATACAACGAAACAAGCTGTGTTAGACCGAAATGAGCTATATCACAACACATCGTTTTTACGTGTTCCTCTGATACGCGTCAAAACGTTTTCTCTTATAACTCCGCGAAAAGCATGTATTCTTGCTTGATACAACGAAACAAGCTGTTTTAGACCGAAACGAGCTAAATCACCACACATCGGTTTTACAAGTGTTCCTCTGATACGCGTCAAAACTTTTTCTCTTATAACTGCGCGAAAAGCATGTATTCTTGCTTAATACAACGAAACACGCTGTTTTAGACCGAAACGAGCTATATCACAACACATCGGTTTTACAAGTGTTCCTCTGATACGCGTCAAAACTTTTTCTCTTATAACTGCGCGAAAAGCATGTATTCGTGCTTAATACAACGAAACAAGCTGTTTTAGACCGAAACGAGCTAAATCACAACACATCGGTTTTACGTGTTCCTCTGATACGCGTCAAAACTTTTTCTCTTATAACTGCGCGAAAAGCATGTATTCGTGCTTAATACAACGAAACAAGCTGTTTTAGAGCGAAACGAGCTAAATCACAACACATCGGTTTTACAAGTGTCTGTGATACGCGTCAAAACTTTTTCTCTTATAACTGCGCGAAAAGCCTGTATTCTTGCCTAATAGAACGAAACAAGCTGTTTTAGACCGAGATGAGCTAAATCTGAACACATCGGTTTTACAAGTGTCCCTGTGACACGCGTCAAAACTTTTTCTCTTATAACTGCGCGAAAAGCATGTATTCGTGCTTAATACAACGAAACAAGCTGTTTTAGACCGAAACGAGCTAAATCACCACACATCGGTTTTACAAGTGTTCCTCTGATACGCGTCAAAACGTTTTCTCTTATAACTGCGCGAAAAGCATGTATTCGTGCTTAATACAACGAAACAAGCTGTTTTAGACCGAAACGAGCTATATCACAACACATCGGTTTTACAAGTGTTCCTCTGATACGCGTCAAAACTTTTTCACTTATAACTGCGCGAAAAGCATGTATCCGTGCTTAATACAACGAAACAAGCTGTTTTAGACCGAAACGAGCTAAATCACAACACATCGGTTTTACAAGTGTTCCTCTGATACGCGACAAAACTTTTTCTCTTATAACTGCGCGAAAAGCCTGTATTCGTGCTTTATACAACGAAACAAGCTGTTTTAGGCCAAGATGAGCTAAATCTGAACACATCGGTTTCACAAGTGTCCCTGTGACACGCGTCAAAACTTTTTCTCTTATAACTGCGCGAAAAGCATGTATTCTTGCCTAATACAACGAAACAAGCTGTTTTAGACCGAAACGAGCTAAATCACAACACATCGGTTTTACAAGTGTTCCTTTGATACGCGTCAAAACTTTTTCTCTTATAACTGCGCGAAAAGCTTGTATTCGTGCCTAATACAACGAAACAAGCTGTTTTAGACCGAAACGAGCTTAATCACAACACATCGGTTTTACAAGTGTTCCTCTGATACGCGTCAAAACTTTTTCTCTTATAACTGCGCGAAAAGCATGTATTCTTGCTTAATACAACGAAACAAGCTGTTTTAGACCGAAACGACCTATATCGCAACACATCGGTTTTACAAGTGTTCCTCTGATACGCGTCAAAACTTTTTCTCTTATAACTGCGCGAAAAGCATGTATTCGTGCTTAATACAACGAAACAAGCTGTTTTAGAGCGAAACGAGCTAAATCACAACACATCGGTTTTACAAGTGTGTGTGATACGCGTCAAAACTTATTCTCTTATAACTGCGCGAAAAGCCTGTATTCTTGCCTAATAGAACGAAACAAGCTGTTTTAGACCGAGATGAGCTAAATCTGAACACATCGGTTTTACAAGTGTCCCTGTGACACGCGTCAAAACTTTTTCTCTTATAACTGCGCGAAAAGCATGTATTCTTGCTTAATACAACGAAACAAGCTGTTTTAGACCGAAACGAGCTAAATCACAACACATCGGTTTTACAAGTGTTCCTCTGATACGCGTCAAAACGTTTTCTCTTATAACTGCGCGAAAAGCTTGTACTCGTGCTTAATACAACGAAACAAGCTGTTTTAGACCGAAACGAGCTTAATCACAACACATCAGTTTTACTTGTTCCTCTGATACGCGTCAAAACTTTTTCTCTTATAACTGCGCGAAAAGCATGTATTCGCGCTTAATACAACGAAACAAGTTGTTTTAGACCGAAACGAGCTATATCACAACACATCGGCTTTACAAGTGTTCCTCTGATACGCGTCAAAACATGTTCTCTTATAACTGCGCGAAAAGCATGTATTCGTGCTTAATACAACGAAACAAGCTGTTTTAGACCGAAACGAGCTAAATCACAACACATCGGTTTTACAAGTGTTCCTCTGATACGTGTCAAAACTTTTTCTCTTATAACTGCGCGAAAAGCATGTATTCTTGCTTAATACAACGAAACAAGCTGTTTTAGACCGAAACGAGCTATATCACAACACATCGGTTTTACAAGTGTTCCTCTGATACGCGTCAAAACGTTTTCTCTTATAACTGCGCGAAAAGCTTGTATTCGTGCTTAATACAACGAAACAAGCTGTTTTAGACCGAAACGAGCTAAATCACAGCACATCGGTATTACAAGTAGTCCTCTGATACGCGTCAAAACTTTTTCTCTTATAACTGCGTGAAAACCATGTACGGTATTCGTGCTTAATACAACGAAACAAGCTGTTTTAGGCCAAGATGAGCTAAATCTGAACACATCGGTTTCACAAGTGTCCCTGTGACACGCGTCAAAACTTTTTCTCTTATAACTGCGCGAAAAGCATGTATTCTTGCCTAATACAACGAAACAAGCTGTTTAGACCGAAACGAGCTAAATCACAACACATCGGTTTTACAAGTGTTCCTTTGATACGCGTCAAAACTTTTTCTCTTATAACTGCGCGAAAAGCTTGTATTCGTGCCTAATACAACGAAACAAGCTGTTTTAGCCCGAAACGAGCTTAATCACAACACATCGGTTTTACAAGTGCTCCTCTGATACGCGTCAAAACTTTTTCTCTTATAACTGCGCGAAAAGCATGTATTCTTGCTTAATACAACGAAACAAGCTGTTTTAGACCGAAACGACCTATATCGCAACACATCGGTTTTACAAGTGTTCCTCTGATACGCGTCAAAACTTTTTCTCTTATAACTGCGCGAAAAGCATGTATTCGTGCTTAATACAACGAAACAAGCTGTTTTAGAGCGAAACGAGCTAAATCACAACACATCGGTTTTACAAGTGTCTGTGATACGCGTCAAAACTTATTCTCTTATAACTGCGCGAAAAGCCTGTATTCTTGCCTAATAGAACGAAACAAGCTGTTTAGACCGAGATGAGCTAAATCTGAACACATCGGTTTTACAAGTGTCCCTGTGACACGCGTCAAAACTTTTTCTCTTATAACTGCGCGAAAAGCATGTATTCTTGCTTAATACAACGAAACAAGCTGTTTTAGACCGAAACGAGCTAAATCACAACACATCGGTTTTACAAGTGTTCCTCTGATACGCGTCAAAACGTTTTCTCTTATAACTGCGCGAAAAGCTTGTACTCGTGCTTAATACAACGAAACAAGCTGTTTTAGACCGAAACGAGCTTAATTACAACACATCAGTTTTTACTTGTTCCTCTGATACGCGTCAAAACTTTTTCTCTTATAACTGCGCGAAAAGCATGTATTCGTGCTTAATACAACGAAACAAGTTGTTTTAGACCGAAACGAGCTATATCACAACACATCGGCTTTACAAGTGTTCCTCTGATACGCGTCAAAACATGTTCTCTTATAACTGCGCGAAAAGCATGTATTCGTGCTTAATACAACGAAACAAGCTGTTTTAGACCGAAACGAGCTAAATCACAACACATCGGTTTTACAAGTGTTCCTCTGATACGTGTCAAAACTTTTTCTCTTATAACTGCGCGAAAAGCATGTATTCTTGCTTAATACAACGAAACAAGCTGTTTTAGACCGAAACGAGCTATATCACAACACATCGGTTTTACAAGTGTTCCTCTGATACGCGTCAAAACGTTTTCTCTTATAACTGCGCGAAAAGCTTGTATTCGTGCTTAATACAACGAAACAAGCTGTTTTAGACCGAAACGAGCTAAATCACAGCACATCGGTATTACAAGTGGTCCTCTGATAAGCGTCAAAACTTTTTCTCTTATAACTGCGTGAAAACCATGTACGGTATTCGTGCTTAATACAACGAAACAAGCTGTTTTAGACCGGAACGAGCTATATCACAACACATCGGATTTACAAGTTTTCCTCTGATACGCGTCAAAACTTTTTCTCTTATAACTGCGCGAAAAGCTTGTATTCGTGCTTAATACAACGAAACAAGCTGTTTTAGACCGAAACGAGCTAAATCACAACACATCGGTTTTACAAGTGTTCCTCTGATACGCGTCAAAACTTATTCTCTTATAACTGCGCGAAAAGCCTGTATTCTTGCCTAATAGAACGAAACAAGCTGTTTTAGACCGAGATGAGCTAAATCTGAACACATCGGTTTTACAAGTGTCCCTGTGACACGCGTCAAAACTTTTTCTCTTATAACTGCGCGAAAAGCATGTATTCTTGCTTAATACAACGAAACAAGCTGTTTTAGACCGAAACGAGCTAAATCACAACACATCGGTTTTACAAGTGTTCCTCTGATACGCGTCAAAACGTTTTCTCTTATAACTGCGCGAAAAGCTTGTATTCGTGCTTAATACAACAAAACAAGCTGTTTTAGACCGAAACGAGCTAAATCACAGCACATCGGTATTACATGTGGTCCTCTGATACGCGTCAAAACTTTTTCTCTTATAACTGCGCGAAAACCATGTATTCGTGCTTAATACAACGAAACAAGCTGTTTTAGACCGAAACGAGCTATATCACAACACATCGGATTTACAAGTTTTCCTCTGATACGCGTCAAAACTTTTTCTCTTATAACTGCGCGAAAAGCTTGTATTCGTGCTTAATACAACGAAACAAGCTGTTTTAGACCGAAACGAGCTAAATCACAACACATCGGTTTTACAAGTGTTCCTCTGATACGCGTCAAAACTTTTTCTCTTATAACTGCGCGAAAAGCATGTATTCGTGCTTAATACAACGAAAGAAGCTGTTTTAGACCGAAACGAGCGAAATCACAACACATCGGTTTTACAAGTGTTCCTCTGATACGCGTCAAAACTTTTTCTATTATAACTGCGCGAAAAGCATGTATTCGTGCTTAATACAACGAAACAAGCTGTTTTAGACCGAAACGAGCTAAATCACAACACATCGGTTTACAAGTGTTCCTCTGATACGCGTCAAAACTTTTTCTCTTATAACTGCGCGAAAAGCATGTATTCGTGCTTAATACAACGAAACAAGCTGTTTTAGACCGAAACGAGCTAAATCACCACACATCGGTTTTACAAGTGTTCCTCTGATACGCGTCAAAACGTTTTCTCTTATAACTGCGCGAAAAGCATGTATTCGTGCTTAATACAACGAAACAAGCTGTTTTAGACCGAAACGAGCTATATCACAACACATCGGTTTTACAAGTGTTCCTCTGATACGCGTCAAAACTTTTTCACTTATAACTGCGCGAAAAGCATGTATCCGTGCTTAATACAACGAAACAAGCTGTTTTAGACCGAAACGAGCTAAATCACAACACATCGGTTTTACAAGTGTTCCTCTGATACGCGACAAAACTTTTTCTCTTATAACTGCGCGAAAAGCCTGTATTCGTGCTTAATACAACGAAACAAGCTGTTTTAGGCAAGATGAGCTAAATCTGAACACATCGGTTTTACAAGTGTCCCTGTGACACGCGTCAAAACTTTTTCTCTTATAACTGCGCGAAAAGCATGTATTCTTGCCTAATACAACGAAACAAGCTGTTTTAGACCGAAACGAGCTAAATCACAACACATCGGTTTTACAAGTGTTCCTTTGATACGCGTCAAAACTTTTTCTCTTATAACTGCGCGAAAAGCTTGTATTCGTGCCTAATACAACGAAACAAGCTGTTTTAGACCGAAACGAGCTTAATCACAACACATCAGTTTTACGTGTTCCTCTGATACGCGTCAAAACTTTTTCTCTTATAACTGCGCGAAAAGCATGTATTCGTGCTTAATACAACGAATCAAGCTGTTTTAGACCGAAACGAGCTATATCACAACACATCGGCTTTACAAGTGTCCCCTCTGATACGCGTCAAAACATTTTCTCTTATAACTGCGCGAAAAGCATGTATTCATGCCTAATACAACGAAACAAGCTGTTTTAGACCGAAAAGAGCTAAATCACAACACATCGGTTTTACAAGTGTTCCTCTGATACGCGTCAAAACTTTTTCTCTTATAACTGCGCGAAAAGCATGTATTCATGCTTAATACAACGAAACAAGCTGTGTTAGACCGAAATGAGCTATATCACAACACATCGTTTTTACGTGTTCCTCTGATACGCGTCAAAACGTTTTCTCTTATAACTCCGCGAAAAGCATGTATTCTTGCTTGATACAACGAAACAAGCTGTTTTAGACCGAAACGAGCTAAATCACCACACATCGGTTTTACAAGTGTTCCTCTGATACGCGTCAAAACTTTTTCTCTTATAACTGCGCGAAAAGCATGTATTCTTGCTTAATACAACGAAACACGCTGTTTTAGACCGAAACGAGCTATATCACAACACATCGGTTTTACAAGTGTTCCTCTGATACGCGTCAAAACTTTTTCTCTATAACTGCGCGAAAAGCATGTATTCGTGCTTAATACAACGAAACAAGCTGTTTTAGAGCGAAACGAGCCTAAATCACAACACATCGGTTTTACAAGTGTCTGTGATACGCGTCAAACTTTTTCTCTTATAACTGCGCGAAAAGCCTGTATTCTTGCCTAATAGAACGAAACAAGCTGTTTTAGACCGAGATGAGCTAAATCTGAACACATCGGTTTTACAAGTGTCCCTGTGACACGCGTCAAAACTTTTTCTCTTATAACTGCGCGAAAAGCATGTATTCGTGCTTAATACAACGAAACAAGCTGTTTTAGACCGCAACGAGCTAAATCACCACACATCGGTTTTACAAGTGTTCCTCTGATACGCGTCAAAACGTTTTCTCTTATAACTGCGCGAAAAGCATGTATTCGTGCTTAATACAACGAAACAAGCTGTTTTAGACCGAAACGAGCTATATCACAACACATCGGTTTTACAAGTGTTCCTCTGATACGCGTCAAAACTTTTTCACTTATAACTGCGCGAAAAGCATGTATCCGTGCTTAATACAACGAAACAAGCTGTTTTAGACCGAAACGAGCTAAATCACAAAACATCGGTTTTACAAGTGTTCCTCTGATACGCGACAAAACTTTTTCTCTTATAACTGCGCGAAAAGCCTGTATTCGTGCTTTATACAACGAAACAAGCTGTTTTAGGCCAAGATGAGCTAAATCTGAACACATCGGTTTCACAAGTGTCCCTGTGACACGCGTCAAAACTTTTTCTCTTATAACTGCGCGAAAAGCATGTATTCTTGCCTAATACAACGAAACAAGCTGTTTTAGACCGAAACGAGCTAAATCACAACACATCGGTTTTACAAGTGTTCCTTTGATACGCGTCAAAACTTTTTCTCTTATAACTGCGCGAAAAGCTTGTATTCGTGCCTAATACAACGAAACAAGCTGTTTTAGACCGAAACGAGCTTAATCACAACACATCGGTTTTACAAGTGTTCCTCTGATACGCGTCAAAACTTTTTCTCTTATAACTGCGCGAAAAGCATGTATTCTTGCTTAATACAACGAAACAAGCTGTTTTAGACCGAAACGACCTATATCGCAACACATCGGTTTTACAAGTGTTCCTCTGATACGCGTCAAAACTTTTTCTCTTATAACTGCGCGAAAAGCATGTATTCGTGCTTAATACAACGAAACAAGCTGTTTTAGAGCGAAACGAGCTAAATCACAACACATCGGTTTTACAAGTGTCTGTGATACGCGTCAAAACTTATTCTCTTATAACTGCGCGAAAAGCCTGTATTCTTGCCTAATAGAACGAAACAAGCTGTTTTAGACCGAGATGAGCTAAATCTGAACACATCGGTTTTACAAGTGTTCCTTTGATACGCGTCAAAACTTTTTCTCTTATAACTGCGCGAAAAGCTTGTATTCGTGCTTAATACAACGAAACAAGTTGTTTTAGACCGAAACGAGCTATATCACAACACATCGGCTTTACAAGTGTTCCTCTGATACGCGTCAAAACATGTTCTCTTATAACTGCGCGAAAAGCATGTATTCGTGCTTAATACAACGAAACAAGCTGTTTTAGACCGAAACGAGCGAAATCACAACACATCGGTTTTACAAGTGTTCCTCTGATACGCGTCAAAACTTTTTCTATTATAACTGCGCGAAAAGCATGTATTCGTGCTTAATACAACGAAACAAGCTGTTTTAGACCGAAACGAGCTAAATCACAACACATCGGTTTTACAAGTGTTCCTCTGATACGCGTCAAAACTTTTTCTCTTATAACTGCGCGAAAAGCATGTATTCGTGCTTAATACAACGAAACAAGCTGTTTTAGACCGAAACGAGCTATATCACAACACATCGGTTTTACAAGTGTTCCTCTGATACGCGTCAAAACTTTTTCACTTATAACTGCGCGAAAAGCATGTATCCGTGCTTAATACAACGAAACAAGCTGTTTTAGACCGAAACGAGCTAAATCACAACACATCGGTTTTACAAGTGTCTGTGATACGCGTCAAAACTTATTCTCTTATAACTGCGCGAAAAGCCTGTATTCTTGCCTAATAGAACGAAACAAGCTGTTTTAGACCGAGATGAGCTAAATCTGAACACATCGGTTTTACAAGTGTTCCTTTGATACGCGTCAAAACTTTTTCTCTTATAACTGCGCGAAAAGCTTGTATTCGTGCTTAATACAACGAAACAAGTTGTTTTAGACCGAAACGAGCTATATCACAACACATCGGCTTTACAAGTGTTCCTCTGATACGCGTCAAAACATGTTCTCTTATAACTGCGCGAAAAGCATGTATTCGTGCTTAATACAACGAAACAAGCTGTTTTAGACCGAAACGAGCGAAATCACAACACATCGGTTTTACAAGTGTTCCTCTGATACGCGTCAAAACTTTTTCTATTATAACTGCGCGAAAAGCATGTATTCGTGCTTAATACAACGAAACAAGCTGTTTTAGACCGAAACGAGCTAAATCACAACACATCGGTTTTACAAGTGTTCCTCTGATACGCGTCAAAACTTTTTCTCTTATAACTGCGCGAAAAGCATGTATTCGTGCTTAATACAACGAAACAAGCTGTTTTAGACCGAAACGAGCTATATCACAACACATCGGTTTTACAAGTGTTCCTCTGATACGCGTCAAAACTTTTTCACTTATAACTGCGCGAAAAGCATGTATCCGTGCTTAATACAACGAAACAAGCTGTTTTAGACCGAAACGAGCTAAATCACAACACATCGGTTTTACAAGTGTTCCTCTGATACGCGTCAAAACGTTTTCTCTTATAACTCCGCGAAAAGCATGTATTCTTGCTTGATACAACGAAACAAGCTGTTTTAGACCGAAACGAGCTAAATCACCACACATCGGTTTTACAAGTGTTCCTCTGATACGCGTCAAAACTTTTTCTCTTATAACTGCGCGAAAAGCATGTATTCTTGCTTAATACAACGAAACAAGCTGTTTTAGACCGAAACGAGCTATATCACAACACATCGGTTTTACAAGTGTTCCTCTGATACGCGTCAAAACTTTTTCTCTTATAACTGCGCGAAAAGCATGTATTCGTGCTTAATACAACGAAACAAGCTGTTTTAGACCGAAACGAGCTAAATCACAACACTTCGGTTTTACGTGTTCCTCTGATACGCGTCAAAACTTTTTCTCTTATAACTGCGCGAAAAGCCTGTATTCTTGCCTAATAGAACGAAACAAGCTGTTTTAGACCGAGATGAGCTAAATCTGAACACATCGGTTTTACAAGTGTCTGTGACACGCGTCAAAACTTTTTCTCTTATAACTGCGCGAAAAGCATGTATTCTTGCTTAATACAACGAAACAAGCTGTTTTAGACCGAAACGAGCTAAATCACAACACATCGGTTTTACAAGTGTTCCTCTGATACGCGTCAAAACGTTTTCTCTTATAACTGCGCGAAAAGCTTGTACTCGTGCTTAATAGAACGAAACAAGCTGTTTTAGACCGAAACGAGCTTAATCACAACACATCAGTTTTACAAGTGTTCCTCTGATACGCGTCAAAACCTTTTCTCTTACAACTGCGCGAAAAGCATGTATTCGTGCTTAATACAACGAAACAAGCTGTTTTAGACCGAAACGAGCTATATCACAACACATCGGTTTTACAAGTGTTCCTCTGATACGCGTCAAAACTTTTTCTCTTATAACTGCGCGAAAAGCATGTATTCATGCTTAATACAACGAAACAAGCTGTTTTAGACCGAAACGAGCTAAATCACAACACATCAGTTTTACAAGTGTTCCTCTGATACGCGTCAAAACTTTTTCTCTTATAACTGCGCGAAAACCATGTATTCGTGCTTAATACAACAAAACAAGCTGTTTTAGACCGAAACGAGCTATATCACAACACATCGGTTTTACAAGTGTTCCTCTGATACGCGTCAAAACTTTTTCTCCTATAACTGCGCGAAAAGCATGTATTCGTGCTTAATACAACGAAACAAGCTGTTTTAGACCGAAACGAGCTAAATCACAACACATCGGTTTTAAAAGTGTTCCTCTGATACGCGTCAAAACTTTTTCTTTTATAACTGCGCGAAAATCATGTATTCTTGCTTAATACAACGAAACAAGCTGTTTTAGTCCGAAACGAGTTAAATCACAACACGTCGGTATTACAAGTGTTCCTCTGATACGCGTCAAAACTTTTTCTCTTATAACTGCGCGAAAAGCATGTATTCATGCTTAATACAACGAAACAAGCTGTTTTAGACCGAAACGAGCTAAATCACAACACATCGGTTTTACAAGTGTCTATGTGATACGCGTCAAAACTTTTTTTCTTATAACTGCGCGAAAAGCCTGTATTCGTGCTTAATAGAACGAAACAAGCTGTTTTAGACCGAGATGAGCTAAATCTGAACACATCGGTTTTACAAGTGTCCATGTGACACGCGTCAAAACGTTTTCTCTTATAACTGCGCGAAAAGCATGTATTCTTGCTTAATACCACGAAACAAGCTGTTTTAGACCGAAACGAGCTAAATCACAACACATCGGTTTTACAAGTGTTCCTCTGATACGCGTCAAAACGTTTTCTCTTATAACTGCGCGAAAAGCTTGTATTCGTGCTTACTACAACGAAACAAGCTGTTTTAGACCCAAACGAGCTAAATCACAACACATCAGTTTTACAAGTGTTCCTCTGATACGCGTCAAAACTTTTTCCCTTATAACTGCGCGAAAAGCATGTATTCGTGCTTAATACAACGAAACAAGCTGTTTTAGACCGAAACGAGCTATATCACAACACATCGGTTTTACAAGTGTTCCTCTGATACGCGTCAAAACATTTTCTTTTATAACTGCGCGAAAAGCATGATTTCTTGCTTAATACAACGAAACAAGCTGTTTTAGTCCGAAACGAGTTAAATCACAACACATCGGATTACAAGTGTTCCTCTGATACGCGTCAAAACTTTTTCTCTTATAACTGCGCGAAAAGCATGTATTCATGCTTAATACAACGAAACAAGCTGTTTTAGACCGAAACGAGCTATATCACAACACATCGGATTTACAAGTGTTCCTCTGATACGCGTGAAAACTTTTTCTCTATAACTGCGCGAAAAGCATGTATTCGTGCTTAATACAACGAAACAAGCTGTTTTAGACCGAAACGAGCTAAATCACAACACATCGGTTTTACAAGTGTTCCTCTGATAAGCGTCAAAACTTTTTCTCTTATAACTGCGCGAAAAGCATGTATTCGTGCTTAATACAACGAAACAAGCTGTTTTAGAGCGAAACGAGCTAAATCACAACACATCGGTTTTACAAGTGTTCCTCTGATAAGCGTCAAAACTTTTTCTCTTATAACTGCGCGAAAAGCATGTATTCGTGCTTAATACAACGAAACAAGCTGTTTTAGAGCGAAACGAGCTAAATTACAACACATCGGTTTTACAAGTGTTCCTCTGATACGCGTCAAAACGTTTTATCTTATAACTGCGCGAAAAGCTTGTATTCGTGCTTACTACAACGAAACAAGCTGTTTTAGACCCAAACGAGCTAAATCACAACACATCAGTTTTACAAGTGTTCCTCTGATACGCGTCAAAACTTTTTCTCTTATAACTGCGCAAAAAGCATGTATTCGTGCTTAATACAACGAAACAAGCTGTTTTAGACCGAAACGAGCTATATCACAACACATCGGTTTTACAAGTGTTCCTCTGATACGCGTCAAAACATTTTCTTTTATAACTGCGCGAAAAGCATGATTTCTTGCTTAATACAACGAAACAAGCTGTTTTAGTCCGAAACGAGTTAAATCACAACACGTCGGATTACAAGTGTTCCTCTAATACGCGTCAAAACTTTTTCTCTTATAACTGCGCGAAAAGCATGTATTCATGCTTAATACAACGAAACAAGCTGTTTTAGACCGAAACGAGCTATATCACAACACATCGGATTTACAAGTGTTCCTCTGATACGCGTCAAAACTTTTTCTCTATAACTGCGCGAAAAGCATGTATTCGTGCTTAATACAACGAAACAAGCTGTTTTAGACCGAAACGAGCTAAATCACAACACATCGGTTTTACAAGTGTTCCTCTGATAAGCGTCAAAACTTTTTCTCTTATAACTGCGCGAAAAGCATGTATTCGTGCTTAATACAACGAAACAAGCTGTTTTAGAGCGAAACGAGCTAAATTACAACACATCGGTTTTACAAGTGTTCCTCTGATACGCGACAAAACTTTTTCTCTTATAACTGCGCGAAAAGCCTGTATTCGTGCTTAATACAACGAAACAAGCTGTTTTAGACCGAAACGAGCTAAATCACAACACATCGGTTTTACAAGTGTCCATGTGATACGCGTCAAAACTTTTTCTCTTATAACTGCGCGAAAAACCTGTATTCGTGCTTAATAGAACGAAACAAGTTGTTTTAGACCGAGATGAGCTAAATCTCAACACATCGGTTTTACATGTGTCCCTGTGACACGCGTGAAAACTTTTTCTCTTATAACTGCGCGAAAAGCATGTATTCGTGCTTAATACAACGAAACAAGTTGTTTTAGACCGAAACGAGCTATATCACAACACATCGGCTTTACAAGTGTTCCTCTGATACGCGTCAAAACATGTTTTCTTATAACTGCGCGAAAAGCATGTATTCGTGCTTAATACAACGAAACAAGCTGTTTTAGACCGAAACGAGCTAAATCACAACACATCGGTTTTACAAGTGTTCCTCTGATACGCGTCAAAACTTTTTCTCTTATAACTGCGCGAAAAGCATGTATTCTTGCCTAATACAACGAAACAAGCTGTTTTAGACCGAAACGACCTATATCACAACACATCGGTTTTACAAGTGTTCCTCTGATACGCGTCAAAACGTTTTCTCTTATAACTGCGCGAAAAGCTTGTATTCGTGCTTAATACAACGAAACAAGCTGTTTTAGACCGAAAGGAGCTAAATCACAGCACATCGGTATTACAAGTGTTCCTCTGATACGCGTCAAAACTTTTTCTCTTATAACTGCGCGAAAACCATGTATTCGTGCTTAATACAACGAAACAAGCTGTTTTAGACCGAAACGAGCTATATCACAACATATCGGATTTACAAGTTTTCCTCTGATACGCGTCAAAACTTTTTCTCTTATAACTGCGCGAAAAGCTTGTATTCGTGCTTAATACAACGAAACAAGCTGTTTTAGACCGAAACGAGCTAAATCACAACACATCGGTTTTACAAGTGTTCCTCTGATACGCGTCAAAACTTTTTCTCTTATAACTGTGCGAAAAGCATGTATTCGTGCTTTATACAACGAAACAAGCTGTTTTAGACCGAAACGAGCGAAATCACAACGCATCGGTTTTACAAGTGTTCCTCTGATACCCGTCAAAACTTTTTCTATTATAACTGCGCGAAAAGCATGTATTCGTGCTTAATACAACGAAACAAGCTGTTTTAGACCGAAACGAGCTAAATCACAACACATCGGTTTTACAAGTGTTCCTCTGATACGCGTCAAAACTTTTTCTCTTATAACTGCGCGAAAAGCATGTATTCGTGCTTAATACAACGAAATAAGCTGTTTTAGACCGAAACGAGGTAAATCACCACACATCGGATTACAAGTGTTCCTCTAATACGCGTCAAAACTTTTTCTCTTATAACTGCGCGAAATGCATGTATTCGTGCTTAATACAACAAAACAAGCTGTTTTAGACCGAAACGAGCTATATCACAACACATCGGTTTTACAAGTGTTCCTCTGATACGCGTCAAAACTTTTTCTCCTATAACTGCGCGAAAAGCATGTATTCGTGCTTAATACAACGAAACAAGCTGTTTTAGACCGAAACGAGCTAAATCACAACACATCGGTTTTAAAAGTGTTCCTCTGATACGCGTCAAAACTTTTTCTTTTATAACTGCGCGAAAAGCATGTATTCTTGCTTAATACAACGAAACAAGCTGTTTTAGTCCGAGACGAGTTAGATCACAACACATCGGTATTACAAGTGTTCCTCTGATACGCGTCAAAACTTTTTCTCTTATAACTGCGCGAAAAGCATGTATTCATGCTTAATACAACGAAACAAGCTGTTTTAGACCGAAACGAGCTATATCATAACACATCGGTTTTACAAGTGTTCCTCTGATACGCGTCAAAACTTTTTCTCCTATAATTGCGCGAAAAGCATGTATTCGTGCTTAATACAACGAAACAAGCTGTTTTAGACCGAAACGAGCTAAATCACAACACATCGGTTTTAAAAGTGTTCCTCTGATACGCGTCAAAACTTTTTCTTTTATAACTGCGCGAAAAGCATGTATTCTTGCTTAATCCAACGAAACAAGCTGTTTTAGTCCGAAACGAGTTAAATCACAACACGTCGGTATTACAAGTGTTCCTCTGATACGCGTCAAATCTTTTTCTCTTATAACTGCGCGAAAAGCATGTATTCATGCTTAATACAACGAAACAAGCTGTTTTAGACCGAAACGAGCTAAATCACAACACATCGGTTTTACAAGTGTCTATGTGATACGCGTCAAAACTTTTTCTCTTATAACTGCGCGAAAAGCCTGTATTCGTGCTTAATAGAACGAAACAAGCTGTTTTAGACCGAGATGAGCTAAATCTGAACACATCGGTTTTACAAGTGTCCCTGTGACACGCGTCAAAACGTTTTCTCTTATAACTGCGCGAAAAGCATGTATTCTTGCTTAATACCACGAAACAAGCTGTTTTAGACCGAAACGAGCTAAATCACAACACATCGGTTTTACAAGTGTTCCTCTGATACGCGTCAAAACGTTTTCTCTTATAACTGCGCGAAAAGCTTGTATTCGTGCTTACTACAACGAAACAAGCTGGTTTAGACCCAAACAAGCTAAATCACAACACATCAGTTTTACAAGTGTTCCTCTGATACGCGTCAAAACTTTTTCTCTTATAACTGCGCGAAAAGCATGTATTCGTGCTTAATACAACGAAACAGGCTATTTTAGACCGAAACGAGCTATATCACAACACATCGGTTTTACAAGTGTTCCTCTGATACGCGTCAAAACATTTTCTTTTATAACTGCGCGAAAAGCATGATTTCTTGCTTAATACAACGAAACAAGCTGTTTTAGTCCGAAACGAGTTAAATCACAACACATCGGATTACAAGTGTTCCTCTAATACGCGTCAAAACTTTTTCTCTTATAACTGCGCGAAAAGTATGTATTCATGCTTAATACAACGAAACAAGCTGTTTTAGACCGAAACGAGCTATATCACAACACATCGGATTTACAAGTGTTCCTCTGATACGCGTCAACACTTTTTCTCTATAACTGCGCGAAAAGCATGTATTCGTGCTTAATACAACGAAACAAGCTGTTTTAGACCGAAACGAGCTAAATCACAACACATCGGTTTTACAAGTGTTCCTCTCATAAGCGTCAAAACTTTTTCTCTTATAACTGCGCGAAAAGCATGTATTCGTGCTTAATACAACGAAACAAGCTGTTTTAGAGCGAAACGAGCTAAATTACAACACATCGGTTTTACAAGTGTTCCTCTGATACGCGTCAAAACGTTTTCTCTTATAACTGCGCGAAAAGCTTGTATTCGTGCTTACTACAACGAAACAAGCTGTTTTAGACCCAAACGAGCTAAATCACAACACATCAGTTTTACAAGTGTTCCTCTGATACGCGTCAAAACTTTTTCTCTTATAACTGCGCGAAAAGCATGTATTCGTGCTTAATACAACGAAACAAGCTGTTTTAGACCGAAACGAGCTATATCACAACACATCGGTTTTACAAGTGTTCCTCTGATACGCGTCAAAACATTTTCTTTTATAACTGCGCGAAAAGCATGATTTCTTGCTTAATACAACGAAACAAGCTGTTTTAGTCCGAAACGAGTTAAATCACAACACATCGGATTACAAGTGTTCCTCTAATACGCGTCAAAACTTTTTCTCTTATAACTGCGCGAAAAGCCTGTATTCGTGCTTAATACAACGAAACAAGCTGTTTTAGACCGAAACGAGCTAAATCACAACACATCGGTTTTACAAGTGTCCATGTGATACGCGTCAAAACTTTTTCTCTTATAACTGCGCGAAAAGCCTGTATTCGTGCTTAATAGAACGAAACAAGTTGTTTTAGACCGAGATGAGCTAAATCTCAACACATCGGTTTTACATGTGTCCCTGTGACACGCGTCAAAACTTTTTCTCTTATAACTGCGCGAAAAGCATGTATTCGTGCTTAATACAACGAAACAAGTTGTTTTAGACCGAAACGAGCTATATCACAACACATCGGCTTTACAAGTGTTCCTCTGATACGCGTCAAAACTTTTTCTCTTATAACTGCGCGAAAACCATGTATTCGTGCTTAATACAACGAAACAAGCTGTTTTAGACCGATACGAGCTATATCACAACACATCGGATTTACAAGTTTTCCTCTGATACGCGTCAAAACTTTTTCTCTTATAACTGCGCGAAAAGCTTGTATTCGTGCTTAATACAACGAAACAAGCTGTTTTAGACCGAAACGAGCTAAATCACAACACATCGGTTTTACAAGTGTTCCTCTGATACGCGTCAAAACTTTTTCTCTTATAACTGCGCGAAAAGCATGTATTCGTGCTTAATACAACGAAACAAGCTGTTTTAGACCGAAACGAGCGAAATTACAACACATCGGTTTTACAAGTGTTCCTCTGATACGCGTCAAAACTTATTCTATTATAACTGCGCGAAAAGCATGTATTCGTGCTTAATACAACGAAACAAGCTGTTTTAGACCGAAACGAGCTAAATCACAACACATCGGTTTTACAAGTGTTCCTCTGATACGCGTCAAAACTTTTTCTCTTATAACTGCGCGAAAAGCATGTATTCGTGCTTAATACAACGAAACAAGCTGTTTTAGACCGAAACGAGCTATATCACAACACATCGGTTTTACAAGTGTTCCTCTGATACGCGTCAAAACTTTTTCACTTATAACTGCGCGAAAAGCATGTATCCGTGCTTAATACAACGAAACAAGCTGTTTTAGACCGAAACGAGCTAAATCACAACACATCGGTTTTACAGGTGTTCCTCTGATACACGTCAAAACGTTTTCTCTTATAACTCCGCGAAAAGCATGTATTCTTGCTTGATACAATGAAACAAGCTGTTTTAGACCGAAACGAGCTAAATCACCACACATCGGTTTTACAAGTGTTCCTCTGATACGCGTCAAAACTTTTTCTCTTATAACTGCGCGAAAAGCATGTATTCTTGCTTAATACAACGAAACAAGCTGTTTTAGACCGAAACGAGCTATATCACAACACATCGGTTTTACAAGTGTTCCTCTGATACGCGTCAAAACTTTTTCTCTTATAACTGCGCGAAAAGCATGTATTCGTGCTTAATACAACGAAACAAGCTGTTTTAGACCGAAACGAGCTAAATCACAACACTTCGGTTTTACGTGTTCCTCTGATACGCGTCAAAACTTTTTCTCTTATAACTGCGCGAAAAGCATGTATTCGTGCTTAATACAACGAAACAAGCGGTTTTAGAGCGAAACGAGCTAAATCACAACACATCGGTTTTACAAGTGTCTGTGATACGCGTCAAAACTTTTTCTCTTATAACTGCGCGAAAAGCCTGTATTCTTGCCTAATAGAACGAAACAAGCTGTTTTAGACCGAGATGAGCTAAATCTGAACACATCGGTTTTACAAGTGTCCCTGTGACACGCGTCAAAACTTTTTCTCTTATAACTGCGCGAAAAGCATGGATTCTTGCTTAATACAACGAAACAAGCTGTTTTAGACCGAAACGAGCTAAATCACAACACATCGGTTTTACAAGTGTTCCTCTGATACGCGTCAAAACGTTTTCTCTTATAACTGCGCGAAAAGCTTGTACTCCTGCTTAATACAACGAAACAAGCTGTTTTAGACCGAAACGAGCTAAATCACAACACATCAGTTTTACAAGTGTTCCTCTGATACGCGTCAAAACTTTTTCTCTTACAACTGCGCGAAAAGCATGTATTCGTGCTTAATACAACGAAACAAGCTGTTTTAGACCGAAACGAGCTATATCACAACACATCGGTTTTACAAGTGTTCCTCTGATACGCGTCAAAACATTTTCTTTTATAACTGCGCGAAAAGCATGATTTCTTGCTTAATACAACGAAACAAGCTGTTTTAGTCCGAAACGAGTTAAATCACAACACATCGGATTACAAGTGTTCCTCTAATACGCGTCAAAACTTTTTCTCTTATAACTGCGCGAAAAGCATGTATTCGTGCTTAATACAACAAAACAAGCTGTTTTAGACCGAAACGAGCTATATCACAACACATCGGTTTTACAAGTGTTCCTCTGATACGCGTCAAAACTTTTTCTCCTATAACTGCGCGAAAAGCATGTATTCGTGCTTAATACAACGAAATAAGCTGTTTTAGACCGAAACGAGCTAAATCACAACACATCGGTTTTAAAAGTGTTCCTCTGATACGCGTCAAAACTTTTTCTCTATAACTGCGCGAAAAGCATGTATTCGTGCTTAATACAACGAAACAAGCTGTTTTAGACCGAAATGAGCTAAATCACAACACATCGGTTTTACAAGTGTTCCTCTGATAAGCGTCAAAACTTTTTCTCTTATAACTGCGCGAAAAGCATGTATTCGTGCTTAATACAACGAAACAAGCTGTTTTAGAGCGAAACGAGCTAAATTACAACACATCGGTTTTACAAGTGTTCCTCTGATACGCGACAAAACTTTTTCTCTTATAACTGCGCGAAAAGCCTGTATTCGTGCTTAATACAACGAAACAAGCTGTTTTAGACCGAAACGAGCTAAATCACAACACATCGGTTTTACAAGTGTCCATGTGATACGCGTCAAAACTTTTTCTCTTATAACTGCGCGAAAAGCCTGTATTCGTGCTTAATAGAACGAAACAAGTTGTTTTAGACCGAGATGAGCTAAATCTCAACACATCGGTTTTACATGTGTCCCTGTGACACGCGTCAAAACTTTTTCTCTTATAACTGCGCGAAAAGCATGTATTCGTGCTTAATACAACGAAACAAGTTGTTTTAGACCGAAACGAGCTATATCACAACACATCGGCTTTACAAGTGTTCCTCTGATACGCGTCAAAACTTTTTCTCTTATAACTGCGCGAAAACCATGTATTCGTGCTTAATACAACGAAACAAGCTGTTTTAGACCGAAACGAGCTATATCACAACACATCGGATTTACAAGTTTTCCTCTGATACGCGTCAAAACTTTTTCTCTTATAACTGCGCGAAAAGCTTGTATTCGTGCTTAATACAACGAAACAAGCTGTTTTAGACCGAAACGAGCTAAATCACAACACATCGGTTTTACAAGTGTTCCTCTGATACGCGTCAAAACTTTTTCTCTTATAACTGCGCGAAAAGCATGTATTCGTGCTTAATACAACGAAACAAGCTGTTTTAGACCGAAACGAGCGAAATTACAACACATCGGTTTTACAAGTGTTCCTCTGATACGCGTCAAAACTTTTTCTATTATAACTGCGCGAAAAGCATGTATTCGTGCTTAATACAACGAAACAAGCTGTTTTAGACCGAAACGAGCTAAATCACAACACATCGGTTTTACAAGTGTTCCTCTGATACGCGTCAAAACTTTTTCTCTTATAACTGCGCGAAAAGCATGTATTCGTGCTTAATACAACGAAACAAGCTGTTTTAGACCGAAACGAGCTATATCACAACACATCGGTTTTACAAGTGTTCCTCTGATACGCGTCAAAACTTTTTCACTTATAACTGCGCGAAAAGCATGTATCCGTGCTTAATACAACGAAACAAGCTGTTTTAGACCGAAACGAGCTAAATCACAACACATCGGTTTTACAGGTGTTCCTCTGATACACGTCAAAACGTTTTCTCTTATAACTCCGCGAAAAGCATGTATTCTTGCTTGATACAATGAAACAAGCTGTTTTAGACCGAAACGAGCTAAATCACCACACATCGGTTTTACAAGTGTTCCTCTGATACGCGTCAAAACTTTTTCTCTTATAACTGCGCGAAAAGCATGTATTCTTGCTTAATACAACGAAACAAGCTGTTTTAGACCGAAACGAGCTATATCACAACACATCGGTTTTACAAGTGTTCCTCTGATACGCGTCAAAACTTTTTCTCTTATAACTGCGCGAAAAGCATGTATTCGTGCTTAATACAACGAAACAAGCTGTTTTAGACCGAAACGAGCTAAATCACAACACTTCGGTTTTACGTGTTCCTCTGATACGCGTCAAAACTTTTTCTCTTATAACTGCGCGAAAAGCATGTATTCGTGCTTAATACAACGAAACAAGCGGTTTTAGAGCGAAACGAGCTAAATCACAACACATCGGTTTTACAAGTGTCTGTGATACGCGTCAAAACTTTTTCTCTTATAACTGCGCGAAAAGCCTGTATTCTTGCCTAATAGAACGAAACAAGCTGTTTTAGACCGAGATGAGCTAAATCTGAACACATCGGTTTTACAAGTGTCCCTGTGACACGCGTCAAAACTTTTTCTCTTATAACTGCGCGAAAAGCATGGATTCTTGCTTAATACAACGAAACAAGCTGTTTTAGACCGAAACGAGCTAAATCACAACACATCGGTTTTACAAGTGTTCCTCTGATACGCGTCAAAACGTTTTCTCTTATAACTGCGCGAAAAGCTTGTACTCGTGCTTAATACAACGAAACAAGCTGTTTTAGACCGAAACGAGCTAAATCACAACACATCAGTTTTACAAGTGTTCCTCTGATACGCGTCAAAACTTTTTCTCTTACAACTGCGCGAAAAGCATGTATTCGTGCTTAATACAACGAAACAAGCTGTTTTAGACCGAAACGAGCTATATCACAACACATCGGTTTTACAAGTGTTCCTCTGATACGCGTCAAAACATTTTCTTTTATAACTGCGCGAAAAGCATGATTTCTTGCTTAATACAACGAAACAAGCTGTTTTAGTCCGAAACGAGTTAAATCACAACACATCGGATTACAAGTGTTCCTCTAATACGCGTCAAAACTTTTTCTCTTATAACTGCGCGAAAAGCATGTATTCGTGCTTAATACAACAAAACAAGCTGTTTTAGACCGAAACGAGCTATATCACAACACATCGGTTTTACAAGTGTTCCTCTGATACGCGTCAAAACTTTTTCTCCTATAACTGCGCGAAAAGCATGTATTCGTGCTTAATACAACGAAACAAGCTGTTTTAGACCGAAACGAGCTAAATCACAACACATCGGTTTTAAAAGTGTTCCTCTGATACGCGTCAAAACTTTTTCTTTTATAACTGCGCGAAAAGCATGTATTCTTGCTTAATACAACGAAACAAGCTGTTTTAGTCCGAGACGAGTTAAATCACAACACATCGGTATTACAAGTGTTCCTCTGATACGCGTCAAAACTTTTTCTCTTATAACTGCGCGAAAAGCATGTATTCATGCTTAATACAACGAAACAAGCTGTTTTAGACCGAAACGAGCTAAATCACAACACATCAGTTTTACAAGTGTTCCTCTGATACGCGTCAAAACTTTTTCTCTTATAACTGCGCGAAAAGCATGTATTCGTGCTTAATACAACAAAACAAGCTGTTTTAGACCGAAACGAGCTATATCACAACACATCGGTTTTACAAGTGTTCCTCTGATACGCGTCAAAACTTTTTCTCCTATAACTGCGCGAAAAGCATGTATTCGTGCTTAATACAACGAAACAAGCTGTTTTAGACCGAAACGAGCTAAATCACAACACATCGGTTTTAAAAGTGTTCCTCTGATACGCGTCAAAACTTTTTCTTTTATAACTGCGCGAAAAGCATGTATTCTTGCTTAATACAACGAAACAAGCTGTTTTAGTCCGAAACGAGTTAAATCACAACACGTCGGTATTACAAGTGTTCCTCTGATACGCGTCAAAACTTTTTCTCTTATAACTGCGCGAAAAGCATGTATGCATGCTTAATACAACGAAACAAGCTGTTTTAGACCGAAACGAGCTAAATCACAACACATCGGTTTTACAAGTGTCTATGTGATACGCGTCAAAACTTTTTTTCTTATAACTGCGCGAAAAGCCTGTATTCGTGCTTAATAGAACGAAACAAGCTGTTTTAGACCGAGATGAGCTAAATCTGAACACATCGGTTTTACAAGTGTCCCTGTGACACGCGTCAAAACTTTTTCTCTTATAACTGCGCGAAAAGCATGTATTCTTGCTTAATACCACGAAACAAGCTGTTTTAGACCGAAACGAGCTAAATCACAACACATCGGTTTTACAAGTGTTCCTCTGATACGCGTCAAAACGTTTTCTCTTATAACTGCGCGAAAAGCTTGTATTCGTGCTTACTACAACGAAACAAGCTGTTTTAGACCCAAACGAGCTAAATCACAACACATCAGTTTTACAAGTGTTCCTCTGATACGCGTCAAAACTTTTTCCCTTATAACTGCGCGAAAAGCATGTATTCGTGCTTAATACAACGAAACAAGCTGTTTTAGACCGAAACGAGCTATATCACAACACATCGGTTTTACAAGTGTTCCTCTGATACGCGTCAAAACATTTTCTTTTATAACTGCGCGAAAAGCATGATTTCTTGCTTAATACAACGAAACAAGCTGTTTTAGTCCGAAACGAGTTAAATCACAACACATCGGATTACAAGTGTTCCTCTAATACGCGTCAAAACTTTTTCTCTTATAACTGCGCGAAAAGCATGTATTCATGCTTAATACAACGAAACAAGCTGTTTTAGACCGAAACGAGCTATATCACAACACATCGGATTTACAAGTGTTCCTCTGATACGCGTCAAAACTTTTTCTCTATAACTGCGCGAAAAGCATGTATTCGTGCTTAATACAACGAAACAAGCTGTTTTAGAGCGAAACGAGCTAAATTACAACACATCGGTTTTACAAGTGTTCCTCTGATACGCGTCAAAACGTTTTATCTTATAACTGCGCGAAAAGCTTGTATTCGTGCTTACTACAACGAAACAAGCTGTTTTAGACCCAAACGAGCTAAATCACAACACATCAGTTTTACAAGTGTTCCTCTGATACGCGTCAAAACTTTTTCTCTTATAACTGCGCGAAAAGCATGTATTCGTGCTTAATACAACGAAACAAGCTGTTTTAGACCGAAACGAGCTATATCACAACACATCGGTTTTACAAGTGTTCCTCTGATACGCGTCAAAACATTTTCTTTTATAACTGCGCGAAAAGCATGATTTCTTGCTTAATACAACGAAACAAGCTGTTTTAGTCCGAAACGAGTTAAATCACAACACGTCGGATTATAAGTGTTCCTCTAATACGCGTCAAAACCTTTTCTCTTATAACTGCGCGAAAAGCATGTATTCATGCTTAATACAACGAAACAAGCTGTTTTAGACCGAAACGAGCTATATCACAACACATCGGATTTACAAGTGTTCCTCTGATACGCGTCAAAACTTTTTCTCTATAACTGCGCGAAAAGCATGTATTCGTGCTTAATACAACGAAACAAGCTGTTTAAGACCGAAACGAGCTAAATCACAACACATCGGTTTTACAAGTGTTCCTCTGATAAGCGTCAAAACTTTTTCTCTTATAACTGCGCGAAAAGCATGTATTCGTGCTTAATACAACGAAACAAGCTGTTTTAGAGCGAAACGAGCTAAATTACAACACATCGGTTTTACAAGTGTTCCTCTGATACGCGACAAACCTTTTTCTCTTATAACTGCGCGAAAAGCCTGTATTCGTGCTTAATACAACGAAACAAGCTGTTTTAGACCGAAACGAGCTAAATCACAACACATCGGTTTTACAAGTGTCCATGTGATACGCGTCAAAACTTTTTCTCTTATAACTGCGCGAAAAACCTGTATTCGTGCTTAATAGAACGAAACAAGTTGTTTTAGACCGAGATGAGCTAAATCTCAACACATCGGTTTTACATGTGTCCCTGTGACACGCGTCAAAACTTTTTCTCTTATAACTGCGCGAAAAGCATGTATTCGTGCTTAATACAACGAACCAAGTTGTTTTAGACCGAAACGAGCTATATCAAAACACATCGGCTTTACAAGTGTTCCTCTGATACGCGTCAAAACATGTTCTCTTATAACTGCGCGAAAAGCATGTATTCGTGCTTAATACAACGAAACAAGCTGTTTTAGACCGAAACGAGCTAAATCGCAACACATCGGTTTTACAAGTGTTCCTCTGATACGCGTCAAAACTTTTTCTCTTATAACTGCTCGAAAAGCATGTATTCTTGCTTAATACAACGAAACAAGCTGTTTTAGACCGAAACGACCTATATCACAACACATCGGTTTTACAAGTGTTCCTCTGATACGCGTCAAAACGTTTTCTCTTATAACTCCGGGAAAAGCATGTATTCTTGCTTAATACAACGAAACAAGCTGTTTTAGACCGAAACGAGCTATATCACAACACATCGGTTTTACAAGTGTTCCTCTGATACGCGTCAAAACGTTTTCTCTTATAACTGCGCGAAAAGCTTGTATTCGTGCTTAATACAACGAAACAAGCTGTTTTATACCGAAAGGAGCTAAATCACAGCACATCGGTATTACAAGTGTTCCTCTGATACGCGTCAAAACTTTTTCTCTTATAACTGCGCGAAAACCATGTATTCGTGCTTAATACAACGAAACAAGCTGTTTTAGACCGAAACGAGCTATATCACAACATATCGGATTTACAAGTTTTCCTCTGATACGCGTCAAAACTTTTTCTCTTATAACTGCGCGAAAAGTTTGTATTCGTGCTTAATACAACGAAACAAGCTGTTTTAGACCGAAACGAGCTAAATCACAACACATCGGTTTTACAAGTGTTCCTCTGATACGCGTCAAAACTTTTTCTCTTATAACTGTGCGAAAAGCATGTATTCGTGCTTCATACAACGAAACAAGCTGTTTTAGACCGAAACGAGCGAAATCACAACACATCGGTTTTACAAGTGTTCCTCTGATACGCGTCAAAACTTTTTCTATTATAACTGCGCGAAAAGCATGTATTCGTGCTTAATACAACGAAACAAGCTGTTTTAGACCGAAACGAGCTAAATCACAACACATCGGTTTTACAAGTGTTCCTCTGATACGCGTCAAAACTTTTTCTCCTATAACTGCGCGAAAAGCATGTATTCGTGCTTAATACAACGAAATAAGCTGTTTTAGACCGAAACGAGGTAAATCACCACACATCGGATTACAAGTGTTCCTCTAATACGCGTCAAAACTTTTTCTCTTATAACTGCGCGAAAAGCATGTATTCGTGCTTAATACAACAAAACAAGCTGTTTTAGACCGAAACGAGCTATATCACAACACATCGGTTTTACAAGTGTTCCTCTGATACGCGTCAAAACTTTTTCTCCTATAACTGCGCGAAAAGCATGTATTCGTGCTTAATACAACGAAACAAGCTGTTTTAGACCGAAACGAGCTAAATCACAACACATCGGTTTTAAAAGTGTTCCTCTGATACGCGTCAAAACTTTTTCTTTTATAACAGCGCGAAAAGCATGTATTCTTGCTTAATACAACGAAACAAGCTGTTTTAGTCCGAGACGAGTTAGATCACAACACATCGGTATTACAAGTGTTCCTCTGATACGCGTCAAAACTTTTTCTCTTATAACTGCGCGAAAAGCTTGTATTCGTGCTTACTACAACGAAACAAGCTGTTTTAGACCCAAACGAGCTAAATCACAACACATCAGTTTTACAAGTGTTCCTCTGATACGCGTCAAAACTTTTTCTCTTATAACTGCGCGAAAAGCATGTATTCGTGCTTAATACAACTAAACAAGCAATTTTAGACCGAAACGAGCTATATCACAACACATCGATTTTACAAGTGTTCCTCTGATACGCGTCAAAACATTTTCTTTTATAACTGCGCGAAAAGCATGATTTCTTGCTTAATACAACGAAACAAGCTGTTTTAGTCCGAAACGAGTTAAATCACAACACATCGGATTACAAGTGTTCCTCTAATACGCGTCAAAACTTTTTCTCTTATAACTGCGCGAAAAGCATGTATTCATGCTTATTACAACGAAACAAGCTGTTTTAGACCGAAACGAGCTATATCACAACACATCGGATTTACAAGTGTTCCTCTGATACGCGTCAAAACTTTTTCTCTATAACTGCGCGAAAAGCATGTATTCGTGCTTAATACAACGAAACAAGCTGTTTTAGACCGAAACGAGCTAAATCACAACACATCGGTTTTACAAGTGTTCCTCTGATACGCGTCAAAACTTTTTCTCTTATAACTGCGCGAAAAGCATGTATTCGTGCTTAATACAACGAAACAAGCTGTTTTAGAGCGAAACGAGCTAAATTACAACACATCGGTTTTACAAGTGTTCCTCTGATACGCGTCACAACGTTTTCTCTTATAACTGCGCGAAAAGCTTGTATTCGTGCTTACTACAACGAAACAAGCTGTTTTAGACCCAAACGAGCTAAATCACAACACATCAGTTTTACAAGTGTTCCTCTGATACGCGTCAAAACTTTTTCTCTTATAACTGCGCGAAAAGCATGTATTCGTGCTTAATACAACGAAACAAGCTGTTTTAGACCGAAACGAGCTATATCACAACACATCGGTTTTACAAGTGTTCCTCTGATACGCGTCAAAACATTTTCTTTTATAACTGCGCGAAAAGCAAGATTTCTTGCTTAATACAACGAAACAAGCTGTTTTAGTCCGAAACGAGTTAAATCACAACACATCGGATTAAAGTGTTCCTCTAATACGCGTCAAAACTTTTTCTCTTATAACTGCGCGAAAAGCATGTATTCATGCTTAATACAACGAAACAAGCTGTTTTAGACCGAAACGAGCTATATCACAACACATCGGATTTACAAGTGTTCCTCTGATACGCGTCAAAACTTTTTCTCTATAACTGCGCGAAAAGCATGTATTCGTGCTTAATACAACGAAACAAGCTGTTTTAGACCGAAACGAGCTAAATCACAACACATCGGTTTTACAAGTGTTCCTCTCATAAGCGTCAAAACTTTTTCCCTTATAAGTGCGCGAAAAGCATGTATTCGTGCCTAATACAACGAAACAAGCTGTTTTAGAGCGAAACGAGCTAAATTACAACACATCGGTTTTACAAGTGTCCATGTGATACGCGTCAAAACTTTTTCTCTTATAACTGCGCGAAAAGCCTGTATTCGTGCTTAATAGAACGAAACAAGTTGTTTTAGACCGAGATGAGCTAAATCTCAACACATCGGTTTTACATGTGTCCCTGTGACACGCGTCAAAACTTTTTCTCTTATAACTACGCGAAAAGCATGTATTCGTGCTTAATACAACGAAACAAGCTGTTTTAGACCGAAACGAGCTATATCACAACACATCGGTTTTACAAGTGTTCCTCTGATACGCGTCAAAACATTTTCTTTTATAACTGCGCGAAAAGCATGATTTCTTGCTTAATACAACGAAACAAGCTGTTTTAGTCCGAAACGAGTTAAATCACAACACATCGGATTACAAGTGTTCCTCTAATACGCGTCAAAACTTTTTCTCTTATAACTGCGCGAAAAGCATGTATTCATGCTTAATACAACGAAACAAGCTGTTTTAGACCGAAACGAGCTAAATCACAACACATCAGTTTTACAAGTGTTCCTCTGATACGCGTCAAAACTTTTTCTCTTATAACTGCGCGAAAAGCATGTATTCGTGCTTAATACAACAAAACAAGCTGTTTTAGACCGAAACGAGCTATATCACAACACATCGGTTTTACAAGTGTTCCTCTGATACGCGTCAAAACTTTTTCTCCTATAATTGCGCGCAAAGCATGTATTCGTGCTTAATACAACGAAACAAGCTGTTTTAGACCGAAACGAGCTAAATCACAACACATCGGTTTTAAAAGTGTTCCTCTGATACGCGTCAAAACTTTTTCTTTTATAACTGCGCGAAAAGCATGTATTCTTGCTTAATACAACGAAACAAGCTGTTTTAGTCCGAAACGAATTAAATCACAACACGTCGGTATTACAAGTGTTCCTCTGATACGCGTCAAAACTTTTTCTCTTATAACTGCGCGAAAAGCATGTATTCATGCTTAATACAACGAAACAAGCTGTTTTAGACCGAAACGAGCTAAATCACAACACATCGGTTTTACAAGTGTCTATGTGATACGCGTCAAAACTTTTTCTCTTATAACTGCGCGAAAAGCCTGTATTCGTGCTTAATAGAACGAAACAAGCTGTTTTAGACCGAGATGAGCTAAATCTGAACACATCGGTTTTACAAGTGTCCCTGCGACACGCGTCAAAACTTTTTCTCTTATAACTGCGCGAAAAGCATGTATTCTTGCTTAATACCACGAAACAAGCTGTTTTAGACCGAAACGAGCTAAATCACAACACATCGGTTTTACAAGTGTTCCTCTGATACGCGTCAAAACGTTTTCTCTTATAACTGCGCGAAAAGCTTGTATTCGTGCTTACTACAACGAAACAAGCTGTTTTAGACCCAAACGAGCTAAATCACAACACATCAGTTTTACAAGTGTTCCTCTGATACGCGTCAAAACTTTTTCTCTTATAACTGCGCGAAAGGCATGTATTCGTGCTTAATACAACGAAACAAGCTATTTTAGACCGAAACGAGCTATATCACAACACATCGGTTTTACAAGTGTTCCTCTGATACGCGTGAAAACATTTTCTTTTATAACTGCGCGAAAAGCATGATTTCTTGCTTAATACAACGAAACAAGCTGTTTTAGTCCGAAACGAGTTAAATCACAACACATCGGATTACAAGTGTTCCTCTAATACGCGTCAAAACTTTTTCTCTTATAACTGCGCAAAAAAGCATGTATTCATGCTTAATACAACGAAACAAGCTGTTTTAGACCGAAACGAGCTATATCACAACACATCGGATTTACAAGTGTTCCTCTGATACGCGTCAAAACTTTTTCTCTATAACTGCGCGAAAAGCATGTATTCGTGCTTAATACAACGAAACAAGCTGTTTTAGACCGAAACGAGCTAAATCACAACACATCGGTTTTACAAGTGTTCCTCTCATAAGCGTCAAAACTTTTTCTCTTATAACTGCGCGAAAAGCATGTATTCGTGCTTAATACAACGAAACAAGCTGTTTTAGAGCGAAACGAGCTAAATCACAGCACATCGGTATTACAAGTGTTCCTCTGATACGCGTCAAAACTTTTTCTCTTATAACTGCGCGAAAAGCTTGTATTCGTGCTTACTACAACGAAACAAGCTGTTTTAGACCCAAACGAGCTAAATCACAACACATCAGTTTTACAAGTGTTCCTCTGATACGCGTCAAAACTTTTTCTCTTATAACTGCGCGAAAAGCATGTATTCGTGCTTAATACAACGAAACAAGCTGTTTTAGACCGAAACGAGCTATATCACAACACATCGGTTTTACAAGTGTTCCTCTGATACGCGTCAAAACATTTTCTTTTATAACTGCGCGAAACGCATGATTTCTTGCTTAATACAACGAAACAAGCTGTTTTAGTCCGAAACGAGTTAAATCACAACACATCGGATTACAAGTGTTCCTCTAATACGCGTCAAAACTTTTTCTCTTATAACTGCGCGAAAAGCATGTATTCATGCTTAATACAACGAAACAAGCTGTTTTAGACCGAAACGAGCTATATCACAACACATCGGATTTACAAGTGTTCCTCTGATACGCGTCAAAACTTTTTCTCTATAACTGCGCGAAAAGCATGTATTCGTGCTTAATACAACGAAACAAGCTGTTTTAGACCGAAACGAGCTAAATCACAACACATCGGTTTTACATGTGTTCCTCTGATAAGCGTCAAAACTTTTTCTCTTATAACTGCGCGAAAAGCATGTATTCGTGCTTAATACAACGAAACAAGCTGTTTTAGAGCGAAACGAGCTAAATTACAACACATCGGTTTTACAAGTGTTCCTCTGATACGCGACAAAACTTTTTCTCTTATAACTGCGCGAAAAGCCTGTATTCGTGCTTAATACAACGAAACAAGCTGTTTTAGACCGAAACGAGCTAAATCACAACACATCGGTTTTACAAGTGTCCATGTGATACGCGTCAAAACTTTTTCTCTTATAACTGCGCGAAAAGCCTGTATTCGTGCTTAATAGAACGAAACAAGTTGTTTTAGACCGAGATGAGCTAAATCTCAACACATCGGTTTTACATGTGTCCCTGTGACACGCGTCAAAACTTTTTCTCTTATAACTGCGCGAAAAGCATGTATTCGTGCTTAATACAACGAAACAAGTTGTTTTAGACCGAAACGAGCTATATCACAACACATCGGCTTTACAAGTGTTCCTCTGATACGCGTCAAAACATGTTCTCTTATAACTGCGCGAAAAGCATGTATTCGTGCTTAATACAACGAAACAAGCTGTTTTAGACCGAAACGAGCTAAATCACAACACATCGGTTTTACAAGTGTTCCTCTGATACGCGTCAAAACTTTTTCTCTTATAACTGCGCGAAAAGCATGTATTCTTGCTTAATACAACGAAACAAGCTGTTTTAGACCGAAACGAGCTATATCACAACACATCGGTTTTACAAGTGTTCCTCTGATACGCGTCAAAACGTTTTCTCTTATAACTGCGCGAAAAGCTTGTATTCGTGCTTAATACAACGAAACAAGCTGTTTTAGACCGAAAGGAGCTAAATCACAGCACATCGGTATTACAAGTGTTGCTCTGATACGCGTCAAAACTTTTTCTCTTATAACTGCGCGAAAAGCTTGTATTCGTGCTTACTACAACGAAACAAGCTGTTTTAGACCCAAACGAGCTAAATCACAACACATCAGTTTTACAAGTGTTCCTCTGATACGCGTCAAAACTTTTTCTCTTATAACTGCGCGAAAAGCATGTATTCGTTTAATACAACGAAACAAGCTGTTTTAGACCGAAACGAGCTATATCACAACACATCGGTTTTACAAGTGTTCCTCTGATACGCGTCAGAACATTTTCTTTTATAACTGCGCGAAAAGCATGATTTCTTGCTTAATACAACGAAACAAGCTGTTTTAGTCCGAAACGAGTTAAATCACAACACATCGGATTACAAGTGTTCCTCTAATACGCGTCAAAACTTTTTCTCTTATAACTGCGCGAAAAGCATGTATTCATGCTTAATACAACGAAACAAGCTGTTTTAGACCGAAACGAGCTATATCACAACACATCGGATTTACAAGTGTTCCTCTGATACGCGTCAAAACTTTTTCTCTATAACTGCGCGAAAAGCATGTATTCGTGCTTAATACAACGAAACAAGCTGTTTTAGACCGAAACGAGCTAAATCACAACACATCGGTTTTACAGGTGTTCCTCTGATAAGCGTCAAAACTTTTTCTCTTATAACTGCGCGAAAAGCATGTATTCGTGCTTAATACAACGAAACAAGCTGTTTTAGAGCGAAACGAGCTAAATCACAACACATCGGTTTTACAAGTGTTCCTCTGATAAGCGTCAAAACTTTTTCTCTTATAACTGCGCGAAAAGCATGTATTCGTGCTTAATACAACGAAACAAGCTGTTTTAGAGCGAAACGAGCTAAATTACAACACATCGGTTTTACAAGTGTTCCTCTGATACGCGTCAAAACGTTTTCTCTTATAACTGCGCGAAAAGCTTGTATTCGTGCTTACTACAACGAAACAAGCTGTTTTAGACCCAAACGAGCTAAATCACAACACATCAGTTTTACAAGTGTTCCTCTGATAAGCGTCAAAACTTTTTCTCTTATAACTACGCGAAAAGCATGTATTCGTGCTTAATACAACGAAACAAGCTGTTTTAGAGCGAAACGAGCTAAAAACAACACATCGGTTTTACAAGTGTTCCTCTGATAAGCGTCAAAACTTTTTCTCTTATAACTGCGCGAAAAGCATGTATTCGTGCTTAATACAACGAAACAAGCTGTTTTAGAGCGAAACGAGCTAAATTACAACACATCGGTTTTACAAGTGTTCCTCTGATACGCGACAAAACTTTTTCTCTTATAACTGCGCGAAAAGCCTGTATTCGTGCTTAATACAACGAAACAAGCTGTTTTAGACCGAAACGAGCTAAATCACAACACATCGGTTTTACAAGTGTCCATGTTATACGCGTCAAAACTTTTTCTATTATAACTGCGCGAAAAGCCTGTATTCGTGCTTAATAGAACGAAACAAGTTGTTTTAGACCGAGATGAGCTAAATCTCAACACATCGGTTTTACATGTGTCCCTGTGACACGCGTCAAAACTTTTTCTCTTATAACTGCGCGAAAAGCATGTATTCGTGCTTAATACAACGAAACAAGTTGTTTTAGACCGAAACGAGCTATATCACAACACATCGGCTTTACAAGTGTTCCTCTGATACGCGTCAAAACATGTTCTCTTATAACTGCGCGAAAAGCATGTATTCGTGCTTAATACAACGAAACAAGCTGTTTTAGACCGAAACGAGCTAAATCACAACACATCGGTTTTACAAGTGTTCCTCTGATACGCGTCAAAACTTTTTCTCTTATAACTGCGCGAAAAGCATGTATTCGTGCTTAATACAACGAAACAAGCTGTTTTAGACCGAAACGAGCTATATCACAACACATCGGTTTTACAAGTGTTCCTCTGATACGCGTCAAAACATTTTCTTTTATAACTGCGCGAAAAGCATGATTTCTTGCTTAATACAACGAAACAAGCTGTTTTAGTCCGAAACGAGTTAAATCACAACACATCGGATTACAAGTGTTTCTCTAATACGCGTCAAAACTTTTTCTCTTATAACTGCGCGAAAAGCATGTATTCATGCTTAATACAACGAAACAAGCTGTTTTAGACCGAAACGAGCTATATCACAACACATCGGATTTACAAGTGTTCCTCTGATACGCGTCAAAACTTTTTCTCTATAACTGCGCGAAAAGCATGTATTCGTGCATAATACAACGAAACAAGCTGTTTTAGACCGAAACGAGCTAAATCACAACACATCGGTTTTACAAGTGTTCCTCTGATAAGCGTCAAAACTTTTTCTCTTATAACTGCGCGAAAAGCATGTATTCGTGCTTAATACAACGAAACAAGCTGTTTTAGACCGAAACGAGCGAAATCACAACACATCGGTTTTACAAGTGTTCCTCTGATAAGCGTCAAAACTTTTTCTCTTATAACTGCGCGAAAAGCATGTATTCGTGCTTAATACAACGAAACAAGCTGTTTTAGAGCGAAACGAGCTAAATCACAACACATCGGTTTTACAAGTGTTCCTCTGATAAGCGTCAAAACTTTTTCTCTTATAACTGTGCGAAAAGCATGTATTCGTGCTTAATACAACGAAACAAGCTGTTTTAGACCGAAACGAGCGAAATCACAACACATCGGATTTACAAGTGTTCCTCTGATAGGCGTCAAAACTTTTTCTCTTATAACTGCGCGAAAAGCATGTATTCGTGCTTAATACAACGAAACAAGCTGTTTTAGAGCGAAACGAGCTAAAAACAACACATCGGTTTTACAAGTGTTCCTCTGATAAGCGTCAAAACTTTTTCTCTTATAACTGCGCGAAAAGCATGTATTCGTGCTTAATACAACGAAACAAGCTGTTTTAGAGCGAAACGAGCTAAATTACAACACATCGGTTTTACAAGTGTTCCTCTGATACGCGACAAAACTTTTTCTCTTATAACTGCGCGAAAAGCCTGTATTCGTGCTTAATACAACGAAACAAGCTGTTTTAGACCGAAACGAGCTAAATCACAACACATCGGTTTTACAAGTGTCCATGTTATACGCGTCAAAACTTTTTCTCTTATAACTGCGCGAAAAGCCTGTATTCGTGCTTAATAGAACGAAACAAGTTGTTTTAGACCGAGATGAGCTAAATCTCAACACATCGGTTTTACATGTGTCCCTGTGACACGCGTCAAAACTTTTTCTCTTATAACTGCGCGAAAAGCATGTATTCGTGCTTAATACAACGAAACAAGTTGTTTTAGACCGAAACGAGCTATATCACAACACATCGGCTTTACAAGTGTTCCTCTGATACGCGTCAAAACATGTTCTCTTATAACTGCGCGAAAAGCATGTATTCGTGCTTAATACAACGAAACAAGCTGTTTTAGACCGAAACGAGCTAAATCACAACACATCGGTTTTACAAGTGTTCCTCTGATACGCGTCAAAACTTTTTCTCTTATAACTGCGCGAAAAGCATGTATTCGTGCTTAATACAACGAAACAAGCTGTGTTAGACCGAAACGAGCTATATCACAACACATCGGTTTTACAAGTGTTCCTCTGATACGCGTCAAAACATTTTCTTTTATAACTGCGCGAAAAGCATGATTTCTTGCTTAATACAACGAAACAAGCTGTTTTAGTCCGAAACGAGTTAAATCACAACACATCGGATTACAAGTGTTTCTCTAATACGCGTCAAAACTTTTTCTCTTATAACTGCGCGAAAAGCATGTATTCATGCTTAATACAACGAAACAAGCTGTTTTAGACCGAAACGAGCTATATCACAACACATCGGATTTACAAGTGTTCCTCTGATACGCGTCAAAACTTTTTCTCTATAACTGCGCGAAAAGCATGTATTCGTGCATAATACAACGAAACAAGCTGTTTTAGACCGAAACGAGCTAAATCACAACACATCGGTTTTACAAGTGTTCCTCTGATAAGCGTCAAAACTTTTTCTCTTATAACTGCGCGAAAAGCATGTATTCGTGCTTAATACAACGAAACAAGCTGTTTTAGACCGAAACGAGCGAAATCACAACACATCGGTTTTACAAGTGTTCCTCTGATAAGCGTCAAAACTTTTTCTCTTATAACTGCGCGAAAAGCATGTATTCGTGCTTAATACAACGAAACAAGCTGTTTTAGAGCGAAACGAGCTAAATCACAACACATCGGTTTTACAAGTGTTCCTCTGATAAGCGTCAAAACTTTTTCTCTTATAACTGTGCGAAAAGCATGTATTCGTGCTTAATACAACGAAACAAGCTGTTTTAGACCGAAACGAGCGAAATCACAACACATCGGATTTACAAGTGTTCCTCTGATAGGCGTCAAAACTTTTTCTCTATAACTGCGCGAAAAGCATGTATTAGTGCTTAATACAACGAAACAAGCTGTTTTAGACCGAAACGAGCTAAATCACAACACATCGGTTTTACAAGTGTTCCTCTGATAAGCGTCAAAACTTTTTCTCTTATAACTGCGCGAAAAGCATGTATTCGTGCTTAATACAACGAAACAAGCTGTTTTAGAGCGAAACGAGCTAAATTACAACACATCGGTTTTACAAGTGTTCCTCTGATACGCGACAAAACTTTTTCTCTTATAACTGCGCGAAAAGCCTGTATTCGTGCTTAATACAACGAAACAAGCTGTTTTAGACCGAAACGAGCTAAATCACAACACATCGATTTTACAAGTGTCCATGTGATACGCGTCAAAACTTTTTCTCTTATAACTGCGCGAAAAACCTGTATTCGTGCTTAATAGAACGAAACAAGTTGTTTTAGACCGAGATGAGCTAAATCTCAACACATCGGTTTTACATGTGTCCCTGTGACACGCGTCAAAACTTTTTCTCTTATAACTGCGCGAAAAGCATGTATTCGTGCTTAATACAACGAAACAAGTTGTTTTAGACCGAAACGAGCTATATCACAACACATCGGCTTTACAAGTGTTCCTCTGATACGCGTCAAAACATGTTCTCTTATAACTGCGCGAAAAGCATGTATTCGTGCTTAATACAACGAAACAAGCTGTTTTAGACCGAAACGAGCTAAATCACAACACATCGGTTTTACAAGTGTTCCTCTGATACGCGTCAAAACTTTTTCTCTTATAACTGCGCGAAAAGCATGTATTCTTGCTTAATACAACGAAACAAGCTGTTTTAGACCGAAACGACCTATATCACAACACATCGGTTTTACAAGTGTTCCTCTGATACGCGTCAAAACGTTTTCTCTTATAACTGCGCGAAAAGCTTGTATTCGTGCTTAATACAACGAAACAAGCTGTTTTAGACCGAAAGGAGCTAAATCACAGCACATCGGTATTACAAGTGTTCCTCTGATACGCGTCAAAACTTTTTCTCTTATAACTGCGCGAAAACCATGTATTCGTGCTTAATACAACGAAACAAGCTGTTTTAGACCGAAGCGAGCTATATCACAACATATCGGATTTACAAGTTTTCCTCTGATACGCGTCAAAACTTTTTCTCTTATAACTGCGCGAAAAGCTTGTATTCGTGCTTAATACAACGAAACAAGCTGTTTTAGACCGAAACGAGCTAAATCACAACACATCGGTTTTACAAGTGTTCCTCTGATACGCGTCAAAACTTTTTCTCTTATAACTGTGCGAAAAGCATGTATTCGTGCTTTATACAACGAAACAAGCTGTTTTAGACCGAAACGAGCGAAATCACAACACATCGGTTTTACAAGTGTTCCTCTGATACGCGTCAAAACTTTTTCTATTATAACTGCGCGAAAAGCATGTATTCGTGCTTAATACAACGAAACAAGCTGTTTTAGACCGAAACGAGCTAAATCACAACACATCGGTTTTACAAGTGTTCCTCTGATACGCGTCAAAACTTTTTCTCTTATAACTGCGCGAAAAGCATGTATTCGTGCCTAATACAACGAAATAAGCTGTTTTAGACCGAAACGAGGTAAATCACCACACATCGGATTACAAGTGTTCCTCTAATACGCGTCAAAACTTTTTCTCTTATAACTGCGCGAAAAGCATGTATTCGTGCTTAATACAACAAAACAAGCTGTTTTAGACCGAAACGAACTATATCACAACACATCGGTTTTACAAGTGTTCCTCTGATACGCGTCAAAACTTTTTCTCCTATAACTGCGCGAAAAGCATGTATTCGTGCTTAATACAACGAAACAAGCTGTTTTAGACCGAAACGAGCTAAATCACAACACATCGGTTTTAAAAGTGTTCCTCTGATACGCGTCAAAACTTTTTCTTTTATAACTGCGCGAAAAGCATGTATTCTTGCTTAATACAACGAAACAAGCTGTTTTAGTCCGAGACGAGTTTAATCACAACACATCGGTATTACAAGTGTTCCTCTGATACGCGTCAAAACTTTTTCTCTTATAACTGCGCGAAAAGCATGTATTCATGCTTAATACAACGAAACAAGCTGTTTTAGACCGAAACGAGCTAAATCACAACACATCAGTTTTACAAGTGTTCCTCTGATACGCGTCAAAACTTTTTCTCTTATAACTGCGCGAAAAGCATGTATTCGTGCTTAATACAACAAAACAAGCTGTTTTAGACCGAAACGAGCTATATCACAACACATTGGTTTTACAAGTGTTCCTCTGATACGCGTCAAAACTTTTTCTCCCATAACTGCGCGAAAAGCATGTATTCGTGCTTAATACAACGAAACAAGCTGTTTTAGACCGAAACGAGCTAAATCACAACACATCGGTTTTAAAAGTGTCCCTCTGATACGCGTCAAAACTTTTTCTTTTATAACTGCGCGAAAAGCATGTATTCTTGCTTAATACAACGAAACAAGCTGTTTTAGTCCGAAACGAGTTAAATCACAACACGTCGGTATTACAAGTGTTCCTCTGATACGCGTCAAAACTTTTTCTCTTATAACTGCGCGAAAAGCATGTATTCATGCTTAATACAACGAAACAAGCTGTTTTAGACCGAAACGAGCTAAATCACAACACATCGGTTTTACAAGTGTCTATGTGATACGCGTCAAAACTTTTTCTCTTATAACTGCGCGAAAAGCCTGTATTCGTGCTTAATAGAACGAAACAAGCTGTTTTAGACCGAGATGAGCTAAATCTGAACACATCGGTTTTACAAGTGTCCCTGTGACACGCGTCAAAACTTTTTCTCTTATAACTGCGCGAAAAGCATGTATTCTTGCTTAATACCACGAAACAAGCTGTTTTAGACCGAAACGAGCTAAATCACAACACATCGGTTTTACAAGTGTTCCTCTGATACGCGTCAAAACGTTTTCTCTTATAACTGCGCGAAAAGCTTGTATTCGTGCTTACTACAACGAAACAAGCTGTTTTAGACCGAAACGACCTATATCACAACACATCGGTTTTACAAGTGTTCCTCTGATACGCGTCAAAACGTTTTCTCTTATAACTGCGCGAAAAGCTTGTATTCGTGCTTAATACAACGAAACAAGCTGTTTTAGACCGAAAGGAGCTAAATCACAGCACATCGGTATTACAAGTGTTCCTCTGATACGCGTCAAAACTTTTTCTCTTATAACTGCGCGAAAACCATGTATTCGTGCTTAATACAACGAAACAAGCTGTTTTAGACCGAAGCGAGCTATATCACAACATATCGGATTTACAAGTTTTCCTCTGATACGCGTCAAAACTTTTTCTCTTATAACTGCGCGAAAAGCTTGTATTCGTGCTTAATACAACGAAACAAGCTGTTTTAGACCGAAACGAGCTAAATCACAACACATCGGTTTTACAAGTGTTCCTCTGATACGCGTCAAAACTTTTTCTCTTATAACTGTGCGAAAAGCATGTATTCGTGCTTTATACAACGAAACAAGCTGTTTTAGACCGAAACGAGCGAAATCACAACACATCGGTTTTACAAGTGTTCCTCTGATACGCGTCAAAACTTTTTCTATTATAACTGCGCGAAAAGCATGTATTCGTGCTTAATACAACGAAACAAGCTGTTTTAGACCGAAACGAGCTAAATCACAACACATCGGTTTTACAAGTGTTCCTCTGATACGCGTCAAAACTTTTTCTCTTATAACTGCGCGAAAAGCATGTATTCGTGCCTAATACAACGAAATAAGCTGTTTTAGACCGAAACGAGGTAAATCACCACACATCGGATTACAAGTGTTCCTCTAATACGCGTCAAAACTTTTTCTCTTATAACTGCGCGAAAAGCATGTATTCGTGCTTAATACAACAAAACAAGCTGTTTTAGACCGAAACGAGCTATATCACAACACATCGGTTTTACAAGTGTTCCTCTGATACGCGTCAAAACTTTTTCTCCTATAACTGCGCGAAAAGCATGTATTCGTGCTTAATACAACGAAACAAGCTGTTTTAGACCGAAACGAGCTAAATCACAACACATCGGTTTTAAAAGTGTTCCTCTGATACGCGTCAAAACTTTTTCTTTTATAACTGCGCGAAAAGCATGTATTCTTGCTTAATACAACGAAACAAGCTGTTTTAGTCCGAGACGAGTTTAATCACAACACATCGGTATTACAAGTGTTCCTCTGATACGCGTCAAAACTTTTTCTCTTATAACTGCGCGAAAAGCATGTATTCATGCTTAATACAACGAAACAAGCTGTTTTAGACCGAAACGAGCTAAATCACAACACATCAGTTTTACAAGTGTTCCTCTGATACGCGTCAAAACTTTTTCTCTTATAACTGCGCGAAAAGCATGTATTCGTGCTTAATACAACAAAACAAGCTGTTTTAGACCGAAACGAGCTATATCACAACACATTGGTTTTACAAGTGTTCCTCTGATACGCGTCAAAACTTTTTCTCCTATAACTGCGCGAAAAGCATGTATTCGTGCTTAATACAACGAAACAAGCTGTTTTAGACCGAAACGAGCTAAATCACAACACATCGGTTTTAAAAGTGTCCCTCTGATACGCGTCAAAACTTTTTCTTTTATAACTGCGCGAAAAGCATGTATTCTTGCTTAATACAACGAAACAAGCTGTTTTAGTCCGAAACGAGTTAAATCACAACACGTCGGTATTACAAGTGTTCCTCTGATACGCGTCAAAACTTTTTCTCTTATAACTGCGCGAAAAGCATGTATTCATGCTTAATACAACGAAACAAGCTGTTTTAGACCGAAACGAGCTAAATCACAACACATCGGTTTTACAAGTGTCTATGTGATACGCGTCAAAACTTTTTCTCTTATAACTGCGCGAAAAGCCTGTATTCGTGCTTAATAGAACGAAACAAGCTGTTTTAGACCGAGATGAGCTAAATCTGAACACATCGGTTTTACAAGTGTCCCTGTGACACGCGTCAAAACTTTTTCTCTTATAACTGCGCGAAAAGCATGTATTCTTGCTTAATACCACGAAACAAGCTGTTTTAGACCGAAACGAGCTAAATCACAACACATCGGTTTTACAAGTGTTCCTCTGATACGCGTCAAAACGTTTTCTCTTATAACTGCGCGAAAAGCTTGTATTCGTGCTTACTACAACGAAACAAGCTGTTTTAGACCCAAACGAGCTAAATCACAACACATCAGTTTTACAAGTGTTACTCTGATACGCGTCAAAACTTTTTCTCTTATAACTGCGCGAAAAGCATGTATTCGTGCCTAATACAACGAAACAAGCTGTTTTAGACCGAAACGAGCTATATCACAACACATCGGTTTTACAAGTGTTCCTCTGATACGCGTCAAAACATTTTCTTTTATAACTGCGCGAAAAGCATGATTTCTTGCTTAATACAACGAAACAAGCTGTTTTAGTCCGAAACGAGTTAAATCACAACACATCGGATTACAAGTGTTCCTCTAATTCGCGTCAAAACTTTTTCTCTTATAACTGCGCGAAAAGCATGTATTCATGCTTAATACAACGAAACAAGCTGTTTTAGACCGAAACGAGCTATATCACAACACATCGGATTTACAAGTGTTCCTCTGATACGCGTCAAAACTTTTTCTCTATAACTGCGCGAAAAGCATGTATTCGTGCTTAATACAACGAAACAAGCTGTTTTAGACCGAAACGAGCTAAATCACAACACATCGGTTTTACAAGTGTTCCTCTGATAAGCGTCAAAACATTTTCTCTTATAACTGCGCGAAAAGCATGTATTCGTGCTTAATACAACGAAACAAGCTGTTTTAGAGCGAAACGAGCTAAATCACAACACATCGGTTTTACAAGTGTTCCTCTGATAAGCGTCAAAACTTTTTCTCTTATAACTGCGCGAAAAGCATGTATTCGTGCTTAATACAACGAAACAAGCTGTTTTAGACCGAGATGAGCTAAATCTCAACACATCGGTTTTACATGTGTCCCTGTGACACGCGTCAAAACTTTTTCTCTTATAACTGCGCGAAAAGCATGTATTCGTGCTTAATACAACGAAACAAGTTATTTTAGACCAATACGAGCTATATCACAACACATCGGCTTTACAAGTGTTCCTCTGATACGCGTCAAAACATGTTCTCTTATAACTGCGCGAAAAGCATGTATTCGTGCTTAATACAACGAAACAAGCTGTTTTAGACCGAAACGAGCTAAATCACAACACATCGGTTTTACAAGTGTTCCTCTGATACGCGTCAAAACTTTTTCTCTTATAACTGCGCGAAAAGCATGTATTCTTGCTTAATACAACGAAACAAGCTGTTTTAGACCGAAACGAGCTATATCACAACACATCGGTTTTACAAGTGTTCCTCTGATACGCGTCAAAACGTTTTCTCTTATAACTGCGCGAAAAGCTTGTATTCGTGCTTAATACAACGAAACAAGCTGTTTTAGACCGAAAGGAGCTATATCACAGCACATCGGTATTACAAGTGTTCCTCTGATACGCGTCAAAACTTTTTCTCTTATAACTGCGCGAAAACCATGTATTCGTGCTTAATACAACGAAACAAGCTGTTTTAGACCGAAACGAGCTATATCACAACATATCGGATTTACAAGTTTTCCTCTGATACGCGTCAAAACTTTTTCTCTTATAACTGCGCGAAAAGCTTGTATTCGTGCTTAATACAACGAAACAAGCTGTTTTAGACCGAAACGAGCTAAATCACAACACATCGGTTTTACAAGTGTTCCTCTGATACGCGTCAAAACTTTTTCTCTTATAACTGTGCGAAAAGCATGTATTCGTGCTTAATACAACGAAACAAGCTGTTTTAGACCGAAACGAGCGAAATCACAACACATCGGTTTTACAAGTGTTCCTCTGATACGCGTCAAAACTTTTTCTAATATAACTGCGCGAAAAGCATGTATTCGTGCTTAATACAACGAAACAAGCTGTTTTAGACCGAAACGAGCTAAATCACAACACATCAGTTTTACAAGTGTTCCTCTGATACGCGTCAAAACTTTTTCTCTTATAACTGTGCGAAAAGCATGTATTCGTGCTTAATACAACGAAACAAGCTGTTTTAGACCGAAACGAGCGAAATCACAACACATCGGATTTACAAGTGTTCCTCTGATACGCGTCAAAACCTTTTCTCTATAACTGCGCGAAAGCATGTATTCGTGCTTAATACAACGAAACAAGCTGTTTTAGACCGAAACGAGCTATATCACAACACATCGGTTTTACAAGTGTTCCTCTGATACGCGTCAAAACATTTTCTTTTATAACTGCGCGAAAAGCATGATTTCTTGCTTAATACAACGAAACAAGCTGTTTTAGTCCGAAACGAGTTAAATCACAACACATCGGATTACAAGTGTTCCTCTATACGCGTCAAAACTTTTTCTCTTATAACTGCGCGAAAAGCATGTATTCATGCTTAATACAACGAACAAGCTGTTTTAGACCGAAACGAGCTATATCACAACACATCGGATTTACAAGTGTTCCTCTGATACGCGTCAAAACTTTTTCTCTATAACTGCGCGAAAAGCATGTATTCGTGCTTAATACAACGAAACAAGCTGTTTTAGACCGAAACGAGCTAAATCACAACACATCGGTTTTACAAGTGTTCCTCTGATAAGCGTCAAAACTTTTTCTCTTATAACTGCGCGAAAAGCATGTATTCGTGCTTAATACAACGAAACAAGCTGTTTTAGAGCGAAACGAGCTAAATCACAACACATCGGTTTTACAAGTGTTCCTCTGATAAGCGTCAAAACTTTTTCTCTTATAACTGCGCGAAAAGCATGTATTCGTGCTTAATACAACGAAACAAGCTGTTTTAGAGCGAAACGAGCTAAATTACAACACATCGGTTTTACAAGTGTTCCTCTGATACGCGTCAAAACGTTTCTCTTATAACTGCGCGAAAAGCTTGTATTCGTGCTTACTACAACGAAACAAGCTGTTTTAGACCCAAACGAGCTAAATCACAACACATCAGTTTTACAAGTGTTCCTCTGATAAGCGTCAAAACTTTTTCTCTTATAACTGCGCGAAAAGCATGTATTCGTGCTTAATACAACGAAACAAGCTGTTTTAGAGCGAAACGAGCTAAATTACAACACATCGGTTTTACAAGTGTTCCTCTGATAAGCGTCAACACTTTTTCTCTTATAACTGCGCGAAAAGCATGTATTCGTGCTTAATACAACGAAACAAGCTGTTTTAGAGCGAAACGAGCTAAATTACAACACATCGGTTTTACAAGTGTTCCTCTGATACGCGACAAAACTTTTTCTCTTATAACTGCGCGAAAAGCCTGTATTCGTGCTTAATACAACGAAACAAGTTGTTTTAGACCGAGATGAGCTAAATCTCAACACATCGGTTTTACATGTGTCCCTGTGACACGCGTCAAAACTTTTTCTCTTATAACTGCGCGAAAAGCATGTATTCGTGCTTAATACAACGAAACAAGTTATTTTAGACCAATACGAGCTATATCTCAACACATCGGCTTTACAAGTGTTCCTCTGATACGCGTCAAAACATGTTCTCTTATAACTGCGCGAAAAGCATGTATTCGTGCTTAATACAACGAAACAAGCTGTTTTAGACCGAAACGAGCTAAATCACAACACATCGGTTTTACAAGTGTTCCTCTGATACGCGTCAAAACTTTTTCTCTTATAACTGCGCGAAAAGCATGTATTCTTGCTTAATACAACGAAACAAGCTGTTTTAGACCGAAACGAGCTATATCACAACACATCGGTTTTACAAGTGTTCCTCTGATACGCGTCAAAACGTTTTCTCTTATAACTGCGCGAAAAGCTTGTATTCGTGCTTAATACAACGAAACAAGCTGTTTTAGACCGAAAGGAGCTAAATCACAGCACATCGGTATTACAAGTGTTCCTCTGATACGCGTCAAAACTTTTTCTCTTATAACTGCGCGAAAACCATGTATTCGTGCTTAATACAACGAAACAAGCTGTTTTAGACCGAAACGAGCTATATCACAACATATCGGATTTACAAGTTTTCCTCTGATACGCGTCAAAACTTTTTCTCTTATAACTGCGCGAAAAGCTTGTATTCGTGCTTAATACAACGAAACAAGCTGTTTTAGACCGAAACGAGCTAAATCACAACACATCGGTTTTACAAGTGTTCCTCTGATACGCGTCAAAACTTTTTCTCTTATAACTGTGCGAAAAGCATGTATTCGTGCTTAATACAACGAAACAAGCTGTTTTAGACCGAAACGAGCGAAATCACAACACATCGGTTTTACAAGTGTTCCTCTGATACGCGTCAAAACTTTTTCTAATATAACTGCGCGAAAAGCATGTATTCGTGCTTAATACAACGAAACAAGCTGTTTTAGACCGAAACGAGCTAAATCACAACACATCAGTTTTACAAGTGTTCCTCTGATACGCGTCAAAACTTTTTCTCTTATAACTGTGCGAAAAGCATGTATTCGTGCTTAATACAACGAAACAAGCTGTTTTAGACCGAAACGAGCGAAATCACAACACATCGGATTTACAAGTGTTCCTCTGATACGCGTCAAAACTTTTTCTCTATAACTGCGCGAAAAGCATGTATTCGTGCTTAATACAACGAAACAAGCTGTTTTAGACCGAAACGAGCTAAATCACAACACATCGGTTTTACAAGTGTTCCTCTGATAAGCGTCAAAACTTTTTCTCTTATAACTGCGCGAAAAGCATGTATTCGTGCTTAATACAACGAAACAAGCTGTTTTAGAGCGAAACGAGCTAAATTACAACACATCGGTTTTACAAGTGTTCTTCTGATACGCGACAAAACTTTTTCTCTTATAACTGCGCGAAAAGCCTGTATTCGTGCTTAATACAACGAAATAAGCTGTTTTAGACCGAAACGAGCTAAATCACAACACATCGGTTTTACAAGTGTTCATGTGATACGCGTCAAAACTTTTTCTCTTATAACTGCGCGAAAAACCTGTATTCGTGCTTAATAGAACGAAACAAGTTGTTTTAGACCGAGATGAGCTAAATCTCAACACATCGGTTTTACATGTGTCCCTGTGACACGCGTCAAAACTTTTTCTCTTATAACTGCGCGAAAAGAATGTATTCGTGCTTAATACAACGAAACAAGTTGTTTTAGACCGAAACGAGCTATATCACAACACATCGGCTTTACAAGTGTTCCTCTGATACGCGTCAAAACATGTTCTCTTATAACTGCGCGAAAAGCATGTATTCGTGCTTAATACAACGAAACAAGCTGTTTTAGACCGAAACGAGCTATATCACAACACATCGGTTTTACAAGTGTTCCTCTGATACGCGTCAAAACGTTTTCTCTTATAACTGCGCGAAAAGCTTGTATTCGTGCTTAATACAACGAAACAAGCTGTTTTAGACCGAAAGGAGCTAAATCACAGCACATCGGTTACAAGTGTTCCTCTGATACGCGTCAAAATTTTTCTCTTATAACTGCGCGAAAACCATGTATTCGTGCTTAATACAACGAAACAAGCTGTTTTAGACCGAAACGAGCTATATCACAACATATCGGATTTACAAGTTTTCCTCTGATACGCGTCAAAACTTTTTCTCTTATAACTGCGCGAAAAGCTTGTATTCGTGCTTAATACAACGAAACAAGCTGTTTTAGACCGAAACGAGCTAAATCACAACACATCGGTTTTACAAGTGTTCCTCTGATACGCGTCAAAACTTTTTCTCTTATAACTGTGCGAAAAGCATGTATTCGTGCTTAATACAACGAAACAAGCTGTTTTAGACCGAAACGAGCGAAATCACAACACATCGGTTTTACAAGTGTTCCTCTGATACGCGTCAAAACTTTTTCTAATATAACTGCGCGAAAAGCATGTATTCGTGCTTAATACAACGAAACAAGCTGTTTTAGAGCGAAACGAGCTAAATTACAACACATCGGTTTTACAAGTGTTCCTCTGATACGCGACAAAACTTTTTCTCTTATAACTGCGCGAAAAGCCTGTATTCGTGCTTAATACAACGAAACAAGTTGTTTTAGACCGAGATGAGCTAAATCTCAACACATCGGTTTTACATGTGTCCCTGTGACACGCGTCAAAACTTTTTCTCTTATAACTGCGCGAAAAGCATGTATTCGTGCTTAATTCAACGAAACAAGTTATTTTAGACCAATACGAGCTATATCACAACACATCGGCTTTACAAGTGTTCCTCTGATACGCGTCAAAACATGTTCTCTTATAACTGCGCGAAAAGCATGTATTCGTGCTTAATACAACGAAACAAGCTGTTTTAGACCGAAACGAGCTAAATCACAACACATCGGTTTTACAAGTGTTCCTCTGATACGCGTCAAAACTTTTTCTCTTATAACTGCGTGAAAAGCTTGTATTCGTGCTTAATACAACGAAACAAGCTGTTTTAGACCGAAAGGAGCTAAATCACAGCACATCGGTATTACAAGTGTTCCTCTGATACGCGTCAAAACTTTTTCTCTTATAACTGCGCGAAAACCATGTATTCGTGCTTAATACAACGAAACAAGCTGTTTTAGACCGAAACGAGCTATATCACAACATATCGGATTTACAAGTTTTCCTCTGATACGCGTCAAAACTTTTTCTCTTATAACTGCGCGAAAAGCTTGTATTCGTGCTTAATACAACGAAACAAGCTGTTTTAGACCGAAACGAGCTAAATCACAACACATCGGTTTTACAAGTGTTCCTCTGATACGCGTCAAACTTTTTCTCTTATAACTGTGCGAAAAGCATGTATTCGTGCTTAATACAACGAAACAAGCTGTTTTAGACCGAAACGAGCGAAATCACAACACATCGGTTTTACAAGTGTTCCTCTGATACGCGTCAAAACTTTTTCTCTATAACTGCGCGAAAAGCATGTATTCGTGCTTAATACAACGAAACAAGCTGTTTTAGACCGAAACGAGCTAAATCACAACACATCGGTTTTACAAGTGTTCCTCTGATAAGCGTCAAAACTTTTTCTCTCATAACTGCGCGAAAAGCATGTATTCGTGCTTAATACAACGAAACAAGCTGTTTTAGAGCGAAACGAGCTAAATTACAACACATCGGTTTTACAAGTGTTCTTCTGATACGCGACAAAACTTTTTCTCTTATAACTGCGCGAAAAGCCTGTATTCGTGCTTAATACAACGAAATAAGCTGTTTTAGACCGAAACGAGCTAAATCACAACACATCGGTTTTACAAGTGTTCATGTGATACGCGTCAAAACTTTTTCTCTTATAACTGCGCGAAAAACCTGTATTCGTGCTTAATAGAACGAAACAAGTTGTTTTAGACCGAGATGAGCTAAATCTCAACACATCGGTTTTACATGTGTCCCTGTGACACGCGTCAAAACTTTTTCTCTTATAACTGCGCGAAAAGAATGTATTCGTGCTTAATACAACGAAACAAGTTGTTTTAGACCGAAACGAGCTATATCACAACACATCGGCTTTACAAGTGTTCCTCTGATACGCGTCAAAACATGTTCTCTTATAACTGCGCGAAAAGCATGTATTCGTGCTTAATACAACGAAACAAGCTGTTTTAGACCGAAACGAGCTATATCACAACACATCGGTTTTACAAGTGTTCCTCTGATACGCGTCAAAACTTTTTCTCTTATAACTGCGCGAAAAGCTTGTATTCGTGCTTAATACAACGAAACAAGCTGTTTTAGACCGAAACGAGCTAAATCACAACACATCGGTTTTACAAGTGTTCCTCTGATACGCGTCAAAACTTTTTCTCTTATAACTGTGCGAAAAGCATGTATTCGTGCTTAATACAACGAAACAAGCTGTTTTAGACCGAAACGAGCGAAATCACAACACATCGGTTTTACAAGTGTTCCTCTGATACGCGTCAAAACTTTTTCTAATATAACTGCGCGAAAAGCATGTATTCGTGCTTAATACAACGAAACAAGCTGTTTTAGAGCGAAACGAGCTAAATTACAACACATCGGTTTTACAAGTGTTCCTCTGATACGCGACAAAACTTTTTCTCTTATAACTGCGCGAAAAGCCTGTATTCGTGCTTAATACAACGAAACAAGTTGTTTTAGACCGAGATGAGCTAAATCTCAACACATCGGTTTTACATGTGTCCCTGTGACACGCGTCAAAACTTTTTCTCTTATAACTGCGCGAAAAGCATGTATTCGTGCTTAATTCAACGAAACAAGTTATTTTAGACCAATACGAGCTATATCACAACACATCGGCTTTACAAGTGTTCCTCTGATACGCGTCAAAACATGTTCTCTTATAACTGCGCGAAAAGCATGTATTCGTGCTTAATACAACGAAACAAGCTGTTTTAGACCGAAACGAGCTAAATCACAACACATCGGTTTTTACAAGTGTTCCTCTGATACGCGTCAAAACTTTTTCTCTTATAACTGCGTGAAAAGCTTGTATTCGTGCTTAATACAACGAAACAAGCTGTTTTAGACCGAAAGGAGCTAAATCACAGCACATCGGTATTACAAGTGTTCCTCTGATACGCGTCAAAACTTTTTCTCTTATAACTGCGCGAAAACCATGTATTCGTGCTTAATAAACAAGCTGTTTTAGACCGAAACGAGCTATATCACAACATATCGGATTTACAAGTTTTCCTCTGATACGCGTCAAAACTTTTTCTCTTATAACTGCGCGAAAAGCTTGTATTCGTGCTTAATACAACGAAACAAGCTGTTTTAGACCGAAACGAGCTAAATCACAACACATCGGTTTTACAAGTGTTCCTCTGATACGCGTCAAAACTTTTTCTCTTATAACTGTGCGAAAAGCATGTATTCGTGCTTAATACAACGAAACAAGCTGTTTTAGACCGAAACGAGCGAAATCACAACACATCGGTTTTACAAGTGTTCCTCTGATACGCGTCAAAACTTTTTCTAATATAACTGCGCGAAAAGCATGTATTCGTGCTTAATACAACGAAACAAGCTGTTTTAGACCGAAACGAGCTAAATCACAACACATCAGTTTTACAAGTGTTCCTCTGATACGCGTCAAAACTTTTTCTCTTATAACTGTGCGAAAAGCATGTATTCGTGCTTAATACAACGAAACAAGCTGTTTTAGACCGAAACGAGCGAAATCACAACACATCGGATTTACAAGTGTTCCTCTGATACGCGTCAAAACTTTTTCTCTATAACTGCGCGAAAAGCATGTATTCGTGCTTAATACAACGAAACAAGCTGTTTTAGACCGAAACGAGCTATATCACAACACATCGGTTTTACAAGTGTTCCTCTGATACGCGTCAAAACATTTTCTTTTATAACTGCGCGAAAAGCATGATTTCTTGCTTAATACAACGAAACAAGCTGTTTTAGTCCGAAACGAGTTAAATCACAACACATCGGATTACAAGTGTTCCTCTAATACGCGTCAAAACTTTTTCTCTTATAACTGCGCGAAAAGCATGTATTCATGCTTAATACAACGAAACAAGCTGTTTTAGACCGAAACGAGCTATATCACAACACATCGGATTTACAAGTGTTCCTCTGATACGCGTCAAAACTTTTTCTCTATAACTGCGCGAAAAGCATGTATTCGTGCTTAATACAACGAAACAAGCTGTTTTAGACCGAAACGAGCTAAATCACAACACATCGGTTTTACAAGTGTTCCTCTGATAAGCGTCAAAACTTTTTCTCTTATAACTGCGCGAAAAGCATGTATTCGTGCTTAATACAACGAAACAAGCTGTTTTAGAGCGAAACGAGCTAAATCACAACACATCGGTTTTACAAGTGTTCCTCTGATAAGCGTCAAAACTTTTTCTCTTATAACTGCGCGAAAAGCATGTATTCGTGCTTAATACAACGAAACAAGCTGTTTTAGAGCGAAACGAGCTAAATTACAACACATCGGTTTTACAAGTGTTCCTCTGATACGCGTCAAAACGTTTTCTCTTATAACTGCGCGAAAAGCTTGTATTCGTGCTTACTACAACGAAACAAGCTGTTTTAGACCCAAACGAGCTAAATCACAACACATCAGTTTTACAAGTGTTCCTCTGATAAGCGTCAAAACTTTTTCTCTTATAACTGCGCGAAAAGCATGTATTCGTGCTTAATACAACGAAACAAGCTGTTTTAGAGCGAAACGAGCTAAATTACAACACATCGGTTTTACAAGTGTTCCTCTGATAAGCGTCAAAACTTTTTCTCTTATAACTGCGCGAAAAGCATGTATTCGTGCTTAATACAACGAAACAAGCTGTTTTAGAGCGAAACGAGCTAAATTACAACACATCGGTTTTACAAGTGTTTCTCTGATACGCGACAAAACTTTTTCTCTTATAACTGCGCGAAAAGCCTGTATTCCTGCTTAATACAACGAAACAAGTTGTTTTAGACCGAGATGAGCTAAATCTCAACACATCGGTTTTACATGTGTCCCTGTGACACGCGTCAAAACTTTTTCTCTTATAACTGCGCGAAAAGCATGTATTCGTGCTTAATACAACGAAACAAGTTATTTTAGACCAATACGAGCTATATCTCAACACATCGGCTTTACAAGTGTTCCTCTGATACGCGTCAAAACATGTTCTCTTATAACTGCGCGAAAAGCATGTATTCGTGCTTAATACAACGAAACAAGCTGTTTTAGACCGAAACGAGCTAAATCACAACACATCGGTTTTACAAGTGTTCCTCTGATACGCGTCAAAACTTTTTCTCTTATAACTGCGCGAAAAGCATGTATTCTTGCTTAATACAACGAAACAAGCTGTTTTAGACCGAAACGAGCTATATCACAACACATCGGTTTTACAAGTGTTCCTCTGATACGCGTCAAAACGTTTTCTCTTATAACTGCGCGAAAAGCTTGTATTCGTGCTTAATACAACGAAACAAGCTGTTTTAGACCGAAAGGAGCTAAATCACAGCACATCGGTATTACAAGTGTTCCTCTGATACGCGTCAAAACTTTTTCTCTTATAACTGCGCGAAAACCATGTATTCGTGCTTAATACAACGAAACAAGCTGTTTTAGACCGAAACGAGCTATATCACAACATATCGGATTTACAAGTTTTCCTCTGATACGCGTCAAAACTTTTTCTAATATAACTGCGCGAAAAGCATGTATTCGTGCTTAATACAACGAAACAAGCTGTTTTAGACCGAAACGAGCTAAATCACAACACATCAGTTTTACAAGTGTTCCTCTGATACGCGTCAAAACTTTTTCTCTTATAACTGTGCGAAAAGCATGTATTCGTGCTTAATACAACGAAACAAGCTGTTTTAGACCGAAACGAGCGAAATCACAACACATCGGATTTACAAATGTTCCTCTGATACGCGTCAAAACTTTTTCTCTATAACTGCGCGAAAAGCATGTATTCGTGCTTAATACAACGAAACAAGCTGTTTTAGACCGAAACGAGCTAAATCACAACACATCGGTTTTACAAGTGTTCCTCTGATAAGCGTCAAAACTTTTTCTCTTATAACTGCGCGAAAAGCATGTATTCGTGCTTAATACAACGAAACAAGCTGTTTTAGAGCGAAACGAGCTAAATTACAACACATCGGTTTTACAAGTGTTCTTCTGATACGCGACAAAACTTTTTCTCTTTAACTGCGCGAAAAGCCTGTATTCGTGCTTAATACAACGAAATAAGCTGTTTTAGACCGAAACGAGCTAAATCACAACACATCGGTTTTACAAGTGTTCATGTGATACGCGTCAAAACTTTTTCTCTTATAACTGCGCGAAAAACCTGTATTCGTGCTTAATAGAACGAAACAAGTTGTTTTAGACCGAGATGAGCTAAATCTCAACACATCGGTTTTACATGTGTCCCTGTGACACGCGTCAAAACTTTTTCTCTTATAACTGCGCGAAAAGAATGTATTCGTGCTTAATACAACGAAACAAGTTGTTTTAGACCGAAACGAGCTATATCACAACACATCGGCTTTACAAGTGTTCCTCTGATACGCGTCAAAACATGTTCTCTTATAACTGCGCGAAAAGCATGTATTCGTGCTTAATACAACGAAACAAGCTGTTTTAGACCGAAACGAGCTATATCACAACACATCGGTTTTACAAGTGTTCCTCTGATACGCGTCAAAACGTTTTCTCTTATAACTGCGCGAAAAGCTTGTATTCGTGCTTAATACAACGAAACAAGCTGTTTTAGACCGAAAGGAGGTAAATCACAGCACATCGGTTACAAGTGTTCCTCTGATACGCGTCAAAACTTTTTCTCTTATAACTGCGCGAAAACCATGTATTCGTGCTTAATACAACGAAACAAGCTGTTTTAGACCGAAACGAGCTATATCACAACATATCGGATTTACAAGTTTTCCTCTGATACGCGTCAAAACTTTTTCTCTTATAACTGCGCGAAAAGCTTGTATTCGTGCTTAATACAACGAAACAAGCTGTTTTAGACCGAAACGAGCTAAATCACAACACATCGGTTTTACAAGTGTTCCTCTGATACGCGTCAAAACTTTTTCTCTTATAACTGTGCGAAAAGCATGTATTAGTGCTTAATACAACGAAACAAGCTGTTTTAGACCGAAACGAGCGAAATCACAACACATCGGATTTACAAGTGTTCCTCTGATACGCGTCAAAACTTTTTCTCTATAACTGCGCGAAAAGCATGTATTCGTGCTTAATACAACGAAACAAGCTGTTTTAGACCGAAACGAGCTATATCACAACACATCGGTTTTACAAGTGTTCCTCTGATACGCGTCAAAACATTTTCTTTTATAACTGCGCGAAAAGCATGATTTCTTGCTTAATACAACGAAACAAGCTGTTTTAGTCCGAAACGAGTTAAATCACAACACATCGGATTACAAGTGTTCCTCTAATACGCGTCAAAACTTTTTCTCTTATAACTGCGCGAAAAGCATGTATTCATGCTTAATACAACGAAACAAGCTGTTTTAGACCGAAACGAGCTATATCACAACACATCGGATTTACAAGTGTTCCTCTGATACGCGTCAAAACTTTTTCTCTATAACTGCGCGAAAAGCATGTATTCGTGCTTAATACAACGAAACAAGCTGTTTTAGACCGAAAAAAGAGCTAAATCACAACACATCGGTTTTACAAGTGTTCCTCTGATAAGCGTCAAAACCTTTTTCTCTTATAACTGCGCGAAAAGCATGTATTCGTGCTTAATACAACGAAACAAGCTGTTTTAGAGCGAAACGAGCTAAATCACAACACATCGGTTTTACAAGTGTTCCTCTGATAAGCGTCAAAACTTTTTCTCTTATAACTGCGCGAAAAGCATGTATTCGTGCTTAATACAGCGAAACAAGCTGTTTTAGAGCGAAACGAGCTAAATTACAACACATCGGTTTTACAAGTGTTCCTCTGATAAGCGTCAAAACTTTTTCTCTTATAACTGCGCGAAAAGCATGTATTCGTGCTTAATACAACGAAACAAGCTGTTTTAGAGCGAAACGAGTTAAATCACAACACATCGGATTACAAGTGTTCCTCTAATACGCGTCAAAACTTTTTCTCTTATAACTGCGCGAAAAGCATGTATTCATGCTTAATACAACGAAACAAGCTGTTTTAGACCGAAACGAGCTATATCACAACACATCGGATTTACAAGTGTTCCTCTGATACGCGTCAAAACTTTTTCTCTATAACTGCGCGAAAAGCATGTATTCGTGCTTAATACAACGAAACAAGCTGTTTTAGACCGAAACGAGCTAAATCACAACACATCGGTTTTACAAGTGTTCCTCTGATAAGCGTCAAAACTTTTTCTCTTATAACTGCGCGAAAAGCATGTATTCGTGCTTAATACAACGAAACAAGCTGTTTTAGAGCGAAACGAGCTAAATCACAACACATTGGTTTTACAAGTGTTCCTCTGATAAGCGTCAAAACTTTTTCTCTTATAACTGCGCGAAAAGCTTGTATTCGTGCTTACTACAACGAAACAAGCTGTTTTAGACCCAAACGAGCTAAATCACAACACATCAGTTTTACAAGTGTTCCTCTGATAAGCGTCAAAACTTTTTCTCTTATAACTGCGCGAAAAGCATGTATTCGTGCTTAATACAACGAAACAAGCTGTTTTAGACCCAAACGAGCTAAATTACAACACATCGGTTTTACAAGTGTTCCTCTGATAAGCGTCAAAACTTTTTCTCTTATAACTGCGCGAAAAGCATGTATTCGTGCTTAATACAACGAAACAAGCTGTTTTAGAGCGAAACGAGCTAAATTACAACACATCGGTTTTACAAGTGTTCCTCTGATACGCGTCAAAACTTTTTCTCTTATAACTGCGCGAAAAGCATGTATTCGTGCTTACTACAACGAAACAAGCTGTTTTAGAGCGAAACGAGCTAAATCACAACACATCGGTTTTACAAGTGTTCCTCTGATACGCGACAAAACTTTTTCTCTTATAACTGCGCGAAAAGCCTGTATTCGTGCTTAATACAACGAAACAAGTTGTTTTAGACCGAGATGAGCTAAATCTCAACACATCGGTTTTACATGTGTCCCTGTGACACGCGTCAAAACTTTTTCTCTTATAACTGCGCGAAAAGCATGTATTCGTGCTTAATACAACGAAACAAGTTATTTTAGACCAATACGAGCTATATCACAACACATCGGCTTTACAAGTGTTCCTCTGATACGCGTCAAAACATGTTCTCTTATAACTGCGCGAAAAGCATGTATTCGTGCTTAATACAACGAAACAAGCTGTTTTAGACCGAAACGAGCTAAATCACAACACATCGGTTTTACAAGTGTTCCTCTGATACGCGTCAAAACTTTTTCTCTTATAACTGCGCGAAAAGCCTGTATTCGTGCTTAATACAACGAAATAAGCTGTTTTAGACCGAAACGAGCTAAATCACAACACATCGGTTTTACAAGTGTTCATGTGATACGCGTCAAAACTTTTTCTCTTATAACTGCGCGAAAAACCTGTATTCGTGCTTAATAGAACGAAACAAGTTGTTTTAGACCGAGATGAGCTAAATCTCAACACATCGGTTTTACATGTGTCCCTGTGACACGCGTCAAACCTTTTTCTCTTATAACTGCGCGAAAAGAATGTATTCGTGCTTAATACAACGAAACAAGTTGTTTTAGACCGAAACGAGCTATATCACAACACATCGGCTTTACAAGTGTTCCTCTGATACGCGTCAAAACATGTTCTCTTATAACTGCGCGAAAAGCATGTATTCGTGCTTAATACAACGAAACAAGCTGTTTTAGACCGAAACGAGCTAAATCACAACACATCGGTTTTACAAGTGTTCCTCTGATACGCGTCAAAACTTTTTCTCTTATAACTGTGCGAAAAGCATGTATTCGTGCTTAATACAACGAAACAAGCTGTTTTAGACCGAAACGAGCGAAATCACAACACATCGGTTTTACAAGTGTTCCTCTGATACGCGTCAAAACTTTTTCTAATATAACTGCGCGAAAAGCATGTATTCGTGCTTAATACAACGAAACAAGCTGTTTTAGACCGAAACGAGCTAAATCACAACACATCAGTTTTACAAGTGTTCCTCTGATACGCGTCAAAACTTTTTCTCTTATAACTGTGCGAAAAGCATGTATTCGTGCTTAATACAACGAAACAAGCTGTTTTAGACCGAAACGAGCGAAATCACAACACATCGGATTTACAAGTGTTCCTCTGATACGCGTCAAAACTTTTTCTCTATAACTGCGCGAAAAGCATGTATTCGTGCTTAATACAACGAAACAAGCTGTTTTAGACCGAAACGAGCTAAATCACAACACATCGGTTTTACAAGTGTTCCTCTGATAAGCGTCAAAACTTTTTCTCTTATAACTGCGCGAAAAGCATGTATTCGTGCTTAATACAACGAAACAAGCTGTTTTAGAGCGAAACGAGCTAAATTACAACACATCGGTTTTACAAGTGTTCTTCTGATACGCGACAAAACTTTTTCTCTTATAACTGCGCGAAAAGCCTGTATTCGTGCTTAATACAACGAAATAAGCTGTTTTAGACCGAAACGAGCTAAATCACAACACATCGGTTTTACAAGTGTCCATGTGATACGCGTCAAAACTATTTCTCTTATAACTGCGCGAAAAACCTGTATTCGTGCTTAATAGAACGAAACAAGTTGTTTTAGACCGAGATGAGCTAAATCTCAACACATCGGTTTTACATGTGTCCCTGTGACACGCGTCAAAACTTTTTCTCTTATAACTGCGCGAAAAGCATGTATTCGTGCTTAATACAACGAAACAAGTTGTTTTAGACCGAAACGAGCTATATCACAACACATCGGCTTTACAAGTGTTCCTCTGATACGCGTCAAAACATGTTCTCTTATAACTGCGCGAAAAGCATGTATTCGTGCTTAATACAACGAAACAAGCTGTTTTAGACCGAAACGAGCTAAATCACAACACATCGGTTTTACAAGTGTTCCTCTGATACGCGTCAAAACTTTTTCTCTTATAACTGCGCGAAAAGCATGTATTCTTGCTTAATACAACGAAACAAGCTGTTTTAGACCGAAACGACCTATATCACAACACATCGGTTTTACAAGTGTTCCTCTGATACGCGTCAAAACGTTTTCTCTTATAACTGCGCGAAAAGCTTGTATTCGTGCTTAATACAACGAAACAAGCTGTTTTAGACCGAAAGGAGCTAAATCACAGCACATCGGATTTACAAGTGTTCCTCTGATACGCGTCAAAACATTTTCTCTTATAACTGCGCGAAAAGCATGTATTCTTGCTTAATACAACGAAACAAGCTGTTTTAGACCGAAACGAGCTATATCACAACACATCGGTTTTACAAGTGTTTTTCTGACACGCGTCAAAACTTTTTCTCTTATAACTGCGCGAAAAACATGTATTCTTGCTTAATACAACGAAACAAGCTGTTTTAGACCGAAACGAGCTTAATCACAACACATCAGTTTTACAAGTGTTCCTCTGATACGCGTCAAAACGTTTTCTCTTATAACTGCGCGAAAAGCTTGGATTCGTGCTTAATACAACGAAACAAGCTGTTTTAGACCGAAACGAGATAAATCACAGCACATCGGTATTACAAGTGTTCCTCTGATACGCGTCAAAACTTTTTCTCTTATAACTGCGCGAAAACCATGTATTCATGCTTAATACAACGAAACAAGCTGTTTTAGACCGAAACGAGCTATATCACAACACATCGGATTTACAAGTGTTCCTCTGATACGCGTCAAAACTTTTTCTCTATAACTGCGCGAAAACATGTATTCGTGCTTAATACAACGAAACAAGCTGTTTTAGACCGAAACGAGCTAAATCACAACACATCGGTTTTACAAGTGTTCCTCTGATAAGCGTCAAAACTTTTTCTCTTATAACTGCGCGAAAAGCATGTATCCGTGCTTAATACAACGAAACAAGCTGTTTTAGAGCGAAACGAGCTAAATTACAGCACATCGGTTTTACAAGTGTTCCTCTGATACGCGACAAAACTTTTTCTCTTATAACTGCGCGAAAAGCCTGTATTCGTGCTTAATACAAAGAAACAAGCTGTTTTAGACCGAAACGAGCTAAATCACAACACATCGGTTTTACAAGTTTTCCTCTGATACGCGTCAAAACTTTTTCTCTTATAACTGCGCGAAAAGCTTGTATTCGGGCTTAATACAAAGAAACAAGCTGTTTTAGACCGAAACGAGCTAAATCACAACACGTCGGTTTTACAAGTGTCCATGTGATACGCGTCAAATCTTTTTCTCTTATAACTGCGCGAAAAGCCTGTATTCGTGCTTAATAGAACGAAACAAGCTGTTTTAGACCGAGATGAGCTAAATCTGAACACATCGGTTTTACATCTGTCCCTGTGACACGCGTCAAAACTTTTTCTCTTATAACTGCGCGAAAAGCATGTATTCTTGCTTAATACAACGAAACAAGCTGTTTTAGACCGAAACGAGCTTAATCACAACACATCAGTTTTACGTGTTCCTTTGATACGCGTCAAAACTTTTTCTCTTATAACTGCGCGAAAAGCATGTATTCGTGCTTAATACAACGAAACAAGCTGTTTTAGACCGAAACGAGCTATATCACAACACATCGGCTTTACAAGTGTTCCTCTGATACGCGTCAAAACATTTTCTCTTATAACTGCGCGAAAAGCATGTATTCGTGCCTAATACAACGAAACAAGCTGTTTTAGACCGAAACGAGCTAAATCACAACACATCGGTTTTACAAGTGTTCCTCTGATACGCGTCAAAACTTTTTCTCTTATAACTGCGCGAAAAGCATGTATTCTTGCTTAATACAACGAAACAAGCTGTTTTAGACCGAAACGAGCTATATCACAACACATCGGTTTTACAAGTGTTCCTCAGATACGCGTCAAAACGTTTTCTCTTATAACTCCGCGAAAAGCATGTATTCTTGCTTGATACAACGAAACAAGCTGTTTTAGACCGAAACGAGCTAAATCACCACACATCGGTTTTACAAGTGTTCCTCTGATACGCGTCAAAACATTTTCTCTTATAACTGCGCGAAAAGCTTGTATTCGTGCTTAATACAACGAAACAAGCTGTTTTAGACCGAAACGAGCTAAATCACAGCACATAGGTATTACAAGTGTTCCTCTGATACGCGTCAAAACTTTTTCTCTTATAACTGCGCGAAAACCATGTATTCGTGCTTAATACAACAAAACAAGCTGTTTTAGACCGAAACGAGCTATATCACAACACATCGGATTTACAAGTGTTCCGCTGATACGCGTCAAAACTTTTTCTCCTATAACTGCGCGAAAAGCTTGTATTCGTGCTTAATACAACGAAACAAGCTGTTTTAGACCGAAGCGAGCTAAATCACAACACATCGGTTTTACAAGTGTCCATGTGATACGCGTCAAAACTTTTTCTCTTATAACTGCGCGAAAAGCATGTATTCGTGCTTAATACTACGAAACAAGCTGTTTTAGACCGAAACGAGCTAAATCACAACACATCGGTTTTACAAGTGTTCCTCTGATACGCGTCAAAACTTTTTCTCTTATAACTGCGCGAAAAGCTTGTATTCGTGCTTAATAAATGAAACAAGCTGTTTTAGACCGAAGCGAGCAAAATCACAACACATCGGTTTTACAAGTGTCCATGTGATACGTGTCAAAACTTTTTCTCTTATAACTGCGCGAAAAGCCTGTATTTGTGCTTAATAGAACGAAACAAGCTGTTTTAGACCGAGATGAGCTAAATCTGAACACATGGGTTTTACAAGTGTCCCTGTGACACGCGTCAAAACTTTTTCTCTTATAACTGCGCGAAAAGCATGTATTCTTGCTTAATACAACGAAACGAGCTGTTTTAGACCGAAACGAGCTAAATCACAACACATCGGTTTTACAAGTGTTCCTCTGATACGCGTCAAAACGTTTTCTCTTATAACTGCGCGAAAAGCTTGTATTCGTGCTTAATACAACGAAACAAGCTGTTTTAGACCGAAACGAGCTAAATCACAACACATCAGTTTTACAAGTGTTCCTCTGATACGCGTCAAAACTTTTTCTCTTATAACTGCGCGGAAAGCATGTATTCGTGCTTAATACAACGAAACAAGCTGTTTTAGAGCGAAACGAGCTAAATCACAACACATCGGTTTTACAAGTGTCTGTGATACGCGTCAAAACTTTTTCTCTTATAACTGCGCGAAAAGAATGTATTCGTGCCTAATAGAACGAAACAAGCTGTTTTAGACCGAGATGAGCTAAATCTGAACACATCGGTTTTACAAGTGTCCCTGTGACACGCGTCAAAACTTTTTCTCTTATAACTGCGCGAAAAGCATGTATTCTTGCTTAATACAACGAAACAAGCTGTTTTAGACCGAAACGAGCTAAATCACAACACATCGGTTTTACAAGTGTTCCTCTGATACGCGTCAAAACGTTTTCTCTTATAACTGCGCGAAAAGCTTGTATTCGTGCTTAATACAACGAAACAAGCTGTTTTAGACCGAAACGAGCTAAATCACAACACATCAGTTTTACAAGTGTTCCTCTGATACGCGTCAAAACTTTTTCTCTTATAACTGCGCGAAAAGCATGTATTCGTGCTTAATACAACGAAACAAGCTGTTTTAGACCGAAACGAGCTATATCACAACACATCGGTTTTACAAGTGTTCCTCTGATACGCGTCAAAACTTTTTCTCCTATAACTGCGCGAAAAGCATGTATTCGTGCTTAATACAACGAAACAAGCTGTTTTAGACCGAAACGAGCTAAATCACAACACATCGGTTTTACAAGTGTTCCTCTGATACGCGTCAAAACGTTTTCTCTTATAACTGCGCGAAAAGCTTGTATTCGTGCTTACTACAACGAAACAAGCTGTTTTAGACCGAAACGAGCTAAATCACAACACATCAGTTTTACAAGTGTTCCTCTGATACGCGTCAAAACTTTTTCTCTTATAACTGCGCGAAAAGCATGTATTCGTGCTTAATACAACAAAACAAGCTGTTTTAGACCGAAACGAGCTATATCACAACACATCGGTTTTACAAGTGTTCCTCTGATACGCGTCAAAACTTTTTCTCCTATAACTGCGCGAAAAGCATGTATTCGTGCTTAATACAACGAAACAAGCTGTTTTAGTCCGAAACGAGTTAATTCACAACACATCGGTATTACAAGTGTTCCTCTGATACGCGTCAAAACTTTTTCTCTTATAACTGCGCGAAAAGCATGTATTCATGCTTAATACAACGAAACAAGCTGTTTTAGACCGAAACGAGCTAAATCACAACACATCGGTTTTACAAGTGTCTATGTGATACGCGTCAAAACTTTTTCTCTTATAACTGCGCGAAAAGCCTGTATTCGTGCTTAATAGAACGAAAGAAGCTGTTTTAGACCGAGATGAGCTAAATCTGAACACATCGGTTTTACAAGTGTCCCTGTGACACGCGTCAAAACTTTTTCTCTTATAACTGCGCGAAAAGCATGTATTCTTGCTTAATACCACGAAACAAGCTGTTTTAGACCGAAACGAGCTAAATCACAACACATCGGTTTTACAAGTGTTCCTCTGATACGCGTCAAAACGTTTTCTCTTATAACTGCGCGAAAAGCTTGTATTCGTGCTTACTACAACGAAACAAGCTGTTTTAGAGCGAAACGAGCTAAATCACAACACATCGGTTTTACAAGTGTCTGTGATACGCGTCAAAACTTTTTCTCTTATAACTGCGCGAAAAGCCTGTATTCGTGACTAATAGAACGAAACAAGCTGTTTTAGACCGAGATGAGCTAAATCTGAACACATCGGTTTTACAAGTGTCCCTGTGACACGCGTCAAAACTTTTTCTCTTATAACTGCGCGAAAAGCATGTATTCTTGCTTAATACAACGAAACAAGCTGTTTTAGACCGAAACGAGCTAAATCACAACACATCGGTTTTACAAGTGTTCCTCTGATACGCGTCAAAACGTTTTCTCTTATAACTGCGCGAAAAGCTTGTATTCGTGCTTAATACAACGAAACAAGCTGTTTTAGACCGAAACGAGCTAAATCACAACACATCAGTTTTACAAGTGTTCCTCTGATACGCGTCAAAACTTTTTCTCTTATAACTGCGCGAAAAGCATGTATTCGTGCTTAATACAACGAAACAAGCTGTTTTAGACCGAAACGAGCTATATCACAACACATCGGTTTTACATGTGTTCCTCTGATACGCGTCAAAACTTTTTCTCCTATAACTGCGCGAAAAGCATGTATTCGTGCTTAATACAACGAAACAAGCTGTTTTAGACCGAAACGAGCTAAATCACAACACATCGGTTTTACAAGTGTTCCTCTGATACGCGTCAAAACGTTTTCTCTTATAACTGCGCGAAAAGCTTGTATTCGTGCTTACTACAACGAAACAAGCTGTTTTAGACCGAAACGAGCTAAATCACAACGCATCAGTTTTACAAGTGTTCCTCTGATACGCGTCAAAACTTTTTCTCTTATAACTGCGCGAAAAGCATGTATTCGTGCTTAATACAACAAAACAAGCTGTTTTAGACCGAAACGAGCTATATCACAACACATCGGTTTTACAAGTGTTCCTCTGATACGCGTCAAAACTTTTTCTCCTATAACTGCGCGAAAAGCATGTATTCGTGCTTAATACAACGAAACAAGCTGTTTTAGTCCGAAACGAGTTAATTCACAACACATCGGTATTACAAGTGTTCCTCTGGTACGCGTCAAAACTTTTTCTCTTATAACTGCGCGAAAAGCATGTATTCATGCTTAATACAACGAAACAAGCTGTTTTCGACCGAAACGAGCTAAATCACAACACATCGGTTTTACAAGTGTCTATGTGATACGCGTCAAAACTTTTTCTCTTATAACTGCGCGAAAAGCCTGTATTCGTGCTTAATAGAACGAAAGAAGCTGTTTTAGACCGAGATGAGCTAAATCTGAACACATCGGTTTTACAAGTGTCCCTGTGACACGCGTCAAAACTTTTTCTCTTATAACTGCGCGAAAAGCATGTATTCTTGCTTAATACCACGAAACAAGCTGTTTTAGACCGAAACGAGCTAAATCACAACACATCGGTTTTACAAGTGTTCCTCTGATACGCGTCAAAACGTTTTCTCTTATAACTGCGCGAAAAGCTTGTATTCGTGCTTACTACAACGAAACAAGCTGTTTTAGACCCAAACGAGCTAAATCACAACACATCAGTTTTACAAGTGTTCCTCTGATACGCGTCAAAACTTTTTCTCTTATAACTGCGCGAAAAGCATGTATTCGTGCTTAATACAACGAAACAAGCTGTTTTAGACCGAAACGAGCTATATCACAACACATCGGTTTTACAAGTGTTCCTCTGATACGCGTCAAAACTTTTTCTCCTATAACTGCGCGAAAAGCATGTATTCGTGCTTAATACAACGAAACAGGCTGTTTTAGACCGAAACGAGCTAAATCACAACACATCGGTTTTACAAGTGTTCCTCTGATACGCGTCAAAACTTTTTCTCTTATAACTGCGCGAAAAGCATGTATTCTTGCTTAATACAACGAAACAAGCTGTTTTAGACCGAAACGAGCTATATCACAACACATCGGTTTTACAAGTGTTCCTCAGATACGCGTCAAAACGTTTTCTCTTATAACTCCGCGAAAAGCATGTATTCTTGCTTGATACAACGAAACAAGCTGTTTTAGACCGAAACGAGCTAAATCACCACACATCGGTTTTACAAGTGTTCCTCTGATACGCGTCAAAACATTTTCTCTTATAACTGCGCGAAAAGCTTGTATTCGTGCTTAATACAACGAAACAAGCTGTTTTAGACCGAAACGAGCTAAATCACAGCACATCGGTATTACAAGTGTTCCTCTGATACGCGTCAAAACTTTTTCTCTTATAACTGCGCGAAAACCATGTATTCGTGCTTAATACAACAAAACAAGCTGTTTTAGACCGAAACGAGCTATATCACAACACATCGGATTTACAAGTGTTCCGCTGATATGCGTCAAAACTTTTTCTCCTATAACTGCGCGAAAAGCTTGTATTCGTGCTTAATACAACGAAACAAGCTGTTTTAGACCGAAACGAGCTAAATCACAACACATCAGTTTTACAAGTGTTCCTCTGATACGCGTCAAAACTTTTTCTCTTATAACTGCGCGAAAAGCATGTATTCGTGCTTAATACAACAAAACAAGCTGTTTTAGACCGAAACGAGCTATATCAAAACACATCGGTTTTACAAGTGTTCCTCTGATACGCGTCAAAACTTTTTCTCCTATAACTGCGCGAAAAGCATGTATTCGTGCTTAATACAACGAAACAAGCTGTTTTAGTCCGAAACGAGTTAATTCACAACACATCGGTATTACAAGTGTTCCTCTGATACGCGTCAAAACTTTTTCTCTTATAACTGCGCGAAAAACATGTATTCATGCTTAATACAACGAAACAAGCTGTTTTAGACCGAAACGAGCTAAATCACAACACATCGGTTTTACAAGTGTCTATGTGATACGCGTCAAAACTTTTTCTCTTATAACTGCGCGAAAAGCCTGTATTCGTGCTTAATAGAACGAAAGAAGCTGTTTTAGACCGAGATGAGCTAAATCTGAACACATCGGTTTTACAAGTGTCCCTGTGACACGCGTCAAAACTTTTTCTCTTATAACTGCGCGAAAAGCATGTATTCTTGCTTAATACCACGAAACAAGCTGTTTTAGACCGAAACGAGCTAAATCACAACACATCGGTTTTACAAGTGTTCCTCTGATACGCGTCAAAACGTTTTCTCTTATAACTGCGCGAAAAGCATGTATTCATGCTTAATACAACGAAACAAGCTGTTTTAGACCGAAACGAGCTAAATCACAACACATCAGTTTTACAAGTGTTCCTCTGATACGCGTCAAAACGTTTTCTCTTATAACTGCGCGAAAAGCATGTATTCGTGCTTAATACAACAAAACAAGCTGTTTTAGACCGAAACGAGCTATATCACAACACATCGGTTTTACAAGTGTTCCTCTGATACGCGTCAAAACTTTTTCTCCTATAACTGCGCGAAAAGCATGTATTCGTGCTTAATACAACGAAACAAGCTGTTTTAGACCGAAACGAGCTAAATCACAACACATCGGTTTTAAAAGTGTTCCTCTGATACGCGTCAAAACTTTTTCTTTTATAACTGCGCGAAAAGCATGTATTCTTGCTTAATACAACGAAACAAGCTGTTTTAGTCCGAAACGAGTTAAATCACAACACGTCGGTATTACAAGTGTTCCTCTGATACGCGTCAAAACTTTTTCTCTTATAACTGCGCGAAAAGCATGTATTCATGCTTAATACAACGAAACAAGCTGTTTTAGACCGAAACGAGCTAAATCACAACACATCGGTTTTACAAGTGTCTATGTGATACGCGTCAAAACTTTTTCTTTTATAACTGCGCGAAAAGCCTGTATTCGTGCTTAATAGAACGAAACAAGCTGTTTTAGACCGAGATGAGCTAAATCTGAACACATCGGTTTTACAAGTGTCCCTGTGACACGCGTCAAAACTTTTTCTCTTATAACTGCGCGAAAAGCATGTATTCTTGCTTAATACCACGAAACAAGCTGTTTTAGACCGAAACGAGCTAAATCACAACACATCGGTTTTACAAGTGTTCCTCTGATACGCGTCAAAACGTTTTCTCTTATAACTGCGCGAAAAGCTTGTATTCGTGCTTACTACAACGAAACAAGCTGTTTTAGACCCAAACGAGCTAAATCACAACACATCAGTTTTACAAGTGTTCCTCTGATACGCGTCAAAACTTTTTCGCTTATAACTGCGCGAAAAGCATGTATTCGTGCCTAATACAACGAAACAAGCTGTTTTAGACCGAAACGAGCTATATCACAACACATCGGTTTTACAAGTGTTCCTCTGATACGCGTCAAAACATTTTCTTTTATAACTGCGCGAAAAGCATGATTTCTTGCTTAATACAACGAAACAAGCTGTTTTAGTCCGAAACGAGTTAAATCACAACACATTGGATTACAAGTGTTCCTCTAATACGCGTCAAAACTTTTTCTCTTATAACTGCGCGAAAAGCATGTATTCATGCTTAATACAACGAAACAAGCTGTTTTAGACCGAAACGAGCTATATCACAACACATCGGATTTACAAGTGTTCCTCTGATACGCGTCAAAACTTTTTCTCTATAACTGCGCGAAAAGCATGTATTCGTGCTTAATACAACGAAACAAGCTGTTTTAGACCGAAACGAGCTAATTCACAACACATCGGTTTTACAAGTGTTCCTCTGATAAGCGTCAAAACTTTTTCTCTTATAACTGCGCGAAAAGCATGTATTCGTGCTTAATACAACGAAACAAGCTGTTTTAGAGCGAAACGAGCTAAATCACAACACATCGGTTTTACAAGTGTTCCTCTGATAAGCGTCAAAACTTTTTCTCTTATAACTGCGCGAATAGCATGTATTCGTGCTTAATACAACGAAACAAGCTGTTTTAGTCCGAAACGAGTTAATTCACAACACATCGGTATATCAAGTGTTCCTCTGATACGCGTCAAAACTTTTTCTCTTATAACTGCGCGAAAAACATGTATTCATGCTTAATACAACGAAACAAGCTGTTTTAGACCGAAACGAGCTAAATCACAACACATCGGTTTTACAAGTGTCTATGTGATACGCGTCAAAACTTTTTCTCTTATAACTGCGCGAAAAGCCTGTATTCGTGCTTAATAGAACGAAAGAAGCTGTTTTAGACCGAGATGAGCTAAATCTGAACACATCGGTTTTACAAGTGTCCCTGTGACACGCGTCAAAACTTTTTCTCTTATAACTGCGCGAAAAGCATGTATTCTTGCTTAATACCACGAAACAAGCTGTTTTAGACCGAAACGAGCTAAATCACAACACATCGGTTTTACAAGTGTTCCTCTGATACGCGTCAAAACGTTTTCTCTTATAACTGCGCGAAAAGCATGTATTCATGCTTAATACAACGAAACAAGCTGTTTTAGACCGAAACGAGCTAAATCACAACACATCAGTTTTACAAGTGTTCCTCTGATACGCGTCAAAACTTTTTCTCTTATAACTGCGCGAAAAGCATGTATTCGTGCTTAATACAACAAAACAAGCTGTTTTAGACCGAAACGAGCTATATCACAACACATCGGTTTTACAAGTGTTCCTCTGATACGCGTCAAAACTTTTTCTCCTATAACTGCGCGAAAAGCATGTATTCGTGCTTAATACAACGAAACAAGCTGTTTTAGACCGAAACGAGCTAAATCACAACACATCGGTTTTAAAAGTGTTCCTCTGATACGCGTCAAAACTTTTTCTTTTATAACTGCGCGAAAAGCATGTATTCTTGCTTAATACAACGAAACAAGCTGTTTTAGTCCGATACGAGTTAAATCACAACACGTCGGTATTACAAGTGTTCCTCTGATACGCGTCAAAACTTTTTCTCTTATAACTGCGCGAAAAGCATGTATTCATGCTTAATACAACGAAACAAGCTGTTTTAGACCGAAACGAGCTAAATCACAACACATCGGTTTTACAAGTGTCTATGTGATACGCTTCAAAACTTTTTCTCTTATAACTGCGCGAAAAGCCTGTATTCGTGCTTAATAGAACGAAACAAGCTGTTTTAGACCGAGATGAGCTAAATCTGAACACATCGGTTTTACAAGTGTCCCTGTGACACGCGTCAAAACTTTTTCTCTTATAACTGCGCGAAAAGCATGTATTCTTGCTTAATACCACGAAACAAGCTGTTTTAGACCGAAACGAGCTAAATCACAACACATCGGTTTTACAAGTGTTCCTCTGATACGCGTCAAAACGTTTTCTCTTATAACTGCGCGAAAAGCTTGTATTCGTGCTTACTACAACGAAACAAGCTGTTTTAGACCCAAACGAGCTAAATCACAACACATCAGTTTTACAAGTGTTCCTCTGATACGCGTCAAAACTTTTTCTCTTATAACTGCGCGAAAAGCATGTATTCGTGCTTAATACAACGAAACAAGCTGTTTTAGACCGAAACGAGCTATATCACAACACATCGGTTTTACAAGTGTTCCTCTGATACGCGTCAAAACATTTTCTTTTATAACTGCGCGAAAAGCATGATTTCTTGCTTAATACAACGAAACAAGCTGTTTTAGTCCGAAACGAGTTAAATCACAACACATCGGATTACAAGTGTTCCTCTAATACGCGTCAAAACTTTTTCTCTTATAACTGCGCGAAAAGCATGTATTCATGCTTAATACAACGAAACAAGCTGTTTTAGACCGAAACGAGCTATATCACAACACATCGGATTTACAAGTGTTCCTCTGATACGCGTCAAAACTTTTTCTCTATAACTGCGCGAAAAGCATGTATTCGTGCTTAATACAACGAAACAAGCTGTTTTAGACCGAAATGAGCTAAATCACAACACATCGGTTTTACAAGTGTTCCTCTGATAAGCGTCAAAACTTTTTCTCTTATAACTGCGCGAAAAGCATGTATTCGTGCTTAATACAACGAAACAAGCTGTTTTAGAGCGAAACGAGCTAAATCACAACACATCGGTTTTACAAGTGTTCCTCTGATAAGCGTCAAAACTTTTTCTCTTATAACTGCGCGAATAGCATGTATTCGTGCTTAATACAACGAAACAAGCTGTTTTAGAGCGAAACGAGCTAAATTACAACACATCGGTTTTACAAGTGTTCCTCTGATACGCGTCAAAACGTTTTCTCTTATAACTGCGCGAAAAGCTTGTATTCGTGCTTACTACAACGAAACAAGCTGTTTTAGACCCAAACGAGCTAAATCACAACACATCAGTTTTACAAGTGTTCCTCTGATAAGCGTCAAAACTTTTTCTCTTATAACTGCGCGAAAAGCATGTATTCGTGCTTAATACAACGAAACAAGCTGTTTTAGAGCGAAACGAGCTAAATTACAACACATCGGTTTTACAAGTGTTCCTCTGATAAGCGTCAAAACTTTTTCTCTTATAACTGCGCGAAAAGCATGTATTCGTGCTTAATACAACGAAACAAGCTGTTTTAGAGCGAAACGAGCTAAATTACAACACATCGGTTTTACAAGTGTTCCTCTGATACGCGACAAAACTTTTTCTCTTATAACTGCGCGAAAAGCCTGTATTCGTGCTTAATACAACGAAACAAGTTGTTTTAGACCGAGATGAGCTAAATCTCAACACATCGGTTTTACATGTGTCCCTGTGACACGCGTCAAAACTTTTTCTCTTATAACTGCGCGAAAAGCATGTATTCGTGCTTAATACAACGAAACAAGTTATTTTAGACCAATACGAGCTATATCACAACACATCGGCTTTACAAGTGTTCCTCTGATACGCGTCAAAACATGTTCTCTTATAACTGCGCGAAAAGCATGTATTCGTGCTTAATACAACGAAACAAGCTGTTTTAGACCGAAACGAGCTAAATCACAACACATCGGTTTTACAAGTGTTCCTCTGATACGCGTCAAAACTTTTTCTCTTATAACTGCGCGAAAAGCATGTATTCTTGCTTAATACAACGAAACAAGCTGTTTTAGACCGAAACGAGCTATATCACAACACATCGGTTTTACAAGTGTTCCTCTGATACGCGTCAAAACGTTTTCTCTTATAACTGCGCGAAAAGCTTGTATTCGTGCTTAATACAACGAAACAAGCTGTTTTAGACCGAAAGGAGCTAAATCACAGCACATCGGTATTACAAGTGTTCCTCTGATACGCGTCAAAACTTTTTCTCTTATAACTGCGCGAAAACCATGTATTCGTGCTTAATACAACGAAACAAGCTGTTTTAGACCGAAACGAGCTATATCACAACATATCGGATTTACAAGTTTTCCTCTGATACGCGTCAAAACTTTTTCTCTTATAACTGCGCGAAAAGCTTGTATTCGTGCTTAATACAACGAAACAAGCTGTTTTAGACCGAAACGAGCTAAATCACAACACATCGGTTTTACAAGTGTTCCTCTGATACGCGTCAAAACTTTTTCTCTTATAACTGTGCGAAAAGCATGTATTCGTGCTTAATACAACGAAACAAGCTGTTTTAGACCGAAACGAGCGAAATCACAACACATCGGTTTTACAAGTGTTCCTCTGATACGCGTCAAAACTTTTTCTAATATAACTGCGCGAAAAGCATGTATTCGTGCTTAATACAACGAAACAAGCTGTTTTAGACCGAAACGAGCTAAATCACAACACATCAGTTTTACAAGTGTTCCTCTGATACGCGTCAAAACTTTTTCTCTTATAACTGTGCGAAAAGCATGTATTCGTGCTTAATACAACGAAACAAGCTGTTTTAGACCGAAACGAGCGAAATCACAACACATCGGATTTACAAGTGTTCCTCTGATACGCGTCAAAACTTTTTCTCTATAACTGCGCGAAAAGCATGTATTCGTGCTTAATACAACGAAACAAGCTGTTTTAGACCGAAACGAGCTATATCACAACACATCGGTTTTACAAGTGTTCCTCTGATACGCGTCAAAACATTTTCTTTTATAACTGCGCGAAAAGCATGATTTCTTGCTTAATACAACGAAACAAGCTGTTTTAGTCCGAAACGAGTTAAATCACAACACATCGGATTACAAGTGTTCCTCTAATACGCGTCAAAACTTTTTCTCTTATAACTGCGCGAAAAGCATGTATTCATGCTTAATACAACGAAACAAGCTGTTTTAGACCGAAACGAGCTATATCACAACACATCAGATTTACAAGTGTTCCTCTGATACGCGTCAAAACTTTTTCTCTATAACTGCGCGAAAAGCATGTATTCGTGCTTAATACAACGAAACAAGCTGTTTTAGACCGAAACGAGCTAAATCACAACACATCGGTTTTACAAGTGTTCCTCTGATAAGCGTCAAAACTTTTTCTCTTATAACTGCGCGAAAAGCATGTATTCGTGCTTAATACAACGAAACAAGCTGTTTTAGAGCGAAACGAGCTAAATCACAACACATCGGTTTTACAAGTGTTCCTCTGATAAGCGTCAAAACTTTTTCTCTTATAACTGCGCGAAAAGCATGTATTCGTGCTTAATACAACGAAACAAGCTGTTTTAGAGCGAAACGAGCTAAATTACAACACATCGGTTTTACAAGTGTTCCTCTGATACGCGTCAAAACGTTTTCTCTTATAACTGCGCGAAAAGCTTGTATTCGTGCTTACTACAACGAAACAAGCTGTTTTAGACCCAAACGAGCTAAATCACAACACATCAGTTTTACAAGTGTTCCTCTGATAAGCGTCAAAACTTTTTCTCTTATAACTGCGCGAAAAGCATGTATTCGTGCTTAATACAACGAAACAAGCTGTTTTAGAGCGAAACGAGCTAAATTACAACACATCGGTTTTACAAGTGTTCCTCTGATAAGCGTCAAAACTTTTTCTCTTATAACTGCGCGAAAAGCATGTATTCGTGCTTAATACAACGAAACAAGCTGTTTTAGAGCGAAACGAGCTAAATTACAACACATCGGTTTTACAAGTGTTCCTCTGATACGCGACAAAACTTTTTCTCTTATAACTGCGCGAAAAGCCTGTATTCGTGCTTAATACAACGAAACAAGTTGTTTTAGACCGAGATGAGCTAAATCTCAACACATCGGTTTTACATGTGTCCCTGTGACACGCGTCAAAACTTTTTCTGTTATAACTGCGCGAAAAGCATGTATTCGTGCTTAATACAACGAAACAAGTTATTTTAGACCAATACGAGCTATATCTCAACACATCGGCTTTACAAGTGTTCCTCTGATACGCGTCAAAACATGTTCTCTTATAACTGCGCGAAAAGCATGTATTCGTGCTTAATACAACGAAACAAGCTGTTTTAGACCGAAACGAGCTAAATCACAACACATCGGTTTTACAAGTGTTCCTCTGATACGCGTCAAAACTTTTTCTCTTATAACTGCGCGAAAAGCATGTATTCTTGCTTAATACAACGAAACAAGCTGTTTTAGACCGAAACGAGCTATATCACAACACATCGGTTTTACAAGTGTTCCTCTGATACGCGTCAAAACGTTTTCTCTTATAACTGCGCGAAAAGCTTGTATTCGTGCTTAATACAACGAAACAAGCTGTTTTAGACCGAAAGGAGCTAAATCACAGCACATCGGTATTACAAGTGTTCCTCTGATACGCGTCAAAACTTTTTCTCTTATAACTGCGCGAAAACCTTGTATTCGTGCTTAATACAACGAAACAAGCTGTTTTAGACCGAAACGAGCTATATCACAACATATCGGATTTACAAGTTTTCCTCTGATACGCGTAAACTTTTTCTCTTATAACTGCGCGAAAAGCTTGTATTCGTGCTTAATACAACGAAACAAGATGTTTTAGACCGAAACGAGCTAAATCACAACACATCGGTTTTACAAGTGTTCCTCTGATACGCGTCAAAACTTTTTCTCTTATAACTGTGCGAAAAGCATGTATTCGTGCTTAATACAACGAAACAAGCTGTTTTAGACCGAAACGAGCGAAATCACAACACATCGGTTTTACAAGTGTTCCTCTGATACGCGTCAAAACTTTTTCTAATATAACTGCGCGAAAAGCATGTATTCGTGCTTAATACAACGAAACAAGCTGTTTTAGACCGAAACGAGCTAAATCACAACACATCAGTTTTACAAGTGTTCCTCTGATACGCGTCAAAACTTTTTCTCTTATAACTGTGCGAAAAGCATGTATTCGTGCTTAATACAACGAAACAAGCTGTTTTAGACCGAAACGAGCGAAATCACAACACATCGGATTTACAAGTGTTCCTCTGATACGCGTCAAAACTTTTTCTCTATAACTGCGCGAAAAGCATGTATTCGTGCTTAATACAACGAAACAAGCTGTTTTAGACCGAAACGAGCTAAATCACAACACATCGGTTTTACAAGTGTTCCTCTGATAAGCGTCAAAACTTTTTCTCTTATAACTGCGCGAAAAGCATGTATTCGTGCTTAATACAACGAAACAAGCTGTTTTAGAGCGAAACGAGCTAAATTACAACACATCGGTTTTACAAGTGTTCTTCTGATACGCGACAAAACTTTTTCTCTTATAACTGCGCGAAAAGCCTGTATTCGTGCTTAATACAACGAAATAAGCTGTTTTAGACCGAAACGAGCTAAATCACAACACATCGGTTTTACAAGTGTCCATGTGATACGCGTCAAAACTTTTTCTCTTATAACTGCGCGAAAAACCTGTATTCGTGCTTAATAGAACGAAACAAGTTGTTTTAGACCGAGATGAGCTAAATCTCAACACATCGGTTTTACATGTGTCCCTGTGACACGCGTCAAAACTTTTTCTCTTATAACTGCGCGAAAAGCATGTATTCGTGCTTAATACAACGAAACAAGTTGTTTTAGACCGAAACGAGCTATATCACAACACATCGGCTTTACAAGTGTTCCTCTGATACGCGTCAAAACATGTTCTCTTATAACTGCGCGAAAAGCATGTATTCGTGCTTAATACAACGAAACAAGCTGTTTTAGACCGAAACGAGCTATATCACAACACATCGGTTTTACAAGTGTTCCTCTGATACGCGTCAAAACGTTTTCTCTTATAACTGCGCGAAAAGCTTGTATTCGTGCTTAATACAACGAAACAAGCTGTTTTAGACCGAAAGGAGCTAAATCACAGCACATCGGTATTACAAGTGTTCCTCTGATACGCGTCAAAACTTTTTCTCTTATAACTGCGCGAAAACCATGTATTCGTGCTTAATACAACGAAACAAGCTGTTTTAGACCGAAACGAGCTATATCACAACATATCGGATTTACAAGTTTTGCTCTGATACGCGTCAAAACTTTTTCTCTTATAACTGCGCGAAAAGCTTGTATTCGTGCTTAATACAACGAAACAAGCTGTTTTAGACCGAAACGAGCTAAATCACAACACATCGGTTTTACAAGTGTTCCTCTGATACGCGTCAAAACTTTTTCTCTTATAACTGTGCGAAAAGCATGTATTCGTGCTTAATACAACGAAACAAGCTGTTTTAGACCGAAACGAGCGAAATCACAACACATCGGTTTTACAAGTGTTCCTCTGATACGCGTCAAAACTTTTTCTAATATAACTGCGCGAAAAGCATGTATTCGTGCTTAATACAACGAAACAAGCTGTTTTAGACCGAAACGAGCTAAATCACAACACATCAGTTTTACAAGTGTTCCTCTGATACGCGTCAAAACTTTTTCTCTTATAACTGTGCGAAAAGCATGTATTCGTGCTTAATACAACGAAACAAGCTGTTTTAGACCGAAACGAGCGAAATCACAACACATCGGATTTACAAGTGTTCCTCTGATACGCGTCAAAACTTTTTCTCTATAACTGCGCGAAAAGCATGTATTCGTGCTTAATACAACGAAACAAGCTGTTTTAGACCGAAACGAGCTATATCACAACACATCGGTTTTACAAGTGTTCCTCTGATACGCGTCAAAACATTTTCTTTTATAACTGCGCGAAAAGCATGATTTCTTGCTTAATACAACGAAACAAGCTGTTTTAGTCCGAAACGAGTTAAATCACAACACATCGGATTACAAGTGTTCCTCTAATACGCGTCAAAACTTTTTCTCTTATAACTGCGCGAAAAGCATGTATTCATGCTTAATACAACGAAACAAGCTGTTTTAGACCGAAACGAGCTATATCACAACACATCGGATTTACAAGTGTTCCTCTGATACGCGTCAAAACTTTTTCTCTTATAACTGCGCGAAAAACCTGTATTCGTGCTTAATAGAACGAAACAAGTTGTTTTAGACCGAGATGAGCTAAATTACAACACATCGGTTTTACAAGTGTTCCTCTGATACGCGTCAAAACGTTTTCTCTTATAACTGCGCGAAAAGCTTGTATTCGTGCTTACTACAACGAAACAAGCTGTTTTAGACCCAAACGAGCTAAATCACAACACATCAGTTTTACAAGTGTTCCTCTGATAAGCGTCAAAACGTTTTCTCTTATAACTGCGCGAAAAGCATGTATTCGTGCTTAATACAACGAAACAAGCTGTTTTCGAGCGAAACGAGCTAAATTACAACACATCGGTTTTACAAGTGTTCCTCTGATAAGCGTCAAAACTTTTTCTCTTATAACTGCGCGAAAAGCATGTATTCGTGCTTGATACAACGAAACAAGCTGTTTTAGAGCGAAACGAGCTAAATTACAACACATCGGTTTTACAAGTGTTCCTCTGATACGCGACAAAACTTTTTCTCTTATAACTGCGCGAAAAGCCTGTATTCGTGCTTAATACAACGAAACAAGTTGTTTTAGACCGAGATGAGCTAAATCTCAACACATCGGTTTTACATGTGTCCCTGTGACACGCGTCAAAACTTTTTCTCTTATAACTGCGCGAAAAGCATGTATTCGTGCTTAATACAACGAAACAAGTTATTTTAGACCAATACGAGCTATATCACAACACATCGGCTTTACAAGTGTTCCTCTGATACGCGTCAAAACATGTTCTCTTATAACTGCGCGAAAAGCATGTATTCGTGCTTAATACAACGAAACAAGCTGTTTTAGACCGAAACGAGCTAAATCACAACACATCGGTTTTACAAGTGTTCCTCTGATACGCGTCAAAACTTTTTCTCTTATAACTGCGCGAAAAGCATGTATTCTTGCTTAATACAACGAAACAAGCTGTTCTAGACCGAAACGAGCTATATCACAACACATCGGTTTTACAAGTGTTCCTCTGATACGCGTCAAAACGTTTTCTCTTATAACTGCGCGAAAAGCTTGTATTCGTGCTTAATACAACGAAACAAGCTGTTTTAGACCGAAAGGAGCTAAATCACAGCACATCGGTATTACAAGTGTTCCTCTGATACGCGTCAAAACTTTTTCTCTTATAACTGCGCGAAAACCATGTATACGTGCTTAATACAACGAAACAAGCTGTTTTAGACCGAAACGAGCTATATCACAACATATCGTCTTTACAAGTTTTCCTCTGATACGCGTCAAAACTTTTTCTCTTATAACTGCGCGAAAAGCTTGTATTCGTGCTTAATACAACGAAACAAGCTGTTTTAGACCGAAACGAGCTAAATCACAACACATCGGTTTTACAAGTGTTCCTCTGATACGCGTCAAAACTTTTTCTCTTATAACTGTGCGAAAATCATGTATTCGTGCTTAATACAACGAAACAAGCTGTTTTAGACCGAAACGAGCGAAATCACAACATATCGGTTTTACAAGTGTTCCTCTGATACGCGTCAAAACTTTTTCTAATATAACTGCGCGAAAAGCATGTATTCGTGCTTAATACAACGAAACAAGCTGTTTTAGACCGAAACGAGCTAAATCACAACACATCAGTTTTACAAGTGTTCCTCTGATACGCGTCAAAACTTTTTCTCTTATAACTGTGCGAAAAGCATGTATTCGTGCTTAATACAACGAAACAAGCTGTTTTAGACCGAAACGAGCGAAATCACAACACATCGGATTTACAAGTGTTCCTCTGATACGCGTCAAAACTTTTTCTCTATAACTGCGCGAAAAGCATGTATTCGTGCTTAATACAACGAAACAAGCTGTTTTAGACCGAAACGAGCTAAATCACAACACATCGGTTTTACAAGTGTTCCTCTGATAAGCGTCAAAACTTTTTCTCTTATAACTGCGCGAAAAGCATGTATTCGTGCTTAATACAACGAAACAAGCTGTTTTAGAGCGAAACGAGCTAAATTACAACACATCGGTTTTACAAGTGTTCTTCTGATACGCGACAAAACTTTTTCTCTTATAACTGCGCGAAAAGCCTGTATTCGTGCTTAATACAACGAAATAAGCTGTTTTAGACCGAAACGAGCTAAATCACAACACATCGGTTTTACAAGTGTCCATGTGATACGCGTCAAAACTTTTTCTCTTATAACTGCGCGAAAAACCTGTATTCGTGCTTAATAGAACGAAACAAGTTGTTTTAGACCGAGATGAGCTAAATCTCAACACATCGGTTTTACATGTGTCCCTGTGACACGCGTCAAAACTTTTTCTCTTATAACTGCGCGAAAAGCATGTATTCGTGCTTAATACAACGAAACAAGTGTTTTTAGACCGAAACGAGCTATATCACAACACATCGGCTTTACAAGTGTTCCTCTGATACGCGTCAAAACATGTTCTCTTATAACTGCGCGAAAAGCATGTATTCGTGCTTAATACAACGAAACAAGCTGTTTTAGACCGAAACGAGCTAAATCACAACACATCGGTTTTACAAGTGTTCCTCTGATACGCGTCAAAACTTTTTCTCTTATAACTGCGCGAAAAGCATGTATTCTTGCTTAATACAACGAAACAAGCTGTTTTAGACCGAAACGACCTATATCACAACACATCGGTTTTACAAGTGTTCCTCTGATACGCGTCAAAACGTTTTCTCTTATAACTGCGCGAAAAGCTTGTATTCGTGCTTAATACAACGAAACAAGCTGTTTTAGACCGAAAGGAGCTAAATCACAGCACATCGGATTTACAAGTGTTCCTCTGATACGCGTCAAAACATTTTCTCTTATAACTGCGCGAAAAGCATGTATTCTTGCTTAATACAACGAAACAAGCTGTTTTAGACCGAAACGAGCTATATCACAACACATCGGTTTTACAAGTGTTTTTCTGACACGCGTCAAAACTTTTTCTCTTATAACTGCGCGAAAAACATGTATTCTTGCTTAATACAACGAAACAAGCTGTTTTAGACCGAAACGAGCCTAATCACAACACATCAGTTTTACGTGTTCCTTTGATACGCGTCAAAACTTTTTCTCTTATAACTGCGCGAAAAGCATGTATTCGTGCTTAATACAACGAAACAAGCTGTTTTAGACCGAAACGAGCTAAATCACAACGCATGTATTCGTGCTTAATACAACGAAACAAGCTGTTTTAGACCGAAACGAGCTAAATTACAACACATCGGTTTCACAAGTGTTCCTCTGATACGCGTCTAAACGTTTTCTCTTATAACTGCGCGAAAAGCTTGGATTCGTGCTTAATACAACGAAACAAGCTGTTTTAGACCGAAACGAGATAAATCACAGCACATCGGTATTACAAGTGTTCCTCTGATACGCGTCAAAACTTTTTCTCTTATAACTGCGCGAAAACCATGTATTCATGCTTAATACAACGAAACAAGCTGTTTTAGACCGAAACGAGCTATATCACAACACATCGGATTTACAAGTGTTCCTCTGATACGCGTCAAAACTTTTTCTCTATAACTGCGCGAAAACATGTATTCGTGCTTAATACAACGAAACAAGCTGTTTTAGACCGAAACGAGCTAAATCACAACACATCGGTTTTACAAGTGTTCCTCTGATAAGCGTCAAAACTTTTTCTCTTATAACTGCGCGAAAAGCATGTATCCGTGCTTAATACAACGAAACAAGCTGTTTTAGAGCGAAACGAGCTAAATTACAGCACATCGGTTTTACAAGTGTTCCTCTGATACGCGACAAAACTTTTTCTCCTATAACTGCGCGAAAAGCCTGTATTCGTGCTTAATACAAAGAAACAAGCTGTTTTAGACCGAAACGAGCTAAATCACAACACATCGGTTTTACAAGTTTTCCTCTGATACGCGTCAAAACTTTTTCTCTTATAACTGCGCGAAAAGCTTGTATTCGTGCTTAATACAACGAAACAAGCTGTTTTAGACCGAAACGAGCTAAATCACAACACATCAGTTTTACAAGTGTTCCTCTGATACGCGTCAAAACTTTTTCTCTTATAACTGCGCGAAAAGCATGTATTCTTGCTTAATACAACGAAACAAGCTGTTTTAGACCGAAACGAGCTATATCACAACACATCGGTTTTACAAGTGTTCCTCTGATACGCGTCAAAACGTTTTCTCTTATAACTCCGCGAAAAGCATGTATTCTTGCTTGATACAACGAAACAAGCTGTTTTAGACCGAAACGAGCTAAATCACCACACATCGGTTTTACAAGTGTTCCTCTGATACGCGTCAAAACGTTTTCTCTTATAACTGCGCGAAAAGCTTGTATTCGTGCCTAATACAACGAAAGAAGCTGTTTTAGACCGAAACGAGCTAAATCACAGCACATCGGTTTTACGTGTTCCTCTGATACGCGTCAAAACTTTTTCTCTTATAACTGCGCGGAAAGCATGTATTCGTGCTTAATACAACGAAACAAGCTGTTTTAGAGCGAAACGAGCTAAATCACAACACATCGGTTTTACAAGTGTCTGTGATACGCGTCAAAACTTTTTCTCTTATAACTGCGCGAAAAGCCTGTATTTGTGCTTAATAGAACGAAACAAGCTGTTTTAGACCGAGATGAGCTAAATCTGAACACATGGGTTTTACAAGTGTCCCTGTGACACGCGTCAAAACTTTTTCTCTTATAACTGCGCGAAAAGCATGTATTCTTGCTTAATACAACGAAACGAGCTGTTTTAGACCGAAACGAGCTAAATCACAACACATCGGTTTTACAAGTGTTCCTCTGATACGCGTCAAAACGTTTTCTCTTATAACTGCGCGAAAAGCTTGTATTCGTGCTTAATACAACGAAACAAGCTGTTTTAGACCGAAACGAGCTAAATCACAACACATCAGTTTTACAAGTGTTCCTCTGATACGCGTCAAAACTTTTTCTCTTATAACTGCGCGAAAAGCATGTATTCTTGCTTAATACAACGAAACAAGCTGTTTTAGACCGAAACGAGCTATATCACAACACATCGGTTTTACAAGTGTTCCTCTGATACGCGTCAAAACGTTTTCTCTTATAACTCCGCGAAAAGCATGTATTCTTGCTTGATACAACGAAACAAGCTGTTTTAGACCGAAACGAGCTAAATCACCACACATCGGTTTTACAAGTGTTCCTCTGATACGCGTCAAAACGTTTTCTCTTATAACTGCGCGAAAAGCTTGTATTCGTGCCTAATACAACGAAAGAAGCAGTTTTAGACCGAAACGAGCTAAATCACAGCACATCGGTTTTACGTGTTCCTCTGATACGCGTCAAAACTTTTTCTCTTATAACTGCGCGGAAAGCATGTATTCGTGCTTAATACAACGAAACAAGCTGTTTTAGAGCGAAACGAGCTAAATCACAACACATCGGTTTTACAAGTGTCTGTGATACGCGTCAAAACTTTTTCTCTTATAACTGCGCGAAAAGCCTGTATTCGTGCCTAATAGAACGAAACAAGCTGTTTTAGACCGAGATGAGCTAAATCTGAACACATCGGTTTTACAAGTGTCCCTGTGACACGCGTCAAAACTTTTTCTCTTATAACTGCGCGAAAAGCATGTATTCTTGCTTAATACAACGAAACAAGCTGTTTTAGACCGAAACGAGCTAAATCACAACACATCGGTTTTACAAGTGTTCCTCTGATACGCGTCAAAACGTTTTCTCTTATAACTGCGCGAAAAGCTTGTATTCGTGCTTAATACAACGAAACAAGCTGTTTTAGACCGAAACGAGCTAAATCACAACACATCAGTTTTACAAGTGTTCCTCTGATACGCGTCAAAACTTTTTCTCTTATAACTGCGCGAAAAGCATGTATTCGTGCTTAATACAACGAAACAAGCTGTTTTAGACCGAAACGAGCTATATCACGACACATCGGTTTTACAAGTGTTCCTCTGATACGCGTCAAAACTTTTTCTCCTATAACTGCGCGAAAAGCATGTATTCGTGCTTAATACAACGAAACAAGCTGTTTTAGACCGAAACGAGCTAAATCACAACACATCAGTTTTACAAGTGTTCCTCTGATACGCGTCAAAACTTTTTCTCTTATAACTGCGCGAAAAGCATGTATTCGTGCTTAATACAACAAAACAAGCTGTTTTAGACCGAAACGAGCTATATCACAACACATCGGTTTTACAAGTGTTCCTCTGATACGCGTCAAAACTTTTTCTCCTATAACTGCGCGAAAAGCATGTATTCGTGCTTAATACAACGAAACAAGCTGTTTTAGTCCGAAACGAGTTAATTCACAACACATCGGTATTACAAGTGTTCCTCTGATACGCGTCAAAACTTTTTCTCTTATAACTGCGCGAAAAGCATGTATTCATGCTTAATACAACGAAACAAGCTGTTTTAGACAGAAACGAGCTAAATCACAACACATCGGTTTTACAAGTGTCTATGTGATACGCGTCAAAACTTTTTCTCTTATAACTGCGCGAAAAGCCTGTATTCGTGCTTAATAGAACGAAAGAAGCTGTTTTAGACCGAGATGAGCTAAATCTGAACACATCGGTTTTACAAGTGTCCCTGTGACACGCGTCAAAACTTTTTCTCTTATAACTGCGCGAAAAGCATGTATTCTTGCTTAATACCACGAAACAAGCTGTTTTAGACCGAAACGAGCTAAATCACAACACATCGGTTTTACAAGTGTTCCTCTGATACGCGTCAAAACGTTTTCTCTTATAACTGCGCGAAAAGCTTGTATTCGTGCTTACTACAACGAAACAAGCTGTTTTAGAGCGAAACGAGCTAAATCACAACACATCGGTTTTACAAGTGTCTGTGATACGCGTCAAAACTTTTTCTCTTATAACTGCGCGAAAAGCCTGTATTCGTGACTAATAGAACGAAACAAGCTGTTTTAGACCGAGATGAGCTAAATCTGAACACATCGGTTTTACAAGTGTCCCTGTGACACGCGTCAAAACTTTTTCTCTTATAACTGCGCGAAAAGCATGTATTCTTGCTTAATACAACGAAACAAGCTGTTTTAGACCGAAACGAGCTAAATCACAACACATCGGTTTTACAAGTGTTCCTCTGATACGCGTCAAAACGTTTTCTCTTATAACTGCGCGAAAAGCTTGTATTCGTGCTTAATACAACGAAACAAGCTGTTTTAGACCGAAACGAGCTAAATCACAACACATCAGTTTTACAAGTGTTCCTCTGATACGCGTCAAAACTTTTTCTCTTATAACTGCGCGAAAAGCATGTATTCGTGCTTAATACAACGAAACAAGCTGTTTTAGACCGAAACGAGCTATATCACAACACATCGGTTTTACATGTGTTCCTCTGATACGCGTCAAAACTTTTCTCCTATAACTGCGCGAAAAGCATGTATTCGTGCTTAATACAACGAAACAAGCTGTTTTAGACCGAAACGAGCTAAATCACAACACATCGGTTTTACAAGTGTTCCTCTGATACGCGTCAAAACGTTTTCTCTTATAACTGCGCGAAAAGCTTGTATTCGTGCTTACTACAACGAAACAAGCTGTTTTAGACCGAAACGAGCTAAATCACAACACATCAGTTTTACAAGTGTTCCTCTGATACGCGTCAAAACTTTTTCTCTTATAACTGCGCGAAAAGCATGTATTCGTGCTTAATACAACAAAACAAGCTGTTTTAGACGGAAACGAGCTATATCACAACACATCGGTTTTACAAGTGTCTGTGATACGCGTCAAAACTTTTTCTCTTATAACTGCGCGAAAAGCCTGTATTCTTGACTAATAGAACGAAACAAGCTGTTTTAGACCGAGATGAGCTAAATCTGAACACATCGGTTTTACAAGTGTCCCTGTGACACGCGTCAAAACTTTTTCTCTTATAACTGCGCGAAAAGCATGTATTCTTGCTTAATACAACGAAACAAGCTGTTTTAGACCGAAACGAGCTAAATCACAACACATCGGTTTTACAAGTGTTCCTCTGATACGCGTCAAAACGTTTTCTCTTATAACTGCGCGAAAAGCTTGTATTCGTGCTTAATACAACGAAACAAGCTGTTTTAGACCGAAACGAGCTAAATCACAACACATCAGTTTTACAAGTGTTCCTCTGATACGCGTCAAAACTTTTTCTCTTATAACTGCGCGAAAAGCATGTATTCGTGCTTAATACAACGAAACAAGCTGTTTTAGACCGAAACGAGCTATATCACAACACATCGGTTTTACATGTGTTCCTCTGATACGCGTCAAAACTTTTCTCCTATAACTGCGCGAAAAGCATGTATTCGTGCTTAATACAACGAAACAAGCTGTTTTAGACCGAAACGAGCTAAATCACAACACATCGGTTTTACAAGTGTTCCTCTGATACGCGTCAAAACGTTTTCTCTTATAACTGCGCGAAAAGCTTGTATTCGTGCTTACTACAACGAAACAAGCTGTTTTAGACCGAAACGAGCTAAATCACAACACATCAGTTTTACAAGTGTTCCTCTGATACGCGTCAAAACTTTTTCTCTTATAACTGCGCGAAAAGCATGTATTCGTGCTTAATACAACAAAACAAGCTGTTTTAGACCGAAACGAGCTATATCACAACACATCGGTTTTACAAGTGTTCCTCTGATACGCGTCAAAACTTTTTCTCCTATAACTGCGCGAAAAGCATGTATTCGTGCTTAATACAACGAAACAAGCTGTTTTAGTCCGAAACGAGTGAATTCACAACACATCGGTAATACAAGTGTTCCTCTGGTACGCGTCAAAACTTTTTCTCTTATAACTGCGCGAAAAGCATGTATTCATGCTTAATACAACGAAACAAGCTGTTTTCGACCGAAACGAGCTAAATCACAACACATCGGTTTTACAAGTGTCTATGTGATACGCGTCAAAACTTTTTCTCTTATAACTGCGCGAAAAGCCTGTATTCGTGCTTAATAGAACGAAAGAAGCTGTTTTAGACCGAGATGAGCTAAATCTGAACACATCGGTTTTACAAGTGTTCCTCTGATACGCGTCAAAACGTTTTCTCTTATAACTGCGCGAAAAGCTTGTATTCGTGCTTAATACAACGAAACAAGCTGTTTTAGACCGAAACGAGCTATATCACAACACATCGGTTTTACAAGTGTTCCTCTGATACGCGTCAAAACTTTTTCTCCTATAACTGCGCGAAAAGCATGTATTCGTGCTTAATACAACGAAACAAGCTGTTTTACACCGAAACGAGCTAAATCACAACACATCGGTTTTACAAGTGTTCCTCTGATACGCGTCAAAACGTTTTCTCTTATAACTGCGCGAAAAGCTTGTATTCGTGCTTACTACAACGAAACAAGCTGTTTTAGACCGAAACGAGCTAAATCACAACACATCAGTTTTACAAGTGTTCCTCTGATACGCGTCAAAACTTTTTCTCTTATAACTGCGCGAAAAGCATGTATTCGTGCTTAATACAACAAAACAAGCTGTTTTAGACCGAAACGAGCTATATCACAACACATCGGTTTTACAAGTGTTCCTCTGATACGCGTCAAAACTTTTTCTCCTATAACTGCGCGAAAAGCATGTATTCGTGCTTAATACAACGAAACAAGCTGTTTTAGTCCGAAACGAGTTAATTCACAACACATCGGTATTACAAGTGTTCCTCTGATACGCGTCAAAACTTTTTCTCTTATAACTGCGCGAAAAGCATGTATTCATGCTTAATACAACGAAACAAGCTGTTTTAGACCGAAACGAGCTAAATCACAACACATCGGTTTTACAAGTGTCTATGTGATACGCGTCAAAACTTTTTCTCTTATAACTGCGCGAAAAGCCTGTATTCGTGCTTAATAGAACGAAAGAAGCTGTTTTAGACCGAGATGAGCTAAATCTGAACACATCGGTTTTACTAGTGTCCCTGTGACACGCGTCAAAACTTTTTCTCTTATAACTGCGCGAAAAGCATGTATTCTTGCTTAATACCACGAAACAAGCTGTTTTAGACCGAAACGAGCTAAATCACAACACATCGGTTTTACAAGTGTTCCTCTGATACGCGTCAAAACGTTTTCTCTTATAACTGCGCGAAAAGCTTGTATTCGTGCTTACTACAACGAAACAAGCTGTTTTAGAGCGAAACGAGCTAAATCACAACACATCGGTTTTACAAGTGTCTGTGATACGCGTCAAAACTTTTTCTCCTATAACTGCGCGAAAAGCCTGTATTCGTGACTAATAGAACGAAACAAGCCGTTTTAGACCGAGATGAGCTAAATCTGAACACATCGGTTTTACAAGTGTCCCTGTGACACGCGTCAAAACTTTTTCTCTTATAACTGCGCGAAAAGCATGTATTCTTGCTTAATACAACGAAACAAGCTGTTTTAGACCGAAACGAGCTAAATCACAACACATCAGTTTTACAAGTGTTCCTCTGATACGCGTCAAAACTTTTTCTCTTATAACTGCGCGAAAAGCATGTATTCGTGCTTAATACAACGAAACAAGCTGTTTTAGACCGAAACGAGCTATATCACAACACATCGGTTTTACATGTGTTCCTCTGATACGCGTCAAAACTTTTTCTCCTATAACTGCGCGAAAAGCATGTATTCGTGCTTAATACAACGAAACAAGCTGTTTTAGACCGAAACGAGCTAAATCACAACACATCGGTTTTACAAGTGTTCCTCTGATACGCGTCAAAACGTTTTCTCTTATAACTGCGCGAAAAGCTTGTATTCGTGCTTACTACAACGAAACAAGCTGTTTTAGACCGAAACGAGCTAAATCACAACACATCAGTTTTACAAGTGTTCCTCTGATACGCGTCAAAACTTTTTCTCTTATAACTGCGCGAAAAGCCTGTATTCGTGCCTAATAGAACGAAACAAGCTGTTTTAGACCGAGATGAGCTAAATCTGAACACATCGGTTTTACAAGTGTCCCTGTGACACGCGTCAAAACTTTTTCTCTTATAACTGCGCGAAAAGCATGTATTCTTGCTTAATACAACGAAACAAGCTGTTTTAGACCGAAACGAGCTAAATCACAACACATCGGTTTTACAAGTGTTCCTCTGATACGCGTCAAAACGTTTTCTCTTATAACTGCGCGAAAAGCTTGTATTCGTGCTTAATACAACGAAACAAGCTGTTTTAGACCGAAACGAGCTAAATCACAACACATCAGTTTTACAAGTGTTCCTCTGATACGCGTCAAAACTTTTTCTCTTATAACTGCGCGAAAAGCATGTATTCGTGCTTAATACAACGAAACAAGCTGTTTTAGACCGAAACGAGCTATATCACAACACATCGGTTTTACAAGTGTTCCTCTGATACGCGTCAAAACTTTTTCTCCTATAACTGCGCGAAAAACATGTATTCGTGCTTAATACAACGAAACAAGCTGTTTTACACCGAAACGAGCTAAATCACAACACATCGGTTTTACAAGTGTTCCTCTGATACGCGTCAAAACGTTCTCTCTTATAACTGCGCGAAAAGCTTGTATTCGTGCTTACTACAACGAAACAAGCTGTTTTAGACCGAAACGAGCTAAATCACAACACATCAGTTTTACAAGTGTTCCTCTGATACGCGTCAAAACTTTTTCTCTTATAACTGCGCGAAAAGCATGTATTCGTGCTTAATACAACAAAACAAGCTGTTTTAGACCGAAACGAGCTATATCACAACACATCGGTTTTACAAGTGTTCCTCTGATACGCGTCAAAACTTTTTCTCCTATAACTGCGCGAAAAGCATGTATTCGTGCTTATTACAACGAAACAAGCTGTTTTAGTCCGAAACGAGTTAATTCACAACACATCGGTATTACAAGTGTTCCTCTGATACGCGTCAAAACTTTTTCTCTTATAACTGCGCGAAAAGCATGTATTCATGCTTAATACAACGAAACAAGCTGTTTTAGACCGAAACGAGCTAAATCACAACACATCGGTTTTACAAGTGTCTATGTGATACGCGTCAAAACTTTTTCTCTTATAACTGCGCGAAAAGCCTGTATTCGTGCTTAATAGAACGAAAGAAGCTGTTTTAGACCGAGATGAGCTAAATCTGAACACATCGGTTTTACAAGTGTCCCTGTGACACGCGTCAAAACTTTTTCTCTTATAACTGCGCGAAAAGCATGTATTCTTGCTTAATACCACGAAACAAGCTGTTTTAGACCGAAACGAGCTAAATCACAACACATCGGTTTTACAAGTGTTCCTCTGATACGCGTCAAAACGTTTTCTCTTATAACTGCGCGAAAAGCTTGTATTCGTGCTTACTACAACGAAACAAGCTGTTTTAGAGCGAAACGAGCTAAATCACAACACATCGGTTTTACAAGTGTCTGTGATACGCGTCAAAACTTTTTCTCTTATAACTGCGCGAAAAGCCTGTATTCGTGCCTAATAGAACGAAACAAGCTGTTTTAGACCGAGATGAGCTAAATCTGAACACATCGGTTTTACAAGTGTCCCTGTGACACGCGTCAAAACTTTTTCTCTTATAACTGCGCGAAAAGCATGTATTCTTGCTTAATACAACGAAACAAGCTGTTTTAGACCGAAACGAGCTAAATCACAACACATCGGTTTTACAAGTGTTCCTCTGATACGCGTCAAAACGTTTTCTCTTATAACTGCGCGAAAAGCTTGTATTCGTGCTTAATACAACGAAACAAGCTGTTTTAGACCGAAACGAGCTAAATCACAACACATCAGTTTTACAAGTGTTCCTCTGATACGCGTCAAAACTTTTTCTCTTATAACTGCGCGAAAAGCATGTATTCGTGCTTAATACAACGAAACAAGCTGTTTTAGACCGAAACGAGCTATATCACAACACATCGGTTTTACAAGTGTTCCTCTGATACGCGTCAAAACTTTTTCTCCTATAACTGCGCGAAAAACATGTATTCGTGCTTAATACAACGAAACAAGCTGTTTTACACCGAAACGAGCTAAATCACAACACATCGGTTTTACAAGTGTTCCTCTGATACGCGTCAAAACGTTCTCTCTTATAACTGCGCGAAAAGCTTGTATTCGTGCTTACTACAACGAAACAAGCTGTTTTAGACCGAAACGAGCTAAATCACAACACATCAGTTTTACAAGTGTTCCTCTGATACGCGTCAAAACTTTTTCTCTTATAACTGCGCGAAAAGCATGTATTCGTGCTTAATACAACAAAACAAGCTGTTTTAGACCGAAACGAGCTATATCACAACACATCGGTTTTACAAGTGTTCCTCTGATACGCGTCAAAACTTTTTCTCCTATAACTGCGCGAAAAGCATGTATTCGTGCTTATTACAACGAAACAAGCTGTTTTAGTCCGAAACGAGTTAATTCACAACACATCGGTATTACAAGTGTTCCTCTGATACGCGTCAAAACTTTTTCTCTTATAACTGCGCGAAAAGCATGTATTCATGCTTAATACAACGAAACAAGCTGTTTTAGACCGAAACGAGCTAAATCACAACACATCGGTTTTACAAGTGTCTATGTGATACGCGTCAAAACTTTTTCTCTTATAACTGCGCGAAAAGCCTGTATTCGTGCTTAATAGAACGAAAGAAGCTGTTTTAGACCGAGATGAGCTAAATCTGAACACATCGGTTTTACAAGTGTCCCTGTGACACGCGTCAAAACTTTTTCTCTTATAACTGCGCGAAAAGCATGTATTCTTGCTTAATACCACGAAACAAGCTGTTTTAGACCGAAACGAGCTAAATCACAACACATCGGTTTTACAAGTGTTCCTCTGATACGCGTCAAAACGTTTTCTCTTATAACTGCGCGAAAAGCTTGTATTCGTGCTTACTACAACGAAACAAGCTGTTTTAGAGCGAAACGAGCTAAATCACAACACATCGGTTTTACAAGTGTCTGTGATACGCGTCAAAACTTTTTCTCTTATAACTGCGCGAAAAGCCTGTATTCGTGACTAAAAGAACGAAACAAGCTGTTTTAGACCGAGATGAGCTAAATCTGAACACATCGGTTTTACAAGTGTCCCTGTGACACGCGTCAAAACTTTTTCTCTTATAACTGCGCGAAAAGCATGTATTCTTGCTTAATACAACGAAACAAGCTGTTTTAGACCGAAACGAGCTAAATCACAACACATCGGTTTTACAAGTGTTCCTCTGATACGCGTCAAAACGTTTTCTCTTATAACTGCGCGAAAAGCTTGTATTCGTGCTTAATACAACGAAACAAGCTGTTTTAGACCGAAACGAGCTAAATCACAACACATCAGTTTTACAAGTGTTCCTCTGATACGCGTCAAAACTTTTTCTCTTATAACTGCGCGAAAAGCATGTATTCGTGCTTAATACAACGAAACAAGCTGTTTTAGACCGAAACGAGCTATATCACAACACATCGGTTTTACATGTGTTCCTCTGATACGCGTCAAAACTTTTTCTCCTATAACTGCGCGAAAAGCATGTATTCGTGCTTAATACAACGAAACAAGCTGTTTTAGACCGAAACGAGCTAAATCACAACACATCGGTTTTACAAGTGTTCCTCTGATACGCGTCAAAACGTTTTCTCTTATAACTGCGCGAAAAGCTTGTATTCGTGCTTACTACAACGAAACAAGCTGTTTTAGACCGAAACGAGCTAAATCACAACACATCAGTTTTACAAGTGTTCCTCTGATACGCGTCAAAACTTTTTCTCTTATAACTGCGCGAAAAGCATGTATTCGTGCTTAATACAACAAAACAAGCTGTTTTAGACCGAAACGAGCTATATCACAACACATCGGTTTTACAAGTGTTCCTCTGATACGCGTCAAAACTTTTTCTCTTATAACTGCGCGAAAAGCATGTATTCGTGCTTAATACAACGAAACAAGCTGTTTTAGACCGAAACGAGCTATATCACAACACATCGGTTTTACATGTGTTCCTCTGATACGCGTCAAAACTTTTTCTCCTATAACTGCGCGAAAAGCATGTATTCGTGCTTAATACAACGAAACAAGCTGTTTTAGACCGAAACGAGCTAAATCACAACACATCGGTTTTACAAGTGTTCCTCTGATACGCGTCAAAACGTTTTCTCTTATAACTGCGCGAAAAGCATGTATTCGTGCTTAATACAACGAAACAAGCTGTTTTAGTCCGAAACGAGTTAATTCACAACACATCGGTATTACAAGTGTTCCTCTGGTACGCGTCAAAACTTTTTCTCTTATAACTGCGCGAAAAGCATGTATTCATGCTTAATACAACGAAACAAGCTGTTTTCGACCGAAACGAGCTAAATCACAACACATCGGTTTTACAAGTGTCTATGTGATACGCGTCAAAACTTTTTCTCTTATAACTGCGCGAAAAGCTTGTATTCGTGCTTACTACAACGAAACAAGCTGTTTTAGAGCGAAACGAGCTAAATCACAACACATCGGTTTTACAAGTGTCTGTGATACGCGTCAAAACTTTTTCTCTTATAACTGCGCGAAAAGCCTGTATTCGTGACTAAAAGAACGAAACAAGCTGTTTTAGACCGAGATGAGCTAAATCTGAACACATCGGTTTTACAAGTGTCCCTGTGACACGCGTCAAAACTTTTTCTCTTATAACTGCGCGAAAAGCATGTATTCTTGCTTAATACAACGAAACAAGCTGTTTTAGACCGAAACGAGCTAAATCACAACACATCGGTTTTACAAGTGTTCCTCTGATACGCGTCAAAACGTTTTCTCTTATAACTGCGCGAAAAGCTTGTATTCGTGCTTAATACAACGAAACAAGCTGTTTTAGACCGAAACGAGCTAAATCACAACACATCAGTTTTACAAGTGTTCCTCTGATACGCGTCAAAACTTTTTCTCTTATAACTGCGCGAAAAGCATGTATTCGTGCTTAATACAACGAAACAAGCTGTTTTAGACCGAAACGAGCTATATCACAACACATCGGTTTTACATGTGTTCCTCTGATACGCGTCAAAACTTTTTCTCCTATAACTGCGCGAAAAGCATGTATTCGTGCTTAATACAACGAAACAAGCTGTTTTAGACCGAAACGAGCTAAATCACAACACATCGGTTTTACAAGTGTTCCTCTGATACGCGTCAAAACGTTTTCTCTTATAACTGCGCGAAAAGCTTGTATTCGTGCTTACTACAACGAAACAAGCTGTTTTAGACCGAAACGAGCTAAATCACAACACATCAGTTTTACAAGTGTTCCTCTGATACGCGTCAAAACTTTTTCTCTTATAACTGCGCGAAAAGCATGTATTCGTGCTTAATACAACAAAACAAGCTGTTTTAGACCGAAACGAGCTATATCACAACACATCGGTTTTACAAGTGTTCCTCTGATACGCGTCAAAACTTTTTCTCTTATAACTGCGCGAAAAGCATGTATTCGTGCTTAATACAACGAAACAAGCTGTTTTAGACCGAAACGAGCTAAATCACAACACATCGGTTTTACAAGTGTTCCTCTGATACGCGTCAAAACGTTTTCTCTTATAACTGCGCGAAAAGCATGTATTCGTGCTTAATACAACGAAACAAGCTGTTTTAGTCCGAAACGAGTTAATTCACAACACATCGGTATTACAAGTGTTCCTCTGGTACGCGTCAAAACTTTTTCTCCTATAACTGCGCGAAAAGCATGTATTCGTGCTTAATACAACGAAACAAGCTGTTTTAGACCGAAACGAGCTAAATCACAACACATCGGTTTTACAAGTGTTCCTCTGATACGCGTCAAAACGTTTTCTCTTATAACTGCGCGAAAAGCATGTATTCGTGCTTAATACAACGAAACAAGCTGTTTTAGTCCGAAACGAGTTAATTCACAACACATCGGTATTACAAGTGTTCCTCTGGTACGCGTCAAAACTTTTTCTCTTATAACTGCGCGAAAAGCATGTATTCATGCTTAATACAACGAAACAAGCTGTTTTCGACCGAAACGAGCTAAATCACAACACATCGGTTTTACAAGTGTCTATGTGATACGCGTCAAAACTTTTTCTCTTATAACTGCGCGAAAAGCCTGTATTCGTGCTTAATAGAACGAAAGAAGCTGTTTTAGACCGAGATGAGCTAAATCTGAACACATCGGTTTTACAAGTGTCCCTGTGACACGCGTCAAAACTTTTTCTCTTATAACTGCGCGAAAAGCATGTATTCTTGCTTAATACCACGAAACAAGCTGTTTTAGACCGAAACGAGCTAAATCACAACACATCGGTTTTACAAGTGTTCCTCTGATACGCGTCAAAACGTTTTCTCTTATAACTGCGCGAAAAGCTTGTATTCGTGCTTACTACAACGAAACAAGCTGTTTTAGACCCAAACGAGCTAAATCACAACACATCAGTTTTACAAGTGTTCCTCTGATACGCGTCAAAACTTTTTCTCTTATAACTGCGCGAAAAGCATGTATTCGTGCTTAATACAACGAAACAAGCTGTTTTAGACCGAAACGAGCTATATCACAACACATCGGTTTTACAAGTGTTCCTCTGATACGCGTCAAAACTTTTTCTCCTATAACTGCGCGAAAAACATGTATTCGTGCTTAATACAACGAAACAAGCTGTTTTACACCGAAACGAGCTAAATCACAACACATCGGTTTTACAAGTGTTCCTCTGATACGCGTCAAAACGTTTTCTCTTATAACTGCGCGAAAAGCTTGTATTCGTGCTTACTACAACGAAACAAGCTGTTTTAGACCGAAACGAGCTAAATCACAACACATCAGTTTTACAAGTGTTCCTCTGATACGCGTCAAAACTTTTTCTCTTATAACTGCGCGAAAAGCATGTATTCGTGCTTAATACAACAAAACAAGCTGTTTTAGACCGAAACGAGCTATATCACAACACATCGGTTTTACAAGTGTTCCTCTGATACGCGTCAAAACTTTTTCTCCTATAACTGCGCGAAAAGCATGTATTCGTGCTTATTACAACGAAACAAGCTGTTTTAGTCCGAAACGAGTTAATTCACAACACATCGGTATTACAAGTGTTCCTCTGATACGCGTCAAAACTTTTTCTCTTATAACTGCGCGAAAAGCATGTATTCATGCTTAATACAACGAAACAAGCTGTTTTAGACCGAAACGAGCTAAATCACAACACATCGGTTTTACAAGTGTCTATGTGATACGCGTCAAAACTTTTTCTCTTATAACTGCGCGAAAAGCCTGTATTCGTGCTTAATAGAACGAAAGAAGCTGTTTTAGACCGAGATGAGCTAAATCTGAACACATCGGTTTTACAAGTGTCCCTGTGACACGCGTCAAAACTTTTTCTCTTATAACTGCGCGAAAAGCATGTATTCTTGCTTAATACCACGAAACAAGCTGTTTTAGACCGAAACGAGCTAAATCACAACACATCGGTTTTACAAGTGTTCCTCTGATACGCGTCAAAACGTTTTCTCTTATAACTGCGCGAAAAGCTTGTATTCGTGCTTACTACAACGAAACAAGCTGTTTTAGAGCGAAACGAGCTAAATCACAACACATCGGTTTTACAAGTGTCTGTGATACGCGTCAAAACTTTTTCTCTTATAACTGCGCGAAAAGCCTGTATTCGTGACTAAAAGAACGAAACAAGCTGTTTTAGACCGAGATGAGCTAAATCTGAACACATCGGTTTTACAAGTGTCCCTGTGACACGCGTCAAAACTTTTTCTCTTATAACTGCGCGAAAAGCATGAATTCTTGCTTAATACAACGAAACAAGCTGTTTTAGACCGAAACGAGCTAAATCACAACACATCGGTTTTACAAGTGTTCCTCTGATACGCGTCAAAACGTTTTCTCTTATAACTGCGCGAAAAGCTTGTATTCGTGCTTAATACAACGAAACAAGCTGTTTTAGACCGAAACGAGCTAAATCACAACACATCAGTTTTACAAGTGTTCCTCTGATACGCGTCAAAACTTTTTCTCTTATAACTGCGCGAAAAGCTTGTATTCGTGCTTAATACAACGAAACAAGCTGTTTTAGACCGAAACGAGCTATATCACAACACATCGGTTTTACATGTGTTCCTCTGATACGCGTCAAAACTTTTTCTCCTATAACTGCGCGAAAAGCATGTATTCGTGCTTAATACAACGAAACAAGCTGTTTTAGACCGAAACGAGCTAAATCACAACACATCGGTTTTACAAGTGTTCCTCTGATACGCGTCAAAACGTTTTCTCTTATAACTGCGCGAAAAGCTTGTATTCGTGCTTACTACAACGAAACAAGCTGTTTTAGACCGAAACGAGCTAAATCACAACACATCAGTTTTACAAGTGTTCCTCTGATACGCGTCAAAACTTTTTCTCTTATAACTGCGCGAAAAGCATGTATTCGTGCTTAATACAACAAAACAAGCTGTTTTAGACCGAAACGAGCTATATCACAACACATCGGTTTTACAAGTGTTCCTCTGATACGCGTCAAAACTTTTTCTCTTATAACTGCGCGAAAAGCATGTATTCGTGCTTAATACAACGAAACAAGCTGTTTTAGACCGAAACGAGCTATATCACAACACATCGGTTTTACATGTGTTCCTCTGATACGCGTCAAAACTTTTTCTCCTATAACTGCGCGAAAAGCATGTATTCGTGCTTAATACAACGAAACAAGCTGTTTTAGACCGAAACGAGCTAAATCACAACACATCGGTTTTACAAGTGTTCCTCTGATACGCGTCAAAACGTTTTCTCTTATAACTGCGCGAAAAGCATGTATTCGTGCTTAATACAACGAAACAAGCTGTTTTAGTCCGAAACGAGTTAATTCACAACACATCGGTATTACAAGTGTTCCTCTGGTACGCGTCAAAACTTTTTCTCCTATAACTGCGCGAAAAGCATGTATTCATGCTTAATACAACGAAACAAGCTGTTTTCGACCGAAACGAGCTAAATCACAACACATCGGTTTTACAAGTGTCTATGTGATACGCGTCAAAACTTTTTCTCTTATAACTGCGCGAAAAGCCTGTATTCGTGCTTAATAGAACGAAAGAAGCTGTTTTAGACCGAGATGAGCTAAATCTGAACACATCGGTTTTACAAGTGTCCCTGTGACACGCGTCAAAACTTTTTCTCTTATAACTGCGCGAAAAGCATGTATTCTTGCTTAATACCACGAAACAAGCTGTTTTAGACCGAAACGAGCTAAATCACAACACATCGGTTTTACAAGTGTTCCTCTGATACGCGTCAAAACGTTTTCTCTTATAACTGCGCGAAAAGCTTGTATTCGTGCTTACTACAACGAAACAAGCTGTTTTAGACCCAAACGAGCTAAATCACAACACATCAGTTTTACAAGTGTTCCTCTGATACGCGTCAAAACTTTTTCTCTTATAACTGCGCGAAAAGCATGTATTCGTGCTTAATACAACGAAACAAGCTGTTTTAGACCGAAACGAGCTATATCACAACACATCGGTTTTACAAGTGTTCCTCTGATACGCGTCAAAACTTTTCAGTTTCAGTTTCAGTTTATTACCTTAAGGACCCCCGTGGGGGTATTACATAAGGGGTGGATTATACAAAAAAAAATAAGTACAATGGTTGCCATGTGGGTTCAACATACAATATGATCTGTTAGTGCTTTGGAAAAGTTGGATGGGCAGGTGATAGCGGCGATGCTGTGGGAAAGGCCGTTCCAATCTAATGCTGCTCGGGGGAAGAAGGAGGCAGCGAACGTGGTCGTATGGGTCCGAGGCCGGGCAACTTGAAGAATGTGACCAGTGCGATGCGATATGCGAGCTGGTGATGTGATATAGCCTGCGTAACCGTGGGTGCTGTAAAAGAACTTATGAAACAGGTTTAGGCTGGCAATGCGGCGACGAATAACAAGGGTTGATAAGGCGGATTCTGCTTTTAAAGACGACACGCTGACTTGGTATGAATAGGTATTGTGGATGAATCTAGTGGCACGGTTCTGGACGGATTCGAGGGCATTTATGAGGTATATTTGATGTGGATTCCATATGGGGGATGCATATTCTAGTTTCGGTCTGATTAACGATTGGTAAGCCAGGAGTTTAACTTGTTGGGGAGCGTGACGTAAGTGGCGTTTCAAAAAGCCTAGTGTTTTATTCGCGGATGATATTACATTAGAAATATGTGTGCGCCAAGATAAATCATGAGATAGCGTGACTCCTAAGTACTTAAATGAGTTAACTGCTTCTATTGGGATTTGAGCTATATTGTACGAAAAAATAAATGGTTTAGTGCGACGGGTGAAGGATACAATCTTGCATTTCTGAGGGTTAAGTGTCATCATCCACAGGTCGCTCCATTTCTGAACGTTAGTTAGGTCAGTCTGGAGGGCTTCTTGGTGGGAAGAGTTATTAATAGTACGATAAATGACGCAATCATCTGCGAACATACGAATGTGACATGATACGTGAAGGGGCAAGTCATTAATGTATATTAAGAATAATAACGGCCCGAGCACTGATCCTTGGGGGACGCCTGAGGTTACTGGAATGTAATCAGAAAATTCGTTATTAACTATGACTATTTGGGTTCGATTTGTTAAAAATTCCTTAATCCAGTTTAGAATGCTAGGGTGAATATTTAGGTAAGAGAGCTTAAGTAGTAATCTCTGGTGTGGTACTTTGTCAAAGGCTTTTGCGTAATCTAAAAAAATAGCATCAATCTGTTGGTTGCAGTCAAGGTTAGCATGTAAGTCATGAACAAATGTAGCCAGTTGTGTCTCACAGGAAAGGTTTTTACGGAAGCCATGTTGTGATGAATGAAAGAAATTGTTGGAATCGAGAAAGTTCATGACTTGAGAATAAATTACATGCTCCATGATTTTACAAGGAATGCTTGTTAGGGAAATGGGTCGATAATTTAAGGGCGAGTTTTTGTTACCGGACTTGAAGATTGGGACGACCTTTCCCACTTTCCAGTCATGCGGTATGTTACCTGAAGAGAGAGACTGAGAGTACAATAGTGATAAGTAGGCCGCGGAAATGTGCTTAGTATTTTTCAGAAATTTCGAGTTAATTTCATCGATCCCGGCTGATGACGTTAGCTTGATGTTTTCGATACGAGATGATATACCATCTACGAAGAAAGAAACTGGATCCATGGTTGACGCTGTGAAGGAACTTATGAAGGCGTTAGCAGGTAAATCACACTCTTTCGCAAAAACAGTTGAAAAGGCTCTATTGAAAATGTCAGCACATTCACAATCGCTGATGGTTTGACCCATATCGTTAGTAAGAACAATTGTACGTGTATCCTTCGGGTTTACTACGTGCCAGAATTTTTTAGGGTTGTGTATTAGCATTTTTGGCAAGTCAGAGTGGAAAAAGGTGTGTTTTGCGTTGCGGATAGCAGCAAGGTAATCAGCTTCGGCAGTGTAGTACTTTTCCCATGATGCTTGGCTTGGGTTCCGCTTTGCTGCCCGATAGTGACGCTTTTTCTTGTTTTCCAGGCGTTTCAGGGCCGTAGTAAACCACGGTTTTTGCTGGTTAGCACGGAAACTAGCTACCGGAATGTACTTGTTTGTTAGTTCGTGAACTTTGTCCCTGAAAATCGTCCAATTTTCGTTAAGAGACTTTGTGTGGAAATCGGTTTCATAAGTTGTAAAAAAAGCAGTTAGTTCTTCATTTATTGCTTGAAAATCACCTCTTTCATAAAGACGAATTGTTTTCCTGGAAACTTGACGAAGCATGGGTGTAAAACTGAAGGTAGCATGAATGACTTTATGATCGCTTATTTCCCTTAGGTATGTAATACTTGTTGCGCTATCAGGGCTGTTGGTTAATATCAGATCTAGAGTGTTGGCGGAATTCTGCGCAATGCGCGTTGGCTCTAATATTAGCTGAGTAAGGTTGAAGTTAAGACAGACATCGACAAAATTTTTTGCTTCTGAAGAATTTGTCATGAAGGTGTAGTTACGCCAGTCAATAGTGGGAAAATTGAAATCACCAAAAAGAACAATATCTGCGTTAGGATACGATGATGTCAGTTCACTCAGCACATTGTTTAGTTTGTAGGAAAAGTCCGGATCATTTTGCGGTGGCCTGTAACAGACTCCTAACAGCACAGTTCGGGGGGCAGCGTGGCAGAGCAGCCATAGCAGTTCTAAGTTAGAATCTACATTGATTAAGGATGCTGAAAACTGCTGATGTATGGCTATGAGCACGCCACCGCCACGGGCTCTTTCCCGGTCTTTACGGTAAACTTTAAAGTTGGACAGCGCAGCTAAAATTTCGGTATCACTGATATTGTCTGTTAACCACGTTTCTGTAAGAATGAGAAGGGTGCTGTTGGTTGATAAGACAAGACTAGATACGATTTCCCGTTTCGGTAAAAAGCTTCGTATGTTAGTAAATACTGCAGATAAGGTAAGATTAGTTCGGGGGGTGTGCTGTCGGGGAGTTGCTTTAGAGCGAGCAGAGTGTGATTGCTATGGCACTTCTTTTACCGTTTCCGTCAAGTCGTCGAATATATACTGCTTGGGGCCTATGTACAGTGTTTTAAAGCGCAGTGCGTACTTATCAGATGTTTCTTTCGCGAAACGTAGTAAATGTTTGCGTGCCTTACGGACAGAATGTGAAAAGTCTTCTCCTATGCTGTAGTCGGTGCCTTTTAGTTTCCGGGCGTTTTTTAGGATGGATTCTTTTGTCTTATGGAAAGTGAATTTAACGATAATGGGTCGACATCGTTCACTTGAGTGACGGCCAAGACGATGTGCTCTTTCTATTTCTTTTGGGTCTATGGTGATGTCCAAATTTTCACTGCAAAGGCGGGTGACCAGTTCTTCAGACTCAGAGGACGTTTCCTTTGAGCTAGTATCAGGTAAGCCATAAAATAGCAGGTTGTTGCGGCGCGACCGGTTTTCGGCATCGTCTACTCTGTATTCGAGGTTACTGATTTGGCTCGCCGACGTGGCGGCATCAGTCTTAATGGACTCAACTTCTGTTTTAAGTGATGCGAGATCCTGATAGTGGGTTTCTAATTCGGTAATGCGCTTACTTAATTCGGTGATCGATTTGTCTGTCGCTACTAACCTGCTGCTGAGGTCTTTTACTTCGCTGATTAACGTGCTTTGGCCCGATGTTAGTTTCTGTAGTTCTGCAAGTATGGCGGCAGTGTCAGGACCAGGGTTAGTTTCTATGTCACCGGATTGCATAAGCAACGAATGGACAACAGCAAAGCATTCAACGACAATACAAGTACAACACTGCGGGCTCGGCAGCTGAATTAAGAAGTAGTTGCTCGATTTCTTTGCAAAAAGAGAGTATGATTTTCTAACCTGCATGGCGAAGACAAGAGGGTTACTCGTCCGCTCAATGGCACAGCTGCCGAGCCCACAAGGCGCCGCGGTCCACGGGCGATCTTTTATAGGTGGCGAAAAACATGATGTCTGCGGCGATTGTATTTCCCACGACGAACGGATGGTCCCAGAGCCAGGTGGTGGCGAAATCCAGGTAAACGTGACGTCAGCCGCTGTTACGGAATTGGTATCAGCTTCATGACTGCCGTAGTGATGACGATAACGTGGCCGCACGTCAGCGCAGGCAGCAGCCAGAACAGGCAACAGCACATGTGTGAACACAGGAAGGAGCACCTGCATGGCGAAGACAAGAGGGTTACTCGTCCGCTCAATGGCACAGCTGCCGAGCCCACAAGGCGCCGCGATCCACGGGCGATCTTTTATAGGTGGCGAAAAACATGATGTCTGCGGCGATTGTATTTCCCACGACGAACGGATGGTCCCAGAGCCAGGTGGTGGCGAAATCCAGGTAAACGTGACGTCAGCCGCTGTTACGGAATTGGTATCAGCTTCATGACTGCCGTAGTGATGACGATAACGTGGCCGCACGTCAGCGCAGGCAGCAGCCAGAACAGGCAACAGCACATGTGTGAACACAGGAAGGAGCACCTGCATGGCGAAGACAAGAGGGTTACTCGTCCGCTCAATGGCACAGCTGCCGAGCCCACCTATAACTGCGCGAAAAGCATGTATTCGTGCTTAATACAACGAAACAGGCTGTTTTAGACCGAAACGAGCTAAATCACAACACATCGGTTTTACAAGTGTTCCTCTGATACGCGTCAAAACTTTTTCTCTTATAACTGCGCGAAAAGCATGTATTCTTGCTTAATACAACGAAACAAGCTGTTTGAGACCGAAACGAGCTATATCAAAACACATCGGTTTTACAAGTGTTCCTCAGATACGCGTCAAAACGTTTTCTCTTATAACTCCGCGAAAAGCATGTATTCTTGCTTGATACAACGAAACAAGCTGTTTTAGACCGAAACGAGCTAAATCACCACACATCGGTTTTACAAGTGTTCCTCTGATACGCGTCAAAACATTTTCTCTTATAACTGCGCGAAAAGCTTGTATTCGTGCTTAATACAACGAAACAAGCTGTTTTAGACCGAAACGAGCTAAATCACAGCACATCGGTATTACAAGTGTTCCTCTGATACGCGTCAAAACTTTTTCTCTTATAACTGCGCGAAAACCATGTATTCGTGCTTAATACAACAAAACAAGCTGTTTTAGACCGAAACGAGCTATATCACAACACATCGGATTTACAAGTGTTCCGCTGATATGCGTCAAAACTTTTTCTCCTATAACTGCGCGAAAAGCTTGTATTCGTGCTTAATACAACGAAACAAGCTGTTTTAGACCGAAACGAGCTAAATCACAACACATCAGTTTTACAAGTGTTCCTCTGATACGCGTCAAAACTTTTTCTCTTATAACTGCGCGAAAAGCATGTATTCGTGCTTAATACAACAAAACAAGCTGTTTTAGACCGAAACGAGCTATATCACAACACATCGGTTTTACAAGTGTTCCTCTGATACGCGTCAAAACTTTTTCTCCTATAACTGCGCGAAAAGCATGTATTCGTGCTTAATACAACGAAACAAGCTGTTTTAGTCCGAAACGAGTTAATTCACAACACATCGGTATTACAAGTGTTCCTCTGATACGCGTCAAAACTTTTTCTCTTATAACTGCGCGAAAAACATGTATTCATGCTTAATACAACGAAACAAGCTGTTTTAGACCGAAACGAGCTAAATCACAACACATCGGTTTTACAAGTGTCTATGTGATACGCGTCAAAACTTTTTCTCTTATAACTGCGCGAAAAGCCTGTATTCGTGCTTAATAGAACGAAAGAAGCTGTTTTAGACCGAGATGAGCTAAATCTGAACACATCGGTTTTACAAGTGTCCCTGTGACACGCGTCAAAACTTTTTCTCTTATAACTGCGCGAAAAGCATGTATTCTTGCTTAATACCACGAAACAAGCTGTTTTAGACCGAAACGAGCTAAATCACAACACATCGTTTTTACAAGTGTTCCTCTGATACGCGTCAAAACGTTTTCTCTTATAACTGCGCGAAAAGCTTGTATTCGTGCTTACTACAACGAAACATGCTGTTTTAGACCGAAACGAGCTAAATCACAACACATCAGTTTTACGTGTTCCTTTGATACGCGTCAAAACTTTTTCTCTTATAACTGCGCGAAAAGCATGTATTCGTGCTTAATACAACGAAACAAGCTGTTTTAGACTGAAACGAGCTATATCACAACACATAGGCTTTACAAGTGTTCCTCTGATACGCGTCAAAACATTTTCTCTTATAACTGCGCGAAAAGCATGTATTCGTGCTTAATACAACGAAACAAGCTGTTTTAGACCGAAACGAGCTAAATCACAACACATCGGTTTTACAAGTCTTCCTCTGATACGCGTCAAAACTTTTTCTCTTATAACTGCGCGAAAAGCATGTATTCTTGCTTAATACAACGAAACAAGCTGTTTTAGACCGAAACGAGCTATATCACAACACATCGGTTTTACAAGTGTTCCTCAGATACGCGTCAAAACGTTTTCTCTTATAACTCCGCGAAAAGCATGTATTCTTGCTTGATACAACGAAACAAGCTGTTTTAGACCGAAACGAGCTAAATCACCACACATCTGTTTTACAAGTGTTCCTCTGATACGCGTCAAAACATTTTCTCTTATAACTGCGCGAAAAGCTTGTATTCGTGCTTAATACAACGAAACAAGCTGTTTTAGACCGAAACGAGCTAAATCACAGCACATCGGTATTACAAGTGTTCCTGTGATACGCGTCAAAACTTTTTCTCTTATAACTGCGCGAAAACCATGTATTCGTGCTTAATACAACAAAACAAGCTGTTTTAGACCGAAACGAGCTATATCACAACACATCGGATTTACAAGTGTTCCGCTGATACGCGTCAAAACTTTTTCTCTTATAACTGCGCGAAAAGCTTGTATTCGTGCTTAATACAACGAAACAAGCTGTTTTAGACCGAAGCGAGCAAAATCACAACACATCGGTTTTACAAGTGTCCATGTGATACGCGTCAAAACTTTTTCTCTTATAACTGCGCGAAAAGCCTTTATTTGTGCCTAATAGAACGAAACAAGCTGTTTTAGACCGAGATGAGCTAAATCTGAACACATGGGTTTTACAAGTGTCCCTGTGACACGCGTCAAAACTTTTTCTCTTATAACTGCGCGAAAAGTATGTATTCTTGCTTAATACAACGAAACGAGCTGTTTTAGACCGAGACGAGCTAAATCACAACACATCGGTTTTACAAGTGTTCCTCTGATACGTGTCAAAACGTTTTCTCTTATAACTGCGCGAAAAGCTTGTATTCGTGCTTAATACAACGAAACAAGCTGTTTTAGACCGAAACGAGCTAAATCACAAAACATCAGTTTTACAAGTGTTCCTCTGATACGCGTCAAAACTTTTTCTCTTATAACTGCGCGAAAAGCATGTATTCTTGCTTAATACAACGAAACAAGCTGTTTTAGACCGAAACGAGCTATATCACAACACATCGGTTTTACAAGTGTTCCTCTGATACGCGTCAAAACGTTTTCTCTTATAACTCCGCGAAAAGCATGTATTCTTGCTTGATACAACGAAACAAGCTGTTTTAGACCGAAACGAGCTAAATCACCACACATCAGTTTTACAAGTGTTCCTCTGATACGCGTCAAAACGTTTTCTCTTATAACTGCGCGAAAAGCTTGTATTCGTGCCTAATACAACGAAACAAGCTGTTTTAGACCGAAACGAGCTAAATCACAGCACATCGGTTTTACGTGTTCCTCTGATACGCGTCAAAACTTTTTCTCTTATAACTGCGCGAAAAGCATGTATTCGTGCTTAATACAACGAAACAAGCTGTTTTAGAGCGAAACGAGCTAAATCACAACACATCGGTTTTACAAGTGTCTGTGATACGCGTCAAAACTTTTTCTCTATAACTGCGCGAAAAGCCTGTATTCGTGCCTAATAGAACGAAACAAGCTGTTTTAGACCGAGATGAGCTAAATCTGAACACATCGGTTTTACAGGTGTCCCTGTGACACGCGTCAAAACTTTTTCTCTTATAACTGCGCGAAAAGCATGTATTCTTGCTTAATACAACGAAACAAGCTGTTTTAGACCGAAACGAGTTAAATCACAACACATCGGTTTTACAAGTGTTCCTCTGATACGCGTCAAAACGTTTTCTCTTATAACTGCGCGAAAAGCTTGTATTCGTGCTTAATACAACGAAACAAGCTGTTTTAGACCGAAACGAGCTAAATCACAACACATCAGTTTTACAAGTGTTCCTCTGATACGCGTCAAAACTTTTTCTCTTATAACTGCGCGAAAAGCATGTATTCGTGCTTAATACAACGAAACAAGCTGTTTTAGACCGAAACGAGCTATATCACAACACATCGGTTTTACAAGTGTTCCTCTGATACGCGTCAAAACTTTTTCTCCTATAACTGCGCGAAAAGCATGTATTCGTGCTTAATACAACGAAACAAGCTGTTTTAGACCGAAACGAGCTAAATCACAACACATCGGTTTTACAAGTGTTCCTCTGATACGCGTCAAAACGTTTTCTCTTATAACTGCGCGAAAAGCATGTATTCTTGCTTAATACAACGAAACAAGCTGTTTTAGACCGAAACGAGCTATATCACAACACATCGGTTTTACAAGTGTTCCTCAGATACGCGTCAAAACGTTTTCTCTTATAACTCCGCGAAAAGCATGTATTCTTGCTTGATACAACGAAACAAGCTGTTTTAGACCGAAACGAGCTAAATCACCACACATCGGTTTTACAAGTGTTCCTCTGATACGCGTCAAAACTTTTTCTCTTATAACTGCGCGAAAACCATGTATTCGTGCTTAATACAACAAAACAAGCTGTTTTAGACCGAAACGAGCTATATCACAACACATCGGATTTACAAGTGTTCCGCTGATATGCGTCAAAACTTTTTCTCCTATAACTGCGCGAAAAGCTTGTATTCGTGCTTAATACAACGAAACAAGCTGTTTTAGACCGAAACGAGCTAAATCACAGCACATCGGTATTACAAGTGTTCCTGTGATACGCGTCAAAACTTTTTCTCTTATAACTGCGCGAAAACCATGTATTCGTGCTTAATACAACAAAACAAGCTGTTTTAGACCGAAACGAGCTATATCACAACACATCGGATTTACAAGTGTTCCGCTGATACGCGTCAAAACTTTTTCTCCTATAACTGCGCGAAAAGCTTGTATTCGTGCTTTATACAACGAAACAAGCTGTTTTAGACCGAAGCGAGCTAAATCACAACACATCGGTTTTACAAGTGTCCATGTGATACGCGTCAAAACTTTTTCTCTTATAACTGCGCGAAAAGCATGTATTCGTGCCTAATACTACGAAACAAGCTGTTTTAGACCGAAACGAGCTAAATCACAACACATCGGTTTTACAAGTGTTCCTCTGATACGCGTCAAAACTTTTTCTCTTATAACTGCGCGAAAAGCTTGTATTCGTGCTTAATACAACGAAACAAGCTGTTTTAGACCGAAGCGAGCAAAATCACAACACATCGGTTTTACAAGTGTCCATGTGATACGCGTCAAAACTTTTTCTCTTATAACTGCGCGAAAAGCCTGTATTTGTGCTTAATAGAACGAAACAAGCTGTTTTAGACCGAGATGAGCTAAATCTGAACACATGGGTTTTACAAGTGTCCCTGTGACACGCGTCAAAACTTTTTCTCTTATAACTGCGCGAAAAGCATGTATTCTTGCTTAATACAACGAAACGAGCTGTTTTAGACCGAGACGAGCTAAATCACAACACATCGGTTTTACAAGTGTTCCTCTGATACATGTCAAAACGTTTTCTCTTATAACTGCGCGAAAAGCTTGTATTCGTGCTTAATACAACGAAACAAGCTGTTTTAGACCGAAACGAGCTAAATCACAAAACATCAGTTTTACAAGTGTTCCTCTGATACGCGTCAAAACTTTTTCTCTTATAACTGCGCGAAAAGCATGTATTCTTGCTTAATACAACGAAACGAGCTGTTTTAGACCGAGACGAGCTAAATCACAACACATCGGTTTTACAAGTGTTCCTCTGATACGTGTCAAAACGTTTTCTCTTATAACTGCGCGAAAAGCTTGTATTCGTGCCTAATAGAACGAAACAAGCTGTTTTAGACCGAGATGAGCTAAATCTGAACGCATCGGTTTTACAGGTGTCCCTGTGACACGCGTCAAAACTTTTTCTCTTATAACTGCGCGAAAAGCATGTATTCTTGGTTAATACAACGAAACAAGCTGTTTTAGACCGAAACGAGCTAAATCACAACACATCGGTTTTACATGTGTTCCTCTGATACGCGTCAAAACGTTTTCTCTTATAACTGCGCGAAAAGCTTGTATTCGTGCTTAATACAACGAAACAAGCTGTTTTAGACCGAAACGAGCTAAATCACAACACATCAGTTTTACAAGTGTTCCTCTGATACGCGTCAAAACTTTTTCTCTTATAACTGCGCGAAAAGCATGTATTCGTGCTTAATACAACGAAACAAGCTGTTTTAGACCGAAACGAGCTATATCACAACACATCGGTTTTACAAGTGTTCCTCTGATACGCGTCAAAACTTTTTCTCCTATAACTGCGCGAAAAGCATGTATTCGTGCTTAATACAACGAAACAAGCTGTTTTAGACCGAAACGAGCTAAATCACAACACATCGGTTTTACAAGTGTTCCTCTGATACGCGTCAAAACGTTTTCTCTTATAACTGCGCGAAAAGCATGTATTCTTGCTTAATACAACGAAACAAGCTGTTTTAGACCGAAACGAGCTATATCACAACACATCGGTTTTACAAGTGTTCCTCAGATACGCGTCAAAACGTTTTCTCTTATAACTCCACGAAAAGCATGTATTCTTGCTTGATACAACGAAACAAGCTGTTTTAGACCGAAACGAGCTAAATCACCACACATCGGTTTTACAAGTGTTCCTCTGATACGCGTCAAAACTTTTTCTCTTATAACTGCGCGAAAACCATGTATTCGTGCTTAATACAACAAAACAAGCTGTTTTAGACCGAAACGAGCTATATCACAACACATCGGATTTACAAGTGTTCCGCTGATATGCGTCAAAACTTTTTCTCCTATAACTGCGCAAAAAGCTTGTATTCGTGCTTAATACAACGAAACAAGCTGTTTTAGACCGAAACGAGCTAAATCACAACACATCAGTTTTACAAGTGTTCCTCTGATACGCGTCAAAACTTTTTCTCTTATAACTGCGCGAAAAGCATGTATTCGTGCTTAATACAACAAAACAAGCTGTTTTAGACCGAAACGAGCTATATCACAACACATCGGTTTTACAAGTGTTCCTCTGATACGCGTCAAAACTTTTTCTCCTATAACTGCGCGAAAAGCATGTATTCGTGCTTAATACAACGAAACAAGCTGTTTTAGTCCGAAACGAGTTAATTCACAACACATCGGTATTACAAGTGTTCCTCTGATACGCGTCAAAACTTTTTCTCTTATAACTGCGCGAAAAACATGTATTCATGCTTAATACAACGAAACAAGCTGTTTTAGACCGAAACGAGCTAAATCACAACACATCGGTTTTACAAGTGTCTATGTGATACGCGTCAAAACTTTTTCTCTTATAACTGCGCGAATAGCCTGTATTCGTGCTTAATAGAACGAAAGAAGCTGTTTTAGACCGAGATGAGCTAAATCTGAACACATCGGTTTTACAAGTGTCCCTGTGACACGCGTCAAAACTTTTTCTCTTATAACTGCGCGAAAAGCATGTATTCTTGCTTAATACCACGAAACAAGCTGTTTTAGACCGAAACGAGCTAAATCACAACACATCGGTTTTACAAGTGTTCCTCTGATACGCGTCAAAACGTTTTCTCTTATAACTGCGCGAAAAGCTTGTATTCGTGCTTACTACAACGAAACAAGCTGTTTTAGACCGAAACGAGCTAAATCACAACACATCAGTTTTACGTGTTCCTTTGATACGCGTCAAAACTTTTTCTCTTATAACTGCGCGAAAAGCATGTATTCGTGCTTAATACAACGAAACAAGCTGTTTTAGACTGAAACGAGCTATATCACAACACATCGGCTTTACAAGTGTTCCTCTGATACGCGTCAAAACATTTTCTCTTATAACTGCGCGAAAAGCATGTATTCGTGCTTAATACAACGAAACAAGCTGTTTTAGACCGAAACGAGCTAAATCACAACACATCGGTTTTACAAGTGTTCCTCTGATACGCGTCAAAACTTCTTCTCTTATAACTGCGCGAAAAGCATGTATTCTTGCTTAATACAACGAAACAAGCTGTTTTAGACCGAAACGAGCTATATCACAACACATCGGTTTTACAAGTGTTCCTCAGATACGCGTCAAAACGTTTTCTCTTATAACTCCGCGAAAAGCATGTATTCTTGCTTGATACAACGAAACAAGCTGTTTTAGACCGAAACGAGCTAAATCACCACACATCTGTTTTACAAGTGTTCCTCTGATACGCGTCAAAACATTTTCTCTTATAACTGCGCGAAAAGCTTGTATTCGTGCTTAATACAACGAAACAAGCTGTTTTAGACCGAAACGAGCTAAATCACAGCACATCGGTATTACAAGTGTTCCTGTGATACGCGTCAAAACTTTTTCTCTTATAACTGCGCGAAAACCATGTATTCGTGCTTAATACAACAAAACAAGCTGTTTTAGACCGAAACGAGCTATATCACAACACATCGGATTTACAAGTGTTCCGCTGATACGCGTCAAAACTTTTTCTCCTATAACTGCGCGAAAAGCTTGTATTCGTGCTTTATACAACGAAACAAGCTGTTTTAGACCGAAGCGAGCTAAATCACAACACATCGGTTTTACAAGTGTCCATGTGATACGCGTCAAAACTTTTTCTCTTATAACTGCGCGAAAAGCATGTATTCGTGCCTAATACTACGAAACAAGCTGTTTTAGACCGAAACGAGCTAAATCACAACACATCGGTTTTACAAGTGTCTGTGATACGCGTCAAAACTTTTTCTCTATAACTGCGCGAAAAGCCTGTATTCGTGCCTAATAGAACGAAACAAGCTGTTTTAGACCGAGATGAGCTAAATCTGAACACATCGGTTTTAGAGGTGTCCCTGTGACACGCGTCAAAACTTTTTCTCTTATAACTGCGCGAAAAGCATGTATTCTTGCTTAATACAACGAAACAAGCTGTTTTAGACCGAAACGAGCTAAATCACAACACATCGGTTTTACAAGTGTTCCTCTGATACGCGTCAAAACGTTTTCTCTTATAACTGCGCGAAAAGCTTGTATTCGTGCTTAATACAACGAAACAAGCTGTTTTAGACCGAAACGAGCTAAATCACAACACATCAGTTTTACAAGTGTTCCTCTGATACGCGTCAAAACTTTTTCTCTTATAACTGCGCGAAAAGCATGTATTCGTGCTTAATACAACGAAACAAGCTGTTTTAGACCGAAACGAGCTATATCACAACACATCGGTTTTACAAGTGTTCCTCTGATACGCGTCAAAACTTTTTCTCCTATAACTGCGCGAAAAGCATGTATTCGTGCTTAATACAACGAAACAAGCTGTTTTAGACCGAAACGAGCTAAATCACAACACATCGGTTTTACAAGTGTTCCTCTGATACGCGTCAAAACGTTTTCTCTTATAACTGCGCGAAAAGCATGTATTCTTGCTTAATACAACGAAACAAGCTGTTTTAGACCGAAACGAGCTATATCACAACACATCGGTTTTACAAGTGTTCCTCAGATACGCGTCAAAACGTTTTCTCTTATAACTCCGCGAAAAGCATGTATTCTTGCTTGATACAACGAAACAAGCTGTTTTAGACCGAAACGAGCTAAATCACCACACATCGGTTTTACAAGTGTTCCTCTGATACGTGTCAAAACTTTTTCTCTTATAACTGCGCGAAAACCATGTATTCGTGCTTAATACAACAAAACAAGCTGTTTTAGACCGAAACGAGCTATATCACAACACATCGGATTTACAAGTGTTCCGCTGATATGCGTCAAAACTTTTTCTCCTATAACTGCGCGAAAAGCTTGTATTCGTGCTTAATACAACGAAACAAGCTGTTTTAGACCGAAACGAGCTAAATCACAACACATCAGTTTTACAAGTGTTCCTCTGATACGCGTCAAAACTTTTTCTCTTATAACTGCGCGAAAGGCATGTATTCGTGCTTAATACAACAAAACAAGCTGTTTTAGACCGAAACGAGCTATATCACAACACATCGGTTTTACAAGTGTTCCTCTGATACGCGTCAAAACTTTTTCTCCTATAACTGCGCGAAAAGCATGTATTCGTGCTTAATACAACGAAACAAGCTGTTTTAGTCCGAAACGAGTTAATTCACAACACATCGGTATTACAAGTGTTCCTCTGATACGCGTCAAAACTTTTTCTCTTATAACTGCGCGAAAAACATGTATTCATGCTTAATACAACGAAACAAGCTGTTTTAGACCGAAACGAGCTAAATCAAAACACATCGGTTTTACAAGTGTCTATGTGATACGCGTCAAAACTTTTTCTCTTATAACTGCGCGAATAGCCTGTATTCGTGCTTAATAGAACGAAAGAAGCTGTTTTAGACCGAGATGAGCTAAATCTGAACACATCGGTTTTACAAGTGTCCCTGTGACACGCGTCAAAACTTTTTCTCTTATAACTGCGCGAAAAGCATGTATTCTTGCTTAATACCACGAAACAAGCTGTTTTAGACCGAAACGAGCTAAATCACAACACATCGGTTTTACAAGTGTTCCTCTGATACGCGTCAAAACGTTTTCTCTTATAACTGCGCGAAAAGCTTGTATTCGTGCTTACTACAACGAAACAAGCTGTTTTAGACCGAAACGAGCTAAATCACAACACATCAGTTTTACGTGTTCCTTTGATACGCGTCAAAACTTTTTCTCTTATAACTGCGCGAAAAGCATGTATTCGTGCTTAATACAACGAAACAAGCTGTTTTAGACTGAAACGAGCTATATCACAACACATCGGCTTTACAAGTGTTCCTCTGATACGCGTCAAAACATTTTCTCTTATAACTGCGCGAAAAGCATGTATTCGTGCTTAATACAACGAAACAAGCTGTTTTAGACCGAAACGAGCTAAATCACAACACATCGGTTTTACAAGTGTTCCTCTGATACGCGTCAAAACTTCTTCTCTTATAACTGCGCGAAAAGCATGTATTCTTGCTTAATACAACGAAACAAGCTGTTTTAGACCGAAACGAGCTATATCACAACACATCGGTTTTACAAGTGTTCCTCAGATACGCGTCAAAACGTTTTCTCTTATAACTCCGCGAAAAGCATGTATTCTTGCTTGATACAACGAAACAAGCTGTTTTAGACCGAAACGAGCTAAATCACCACACATCTGTTTTACAAGTGTTCCTCTGATACGCGTCAAAACATTTTCTCTTATAACTGCGCGAAAAGCTTGTATTCGTGCTTAATACAACGAAACAAGCTGTTTTAGACCGAAACGAGCTAAATCACAGCACATCGGTATTACAAGTGTTCCTGTGATACGCGTCAAAACTTTTTCTCTTATAACTGCGCGAAAACCATGTATTCGTGCTTAATACAACAAAACAAGCTGTTTTAGACCGAAACGAGCTATATCACAACACATCGGATTTACAAGTGTTCCGCTGATACGCGTCAAAACTTTTTCTCCTATAACTGCGCGAAAAGCTTGTATTCGTGCTTTATACAACGAAACAAGCTGTTTTAGACCGAAGCGAGCTAAATCACAACACATCGGTTTTACAAGTGTCCATGTGATACGCGTCAAAACTTTTTCTCTTATAACTGCGCGAAAAGCATGTATTCGTGCCTAATACTACGAAACAAGCTGTTTTAGACCGAAACGAGCTAAATCACAACACATCGGTTTTACAAGTGTCTGTGATACGCGTCAAAACTTTTTCTCTATAACTGCGCGAAAAGCCTGTATTCGTGCCTAATAGAACGAAACAAGCTGTTTTAGACCGAGATGAGCTAAATCTGAACACATCGGTTTTAGAGGTGTCCCTGTGACACGCGTCAAAACTTTTTCTCTTATAACTGCGCGAAAAGCATGTATTCTTGCTTAATACAACGAAACAAGCTGTTTTAGACCGAAACGAGCTAAATCACAACACATCGGTTTTACAAGTGTTCCTCTGATACGCGTCAAAACGTTTTCTCTTATAACTGCGCGAAAAGCTTGTATTCGTGCTTAATACAACGAAACAAGCTGTTTTAGACCGAAACGAGCTAAATCACAACACATCAGTTTTACAAGTGTTCCTCTGATACGCGTCAAAACTTTTTCTCTTATAACTGCGCGAAAAGCATGTATTCGTGCTTAATACAACGAAACAAGCTGTTTTAGACCGAAACGAGCTATATCACAACACATCGGTTTTACAAGTGTTCCTCTGATACGCGTCAAAACTTTTTCTCCTATAACTGCGCGAAAAGCATGTATTCGTGCTTAATACAACGAAACAAGCTGTTTTAGACCGAAACGAGCTAAATCACAACACATCGGTTTTACAAGTGTTCCTCTGATACGCGTCAAAACGTTTTCTCTTATAACTGCGCGAAAAGCATGTATTCTTGCTTAATACAACGAAACAAGCTGTTTTAGACCGAAACGAGCTATATCACAACACATCGGTTTTACAAGTGTTCCTCAGATACGCGTCAAAACGTTTTCTCTTATAACTCCGCGAAAAGCATGTATTCTTGCTTGATACAACGAAACAAGCTGTTTTAGACCGAAACGAGCTAAATCACCACACATCGGTTTTACAAGTGTTCCTCTGATACGTGTCAAAACTTTTTCTCTTATAACTGCGCGAAAACCATGTATTCGTGCTTAATACAACAAAACAAGCTGTTTTAGACCGAAACGAGCTATATCACAACACATCGGATTTACAAGTGTTCCGCTGATATGCGTCAAAACTTTTTCTCCTATAACTGCGCGAAAAGCTTGTATTCGTGCTTAATACAACGAAACAAGCTGTTTTAGACCGAAACGAGCTAAATCACAACACATCAGTTTTACAAGTGTTCCTCTGATACGCGTCAAAACTTTTTCTCTTATAACTGCGCGAAAGGCATGTATTCGTGCTTAATACAACAAAACAAGCTGTTTTAGACCGAAACGAGCTATATCACAACACATCGGTTTTACAAGTGTTCCTCTGATACGCGTCAAAACTTTTTCTCCTATAACTGCGCGAAAAGCATGTATTCGTGCTTAATACAACGAAACAAGCTGTTTTAGTCCGAAACGAGTTAATTCACAACACATCGGTATTACAAGTGTTCCTCTGATACGCGTCAAAACTTTTTCTCTTATAACTGCGCGAAAAACATGTATTCATGCTTAATACAACGAAACAAGCTGTTTTAGACCGAAACGAGCTAAATCAAAACACATCGGTTTTACAAGTGTCTATGTGATACGCGTCAAAACTTTTTCTCTTATAACTGCGCGAATAGCCTGTATTCGTGCTTAATAGAACGAAAGAAGCTGTTTTAGACCGAGATGAGCTAAATCTGAACACATCGGTTTTACAAGTGTCCCTGTGACACGCGTCAAAACTTTTTCTCTTATAACTGCGCGAAAAGCATGTATTCTTGCTTAATACCACGAAACAAGCTGTTTTAGACCGAAACGAGCTAAATCACAACACATCGGTTTTACAAGTGTTCCTCTGATACGCGTCAAAACGTTTTCTCTTATAACTGCGCGAAAAGCTTGTATTCGTGCCTACTACAACGAAACAAGCTGTTTTAGACCGAAACGAGCTAAATCACAACACATCAGTTTTACGTGTTCCTTTGATACGCGTCAAAACTTTTTCTCTGATAACTGCGCGAAAAGCATGTATTCGTGCTTAATACAACGAAACAAGCTGTTTTAGACTGAAACGATCTATATCACAACACATCGGCTTTACAAGTGTTCCTCTGATACGCGTCAAAACATTTTCTCTTATAACTGCGCGAAAAGCATGTATTCGTGCTTAATACAACGAAACAAGCTGTTTTAGACCGAAACGAGCTAAATCACAACACATCGGTTTTACAAGTGTTCCTCTGATACGCGTCAAAACTTTTTCTCTTATAACTGCGCGAAAAGCATGTATTCTTGCTTAATACAACGAAACAAGCTGTTTTAGACCGAAACGAGCTATATCACAACACATCGGTTTTACAAGTGTTCCTCAGATACGCGTCAAAACGTTTTCTCTTATAACTCCGCGAAAAGCATGTATTCTTGCTTGATACAACGAAACAAGCTGTTTTAGACCGAAACGAGCTAAATCACCACACATCTGTTTTACAAGTGTTCCTCTGATACGCGTCAAAACATTTTCTCTTATAACTGCGCGAAAAGCTTGTATTCGTGCTTAATACAACGAAACAAGCTGTTTTAGACCGAAACGAGCTAAATCACAGCACATCGGTATTACAAGTGTTCCTGTGATACGCGTCAAAACTTTTTCTCTTATAACTGCGCGAAAAGCATGTATTCGTGCCTAATACTACGAAACAAGCTGTTTTAGACCGAAACGAGCTAAATCACAACACATCGGTTTTACAAGTGTTCCTCTGATACGCGTCAAAACGTTTTCTCTTATAACTGCGCGAAAAGCTTGTATTCGTGCTTACTACAACGAAACAAGCTGTTTTAGACCGAAACGAGCTAAATCACAACACATCAGTTTTACGTGTTCCTTTGATACGCGTCAAAACTTTTTCTCTGATAACTGCGCGAAAAGCATGTATTCGTGCTTAATACAACAAAACAAGCTGTTTTAGACCGAAACGAGCTATATCACAACACATCGGATTTACAAGTGTTCCGCTGATACGCGTCAAAACTTTTTCTCCTATAACTGCGTGAAAAGCTTGTATTCGTGCTTTATACAACGAAACAAGCTGTTTTAGACCGAAGCGAGCTAAATCACAACACATCGGTTTTACAAGTGTTCCTCTGATACGCGTCAAAACTTTTTCTCTTATAACTGCGCGAAAAGCTTGTATTCGTGCTTAATACAACGAAACAAGCTGTTTTAGACCGAAGCGAGCAAAATCACAACACATCGGTTTTACAAGTGTCCATGTGATACGCGTCAAAACTTTTTCTCTTATAACTGCGCGAAAAGCCTGTATTTGTGCTTAATAGAACGAAACAAGCTGTTTTAGACCGAGATGAGCTAAATCTGAACACATGGGTTTTACAAGTGTCCCTGTGACACGCGTCAAAACTTTTTCTCTTATAACTGCGCGAAAAGCATGTATTCTTGCTTAATACAACGAAACGAGCTGTTTTAGACCGAGACGAGCTAAATCACAACACATCGGTTTTACAAGTGTTCCTCTGATACGTGTCAAAACGTTTTCTCTTATAACTGCGCGAAAAGCTTGTATTCGTGCTTAATACAACGAAACAAGCTGTTTTAGACCGAAACGAGCTAAATCACAAAACATCAGTTTTACAAGTGTTCCTCTGATACGCGTCAAAACTTTTTCTCTTATAACTGCGCGAAAAGCATGTATTCTTGCTTAATACAACGAAACAAGCTGTTTTAGACCGAAACGAGCTATATCACAACACATCGGTTTTACAAGTGTTCCTCTGATACGCGTCAAAACGTTTTCTCTTATAACTCCGCGAAAAGCATGTATTCTTGCTTGATACAACGAAACAAGCTGTTTTAGACCGAAACGAGCTAAATCACAGCACATCGGTTTTACGTGTTCCTCTGATACGCGTCAAAACTTTTTCTCTTATAACTGCGCGAAAAGCATGTATTCGTGCTTAATACAACGAAACAAGCGGTTTTAGAGCGAAACGAGCTAAATCACAACACATCGGTTTTACAAGTGTCTGTGATACGCGTCAAAACTTTTTCTCTATAACTGCGCGAAAAGCCTGTATTCGTGCCTAATAGAACGAAACAAGCTGTTTTAGACCGAGATGAGCTAAATCTGAACACATCGGTTTTACAGGTGTCCCTGTGACACGCGTCAAAACTTTTTCTCTTATAACTGCGCGAAAAGCATGTATTCTTGCTTAATACAACGAAACAAGCTGTTTTAGACCGAAACGAGCTAAATCACAACACATCGGTTTTACAAGTGTTCCTCTGATACGCGTCAAAACGTTTTCTCTTATAACTGCGCGAAAAGCTTGTATTCGTGCTTAATACAACGAAACAAGCTGTTTTAGACCGAAACGAGCTAAATCACAACACATCAGTTTTACAAGTGTTCCTCTGATACGCGTCAAAACTTTTTCTCTTATAACTGCGCGAAAAGCATGTATTCGTGCTTAATACAACGAAACAAGCTGTTTTAGACCGAAACGAGCTATATCACAACACATCGGTTTTACAAGTGTTCCTCTGATACGCGTCAAAACTTTTTCTCCTATAACTGCGCGAAAAGCATGTATTCGTGCTTAATACAACGAAACAAGCTGTTTTAGACCGAAACGAGCTAAATCACAACACATCGGTTTTACAAGTGTTCCTCTGATACGCGTCAAAACGTTTTCTCTTATAACTGCGCGAAAAGCTTGTATTCGTGCTTACTACAACGAAACAAGCTGTTTTAGACCGAAACGAGCTATATCACAACACATCGGTTTTACAAGTGTTCCTCTGATACGCGTCAAAACTTTTTCTCCTATAACTGCGCGAAAAGCATGTATTCGTGCCTAATACAACGAAACAAGCTGTTTTAGTTCGAAACGAGTTAAATCACAACACATCGGTATTACAAGTGTTCCTCTGATACGCGTCAAAACTTTTTCTCTTATAACTGCGCGAAAAGCATGTATTCATGCTTAATACAACGAAACAAGCTGTTTTAGACCGAAACGAGCTAAATCACAACACATCGGTTTTACAAGTGTCTATGTGATACGCGTCAAAACTTTTTCTCTTATAACTGCGCGAAAAGCCTGTATTCGTGCTTAATAGAACGAAAGAAGCTGTTTTAGACAGAGATGAGCTAAATCTGAACACATCGGTTTTACAAGTGTCCCTGTGACACGCGTCAAAACTTTTTCTCTTATAACTGCGCGAAAAGCATGTATTCTTGCTTAATACCACGAAACAAGCTGTTTTAGACCGAAACGAGCTAAATCACAACACATCGGTTTTACAAGTGTTCCTCTGATACGCGTCAAAACGTTTTCTCTTATAACTGCGCGAAAAGCTTGTATTCGTGCTTACTACAACGAAAGAAGCTGTTTTAGACCCAAACGAGCTCAATCACAACACATCAGTTTTACAAGTGTTCCTCTGATACGCGTCAAAACTTTTTCTCTTATAACTGCGCGAAAAGCATGTATTCGTGCTTAATACAACGAAACAAGCTGTTTTAGACCGAAACGAGCTATATCACAACACATCGGTTTTACAAGTGTTCCTCTGATACGCGTCAAAACTTTTTCTCCTATAACTGCGCGAAAAGCATGTATTCGTGCTTAATACAACGAAACAAGCTGTTTTAACCGAAACGAGCTAAATCACAACACATCGGTTTTACAAGTGTTCCTCTGATACGCGTCAAAACGTTTTCTCTTATAACTGCGCGAAAAGCTTGTATTCGTGCTTACTACAACGAAACAAGCTGTTTTAGACCGAAACGAGCTAAATCACAACACATCAGTTTTACAAGTGTTCCTCTGATACGCGTCAAAACTTTCTCTTATAACTGCGCGAAAAGCATGTATTCGTGCTTAATACAACAAAACAAGCTGTTTTAGACCGAAACGAGCTATATCACAACACATCGGTTTTACAAGTGTTCCTCTGATACGCGTCAAAACTTTTTCTCCTATAACTGCGCGAAAAGCATGTATTCGTGCTTAATACAACGAAACAAGCTGTTTTAGTCCGAAACGAGTTAAATCACAACACATCGGTATTACAAGTGTTCCTCTGATACGCGTCAAAACTTTTTCTCTTATAACTGCGCGAAAAGCATGTATTCATGCTTAATACAACGAAACAAGCTGTTTTAGACCGAAACGAGCTAAATCACAACACATCGGTTTTACAAGTGTCTATGTGATACGCGTCAAAACTTTTTCTCTTATAACTGCGCGAAAAGCCTGTATTCGTGCTTAATAGAACGAAAGAAGCTGTTTTAGACCGAGATGAGCTAAATCTGAACACATCGGTTTTACAAGTGTCCCTGTGACACGCGTCAAAACTTTTTCTCTTATAACTGCGCGAAAAGCAGTATTCTTGCTTAATACCACGAAACAAGCTGTTTTAGACCGAAACGAGCTAAATCACAACACATCGGTTTTACAAGTGTTCCTCTGATACGCGTCAAAACGTTTTCTCTTATAACTGCGCGAAAAGCTTGTATTCGTGCTTACTACAACGAAACAAGCTGTTTTAGACCCAAACGAGCTAAATCACAACACATCAGTTTTACAAGTGTTCCTCTGATACGCGTCAAAACTTTTTCTCTTATAACTGCGCCAAAAGCATGTATTCGTGCTTAATACAACGAAACAAGCTGTTTTAGACCGAAACGAGCTATATCACAACACATCGGTTTTACAAGTGTTCCTCTGATACGCGTCAAAACTTTTTCTTTTATAACTGCGCGAAAAGCATGATTTCTTGCTTAATACAACGAAACAAGCTGTTTTAGTCCGAAACGAGTTAAATCACAACACATCGGATTACAAGTGTTCCTCTAATACGCGTCAAAACTTTTTCTCTTATAACTGCGCGAAAAGCATGTATTCATGCTTAATACAACGAAACAAGCTGTTTTAGACCGAAACGAGCTATATCACAACACATCGGCTTTACAAGTGTTCCTCTGATACGCGTCAAAACATTTTCTCTTATAACTGCGCGAAAAGCATGTATTCGTGCTTAATACAACGAAACAAGCTGTTTTAGACCGAAACGAGCTAAATCACAACACATCGGTTTTACAAGTGTTCCTCTGATACGCGTCAAAACTTTTTCTCTTATAACTGCGCGAAAAGCATGTATTCTTGCTTAATACAACGAAACAAGCTGTTTTAGACCGAAACGAGCTATATCACAACACATCGGTTTTACAAGTGTTCCTCAGATACGCGTCAAAACGTTTTCTCTTATAACTCCGCGAAAAGCATGTATTCTTGCTTGATACAACGAAACAAGCTGTTTTAGACCGAAACGAGCTAAATCACCACACATCTGTTTTACAAGTGTTCCTCTGATACGCGTCAAAACATTTTCTCTTATAACTGCGCGAAAAGCTTGTATTCGTGCTTAATACAACGAAACAAGCTGTTTTAGTCCGAAACGAGTTAATTCACAACACATCGGTATTACAAGTGTTCCTCTGATACGCGTCAAAACTTTTTCTCTTATAACTGCGCGAAAAACATGTATTCATGCTTAATACAACGAAACAAGCTGTTTTAGACCGAAACGAGCTAAATCACAACACATCGGTTTTACAAGTGTCTATGTGATACGCGTCAAAACTTTTTCTCTTATAACTGCGCGAATAGCCTGTATTCGTGCTTAATAGAACGAAAGAAGCTGTTTTAGACCGAGATGAGCTAAATCTGAACACATCGGTTTTACAAGTGTCCCTGTGACACGCGTCAAAACTTTTTCTCTTATAACTGCGCGAAAAGCATGTATTCTTGCTTAATACCACGAAACAAGCTGTTTTAGACCGAAACGAGCTAAATCACAACACATCGGTTTTACAAGTGTTCCTCTGATACGCGTCAAAACGTTTTCTCTTATAACTGCGCGAAAAGCTTGTATTCGTGCTTACTACAACGAAACAAGCTGTTTTAGACCGAAACGAGCTAAATCACAACACATCAGTTTTACGTGTTCCTTTGATACGCGTCAAAACTTTTTCTCTGATAACTGCGCGAAAAGCATGTATTCGTGCTTAATACAACGAAACAAGCTGTTTTAGACTGAAACGATTTATATCACAACACATCGGCTTTACAAGTGTTCCTCTGATACGCGTCAAAACATTTTCTCTTATAACTGCGCGAAAAGCATGTATTCGTGCTTAATACAACGAAACAAGCTGTTTTAGACCGAAACGAGCTAAATCACAACACATCGGTTTTACAAGTGTTCCTCTGATACGCGTCAAAACTTTTTCTCTTATAACTGCGCGAAAAGCATGTATTCTTGCTTAATACAACGAAACAAGCTGTTTTAGACCGAAACGAGCTATATCACAACACATCGGTTTTACAAGTGTTCCTCAGATACGCGTCAAAACGTTTTCTCTTATAACTCCGCGAAAAGCATGTATTCTTGCTTGATACAACGAAACAAGCTGTTTTAGACCGAAACGAGCTAAATCACCACACATCTGTTTTACAAGTGTTCCTCTGATACGCGTCAAAACATTTTCTCTTATAACTGCGCGAAAAGCTTGTATTCGTGCTTAATACAACGAAACAAGCTGTTTTAGACCGAAACGAGCTAAATCACAGCACATCGGTATTACAAGTGTTCCTGTGATACGCGTCAAAACTTTTTCTCTTATAACTGCGCGAAAAGCATGTATTCGTGCCTAATACTACGAAACAAGCTGTTTTAGACCGAAACGAGCTAAATCACAACACATCGGTTTTACAAGTGTTCCTCTGATACGCGTCAAAACGTTTTCTCTTATAACTGCGCGAAAAGCTTGTATTCGTGCTTACTACAACGAAACAAGCTGTTTTAGACCGAAACGAGCTAAATCACAACACATCAGTTTTACGTGTTCCTTTGATACGCGTCAAAACTTTTTCTCTGATAACTGCGCGAAAAGCATGTATTCGTGCTTAATACAACAAAACAAGCTGTTTTAGACCGAAACGAGCTATATCACAACACATCGGATTTACAAGTGTTCCGCTGATACGCGTCAAAACTTTTTCTCCTATAACTGCGCGAAAAGCTTGTATTCGTGCTTTATACAACGAAACAAGCTGTTTTAGACCGAAGCGAGCTAAATCACAACACATCGGTTTTACAAGTGTCCATGTGATACGCGTCAAAACTTTTTCTCTTATAACTGCGCGAAAAGCATGTATTCGTGCCTAATACTACGAAACAAGCTGTTTTAGACCGAAACGAGCTAAATCACAACACATCGGTTTTACAAGTGTTCCTCTGATACGCGTCAAAACTTTTTCTCTTATAACTGCGCGAAAAGCTTGTATTCGTGCTTAATACAACGAAACAAGCTGTTTTAGACCGAAGCGAGCAAAATCACAACACATCGGTTTTACAAGTGTCCATGTGATACGCGTCAAAACTTTTTCTCTTATAACTGCGCGAAAAGCCTGTATTTGTGCTTAATAGAACGAAACAAGCTGTTTTAGACCGAGATGAGCTAAATCTGAACACATGGGTTTTACAAGTGTCCCTGTGACACGCGTCAAAACTTTTTCTCTTATAACTGCGCGAAAAGCATGTATTCTTGCTTAATACAACGAAACGAGCTGTTTTAGACCGAGACGAGCTAAATCACAACACATCGGTTTTACAAGTGTTCCTCTGATACGTGTCAAAACGTTTTCTCTTATAACTGCGCGAAAAGCTTGTATTCGTGCTTAATACAACGAAACAAGCTGTTTTAGACCGAAACGAGCTAAATCACAAAACATCAGTTTTACAAGTGTTCCTCTGATACGCGTCAAAACTTTTTCTCTTATAACTGCGCGAAAAGCATGTATTCTTGCTTAATACAACGAAACAAGCTGTTTTAGACCGAAACGAGCTATATCACAACACATCGGTTTTACAAGTGTTCCTCTGATACGCGTCAAAACGTTTTCTCTTATAACTCCGCGAAAAGCATGTATTCTTGCTTGATACAACGAAACAAGCTGTTTTAGACCGAAACGAGCTAAATCACCACACATCAGTTTTACAAGTGTTCCTCTGATACGCGTCAAAACGTTTTCTCTTATAACTGCGCGAAAAGCTTGTATTCGTGCCTAATACAACGAAACAAGCTGTTTTAGACCGAAACGAGCTAAATCACAGCACATCGGTTTTACGTGTTCCTCTGATACGCGTCAAAACTTTTTCTCTTATAACTGCGCGAAAAGCATGTATTCGTGCTTAATACAACGAAACAAGCTGTTTTAGAGCGAAACGAGCTAAATCACAACACATCGGTTTTACAAGTGTCTGTGATACGCGTCAAAACTTTTTCTCTATAACTGCGCGAAAAGCCTGTATTCGTGCCTAATAGAACGAAACAAGCTGTTTTAGACCGAGATGAGCTAAATCTGAACACATCGGTTTTACAGGTGTCCCTGTGAAACGCGTCAAAACTTTTTCTCTTATAACTGCGCGAAAAGCATGTATTCTTGCTTAATACAACGAAACAAGCTGTTTTAGACCGAAACGAGCTAAATCACAACACATCGGTTTTACAAGTGTTCCTCTGATACGCGTCAAAACGTTTTCTCTTATAACTGCGCGAAAAGCTTGTATTCGTGCTTAATACAACGAAACAAGCTGTTTTAGACCGAAACGAGCTAAATCACAACACATCAGTTTTACAAGTGTTCCTCTGATACGCGTCAAAACTTTTTCTCTTATAACTGCGCGAAAAGCATGTATTCGTGCTTAATACAACGAAACAAGCTGTTTTAGACCGAAACGAGCTATATCACAACACATCGGTTTTACAAGTGTTCCTCTGATACGCGTCAAAACTTTTTCTCCTATAACTGCGCGAAAAGCATGTATTCGTGCTTAATACAACGAAACAAGCTGTTTTAGACCGAAACGAGCTAAATCACAACACATCGGTTTTACAAGTGTTCCTCTGATACGCGTCAAAACGTTTTCTCTTATAACTGCGCGAAAAGCTTGTATTCGTGCTTACTACAACGAAACAAGCTGTTTTAGACCGAAACGAGCTATATCACAACACATCGGTTTTACAAGTGTTCCTCTGATACGCGTCAAAACTTTTTCTCCTATAACTGCGCGAAAAGCATGTATTCGTGCCTAATACAACGAAACAAGCTGTTTTAGTTCGAAACGAGTTAAATCACAACACATCGGTATTACAAGTGTTCCTCTGATACGCGTCAAAACTTTTTCTCTTATAACTGCGCGAAAAGCATGTATTCATGCTTAATACAACGAAACAAGCTGTTTTAGACCGAAACGAGCTAAATCACAACACATCGGTTTTACAAGTGTCTATGTGATACGCGTCAAAACTTTTTCTCTTATAACTGCGCGAAAAGCCTGTATTCGTGCTTAATAGAACGAAAGAAGCTGTTTTAGACAGAGATGAGCTAAATCTGAACACATCGGTTTTACAAGTGTCCCTGTGACACGCGTCAAAACTTTTTCTCTTATAACTGCGCGAAAAGCATGTATTCTTGCTTAATACCACGAAACAAGCTGTTTTAGACCGAAACGAGCTAAATCACAACACATCGGTTTTACAAGTGTTCCTCTGATACGCGTCAAAACGTTTTCTCTTATAACTGCGCGAAAAGCTTGTATTCGTGCTTACTACAACGAAAGAAGCTGTGTTAGACCCAAACGAGCTAAATCACAACACATCAGTTTTACAAGTGTTCCTCTGATACGCGTCAAAACTTTTTCTCTTATAACTGCGCGAAAAGCATGTATTCGTGCTTAATACAACGAAACAAGCTGTTTTAGACCGAAGCGAGCTATATCACAACACATCGGTTTTACAAGTGTTCCTCTGATACGCGTCAAAACTTTTTCTCCTATAACTGCGCGAAAAGCATGTATTCGTGCTTAATACAACGAAACAAGCTGTTTTAGACCGAAACGAGCTAAATCACAACACATCGGTTTTACAAGTGTTCCTCTGATACGCGTCAAAACGTTTTCTCTTATAACTGCGCGAAAAGCTTGTATTCGTGCTTACTACAACGAAACAAGCTGTTTTAGACCGAAACGAGCTAAATCACAACACATCAGTTTTACAAGTGTTCCTCTGATACGCGTCAAAACTTTCTCTTATAACTGCGCGAAAAGCATGTATTCGTGCTTAATACAACAAAACAAGCTGTTTTAGACCGAAACGAGCTATATCACAACACATCGGTTTTACAAGTGTTCCTCTGATACGCGTCAAAACTTTTTCTCCTATAACTGCGCGAAAAGCATGTATTCGTGCTTAATACAACGAAACAAGCTGTTTTAGTCCGAAACGAGTTAAATCACAACACATCGGTATTACAAGTGTTCCTCTGATACGCGTCAAAACTTTTTCTCTTATAACTGCGCGAAAAGCATGTATTCATGCTTAATACAACGAAACAAGCTGTTTTAGACCGAAACGAGCTAAATCACAACACATCGGTTTTACAAGTGTCTATGTGATACGCGTGAAAACTTTTTCTCTTATAACTGCGCGAAAAGCCTGTATTCGTGCTTAATAGAACGAAAGAAGCTGTTTTAGACCGAGATGAGCTAAATCTGAACACATCGGTTTTACAAGTGTCCCTGTGACACGCGTCAAAACTTTTTCTCTTATAACTGCGCGAAAAGCATGTATTCTTGCTTAATACCACGAAACAAGCTGTTTTAGACCGAAACGAGCTAAATCACAACACATCGGTTTTACAAGTGTTCCTCTGATACGCGTCAAAACGTTTTCTCTTATAACTGCGCGAAAAGCTTGTATTCGTGCTTACTACAACGAAACAAGCTGTTTTAGACCCAAACGAGCTAAATCACAACACATCAGTTTTACAAGTGTTCCTCTGATACGCGTCAAAACTTTTTCTCTTATAACTGCGCCAAAAGCATGTATTCGTGCTTAATACAACGAAACAAGCTGTTTTAGACCGAAACGAGCTATATCACAACACATCGGTTTTACAAGTGTTCCTCTGATACGCGTCAAAACTTTTTCTTTTATAACTGCGCGAAAAGCATGATTTCTTGCTTAATACAACGAAACAAGCTGTTTTAGTCCGAAACGAGTTAAATCACAACACATCGGATTACAAGTGTTCCTCTAATACGCGTCAAAACTTTTTCTCTTATAACTGCGCGAAAAGCATGTATTCATGCTTAATACAACGAAACAAGCTGTTTTAGACCGAAACGAGCTATATCACAACACATCGGCTTTACAAGTGTTCCTCTGATACGCGTCAAAACATTTTCTCTTATAACTGCGCGAAAAGCATGTATTCGTGCTTAATACAACGAAACAAGCTGTTTTAGACCGAAACGAGCTAAATCACAACACATCGGTTTTACAAGTGTTCCTCTGATACGCGTCAAAACTTTTTCTCTTATAACTGCGCGAAAAGCATGTATTCTTGCTTAATACAACGAAACAAGCTGTTTTAGACCGAAACGAGCTATATCACAACACATCGGTTTTACAAGTGTTCCTCAGATACGCGTCAAAACGTTTTCTCTTATAACTCCGCGAAAAGCATGTATTCTTGCTTGATACAACGAAACAAGCTGTTTTAGACCGAAACGAGCTAAATCACCACACATCTGTTTTACAAGTGTTCCTCTGATACGCGTCAAAACATTTTCTCTTATAACTGCGCGAAAAGCTTGTATTCGTGCTTAATACAACGAAACAAGCTGTTTTAGACCGAAACGAGCTAAATCACAGCACATCGGTATTACAAGTGTTCCTCTGATACGCGTCAAAACTTTTTCTCTTATAACTGCGCGAAAACCATGTATTCGTGCTTAATACAACAAAACAAGCTGTTTTAGACCGAAACGAGCTATATCACAACACATCGGATTTACAAGTGTTCCGCTGATACGCGTCAAAACTTTTTCTCCTATAACTGCGCGAAAAGCTTGTATTCGTGCTTTATACAACGAAACAAGCTGTTTTAGACCGAAGCGAGCTAAATCACAACACATCGGTTTTACAAGTGTCCATGTGATACGCGTCAAAACTTTTTCTCTTATAACTGCGCGAAAAGCATGTATTCGTGCCTAATACTACGAAACAAGCTGTTTTAGACCGAAACGAGCTAAATCACAACACATCGGTTTTACAAGTGTTCCTCTGATACGCGTCAAAACTTTTTCTCTTATAACTGCGCGAAAAGCTTGTATTCGTGCTTAATACAACGAAACAAGCTGTTTTAGACCGAAGCGAGCAAAATCACAACACATCGGTTTTACAAGTGTCCATGTGATACGCGTCAAAACTTTTTCTCTTATAACTGCGCGAAAAGCCTGTATTTGTGCTTAATAGAACGAAACAAGCTGTTTTAGACCGAGATGAGCTAAATCTGAACACATGGGTTTTACAAGTGTCCCTGTGACACGCGTCAAAACTTTTTCTCTTATAACTGCGCGAAAAGCATGTATTCTTGCTTAATACAACGAAACGAGCTGTTTTAGACCGAGACGAGCTAAATCACAACACATCGGTTTTACAAGTGTTCCTCTGATACGTGTCAAAACGTTTTCTCTTATAACTGCGCGAAAAGCTTGTATTCGTGCTTAATACAACGAAACAAGCTGTTTTAGACCGAAACGAGCTAAATCACAAAACATCAGTTTTACAAGTGTTCCTCTGATACGCGTCAAAACTTTTTCTCTTATAACTGCGCGAAAAGCATGTATTCTTGCTTAATACAACGAAACAAGCTGTTTTAGACCGAAACGAGCTATATCACAACACATCGGTTTTACAAGTGTTCCTCTGATACGCGTCAAAACGTTTTCTCTTATAACTCCGCGAAAAGCATGTATTCTTGCTTGATACAACGAAACAAGCTGTTTTAGACCGAAACGAGCTAAATCACCACACATCAGTTTTACAAGTGTTCCTCTGATACGCGTCAAAACGTTTTCTCTTATAACTGCGCGAAAAGCTTGTATTCGTGCCTAATACAACGAAACAAGCTGTTTTAGACCGAAACGAGCTAAATCACAGCATATCGGTTTTACGTGTTCCTCTGATACGCGTCAAAACTTTTTGTCTTATAACTGCGCGAAAAGCATGTATTCGTGCTTAATACAACGAAACAAGCTGTTTTAGAGCGAAACGAGCTAAATCACAACACATCGGTTTTACAAGTGTCTGTGATACGCGTCAAAACTTTTTCTCTATAACTGCGCGAAAAGCCTGTATTCGTGCCTAATAGAACGAAACAAGCTGTTTTAGACCGAGATGAGCTAAATCTGAACACATCGGTTTTACAGGTGTCCCTGTGACACGCGTCAAAACTTTTTCTCTTATAACTGCGCGAAAAGCATGTATTCTTGCTTAATACAACGAAACAAGCTGTTTTAGACCGAAACAAGCTAAATCACAACACATCGGTTTTACAAGTGTTCCTCTGATACGCGTCAAAACGTTTTCTCTTATAACTGCGCGAAAAGCTTGTATTCGTGCTTAATACAACGAAACAAGCTGTTTTAGACCGAAACGAGCTAAATCACAACACATCAGTTTTACAAGTGTTCCTCTGATACGCGTCAAAACTTTTTCTCTTATAACTGCGCGAAAAGCATGTATTCGTGCCTAATACAACGAAACAAGCTGTTTTAGACCGAAACGAGCTATATCACAACACATCGGTTTTACAAGTGTTCCTCTGATACGCGTCAAAACTTTTTCTCCTATAACTGCGCGAAAAGCATGTATTCGTGCTTAATACAACGAAACAAGCTGTTTTAGACCGAAACGAGCTAAATCACAACACATCGGTTTTACAAGTGTTCCTCTGATACGCGTCAAAACGTTTTCTCTTATAACTGCGCGAAAAGCTTGTATTCGTGCTTACTACAACGAAACAAGCTGTTTTAGACCGAAACGAGCTATATCACAACACATCGGTTTTACAAGTGTTCCTCTAATACGCGTCAAAACTTTTTCTCCTATAACTGCGCGAAAAGCATGTATTCGTGCTTAATACAACGAAACAAGCTGTTTTAGTCCGAAACGAGTTAAATCACAACACATCGGTATTACAAGTGTTCCTCTGATACGCGTCAAAACTTTTTCTCTTATAACTGCGCGAAAAGCATGTATTCATGCTTAATACAACGAAACAAGCTGTTTTAGACCGAAACGAGCTAAATCACAACACATCGGTTTTACAAGTGTCTATGTGATACGCGTCAAAACTTTTTCTCTTATAACTGCGCGAAAAGCCTGTATTCGTGCTTAATAGAACGAAAGAAGCTGTTTTAGACCGAGATGAGCTAAATCTGAACACATCGGTTTTACAAGTGTCCCTGTGACACGCGTCAAAACTTTTTCTCTTATAACTGCGCGAAAAGCATGTATTCTTGCTTAATACCACGAAACAAGCTGTTTTAGACCGAAACGAGCTAAATCACAACACATCGGTTTTACAAGTGTTCCTCTGATACGCGTCAAAACGTTTTCTCTTATAACTGCGCGAAAAGCTTGTATTCGTGCTTACTACAACGAAACAAGCTGTTTTAGACCCAAACGAGCTAAATCACAACACATCAGTTTTACAAGTGTTCCTCTGATACGCGTCAAAACTTTTTCTCTTATAACTGCGCGAAAAGCATGTATTCGTGCTTAATACAACGAAACAAGCTGTTTTAGACCGAAACGAGCTATATCACAACACATCGGTTTTACAAGTGTTCCTCTGATACGCGTCAAAACTTTTTCTTCTATAACTGCGCGAAAAGCATGTATTCGTGCTTAATACAACGAAACAAGCTGTTTTAGACCGAAACGAGCTAAATCACAACACATCGGTTTTACAAGTGTTCCTCTGATACGCGTCAAAACGTTTTCTCTTATAACTGCGCGAAAAGCTTGTATTCGTGCTTACTACAACGAAACAAGCTGTTTTAGACCGAAACGAGCTAAATCACAACACATCAGTTTTACAAGTGTTCCTCTGATACGCGTCAAAACTTTTTCTCTTATAACTGCGCGAAAAGCATGTATTCGTGCTTAATACAACAAAACAAGCTGTTTTAGACCGAAACGAGCTATATCACAACACATCGGTTTTACAAGTGTTCCTCTGATACGCGTCAAAACTTTTTCTCCTATAACTGCGCGAAAAGCATGTATTCGTGCTTAATACAACGAAACAAGCTGTTTTAGTCCGAAACGAGTTAAATCACAACACATCGGTATTACAAGTGTTCCTCTGATACGCGTCAAAACTTTTTCTCTTATAACTGCGCGAAAAGCATGTATTCATGCTTAATACAACGAAACAAGCTGTTTTAGACCGAAACGAGCTAAATCACAACACATCGGTTTTACAAGTGTCTATGTGATACGCGTCAGAACTTTTTCTCTTATAACTGCGCGAAAAGCCTGTATTCGTGCTTAATAGAACGAAAGAAGCTGTTTTAGACCGAGATGAGCTAAATCTGAACACATCGGTTTTACAAGTGTCCCTGTGACACGCGTCAAAACTTTTTCTCTTATAACTGCGCGAAAAGCATGTATTCTTGCTTAATACCACGAAACAAGCTGTTTTAAACCGAAACGAGCTAAATCACAACACATCGGTTTTACAAGTGTTCCTCTGATACGCGTCAAAACGTTTTCTCTTATAACTGCGCGAAAAGCTTGTATTCGTGCTTACTACAACGAAACAAGCTGTTTTAGACCCAAACGAGCTAAATCACAACACATCAGTTTTACAAGTGTTCCTCTGATACGCGTCAAAACTTTTTCTCTTATAACTGCGCCAAAAGCATGTATTCGTGCTTAATACAACGAAACAAGCTGTTTTAGACCGAAACGAGCTATATCACAACACATCGGTTTTACAAGTGTTCCTCTGATACGCGTCAAAACTTTTTCTTTTATAACTGCGCGAAAAGCATGATTTCTTGCTTAATACAACGAAACAAGCTGTTTTAGTCCGAAACGAGTTAAATCACAACACATCGGATTACAAGTGTTCCTCTAATACGCGTCAAAACTTTTTCTCTTATAACTGCGCGAAAAGCATGTATTCATGCTTAATACAACGAAACAAGCTGTTTTAGACCGAAACGAGCTATATCACAACACATCGGATTTACAAGTGTTCCTCTGATACGCGTCAAAACTTTTTCTCTATAACTGCGCGAAAAGCATGTATTCGTGCTTAATACAACGAAACAAGCTGTTTTAGACCGAAACGAGCTAAATCACAACACATCGGTTTTACAAGTGTTCCTCTGATAAGCGTCAAAACTTTTTCTCTTATAACTGCGCGAAAAGCATGTATTCGTGCTTAATACAACGAAACAAGCTGTTTTAGAGCGAAACGAGCTAAATTACAACACATCGGTTTTACAAGTGTTCCTCTGATACGCGACAAAACTTTTTCTCTTATAACTGCGCGAAAAGCCTGTATTCGTGCTTAATACAACGAAACAAGCTGTTTTAGACCGAAACGAGCTAAATCACAACACATCGGTTTTACAAGTGTCCATGTGATACGCGTCAAAATTTTTTCTCTTATAACTGCGCGAAAAGCCTGTATTCGTGCTTAATAGAACGAAACAAGTTGTTTTAGACCGAGATGAGCTAAATCTGAACACATCGGTTTTACAAGTGTCCCTGTGACACGCGTCAAAACTTTTTCTCTTATAACTGCGCGAAAAGCATGTATTCGTGCTTAATACAACGAAACAAGTTGTTTTAGACCGAAACGAGCTATATCACAACACATCGGCTTTACAAGTGTTCCTCTGATACGCGTCAAAACATGTTCTCTTATAACTGCGCGAAAAGCATGTATTCGTGCTTAATACAACGAAACAAGCTGTTTTAGACCGAAACGAGCTAAATCACAACACATCGGTTTTACAAGTGTTCCTCTGATACGCGTCAAAACTTTTTCTCTTATAACTGCGCGAAAAGCATGTATTCTTGCTTAATACAACGAAACAAGCTGTTTTAGACCGAAACGAGCTATATCACAACACATCGGTTTTACAAGTGTTCCTCTGATACGCGTCAAAACGTTTTCTCTTATAACTGCGCGAAAAGCTTGTATTCGTGCTTAATACAACGAAACAAGCTGTTTTAGACCGAAACGAGCTAAATCACAGCACATCGGTATTACAAGTGTTCCTCTGATACGCGTCAAAACTTTTTCTCTTATAACTGCGCGAAAACCATGTATTCGTGCTTAATACAACGAAACAAGCTGTTTTAGACCGAAACGAGCTATATCACAACACATCGGATTTACAAGTTTTCCTCTGATACGCGTCAAAACTTTTTCTCCTATAACTGCGCGAAAAGCATGTATTCGTGCTTAATACAACGAAACAAGCTGTTTTAGTCCGAAACGAGTTAAATCACAACACATCGGTATTACAAGTGTTCCTCTGATACGCGTCAAAACTTTTTCTCTTATAACTGCGCGAAAAGCATGTATTCGTGCTTAATACAACGAAACAAGCTGTTTTAGACCGAAACGAGCTATATCACAACACATCGGTTTTACAAGTGTTCCTCTGATACGCGTCAAAACTTTTTCTTCTATAACTGCGCGAAAAGCATGTATTCGTGCTTAATACAACGAAACAAGCTGTTTTAGACCGAAACGAGCTAAATCACAACACATCGGTTTTACAAGTGTTCCTCTGATACGCGTCAAAACGTTTTCTCTTATAACTGCGCGAAAAGCTTGTATTCGTGCTTACTACAACGAAACAAGCTGTTTTAGACCGAAACGAGCTAAATCACAACACATCAGTTTTACAAGTGTTCCTCTGATACGCGTCAAAACTTTTTCTCTTATAACTGCGCGAAAAGCATGTATTCGTGCTTAATACAACAAAACAAGCTGTTTTAGACCGAAACGAGCTATATCACAACACATCGGTTTTACAAGTGTTCCTCTGATACGCGTCAAAACTTTTTCTCCTATAACTGCGCGAAAAGCATGTATTCGTGCTTAATACAACGAAACAAGCTGTTTTAGTCCGAAACGAGTTAAATCACAACACATCGGTATTACAAGTGTTCCTCTGATACGCGTCAAAACTTTTTCTCTTATAACTGCGCGAAAAGCATGTATTCATGCTTAATACAACGAAACAAGCTGTTTTAGACCGAAACGAGCTAAATCACAACACATCGGTTTTACAAGTGTCTATGTGATACGCGTCAGAACTTTTTCTCTTATAACTGCGCGAAAAGCCTGTATTCGTGCTTAATAGAACGAAAGAAGCTGTTTTAGACCGAGATGAGCTAAATCTGAACACATCGGTTTTACAAGTGTCCCTGTGACACGCGTCAAAACTTTTTCTCCTATAACTGCGCGAAAAGCATGTATTCTTGCTTAATACCACGAAACAAGCTGTTTTAAACCGAAACGAGCTAAATCACAACACATCGGTTTTACAAGTGTTCCTCTGATACGCGTCAAAACGTTTTCTCTTATAACTGCGCGAAAAGCTTGTATTCGTGCTTACTACAACGAAACAAGCTGTTTTAGACCCAAACGAGCTAAATCACAACACATCAGTTTTACAAGTGTTCCTCTGATACGCGTCAAAACTTTTTCTCTTATAACTGCGCCAAAAGCATGATTTCTTGCTTAATACAACGAAACAAGCTGTTTTAGTCCGAAACGAGTTAAATCACAACACATCGGATTACAAGTGTTCCTCTAATACGCGTCAAAACTTTTTCTCTTATAACTGCGCGAAAAGCATGTATTCATGCTTAATACAACGAAACAAGCTGTTTTAGACCGAAACGAGCTATATCACAACACATCGGATTTACAAGTGTTCCTCTGATACGCGTCAAAACTTTTTCTCTATAACTGCGCGAAAAGCATGTATTCGTGCTTAATACAACGAAACAAGCTGTTTTAGACCGAAACGAGCTAAATCACAACACATCGGTTTTACAAGTGTTCCTCTGATAAGCGTCAAAACTTTTTCTCTTATAACTGCGCGAAAAGCATGTATTCGTGCTTAATACAACGAAACAAGCTGTTTTAGAGCGAAACGAGCTAAATTACAACACATCGGTTTTACAAGTGTTCCTCTGATACGCGACAAAACTTTTTCTCTTATAACTGCGCGAAAAGCCTGTATTCGTGCTTAATACAACGAAACAAGCTGTTTTAGACCGAAACGAGCTAAATCACAACACATCGGTTTTACAAGTGTCTATGTGATACGCGTCAGAACTTTTTCTCTTATAACTGCGCGAAAAGCCTGTATTCGTGCTTAATAGAACGAAAGAAGCTGTTTTAGACCGAGATGAGCTAAATCTGAACACATCGGTTTTACAAGTGTCCCTGTGACACGCGTCAAAACTTTTTCTCCTATAACTGCGCGAAAAGCATGTATTCTTGCTTAATACCACGAAACAAGCTGTTTTAAACCGAAACGAGCTAAATCACAACACATCGGTTTTACAAGTGTTCCTCTGATACGCGTCAAAACGTTTTCTCTTATAACTGCGCGAAAAGCTTGTATTCGTGCTTACTACAACGAAACAAGCTGTTTTAGACCCAAACGAGCTAAATCACAACACATCAGTTTTACAAGTGTTCCTCTGATACGCGTCAAAACTTTTTCTCTTATAACTGCGCCAAAAGCATGATTTCTTGCTTAATACAACGAAACAAGCTGTTTTAGTCCGAAACGAGTTAAATCACAACACATCGGATTACAAGTGTTCCTCTAATACGCGTCAAAACTTTTTCTCTTATAACTGCGCGAAAAGCATGTATTCATGCTTAATACAACGAAACAAGCTGTTTTAGACCGAAACGAGCTATATCACAACACATCGGATTTACAAGTGTTCCTCTGATACGCGTCAAAACTTTTTCTCTATAACTGCGCGAAAAGCATGTATTCGTGCTTAATACAACGAAACAAGCTGTTTTAGACCGAAACGAGCTAAATCACAACACATCGGTTTTACAAGTGTTCCTCTGATAAGCGTCAAAACTTTTTCTCTTATAACTGCGCGAAAAGCATGTATTCGTGCTTAATACAACGAAACAAGCTGTTTTAGAGCGAAACGAGCTAAATTACAACACATCGGTTTTACAAGTGTTCCTCTGATACGCGACAAAACTTTTTCTCTTATAACTGCGCGAAAAGCCTGTATTCGTGCTTAATACAACGAAACAAGCTGTTTTAGACCGAAACGAGCTAAATCACAACACATCGGTTTTACAAGTGTCCATGTGATACGCGTCAAAATTTTTTCTCTTATAACTGCGCGAAAAGCCTGTATTCGTGCTTAATAGAACGAAACAAGTTGTTTTAGACCGAGATGAGCTAAATCTGAACACATCGGTTTTACAAGTGTCCCTGTGACACGCGTCAAAACTTTTTCTCTTATAACTGCGCGAAAAGCATGTATTCGTGCTTAATACAACGAAACAAGTTGTTTTAGACCGAAACGAGCTATATCACAACACATCGGCTTTACAAGTGTTCCTCTGATACGCGTCAAAACATGTTCTCTTATAACTGCGCGAAAAGCATGTATTCGTGCTTAATACAACGAAACAAGCTGTTTTAGACCGAAACGAGCTAAATCACAACACATCGGTTTTACAAGTGTTCCTCTGATACGCGTCAAAACTTTTTCTCTTATAACTGCGCGAAAAGCATGTATTCTTGCTTAATACAACGAAACAAGCTGTTTTAGACCGAAACGAGCTATATCACAACACATCGGTTTTACAAGTGTTCCTCTGATACGCGTCAAAACGTTTTCTCTTATAACTGCGCGAAAAGCTTGTATTCGTGCTTAATACAACGAAACAAGCTGTTTTAGACCGAAACGAGCTAAATCACAGCACATCGGTATTACAAGTGTTCCTCTGATACGCGTCAAAACTTTTTCTCTTATAACTGCGCGAAAACCATGTATTCGTGCTTAATACAACGAAACAAGCTGTTTTAGACCGAAACGAGCTATATCACAACACATCGGATTTACAAGTTTTCCTCTGATACGCGTCAAAACTTTTTCTCCTATAACTGCGCGAAAAGCATGTATTCGTGCTTAATACAACGAAACAAGCTGTTTTAGTCCGAAACGAGTTAAATCACAACACATCGGTATTACAAGTGTTCCTCTGATACGCGTCAAAACTTTTTCTCTTATAACTGCGCGAAAAGCATGTATTCATGCTTAATACAACGAAACAAGCTGTTTTAGACCGAAACGAGCTAAATCACAACACATCGGTTTTACAAGTGTCTATGTGATACGCGTCAAAACTTTTTCTCTTATAACTGCGCGAAAAGCCTGTATTCGTGCTTAATAGAACGAAAGAAGCTGTTTTAGACCGAGATGAGCTAAATCTGAACACATCGGTTTTACAAGTGTCCCTGTGACACGCGTCAAAACTTTTTCTCTTATAACTGCGCGAAAAGCATGTATTCTTGCTTAATACCACGAAACAAGCTGTTTTCGACCGAAACGAGCTAAATCACAACACATCGGTTTTACAAGTGTTCCTCTGATACGCGTCAAAACGTTTTCTCTTATAACTGCGCGAAAAGCTTGTATTCGTGCTTACTACAACGAAACAAGCTGTTTTAGACCCAAACGAGCTAAATCACAACACATCAGTTTTACAAGTGTTCCTCTGATACGCGTCAAAACTTTTTCTCTCATAACTGCGCGAAAAGCATGTATTCGTGCTTAATACAACGAAACAAGCTGTTTTAGACCGAAACGAGCTATATCACAACACATCGGTTTTACAAGTGTTCCTCTGATACGCGTCAAAACTTTTTCTTTTATAACTGCGCGAAAAGCATGATTTCTTGCTTAATACAACGAAACAAGCTGTTTTAGTCCGAAACGAGTAAATCACAACACATCGGATTACAAGTGTTCCTCTAATACGCGTCAAAACTTTTTCTCTTATAACTGCGCGAAAAGCATGTATTCATGCTTAATACAACGAAACAAGCTGTTTTAGACCGAAACGAGCTATATCACAACACATCGGATTTACAAGTGTTCCTCTGATACGCGTCAAAACTTTTTCTCTATAACTGCGCGAAAAGCATGTATTCGTGCTTAATACAACGAAACAAGCTGTTTTAGACCGAAACGAGCTAAATCACAACACATCGGTTTTACAAGTGTTCCTCTGATAAGCGTCAAAACTTTTTCTCTTATAACTGCGCGAAAAGCATGTATTCGTGCTTAATACAACGAAACAAGCTGTTTTAGAGCGAAACGAGCTAAATTACAACACATCGGTTTTACAAGTGTTCCTCTGATACGCGACAAAACTTTTTCTCTTATAACTGCGCGAAAAGCCTGTATTCGTGCTTAATACAACGAAACAAGCTGTTTTAGACCGAAACGAGCTAAATCACAACACATCGGTTTTACAAGTGTCCATGTGATACGCGTCAAAACTTTTTCTCTTATAACTGCGCGAAAAGCCTGTATTCGTGCTTAATAGAACGAAACAAGTTGTTTTAGACCGAGATGAGCTAAATCTGAACACATCGGTTTTACAAGTGTCCCTGTGACACGCGTCAAAACTTTTTCTCTTATAACTGCGCGAAAAGCATGTATTCGTGCTTAATACAACGAAACAAGTTGTTTTAGACCGAAACGAGCTATATCACAACACATCGGCTTTACAAGTGTTCCTCTGATACGCGTCAAAACATGTTCTCTTATAACTGCGCGAAAAGCATGTATTCGTGCCTAATACAACGAAACAAGCTGTTTTAGACCTAAACGAGCTAAATCACAACACATCGGTTTTACAAGTGTTCCTCTGATACGCGTCAAAACTTTTTCTCTTATAACTGCGCGAAAAGCATGTATTCTTGCTTAATACAACGAAACAAGCTGTTTTAGACCGAAACGAGCTATATCACACACATCGGTTTTACAAGTGTTCCTCTGATACGCGTCAAAACGTTTTCTCTTATAACTGCGCGAAAAGCTTGTATTCGTGCTTAATACAACGAAACAAGCTGTTTTAGACCGAAACGAGCTAAATCACAGCACATCGGTATTACAAGTGTTCCTCTGATACGCGTCAAAACTTTTTCTCTTATAACTGCGCGAAAACCATGTATTCGTGCTTAATACAACGAAACAAGCTGTTTTAGACCGAAACGAGCTATATCACAACACATCGGATTTACAAGTTTTCCTCTGATACGCGTCAAAACTTTTTCTCTTATAACTGCGCGAAAAGCTTGTATTCGTGCTTAATACAACGAAACAAGCTGTTTTAGACCGAAACGAGCTAAATCACAACACATCGGTTTTACAAGTGTTCCTCTGATACGCGTCAAAACTTTTTCTCTTATAACTGCGCGAAAAACATGTATTCGTGCTTAATACAACGAAAGAAGCTGTTTTAGACCGAAACGAGCGAAATCACAACACATCGGTTTTACAAGTGTTCCTCTGATACGCGTCAAAACTTTTTCTATTATAACTGCGCGAAAAGCATGTATTCGTGCTTAATACAACGAAACAAGCTGTTTTAGACCGAAACGAGCTAAATCACAACACATCGGTTTTACAAGTGTTCCTCTGATACGCGTCAAAACTTTTTCTCTTATAACTGCGCGAAAAGCATGTATTCGTGCTTAATACAACGAAACAAGCTGTTTTAGACCGAAACGAGCTAAATAACCACACATCGGTTTTACAAGTGTTCCTCTGATACGCGTCAAAACGTTTTCTCTTATAACTGCGCGAAAAGCATGTATTCGTGCTTAATACAACGAAACAAGCTGTTTTAGACCGAAACGAGCTATATCACAACACATCGGTTTTACAAGTGTTCCTCTGATACGCGTCAAAACTTTTTCACCTATAACTGCGCGAAAAGCATGTATTCGTGCTTAATACAACGAAACAAGCTCTGGTCATCTCTGGCAGTACGCCAAATCCGTGAAAAAGGAAGGCGACCGCATTCGTCTCGCATTTAATAAGCTTCACATTAATAACGATGCCTATGTATGGGACACTAAGGCTCATCGCGTGGTATGTGTTTCTCAGCACCCCTCGCAAGAAGACTGACGTTCTTCTGTCACTTACTCAAATCAGATCCCAGCTTTTCTTTTTTCTCAAAGTTCGTCATGTAATACTCCCAAAACCATTTCTTTCCTTTACACTAACATCAGAAGTGTTTTATCGAAAGATGTCGCAATATCTTCGCTAATCGACTCGTGCTCCGCATCATTAGTTGCGCTAACCGAAACATGGCTCAGTGATGTTATTCCTGAAGACTTTTTTTTAAGCCAGACACATTTTAACATCTTTCGCTGCGACAGACCGTACCGGAGAGGAGGTGGTGTACTCTTGGCGATAAGGGATGATTTGGCAACTGTGCCTCTCATGATTAGTTCTTTTCTTGAGTGTACATGGGTTTCTTTTAAGTGTTGTTCTAAAGTTATAATTATTGGTGTTTTTTACCGTCCTCCTAACATGAATAATGGCTTTTCTTCTGAATTTAATTGAATTCTGTGTGAAATATGTACGCGTTTTCCTAACTGTACTTTACTCATATTTGGAGACTTTAACTTTCCTAGTATCAACTGGTTCACACAATCCGTCACAGCGAGTGAAACTGAAGCTAACATGTTTCTTCAATCATGTCTTGACTTTTCACTATCGCAACTCATTACCAATCCCACGCGTCGCACATCGAGTACTGCCAACATTATAGACTTAATATTAACAAATAATCCCGATATTTGTTCAGACATTATTCATTTAGATGGCATTTCGGATCATGACGTAATAACAGGACGCATAACTGGTTCTTTTAACGAAAAGAAAACGACTGTTAAACAAATCAGATGTTACAACAGAGCTAACTATGAAAAAATAAATTCCGAATTCGAAATTTTTTCCACCCAGTTCATTAATCAATATTTATTGCGCACTGTTCAGCAAAACTGGGATTTATTCAAGAGTACTTTTAATAAACTTATCGATGATTTCGTTCCTCTAATGACCATTAGATGTAGCAGCAGTGCACCATGGTTTACCCAGAAGTTGCGACGTGCCAATAACAAGAAAAAGCGATTTTACCGACAGGCAGTGAAAAATGGTGTTCTAAGCGCGTGGGAAAAGTACAAGAAATGCGACAAGGACTACCAGTCACTACTGAAATCCACTCGACGTCACTTTTTCAATCACGACCTGTCATCTCTGCTAACCAACAACCCTCGTAAATTCTGGCGCATCATAAATCCTGGCTTTCAACCCGACATTTTGCTTTCCGACAGCGACGGCGTCATAATTAAAGAGTATGAATGTGCTCAGGTTTTCAACGACGCCTTCTCATCAGTATTCACCAAAGAAGACATTAGCGCATTCCCTGACTTAGATATAATCAAAGATATTTGCATGCCTGAAATAGTTATTAATGAAACTGGTATTTTAGCTTTATTAAACAATCTTAAAATAACTAATAGTTCGGATCACCTCGGTTTCAACAATAAGTTGCTGAAGAACACATCCCAAAGCATTAGCGCTGTGTTGTCCTGTTTGTTTTCGCAATCATTATCGCACGGATTAATTCCTAATGACTGGCGGATAGCCAAAGTAATACCTATATTTAAATCAGGTGAGCGTTCCTCTCCATTAAACTATCGACCCATCTCATTAACCAGCACTGTTTGCAAACTACTCGAACATATCATTCACAGCCAAGTCATCAGCTATCTCGAAGATCATAACATTATTTTCGATTATCAGCACGGTTTTCGCAAGGGATTTTCTTGTGATACTCAGTTAGCTGGCTTTATTAATGACTTACAATTATCACTTGACGCGGGCTTTCAGGTCGACGCTGTGTTCCTGGATTACTCAAAAGCTTTCGATCTGGTTCCTCATCAAAGACTTCTACTGAAACTAGCACAGCTTAATATACACCCTAACGTGCTCGCTTGGATTAAGGACTTTCTGTCATCTAGAACTCAGTTTACCTCCGTTAATAATTCTAACTCTTCCTCTGCTAATGTGACATCTGGGGTACCACAAGGAAGCGTGCTAGGGCCTTTGCTTTTTCTAATCTATATTAATGATTTACCTGCCTGTGTAACATCTAGACTTCGCCTTTTCGCTGATGACTGCGTAATTTACCGTAACATTACTACAGACAGTGACCGCCAATCTCTACAATCTGACCTGAACGCAGTAAGCTCTTGGTGCTCATCATGGTTAATGGCAATAAACGTTTCTAAAACTAAACTAATATCTTTCACTCGCCGTACAGCTCGCATTCCAACCACTTATATTCTAAATGACAATACTGTGGAACTAACATCAACATACAAGTACCTTGGGGTGCACCTTCAGTTTGACCTAACATGGCATCACCATATCGACCTCACCCTAGCATCTGCTAACCGCTCACTTGGTTTTCTTAAACGTAACCTCAGATACGCCCCCATACACGTTAAAAAGCTTGCTTATATAACTCTAATACGCCCTAAAATCGAATATGCTGCGGCCATTTGGGACCCTATTCAAGCCTACGTTATCACTAACATTGAATCCTTGCAAAACCGTGCTGTTCGTTTCATATTTTCAGACTACTCACCCTTCACAAGCCTTTCAGCATTAAAAAAACGTGCCGAACTGGAAGATTTGTCATATCGCCGTAAACTTGCTCGCTTAACCCTTTTCCATAAGCTTTATCACCACCCATCCCTTCGCCGTGATTTGTTTCAGTCACCTGATGCTCTCTTTCCACGCCGTGATCATTCTTTCAAAGTTAAACGCGTAAACTGTCATTCATCGTCTTATGCCAATTCATTTATTCCCCGTACTATCACTGAATGGAATAGTTTGCCATCAGTCATCGCCACAGAAACTGACAATAAAAAATTCCAAGAGCTTCTTCGCTGTGACGGAAATGTGTAAATGTTTGCTGTTTTTGTTAGTGTTAAATTTTTCTTTGTGTGATGCCTTATGTTTTAATTAGCATTTTTTTTTACACTTACTTGTTGAAATGTATCGCGATTACTTATGATTGTACCCCCCCCCTATGTAATACCCTCTTCTGGAGGGCCTTTAGGGGTAACTTGAATAAATAAATAAATAAAAGCTGTTTTCGACCGAAACGAGCTAAATCACAACACATCGGTTTTACAAGTGTTCCTCTGATACGCGACAAAACTTTTTCTCTTATAACTGCGCGAAAAGCCTGTATTCGTGCTTAATACAACGAAACAAGCTGTTTTAGGCCAAGATGAGCTAAATCTGAACACATCGGTTTTACAAGTGTCCCTGTGACACGCGTCAAAACTTTTTCTCTTATAACTGCGCGAAAAGCATGTATTCTTGCTTAATACAACGAAACAAGCTGTTTTAGACCGAAACGAGCTAAATCACAACACATCGGTTTTACAAGTGTTCCTCTGATACGCGTCAAAACTTTTTCTCTTATAACTGCGCGAAAAGCTTGTATTCGTGCCTAATACAACGAAACAAGCTGTTTTAGACCGAAACGAGCTTAATCACAACACATCAGTTTTACGTGTTCCTCTGATACGCGTCAAAACTTTTTCTCTTATAACTGCGCGAAAAGCATGTATTCGTGCCTAATACAACGAAACAAGCTGTTTTAGACCGAAACGAGCTATATCACAACACATCGGCTTTACAAGTGTTCCTCTGATACGCGTCAAAACATTTTCTCTTATAACTGCGCGAAAAGCATGTATTCATGCTTAATACAACGAAACAAGCTGTTTTAGACCGAAAAGAGCTAAATCACAACACATCGGTTTTACAAGTGTTCCTCTGATACGCGTCAAAACTTTTTCTCTTATAACTGCGCGAAAAGCATGTATTCTTGCTTAATACAACGAAACAAGCTGTTTTAGACCGAAACGAGCTAAATCACAACACATCGGTTTTACAAGTGTTCCTCTGATACGCGTCAAAACGTTTTCTCTTATAACTGCGCGAAAAGCTTGTATTCGTGCTTAATACAACGAAACAAGCTGTTTTAGACCGAAACGAGCTATATCACAACACATCGGTTTTACAAGTGTTCCTCTGATACGCGTCAAAACTTTTTCTCCTATAACTGCGCGAAAAGCATGTATTCGTGCTTAATACAACGAAACAAGCTGTTTTAGACCGAAACGAGCTAAATCACAACACATCGGTTTTACAAGTGTTCCTCTGATACGCGTCAAAACGTTTTCTCTTATAACTGCGCGAAAAGCATGTATTCTTGCTTAATACAATGAAACAAGCTGTTTTAGTCCGAAACGAGTTAAATCACAACACATCGGTATTACAAGTGTTCCTCTGATACGCGTCAAAACTTTTTCTCTTAAAACTGCGCGAAAAGCATGTATTCATGCCTAATACAACGAAACAAGCTGTTTTAGACCGAAACGAGCTATATCGCACCACATCGGATTTACAAGTGTTCCTCTGATACGCGTCAAAACTTTTTCTCTATAACTGCGCGAAAAGCATGTATTCGTGCTTAATACAACGAAACAAGCTGTTTTAGACCGAAACGAGCTAAATCACAACACATCGGTTTTACAAGTGTTCCTCTGATAAGCGTCAAAACTTTTTCTCTTATAACTGCGCGAAAAGCATGTATTCGTGCTTAATACAACGAAACAAGCTGTTTTAGAGCGAAACGAGCTAAATTACAGCACATCGGTTTTACAAGTGTTCCTCTGATACGCGACAAAACTTTTTTTCTTATAACTGCGCGAAAAGCCTGTATTCGTGCTTAATACAAAGAAACAAGCTGTTTTAGACCGAAACGAGCTAAATCACAACACATCGGTTTTACAAGTTTTCCTCTGATACGCGTCAAAACTTTTTCTCTTATAACTGCGCGAAAAGCTTGTATTCGGGCTAAATACAACGAAACAAGCTATTTTAGACCGAAACGAGCTAAATCACAACACATCGGTTTTACAAGTGTCCATGTGATACGCGTCAAATCTTTTTCTCTTATAACTGCGCGAAAAGCCTGTATTCGTGCTTAATAGAACGAAACAAGCTGTTTTAGACCGAGATGAGCTAAATCTGAACACATCGGTTTTACAAGTTTCCCTGTGACACGCGTCAAAACTTTTTCCCTTATAACTGCGCGAAAAGCATGTATTCTTGCTTAATACAACGAAACAAGCTGTTTTAGACCGAAACGAGCTTAATCACAACACATCAGTTTTACGTGTTCCTTTGATACGCGTCAAAACTTTTTCTCTTATAACTGCGCGAAAACATGTATTCGTGCCTAATACAACGAAACAAGCTGTTTTAGACCGAAACGAGCTATATCACAACACATCGGCTTTACAAGTGTTCCTCTGATACGCGTCAAAACATTTTCTCTTATAACTGCGCGAAAAGCATGTATTCGTGCTTAATACAACGAAACAAGCTGTTTTAGACCGAAACGAGCTATATCACAACACATAGGTTTAACAAGTGTTCCTCTGATACGCGTCAAAACTTTTTCTCTTATAACTGCGCGAAAACATGTATTCTTGCTTAATACAACGAAACAAGCTGTTTTAGACCGAAACGAGCTATATCACAACACATCGGTTTTACAAGTGTTCCTCAGATACGCGTCAAAACGTTTTCTCTTATAACTCCGCGAAAAGCATGTATTCTTGCTTGATACAACGAGACAAGCTGTTTTAGACCGAAACGAGCTAAATCACCACACATCGGTTTTACAAGTGTTCCTCTGATACGCGTCAAAACATTTTCTCTTATAACTGCGCGAAAAGCTTGTATTCGTGCTTAATACAACGATACAAGCTGTTTTAGACCGAAACGAGCTAAATCACAGCACATCGGTATTACAAGTGTTCCTCTAATACGCGTCAAAACTTTTTCTCTTATAACTGCGCGAAAACCATGTATTCGTGCTTAATACAACAAAACAAGCTGTTTTAGACCGAAACGAGCTATATCACAACACATCGGATTTACAAGTGTTCCGCTGATACGCGTCAAAACTTTTTCTCCTATAACTGCGCGAAAAGCTTGTATTCGTGCTTAATACAACGAAACAAGCTGTTTTAGACCGAAGCGAGCTAAATCACAACACATCGGTTTTACAAGTGTCCATGTGATACGCGTCAAAACTTTTTCTCTTATAACTGCGCGAAAAGCATGTATTCGTGCCTAATACTACGAAACAAGCTGTTTTAGACCGAAACGAGCTAAATCACAACACATCGGTTTTACAAGTGTTCCTCTGATACGCGTCAAAACTTTTTCTCTTATAACTGCGCGAAAAGCTTGTATTCGTGCTTAATACAACGAAACAAGCTGTTTTAGACCGAAGCGAGCTAAATCACAACACATCGGTTTTACAAGTGTCCATGTGATACGCGTCAAAACTTTTTCTCTTATAACTGCGCGAAAAGCCTGTATTTGTGCTTAATAGAACGAAACAAGCTGTTTTAGACCGAGATGAGCTAAATCTGAACACATCGGTTTTACAAGTGTCCCTGTGACACGCGTCAAAACTTTTTCTCTTATAACTGCGCGAAAAGCATGTATTCTTGCTTAATACAACGAAACGAGCTGTTTTAGACCGAAACGAGCTAAATCACAACACATCGGCTTTACAAGTGTTCCTCTGATACGCGTCAAAACATTTCCTCTTATAACTGCGCGAAAAGCATGTATTCGTGCTTAATACAACAAAACAAGCTGTTTTAAACCGAAACGAGCTATATCACAACACATCGGTTTTACAAGTGTTCCTCTGATACGCGTCAAAACTTTTTCTCCTATAACTGCGCGAAAAGCATGTATTCGTGCTTAATACAACGAAACAAGCTGTTTTAGACCGAAACGAGCTAAATCACAACACATCGGTTTTAAAAGTGTTCCTCTGATACGCGTCAAAACTTTTTCTTTTATAACTGCGCGAAAAGCATGTATTCTTGCTTAATACAATGAAACAAGCTGTTTTAGTCCGAAACGAGTTAAATCACAACACATCGGTATTACAAGTGTTCCTCTGATACGCGTCAAAACTTTTTCTCTTAAAACTGCGCGAAAAGCATGTATTCATGCCTAATACAACGAAACAAGTTGTTTTAGACCGAAACGAGCTATATCACACCACATCGGATTTACAAGTGTTCCTCTGATACGCGTCAAATCTTTTTCTCTATAACTGCGCGAAAAGCATGTATTCGTGCTTAATACAACGAAACAAGCTGTTTTAGAGCGAAACGAGCTAAATTACAGCACATCGGTTTTACAAGTGTTCCTCTGATACGCGACAAAACTTTTTTCTTATAACTGCGCGAAAAGCCTGTATTCGTGCTTAATACAAAGAAACAAGCTGTTTTAGACCGAAACGAGCTAAATCACAACACATCGGTTTTACAAGTTTTCCTCTGATACGCGTCAAAACTTTTTCTCTTATAACTGCGCGTAAAGCATGTATTCTTGCTTAATACAACGAAACAAGCTGTTTTAGACCGAAACGAGCTTAATCACAACACATCAGTTTTACGTGTTCCTTTGATACGCGTCAAAACTTTTTCTCTTATAACTGCGCGAAAACATGTATTCGGGCCTAATACAACGAAACAAGCTGTTTTAGACCGAAACGAGCTATATCACAACACATCGGCTTTACAAGTGTTCCTCTGATACGCGTCAAAACATTTTCTCTTATAACTGCGCGAAAAGCATGTATTCGTGCTTAATACAACGAAACAAGCTGTTTTAGACCGAAACGAGCTAAATCACAACACATAGGTTTTACAAGTGTTCCTCTGATACGCGTCAAAACTTTTTCTCTTATAACTGCGCGAAAACATGTATTCTTGCTTAATACAACGAAACAAGCTGTTTTAGACCGAAACGAGCTATATCACAACACATCGGTTTTACAAGTGTTCCTCAGATACGCGTCAAAACGTTTTCTCTTATAACTGCGCGAAAAGCATGTATTCGTGCTTAATACAACGAAACAAGCTGTTTTAGACCAAAACGAGCTAAATCACAACACATCGGTTTTACAAGTGTTCCTCTGATAAGCGTCAAAACTTTTTCTCCAAAAACTGCGCGAAAAGCATGTATTCGTGCTTAATACAACGAAACAAGCTGTTTTAGAGCGAAACGAGCTAAATTACAGCACATCGGTTTTACAAGTGTTCCTCTGATACGCGACAAAACTTTTTCTCTTATAACTGCGCGAAAAGCCTGTAATCGTGCTTAATACAAAGAAACAAGCTGTTTTAGACCGAAACGAGCTAAATCACAACACATCGGTTTTACAAGTTTTCCTGTGATACGCGTCAAAACTTTTTCTCTTATAACTGCCCGAAAAGCTTGTATTCGGGCTTAATACAACGAAACAAGCTGTTTTAGACCGAAACGAGCTAAATCACAACACATCGGTTTTACAAGTGTCCATGTGATACGCGTCAAATCTTTTTCTCTTATAACTGCGCGAAAAGCCTGTATTCGTGCTTAATAGAACGAAACAAGCTGTTTTAGACCGAGATGAGCTAAATCTGAACACATCTGTTTTACAAGTTTCCCTGTGAAACGCGTCAAAACTTTTTCTCTTATAACTGCGCGAAAAGCATGTATTCTTGCTTAATACAACGAAACAAGCTGTTTTAGACCGAAACGAGCTTAATCACAACACATCAGTTTTACGTGTTCCTTTGATACGCGTCAAAACTTTTTCTCTTATAACTGCGCGAAAAGCATGTATTCGTGCTTAATACAACGAAACAAGCTGTTTTAGACCGAAACGAGCTATATCACAACACATCGGCTTTACAAGTGTTCCTCTGATACGCGTCAAAACATTTCCTCTTATAACTGCGCGAAAAGCATGTATTCGTGCTTAATACAACAAAACAAGCTGTTTTAGACCGAAACAAGCTATATCACAACACATCGGTTTTACAAGTGTTCCTCTGATACGCGTCAGGATAGGATAGGATAGGAAAACTTTTATTGAATCATAAGTATTTAGGCGATCAGAAGTCTTCTTGCTTGCTTCGCGTGTCGCTGTCTTCACGCTGCGCTGCAGGGAAGGCTTCTTCAGCAAAGGGTGGTCCCTCAGGCCAGGGCTCCACTGAGTTTGGCTGCATCCCGTGCGTGCTCTACCATCCTCTTTTGGACGGCGAGCTCGCAGCTGACGAGCCGGCTCTCCCAGTGCTCCGCACTCGGGGGTTTGTGTTCTCGGAATGCGTTGTTTCGTTCGCATTCCCATGTTATGTGAAATAGTGTGGGTGTGGCCCCGCACCACGGGCATGTGCCCCTATATTCCGTTGGGAACATCTTGTTGTATATAAAGAGGTTGGGGAAGGAACCTGTTTGTAATCTACGCCAATCTGTTGCCTCCTCCTTGGTTAGTGCTTTATGCGGGGGCGGATATTTATATCTCACCCCTCTGTGATGTTGGAGTAGTTCTGAATAGCTCTCCCCGAGGATCATGGCGCTCAGACCACGGCTCTCCTGCTGCTGTCCGACTCGGAAACAAAAAGCTCGAGCTAGACCATCCGCCGCCTCATTGCCCCTTATGCCCTCGTGCGCAGGTATCCAGATTAAATTATGTTGGACTGTTATGCTCTCTGAGAGGTTGCACTCTCTGAGCACCTTAAGAGCAGCTTTGCTAATTCTGCCCTTCGTATAATTTCGACAGGTCTCTTTTGAGTCCGTGAGAATATTCAATGATTTGTTCTCTTTATATCCTTTTGCTGCCGCCAGCGCCACGGCTAACTCCTCGGCGTCCGTTATACTCCAGATTTCCGTGGATGCCCCGGAGGTTAGTTCCCCATCTTGGTTTACTACCACTGCCGTACCTATGTATTTGCTTCTGCCGCTCGCTACTTCCATAGCGCTTGCGTCCGTGTAGAAGGTGTTATCCTTCCCCGCTAGTGTTCTTTCAATGTGTTCTGCCCTGGCCTTCCTTCTGCCTTCGTGGAGCCTGGGGTCCATGTTCTTTGGAATGGGTCTGACATAAAATGTTTTCCTTATTTCGGTAGGCATGTCTTCGTACCGCTTTGTGTCGATGTATTCGCAGCCTATTCTGTCGAGCAGTGCTCTCCCAGTGTAGGTCCCTCCTAGTCTTTTAATTTGCGATTTTCGTTGCGCTTCCACCAGTTCTAGGAAGGTGTTGTTGACGCCAAGCTGCATGAGCTTTTCGTTGGGTGTGTTTCTTGTCAGGTGTAATGCTGTCTTGTATGCTTTCCTTAGAATGGTTTCGATTTCTTCATTAGACGTTTTGGTCCTTACGTGGAAGGGAAGCGAGTACGTAACTCTGCTTACAATGAGGCTGTTGACCAATCTTAGGGTGTCTTCTTCTTTCATCCCATGTCTTCTTTGAGAGACTCTGCTTATCATTCTGCTGACACTTTCTGTTGATTTCTTGAGTAGGGAAATCGTGTGGTCGCATTTCCTACTACCCTGCAGCCACATGCCGAGGATGCGGATCATTTTGCATTCCGGTATGAGTTGTCCTTCGAGAGAGACTTCCAGTTTCGCCTTAGTCTGGTGTCGGCCCACTCTCAGGAGTTCAGACTTTTCTGTAGAACAGTTGAGGCCTCTAGCTGTCACGTAGTCTTCTACGCATCTTGCCGCTTCTTGCAGTGCGGCTTGCTTTTCTTCTAAGGTCCCTCCGGTAGCCCAGACCGTGATATCGTCCGCGTACATCGCGTGTCGGACTCCCTGGATTTGCTCGAGTTTTCTTGCTAGGCCAATCATTGCCAGGTTGAATAATACGGGCGAGATTACGGAGCCTTGGGGCGTACCTCTGCTAGGCGTTGCAAAGATATCGCTCCTTAGTTCTCCTAGGCCTACTGTTGCCGTTCTGTTTGAAAGGAAGTCCTTCACGTAATCGTGTGTTCTCTTCCCGCAGTTCGCGTTGATGAGACCTTCCATGATGGCCTCGTGGCTTACGTTGTCGAAGGCTCCTTTGACATCGAGCGCCATGACCACGTTTTCGCCTTTTCTTGGCATAGTTTCTAAGACCTCCTTCTCGAGCTGTAGCAGGACATCTTGCGTCGAGAGATTGGCTCTGAACCCGAACATTGAGTTTGGGTAGTACTTTTCGCTCTCCAGGTGTTGTTGGATGCGTTTGGTGACTATCTTCTCGTAGAGTTTGCCCAGGCACGATGTGAGAGAGATCGGCCTCAGGTTATCGATTTGGATTTTCTTGCCGTGTTTGGGGATCATCACTACGACGGCGTGTTTCCATGCCGCCGGGACTCTCCCTTCTTGCCATAATTTGTTTAAGTAGCGGACTAGCTGGTCTATCGCTTCGTCGCTGAGGTTTCTAATGAGGGAGTTCCGTACTCGATCTGCTCCCGCTGCTGTGTTCTTGGTGGCTGATCTAATTGCCTCAATGACCTCTTCCCTAGAGATGGGTCGATCCATGTTCGGGTTTTCTTCGCCTCGGTATTCACCGTGGTATCCCTCCGGTTCTCCCGTTCCGTAGCATTTCTTGCGAACCTCTTCGAGCATCTGCTCGTCCGTTCCTTGATACTGGTGTATGAATCTTTGGATAGAATTGCTGCTTTCCCGTTTGCTCTTGCTGGGATCCATCAGGCTTCTGAGTATTTGCCACGTTCTGGCTGTACTGAGGGTGCCCTTCAGCGAGTCTGTGAATTGTTGCCACCCCTGTCTAGCCAGTTGTGTAGCGTACTCTTCCGCCTTCTTACTGATCTCCGCAATCTTCCTCTTGAGTTTCTTATTGAGTTTCTGTTTTTTCCATCGTTTGGTGAGATACGCGTCAAAACTTTTTCTCCTATAACTGCGCGAAAAGCATGTATTCGTGCTTAATACAACGAAACAAGCTGTTTTAGACCGAAACGAGCTAAATCACAACACATCGGTTTTAAAAGTGTTCCTCTGATACGCGTCAAAACTTTTTCTTTTATAACTGCGCGAAAAGCATGTATTCTTGCTTAATACAATGAAACAAGCTGTTTTAGTCCGAAACGAGTTAAATCACAACACATCGGTATTACAAGTGTTCCTCTTATACGCGTCAAAACTTTTTCTCTTAAAACTGCGCGAAAAGCATGTATTCATGCCTAATACAACGAAACAAGTTGTTTTAGACCGAAACGAGCTATATCACACCACATCGGATTTACAAGTGTTCCTCTGATACGCGTCAAATCTTTTTCTCTATAACTGCGCGAAAAGCATGTATTCGTGCTTAATACAACGAAACAAGCTGTTTTAGAGCGAAACGAGCTAAATTACAGCACATCGGTTTTACAAGTGTTCCTCTGATACGCGACAAAACTTTTTTCTTATAACTGCGCGAAAAGCCTGTATTCGTGCTTAATACAAAGAAACAAGCTGTTTTAGACCGAAACGAGCTAAATCACAACACATCGGTTTTACAAGTTTTCCTCTGATACGCGTCAAAACTTTTTCTCTTCTAACTGCGCGTAAAGCATGTATTCTTGCTTAATACAACGAAACAAGCTGTTTTAGACCGAAACGAGCTTAATCACAACACATCAGTTTTACGTGTTCCTTTGATACGCGTCAAAACTTTTTCTCTTATAACTGCGCGAAAACATGTATTCGTGCCTAATACAACGAAACAAGCTGTTTTAGACCGAAACGAGCTATATCACAACACATCGGCTTTACAAGTGTTCCTCTGATACGCGTCAAAACATTTTCTCTTATAACTGCGCGAAAAGCATGTATTCGTGCTTAATACAACGAAACAAGCTGTTTTAGACCGAAACGAGCTAAATCACAACACATAGGTTTTACAAGTGTTCCTCTGATACGCGTCAAAACTTTTTCTCTTATAACTGCGCGAAAACATGTATTCTTGCTTAATACAACGAAACAAGCTGTTTTAGACCGAAACGAGCTATATCACAACACATCGGTTTTACAAGTGTTCCTCAGATACGCGTCAAAACGTTTTCTCTTATAACTCCGCGAAAAGCATGTATTCTTGCTTGATACAACGAAACAAGCTGTTTTAGACCGAAACGAGCTAAATCACCACACATCGGTTTTACAAGTGTTCCTCTGATACGCGTCAAAACATTTTCTCTTATAACTGCGCGAAAAGCTTGTATTCGTGCTTAATACAACGATACAAGCTGTTTTAGACCGAAACGAGCTAAATCACAGCACATCGGTATTACAAGTGTTCCTCTGATACGCGTCAAAACTTTTTCTCTTATAACTGCGCGAAAACCATGTATTCGTGCTTAATACAACAAAACAAGCTGTTTTAGACCGAAACGAGCTATATCACAACACATCGGATTTACAAGTGTTCCGCTGATACGCGTCAAAACTTTTTCTCCTATAACTGCGCGAAAAGCTTGTATTCGTGCTTAATACAACGAAACAAGCTGTTTTAGACCGAAGCGAGCTAAATCACAACACATCGGTTTTACAAGTGTCCATGTGATACGCGTCAAAACTTTTTCTCTTATAACTGCGCGAAAAGCATGTATTCGTGCCTAATACTACGAAACAAGCTGTTTTAGACCGAAACGAGCTAAATCACAACACATCGGTTTTACAAGTGTTCCTCTGATACGCGTCAAAACTTTTTCTCTTATAACTGCGCGAAAAGCTTGTATTCGTGCTTAATACAACGAAACAAGCTGTTTTAGACCGAAGCGAGCTAAATCACAACACATCGGTTTTACAAGTGTCCATGTGATACGCGTCAAAACTTTTTCTCTTATAACTGCGCGAAAAGCCTGTATTTGTGCTTAATAGAACGAAACAAGCTGTTTTAGACCGAGATGAGCTAAATCTGAACACATCGGTTTTACAAGTGTCCCTGTGACACGCGTCAAAACTTTTTCTCTTATAACTGCGCGAAAAGCATGTATTCTTGCTTAATACAACGAAACGAGCTGTTTTAGACCGAAACGAGCTAAATCACAACACATCGGATTTACAAGTGTTCCTCTGATACGCGTCAAAACTTTTTCTCTATAACTGCGCGAAAAGCATGTATTCGTGCCTAATACAACGAAACAAGCTGTTTTAGACCGAAACGAGCTAAATCACAACACATCGGTTTTACAAGTGTTCCTCTGATAAGCGTCAAAACTTTTTCTCCTATAACTGCGCGAAAAGCATGTATTCGTGCTTAATACAACGAAACAAGCTGTTTTAGAGCGAAACGAGCTAAATTACAGCACATCGGTTTTACAAGTGTTCCTCTGATACGCGACAAAACTTTTTCTCTTATAACTGCGCGAAAAGCCTGTAATCGTGCTTAATACAAAGAAACAAGCTGTTTTAGACCGAAACGAGCAAAATCACAACACATCGGTTTTACAAGTTTTCCTGTGATACGCGTCAAAACTTTTTCTCTTATAACTGCCCGAAAAGCTTGTATTCGGGCTTAATACAACGAAACAAGCTGTTTTAGACCGAAACGAGCTAAATCACAACACATCGGTTTTACAAGTGTCCATGTGATACGCGTCAAATCTTTTTCTCTTATAACTGCGCGAAAAGCCTGTATTCGTGCTTAATAGAACGAAACAAGCTGTTTTAGACCGAGATGAGCTAAATCTGAACACATCGGTTTTACAAGTTTCCCTGTGAAACGCGTCAAAACTTTTTCTCTTATAACTGCGCGAAAAGCATGTATTCTTGCTTAATACAACGAAACAAGCTGTTTTAGACCGAAACGAGCTTAATCACAACACATCAGTTTTACGTGTTCCTTTGATACGCGTCAAAACTTTTTCTCTTATAACTGCGCGAAAAGCATGTATTCGTGCTTAATACAACGAAACAAGCTGTTTTAGACCGAAACGAGCTATATCACAACACATCGGCTTTACAAGTGTTCCTCTGATACGCGTCAAAACATTTCCTCTTATAACTGCGCGAAAAGCATGTATTCGTGCTTAATACAACAAAACAAGCTGTTTTAGACCGAAACGAGCTATATCACAACACATCGGTTTTACAAGTGTTCCTCTGATACGCGTCAAAACTTTTTCTCCTATAACTGCGCGAAAAGCATGTATTCGTGCTTAATACAACGAAACAAGCTGTTTTAGACCGAAACGAGCTAAATCACAACACATCGGTTTTAAAAGTGTTCCTCTGATACGCGTCAAAACTTTTTCTTTTATAACTGCGCGAAAAGCATGTATTCTTGCTTAATACAATGAAACAAGCTGTTTTAGTCCGAAACGAGTTAAATCACAACACATCGGTATTACAAGTGTTCCTCTGATACGCGTCAAAACTTTTTCTCTTAAAACTGCGCGAAAAGCATGTATTCATGCCTAATACAACGAAACAAGCTGTTTTAGACCGAAACGAGCTATATCACACCACATCGGATTTACAAGTGTTCCTCTGATACGCGTCAAATCTTTTTCTCTATAACTGCGCGAAAAGCATGTATTCGTGCTTAATACAACGAAACAAGCTGTTTTAGACCGAAACGAGCTAAATCACAACTCATCGGTTTTACAAGTGTTCCTCTGATAAGCGTCAAAACGTTTTCTCTTATAACTGCGCGAAAAGCATGTATTCGTGCTTAATACAACGAAACAAGCTGTTTTAGAGCGAAACGAGCTAAATTACAGCACATCGGTTTTACAAGTGTTCCTCTGATACGCGACAAAACTTTTTTCTTATAACTGCGCGAAAAGCCTGTATTCGTGCTTAATACAAAGAAACAAGCTGTTTTAGACCGAAACGAGCTAAATCACAACACATCGGTTTTACAAGTTTTCCTCTGATACGCGTCAAAACTTTTTCTCTTATAACTGCGCGAAAAGCTTGTATTCGGGCTTAATACAACGAAACAAGCTATTTTAGACCGAAACGAGCTAAATCACAACACATCGGTTTTACAAGTGTCCATGTGATACGCGTCAAGTCTTTTTCTCTTATAACTGCGCGAAAAGCCTGTATTCGTGCTTAATAGAACGAAACAAGCTGTTTTAGACCGAGATGAGCTAAATCTGAACACATCGGTTTTACAAGTTTCCCTGTGAAACGCGTCAAAACTTTTTCTCTTATAACTGCGCGAAAAGCATGTATTCTTGCTTAATACAACGAAACAAGCTGTTTTAGACCGAAACGAGCTTAATCACAACACATCAGTTTTACGTGTTCCTTTGATACGCGTCAAAACTTTTTCTCTTATAACTGCGCGAAAAGCATGTATTCGTGCTTAATACAACGAAACAAGCTGTTTTAGAAAACATAGCGCAAAAAGGACACGGACGACACAGAAGTGGACAGGACAGCGCCTGTCCTGTCCACTTCTGTGTCGTCCGTGTCCTTTTTGCGCTATGTTTTCTAAGAACTGTTACCAACTAGCCCAAACCAAGCTACTGTTACAAGCTGTTTTAGACCGAAACGAGCTATATCACAACACATCGGCTTTACAAGTGTTCCTCTGATACGCGTCAAAACATTTCCTCTTATAACTGCGCGAAAAGCATGTATTCGTGCTTAATACAACAAAACAAGCTGTTTTAGACCGAAACGAGCTATATCACAACACATCGGTTTTACAAGTGTTCCTCTGATACGCGTCAAAACTTTTTCTCCTATAACTGCGCGAAAAGCATGTATTCGTGCTTAATACAACGAAACAAGCTGTTTTAGACCGAAACGAGCTAAATCACAACACATCGGTTTTAAAAGTGTTCCTCTGATACGCGTCAAAACTTTTTCTTTTATAACTGCGCGAAAAGCATGTATTCTTGCTTAATACAATGAAACAAGCTGTTTTAGTCCGAAACGAGTTAAATCACAACACATCGGTATTACAAGTGTTCCTCTGATACGCGTCAAAACTTTTTCTCTTAAAACTGCGCGAAAAGCATGTATTCATGCCTAATACAACGAAACAAGCTGTTTTAGACCGAAACGAGCTATATCACACCACATCGGATTTACAAGTGTTCCTCTGATACGCGTCAAATCTTTTTCTCTATAACTGCGCGAAAAGCATGTATTCGTACTTAATACAACGAAACAAGCTGTTTTAGACCGAAACGAGCTAAATCACAACTCATCGGTTTTACAAGTGTTCCTCTGATAAGCGTCAAAACGTTTTCTCTTATAACTGCGCGAAAAGCATGTATTCGTGCTTAATACAACGAAACAAGCTGTTTTAGAGCGAAACGAGCTAAATTACAGCACATCGGTTTTAGAAGTGTTCCTCTGATACGCGACAAAACTTTTTTCTTATAACTGCGCGAAAAGCCTGTATTCGTGCTTAATACAAAGAAACAAGCTGTTTTAGACCGAAACGAGCTAAATCACAACACATCGGTTTTACAAGTTTTCCTCTGATACGCGTCAAAACTTTTTCTCTTATAACTGCGCGAAAAGCTTGTATTCGGGCTTAATACAACGAAACAAGCTATTTTAGACCGAAACGAGCTAAATCACAACACATCGGTTTTACAAGTGTCCATGTGATACGCGTCAAATCTTTTTCTCTTATAACTGCGCGAAAAGCCTGTATTCGTGCTTAATAGAACGAAACAAGCTGTTTTAGACCGAGATGAGCTAAATCTGAACACATCGGTTTTACAAGTTTCCCTGTGAAACGCGTCAAAACTTTTTCTCTTATAACTGCGCGAAAAGCATGTATTCTTGCTTAATACAACGAAACAAGCTGTTTTAGACCGAAACGAGCTTAATCACAACACATCAGTTTTACGTGTTCCTTTGATACGCGTCAAAACTTTTTCTCTTATAACTGCGCGAAAGGCATGTATTCGTGCTTAATACAACGAAACAAGCTGTTTTAGACCGAAACGAGCTATATCACAACACATCGGCTTTACAAGTGTTCCTCTGATACGCGTCAAAACATTTCCTCTTATAACTGCGCGAAAAGCATGTATTCGTGCTTAATACAACAAAACAAGCTGTTTTAGACCGAAACGAGCTATATCACAACACATCGGTTTTACAAGTGTTCCTCTGATACGCGTCAAAACTTTTTCTCCTATAACTGCGCGAAAAGCATGTATTCGTGCTTAATACAACGAAACAAGCTGTTTTAGACCGAAACGAGCTAAATCACAACACATCGGTTTTAAAAGTGTTCCTCTGATACGCGTCAAAACTTTTTCTTTTATAACTGCGCGAAAAGCATGTATTCTTGCTTAATACAATGAAACAAGCTGTTTTAGTCCGAAACGAGTTAAATCACAACACATCGGTATTACAAGTGTTCCTCTGATACGCGTCAAATCTTTTTCTCTTAAAACTGCGCGAAAAGCATGTATTCATGCCTAATACAACGAAACAAGCTGTTTTAGACCGAAACGAGCTATATCACACCACATCGGATTTACAAGTGTTCCTCTGATACGCGTCAAAACTTTTTCTCTATAACTGCGCGAAAAGCATGTATTCGTGCTTAATACAACGAAACAAGCTGTTTTAGACCGAAACGAGCTAAATCACAACACATCGGTTTTACAAGTGTTCCTCTGATAAGCGTCAAAACTTTTTCTCTTATAACTGCGCGAAAAGCATGTATTCGTGCTTAATACAACGAAACAAGCTGTTTTAGAGCGAAACGAGCTAAATTACAGCACATCGGTTTTACAAGTGTTCCTCTGATACGCGACAAAACTTTTTTCTTATAACTGCGCGAAAAGCCTGTATTCGTGCTTAATACAAAGAAACAAGCTGTTTTAGACCGAAACGAGCTAAATCACAACACATCGGTTTTACAAGTTTTCCTCTGATACGCGTCAAAACTTTTTCTCTTATAACTGCGCGAAAAGCTTGTATTCGGGCTTAATACAACGAAACAAGCTATTTTAGACCGAAACGAGCTAAATCACAACACATCGGTTTTACAAGTGTCCATGTGATACGCGTCAAATCTTTTTCTCTTATAACTGCGCGAAAAGCCTGTATTCGTGCTTAATAGAACGAAACAAGCTGTTTTAAACCGAGATGAGCTAAATCTGAACACATCGGTTTTACAAGTTTCCCTGTGACACGCGTCAAAACTTTTTCTCTTATAACTGCGCGAAAAGCATGTATTCTTGCTTAATACAACGAAACAAGCTGTTTTAGACCGAAACGAGCTTAATCACAACACATCAGTTTTACGTGTTCCTTTGATACGCGTCAAAACTTTTTCTCTTATAACTGCGCGAAAACATGTATTCGTGCCTAATACAACGAAACAAGCTGTTTTAGACCGAAACGAGCTATATCACAACACATCGGCTTTACAAGTGTTCCTCTGATACGCGTCAAAACATTTTCTCTTATAACTGCGCGAAAAGCATGTATTCGTGCTTAATACAACGAAACAAGCTGTTTTAGACCGAAACGAGCTAAATCACAACACATCGGCTTTACAAGTGTTCCTCTGATACGCGTCAAAACATTTTCTCTTATAACTGCGCGAAAAGCATGTATTCTTGCTTAATACAACGAAACAAGCTGTTTTAGACCGAAACGAGCTATATCACAACACATCGGTTTTACAAGTGTTCCGCAGATACGCGTCAAAACGTTTTCTCTTATAACTCCGCGAAAAGCATGTATTCTTGCTTGATACAACGAAACAAGCTGTTTTAGACCAAAACGAGCTAAATCACCACACATCGGTTTTACAAGTGTTCCTCTGATACGCGTCAAAACATTTTCTCTTATAACTGCGCGAAAAGCTTGTATTCGTGCCTAATACAACGATACAAGCTGTTTTAGACCGAAACGAGCTAAATCACAGCACATCGGTATTACAAGTGTTCCTCTGATACGCGTCAAAACTTTTTCTCTTATAACTGCGCGAAAACCATGTATTCGTGCTTAATACAACAAAACAAGCTGTTTTAGACCGAAACGAGCTATATCACAACACATCGGATTTACAAGTGTTCCGCTGATACGCGTCAAAACTTTTTCTCCTATAACTGCGCGAAAAGCTTGTATTCGTGCTTAATACAACGAAACAAGCTGTTTTAGACCGAAGCGAGCTAAATCACAACACATCGGTTTTACAAGTGTCCATGTGATACGCATCAAAACTTTTTCTCTTATAACTGCGCGAAAAGCATGTATTCGTGCTTAATACTACGAAACAAGCTGTTTTAGACCGAAACGAGCTAAATCACAACACATCGGTTTTACAAGTGTTCCTCTGATACGCGTCAAAACTTTTTCTCTTATAACTGCGCGAAAAGCTTGTATTCGTGCTTAATACAACGAAACAAGCTGTTTTAGACCGAAGCGAGCTAAATCACAACACATCGGTTTTACAAGTGTCCATGTGATACGCGTCAAAACTTTTTCTCTTATAACTGCGCGAAAAGCCTGTATTTGTGCTTAATAGAACGAAACAAGCTGTTTTAGACCGAGATGAGCTAAATCTGAACACATCGGTTTTACAAGTGTCCCTGTGACACGCGTCAAAACTTTTTCTCTTATAACTGCGCGAAAAGCATGTATTCTTGCTTAATACAACGAAACGAGCTGTTTTAGACCGAAACGAGCTAAATCACAACACATCGGATTTACAAGTGTTCCTCTGATACGCGTCAAAACTTTTTCTCTATAACTGCGCGAAAAGCATGTATTCGTGCTTAATACAACGAAACAAGCTGTTTTAGACCGAAACGAGCTAAATCACAACACATCGGTTTTACAAGTGTTCCTCTGATAAGCGTCAAAACTTTTTCTCCTATAACTGCGCGAAAAGCATGTATTCGTGCTTAATACAACGAAACAAGCTGTTTTAGAGCGAAACGAGCTAAATTACAGCACATCGGTTTTACAAGTGTTCCTCTGATACGCGACAAAACTTTTTCTCTTATAACTGCGCGAAAAGCCTGTAATCGTGCTTAATACAAAGAAACAAGCTGTTTTAGACCGAAACGAGCTAAATCACAACACATCGGTTTTACAAGTTTTCCTGTGATACGCGTCAAAACTTTTTCTCTTATAACTGCCCGAAAAGCTTGTATTCGGGCTTAATACAACGGAACAAGCTGTTTTAGACCGAAACGAGCTAAATCACAACACATCGGTTTTACAAGTGTCCATGTGATACGCGTCAAATCTTTTTCTCTTATAACTGCGCGAAAAGCCTGTATTCGTGCTTAATAGAACGAAACAAGCTGTTTTAGACCGAGATGAGCTAAATCTGAACACATCGGTTTTACAAGTTTCCCTGTGAAACGCGTCAAAACTTTTTCTCTTATAACTGCGCGAAAAGCATGTATTCTTGCTTAATACAACGAAACAAGCTGTTTTAGACCGAAACGAGCTAAATCACCACACATCGGTTTTACAAGTGTTCCTCTGATACGCGTCAAAACGTTTTCTCTTATAACTGCGCGAAAAGCTTGTATTCGTGCCTAATACAACGAAACAAGCTGTTTTAGACCGAAACGAGATAAATCACAGCACATCGGTATTACAAGTGTTCCTCTGATACGCGTCAAAACTTTTTCTCTTATAACTGCGCGAAAACCATGTATTCGTGCTTAATACAACGAAACAAGCTGATTTAGACCGAAACGAGCTATATCACAACACATCGGATTTACAAGTGTTCCGCTGATACGCGTCAAAACTTTTTGTCCTATAACTGCGCGAAAAGCATGTATTCGTGCTTAATACAACGAAACAAGCTGTTTTAGACCGAAACGAGCTAAATCACAACACATCGGTTTTACAAGTGTTCCTCTGATACGCGTCAAAACTTTTTCTCTTATAACTGCGCGAAAAGCATGTATTCGTGCTTAATACAACGAAACAAGCTGTTTTAGACCGAAACGAGCTAAATCACAGCACATCGGTATTACAAGTGTTCCTCAGATACGTGTCAAAACGTTTTCTCTTATAACTGCGCGAAAAGCATGTATTCGTGCTTAATTCAACGAAACAAGCTGTTTTAGACCGAAACGAGCTATATCACAACACCGGTTATACAAGTGTTCCTCTGATACGCGTCAAAACTTTTTCACTTATAACTGCGCGAAAAGCATGTATTCGTGCTTAATACAACGAAACAAGCTGTTTTAGACCGAAACGAGCTAAATCACAACACATCGGTTTTACAAGTGTTCCTCTGATACGCGACAAATCTTTTTCTCTTATAACTGCGCGAAAAGCCTGTATTCGTGCTTAATACAACGAAACAAGCTGTTTTAGACCGAAACGAGCTAAATCACAACACATCGGTTTTACAAGTTTTCCTCTGATACGCGACAAAACTTTTTCTCTTATAACTGCGCGAAAAGCCTGTATTCGTGCTTAATACAATGAAACAAGCTGTTTTAGACCGAAACGAGCTAAATCACAACACATCGGTTTTACAAGTGTCCATGTGATACGCGTCAAAACTTTTTCTCTTATAACTGCGCGAAAAGCCTGTATTCGTGCTTAATAGAACGAAACAAGTTGTTTTAGACTGAAATGAGCTAAATCTGAACACATCGGTTTTACAAGTGTCCCTGTGACACGCGTCAAAACTTTTTCTCTTATAACTGCGCGAAAAGCATGTATTCTTGCTTAATACAACGAAACAAGCTGTTTTAGACCGAAACGAGCTTAATCACAACACATCAGTTTACGTGTTCCTTTGATACGCGTCAAAACTTTTTCTCTTATAACTGCGCGAAAAGCATGTATTCGTGCTTAATACAACGAAACAAGCAGTTTTAGACCGAAACGAGCTATATCAAAACACATCGGCTTTACAAGTGTTCCTCTGATACGCGTCAAAACATGTTCTCTTATAACTGCGCGAAAAGCACGTATTCGTGCTTAATACAACGAAACAAGCTGTTTTAGACCGAAACGAGCTAAATCACAACACATCGGTTTTACAAGTGTTCCTCTGATACGCGTCAAAACTATTTCTCTTATAACTGCGAAACAAGCTGTTTTAGACCGAAACGAGCTATATCACAACACATCGGTTTTACAAGTGTTCCTCTGATACGCGTCAAAACGTTTTCTCTTATAACTCCGCGAAAAGCATGTATTCTTGCTTGATACAACGAAACAAGCTGTTTTAGACCGAAACGAGCTAAATCACCGCACATCGGTTTTACAAGTGTTCCTCTGATACGCGTCAAAACATTTTCTCTTATAACTGCAAGAAAACCATGTATTCGTGCTTAATACAACGAAACAAGCTGATTTAGACCGAAACGAGCTATATCACAACACATCGGATTTACAAGTGTTCCGCTGATACGCGTCAAAACTTTTTGTCTTATAACTGCGCGAAAAGCATGTATTCGTGCTTAATACAACGAAACAAGCTTTTTTAGACCGAAACGAGCTAAATCACAACACATCGGTTTTACAAGTGTTCCTCTGATACGCGTCAAAACTTTTTCTCTTATAACTGCGCGAAAAGCATGTATTCGTGCTTAATACAACGAAACAAGCTGTTTTAGACCGAAACGAGCTAAATCACAGCACATCGGTATTACAAGTGTTCCTCAGATACGTGTCAAAACGTTTTCTCTTATAACTGCGCGAAAAGCATGTATTCGTGCTTAATACAACGAAACAAGCTGTTTTAGACCGAAACGACCTATATCACAACACATCGGCTTTACAAGTGTTCCTCTGATACGCGTCAAAACATGTTCTCTTATAACTGCGCGAAAAGCACGTATTCGTGCTTAATACAACGAAACAAGCTGTTTTAGACCGAAACGAGCTAAATCACAACACATCGGTTTTACAAGTGTTCCTCTGATACGCGTCAAAACTATTTCTCTTATAACTGCGAAACAAGCTGTTTTAGACCGAAACGAGCTATATCACAACACATCGGTTTTACAAGTGTTCCTCTGATACGCGTCAAAACGTTTTCTCTTATAACTCCGCGAAAAGCATGTATTCTTGCTTGATACAACGAAACAAGCTGTTTTAGACCGAAACGAGCTAAATCACCGCACATCGGTTTTACAAGTGTTCCTCTGATACGCGTCAAAACATTTTCTCTTATAACTGCGCGAAAAGCTTGTATTCGTGCTTAATACAACGAAACAAGCTGTTTTAGACCGAAACGAGCTAAATCACAGCACATCGGTATTACAAGTGTTCCTCTGATACGCGTCAAAACTTTTTCTCTTATAACTGCGCGAAAACCATGTATTCGTGCTTAATACAACGAAACAAGCTCTTTTAGACCGAAACGAGCTATATCACAACACATCGGATTTACAAGTGTTCCGCTGATACGCGTCAAAACTTTTTCTATTATAACTGCGCGAAAAGCATGTATTCGTGCTTAATACAACGAAACAAGCTGTTTTAGACCGAAACGAGCTATATCACAACACATCGGTTTTACAAGTGTTCCTCTGATACGCGTCAAAACTTTTTCTCTTATAACTGCGCGAAAAGCATGTATTCGTGCTTAATACAACGAAACAAGCTGTTTTAGACCGAAACGATCTAAATCACAGCACATCGGTATTACAAGTGTTCCTCTGATACGCGTCAAAAGGTTTTCTCTTATAACTGCGCGAAAAGCATGTATTCGTGCTTAATACAACGAAACAAGCTGTTTTAGACCGAAACGAGCTATATCACAACACATCGGTTTTACAAGTGTTCCTCTGATACGCGTCAAAACTTTTTCACTTATAACTGCTGAAAAGCATGTATTCGTGCTTAATACAACGAAACAAGCTGTTTTAGACCGAAACGAGCTAAATCACAACACATCGGTTTTACAAGTGTTCCTCTGATACGCGTCAAAACTATTTCTCTTATAACTGCGAAACAAGCTGTTTTAGACCGAAACGAGCTATATCACAACACATCGGTTTTACAAGTGTTCCTCTGATACGCGTCAAAACGTTTTCTCTTATAACTGCGCGAAAAGCATGTATTCGTGCTTAATACAACGAAACAAGCTGTTTTAGACCGAAACGAGCTATATCACAACACATCGGTTTTACAAGTGTTCCTCTGATACGCGTCAAAACTTTTTCACTTATAACTGCTGAAAAGCATGTATTCGTGCTTAATACAACGAAACAAGCTGTTTTAGACCGAAACGAGCTAAATCACAACACATCGGTTTTTCAAGTGTTCCTCTGATACGCGTCAAAACTATTTCTCTTATAACTGCGAAACAAGCTGTTTTAGACCGAAACGAGCTATATCACAACACATCGGTTTTACAAGTGTTCCTCTGATACGCGTCAAAACGTTTTCTCTTATAACTCCGCGAAAAGCATGTATTCTTGCTTGATACAACGAAACAAGCTGTTTTAGACCGAAACGAGCTAAATCACCACACATCGGTTTTACAAGTGTTCCTCTGATACGCGTCAAAACATCTTCTCTTATAACTGCGCGAAAAGCTTGTATTCGTGCTTAATACAACGAAACAAGCTGTTTTAGACCGAAACGAGCTAAATCACAGCACATCGGTATTACAAGTGTTCCTCTGATACGCGACAAAACTTGTTCTCTTATAACTGCGCGAAAAGCCTGTATTCGTGCTTAATACAACGAAACAAGCTGTTTTAGGCCAAGATGAGCTAAATCTGAACACATCGGTTTTACAAGTGTCCCTGTGACACGCGTCAAAACATTTTCTCTTATAACTGCGCGAAAAGCATGTATTCTTGCTTAATACAACGATACAAGCTGTTTTAGACCGAAACGAGCTAAATCACAACACATCGGTTTTACAAGTGTTCCTCTGATACGCGTCAAAACTTTTTCTGTTATAACTGCGCGAAAAGCTTGTATTCGCGCCTAATACAACGAAACAAGCTGTTTTAGACCGAAACGAGCTTAATCACAACACATCGGCTTTACAAGTGTTCCTCTGATACGCGTCAAAACATTTTCTCTTATAACTGCGCGAAAAGCATGTATTCATGCTTAATACAACGAAACAAGCTGTTTTAGACCGAATCGAGCTAAATCACAACACATCGGTTTTACAAGTGTTCCTCTGATACGCGTCAAAACTTTTTCTCTTATAACTGCGCGAAAAGCATGTATTCTTGCTTAATACAACGAAACAAGCTGTCTTAAACCGAAATGAGCTATATCACAACACATCGGTTTTACGTGTTCCTCTGATACGCGTCAAAACTTTTTCTCTTATAACTGCGCGAAAAGAATGTATTAGTGCTTAATACAATGAAACAAGCTGTTTTAGACCGAAACGAGCTATATCACAACACATCGGCTTTACAAGTGTTCCTCTGATACGCGTCAAAACATTTTCTCTTATAAGTGCGCGAAAAGCATGTATTCATGCTTAATACAACGAAACAAGCTGTCTTAGACCGAAATGAGCTTAATCACAACACATCAGATTTACGTGTTCCTCTGATACGCGTCAAAACTTTTTCTCTTATAACTGCGCGAAAAGCATGTATTCGTGCTTAATACAACGAAACAAGCTGTTTTAGACCGAAACGAGCTATATCACAACACATCGGCTTTACAAGTGTTCCTCTGATACGCGTCAAAACATTTTCTCTTATAACTGCGCGAAAAGCATGTATTCATGCTTAATACAACGAAACAAGCTGTTTTAGACCGAAACGAGCTAAATCACAACACATCGGTTTTACAAGTGTTCCTCTGATACGCGTCAAAACTTTTTCTCTTATAACTGCGCGAAAAGCATGTATTCTTGCTTAATAGAACGAAACAAGTTGTTTTAGACCGAAATGAGCTAAATCTGAACACATCGGTTTTACAAGTGTCCCTGTGACACGCGTCAAAACTTTTTCTCTTATAACTGCGCGAAAAGCATGTATTCTTGCTTAATACAACGAAACAAGCTGTTTTAGACCGAAACGTTAATCACAACACATCAGTTTACGTGTTCCTTTGATACGCGTCAAAACTTTTTCTCTTATAACTGCGCGAAAAGCATGTATTCGTGCTTAATACAACGAAACAAGCTGTTTTAGACCGAAACGACCTATATCACAACACATCGGCTTTACAAGTGTTCCTCTGATACGCGTCAAAACATGTTCTCTTATAACTGCGCGAAAAGCACGTATTCGTGCTTAATACAACGAAACAAGCTGTTTTAGACCGAAACGAGCTAAATCACAACACATCGGTTTTACAAGTGTTCCTCTGATACGCGTCAAAACTATTTCTCTTATAACTGCGAAACAAGCTGTTTTAGACCGAAACGAGCTATATCACAACACATCGGTTTTACAAGTGTTCCTCTGATACGCGTCAAAACGTTTTCTCTTATAACTCCGCGAAAAGCATGTATTCTTGCTTGATACAACGAAACAAGCTGTTTTAGACCGAAACGAGCTAAATCACCGCACATCGGTTTTACAAGTGTTCCTCTGATACGCGTCAAAACATTTTCTCTTATAACTGCGCGAAAAGCTTGTATTCGTGCTTAATACAACGAAACAAGCTGTTTTAGACCGAAACGAGCTAAATCACAGCACATCGGTATTACAAGTGTTCCTCTGATACGCGTCAAAACTTTTTCTTTTATAACTGCGCGAAAACCATGTATTCGTGCTTAATACAACGAAACAAGCTCTTTTAGACCGAAACGAGCTATATCACAACACATCGGATTTACAAGTGTTCCGCTGATACGCGTCAAAACTTTTTCTATTATAACTGCGCGAAAAGCATGTATTCGTGCTTAATACAACGAAACAATCTGTTTTAGACCGAAACGAGCTATATCACAACACATCGGTTTTACAAGTGTTCCTCTGATACGCGTCAAAACTTTTTCTCTTATAACTGCGCGAAAAGCATGTATTCGTGCTTAATACAACGAAACAAGCTGTTTTAGACCGAAACGATCTAAATCACAGCACATCGGTATTACAAGTGTTCCTCTGATACGCGTCAAAAGGTTTTCTCCTATAACTGCGCGAAAAGCATGTATTCGTGCTTAATACAACGAAACAAGCTGTTTTAGACCGAAACGAGCTATATCACAACACATCGGTTTTACAAGTGTTCCTCTGATACGCGTCAAAACTTTTTCACTTATAACTGCTGAAAAGCATGTATTCGTGCTTAATACAACGAAACAAGCTGTTTTAGACCGAAACGAGCTAAATCACAACACATCGGTTTTACAAGTGTTCCTCTGATACGCGTCAAAACTATTTCTCTTATAACTGCGAAACAAGCTGTTTTAGACCGAAACGAGCTATATCACAACACATCGGTTTTACAAGTGTTCCTCTGATACGCGTCAAAACGTTTTCACTTATAACTGCTGAAAAGCATGTATTCGTGCTTAATACAACGAAACAAGCTGTTTTAGACCGAAACGAGCTAAATCACAACACATCGGTTTTTCAAGTGTTCCTCTGATACGCGTCAAAACTATTTCTCTTATAACTGCGAAACAAGCTGTTTTAGACCGAAACGAGCTATATCACAACACATCGGTTTTACAAGTGTTCCTCTGATACGCGTCAAAACGTTTTCTCTTATAACTCCGCGAAAAGCATGTATTCTTGCTTGATACAACGAAACAAGCTGTTTTAGACCGAAACGAGCTAAATCACCACACATCGGTTTTACAAGTGTTCCTCTGATACGCGTCAAAACATCTTCTCTTATAACTGCGCGAAAAGCTTGTATTCGTGCTTAATACAACGAAACAAGCTGTTTTAGACCGAAACGAGCTAAATCACAGCACATCGGTATTACAAGTGTTCCTCTGATACGCGACAAAACTTGTTCTCTTATAACTGCGCGAAAAGCCTGTATTCGTGCTTAATACAACGAAACAAGCTGTTTTAGGCCAAGATGAGCTAAATCTGAACACATCGGTTTTACAAGTGTCCCTGTGACACGCGTCAAAACTTTTTCTCTTATAACTGCGCGAAAAGCATGTATTCTTGCTTAATACAACGATACAAGCTGTTTTAGACCGAAACGAGCTAAATCACAACACATCGGTTTTACAAGTGTTCCTCTGATACGCGTCAAAACTTTTTCTGTTATAACTGCGCGAAAAGCTTGTATTCGCGCCTAATACAACGAAACAAGCTGTTTTAGACCGAAACGAGCTTAATCACAACACATCGGCTTTACAAGTGTTCCTCTGATACGCGTCAAAACATTTTCTCTTATAACTGCGCGAAAAGCATGTATTCATGCTTAATACAACGAAACAAGCTGTTTTAGACCGAATCGAGCTAAATCACAACACATCGGTTTTACAAGTGTTCCTCTGATACGCGTCAAAACTTTTTCTCTTATAACTGCGCGAAAAGCATGTATTCTTGCTTAATACAACGAAACAAGCTGTCTTAAACCGAAATGAGCTATATCACAACACATCGGTTTTACGTGTTCCTCTGATACGCGTCAAAACTTTTTCTCTTATAACTGCGCGAAAAGCATGTATTCGTGCTTAATACAATGAAACAAGCTGTTTTAGACCGAAACGAGCTATATCACAACACATCGGCTTTACAAGTGTTCCTCTGATACGCGTCAAAACATTTTCTCTTATAACTGCGCGAAAAGCATGTATTCATGCTTAATACAACGAAACAAGCTGTCTTAGACCGAAATGAGCTTAATCACAACACATCAGATTTACGTGTTCCTCTGATACGCGTCAAAACTTTTTCTCTTATAACTGCGCGAAAAGCATGTATTCGTGCTTAATACAACGAAACAAGCTGTTTTAGACCGAAACGAGCTATATCACAACACATCGGCTTTACAAGTGTTCCTCTGATACGCGTCAAAACATTTTCTCTTATAACTGCGCGAAAAGCATGTATTCATGCTTAATACAACGAAACAAGCTGTTTTAGACCGAAACGAGCTAAATCACAACACATCGGTTTTACAAGTGTTCCTCTGATACGCGTCAAAACTTTTTCTCTTATAACTGCGCGAAAAGCATGTATTCTTGCTTAATACAACGAAACAAGCTCTCTTAGACCGAAATGAGCTATATCACAACACATCGGTTTTACTTGTTCCTCTGATACGCGTCAAAACGTTTTCTGTTATAACTCCGCGAAAAGCATGTATTCTTGCTTGATACAACGAAACAAGCTGTTTTAGACCGAAACGAGCTAAATCACCACACATCGGTTTTACAAGTGTTCCTCTGATACGCGTCAAAACTTTTTCTCTTATAACTGCGCGAAAAGCATGCATTCTTGCTTAATACAACGAAACAAGCTGTTTTAGACCGAAACGAGCTATATCACAACACATCGGTTTTACAAGTGTTCCTCTGATACGCGTCAAAACGTTTTCTCTTATAACTGCGCGAAAAGCATGTATTCGTGCTTAATACAACGAAACAAGCTGTTTTAGACCGAAACGAGCTAAATCACAACACATCGGTTTTACAAGTGTTCCTCTGATACGCGTCAAAACTTTTTCTCTTATAACTGCGCGAAAAGCTTGTATTCGTGCCTAATACAACGAAACAAGCTGTTTTAGACCGAAACGAGCTTAATCACAACACATCGGCTTTACAAGTGTTCCTCTGATACGCGTCAAAACGTTATCTCTTGTAACTGCGCGAAAAGCATGTATTCATGCTTAATACAACGAAACAAGCTGTTTTAGACCGAAACGAGCTAAATCACAACACATCGGTTTTACAAGTGTTCCTCTGATACGCGTCAAAACTTTTTCTCTTATAACTGCGCGAAAAGCATGTATTCTTGCTTAATACAACGAAACAAGCTGTCTTAGACCGAAATGAGCTATATCACAACACATCGGTTTTACGTGTTCCTCTGATACGCGTCAAAACTGTTTCTCTTATAACTGCGCGAAAAGCATGTATTCGTGCTTTATACAACGAAACAAGCTGTTTTAGACCGAAACGAGCTATATCACAACACATCGGCTTTACAAGTGTTCCTCTGATACGCGTCAAAACATTTTCTCTTATAACTGCGCGAAAAGCATGTATTCATGCTTAATACAACGAAACAAGCTGTCTTAGAACGAAATGAGCTTAATCACAACACATCAGTTTTACGTGTTCCTCTGATACGCGTCAAAACTTTTTCTCTTATAACTGCGCGAAAAGCATGTATTCGTGCTTAATACAACGAAACAAGCTGTTTTAGACCGAAACGAGCTATATCACAACACATCGGCTTTACAAGTGTTCCTCTGATACGCGTCAAAACATTTTCTCTTATAACTGCGCGAAAAGCATGTATTCATGCTTAATACAACGAAACAAGCTATTTTAGACCGAAACGAGCTAAATCACAACACATCGGTTTTACAAGTGTTCCTCTGATACGCGTCAAAACTTTTTCTCTTATAACTGCGAAACAAGCTGTTTTAGACCGAAACGAGCTATATCACAACACATCGGTTTTACAAGTGTTCCTCTGATACGCGTCAAAGCGTTTTCTCTTATAACTCCGCGAAAAGCATGTATTCTTGCTTGATACAACGAAACAAGCTGTTTTAGACCGAAACGAGCTAAATCACCACACATCGGTTTTACAAGTGTTCCTCTGATACGCGTCAAAACGTTTTCTCTTATAACTGCGCGAAAAGCTTGTATTCGTGCTTAATACAACGAAACAAGCTGTTTTAGACCGAAACGATCTAAATCACAGCACATCGGTATTACAAGTGTTCCTCTGATACGCGTCAAAAGGTTTTCTCCTATAACTGCGCGAAAAGCATGTATTCGTGCTTAATACAACGAAACAAGCTGTTTTAGACCGAAACGAGCTATATCACAACACATCGGTTTTACAAGTGTTCCTCTGATACGCGTCAAAACTTTTTCACTTATAACTGCTGAAAAGCATGTATTCGTGCTTAATACAACGAAACAAGCTGTTTTAGACCGAAACGAGCTAAATCACAACACATCGGTTTTACAAGTGTTCCTCTGATACGCGTCAAAACTATTTCTCTTATAACTGCGAAACAAGCTGTTTTAGACCGAAACGAGCTATATCACAACACATCGGTTTTACAAGTGTTCCTCTGATACGCGTCAAAACGTTTTCACTTATAACTGCTGAAAAGCATGTATTCGTGCTTAATACAACGAAACAAGCTGTTTTAGACCGAAACGAGCTAAATCACAACACATCGGTTTTTCAAGTGTTCCTCTGATACGCGTCAAAACTATTTCTCTTATAACTGCGAAACAAGCTGTTTTAGACCGAAACGAGCTATATCACAACACATCGGTTTTACAAGTGTTCCTCTGATACGCGTCAAAACGTTTTCTCTTATAACTCCGCGAAAAGCATGTATTCTTGCTTGATACAACGAAACAAGCTGTTTTAGACCGAAACGAGCTAAATCACCACACATCGGTTTTACAAGTGTTCCTCTGATACGCGTCAAAACATCTTCTCTTATAACTGCGCGAAAAGCTTGTATTCGTGCTTAATACAACGAAACAAGCTGTTTTAGACCGAAACGAGCTAAATCACAGCACATCGGTATTACAAGTGTTCCTCTGATACGCGACAAAACTTGTTCTCTTATAACTGCGCGAAAAGCCTGTATTCGTGCTTAATACAACGAAACAAGCTGTTTTAGGCCAAGATGAGCTAAATCTGAACACATCGGTTTTACAAGTGTCCCTGTGACACGCGTCAAAACTTTTTCTCTTATAACTGCGCGAAAAGCATGTATTCTTGCTTAATACAACGATACAAGCTGTTTTAGACCGAAACGAGCTAAATCACAACACATCGGTTTTACAAGTGTTCCTCTGATACGCGTCAAAACTTTTTCTGTTATAACTGCGCGAAAAGCTTGTATTCGCGCCTAATACAACGAAACAAGCTGTTTTAGACCGAAACGAGCTTAATCACAACACATCGGCTTTACAAGTGTTCCTCTGATACGCGTCAAAACATTTTCTCTTATAACTGCGCGAAAAGCATGTATTCATGCTTAATACAACGAAACAAGCTGTTTTAGACCGAATCGAGCTAAATCACAACACATCGGTTTTACAAGTGTTCCTCTGATACGCGTCAAAACTTTTTCTCTTATAACTGCGCGAAAAGCATGTATTCTTGCTTAATACAACGAAACAAGCTGTCTTAAACCGAAATGAGCTATATCACAACACATCGGTTTTACGTGTTCCTCTGATACGCGTCAAAACTTTTTCTCTTATAACTGCGCGAAAAGCATGTATTCGTGCTTAATACAATGAAACAAGCTGTTTTAGACCGAAACGAGCTATATCACAACACATCGGCTTTACAAGTGTTCCTCTGATACGCGTCAAAACATTTTCTCTTATAACTGCGCGAAAAGCATGTATTCATGCTTAATACAACGAAACAAGCTGTCTTAGACCGAAATGAGCTTAATCACAACACATCAGATTTACGTGTTCCTCTGATACGCGTCAAAACTTTTTCTCTTATAACTGCGCGAAAAGCATGTATTCGTGCTTAATACAACGAAACAAGCTGTTTTAGACCGAAACGAGCTATATCACAACACATCGGCTTTACAAGTGTTCCTCTGATACGCGTCAAAACATTTTCTCTTATAACTGCGCGAAAAGCATGTATTCATGCTTAATACAACGAAACAAGCTGTTTTAGACCGAAACGAGCTAAATCACAACACATCGGTTTTACAAGTGTTCCTCTGATACGCGTCAAAACTTTTTCTCTTATAACTGCGCGAAAAGCATGTATTCTTGCTTAATACAACGAAACAAGCTCTCTTAGACCGAAATGAGCTATATCACAACACATCGGTTTTACTTGTTCCTCTGATACGCGTCAAAACGTTTTCTGTTATAACTCCGCGAAAAGCATGTATTCTTGCTTGATACAACGAAACAAGCTGTTTTAGACCGAAACGAGCTAAATCACCACACATCGGTTTTACAAGTGTTCCTCTGATACGCGTCAAAACTTTTTCTCTTATAACTGCGCGAAAAGCATGCATTCTTGCTTAATACAACGAAACAAGCTGTTTTAGACCGAAACGAGCTATATCACAACACATCGGTTTTACAAGTGTTCCTCTGATACGCGTCAAAACGTTTTCTCTTATAACTGCGCGAAAAGCATGTATTCGTGCTTAATACAACGAAACAAGCTGTTTTAGACCGAAACGAGCTAAATCACAACACATCGGTTTTACAAGTGTTCCTCTGATACGCGTCAAAACTTTTTCTCTTATAACTGCGCGAAAAGCTTGTATTCGTGCCTAATACAACGAAACAAGCTGTTTTAGACCGAAACGAGCTTAATCACAACACATCGGCTTTACAAGTGTTCCTCTGATACGCGTCAAAACGTTATCTCTTGTAACTGCGCGAAAAGCATGTATTCATGCTTAATACAACGAAACAAGCTGTTTTAGACCGAAACGAGCTAAATCACAACACATCGGTTTTACAAGTGTTCCTCTGATACGCGTCAAAACTTTTTCTCTTATAACTGCGCGAAAAGCATGTATTCTTGCTTAATACAACGAAACAAGCTGTCTTAGACCGAAATGAGCTATATCACAACACATCGGTTTTACGTGTTCCTCTGATACGCGTCAAAACTGTTTCTCTTATAACTGCGCGAAAAGCATGTATTCGTGCTTTATACAACGAAACAAGCTGTTTTAGACCGAAACGAGCTATATCACAACACATCGGCTTTACAAGTGTTCCTCTGATACGCGTCAAAACATTTTCTCTTATAACTGCGCGAAAAGCATGTATTCATGCTTAATACAACGAAACAAGCTGTCTTAGAACGAAATGAGCTTAATCACAACACATCAGTTTTACGTGTTCCTCTGATACGCGTCAAAACTTTTTCTCTTATAACTGCGCGAAAAGCATGTATTCGTGCTTAATACAACGAAACAAGCTGTTTTAGACCGAAACGAGCTATATCACAACACATCGGCTTTACAAGTGTTCCTCTGATACGCGTCAAAACATTTTCTCTTATAACTGCGCGAAAAGCATGTATTCATGCTTAATACAACGAAACAAGCTATTTTAGACCGAAACGAGCTAAATCACAACACATCGGTTTTACAAGTGTTCCTCTGATACGCGTCAAAACTTTTTCTCTTATAACTGCGAAACAAGCTGTTTTAGACCGAAACGAGCTATATCACAACACATCGGTTTTACAAGTGTTCCTCTGATACGCGTCAAAGCGTTTTCTCTTATAACTCCGCGAAAAGCATGTATTCTTGCTTGATACAACGAAACAAGCTGTTTTAGACCGAAACGAGCTAAATCACCACACATCGGTTTTACAAGTGTTCCTCTGATACGCGTCAAAACGTTTTCTCTTATAACTGCGCGAAAAGCTTGTATTCGTGCTTAATACAAAGAAACAAGCTGTTTTAGACCGAAACGAGCTAAATCACAGCACATCGGTATTACAAGTGTTCCTCTGATACGCGTCAAAACTTTTTCTCTTATAACTGCGCGAAAACCATGTATTCGTGCTTAATACAACGAAACAAGCTCTTTTAGACCGAGACGAGCTATATCACAACACATCGGATTTACATGTGTTCCGCTGATACGCGTCAAAACTTTTTCTATTATAACTGCGCGAAAAGCATGTATTCGTGCTTAATACAACGAAACAAGCTGTTTTAGACCGAAACGAGCTAAATCACAACACATCGGTTTTACAAGTTTTCCTCTGATACGCGTCAAAACTTTTTCTCTTATAACTGCGCAAAAAGCATGTATTCGTGCTTAATACAACGAAACAAGCTGTTTTAGACCGAAACGAGCTAAATCACAGCACATCGGTATTACAAGTGTTCCTCTGATACGCGTCAAAACGTTTTCTCTTATAACTGCGCGAAAAGCATGTATTCGTGCTTAATACAACGAAACAAGCTGTTTTAGACCGAAACGAGCTATATCACAACACATCGGTTTTACAAGTGTTCCTCTGATACGCGTCAAAACTTTTTCACTTTTAACTGCGCGAAAAGCATGTATTCGTGCTTAATACAACGAAACAAGCTGTTTTAGACCGAAACGAGCTAAATCACAACACATCGGTTTTACAAGTGTTCCTCTGATACGCGACAAAAGGTTTTCTCTTATAACTGCGCGAAAAGCATGTATTCGTGCTTAATACAACGAAACAAGCTGTTTTAGACCGAAACGAGCTATATCACAACACATCGGTTTTACAAGTGTTCCTCTGATACGCGTCAAAACTTTTTCACTTATAACTGCTGAAAAGCATGTATTCGTGCTTAATACAACGAAACAAGCTGTTTTAGACCGAAACGAGCTAAATCACAACACATCGGTTTTACAAGTGTTCCTCTGATACGCGTCAAAACTATTTCTCTTATAACTGCGAAACAAGCTGTTTTAGACCGAAACGAGCTATATCACAACACATCGGTTTTACAAGTGTTCCTCTGATACGCGTCAAAACGTTTTCTCTTATAACTGCGCGAAAAGCATGTATTCGTGCTTAATACAACGAAACAAGCTGTTTTAGACCGAAACGAGCTATATCACAACACATCGGTTTTACAAGTGTTCCTCTGATACGCGTCAAAACTTTTTCACTTATAACTGCTGAAAAGCATGTATTCGTGCTTAATACAACGAAACAAGCTGTTTTAGACCGAAACGAGCTAAATCACAACACATCGGTTTTTCAAGTGTTCCTCTGATACGCGTCAAAACTATTTCTCTTATAACTGCGAAACAAGCTGTTTTAGACCGAAACGAGCTATATCACAACACATCGGTTTTACAAGTGTTCCTCTGATACGCGTCAAAACGTTTTCTCTTATAACTCCGCGAAAAGCATGTATTCTTGCTTGATACAACGAAACAAGCTGTTTTAGACCGAAACGAGCTAAATCACCACACATCGGTTTTACAAGTGTTCCTCTGATACGCGTCAAAACATCTTCTCTTATAACTGCGCGAAAAGCTTGTATTCGTGCTTAATACAACGAAACAAGCTGTTTTAGACCGAAACGAGCTAAATCACAGCACATCGGTATTACAAGTGTTCCTCTGATACGCGACAAAACTTGTTCTCTTATAACTGCGCGAAAAGCCTGTATTCGTGCTTAATACAACGAAACAAGCTGTTTTAGGCCAAGATGAGCTAAATCTGAACACATCGGTTTTACAAGTGTCCCTGTGACACGCGTCAAAACTTTTTCTCTTATAACTGCGCGAAAAGCATGTATTCTTGCTTAATACAACGATACAAGCTGTTTTAGACCGAAACGAGCTAAATCACAACACATCGGTTTTACAAGTGTTCCTCTGATACGCGTCAAAACTTTTTCTGTTATAACTGCGCGAAAAGCTTGTATTCGCGCCTAATACAACGAAACAAGCTGTTTTAGACCGAAACGAGCTTAATCACAACACATCGGCTTTACAAGTGTTCCTCTGATACGCGTCAAAACATTTTCTCTTATAACTGCGCGAAAAGCATGTATTCATGCTTAATACAACGAAACAAGCTGTTTTAGACCGAATCGAGCTAAATCACAACACATCGGTTTTACAAGTGTTCCTCTGATACGCGTCAAAACTTTTTCTCTTATAACTGCGCGAAAAGCATGTATTCTTGCTTAATACAACGAAACAAGCTGTCTTAAACCGAAATGAGCTATATCACAACACATCGGTTTTACGTGTTCCTCTGATACGCGTCAAAACTTTTTCTCTTATAACTGCGCGAAAAGCATGTATTCGTGCTTAATACAATGAAACAAGCTGTTTTAGACCGAAACGAGCTATATCACAACACATCGGCTTTACAAGTGTTCCTCTGATACGCGTCAAAACATTTTCTCTTATAACTGCGCGAAAAGCATGTATTCATGCTTAATACAACGAAACAAGCTGTCTTAGACCGAAATGAGCTTAATCACAACACATCAGATTTACGTGTTCCTCTGATACGCGTCAAAACTTTTTCTCTTATAACTGCGCGAAAAGCATGTATTCGTGCTTAATACAACGAAACAAACTGTTTTAGACCGAAACGAGCTATATCACAACACATCGGCTTTACAAGTGTTCCTCTGATACGCGTCAAAACATTTTCTCTTATAACTGCGCGAAAAGCATGTATTCATGCTTAATACAACGAAACAAGCTGTTTTAGACCGAAACGAGCTAAATCACAACACATCGGTTTTACAAGTGTTCCTCTGATACGCGTCAAAACTTTTTCTCTTATAACTGCGCGAAAAGCATGTATTCTTGCTTAATACAACGAAACAAGCTCTCTTAGACCGAAATGAGCTATATCACAACACATCGGTTTTACTTGTTCCTCTGATACGCGTCAAAACGTTTTCTGTTATAACTCCGCGAAAAGCATGTATTCTTGCTTGATACAACGAAACAAGCTGTTTTAGACCGAAACGAGCTAAATCACCACACATCGGTTTTACAAGTGTTCCTCTGATACGCGTCAAAACTTTTTCTCTTATAACTGCGCGAAAAGCATGCATTCTTGCTTAATACAACGAAACAAGCTGTTTTAGACCGAAACGAGCTATATCACAACACATCGGTTTTACAAGTGTTCCTCTGATACGCGTCAAAACGTTTTCTCTTATAACTGCGCGAAAAGCATGTATTCGTGCTTAATACAACGAAACAAGCTGTTTTAGACCGAAACGAGCTAAATCACAACACATCGGTTTTACAAGTGTTCCTCTGATACGCGTCAAAACTTTTTCTCTTATAACTGCGCGAAAAGCTTGTATTCGTGCCTAATACAACGAAACAAGCTGTTTTAGACCGAAACGAGCTTAATCACAACACATCGGCTTTACAAGTGTTCCTCTGATACGCGTCAAAACGTTTTCTCTTATAACTGCGCGAAAAGCATGTATTCATGCTTAATACAACGAAACAAGCTGTTTTAGACCGAAACGAGCTAAATCACAACACATCGGTTTTACAAGTGTTCCTCTGATACGCGTCAAAACTTTTTCTCTTATAACTGCGCGAAAAGCATGTATTCTTGCTTAATACAACGAAACAAGCTGTCTTAGACCGAAATGAGCTATATCACAACACATCGGTTTTACGTGTTCCTCTGATACGCGTCAAAACTGTTTCTCTTATAACTGCGCGAAAAGCATGTATTCGTGCTTTATACAACGAAACAAGCTGTTTTAGACCTAAACGAGCTAAATCACAACACATCGGTTTTACAAGTGTTCCTCTGATACGCGTCAAAACTTTTTCTCTTATAACTGCGAAACAAGCTGTTTTAGACCGAAACGAGCTATATCACAACACATCGGTTTTACAAGTGTTCCTCTGATACGCGTCAAAGCGTTTTCTCTTATAACTCCGCGAAAAGCATGTATTCTTGCTTGATACAACGAAACAAGCTGTTTTAGACCGAAACGAGCTAAATCACCACACATCGGTTTTACAAGTGTTCCTCTGATACGCGTCAAAACGTTTTCTCTTATAACTGCGCGAAAAGCTTGTATTCGTGCTTAATACAAAGAAACAAGCTGTTTTAGACCGAAACGAGCTAAATCACAGCACATCGGTATTACAAGTGTTCCTCTGATACGCGTCAAAACGTTTTCTCTTATAACTGCGCGAAAAGCATGTATTCGTGCTTAATACAACGAAACAAGCTGTTTTAGACCGAAACGAGCTTAATCACAACACATCGGCTTTACAAGTGTTCCTCTGATACGCGTCAAAACGTTTTCTCTTATAACTGCGCGAAAAGCATGTATTCATGCTTAATACAACGAAACAAGCTGTTTTAGACCGAAACGAGCTAAATCACAACACATCGGTTTTACAAGTGTTCCTCTGATACGCGTCAAAACATTTTCTCTTATAACTGCGCGAAAAGCATGTATTCTTGCTTAATACAACGAAACAAGCTGTTTTAGACCGAAACGAGCTATATCACAACACATCGGTTTTACAAGTGTTCCTCTGATACGCGTCAAAACTTTTTCTCTTATAACTGCGCGAAAAGCATGTATTCGTGCTTAATACAACGAAACAAGCTGTTTTAGACCGAAACGAGCTAAATCACAACACATCAGTTTTACGTGTTCCTTTGATACGCGTCAAAACTTTTTCTCTTATAACTGCGCGAAAAGCATGTATTCGTGCTTAATACAACGAAACAAGTTGTTTTAGACCGAAACGAGCTAAATCACAACACATCGGTTTTAAAAGTGTTCCTCTGATACGCGTCAAAACTTTTTCTCTTATAACTGCGTGAAAAGCATGTATTCTTGCTTAATACAACGAAACAAGCTGTTTTAGACCGAAACGAGCTATATCACAACACATCGGTTTTAAAAGTGTTCTTCTGATACGCGTCAAAACATGTTCTCTTATAACTGCGCGAAAAGCATGTATTCGTGCTTAATACAACGAAACAAGCTGTTTTAGACCGAAACGAGCTAAATCACAACACATCGGTTTTACAAGTGTTCCTCTGATACGCGTCAAAACTTTTTCTCTTATAACTGCGAAACAAGCTGTTTTAGACCGAAACGAGCTATATCACAACACATCGGTTTTACAAGTGTTCCTCTGATACGCGTCAAAACGTTTTCTCTTATAACTCCGCGAAAAGCATGTATTCTTGCTTGATACAACGAAACTAGCTGTTTTAGACCGAAACGAGCTAAATCACCACACATCGGTTTTACAAGTGTTCCTCTGATACGCGTCAAAACGTTTTCTCTTATAACTGCGCGAAAAGCATGTATTCGTGCTTAATACAACGAAACAAGCTGTTTTAGACCGAAACGAGCTATATCACAACACATCGGCTTTACAAGTGTTCCTCTGATACGCGTCAAGACATTTTCTCTTATAACTGCGCGAAAAGCATGTATTCATGCTTAATACAACGAAACAAGCTATTTTAGACCGAAACGAGCTAAATCACAACACATCGGTTTTACAAGTGTTCCTCTGATACGCGTCAAAACTTTTTCTCTTATAACTGCGAAACAAGCTGTTTTAGACCGAAACGAGCTATATCACAACACATCGGTTTTACAAGTGTTCCTCTGATACGCGTCAAAGCGTTTTCTCTTATAACTCCGCGAAAAGCATGTATTCTTGCTTGATACAACGAAACAAGCTGTTTTAGACCGAAACGAGCTAAATCACCACACATCGGTTTTACAAGTGTTCCTCTGATACGCGTCAAAACGTTTTCTCTTATAACTGCGCGAAAAGCTTGTATTCGTGCTTAATACAAAGAAACAAGCTGTTTTAGACCGAAACGAGCTAAATCACAGCACATCGGTATTACAAGTGTTCCTCTGATACGCGTCAAAACTTTTTCTCTTATAACTGCGCGAAAACCATGTATTCGTGCTTAATACAACGAAACAAGCTCTTTTAGACCGAGACGAGCTATATCACAACACATCGGATTTACATGTGTTCCGCTGATACGCGTCAAAACTTTTTCTATTATAACTGCGCGAAAAGCATGTATTCGTGCTTAATACAACGAAACAAGCTGTTTTAGACCGAAACGAGCTAAATCACAACACATCGGTTTTACAAGTTTTCCTCTGATACGCGTCAAAACTTTTTCTCTTATAACTGCGCAAAAAGCATGTATTCGTGCTTAATACAACGAAACAAGCTGTTTTAGACCGAAACGAGCTAAATCACAGCACATCGGTATTACAAGTGTTCCTCTGATACGCGTCAAAACGTTTTCTCTTATAACTGCGCGAAAAGCATGTATTCGTGCTTAATACAACGAAACAAGCTGTTTTAGACCGAAACGAGCTATATCACAACACATCGGTTTTACAAGTGTTCCTCTGATACGCGTCAAAACTTTTTCACTTTTAACTGCGCGAAAAGCATGTATTCGTGCTTAATACAACGAAACAAGCTGTTTTAGACCGAAACGAGCTAAATCACAACACATCGGTTTTACAAGTGTTCCTCTGATACGCGACAAAACTTGTTCTCTTATGACTGCGCGAAAAGCCTGTATTCGTGCTTAATAAACGAAAAAAGCTGTTTTAGGCCAAGATGAGCTAAATCTGAACACATCGGTTTTACAAGTGTCCCTGTGACACGCGTCAAAACTTTTTCTCTTATAACCGCGCGAAAAGCATGTATTCTTGCTTAATACAACGAAACAAGCTGTTTTAGACCGAAACGAGCTTAATCACAACACATCGGCTTTACAAGTGTTCCTCTGATACGCGTCAAAACGTTTTCTCTTATAACTGCGCGAAAAGCATGTATTCATGCTTAATACAACGAAACAAGCTGTTTTAGACCGAAACGAGCTAAATCACAACACATCGGTTTTACAAGTGTTCCTCTGATACGCGTCAAAACATTTTCTCTTATAACTGCGCGAAAAGCATGTATTCTTGCTTAATACAACGAAACAAGCTGTTTTAGACCGAAACGAGCTATATCACAACACATCGGTTTTACAAGTGTTCCTCTGATACGCGTCAAAACTTTTTCTCTTATAACTGCGCGAAAAGCATGTATTCGTGCTTAATACAACGAAACAAGCTGTTTTAGACCGAAACGAGCTAAATCACAACACATCGGTTTTACGTGTTCCTCTGATACGCGTCAAAACTTTTTCTCTTCTAACTGCGCGAAAAGCATGTATTCGTGCTTAATACAACGAAACAAGCCGTTTTAGAGCGAAAAGAGCTAAATTACAACACATCGGTTTTACAAGTGTTCCTCTGATACGCGTCAAAACTTTTTCTCTTATAACTGCGCGAAAAGCCTGTATTCGTGCTTAATAGAACGAAACAAGCTGTTTTAGACCGAGATGAGCTAAATCTGAACCCATCGGTTTTACAAGTGTCCCTGTGACACGCGTCAAAACTTTTTCTCTTATAACTGCGCGAAAAACATGTATTCTTGCTTAATACAACGAAACAAGCTGTTTTAGACCGAAACGAGCTTAATCACAACACATCAGTTTTACGTGTTCCTTTGATACGCGTCAAAACTTTTTCTCTTATAACTGCGCGAAAAGCATGTATTCGTGCTTAATACAACGAAACAAGTTGTTTTAGACCGAAACGAGCTAAATCACAACACATCGGTTTTACAAGTGTTCCTCTGATACGCGTCAAAACTTTTTCTCTTATAACTGCGTGAAAAGCATGTATTCTTGCTTAATACAACGAAACAAGCTGTTTTAGACCGAAACGAGCTATATCACAACACATCGGTTTTAAAAGTGTTCTTCTGATACGCGTCAAAACATGTTCTCTTATAACTGCGCGAAAAGCATGTATTCGTGCTTAATACAACGAAACAAGCTGTTTTAGACCGAAACGAGCTAAATCACAACACATCGGTTTTACAAGTGTTCCTCTGATACGCGTCAAAACTTTTTCTCTTATAACTGCGAAACAAGCTGTTTTAGACCGAAACGAGCTATATCACAACACATCGGTTTTACAAGTGTTCCTCTGATACGCGTCAAAACGTTTTCTCTTATAACTCCGCGAAAAGCATGTATTCTTGCTTGATACAACGAAACAAGCTGTTTTAGACCGAAACGAGCTAAATCACCACACATCGGTTTTACAAGTGTTCCTCTGATACGCGTCAAAACGTTTTCTCTTATAACTGCGCGAAAAGCTTGTATTCGTGCTTAATACAACGAAACAAGCTGTTTTAGACCGAAACGAGCTAAATCACAGCACATCGGTATTACAAGTGTTCCTCTGATACGCGTCAAAACTTTTTCTCTTATAACTGCGCGAAAGCCATGTATTCGTGCTTAATACAACGAAACAAGCTCTTTTAGACCGAAACGAGCTATATCACAACACATCGGATTTACAAGTGTTCCGCTGATACGCGTCAAAACTTTTTCTATTATAACTGCGCGAAATGCATGTATTCGTGCTTAATACAACGAAACAAGCTGTTTTAGACCGAAACGAGCTAAATCACAACACATCGGTTTTACAAGTGTTCCTCTGATACGCGACAAAACTTGTTCTCTTATAACTGCGCGAAAAGCCTGTGTTCGTGCTTAATACAACGAAACAAGCTGTTTTAGGCCAAGATGAGCTAAATCTGAACACATCGGTTTTACAAGTGTCCCTGTGACACGCGTCAAAACTTTTTCTCTTGTAACTGCGCGAAAAGCATTTATTCTTGCTTAATAGAACGAAACAAGCTGTTTTAGACCGAAACGAGCTAAATCACAACACATCGGTTTTACAAGTGTTCCTCTGATACGCGTCAAAACTTTTTCTCTTATAACTGCGCGAAAAGCTTGTATTCGTGCCTAATACAACGAAACAAGCTGTTTTAGACCGAAACGAGCTTAATCACAACACATCGGCTTTACAAGTGTTCCTCTGATACGCGTCAAAACATTTTCTCTTATAACTGCGCGAAAAGCATGTATTCATGCTTAATACAACGAAACAAGCTGTTTTAGACCGAAACGAGCTAAATCACAACACATCGGTTTTACAAGTGTTCCTCTTATACGCGTCAAAACTTTTTCTCTTATAACTGCGCGAAAAGCATGTATTCTTGCTTAATACAACGAAACAAGCTGTCTTAGACCGAAATGAGCTATATCACAACACATCGGTTTTACGTGTTCCTCTGATACGCGTCAAAACTTTTTCTCTTATAACTGCGCGAAAAGCATGTATTCGTGCTTAATACAACGAAACAAGCTGTTTTAGACCGAAACGAGCTATATCACAACACATCGGCTTTACAAGTGTTCCTCTGATACGCGTCAAAACATTTTCTCTTATAACTGCGCGAAAAGCATGTATTCATGCTTAATACAACGAAACAAGCTGTCTTAGACCGAAATGAGCTTAATCACAACACATCAGTTTTACGTGTTCCTCTGATACGCGTCAAAACTTTTTCTCTTATAACTGCGCGAAAAGCATGTATTCGTGCTTAATACAACGAAACAAGCTGTTTTAGACCGAAACGAGCTATATCACAACACATCGGCTTTACAAGTGTTCCTCTGATACGCGTCAAAACATTTTCTCTTATAACTGCGCGAAAAGCATGTATTCATGCTTAATACAACGAAACAAGCTGTTTTAGACCGAAACGAGCTAAATCACAACACATCGGTTTTACAAGTGTTCCTCTGATACGCGTCAAAACTTTTTCTCTTATAACTGTGCGAAAAGCATGTATTCTTGCTTAATACAACGAAACAAGCTCTCTTAGACCGAAATGAGCTATATCACAACACATCGGTTTTACTTGTTCCTCTGATACGCGTCAAAACGTTTTCTGTTATAACTCCGCGAAAAGCATGTATTCTTGCTTGATACAACGAAACAAGCTGTTTTAGACCGAAACGAGCTAAATCACCACACATCGGTTTTACAAGTGTTCCTCTGATACGCGTCAAACCTTTTTCTCTTATAACTGCGCGAAAAGCATGTATTCTTGCTTAATACAACGAAACAAGCTGTTTTAGACCGAAACGAGCTATATCACAACACATCGGTTTTACAAGTGTTCCTCTGATACGCGTCAAAACGTTTTCTCTTATAACTGGGCGAAAAGCATGTATTCGTGCTTAATACAACGAAACAAGCTGTTTTAGACCGAAACGAGCTTAATCACAACACATCGGCTTTACAAGTGTTCCTCTGATACGCGTCAAAACGTTTTCTCTTATAACTGCGCGAAAAGCATGTATTCATGCTTAATACAACGAAACAAGCTGTTTTAGACCGAAACGAGCTAAATCACAACACATCGGTTTTACAAGTGTTCCTCTGATACGCGTCAAAACTTTTTCTCTTATAACTGCGCGAAAAGCATGTATTCTTGCTTAATACAACGAAACAAGCTGTCTTAGACCGAAATGAGCTATATCACAACACATCGGTTTTACGTGTTCCTCTGATACGCGTAAAACTGTTTCTCTTATAACTGCGCGAAAAGCATGTATTCGTGCTTTATACAACGAAACAAGCTGTTTTAGACCGAAACGAGCTATATCACAACACATTGGCTTTACAAGTGTTCCTCTGATACGCGTCAAAACATTTTCTCTTATAACTGCGCGAAAAGCATGTATTCATGCTTAATACAACGAAACAAGCTGTCTTAGAACGAAATGAGCTTAATCACAACACATCAGTTTTACGTGTTCCTCTGATACGCGTCAAAACTTTTTCTCTTATAACTGCGCGAAAAGCATGTATTCGTGCTTAATACAACGAAACAAGCTGTTTTAGACCGAAACGAGCTATATCACAACACATCGGCTTTACAAGTGTTCCTCTGATACGCGTCAAAACATTTTCTCTTATAACTGCGCGAAAAGCATGTATTCATGCTTAATACAACGAAACAAGCTGTTTTAGACCGAAACGAGCTAAATCACAACACATCGGTTTTACAAGTGTTCCTCTGATACGCGTCAAAACTTTTTCTCTTATAACTGCGAAACAAGCTGTTTTAGACCGAAACGAGCTATATCACAACACATCGGTTTTACAAGTGTTCCTCTGATACGCGTCAAAGCGTTTTCTCTTATAACTCCGCGAAAAGCATGTATTCTTGCTTGATACAACGAAACAAGCTGTTTTAGACCGAAACGAGCTAAATCACAGCACATCGGTATTACAAGTGTTCCTCTGATACGCGTCAAAACTTTTTCTCTTATAACTGCGCGAAAACCATGTATTCGTGCTTAATACAACGAAACAAGCTCTTTTAGACCGAGACGAGCTATATCACAACACATCGGATTTACATGTGTTCCGCTGATACGCGTCAAAACTTTTTCTATTATAACTGCGCGAAAAGCATGTATTCGTGCTTAATACAACGAAACAAGCTCTTTTAGACCGAAACGAGCTAAATCACAACACATCGGTTTTACAAGTTTTCCTCTGATACGCGTCAAAACTTTTTCTCTTATAACTGCGCAAAAAGCATGTATTCGTGCTTAATACAACGAAACAAGCTGTTTTAGACCGAAACGAGCTAAATCACAGCACATCGGTATTACAAGTGTTCCTCTGATACGCGTCAAAACGTTTTCTCTTATAACTGCGCGAAAAGCATGTATTCGTGCTTAATACAACGAAACAAGCTGTTTTAGGCCGAAACGAGCTATATCACAACACATCGGTTTTACAAGTGTTCCTCTGATACGCGTCAAAACTTTTTCACTTTTAACTGCGCGAAAAGCATGTATTCGTGCTTAATACAACGAAACAAGCTGTTTTAGACCGAAACGAGCTAAATCACAACACATCGGTTTTACAAGTGTTCCTCTGATACGCGACAAAACTTGTTCTCTTATAACTGCGCGAAAAGCCTGTATTCGTGCTTAATAAACGAAAAAAGCTGTTTTAGGCCAAGATGAGCTAAATCTGAACACATCGGTTTTACAAGTGTCCCTGTGACACGCGTCAAAACTTTTTCTCTTATAACCGCGCGAAAAGCATGTATTCTTGCTTAATACAACGAAACAAGCTGTTTTAGACCGAAACGAGCTAAATCACAACACATCGGTTTTACAAGTGTTCCTCTGATACGCGTCAAAACTTTTTCTCTTATAACTGCGCGAAAAGCTTGTATTCGTGCCTAATACAACGAAACAAGCTGTTTTAGACCCAAACGAGCTTAATCACAACACATCGGCTTTACAAGTGTTCCTCTGATACGCGTCAAAACGTTTTCTCTTATAACTGCGCGAAAAGCATGTATTCATGCTTAATACAACGAAACAAGCTGTTTTAGACCGAAACGAGCTAAATCACAACACATCGGTTTTACAAGTGTTCCTCTGATACGCGTCAAAACGTTTTCTCTTATAACTGCTCGAAAAGCATGTATTCTTGCTTAATACAACGAAACAAGCTGTCTTAGACCGAAATGAGCTATATCACAACACATCGGTTTTACGTGTTCCTCTGATACGGGTCAAAACTTTTTCTCTTATAACTGCGCGAAAAGCATGTATTCGTGCTTTATACAACGAAACAAGCTGTTTTAGACCGAAACGAGCTATATCACAACACATCGGCTTTACAAGTGTTCCTCTGATACGCGTCAAAACATTTTCTCTTATAACCGCGCGAAAAGCATGTATTCATGCTTAATACAACGAAACAAGCTGTCTTAGACCGAAATGAGCTTAATCACAACACATCAGTTTTACGTGTTCCTCTGATACGCGTCAAAACTTTTTCTCTTATAACTGCGCGAAAAGCATGTATTCGTGCTTAATACAACGAAACAAGCTGTTTTAGACCGAAACGAGCTATATCACAACACATCGGCTTTACAAGTGTTCCTCTGATACGCGTCAAAACATTTTCTCTTATAACTGCGCGAAAAGCATGTATTCATGCTTAATACAACGAAACAAGCTGTTTTAGACCGAAACGAGCTAAATCACAACACATCGGTTTTACAAGTGTTCCTCTGATACGCGTCAAAACTTTTTCTCTTATAACTGCGCGAAAAGCATGTATTCTTGCTTAATACAACGAAACAAGCTGTCTTAGACCGAAATGAGCTATATCACAACACATCGGTTTTACTTGTTCCTCTGATACGCGTCAAAACGTTTTCTGTTATAACTCCGCGAAAAGCATGTATTCTTGCTTGATACAACGAAAACAAGCTGTTTTAGACCGAAACGAGCTAAATCACCACACATCGGTTTTACAAGTGTTCCTCTGATACGCGTCAAAACATTTTCTCTTATAACTGCGCGAAAAGCATGTATTCTTGCTTAATACAACGAAACAAGCTGTTTTAGACCGAAACGAGCTATATCACAACACATCGGTTTTACAAGTGTTCCTCTGATACGCGTCAAAACTTTTTCTCTTATAACTGCGCGAAAAGCATGTATTCGTGCTTAATACAACGAAACAAGCTGTTTTAGACCGAAACGAGCTAAATCACAACACATCGGTTTTACGTGTTCCTCTGATACGCGTCAAAACTTTTTCTCTTCTAACTGCGCGAAAAGCATGTATTCGTGCTTAATACAACGAAACAAGCCGTTTTAGAGCGAAAAGAGCTAAATTACAACACATCGGTTTTACAAGTGTTCCTCTGATACGCGTCAAAACTTTTTCTCTTATAACTGCGCGAAAAGCCTGTATTCGTGCTTAATAGAACGAAACAAGCTGTTTTAGACCGAGATGAGCTAAATCTGAACCCATCGGTTTTACAAGTGTCCCTGTGACACGCGTCAAAACTTTTTCTCTTATAACTGCGCGAAAAACATGTATTCTTGCTTAATACAACGAAACAAGCTGTTTTAGACCGAAACGAGCTTAATCACAACACATCAGTTTTACGTGTTCCTTTGATACGCGTCAAAACTTTTTCTCTTATAACTGCGCGAAAAGCATGTATTCGTGCTTAATACAACGAAACAAGTTGTTTTAGACCGAAACGAGCTAAATCACAACACATCGGTTTTACAAGTGTTCCTCTGATACGCGTCAAAACTTTTTCTCTTATAACTGCGTGAAAAGCATGTATTCTTGCTTAATACAACGAAACAAGCTGTTTTAGACCGAAACGAGCTATATCACAACACATCGGTTTTACAAGTGTTCTTCTGATACGCGTCAAAACATGTTCTCTTATAACTGCGCGAAAAGCATGTATTCGTGCTTAATACAACGAAACAAGCTGTTTTAGACCGAAACGAGCTAAATCACAACACATCGGTTTTACAAGTGTTCCTCTGATACGCGTCAAAACTTTTTCTCTTATAACTGCGAAACAAGCTGTTTTAGACCGAAACGAGCTATATCACAACACATCGGTTTTACAAGTGTTCCTCTGATACGCGTCAAAACGTTTTCTCTTATAACTCCGCGAAAAGCATGTATTCTTGCTTGATACAACGAAACAAGCTGTTTTAGACCGAAACGAGCTAAATCACCACACATCGGTTTTACAAGTGTTCCTCTGATACGCGTCAAAACGTTTTCTCTTATAACTGCGCGAAAAGCTTGTATTCGTGCTTAATACAACGAAACAAGCTGTTTTAGACCGAAACGAGCTAAATCACAGCACATCGGTATTACAAGTGTTCCTCTGATACGCGTCAAAACTTTTTCTCTTATAACTGCGCGAAAACCATGTATTCGTGCTTAATACAACGAAACAAGCTCTTTTAGACCGAAACGAGCTATATCACAACACATCGGATTTACAAGTGTTCCGCTGATACGCGTCAAAACTTTTTCTATTATAACTGCGCGAAATGCACGTATTCGTGCTTAATACAACGAAACAAGCTGTTTTAGACCGAAACGAGCTAAATCACAACACATCAGTTTACAAGTTTTCCTCTGATACGCGTCAAAACTTTTTCTCTTATAACTGCGGGAAAAGCATGTATTCGTGCTTAATACAACGAAACAAGCTGTTTTAGACCGAAACGAGCTAAATCACAGCACATCGGTATTACAAGTGTTCCTCTGATACGCGTCAAAACGTTTTCTCTTATAACTGCGCGAAAAGCATGTATTCGTGCTTAATACAACGAAACAAGCTGTTTTAGACCGAAACGAGCTATATCACAACACATCGGTTTTACAAGTGTTCCTCTGATACGCGTCAAAACTTTTTCACTTTTAACTGCGCGAAAAGCATGTATTCGTGCTTAATACAACGAAACAAGCTGTTTTAGACCGAAACGAGCTAAATCACAACACATCGGTTTTACAAGTGTTCCTCTGATACGCGACAAAACTTGTTCTCTTATAACTGCGCGAAAAGCCTGTGTTCGTGCTTAATACAACGAAACAAGCTGTTTTAGGCCAAGATGAGCTAAATCTGAACACATCGGTTTTACAAGTGTCCCTGTGACACGCGTCAAAACTTTTTCTCTTGTAACTGCGCGAAAAGCATTTATTCTTGCTTAATAGAACGAAACAAGCTGTTTTAGACCGAAACGAGCTAAATCACAACACATCGGTTTTACAAGTGTTCCTCTGATACGCGTCACAACTTTTTCTCTTATAACTGCGCGAAAAGCTTGTATTCGTGCCTAATACAACGAAACAAGCTGTTTTAGACCGAAACGAGCTTAATCACAACACATCGGCTTTACAAGTGTTCCTCTGATACGCGTCAAAACATTTTCTCTTATAACTGCGCGAAAAGCATGTATTCATGCTTAATACAACGAAACAAGCTGTTTTAGACCGAAACGAGCTAAATCACAACACATCGGTTTTACAAGTGTTCCTCTTATACGCGTCAAAACTTTTTCTCTTATAACTGCGCGAAAAGCATGTATTCTTGCTTAATACAACGAAACAAGCTGTCTTAGACCGAAATGAGCTATATCACAACACAAAGGTTTTACGTGTTCCTCTGATACGCGTCAAAACTTTTTCTCTTATAACTGCGCGAAAAGCATGTATTCGTGCTTAATACAACGAAACAAGCTGTTTTAGACCGAAACGAGCTATATCACAACACATCGGCTTTACAAGTGTTCCTCTGATACGCGTCAAAACATTTTATCTTATAACTGCGCGAAAAGCATGTATTCATGCTTAATACAACGAAACAAGCTGTCTTAGACCGAAATGAGCTTAATCACAACACATCAGTTTTACGTGTTCCTCTGATACGCGTCAAAACTTTTTCTCTTATAACTGCGCGAAAAGCATGTATTCGTGCTTAATACAACGAAACAAGCTGTTTTAGACCGAAACGAGCTATATCACAACACATCGGCTTTACAAGTGTTCCTCTGATACGCGTCAAAACATTTTCTCTTATAACTCCGCGAAAAGCATGTATTCTTGCTTGATACAACGAAACAAGCTGTTTTAGACCGAAACGAGCTAAATCACCACACATCGGTTTTACAAGTGTTCCTCTGATACGCGTCAAAACATCTTCTCTTATAACTGCGCGAAAAGCTTGTATTCGTGCTTAATACAACGAAACAAGCTGTTTTAGACCGAAACGAGCTAAATCACAGCACATCGGTATTACAAGTGTTCCTCTGATACGCGACAAAACTTGTTCTCTTATAACTGCGCGAAAAGCCTGTATTCGTGCTTAATACAACGAAACAAGCTGTTTTAGGCCAAGATGAGCTAAATCTGAACACATCGGTTTTACAAGTGTCCCTGTGACACGCGTCAAAACTTTTTCTCTTATAACTGCGCGAAAAGCATGTATTCTTGCTTAATACAACGATACAAGCTGTTTTAGACCGAAACGAGCTAAATCACAACACATCGGTTTTACAAGTGTTCCTCTGATACGCGTCAAAACTTTTTCTGTTATAACTGCGCGAAAAGCTTGTATTCGCGCCTAATACAACGAAACAAGCTGTTTTAGACCGAAACGAGCTTAATCACAACACATCGGCTTTACAAGTGTTCCTCTGATACGCGTCAAAACATTTTCTCTTATAACTGCGCGAAAAGCATGTATTCATGCTTAATACAACGAAACAAGCTGTTTTAGACCGAATCGAGCTAAATCACAACACATCGGTTTTACAAGTGTTCCTCTGATACGCGTCAAAACTTTTTCTCTTATAACTGCGCGAAAAGCATGTATTCTTGCTTAATACAACGAAACAAGCTGTCTTAAACCGAAATGAGCTATATCACAACACATCGGTTTTACGTGTTCCTCTGATACGCGTCAAAACTTTTTCTCTTATAACTGCGCGAAAAGCATGTATTCGTGCTTAATACAATGAAACAAGCTGTTTTAGACCGAAACGAGCTATATCACAACACATCGGCTTTACAAGTGTTCCTCTGATACGCGTCAAAACATTTTCTCTTATAACTGCGCGAAAAGCATGTATTCATGCTTAATACAACGAAACAAGCTGTCTTAGACCGAAATGAGCTTAATCACAACACATCAGTTTTACGTGTTCCTCTGATACGCGTCAAAACTTTTTCTCTTATAACTGCGCGAAAAGCATGTATTCATGCTTAATACAACGAAACAAGCTGTTTTAGACCGAAACGAGCTATATCACAACACATCGGCTTTACAAGTGTTCCTCTGATACGCGTCAAAACATTTTCTCTTATAACTGCGCGAAAAGCATGTATTCATGCTTAATACAACGAAACAAGCTGTTTTAGACCGAAACGAGCTAAATCACAACACATCGGTTTTACAAGTGTTCCTCTGATACGCGTCAAAACTTTTTCTCTTATAACTGCGCGAAAAGCATGTATTCTTGCTTAATACAACGAAACAAGCTCTCTTAGACCGAAATGAGCTATATCACAACACATCGGTTTTACTTGTTCCTCTGATACGCGTCAAAACGTTTTCTGTTATAACTCCGCGAAAAGCATGTATTCTTGCTTGATACAACGAAACAAGCTGTTTTAGACCGAAACGAGCTAAATCACAACACATCGGTTTTTCAAGTGTTCCTCTGATACGCGTCAAAACTATTTCTCTTATAACTGCGAAACAAGCTGTTTTAGACCGAAACGAGCTATATCACAACACATCGGTTTTACAAGTGTTCCTCTGATACGCGTCAAAACGTTTTCTCTTATAACTCCGCGAAAAGCATGTATTCTTGCTTGATACAACGAAACAAGCTGTTTTAGACCGAAACGAGCGAAATCACCACACATCGGTTTTACAAGTGTTCCTCTGATACGCGTCAAAACATTTTCTCTTATAACTGCGCGAAAAGCTTGTATTCGTGCTTAATACAACGAAACAAGCTGTTTTAGACCGAAACGAGCTAAATCACAGCACATCGGTATTACAAGTGTTCCTCTGATACGCGTCAAAACTTTTTCTCTTATAACTGCGCGAAAAGCATGTATTCTTGCTTAATACAACGAAACAAGCTGTCTTAAACCGAAATGAGCTATATCACAACACATCGGTTTTACGTGTTCCTCTGATACGCGTCAAAACTTTTTCTCTTATAACTGCGCGAAAAGCATGTATTCGTGCTTAATACAATGAAACAAGCTGTTTTAGACCGAAACGAGCTATATCACAACACATCGGCTTTACAAGTGTTCCTCTGATACGCGTCAAAACATTTTCTCTTATAACTGCGCGAAAAGCATGTATTCATGCTTAATACAACGAAACAAGCTGTCTTAGACCGAAATGAGCTTAATCACAACACATCAGTTTTACGTGTTCCTCTGATACGCGTCAAAACTTTTTCTCTTATAACTGCGCGAAAAGCATGTATTCATGCTTAATACAACGAAACAAGCTGTTTTAGACCGAAACGAGCTATATCACAACACATCGGCTTTACAAGTGTTCCTCTGATACGCGTCAAAACATTTTCTCTTATAACTGCGCGAAAAGCATGTATTCATGCTTAATACAACGAAACAAGCTGTTTTAGACCGAAACGAGCTAAATCACAACACATCGGTTTTACAAGTGTTCCTCTGATACGCGTCAAAACTTTTTCTCTTATAACTGCGCGAAAAGCATGTATTCTTGCTTAATACAACGAAACAAGCTCTCTTAGACCGAAATGAGCTATATCACAACACATCGGTTTTACTTGTTCCTCTGATACGCGTCAAAACGTTTTCTGTTATAACTCCGCGAAAAGCATGTATTCTTGCTTGATACAACGAAACAAGCTGTTTTAGACCGAAACGAGCTAAATCACAACACATCGGTTTTTCAAGTGTTCCTCTGATACGCGTCAAAACTATTTCTCTTATAACTGCGAAACAAGCTGTTTTAGACCGAAACGAGCTATATCACAACACATCGGTTTTACAAGTGTTCCTCTGATACGCGTCAAAACGTTTTCTCTTATAACTCCGCGAAAAGCATGTATTCTTGCTTGATACAACGAAACAAGCTGTTTTAGACCGAAACGAGCGAAATCACCACACATCGGTTTTACAAGTGTTCCTCTGATACGCGTCAAAACATTTTCTCTTATAACTGCGCGAAAAGCTTGTATTCGTGCTTAATACAACGAAACAAGCTGTTTTAGACCGAAACGAGCTAAATCACAGCACATCGGTATTACAAGTGTTCCTCTGATACGCGACAAAACTTGTTCTCTTATAACTGCGCGAAAAGCCTGTATTCGTGCTTAATACAACGAAACAAGCTGTTTTAGGCCAAGATGAGCTAAATCTGAACACATCGGTTTTACCAGTGTCCCTGTGACACGCGTCAAAACTTTTTCTCTTATAACTGCGCGAAAAGCATGTATTCTTGCTTAATACAACGAAACAAGCTGTTTTAGACCGAAACGAGCTAAATCACAACACATCGGTTTTACAAGTGTTCCTCTGATACGCGTCAAAACTTTTTCTCTGATAACTGCGCGAAAAGCTTGTATTCGCGCCTAATACAACGAAACAAGCTGTTTTAGACCGAAACGAGCTTAATCACAACACATCGGCTTTACAAGTGTTCCTCTGATACGCGTCAAAACATTTTCTCTTATAACTGCGCGAAAAGCATGTATTCATGCTTAATACAACGAAACAAGCTGTTTTAGACCGAATCGAGCTAAATCACAACACATCGGTTTTACAAGTGTTCCTCTGATACGCGTCAAAACTTTTTCTCTTATAACTGCGCGAAAAGCATGTATTCTTGCTTAATACAACGAAACAAGCTGTCTTAGACCGAAATGAGCTATATCACAACACATCGGTTTTACGTGTTCCTCTGATACGCGTCAAAACTTTTTCTCTTATAACTGCGCGAAAAGCATGTATTCGTGCTTAATACAACGAAACAAGCTGTTTTAGACCGAAACGAGCTATATCACAACACATCGGCTTTACAAGTGTTCCTCTGATACGCGTCAAAACATTTTCTCTTATAACTGCGCGAAAAGCATGTATTCATGCTTAATACAACGAAACAAGCTGTCTTAGACCGAAATGAGCTTAATCACAACACATCAGTTTTACGTGTTCCTCTGATACGCGTCAAAACTTTTTCTCTTATAACTGCGCGAAGCGAAAAGCATGTATTCGTGCTTAATACAACGAAACAAGCTGTTTTAGACCGAAACGAGCTATATCACAACACATCGGCTTTACAAGTGTTCCTCTGATACGCGTCAAAACATTTTCTCTTATAACTGCGCGAAAAGCATGTATTCATGCTTAATACAACGAAACAAGCTGTTTTAGACCGAAACGAGCTAAATCACAACACATCGGTTTTACAAGTGTTCCTCTGATACGCGTCAAAACTTTTTCTCTTATAACTGCGCGAAAAGCATGTATTCTTGCTTAATACAACGAAACAAGCTCTCTTAGACCGAAATGAGCTATATCACAACACATCGGTTTTACTTGTTCCTCTGATACGCGTCAAAACGTTTTCTGTTATAACTCCGCGAAAATCATGTATTCTTGCTTGATACAACGAAACAAGCTGTTTTAGACCGAAATGAGCTAAATCACCACACATCGGTTTTACAAGTGTTCCTCTGATACGCGTCAAACCTTTTTCTCTTATAACTGCGCGAAAAGCATGTATTCTTGCTTAATACAACGAAACAAGCTGTTTTAGACCGAAACGAGCTATATCACAACACATCGGTTTTACAAGTGTTCCTCTGATACGCGTCAAAACGTTTTCTCTTATAACTGCGCGAAAAGCATGTATTCGTGCTTAATACAACGAAACAAGCTGTTTTAGACCGAAACGAGCTAAATCACAACACATCGGTTTTACAAGTGTTCCTCTGATACGCGTCAAAACTTTTTCTCTTATAACTGCGCGAAAAGCTTGTATTCGTGCCTAATACAACGAAACAAGCTGTTTTAGACCGAAACGAGCTTAATCACAACACATCGGCTTTACAAGTGTTCCTCTGATACGCGTCAAAACGTTTTCTCTTATAACTGCGCGAAAAGCATGTATTCATGCTTAATACAACGAAACAAGCTGTTTTAGACCGAAACGAGCTAAATCACAACACATCGGTTTTACAAGTGTTCCTCTGATACGCGTCAAAACTTTTTCTCTTATAACTGCGCGAAAAGCATGTATTCTTGCTTAATACAACGAAACAAGCTGTCTTAGACCGAAATGAGCTATATCACAACACATCGGTTTTACGTGTTCCTCTGATACGCGTCAAAACTGTTTCTCTTATAACTGCGCGAAAAGCATGTATTCGTGCTTTATACAACGAAACAAGCTGTTTTAGACCGAAACGAGCTATATCACAACACATCGGCTTTACAAGTGTTCCTCTGATACGCGTCAAAACATTTTCTCTTATAACTGCGCGAAAAGCATGTATTCATGCTTAATACAACGAAACAAGCTGTCTTAGAACGAAATGAGCTTAATCACAACACATCAGTTTTACGTGTTCCTCTGATACGCGTCAAAACTTTTTCTCTTATAACTGCGCGAAAAGCATGTATTCGTGCTTAATACAACGAAACAAGCTGTTTTAGACCGAAACGAGCTATATCACAACACATCGGCTTTACAAGTGTTCCTCTGATACGCGTCAAAACATTTTCTCTTATAACTGCGCGAAAAGCATGTATTCATGTTTAATACAACGAAACAAGCTGTTTTAGACCGAAACGAGCTAAATCACAACACATCGGTTTTACAAGTGTTCCTCTGATACGCGTCAAAACTTTTTCTCTTATAACTGCGAAACAAGCTGTTTTAGACCGAAACGAGCTATATCACAACACATCGGTTTTACAAGTGTTCCTCTGATACGCGTCAAAGCGTTTTCTCTTATAACTCCGCGAAAAGCATGTATTCTTGCTTGATACAACGAAACAAGCTGTTTTAGACCGAAACGAGCTAAATCACCACACATCGGTTTTACAAGTGTTCCTCTGATACGCGTCAAAACTTTTTCTCTTATAACTGCGCAAAAAGCATGTATTCGTGCTTAATACAACGAAACAAGCTGTTTTAGACCGAAACGAGCTAAATCACAGCACATCGGTATTACAAGTGTTCCTCTGATACGCGTCAAAACTTTTTCTCTTATAACTGCGCGAAAACCATGTATTCGTGCTTAATACAACGAAACAAGCTCTTTTAGACCGAGACGAGCTATATCACAACACATCGGATTTACATGTGTTCCGCTGATACGCGTCAAAACTTTTTCTATTATAACTGCGCGAAAAGCATGTATTCGTGCTTAATACAACGAAACAAGCTGTTTTAGACCGAAACGAGCTAAATCACAACACATCGGTTTTACAAGTTTTCCTCTGATACGCGTCAAAACTTTTTCTCTTATAACTGCGCAAAAAGCATGTATTCGTGCTTAATACAACGAAACAAGCTGTTTTAGACCGAAACGAGCTAAATCACAGCACATCGGTATTACAAGTGTTCCTCTGATACGCGTCAAAACGTTTTCTCTTATAACTGCGCGAAAAGCATGTATTCGTGCTTAATACAACGAAACAAGCTGTCTTAGACCGAAATGAGCTATATCACAACACATCGGTTTTACGTGTTCCTCTGATACGCGTCAAAACTTTTTCTCTTATAACTGCGCGAAAAGCATGTATTCGTGCTTTATACAACGAAACAAGCTGTTTTAGACCGAAACGAGCTATATCACAACACATCGGCTTTACAAGTGTTCCTCTGATACGCGTCAAAACATTTTCTCTTATAACCGCGCGAAAAGCATGTATTCATGCTTAATACAACGAAACAAGCTGTCTTAGACCGAAATGAGCTTAATCACAACACATCAGTTTTACGTGTTCCTCTGATACGCGTCAAAACTTTTTCTCTTATAACTGCGCGAAAAGCATGTATTCGTGCTTAATACAACGAAACAAGCTGTTTTAGACCGAAACGAGCTATATCACAACACATCGGCTTTACAAGTGTTCCTCTGATACGCGTCAAAACATTTTCTCTTATAACTGCGCGAAAAGCATGTATTCATGCTTAATACTACGAAACAAGCTGTTTTAGACCGAAACGAGCTAAATCACAACACATCGGTTTTACAAGTGTTCCTCTGATACGCGTCAAAACTTTTTCTCTTATAACTGCGCGAAAAGCATGTATTCTTGCTTAATACAACGAAACAAGCTGTCTTAGACCGAAATGAGCTATATCACAACACATCGGTTTTACTTGTTCCTCTGATACGCGTCAAAACTTTTTCTGTTATAACTGCGCGAAAAGCTTGTATTCGCGCCTAATACAACGAAACAAGCTGTTTTAGACCGAAACGAGCTTAATCACAACACATCGGCTTTACAAGTGTTCCTCTGATACGCGTCAAAACATTTTCTCTTATAACTGCGCGAAAAGCATGTATTCATGCTTAATACAACGAAACAAGCTGTTTTAGACCGAATCGAGCTAAATCACAACACATCGGTTTTACAAGTGTTCCTCTGATACGCGTCAAAACTTTTTCTTTTATAACTGCGCGAAAAGCATGTATTCTTGCTTAATACAACGAAACAAGCTGTCTTAAACCGAAATGAGCTATATCACAACACATCGGTTTTACGTGTTCCTCTGATACGCGTCAAAACTTTTTCTCTTATAACTGCGCGAAAAGCATGTATTCGTGCTTAATACAATGAAACAAGCTGTTTTAGACCGAAACGAGCTATATCACAACACATCGGCTTTACAAGTGTTCCTCTGATACGCGTCAAAACATTTTCTCTTATAACTGCGCGAAAAGCATGTATTCATGCTTAATACAACGAAACAAGCTGTCTTAGACCGAAATGAGCTTAATCACAACACATCAGTTTTACGTGTTCCTCTGATACGCGTCAAAACTTTTTCTCTTATAACTGCGCGAAAAGCATGTATTCGTGCTTAATACAACGAAACAAGCTGTTTTAGACCGAAACGAGCTATATCACAACACATCGGCTTTACAAGTGTTCCTCTGATACGCGTCAAAACATTTTCTCTTATAACTGCGCGAAAAGCATGTATTCATGCTTAATACAACGAAACAAGCTGTTTTAGACCGAAACGAGCTAAATCACAACACATCGGTTTTACAAGTGTTCCTCTGATACGCGTCAAAACTTTTTCTTTTATAACTGCGCGAAAAGCATGTATTCTTGCTTAATACAACGAAACAAGCTGTCTTAAACCGAAATGAGCTATATCACAACACATCGGTTTTACGTGTTCCTCTGATACGCGTCAAAACTTTTTCTCTTATAACTGCGCGAAAAGCATGTATTCGTGCTTAATACAATGAAACAAGCTGTTTTAGACCGAAACGAGCTATATCACAACACATCGGCTTTACAAGTGTTCCTCTGATACGCGTCAAAACATTTTCTCTTATAACTGCGCGAAAAGCATGTATTCATGCTTAATACAACGAAACAAGCTGTCTTAGACCGAAATGAGCTTAATCACAACACATCAGTTTTACGTGTTCCTCTGATACGCGTCAAAACTTTTTCTCTTATAACTGCGCGAAAAGCATGTATTCGTGCTTAATACAACGAAACAAGCTGTTTTAGACCGAAACGAGCTATATCACAACACATCGGCTTTACAAGTGTTCCTCTGATACGCGTCAAAACATTTTCTCTTATAACTGCGCGAAAAGCATGTATTCATGCTTAATACAACGAAACAAGCTGTTTTAGACCGAAACGAGCTAAATCACAACACATCGGTTTTACAAGTGTTCCTCTGATACGCGTCAAAACTTTTTCTCTTATAACTGCGCGAAAAGCATGTATTCTTGCTTAATACAACGAAACAAGCTCTCTCAGACCGAAATGAGCTATATCACAACACATCGGTTTTACTTGTTCCTCTGATACGCGTCAAAACGTTTTCTGTTATAACTCCGCGAAAAGCATGTATTCTTGCTTGATACAACGAAACAAGCTGTTTTAGACCGAAACGAGCTAAATCACAACACATCGGTTTTTCAAGTGTTCCTCTGATACGCGTCAAAACTATTTCTCTTATAACTGCGAAACAAGCTGTTTTAGACCGAAACGAGCTATATCACAACACATCGGTTTTACAAGTGTTCCTCTGATACGCGTCAAAACGTTTTCTCTTATAACTCCGCGAAAAGCATGTATTCTTGCTTGATACAACGAAACAAGCTGTTTTAGACCGAAACGAGCGAAATCACCACACATCGGTTTTACAAGTGTTCCTCTGATACGCGTCAAAACATTTTCTCTTATAACTGCGCGAAAAGCTTGTATTCGTGCTTAATACAACGAAACAAGCTGTTTTAGACCGAAACGAGCTAAATCACAGCACATCGGTATTACAAGTGTTCCTCTGATACGCGACAAAACTTGGTCTCTTATAACTGCGCGAAAAGCCTGTATTCGTGCTTAATACAACGAAACAAGCTGTTTTAGGCCAAGATGAGCTAAATCTGAACACATCGGTTTTACCAGTGTCCCTGTGACACGCGTCAAAACTTTTTCTCTTATAACTGCGCGAAAAGCATGTATTCTTGCTTAATACAACGAAACAAGCTGTTTTAGACCGAAACGAGCTAAATCACAACACATCGGTTTTACAAGTGTTCCTCTGATACGCGTCAAAATTTTTTCTCTGATAACTGCGCGAAAAGCTTGTATTCGCGCCTAATACAACGAAACAAGCTGTTTTAGACCGAAACGAGCTTAATCACAACACATCGGCTTTACAAGTGTTCCTCTGATACGCGTCAAAACATTTTCTCTTATAACTGCGCGAAATGCATGTATTCATGCTTAATACAACGAAACAAGCTGTTTTAGACCGAATCGAGCTAAATCACAACACATCGGTTTTACAAGTGTTCCTCTGATACGCGTCAAAACTTTTTCTCTTATAACTGCGCGAAAAGCATGTATTCTTGCTTAATACAACGAAACAAGCTGTCTTAGACCGAAATGAGCTATATCACAACACATCGGTTTTACGTGTTCCTCTGATACGCGTCAAAACTTTTTCTCTTATAACTGCGCGAAAAGCATGTATTCGTGCTTAATACAACGAAACAAGCTGTTTTAGACCGAAACGAGCTATATCACAACACATCGGCTTTACAAGTGTTCCTCTGATACGCGTCAAAACATTTTCTCTTATAACTGCGCGAAAAGCATGTATTCATGCTTAATACAACGAAACAAGCTGTCTTAGACCGAAATGAGCTTAATCACAACACATCAGTTTTACGTGTTCCTCTGATACGCGTCAAAACTTTTTCTCTTATAACTGCGCGAAGCGAAAAGCATGTATTCGTGCTTAATACAACGAAACAAGCTGTTTTAGACCGAAACGAGCTATATCACAACACATCGGCTTTACAAGTGTTCCTCTGATACGCGTCAAAACATTTTCTCTTATAACTGCGCGAAAAGCATGTATTCATGCTTAATACAACGAAACAAGCTGTTTTAGACCGAAACGAGCTAAATCACAACATATCGGTTTTACAAGTGTTCCTCTGATACGCGTCAAAACTTTTTCTCTTATAACTGCGCGAAAAGCATGTATTCTTGCTTAATACAACGAAACAAGCTCTCTTAGACCGAAATGAGCTATATCACAACACATCGGTTTTACTTGTTCCTCTGATACGCGTCAAAACGTTTTCTGTTATAACTCCGCGAAAATCATGTATTCTTGCTTGATACAACGAAACAAGCTGTTTTAGACCGAAATGAGCTAAATCACCACACATCGGTTTTACAAGTGTTCCTCTGATACGCGTCAAACCTTTTTCTCTTATAACTGCGCGAAAAGCATGTATTCTTGCTTAATACAACGAAACAAGCTGTTTTAGACCGAAACGAGCTATATCACAACACATCGGTTTTACAAGTGTTCCTCTGATACGCGTCAAAACGTTTTCTCTTATAACTGCGCGAAAAGCATGTATTCGTGCTTAATACAACGAAACAAGCTGTTTTAGACCGAAACGAGCTAAATCACAACACATCGGTTTTACAAGTGTTCCTCTGATACGCGTGAAAACTTTTTCTCTTATAACTGCGCGAAAAGCTTGTATTCGTGCCTAATACAACGAAACAAGCTGTTTTAGACCGAAACGAGCTTAATCACAACACATCGGCTTTACAAGTGTTCCTCTGATACGCGTCAAAACGTTTTCTCTTATAACTGCGCGAAAAGCATGTATTCATGCTTAATACAACGAAACAAGCTGTTTTAGACCGAAACGAGCTAAATCACAACACATCGGTTTTACAAGTGTTCCTCTGATACGCGTCAAAACTTTTTCTCTTATAACTGCGCGAAAAGCATGTATTCTTGCTTAATACAACGAAACAAGCTGTCTTAGACCGAAATGAGCTATATCACAACACATCGGTTTTACGTGTTCCTCTGATACGCGTCAAAACTGTTTCTCTTATAACTGCGCGAAAAGCATGTATTCGTGCTTTATACAACGAAACAAGCTGTTTTAGACCGAAACGAGCTATATCACAACACATCGGCTTTACAAGTGTTCCTCTGATACGCGTCAAAACATTTTCTCTTATAACTGCGCGAAAAGCATGTATTCATGCTTAATACAACGAAACAAGCTGTCTTAGAACGAAATGAGCTTAATCACAACACATCAGTTTTACGTGTTCCTCTGATACGCGTCAAAACTTTTTCTCTTATAACTGCGCGAAAAGCATGTATTCGTGCTTAATACAACGAAACAAGCTGTTTTAGACCGAAACGAGCTATATCACAACACATCGGCTTTACAAGTGTTCCTCTGATACGCGTCAAAACATTTTCTCTTATAACTGCGCGAAAAGCATGTATTCATGTTTAATACAACGAAACAAGCTGTTTTAGACCGAAACGAGCTAAATCACAACACATCGGTTTTACAAGTGTTCCTCTGATACGCGTCAAAATTTTTTCTCTTATAACTGCGAAACAAGCTGTTTTAGACCGAAACGAGCTATATCACAACACATCGGTTTTACAAGTGTTCCTCTGATACGCGTCAAAGCGTTTTCTCTTATAACTCCGCGAAAAGCATGTATTCTTGCTTGATACAACGAAACAAGCTGTTTTAGACCGAAACGAGCTAAATCACCACACATCGGTTTTACAAGTGTTCCTCTGATACGCGTCAAAACGTTTTCTCTTATAACTGCGCGAAAAGCTTGTATTCGTGCTTAATACAAAGAAACAAGCTGTTTTAGACCGAAACGAGCTAAATCACAGCACATCGGTATTACAAGTGTTCCTCTGATACGCGTCAAAACGTTTTCTCTTATAACTGCTCGAAAAGCATGTATTCTTGCTTAATACAACGAAACAAGCTGTCTTAGACCGAAATGAGCTATATCACAACACATCGGTTTTACGTGTTCCTCTGATACGCGTCAAAACTTTTTCTCTTATAACTGCGCGAAAAGCATGTATTCGTGCTTTATACAACGAAACAAGCTGTTTTAGACCGAAACGAGCTATATCACAACACATCGGCTTTACAAGTGTTCCTCTGATACGCGTCAAAACATTTTCTCTTATAACCGCGCGAAAAGCATGTATTCATGCTTAATACAACGAAACAAGCTGTCTTAGACCGAAATGAGCTTAATCACAACACATCAGTTTTACGTGTTCCTCTGATACGCGTCAAAACTTTTTCTCTTATAACTGCGCGAAAAGCATGTATTCGTGCTTAATACAACGAAACAAGCTGTTTTAGACCGAAACGAGCTATATCACAACACATCGGCTTTACAAGTGTTCCTCTGATACGCGTCAAAACATTTTCTCTTATAACTGCGCGAAAAGCATGTATTCATGCTTAATACAACGAAACAAGCTGTTTTAGACCGAAACGAGCTAAATCACAACACATCGGTTTTACAAGTGTTCCTCTGATACGCGTCAAAACTTTTTCTCTTATAACTGCGCGAAAAGCATGTATTCTTGCTTAATACAACGAAACAAGCTGTCTTAGACCGAAATGAGCTATATCACAACACATCGGTTTTACTTGTTCCTCTGATACGCGTCAAAACGTTTTCTGTTATAACTCCGCGAAAAGCATGTATTCTTGCTTGATACAACGAAACAAGCTGTTTTAGACCGAAACGAGCTAAATCACCACACATCGGTTTTACAAGTGTTCCTCTGATACGCGTCAAAACATTTTCTCTTATAACTGCGCGAAAAGCATGTATTCTTGCTTAATACAACGAAACAAGCTGTTTTAGACCGAAACGAGCTATATCACAACACATCGGTTTTACAAGTGTTCCTCTGATACGCGTCAAAACTTTTTCTCTTATAACTGCGCGAAAAGCATGTATTCGTGCTTAATACAACGAAACAAGCTGTTTTAGACCGAAACGAGCTAAATCACAACACATCGGTTTTACGTGTTCCTCTGATACGCGTCAAAACTTTTTCTCTTCTAACTGCGCGAAAAGCATGTATTCGTGCTTAATACAACGAAACAAGCCGTTTTAGAGCGAAAAGAGCTAAATTACAACACATCGGTTTTACAAGTGTTCCTCTGATACGCGTCAAAACTTTTTCTCTTATAACTGCGCGAAAAGCCTGTATTCGTGCTTAATGGAACGAAACAAGCTGTTTTAGACCGAGATGAGCTAAATCTGAACCCATCGGTTTTACAAGTGTCCCTGTGACACGCGTCAAAACTTTTTCTCTTATAACTGCGCGAAAAACATGTATTCTTGCTTAATACAACGAAACAAGCTGTTTTAGACCGAAACGAGCTTAATCACAACACATCAGTTTTACGTGTTCCTTTGATACGCGTCAAAACTTTTTCTCTTATAACTGCGCGAAAAGCATGTATTCGTGCTTAATACAACGAAACAAGTTGTTTTAGACCGAAACGAGCTAAATCACAACACATCGGTTTTACAAGTGTTCCTCTGATACGCGTCAAAACTTTTTCTCTTATAACTGCGTGAAAAGCATGTATTCTTGCTTAATACAACGAAACAAGCTGTTTTAGACCGAAACGAGCTATATCACAACACATCGGTTTTACAAGTGTTCTTCTGATACGCGTCAAAACATGTTCTCTTATAACTGCGCGAAAAGCATGTATTCGTGCGTAATACAACGAAACAAGCTGTTTTAGACCGAAACGAGCTAAATCACAACACATCGGTATTACAAGTGTTCCTCTGATACGCGTCAAAACTTTTTCTCTTATAACTGCGCGAAAACCATGTATTCGTGCTTAATACAACGAAACAAGCTCTTTTAGACCGAAACGAGCTATATCACAACACATCGGATTTACAAGTGTTCCGCTGATACGCGTCAAAACTTTTTCTATTATAACTGCGCGAAATGCACGTATTCGTGCTTAATACAACGAAACAAGCTGTTTTAGACCGAAACGAGCTAAATCACAACACATCGGTTTACAAGTTTTCCTCTGATACGCGTCAAAACTTTTTCTCTTATAACTGCGGGAAAAGCATGTATTCGTGCTTAATACAACGAAACAAGCTGTTTTAGACCGAAACGAGCTAAATCACAGCACATCGGTATTACAAGTGTTCCTCTGATACGCGTCAAAACGTTTTCTCTTATAACTGCGCGAAAAGCATGTATTCGTGCTTAATACAACGAAACAAGCTGTTTTAGACCGAAGCGAGCTATATCACAACACATCGGTTTTACAAGTGTTCCTCTGATACGCGTCAAAACTTTTTCACTTTTAACTGCGCGAAAAGCATGTATTCGTGCTTAATACAACGAAACAAGCTGTTTTAGACCGAAACGAGCTAAATCACAACACATCGGTTTTACAAGTGTTCCTCTGATACGCGACAAAACTTGTTCTCTTATAACTGCGCGAAAAGCCTGTGTTCGTGCTTAATACAACGAAACAAGCTGTTTTAGGCCAAGATGAGCTAAATCTGAACACATCGGTTTTACAAGTGTCCCTGTGACACGCGTCAAAACTTTTTCTCTTGTAACTGCGCGAAAAGCATTTATTCTTGCTTAATAGAACGAAACAAGCTGTTTTAGACCGAAACGAGCTAAATCACAACACATCGGTTTTACAAGTGTTCCTCTGATACGCGTCAAAACTTTTTCTCTTATAACTGCGCGAAAAGCTTGTATTCGTGCCTAATACAACGAAACAAGCTGTTTTAGACCGAAACGAGCTTAATCACAACACATCGGCTTTACAAGTGTTCCTCTGATACGCGTCAAAACATTTTCTCTTATAACTGCGCGAAAAGCATGTATTCATGCTTAATACAACGAAACAAGCTGTTTTAGACCGAAACGAGCTAAATCACAACACATCGGTTTTACAAGTGTTCCTCTTATACGCGTCAAAACTTTTTCTCTTATAACTGCGCGAAAAGCATGTATTCTTGCTTAATACAACGAAACAAGCTGTCTTAGACCGAAATGAGCTATATCACAACACAAAGGTTTTACGTGTTCCTCTGATACGCGTCAAAACTTTTTCTCTTATAACTGCGCGAAAAGCATGTATTCGTGCTTAATACAACGAAACAAGCTGTTTTAGACCGAAACGAGCTATATCACAACACATCGGCTTTACAAGTGTTCCTCTGATACGCGTCAAAACATTTTCTCTTATAACTGCGCGAAAAGCATGTATTCATGCTTAATACAACGAAACAAGCTGTCTTAGACCGAAATGAGCTTAATCACAACACATCAGTTTTACGTGTTCCTCTGATACGCGTCAAAACTTTTTCTCTTATAACTGCGCGAAAAGCATGTATTCGTGCTTAATACAACGAAACAAGCTGTTTTAGACCGAAACGAGCTAAATCACAACACATCGGTTTTACGTGTTCCTCTGATACGCGTCAAAACTTTTTCTCTTCTAACTGCGCGAAAAGCATGTATTCGTGCTTAATACAACGAAACAAGCCGTTTTAGAGCGAAAAGAGCTAAATTACAACACATCGGTTTTACAAGTGTTCCTCTGATACGCGTCAAAACTTTTTCTCTTATAACTGCGCGAAAAGCCTGTATTCGTGCTTAATAGAACGAAACAAGCTGTTTTAGACCGAGATGAGCTAAATCTGAACCCATCGGTTTTACAAGTGTCCCTGTGACACGCGTCAAAACTTTTTCTCTTATAACTGCGCGAAAAACATGTATTCTTGCTTAATACAACGAAACAAGCTGTTTTAGACCGAAACGAGCTTAATCACAACACATCAGTTTTACGTGTTCCTTTGATACGCGTCAAAACTTTTTCTCTTATAACCGCGCGAAAAGCATGTATTCGTGCTTAATACAACGAAACAAGTTGTTTTAGACCGAAACGAGCTAAATCACAACACATCGGTTTTACAAGTGTTCCTCTGATACGCGTCAAAACTTTTTCTCTTATAACTGCGTGAAAAGCATGTATTCTTGCTTAATACAACGAAACAAGCTGTTTTAGACCGAAACGAGCTATATCACAACACATCGGTTTTACAAGTGTTCCTCTGATACGCGTCAAAACATGTTCTCTTATAACTGCGCGAAAAGCATGTATTCGTGCTTAATACAACGAAACAAGCTCTTTTAGACCGAAACGAGCTATATCACAACACATCGGATTTACAAGTGTTCCGCTGATACGCGTCAAAACTTTTTCTATTATAACTGCGCGAAATGCATGTATTCGTGCTTAATACAACGAAACAAGCTGTTTTAGACCGAAACGAGCTAAATCACAACACATCGGTTTACAAGTTTTCCTCTGATACGCGTCAAAACTTTTTCTCTTATAACTGCGGGAAAAGCATGTATTCGTGCTTAATACAACGAAACAAGCTGTTTCAGACCGAAACGAGCTAAATCACAGCACATCGGTATTACAAGTGTTCCTCTGATACGCGTCAAAACGTTTTCTCTTATAACTGCGCGAAAAGCATGTATTCGTGCTTAATACAACGAAACAAGCTGTTTTAGACCGAAACGAGCTATATCACAACACATCGGTTTTGCAAGTGTTCATCTGATACGCGTCAAAACTTTTTCACTTTTAACTGCGCGAAAAGCATGTATTCGTGCTTAATACAACGAAACAAGCTGTTTTAGACCGAAACGAGCTAAATCACAACACATCGGTTTTACAAGTGTTCCTCTGATACGCGACAAAACTTGTTCTCTTATAACTGCGCGAAAAGCCTGTGTTCGTGCTTAATACAACGAAACAAGCTGTTTTAGGCCAAGATGAGCTAAATCTGAACACATCGGTTTTACAAGTGTCCCTGTGACACGCGTCAAAACTTTTTCTCTTGTAACTGCGCGAAAAGCATTTATTCTTGCTTAATAGAACGAAACAAGCTGTTTTAGACCGAAACGAGCTAAATCACAACACATCGGTTTTACAAGTGTTCCTCTGATACGCGTCAAAACTTTTTCTCTTAAAACTGCGCGAAAAGCTTGTATTCGTGCCTAATACAACGAAACAAGCTGTTTTAGACCGAAACGAGCTTAATCACAACACATCGGCTTTACAAGTGTTCCTCTGATACGCGTCAAAACATTTTCTCTTATAACTGCGCGAAAAGCATGTATTCATGCTTAATACAACGAAACAAGCTGTTTTAGACCGAAACGAGCTAAATCACAACACATCGGTTTTACAAGTGTTCCTCTTATACGCGTCAAAACTTTTTCTCTTATAACTGCGCGAAAAGCATGTATTCTTGCTTAATACAACGAAACAAGCTGTCTTAGACCGAAATGAGCTATATCACAACACAAAGGTTTTACGTGTTCCTCTGATACGCGTCAAAACTTTTTCTCTTATAACTGCGCGAAAAGCATGTATTCGTGCTTAATACAACGAAACAAGCTGTTTTAGACCGAAACGAGCTATATCACAACACATCGGCTTTACAAGTGTTCCTCTGATACGCGTCAAAACATTTTCTCTTATAACTGCGCGAAAAGCATGTATTCATGCTTAATACAACGAAACAAGCTGTTTTAGACCGAAACGAGCTAAATCACAACACATCGGTTTTACAAGTGTTCCTCTGATACGCGTCAAAACTTTTTCTCTTATAACTGCGCGAAAAGCATGTATTCTTGCTTAATACAACGAAACAAGCTGTCTTAGACCGAAATGAGCTATATCACAACACATCGGTTTTACTTGTTCCTCTGATACGCGTCAAAACGTTTTCTGTTATAACTGCGCGAAAAGCATGTATTCGTGCTTAATACAACGAAACAAGCTGTTTTAGACCGAAACGAGCTATATCACAACACATCGGCTTTACAAGTGTTCCTCTGATACGCGTCAAAACATTTTCTCTTATAACTGCGCGAAAAGCATGTATTCATGCTTAATACAACGAAACAAGCTGTCTTAGACCGAAATGAGCTTAATCACAACACATCAGTTTTACGTGTTCCTCTGATACGCGTCAAAACTTTTTCTCTTATAACTGCGCGAAAAGCATGTATTCGTGCTTAATACAACGAAACAAGCTGTTTTAGACCGAAACGAGCTATATCACAACACATCGGCTTTACAAGTGTTCCTCTGATACGCGCCAAAACATTTTCTCTTATAACTGCGCGAAAAGCATGTATTCATGCTTAATACAACGAAACAAGCTGTTTTAGACCGAAACGAGCTAAATCACAACACATCGGTTTTACAAGTGTTCCTCTGATACGCGTCAAAACTTTTTCTCTTATAACTGCGCGAAAAGCATGTATTCTTGCTTAATACAACGAAACAAGCTGTCTTAGACCGAAATGAGCTATATCACAACACATCGGTTTTACTTGTTCCTCTGATACGCGTCAAAACGTTTTCTGTTATAACTCCGCGAAAATCATGTATTCTTGCTTGATACAACGAAACAAGCTGTTTTAGACCGAAATGAGCTATATCACAACACATCGGTTTTACAAGTGTTCCTCTGATACGCGTCAAAACATGTTCTCTTATAACTGCGCGAAAAGCATGTATTCGTGCTTAATACAACGAAACAAGCTGTCTTAGACCGAAATGAGCTTAATCACAACACATCAGTTTTACGTGTTCCTTTGATACGCGTCAAAACTTTTTCTCTTATAACTGCGCGAAAAGCATGTATTCGTGCTTAATACAACGAAACAAGTTGTTTTAGACCGAAACGAGCTAAATCACAACACATCGGTTTTACAAGTGTTCCTCTGATACGCGTCAAAACTTTTTCTCTTATAACTGCGTGAAAAGCATGTATTCTTGCTTAATACAACGAAACAAGCTGTTTTAGACCGAAACGAGCTATATCACAACACATCGGTTTTACAAGTGTTCCTCTGATACGCGTCAAAACATGTTCTCTTATAACTGCGCGAAAAGCATGTATTCGTGCTTAATACAACGAAACAAGCTGTTTTAGACCGAAACGAGCTAAATCACAACACATCGGTTTTACAAGTGTTCCTCTGATACGCGTCAAAACTTTTTCTCTTATAACTGCGAAACAAGCTGTTTTAGACCGAAACGAGCTATATCACAACACATCGGTTTTACAAGTGTTCCTCTGATACGCGTCAAAACGTTTTCTCTTATAACTCCGCGAAAAGCATGTATTCTTGCTTGATACAACGAAACAAGCTGTTTTAGACCGAAACGAGCTAAATCACCACACATCGGTTTTACAAGTGTTCCTCTGATACGCGTCAAAACGTTTTCTCTTATAACTGCACGAAAAGCTTGTATTCGTGCTTAATACAACGAAACAAGCTGTTTTAGACCGAAACGAGCTAAATCACAGCACATCGGTATTACAAGTGTTCCTCTGATACGCGTCAAAACTTTTTCTCTTATAACTGCGCGAAAACCATGTATTCGTGCTTAATACAACGAAACAAGCTCTTTTAGACCGAAACGAGCTATATCACAACACATCGGATTTACAAGTGTTCCGCTGATACGCGTCAAAACCTTTTCTATTATAACTGCGCGAAATGCATGTATTCGTGCTTAATACAACGAAACAAGCTGTTTTAGACCGAAACGAGCTAAATCACAACACATCGGTTTACAAGTTTTCCTCTGATACGCGTCAAAACTTTTTCTCTTATAACTGCGCGAAAAGCATGTATTCGTGCTTAATACAACGAAACAAGCTGTTTTAGACCGAAACGAGCTAAATCACAGCACATCGGTATTACAAGTGTTCCTCTGATACGCGTCAAAACGTTTTCTCTTATAACTGCGCGAAAAGCATGTATTCTTGCTTAATACAACGAAACAAGCTGTCTTAGACCGAAATGAGCTATATCACAACACAAAGGTTTTACGTGTTCCTCTGATACGCGTCAAAACTTTTTCTCTTATAACTGCGCGAAAAGCGTGTATTCGTGCTTAATACAACGAAACAAGCTGTTTTAGACCGAAACGAGCTATATCACAACACATCGGTTTTACAAGTGTTCCTCTGATACGCGTCAAAACTTTTTCACTTTTAACTGCGCGAAAAGCATGTATTCGTGCTTAATACAACGAAACAAGCTGTTTTAGACCGAAACGAGCTAAATCACAACACATCGGTTTTACAAGTGTTCCTCTGATACGCGACAAAACTTGTTCTCTTATAACTGCGCGAAAAGCCTGTGTTCGTGCTTAATACAACGAAACAAGCTGTTTTAGGCCAAGATGAGCTAAATCTGAACACATCGGTTTTACAAGTGTCCATGTGACACGCGTCAAAACTTTTTCTCTTGTAACTGCGCGAAAAGCATGTATTTTTGCTTAATACAACGAAACAAGCTGTTTTAGACCGAAACGAGCTAAATCACAACACATCGGTTTTACAAGTGTTCCTCTGATACGCGTCAAAACTTTTTCTCTTATAACTGCGCGAAAAGCTTGTATTCGTGCCTAATACAACGAAACAAGCTGTTTTAGACCGAAACGAGCTTAATCACAACACATCGGCTTTACAAGTGTTCCTCTGATACGCGTCAAAACATTTTCTCTTATAACTGCGCGAAAAGCATGTATTCATGCTTAATACAACGAAACAAGCTGTTTTAGACCGAAACGAGCTAAATCACAACACATCGGTTTTACAAGTGTTCCTCTTATACGCGTCAAAACTTTTTCTCTTATAACTGCGCGAAAAGCATGTATTCTTGCTTAATACAACGAAACAAGCTGTCTTAGACCGAAATGAGCTATATCACAACACAAAGGTTTTACGTGTTCCTCTGATACGCGTCAAAACTTTTTCTCTTATAACTGCGCGAAAAGCGTGTATTCGTGCTTAATACAACGAAACAAGCTGTTTTAGACCGAAACGAGCTATATCACAACACATCGGCTTTACAAGTGTTCCTCTGATACGCGTCAAAACATTTTCTCTTATAACTGCGCGAAAAGCATGTATTCATGCTTAATACAACGAAACAAGCTGTCCTAGACCGAAATGAGCCTAATCACAACACATCAGTTTTACGTGTTCCTCTGATACGCGTCAAAACTTTTTCTCTTATAACTGCGCGAAAAGCATGTATTCGTGCTTAATACAACGAAACAAGCTGTTTTAGACCGAAACGAGCTATATCACAACACATCGGCTTTACAAGTGTTCCTCTGATACGCGTCAAAACATTTTCTCTTATAACTGCGCGAAAAGCATGTATTCATGCTTAATACAACGAAACAAGCTGTCTTAGACCGAAATGAGCTTAATCACAACACATCAGTTTTACGTGTTCCTCTGATACGCGTCAAAACTTTTTCTCTTATAACTGCGCGAAAAGCATGTATTCGTGCTTAATACAACGAAACAAGCTGTTTTAGACCGAAACGAGCTATATCACAACACATCGGCTTTACAAGTGTTCCTCTGATACGCGTCAAAACATTTTCTCTTATAACTACGCGAAAAGCATGTATTCGTGCTTAATACAGCGAAACAAGCTGTTTTAGACCGAAACGAGCTATATCACAACACATCGGCTTTACAAGTGTTCCTCTGATACGCGTCAAAACATGTTCTCTTATAACTGCGCGAAAAGCATGTATTCGTGCTTAATACAACGAAACAAGCTGTTTTAGACCGAAACGAGCTAAATCACAACACATCGGTTTTACAAGTGTTCCTCCGATACGCGTCAAAACTTTTTCTCTTATAACTGCGTGAAAAGCATGTATTCGTGCTTAATACAACGAAACAAGCTGTTTTAGACCGAAACGAGCTAAATCACAGCACATCGGTATTACAAGTGTTCCTCTGATACGCGTCAAAACGTTTTCTCCTATAACTGCGCGAAAAGCATGTATTCGTGCTTAATACAACGAAACAAGCTGTTTTAGACCGAAACGAGCTATATCACAACACATCGGTTTTACAAGTGTTCCTCTGATACGCGTCAAAACTTTTTCACTTATAACTGCGCGAAAAGCATGTATTCGTGCTTAATACAACGAAACAAGCTGTTTTAGACCGAAACGAGCTAAATCACAACACATCGGTTTTACAAGTGTTCCTCTGATACGCGACAAAACTTTTTCTCTTATAACTGCGCGAAAAGCCTGTATTCGTGCTTAATACAACGAAACAAGCTGTTTTAGGCCAAGATGAGCTACATCTGAACACATCGGTTTTACAAGTGTCCCTGTGACACGCGTCAAAACTTTTTCTCTTATAACTGCGCGAAAAGCATGTATTCTTGCTTAATACTACGAAACAAGCTGTTTTAGACCGAAACGAGCTAAATCACAACACATCGGTTTTACAAGTGTTCCTCTGATACGCGTCAAAACTTTTTCTCTTATAACTGCGCGAAAAGCTTGTATTCGTGCCTAATACAACTAAACAAGCTGTTTTAGACCGAAACGAGCTAAATCACAACACATCGGTTTTACAAGTGTTCCTCTGATACGCGTCAAAACTTTTTCTCTTATAACTGCGCGAAAAGCATGTATTCTTGCTTAATACAACGAAACATGCTGTTTTAGACCGAAACGAGCTATATCACAACACATCGGCTTTACAAGTGTTCCTCTGATACGCGTCAAAACATTTTCTCTTATAACTGCGCGAAAAGCATGTATTCATGCTTAATACAACGAAACAAGCTGTTTTAGACCGAAACGAGCTAAATCACCACACATCGGTTTTACAAGTGTTCCTCTGATACGCGTCAAAACTTTTTCTCTTATAACTGCGCGAAAAGCATATATTCTTGCTTAATACAACGAAACAAGTTGTTTTGGACCGAAACGAGCTATATCACAACACATCGGTTCTACAAGTGTTCCTCTGATACGCGTCAAAACTTTTTCTCTTATAACTGCGCGAAAAGCATGTATTCGTGCTTAATACAACAAAACAAGCTGTTTTAGACCGAAACGAGCTAAATCACAACACATCGGTTTTACGTGTTCCTCTGATACGCGTCAAAACTTTTTCTCTTATAACTGCGCGAAAAGCATGTATTCTTGCTTAATACAACGAAACAAGCTGTTTTAGAGCGAAACTTGCTAAATTACAACACATCGGTTTTACAAGTGTTCCTCTGATACGCGACAAAACTTTTTCTCTTATAACTGCGCGAAAAGCCTGTATTCGTGCTTAATACAACGAAACAAGCTGTTTTAGACCGAAACGAGCTAAATCACAACACATCGGTTTTACAAGTTTTCCTCAGATACGCGTCAAAACTTTTTCTCTTATAACTGCGCGAAAAGCTTGTATTCGTGCTTAATACAACGAAACAAGCTGTTTTAGACCGAAACGAGCTAAATCACAACACATCGGTTTTACAAGTGTCTATGTGATACGCGTCAAAACTTTTTCTCTTATAACTGCGCGAAAAGCCTGTATTCGTGCTTAATAGAACGAAACAAGCTGTTTTAGACCGAGATGAGCTAAATCTGAACACATCGGTTTTACAAGTGTCCCTGTGACACGCGTCAAAACTTTTTCTCTTATAACTGCGCGAAAAGCATGTATTCTTGCTTAATACCACGAAACAAGCTGTTTTAGACCGAAACGAGCTAAATCACAACACATCGGTTTTACAAGTGTTCCTCTGATACGCGTCAAAACGTTTTCTTTTATAACTGCGCGAAAAGCTTGTATTCGTGCTTACTACAACGAAACAAGCTGTTTTGGACTGAAACGAGCTAAATCACAACATATCGGTTTTACAAGTGTTCCTCTGATACGCGTCAAAACTTTTTCTCTTATAACTGCGCGAAAACCATGTATTCGTGCTTAATACAACGAAACAAGCTGTTTTAGACCGAAACGAGCTATATCACAACACATCGGATTTACAAGTGTTCCGCTGATACACGTCAAAACTTTTTCTCTTATAACTGCGCGAAAAGCATGTATTCGTGCTTAATACAACGAAACAAGCTGTTTTAGACCGAAACGAGCTAAATCACAGCACATCGGTATTACAAGTGTTCCTCTGATACGCGTCAAAACGTTTTCTCCTATAACTGCGCGAAAAGCATGTATTCGTGCTTAATACAACGAAACAAGCTGTTTTAGACCGAAACGAGCTATTTCATTTCATTTCATTTCATTTATTGAAGCCTTAAGGGCCCGTGGGCATTACATAAGGCGGGGGCAAGAACAGTGTGTACAACATATGGTACCAGCTTAACAAAAACAAAAACAAAAAGCAATGAAACGAAACAAAGCAAAACATTGAAATTAAAACATTAAAATTAAAAAACATTAAAGGAGATAGTAACACAGGATCAGATTATTTGATGAAGCCGAATACATCACGTAAGACACAGGTGATTCGCTAATTCAGTGCGGAAAATTGCTCGATCTGTGCAAGAAGCAATATTATCAGGCAGGGCATTCCATCGGGCTATTGCATCTGGGAAGAATGAAACATTCATAGCTGATGTGCGGCCTTTAATGGGAGCTATGGGATGAGTGTGGTTTAGGCGAGGGGATATTCTTGATGGCGGCTGCAGCAAAGGATGCCTGTTAATAGGGCGGTAGAAAAAGGAATGAAGGAGACATAGGCGTGATACGATGCGACGTGACTGGAGACTTGGGAGGGAAAGGGCTCGTTTTAGTGCAGTGACACTACTATCACGCGAGTACTGTGACATGATGAACCGTGCAGCTCGATTTTGAACGGCTTCTAATTCATTTGTAAGGTATGCTTGTGAAGGGTTCCAGATGGATGAGGCGTATTCAAGCTTTGGGCGTACGTATGTCTGATAAGCTAGTTGTCTGATTTCAGGTGGTGCTGATGTTAGGTTCCGTCGCAGATAACCAAGAGTGCGTGAGGCCTGGGAGCATATTGAATTAATATGAGTGACCCATGATAAGGATGATGTCAGGTGAACGCCAAGGTATTTGTAAGAGGAAGTTCGGGCAATGGGAGTTGAATTAATATGGTATGTGCAGTTAATAGAGGTTTGTTTACGAGAAAATGACATGAGTTGGCATTTGTCTAGGTTAAGTGGCATGTGCCATTTTCCACACCATGATGCAATTGTGTCTATATCATTTTGTAGCTTAATGGTGTCTTCAGGGGCATGGATGATGTTATAAACGACGCAGTCATCCGCAAAAAGTCGAAGTTTGGTTATTGTGTTAGATGGGAGATCATTTATGTAGATTAAGAATAACAACGGTGATAACCCTGCGCCCTGAGGGACACCTGATGTGACGTCAGTATGCGATGAGCTGCAACAGTTGGCGAATGTAAATTGCACGCGCCCTTTAAGAAAGTGCTCGAGCCAGATAAGTAATGTTTGCGGGATTCCAAGTAAAGCAAGTTTAGCTAGAAGATGATTATGCGGAACACGGTCGAATGCCTTGGAAAAGTCGAGAAAGATGGCATCAATTTGTAGGCGATTGTCCATGTACTGAAGGATGTCGTGAGTGAATTCGGCGAGCTGTGTTTCGCATGATAGTAGTTTTCGAAAGCCATGTTGGTGCGGGTAAAAGTAATTTAGTGATTCAAGATGAGCAATTAAATTTGATGCTATTACGTGCTTAAGGAGTTTGGACGGGATGCTGGTGAGCGATATTGGTCGATAGTTGTTTGGTTTTGACCGATCTCCTGATTTGTAAATAGGAATTATTTTTGCTTTTTTCCAATCGTGAGGAACTTCGCCGGTACTTAGGGACTGTGAGAACAACAGGTATAGTATTTTACTTGATATTGCGGTTGTATTCTTTAACATTTTGGTGCTAATTTGGTCACATCCAGCTGACGACGATAGTTTGAGGGAGTTAATTAAGTTGGCTATTCCATCGGCATTAATTTCTATTTCTGGCATTGAAGTCACTGGAAAGTCATGCATGGAAGGAACAATAGCGTTAGTGGAAGAAAACACTGATGAAAAATACTTGTTAAGAGCCGTCGCGCATTGATCTAACTCGACCGGTTGGTCATCATCTCCTGAGAGTTCGAACTGCTTAGTATGGCTTTTGGGGGAGAGAATTCGCCAGAATTTACTTGGGTTTGATTGTAATATTGATAGCAGATCAGAAGAAAAAAATTTCTTTTTACACGCCTTCAATTCTTTAACATAATTATTTGCACTAAGACGGTATCGCTCCCATGCCGTGCAGATATTAACTAGTTTCGCGTGCCTGTAGTGCCGTTTTTTCTTGTTAAGGAGGCTTTTAAGACGGTTGTTGAACCATTGGTTGTTTAAATCAGTCTTTTAAGGACGGTGGGAATGTAAGAAGCTTGTAAATTAAGTATCATGTTTTTATATAATTCCCAATTCGCGTTGACAGAGCGAGATGAGTATATAGTACTAAAGTGTTCATAAAACTGTTCAAGTTCCCGGTTAATTGCTTCAAAGTCCGCTCTCTTATAATCAGTGATAAGCTTTTGGGTAGGGGATCTCTTTTTGATAGGTAATGAGATGCATATATGAAGGAGGCTATGATCGCTGAAGCCCGGTAATATGTTTATGCTTTTAATGTCGTCTGGATTAGATGTCAGTAAAAGATCCAGTGTATTGTCGCCTCTTGTTGGGCATGTTATTACTTGATGTAAGTTGAAATCTAGAACTGAATCAAGGAACTGTTTTGCTTCGTTTGATTGTGATTTGTGAGGTTCTGATAGCAGAAGCCAGTTGATAGTCGGGTAGTTGAAGTCACCAAATAGAAAGATAGGCGCGTTGGGTAGCTTGTTCCGAATTGATGTCAGTGAAAGGCGAAGAGAATTGCAGAATGATGGGCTATTTCCAGGAGGGCGGTAGCAGATACCGAAAACTGTTTTGATACCTGTACATTGTACGCAGACCCACGTCAGTTCTATGATATCGTCGTGGCTAATGAGCGATGATGATACGGTGCTTTTCACGGCTAGAAGTACTCCTCCTCCTCTTTTGCCCAGTCTGTCGCGACGATATAGTGTTAAGTTAGCGTTGGAGGGAAAAATTTCGTGGTCGTATATGTCCTGGTGTAGCCACGTTTCAGTGAGTAGAATGATGTCTGTATTGCTGTCCTCGATAAAGCAGAGAAGTTCTTCACGTTTTGGCATTACACTTCGTATGTTAGTAAATGTGATGTTTAAATCCAGAAAAGAACGCGGCCGAGTGCTGAAGGGAGCCCGGGTGGGTTGTGTGGCAGTGCGTCAATTACCATTGTGATGGATGCTATCAGGTGGTGCGGCGTTGTGACGTGTGGGGCGAGGCATGGTGTGTTCTTTGACACTATCAGATGCGGGGTCATAAAAGTAGCACTTGCTTCCCACGTACAGTTTGTCAAAGCTGAGCTTAAATGCACATTTCAGCGGCCGGATGAAAGCCAACAGTTTTGAGCGGGCAAACCGCGTGGGAGCAGCGAAGTCCTCTCTAATTGCAAAATCTGTGTCTTTGAGCTTACGTCCGCAACTCAGTATGGTTTCTTTCGTCTTGAAATGAGCGAATTTTACGATTATAGGGCGCTTTTTTGATGATGAAAAGTTACCAAGACGGTGTGCACGCTCTATGCATGAATGATCAAGTTTTAGGTCTAGATTGTTTTCGCAGAGCGACAGAACTTTTTCCTCGGAATCTTTCCATTGCTCATTGAAGGAATCGTTGATCCCAAAGAACAAAAGATTTGCCCGACGCATTCGATTGCTGGTATCAACGCTTGCTGCTTTCAAGGCGGCTATTTCACGTTCCAGGTTATGTGACACTCCTGCGTTGAATACATTGCCCGAGACACTTTGTTTATCTGCATCAAAATTATTTGTGCTATTTAAAAAGTCGGATATCCGCTTCTCTTGTGCATTTTGAATTGATTTAATTTGCTCAAGCTCAGCGTGTATCGCTGTTAGGCTGACTTCTAAGCGCTTGATGGCTTCCTGGATTTCAATGTCGTCGCTATTAGAGGGAGGTCCAGGGTTCTCTTCGACATCGCCGGACAGCAATAACATAAGCTGGCATAGCAAATCAAAGGCAAACGTGGTACAGCAAATATGGAGAAGACTGAAAAAAAAGCGCTTCAATTCGTAGGGGCACGACACCGCAACAAGGAATCTATCATCACTCCTTAATTCTTTGCAAAATGTGAGGTAACGAACCTGGAAAGTTAGCAGGTTGGTGAGCATCCTGTGACTGGCGGTGTCATGCCCCAAGCAGCTGGCAGGTTGCTGACGGTTAAGTAGCCAGCGATCAGGTCCCGTGATTGATGACGTCGGTGAATGCCATGGTTGCCGGGCAGAGAGCCGGAAATGCACTGTGGGTGGCGGATCACTGGTGGTGTTCGCTTGAGGCGGAAAATATCTGGTTGAAGGGGCGTTCGCTTCTTGTGAGCGGAAGAATCCGGTAGGTGGTTTGTAGAAGGCCGAAGGGAGGGTACTTTCCGGGATCCAGAACGTCAGGACCTGGAAAGTTAGCAGGTTGGTGAGCATCCTGTGACTGGCGGTGTCATGCCCCAAGCAGCTGGCAGGTCTGACGGTTAAGTAGCCAGCGATCAGGTCCCGTGATTGATGACGTCGGTGAATGCCATGGTTGCCGGGCAGAGAGCCGGAAATGCACTGTGGGTGGCGGATCACTGGTGGTGTTCGCTTGAGGCGGAAAATATCTGGTTGAAGGGGCGTTCGCTTCTTGTGAGCGGAAGAATCCGGTAGGTGGTTTGTAGAAGGCCGAAGGGAGGGTACTTTCCGGGATCCAGAACGTCAGGACCTGGAAAGTTAGCAGGTTGGTGAGCATCCTGTGACTGGCGGTGTCAACTTCCCTTTCATTAAAAAATTTGGCTATGATAGGCCGCTTTTTCTCGGAAGAAAAGCGGCCCACGCGATGTGCTCTGGAAACAGATTCAACAGTAAGCCCAAGTTTTTCTTTACAAAAGTCATTTACAAGACGTTCAGACTGCTCCCAAGTTTCCGACTTCACTGGATCATCTATACCGTAAAATAGAACATTGGATCGCCTAGAGCGATTTTCAAGGTCGTCAATTTTTGCCTGTACGTTTGCGAGACCCTTGTCACTGTTCCCCACGAGCTCAGCAGATGGTGCGGTTGCAAATTTCTGCTCTAGATCGTGAACTCGCTTTGTTAGTTTTTCTAAGTCAATTTTTAAGTCAGCGTGAATCTGAAGCACTTTGTTGACAGAGTCTTTAAGGACTGCATTGCTGGTTTCAAGGCGTAAGATGGAACCAGCCACAAGGTCCAGCTTTTCCTCTTGAGCCTTAGTCATGGGTCTCGGGTTTAGCTCGACATCGCCTCCCAAAACTAGCAGACACCATAAATAGGATACACCAGCGCGGAAACGTTTTAAAACATGAGGTGGCCACGACACCGCTAAAAGACAGACGTCATCGTCACGGTAAGAATAAGCGTCATAGTAACCAACCTGTAGATACATCAGTGGTGAGCGTGGGATCGCAGTGGCGGTGCCGTGGCCCAGAGGGGCGCCGAAAGGCGCGCACTTTTGTACCGCCCGATCAGCAGTCAGAGTCCCACGTTGCCAGACGGAATCGACCATTGCGTCCAGAAGTGGCGGAGCATCCAGAATAGGGGACGCAGGCAAAAAACATGTTGATAGGCCGCAGTCGGTTGACGAACACGCGCCGAGCTGGGAGCTTGTATCGTTGAGGCATTCCGTCTTGTGCATCGTCCATGGCCGGCCCAGGAAAATCAGCAGCAGCACTTTTGTACCGCCCGAACTGCGCGAGATTTTACGAGTCGTCGAAGAGTAGACGCGGGAAAGGTGTAAACTTTTTCTCTCAGAACTGCGCGAAAACTTGTATTCCGGCTCAAAACAACAGGATACATCGTTTTAGATCGAAACTAGCAAAATTCACGAGCATCGATTTTACAAGTCGTCGAAGAGTAGACGAAAGAAGGGTGTAAACTTTTTTTTTCAGAACTTCGCGAAAACTTGTATTCCGGCTCAAAACAACGGGATATATCGTTTTAGAACGAAACTAGCAAAATTCACGAGCATCGATTTTACAAGTCGTCGAAGAGAAGACGAGAGAAAGGTGTAAACTTTTTCTCTCAGAACAGCGCGAAAACTTGTATTCCGGCTCAAAACAACGGAATACATCGTCTTAGATCGAAACTAGCAAGATTCACGAGCATCGATTTTACAAGTCGTCGAAGAGTAGACGAGAGAAAGGTGTAAACTTTTTCTCTCAGAACAGCGCAAAAACTTGTATTCCGGCTCAAAACAACAGGATACATCGTTTTAGATCGAACCTAGCAAAATTCACGAGCATCGATTTTACAAGTCGTCGAAGAGTAGACGAGAGAAAGGTGAAAACTTTTTCTCTCAGAACAGCGCGAAAACTTGTATCCCGGCTCAAAACAACAGGATACATCGTTTTAGATCGAAACTAGCAAAATTCACTGGCAGCGATATTACAAGTCGTCGAAGAGTAGACGAGAGAAAGGTGTAAACTATTTCTCTCAGAACTGCGCGAAAACTTGTATTCCGGCTCAGAACAACGGTATACATCGTTTTAGATCGAAACTAGCAAAATTCACGAGCATCGATTTTACAAGTCGTCGAAGAGTAGACGAGGGAAAGGTGTAAACGTTTTCTCTCAGAACTGCGCGAAAACTTGTATTCCGGCTCAAAACAACGGGATACATCGTTTTAGATCGAAACTAGCAAAGTTCACGAGCATCGATTTTACAAGTCGCAGAAGAGTAGATGAGAGAAAGGTGTAAACTTTTTCTCTCAGAACTGCACGAAAACTTGTATTCCGGCTCAAAACAAAGGGATACATCGTTTTAGATCGAAACTAGCAAGATTCACGAGCATCTATTTTACAAGTCGTCGAAGAGTAGACGAGAGAAAGGTGTAAACTTTTTCTCTCAGAGCAGCGCGAAAACTTATATTCCGGCTCAAAACAACGGGATACATCGTTTTAAATCGAAACTAACAAAATTCACTGGAATCGATTTTACAAGTCGTCGAAGAGTAGACGAGGGAAAGGTGTAAACTTTTTCTCTCAGAACTGCGCGAAAACTTGTATTCCGGCTCAGAGCAACGGGATACATCGTTTTAGATCGAAACTAGCAAAGTTCACGAGCATCGATTTTACAAGTCGCAGAAGAGTAGACGAGAGAAAGGTGTAAACTTTTTCTCTCAGAACTGCACGAAAACTTGTATTCCGGCTCAAAACAAAGGGATACATCGTTTTAGATCGAAACTAGCAAGATTCACGAGCATCGATTTTACAAGTCGTCGAAGAGTAGACGAGAGAAAGGTGTAAACTTTTTCTCTCAGAGCAGCGCGAAAACTTATATTCCGGCTCAAAACAACGGGATACATCGTTTTAAATCGAAACTAGCAAAATTTACTGGAATCGATTTTACAAGTCGTCGAAGAGTAGACGAGGGAAAGGTGTAAACTTTTTCTCTCAGAACTGCGCGAAAACTTGTATTCCGGCTCAGAACAACGGGATACATCGTTTTAGATCGAAACTAGCAAAGTTCACGAGCATCGATTTTATAAGTCGTCGAAGAGTAGACGAAAGAAGGGTGTAAACTTTTTTTTCAGAACTTCGCGAAAACTTGTATTCCGGCTCAAAACAACGGGATATATATTGTTTTAGAACGAAACTAGCAAAATTCACGAGCATCGATTTTACAAGTCGTCGAAGAGTAGAGGAGAGAAAGGTGTAAACTTTTTCTCTCAGAACAGCGCGAAAACTTGTATTCCGGCTCAAAACAACGGGATACATCGTTTTAGATCGAAACTAGCAAGATTTACGAGCATCGATTTTACGAGTCGTCGAAGAGTAGACGAAAGAAGGGTGTAAACTTTTTCGTTCAAAACTTCGCGAAAACTTGTATTCCGGCCTAAAACAACGGGATATATCGTTCTAGATCGAAACTAGCAAAATTCACGAGCATCGATTTTACAACTCGTCGAAGAGTAGACGAGAGAAAGGTGTAAACTTTTTCTCTCAGAACAGCGCGAAAACTTGTATTCCGGCTCAAAACAACGGGATACATCGTCTTAGATCGAAACTAGCAAGATTCACGAGGTTCGATTTTACAAGTCGTCGAAGAGTAGACGAGAGAAAGGTGTAAACTTTTTCTCTCAGAACAGCGCGAAAACTTGTAATCCGGCTCAAAACAACAGGATACATTGTTTTAGATCGAACCTAGCAAAATTCACGAGCATCGATTTTACAAGTCGTCGAAGGGTAGACGAGAGAAAGGTGTAAACTTTTTCTTTCAGAACTGCACGAAAACTTGTATTCCGGCTCAAAACAACGGGATACATCGTTTTAGATCGAAACTAGCAAGATTCACGAGCATCGATTTTACAAGTCGTCGAAGAGTAGACGAGAGAAAGGTGTAAACTTTTTCTCTCAGAACAGCGCAAAAACTTGTATTCCGGCTCAAAACAACAGGATACATCGTTTTAAATCGAACCTAGCAAAATTCACGAGCATCGATTTTACAAGTCGTCGAAGAGTAGACGAGAGAAAGGTGAAAACTTTTTCTCTCAGAACAGCGCGAAAACTTGTATCCCGGCTCAAAACAACAGGATACATCGTTTTAGATCGAAACTAGCAAAATTCACTGGCAGCGATATTACAAGTCGTCGAAGAGTAGACGAGAGAAAGGTGTAAACTATTTCTCTCAGAACTGCGCGAAAACTTGTATTCCGGCTCAGAACAACGGTATACATCGTTTTAGATCGAAACTAGCAAAATTCACGAGCATCGATTTTACAAGTCGTCGAAGAGTAGACGAGGGAAAGGTGTAAACGTTTTCTCTCAGAACTGCGCGAAAACTTGTATTCCGGCTCAAAACAACGGGATACATCGTTTTAGATCGAAACTAGCAAAGTTCACGAGCATCGATTTTACAAGTCGCAGAAGAGTAGATGAGAGAAAGGTGTAAACTTTTTCTCTCAGAACTGCACGAAAACTTGTATTCCGGCTCAAAACAAAGGGATACATCGTTTTAGATCGAAACTAGCAAGATTCACGAGCATCTATTTTACAAGTCGTCGAAGAGTAGACGAGAGAAAGGTGTAAACTTTTTCTCTCAGAGCAGCGCGAAAACTTATATTCCGGCTCAAAACAACGGGATACATCGTTTTAAATCGAAACTAACAAAATTCACTGGAATCGATTTTACAAGTCGTCGAAGAGTAGACGAGGGAAAGGTGTAAACTTTTTCTCTCAGAACTGCGCGAAAACTTGTATTCCGGCTCAGAGCAACGGGATACATCGTTTTAGATCGAAACTAGCAAAGTTCACGAGCATCGATTTTACAAGTCGCAGAAGAGTAGACGAGAGAAAGGTGTAAACTTTTTCTCTCAGAACTGCACGAAAACTTGTATTCCGGCTCAAAACAAAGGGATACATCGTTTTAGATCGAAACTAGCAAGATTCACGAGCATCGATTTTACAAGTCGTCGAAGAGTAGACGAGAGAAAGGTGTAAACTTTTTCTCTCAGAGCAGCGCGAAAACTTATATTCCGGCTCAAAACAACGGGATACATCGTTTTAAATCGAAACTAGCAAAATTTACTGGAATCGATTTTACAAGTCGTCGAAGAGTAGACGAGGGAAAGGTGTAAACTTTTTCTCTCAGAACTGCGCGAAAACTTGTATTCCGGCTCAGAACAACGGGATACATCGTTTTAGATCGAAACTAGCAAAGTTCACGAGCATCGATTTTATAAGTCGTCGAAGAGTAGACGAAAGAAGGGTGTAAACTTTTTTTTCAGAACTTCGCGAAAACTTGTATTCCGGCTCAAAACAACGGGATATATATTGTTTTAGAACGAAACTAGCAAAATTCACGAGCATCGATTTTACAAGTCGTCGAAGAGTAGAGGAGAGAAAGGTGTAAACTTTTTCTCTCAGAACAGCGCGAAAACTTGTATTCCGGCTCAAAACAACGGGATACATCGTTTTAGATCGAAACTAGCAAGATTTACGAGCATCGATTTTACGAGTCGTCGAAGAGTAGACGAAAGAAGGGTGTAAACTTTTTCGTTCAAAACTTCGCGAAAACTTGTATTCCGGCCTAAAACAACGGGATATATCGTTCTAGATCGAAACTAGCAAAATTCACGAGCATCGATTTTACAACTCGTCGAAGAGTAGACGAGAGAAAGGTGTAAACTTTTTCTCTCAGAACAGCGCGAAAACTTGTATTCCGGCTCAAAACAACGGGATACATCGTCTTAGATCGAAACTAGCAAGATTCACGAGCTTCGATTTTACAAGTCGTCGAAGAGTAGACGAGAGAAAGGTGTAAACTTTTTCTCTCAGAACAGCGCGAAAACTTGTAATCCGGCTCAAAACAACAGGATACATTGTTTTAGATCGAACCTAGCAAAATTCACGAGCATCGATTTTACAAGTCGTCGAAGGGTAGACGAGAGAAAGGTGTAAACTTTTTCTTTCAGAACTGCACGAAAACTTGTATTCCGGCTCAAAACAACGGGATACATCGTTTTAGATCGAAACTAGCAAGATTCACGAGCATCGATTTTACAAGTCGTCGAAGAGTAGACGAGAGAAAGGTGTAAACTTTTTCTCTCAGAACGGCGCGAAAACTTGTATTAAGGCTCAAAACAACAGGATACATCGTTTTAGATCGAACCTAGCAAAATTCACGAGCATCGATTTTACAAGTCGTCGAAGAGTAGACGAGAGAAAGGTGTAAACGTTTTCTCTCAGAACAGCCCAAAATCTTGTATTCCGGCTCAAAACAACGGGATACATCGTTTTAGAACGAAAATAGCAAGATTCACGAGCATCGATTTTACAAGTCGTCGAAGAGTAGACGAGAAAAAGGTGTAAACTTTTTCTCTCAGAACAGCGCGAATACTTGTATTCCGGCTCAAAACAACAGGATACATCGTTTTAGATCGAACCTAGAAAAATTCACGAGCATCGATTTTACAAGTCGTCGAAGAGTAGACGAGAGAAAGGTGAAAACTTTTTCTCTCAGAACAGCGCGAAAACTTGTATTCCTGCTCAAAACAACGGGATACATCGTTTTAGATCGAAAATAGCAAAATTCACTTTCATCGATATTACAAGTCGTCGAAGAGTAGACGAGAGAAAGGTGTAAACTATTTCTCTCAGAGCTGCGCGAAAACTTGTATTCCGGCTCAAAACAACGGGATACATCGTTTTAGATCGAAACTAGAAATATTCACGAGCATTAATTTTACAAGTCGTCGAAGAAGAGACGAGAGAAAGGTGTAAACTTTTTCTCTCAGAACAGCGCGAATACTTGTATTCCGGCTCAAAACAACAGGATACATCGTTTTAGATCGAACCTAGAAAAATTCACGAGCATCGATTTTACAAGTCGTCGAAGAGTAGACGAGAGAAAGGTGAAAACTTTTTCTCTCAGAACAGCGCGAAAACTTGTATTCCTGCTCAAAACAACGGGATACATCGTTTTAGATCGAAAATAGCAAAATTCACTTTCATCGATATTACAAGTCGTCGAAGAGTAGACGAGAGAAAGGTGTAAACTATTTCTCTCAGAGCTGCGCGAAAACTTGTATTCCGGCACAAAACAACGGGATACATCGTTTTAGATCGAAACTAGAAAGATTCACGAGCATCAATTTTACAAGTCGTCGAAGAAGAGTCGAGAGAAAGGTGTAAACTTTTTCTCTCAGTACAGCGCGAAAACTTGTATTCCGTCTCAAAACAACGGGATACATCGTCTTCGATAGAAACTAGCAAGATTCACGAGCTTCGATTTTACAAGTCGTCGAAGAGTAGACGAGAGAAAGGAGTAAACTTTTTCTCTCAGAACGGCGCGAAAACTTGTATTCCGGCTCAAAACAACAGGATACATCGTTTTAGATCGAAACTAGCAAAATTCACGAGCATCGATTTTACAAGTCGTCGAAGAGTAGACGAAAGAAGGGTGTAAACTTTTTTTTTCAGAACTTCGCGAAAACTTGTATTCCGGCTCTAAACAACGGGATATATCGTTTTAGAACGAAACTAGCAAAATTCACGAGCATCGATTTTACAAGTCGTCGAAGAGTAGACGAGAGAAAGGTGTAAACGTTTTCTCTCAGAACTGCGCGAAAACTTGTATTCCGGCTCAAAACAACAGGATACATCGTTTTAGATCGAAACTAGCAAAATTCACTGGCAGCGATATTACAAGTCGTCGAAGAGTAGACGAGAGAAAGGTGTAAACTATTTCTCTCAGAGCTGCGCGAAAACTTGTATTCCGGCTCAAAACAACGGGATACATCGTTTTAGATCGAAACTAGAAATATTCACGAGCATTATTTTACAAGTCGTCGAAGAAGAGACGAGAGAAAGGTGTAAACTTTTTCTCTCAGAACAGCGCGAATACTTGTATTCCGGCTCAAAACAACAGGATACATCGTTTTAGATCGAACCTAGAAAAATTCACGAGCATCGATTTTACAAGTCGTCGAAGAGTAGACGAGAGAAAGGTGTAAACTTTTTCTCTCAGTACAGCGCGAAAACTTGTATTCCGTCTCAAAACAACGGGATACATCGTATCGATAGAAACTAGCAAGATTCACGAGCATCGATTTTACAAGTCGTCGAAGAGTAGACGAGAGAAAGGTGTAAACTTTTTCTCTCAGAACTGCACGAAAACATGTATTCCGGCTCAAAACAAAAAGATACATCGTTTTAGATCGAAACTAGCAAGATTCACGAGCATCGATTTTACAAGTCGTCGAAGAGTAGACGAGAGAAAGGTGTAAACTTTTTCTCTCAGAGCAGCGCGAAAACTTATATTCCGGCTCAAATCAACGGGATACATCGTTTTAAATCGAAACTAGCAAAATTCACTGGAATCGATTTACAAGTCGTCGAAGAGTAGACGAGGGAAAGGTGTAAACTTTTTCTCTCAGAACAGCGCGAAAACTTGTAATCCGGCTCAAAACAACAGGATACATTGTTTTAGATCGAACCTAGCAAAATTCACGAGCATCGATTTTACAAGTCGTCGAAGGGTAGACGAGAGAAAGGTGTAAACTTTTTCTTTCAGAACTGCACGAAAACTTGTATTCCGGCTCAAAACAACGGGATACATCGTTTTAGATCGAAACTAGCAAGATTCACGAGTATCGATTTTACAAGTCGTCGAAGAGTAGACGAGAGAAAGGTGTAAACTTTTTCTCTCAGAACGGCGCGAAAACTTGTATTAAGGCTCAAAACAACAGGATACATCGTTTTAGATCGAACCTAGCAAAATTCACGAGCATCGATTTTACAAGTCGTCGAAGAGTAGACGAGAGAAAGGTGTAAACGTTTTCTCTCAGAACAGCCCAAAAACTTGTATTCCGGCTCAAAACAACGGGATACATCGTTTTAGAACAAAAATAGCAAGATTCACGAGCATCGATTTTACAAGTCGTCGAAGAGTAGACGAGAGAAAGGTGTAAACTTTTTCTCTCAGACCAGCGCGAATACTTGTATTCCGGCTCAAAACAACAGGATACATCGTTTTAGATCGAACCTAGAAAAATTCACGAGCATCGATTTTACAAGTCGTCGAAGAGTAGACGAGAGAAAGGTGAAAACGTTTTCTCTCAGAACAGCGCGAAAACTTGTATTCCTGCTCAAAACAACGGGATACATCGTTTTAGATCGAAAATAGCAAAATTCACTTTCATCGATATTACAAGTCGTCGAAGAGTAGACGAGAGAAAGGTGTAAACTATTTCTCTCAGAGCTGCGCGAAAACTTGTATTCCGGCTCAAAACAACGGGATACATCGTTTTAGATCGAAACTAGAAAGATTCACGAGCATCAATTTTACAAGTCGTCGAAGAAGAGACGAGAGAAAGGTGTAAACTTTTTCTCTCAGTACAGCGCGAAAACTTGTATTCCGTCTCAAAACAACGGGATACATCGTCTTCGATAGAAACTAGCAAGATTCACGAGCATCGATTTTACAAGTCGTCGAAGAGTAGACGAGAGAAAGGTGTAAACTTTTTCTCTCAGAACGGCGCGAAAACTTGTATTCCGGCTCAAAACAACAGGATACATCGTTTTAGATCGAAACTAGCAAAATTCACGAGCATCGATTTTACAAGTCGTCGAAGAGTAGACGAAAGAAGGGTGTAAACTTTTTTTTTCAGAACTTCGCGAAAACTTGTATTCCGGCTCTAAACAACGGGATATATCGTTTTAGAACGAAACTAGCAAAATTCACGAGCATCGATTTTACAAGTCGTCGAAGAGTAGACGAGAGAAAGGTGTAAACGTTTCCTCTCAGAACTGCGCGAAAACTTGTATTCCGGCTCAAAACAACAGGATACATCGTTTTAGATCGAAACTAGCAAAATTCACTGGCAGCGATATTACAAGTCGTCGAAGAGTAGACGAGAGAAAGGTGTAAACTATTTCTCTCAGAACTGCGCGAAAACTTGTATTCCGGCTCAGAACAACGGTATACATCGTTTTAGATCGAAACTAGCAAAATTCACGAGCATCGATTTTACAAGTCGTCGAAGAGTAGACGAGGGAAAGGTGTAAACGTTTTCTCTCAGAACTGCGCGAAAACTTGTATTCCGGCTCAAAACAACGGGATACATCGTTTTAAATCGAAACTAGCAAAATTCACTGGAATCGATTTTACAAGTCGTCGAAGAGTAGACGAGAGAAAGGTGTAAACTTTTTCTCTCAGAACTGCACGAAAACTTGTATTCCGGCTCAAAACAAAAAGATACATCGTTTTAGATCGAAACTAGCAAGATTCACGAGCACCGATTTTACAAGTCGTCGAAGAGTAGACGAGAGAAAGGTGTAAACTTTTTCTCTCAGAGCAGCGCGAAAACTTATATTCCGGCTCAAATCAACGGGATACATCGTTTTAAATCGAAACTAGCAAAATTCACTGGAATCGATTTACAAGTCGTCGAAGAGTAGACGAGGGAATGTGTAAACTTTTTCTCTCAGAACAGCGCGAAAATTTGTATTCCGGCTCAAAACAACGGGATACATCGTCTTAGATCGAAACTAGCAAGATTCACGAGCATCGATTTTACAAGTCGTCGAAGAGTAGACGCGAGAAAGGTGTAAACTTTTTCTCTCAGAACAGCGCGAAAACTTGTAATCCGGCTCAAAACAACAGGATACATTGTTTTAGATCGAACCTAGCAAAATTCACGAGCATCGATTTTACAAGTCGTCGAAGGGTAGACGAGAGAAAGGTGTAAACTTTTTCTTTCAGAACTGCACGAAAACTTGTATTCCGGCTCAAAACAACGGGATACATCGTTTTAGATCGAAACTAGCAAGATTCACGAGCATCGATTTTACAAGTCGTCGAAGAGTAGACGAGAGAAAGGTGTAAACTTTTTCTCTCAGAACGGCGCGAAAACTTGTATTAAGGCTCAAAACAACAGGATACATCGTTTTAGATCGAACCTAGCAAAATTCACGAGCATCGATTTTACAAGTCGTCGAAGAGTAGACGAGAGAAAGGTGTAAACGTTTTCTCTCAGAACAGCCCAAAAACTTGTATTCCGGCTCAAAACAACGGGATACATCGTTTTAGAACGAAAATAGCAAGATTCACGAGCATCGATTTTACAAGTCGTCGAAGAGTAGACGAGAGAAAGGTGTAAACTTTTTCTCTCAGACCAGCGCGAATACTTGTATTCCGGCTCAAAACAACAGGATACATCGTTTTAGATCGAACCTAGAAAAATTCACGAGCATCGATTTTACAAGTCGTCGAAGAGTAGACGAGAGAAAGGTGAAAACGTTTTCTCTCAGAACAGCGCGAAAACTTGTATTCCTGCTCAAAACAACGGGATACATCGTTTTAGATCGAAAATAGCAAAATTCACTTTCATCGATATTACAAGTCGTCGAAGAGTAGACGAGAGAAAGGTGTAAACTATTTCTCTCAGAGCTGCGCGAAAACTTGTATTCCGGCTCAAAACAACGGGATACATCGTTTTAGATCGAAACTAGAAAGATTCACGAGCATCAATTTTACAAGTCGTCGAAGAAGAGACGAGAGAAAGGTGTAAACTTTTTCTCTCAGAACAGCGCGAATACTTGTATTCCGGCTCAAAACAACAGGATACATCGTTTTAAATCGAACCTAGAAACATTCACGAGCATCGATTTTACAAGTCGTCGAAGAGTACACGAGAGAAAGGTGAAAACTTTTTCTCTCAGAACAGCGCGAAAACTTGTATTCCTGCTCAAAACAACGGGATACATCGTTTTAGATCGAAAATAGCAAAATTCACTTTCATCGATATTACAAGTCGTCGAAGAGTAGACGAGAGAAAGGTGTAAACTATTTCTCTCAGAGCTGCGCGAAAACTTGTATTCCGGCTCAAAACAACGGGATACATCGTTTTAGATCGAAACTAGAAAGATTCACGAGCATCAATTTTACAAGTCGTCGAAGAAGAGACGAGAGAAAGTTGTAAACTTTTTCTCTCAGTACAGCGCGAAAACTTGTATTCCGTCTCAAAACAACGGGATACATCGTCTTCGATAGAAACTAGCAAGATTCACGAGCATCGATTTTACAAGTTGTCAAAGAGTAGACGAGCGAAAGGTGTAAACTTTTTCTCTCAGAACGGCGCGACAACTTGTATTCCGGCTCAAAACAACAGGATACATCGTTTTAGATCGAAACTAGCAAAATTCACGAGCATCGATTTTACAAGTCGTCGAAGAGTAGACGAAAGAAGGGTGTAAACTTTTTTTTTCAGAACTTCGCGAAAACTTGTATTCCGGCTCAAAACAACGGGATATATCGTTTTAGAACGAAACTAGCAAAATTCACGAGCATCGATTTTACAAGTCGTCGAAGAGTAGACGAGAGAAAGGTGTAAACGTTTTCTCTCAGAACTGCGCGAAAACTTGTATTCCGGCTCAAAACAACGGGATCCATCGTTTTAGATCGAAACTAGCAAAATTCACGAGCATCGATTTTACAAGTCGTCGAAGAGTAGACGAAAGAAGGGTGTAAACTTTTTTTTTCAGAACTTCGCGAAAACTTGTATTCCGGCTCAAAACAACGGGATATATCGTTTTAGAACGAAACTAGCAAAATTCACGAGCATCGATTTTACAAGTCGTCGAAGAGTAGACGAGAGAAAGGTGTAAACTATTTCTCTCAGAACTGCGCGAAAACTTGTATTCCGGCTCAGAACAACGGTATACATCGTTTTAGATCGAAACTAGCAAAATTCACGAGCATCGATTTTACAAGTCGCCGAAGAGTAGACGAGGGAAAGGTGTAAACGTTTTCTCTCAGAACTGCGCGAAAACTTGTATTCCGGCTCAAAACAACGGGATACATCGTTTTAAATCGAAACTAGCAAAATTCACTGGAATCGATTTTACAAGTCGTCGAAGAGTAGACGAGGGAAAGGTGTAAACTTTTTCTCTCAGAACAGCGCGATAACTTGTAATCCGGCTCAAAACAACAGGATACATCGTTTTAGATCGAACCTAGCAAAATTCACGAGCATCGATTTTACAAGTCGTCGAAGGGTAGCCGAGAGAAAGGTGTAAACTTTTTCTTTCAGAACTGCACGAAAACTTGTATTCCGGCTCAAACCAACGGGATACATCGTTTTAAATCGAAACTAGCAAGATTCACGAGCATCGATTTTACAAGTCGTCGATGAGTAGACGAGAGAAAGGTGTAAACTTTTTCTCTCAGGGCAGCGCGAAAACTTGCATTCCGGCTCAAAACAACGGGATACATCGTTTTAAATTGAAACTAGCAAAATTCACTGGAATCGATTTTACAAGTCGTCGAAGAGTAGACGAGAGAAAGGTGTAAACTTTTTCTCTCAGAACGGCGCGAAAACTTGTATTAAGGCTCAAAACAACAGGATACATCGTTTTAGATCGAACCTAGCAAAATTCACGAGCATCGATTTTACAAGTCGTCGAAGAGTAGACGAGAGAAAGGTGTAAACGTTTTCTCTCAGAACAGCCCAAAAACTTGTATTCCGGCTCAAAACAACGGGATACATCGTTTTAGAACGAAAATAGCAAGATTCACGAGCATCGATTTTACAAGTCGTCGAAGAGTAGACGAGAGAAAGGTGTAAACTTTTTCTCTCAGACCAGCGCGAATACTTGTATTCCGGCTCAAAACAACAGGATACATCGTTTTAGATCGAACCTAGAAAAATTCACGAGCATCGATTTTACAAGTCGTCGAAGAGTAGACGAGAGAAAGGTGAAAACGTTTTCTCTCAGAACAGCGCGAAAACTTGTATTCCTGCTCAAAACAACGGGATACATCGTTTTAGATCGAAAATAGCAAAATTCACTTTCATCGATATTACAAGTCGTCGAAGAGTAGACGAGAGAAAGGTGTAAACTATTTCTCTCAGAGCTGCGCGAAAACTTGTATTCCGGCTCAAAACAACGGGATACATCGTTTTAGATCGAAACTAGAAAGATTCACGAGCATCAATTTTACAAGTCGTCGAAGAAGAGACGAGAGAAAGGTGTAAACTTTTTCTCTCAGTACAGCGCGAAAACTTGTATTCCGTCTCAAAACAACGGGATACATCGTCTTCGATAGAAAATAGCAAGATTCACGAGCATCGATTTTACAAGTCGTCGAAGAGTAGACGAGAGAAAGGTGTAAACTTTTTCTCTCAGAACGGCGCGAAAACTTGTATTCCGGCTCTAAACAACGGGATATATCGTTTTAGAACGAAACTAGCAAAATTCACGAGCATCGATTTTACAAGTCGTCGAAGAGTAGACGAGAGAAAGGTGTAAACGTTTTCTCTCAGAACTGCGCGAAAACTTGTATTCCGGCTCAAAACAGCAGGATACATCGTTTTAGATCGAAACTAGCAAAATTCACTGGCAGCGATATTACAAGTCGTCGAAGAGTAGACGAGAGAAAGGTGTAAACTATTTCTCTCAGAACTGCGCGAAAACTTGTATTCCGGCTCAGAACAACGGTATACATCGTTTTAGATCGAAACTAGCAAAATTCACGAGCATCGATTTTACAAGTCGTCGAAGAGTAGACGAGGGAAAGGTGTAAACGTTTTCTCTCAGAACTGCGCGAAAACTTGTATTCCGGCTCAAAACAACGGGATACATCGTTCTAAATCGAAACTAGCAAAATTCACTGGAATCGATTTTACAAGTCGTCGAAGAGTAGACGAGAGAAAGGTGTAAACTTTTTCTCTCAGAACTGCACGAAAACTTGTATTCCGGCTCAAAACAAAAAGATACATCGTTTTAGATCGAAACTAGCAAGATTCACGAGCATCGATTTTACAAGTCGTCGAAGAGTAGACGAGAGAAAGGTGTAAACTTTTTCTCTCAGAGCAGCGCGAAAACTTATATTCCGGCTCAAATCAACGGGATACATCGTTTTAAATCGAAACTAGCAAAATTCACTGGAATCGATTTACAAGTCGTCGAAGAGTAGACGAGGGAAAGGTGTAAACTTTTTCTCTCAGAACAGCGCGAAAATTTGTATTCCGGCTCAAAACAACGGGATACATCGTCTTAGATCGAAACTAGCAAGATTCACGAGCATCGATTTTACAAGTCGTCGAAGAGTAGACGCGAGAAAGGTGTAAACTTTTTCTCTCAGAACAGCGCGAAAACTTGTATTCCGGCTCAAAACAACGGGATACATCGTTTTAGATCGAAACTAGCAAGATTCACGAGCATCGATTTTACAAGTCGTCGAAGAGTAGACGAGAGAAAGGTGTAAACTTTTTCTCTCAGAACGGCGCGAAAACTTGTATTAAGGCTCAAAACAACAGGATACATCGTTTTAGATCGAACCTAGCAAAATTCACGAGCATCGATTTTACAAGTCGTCGAAGAGTAGACGAGAGAAAGGTGTAAACGTTTTCTCTCAGAACAGCCCAAAAACTTGTATTCCGGCTCAAAACAACGGGATACATCGTTTTAGAACGAAAATAGCAAGATTCACGAGCATCGATTTTACAAGTCGTCGAAGAGTAGACGAGAGAAAGGTGTAAACTTTTTCTCTCAGACCAGCGCGAATACTTGTATTCCGGCTCAAAACAACAGGATACATCGTTTTAGATCGAACCTAGAAAAATTCACGAGCATCGATTTTACAAGTCGTCGAAGAGTAGACGAGAGAAAGGTGAAAACGTTTTCTCTCAGAACAGCGCGAAAACTTGTATTCCTGCTCAAAACAACGGGATACATCGTTTTAGATCGAAAATAGCAAAATTCACTTTCATCGATATTACAAGTCGTCGAAGAGTAGACGAGAGAAAGGTGTAAACTATTTCTCTCAGAGCTGCGCGAAAACTTGTATTCCGGCTCAAAACAACGGGATACATCGTTTTAGATCGAAACTAGAAAGATTCACGAGCATCAATTTTACAAGTCGTCGAAGAAGAGACGAGAGAAAGGTGTAAACTTTTTCTCTCAGAACAGCGCGAAAACTTGTATTCCTGCTCAAAACAACGGGATACATCGTTTTAGATCGAAAATAGCAAAATTCACTTTCATCGATATTACAAGTCGTCGAAGAGTAGACGAGAGAAAGGTGTAAACTATTTCTCTCAGAGCTGCGCGAAAACTTGTATTCCGGCTCAAAACAACGGGATACATCGTTTTAGATCGAAACTAGAAAGATTCACGAGCATCAATTTTACAAGTCGTCGAAGAAGAGACGAGAGAAAGGTGTAAACTTTTTCTCTCAGAACTGCGCGAAAACTTGTATTCCGGCTCAAAACAACAGGATACATCGTTTTAGATCGAAACTAGCAAAATTCACGAGCATCGATTTTACAAGTCGTCGAAGAGTAGACGAAAGAAGGGTGTAAACTTTTTTTTTCAGAACTTCGCGAAAACTTGTATTCCGGCTCAAAACAACGGGATATATCGTTTTAGAACGAAACTAGCAAAATTCACGAGCATCGATTTTACAAGTCGTCGAAGAGTAGACGAGAGAAAGGTGTAAACGTTTTCTCTCAGAACTGCGCGAAAACTTGTATTCCGGCTCAAAACAACGGGATCCATCGTTTTAAATCGAAACTAGCAAAATTCACTGGAATCGATTTTACAAGTCTTCGAAGAGTAGACGAGGGAAAGGTGTAAACTTTTTCTCTCAGAACTGCGCGAAAACTTGTATTCCGGCTCAGAACAACGGGATACATCGTTTTAGATCGAAACTAGCAAAGTTCACGAGCATCGATTTTACAAGTCGCAGAAGAGTAGACGAGAGAAAGGTGAAAACTTTTTCTCTCAGAACAGCGCGAAAACTTGTATTCCGGCTCAAAACAACAGGATACATCGTTTTAGATCGAAACTAGCAAAATTCACTGGCAGCGATATTACAAGTCGTCGAAGAGTAGACGAGAGAAAGGTGTAAACTATTTCTCTCAGAACTGCGCGAAAACTTGTATTCCGGCTCAGAACAACGGTATACATCGTTTTAGATCGAAACTAGCAAAATTCACGAGCATCGATTTTACAAGTCGCCGAAGAGTAGACGAGGGAAAGGTGTAAACGTTTTCTCTCAGAACTGCGCGAAAACTTGTATTCCGGCTCAAAACAACGGGATACATCGTTTTAAATCGAAACTAGCAAAATTCACTGGAATCGATTTTACAAGTCGTCGAAGAGTAGACGAGGGAAAGGTGTAAACTTTTTCTCTCAGAACAGCGCGATAACTTGTAATCCGGCTAAAAACAACAGGATACATCGTTTTAGATCGAACCTAGCAAAATTCACGAGCATCGATTTTACAAGTCGTCGAAGGGTAGCCGAGAGAAAGGTGTAAACTTTTTCTTTCAGAACTGCACGAAAACTTGTATTCCGGCTCAAACCAACGGGATACATCGTTTTAGATCGAAACTAGCAAGATTCACGAGCATCGATTTTACAAGTCGTCGATGAGTAGACGAGAGAAAGGTGTCAACTTTTTCTCTCAGGGCAGCGCGAAAACTTGCATTCCGGCTCAAAACAACGGGATACATCGTTTTAAATTGAAACTAGCAAAATTCACTGGAATCAATTTTACAAGTCGTCGAAGAGTAGACGAGAGAAAGGTGTAAACTTTTTCTCTCAGAACGGCGCGAAAACTTGTATTAAGGCTCAAAACAACAGGATACATCGTTTTAGATCGAACCTAGAAAAATTCACGAGCATCGATTTTACAAGTCGTCGAAGAGTAGACGAGAGAAAGGTGAAAACTTTTTCTCTCAGAACAGCGCGAAAACTTGTATTCCGGCTCAAAACAACGGGATACAACGTTTTAGATCGAAAATAGCAAAATTCACTGGCATCGATATTACAAGTCGTCGAAGAGTAGACGAGAGAAAGGTGTAAACTATTTCTCTCAGAACTGCGCGAAAACTTGTATTCCGGCTCAAAACAACGGGATACATCATTTTAGATCGAAACTAGCAAGATTCACGAGCATCGATTTTACAAGTCGTCGAAGAGTAGACGAGAGAAAGGTGTAAACTTTTTCTCTCAGAACGGCGCGAAAACTTGTATTCCGGCTCAAAACAACAGGAAACATCGTTTTAGATCGAACCTAGCAAAATTCACGAGCATCGATTTTACAAGTCGTCGAGGAGTAGACGAGAGAAAGGTGTAAACGTTTTTTCTCAGAACAGCCCAAAAACTTGTATTCCGGCTCAAAACAACGGGATACATCGTTTTAGAACGAAAATAGCAAGATTCACGAGCATCGATTTTACAAGTCGTCGAAGAGTAGACGAGAGAAAGGTGTAAACTTTTTCTCTCAGAAGAGCGCGAAAACTTGTATTCCGGCTCCAAACAACAGGATACATCGTTTTAGATCGAACCTAGCAAAATTCACGAGCATCGATTTTACAAGTCGTCGAAGAGTAGACGAGAGAAAGGTGAAAACTTTTTCTCTCAGAACAGCGCGAAAACTTGTATTCCGGCTCAAAACAACGGGATACATCGTATTAGATCGAAAATAGCAAAATTCACTGGCATCGATATTACAAGTCGTCGAAGAGTAGACGAGAAAAAGGTGTAAACTATTTCTCTCAGAACTGCGCGAAAACTTGTATTCCGGCTCAAAACAACGGGATACATCGTTTTAGATCGAAACTAGCAAGATTCACGAGCATCGATTTTACAAGTCGTCGAAGAGTAGACGAGAGAAAGGTGTAAACTTTTTCTCTCAGAACGGCGCGAAAACTTGTATTCCGGCTCAAAACAACAGGATACATCGTTTTAGATCGAACCTAGCAAAATTCACGAGCATCGATTTTACAAGTCGTCGAGGAGTAGACGAGAGAAAGGTGTAAACGTTTTATCTCAGAACAGCCCAAAAACTTGTATTCCGGCTCAAAACAACGGGATACATCGTTTTAGAACGAAAATAGCAAGATTCACGAGCATCGATTTTACAAGTCGTCGAAGAGTAGACGAGAGAAAGGTGTAAACTTTTTCTCTCAGAAGAGCGCGAAAACTTGTATTCCGGCTCAAAACAACAGGATACATCGTTTTAGATCGAACCTAGCAAAAGTCACGAGCATCGATTTTACAAGTCGTCGAAGAGTAGACGAGAGAAAGGTGAAAACTTATTCTCTCAGAACAGCGCGAAAACTTTTATTCCGGCTCAAAACAACGGGATACATCGTTTTAGATCGAAAATAGCAAAATTCACTGGCATCGATATTACAAGTCGTCGAAGAGTAGACGAGAGAAAGGTGTAAACTATTTCTCTCAGAACTGCGCGAAAACTTGTATTCCGGCTCAAAACAACGGGATACATCGTTTCAGATTGAAACTAGTAAGATTCGCGAGCATCAATTTTACAAGTCGTCGAAGAGTAGACGAGAGAAAGGTGTAAACGTTTTCTCTCAGTACAGCGCGAAAACTTGTATTCCGTCTCAAAACAGCGGGATACATCGTCTTAGATCGAAACTAGCAAGATTCACGAGCATCGATTTTACAAGTCGTCGAAGAGTAGACGAGAGAAAGGTGTAAACTTTTTCTCTCAGAACTGCGCGAAAACTTGTATTCCGGCTCAGAACAATGGGATACATCGTTTTAGATCGAAACTAGCAAGATTCGCGAGCATCAATTTTACAAGTCGTCGAAGAGTACACGAGAGAAAGGTGTAAACGTTTTCTCTCAGAACAGCCCAAAAACTTGTATTCCGGCTCAAAACAACGGGATACTTCGTTTTAGAACGAAAATAGCAAGATTCACGAGCATCGATTTTACAAGTCGGCGGAGAGTACACGAGAGAAAGGTGTAAACTTTTTCTCTCAGAGCAGCGCGAAAACTTGTATTCCGGCTCAAAACAACGGGATACATCGTTTTAAATCGAAACTAGCAAAATTCACTGGAATCGATTTTACAAGTCGTCGAAGAGTAGACGAGAGAAAGGTCTAAACTTTTTCTCTCAGAACAGCCCGAAAACTTGTATTCTGGCTCAAAACAACGGGATACATCGTTTTAGATCGAAACTTGCAAAACTCACGAGCATCGATTTTACAAGTCGTCGAAGAGTAGACGAGAGAAAGGTGTAAACTTTTTCTCTCAGAACGGCGCGAAAACTTGTATTCCGGCTCAAAACAACAGGATACATCGTTTTAGATCGAACCTAGCAAAATTCACGAGCATCGATTTTACAAGTCGTCGAGGAGTAGACGAGAGAAAGGTGTAAACGTTTTTTCTCAGAAAAGCCCAAAAACTTGTATTCCGGCTCAAAACGACGGGATACATCGTTTTAGAACGAAAATAGCAAGATTCACGAGCATCGATTTTACAAGTCGTCGAAGAGTAGACGAGAGAAAGGTGTAAACTTTTTATCTCAGAGCAGCGCGAAAACTTGTATTCCGGCTCAAAACAACGGGATACATGGTTTTAAATCGAAACTAGCAAAATTCACTGGAATCGATTTTACAAGTCGTCGAAGAGTAGACGAGAGAAAGGTGTAAACTTTTTCTCTCAGAACGGCGCGAAAACTTGTATTCCGGTTCAAAACAACGGGATACATCGTTTTAGATCGAAACTAGCAAAATTCACGAGCATCGATTTTACAAGTCGTCGAAGAGTAGACGAGGGAAAGGTGTAAACTTTTTCTCTCAGAACTGCGCGAAAACTTGTATTCCGGCTCAAAACAACGGGATACATCGTTTTAGATCGAAACTAGCAAGATTCACGAGCATCGATTTTACAAGTCGCCGAAGAGTAGACGAGAGAAAGGTGTAAACTTTTTCTCTCAGAACTGCACGAAAACTTGTATTCCGGCTCAAAACAACGGGATACATCGTTTTAGATCGAAACTAGCAAAATTCACTGGAATCGATTTTACAAGTCGTCGAAGAGTAGACGAGAGAAAGGTGTAAACTTTTTCTCTCAGAACGGCGAGAAAACTTGTATTCCGGCTCAAAACAACGGGATACATCGTTTTAGAACGAAACTAGCAAAATTCACGAGCATCGATTTTACAAGTCGTCGAAGAGTAGACGAGAGAAAGGTGTAAACGTTTTCTCTCAGAACTGCGCGAAAACATGTATTCCGGCTCAAAGCAACGGGATACATCGTTTTAGATCGAAACTAGCAAAATTCACGAGCATCGATTTTACAAGTCGTCGAAGAGCAGACGAGGGAAAGGTGTAAACTTTTTCTCTCAGAACTGCGCGAAAACTTGTATTCCGGCTCAAAACAATGGAATACATCGTTTTAGATCGAAACTAGCAAGATTCACGAGCATCGATTTTACATGTCGCCGAAGAGTAGACGAGAGAAAGGTGAAAACATTTTCTCTCAGAACTGCACGAAAACTTGTATTAAGGCTCAAAACTACGGGATACATCGTTTTAGATCGAAACTAGCAAGATTCACGAGCATCGATTCTACAAGTCGTCGAAGAGTAGACGAGAGAAAGGTGTAAACGTTTTCTCTCAGAACTGCGCGAAAACTCGTATTCCGGCTCAAAACAACGGGATACATCGTTTTAGATCGAAACTAGCAAAATTCACTGGAATCGATTTTGCAAGTCGTCGAAGAGTAGACGAGAGAAAGGTGTAAACTTTTTCTCTCAGAACGGCGCGAAAACTTGTATTCCGGTTCAAAACAACGGGATACATCGTTTTAGATCGAACCTAGCAAAATTCTCGAGCATCGATTTTACAAGTCGTCGAGGAGTAGACGAGGGAAAGGTGTTAACTTTTTCTCTCAGAACAGCGCGAAAACTTGTATTCCGGCTCAAAACAACGGGATACAACGTTTTAGATCGAAAATAGCAAAATTCACTGGCATCGATATTACAAGTCGTCGAAGAGTAGACGAGAGAAAGGTGTAAACTATTTCTCTCAGAACTGCGCGAAAACTTGTATTCCGGCTCAAAACAACGGGATACATCGTTTTAGATCGAAACTAGCAAGATTCACGAGCATCGATTTTACAAGTCGTCGAAGAGTAGACGAGAGAAAGGTGTAAACTTTTTCTCTCAGAACGGCGCGAAAACTTGTATTCCGGCTCAAAACAACAGTATACATCGTTTTAGATCGAACCTAGCAAAATTCACGAGCATCGATTTTACAAGTCGTCGAGGAGTAGACGAGAGAAAGGTGTAAACGTTTTTTCTCAGAACAGCCCAAAAACTTGTATTCCGGCTCAAAACAACGGGATACATCGTTTTAGAACGAAAATAGCAAGATTCACGAGCATCGATTTTACAAGTCGTCGAAGAGTAGACGAGAGAAAGGTGTAAACTTTTTCTCTCAGAAGAGCGCGAAAACTTGTATTCCGGCTCAAAACAACAGGATACATCGTTTTAGATCGAACCTAGCAAAATTTACGAGCATCGATTTTACAAGTCGTCGAGGAGTAGACGAGAGAAAGGTGTAAACGTTTTTTCTCAGAACAGCCCAAAAACTTGTATTCCGGCTCAAAACAACGAGATACATCGTTTTAGAACGAAAATAGCAAGATTCACGAGCATCGATTTTACAAGTCGTCGAAGAGTAGACGAGAGAAAGGTGTAAACTTTTTCTCTCAGAAGAGCGCGAAAACTTGTATTCCGGCTCAAAACAACAGTATACATCGTTTTAGATCGAACCTAGCAAAATTCACGAGCATCGATTTTACAAGTCGTCGAGGAGTAGACGAGAGAAAGGTGTAAACGTTTTTTCTCAGAACAGCCCAAAAACTTGTATTCCGGCTCAAAACAACGGGATACATCGTTTTAGAACGAAAATAGTAAGATTCACGAGCATCGATTTTACAAGTCGTCGAAGAGTAGACGAGAGAAAGGTGTAAACTTTTTCTCTCAGAAGAGCGCGAAAACTTGTATTCCGGCTCAAAACAACAGGATACATCGTTTTAGATCGAACCTAGCAAAATTCACGAGCATCGATTTTACAAGTCGTCGAAGAGTAGACGAGAGAAAGGTGAAAACTTTTTCTCTCAGAACAGCGCGAAAACTTGTATTCCGGCTCAAAACAACGGGATACATCGTATTAGATCGAACATAGCAAAATTCACTGGCATCGATATTACAAGTCGTCGAAGAGTAGACGAGAGAAAGGTGTAAACTATTTCTCTCAGAACTGCGCGAAAACTTGTATTCCGGCTCAAAACAACGGGATACATCGTTTTAGATCGAAACTAGCAAGATTCACGAGCATCGATTTTACAAGTCGTCGAAGAGTAGACGAGAGAAAGGTGTAAACTTTTTCTCTCAGAACGGCGCGAAAACTTGTATTCCGGCTCAAAACAACAGGATACATCGTTTTAGATCGAACCTAGCAAAATTCACGAGCATCGATTTTACAAGTCGTCGAGGAGTAGACGAGAGAAAGGTGTAAACGTTTTATCTCAGAACAGCCCAAAAACTTGTCTTCCGGCTCAAAACAACGGGATACATCGTTTTAGAACGAATATAGCAAGATTCACGAGCATCGATTTTACAAGTCGTCGAAGAGTAGACGAGAGAAAGGTGTAAACTTTTTCTCTCAGAAGAGCGCGAAAACTTGTATTCCGGCTCAAAACAACAGGATACATCGTTTTAGATCGAACCTAGCAAAAGTCACGAGCATCGATTTTACAAGTCGTCGAAGAGTAGACGAGAGAAAGGTGAAAACTTATTCTCTCAGAACAGCGCGAAAACTTTTATTCCGGCTCAAAACAACGGGATACATCGTTTTAGATCGAAAATAGCAAAATTCACTGGCATCGATATTACAAGTCGTCGAAGAGTAGACGAGAGAAAGGTGTAAACTATTTCTCTCAGAACTGCGCGAAAACTTGTATTCCGGCTCAAAACAACGGGATACATCGTTTTAGATTGAAACTAGTAAGATTCGCGAGCATCAATTTTACAAGTCGTCGAAGAGTAGACGAGAGAAAGGTGTAAACGTTTTCTCTCAGTACAGCGCGAAAACTTGTATTCCGTCTCAAAACAGCGGGATACATCGTCTTAGATCGAAACTAGCAAGATTCACGAGCATCGATTTTACAAGTCGTCGAAGAGTGGACGAGAGAAAGGTGTAAACTTTTTCTCTCAGAACTGCGCGAAAACTTGTATTCCGGCTCAGAACAATGGGATACATCGTTTTAGATCGAAACTAGCAAGATTCACGAGCATCAATTTTACAAGTCGTCGAAGAGTACACGAGAGAAAGGTGTAAACGTTTTCTCTCAGAACAGCCCAAAAACTTGTATTCCGGCTCAAAACAACGGGATACTTCGTTTTAGAACGAAAATAGCAAGATTCACGAGCATCGATTTTACAAGTCGGCGGAGAGTACACGAGAGAAAGGTGTAAACTTTTTCTCTCAGAGCAGCGCGAAAACTTGTATTTCGGTTTAAAACAACGGGATACATCGTTTTAAATCGAAACTAGCAAAATTCACTGGAATCGATTTTACAAGTCGTCGAAGAGTAGACGAGAGAAAGGTCTAAACTTTTTCTCTCAGAACAGCCCGAAAACTTGTATTCTGGCTCAAAACAACGGGATACATCGTTTTAGATCGAAACTAGCAAAACTCACGAGCATCGATTTTACAAGTCGTCGAAGAGTAGACGAGAGAAAGGTGTAAACTTTTTCTCTCAGAACGGCGCGAAAACTTGTATTCCGGCTCAAAACAACAGGATACATCGTTTTAGATCGAACCTAGCAAAATTCACGAGCATCGATTTTACAAGTCGTCGAGGAGTAGACGAGAGAAAGGTGTAAACGTTTTTTCTCAGAAAAGCCCAAAAACTTGTATTCCGGCTCAAAACAACGGGATACATCGTTTTAGAACGAAAATAGCAAGATTCACGAGCATCGATTTTACAAGTCGTCGAAGAGTAGACGAGAGAAAGGTGTAAACTTTTTATCTCAGAGCAGCGCGAAAACTTGTATTCCGGCTCAAAACAACGGGATACATGGTTTTAAATCGAAACTAGCAAAATTCACTGGAATCGATTTTACAAGTCGTCGAAGAGTAGACGAGAGAAAGGTGTAAACTTTTTCTCTCAGAACGGCGCGAAAACTTGTATTCCGGTTCAAAACAACGGGATACATCGTTTTAGATCGAAACTAGCAAAATTCACGAGCATCGATTTTACAAGTCGTCGAAGAGTAGACGAGGGAAAGGTGTAAACTTTTTCTCTCAGAACTGCGCGAAAACTTGTATTCCGGCTCAAAACAACGGGATACATCGTTTTAGATCGAAACTAGCAAGATTCACGAGCATCGATTTTACAAGTCACCGAAGAGTAGACGAGAGAAAGGTGTAAACTTTTTCTCTCAGAACTGCACGAAAACTTGTATTCCGGCTCAAAACAACGGGATACATCGTTTTAGATCGAAACTAGCAAAATTCACTGGAATCGATTTTACAAGTCGTCGAAGAGTAGACGAGAGAAAGGTGTAAACTTTTTCTCTCAGAACGGCGAGAAAACTTGTATTCCGGCTCAAAACAACGGGATACATCGTTTTAGAACGAAACTAGCAAAATTCACGAGCATCGATTTTACAAGTCGTCGAAGAGTAGACGAGAGAAAGGTGTAAACGTTTTCTCTCAGAACTGCGCGAAAACATGTATTCCGGCTCAAAGCAACGGGATACATCGTTTTAGATCGAAACTAGCAAAATTCACGAGCATCGATTTTACAAGTCGTCGAAGAGCAGACGAGGGAAAGGTGTAAACTTTTTCTCTCAGAACTGCGCGAAAACTTGTATTCCGGCTCAAAACAATGGAATACATCGTTTTAGATCGAAACTAGCAAGATTCACGAGCATCGATTTTACAAGTCGCCGAAGAGTAGACGAGAGAAAGGTGAAAACATTTTCTCTCAGAACTGCACGAAAACATGTATTCCGGCTCAAAACTACGGGATACATCGTTTTAGATCGAAACTAGCAAGATTCACGAGCATCGATTCTACAAGTCGTCGAAGAGTAGACGAGAGAAAGGTGTAAACGTTTTCTCTCAGAACTGCGCGAAAACTCGTATTCCGGCTCAAAACAACGGGATACATCGTTTTAGATCGAAACTAGCAAAATTCACTGGAATCGATTTTGCAAGTCGTCGAAGAGTAGACGAGAGAAAGGTGTAAACTTTTTCTCTCAGAACGGCGCGAAAACTTGTATTCCGGTTCAAAACAACGGGATACATCGTTTTAGATCGAACCTAGCAAAATTCTCGAGCATCGATTTTACAAGTCGTCGAGGAGTAGACGAGAGAAAGGTGTTAACTTTTTCTCTCAGAACAGCGCGAAAACTTGTATTCCGGCTCAAAACAACGGGATACAACGTTTTAGATCGAAAATAGCAAAATTCACTGGCATCGATATTACAAGTCGTCGAAGAGTAGACGAGAGAAAGGTGTAAACTATTTCTCTCAGAACTGCGCGAAAACTTGTATTCCGGCTCAAAACAACGGGATACATCGTTTTAGATCGAAACTAGCAAGATTCACGAGCATCGATTTTACAAGTCGTCGAAGAGTAGACGAGAGAAAGGTGTAAACTTTTTCTCTCAGAACGGCGCGAAAACTTGTATTCCGGCTCAAAACAACAGGATACATCGTTTTAGATCGAACCTAGCAAAATTCACGAGCATCGATTTTACAAGTCGTCGAGGAGTAGACGAGAGAAAGGTGTAAACGTTTTTTCTCAGAACAGCCCAAAAACTTGTATTCCGGCTCAAAACAACGGGATACATCGTTTTAGAACGAAAATAGCAAGATTCACGAGCATCGATTTTACAAGTCGTCGAAGAGTAGACGAGAGAAAGGTGTAAACTTTTTCTCTCAGAAGAGCGCGAAAACTTGTATTCCGGCTCAAAACAACAGGATACATCGTTTTAGATCGAACCTAGCAAAATTTACGAGCATCGATTTTACAAGTCGTCGAAGAGTAGACGAGAGAAAGGTGAAAACTTTTTCTCTCAGAACAGCGCAAAACTTGTATTCCGGCTCAAAACAACGGGATACATCGTATTAGATCGAAAATAGCAAAATTCACTGGCATCGATATTACAAGTCGTCGAAGAGTAGACGAGAGAAAGGTGTAAACTATTTCTCTCAGAACTTCGCGAAAACTTGTATTCCGGCTCAAAACAACGGGATACATCGTTTTAGATCGAAACTAGCAAGATTCACGAGCATCGATTTTACAAGTCGTCGAAGAGTAGACGAGAGAAAGGTGTAAACTTTTTCTCTCAGAACGGCGCGAAAACTTGTATTCCGGCTCAAAACAACTGGATACATCGTTTTAGATCGAACCTAGCAAAATTCACGAGCATCGATTTTACAAGTCGTCGAAGAGTAGACGAGAGAAAGGTGTAAACTTTTTCTCTCAGAACGGCGCGAAAACTTGTATTCCGGCTCAAAACAACAGGATACATCGTTTTAGATCGAACCTAGCAAAATTCACGAGCATCGATTTTACAAGTCGTCGAGGAGTAGACGAGAGAAAGGTGTAAACGTTTTTTCTCAGAACAGCCCAAAAACTTGTATTCCGGCTCAAAACAACGGGATACATCGTTTTAGTACGATAATAGCAAAATTCACGAGCATCGATTTTACAAGTCGTCGAAGAGTAGACGAGAGAAAGGTGAAAACTTATTCTCTCATAACAGCGCGAAAACTTTTATTCCGGCTCAAAACAACGAGATACATCGTTTTAGATCGAAAATAGCAAAATTCACTGGCATCGATATTACAAGTCGTCGAAGAGTAGACGAGAGAAAGGTGTAAACTATTTCTCTCAGTACTGCGCGAAAACTTGTATTCCGGCTCAAAACAACGGGATACATCGTTTTAGATTGAAACTAGTAAGATTCGCGAGCATCAAGTTTACAAGTCGTCGAAGAGTAGACGAGAGAAAGGTGTAAACGTTTTCTCTCAGTACAGCGCGAAAACTTGTATTCCGTCTCAAAACAGCGGGATACATCGTCTTAGATCGAAACTAGCAAGATTCACGAGCATCGATTTTACAAGTCGTCGAAGAGTAGACGAGAGAAAGGTGTAAACTTTTTCTCTCAGAACGGCGCGAAAACTTGTATTCCGGCTCAAAACAACAGGATACATCGTTTTAGATCGAAACTAACAAAATTCACGAGCATCAATTTTACAAGTCGTCGAAGAGTACACGAGAGAAAGGTGTAAACGTTTTCTCTCAGAACAGCCCAAAAACTTGTATTCCGGCTCAAAACAACGGGATACTTCGTTTTAGAACGAAAATAGCAAGATTCACGAGCATCGATTTTACAAGACGGCGGAGAGTACACGAGAGAAAGGTGTAAACTTTTTCTCTCAGAGCAGCGCGAAAACTTGTATTCCGGCTCAAAACAACGGGATACATCGTTTTAAATCGAAACTAGCAAAATTCACTGGAATCGATTTTACAAGTCGTCGAAGAGTAGACGAGAGAAAGGTCTAAACTTTTTCTCTCAGAACAGCCCGAAAACTTGTATTCTGGCTCAAAACAACGGGATACATCGTTTTAGATCGAAACTAGCAAAACTCACGAGCATCGATTTTACAAGTCGTCGAAGAGTAGACGAGAGAAAGGTGTAAACTTTTTCTCTCAGAACGGCGCGAAAACTTGTATTCCGGCTCAAAACAACAGGATACATCGTTTTAGATCGAGCCTAGCAAAATTCACGAGCATCGATTTTACAAGTCGTCGAGGAGTAGACGAGAGAAAGGTGTAAACGTTTTTTCTCAGAAAAGCCCAAAAACTTGTATTCCGGCTCAAAACAACGGGATACATCGTTTTAGAACGAAAATAGCAAGATTCACGAGCATCGATTTTACAAGTCGTCGAAGAGTAGACGAGACAAAGGTGTAAACTTTTTCTCTCAGAAGAGCGCGAAAACTTGTATTCCGGCTCAAAACAACAGGATACATCGTTTTAGATCGAACCTAGCAAAATTCACGAGCATCGATTTTACAAGTCGTCGAAGAGTAGACGAGAGAAAGGTGAAAACTTTTTCTCTCAGAACAGCGCGAAAACTTTTATTCCGGCTCAAAACAACGGGATACATCGTTTTAGATCAAAAATAGCAAAATTCACTGGCATCGATATTACAAGTCGTCGAAGAGTAGACGAGAGAAAGGTGTAAACTATTTCTCTCAGAACTGCGCGAAAACTTGTATTCCGGCTCAAAACAACGGGATACATCGTTTTAGATTGAAACTAGTAAGATTCGCGAGCATCAATTTTACAAGTCGTCGAAGAGTAGACGAGAGAAAGGTGTAAACGTTTTCTCTCAGTACAGCGCGAAAACTTGTATTCCGTCTCAAAACAGCGGGATACATCGTCTTAGATCGAAACTAGCAAGATTCACGAGCATCGATTTTACAAGTCGTCGAAGAGTAGACGAGAGAAAGGTGTAAACTTTTTCTCTCAGAACGGCGCGAAAACTTGTATTCCGGCTCAAAACAACAGGATACATCGTTTTAGATCGAAACTAACAAAATTCACGAGCATCAATTTTACAAGTCGTCGAAGAGTACACGAGAGAAAGGTGTAAACGTTTTCTCTCAGAACAGCCCAAAAACTTGTATTCCGGCTCAAAACAACGGGATACTTCGTTTCAGAACGAAAATAGCAAGATTCACGAGCATCGATTTTACAAGTCGGCGGAGAGTAGACGAGAGAAAGGTGTAAACTTTTTCTCTCAGAGCAGCGCGAAAACTTGTATTCCGGCTCAAAACAACGGGATACATCGTTTTAAATCGAAACTAGCAAAATTCACTGGAATCGATTTTACAAGTCGTCGAAGAGTAGACGAGAGAAAGGTCTAAACTTTTTCTCTCAGAACAGCCCGAAAACTTGTATTCTGGCTCAAAACAACGGGATACATCGTTTTAGATCGAAACTAGCAAAACTCACGAGCATCGATTTTACAAGTCGTCGAAGAGTAGATGAGGGAAAGGTGTAAACTTTTTCTCTCAGAACTGTGCGAAAACTTGTATTCCGGCTCAAAACAACGGGATACATCGTTTTAGATCGAAACTAGCAAGATTCACGAGCATCGATTTTACAAGTCGCCGAAGAATAGACGAGAGAAAGGTGAAAACATTTTCTCTCAGAACTGCACGAAAACTTGTATTCCGGCTCAAAACAACGGGATACATCGTTTTAGATCGAAACTAGCAAGATTCACGAGCATCGATTTTACAAGTCGTCGAAGAGTAGACGAGAGAAAGGTGTAAACTTTTTATCTCAGAGCAGCGCGAAAACTTGTATTCCGGCTCAAAACAACGGGATACATCGTTTTAAATTGAAACTAGCAAAATTCACTGGAATCGATTTTACAAGTCGTCGAAGAGTAGACGAGAGAAAGGTGTAAACTTTTTATCTCAGAGCAGCGCGAAAACTTGTATTCCGGCTCAAAACAACGGGATACATCGTTTTAAATCGAAACTAGCAAAATTCACTGGAATCGATTTTACAAGTCGTCGAAGAGTAGACGAGAGAAAGGTGTAAACTTTTTCTCTCAGAACGGCGCGAAAACTTGTATTCCGGTTCAAAACAACGGGATACATCGTTTTAGATCGAAACTAGCAAAATTCACGAGCATCGATTTTACAAGTCGTCGAAGAGTAGACGAGGGAAAGGTGTAAACTTTTTCTCTCAGAACTGCGCGAAAACTTGTATTCCGGCTCAAAACAACGGGATACATCGTTTTAGATCGAAACTAGCAAGATTCACGAGCATCGATTTTACAAGTCGCCGAAGAGTAGACGAGAGAAAGGTGTAAACTTTTTCTCTCAGAACTGCACGAAAACTTGTACTCCGGCTCAAAACAACGGGATACATCGTTTTAGATCGAAACTAGCAAAATTCACTGGAATCGATTTTACAAGTCGTCGAAGAGTAGACGAGAGAAAGGTGTAAACTTTTTCTCTCAGAACGGCGCGAAAACTTGTATTCCGGTTCAAAACAATGGGATACATCGTTTTAGATCGAACCTAGCAAAATTCACGAGCATCGATTTTACAAGTCGTCGAGGAGTAGACGAGGGAAAGGTGTAAACTTTTTCTTTCAGAACTGCGCGAAAACATGTATTCCGGCACAAAACAACGGGATACATTGTTTTAGATCGAAACTAGCAAGATTCACGAGCATCGATTTTACAAGTCGCCGAAGAGTAGACGAGAGAAAGGTGTAAACTTTTTCTCTCAGAACAGCGCGAAAACTTGTATTCCGGCTCAAAACAACGGGATACATCGTTTTAGATCGAAACTAGCAAGATTCACGAGCATCGATTTTACAAGTCGTCGAAGAGTAGACGAGAGAAAGGTGAAAACTTTTTCTCTCAGAACAGCGCGAAAACTTGTATTCCGGCTCAAAACAACAGGATACAACGTTTTAGATCGAAAATAGCAAGATTCACTGGCATCGATATTACAAGTCGTCGAAGAGTAGACGAGAGAAAGGTGTAAACTATTTCTCTCAGAACTGCGCGAAAACTTGTATTCCGGCTCAAAACAACGGGATACATCGTTTTAGATCGAAACTAGCAAGATTCACGAGCATCGATTTTACAAGTCGTCGAAGAGTAGACGCGAGAAAGGTGTAAACTTTTTCTCTCAGAACGGCGCGAAAACTTGTATTCCGGCTCAAAACAACAGGATACATCGTTTTAGATCGAACCTAGCAAAATTCACGAGCATCGATTTTACAAGTCGTCGAGGAGTAGACGAGAGAAAGGTGTAAACGTTTTTTCTCAGAACAGCGCGAAAACTTGTATTCCGGCTCAAAACAACGGGATACATCGTATTAGTTCGAAAATAGCAAAATTCACTGGCATCGATATTACAAGTCGTCGAAGAGTAGACGAGAGAAAGGTGTAAACTATTTCTCTCAGAACTGCGCGAAAACTTGTATTCCGGCTCAAAACAACGGGATACATCGTTTTAGATCGAAACTAGCAAGATTCACGAGCATCGATTTTACAAGTCGTCGAAGAGTAGACGAGAGAAAGGTGTAAACTTTTTCTCTCAGAACGGCGCGAAAACTTGTATTCCGGCTCAAAACAACAGGATACATCGTTTTAGATCGAACCTAGCAAAATTCACGAGCATCGATTTTACAAGTCGTCGAGGAGTAGACGAGAGAAAGGTGTAAACGTTTTTTCTCAGAACAGCCCAAAAACTTGTATTCCGGCTCAAAACAACGATATACATCGTTTTAGAACGAAAATAGCAAGATTCACGAGCATCGATTTTACAAGTCGTCGAAGAGTAGACGAGAGAAAGGTGTAAACTTTTTCTCTCAGAAGAGCGCGAAAACTTGTATTCCGGCTCAAAACAACAGGATACATCGTTTTAGATCGAACCTAGCAAAATTCACGAGCATCGATTTTACAAGTCGTCGAAGAGTAGACGAGAGAAAGGTGAAAACTTTTTCTCTCAGAACAGCGCGAAAACTTTTATTCCGGCTCAAAACAACGGGATACATCGTTTTAGATCGAAAATAGCAAAATTCACTGGCATCGATATTACAAGTCGTCGAAGAGTAGACGAGAGAAAGGTGTAAACTATTTCTCTCAGAACTGCGCGAAAACTTGTATTCCGGCTCAAAACAACGGGATACATCGTTTTAGATTGAAACTAGTATGATTCGCGAGCATCAATTTTACAAGTCGTCGAAGAGTAGACGAGAGAAAGGTGTAAACGTTTTCTCTCAGTACAGCGCGAAAACTTGTATTCCGTCTCAGAACAGCGGAATACATCGTCTTAGATCGAAACTAGCAAGATTCACGAGCATCGATATTACAAGTCGTCGAAGAGTAGACGAGAGAAAGGTGTAAACTTTTTCTCTCAGAACGGCGCGAAAACTTGTATTCCGGTTCAAAACAACAGGATACATCGTTTTAGATCGAAACTAACAAAATTCACGAGCATCAATTTTACAAGTCGTCGAAGAGTACACGAGAGAAAGGTGTAAACGTTTTCTCTCAGAACAGCCCAAAAACTTGTATTCCGGCTCAAAACAACGGGATACTTCGTTTTAGAACGAAAATAGCAAGATTCACGAGCATCGATTTTACAAGTCGGCGGAGAGTAGACGAGAGAAAGGTGTAAACTTTTTCTCTCAGAGCAGCGCGAAAACTTGTATTCCGGCTCAAAACAACGGGATACATCGTTTTAAATCGAAACTAGCAAAATTCACTGGAATCGATTTTACAAGTCGTCGAAGAGTAGACGAGAGAAAGGTCTGAACTTTTTCTCTCAGAACAGCCCGAAAACTTGTATTCTGGCTCAAAACAACGGGATACATCGTTTTAGATCGAAACTAGCAAAACTCACGAGCATCGATTTTACAAGTCGTCGAAGAGTAGACGAGAGAAAGGTGTAAACTTTTTATCTCAGAGCAGCGCGAAAACTTGTATTCCGGCTCAAAACAACGGATACATCGTTTTAAATCAAAACTAGCAAAATTCACTGGAATCGATTTTACAAGTCGTCGAAGAGTAGACGAGAGAAAGGTGTAAACTTTTTCTCTCAGAACGGCGCGAAAACTTGTATTCCGGTTCAAAACAACGGGATACATCGTTTTAGATCGAAACTAGCAAAATTCACGAGCATCGATTTTACAAGTCGTCGAAGAGTAGACGAGGGAAAGGTGTAAACTTTTTCTCTCAGAACTGCGCGAAAACTTGTATTCCGGCTCAAAACAACGGGATACATCCTTTTAGATCGAAACTAGCAAGATTCACGAGCATCGATTTTACAAGTCGCCGAAGAATAGACGAGAGAAAGGTGAAAACATTTTCTCTCAGAACTGCACGAAAACTTGTATTCCGGCTCAAAACAACGGGATACATCGTTTTAGATCGAAACTAGCAAGATTCACGAGCATCGATTTTACAAGTCGTCGAAGAGTAGACGAGAGAAAGGTGTAAACTTTTTATCTCAGAGCAGCACGAAAACTTGTATTCCGGCTCAAAACAACGGGATACATCGTTTTAAATCGAAACTAGCAAAATTCACTGGAATCGATTTTACAAGTCGTCGAAGAGTAGACGAGAGAAAGGTGTAAACTTTTTATCTCAGAGCAGCGCGAAAACTTGTATTCCGGCTCAAAACAACGGGATACATCGTTTTAAATCGAAACTAGCAAAATTCACTGGAATCGATTTTACAAGTCGTCGAAGAGTAGACGAGAGAAAGGTGTAAACTTTTTCTCTCAGAACGGCGCGAAAACTTGTATTCCGGTTCAAAACAACGGGATACATCGTTTTAGATCGAAACTAGCAAAATTCACGAGCATCGATTTTACAAGTCGTCGAAGAGTAGACGAGGGAAAGGTGTAAACTTTTTCTCTCAGAACTGCGCGAAAACTTGTATTCCGGCTCAAAACAACGGGATACATCGTTTTAGATCGAATCTAGCAAGATTCACGAGCATCGATTTTACAAGTCGCCGAAGAGTAGACGAGAGAAAGGTGTAAACTTTTTCTCTCAGAACTGCACGAAAACTTGTATTCCGGCTCAAAACAACGGGATACATCGTTTTAGATCGAAACTAGCAAAATTCACTGGAATCGATTTTACAAGTCGTCGAAGAGTAGACGAGAGAAAGGTGTAAACTTTTTCTCTCAGAACGGCGCGAAAACTTGAATTCCGGTTCAAAACAACGGGATACATCGTTTTAGATCGAACCTAGCAAAATTCACGAGCATCGATTTTACAAGTCGTCGAGGAGTAGACGAGGGAAAGGTGTAAACTTTTTCTTTCAGAACTGCGCGAAAACATGTATTCCGGCACAAAACAACGGGATACATCGTTTTAGATCGAAACTAGCAAGATTCACGAGCATCGATTTTACAAGTCGCCGAAGAGTAGACGAGAGAAAGGTGTAAACTTTTTCTCTCAGAACAGCGCGAAAACTTGTATTCCGGCTCAAAACAACGGGATACATCGTTTTAGATCGAAACTAGCAAGATTCACGAGCATCGATTTTACAAGTCGTCGAAGAGTAGACGAGAGAAAGGTGAAAACTTTTTCTCTCAGAACAGCGCGAAAACTTGTATTCCGGCTCAAAACAACGGGATACAACGTTTTAGATCGAAAATAGCAAAATTCACTGGAATCGATTTTACAAGTCGTCGAAGAGTAGACGAGAGAAAGGTGTAAACTTTTTCTCTCAGAAGAGCGCGAAAACTTGTATTCCGGCTCAAAACAACAGGATACATCGTTTTAGATCGAACCTAGCAAAATTCACGAGCATCGATTTTACAAGTCGTCGAAGAGTAGACGAGAGAAAGGTGAAAACTTTTTCTCTCAGAACAGCGCGAAAACTTTTATTCCGGCTCAAATCAACGGGATACATCGTTTTAGATCGAAAATAGCAAAATTCACTGGCATCGATATTACAAGTCGTCGAAGACTAGACGAGAGAAAGGTGTAAACTATTTCTCTCAGAACTGCGCGAAAACTTGTATTCCGGCTCAAAACAACGGGATACATCGTTTTAGATTGAAACTAGTAAGATTCGCGAGCATCAATTTTACAAGTCGTCGAAGAGTAGACGAGAGAAAGGTGTAAACGTTTTCTCTCAGTACAGCGCGAAAACTTGTATTCCGTCTCAAAACAGCGGGATACATCGTCTTAGATCGAAACTAGCAAGATTCACGAGCATCGATTTTACAAGTCGTCGAAGAGTAGACGAGAGAAAGGTGTAAACTTTTTCTCTCAGAACGGCGCGAAAACTTGTATTCCGGCTCAAAACAACAGGATACATCGTTTTAGATCGAAACTAACAAAATTCACGAGCATCAATTTTACAAGTCGTCGAAGAGTACACGAGAGAAAGGTGTAAACGTTTTCTCTCAGAACAGCCCAAAAACTTGTATTCCGGCTCAAAACAACGGGATACTTCGTTTTAGAACGAAAATAGCAAGATTCACGAGCATCGATTTTACAAGTCGGCGGAGAGTAGACGAGAGAAAGGTGTAAACTTTTTCTCTCAGAGCAGCGCGAAAACTTGTATTCCGGCTAAAAACAACGGGATACATCGTTTTAAATTGAAACTAGCAAAATTCACTGGAATCGATTTTACAAGTCGTCGAAGAGTAGACGAGAGAAAGGTCTAAACTTTTTCTCTCAGAACAGCCCGAAAACTTGTATTCTGGCTCAAAACAACGGGATACATCGTTTTAGATCGAAACTAGCAAAACTCACGAGCATCGATTTTACAAGTCGTCGAAGAGTAGATGAGGGAAAGGTGTAAACGTTTTCTCTCAGAACTGTGCGAAAACTTGTATTCCGGCTCAAAACAACGGGATACATCGTTTTAGATCGAAACTAGCAAGATTCACGAGCATCGATTTTACAAGTCGCCGAAGAATAGACGAGAGAAAGGTGAAAACATTTTCTCTCAGAACTGCACGAAAACTTGTATTCCGGCTCAAAACAACGGGATACATCGTTTTAGATCGAAACTAGCAAGATTCACGAGCATCGATTTTACAAGTCGTCGAAGAGTAGACGAGAGAAAGGTGTAAACTTTTTATCTCAGAGCAGCGCGAAAACTTGTATTCCGGCTCAAAACAACGGGATACATCGTTTTAAATCGAAACTAGCAAAATTCACTGGAATCGATTTTACAAGTCGTCGAAGAGTAGACGAGAGAAAGGTGTAAACTTTTTATCTCAGAGCAGCGCGAAAACTTGTATTCCGGCTCAAAACAACGGGATACATCGTTTTAAATCGAAACTAGCAAAATTCACTGGAATCGATTTTACAAGTCGTCGAAGAGTAGACGAGAGAAAGGTGTAAACTTTTTCTCTCAGAACTGCACGAAAACTTGTATTCCGGCTCAAAACAACGGGATACATCGTTTTAGATCGAAACTAGCAAAATTCACTGGAATCGATTTTACAAGTCGTCGAAGAGTAGACGAGAGAAAGGTGTAAACTTTTTCTCTCAGAACGGCGCGAAAACTTGAATTCCGGTTCAAAACAACGGGATACATCGTTTTAGATCGAACCTAGCAAAATTCACGAGCATCGATTTTACAAGTCGTCGAGGAGTAGACGAGGGAAAGGTGTAAACTTTTTCTTTCAGAACTGCGCGAAAACATGTATTCCGGCACAAAACAACGGGATACATCGTTTTAGATCGAAACTAGCAAGATTCACGAGCATCGATTTTACAAGTCGCCGAAGAGTAGACGAGAGAAAGGTGTAAACTTTTTCTCTCAGAACAGCGCGAAAACTTGTATTCCGGCTCAAAACAACGGGATACATCGTTTTAGATCGAAACTAGCAAGATTCACGAGCATCGATTTTACAAGTCGTCGAAGAGTAGACGAGAGAAAGGTGAAAACTTTTTCTCTCAGAACAGCGCGAAAACTTGTATTCCGGCTCAAAACAACGGGATACAACGTTTTAGATCGAAAATAGCAAGATTCACTGGCATCGATATTACAAGTCGTCGAAGAGTAGACGAGAGAAAGGTGTAAACTATTTCTCTCAGAACTGCGCGAAAACTTGTATTCCGGCTCAAAACAACGGGATACATCGTTTTAGATCGAAACTAGCAAGATTCACGAGCATCGATTTTACAAGTCGTCGAAGAGTAGACGAGAGAAAGGTGTAAACTTTTTCTCTCAGAACGGCGCGAAAACTTGTATTCCGGCTCAAAACAACAGGATACATCGTTTTAGATCGAACCTAGCAAAATTCACGAGCATCGATTTTACAAGTCGTCGAGGAGTAGACGAGAGAAAGGTGTAAACGTTTTTTCTCAGAACAGCGCGAAAACTTGTATTCCGGCTCAAAACAACGGGATACATCGTATTAGATCGAAAATAGCAAAATTCACTGGCATCGATATTACAAGTCGTCGAAGAGTAGACGAGAGAAAGGTGTAAACTATTTCTCTCAGAACTGCGCGAAAACTTGTATTCCGGCTCAAAACAACGGGATACATCGTTTTAGATTGAAACTAGCAAGATTCACGAGCATCGATTTTACAAGTCGTCGAAGAGTAGACGAGAGAAAGGTGTAAGCTTTTTCTTTCAGAACTGCGCGAAAACATGTATTCCGGCACAAAACAACGGGATACATCGTTTTAGATCGAAACTAGCAAGATTCACGAGCATCGATTTTACAAGTCGCCGAAGAGTAGACGAGAGAAAGGTGTAAACTTTTTCTCTCAGAACAGCGCGAAAACTTGTATTCCGGCTCAAAACAACGGGATACATCGTTTTAGATTGAAACTAGCAAGATTCACGAGCATCGATTTTACAAGTCGTCGAAGAGTAGACGAGAGAAAGGTGAAAACTTTTTCTCTCAGAACAGCGCGAAAACTTGTATTCCGGCTCAAAACAACGGGATACAACGTTTTAGATCGAAAATAGCAAGATTCACTGGCATCGATATTACAAGTCGTCGAAGAGTAGACGAGAGAAAGGTGTAAACTATTTCTCTCAGAACTGCGCGAAAACTTGTATTCCGGCTCAAAACAACGGGATACATCGTTTTAGATCGAAACTAGCAAGATTCACGAGCATCGATTTTACAAGTCGTCGAAGAGTAGACGAGAGAAAGGTGTAAACTTTTTCTCTCAGAACGGCGCGAAAACTTGTATTCCGGCTCAAAACAACAGGATACATCGTTTTAGATCGAACCTAGCAAAATTCACGAGCATCGATTTTACAAGTCGTCGAGGAGTAGACGAGAGAAAGGTGTAAACGTTTTTTCTCAGAACAGCGCGAAAACTTGTATTCCGGCTCAAAACAACGGGATACATCGTATTAGATCGAAAATAGCAAAATTCACTGGCATCGATATTACAAGTCGTCGAAGAGTAGACGAGAGAAAGGTGTAAACTATTTCTCTCAGAACTGCGCGAAAACTTGTATTCCGGCTCAAAACAACGGGATACATCGTTTTAGATCGAAACTAGCAAGATTCACGAGCATCGATTTTACAAGTCGTCGAAGAGTAGACGAGAGAAAGGTGTAAACTTTTTCTCTCAGAACGGCGCGAAAACTTGTATTCCGGCTCAAAACAACAGGATACATCGTTTTAGATCGAACCGAGCAAAATTCCGAGCATCGATTTTACAAGTCGTCGAGGAGTAGACGAGAGAAAGGTGTAAACGTTTTTCATCAGAACAGCCCAAAAACTTGTATTCCGGCTCAAAACAACGATATACATCGTTTTAGAACGAAAATAGCAAGATTCACGAGCATCGATTTTACAAGTCGTCGAAGAGTAGACGAGAGAAAGGTGTAAACTTTTTCTCTCAGAAGAGCGCGAAAACTTGTATTCCGGCTCAAAACAACAGGATACATCGTTTTAGATCGAACCTAGCAAAATTCACGAGCATCGATTTTACAAGTCGTCGAAGAGTAGACGAGAGAAAGGTGAAAACTTTTTCTCTCAGAACAGCGCGAAAACTTTTATTCCGGCTCAAAACAACGGGATACATCGTTTTAGATCGAAAATAGCAAAATTCACTGGCATCGATATTACAAGTCGTCGAAGAGTAGACGAGAGAAAGGTGTAAACTATTTCTCTCAGAACTGCGCGAAAACTTGTATTCCGGCTCAAAACAACAGGATACATCGTTTTAGATCGAACCTAGCAAAATTCACGAGCATCGATTTTACAAGTCGTCGAGGAGTAGACGAGAGAAAGGTGTAAACGTTTTTTCTCAGAACAGCGCGAAAACTTGTATTCCGGCTCAAAACAACGGGATACATCGTATTAGATCGAAAATAGCAAAATTCACTGGCATCGATATTACAAGTCGTCGAAGAGTAGACGAGAGAAAGGTGTAAACTATTTCTCTCAGAACTGCGCGAAAACTTCTATTCCGGCTCAAAACAACGGGATACATCGTTTTAGATCGAAACTAGCAAGATTCACGAGCATCGATTTTACAAGTCGTCGAAGAGTAGACGAGAGAAAGGTGTAAACTTTTTCTCTCAGAACGGCGCGAAAACTTGTATTCCGGCTCAAAACAACGGGATACATCGTTTTAGATCGAAACTAGCAAGATTCACGAGCATCGATTTTACAAGTCGTCGAAGAGTAGACGAGAGAAAGGTGAAAACTTTTTCTCTCAGAACAGCGCGAAAACTTGTATTCCGGCTCAAAACAACGGGATACAACGTTTTAGATCGAAAATAGCAAGATTCACTGGCATCGATATTACAAGTCGTCGAAGAGTAGACGAGAGAAAGGTGTAAACTATTTCTCTCAGAACTGCGCGAAAACTTGTATTCCGGCTCAAAACAACGGGATACATCGTTTTAGATCGAAACTATCAAGATTCACGAGCATCGATTTTACAAGTCGTCGAAGAGTGGACGAGAGAAAGGTGTAAACTTTTTCTCTCAGAACGGCGCGAAAACTTGTATTCCGGCTCAAAACAACAGGATACATCGTTTTAGATCGAACCTAGCAAAATTCACGAGCATCGATTTTACAAGTCGTCGAGGAGTAGACGAGAGAAAGGTGTAAACGTTTTTTCTCAGAGCAGCGCGAAAACTTGTATTCCGGCTCAAAACAACGGGATACATCGTATTAGATCGAAAATAGCAAAATTCACTGGCATCGATATTACAAGTCGTCGAAGAGTAGACGAGAGAAAGGTGTAAACTATTTCTCTCAGAACTGCGCGAAAACTTGTATTCCGGCTCAAAACAACGGGATACATCGTTTTAGATCGAAACTAGCAAGATTCACGAGCATCGATTTTACAAGTCGTCGAAGAGTAGACGAGAGAAAGGTGTAAACTTTTTCTCTCAGAACGGCGCGAAAACTTGTATTCCGGCTCAAAACAACAGGATACATCGTTTTAGATCGAACCGAGCAAAATTCCGAGCATCGATTTTACAAGTCGTCGAGGAGTAGACGAGAGAAAGGTGTAAACGTTTTTCATCAGAACAGCCCAAAAACTTGTATTCCGGCTCAAAACAACGATATACATCGTTTTAGAACGAAAATAGCAAGATTCACGAGCATCGATTTTACAAGTCGTCGAAGAGTAGACGAGAGAAAGGTGTAAACTTTTTCTCTCAGAAGAGCGCGAAAACTTGTATTCCGGCTCAAAACAACAGGATACATCGTTTTAGATCGAACCTAGCAAAATTCACGAGCATCGATTTTACAAGTCGTCGAAGAGTAGACGAGAGAAAGGTGAAAACTTTTTCTCTCAGAACAGCGCGAAAACTTGTATTCCGGCTCAAAACAACGGGATACAACGTTTTAGATCGAAAATAGCAAGATTCACTGGAATCGATATTACAAGTCGTCGAAGAGTAGACGAGAGAAAGGTGTAAACTATTTCTCTCAGAACTGCGCGAAAACTTGTATTCCGGCTCAAAACAACGGGATACATCGTTTTAGATCGAAACTAGCAAGATTCACGAGCATCGATTTTACAAGTCGTCGAAGAGTAGACGAGAGAAAGGTGTAAACTTTTTCTCTCAGAACGGCGCGAAAACTTGTATTCCGGCTCAAAACAACAGGATACATCGTTTTAGATCGAACCTAGCAAAATTCACGAGCATCGATTTTACAAGTCGTCGAGGAGTAGACGAGAGAAAGGTGTAAACGTTTTTTCTCAGAGCAGCGCGAAAACTTGTATTCCGGCTCAAAACAACGGGATACATCGTATTAGATCGAAAATAGCAAAATTCACTGGCATCGATATTACAAGTCGTCGAAGAGTAGACGAGAGAAAGGTGTAAACTATTTCTCTCAGAACTGCGCGAAAACTTGTATTCCGGCTCAAAACAACGGGATACATCGTTTTAGATCGAAACTAGCAAGATTCACGAGCATCGATTTTACAAGTCGTCGAAGAGTAGACGAGAGAAAGGTGTAAACTTTTTCTCTCAGAACGGCGCGAAAACTTGTATTCCGGCTCAAAACAACAGGATACATCGTTTTAGATCGAACCGAGCAAAATTCCGAGCATCGATTTTACAAGTCGTCGAGGAGTAGACGAGAGAAAGGTGTAAACGTTTTTCATCAGAACAGCCCAAAAACTTGTATTCCGGCTCAAAACAACGATATACATCGTTTTAGAACGAAAATAGCAAGATTCACGAGCATCGATTTTACAAGTCGTCGAAGAGTAGACGAGAGAAAGGTGTAAACTTTTTCTCTCAGAAGAGCGCGAAAACTTGTATTCCGGCTCAAAACAACAGGATACATCGTTTTAGATCGAACCTAGCAAAATTCACGAGCATCGATTTTACAAGTCGTCGAAGAGTAGACGAGAGAAAGGTGAAAACTTTTTCTCTCAGAACAGCGCGAAAACTTTTATTCCGGCTCAAAACAACGGGATACATCGTTTTAGATCGAAAATAGCAAAATTCACTGGCATCGATATTACAAGTCGTCGAAGAGTAGACGAGAGAAAGGTGTAAACTATTTCTCTCAGAACTGCGCGAAAACTTGTATTCCGGCTCAAAACAACGGGATACATCGTTTTAGATTGAAACTAGTAAGATTCGCGAGCATCAATTTTACAAGTCGTCGAAGAGTAGACGAGAGAAAGGTGTAAACGTTTTCTCTCAGTACAGCGCGAAAACTGGTATTCCGTCTCAGAACAGCGGGATACATCGTCTTAGATCGAAACTAGCAAGATTCACGAGCATCGATTTTACAAGTCGTCGAAGAGTAGACGAGAGAAAGGTGTAAACTTTTTCTCTCAGAACGGCGCGAAAACTTGTATTCCGGTTCAAAACAACAGGATACATCGTTTTAGATCGAAACTAACAAAATTCACGAGCATCAATTTTACAAGTCGTCGAAGAGTACACGAGAGAAAGGTGTAAACGTTTTCTCTCAGAACAGCCCAAAAACTTGTATTCCGGCTCAAAACAACGGGATACTTCGTTTTAGAACGAAAATAGCAAGATTCACGAGCATCGATTTTACAAGTCGGCGGAGAGTAGACGAGAGAAAGGTGTAAACTTTTTCTCTCAGAGCAGCGCGAAAACTTGTATTCCGGCTCAAAACAACGGGATACATCGTTTTAAATCGAAACTAGCAAAATTCACTGGAATCGATTTTACAAGTCGTCGAAGAGTAGACGAGAGAAAGGTCTGAACTTTTTCTCTCAAAACAGCCCGAAAACTTGTATTCTGGCTCAAAACAACGGGATACTTCGTTTTAGAACGAAAATAGCAAGATTCACGAGCATCGATTTTACAAGTCGGCGGAGAGTAGATGAGGGAAAGGTGTAAACTTTTTCTCTCAGAACTGTGCGAAAACTTGTATTCCGGCTCAAAACAACGGGATACATCGTTTTAGATCGAAACTAGCAAGATTCACGAGCATCGATTTTACAAGTCGCCGAAGAATAGACGAGAGAAAGGTGAAAACATTTTCTCTCAGAACTGCACGAAAACTTGTATTCCGGCTCAAAACAACGGGATACATCGTTTTAGATCGAAACTAACAAAATTCACGAGCATCAATTTTACAAGTCGTCGAAGAGTACACGAGAGAAAGGTGTAAACGTTTTCTCTCAGAACAGCCCAAAAACTTGTATTCCGGCTCAAAACAACGGGATACTTCGTTTTAGAACGAAAATAGCAAGATTCACGAGCATCGATTTTACAAGTCGGCGGAGAGTAGACGAGAGAAAGGTGTAAACTTTTTCTCTCAGAGCAGTGCGAAAACTTGTATTCCGGCTCAAAACAACGGGATACATCGTTTTAAATCGAAACTAGCAAAATTCACTGGAATCGATTTTACAAGTCGTCGAAGAGTAGACGAGAGAAAGGTCTAAACTTTTTCTCTCAGAACAGCCCGAAAACTTGTATTCTGGCTCAAAACAACGGGATACATCGTTTTAGATCGAAACTAGCAAAACTCACGAGCATCGATTTTACAAGTCGTCGAAGAGTAGATGAGGGAAAGGTGTAAACGTTTTCTCTCAGAACTGTGCGAAAACTTGTATTCCGGCTCAAAACAACGGGATACAGCGTTTTAGATCGAAACTAGCAAGATTCACGAGCATCGATTTTACAAGTCGCCGAAGAATAGACGAGAGAAAGGTGAAAACATTTTCTCTCAGAACTGCACAAAAACTTGTATTCCGGCTCAAAACAACGGGATACATCGTTTTAGATCGAAACTAGCAAGATTCACGAGCATCGATTTTACAAGTCGTCGAAGAGTAGACGAGAGAAAGGTGTAAACTTTTTATCTCAGAGCAGCGCGAAAACTTGTATTCCGGCTCAAAACAACGGGATACATCGTTTTAAATCGAAACTAGCAAAATTCACTGGAATCGATTTTACAAGTCGTCGAAGAGTAGACGAGAGAAAGGTGTAAACTTTTTATCTCAGAGCAGCGCGAAAACTTGTATTCCGGCTCAAAACAACGGGATACATCGTTTTAAATCGAAACTAGCAAAATTCACTGGAATCGATTTTACAAGTCGTCGAAGAGTAGACGAGAGAAAGGTGTAAACTTTTTCTCTCAGAACGGCGCGAAAACTTGTATTCCGGTTCAAAACAACGGGATACATCGTTTTAGATCGAAACTAGCAAAATTCACGAGCATCGATTTTACAAGTCGTCGAAGAGTAGACGAGGGAAAGGTGTAAACTTTTTCTCTCAGAACTGCGCGAAAACTTGTATTCCGGCTCAAAACAACGGGATACATCGTTTTAGAACGAAACTAGCAAGATTCACGAGCATCGATTTTACAAGTCGCCGAAGAGTAGACGAGAGAAAGGTGTAAACTTTTTCTCTCAGAACTGCACGAAAACTTGTATTCCGGCTCAAAACAACGGGATACATCGTTTTAGATCGAAACTAGCAAAATTCACTGGAATCGATTTTACAAGTCGTCGAAGAGTAGACGAGAGAAAGGTGTAAACTTTTTCTCTCAGAACGGCGCGAAAACTTGTATTCCGGTTCAAAACAACGGGATACATCGTTTTAGATCGAACCTAGCAAAATTCACGAGCATCGATTTTACAAGTCGTCGAGGAGTAGACGAGGGAAAGGTGTAAACTTTTTCTTTCAGAACTGCGCGAAAACATGTATTCCGGCACAAAACAACGGGATACATCGTTTTAGATCGAAACTAGCAAGATTCACGAGCATCGATTTTACAAGTCGCCGAAGAGTAGACGAGAGAAAGGTGTAAACTTTTTCTCTCAGAACAGCGCGAAAACTTGTATTCCGGCTCAAAACAACGGGATACATCGTTTTAGATCGAAACTAGCAAGATTCACGAGCATCGATTTTACAAGTCGTCGAAGAGTAGACGAGAGAAAGGTGAAAAATTTTCTCTCAGAACAGCGCGAAAACTTGTATTCCGGCTCAAAACAACGGGATACAACGTTTTAGATCGAAAATAGCAAGATTCACTGGCATCGATATTACAAGTCGTCGAAGAGTAGACGAGAGAAAGGTGTAAACTATTTCTCTCAGAACTGCGCGAAAACTTGTATTCCGGCTCAAAACAACGGGATACATTGTTTTAGATCGAAACTAGCAAGATTCACGAGCATCGATTTTACAAGTCGTCGAAGAGTAGACGAGTGAAAGGTGTAAACTTTTTCTCTCAGAACGGCGCGAAAACTTGTATTCCGGCTCAAAACAACAGGATACATCGTTTTAGATCGAACCTAGCAAAATTCACGAGCATCGATTTTACAAGTCGTCGAGGAGTAGACGAGAGAAAGGTGTAAACGTTTTTTCTCAGAACAGCCCAAAAACTTGTATTCCGGCTCAAAACAACGGGATACATCGTTTTAGAACGAAAATAGCAAGATTCACGAGCATCGATTTTACAAGTCGTCGAAGAGTAGACGAGAGAAAGGTGTAAACTTTTTCTCTCAGAAGAGCGCGAAAACTTGTATTCCGGCTCAAAACAACAGGATACATCGTTTTAGATCGAACCTAGCAAAATTCACGAGCATCGATTTTACAAGTCGTCGAAGAGTAGACGAGAGAAAGGTGAAAACTTTTTCTCTCAGAACAGCGCGAAAACTTTTATTCCGGCTCAAAACAACGGGATACATCGTTTTAGATCGAACCTAGCAAAATTCACGAGCATCGATTTTACAAGTCGTCGAGGAGTAGACGAGAGAAAGGTGTAAACGTTTTTTCTCAGAACAGCCCAAAAACTTGTATTCCGGCTCAAAACAACGGGATACATCGTTTTAGAACGAAAATAGCAAGATTCACGAGCATCGATTTTACAAGTCGTTGAAGAGTAGACGAGAGAAAGGTGTAAACTTTTTCTCTCAGAAGAGCGCGAAAACTTGTATTCCGTCTTAAAACAGCGGGATACATCGTCTTAGATCGAAACTAGCAAGATTCACGAGCATCGATTTTACAAGTCGTCGAAGAGTAGACGAGAGAAAGGTGTAAACTTTTTCTCTCAGAACGGCGCGAAAACTTGTATTCCGGTTCAAAACAACAGGATACATCGTTATAGATCGAAACTAACAAAATTCACGAGCATCAATTTTACAAGTCGTCGAAGAGTACACGAGAGAAAGGTGTAAACGTTTTCTCTCAGAACAGCCCAAAAACTTGTATTCCGGCTCAAAACAACGGGATACTTCGTTTTAGAACGAAAATAGCAAGATTCACGAGCATCGATTTTACAAGTCGGCGGAGAGTAGACGAGAGAAAGGTGTAAACTTTTTCTCTCAGAGCAGCGCGAAAACTTGTATTCCGGCTCAAAACAACGGGATACATCGTTTTAAATCGAAACTAGCAAAATTCACTGGAATCGATTTTACAAGTCGTCGAAGAGTAGACGAGAGAAAGGTCTGAACTTTTTCTCTCAGAACAGGCCGAAAACTTGTATTCTGGCTCAAAACAACGGGATACATCGTTTTAGATCGAAACTAGCAAAGCTCACGAGCATCGATTTTACAAGTCGTCGAAGAGTAGATGAGGGAAAGGTGTAAACGTTTTCTCTCAGAACTGTGCGAAAACTTGTATTCCGGCTCAAAACAACGGGATACATCGTTTTAGATCGAAACTAGCAAGATTCACGAGCATCGATTTTACAAGTCGCCGAAGAATAGACGAGAGAAAGGTGAAAACATTTTCTCTCAGAACTGCACGAAAACTTGTATTCCGGCTCAAAACAACGGGATACATCGTTTTAGATCGAAACTAGCAAGATTCACGAGCATCGATTTTACAAGTCGTCGAAGAGTAGACGAGAGAAAGGTGTAAACTTTTTATCTCAGAGCAGCGCGAAAACTTGTATTCCGGCTCAAAACAACGGGATACATCGTTTTAAATCGAAACTAGCAAAATTCACTGGAATCGATTTTACAAGTCGTCGAAGAGTAGACGAGAGAAAGGTGTAAACTTTTTATCTCAGAGCAGCGCGAAAACTTGTATTCCGGCTCAAAACAACGGGATACATCGTTTTAAATCGAAACTAGCAAAATTCACTGGAATCGATTTTACAAGTCGTCGAAGAGTAGACGAGAGAAAGGTGTAAACTTTTTCTCTCAGAACGGCGCGAAAACTTGTATTCCGGTTCAAAACAACGGGATACATCGTTTTAGATCGAAACTAGCAAAATTCACGAGCATCGATTTTACAAGTCGTCGAAGAGTAGACGAGGGAAAGGTGTAAACTTTTTCTCTCAGAACTGCGCGAAAACATGTATTCCGGCTCAAAACAAAGGGATACATCGTTTTAGATCGAAACTAGCAAGATTCACGAGCATCGATTTTACAAGTCGCCGAAGAGTAGACGAGAGAAAGGTGTAAACTTTTTCTCTCAGAACTGCACGAAAACTTGTATTCCGGCTCAAAACAACGGGATACATCGTTTTAGATCGAAACTAGCAAAATTCACTGGAATCGATTTTACAAGTCGTCGAAGAGTAGACGAGAGAAAGGTGTAAACTTTTTCTCTCAGAACGGCGCGAAAACTTGTATTCCGGTTCAAAACAACGGGATACATCGTTTTAGATCGAACCTAGCAAAATTCACGAGCATCGATTTTACAAGTCGTCGAGGAGTAGACGAGGGAAAGGTGTAAACTTTTTCTTTCAGAACTGCGCGAAAACATGTATTCCGGCACAAAACAACGGGATACATCGTTTTAGATCGAAACTAGCAAGATTCACGAGCATCGATTTTACAAGTCGCCGAAGAGTAGACGAGAGAAAGGTGTAAGCTTTTTCTCTCAGAACAGCGCGAAAACTTGTATTCTGGCTCCAAACAACGGGATACATCGTTTTAGATCGAAACTAGCAAGATTCACGAGCATCGATTTTACAAGTCGTCGAAGAGTAGACGAGAGAAAGGTGAAAACTTTTTCTCTCAGAACAGCGCGAAAACTTGTATTCCGGCTCAAAACAACGGGATACAACGTTTTAGATCGAAAATAGCAAGATTCACTGGCATCGATATTACAAGTCGTCGAAGAGTAGACGAGAGAAAGGTGTAAACTATTTCTCTCAGAACTGCGCGAAAACTTGTATTCCGGCGCAAAACAACGGGATACATCGTTTTAGATCGAAACTAGCAAGATTCACGAGCATCGATTTTACAAGTCGTCGATGAGTAGACGAGAGAAAGGTGTAAACTTTTTCTCTCAGAACGGCGCGAAAACTTGTATTCCGGCTCAAAACAACAGGATACATCGTTTTAGATCGAACCTAGCAAAATTCACGAGCATCGATTTTACAAGTCGTCGAGGAGTAGACGAGAGAAAGGTGTAAGCGTTTTTTCTCAGAACAGCGCGAAAACTTGTATTCCGGCTCAAAACAACGGGATACATCGTATTAGATCGAAAATAGCAAAATTCACTGGCATCGATATTACAAGTCGTCGAAGAGTAGACGAGAGAAAGGTGTAAACTATTTCTCTCAGAACTGCGCGAAAACTTGTATTCCGGCTCAAAACAACGGGATACATCGTTTTAGATCGAAACTAGCAAGATTCACGAGCATCGATTTTACAAGTCGTCGAAGAGTAGACGAGAGAAAGGTGTAAACTTTTTCTCTCAGAACGGCGCGAAAACTTGTATTCCGGCTCAAAACAACAGGATACATCGTTTTAGATCGAACCTAGCAAAATTCACGAGCATCGATTTTACAAGTCGTCGAGGAGTAGACGAGAGAAAGGTGTAAACGTTTTTTCTCAGAACAGCCCAAAAACTTGTATTCCGGCTCAAAACAACGGGATACATCGTTTTAGAACGAAAATAGCAAGATTCACGAGCATCGATTTTACAAGTCGTCGAAGAGTAGACGAGGGAAAGGTGTAAACTTTTTCTCTCAGAACTGCGCGAAAACATGTATTCCGGCTCAAAACAAAGGGATACATCGTTTTAGATCGAAACTAGCAAGATTCACGAGCATCGATTTTACAAGTCGCCGAAGAGTAGACGAGAGAAAGGTGTAAACTTTTTCTCTCAGAACTGCACGAAAACTTGTATTCCGGCTCAAAACAACGGGATACATCGTTTTAGATCGAAACTAGCAAAATTCACTGGAATCGATTTTACAAGTCGTCGAAGAGTAGACGAGAGAAAGGTGTAAACTTTTTCTCTCAGAACGGCGCGAAAACTTGTATTCCGGTTCAAAACAACGGGATACATCGTTTTAGATCGAACCTAGCAAAATTCACGAGCATCGATTTTACAAGTCGTCGAGGAGTAGACGAGGGAAAGGTGTAAACTTTTTCTTTCAGAACTGCGCGAAAACATGTATTCCGGCACAAAACAACGGGATACATCGTTTTAGATCGAAACTAGCAAGATTCACGAGCATCGATTTTACAAGTCGCCGAAGAGTAGACGAGAGAAAGGTGTAAGCTTTTTCTCTCAGAACAGCGCGAAAACTTGTATTCCGGCTCCAAACAACGGGATACATCGTTTTAGATCGAAACTAGCAAGATTCACGAGCATCGATTTTACAAGTCGTCGAAGAGTAGACGAGAGAAAGGTGAAAACTTTTTCTCTCAGAACAGCGCGAAAACTTGTATTCCGGCTCAAAACAACGGGATACAACGTTTTAGATCGAAAATAGCAAGATTCACTGGCATCGATATTACAAGTCGTCGAAGAGTAGACGAGAGAAAGGTGTAAACTATTTCTCTCAGAACTGCGCGAAAACTTGTATTCCGGCGCAAAACAACGGGATACATCGTTTTAGATCGAAACTAGCAAGATTCACGAGCATCGATTTTACAAGTCGTCGATGAGTAGACGAGAGAAAGGTGTAAACTTTTTCTCTCAGAACGGCGCGAAAACTTGTATTCCGGCTCAAAACAACAGGATACATCGTTTTAGATCGAACCTAGCAAAATTCACGAGCATCGATTTTACAAGTCGTCGAGGAGTAGACGAGAGAAAGGTGTAAGCGTTTTTTCTCAGAACAGCGCGAAAACTTGTATTCCGGCTCAAAACAACGGGATACATCGTATTAGATCGAAAATAGCAAAATTCACTGGCATCGATATTACAAGTCGTCGAAGAGTAGACGAGAGAAAGGTGTAAACTATTTCTCTCAGAACTGCGCGAAAACTTGTATTCCGGCTCAAAACAACGGGATACATCGTTTTAGATCGAAACTAGCAAGATTCACGAGCATCGATTTTACAAGTCGTCGAAGAGTAGACGAGAGAAAGGTGTAAACTTTTTCTCTCAGAACGGCGCGAAAACTTGTATTCCGGCTCAAAACAACAGGATACATCGTTTTAGATCGAACCTAGCAAAATTCACGAGCATCGATTTTACAAGTCGTCGAGGAGTAGACGAGAGAAAGGTGTAAACGTTTTTTCTCAGAACAGCCCAAAAACTTGTATTCCGGCTCAAAACAACGGGATACATCGTTTTAGAACGAAAATAGCAAGATTCACGAGCATCGATTTTACAAGTCGTCGAAGAGTAGACGAGAGAAAGGTGTAAACTTTTTCTCTCAGAAGAGCGCGAAAACTTGTTTTCCGGCTCAAAACAACAGGATACATCGCTTTAGATCGAACCTAGCAAAATTCACGAGCATTGATTTTACAAGTCGTCGAAGAGTAGACGAGAGAAAGGTGAAAACTTTTTCTCTCAGAACAGCGCGAAAACTTATTCCGGCTCAAAACAACGGGATACATCGTTTTAGATCGAAAATAGCAAAATTCACTGGCATCGATATTACAAGTCGTCGAAGAGTAGACGAGAGAAAGGTGTAAACTATTTCTCTCAGAACTGCGCGAAAACGTATTCCGGCTCAAAACAACGGGATACATCGTTTTATTTTGAAACTAGTAAGATTCGCGAGCATCAATTTTACAAGTCGTCGAAGAGTAGACGAGAGAAAGGTGTAAACGTTTTCTCTCAGTACAGCGCGAAAACTTGTATTCCGTCTCAAAACAGCGGGATACATCGTCTTAGATCGAAACTAGCAAGATTCACGAGCATCGATTTTACAAGTCGTCAAAGAGTAGACGAGAGAAAGGTGTAAACTTTTTCTCTCAGAACGGCGCGAAAACTTGTATTCCGGCTCAAAACAACAGGATACATCGTTTTAGATCGAAACTAACAAAATTCACGAGCATCAATTTTACAAGTCGTCGAAGAGTACACGAGAGAAAGGTGTAAACGTTTTCTCTCAGAACAGCCCAAAAACTTGTATTCCGGCTCAAAACAACGGGATACTTCGTTTTAGAACGAAAATAGCAAGATTCACGAGCATCGATTTTACAAGTCGTCGGAGAGTAGACGAGAGAAAGGTGTAAACTTTTTCTCTCAGAGCAGCGCAAAAACTTGTATTCCGGCTCAAAACAACGGGATACATCGTTTTAAATCGAAACTAGCAAAATTCACTGGAATCGATTTTACAAGTCGTCGAAGTAGACGAGAGAAAGGTGAAAACTTTTTCTCTCAGAACAGCGCGAAAACTTATTCCGGCTCAAAACAACGGGATACATCGTATTAGATCGAAAATAGCAAAATTCACTGGCATCGATATTACAAGTCGTCGAAGAGTAGACGAGAGAAAGGTGTAAACTATTTCTCTCAGAACTGCGCGAAAACTTGTATTCCGGCTCAAAACAACGGGATACATCGTTTTAGATCGAAACTAGCAAGATTCACGAGCATCGATTTTACAAGTCGTCGAAGAGTAGACGAGAGAAAGGTGTAAACTTTTTCTCTCAGAACGGCGCGAAAACTTGTATTCCGGCTCAAAACAACAGGATACATCGTTTTAGATCGAACCTAGCAAAATTCACGAGCATCGATTTTACAAGTCGTCGAGGAGTAGACGAGAGAAAGGTGTAAACGTTTTTTCTCAGAACAGCCCAAAAACTTGTATTCCGGCTCAAAACAACGGGATACATCGTTTTAGAACGAAAATAGCAAGATTCACGAGCATCGATTTTACAAGTCGTCGAAGAGTAGACGAGAGAAAGGTGTAAACTTTTTCTCTCAGAAGAGCGCGAAAACTTGTTTTCCGGCTCAAAACAACAGGATACATCGCTTTAGATCGAACCTAGCAAAATTCACGAGCATTGATTTTACAAGTCGCCGAAGAGTAGACGAGAGAAAGGTGAAAACTTTTTCTCTCAGAACAGCGCGAAAACTTATTCCGGCTCAAAACAACGGGATACATCGTTTTAGATCGAAAATAGCAAAATTCACTGGCATCGATATTACAAGTCGTCGAAGAGTAGACGAGAGAAAGGTGTAAACTATTTCTCTCAGAACTGCGCGAAAACGTATTCCGGCTCAAAACAACGGGATACATCGTTTTATTTTGAAACTAGTAAGATTCGCGAGCATCAATTTTACAAGTCGTCGAAGAGTAGACGAGAGAAAGGTGTAAACGTTTTCTCTCAGTACAGCGCGAAAACTTGTATTCCGTCTCAAAACAGCGGGATACATCGTCTTAGATCGAAACTAGCAAGATTCACGAGCATCGATTTTACAAGTCGTCAAAGAGTAGACGAGAGAAAGGTGTAAACTTTTTCTCTCAGAACGGCGCGAAAACTTGTATTCCGGCTCAAAACAACAGGATACATCGTTTTAGATCGAAACTAACAAAATTCACGAGCATCAATTTTACAAGTCGTCGAAGAGTACACGAGAGAAAGGTGTAAACGTTTTCTCTCAGAACAGCCCAAAAACTTGTATTCCGGCTCAAAACAACGGGATACTTCGTTTTAGAACGAAAATAGCAAGATTCACGAGCATCGATTTTACAAGTCGTCGGAGAGTAGACGAGAGAAAGGTGTAAACTTTTTCTCTCAGAGCAGCGCGAAAACTTGTATTCCGGCTCAAAACAACGGGATACATCGTTTTAAATCGAAACTAGCAAAATTCACTGGAATCGATTTTACAAGTCGTCGAAGTAGACGAGAGAAAGGTCTAAACTTTTTCTCTCAGAACAGCCCGAAAACTTGTATTCTGGCTCAAAACAACGGGATACATCGTTTTAGATCGAAACTAGCAAAACTCACGAGCATCGATTTTACAAGTCGTCGAAGAGTAGATGAGGGAAAGGTGTAAACTTTTTCTCTCAGAACTGTGCGAAAACTTGTATTCCGGCTCAAAACAACGGGATACATCGTTTTAGATCGAAACTAGCAAGATTCACGAGCATCGATTTTACAAGTCGCCGAAGAATAGACGAGAGAAAGGTGAAAACATTTTCTCTCAGAACTGCACGAAAACTTGTATTCCGGCTCAAAACAACGGGATACATCGTTTTAGATCGAAAATAGCAAAATTCACTGGAATCGATTTTACAAGTCGTCGAAGAGTAGACGAGAGAAAGGTGTAAACTTTTTCTCTCAGAAGAGCGCGAAAACTTGTATTCCGGCTCAAAACAACAGGATACATCGTTTTAGATCGAAACTAACAAAATTCACGAGCATCAATTTTACAAGTCGTCGAAGAGTACACGAGAGAAAGGTGTAAACGTTTTCTCTCAGAACAGCCCAAAAACTTGTATTCCGGCTCAAAACAACGGGATACTTCGTTTTAGAACGAAAATAGCAAGATTCACGAGCATCGATTTTACAAGTCGTCGGAGAGTAGACGAGAGAAAGGTGTAAACTTTTTCTCTCAGAGCAGCGCGAAAACTTGTATTCCGGCTCAAAACAACGGGATACATCGTTTTAAATCGAAACTAGCAAAATTCACTGGAATCGATTTTACAAGTCGTCGAAGTAGACGAGAGAAAGGTCTAAACTTTTTCTCTCAGAACAGCCCGAAAACTTGTATTCTGGCTCAAAACAACGGGATACATCGTTTTAGATCGATACTAGCAAGATTCACGAGCATCGATTTTACAAGTCGTCGAAGAGTAGACGAGAGAAAGGTGTAAACTTTTTATCTCAGAGCAGCGCGAAAACTTGTATTCCGGCTCAAAACAACGGGATACATCGTTTTAAATCGAAACTAGCAAAATTCACTGGAATCGATTTTACAAGTCGTCGAAGAGTAGACGAGAGAAAGGTGTAAACTTTTTCTCTCAGAACGGCGCGAAAACTTGTATTCCGGTTCAAAACAACGGGATACATCGTTTTAGATCGAAACTAGCAAAATTCACGAGCATCGATTTTACAAGTCGTCGAAGAGTAGACGAGAGAAAGGTGTAAACTTTTTATCTCAGAGCAGCGCGAAAACTTGTATTCCGGCTCAAAACAACGGGATACATCGTTTTAAATCGAAACTAGCAAAATTCACTGGAATCGATTTTACAAGTCGTCGAAGAGTAGACGAGAGAAAGGTGTAAACTTTTTCTCTCAGAACGGCGCGAAAACTTGTATTCCGGTTCAAAACAACGGGATACATCGTTTTAGATCGAAACTAGCAAAATTCACGAGCATCGATTTTACAAGTCGTCGAAGAGTAGACGAGAGAAAGGTGTAAACTTTTTCTCTCAGAACTGCGCGAAAACTTGTATTCCGGCTCAAAACAACGGGATACATCGTTTTAGATCGAAACTAGCAAGATTCACGAGCATCGATTTTACAAGTCGCCGAAGAGTAGACGAGAGAAAGGTGTAAACGTTTTCTCTCAGAACTGCACGAAAACTTGTATTCCGGCTCAAAACAACGGGATACATCGTTTTAGATCGAAACTAGCAAAATTCACTGGAATCGATTTTACAAGTCGTCGAAGAATAGACGAGAGAAAGGTGTAAACTTTTTCTCTCAGAACGGCGCGAAAACTTGTATTCCGGCTCAAAACAACGGGATACATCGTTTTAGAACGAAACTAGCAAAATTCACGAGCATCGATTTTACAAGTCGTCGAAGAGTAGACGAGAGAAAGGTGTAAACGTTTTCTCTCAGAACTGCGCGAAAACTTGTATTCCGGCTCAAAACAACGGGATACATCGTTTTAGATTGAAACTAGTAAGATTCGCGAGCATCAATTTTACAAGTCGTCGAAGAGTAGACGAGAGAAAGGTGTAAACGTTTTCTCTCAGTACAGCGCGAAAACTTGTATTCCGTCTCAAAACAACGGGATACATCGTCTTAGATCGAAACTAGCAAGATTCACGAGCATCAATTTTACAAGTCGTCGAAGAGTAGACGAGAGAAAGGTGTAAACTTTTTCTCTCAGAACGGCGCGAAAACTTGTATTCCGGCTCAAAACAACAGGATACATCGTTTTAGATCGAAACTAACAAAATTCACGAGCATCAATTTTAAAAGTCGGCGAAGAGTACACGAGAGAAAGGTGTAAACGTTTTCTCTCAGAACAGCCCAAAACCTTGTATTCCGGCTCAAAACAACGGGATACTTCGTTTTAGAACGAAAATAGCAAGATTCACGAGCATCGATTTTACAAGTCGTCGGAGAGTAGACGAGAGAAAGGTGTGAACTTTTTCTCTCAGAGCAGCGCGAAAACTTGTATTCCGGCTCAAAACAACGGGATACATCCTTTTAAATCGAAACTAGCAAAATTCACTGGAATCGATTTTACAAGTCGTCGAAGAGTAGACGAGAGAAAGGTCTAAACTTTTTCTCTCAGAACAGCCCGAAAACTTGTATTCTGGCTCAAAACAACGGGATACATAGTTTTAGATCGAAACTAGCAAAATTCACGAGCATCGATTTTACAAGTCGTCGAAGAGTAGACGAGGGAAAGGTGTAAACTTTTTCTCTCAGAACTGCGCGAAAACTTGTATTCCGGCTGAAAACAACGGGATACATCGTTTTAGATCGAAACAAGCAAGATTCACGAGCATCGATTTTACAAGTCGCCGAAGAATAGACGAGAGAAAGGTAAAAACATTTTCTCTCAGAACTGCACGAAAACTTGTATTCCGGCTCAAAACAACGGGATACATCGTTTTAGATCGAAACTAGCAAGATCCACGAGCATCGATTTTACAAGTCGTCGAAGAGTAGACGAGAGAAAGGTGTAAACTTTTTCTCTCAGAGCAGCGCGAAAACTTGTATTCCGGCTCAAAACAACGGGATACATCGTTTTAAATCGAAACTAGCAAAATTCACTGGAATCGATTTTACAAGTCGTCGAAGAGTAGATGAGAGAAAGGTGTAAACTTTTTCTCTCAGAACGGCGCGAAAACTTGTATTCCGGTTCAAAACAACGGGATACATCGTTTTAGATCGAAACTAGCAAAATTCACGAGCATCGATTTTACAAGTCGTCGAAGAGTAGACGAGGGAAAGGTGTAAACTTTTTCTCTCAGAACTGAGCGAAAACTTGTATTCCGGCTCAAAACAACGGGATACATCGTTTTAGATTGAAACTAGCAAGATTCACGAGCATCGATTTTACAAGTCGCCGAAGAGTAGACGAGAGAAAGGTGTAAACTTTTTCTCTCAGAACTGCACGAAAACTTGTATTCCGGCTCAAAACAACGGGATACATCGTTTTAGATCGAAACTAGCAAGATTCACGAGCATCGATTTTACAAGTCGTCGAAGAGTAGACGAGAGAAAGGTGTAAACATTTTCTCTCAGAACGGCGCGAAAACTTGTATTCCGGCTCAAAACAACGGGATACATCGTTTTAGAACGAAACTAACAAAATTCACGAGCATCGATTTTACAAGTCGCCGAAGAGTAGACGAAAGAAAGGTGAAAACATTTTCTCTCAGAACTGCACGAAAACATGTATTCCGGCTCAAAACAACGGGATACATCGTTTTAGATCGAAACTAGCAAGATTCACGAGCATCGATTCTACAAGTCGTCGAAGAGTAGACGAGAGAAAGGTGTAAACTTTTTCTCTCAGAGCAGCGCGAAAACTTGTATTCCGGCTCAAAACAACGGGATACATCGTTTTAAATCGAAACTAGCAAAATTCACTGGAATCGATTTTACAAGTCGTCGAAGAGTAGACGAGAGAAAGGTGTAAACTTTTTCTCTCAGAACGGCGCGAAAACTTGTATTCCGGCTCAAAACAACGGGATACATCGTTTTAGATTGAAACTAGCAAGATTCACGAGCATCGATTTTACAAGTCGTCGAAGAGTAGACGAGAGAAAGGTGTAAACTTTTTCTCTCAGAACGGCGCGAAAACTTGTATTCCGGCTCAAAACAACGGGATACATCGTTTTAGATCGAAACTAGCAAGATTCACGAGCATCGATTCTACAAGTCGTCGAAGAGTAGACGAGAGAAAGGTGTAAACTTTTTCTCTCAGAAGAGCGCGAAAACTTGTATTCCGGCTCAAAACAACAGGATACATCGTTTTAGATCGAACCTAGCAAAATTCACGAGCATCGATTTTACAAGTCGTCGAAGAGTAGACGAGAGAAAGGTGAAAACTTTTTCTCTCAGAACAGCGCGAAAACTTTTATTCCGGCTCAAAACAACGGGATACATCGTTTTAGATCGAAAATAGCAAAATTCATTGGCATCGATATTACAAGTCGTCGAAGAGTAGACGAGAGAAAGGTGTAAACTATTTCTCTCAGAACTGCGCGAAAACTTGTATTCCGGCTCAAAACAACGGGATACATCGTTTTAGATTGAAACTAGTAAGATTCACGAGCATCAATTTTACAAGTCGTCGAAGAGTAGACGAGAGAAAGGTGTAAACGTTTTCTCTCAGTACAGCGCGAAAACTTGTATTCCGTCTCAAAACAGCGGGATACATCGTCTTAGATCGAAACTAGCAAGATTCACGAGCATCGATTTTACAAGTCGTCGAAGAGTAGACGAGAGAAAGGTGTAAACTTTTTCTCTCAGAACGGCGCGAAAACTTGTATTCCGGCTCAAAACAACAGGATACATCGTTTTAGATCGAAACTAACAAAATTCACGAGCATCAGTTTTACAAGTCGTCGAAGAGTACACGAGAGAAAGGTGTAAACGTTTTCTCTCAGAACAGCCCAAAAACTTGTATTCCGGCTCAAAACAACGGGATACTTCGTTTTAGAACGAAAATAGCAAGATTCACGAGCATCGATTTTACAAGTCGGCGGAGAGTACACGAGAGAAAGGTGTAAACTTTTTCTCTCAGAGCAGCGCGAAAACTTGTATTCCGGCTCAAAACAACGGGATACATCGTTTTAAATCGAAACTAGCAAAATTCACTGGAATCGATTTTACAAGTCGTCGAAGAGTAGACGAGAGAAAGGTCTAAACTTTTTCTCTCAGAACAGCCCGAAAACTTGTATTCTGGCTCAAAACAACGGGATACATCGTTTTAGATCGAAATTAGCAAAACTCACGAGCATCGATTTTACAAGTCGTCGAAGACTAGACGAGAGAAAGGTGTAAACTTTTTCTCTCAGAACGGCGCGAAAACTTGTATTCCGGCTCAAAACAACAGGATACATCGTTTTAGATCGAACCTAGCAAAATTCACGAGCATCGATTTTACAAGTCGTCGAGGAGTAGACGAGAGAAAGGTGTAAACGTTTTTTCTCAGAACAGCCCAAAAACTTGTATTCCGGCTCAAAACAACGGGATACATCGTTTTAGAACGAAAATAGCAAGATTCACGAGCATCGATTTTACAAGTCGTCGAAGAGTAGACGAGAGAAAGGTGTAAACTTTTTCTCTCAGAAGAGCGCGAAAACTTGTATTCCGGCTCAAAACAACAGGATACATTGTTTTAGATCGAACCTAGCAAAATTCACGAGCATCGATTTTACAAGTCGTCGAAGAGTAGACGAGGGAAAGGTGTAAACTTTTTCTCTCAGAACTGCGCGAAAACTTGTATTCCGGCTCAAAACAACGGGATACATCGTTTTAGATCGAAACTAGCAAGATTCACGAGCATCGATTTTACAAGTCGCCGAAGAGTAGACGAGAGAAAGGTGAAAACTTTTTCTCTCAGAACAGCGCGAAAACTTTTATTCCGGCTCAAAACAACGGGATACATCGTTTTAGATCGAAAATAGCAAAATTCACTGGCATCGATATTACAAGTCGTCGAAGAGTAGACGAGAGAAAGGTGTAAACTATTTCTCTCAGAACAGCGCGAAAACTTGTATTCCGGCTCAAAACAACGGGATACATCGTTTTAGATTGAAACTAGTAAGATTCACGAGCATCGATTTTACAAGTCGTCGAAGAGTAGACGAGAGAAAGGTGTAAACTTTTTCTCTCAGAACGGCGCGAAAACTTGTATTCCGGCTCAAAACAACAGGATACATCGTTTTAGATCGAAACTAACAAAATTCACGAGCATCAATTTTACAAGTCGTCGAAGAGTACACGAGAGAAAGGTGTAAACGTTTTCTCTCAGAACAGCCCAAAAACTTGTATTCCGGCTCAAAACAACGGGATACTTCGTTTTAGAACGAAAATAGCAAGATTCACGAGCATCAATTTTACAAGTCGGCGGAGAGTAGACGAGAGAAAGGTGTAAACTTTTTCTCTCGGAGCAGCGCGAAAACTTGTATTCCGGCTCAAAACAACGGGATACATCGTTTTAAATCGAAACTAGCAAAATTCACTGGAATCGATTTTACAAGTCGTCGAAGAGTAGACGAGAGAAAGGTCTAAACTTTTTCTATCAGAACAGCCCGAAAACTTGTATTCTGGCTCAAAACAACGGGATACATCGTTTTAGATCGAAACTAGCAAAACTCACGAGCATCGATTTTACAAGTCGTCGAAGAGTAGATGAGGGAAAGGTGTAAACATTTTCTCTCAGAACTGTGCGAAAACTTGTATTCCGGCTCAAAACAAAGGGATACATCGTTTTAGATCGAAACTAGCAAGATTCACGAGCATCGATTTTACAAGTCGCCGAAGAATAGACGAGAGAAAGGTGAAAACATTTTCTCTCAGAACTGCACGAAAACTTGTATTCCGGCTCAAAACAACGGGATACATCGTTTTAGATCGAAACTAGCAAGATTCACGAGCATCGATTTTACAAGTCGTCGAAGAGTAGACGAGAGAAAGGTGTAAACTTTTTATCTCAGAGCAGCGCGAAAACTTGTATTCCGGCTCAAAACAACGGGATACATCGTTTTAAATCGAAACTAGCAAAATTCACTGGAATCGATTTTACAAGTCGTCGAAGAGTAGACGAGAGAAAGGTGTAAACTTTTTATCTCAGAGCAGCGCGAAAACTTGTATTCCGGTTCAAAACAACGGGATACATCGTTTTAGATCGAAACTAGCAAAATTCACGAGCATCGATTTTACAAGTCGTCGAAGAGTAGACGAGGGAAAGGTGTAAACTTTTTCTCTCAGAACTGCGCGAAAACTTGTATTCCGGCTCAAAACAACGGGATACATCGTTTTAGATCGAAACTAGCAAGATTCACGAGCATCGATTTTACAAGTCGCCGAAGAGTAGACGAGAGAAAGGTGTAAACTTTTTCTCTCAGAACTGCACGAAAACTTGTATTCCGGCTCAAAACAACGGGATACATCGTTTTAGATCGAAACTAGCAAAATTCACTGGAATCGATTTTACAAGTCGTCGAAGAGTAGACGAGAGAAAGGTGTAAACTTTTTCTCTCAGAACGGCGCGAAAACTTGTATTCCGGTTCAAAACAACGGGATACATCGTTTTAGATCGAACCTAGCAAAATTCACGAGCATCGATTTTACAAGTCGTCGAGGAGTAGACGAGGGAAAGGTGTAAACTTTTTCTTTCAGAACTGCGCGAAAACATGTATTCCGGCACAAAACAACGGGATACATCGTTTTAGATCGAAACTAGCAAGATTCACGAGCATCGATTTTACAAGTCGCCGAAGAGTAGACGAGAGAAAGGTGTAAACTTTTTCTCTCAGAACAGCCCGAAAACTTGTATTCTGGCTCAAAACAACGGGATACATAGTTTTAGATCGAAACTAGCAAAATTCACGAGCATCGATTTTACAAGTCGTCGAAGAGTAGACGAGGGAAAGGTGTAAACTTTTTCTCTCAGAACTGCGCGAAAACTTGTATTCCGGCTGAAAACAACGGGATACATCGTTTTAGATCGAAACAAGCAAGATTCACGAGCATCGATTTTACAAGTCGCCGAAGAATAGACGAGAGAAAGGTAAAAACATTTTCTCTCAGAACTGCACGAAAACTTGTATTCCGGCTCAAAACAACGGGATACATCGTTTTAGATCGAAACTAGCAAGATCCACGAGCATCGATTTTACAAGTCGTCGAAGAGTAGACGAGAGAAAGGTGTAAACTTTTTCTCTCAGAGCAGCGCGAAAACTTGTATTCCGGCTCAAAACAACGGGATACATCGTTTTAAATCGAAACTAGCAAAATTCACTGGAATCGATTTTACAAGTCGTCGAAGAGTAGATGAGAGAAAGGTGTAAACATTTTCTCTCAGAACTGTGCGAAAACTTGTATTCCGGCTCAAAACAAAGGGATACATCGTTTTAGATCGAAACTAGCAAGATTCACGAGCATCGATTTTACAAGTCGTCGAAGAGTAGACGAGAGAAAGGTGTAAACTTTTTATCTCAGAGCAGCGCGAAAACTTGTATTCCGGCTCAAAACAACGGGATACATCGTTTTAAATCGAAACTAGCAAAATTCACTGGAATCGATTTTACAAGTCGTCGAAGAGTAGACGAGAGAAAGGTGTAAACTTTTTATCTCAGAACGGCGCGAAAACTTGTATTCCGGTTCAAAACAACGGGATACATCGTTTTAGATCGAAACTAGCAAAATTCACGAGCATCGATTTTACAAGTCGTCGAAGAGTAGACGAGGGAAAGGTGTAAACTTTTTCTCTCAGAACTGAGCGAAAACTTGTATTCCGGCTCAAAACAACGGGATACATCGTTTTAGATTGAAACTAGCAAGATTCACGAGCATCGATTTTACAAGTCGCCGAAGAGTAGACGAGAGAAAGGTGTAAACTTTTTCTCTCAGAACTGCACGAAAACTTGTATTCCGGCTCAAAACAACGGGATACATCGTTTTAGATCGAAACTAGCAAGATTCACGAGCATCGATTTTACAAGTCGTCGAAGAGTAGACGAGAGAAAGGTGTAAACATTTTCTCTCAGAACGGCGCGAAAACTTGTATTCCGGCTCAAAACAACGGGATACATCGTTTTAGAACGAAACTAACAAAATTCACGAGCATCGATTTTACAAGTCGCCGAAGAGTAGACGAGAGAAAGGTGAAAACATTTTCTCTCAGAACTGCACGAAAACATGTATTCCGGCTCAAAACAACGGGATACATCGTTTTAGATCGAAACTAGCAAGATTCACGAGCATCGATTCTACAAGTCGTCGAAGAGTAGACGAGAGAAAGGTGTAAACTTTTTCTCTCAGAGCAGCGCGAAAACTTGTATTCCGGCTCAAAACAACGGGATACATCGTTTTAAATCGAAACTAGCAAAATTCACTGGAATCGATTTTACAAGTCGTCGAAGAGTAGACGAGAGAAAGGTGTAAACTTTTTCTCTCAGAACGGCGCGAAAACTTGTATTCCGGCTCAAAACAACGGGATACATCGTTTTAGATTGAAACTAGCAAGATTCACGAGCATCGATTTTACAAGTCGTCGAAGAGTAGACGAGAGAAAGGTGTAAACTTTTTCTCTCAGAACGGCGCGAAAACTTGTATTCCGGCTCAAAACAACGGGATACATCGTTTTAGATCGAAACTAGCAAGATTCACGAGCATCGATTCTACAAGTCGTCGAAGAGTAGACGAGAGAAAGGTGTAAACTTTTTCTCTCAGAAGAGCGCGAAAACTTGTATTCCGGCTCAAAACAACAGGATACATCGTTTTAGATCGAACCTAGCAAAATTCACGAGCATCGATTTTACAAGTCGTCGAAGAGTAGACGAGAGAAAGGTGAAAACTTTTTCTCTCAGAACAGCGCGAAAACTTTTATTCCGGCTCAAAACAACGGGATACATCGTTTTAGATCGAAAATAGCAAAATTCATTGGCATCGATATTACAAGTCGTCGAAGAGTAGACGAGAGAAAGGTGTAAACTATTTCTCTCAGAACTGCGCGAAAACTTGTATTCCGGCTCAAAACAACGGGATACATCGTTTTAGATTGAAACTAGTAAGATTCACGAGCATCAATTTTACAAGTCGTCGAAGAGTAGACGAGAGAAAGGTGTAAACGTTTTCTCTCAGTACAGCGCGAAAACTTGTATTCCGTCTCAAAACAGCGGGATACATCGTCTTAGATCGAAACTAGCAAGATTCACGAGCATCGATTTTACAAGTCGTCGAAGAGTAGACGAGAGAAAGGTGTAAACTTTTTCTCTCAGAACGGCGCGAAAACTTGTATTCCGGCTCAAAACAACAGGATACATCGTTTTAGATCGAAACTAACAAAATTCACGAGCATCAGTTTTACAAGTCGTCGAAGAGTACACGAGAGAAAGGTGTAAACGTTTTCTCTCAGAACAGCCCAAAAACTTGTATTCCGGCTCAAAACAACGGGATACTTCGTTTTAGAACGAAAATAGCAAGATTCACGAGCATCGATTTTACAAGTCGGCGGAGAGTACACGAGAGAAAGGTGTAAACTTTTTCTCTCAGAGCAGCGCGAAAACTTGTATTCCGGCTCAAAACAACGGGATACATCGTTTTAAATCGAAACTAGCAAAATTCACTGGAATCGATTTTACAAGTCGTCGAAGAGTAGACGAGAGAAAGGTCTAAACTTTTTCTCTCAGAACAGCCCGAAAACTTGTATTCTGGCTCAAAACAACGGGATACATCGTTTTAGATCGAAATTAGCAAAACTCACGAGCATCGATTTTACAAGTCGTCGAAGACTAGACGAGAGAAAGGTGTAAACTTTTTCTCTCAGAACGGCGCGAAAACTTGTATTCCGGCTCAAAACAACAGGATACATCGTTTTAGATCGAACCTAGCAAAATTCACGAGCATCGATTTTACAAGTCGTCGAGGAGTAGACGAGAGAAAGGTGTAAACGTTTTTTCTCAGAACAGCCCAAAAACTTGTATTCCGGCTCAAAACAACGGGATACATCGTTTTAGAACGAAAATAGCAAGATTCACGAGCATCGATTTTACAAGTCGTCGAAGAGTAGACGAGAGAAAGGTGTAAACTTTTTCTCTCAGAAGAGCGCGAAAACTTGTATTCCGGCTCAAAACAACAGGATACATTGTTTTAGATCGAAACTAGCAAAATTCACGAGCATCGATTTTACAAGTCGTCGAAGAGTAGACGAAAGGTGAAAACTTTTTCTCTCAGAACAGCGCGAAAACTTTTATTCCGGCTCAAAACAACGGGATACATCGTTTTAGATCGAAAATAGCAAAATTCACTGGCATCGATATTACAAGTCGTCGAAGAGTAGACGAGAGAAAGGTGTAAACTATTTCTCTCAGAACTGCGCGAAAACTTGTATTCCGGCTTAAAACAACGGGATACATCGTTTTAGATTGAAACTAGTAAGATTCACGAGCATCGATTTTACAAGTCGTCGAAGAGTAGACGAGAGAAAGGTGTAAACTTTTTCTCTCAGAACGGCGCGAAAACTTGTATTCCGGCTCAAAACAACAGGATACATCGTTTTAGATCGAAACTAACAAAATTCACGAGCATCAATTTTACAAGTCGTCGAAGAGTACACGAGAGAAAGGTGTAAACGTTTTCTCTCAGAACAGCCCAAAAACTTGTATTCCGGCTCAAAACAACGGGATACTTCGTTTTAGAACGAAAATAGCAAGATTCACGAGCATCAATTTTACAAGTCGGCGGAGAGTAGACGAGAGAAAGGTGTAAACTTTTTCTCTCGGAGCAGCGCGAAAACTTGTATTCCGGCTCAAAACAACGGGATACATCGTTTTAAATCGAAACTAGCAAAATTCACTGGAATCGATTTTACAAGTCGTCGAAGAGTAGACGAGAGAAAGGTCTAAACTTTTTCTATCAGAACAGCCCGAAAACTTGTATTCTGGCTCAAAACAACGGGATACATCGTTTTAGATCGAAACTAGCAAAACTCACGAGCATCGATTTTACAAGTCGTCGAAGAGTAGATGAGGGAAAGGTGTAAACATTTTCTCTCAGAACTGTGCGAAAACTTGTATTCCGGCTCAAAACAAAGGGATACATCGTTTTAGATCGAAACTAGCAAGATTCACGAGCATCGATTTTACAAGTCGCCGAAGAATAGACGAGAGAAAGGTGAAAACATTTTCTCTCAGAACTGCACGAAAACTTGTATTCCGGCTCAAAACAACGGGATACATCGTTTTAGATCGAAACTAGCAAGATTCACGAGCATCGATTTTACAAGTCGTCGAAGAGTAGACGAGAGAAAGGTGTAAACTTTTTATCTCAGAGCAGCGCGAAAACTTGTATTCCGGCTCAAAACAACGGGATACATCGTTTTAAATCGAAACTAGCAAAATTCACTGGAATCGATTTTACAAGTCGTCGAAGAGTAGACGAGAGAAAGGTGTAAACTTTTTATCTCAGAGCAGCGCGAAAACTTGTATTCCGGTTCAAAACAACGGGATACATCGTTTTAGATCGAAACTAGCAAAATTCACGAGCATCGATTTTACAAGTCGTCGAAGAGTAGACGAGGGAAAGGTGTAAACTTTTTCTCTCAGAACTGCGCGAAAACTTGTATTCCGGCTCAAAACAACGGGATACATCGTTTTAGATCGAAACTAGCAAGATTCACGAGCATCGATTTTACAAGTCGCCGAAGAGTAGACGAGAGAAAGGTGTAAACTTTTTCTCTCAGAACTGCACGAAAACTTGTATTCCGGCTCAAAACATCGGGATACATCGTTTTAGATCGAAACTAGCAAAATTCACTGGAATCGATTTTACAAGTCGTCGAAGAGTAGACGAGAGAAAGGTGTAAACTTTTTCTCTCAGAACGGCGCGAAAACTTGTATTCCGGTTCAAAACAACGGGATACATCGTTTTAGATCGAACCTAGCAAAATTCACGAGCATCGATTTTACAAGTCGTCGAGGAGTAGACGAGGGAAAGGTGTAAACTTTTTCTTTCAGAACTGCGCGAAAACATGTATTCCGGCACAAAACAACGGGATACATCGTTTTAGATCGAAACTAGCAAGATTCACGAGCATCGATTTTACAAGTCGCCGAAGAGTAGACGAGAGAAAGGTGTAAACTTTTTCTCTCAGAACAGCGCGAAAACTTGTATTCCGGCTCAAAACAACGGGATACATCGTTTTAGATCGAAACTAGCAAGATTCACGAGCATCGATTTTACAAGTCGTCGAAGAGTAGACGAGAGAAAGGTGAAAACTTTTTCTCTCAGAACAGCGCGAAAACTTGTATTCCGGCTCAAAACAACGGGATACAACGTTTTAGATCGAAAATAGCAAGATTCACTGGCATCGATATTACAAGTCGTCGAAGAGTAGACGAGAGAAAGGTGTAAACTATTTCTCTCAGAACTGCGCGAAAACTTGTATTCCGGCTCAAAACAACGGGATACATCGTTTTAGATCGAAACTAGCAAGATTCACGAGCATCGATTTTACAAGTCGTCGAAGAGTAGACGAGAGAAAGGTGTAAACTTTTTCTCTCAGAACGGCGCGAAAACTTGTATTCCGGCTCAAAACAACAGGATACATCGTTTTAGATCGAACCTAGCAAAATTCACGAGCATCGATTTTACAAGTCGTCGAGGAGTAGACGAGAGAAAGGTGTAAACGTTTTTTCTCAGAACAGCCCAAAAACTTGTATTCCGGCTCAAAACAACGGGATACATCGTTTTAGAACGAAAATAGCAAGATTCACGAGCATCGATTTTACAAGTCGTCGAAGAGTAGACGAGAGAAAGGTGTAAACTTTTTCTCTCAGAAGAGCGCGAAAACTTGTATTCCGGCTAAAAACAACAGGATACATCGCTTTAGATCGAACCTAGCAAAATTCACGAGCATCGATTTTACAAGTCGTCGAAGAGTAGACGAGAGAAAGGTGAAAATTTTTTCTCTCAGAACAGCGCGCAAACTTTTATTCCGGCTCAAAACAACGGGATACATCGTTTTAGATCGAAAATAGCAAAATTCACTGGCATCGATATTACAAGTCGTCGAAGAGTAGACGAGAGAAAGGTGTAAACTATTTCTCTCAGAACTGCGCGAAAACGTATTCCGGCTCAAAACAACGGGATACATCGTTTTAATTTGAAACTAGTAAGATTCGCGAGCATCAATTTTACAAGTCGTCGAAGAGTAGACGAGAGAAAGGTGTAAACGTTTTCTCTCAGTACAGCGCGAAAACTTGTATTCCGGCTCAAAACAACAGGATACATCGTTTTAGATCGAACCTAGCAAAATTCACGAGCATCGATTTTACAAGTCGTCGAGGAGTAGACGAGAGAAAGGTGTAAACGTTTTTCTCAGAACAGCGCGAAAACTTGTATTCCGGCTCAAAACAACGGGATACATCGTATTAGATCGAAAATAGCAAAATTCACTGGCATCGATATTACAAGTCGTCGAAGAGTAGACGAGAGAAAGGTGTAAACTATTTCTCTCAGAACTGCGCGAAAACATGTATTCCGGCTCAAAACAACGGGATACATCGTTTTAGATCGAAACTAGCAAGATTCACGAGCATCGATTTTACAAGTCGTCGAAGAGTAGACGAGAGAAAGGTGTAAACTTTTTCTCTCAGAACGGCGCGAAAACTTGTATTCCGGCTCAAAACAACAGGATACATCGTTTTAGATCGAACCTAGCAAAATTCACGAGCATCGATTTTACAAGTCGTCGAGGAGTAGACGAGAGAAAGGTGTAAACGTTTTTTCTCAGAACAGCCCAAAAACTTGTATTCCGGCTCAAAACAACGGGATACATCGTTTTAGAACGAAAATAGCAAGATTCACGAGCATCGATTTTACAAGTCGTCGAAGAGTAGACGAGAGAAAGGTGTAAACTTTTTCTCTCAGAAGAGCGCGAAAACTTGTATTCCGGCTCAAAACAACAGGATACATCGCTTTAGATCGAACCTAGCAAAATTCACGAGCATCGATTTTACAAGTCGTCGAAGAGTAGACGAGAGAAAGGTGAAAACTTTTTCTCTCAGAACAGCGCGCAAACTTTTATTCCGGCTCAAAACAACGGGATACATCGTTTTAGATCGAAAATAGCAAAATTCACTGGCATCGATATTACAAGTCGTCGAAGAGTAGACGAGAGAAAGGTGTAAACTATTTCTCTCAGAACTGCGCGAAAACGTATTCCGGCTCAAAACAACGGGATACATCGTTTTAATTTGAAACTAGTAAGATTCGCGAGCATCAATTTTACAAGTCGTCGAAGAGTAGACGAGAGAAAGGTGTAAACGTTTTCTCTCAGTACAGCGCGAAAACTTGTATTCCGTCTCAAAACAGCGGGATACATCATCTTAGATCGAAACTAGCAAGATTCACGAGCATCGATTTTACAAGTCGTCGAAGAGTAGACGAGAGAAAGGTGTAAACTTTTTCTCTCAGAACGGCGCGAAAACTTGTATTCCGGCTCAAAACAACGGGATACTTCGTTTTAGAACGAAAATAGCAAGATTCACGAGCATCGATTTTACAAGTCGTCGGAGAGTAGACGAGAGAAAGGTGTAAACTTTTTCTCTCAGAGCAGCGCGAAAACTTGTATTCCGGCTCAAAACAACGGGATACATCGTTTTAAATCGAAACTAGCAAAATTCACTCGAATCGATTTTACAAGTCGTCGAAGAGTAGACGAGGGAAAGGTGTAAACTTTTTCTCTCAGAACTGCGCGAAAACTTGTATTCCGGCTCAAAACAATGGAATACATCGTTTTAGATCGAAATTAGCAAGATTCACGAGCATCGATTTTACAAGTCGCCGAAGAGTAGACGAGAGAAAGGTGAAAACATTTTCTCTCAGAACTGCACGAAAACATGTATTCCGGCTCAAAACTACGGGATACGTCGTTTTAGATCGAAACTAGCAAAATTCACTGGAATCGATTTTACAAGTCGTCGAAGAGTAGACGAGAGAAAGGTGTAAACTTTTTCTCTCAGAAGAGCGCGAAAACTTGTATTCCGGCTCAAAACAACAGGATACATCGCTTTAGATCGAACCTAGCAAAATTCACGAGCATCGATTTTACAAGTCGTCGAAGAGTAGACGAGAGAAAGGTGAAAACTTTTTCTCTCAGAACAGCGCGCAAACTTTTATTCCGGCTCAAAACAACGGGATACATCGTTTTAGATCGAAAATAGCAAAATTCACTGGCATCGATATTACAAGTCGTCGAAGAGTAGACGAGAGAAAGGTGTAAACTATTTCTCTCAGAACTGCGCGAAAACGTATTCCGGCTCAAAACAACGGGATACATCGTTTTAATTTGAAACTAGTAAGATTCGCGAGCATCAATTTTACAAGTCGTCGAAGAGTAGACGAGAGAAAGGTGTAAACGTTTTCTCTCAGTACAGCGCGAAAACTTGTATTCCGTCTCAAAACAGCGGGATACATCGTCTTAGATCGAAACTAGCAAGATTCACGAGCATCGATTTTACAAGTCGTCGAAGAGTAGACGAGAGAAAGGTGTAAACTTTTTCTCTCAGAACGGCGCGAAAACTTGTATTCCGGCTCAAAACAACGGGATACTTCGTTTTAGAACGAAAATAGCAAGATTCACGAGCATCGATTTTACAAGTCGTCGGAGAGTAGACGAGAGAAAGGTGTAAACTTTTTCTCTCAGAGCAGCGCGAAAACTTGTATTCCGGCTCAAAACAACGGGATACATCGTTTTAAATCGAAACTAGCAAAATTCACTCGAATCGATTTTACAAGTCGTCGAAGAGTAGACGAGGGAAAGGTGTAAACTTTTTCTCTCAGAACTGCGCGAAAACTTGTATTCCGGCTCAAAACAATGGAATACATCGTTTTAGATCGAAATTAGCAAGATTCACGAGCATCGATTTTACAAGTCGCCGAAGAGTAGACGAGAGAAAGGTGAAAACATTTTCTCTCAGAACTGCACGAAAACATGTATTCCGGCTCAAAACTACGGGATACGTCGTTTTAGATCGAAACTAGCAAAATTCACTGGAATCGATTTTACAAGTCGTCGAAGAGTAGACGAGAGAAAGGTGTAAACTTTTTATCTCAGAGCAGCGCGAAAACTTGTATTCCGGCTCAAAACAACGGGATACATCGTTTTAAATCGAAACTAGCAAAATTCACTGGAATCGATTTTACAAGTCGTCGAAGAGTAGACGAGAGAAAGGTGTAAACTTTTTCTCTCAGAACGGCGCGAAAACTTGTATTCCGGTTCAAAACAACGGGATACATCGTTTTAGATCGAAACTAGCAAAATTCACGAGCATCGATTTTACAAGTCGTCGAAGAGTAGACGAGGGAAAGGTGTAAACTTTTTCTCTCAGAACTGCGCGAAAACTTGTATTCCGGCTCAAAACAACGGGATACATCGTTTTAGATCGAAACTAGCAAGATTCACGAGCATCGATTTTACAAGTCGCCGAAGAGTAGACGAGAGAAAGGTGTAAACTTTTTCTCTCAGAACTGCACGAAAACTTGTATTCCGGCTCAAAACAACGGGATACATCGTTTTAGATCGAAACTAGCAAAATTCACTGGAATCGATTTTACAAGTCGTCGAAGAGTAGACGAGAGAAAGGTGTAAACTTTTTCTCTCAGAACGGCGCGAAAACTTGTTTTCCGGTTCAAAACAACGGGATACATCGTTTTAGATCGAACCTAGCAAAATTCACGAGCATCGATTTTACAAGTCGTCTAGGAGTAGACGAGGGAAAGGTGTAAACGTTTTTTCTCAGAACAGACCAAAAACTTGTATTCCGGCTCAAAACAACGGGATACATCGTTTTAGAACGAAAATAGCAAGATTTACGAGCATCGATTTTACAAGTCGTCGAAGAGTAGACGAGAGAAAGGTGTAAACTTTTTCTCTCAGAAGAGCGCGAAAACTTGTATTCCGGCTCAAAACAACAGGATACATCGCTTTAGATCGAACCTAGCAAAATTCACGAGCATCGATTTTACAAGTCGTCGAGGAGTAGACGAGAGAAAGGTGTAAACGTTTTTTCTCAGAACAGCCCAAAAACTTGTATTCCGGCTCAAAACAACGGGATACATCGTTTTAGAACGAAAATAGCAAGATTCACGAGCATCGATTTTACAAGTCGTCGAAGAGTAGACGAGAGAAAGGTGTAAACTTTTTCTCTCAGAAGAGCGCGAAAACTTGTATTCCGGCTCAAAACAACAGGATACATCGCTTTAGATCGAACCTAGCAAAATTCACGAGCATCGATTTTACAAGTCGTCGAAGAGTAGACGAGAGAAAGGTGAAAACTTTTTCTCTCAGAACAGCGCGAAAACTTTTATTCCGGCTCAAAACAACGGGATACATCGTTTTAGATCGAAAATAGCAAAATTCACTGGCATCGATATTACAAGTCCTCGAAGAGTAGACGAGAGAAAGGTGTAAACTATTTCTCTCAGAACTGCACGAAAACGTATTCCGGCTCAAAACAACGGGATACATCGTTTTAATTTGAAACTAGTAAGATTCGCGAGCATCAATTTTACAAGTCGTCGAAGAGTAGACGAGAGAAAGGTGTAAACGTTTTCTCTCAGTACAGCGCGAAAACTTGTATTCCGTCTCAAAACAGCGGGATACATCGTCTTAGATCGAAACTAGCAAGATTCACGAGCATCGATTTTACAAGTCGTCGAAGAGTAGACGAGAGAAAGGTGTAAACTTTTTCTTCAGAACGGCGCGAAAACTTGTATTCCGGCTCAAAACAACAGGATACATCGTTTTAGATCGAAACTAACAAAATTCACGAGCATCAATTTTACAAGTCGTCGAAGAGTACACGAGAGAAAGGTGTAAACGTTTTCTCTCAGAACAGCCCAAAAACTTGTATTCCGGCTCAAAACAACGGGATACTTCGTTTTAGAACGAAAATAGCAAGATTCACGAGCATCGATTTTACAAGTCGTCGGAGAGTAGACGAGAGAAAGGTGTAAACTTTTTCTCTCAGAGCAGCGCGAAAACTTGTATTCCGGCTCAAAACAACGGGATACATCGTTTTAAATCGAAACTAGCAAAATTCACTCGAATCGATTTTACAAGTCGTCGAAGAGTAGACGAGAGAAAGGTCTAAACTTTTTCTCTCAGAACAGCCCGAAAACTTGTATTCTGGCTCAAAACAACGGGATACATCGTTTTAGATCGAAACTAGCAAAACTCACGAGCATCGATTTTACAAGTCGTCGAAGAGTAGATGAGGGAAAGGTGTAAACTTTTTCTCTCAGAACTGTGCGAAAACTTGTATTCCGGCTCAAAACAACGGGATACATCGTTTTAGATCGAAACTAGCAAGATTCACGAGCATCGATTTTACAAGTCGCCGAAGAATAGACGAGAGAAAGGTGAAAACATTTTCTCTCAGAACTGCACGAAAACTTGTATTCCGGCTCAAAACAAGGGGATACATCGATTTAGATCGATACTAGCAAGATTCACGAGCATCGATTTTACAAGTCGTCGAAGAGTAGACGAGAGAAAGGTGTAAACTTTTTATCTCAGAGCAGCGCGAAAACTTGTATTCCGGCTCAAAACAACGGGATACATCGTTTTAAATCGAAACTAGCAAAATTCACTGGAATCGATTTTACAAGTCGTCGAAGAGTAGACGAGAGAAAGGTGTAAACTTTTTCTCTCAGAACGGCGCGAAAACTTGTATTCCGGTTCAAAACAACGGGATACATCGTTTTAGATCGAAACTAGCAAAATTCACGAGCATCGATTTTACAAGTCGTCGAAGAGTAGACGAGAGAAAGGTGTAAACTTTTTCTCTCAGAACTGCGCGAAAACTTGTATTCCGGCTCAAAACAACGGGATATATCGTTTTAGATCGAAACTAGCAAGATTCACGAGCATCGATTTTACAAGTCGCCGAAGAGTAGACGAGAGAAAGGTGCAAACTTTTTCTCTCAGAACTGCACGAAAACTTGTATTCCGGCTCAAAACAACGGGATACATCGTTTTAGATCGAAACTAGCAAAATTAACTGGAATCGATTTTACAAGTCGTCGAAGAATAGACGAGAGAAAGGTGTAAACTTTTTCTCTCAGAACGGCGCGAAAACTTGTATTCCGGCTCAAAACAATGGAATACATCGTTTTAGATCGAAATTAGCAAGATTCACGAGCATCGATTTTACAAGTCGTCGAAGAGTAGACGAGAGAAAGGTGTAAACGTTTTCTCTCAGAACTGCGCGAAAACATGTATTCCGGCTCAAAACAACGGGATACATCGTTTTAGATCGAAACTAGCAAAATTCACGAGCATCGATTTTACAAGTCGTCGAAGAGTAGACGAGAGAAAGGTGCAAACGTTTTCTCTCAGAACTGCGCGAAAACATGTATTCCGGCTCAAAACAACGGGATACATCGTTTTAGATCGAAACTAGCAAAATTCACGAGCATCGATTTTACAAGTCGTCGAAGAGTAGACGAGGGAAAGGTGTAAACTTTTTCTCTCAGAACTGCGCGAAAACTTGTATTCCGGCTCAAAACAATGGAATACATCGTTTTAGATCGAAATTAGCAAGATTCACGAGCATCGATTTTACAAGTCGCCGAAGAGTAGACGAGAGAAAGGTGAAAACATTTTCTCTCAGAACTGCACGAAAACATGTATTCCGGCTCAAAACTACGGGATACGTCGTTTTAGATCGAAACTAGCAAAATTCACTGGAATCGATTTTACAAGTCGTCGAAGAGTAGACGAGAGAAAGGTGTAAACTTTTTATCTCAGAGCAGCGCGAAAACTTGTATTCCGGCTCAAAACAACGGGATACATCGTTTTAAATCGAAACTAGCAAAATTCACTGGAATCGATTTTACAAGTCGTCGAAGAGTAGACGAGAGAAAGGTGTAAACTTTTTCTCTCAGAACGGCGCGAAAACTTGTATTCCGGTTCAAAACAACGGGATACATCGTTTTAGATCGAAACTAGCAAAATTCACGAGCTTCGATTTTACAAGTCGTCGAAGAGTAGACGAGGGAAAGGTGTAAACTTTTTCTCTCAGAACTGCGCGAAAACTTGTATTCCGGCTCAAAACAACGGGATACATCGTTTTAGATCGAAACTAGCAAGATTCACGAGCATCGATTTTACAAGTCGCCGAAGAGTAGACGAGAGAAAGGTGTAAACTTTTTCTCTCAGAACTGCACGAAAACTTGTATTCCGGCTCAAAACAACGGGATACATCGTTTTAGATCGAAACTAGGAAAATTCACTGGAATCGATTTTACAAGTCGTCGAAGAGTAGACGAGAGAAAGGTGTAAACTTTTTCTCTCAGAACGGCGCGAAAACTTGTATTCCGGTTCAAAACAACGGGATACATCGTTTTAGATCGAACCTAGCAAAATTCACGAGCATCGATTTTACAAGTCGTCGAGGAGTAGACGAGGGAAAGGTGTAAACTTTTTCTTTCAGAACTGCGCGAAAACATGTATTCCGGCACAAAACAACGGGATACATCGTTTTAGATCGAAACAAGCAAGATTCACGAGCATCGATTTTACAAGTCGCCGAAGAGTAGACGAGAGAAAGGTGTAAACTTTTTCTCTCAGAACAGCGCGAAAACTTGTATTCCGGCTCAAAACAACGGGATACATCGTTTTAGATCGAAACTAGCAAGATTCACGAGCATCGATTTTACAAGTCGTCGAAGAGTAGACGAGAGAAAGGTGAAAACGTTTTCTCTCAGAACAGCGCGAAAACTTCTATTCCGGCTCAAAACAACGGGATACAACGTTTTAGATCGAAAATAGCAAGATTCACTGGCATCGATATTACAAGTCGTCGAAGAGTAGACGAGAGAAAGGTGTAAACTATTTCTCTCAGAACTGCGCGAAAACTTGTATTCCGGCTCAAAACAACGGGATACATCGTTTTAGATCGAAACTAGCAAGATTCACGAGCATCGATTTTACAAGTCGTCGAAGAGTAGACGAGAGAAAGGTGTAAACTTTTTCTCTCAGAACGGCGCGAAAACTTGTATTCCGGCTCAAAACAACAGGATACATCGTTTTAGATCGAACCTAGCAAAATTCACGAGCATCGATTTTACAAGTCGTCGAGGAGTAGACGAGAGAAAGGTGTAAACGTTTTTTCTCAGAACAGCGCGAAAACTTGTATTCCGGCTCAAAACAACGGGATACATCGTATTAGATCGAAAATAGCAAAATTCACTGGCATCGATATTACAAGTCGTCGAAGAGTAGACGAGAGAAAGGTGTAAACTATTTCTCTCAGAACTGCGCGAAAACTTGTATTCCGGCTCAAAACAACGGGATACATCGTTTTAGATCGAAACTAGCAAGATTCACGAGCATCGATTTTACAAGTCGTCGAAGAGTAGACGAGAGAAAGGTGTAAACTTTTTCTCTCAGAACGGCGCGAAAACTTGTATTCCGAATCAAAACAACAGGATACATCGTTTTAGATCGAACCTAGCAAAATTCACGAGCATCGATTTTACAAGTCGTCGAGGAGTAGGCGAGAGAAAGGTGTAAACTTTTTTTCTCAGAACAGCCCAAAAACTTGTATTCCGGCTCAAAACAACGGGATACATCGTTTTAGAACGAAAATAGCAAGATTCACGAGCATCGATTTTACAAGTCGTCGAAGAGTAGACGAGAGAAAGGTGTAAACTTTTTCTCTCAGAAGAGCGCGAAAACTTGTATTCCGGCTCAAAACAACAGGATACATCGCTTTAGATCGAACCTAGCAAAATTCACGAGCATCGATTTTACAAGTCGTCGAAGAGTAGACGAGAGAAAGGTGAAAACTTTTTCTCTCAGAACAGCGCGAAAACTTTTATTCCGGCTCAAAACAACGGGATACATCGTTTTAGATCGAAAATAGCAAAATTCACTGGCATCGATATTACAAGTCCTCGAAGAGTAGACGAGAGAAAGGTGTAAACTATTTCTCTCAGAACTGCGCGAAAACGTATTCCGGCTCAAAACAACGGGATACATCGTTTTAATTTGAAACTAGTAAGATTCGCGAGCATCAATTTTACAAGTCGTCGAAGAGTAGACGAGAGAAAGGTGTAAACGTTTTCTCTCAGTACAGCGCGAAAACTTGTATTCCGTCTCAAAACAGCGGGATACATCGTCTTAGATCGAAACTAGCAAGATTCACGAGCATCGATTTTACAAGTCGTCGAAGAGTAGACGAGAGAAAGGTGTAAACTTTTTCTCTCAGAACGGCGCGAAAACTTGTATTCCGGCTCAAAACAACAGGATACATCGTTTTAGATCGAAACTAAAAAAATTCACGAGCATCAATTTTACAAGTCGTCGAAGAGTACACGAGAGAAAGGTGTAAACGTTTTCTCTCAGAACAGCCCAAAAACTTGTATTCCGGCTCAAAACAACGGGATACTTCGTTTTAGAACGAAAATAGCAAGATTCACGAGCATCGATTTTACAAGTCGTCGGAGAGTAGACGAGAGAAAGGTGTAAACTTTTTCTCTCAGAGCAGCGCGAAAACTTGTATTCCGGCTCAAAACAACGGGATACATCGTTTTAAATCGAACCTAGCAAAATTCACTCGAATCGATTTTACAAGTCGTCGAAGAGTAGACGAGAGAAAGGTCTAAACTTTTTCTCTCAGAACAGCCCGAAAACTTGTATTCTGGCTCAAAACAACGGGATACATCGTTTTAGATCGAAACTAGCAAAACTCACGAGCATCGATTTTACAAGTCGTCGAAGAGTAGATGAGGGAAAGGTGTAAACTTTTTCTCTCAGAACTGTGCGAAAACTTGTATTCCGGCTCAAAACAACGGGATACATCGTTTTAGATCGAAACTAGCAAGATTCACGAGCATCGATTTTACAAGTCGCCGAAGAATAGACGAGAGAAAGGTGAAAACATTTTCTCTCAGAACTGCACGAAAACTTGTATTCCGGCTCAAAACAACGGGATACATCGTTTTAGATCGATACTAGCAAGATTCACGAGCATCGATTTTACAAGTCGTCGAAGAGTAGACGAGAGAAAGGTGTAAACTTTTTATCTCAGAGCAGCGCGAAAACTTGTATTCCGGCTCAAAACAACGGGATACATCGTTTTAAATCGAAACTAGCACAATTCACTGGAATCGATTTTACAAGTCGTCGAAGAGTAGACGAGAGAAAGGTGTAAACTTTTTCTCTCAGAACGGCGCGAAAACTTGTATTCCGGTTCAAAACAACGGGATACATCGTTTTAGATCGAAACTAGCAAAATTCACGAGCATCGATTTTACAAGTCGTCGAAGAGTAGACGAGAGAAAGGTGTAAACTTTTTCTCTCACAACTGCGCGAAAACTTGTATTCCGGCTCAAAACAACGGGATACATCGTTTTAGATCGAAACTAGCAAGATTCACGAGCATCGATTTTACAAGTCGTCGAAGAGTAGACGAGAGAAAGGTCTAAACTTTTTCTCTCAGAACAGCCCGAAAACTTGTATTCTGGCTCAAAACAACGGGATACATCGTTTTAGATCGAAACTAGCAAAACTCACGAGCATCGATTTTACAAGTCGTCGAAGAGTAGATGAGGGAAAGGTGTAAACTTTTTCTCTCAGAACTGTGCGAAAACTTGTATTCCGGCTCAAAACAACGGGATACATCGTTTTAGATCGAAACTAGCAAGATTCACGAGCATCGATTTTACAAGTCGCCGAAGAATAGACGAGAGAAAGGTGAAAACATTTTCTCTCAGAACTGCACGAAAACTTGTATTCCGGCTCAAAACAAGGGGATACATCGTTTTAGATCGATACTAGCAAGATTCACGAGCATCGATTTTACAAGTCGTCGAAGAGTAGACGAGAGAAAGGTGTAAACTTTTTATCTCAGAGCAGCGCGAAAACTTGTATTCCGGCTCAAACCAACGGGATACATCGTTTTAAATCGAAACTAGCAAAATTCACTGGAATCGATTTTACAAGTCGTCGAAGAGTAGACGAGAGAAAGGTGTAAACTTTTTCTCTCAGAACGGCGCGAAAACTTGTATTCCGGTTCAAAACAACGGGATACATCGTTTTAGATCGAAACTAGCAAAATTCACGAGCATCGATTTTACAAGTCGTCGAAGAGTAGACGAGAGAAAGGTGTAAACTTTTTCTCTCAGAACTGCGCGAAAACTTGTATTCCGGCTCAAAACAACGGGATATATCGTTTTAGATCGAAACTAGCAAGATTCACGAGCATCGATTTTACAAGTCGCCGAAGAGTAGACGAGAGAAAGGTGTAAACTTTTTCTCTCAGAACTGCACGAAAACTTGTATTCCGGCTCAAAACAACGGGATACATCGTTTTAGATCGAAACTAGCAAAATTAACTGGAATCGATTTTACAAGTCGTCGAAGAATAGACGAGAGAAAGGTGTAAACTTTTTCTCTCAGAACGGCGCGAAAACTTGTATTCCGGCTCAAAACAACGGGATACATCGTTTTAGATCGAAACTAGCAAAATTCACGAGCATCGATTTTACAAGTCGTCGAAGAGTAGACGAGGGAAAGGTGTAAACTTTTTCTCTCAGAACTGCGCGAAAACTTGTATTCCGGCTCAAAACAATGGAATACATCGTTTTAGATCGAAATTAGCAAGATTCACGAGCATCGATTTTACAAGTCGCCGAAGAGTAGACGAGAGAAAGGTGAAAACATTTTCTCTCAGAACTGCACGAAAACATGTATTCCGGCTCAAAACTACGGGATACGTCGTTTTAGATCGAAACTAGCAAAATTCACTGGAATCGATTTTACAAATCGTCGAAGAGTAGACGAGAGAAAGGTGTAAACTTTTTATCTCAGAGCAGCGCGAAAACTTGTATTCCGGCTCAAAACAACGGGATACATCGTTTTAAATCGAAACTAGCAAAATTCACTGGAATCGATTTTACAAGTCGTCGAAGAGTAGACGAGAGAAAGGTGTAAACTTTTTCTCTCAGAACGGCGCGAAAACTTGTATTCCGGTTCAAAACAACGGGATACATCGTTTTAGATCGAAACTAGCAAAATTCACGAGCTTCGATTTTACAAGTCGTCGAAGAGTAGACGAGGGAAAGGTGTAAACTTTTTCTCTCAGAACTGCGCGAAAACTTGTATTCCGGCTCAAAACAACGGGATACATCGTTTTAGATCGAAACTAGCAAGATTCACGAGCATCGATTTTACAAGTCGCCGAAGAGTAGACGAGAGAAAGGTGTAAACTTTTTCTCTCAGAACTGCACGAAAACTTGTATTCCGGCTCAAAACAACGGGATACATCGTTTTAGATCGAAACTAGGAAAATTCACTGGAATCGATTTTACAAGTCGTCGAAGAGTAGACGAGAGAAAGGTGTAAACTTTTTCTCTCAGAACGGCGCGAAAGCTTGTATTCCGGTTCAAAACAACGGGATACATCGTTTTAGATCGAACCTAGCAAAATTCACGAGCATCGATTTTACAAGTCGTCGAGGAGTAGACGAGGGAAAGGTGTAAACTTTTTCTTTCAGAACTGCGCGAAAACATGTATTCCGGCACAAAACAACGGGATACATCGTTTTAGATCGAAACAAGCAAGATTCACGAGCATCGATTTTACAAGTCGCCGAAGAGTAGACGAGAGAAAGGTGTAAACTTTTTCTCTCAGAACAGCGCGAAAACTTGTATTCCGGCTCAAAACAACGGGATACATCGTTTTAGATCGAAACTAGCAAGATTCACGAGCATCGATTTTACAAGTCGTCGAAGAGTAGACGAGAGAAAGGTGAAAACGTTTTCTCTCAGAACAGCGCGAAAACTTCTATTCCGGCTCAAAACAACGGGATACAACGTTTTAGATCGAAAATAGCAAGATTCACTGGCATCGATATTACAAGTCGTCGAAGAGTAGACGAGAGAAAGGTGTAAACTATTTCTCTCAGAACTGCGCGAAAACTTGTATTCCGGCTCAAAACAACGGGATACATCGTTTTAGATCGAAACTAGCAAGATTCACGAGCATCGATTTTACAAGTCGTCGAAGAGTAGACGAGAGAAAGGTGTAAACTTTTTCTCTCAGAACGGCGCGAAAACTTGTATTCCGGCTCAAAACAACAGGATACATCGTTTTAGATCGAACCTAGCAAAATTCACGAGCATCGATTTTACAAGTCGTCGAGGAGTAGACGAGAGAAAGGTGTAAACGTTTTTTCTCAGAACAGCGCGAAAACTTGTATTCCGGCTCAAAACAACGGGATACATCGTATTAGATCGAAAATAGCAAAATTCACTGGCATCGATATTACAAGTCGTCGAAGAGTAGACGAGAGAAAGGTGTAAACTATTTCTCTCAGAACTGCGCGAAAACTTGTATTCCGGCTCAAAACAACGGGATACATCGTTTTAGATCGAAACTAGCAAGATTCACGAGCATCGATTTTACAAGTCGTCGAAGAGTAGACGAGAGAAAGGTGTAAACTTTTTCTCTCAGAACGGCGCGAAAACTTGTATTCCGGCTCAAAACAACAGGATACATCGTTTTAGATCGAACCTAGCAAAATTCACGAGCATCGATTTTACAAGTCGTCGAGGAGTAGACGAGAGAAAGGTGTAAACTTTTTTTCTCAGAACAGCCCAAAAACTTGTATTCCGGCTCAAAACAACGGGATACATCGTTTTAGAACGAAAATAGCAAGATTCACGAGCATCGATTTTACAAGTCGTCGAAGAGTAGACGAGAGAAAGGTGTAAACTTTTTCTCTCAGAAGAGCGCGAAAACTTGTATTCCGGCTCAAAACAACAGGATACATCGCTTTAGATCGAACCTAGCAAAATTCACGAGCATCGATTTTACAAGTCGTCGAAGAGTAGACGAGAGAAAGGTGAAAACTTTTTCTCTCAGAACAGCGCGAAAACTTTTATTCCGGCTCAAAACAACGGGATACATCGTTTTAGATCGAAAATAGCAAAATTCACTGGCATCGATATTACAAGTCCTCGAAGAGTAGACGAGAGAAAGGTGTAAACTATTTCTCTCAGAACTGCGCGAAAACGTATTCCGGCTCAAAACAACGGGATACATCGTTTTAATTTGAAACTAGTAAGATTCGCGAGCATCAATTTTACAAGTCGTCGAAGAGTAGACGAGAGAAAGGTGTAAACGTTTTCTCTCAGTACAGCGCGAAAACTTGTATTCCGTCTCAAAACAGCGGGATACATCGTCTTAGATCGAAACTAGCAAGATTCACGAGCATCGATTTTACAAGTCGTCGAAGAGTAGACGAGAGAAAGGTGTAAACTTTTTCTCTCAGAACGGCGCGAAAACTTGTATTCCGGCTCAAAACAACAGAATACATCGTTTTAGATCGAAACTAAAAAAATTCACGAGCATCAATTTTACAAGTCGTCGAAGAGTACACGAGAGAAAGGTGTAAACGTTTTCTCTCAGAACAGCCCAAAAACTTGTATTCCGGCTCAAAACAACGGGATACTTCGTTTTAGAACGAAAATAGCAAGATTCACGAGCATCGATTTTACAAGTCGTCGGAGAGTAGACGAGAGAAAGGTGTAAACTTTTTCTCTCAGAGCAGCGCGAAAACTTGTATTCCGGCTCAAAACAACGGGATACATCGTTTTAAATCGAACCTAGCAAAATTCACTCGAATCGATTTTACAAGTCGTCGAAGAGTAGACGAGAGAAAGGTCTAAACTTTTTCTCTCAGAACAGCCCGAAAACTTGTATTCTGGCTCAAAACAACGGGATACATCGTTTTAGATCGAAACTAGCAAAACTCACGAGCATCGATTTTACAAGTCGTCGAAGAGTAGATGAGGGAAAGGTGTAAACTTTTTCTCTCAGAACTGTGCGAAAACTTGTATTCCGGCTCAAAACAACGGGATACATCGTTTTAGATCGAAACTAGCAAGATTCACGAGCATCGATTTTACAAGTCGCCGAAGAATAGACGAGAGAAAGGTGAAAACATTTTCTCTCAGAACTGCACGAAAACTTGTATTCCGGCTCAAAACAACGGGATACATCGTTTTAGATCGATACTAGCAAGATTCACGAGCATCGATTTTACAAGTCGTCGAAGAGTAGACGAGAGAAAGGTGTAAACTTTTTATCTCAGAGCAGCGCGAAAACTTGTATTCCGGCTCAAAACAACGGGATACATCGTTTTAAATCGAAACTAGCACAATTCACTGGAATCGATTTTAAGAGTCGTCGAAGAGTAGACGAGAGAAAGGTGTAAACTTTTTCTCTCAGAACGGCGCGAAAACTTGTATTCCGGTTCAAAACAACGGGATACATCGTTTTAGATCGAAACTAGCAAAATTCACGAGCATCGATTTTACAAGTCGTCGAAGAGTAGACGAGAGAAAGGTGTAAACTTTTTCTCTCAGAACTGCGCGAAAACTTGTATTCCGGCTCAAAACAACGGGATACATCGTTTTAGATCGAAACTAGCAAGATTCACGAGCATCGATTTTACAAGTCGCCGAAGAGTAGACGAGAGAAAGGTGTAAACTTTTTCTCTCAGAACTGCACGAAAACTTGTATTCCGGCTCAAAACAACGGGATACATCGTTTTAGATCGAAACTAGCAAAATTCACTGGAATCGATTTTACAAGTCGTCGAAGAATAGACGAGAGAAAGGTGTAAACTTTTTCTCTCAGAACGGCGCGAAAACTTGTATTCCGGATCAAAACAATGGAATACATCGTTTTAGATCGAAATTAGCAAGATTCACGAGCATCGATTTTACAAGTCGTCGAAGAGTAGACGAGAGAAAGGTGTAAACGTTTTCTCTCAGAACTGCGCGAAAACATGTATTCGGGCTCAAAACAACGGGATACATCGTTTTAGATCGAAACTAGCAAAATTCACGAGCATCGATTTTACAAGTCGTCGAAGAGTAGACGAGAGAAAGGTGCAAACGTTTTCTCTCAGAACTGCGCGAAAACATGTATTCCGGCTCAAAACAACGGGATACATCGTTTTAGATCGAAACTAGCAAAATTCACGAGCATCGATTTTACAAGTCGTCGAAGAGTAGACGAGGGAAAGGTGTAAACTTTTTCTCTCAGAACGGCGCGAATACTTGTGTTCCGGTTCAAAACAACGGGATACATCGTTTTAGATCGAACCTAGCAAAATTCACGAGCATCGATTTTACAAGTCGTCGAGGAGTAGACGAGGGAAAGGTGTAAACTTTTTCTCTCAGAACTGCGCGAAAACATGTACTCCGGCTCAAAACAACGGGATACATCGTTTTAGATCGAAACTAGCAAGATTCACGAGCATCGATTTTACAAGTCGCCGAAGAGTAGACGAGAGAAAGGTGTAAACGTTTTCTCTCAGAACCGCGCGAAAACATGTATTCCGGCTCAAAACAACGGGATACATCGTTTTAGATCGAAACTAGCAAGATTCACGAGCATCGATTTTACAAGTCGTCGAAGAGTAGACGAGAGAAAGGTGAAAACTTGTTCTCTCAGAACAGCGCGAAAACTTGTATTCCGGCTCAAAACAACGGGATACATCGTTTTAGATCGAAACTAGCAAAATTCACGAGCATCGATTTTACAAGTCGTCGAAGAGTAGACGAGAGAAAGGTGCAAACGTTTTCTCTCAGAACTGCGCGAAAACATGTATTCCGGCTCAAAACAACGGGATACATCGTTTTAGATCGAAACTAGCAAAATTCACTGGAATCGATTTTACAAGTCGTCGAAGAATAGACGAGAGAAAGGTGTAAACTTTTTCTCTCAGAACGGCGCGAAAACTTGTATTCCGGATCAAAACAATGGAATACATCGTTTTAGATCGAAATTAGCAAGATTCACGAGCATCGATTTTACAAGTCGTCGAAGAGTAGACGAGAGAAAGGTGTAAACGTTTTCTCTCAGAACTGCGCGAAAACATGTATTCCGGCTCAAAACAACGGGATACATCGTTTTAGATCGAAACTAGCAAAATTCACGAGCATCGATTTTACAAGTCGTCGAAGAGTAGACGAGAGAAAGGTGCAAACGTTTTCTCTCAGAACTGCGCGAAAACATGTATTCCGGCTCAAAACAACGGGATACATCGTTTTAGATCGAAACTAGCAAAATTCACGAGCATCGATTTTACAAGTCGTCGAAGAGTAGACGAGGGAAAGGTGTAAACTTTTTCTCTCAGAACTGCGCGAAAACTTGTATTCCGGCTCAAAACAATGGAATACATCGTTTTAGATCGAAATTAGCAAGATTCACGAGCATCGATTTTACAAGTCGCCGAAGACTAGACGAGAGAAAGGTGAAAACATTTTCTCTCAGAACTGCACGAAAACATGTATTCCGGCTCAAAACTACGGGATACATCGTTTTAGATCGAAACTAGCAAGATTCACTGGAATCGATTTTACAAGTCGTCGAAGAGTAGACGAGAGAAAGGTGTAAACTTTTTCTCTCAGAACGGCGCGAAAACTTGTGTTCCGGTTCAAAACAACGGGATACATCGTTTTAGATCGAACCTAGCAAAATTCACGAGCATCGATTTTACAAGTCGTCGAGGAGTAGACGAGGGAAAGGTGTAAACTTTTTCTCTCAGAACTGCGCGAAAACATGTACTCCGGCTCAAAACAACGGGATACATCGTTTTAGATCGAAACTAGCAAGATTCACGAGCATCGATTTTACAAGTCGCCGAAGAGTAGACGAGAGAAAGGTGTAAACGTTTTCTCTCAGAACCGCGCGAAAACATGTATTCCGGCTCAAAACAACGGGATACATCGTTTTAGATCGAAACTAGCAAGATTCACGAGCATCGATTTTACAAGTCGTCGAAGAGTAGACGAGAGAAAGGTGAAAACTTGTTCTCTCAGAACAGCGCGAAAACTTGTATTCCGGCTCAAAACAACGGGATACATCGTTTTAGATCGAAACTAGCAAAATTCACGAGCATCGATTTTACAAGTCGTCGAAGAGTAGACGAGGGAAAGGTGTAAACTTTTTCTCTCAGAACTGCGCGAAAACTTGTATTCCGGCTCAAAACAATGGAATACATCGTTTTATATCGAAATTAGCAAGATTCACGAGCATCGATTTTACAAGTCGCCGAAGAGTAGACGAGAGAAAGGTGAAAACATTTTCTCTCAGAACTGCACGAAAACATGTATTCCGGCTCAAAACTACGGGATACATCGTTTTAGATCGAAACTAGCAAGATTCACTGGAATCGATTTTACAAGTCGTCGAAGAGTAGACGAGAGAAAGGTGTAAACTTTTTCTCTCAGAACGGCGCGAAAACTTGTGTTCCGGTTCAAAACAACGGGATACATCGTTTTAGATCGAACCTAGCAAAATTCACGAGCATCGATTTTACAAGTCGTCGAGGAGTAGACGAGGGAAAGGTGTAAACTTTTTCTCTCAGAACTGCGCGAAAACATGTATTCCGGCTCAAAACAACGGGATACATCGTTTTAGATCGAAACTAGCAAGATTCACGAGCATCGATTTTACAAGTCGCCGAAGAGTAGACGAGAGAAAGGTGTAAACTTTTTCTCTCAGAACCGCGCGAAAACATGTATTCCGGCTCAAAACAACGGGATACATCGTTTTAGATCGAAACTAGCAAGATTCACGAGCATCGATTTTACAAGTCGTCGAAGAGTAGACGAGAGAAAGGTGAAAACTTGTTCTCTCAGAACAGCGCGAAAACTTGTATTCCGGCTCAAAACAACGGGATACATCGTTTTAGATCAAAAATAGCAAAATTCACTGGCATCGATATTACAAGTCGTCGAAGAGTAGACGAGAGAAAGGTGTAAACTATTTCTCTCAGAACTGCGCGAAAACTTGTATTCCGGCTCAAAACAACGGGATACATCGTTTTAGATCGAAACTAGCAAGATTCACGAGCATCGATTTTACAAGTCGTCGAAGAGTAGACGAGAGAAAGGTGTAAACTTTTTCTCTCAGAACGGCGCGAAAACTTGTATTCCGGCTCAAAACAACAGGATACATCGTTTTAGATCGAACCTAGCAAAATTCACGAGCATGGATTTTACAAGTCGTCGAGGAGTAGACGAGAGAAAGGTGTAAACGTTTTTTCTCAGAACAGCCCAAAAACTTGTATTCCGGCTCAAAACAACGGGATACATCGTTTTAGAACGAAAATAGCAAGATTCACGAGCATCGATTTTACAAGTCGTCGAAGAGTAGACGAGAGAAAGGTGTAAACTTTTTCTCTCAGAAGAGCGCGAAAACTTGTATTCCGGCTCAAAACAACAGGATACATCGTTTTAAATCGAACCTAGCAAAATTCACGAGCATCGATTTTACAAGTCTTCGAAGAGTAGACGAGAGAAAGGTGAAAACTTTTTCTCTCAGAACAGCGCGAAAACTTGTATTCCGGCTCAAAACAACGGGATACATCGTTTTAGATCGAAAATAGCAAAATTCACTGGCATCGATATTACAAGTCGTCGAAGAGTAGACGAGAGAAAGGTGTAAACTATTTCTCTCAGAACTGCGCGAAAACTTGTATTCCGGCTCAAAACAACGGGATACATCGTTTTAGATTTAAACTAGTAAGATTCGCGAGCATCAATTTTACAAGTCGTCGAAGAGTAGACGAGAGAAAGGTGTAAACGTTTTCTCTCAGTACAGCGCGAAAACTTGTATTCCGTCTCAAAACAACGGGATACATCGTCTTAGATCGAAACTAGCAAGATTCACGAGCATCGATTTTACAAGTCGTCGAAGAGTAGACGAGAGAAAGGTGTAAACTTTTTCTCTCAGAACGGCGCGAAAACTTGTATTCCGGCTCAAAACAACAGGATACATCGTTTTAGATCGAAACTAACAAAATTCACGAGCATCAATTTTAAAAGTCGGCGAAGAGTACACGAGAGAAAGGTGTAAACGTTTTCTCTCAGAACAGCCCAAAACCTTGTATTCCGGCTCAAAACAACGGGATACTTCGTTTTAGAACGAAAATAGCAAGATTCACGAGCATCGATTTTACAAGTCGTCGGAGAGTAGACGAGAGAAAGGTGTAAACTTTTTCTCTCAGAGCAGCGCGAAAACTTGTATTCCGGCTCAAAACAACGGGATACATCCTTTTAAATCGAAACTAGCAAAATTCACTGGAATCGATTTTACAAGTCGTCGAAGAGTAGACGAGAGAAAGGTCTAAACTTTTTCTCTCAGAACTGCGCGAAAACTTGTATTCCGGCTCAAAACAACGGGATACATCGTTTTAGATCGAAACTAGCAAGATCCACGAGCATCGATTTTACAAGTCGTCGAAGAGTATACGAGAGAAAGGTGTAAACTTTTTCTCTCAGAACGGCGCGAAAACTTGTATTCCGGTTCAAAACAACGGGATACATCGTTTTAGATCGAAACTAGCAAAATTCACGAGCATCGATTTTACAAGTCGTCGAAGAGTAGACGAGAGAAAGGTGTAAACATTTTCTCTCAGAACGGCGCGAAAACTTGTATTCCGGCTCAAAACAACGGGATACATCGTTTTAGAACGAAACTAACAAAATTCACGAGCATCGATTTTACAAGTCGCCGAAGAGTAGACGAGAGAAAGGTGAAAACATTTTCTCTCAGAACTGCACGAAAACATGTATTCCGGCTCAAAACAACGGGATACATCGTTTTAGATCGAAACTAGCAAGATTCACGAGCATCGATTCTACAAGTCGTCGAAGAGTAGACGAGAGAAAGGTGTAAACTTTTTCTCTCAGAGCAGCGCGAAAACTTGTATTTCGGCTCAAAACAACGGGATACATCGTTTTAAATCGAAACTAGCAAAATTCACTGGAATCGATTTTACAAGTCGTCGAAGAGTAGACGAGAGAAAGGTGTAAACTTTTTCTCTCAGAACGGCGCGAAAACTTGTATTCCGGCTCAAAACAACGGGATACATCGTTTTAGATCGAAGCTAGCAAGATTCACGAGCATCGATTTTACAAGTCGTCGAAGAGTAGACGAGAGAAAGGTGTAAACTTTTTCTCTCAGAACGGCGCGAAAACTTGTATTCCGGCTCAAAACAACGGGATACATCGTTTTAGAACGAAACTAACAAAATTCACGAGCATCGATTTTACAAGTCGCCGAAGAGTAGACGAGAGAAAGGTGAAAACATTTTCTCTCAGAACTGCACGAAAACATGTATTCCGGCTCAAAACAACGGGATACATCGTTTCAGATCGAAACTAGCAAGATTCACGAGCATCGATTCTACAAGTCGTCGAAGAGTAGACGAGAGAAAGGTGTAAACTTTTTCTCTCAGAGCAGCGCGAAAACTTGTATTCCGGCTCAAAACAACGGGATACATCGTTTTAAATCGAAACTAGCAAAATTCACTGGAATCGATTTTACAAGTCGTCGAAGAGTAGACGAGAGAAAGGTGTAAACTTTTTCTCTCAGAGCAGCGCGAAAACTTGTATTCCGGCTCAAAACAACGGGATACATCGTTTTAAATCGAAACTAGCAAAATTCACTGGAATCGATTTTACAAGTCGTCGAAGAGTAGACGATAGAAAGGTTTAAACTTTTTCTCTCAGAACGGCGCGAAAACGTGTATTCCGGCTCAAAACTACGGGATACATCGTTTTAGATCGAAACTAGCAAAATTCACGAGCATCGATTTTACAAGTCGTCGAAGAGTAGACGAGGGAAAGGTGTAAACTTTTTCTCTCAGAACTGCGCGAAAACTTCTATTCCGGCTCAAAACAACGGGATACATCGTTTTAGATCGAAACTAGCAAAGTTCACGAGCATCGATTTTACAAGTCGCTGAAGAGTAGACGAGAGAAAGGTGTAAACTTTTTCTCTCAGAACAGCGCGAAAACTTGTATTCCGGCTCAAAACAACAAGATACATCGTTTTAGAACGAACCTAGCAAAATTCACGAGCATCGATTTTACAAGTCGTCGAGGAGTAGACGAGAGAAAGGTTTAAACTTTTTCTCTCAGAACGGCGCGAAAACGTGTATTCCGGCTCAAAACAACGGGATACATCGTTTTAGATCGAAAATAGCAAAATTCACTGGCATCGATATTACAAGTCGTCGAAGAGTAGACGAGAGAAAGGTGTAAACTATTTCTCTCAGAACTGCGCGAAAACTTGTATTCCGGCTCAAAACAACGGGATACATCGTTTTAGATTGAAACTAGTAAGATTCGCGAGCATCAATTTTACAAGTCGTCGAAGAGTAGACGAGAGAAAGGTGTAAACTTTTTCTCTCAGAACGGCGCGAAAACATGTATTCCGGTTCAAAACAACGGGATACATCGTTTTAGATCGAAACTAGCAAAATTCACGAGCATCGATTTTACAAGTCGTCGAAGAGTAGACGAGGGAAAGGTGTAAACTTGTTCTCTCAGAACTGCGCGAAAACATGTATTCCGGCTCAAAACAACGGGATACATCGTTTTAGATCGAAACTAGCAAGATTCACGAGCATCGATTTTACAAGTCGCCGAAGAGTAGACGAGAGAAAGGTGTAAACTTTTTCTCTCAGAACTGCACGAAAACTTGTAATCCGGCTCAAAACAACGGGATACATCGTTTTAGATCGAAACTAGCAAGATTCACGAGCATCGATTTTACAAGTCGTCGAAGAGTAGACGAGAGAAAGGTGTAAACTTTTTCTCTCAGAGCAGCGCGAAAACTTGTATTCCGGCTCAAAACAACGGGATACATCGTTTTAAATCGAAACTAGCAAAATTCACTGGAATCGTTTTTACAAGTCGTCGAAGAGTAGACGAGGGAAAGGTGTAATCTTTTTCTCTCAGAACTGCGCGAAAACTTGTATTCCGGCTCAAAACAACGGGATACATCGTTTTAGATCGAAACTAGCAAAGTTCACGAGCATCGATTTTACAAGTCGCTGAAGAGTAGACGAGAGAAAGGTGTAAACTTTTTCTCTCAGAACTGCAAGAAAACTTGTATTCCTGCTCAAAACAACGGGATACATCGTTTTAATTTGAAACTAGCAAGATTCACGAGCATCGATTTTACAAGTCGTCGAAGAGTAGACGAAAGAAAGGTGTATACTTTTTCTCTCAGAACAGCGCGAAAACTTGTATTCCGGCTCAAAACAACGGGATACATCGTCTCAGATCGAAACTAGCAAGATTCACGAGCATCAATTTTACAAGTCGTCGCAGAGTAGACGAGAGAAAGGTGTAAACTTTTTCTCTCAGAGCAGCGCGAAAACTTGTATTCCGGCTCAAAACAACGGGATACATCGTTTTAAATCGAAACTAGCAAAATTCACTGGAATCAATTTTTCTAGTCGTCGAAGAGTAGACGAGAGAAAGGTCTAAACTTTTTCTCTCAGAACAGCCCGAAAACTTGTATTCCGGCTCAAAACAACGGGATACATCGTTTTAAATCGAAACTAGCAAAATTCTCTGGAATCGATTTTACAAGTTGTCGAAGAGTAGACGAGGGAAAGGTGTAAACTTTTTCCCTCAGAACTGTGCGAAAACTTGTATTCCGGCTCAAAACAACGGGATACATCGTTTTAGATCGAAACTAGCAAAGTTCACGAGCATCGATTTTACAAGTCGCTGAAGAGTAGACGAGAGAAAGGTGTAAACTTTTTCTCTCAGAACTGCAAGAAAACTTGTATTCCTGCTCAAAACAACGGGATACATCGTTTTAGATCGAAACTAGCAAGATTCACGAGCATCGATTTTACAAGTCGTCGAAGAGTAGACGAAAGAAAGGTGTAAACTTTTTCTCTCAGAACAGCGCGAAAACTTGTATTCCGGGTCAAAACAACGGGATACATCGTTTTAGATCGAAACTAGCAAAGTTTACGAGCATCGATTTTACAAGTCGCTGAAGAGTAGACGAGAGAAAGGTGTAAACTTTTTCTCTCAGAACTGCAAGAAAACTAGTATTCCTGCTCAAAACAACGGGATACATCGTTTTAGATCAAAACTAGCAAGATTCACGAGCATCGATTTTACAAGTCGTCGAAGAGTAGACGAGAGAAAGGTGTAAACTTTTTCTCTCAGAATGGCGCGAAAACTTGTATTCCGGCTCAAAACAACAGGATACATCGTTTTAGATCGAAAATAGCAAGATTCACGAGCATCGATTTTACAAGTCGTCGGAGAGTAGACGAGAGAAAGGCGTAAACTTTTTCTCTCAGAGCAGCGCGAAAACTTGTATTCCGGCTCAAAACAACGGGATACATCGTTTTAAATCGAAACTAGCAAAATTCACTGGAATCGATTTTACAAGTCGTCGAAGAGTAGACGAGAGAAAGGTCTAAACTTTTTCTCTCAGAACAGCCCGAAATCTTGTATTCCGGCTCAAAACAACGGGATACATCGTTTTAGATCGAAACTAGCAAAATTCACGAGCATCGATTTTACAAGTCGTCGAAGAGTAGACGAGGGAAAGGTGTAAACTTTTTCTCTCAGAACTGCGCGAAAACTTGTATTCCGGCTCAAAACAATGGGATACATCGTTTTAAATCGAAACTAGCAAAATACACTGGAATCGATTTTACAAGTCGTCGAAGAGTAGACGAGAGAAAGGTGTAAACTTTTTCTCTCAGAACGGCGCGAAAACTTGTATTCCGGTTCAAAACAACGGGATACATCGTTTTAGATCGAAACTAGCAAAATTCACGAGCATCGATTTTACAAGTCGTCGAAGAGTAGACGAGGGAAAGGTGTAAACTTTTTCTCTCAGAACTGCGCGAAAACATGTATTCCGGCTCAAAGCAACGGGATACATCGTTTTAGATCGAAACTAGCAAGATTCACGAGCATCGATTTTACATGTCGTCGAAGAGTAGACGAAAGAAAGGTGTAAACTTTTTCTCTCAGAACAGCGCGAAAACTTGTATTCCGGCTCAAAACAACGGGATACATCGTTTTGAATCGAACCTAGCAAAATTCACGAGCATCGATTTTACAAGTCGTCGAAGAGTAGACGAGAGAAAGGTGAAAACTTTTTCTCTCAGAAGAGCGCGAAAACTTGTATTCCGGCTCAAAACAACGGGATACATCGTTTTAGATCGAAAATAGCAAAATTCACTGGCATCGATATTACAAGTCGTCGAAGAGTAGACGAGAGAAAGGTGTAAACTATTTCTCTCAGAACTGCGCGAAAACTTGTATTCCGGCTCAAAACAACGGGATACATCGTTTTAGATTGAAACTAGTAAGATTCGCGAGCATCAATTTTACAAGTCGTCGAAGAGTAGACGAGAGAAAGGTGTAAACTTTTTCTCTCAGAACGGCGCGAAAACTTGTATTCCTGTTCAAAACAACGGGATACATCGTTTTAGATCGAAACTAGCAAAATTCACGAGCATCGATATTACAAGTCGTCGAAGAGTAGACGAGGGAAAGGTGTAAACTTTTTCTCTCAGAACGGCGCGAAAACTTGTATTCCGGCTGAAAACAACGGGATACATCGTTTTAGATCGAAACTAGCAAGATTCACGAGCATCGATTTTACAAGTCGTCGAAGAGTAGACGAGAGAAAGGTGTAAACTTTTTCTCTCAGAGCAGCGCGAAAACTTGTATTCCGGCTCAAAACAACGGGATACATCGTTTCAAATCGAAACTAGCAAGATTCACGAGCATCAATTTTACAAGTCGTCGCAGAGTAGACGAGAGAAAGGTGTAAACTTTTTCTCTCAGAGCAGCGCGAAAACTTGTATTCCGGCTCAAAACAACGGGATACATCGTTTTAAATCGAAACTAGCAAAATTCACTGGAATCAATTTTACTAGTCGTCGAAGAGTAGACGAGAGAAAGGTCTTAACTTTTTCTCTCAGAACAGCCCGAAAACTTGTATTCCGGCTCAAAACAACGGGATACATCGTTTTAAATCGAAACTAGCAAAATTCTCTGGAATCGATTTTACAAGTTGTCGAAGAGTAGACGAGAGAAAGGTGTAAACTTTTTCTCTCAGAACGGCGCGAAAACTTGTATTCCGGTTCAAAACAACGGGATACATCGCTTTAGATCGAAACTAGCAAAATTCACGAGCATCAATTTTACAAGTCGTCGAAGAGTAGACGAGAGAAAGGTGTAAACTTTTTCTCTCAGAACTGCACGAAAACTTGTATTCCGGCTCAAAACAACGGGATACATCGTTTTAGATCGAAACTAGCAAGATTCACGAGCATCGATTTTACAAGTCGTCGAAGAGTAGGCGAGAGAAAGATGTAAACTTTTTCTCTCAGAGCAGCGCGAAAACTTGTATTCCGGCGCAAAACAACGGGATACATCGTTTTAAATCGAAACTAGCAAAATTCACTGGAATCGTTTTTACAAGTCGTCGAAGAGTAGACGACAGAAAGGTGTAAGCTTTTTCTCTCAGAACGGCGCCAAAACGTGTATTCCGGCTCAAAACTACGGGATACATCGTTTTAGATCGAAACTAGCAAAATTCACGAGCATCGATTTTACAAGTCGTCGAAGAGTAGACGAGGGAAAGGTGTAAACTTTTTCTCTCAGAACTGTGCGAAAACTTGTATTCCGGCTCAAAACAACGGGATACATCGTTTTAGATCGAAACTAGCAAAGTTCACGAGCATCGATTTTACAAGTCGCTGAAGAGTAGACGAGAGAAAGGTGTAAACTTTTTCTCTCAGAACTGCAAGAAAACTTGTATTCCTGCTCAAAACAACGGGATACATCGTTTTAGATCGAAACTAGCAAGATTCACGAGCATCGATTTTACAAGTCGTCGAAGAGTAGACGAAAGAAAGGTGTAAACTTTTTCTCTCAGAACAGCGCGAAAACTTCTATTCCGGGTCAAAACAACGGGATACATCGTTTTAGATCGAAACTAGCAAAGTTCACGAGCATCGATTTTACAAGTCGCTGAAGAGTAGACGAGAGAAAGGTGTAAACTTTTTCTCTCAGAACTGCAAGAAAACTAGTATTCCTGCTCAAAACAACGGGATACATCGTTTTAGATCAAAACTAGCAAGATTCACGAGCATCGATTTTACAAGTCGTCGAAGAGTAGACGAGAGAAAGGTGTAAACTTTTTCTCTCAGAATGGCGCGAAAACTTGTATTCCGGCTCAAAACAACAGGATACATCGTTTTAGATCGAAAATAGCAAGATTCACGAGCATCGATTTTACAAGTCGTCGGAGAGTAGACGAGAGAAAGGCGTAAACTTTTTCTCTCAGAGCAGCGCGAAAACTTGTATTCCGGCTCAAAACAACGGGATACATCGTTTTAAATCGAAACTAGCAAAATTCACTGGAATCGATTTTACAAGTCGTCGAAGAGTAGACGAGAGAAAGGTCTAAACTTTTTCTCTCAGAACAGCCCGAAATCTTGTATTCCGGCTCAAAACAACGGGATACATCGTTTTAGATCGAAACTAGCAAAATTCACGAGCATCGATTTTACAAGTCGTCGAAGAGTAGACGAGGGAAAGGTGTATACTTTTTCTCTCAGAACTGCGCGAAAACTTGTATTCCGGCTCAAAACAATGGGATACATCGTTTTAAATCGAAACTAGCAAAATACACTGGAATCGATTTTACAAGTCGTCGAAGAGTAGACGAGAGAAAGGTGTAAACTTTTTCTCTCAGAACGGCGCGAAAACTTGTATTCCGGTTCAAAACAACGGGATACATCGTTTTAGATCGAAACTAGCAAAATTCACGAGCATCGATTTTACAAGTCGTCGAAGAGTAGACGAGGGAAAGGTGTAAACTTTTTCTCTCAGAACTGCGCGAAAACATGTATTCCGGCTCAAAGCAACGGGATACATCGTTTTAGATCGAAACTAGCAAGATTCACGAGCATCGATTTTACAAGTCGTCGAAGAGTAGACGAAAGAAAGGTGTAAACTTTTTCTCTCAGAACAGCGCGAAAACTTGTATTCCGGCTCAAAACAACGGGATACATCGTTTTGAATCGAACCTAGCAAAATTCACGAGCATCGATTTTACAAGTCGTCGAAGAGTAGACGAGAGAAAGGTGAAAACTTTTTCTCTCAGAACAGCGCGAAAACTTGTATTCCGGGTCAAAACAACGGGATACATCGTTTTAGATCGAAAATAGCAAAATTCACTGGCATCGATATTACAAGTCGTCGAAGAGTAGACGAGAGAAAGGTGTAAACTATTTCTCTCAGAACTGCGCGAAAACTTGTATTCCGGCTCAAAACAACGGGATACATCGTTTTAGATTGAAACTAGTAAGATTCGCGAGCATCAATTTTACAAGTCGTCGAAGAGTAGACGAGAGAAAGGTGTAAACTTTTTCTCTCAGAACGGCGCGAAAACTTGTATTCCTGTTCAAAACAACGGGATACATCGTTTTAGATCGAAACTAGCAAAATTCACGAGCATCGATATTACAAGTCGTCGAAGAGTAGACGAGGAAAAGGTGTAAACTTTTTCTCTCAGAACGGCGCGAAAACTTGTATTCCGGCTGAAAACAACGGGATACATCGTTTTAGATCGAAACTAGCAAGATTCACGAGCATCGATTTTACAAGTCGTCGAAGAGTAGACGAGAGAAAGGTGTAAACTTTTTCTCTCAGAGCAGCGCGAAAACTTGTATTCCGGCTCAAAACAACGGGATACATCGTTTTAAATCGAAACTAGCAAAATTCACTGGAATCGTTTTTACAAGTCGTCGAAGAGTAGACGAGAGAAAGGTGTAAACTTTTTCTCTCAGAACGGCGCGAAAACGTGTATTCCGGCTCAAAACTACGGGATACATCGTTTTAGATCGAAACTAGCAAAATTCACGAGCATCGATTTTACAAGTCTTCGAAGAGTAGACGAGGGAAAGGTGTAAACTTTTTCTCTCAGAACTGTGCGAAAACTTGTATTCCGGCTCAAAACAAAGGGATACATCGTTTTAGATCGAAACTAGCAAAGTTCACGAGCATCGATTTTAGAAGTCGCTAAAGAGTAGACGAGAGAAAGGTGTAAACGTTTTCTCTCAGAACTGCAAGAAAACTTGTATTCCTGCTCAAAACAACGGGATACATCGTTTTAGATGGAAACTAGCAAGATTCACGAGCATCGATTTTACAAGTCGTCGAAGAGTAGACGAAAGAAAGGTGTAAACTTTTTCTCTCAGAACAGCGCGAAAACTTGTATTCCGGGTCAAAACAACGGGATACATCGTTTTAGATCGAAACTAGCAAAGTTCACGAGCATCGATTTTACAAGTCGCTGAAGGGTAGACGAGAAAAAGGTGTAAACTTTTTCTCTCAGAACTGCAAGAAAACTAGTATTCCTGCTCAAAACAACGGGATACATCGTTTTAGATCAAAACTAGCAAGATTCACGAGCATCGATTTTACAAGTCGTCGAAGAGTAGACGAGAGAAAGGTGTAAACTTTTTCTCTCAGAATGGCGCGAAAACTTGTATTCCGGCTCAAAACAACAGGATACATCGTTTTAGATCGAAAATAGCAAGATTCACGAGCATCGATTTTACAAGTCGTCGGAGAGTAGACGAGAGAAAGGCGTAAACTTTTTCTCTCAGAGCAGCGCGAAAACTTGTATTCCGGCTCAAAACAACGGGATACATCGTTTTAAATCGAAACTAGCAAAATTCACTGGAATCGATTTTACAAGTCGTCGAAGAGTAGACGAGGGAAAGGTGTAAACTTTTTCTCTCAGAACTGCGCGAAAACTTGTATTCCGGCTCAAAACAATGGGATACATCGTTTTAAATCGAAACTAGCAAAATACACTGGAATCGATTTTACAAGTCGTCGAAGAGTAGACGAGAGAAAGGTGTAAACTTTTTCTCTCAGAACGGCGCGAAAACTTGTATTCCGGTTCAAAACAACGGGATACATCGTTTTAGATCGAAACTAGCAAAATTCACGAGCATCGATTTTACAAGTCGTCGAAGAGTAGACGAGGGAAAGGTGTAAACTTTTTCTCTCAGAACTGCGCGAAAACATGTATTCGGGCTCAAAGCAACGGGATACATCGTTTTAGATCGAAACTAGCAAGATTCACGAGCATCGATTTTACAAGTCGTCGAAGAGTAGACGAAAGAAAGGTGTAAACTTTTTCTCTCAGAACAGCGCGAAAACTTGTATTCCGGCTCAAAACAACGGGATACATCGTTTTGAATCGAACCTAGCAAAATTCACGAGCATCGATTTTACAAGTCGTCGAAGAGTAGACGAGAGAAAGGTGAAAACTTTTTCTCTCAGAACAGCGCGAAAACTTGTATTCCGGCTCAAAACAACGGGATACATCGTTTTAGATCGAAAATAGCAAAATTCACTGGCATCGATATTACAAGTCGTCGAAGAGTAGACGAGAGAAAGGTGTAAACTATTTCTCTCAGAACTGCGCGAAAACTTGTATTCCGGCTCAAAACAACGGGATACATCGTTTTAGATTGAAACTAGTAAGATTCGCGAGCATCAATTTTACATGTCGTCGAAGAGTAGACGAGAGAAAGGTGTAAACTTTTTCTCTCAGAACGGCGCGAAAACTTGTATTCCTGTTCAAAACAACGGGATACATCGTTTTAATTTGAAACTAGCAAGATTCACGAGCATCGATTTTACAAGTCGTCGAAGAGTAGACGAAAGAAAGGTGTATACTTTTTCTCTCAGAACAGCGCGAAAACTTGTATTCCGGCTCAAAACAACGGGATACATCGTCTCAGATCGAAACTAGCAAGATTCACGAGCATCAATTTTACAAGTCGTCGCAGAGTAGACGAGAGAAAGGTGTAAACTTTTTCTCTCAGAGCAGCGCGAAAACTTGTATTCCGGCTCAAAACAACGGGATACATCGTTTTAAATCGAAACTAGCAAAATTCACTGGAATCAATTTTTCTAGTCGTCGAAGAGTAGACGAGAGAAAGGTCTAAACTTTTTCTCTCAGAACAGCCCGAAAACTTGTATTCCGGCTCAAAACAACGGGATACATCGTTTTAAATCGAAACTAGCAAAATTCTCTGGAATCGATTTTACAAGTTGTCGAAGAGTAGACGAGAGAAAGGTGTAAACTTTTTCTCTCAGAACGGCGCGAAAACTTGTATTCCGGTTCAAAACAACGGGATACATCGTTTTAGATCGAAACTAGCAAAATTCACGAGCATCAATTTTACAAGTCGTCGAAGAGTAGACGAGAGAAAGGTGTAAACTTTTTCTCTCAGAACTGCACGAAAACTTGTATTCCGGCTCAAAACAACGGGATACATCGTTTTAGATCGAAACTAGCAAGATTCACGAGCATCGATTTTACAAGTCGTCGAAGAGTAGACGAGAGAAAGATGTAAACTTTTTCTCTCAGAGCAGCGCGAAAACTTGTATTCCGGCGCAAAACAACGGGATACATCGTTTTAAATCGAAACTAGCAAAATTCACTGGAATCGTTTTTACAAGTCGTCGAAGAGTAGACGACAGAAAGGTGTAAGCTTTTTCTCTCAGAACGGCGCCAAAACGTGTATTCCGGCTCAAAACTACGGGATACATCGTTTTAGATCGAAACTAGCAAAATTCACGAGCATCGATTTTACAAGTCGTCGAAGAGTAGACGAGGGAAAGGTGTAAACTTTTTCCCTCAGAACTGTGCGAAAACTTGTATTCCGGCTCAAAACAACGGGATACATCGTTTTAGATCGAAACTAGCAAAGTTCACGAGCATCGATTTTACAAGTCGCTGAAGAGTAGACGAGAGAAAGGTGTAAACTTTTTCTCTCAGAACTGCAAGAAAACTTGTATTCCTGCTCAAAACAACGGGATACATCGTTTTAGATCGAAACTAGCAAGATTCACGAGCATCGATTTTACAAGTCGTCGAAGAGTAGACGAAAGAAAGGTGTAAACTTTTTCTCTCAGAACAGCGCGAAAACTTGTATTCCGGGTCAAAACAACGGGATACATCGTTTTAGATCGAAACTAGCAAAGTTCACGAGCATCGATTTTACAAGTCGCTGAAGAGTAGACGAGAGAAAGGTGTAAACTTTTTCTCTCAGAACTGCAAGAAAACTAGTATTCCTGCTCAAAACAACGGGATACATCGTTTTAGATCAAAACTAGCAAGATTCACGAGCATCGATTTTACAAGTCGTCGAAGAGTAGACGAGAGAAAGGTGTAAACTTTTTCTCTCAGAATGGCGCGAAAACTTGTATTCCGGCTCAAAACAACAGGATACATCGTTTTAGATCGAAAATAGCAAGATTCACGAGCATCGATTTTACAAGTCGTCGGAGAGTAGACGAGAGAAAGGCGTAAACTTTTTCTCTCAGAGCAGCGCGAAAACTTGTATTCCGGCTCAAAACAACGGGATACATCGTTTTAAATCGAAACTAGCAAAATTCACTGGAATCGATTTTACAAGTCGTCGAAGAGTAGACGAGGGAAAGGTGTAAACTTTTTCTCTCAGAACTGCGCGAAAACTTGTATTCCGGCTCAAAACAATGGGATACATCGTTTTAAATCGAAACTAGCAAAATACACTGGAATCGATTTTACAAGTCGTCGAAGAGTAGACGAGAGAAAGGTGTAAACTTTTTCTCTCAGAACGGCGCGAAAACTTGTATTCCGGTTCAAAACAACGGGATACATCGTTTTAGATCGAAACTAGCAAAATTCACGAGCATCGATTTTACAAGTCGTCGAAGAGTAGACGAGGGAAAGGTGTAAACTTTTTCTCTCAGAACTGCGCGAAAACATGTATTCGGGCTCAAAGCAACGGGATACATCGTTTTAGATCGAAACTAGCAAGATTCACGAGCATCGATTTTACAAGTCGTCGAAGAGTAGACGAAAGAAAGGTGTAAACTTTTTCTCTCAGAACAGCGCGAAAACTTGTATTCCGGCTCAAAACAACGGGATACATCGTTTTGAATCGAACCTAGCAAAATTCACGAGCATCGATTTTACAAGTCGTCGAAGAGTAGACGAGAGAAAGGTGAAAACTTTTTCTCTCAGAACAGCGCGAAAACTTGTATTCCGGCTCAAAACAACGGGATACATCGTTTTAGATCGAAAATAGCAAAATTCACTGGCATCGATATTACAAGTCGTCGAAGAGTAGACGAGAGAAAGGTGTAAACTATTTCTCTCAGAACTGCGCGAAAACTTGTATTCCGGCTCAAAACAACGGGATACATCGTTTTAGATTGAAACTAGTAAGATTCGCGAGCATCAATTTTACATGTCGTCGAAGAGTAGACGAGAGAAAGGTGTAAACTTTTTCTCTCAGAACGGCGCGAAAACTTGTATTCCTGTTCAAAACAACGGGATACATCGTTTTAATTTGAAACTAGCAAGATTCACGAGCATCGATTTTACAAGTCGTCGAAGAGTAGACGAAAGAAAGGTGTATACTTTTTCTCTCAGAACAGCGCGAAAACTTGTATTCCGGCTCAAAACAACGGGATACATCGTCTCAGATCGAAACTAGCAAGATTCACGAGCATCAATTTTACAAGTCGTCGCAGAGTAGACGAGAGAAAGGTGTAAACTTTTTCTCTCAGAGCAGCGCGAAAACTTGTATTCCGGCTCAAAACAACGGGATACATCGTTTTAAATCGAAACTAGCAAAATTCACTGGAATCAATTTTTCTAGTCGTCGAAGAGTAGACGAGAGAAAGGTCTAAACTTTTTCTCTCAGAACAGCCCGAAAACTTGTATTCCGGCTCAAAACAACGGGATACATCGTTTTAAATCGAAACTAGCAAAATTCTCTGGAATCGATTTTACAAGTTGTCGAAGAGTAGACGAGAGAAAGGTGTAAACTTTTTCTCTCAGAACGGCGCGAAAACTTGTATTCCGGTTCAAAACAACGGGATACATCGTTTTAGATCGAAACTAGCAAAATTCACGAGCATCAATTTTACAAGTCGTCGAAGAGTAGACGAGAGAAAGGTGTAAACTTTTTCTCTCAGAACTGCACGAAAACTTGTATTCCGGCTCAAAACAACGGGATACATCGTTTTAGATCGAAACTAGCAAGATTCACGAGCATCGATTTTACAAGTCGTCGAAGAGTAGACGAGAGAAAGATGTAAACTTTTTCTCTCAGAGCAGCGCGAAAACTTGTATTCCGGCGCAAAACAACGGGATACATCGTTTTAAATCGAAACTAGCAAAATTCACTGGAATCGTTTTTACAAGTCGTCGAAGAGTAGACGACAGAAAGGTGTAAGCTTTTTCTCTCAGAACGGCGCCAAAACGTGTATTCCGGCTCAAAACTACGGGATACATCGTTTTAGATCGAAACTAGCAAAATTCACGAGCATCGATTTTACAAGTCGTCGAAGAGTAGACGAGGGAAAGGTGTAAACTTTTTCCCTCAGAACTGTGCGAAAACTTGTATTCCGGCTCAAAACAACGGGATACATCGTTTTAGATCGAAACTAGCAAAGTTCACGAGCATCGATTTTACAAGTCGCTGAAGAGTAGACGAGAGAAAGGTGTAAACTTTTTCTCTCAGAACTGCAAGAAAACTTGTATTCCTGCTCAAAACAACGGGATACATCGTTTTAGATCGAAACTAGCAAGATTCACGAGCATCGATTTTACAAGTCGTCGAAGAGTAGACGAAAGAAAGGTGTAAACTTTTTCTCTCAGAACAGCGCGAAAACTTGTATTCCGGGTCAAAACAACGGGATACATCGTTTTAGATCGAAACTAGCAAAGTTCACGAGCATCGATTTTACAAGTCGCTGAAGAGTAGACGAGAGAAAGGTGTAAACTTTTTCTCTCAGAACTGCAAGAAAACTAGTATTCCTGCTCAAAACAACGGGATACATCGTTTTAGATCAAAACTAGCAAGATTCACGAGCATCGATTTTACAAGTCGTCGAAGAGTAGACGAGAGAAAGGTGTAAACTTTTTCTCTCAGAATGGCGCGAAAACTTGTATTCCGGCTCAAAACAACAGGATACATCGTTTTAGATCGAAAATAGCAAGATTCACGAGCATCGATTTTACAAGTCGTCGGAGAGTAGACGAGAGAAAGGCGTAAACTTTTTCTCTCAGAGCAGCGCGAAAACTTGTATTCCGGCTCAAAACAACGGGATACATCGTTTTAAATCGAAACTAGCAAAATTCACTGGAATCGATTTTACAAGTCGTCGAAGAGTAGACGAGAGAAAGGTCTAAACTTTTTCTCTCAGAACAGCCCGAAATCTTGTATTCCGGCTCAAAACAACGGGATACATCGTTTTAGATCGAAACTAGCAAAATTCACGAGCATCGATTTTACAAGTCGTCGAAGAGTAGACGAGGGAAAGGTGTAAACTTTTTCTCTCAGAACTGCGCGAAAACTTGTATTCCGGCTCAAAACAATGGGATACATCGTTTTAAATCGAAACTAGCAAAATACACTGGAATCGATTTTACAAGTCGTCGAAGAGTAGACGAGAGAAAGGTGTAAACTTTTTCTCTCAGAACGGCGCGAAAACTTGTATTCCGGTTCAAAACAACGGGATACATCGTTTTAGATCGAAACTAGCAAAATTCACGAGCATCGATTTTACAAGTCGTCGAAGAGTAGACGAGGGAAAGGTGTAAACTTTTTCTCTCAGAACTGCGCGAAAACATGTATTCCGGCTCAAAGCAACGGGATACATCGTTTTAGATCGAAACTAGCAAGATTCACGAGCATCGATTTTACATGTCGTCGAAGAGTAGACGAAAGAAAGGTGTAAACTTTTTCTCTCAGAACAGCGCGAAAACTTGTATTCCGGCTCAAAACAACGGGATACATCGTTTTGAATCGAACCTAGCAAAATTCACGAGCATCGATTTTACAAGTCGTCGAAGAGTAGACGAGAGAAAGGTGAAAACTTTTTCTCTCAGAACAGCGCGAAAACTTGTATTCCGGCTCAAAACAACGGGATACATCGTTTTAGATCGAAAATAGCAAAATTCACTGGCATCGATATTACAAGTCGTCGAAGAGTAGACGAGAGAAAGGTGTAAACTATTTCTCTCAGAACTGCGCGAAAACTTGTATTCCGGCTCAAAACAACGGGATACATCGTTTTAGATTGAAACTAGTAAGATTCGCGAGCATCAATTTTACAAGTCGTCGAAGAGTAGACGAGAGAAAGGTGTAAACTTTTTCTCTCAGAACGGCGCGAAAACTTGTATTCCTGTTCAAAACAACGGGATACATCGTTTTAGATCGAAACTAGCAAAATTCACGAGCATCGATATTACAAGTCGTCGAAGAGTAGACGAGGGAAAGGTGTAAACTTTTTCTCTCAGAACGGCGCGAAAACTTGTATTCCGGCTGAAAACAACGGGATACATCGTTTTAGATCGAAACTAGCAAGATTCACGAGCATCGATTTTACAAGTCGTCGAAGAGTAGACGAGAGAAAGGTGTAAACTTTTTCTCTCAGAGCAGCGCGAAAACTTGTATTCCGGCTCAAAACAACGGGATACATCGTTTTAAATCGAAACTAGCAAGATTCACGAGCATCAATTTTACAAGTCGTCGCAGAGTAGACGAGAGAAAGGTGTAAACTTTTTCTCTCAGAGCAGCGCGAAAACTTGTATTCCGGCTCAAAACAACGGGATACATCGTTTTAAATCGAAACTAGCAAAATTCACTGGAATCAATTTTACTAGTCGTCGAAGAGTAGACGAGAGAAAGGTCTAAACTTTTTCTCTCAGAACAGCCCGAAAACTTGTATTCCAGCTCAAAACAACGGGATACATCGTTTTAAATCGAAACTAGCAAAATTCTCTGGAATCGATTTTACAAGTTGTCGAAGAGTAGACGAGAGAAAGGTGTAAACTTTTTCTCTCAGAACGGCGCGAAAACTTGTATTCCGGTTCAAAACAACGGGATACATCGTTTTAGATCGAAACTAGCAAAATTCACGAGCATCAATTTTACAAGTCGTCGAAGAGTAGACGAGAGAAAGGTGTAAACTTTTTCTCTCAGAACTGCACGAAAACTTGTATTCCGGCTCAAAACAACGGGATACATCGTTTTAGATCGAAACTAGCAAGATTCACGAGCATCGATTTTACAAGTCGTCGAAGAGTAGGCGAGAGAAAGATGTAAACTTTTTCTCTCAGAGCAGCGCGAAAACTTGTATTCCGGCGCAAAACAACGGGATACATCGTTTTAAATCGAAACTAGCAAAATTCACTGGAATCGTTTTTACAAGTCGTCGAAGAGTAGACGACAGAAAGGTGTAAGCTTTTTCTCTCAGAACGGCACCAAAACGTGTATTCCGGCTCAAAACTACGGGATACATCGTTTTAGATCGAAACTAGCAAAATTCACGAGCATCGATTTTACAAGTCGTCGAAGAGTAGACGAGGGAAAGGTGTAAACTTTTTCTCTCAGAACTGTGCGAAAACTTGTATTCCGGCTCAAAACAACGGGATACATCGTTTTAGATCGAAACTAGCAAAGTTCACGAGCATCGATTTTACAAGTCGCTGAAGAGTAGACGAGAGAAAGGTGTAAACTTTTTCTCTCAGAACTGCAAGAAAACTTGTATTCCTGCTCAAAACAACGGGATACATCGTTTTAGATCGAAACTAGCAAGATTCACGAGCATCGATTTTACAAGTCGTCGAAGAGTAGACGAAAGAAAGGTGTAAACTTTTTCTCTCAGAACAGCGCGAAAACTTGTATTCCGGGTCAAAACAACGGGATACATCGTTTTAGATCGAAACTAGCAAAGTTCACGAGCATCGATTTTACAAGTCGCTGAAGAGTAGACGAGAGAAAGGTGTAAACTTTTTCTCTCAGAACTGCAAGAAAACTAGTATTCCTGCTCAAAACAACGGGATACATCGTTTTAGATCAAAACTAGCAAGATTCACGAGCATCGATTTTACAAGTCGTCGAAGAGTAGACGAGAGAAAGGTGTAAACTTTTTCTCTCAGAATGGCGCGAAAACTTGTATTCCGGCTCAAAACAACAGGATACATCGTTTTAGATCGAAAATAGCAAGATTCACGAGCATCGATTTTACAAGTCGTCGGAGAGTAGACGAGAGAAAGGCGTAAACTTTTTCTCTCAGAGCAGCGCGAAAACTTGTATTCCGGCTCAAAACAACGGGATACATCGTTTTAAATCGAAACTAGCAAAATTCACTGGAATCGATTTTACAAGTCGTCGAAGAGTAGACGAGAGAAAGGTCTAAACTTTTTCTCTCAGAACAGCCCGAAATCTTGTATTCCGGCTCAAAACAACGGGATACATCGTTTTAGATCGAAACTAGCAAAATTCACGAGCATCGATTTTACAAGTCGTCGAAGAGTAGACGAGGGAAAGGTGTAAACTTTTTCTCTCAGAACTGCGCGAAAACTTGTATTCCGGCTCAAAACAATGGGATACATCGTTTTAAATCGAAACTAGCAAAATACACTGGAATCGATTTTACAAGTCGTCGAAGAGTAGACGAGAGAAAGGTGTAAACTTTTTCTCTCAGAACGGCGCGAAAACTTGTATTCCGGTTCAAAACAACGGGATACATCGTTTTAGATCGAAACTAGCAAAATTCACGAGCATCGATTTTACAAGTCGTCGAAGAGTAGACGAGGGAAAGGTGTAAACTTTTTCTCTCAGAACTGCGCGAAAACATGTATTCCGGCTCAAAGCAACGGGATACATCGTTTTAGATCGAAACTAGCAAGATTCACGAGCATCGATTTTACAAGTCGTCGAAGAGTAGACGAAAGAAAGGTGTAAACTTTTTCTCTCAGAACAGCGCGAAAACTTGTATTCCGGCTCAAAACAACGGGATACATCGTTTTGAATCGAACCTAGCAAAATTCACGAGCATCGATTTTACAAGTCGTCGAAGAGTAGACGAGAGAAAGGTGAAAACTTTTTCTCTCAGAACAGCGCGAAAACTTGTATTCCGGCTCAAAACAACGGGATACATCGTTTTAGATCGAAAATAGCAAAATTCACTGGCATCGATATTACAAGTCGTCGAAGAGTAGACGAGAGAAAGGTGTAAACTATTTCTCTCAGAACTGCGCGAAAACTTGTATTCCGGCTCAAAACAACGGGATACATCGTTTTAGATTGAAACTAGTAAGATTCGCGAGCATCAATTTTACAAGTCGTCGAAGAGTAGACGAGAGAAAGGTGTAAACGTTTTCTCTCAGAACGGCGCGAAAACTTGTATTCCTGTTCAAAACAACGGGATACATCGTTTTAGATCGAAACTAGCAAAATTCACGAGCATCGATATTACAAGTCGTCGAAGAGTAGACGAGGAAAAGGTGTAAACTTTTTCTCTCAGAACGGCGCGAAAACTTGTATTCCGGCTGAAAACAACGGGATACATCGTTTTAGATCGAAACTAGCAAGATTCACGAGCATCGATTTTACAAGTCGTCGAAGAGTAGACGAGAGAAAGGTGTAAACTTTTTCTCTCAGAGCAGCGCGAAAACTTGTATTCCGGCTCAAAACAACGGGATACATCGTTTTAAATCGAAACTAGCAAAATTCACTGGAATCGTTTTTACAAGTCGTCGAAGAGTAGACGAGAGAAAGGTGTAAACTTTTTCTCTCAGAACGGCGCGAAAACGTGTATTCCGGCTCAAAACTACGGGATACATCGTTTTAGATCGAAACTAGCAAAATTCACGAGCATCGATTTTACAAGTCTTCGAAGAGTAGACGAGGGAAAGGTGTAAACTTTTTCTCTCAGAACTGTGCGAAAACTTGTATTCCGGCTCAAAACAAAGGGATACATCGTTTTAGATCGAAACTAGCAAAGTTCACGAGCATCGATTTTAGAAGTCGCTAAAGAGTAGACGAGAGAAAGGTGTAAACGTTTTCTCTCAGAACTGCAAGAAAACTTGTATTCCTGCTCAAAACAACAGGATACATCGTTTTAGATGGAAACTAGCAAGATTCACGAGCATCGATTTTACAAGTCGTCGAAGAGTAGACGAAAGAAAGGTGTAAACTTTTTCTCTCAGAACAGCGCGAAAACTTGTATTCCGGGTCAAAACAACGGGATACATCGTTTTAGATCGAAACTAGCAAAGTTCACGAGCATCGATTTTACAAGTCGCTGAAGAGTAGACGAGAAAAAGGTGTAAACTTTTTCTCTCAGAACTGCAAGAAAACTAGTATTCCTGCTCAAAACAACGGGATACATCGTTTTAGATCAAAACTAGCAAGATTCACGAGCATCGATTTTACAAGTCGTCGAAGAGTAGACGAGAGAAAGGTGTAAACTTTTTCTCTCAGAATGGCGCGAAAACTTGTATTCCGGCTCAAAACAACAGGATACATCGTTTTAGATCGAGAATAGCAAGATTCACGAGCATCGATTTTACAAGTCGTCGGAGAGTAGACGAGAGAAAGGCGTAAACTTTTTCTCTCAGAGCAGCGCGAAAACTTGTATTCCGGCTCAAAACAACGGGATACATCGTTTTAAATCGAAACTAGCAAAATTCACTGGAATCGATTTTACAAGTCGTCGAAGAGTAGACGAGAGAAAGGTCTAAACTTTTTCTCTCAGAACAGCCCGAAATCTTGTATTCCGGCTCAAAACAACGGGATACATCGTTTTAGATCGAAACTAGCAAAATTCACGAGCATCGATTTTACAAGTCGTCGAAGAGTAGACGAGGGAAAGGTGTAAACTTTTTCTCTCAGAACTGCGCGAAAACTTGTATTCCGGCTCAAAACAATGGGATACATCGTTTTAAATCGAAACTAGCAAAATACACTGGAATCGATTTTACAAGTCGTCGAAGAGTAGACGAGAGAAAGGTGTAAACTTTTTCTCTCAGAACGGCGCGAAAACTTGTATTCCGGTTCAAAACAACGGGATACATCGTTTTAGATCGAAACTAGCAAAATTCACGAGCATCGATTTTACAAGTCGTCGAAGAGTAGACGAGGGAAAGGTGTAAACTTTTTCTCTCAGAACTGCGCGAAAACATGTATTCGGGCTCAAAGCAACGGGATACATCGTTTTAGATCGAAACTAGCAAGATTCACGAGCATCGATTTTACAAGTCGTCGAAGAGTAGACGAAAGAAAGGTGTAAACTTTTTCTCTCAGAACAGCGCGAAAACTTGTATTCCGGCTCAAAACAACGGGATACATCGTTTTGAATCGAACCTAGCAAAATTCACGAGCATCGATTTTACAAGTCGTCGAAGAGTAGACGAGAGAAAGGTGAAAACTTTTTCTCTCAGAACAGCGCGAAAACTTGTATTCCGGCTCAAAACAACGGGATACATCGTTTTAGATCGAAAATAGCAAAATTCACTGGCATCGATATTACAAGTCGTCGAAGAGTAGACGAGAGAAAGGTGTAAACTATTTCTCTCAGAACTGCGCGAAAACTTGTATTCCGGCTCAAAACAACGGGATACATCGTTTTAGATTGAAACTAGTAAGATTCGCTAGCATCAATTTTACATGTCGTCGAAGAGTAGACGAGAGAAAGGTGTAAACTTTTTCTCTCAGAACGGCGCGAAAACTTGTATTCCTGTTCAAAACAACGGGATACATCGTTTTAGATCGAAACTAGCAAAATTCACGAGCATCGATATTACAAGTCGTCGAAGAGTAGACGAGAGAAAGGTCTAAACTTTTTCTCTCAGAACAGCCCGAAATCTTGTATTCCGGCTCAAAACAACGGGATACATCGTTTTAGATCGAAACTAGCAAAATTCACGAGCATCGATTTTACAAGTCGTCGAAGAGTAGACGAGGGAAAGGTGTAAACTTTTTCTCTCAGAACTGCGCGAAAACTTGTATTCCGGCTCAAAACAATGGGATACATCGTTTTAAATCGAAACTAGCAAAATACACTGGAATCGATTTTACAAGTCGTCGAAGAGTAGACGAGAGAAAGGTGTAAACTTTTTCTCTCAGAACGGCGCGAAAACTTGTATTCCGGTTCAAAACAACGGGATACATCGTTTTAGATCGAAACTAGCAAAATTCACGAGCATCGATTTTACAAGTCGTCGAAGAGTAGACGAGGGAAAGGTGTAAACTTTTTCTCTCAGAACTGCGCGAAAACATGTATTCCGGCTCAAAGCAACGGGATACATCGTTTTAGATGGAAACTAGCAAGATTCACGAGCATCGATTTTACAAGTCGTCGAAGAGTAGACGAGAGAAAGGTGTAAACGTTTTCTCTCAGAACTGCAAGAAAACTTGTATTCCTGCTCAAAACAACGGGATACATCGTTTTAGATGGAAACTAGCAAGATTCACGAGCATCGATTTTACAAGTCGTCGAAGAGTAGACGAAAGAAAGGTGTAAACTTTTTCTCTCAGAACAGCGCGAAAACTTGTATTCCGGGTCAAAACAACGGGATACATCGTTTTAGATGGAAACTAGCAAAGTTCACGAGCATCGATTTTACAAGTCGCTGAAGAGTAGACGAGAGAAAGGTGTAAACTTTTTCTCTCAGAACTGCAAGAAAACTAGTATTCCTGCTCAAAACAACGGGATACATCGTTTTAGATCAAAACTAGCAAGATTCACGAGCATCGATTTTACAAGTCGTCGAAAAGTAGACGAGAGAAAGGTGTAAACTTTTTCTCTCAGAATGGCGCGAAAACTTGTATTCCGGCTCAAAACAACAGGATATATCGTTTTAGATCGAAAATAGCAAGATTCACTGGAATCGATTTTACAAGTCGTCGAAGAGTAGACGAGAGAAAGGTCTAAACTTTTTCTCTCAGAACAGCCCGAAATCTTGTATTCCGGCTCAAAACAACGGGATACATCGTTTTAGATCGAAACTAGCAAAATTCACGAGCATCGATTTTACAAGTCGTCGAAGAGTAGACGAGGGAAAGGTGTAAACTTTTTCTCTCAGAACTGCGCGAAAACTTGTATTCCGGCTCAAAACAATGGGATACATCGTTTTAAATCGAAACTAGCAAAATACACTGGAATCGATTTTACAAGTCGTCGAAGAGTAGACGAGAGAAAGGTGTAAACTTTTTCTCTCAGAACGGCGCGAAAACTTGTATTCCGGTTCAAAACAACGGGATACATCGTTTTAGATCGAAACTAGCAAAATTCACGAGCATCGATTTTACAAGTCGTCGAAGAGTAGACGAGGGAAAGGTGTAAACTTTTTCTCTCAGAACTGCGCGAAAACATGTATTCCGGCTCAAAGCAACGGGATACATCGTTTTAGATCGAAACTAGCAAGATTCACGAGCATCGATTTTACAAGTCGTCGAAGAGTAGACGAAAGAAAGGTGTAAACTTTTTCTCTCAGAACAGCGCGAAAACTTGTATTCCGGCTCAAAACAACGGGATACATCGTTTTGAATCGAACCTAGCAAAATTCACGAGCATCGATTTTACAAGTCGTCGAAGAGTAGACGAGAGAAAGGTGAAAACGTTTTCTCTCAGAACAGCGCGAAAACTTGTATTCCGGCTCAAAACAACGGGATACATCGTTTTAGATCGAAAATAGCAAAATTCACTGGCATCGATATTACAAGTCGTCGAAGAGTAGACGAGAGAAAGGTGTAAACTATTTCTCTCAGAACTGCGCGAAAACTTGTATTCCGGCTGAAAACAACGGGATACATCGTTTTAGATCGAAACTAGCAAGATTCACGAGCATCGATTTTACAAGTCGTCGAAGAGCAGACGAGAGAAAGGTGTAAACTTTTTCTCTCAGAGCAGCGCGAAAACTTGTATTCCGGCTCAAAACAACGGGATACATCGTTTTAAATCGAAACTAGCAAAATTCACTGGAATCGTTTTTACAAGTCGTCGAAGAGTAGACGAGAGAAAGGTGTAAACTTTTTCTCTCAGAACGGCGCGAAAACGTGTATTCCGGCTCAAAACTACGGGATACATCGTTTTAGATCGAAACTAGCAAAATTCACGAGCATCGATTTTACAAGTCTTCGAAGAGTAGACGAGGGAAAGGTGTAAACTTTTTCTCTCAGAACTACAAGAAAACTTGTATTCCTGCTCAAAACAACGGGATACATCGTTTTAGATCAAAACTAGCAAGATTCACGAGCATCGATTTTACAAGTCGTCGAAGAGTAGACGAGAGAAAGGTGTAAACTTTTTCTCTCAGAATGGCGCGAAAACTTGTATTCCGGCTCAAAACAACAGGATACATCGTTTTAGATCGAAACTAACAAAATTCACGAGCATCGATTTTACAAGTCGTCGAAGAGTACACGAGAGAAAGGTGTAAACGTTTTCTCTCAGAACAGCCCAAAAACTTGTATTCCGGCTCAAAACAACGGGATACATCGTTTTAGAACGAAAATAGCAAGATTCACGAGCATCGATTTTACAAGTCGTCGGAGAGTAGACGAGAGAAAGGTGTAAACTTTTTCTCTCAGAGCAGCGCGAAAACTTGTATTCCGGCTCAAAACAACGGGATACATCGTTTTAAATCGAAACTAGCAAAATTCACTGGAATCGATTTTACAAGTCGTCGAAGAGTAGACGAGAGAAAGGTCTATACTTTTTCTCTCAGAACAGCCCGAAATCTTGTATTCCGGCTCAAAACAACGGGATACATCGTTTTAGATCGAAACTAGCAAAATTCACGAGCATCGATTTTACAAGTCGTCGAAGAGTAGACGAGGGAAAGGTGTAAACTTTTTCTCTCAGAACTGCGCGAACACTTGTATTCCGGCTCAAAACAATGGTATACATCGTTTTAAATCGAAACTAGCAAAATTCACTGGAATCGATTTTACAAGTCGTCGAAGAGTAGACGAGAGAAAGGTGTAAACTTTTTCTCTCAGAACGGCGCGAAAACTTGTATTCCGGTTCAAAACAACGGGATACATCGTTTTAGATCGAAGCTAGCAAAATTCACGAGCATCGATTTTACAAGTCGTCGAAGAGTAGACGAGGGAAAGGTGTAAACTTTTTCTCTCAGAACTGCGAGAAAACATGTATTCCGGCTCAAAACAACGGGAAACATCGTTTTAGATCGAAACTAGCAAGATTCACGAGCATCGATTTTACAAGTCGCCGAAGAGTAGACGAGAGAAAGGTGTAAACTTTTTCTCTCAGAACTGCACGAAAACTTGTATTCCGGCTCAAAACAACGGGATACATCGTTTTAGATCGAAACTAGCAAGATTCACGAGCATCGATTTTACAAGTCGTCGAAGAGTAGACGAGAGAAAGGTGTAAATTTTTTCTCTCAGAGCAGCGCGAAAACTTGTATTCCGGCTCAAAACAACGGGATACATCGTTTTAAATCGAAACTAGCAAAATTCACTGGAATCGATTTTACAAGTCGCTGAAGAGTAGACGAGAGAAAGGTGTAAACTTTTTCTCTCAGAACTGCAAGAAAACTTGTATTCCTGCTCAAAACAACGGGATACATCGTTTTAAATCTAAACTAGCAAAATTCACTGGAATCGATTTTACTAGTCGTCGAAGAGTAGACGAGAGAAAGGTCTAAACTTTTTCTCTCAGAACAGCCCGAAAACTTGTATTCCGGCTCAAAACAACGGGATACATCGTTTTAAATCGAAACTAGCAAAATTCACTGGAATCGATTTTACAAGTCGTCGAAGAGTAGACGAGAGAAAGGTGTAAACTTTTTCTCTCAGAACGGCGCGAAAACTTGTATTCCGGTTCAAAACAACGGGATACATCGTTTTAGATCGAAACTAGCAAAGTTCACGAGCATCGATTTTACAAGTCGCTGAAGAGTAAACGAGAGAAAGGTGTAAACTTTTTCTCTCAGAACTGCACGAAAACTTGTATTCCTGCTCAAAACAACGGGATACATCGTTTTAGATCGAAACTAGCAAGATTCACGAGCATCGATTTTACAAGTCGTCGAAGAGTAGACGAAAGAAGGGTGTAAACTTTTTCTTTCAGAACTTCGCGAAAACTTGTATTCCGCCTTAAAACAACGGGATATATCGTTTTAGATCGAAACTAGCAAAATTCACGAGCATCGATTTTACAATTCGTCGAAGAGTAGACGAGAGAAAGGTGTAAACTTTTTCTCTCGGAACTGCATGAAAACTTGTATTCCGGCTCAAAACAACGGGATACATCGTTTTAGATTCAAACTAGCAAAGTTCACGAGCATCGATTTTACAAGTCGCCGAAGAGTACACGAGAGAAAGGTATAAACTTTTTCTCTCGGAACTGCACGAAAACTTGTATTCCGGCTCAAAACAACGGGATACATCGTTTTAGAACGAAAATAGCAAGATTCACGAGCATCGATTTTACAAGTTGTCGGAGAGTAGACGAGAGAAAGGTGTAAACTTTTTCTCTCAGAGCAGTGCGAAAACTTGTATTCCGGCTCAAAACAACGGGATACATCGTTTTAAATCGAAACCAGCAAAATTCACTGGAATCGATTTTACAAGTCGTCGAAGAGTAGACGAGAGAAAGGTGTAAACTTTTTCTCTCAGAACGGCGCGAAAACTTGTATTCCGGTTCAAAACAACGGGATACATCGTTTTAGATCGAAACTAGCAAAATTCACGAGCATCGATTTTACAAGTCGTCGAAGAGTAGACGAGGGAAAGGTGTAAACTTTTTCTCTCAGAACTGCGCGAAAACTTGTATTCCGGCTCAAAACAACGGGATACATTGTTTTAAATTGAAACTAGCAAGATTCACGAGCATCGATTTTACAAGTCGCCGAAGAGTAGACGAGAGAAAGGTGTAAACTTTTTCTCTCAGAACTGCACGAAAACTTGTATTCCGGCTCAAAACAACGGGATACATCGTTTTAGATCGAAACTAGCAAAATTCAAGAGCATCGATTTTACAAGTCGTCGAAGAGTAGACGAGGGAAAGGTGTAAACTTTTTCTCTCAGAACTGCGCGAAAACTTGTATTCCGGCTCAAAACAACGGGATACATCGTTTTAGATCGAAACTAGCAAGATTCACGAGCATCGATTTTACAAGTCGTCGAAGAGTAGATGAAAGAAGGGTGCAAACTTTTTCTTTCAGAACTTCGCGAAAACTTGTATTCCGGCTTAAAACAACGGGATATATCGTTTTAGATCGAAACTAGCAATATTCACTGGAATCGATTTTACAAGTCGTCGAAGAGTAGACGAGAGAAAGGTGTAAACTTTTTCTCTCAGAACGGCGCGAAAACTTGTATTCCGGCTCAAAACAACAGGATACATCGTTTTAGATCGAAACTAGCAAAATTCACGAGCATCGATTTTACAAGTCGTCGAAGAGTAGACGAGAGAAAGGTGTAAACGTTTTCTCTCAGAACGGCGCGAAAACTTGTATTCCGGTTCAAAACAACGGGATACATCGTTTTAGATCGAAACTAGCAAAATTCACGAGCATCGATTTTACAAGTCGTCGAAGAGTAGACGAGGGAAAGGTGTAAACTTTTTCTCTCAGAACTGCGCGAAAACTTGTATTCCGGCTCAAAACAACGGGATACATCGTTTTAGATCGAAACTAGCAAGATTCACGAGCATCGATTTTACAAGTCGCCGAAGAGTAGACGAGAGAAAGGTGTAAACTTTTTCTCTCAGAACTGCACGAAAACTTGTATTCCGGCTCAAAACAACGGGATACATCGTTTTAGATCGAAACTAGCAAGATTCACGAGCATCGATTTTACAAGTCGTCGAAGAGTAGACGAGAGAAAGGTGTAAACTTTTTCTCTCAGAACAGCGCGAAAACTTGTATTCCGGCTCAAAACAACGGGATACATCGTCTCAGATCGAAACTAGCAAGATTCACGAGCATCGATTTTACAAGTCGTCGGAGAGTAGACGAGAGAAAGGTGTAAACTTTTTCTCTCAGAGCAGCGCGAAAACTTGTATTCCGGCTCAAAACAACGGGATACATCGTTTTAAATCGAAACTAGCAAAATTCACTGGAATCGATTTTACAAGTCGTCGAAGAGTAGACGAGAGAAAGGTGTAAACTTTTTCTCTCAGAACGGCGCGAAAACTTGTATTCCGGTTCAAAACAACGGGATACATCGTTTTAGATCGAAACTAGCAAAGTTCACGAGCATCGATTTTACAAGTCGTCGAAGAGTAGACGAGAGAAAGGTGTAAACTTTTTCTCTCAGAACGGCGCGAAAACTTGTATTCCGGTTCAAAACAACGGGATACATCGTTTTAGATCGAAACTAGCAAAGTTCACGAGCATCGATTTTACAAGTCGCTGAAGAGTAAACGAGAGAAAGGTGTAAACTTTTTCTCTCAGAACTGCACGAAAACTTGTATTCCTGCTCAAAACAACGGGATACATCGTTTTAGATCGAAACTAGCAAGATTCACGAGCATCGATTTTACAAGTCGTCGAAGAGTAGACGAAAGAAGGGTGTAAACTTTTTCTTTCAGAACTTCGCGAAAACTTGTATTCCGCCTTAAAACAACGGGATATATCGTTTTAGATCGAAACTAGCAAAATTCACGAGCATCGATTTTACAATTCGTCGAAGAGTAGACGAGAGAAAGGTGTAAACTTTTTCTCTCGGAACTGCATGAAAACTTGTATTCCGGCTCAAAACAACGGGATACATCGTTTTAGATTCAAACTAGCAAAGTTCACGAGCATCGATTTTACAAGTCGCCGAAGAGTACACGAGAGAAAGGTATAAACTTTTTCTCTCGGAACTGCACGAAAACTTGTATTCCGGCTCAAAACAACGGGATACATCGTTTTAGAACGAAAATAGCAAGATTCACGAGCATCGATTTTACAAGTTGTCGGAGAGTAGACGAGAGAAAGGTGTAAACTTTTTCTCTCAGAGCAGTGCGAAAACTTGTATTCCGGCTCAAAACAACGGGATACATCGTTTTAAATCGAAACCAGCAAAATTCACTGGAATCGATTTTACAAGTCGTCGAAGAGTAGACGAGAGAAAGGTGTAAACTTTTTCTCTCAGAACGGCGCGAAAACTTGTATTCCGGTTCAAAACAACGGGATACATCGTTTTAGATCGAAACTAGCAAAATTCACGAGCATCGATTTTACAAGTCGTCGAAGAGTAGACGAGGGAAAGGTGTAAACTTTTTCTCTCAGAACTGCGCGAAAACTTGTATTCCGGCTCAAAACAACGGGATACATTGTTTTAAATTGAAACTAGCAAGATTCACGAGCATCGATTTTACAAGTCGCCGAAGAGTAGACGAGAGAAAGGTGTAAACTTTTTCTCTCAGAACTGCACGAAAACTTGTATTCCGGCTCAAAACAACGGGATACATCGTTTTAGATCGAAACTAGCAAAATTCAAGAGCATCGATTTTACAAGTCGTCGAAGAGTAGACGAGGGAAAGGTGTAAACTTTTTCTCTCAGAACTGCGCGAAAACTTGTATTCCGGCTCAAAACAACGGGATACATCGTTTTAGATCGAAACTAGCAAGATTCACGAGCATCGATTTTACAAGTCGTCGAAGAGTAGATGAAAGAAGGGTGCAAACTTTTTCTTTCAGAACTTCGCGAAAACTTGTATTCCGGCTTAAAACAACGGGATATATCGTTTTAGATCGAAACTAGCAATATTCACTGGAATCGATTTTACAAGTCGTCGAAGAGTAGACGAGAGAAAGGTGTAAACTTTTTCTCTCAGAACGGCGCGAAAACTTGTATTCCGGCTCAAAACAACAGGATACATCGTTTTAGATCGAAACTAGCAAAATTCACGAGCATCGATTTTACAAGTCGTCGAAGAGTAGACGAGAGAAAGGTGTAAACGTTTTCTCTCAGAACGGCGCGAAAACTTGTATTCCGGTTCAAAACAACGGGATACATCGTTTTAGATCGAAACTAGCAAAATTCACGAGCATCGATTTTACAAGTCGTCGAAGAGTAGACGAGGGAAAGGTGTAAACTTTTTCTCTCAGAACTGCGCGAAAACTTGTATTCCGGCTCAAAACAACGGGATACATCGTTTTAGATCGAAACTAGCAAGATTCACGAGCATCGATTTTACAAGTCGCCGAAGAGTAGACGAGAGAAAGGTGTAAACTTTTTCTCTCAGAACTGCACGAAAACTTGTATTCCGGCTCAAAACAACGGGATACATCGTTTTAGATCGAAACTAGCAAGATTCACGAGCATCGATTTTACAAGTCGTCGAAGAGTAGACGAGAGAAAGGTGTAAACTTTTTCTCTCAGAACAGCGCGAAAACTTGTATTCCGGCTCAAAACAACGGGATACATCGTCTCAGATCGAAACTAGCAAGATTCACGAGCATCGATTTTACAAGTCGTCGGAGAGTAGACGAGAGAAAGGTGTAAACTTTTTCTCTCAGAGCAGCGCGAAAACTTGTATTCCGGCTCAAAACAACGGGATACATCGTTTTAAATCGAAACTAGCAAAATTCACTGGAATCGATTTTACAAGTCGTCGAAGAGTAGACGAGAGAAAGGTGTAAACTTTTTCTCTCAGAACGGCGCGAAAACTTGTATTCCGGTTCAAAACAACGGGATACATCGTTTTAGATCGAAACTAGCAAAATTCACGAGCGTCAATTTTACAAGTCGTCGAAGAGTAGACGAGGGAAAGGTGTAAACTTTTTCTCTCAGAACTGCGCGAAAACTTGTATTCCGGCTCAAAACAACGGGATACATCGTTTTAGATCGAAACTAGCAAGATTCACGAGCATCGATTTTACAAGTCGCCGAAGAGTAGACGAGAGAAAGGTGTAAACTTTTTCTCTCAGAACTGCACGAAAACTTGTATTCCGGCTCAAAACAACGGGATACATCGTTTTAGATGGAAACTAGCAAGATTCACGAGCATCGATTTTACAAGTCGTCGAAGAGTAGACGAGAGAAAGGTGTAAACTTTTTCTCTCAGAGCAGCGCGAAAACTTGTATTCCGGCTCAAAACAACGGGATACATCGTTTTAAATCGAAACTAGCAAAATTCACTGGAATTGATTTTACAAGTCGTCGAAGAGTAGACGAGAGAAAGGTGTAAACTTTTTCTCTCAGAACGGCGCGAAAACGTGTATTCCGGCTCAAGACAACAGGATACATCGTTTTAGATCGAAACTAGCAAAATTCACGAGCATCGATTTTACAAGTCGCCGAAGAGTAGACGAGAGAAAGGTGTAAACTTTTTCTCTCAGAACTGCACGAAAACTTGTATTCCGGCTCAAAACAACGGGATACATCGTTTTAGATGGAAACTAGCAAGATTCACGAGCATCGATTTTACAAGTCGTCGAAGAGTAGACGAGAGAAAGGTGTAAACTTTTTCTCTCAGAGCAGCGCGAAAACTTGTATTCCGGCTCAAAACAACGGGATACATCGTTTTAAATCGAAACTAGCAAAATACACTGGAATCGATTTTACAAGTCGTCGAAGAGTAGACGAGAGAAAGGTGTAAACTTTTTCTCTCAGAACGGCGCGAAAACTTGTATTCCGGTTCAAAACAACGGGATACATCGTTTTAGATCGAAACTAGCAAAATTCACGAGCATCGATTTTACAAGTCGTCGAAGAGTAGACGAGGGAAAGGTGTAAACTTTTTCTCTCAGAACTGCGCGAAAACATGTATTCCGGCTCAAAGCAACGGGATACATCGTTTTAGATCGAAACTAGCAAGATTCACGAGCATCGATTTTACAAGTCGTCGAAGAGTAGACGAAAGAAAGGTGTAAACTTTTTCTCTCAGAACAGCGCGAAAACTTGTATTCCGGCTCAAAACAACGGGATACATCGTTTTGAATCGAACCTAGCAAAATTCACGAGCATCGATTTTACAAGTCGTCGAAGAGTAGACGAGAGAAAGGTGAAAACGTTTTCTCTCAGAACAGCGCGAAAACTTGTATTCCGGCTCAAAACAACGGGATACATCGTTTTAGATCGAAAATAGCAAAATTCACTGGCATCGATATTACAAGTCGTCGAAGAGTAGACGAGAGAAAGGTGTAAACTATTTCTCTCAGAACTGCGCGAAAACTTGTATTCCGGCTGAAAACAACGGGATACATCGTTTTAGATCGAAACTAGCAAGATTCACGAGCATCGATTTTACAAGTCGTCGAAGAGCAGACGAGAGAAAGGTGTAAACTTTTTCTCTCAGAGCAGCGCGAAAACTTGTATTCCGGCTCAAAACAACGGGATACATCGTTTTAAATCGAAACTAGCAAAATTCACTGGAATCGTTTTTACAAGTCGTCGAAGAGTAGACGAGAGAAAGGTGTAAACTTTTTCTCTCAGAACGGCGCGAAAACGTGTATTCCGGCTCAAAACTACGGGATACATCGTTTTAGATCGAAACTAGCAAAATTCACGAGCATCGATTTTACAAGTCTTCGAAGAGTAGACGAGGGAAAGGTGTAAACTTTTTCTCTCAGAACTACAAGAAAACTTGTATTCCTGCTCAAAACAACGGGATACATCGTTTTAGATCAAAACTAGCAAGATTCACGAGCATCGATTTTACAAGTCGTCGAAGAGTAGACGAGAGAAAGGTGTAAACTTTTTCTCTCAGAATGGCGCGAAAACTTGTATTCCGGCTCAAAACAACAGGATACATCGTTTTAGATCGAAACTAACAAAATTCACGAGCATCGATTTTACAAGTCGTCGAAGAGTACACGAGAGAAAGGTGTAAACGTTTTCTCTCAGAACAGCCCAAAAACTTGTATTCCGGCTCAAAACAACGGGATACATCGTTTTAGAACGAAAATAGCAAGATTCACGAGCATCGATTTTACAAGTCGTCGGAGAGTAGACGAGAGAAAGGTGTAAACTTTTTCTCTCAGAGCAGCGCGAAAACTTGTATTCCGGCTCAAAACAACGGGATACATCGTTTTAAATCGAAACTAGCAAAATTCACTGGAATCAATTTTACAAGTCGTCGAAGAGTAGACGAGAGAAAGGTCTATACTTTTTCTCTCAGAACAGCCCGAAATCTTGTATTCCGGCTCAAAACAACGGGATACATCGTTTTAGATCGAAACTAGCAAAATTCACGAGCATCGATTTTACAAGTCGTCGAAGAGTAGACGAGGGAAAGGTGTAAACTTTTTCTCTCAGAACTGCGCGAACACTTGTATTCCGGCTCAAAACAATGGTATACATCGTTTTAAATCGAAACTAGCAAAATTCACTGGAATCGATTTTACAAGTCGTCGAAGAGTAGACGAGAGAAAGGTGTAAACTTTTTCTCTCAGAACGGCGCGAAAACTTGTATTCCGGTTCAAAACAACGGGATACATCGTTTTAGATCGAAGCTAGCAAAATTCACGAGCATCGATTTTACAAGTCGTCGAAGAGTAGACGAGGGAAAGGTGTAAACTTTTTCTCTCAGAACTGCGAGAAAACATGTATTCCGGCTCAAAACAACGGGAAACATCGTTTTAGATCGAAACTAGCAAGATTCACGAGCATCGATTTTACAAGTCGCCGAAGAGTAGACGAGAGAAAGGTGTAAACTTTTTCTCTCAGAACTGCACGAAAACTTGTATTCCGGCTCAAAACAACGGGATACATCGTTTTAGATCGAAACTAGCAAGATTCACGAGCATCGATTTTACAAGTCGTCGAAGAGTAGACGAGAGAAAGGTGTAAATTTTTTCTCTCAGAGCAGCGCGAAAACTTGTATTCCGGCTCAAAACAACGGGATACATCGTTTTAAATCGAAACTAGCAAAATTCACTGGAATCGATTTTACAAGTCGCTGAAGAGTAGACGAGAGAAAGGTGTAAACTTTTTCTCTCAGAACTGCAAGAAAACTTGTATTCCTGCTCAAAACAACGGGATACATCGTTTTAAATCTAAACTAGCAAAATTCACTGGAATCGATTTTACTAGTCGTCGAAGAGTAGACGAGAGAAAGGTCTAAACTTTTTCTCTCAGAACAGCCCGAAAACTTGTATTCCGGCTCAAAACAACGGGATACATTGTTTTAAATCGAAACTAGCAAAATTCACTGGAATCGATTTTACAAGTCGTCGAAGAGTAGACGAGAGAAAGGTGTAAACTTTTTCTCTCAGAACGGCGCGAAAACTTGTATTCCGGTTCAAAACAACGGGATACATCGTTTTAGATCGAAACTAGCAAAGTTCACGAGCATCGATTTTACAAGTCGCTGAAGAGTAAACGAGAGAAAGGTGTAAACTTTTTCTCTCAGAACTGCACGAAAACTTGTATTCCTGCTCAAAACAACGGGATACATCGTTTTAGATCGAAACTAGCAAGATTCACGAGCATCGATTTTACAAGTCGTCGAAGAGTAGACGAAAGAAGGGTGTAAACTTTTTCTTTCAGAACTTCGCGAAAACTTGTATTCCGCCTTAAAACAACGGGATATATCGTTTTAGATCGAAACTAGCAAAATTCACGAGCATCGATTTTACAATTCGTCGAAGAGTAGACGAGAGAAAGGTGTAAACTTTTTCTCTCGGAACTGCATGAAAACTTGTATTCCGGCTCAAAACAACGGGATACATCGTTTTAGATTCAAACTAGCAAAGTTCACGAGCATCGATTTTACAAGTCGCCGAAGAGTACACGAGAGAAAGGTATAAACTTTTTCTCTCGGAACTGCACGAAAACTTGTATTCCGGCTCAAAACAACGGGATACATCGTTTTAGAACGAAAATAGCAAGATTCACGAGCATCGATTTTACAAGTTGTCGGAGAGTAGACGAGAGAAAGGTGTAAACTTTTTCTCTCAGAGCAGTGCGAAAACTTGTATTCCGGCTCAAAACAACGGGATACATCGTTTTAAATCGAAACCAGCAAAATTCACTGGAATCGATTTTACAAGTCGTCGAAGAGTAGACGAGAGAAAGGTGTAAACTTTTTCTCTCAGAACGGCGCGAAAACTTGTATTCCGGTTCAAAACAACGGGATACATCGTTTTAGATCGAAACTAGCAAAATTCACGAGCATCGATTTTACAAGTCGTCGAAGAGTAGACGAGGGAAAGGTGTAAACTTTTTCTCTCAGAACTGCGCGAAAACTTGTATTCCGGCTCAAAACAACGGGATACATTGTTTTAAATTGAAACTAGCAAGATTCACGAGCATCGATTTTACAAGTCGCCGAAGAGTAGACGAGAGAAAGGTGTAAACTTTTTCTCTCAGAACTGCACGAAAACTTGTATTCCGGCTCAAAACAACGGGATACATCGTTTTAGATCGAAACTAGCAAAATTCAAGAGCATCGATTTTACAAGTCGTCGAAGAGTAGACGAGGGAAAGGTGTAAACTTTTTCTCTCAGAACTGCGCGAAAACTTGTATTCCGGCTCAAAACAACGGGATACATCGTTTTAGATCGAAACTAGCAAGATTCACGAGCATCGATTTTACAAGTCGTCGAAGAGTAGATGAAAGAAGGGTGCAAACTTTTTCTTTCAGAACTTCGCGAAAACTTGTATTCCGGCTTAAAACAACGGGATATATCGTTTTAGATCGAAACTAGCAATATTCACTGGAATCGATTTTACAAGTCGTCGAAGAGTAGACGAGAGAAAGGTGTAAACTTTTTCTCTCAGAACGGCGCGAAAACTTCTATTCCGGCTCAAAACAACAGGATACATCGTTTTAGATCGAAACTAGCAAAATTCACGAGCATCGATTTTACAAGTCGTCGAAGAGTAGACGAGAGAAAGGTGTAAACGTTTTCTCTCAGAACGGCGCGAAAACTTGTATTCCGGTTCAAAACAACGGGATACATCGTTTTAGATCGAAACTAGCAAAATTCACGAGCATCGATTTTACAAGTCGTCGAAGAGTAGACGAGGGAAAGGTGTAAACTTTTTCTCTCAGAACTGCGCGAAAACTTGTATTCCGGCTCAAAACAACGGGATACATCGTTTTAGATCGAAACTAGCAAGATTCACGAGCATCGATTTTACAAGTCGCCGAAGAGTAGACGAGAGAAAGGTGTAAACTTTTTCTCTCAGAACTGCACGAAAACTTGTATTCCGGCTCAAAACAACGGGATACATCGTTTTAGATCGAAACTAGCAAGATTCACGAGCATCGATTTTACAAGTCGTCGAAGAGTAGACGAGAGAAAGGTGTAAACTTTTTCTCTCAGAACAGCGCGAAAACTTGTATTCCGGCTCAAAACAACGGGATACATCGTCTCAGATCGAAACTAGCAAGATTCACGAGCATCGATTTTACAAGTCGTCGGAGAGTAGACGAGAGAAAGGTGTAAACTTTTTCTCTCAGAGCAGCGCGAAAACTTGTATTCCGGCTCAAAACAACGGGATACATCGTTTTAAATCGAAACTAGCAAAATTCACTGGAATCGATTTTACAAGTCGTCGAAGAGTAGACGAGAGAAAGGTGTAAACTTTTTCTCTCAGAACGGCGCGAAAACTTGTATTCCGGTTCAAAACAACGGGATACATCGTTTTAGATCGAAACTAGCAAAATTCACGAGCGTCAATTTTACAAGTCGTCGAAGAGTAGACGAGGGAAAGGTGTAAACTTTTTCTCTCAGAACTGCGCGAAAACTTGTATTCCGGCTCAAAACAACGGGATACATCGTTTTAGATCGAAACTAGCAAGATTCACGAGCATCGATTTTACAAGTCGCCGAAGAGTAGACGAGAGAAAGGTGTAAACTTTTTCTCTCAGAACTGCACGAAAACTTGTATTCCGGCTCAAAACAACGGGATACATCGTTTTAGATGGAAACTAGCAAGATTCACGAGCATCGATTTTACAAGTCGTCGAAGAGTAGACGAGAGAAAGGTGTAAACTTTTTCTCTCAGAGCAGCGCGAAAACTTGTATTCCGGCTCAAAACAACGGGATACATCGTTTTAAATCGAAACTAGCAAAATTCACTGGAATTGATTTTACAAGTCGTCGAAGAGTAGACGAGAGAAAGGTGTAAACTTTTTCTCTCAGAACGGCGCGAAAACGTGTATTCCGGCTCAAGACAACAGGATACATCGTTTTAGATCGAAACTAGCAAAATTCACGAGCATCGCTTTTACAAGTCGTCGAAGAGTAGACGAGAGAAAGGTGTAAACTTTTTCTCTCAGAACTGCGCGAAAACTTGTATTCCGGCTCAAAACAACGGGGGACATCGTTTTAGGTCGAAACTAGCAAAGTTCACGAGCATCGATTTTACAAGTCGCTGAAGAGTAAACGAGAGAAAGGTGTAAACTTTTTCTCTCAGAACTGCACGAAAACTTGTATTCCTGCTCAAAACAACGGGATACATCGTTTTAGATCGAAACTAGCAAGATTCACGAGCACCGATTTTACAAGTCGTCGAAGAGTAGACGAAAGAAGGGTGTAAACTTTTTCTTTCAGAACTTCGCGAAAACTTGTATTCCGGCTTAAAACAACGGGATATATCGTTTTAGATCGAAACTAGCAAAATTCACGAGCATCGATTTTACAAGTCGTCGAAGAGTAGACGAGAGAAAGGTGTAAACGTTTTCTCTCAGAACAGCGCGAAAACTTGTATTCCGGCTCAAAACAACGGGATACATCGTCTCAGATCGAAACTAGCAAGATTCACGAGCATCGATTTTACAAGTCGTCGAAGAGTAGACGAGAAAAAGGTGTAAACGTTTTCTCTCAGAACACCGCGAAAACTTGTAATCCGGCTCAAAACAACAGGATACATCGTTTTAGATCGAACCTAGAAAAATTCACGAGCATCGATTTTACAAGTCGTCGAAGGGTAGACGAGAGAAAGGTGTAAACTTTTTCTCTCAGAACTGCACGAAAACTTGTATTCCGGCTCAAAACAACGGGATACATCGTTTTAGATCGAAACTAGCAAGATTCACGAGCATCGATTTTACAAGTCGTCGATGAGTAGACGAGAGAAAGGTGTAAACGTTTTCTCTCAGAGCAGCGCGAAAACTTGTATTCCGGCTCAAAACAACGGGATACATCGTTTTAAATCGAAACTAGCAATATTCACTGGAATCGATTTTACAAGTCGTCGAAGAGTAGACGAGAGAAAGGTGTAAACTTTTTCTCTCAGAACGGCGCGAAAACATGTATTCCGGCTCAAAACAACAGGATATATCGTTTTAGATCGAAACTAGCAAAATTCACGAGCATCGATTTTACAATTCGTCGAAGAGTAGACGAGAGAAAGGTGTAAACTTTTTCTTTCAGAACTGCGCGAAAACTTGTATTCCGGCTCAAAACAACGGGATACATCGTTTTAGATCGAAACTAGCAAAGTTCACGAGCATCGATTTTACAAGTCGGCGAAGAGTACACGAGAGAAAGGTGTAAACTTTTTCTCTCGGAACTGCATGAAAACTTGTATTCCGGCTCAAAACAACGGGATACATCGTTTTAGAACGAAAATAGCAGGATTCACGAGCATCGATTTTACAAGTCGTCGGAGAGTAGACGAGAGAAAGGGGTAAACTTTTTCTCTCAGAGCAGCGCGAAAACTTGTATTCCGGCTCAAAACAACGGGATACATCGTTTTAAATCGAAACTAGCAAAATTCACTGGAATCGATTTTACAAGTCGTCGAAGAGTAGACGAGAGAAAGTTCTAAACTTTTTCTCCCAGAACAGCCCGAAAACTTGTATTCCGGCTCAAAACAACGGGATACATCGTTTTAGATCGAAACTAGCAAAATTCACGAGCATCGATTTTACAAGTCGTCGAAGAGTAGACGAGGGAAAGGTGTAAACTTTTTCTCTCAGAACTGCGCGAAAACTTGTATTCCGGCTAAAAACAACGGGATACATCGTTTTAGATTCAAACTAGCAAAGTTCACGAGCATCGATTTTACAAGTCGCCGAAGAGTACACGAGAGAAAGGTATAAACTTTTTCTCTCGGAACTGCACGAAAACTTGTATTCCGGTTCAAAACAACGGGATACATCGTTTTAGATCGAAACTAGCAAAATTCACGAGCATCGATTTTACAAGTCGTCGAAGAGTAGACGAGGGAAAGGTGTAAACTTTTTCTCTCAGAACTGCGCGAAAACTTGTATTCCGGCTCAAAACAACGGGGGACATCGTTTTAGGTCGAAACTAGCAAAGTTCACGAGCATCGATTTTACAAGTCGCTGAAGAGTAGACGAAAGAAAGGTGTAAACTTTTTCTCTCAGAACAGCGCAAAAACTTGTATTCCGGGTCAAAACAACGGGATACATCGTTTTAGATCGAAACTAGCAAAGTTCACGAGCATCGATTTTACAAGTCGCTGAAGAGTAGACGAGAGAAAGGTGTAAACTTTTTCTCTCAGAACTGCAAGAAAACTAGTATTCCTGCTCAAAACAACGGGATACATCGTTTTAGATCAAAACTAGCAAGATTCACGAGCATCGATTTTACAAGTCGTCGAAGAGTAGACGAGAGAAAGGTGTAAACTTTTTCTCTCAGAATGGCGCGAAAACTTGTATTCCGGCTCAAAACAACAGGATACATCGTTTTAGATCGAAAATAGCAAGATTCACTGGAATCGATTTTACAAGTCGTCGAAGAGTAGACGAGAGAAAGGTCTAAACTTTTTCTCTCAGAACAGCCCGAAATCTTGTATTCCGGCTCAAAACAACGGGATACATCGTTTTAGATCGAAACTAGCAAAATTCACGAGCATCGATTTTACAAGTCGTCGAAGAGTAGACGAGGGAAAGGTGTAAACTTTTTCTCTCAGAACTGCGCGAAAACTTGTATTCCGGCTCAAAACAATGGGATACATCGTTTTAAATCGAAACTAGCAAAATACACTGGAATCGATTTTACAAGTCGTCGAAGAGTAGACGAGAGAAAGGTGTAAACTTTTTCTCTCAGAACGGCGCGAAAACTTGTATTCTGGTTCAAAACAACGGGATACATCGTTTTAGATCGAAACTAGCAAAATTCACGAGCATCGATTTTACAAGTCGTCGAAGAGTAGACGAGGGAAAGGTGTAAACTTTTTCTCTCAGAACTGCGCGAAAACATGTATTCCGGCTCAAAGCAACGGGATACATCGTTTTAGATCGAAACTAGCAAGATTCACGAGCATCGATTTTACAAGTCGTCGAAGAGTAGACGAAAGAAAGGTGTAAACTTTTTCTCTCAGAACAGCGCGAAAACTTGTATTCCGGCTCAAAACAACGGGATACATCGTTTTGAATCGAACCTAGCAAAATTCACGAGCATCGATTTTACAAGTCGTCGAAGAGTAGACGAGAGAAAGGTGAAAACGTTTTCTCTCAGAACAGCGCGAAAACTTGTATTCCGGCTCAAAACAACGGGATACATCGTTTTAGATCGAAAATAGCAAAATTCACTGGCATCGATATTACAAGTCGTCGAAGAGTAGACGAGAGAAAGGTGTAAACTATTTCTCTCAGAACTGCGCGAAAACTTGTATTCCGGCTGAAAACAACGGGATACATCGTTTTAGATCGAAACTAGCAAGATTCACGAGCATCGATTTTACAAGTCGTCGAAGAGCAGACGAGAGAAAGGTGTAAACTTTTTCTCTCAGAGCAGCGCGAAAACTTGTATTCCGGCTCAAAACAACGGGATACATCGTTTTAAATCGAAACTAGCAAAATTCACTGGAATCGTTTTTACAAGTCGTCGAAGAGTAGACGAGAGAAAGGTGTAAACTTTTTCTCTCAGAACGGCGCGAAAACGTGTATTCCGGCTCAAAACTACGGGATACATCGTTTTAGATCGAAACTAGCAAAATTCACGAGCATCGATTTTACAAGTCTTCGAAGAGTAGACGAGGGAAAGGTGTAAACTTTTTCTCTCAGAACTACAAGAAAACTTGTATTCCTGCTCAAAACAACGGGATACATCGTTTTAGATCAAAACTAGCAAGATTCACGAGCATCGATTTTACAAGTCGTCGAAGAGTAGACGAGAGAAAGGTGTAAACTTTTTCTCTCAGAATGGCGCGAAAACTTGTATTCCGGCTCAAAACAACAGGATACATCGTTTTAGATCGAAACTAACAAAATTCACGAGCATCGATTTTACAAGTCGTCGAAGAGTACACGAGAGAAAGGTGTAAACGTTTTCTCTCAGAACAGCCCAAAAACTTGTATTCCGGCTCAAAACAACGGGATACATCGTTTTAGAACGAAAATAGCAAGATTCACGAGCATCGATTTTACAAGTCGTCGGAGAGTAGACGAGAGAAAGGTGTAAACTTTTTCTCTCAGAGCAGCGCGAAAACTTGTATTCCGGCTCAAAACAACGGGATACATCGTTTTAAATCGAAACTAGCAAAATTCACTGGAATCGATTTTACAAGTCGTCGAAGAGTAGACGAGAGAAAGGTCTATACTTTTTCTCTCAGAACAGCCCGAAATCTTGTATTCCGGCTCAAAACAACGGGATACATCGTTTTAGATCGAAACTAGCAAAATTCACGAGCATCGATTTTACAAGTCGTCGAAGAGTAGACGAGGGAAAGGTGTAAACTTTTTCTCTCAGAACTGCGCGAACACTTGTATTCCGGCTCAAAACAATGGTATACATCGTTTTAAATCGAAACTAGCAAAATTCACTGGAATCGATTTTACAAGTCGTCGAAGAGTAGACGAGAGAAAGGTGTAAACTTTTTCTCTCAGAACGGCGCGAAAACTTGTATTCCGGTTGAAAACAACGGGATACATCGTTTTAGATCGAAGCTAGCAAAATTCACGAGCATCGATTTTACAAGTCGTCGAAGAGTAGACGAGGGAAAGGTGTAAACTTTTTCTCTCAGAACTGCGAGAAAACATGTATTCCGGCTCAAAACAACGGGAAACATCGTTTTAGATCGAAACTAGCAAGATTCACGAGCATCGATTTTACAAGTCGCCGAAGAGTAGACGAGAGAAAGGTGTAAACTTTTTCTCTCAGAACTGCACGAAAACTTGTATTCCGGCTCAAAACAACGGGATACATCGTTTTAGATCGAAACTAGCAAGATTCACGAGCATCGATTTTACAAGTCGTCGAAGAGTAGACGAGAGAAAGGTGTAAATTTTTTCTCTCAGAGCAGCGCGAAAACTTGTATTCCGGCTCAAAACAACGGGATACATCGTTTTAAATCGAAACTAGCAAAATTCACTGGAATCGATTTTACAAGTCGCTGAAGAGTAGACGAGAGAAAGGTGTAAACTTTTTCTCTCAGAACTGCAAGAAAACTTGTATTCCTGCTCAAAACAACGGGATACATCGTTTTAAATCTAAACTAGCAAAATTCACTGGAATCGATTTTACTAGTCGTCGAAGAGTAGACGAGAGAAAGGTCTAAACTTTTTCACTCAGAACAGCCCGAAAACTTGTATTCCGGCTCAAAACAACGGGATACATCGTTTTAAATCGAAACTAGCAAAATTCACTGGAATCGATTTTACAAGTCGTCGAAGAGTAGACGAGAGAAAGTTGTAAACTTTTTCTCTCAGAACGGCGCGAAAACTTGTATTGCGGTTCAAAACAACGGGATACATCGTTTTAGATTGAAACTAGCAAAGTTCACGAGCATCGATTTTACAAGTCGCTGAAGAGTAAACGAGAGAAAGGTGTAAACTTTTTCTCTCAGAACTGCACGAAAACTTGTATTCCTGCTCAAAACAACGGGATACATCGTTTTAGATCGAAACTAGCAAGATTCACGAGCATCGATTTTACAAGTCGTCGAAGAGTAGACGAAAGAAGGGTGTAAACTTTTTCTTTCAGAACTTCGCGAAAACTTGTATTCCGCCTTAAAACAACGGGATATATCGTTTTAGATCGAAACTAGCAAAATTCACGAGCATCGATTTTACAATTCGTCGAAGAGTAGACGAGAGAAAGGTGTAAACTTTTTCTCTCGGAACTGCATGAAAACTTGTATTCCGGCTCAAAACAACGGGATACATCGTTTTAGATTCAAACTAGCAAAGTTCACGAGCATCGATTTTACAAGTCGCCGAAGAGTACACGAGAGAAAGGTATAAACTTTTTCTCTCGGAACTGCACGAAAACTTGTATTCCGGCTCAAAACAACGGGATACATCGTTTTAGAACGAAAATAGCAAGATTCACGAGCATCGATTTTACAAGTTGTCGGAGAGTAGACGAGAGAAAGGTGTAAACTTTTTCTCTCAGAGCAGCGCGAAAACTTGTATTCCGGCTCAAAACAACGGGATACATCGTTTTAAATCGAAACCAGCAAAATTCACTGGAATCGATTTTACAAGTCGTCGAAGAGTAGACGAGAGAAAGGTGTAAACTTTTTCTCTCAGAACGGCGCGAAAACATGTATTCCGGTTCAAAACAACGGGATACATCGTTTTAGATCGAAACTAGCAAAATTCACGAGCATCGATTTTACAAGTCGTCGAAGAGTAGACGAGGGAAAGGTGTAAACTTTTTCTCTCAGAACTGCGCGAAAACTTGTATTCCGGCTCAAAACAACGGGATACATTGTTTTAAATTGAAACTAGCAAGATTCACGAGCATCGATTTTACAAGTCGCCGAAGAGTAGACGAGAGAAAGGTGTAAACTTTTTCTCTCAGAACTGCACGAAAACTTGAATTCCGGCTCAAAACAACGGGATACATCGTTTTAGATCGAAACTAGCAAAATTCAAGAGCATCGATTTTACAAGTCGTCGAAGAGTAGACGAGAGAAAGGTGTAAACTTTTTCTCTCAGAACTGCAAGAAAACTTGTATTCCTGCTCAAAACAACGGGATACATCGTTTTAAATCTAAACTAGCAAAATTCACTGGAATCGATTTTACTAGTCGTCGAAGAGTAGACGAGAGAAAGGTCTAAACTTTTTCACTCAGAACAGCCCGAAAACTTGTATTCCGGCTCAAAACAACGGGATACATCGTTTTAAATCGAAACTAGCAAAATTCACTGGAATCGATTTTACAAGTCGTCGAAGAGTAGACGAGAGAAAGGTGTAAACTTTTTCTCTCAGAACGGCGCGAAAACTTGTATTCCGGTTCAAAACAACGGGATACATCGTTTTAGATCGAAACTAGCAAAGTTCACGAGCATCGATTTTACAAGTCGCTGAAGAGTAAACGAGAGAAAGGTGTAAACTTTTTCTCTCAGAACTGCACGAAAACTTGTATTCCTGCTCAAAACAACGGGATACATCGTTTTAGATCGAAACTAGCAAGATTCACGAGCATCGATTTTACAAGTCGTCGAAGAGTAGACGAAAGAAGGGTGTAAACTTTTTCTCTCAGAACTGCGCGAACACTTGTATTCCGGCTCAAAACAATGGTATACATCGTTTTAAATCGAAACTAGCAAAATTCACTGGAATCGATTTTACAAGTCGTCGAAGAGTAGACGAGAGAAAGGTGTAAACTTTTTCTCTCAGAACGGCGCGAAAACTTGTATTCCGGTTCAAAACAACGGGATACATCGTTTTAGATCGAAGCTAGCAAAATTCACGAGCATCGATTTTACAAGTCGTCGAAGAGTAGACGAGGGAAAGGTGTAAACTTTTTCTCTCAGAACTGCGAGAAAACATGTATTCCGGCTCAAAACAACGGGAAACATCGTTTTAGATCGAAACTAGCAAGATTCACGAGCATCGATTTTACAAGTCGCCGAAGAGTAGACGAGAGAAAGGTGTAAACTTTTTCTCTCAGAACTGCACGAAAACTTGTATTCCGGCTCAAAACAACGGGATACATCGTTTTAGATCGAAACTAGCAAGATTCACGAGCATCGATTTTACAAGTCGTCGAAGAGTAGACGAGAGAAAGGTGTAAATTTTTTCTCTCAGAGCAGCGCGAAAACTTGTATTCCGGCTCAAAACAACGGGATACATCGTTTTAAATCGAAACTAGCAAAATTCACTGGAATCGATTTTACAAGTCGCTGAAGAGTAGACGAGAGAAAGGTGTAAACTTTTTCTCTCAGAACTGCAAGAAAACTTGTATTCCTGCTCAAAACAACGGGATACATCGTTTTAAATCTAAACTAGCAAAATTCACTGGAATCGATTTTACTAGTCGTCGAAGAGTAGACGAGAGAAAGGTCTAAACTTTTTCTCTCAGAACAGCCCGAAAACTTGTATTCCGGCTCAAAACAACGGGATACATTGTTTTAAATCGAAACTAGCAAAATTCACTGGAATCGATTTTACAAGTCGTCGAAGAGTAGACGAGAGAAAGGTGTAAACTTTTTCTCTCAGAACGGCGCGAAAACTTGTATTCCGGTTCAAAACAACGGGATACATCGTTTTAGATCGAAACTAGCAAAGTTCACGAGCATCGATTTTACAAGTCGCTGATGAGTAAACGAGAGAAAGGTGTAAACTTTTTCTCTCAGAACTGCACGAAAACTTGTATTCCTGCTCAAAACAACGGGATACATCGTTTTAGATCGAAACTAGCAAGATTCACGAGCATCGATTTTACAAGTCGTCGAAGAGTAGACGAAAGAAGGGTGTAAACTTTTTCTTTCAGAACTTCGCGAAAACTTGTATTCCGCCTTAAAACAACGGGATATATCGTTTTAGATCGAAACTAGCAAAATTCACGAGCATCGATTTTACAATTCGTCGAAGAGTAGACGAGAGAAAGGTGTAAACTTTTTCTCTCGGAACTGCATGAAAACTTGTATTCCGGCTCAAAACAACGGGATACATCGTTTTAGATTCAAACTAGCAAAGTTCACGAGCATCGATTTTACAAGTCGCCGAAGAGTACACGAGAGAAAGGTATAAACTTTTTCTCTCGGAACTGCACGAAAACTTGTATTCCGGCTCAAAACAACGGGATACATCGTTTTAGAACGAAAATAGCAAGATTCACGAGCATCGATTTTACAAGTTGTCGGAGAGTAGACGAGAGAAAGGTGTAAACTTTTTCTCTCAGAGCAGTGCGAAAACTTGTATTCCGGCTCAAAACAACGGGATACATCGTTTTAAATCGAAACCAGCAAAATTCACTGGAATCGATTTTACAAGTCGTCGAAGAGTAGACGAGAGAAAGGTGTAAACTTTTTCTCTCAGAACGGCGCGAAAACTTGTATTCCGGTTCAAAACAACGGGATACATCGTTTTAGATCGAAACTAGCAAAATTCACGAGCATCGATTTTACAAGTCGTCGAAGAGTAGACGAGGGAAAGGTGTAAACTTTTTCTCTCAGAACTGCGCGAAAACTTGTATTCCGGCTCAAAACAACGGGATACATTGTTTTAAATTGAAACTAGCAAGATTCACGAGCATCGATTTTACAAGTCGCCGAAGAGTAGACGAGAGAAAGGTGTAAACTTTTTCTCTCAGAACTGCACGAAAACTTGTATTCCGGCTCAAAACAACGGGATACATCGTTTTAGATCGAAACTAGCAAAATTCAAGAGCATCGATTTTACAAGTCGTCGAAGAGTAGACGAGGGAAAGGTGTAAACTTTTTCTCTCAGAACTGCGCGAAAACTTGTATTCCGGCTCAAAACAACGGGATACATCGTTTTAGATCGAAACTAGCAAGATTCACGAGCATCGATTTTACAAGTCGTCGAAGAGTAGATGAAAGAAGGGTGCAAACTTTTTCTTTCAGAACTTCGCGAAAACTTGTATTCCGGCTTAAAACAACGGGATATATCGTTTTAGATCGAAACTAGCAATATTCACTGGAATCGATTTTACAAGTCGTCGAAGAGTAGACGAGAGAAAGGTGTAAACTTTTTCTCTCAGAACGGCGCGAAAACTTGTATTCCGGCTCAAAACAACAGGATACATCGTTTTAGATCGAAACTAGCAAAATTCACGAGCATCGATTTTACAAGTCGTCGAAGAGTAGAGGAGAGAAAGGTGTAAACGTTTTCTCTCAGAACGGCGCGAAAACTTGTATTCCGGTTCAAAACAACGGGATACATCGTTTTAGATCGAAACTAGCAAAATTCACGAGCATCGATTTTACAAGTCGTCGAAGAGTAGACGAGGGAAAGGTGTAAACTTTTTCTCTCAGAACTGCGCGAAAACTTGTATTCCGGCTCAAAACAACGGGATACATCGTTTTAGATCGAAACTAGCAAGATTCACGAGCATCGATTTTACAAGTCGCCGAAGAGTAGACGAGAGAAAGGTGTAAACTTTTTCTCTCAGAACTGCACGAAAACTTGTATTCCGGCTCAAAACAACGGGATACATCGTTTTAGATCGAAACTAGCAAGATTCACGAGCATCGATTTTACAAGTCGTCGAAGAGTAGACGAGAGAAAGGTGTAAACTTTTTCTCTCAGAACAGCGCGAAAACTTGTATTCCGGCTCAAAACAACGGGATACATCGTCTCAGATCGAAACTAGCAAGATTCACGAGCATCGATTTTACAAGTCGTCGGAGAGTAGACGAGAGAAAGGTGTAAACTTTTTCTCTCAGAGCAGCGCGAAAACTTGTATTCCGGCTCAAAACAACGGGATACATCGTTTTAAATCGAAACTAGCAAAATTCACTGGAATCGATTTTACAAGTCGTCGAAGAGTAGACGAGAGAAAGGTGTAAACTTTTTCTCTCAGAACGGCGCGAAAACTTGTATTCCGGTTCAAAACAACGGGATACATCGTTTTAGATCGAAACTAGCAAAATTCACGAGCGTCAATTTTACAAGTCGTCGAAGAGTAGACGAGGGAAAGGTGTAAACTTTTTCTCTCAGAACTGCGCGAAAACTTGTATTCCGGCTCAAAACAACGGGATACATCGTTTTAGATCGAAACTAGCAAGATTCACGAGCATCGATTTTACAAGTCGCCGAAGAGTAGACGAGAGAAAGGTGTAAACTTTTTCTCTCAGAACTGCACGAAAACTTGTATTCCGGCTCAAAACAACGGGATACATCGTTTTAGATGGAAACTAGCAAGATTCACGAGCATCGATTTTACAAGTCGTCGAAGAGTAGACGAGAGAAAGGTGTAAACTTTTTCTCTCAGAGCAGCGCGAAAACTTGTATTCCGGCTCAAAACAACGGGATACATCGTTTTAAATCGAAACTAGCAAAATTCACTGGAATTGATTTTACAAGTCGTCGAAGAGTAGACGAGAGAAAGGTGTAAACTTTTTCTCTCAGAACGGCGCGAAAACGTGTATTCCGGCTCAAGACAACAGGATACATCGTTTTAGATCGAAACTAGCAAAATTCACGAGCATCGCTTTTACAAGTCGTCGAAGAGTAGACGAGAGAAAGGTGTAAACTTTTTCTCTCAGAACTGCGCGAAAACTTGTATTCCGGCTCAAAACAACGGGGGACATCGTTTTAGGTCGAAACTAGCAAAGTTCACGAGCATCGATTTTACAAGTCGCTGAAGAGTAAACGAGAGAAAGGTGTAAACTTTTTCTCTCAGAACTGCACGAAAACTTGTATTCCTGCTCAAAACAACGGGATACATCGTTTTAGATCGAAACTAGCAAGATTCACGAGCACCGATTTTACAAGTCGTCGAAGAGTAGACGAAAGAAGGGTGTAAACTTTTTCTTTCAGAACTTCGCGAAAACTTGTATTCCGGCTTAAAACAACGGGATATATCGTTTTAGATCGAAACTAGCAAAATTCACGAGCATCGATTTTACAAGTCGTCGAAGAGTAGACGAGAGAAAGGTGTAAACGTTTTCTCTCAGAACAGCGCGAAAACTTGTATTCCGGCTCAAGACAACGGGATACATCGTCTCAGATCGAAACTAGCAAGATTCACGAGCATCGATTTTACAAGTCGTCGAAGAGTAGACGAGAAAAAGGTGTAAACGTTTTCTCTCAGAACACCGCGAAAACTTGTAATCCGGCTCAAAACAACAGGATACATCGTTTTAGATCGAACCTAGAAAAATTCACGAGCATCGATTTTACAAGTCGTCGAAGGGTAGACGAGAGAAAGGTGTAAACTTTTTCTCTCAGAACTGCACGAAAACTTGTATTCCGGCTCAAAACAACGGGATACATCGTTTTAGATCGAAACTAGCAAGATTCACGAGCATCGATTTTACAAGTCGTCGATGAGTAGACGAGAGAAAGGTGTAAACGTTTTCTCTCAGAGCAGCGCGAAAACTTGTATTCCGGCTCAAAACAACGGGATACATCGTTTTAAATCGAAACTAGCAATATTCACTGGAATCGATTTTACAAGTCGTCGAAGAGTAGACGAGAGAAAGGTGTAAACGTTTTCTCTCAGAACGGCGCGAAAACATGTATTCCGGCTCAAAACAACAGGATATATCGTTTTAGATCGAAACTAGCAAAATTCACGAGCATCGATTTTACAATTCGTCGAAGAGTAGACGAGAGAAAGGTGTAAACTTTTTCTTTCAGAACTGCGCGAAAACTTGTATTCCGGCTCAAAACAACGGGATACATCGTTTTAGATCGAAACTAGCAAAGTTCACGAGCATCGATTTTACAAGTCGGCGAAGAGTACACGAGAGAAAGGTGTAAACTTTTTCTCTCGGAACTGCACGAAAACTTGTATTCCGGCTCAAAACAACGGGATACATCGTTTTAGAACGAAAATAGCAGGATTCACGAGCATCGATTTTACAAGTCGTCGGAGAGTAGACGAGAGAAAGGGGTAAACTTTTTCTCTCAGAGCAGCGCGAAAACTTGTATTCCGGCTCAAAACAACGGGATACATCGTTTTAAATCGAAACTAGCAAAATTCACTGGAATCGATTTTACAAGTCGTCGAAGAGTAGACGAGAGAAAGTTCTAAACTTTTTCTCCCAGAACAGCCCGAAAACTTGTATTCCGGCTCAAAACAACGGGATACATCGTTTTAGATCGAAACTAGCAAAATTCACGAGCATCGATTTTACAAGTCGTCGAAGAGTAGACGAGGGAAAGGTGTAAACTTTTTCTCTCAGAACTGCGCGAAAACTTGTATTCCGGCTAAAAACAACGGGATACATCGTTTTAGATTCAAACTAGCAAAGTTCACGAGCATCGATTTTACAAGTCGCCGAAGAGTACACGAGAGAAAGGTATAAACTTTTTCTCTCGGAACTGCACGAAAACTTGTATTCCGGTTCAAAACAACGGGATACATCGTTTTAGATCGAAACTAGCAAAATTCACGAGCATCGATTTTACAAGTCGTCGAAGAGTAGACGAGGGAAAGGTGTAAACTTTTTCTCTCAGAACTGCGCGAAAACTTGTATTCCGGCTCAAAACAACGGGGGACATCGTTTTAGGTCGAAACTAGCAAAGTTCACGAGCATCGATTTTACAAGTCGCTGAAGAGTAAACGAGAGAAAGGTGTAAACTTTTTCTCTCAGAACTGCACGAAAACTTGTATTCCTGCTCAAAACAACGGAATACATCGTTTTAGAACGAAAATAGCAAGATTCACGAGCATCGATTTTACAAGTCGTCGGAGAGTAGACGAGAGAAAGGTGTAAACTTTTTCTCTCAGAGCAGCGCGAAAACTTGTATTCCGGCTCAAAACAACGGGATACATCGTTTTAAATCGAAACTAGCAAAATTCACTGCAATCGATTTTACAAGTCGTCGAAGAGTAGACGAGAGAAAGGTCTAAACGTTTTCTCTCAGAACAGCGCGAAAACTTGTATTCCGGCTCAAAACAACGGGATACATCGTTTTAGATCGAAAATAGCAAAATTCACTGGCATCGATATTACAAGTCGTCGAAGAGTAGACGAGAGAAAGGTGTAAACTATTTCTCTCAGAACTGCGCGAAAACTTGTATTCCGGCTGAAAACAACGGGATACATCGTTTTAGATCGAAACTAGCAAGATTCACGAGCATCGATTTTACAAGTCGTCGAAGAGCAGACGAGAGAAAGGTGTAAACTTTTTCTCTCAGAGCAGCGCGAAAACTTGTATTCCGGCTCAAAACAACGGGATACATCGTTTTAAATCGAAACTAGCAAAATTCACTGGAATCGTTTTTACAAGTCGTCGAAGAGTAGACGAGAGAAAGGTGTAAACTTTTTCTCTCAGAACGGCGCGAAAACGTGTATTCCGGCTCAAAACTACGGGATACATCGTTTTAGATCGAAACTAGCAAAATTCACGAGCATCGATTTTACAAGTCTTCGAAGAGTAGACGAGGGAAAGGTGTAAACTTTTTCTCTCAGAACTACAAGAAAACTTGTATTCCTGCTCAAAACAACGGGATACATCGTTTTAGATCAAAACTAGCAAGATTCACGAGCATCGATTTTACAAGTCGTCGAAGAGTAGACGAGAGAAAGGTGTAAACTTTTTCTCTCAGAATGGCGCGAAAACTTGTATTCCGGCTCAAAACAACAGGATACATCGTTTTAGATCGAAACTAACAAAATTCACGAGCATCGATTTTACAAGTCGTCGAAGAGTACACGAGAGAAAGGTGTAAACGTTTTCTCTCAGAACAGCCCAAAAACTTGTATTCCGGCTCAAAACAACGGGATACATCGTTTTAGAACGAAAATAGCAAGATTCACGAGCATCGATTTTACAAGTCGTCGGAGAGTAGACGAGAGAAAGGTGTAAACTTTTTCTCTCAGAGCAGCGCGAAAACTTGTATTCCGGCTCAAAACAACGGGATACATCGTTTTAAATCGAAACTAGCAAAATTCACTGGAATCGATTTTACAAGTCGTCGAAGAGTAGACGAGAGAAAGGTCTATACTTTTTCTCTCAGAACAGCCCGAAATCTTGTATTCCGGCTCAAAACAACGGGATACATCGTTTTATATCGAAACTAGCAAAATTCACGAGCATCGATTTTACAAGTCGTCGAAGAGTAGACGAGGGAAAGGTGTAAACTTTTTCTCTCAGAACTGCGCGAACACTTGTATTCCGGCTCAAAACAATGGTATACATCGTTTTAAATCGAAACTAGCAAAATTCACTGGAATCGATTTTACAAGTCGTCGAAGAGTAGACGAGAGAAAGGTGTAAACTTTTTCTCTCAGAACGGCGCGAAAACTTGTATTCCGGTTGAAAACAACGGGATACATCGTTTTAGATCGAAGCTAGCAAAATTCACGAGCATCAATTTTACAAGTCGTCGAAGAGTAGACGAGGGAAAGGTGTAAACTTTTTCTCTCAGAACTGCGAGAAAACATGTATTCCGGCTCAAAACAACGGGAAACATCGTTTTAGATCGAAACTAGCAAGATTCACGAGCATCGATTTTACAAGTCGCCGAAGAGTAGACGAGAGAAAGGTGTAAACTTTTTCTCTCAGAACTGCACGAAAACTTGTATTCCGGCTCAAAACAACGGGATACATCGTTTTAGATCGAAACTAGCAAGATTCACGAGCATCGATTTTACAAGTCGTCGAAGAGTAGACGAGAGAAAGGTGTAAATTTTTTCTCTCAGAGCAGCGCGAAAACTTGTATTCCGGCTCAAAACAACGGGATACATCGTTTTAAATCGAAACTAGCAAAATTCACTGGAATCGATTTTACAAGTCGCTGAAGAGTAGACGAGAGAAAGGTGTAAACTTTTTCTCTCAGAACTGCAAGAAAACTTGTATTCCTGCTCAAAACAACGGGATACATCGTTTTAAATCTAAACTAGCAAAATTCACTGGAATCGATTTTACTAGTCGTCGAAGAGTAGACGAGAGAAAGGTCTAAACTTTTTCACTCAGAACAGCCCGAAAACTTGTATTCCGGCTCAAAACAACGGGATACATCGTTTTAAATCGAAACTAGCAAAATTCACTGGAATCGATTTTACAAGTCGTCGAAGAGTAGACGAGAGAAAGTTGTAAACTTTTTCTCTCAGAACGGCGCGAAAACTTGTATTCCGGTTCAAAACAACGGGATACATCGTTTTAGATCGAAACTAGCAAAGTTCACGAGCATCGATTTTACAAGTCGCTGAAGAGTAAACGAGAGAAAGGTGTAAACTTTTTCTCTCAGAACTGCACGAAAACTTGTATTCCTGCTCAAAACAACGGGATACATCGTTTTAGATCGAAACTAGCAAGATTCACGAGCATCGATTTTACAAGTCGTCGAAGAGTAGACGAAAGAAGGGTGTAAACTTTTTCTTTCAGAACTTCGCGAAAACTTGTATTCCGCCTTAAAACAACGGGATATATCGTTTTAGATCGAAACTAGCAAAATTCACGAGCATCGATTTTACAATTCGTCGAAGAGTAGACGAGAGAAAGGTGTAAACTTTTTCTCTCGGAACTGCATGAAAACTTGTATTCCGGCTCAAAACAACGGGATACATCGTTTTAGATTCAAACTAGCAAAGTTCACGAGCATCGATTTTACAAGTCGCCGAAGAGTACACGAGAGAAAGGTATAAACTTTTTCTCTCGGAACTGCACGAAAACTTGTATTCCGGCTCAAAACAACGGGATACATCGTTTTAGAACGAAAATAGCAAGATTCACGAGCATCGATTTTACAAGTTGTCGGAGAGTAGACGAGAGAAAGGTGTAAACTTTTTCTCTCAGAGCAGCGCGAAAACTTGTATTCCGGCTCAAAACAACGGGATACATCGTTTTAAATCGAAACCAGCAAAATTCACTGGAATCGATTTTACAAGTCGTCGAAGAGTAGACGAGAGAAAGGTGTAAACTTTTTCTCTCAGAACGGCGCGAAAACTTGTATTCCGGTTCAAAACAACGGGATACATCGTTTTAGATCGAAACTAGCAAAATTCACGAGCATCGATTTTACAAGTCGTCGAAGAGTAGACGAGGGAAAGGTGTAAACTTTTTCTCTCAGAACTGCGCGAAAACTTGTATTCCGGCTCAAAACAACGGGATACATTGTTTTAAATTGAAACTAGCAAGATTCACGAGCATCGATTTTACAAGTCGCCGAAGAGTAGACGAGAGAAAGGTGTAAACTTTTTCTCTCAGAACTGCACGAAAACTTGAATTCCGGCTCAAAACAACGGGATACATCGTTTTAGATCGAAACTAGCAAAATTCAAGAGCATCGATTTTACAAGTCGTCGAAGAGTAGACGAGAGAAAGGTGTAAACTTTTTCTCTCAGAACTGCAAGAAAACTTGTATTCCTGCTCAAAACAACGGGATACATCGTTTTAAATCTAAACTAGCAAAATTCACTGGAATCGATTTTACTAGTCGTCGAAGAGTAGACGAGAGAAAGGTCTAAACTTTTTCACTCAGAACAGCCCGAAAACTTGTATTCCGGCTCAAAACAACGGGATACATCGTTTTAAATCGAAACTAGCAAAATTCACTGGAATCGATTTTACAAGTCGTCGAAGAGTAGACGAGAGAAAGGTGTAAACTTTTTCTCTCAGAACGGCGCGAAAACTTGTATTCCGGTTCAAAACAACGGGATACATCGTTTTAGATCGAAACTAGCAAAGTTCACGAGCATCGATTTTACAAGTCGTCGATGAGTAGACGAGAGAAAGGTGTAAACGTTTTCTCTCAGAGCAGCGCGAAAACTTGTATTCCGGCTCAAAACAACGGGATACATCGTTTTAAATCGAAACTAGCAATATTCACTGGAATCGATTTTACAAGTCGTCGAAGAGTAGACGAGAGAAAGGTGTAAACGTTTTCTCTCAGAACGGCGCGAAAACATGTATTCCGGCTCAAAACAACAGGATATATCGTTTTAGATCGAAACTAGCAAAATTCACGAGCATCGATTTTACAATTCGTCGAAGAGTAGACGAGAGAAAGGTGTAAACTTTTTCTTTCAGAACTGCGCGAAAACTTGTATTCCGGCTCAAAACAACGGGATACATCGTTTTAGATCGAAACTAGCAAAGTTCACGAGCATCGATTTTACAAGTCGGCGAAGAGTACACGAGAGAAAGGTGTAAACTTTTTCTCTCGGAACTGCATGAAAACTTGTATTCCGGCTCAAAACAACGGGATACATCGTTTTAGAACGAAAATAGCAGGATTCACGAGCATCGATTTTACAAGTCGTCGGAGAGTAGACGAGAGAAAGGGGTAAACTTTTTCTCTCAGAGCAGCGCGAAAACTTGTATTCCGGCTCAAAACAACGGGATACATCGTTTTAAATCGAAACTAGCAAAATTCACTGGAATCGATTTTACAAGTCGTCGAAGAGTAGACGAGAGAAAGTTCTAAACTTTTTCTCCCAGAACAGCCCGAAAACTTGTATTCCGGCTCAAAACAACGGGATACATCGTTTTAGATCGAAACTAGCAAAATTCACGAGCATCGATTTTACAAGTCGTCGAAGAGTAGACGAGGGAAAGGTGTAAACTTTTTCTCTCAGAACTGCGCGAAAACTTGTATTCCGGCTAAAAACAACGGGATACATCGTTTTAGATTCAAACTAGCAAAGTTCACGAGCATCGATTTTACAAGTCGCCGAAGAGTACACGAGAGAAAGGTATAAACTTTTTCTCTCGGAACTGCACGAAAACTTGTATTCCGGTTCAAAACAACGGGATACATCGTTTTAGATCGAAACTAGCAAAATTCACGAGCATCGATTTTACAAGTCGTCGAAGAGTAGACGAGGGAAAGGTGTAAACTTTTTCTCTCAGAACTGCGCGAAAACTTGTATTCCGGCTCAAAACAACGGGGGACATCGTTTTAGGTCGAAACTAGCAAAGTTCACGAGCATCGATTTTACAAGTCGCTGAAGAGTAAACGAGAGAAAGGTGTAAACTTTTTCTCTCAGAACTGCACGAAAACTTGTATTCCTGCTCAAAACAACGGAATACATCGTTTTAGAACGAAAATAGCAAGATTCACGAGCATCGATTTTACAAGTCGTCGGAGAGTAGACGAGAGAAAGGTGTAAACTTTTTCTCTCAGAGCAGCGCGAAAACTTGTATTCCGGCTCAAAACAACGGGATACATCGTTTTAAATCGAAACTAGCAAAATTCACTGCAATCGATTTTACAAGTCGTCGAAGAGTAGACGAGAGAAAGGTCTAAACTTTTTCTCCCAGAACAGCCCGAAAACTTGTATTCCGGCTCAAAACAACGGGATACATCGTTTTAGATCGAAACTAGCAAAATTCACGAGCATCGATTTTACAAGTCGTCGAAGAGTAGACGAGAGAAAGGTGTAAACTTTTTCTCTCAGAACGGCGCGAAAACGTGTATTCCGGCTCAAAACTACGGGATACATCGTTTTAGATCGAAACTAGCAAAATTCACGAGCATCGATTTTACAAGTCTTCGAAGAGTAGACGAGGGAAAGGTGTAAACTTTTTCTCTCAGAACTGTGCGAAAACTTGTATTCCGGCTCAAAACAAAGGGATACATCGTTTTAGATCGAAACTAGCAAAGTTCACGAGCATCGATTTTAGAAGTCGCTAAAGAGTAGACGAGAGAAAGGTGTAAACGTTTTCTCTCAGAACTGCAAGAAAACTTGTATTCCTGCTCAAAACAACGGGATACATCGTTTTAGATGGAAACTAGCAAGATTCACGAGCATCGATTTTACAAGTCGTCGAAGAGTAGACGAAAGAAAGGTGTAAACTTTTTCTCTCAGAACAGCGCGAAAACTTGTATTCCGGGTCAAAACAACGGGATACATCGTTTTAGATCGAAACTAGCAAAGTTCACGAGCATCGATTTTACAAGTCGCTGAAGAGTAGACGAGAGAAAGGTGTAAACTTTTTCTCTCAGAACTGCAAGAAAACTAGTATTCCTGCTCAAAACAACGGGATACATCGTTTTAGATCAAAACTAGCAAGATTCACGAGCATCGATTTTACAAGTCGTCGAAGAGTAGACGAGAGAAAGGTGTAAACTTTTTCTCTCAGAATGGCGCGAAAACTTGTATTCCGGCTCAAAACAACAGGATACATCGTTTTAGATCGAAAATAGCAAGATTCAGTGGAATCGATTTTACAAGTCGTCGAAGAGTAGACGAGAGAAAGGTCTAAACTTTTTCTCTCAGAACAGCCCGAAATCTTGTATTCCGGCTCAAAACAACGGGATACATCGTTTTAGATCGAAACTAGCAAAATTCACGAGCATCGATTTTACAAGTCGTCGAAGAGTAGACGAGGGAAAGGTGTAAACTTTTTCTCTCAGAACTGCGCGAAAACTTGTATTCCGGCTCAAAACAATGGGATACATCGTTTTAAATCGAAACTAGCAAAATACACTGGAATCGATTTTACAAGTCGTCGAAGAGTAGACGAGAGAAAGGTGTAAACTTTTTCTCTCAGAACGGCGCGAAAACTTGTATTCTGGTTCAAAACAACGGGATACATCGTTTTAGATCGAAACTAGCAAAATTCACGAGCATCGATTTTACAAGTCGTCGAAGAGTAGACGAGGGAAAGGTGTAAACTTTTTCTCTCAGAACTGCGCGAAAACATGTATTCCGGCTCAAAGCAACGGGATACATCGTTTTAGATCGAAACTAGCAAGATTCACGAGCATCGATTTTACAAGTCGTCGAAGAGTAGACGAAAGAAAGGTGTAAACTTTTTCTCTCAGAACAGCGCGAAAACTTGTATTCCGGCTCAAAACAACGGGATACATCGTTTTGAATCGAACCTAGCAAAATTCACGAGCATCGATTTTACAAGTCGTCGAAGAGTAGACGAGAGAAAGGTGAAAACGTTTTCTCTCAGAACAGCGCGAAAACTTGTATTCCGGCTCAAAACAACGGGATACATCGTTTTAGATCGAAAATAGCAAAATTCACTGGCATCGATATTACAAGTCGTCGAAGAGTAGACGAGAGAAAGGTGTAAACTATTTCTCTCAGAACTGCGCGAAAACTTGTATTCCGGCTGAAAACAACGGGATACATCGTTTTAGATCGAAACTAGCAAGATTCACGAGCATCGATTTTACAAGTCGTCGAAGAGCAGACGAGAGAAAGGTGTAAACTTTTTCTCTCAGAGCAGCGCGAAAACTTGTATTCCGGCTCAAAACAACGGGATACATCGTTTTAAATCGAAACTAGCAAAATTCACTGGAATCGTTTTTACAAGTCGTCGAAGAGTAGACGAGAGAAAGGTGTAAACTTTTTCTCTCAGAACGGCGCGAAAACGTGTATTCCGGCTCAAAACTACGGGATACATCGTTTTAGATCGAAACTAGCAAAATTCACGAGCATCGATTTTACAAGTCTTCGAAGAGTAGACGAGGGAAAGGTGTAAACTTTTTCTCTCAGAACTACAAGAAAACTTGTATTCCTGCTCAAAACAACGGGATACATCGTTTTAGATCAAAACTAGCAAGATTCACGAGCATCGATTTTACAAGTCGTCGAAGAGTAGACGAGAGAAAGGTGTAAACTTTTTCTCTCAGAATGGCGCGAAAACTTGTATTCCGGCTCAAAACAACAGGATACATCGTTTTAGATCGAAACTAACAAAATTCACGAGCATCGATTTTACAAGTCGTCGAAGAGTACACGAGAGAAAGGTGTAAACGTTTTCTCTCAGAACAGCCCAAAAACTTGTATTCCGGCTCAAAACAACGGGATACATCGTTTTAGAACGAAAATAGCAAGATTCACGAGCATCGATTTTACAAGTCGTCGGAGAGTAGACGAGAGAAAGGTGTAAACTTTTTCTCTCAGAGCAGCGCGAAAACTTGTATTCCGGCTCAAAACAACGGGATACATCGTTTTAAATCGAAACTAGCAAAATTCACTGGAATCGATTTTACAAGTCGTCGAAGAGTAGACGAGAGAAAGGTCTATACTTTTTCTCTCAGAACAGCCCGAAATCTTGTATTCCGGCTCAAAACAACGGGATACATCGTTTTAGATCGAAACTAGCAAAATTCACGAGCATCGATTTTACAAGTCGTCGAAGAGTAGACGAGGGAAAGGTGTAAACTTTTTCTCTCAGAACTGCGCGAACACTTGTATTCCGGCTCAAAACAATGGTATACATCGTTTTAAATCGAAACTAGCAAAATTCACTGGAATCGATTTTACAAGTCGTCGAAGAGTAGACGAGAGAAAGGTGTAAACTTTTTCTCTCAGAACGGCGCGAAAACTTGTATTCCGGTTGAAAACAACGGGATACATCGTTTTAGATCGAAGCTAGCAAAATTCACGAGCATCGATTTTACAAGTCGTCGAAGAGTAGACGAGGGAAAGGTGTAAACTTTTTCTCTCAGAACTGCGAGAAAACATGTATTCCGGCTCAAAACAACGGGAAACATCGTTTTAGATCGAAACTAGCAAGATTCACGAGCATCGATTTTACAAGTCGCCGAAGAGTAGACGAGAGAAAGGTGTAAACTTTTTCTCTCAGAACTGCACGAAAACTTGTATTCCGGCTCAAAACAACGGGATACATCGTTTTAGATCGAAACTAGCAAGATTCACGAGCATCGATTTTACAAGTCGTCGAAGAGTAGACGAGAGAAAGGTGTAAATTTTTTCTCTCAGAGCAGCGCGAAAACTTGTATTCCGGCTCAAAACAACGAGATACATCGTTTTAAATCGAAACTAGCAAAATTCACTGGAATCGATTTTACAAGTCGCTGAAGAGTAGACGAGAGAAAGGTGTAAACTTTTTCTCTCAGAACTGCAAGAAAACTTGTATTCCTGCTCAAAACAACGGGATACATCGTTTTAAATCTAAACTAGCAAAATTCACTGGAATCGATTTTACTAGTCGTCGAAGAGTAGACGAGAGAAAGGTCTAAACTTTTTCACTCAGAACAGCCCGAAAACTTGTATTCCGGCTCAAAACAACGGGATACATCGTTTTAAATCGAAACTAGCAAAATTCACTGGAATCGATTTTACAAGTCGTCGAAGAGTAGACGAGAGAAAGTTGTAAACTTTTTCTCTCAGAACGGCGCGAAAACTTGTATTCCGGTTCAAAACAACGGGATACATCGTTTTAGATCGAAACTAGCAAAGTTCACGAGCATCGATTTTACAAGTCGCTGAAGAGTAAACGAGAGAAAGGTGTAAACTTTTTCTCTCAGAACTGCACGAAAACTTGTATTCCTGCTCAAAACAACGGGATACATCGTTTTAGATCGAAACTAGCAAGATTCACGAGCATCGATTTTACAAGTCGTCGAAGAGTAGACGAAAGAAGGGTGTAAACTTTTTCTTTCAGAACTTCGCGAAAACTTGTATTCCGCCTTAAAACAACGGGATATATCGTTTTAGATCGAAACTAGCAAAATTCACGAGCATCGATTTTACAATTCGTCGAAGAGTAGACGAGAGAAAGGTGTAAACTTTTTCTCTCGGAACTGCATGAAAACTTGTATTCCGGCTCAAAACAACGGGATACATCGTTTTAGATTCAAACTAGCAAAGTTCACGAGCATCGATTTTACAAGTCGCCGAAGAGTACACGAGAGAAAGGTATAAACTTTTTCTCTCGGAACTGCACGAAAACTTGTATTCCGGCTCAAAACAACGGGATACATCGTTTTAGAACGAAAATAGCAAGATTCACGAGCATCGATTTTACAAGTTGTCGGAGAGTAGACGAGAGAAAGGTGTAAACTTTTTCTCTCAGAGCAGCGCGAAAACTTGTATTCCGGCTCAAAACAACGGGATACATCGTTTTAAATCGAAACCAGCAAAATTCACTGGAATCGATTTTACAAGTCGTCGAAGAGTAGACGAGAGAAAGGTGTAAACTTTTTCTCTCAGAACGGCGCGAAAACTTGTATTCCGGTTCAAAACAACGGGATACATCGTTTTAGATCGAAACTAGCAAAATTCACGAGCATCGATTTTACAAGTCGTCGAAGAGTAGACGAGGGAAAGGTGTAAACTTTTTCTCTCAGAACTGCGCGAAAACTTGTATTCCGGCTCAAAACAACGGGATACATTGTTTTAAATTGAAACTAGCAAGATTCACGAGCATCGATTTTACAAGTCGCCGAAGAGTAGACGAGAGAAAGGTGTAAACTTTTCATCATCATCATCATCATCATCATTTATTTACCCTTAAGGGCCCCAGGGGGCATTACATAAGGGGGGGGGGGCGAACAGTAATCATGTCACAAAGAACAAAATTGGAACATAAACTTAACACATGTAGATACAACTGTGAACACTTCAAAAGAAAAACAAGCAAGTAAGTTAGTAAACAAAAAAAAAGAAAAAAGGGCCTTCAACAGGAATTAGTTGGAGAATAAATCAATTAACATCTGTTTAAATTTTAGGGAATTAACTTCATTCACAACACTGTCTGGAAGGACATTCCACTCGGCTATGGCAGCTGGCAAGAACGAGGAATTGAACGCATTGGTTGAACCATGAATGCGTTGAATACTACGGCAATTATACAAACGTCGCGATGATCTTAAAGGGGGCATAATTAGGCTCTCACGCAGTTGGGGAAAATTATAATAAAGTTTATGAAATAGACAGAGTCTTGCTATCTTACGACGGGATGCCAAGGAAGGTAAACCAACAGAGGATTTGATATTTGTAACACTCGACCGAGAATCATAATTTGATATTATAAACCGAGCGGCTCGATTTTGAATGGCCTCTAACATATGTGTTAAATACTTTTGATGGGGATTCCAAATGCTCGATGCAAATTCAAGTTTAGTGCGGATGAAAGTTTCGTAAGCGATTAGTCTAACCTTAGGGGGAGAAAATGTGAGCGATCGTCTGATGAATCCTAGTGATTTAGAAACGCTAGCAGCAAGGGACGTTATGTGCTTCGACCAGTTAAGATCACTTGTTATTTCTATGCCGAGGTATCTGTAGGATTCAACTTCAGATAGCGCGGTCCTGTTTAGCGTGTAAGAAAAGTGCAGGTTAGATCGTTTACGGGACACGTGCATAAACTTGCATTTAGTTTCGTTCAGTTTCATGAGCCAGGTCGAGCACCAACATTGTATCAAGTTCAAGTCGTCCTGCAGCAATGACTGGTCGTTCGTAGTGCTAACACGGCGGTAAAGAACGCAATCATCTGCGAACAAACGGATGGATGATGAAATGCCGACAGGAAGGTCATTGATAAAGACAAGAAACAGGAGCGGCCCAAGAACAGAGCCCTGAGGTACTCCAGAGGTGACTTTAGTGACGGTAGAAGGATGGTTGTTGATGACGGTGTATTGCGAACGATTAGTTAGGAAACTGCAAATCCATGATAATATCAGCGGGTGCAGTGAAAGGGAGGAAAGTTTAGCCAAGAGGCGCTGGTGAGGAACTCGGTCGAAAGCTTTCGAAAAATCGAGGTAGATAATATCTGTCTGAAACAAGGAGTCAAGGTTTAGGTGGAGGTCAGTCGTAAATTCGAAAAGTTGAGTTTCACATGAGTAGCCTGAACGGAATCCGTGTTGGTTTGGAAAGAAAAAAGAATTTCTATCGAGGTGATTAGCTACTTGGGAGTAAATAATATGTTCAAGTAGTTTGCACGCAATGCATGTTAGCGAGATGGGGCGATAATTTGATGGATCAGAGCGGTTACCTGCCTTAAAGCAAGGCACGACTCGGCTAATCTTCCACTCAGACGGGATTTGGCCACTAGAAATGGATTGCGTAAAAATGATTTGCAGGAAATGACTGGATATTACTTTGGTACCTTTAAGAATTTTCGCAGAAATGTTGTCGGGCCCAGGAGCACTTGATACCTTTAAATCTTCAATAAGTCTACATATTCCTTCGGCTGAGATACTAACAGGTGGCATTTCAGATACATTTAGGCTCTGTGATGTAGGAATGTTTACGGCTGGTTCGTTGGTGAAAACAGATGAGAAGTACGTATTCATTACGTCCGAGCGAAGCTCATTTGGAACATGACAACCATCTTGATCTAATAAAGATATATTATGTGAACCGCTACGACCTGGAGTTAAAATAGTCCAAAACTTTTTTGGGTTGTTTCGAAGGATATCGAGTAGGCCATTGTTGTAAAAGTTTTGTTTAGTGCTCTTAAGCAACTTGGTATAATTTCTCAGACAGCTAAAGTATTTCTCCCATTTAGACGCTAAGTTGGAGCTCTTAGCTTCTCTAAATAATCGTTTTTTCTTATTGCACAGACTTCTTAAAGAGTTGGTAAACCATGGTTTTACGGCATCACCACGAATGCAAACGAGCGGTACATAAGATTCAGTTAAAGAGGTGATTTTTTCTTTATACATGGACCAGTTGTCATCAATAGACCTGAAAGAAGCAGTCTGTTCGAAGTGGAGAAGAAATTTGGCTAGTTCCTCATTGATTTGAGAAAAATTGGCTTTTTTGTAGTCACGTATGTGTTTCACTGAGCGTTGTTGTGAAGTAATGCGAACTGAAAAGTTGAACAACACTATGCTATGATCGCTAAGACCGGCGATGGATGACAAAGACTGGATTAAATCAGGATTAGATGCAAGAGCAAGATCTAGGATGTTGGTGCCCCGAGTTGGTATTTTGACTGCTTGAGAGAGGTCAAACGAAAGAATAAGGTCCAAAAATTCTCTGGAATGGCGGGAAGATGCGGTTAGATTATCCCAGTCGATGTCTGGGAAATTAAAATCGCCGCTAACTATGAGGTTGGCATTGGGAAACTGTTTATTTATGTCGAGCAGAATGATACTTAAGTCGTCGATGAAGGAATGATCGGAGTCAGGTGCTCGGTAACATGCAATTATTATATTAGTGCAATGAGCAAGAGAAACGTTCACGCAAATGATTTCGCTTTTACTATTGACTGCGATAGCAGAAGAGACCAGAATACTTTTAACAAGAACCATCACGCCGCCTCCCCTACGCCCTGGTCTGTCACGACGGAAACAAGTGAAGGATTGCTTATCTTGGAAAAGTTCGTCATTCAGTATATCAGGTGTGAGCCACGTTTCAGTAAAGATGGCAATATCTGTGCTGTTGTCTTGCAATATAGCTTCAACAGCTTCTTTCTTTGGAAAATAACTTCGGATATTTGTTAGTAAAACGGAAACTGATTTATCGGTTGGGGCAGGGGCTGCACGCGTGCGATTCTGGAAACATTGGTGCATAAAGGACCTGTGTGCCTGCGGTGAGCGCTATAAATTTAATTCAACCACAGAATCTTTAACAGCATCGTACACAAACTGTTTGTTGTTCATGATGAGCTTATCAAAACGGATTTTAAATGAGCCACCTCGTTGCTGACCATACGAAAAAAGTTTCTTCCTTGCCAAGCGAACGCGTGCAGAGTAGTCCTCACGGACAGAAAAGGAAGAATTTTTAAGCTTGGAACTGGCAAAAAGGATACGCCCTTTGTCTTTAAATCTCATAAAATTTACAATGATAGGGCGGTTTTTTCCTTGTTGGAAACGGCCAAGTCTGTGAACACGCTCAATATCATGGCTATCAATTGTGACATCGAGCTCGTCCGCGCAGAATGAAATAATCCGCGATTCAGACTCGGACCATGATTCATCTTGTTGATCTGTGATTCCAAAAAACAGCAAATTGGACCGTCGGAGACGGTTTTCAGCGTCATCACATTTATCTGAAAGTAGCTTAATGTCGGATGAAAGTTTAGCCATATCAGGATCGGCTGATAAACTCGGGCTACTTAACTGATTAGAGCTCGTGATTTGTTCCAGGGCGTCAACTCGCACCGAAAGGCTGGATATTGAATCCTCGACCTTCGACTGAGCAGCCCGAATCAACGCTAGTTCACTAAGCATAGTTTTTTGAGAGCATTCAATGCGGGATATAGCCAAGGCAATTGACTCGAGGGACGGGTTAGGGGCGTTATTCTCTGGGGGTCCTGGGTTCAATTCCACATCCCCGGCTAGCACAAGCATTAGGCAAACGACATAGGCGTTGATACACTGGTAACATGAAGTGCACAAGAACTTTCGCAAACTGCAGTCAGCGTCGATGGGGCACGACACCGCAACCAAAAACGCGTTATCAGAGCGAATGCAAATTGAATTTGGTAAGTAACCAACCTGCATGAAAAAGGGCATTCGTGTGACCTGCATCGTTGCGGTGGCGTGCCCCGAGTGATCGCAGTGTGATGGCGGTATTTGTACTCCAATCGATGCGGTGGCGCTGAGCGCAGTTCCTGGTTGCCAGATGCGGAAACGGTTCGCCAGATGGGGAAAAGTTGAAACAAGCGGGTAGTGCACGGCGTCGCTTTCGTTGTCCATGAAGTCAGCTTGCTGCCAAACGTCGGAATCCATGTCCAGGTTGTAACAGCTGCCTTGACAGCCCGGCAGCGTGGTAATCCATGTGAGTAAGGCCTGCATGAAAAAGGGCATTCGTGTGACCTGCATCGTTGCGGTGGCGTGCCCCGAGTGATCGCAGTGTGATGGCGGTATTTGTACTCCAATCGATGCGGTGGCGCTGAGCGCAGTTCCTGGTTGCCAGATGCGGAAACGGTTCGCCAGATGGGGAAAAGTTGAAACAAGCGGGTAGTGCACGGCGTCGCTTTCGTTGTCCATGAAGTCAGCTTGCTGCCAAACGTCGGAATCCATGTCCAGGTTGTAACAGCTGCCTTGACAGCCCGGCAGCGTGGTAATCCATGTGAGTAAGGCCTGCATGAAAAAGGGCATTCGTGTGACCTGCATCGTTGCGGTGGCACTGCACGAGAACTGCACGAAAACTTGAATTCCGGCTCAAAACAACGGGATACATCGTTTTAGATCGAAACTAGCAAAATTCAAGAGCATCGATTTTACAAGTCGTCGAAGAGTAGACGAGAGAAAGGTGTAAACTTTTTCTCTCAGAACTGCAAGAAAACTTGTATTCCTGCTCAAAACAACGGGATACATCGTTTTAAATCTAAACTAGCAAAATTCACTGGAATCGATTTTACTAGTCGTCGAAGAGTAGACGAGAGAAAGGTCTAAACTTTTTCACTCAGAACAGCCCGAAAACTTGTATTCCGGCTCAAAACAACGGGATACATCGTTTTAAATCGAAACTAGCAAAATTCACTGGAATCGATTTTACAAGTCGTCGAAGAGTAGACGAGAGAAAGGTGTAAACTTTTTCTCTCAGAACGGCGCGAAAACTTGTATTCCGGTTCAAAACAACGGGATACATCGTTTTAGATCGAAACTAGCAAAGTTCACGAGCATCGATTTTACAAGTCGCTGAAGAGTAAACGAGAGAAAGGTGTAAACTTTTTCTCTCAGAACTGCACGAAAACTTGTATTCCTGCTCAAAACAACGGGATACATCGTTTTAGATCGAAACTAGCAAGATTCACGAGCATCGATTTTACAAGTCGTCGAAGAGTAGACGAAAGAAGGGTGTAAACTTTTTCTTTCAGAACTTCGCGAAAACTTGTATTCCGCCTTAAAACAACGGGATATATCGTTTTAGATCGAAACTAGCAAAATTCACGAGCATCGATTTTACAATTCGTCGAAGAGTAGACGAGAGAAAGGTGTAAACTTTTTCTCTCGGAACTGCATGAAAACTTGTATTCCGGCTCAAAACAACGGGATACATCGTTTTAGATTCAAACTAGCAAAGTTCACGAGCATCGATTTTACAAGTCGCCGAAGTGTACACGAGAGAAAGGTATAAACTTTTTCTCTCGGAACTGCACGAAAACTTGTATTCCGGCTCAAAACAACGGGATACATCGTTTTAGAACGAAAATAGCAAGATTCACGAGCATCGATTTTACAAGTTGTCGGAGAGTAGACGAGAGAAAGGTGTAAACTTTTTCTCTCAGAGCAGCGCGAAAACTTGTATTCCGGCTCAAAACAACGGGATACATCGTTTTAAATCGAAACCAGCAAAATTCACTGGAATCGATTTTACAAGTCGTCGAAGAGTAGACGAGAGAAAGGTGTAAACTTTTTCTCTCAGAACGGCGCGAAAACTTGTATTCCGGTTCAAAACAACGGGATACATCGTTTTAGATCGAAACTAGCAAAATTCACGAGCATCGATTTTACAAGTCGTCGAAGAGTAGACGAGGGAAAGGTGTAAACTTTTTCTCTCAGAACTGCGCGAAAACTTGTATTCCGGCTCAAAACAACGGGATACATTGTTTTAAATTGAAACTAGCAAGATTCACGAGCATCGATTTTACAAGTCGCCGAAGAGTAGACGAGAGAAAGGTGTAAACTTTTTCTCTCAGAACTGCACGAAAACTTGTATTCCGGCTCAAAACAACGGGATACATCGTTTTAGATCGAAACTAGCAAAATTCAAGAGCATCGATTTTACAAGTCGTCGAAGAGTAGACGAGGGAAAGGTGTAAACTTTTTCTCTCAGAACTGCGCGAAAACTTGTATTCCGGCTCAAAACAACGGGATACATCGTTTTAGATCGAAACTAGCAAGATTCACGAGCATCGATTTTACAAGTCGTCGAAGAGTAGATGAAAGAAGGGTGCAAACTTTTTCTTTCAGAACTTCGCGAAAACTTGTATTCCGGCTTAAAACAACGGGATATATCGTTTTAGATCGAAACTAGCAATATTCACTGGAATCGATTTTACAAGTCGTCGAAGAGTAGACGAGAGAAAGGTGTAAACTTTTTCTCTCAGAACGGCGCGAAAACTTGTATTCCGGCTCAAAACAACAGGATACATCGTTTTAGATCGAAACTAGCAAAATTCACGAGCATCGATTTTACAAGTCGTCGAAGAGTAGACGAGAGAAAGGTGTAAACGTTTTCTCTCAGAACGGCGCGAAAACTTGTATTCCGGTTCAAAACAACGGGATACATCGTTTTAGATCGAAACTAGCAAAATTCACGAGCATCGATTTTACAAGTCGTCGAAGAGTAGACGAGGGAAAGGTGTAAACTTTTTCTCTCAGAACTGCGCGAAAACTTGTATTCCGGCTCAAAACAACGGGATACATCGTTTTAGATCGAAACTAGCAAGATTCACGAGCATCGATTTTACAAGTCGCCGAAGAGTAGACGAGAGAAAGGTGTAAACTTTTTCTCTCAGAACTGCACGAAAACTTGTATTCCTGCTCAAAACAACGGGATACATCGTTTTAGATCGAAACTAGCAAGATTCACGAGCATCGATTTTACAAGTCGTCGAAGAGTAGACGAGAGAAAGGTGTAAACTTTTTCTCTCAGAACAGCGCGAAAACTTGTATTCCGGCTCAAAACAACGGGATACATCGTCTCAGATCGAAACTAGCAAGATTCACGAGCATCGATTTTACAAGTCGTCGGAGAGTAGACGAGAGAAAGGTGTAAACTTTTTCTCTCAGAGCAGCGCGAAAACTTGTATTCCGGCTCAAAACAACGGGATACATCGTTTTAAATCGAAACTAGCAAAATTCACTGGAATCGATTTTACAAGTCGTCGAAGAGTAGACGAGAGAAAGGTGTAAACTTTTTCTCTCAGAACGGCGCGAAAACTTGTATTCCGGTTCAAAACAACGGGATACATCGTTTTAGATCGAAACTAGCAAAATTCACGAGCGTCAATTTTACAAGTCGTCGAAGAGTAGACGAGGGAAAGGTGTAAACTTTTTCTCTCAGAACTGCGCGAAAACTTGTATTCCGGCTCAAAACAACGGGATACATCGTTTTAGATCGAAACTAGCAAGATTCACGAGCATCAATTTTACAAGTCGCCGAAGAGTAGACGAGAGAAAGGTGTAAACTTTTTCTCTCAGAACTGCACGAAAACTTGTATTCCGGCTCAAAACAACGGGATACATCGTTTTAGATGGAAACTAGCAAGATTCACGAGCATCGATTTTACAAGTCGTCGAAGAGTAGACGAGAGAAAGGTGTAAACTTTTTCTCTCAGAGCAGCGCGAAAACTTGTATTCCGGCTCAAAACAACGGGATACATCGTTTTAAATCGAAACTAGCAAAATTCACTGGAATTGATTTTACAAGTCGTCGAAGAGTAGACGAGAGAAAGGTGTAAACTTTTTCTCTCAGAACGGCGCGAAAACGTGTATTCCGGCTCAAGACAACAGGATACATCGTTTTAGATCGAAACTAGCAAAATTCACGAGCATCGCTTTTACAAGTCGTCGAAGAGTAGACGAGAGAAAGGTGTAAACTTTTTCTCTCAGAACTGCGCGAAAACTTGTATTCCGGCTCAAAACAACGGGGGACATCGTTTTAGGTCGAAACTAGCAAAGTTCACGAGCATCGATTTTACAAGTCGCTGAAGAGTAAACGAGAGAAAGGTGTAAACTTTTTCTCTCAGAACTGCACGAAAACTTGTATTCCTGCTCAAAACAACGGGATACATCGTTTTAGATCGAAACTAGCAAGATTCACGAGCACCGATTTTACAAGTCGTCGAAGAGTAGACGAAAGAAGGGTGTAAACTTTTTCTTTCAGAACTTCGCGAAAACTTGTATTCCGGCTTAAAACAACGGGATATATCGTTTTAGATCGAAACTAGCAAAATTCACGAGCATCGATTTTACAAGTCGTCGAAGAGTAGACGAGAGAAAGCTGTAAACGTTTTCTCTCAGAACAGCGCGAAAACTTGTATTCCGGCTCAAAACAACGGGATACATCGTCTCAGATCGAAACTAGCAAGATTCACGAGCATCGATTTTACAAGTCGTCGAAGAGTAGACGAGAAAAAGGTGTAAACGTTTTCTCTCAGAACACCGCGAAAACTTGTAATCCGGCTCAAAACAACAGGATACATCGTTTTAGATCGAACCTAGAAAAATTCACGAGCATCGATTTTACAAGTCGTCGAAGGGTAGACGAGAGAAAGGTGTAAACTTTTTCTCTCAGAACTGCACGAAAACTTGTATTCCGGCTCAAAACAACGGGATACATCGTTTTAGATCGAAACTAGCAAGATTCACGAGCATCGATTTTACAAGTCGTCGATGAGTAGACGAGAGAAAGGTGTAAACTTTTTCTCTCAGAGCAGCGCGAAAACTTGTATTCCGGCTCAAAACAACGGGATACATCGTTTTAAATCGAAACTAGCAATATTCACTGGAATCGATTTTACAAGTCGTCGAAGAGTAGACGAGAGAAAGGTGTAAACTTTTTCTCTCAGAACGGCGCGAAAACATGTATTCCGGCTCAAAACAACAGGATATATCGTTTTAGATCGAAACTAGCAAAATTCACGAGCATCGATTTTACAATTCGTCGAAGAGTAGACGAGAGAAAGGTGTAAACTTTTTCTTTCAGAACTGCGCGAAAACTTGTATTCCGGCTCAAAACAACGGGATACATCGTTTTAGATCGAAACTAGCAAAGTTCACGAGCATCGATTTTACAAGTCGGCGAAGAGTACACGAGAGAAAGGTGTAAACTTTTTCTCTCGGAACTGCATGAAAACTTGTATTCCGGCTCAAAACAACGGGATACATCGTTTTAGAACGAAAATAGCAGAATTCACGAGCATCGATTTTACAAGTCGTCGAAGAGTAGACGAGGGAAAGGTGTAAACTTTTTCTCTCAGAACTGCGCGAACACTTGTATTCCGGCTCAAAACAATGGTATACATCGTTTTAAATCGAAACTAGCAAAATTCACTGGAATCGATTTTACAAGTCGTCGAAGAGTAGACGAGAGAAAGGTGTAAACTTTTTCTCTCAGAACGGCGCGAAAACTTGTATTCCGGTTGAAAACAACGGGATACATCGTTTTAGATCGAAGCTAGCAAAATTCACGAGCATCGATTTTACAAGTCGTCGAAGAGTAGACGAGGGAAAGGTGTAAACTTTTTCTCTCAGAACTGCGAGAAAACATGTATTCCGGCTCAAAACAACGGGAAACATCGTTTTAGATCGAAACTAGCAAGATTCACGAGCATCGATTTTACAAGTCGCCGAAGAGTAGACGAGAGAAAGGTGTAAACTTTTTCTCTCAGAACTGCACGAAAACTTGTATTCCGGCTCAAAACAACGGGATACATCGTTTTAGATCGAAACTAGCAAGATTCACGAGCATCGATTTTACAAGTCGTCGAAGAGTAGACGAGAGAAAGGTGTAAATTTTTTCTCTCAGAGCAGCGCGAAAACTTGTATTCCGGCTCAAAACAACGGGATACATCGTTTTAAATCGAAACTAGCAAAATTCACTGGAATCGATTTTACAAGTCGCTGAAGAGTAGACGAGAGAAAGGTGTAAACTTTTTCTCTCAGAACTGCAAGAAAACTTGTATTCCTGCTCAAAACAACGGGATACATCGTTTTAAATCTAAACTAGCAAAATTCACTGGAATCGATTTTACTAGTCGTCGAAGAGTAGACGAGAGAAAGGTCTAAACTTTTTCACTCAGAACAGCCCGAAAACTTGTATTCCGGCTCAAAACAACGGGATACATCGTTTTAAATCGAAACTAGCAAAATTCACTGGAATCGATTTTACAAGTCGTCGAAGAGTAGACGAGAGAAAGTTGTAAACTTTTTCTCTCAGAACGGCGCGAAAACTTGTATTCCGGTTCAAAACAACGGGATACATCGTTTTAGATCGAAACTAGCAAAGTTCACGAGCATCGATTTTACAAGTCGCTGAAGAGTAAACGAGAGAAAGGTGTAAACTTTTTCTCTCAGAACTGCACGAAAACTTGTATTCCTGCTCAAAACAACGGGATACATCGTTTTAGATCGAAACTAGCAAGATTCACGAGCATCGATTTTACAAGTCGTCGAAGAGTAGACGAAAGAAGGGTGTAAACTTTTTCTTTCAGAACTTCGCGAAAACTTGTATTCCGCCTTAAAACAACGGGATATATCGTTTTAGATCGAAACTAGCAAAATTCACGAGCATCGATTTTACAATTCGTCGAAGAGTAGACGAGAGAAAGGTGTAAACTTTTTCTCTCGGAACTGCATGAAAACTTGTATTCCGGCTCAAAACAACGGGATACATCGTTTTAGATTCAAACTAGCAAAGTTCACGAGCATCGATTTTACAAGTCGCCGAAGAGTACACGAGAGAAAGGTATAAACTTTTTCTCTCGGAACTGCACGAAAACTTGTATTCCGGCTCAAAACAACGGGATACATCGTTTTAGAACGAAAATAGCAAGATTCACGAGCATCGATTTTACAAGTTGTCGGAGAGTAGACGAGAGAAAGGTGTAAACTTTTTCTCTCAGAGCAGCGCGAAAACTTGTATTCCGGCTCAAAACAACGGGATACATCGTTTTAAATCGAAACCAGCAAAATTCACAGGAATCGATTTTACAAGTCGTCGAAGAGTAGACGAGAGAAAGGTGTAAACTTTTTCTCTCAGAACGGCGCGAAAACTTGTATTCCGGTTCAAAACAACGGGATACATCGTTTTAGATCGAAACTAGCAAAATTCACGAGCATCGATTTTACAAGTCGTCGAAGAGTAGACGAGGGAAAGGTGTAAACTTTTTCTCTCAGAACTGCGCGAAAACTTGTATTCCGGCTCAAAACAACGGGATACATTGTTTTAAATTGAAACTAGCAAGATTCACGAGCATCGATTTTACAAGTCGCCGAAGAGTAGACGAGAGAAAGGTGTAAACTTTTTCTCTCAGAACTGCACGAAAACTTGAATTCCGGCTCAAAACAACGGGATACATCGTTTTAGATCGAAACTAGCAAAATTCAAGAGCATCGATTTTACAAGTCGTCGAAGAGTAGACGAGAGAAAGGTGTAAACTTTTTCTCTCAGAACTGCAAGAAAACTTGTATTCCTGCTCAAAACAACGGGATACATCGTTTTAAATCTAAACTAGCAAAATTCACTGGAATCGATTTTACTAGTCGTCGAAGAGTAGACGAGAGAAAGGTCTAAACTTTTTCACTCAGAACAGCCCGAAAACTTGTATTCCGGCTCAAAACAACGGGATACATCGTTTTAAATCGAAACTAGCAAAATTCACTGGAATCGATTTTACAAGTCGTCGAAGAGTAGACGAGAGAAAGGTGTAAACTTTTTCTCTCAGAACGGCGCGAAAACTTGTATTCCGGTTCAAAACAACGGGATACATCGTTTTAGATCGAAACTAGCAAAGTTCACGAGCATCGATTTTACAAGTCGCTGAAGAGTAAACGAGAGAAAGGTGTAAACTTTTTCTCTCAGAACTGCACGAAAACTTGTATTCCTGCTCAAAACAACGGGATACATCGTTTTAGATCGAAACTAGCAAGATTCACGAGCATCGATTTTACAAGTCGTCGAAGAGTAGACGAAAGAAGGGTGTAAACTTTTTCTTTCAGAACTTCGCGAAAACTTGTATTCCGCCTTAAAACAACGGGATATATCGTTTTAGATCGAAACTAGCAAAATTCACGAGCATCGATTTTACAATTCGTCGAAGAGTAGACGAGAGAAAGGTGTAAACTTTTTCTCTCGGAACTGCATGAAAACTTGTATTCCGGCTCAAAACAACGGGATACATCGTTTTAGATTCAAACTAGCAAAGTTCACGAGCATCGATTTTACAAGTCGCCGAAGAGTACACGAGAGAAAGGTATAAACTTTTTCTCTCGGAACTGCACGAAAACTTGTATTCCGGCTCAAAACAACGGGATACATCGTTTTAGAACGAAAATAGCAAGATTCACGAGCATCGATTTTACAAGTTGTCGGAGAGTAGACGAGAGAAAGGTGTAAACTTTTTCTCTCAGAGCAGCGCGAAAACTTGTATTCCGGCTCAAAACAACGGGATACATCGTTTTAAATCGAAACCAGCAAAATTCACTGGAATCGATTTTACAAGTCGTCGAAGAGTAGACGAGAGAAAGGTGTAAACTTTTTCTCTCAGAACGGCGCGAAAACTTGTATTCCGGTTCAAAACAACGGGATACATCGTTTTAGATCGAAACTAGCAAAATTCACGAGCATCGATTTTACAAGTCGTCGAAGAGTAGACGAGGGAAAGGTGTAAACTTTTTCTCTCAGAACTGCGCGAAAACTTGTATTCCGGCTCAAAACAACGGGATACATTGTTTTAAATTGAAACTAGCAAGATTCACGAGCATCGATTTTACAAGTCGCCGAAGAGTAGACGAGAGAAAGGTGTAAACTTTTTCTCTCAGAACTGCACGAAAACTTGTATTCCGGCTCAAAACAACGGGATACATCGTTTTAGATCGAAACTAGCAAAATTCAAGAGCATCGATTTTACAAGTCGTCGAAGAGTAGACGAGGGAAAGGTGTAAACTTTTTCTCTCAGAACTGCGCGAAAACTTGTATTCCGGCTCAAAACAACGGGATACATCGTTTTAGATCGAAACTAGCAAGATTCACGAGCATCGATTTTACAAGTCGTCGAAGAGTAGATGAAAGAAGGGTGCAAACTTTTTCTTTCAGAACTTCGCGAAAACTTGTATTCCGGCTTAAAACAACGGGATATATCGTTTTAGATCGAAACTAGCAATATTCACTGGAATCGATTTTACAAGTCGTCGAAGAGTAGACGAGAGAAAGGTGTAAACTTTTTCTCTCAGAACGGCGCGAAAACTTGTATTCCGGCTCAAAACAACAGGATACATCGTTTTAGATCGAAACTAGCAAAATTCACGAGCATCGATTTTACAAGTCGTCGAAGAGTAGACGAGAGAAAGGTGTAAACGTTTTCTCTCAGAACGGCGCGAAAACTTGTATTCCGGTTCAAAACAACGGGATACATCGTTTTAGATCGAAACTAGCAAAATTCACGAGCATCGATTTTACAAGTCGTCGAAGAGTAGACGAGGGAAAGGTGTAAACTTTTTCTCTCAGAACTGCGCGAAAACTTGTATTCCGGCTCAAAACAACGGGATACATCGTTTTAGATCGAAACTAGCAAGATTCACGAGCATCGATTTTACAAGTCGCCGAAGAGTAGACGAGAGAAAGGTGTAAACTTTTTCTCTCAGAACTGCACGAAAACTTGTATTCCGGCTCAAAACAACGGGATACATCGTTTTAGATCGAAACTAGCAAGATTCACGAGCATCGATTTTACAAGTCGTCGAAGAGTAGACGAGAGAAAGGTGTAAACTTTTTCTCTCAGAACAGCGCGAAAACTTGTATTCCGGCTCAAAACAACGGGATACATCGTCTCAGATCGAAACTAGCAAGATTCACGAGCATCGATTTTACAAGTCGTCGGAGAGTAGACGAGAGAAAGGTGTAAACTTTTTCTCTCAGAGCAGCGCGAAAACTTGTATTCCGGCTCAAAACAACGGGATACATCGTTTTAAATCGAAACTAGCAAAATTCACTGGAATCGATTTTACAAGTCGTCGAAGAGTAGACGAGAGAAAGGTGTAAACTTTTTCTCTCAGAACGGCGCGAAAACTTGTATTCCGGTTCAAAACAACGGGATACATCGTTTTAGATCGAAACTAGCAAAATTCACGAGCGTCAATTTTACAAGTCGTCGAAGAGTAGACGAGGGAAAGGTGTAAACTTTTTCTCTCAGAACTGCGCGAAAACTTGTATTCCGGCTCAAAACAACGGGATACATCGTTTTAGATCGAAACTAGCAAGATTCACGAGCATCGATTTTACAAGTCGCCGAAGAGTAGACGAGAGAAAGGTGTAAACTTTTTCTCTCAGAACTGCACGAAAACTTGTATTCCGGCTCAAAACAACGGGATACATCGTTTTAGATGGAAACTAGCAAGATTCACGAGCATCGATTTTACAAGTCGTCGAAGAGTAGACGAGAGAAAGGTGTAAACTTTTTCTCTCAGAGCAGCGCGAAAACTTGTATTCCGGCTCAAAACAACGGGATACATCGTTTTAAATCGAAACTAGCAAAATTCACTGGAATTGATTTTACAAGTCGTCGAAGAGTAGACGAGAGAAAGGTGTAAACTTTTTCTCTCAGAACGGCGCGAAAACGTGTATTCCGGCTCAAGACAACAGGATACATCGTTTTAGATCGAAACTAGCAAAATTCACGAGCATCGCTTTTACAAGTCGTCGAAGAGTAGACGAGAGAAAGGTGTAAACTTTTTCTCTCAGAACTGCGCGAAAACTTGTATTCCGGCTCAAAACAACGGGGGACATCGTTTTAGGTCGAAACTAGCAAAGTTCACGAGCATCGATTTTACAAGTCGCTGAAGAGTAAACGAGAGAAAGGTGTAAACTTTTTCTCTCAGAACTGCACGAAAACTTGTATTCCTGCTCAAAACAACGGGATACATCGTTTTAGATCGAAACTAGCAAGATTCACGAGCACCGATTTTACAAGTCGTCGAAGAGTAGACGAAAGAAGGGTGTAAACTTTTTCTTTCAGAACTTCGCGAAAACTTGTATTCCGGCTTAAAACAACGGGATATATCGTTTTAGATCGAAACTAGCAAAATTCACGAGCATCGATTTTACAAGTCGTCGAAGAGTAGACGAGAGAAAGCTGTAAACGTTTTCTCTCAGAACAGCGCGAAAACTTGTATTCCGGCTCAAAACAACGGGATACATCGTCTCAGATCGAAACTAGCAAGATTCACGAGCATCGATTTTACAAGTCGTCGAAGAGTAGACGAGAAAAAGGTGTAAACGTTTTCTCTCAGAACACCGCGAAAACTTGTAATCCGGCTCAAAACAACAGGATACATCGTTTTAGATCGAACCTAGAAAAATTCACGAGCATCGATTTTACAAGTCGTCGAAGGGTAGACGAGAGAAAGGTGTAAACTTTTTCTCTCAGAACTGCACGAAAACTTGTATTCCGGCTCAAAACAACGGGATACATCGTTTTAGATCGAAACTAGCAAGATTCACGAGCATCGATTTTACAAGTCGTCGATGAGTAGACGAGAGAAAGGTGTAAACTTTTTCTCTCAGAGCAGCGCGAAAACTTGTATTCCGGCTCAAAACAACGGGATACATCGTTTTAAATCGAAACTAGCAATATTCACTGGAATCGATTTTACAAGTCGTCGAAGAGTAGACGAGAGAAAGGTGTAAACTTTTTCTCTCAGAACGGCGCGAAAACATGTATTCCGGCTCAAAACAACAGGATATATCGTTTTAGATCGAAACTAGCAAAATTCACGAGCATCGATTTTACAATTCGTCGAAGAGTAGACGAGAGAAAGGTGTAAACTTTTTCTTTCAGAACTGCGCGAAAACTTGTATTCCGGCTCAAAACAACGGGATACATCGTTTTAGATCGAAACTAGCAAAGTTCACGAGCATCGATTTTACAAGTCGGCGAAGAGTACACGAGAGAAAGGTGTAAACTTTTTCTCTCGGAACTGCATGAAAACTTGTATTCCGGCTCAAAACAACGGGATACATCGTTTTAGAACGAAAATAGCAGAATTCACGAGCATCGATTTTACAAGTCGTCGGAGAGTAGACGAGAGAAAGGGGTAAACTTTTTCTCTCAGAGCAGCGCGAAAACTTGTATTCCGCCTTAAAACAACGGGATATATCGTTTTAGATCGAAACTAGCAAAATTCACGAGCATCGATTTTACAATTCGTCGAAGAGTAGACGAGAGAAAGGTGTAAACTTTTTCTCTCGGAACTGCATGAAAACTTGTATTCCGGCTCAAAACAACGGGATACATCGTTTTAAATCGAAACTAGCAAAATTCACTGGAATCGATTTTACAAGTCGTCGAAGAGTAGACGAGAGAAAGTTGTAAACTTTTTCTCTCAGAACGGCGCGAAAACTTGTATTCCGGTTCAAAACAACGGGATACATCGTTTTAGATCGAAACTAGCAAAGTTCACGAGCATCGATTTTACAAGTCGCTGAAGAGTAAACGAGAGAAAGGTGTAAACTTTTTCTCTCAGAACTGCACGAAAACTTGTATTCCTGCTCAAAACAACGGGATACATCGTTTTAGATCGAAACTAGCAAGATTCACGAGCATCGATTTTACAAGTCGTCGAAGAGTAGACGAAAGAAGGGTGTAAACTTTTTCTTTCAGAACTTCGCGAAAACTTGTATTCCGCCTTAAAACAACGGGATATATCGTTTTAGATCGAAACTAGCAAAATTCACGAGCATCGATTTTACAATTCGTCGAAGAGTAGACGAGAGAAAGGTGTAAACTTTTTCTCTCGGAACTGCATGAAAACTTGTATTCCGGCTCAAAACAACGGGATACATCGTTTTAGATTCAAACTAGCAAAGTTCACGAGCATCGATTTTACAAGTCGCCGAAGAGTACACGAGAGAAAGGTATAAACTTTTTCTCTCGGAACTGCACGAAAACTTGTATTCCGGCTCAAAACAACGGGATACATCGTTTTAGAACGAAAATAGCAAGATTCACGAGCATCGATTTTACAAGTTGTCGGAGAGTAGACGAGAGAAAGGTGTAAACTTTTTCTCTCAGAGCAGCGCGAAAACTTGTATTCCGGCTCAAAACAACGGGATACATCGTTTTAAATCGAAACCAGCAAAATTCACTGGAATCGATTTTACAAGTCGTCGAAGAGTAGACGAGAGAAAGGTGTAAACTTTTTCTCTCAGAACGGCGCGAAAACTTGTATTCCGGTTCAAAACAACGGGATACATCGTTTTAGATTGAAACTAGCAAAATTCACGAGCATCGATTTTACAAGTCGTCGAAGAGTAGACGAGGGAAAGGTGTAAACTTTTTCTCTCAGAACTGCGCGAAAACTTGTATTCCGGCTCAAAACAACGGGATACATTGTTTTAAATTGAAACTAGCAAGATTCACGAGCATCGATTTTACAAGTCGCCGAAGAGTAGACGAGAGAAAGGTGTAAACTTTTTCTCTCAGAACTGCACGAAAACTTGAATTCCGGCTCAAAACAACGGGATACATCGTTTTAGATCGAAACTAGCAAAATTCAAGAGCATCGATTTTACAAGTCGTCGAAGAGTAGACGAGAGAAAGGTGTAAACTTTTTCTCTCAGAACTGCAAGAAAACTTGTATTCCTGCTCAAAACAACGGGATACATCGTTTTAAATCTAAACTAGCAAAATTCACTGGAATCGATTTTACTAGTCGTCGAAGAGTAGACGAGAGAAAGGTCTAAACTTTTTCACTCAGAACAGCCCGAAAACTTGTATTCCGGCTCAAAACAACGGGATACATCGTTTTAAATCGAAACTAGCAAAATTCACTGGAATCGATTTTACAAGTCGTCGAAGAGTAGACGAGAGAAAGGTGTAAACTTTTTCTCTCAGAACGGCGCGAAAACTTGTATTCCGGTTCAAAACAACGGGATACATCGTTTTAGATCGAAACTAGCAAAGTTCACGAGCATCGATTTTACAAGTCGCTGAAGAGTAAACGAGAGAAAGGTGTAAACTTTTTCTCTCAGAACTGCACGAAAACTTGTATTCCTGCTCAAAACAACGGGATACATCGTTTTAGATCGAAACTAGCAAGATTCACGAGCATCGATTTTACAAGTCGTCGAAGAGTAGACGAAAGAAGGGTGTAAACTTTTTCTTTCAGAACTTCGCGAAAACTTGTATTCCGCCTTAAAACAACGGGATATATCGTTTTAGATCGAAACTAGCAAAATTCACGAGCATCGATTTTACAATTCGTCGAAGAGTAGACGAGAGAAAGGTGTAAACTTTTTCTCTCGGAACTGCATGAAAACTTGTATTCCGGCTCAAAACAACGGGATACATCGTTTTAGATTCAAACTAGCAAAGTTCACGAGCATCGATTTTACAAGTCGCCGAAGAGTACACGAGAGAAAGGTATAAACTTTTTCTCTCGGAACTGCACGAAAACTTGTATTCCGGCTCAAAACAACGGGATACATCGTTTTAGAACGAAAATAGCAAGATTCACGAGCATCGATTTTACAAGTTGTCGGAGAGTAGACGAGAGAAAGGTGTAAACTTTTTCTCTCAGAGCAGCGCGAAAACTTGTATTCCGGCTCAAAACAACGGGATACATCGTTTTAAATCGAAACCAGCAAAATTCACTGGAATCGATTTTACAAGTCGTCGAAGAGTAGACGAGAGAAAGGTGTAAACTTTTTCTCTCAGAACGGCGCGAAAACTTGTATTCCGGTTCAAAACAACGGGATACATCGTTTTAGATCGAAACTAGCAAAATTCACGAGCATCGATTTTACAAGTCGTCGAAGAGTAGACGAGGGAAAGGTGTAAACTTTTTCTCTCAGAACTGCGCGAAAACTTGTATTCCGGCTCAAAACAACGGGATACATTGTTTTAAATTGAAACTAGCAAGATTCACGAGCATCGATTTTACAAGTCGCCGAAGAGTAGACGAGAGAAAGGTGTAAACTTTTTCTCTCAGAACTGCACGAAAACTTGTATTCCGGCTCAAAACAACGGGATACATCGTTTTAGATCGAAACTAGCAAAATTCAAGAGCATCGATTTTACAAGTCGTCGAAGAGTAGACGAGGGAAAGGTGTAAACTTTTTCTCTCAGAACTGCGCGAAAACTTGTATTCCGGCTCAAAACAACGGGATACATCGTTTTAGATCGAAACTAGCAAGATTCACGAGCATCGATTTTACAAGTCGTCGAAGAGTAGATGAAAGAAGGGTGCAAACTTTTTCTTTCAGAACTTCGCGAAAACTTGTATTCCGGCTTAAAACAACGGGATATATCGTTTTAGATCGAAACTAGCAATATTCACTGGAATCGATTTTACAAGTCGTCGAAGAGTAGACGAGAGAAAGGTGTAAACTTTTTCTCTCAGAACGGCGCGAAAACTTGTATTCCGGCTCAAAACAACAGGATACATCGTTTTAGATCGAAACTAGCAAAATTCACGAGCATCGATTTTACAAGTCGTCGAAGAGTAGACGAGAGAAAGGTGTAAACGTTTTCTCTCAGAACGGCGCGAAAACTTGTATTCCGGTTCAAAACAACGGGATACATCGTTTTAGATCGAAACTAGCAAAATTCACGAGCATCGATTTTACAAGTCGTCGAAGAGTAGACGAGGGAAAGGTGTAAACTTTTTCTCTCAGAACTGCGCGAAAACTTGTATTCCGGCTCAAAACAACGGGATACATCGTTTTAGATCGAAACTAGCAAGATTCACGAGCATCGATTTTACAAGTCGCCGAAGAGTAGACGAGAGAAAGGTGTAAACTTTTTCTCTCAGAACTGCACGAAAACTTGTATTCCGGCTCAAAACAACGGGATACATCGTTTTAGATCGAAACTAGCAAGATTCACGAGCATCGATTTTACAAGTCGTCGAAGAGTAGACGAGAGAAAGGTGTAAACTTTTTCTCTCAGAACAGCGCGAAAACTTGTATTCCGGCTCAAAACAACGGGATACATCGTCTCAGATCGAAACTAGCAAGATTCACGAGCATCGATTTTACAAGTCGTCGGAGAGTAGACGAGAGAAAGGTGTAAACTTTTTCTCTCAGAGCAGCGCGAAAACTTGTATTCCGGCTCAAAACAACGGGATACATCGTTTTAAATCGAAACTAGCAAAATTCACTGGAATCGATTTTACAAGTCGTCGAAGAGTAGACGAGAGAAAGGTGTAAACTTTTTCTCTCAGAACGGCGCGAAAACTTGTATTCCGGTTCAAAACAACGGGATACATCGTTTTAGATCGAAACTAGCAAAATTCACGAGCGTCAATTTTACAAGTCGTCGAAGAGTAGACGAGGGAAAGGTGTAAACTTTTTCTCTCAGAACTGCGCGAAAACTTGTATTCCGGCTCAAAACAACGGGATACATCGTTTTAGATCGAAACTAGCAAGATTCACGAGCATCGATTTTACAAGTCGCCGAAGAGTAGACGAGAGAAAGGTGTAAACTTTTTCTCTCAGAACTGCACGAAAACTTGTATTCCGGCTCAAAACAACGGGATACATCGTTTTAGATGGAAACTAGCAAGATTCACGAGCATCGATTTTACAAGTCGTCGAAGAGTAGACGAGAGAAAGGTGTAAACTTTTTCTCTCAGAGCAGCGCGAAAACTTGTATTCCGGCTCAAAACAACGGGATACATCGTTTTAAATCGAAACTAGCAAAATTCACTGGAATTGATTTTACAAGTCGTCGAAGAGTAGACGAGAGAAAGGTGTAAACTTTTTCTCTCAGAACGGCGCGAAAACGTGTATTCCGGCTCAAGACAACAGGATACATCGTTTTAGATCGAAACTAGCAAAATTCACGAGCATCGCTTTTACAAGTCGTCGAAGAGTAGACGAGAGAAAGGTGTAAACTTTTTCTCTCAGAACTGCGCGAAAACTTGTATTCCGGCTCAAAACAACGGGGGACATCGTTTTAGGTCGAAACTAGCAAAGTTCACGAGCATCGATTTTACAAGTCGCTGAAGAGTAAACGAGAGAAAGGTGTAAACTTTTTCTCTCAGAACTGCACGAAAACTTGTATTCCTGCTCAAAACAACGGGATACATCGTTTTAGATCGAAACTAGCAAGATTCACGAGCACCGATTTTACAAGTCGTCGAAGAGTAGACGAAAGAAGGGTGTAAACTTTTTCTTTCAGAACTTCGCGAAAACTTGTATTCCGGCTTAAAACAACGGGATATATCGTTTTAGATCGAAACTAGCAAAATTCACGAGCATCGATTTTACAAGTCGTCGAAGAGTAGACGAGAGAAAGCTGTAAACGTTTTCTCTCAGAACAGCGCGAAAACTTGTATTCCGGCTCAAAACAACGGGATACATCGTCTCAGATCGAAACTAGCAAGATTCACGAGCATCGATTTTACAAGTCGTCGAAGAGTAGACGAGAAAAAGGTGTAAACGTTTTCTCTCAGAACACCGCGAAAACTTGTAATCCGGCTCAAAACAACAGGATACATCGTTTTAGATCGAACCTAGAAAAATTCACGAGCATCGATTTTACAAGTCGTCGAAGGGTAGACGAGAGAAAGGTGTAAACTTTTTCTCTCAGAACTGCACGAAAACTTGTATTCCGGCTCAAAACAACGGGATACATCGTTTTAGATCGAAACTAGCAAGATTCACGAGCATCGATTTTACAAGTCGTCGATGAGTAGACGAGAGAAAGGTGTAAACTTTTTCTCTCAGAGCAGCGCGAAAACTTGTATTCCGGCTCAAAACAACGGGATACATCGTTTTAAATCGAAACTAGCAATATTCACTGGAATCGATTTTACAAGTCGTCGAAGAGTAGACGAGAGAAAGGTGTAAACTTTTTCTCTCAGAACGGCGCGAAAACATGTATTCCGGCTCAAAACAACAGGATATATCGTTTTAGATCGAAACTAGCAAAATTCACGAGCATCGATTTTACAATTCGTCGAAGAGTAGACGAGAGAAAGGTGTAAACTTTTTCTTTCAGAACTGCGCGAAAACTTGTATTCCGGCTCAAAACAACGGGATACATCGTTTTAGATCGAAACTAGCAAAGTTCACGAGCATCGATTTTACAAGTCGGCGAAGAGTACACGAGAGAAAGGTGTAAACTTTTTCTCTCGGAACTGCATGAAAACTTGTATTCCGGCTCAAAACAACGGGATACATCGTTTTAGAACGAAAATAGCAGAATTCACGAGCATCGATTTTACAAGTCGTCGGAGAGTAGACGAGAGAAAGGGGTAAACTTTTTCTCTCAGAGCAGCGCGAAAACTTGTATTCCGGCTCAAAACAACGGGATACATCGTTTTAAATCGAAACTAGCAAAATTCACTGGAATCGATTTTACAAGTCGTCGAAGAGTAGACGAGAGAAAGGTCTAAACTTTTTCTCCCAGAACAGCCCGAAAACTTGTATTCCGGCTCAAAACAACGGGATACATCGTTTTAGATCGAAACTAGCAAAATTCACGAGCATCGATTTTACAAGTCGTCGAAGAGTAGACGAGGGAAAGGTGTAAACTTTTTCTCTCAGAACTGCGCGAAAACTTGTATTCCGGCTAAAAACAACGGGATACATCGTTTTAGATTCAAACTAGCAAAGTTCACGAGCATCGATTTTACAAGTCGCCGAAGAGTACACGAGAGAAAGGTATAAACTTTTTCTCTCGGAACTGCACGAAAACTTGTATTCCGGTTCAAAACAACGGGATACATCGTTTTAGATCGAAACTAGCAAAATTCACGAGCATCGATTTTACAAGTCGTCGAAGAGTAGACGAGGGAAAGGTGTAAACTTTTTCTCTCAGAACTGCGCGAAAACTTGTATTCCGGCTCAAAACAACGGGGGACATCGTTTTAGGTCGAAACTAGCAAAGTTCACGAGCATCGATTTTACAAGTCGCTGAAGAGTAAACGAGAGAAAGGTGTAAACTTTTTCTCTCAGAACTGCACGAAAACTTGTATTCCTGCTCAAAACAACGGAATACATCGTTTTAGAACGAAAATAGCAAGATTCACGAGCATCGATTTTACAAGTCGTCGGAGAGTAGACGAGAGAAAGGTGTAAACTTTTTCTCTCAGAGCAGCGCGAAAACTTGTATTCCGGCTCAAAACAACGGGATACATCGTTTTAAATCGAAACTAGCAAAATTCACTGCAATCGATTTTACAAGTCGTCGAAGAGTAGACGAGAGAAAGGTCTAAACTTTTTCTCCCAGAACAGCCCGAAAACTTGTATTCCGGCTCAAAACAACGGGATACATCGTTTTAGATCGAAACTAGCAAAATTCACGAGCATCGATTTTACAAGTCGTCGAAGAGTAGACGAGGGAAAGGTGTAAACTTTTTCTCTCAGAACTGCGCGAAAACTTGTATTCCTTCTCAAAACAACGGGATACATCGTTTTAGGTTCAAACTAGCAAAGTTCACGAGCATCGATTTTACAAGTCGCCGAGAGTACACGAGAGAAAGGTATAAACTTTTTCTCTCGGAACTGCACGAAAACGTGTATTCCGGCTCAAAACAACGGGATACATCGTTTTAGATTGAAACTAGCAAGATTTACGAGCATCGATTTTACAAGTCGTCGAAGAGTAGACGAGAGAAAGGTGTAAATTTTTCTCTCAGAGCAGCGCGAAAACTTGTATTCCGGCTCAAAACAACTGGATACATCGTTTTAAATGGAAACTAGCAAAATTCACTGGAATCGATTTTACAAGTCGTCGAAGAGTAGATGAGAGAATGGTGTAAACTTTTTCTCTCAGAACGGCGCGAAAACGTGTATTCCGGCTCAAAACAACAGGATACATCGTTTTAGATCGAAACTAGCAAAATTCACGAGCATCGATTTTACAAGTCGTCGAAGAGTAGACGAGGGAAAGGTGTAAACTTTTTCTCTCAGAACTGCGCGAAAACTTGTATTCCGGCTCAAAACAACGGGGGACATCGTTTTAGGTCGAAACTAGCAAAGTTCACGAGCATCGATTTTACAAGTCGCTGAAGAGTAAACGAGAGAAAGGTGTAAACTTTTTCTCTCAGAACTGCACGAAAACTTGTATTCCTGCTCAAAACAACGGGGGACATCGTTTTAGGTCGAAACTAGCAAAGTTCACGAGCATCGATTTTACAAGTCGCTGAAGAGTAAACGAGAGAAAGGTGTAAACTTTTTCTCTCAGAACTGCACGAAAACTTGTATTCCTGCTCAAAACAACGGAATACATCGTTTTAGAACGAAAATAGCAAGATTCACGAGCATCGATTTTACAAGTCGTCGGAGAGTAGACGAGAGAAAGGTGTAAACTTTTTCTCTCAGAACGGCGCGAAAACGTGTATTCCGGCTCAAGACAACAGGATACATCGTTTTAGATCGAAACTAGCAAAATTCACGAGCATCGCTTTTACAAGTCGTCGAAGAGTAGACGAGAGAAAGGTGTAAACTTTTTCTCTCAGAACTGCGCGAAAACTTGTATTCCGGCTCAAAACAACGGGGGACATCGTTTTAGGTCGAAACTAGCAAAGTTCACGAGCATCGATTTTACAAGTCGCTGAAGAGTAAACGAGAGAAAGGTGTAAACTTTTTCTCTCAGAACTGCACGAAAACTTGTATTCCTGCTCAAAACAACGGGATACATCGTTTTAGATCGAAACTAGCAAGATTCACGAGCACCGATTTTACAAGTCGTCGAAGAGTAGACGAAAGAAGGGTGTAAACTTTTTCTTTCAGAACTTCGCGAAAACTTGTATTCCGGCTTAAAACAACGGGATATATCGTTTTAGATCGAAACTAGCAAAATTCACGAGCATCGATTTTACAAGTCGTCGAAGAGTAGACGAGAGAAAGCTGTAAACGTTTTCTCTCAGAACAGCGCGAAAACTTGTATTCCGGCTCAAAACAACGGGATACATCGTCTCAGATCGAAACTAGCAAGATTCACGAGCATCGATTTTACAAGTCGTCGAAGAGTAGACGAGAAAAAGGTGTAAACGTTTTCTCTCAGAACACCGCGAAAACTTGTAATCCGGCTCAAAACAACAGGATACATCGTTTTAGATCGAACCTAGAAAAATTCACGAGCATCGATTTTACAAGTCGTCGAAGGGTAGACGAGAGAAAGGTGTAAACTTTTTCTCTCAGAACTGCACGAAAACTTGTATTCCGGCTCAAAACAACGGGATACATCGTTTTAGATCGAAACTAGCAAGATTCACGAGCATCGATTTTACAAGTCGTCGATGAGTAGACGAGAGAAAGGTGTAAACTTTTTCTCTCAGAGCAGCGCGAAAACTTGTATTCCGGCTCAAAACAACGGGATACATCGTTTTAAATCGAAACTAGCAATATTCACTGGAATCGATTTTACAAGTCGTCGAAGAGTAGACGAGAGAAAGGTGTAAACTTTTTCTCTCAGAACGGCGCGAAAACATGTATTCCGGCTCAAAACAACAGGATATATCGTTTTAGATCGAAACTAGCAAAATTCACGAGCATCGATTTTACAATTCGTCGAAGAGTAGACGAGAGAAAGGTGTAAACTTTTTCTTTCAGAACTGCGCGAAAACTTGTATTCCGGCTCAAAACAACGGGATACATCGTTTTAGATCGAAACTAGCAAAGTTCACGAGCATCGATTTTACAAGTCGGCGAAGAGTACACGAGAGAAAGGTGTAAACTTTTTCTCTCGGAACTGCATGAAAACTTGTATTCCGGCTCAAAACAACGGGATACATCGTTTTAGAACGAAAATAGCAGGATTCACGAGCATCGATTTTACAAGTCGTCGGAGAGTAGACGAGAGAAAGGGGTAAACTTTTTCTCTCAGAGCAGCGCGAAAACTTGTATTCCGGCTCAAAACAACGGGATACATCGTTTTAAATCGAAACTAGCAAAATTCACTGGAATCGATTTTACAAGTCGTCGAAGAGTAGACGAGAGAAAGGTCTAAACTTTTTCTCCCAGAACAGCCCGAAAACTTGTATTCCGGCTCAAAACAACGGGATACATCGTTTTAGATCGAAACTAGCAAAATTCACGAGCATCGATTTTACAAGTCGTCGAAGAGTAGACGAGGGAAAGGTGTAAACTTTTTCTCTCAGAACTGCGCGAAAACTTGTATTCCGGCTAAAAACAACGGGATACATCGTTTTAGATTCAAACTAGCAAAGTTCACGAGCATCGATTTTACAAGTCGCCGAAGAGTACACGAGAGAAAGGTATAAACTTTTTCTCTCGGAACTGCACGAAAACTTGTATTCCGGTTCAAAACAACGGGATACATCGTTTTAGATCGAAACTAGCAAAATTCACGAGCATCGATTTTACAAGTCGTCGAAGAGTAGACGAGGGAAAGGTGTAAACTTTTTCTCTCAGAACTGCGCGAAAACTTGTATTCCGGCTCAAAACAACGGGGGACATCGTTTTAGGTCGAAACTAGCAAAGTTCACGAGCATCGATTTTACAAGTCGCTGAAGAGTAAACGAGAGAAAGGTGTAAACTTTTTCTCTCAGAACTGCACGAAAACTTGTATTCCTGCTCAAAACAACGGAATACATCGTTTTAGAACGAAAATAGCAAGATTCACGAGCATCGATTTTACAAGTCGTCGGAGAGTAGACGAGAGAAAGGTGTAAACTTTTTCTCTCAGAGCAGCGCGAAAACTTGTATTCCGGCTCAAAACAACGGGATACATCGTTTTAAATCGAAACTAGCAAAATTCACTGCAATCGATTTTACAAGTCGTCGAAGAGTAGACGAGAGAAAGGTCTAAACTTTTTCTCCCAGAACAGCCCGAAAACTTGTATTCCGGCTCAAAACAACGGGATACATCGTTTTAGATCGAAACTAGCAAAATTCACGAGCATCGATTTTACAAGTCGTCGAAGAGTAGACGAGGGAAAGGTGTAAACTTTTTCTCTCAGAACTGCGCGAAAACTTGTATTCCTTCTCAAAACAACGGGATACATCGTTTTAGGTTCAAACTAGCAAAGTTCACGAGCATCGATTTTACAAGTCGCCGAGAGTACACGAGAGAAAGGTATAAACTTTTTCTCTCGGAACTGCACGAAAACTTGTATTCCGGCTCAAAACAACGGGATACATCGTTTTAGAACGAAAATAGCAAGATTCACGAGCATCGATTTTACAAGTTGTCGGAGAGTAGACGAGAGAAAGGTGTAAACTTTTTCTCTCAGAGCAGCGCGAAAACTTGTATTCCGGCTCAAAACAACGGGATAGATCGTTTTAAATCGAAACCAGCAAAATTCACTGGAATCGATTTTACAAGTCGTCGAAGAGTAGACGAGAGAAAGGTGTAAACTTTTTCTCTCAGAACGGCGCGAAAACTTGTATTCCAGTTCAAAACAACGGGATACATCGTTTTAGATTGAAACTAGCAAGATTTACGAGCATCGATTTTACAAGTCGTCGAAGAGTAGACGAGAGAAAGGTGTAAATTTTTCTCTCAGAGCAGCGCGAAAACTTGTATTCCGGCTCAAAACAACTGGATACATCGTTTTAAATGGAAACTAGCAAAATTCACTGGAATCGATTTTACAAGTCGTCGAAGAGTAGATGAGAGAATGGTGTAAACTTTTTCTCTCAGAACGGCGCGAAAACGTGTATTCCGGCTCAAAACAACAGGATACATCGTTTTAGATCGAAACTAGCAAAATTCACGAGCATCGATTTTACAAGTCGTCGAAGAGTAGACGAGAGAAAGGTGTAAACGTTTTCTCTCAGAACAGCCCCAAAACTCGTATTCCGGCTCAAAACAACGGGATACATCGTTTTAGATCGAAACTAGCAAAATTCACGAGCATCGATTTTACAAGTCGTCGAAGAGTAGACGAGGGAAAGGTGTAAACTTTTTCTCTCAGAACTGCGCGAAAACTTGTATTCCGGCTCAAAACAACGGGATACATCGTTTTAGATTCAAACTAGCAAAGTTCACGAGCATCGATTTTACAAGTCGTCGAAGAGTAGACGAGAGAAAGGTGTAAACTTTTTCTCTCAGAACAGCGCGAAAACTTGTATTCCGGCTCAAAACAACGGGATACATCGTCTCAGATCGAAACTAGCAAGATTCACGAGCATCGATTTTACAAGTCGGCGAAGAGTACACGAGAGAAAGGTGTAAACTTTTTCTCTCGGAACTGCATGAAAACTTGTATTCCGGCTCAAAACAACGGGATACATCGTTTTAGAACGAAAATAGCAGGATTCACGAGCATCGATTTTACAAGTCGTCGGAGAGTAGACGAGAGAAAGGGGTAAACTTTTTCTCTCAGAGCAGCGCGAAAACTTGTATTCCGGCTCAAAACAACGGGATACATCGTTTTAAATCGAAACTAGCAAAATTCACTGGAATCGATTTTACAAGTCGTCGAAGAGTAGACGAGAGAAAGGTCTAAACTTTTTCTCCCAGAACAGCCCGAAAACTTGTATTCCGGCTCAAAACAACGGGATACATCGTTTTAGATCGAAACTAGCAAAATTCACGAGCATCGATTTTACAAGTCGTCGAAGAGTAGACGAGGGAAAGGTGTAAACTTTTTCTCTCAGAACTGCGCGAAAACTTGTATTCCGGCTAAAAACAACGGGATACATCGTTTTAGATTCAAACTAGCAAAGTTCACGAGCATCGATTTTACAAGTCGCCGAAGAGTACACGAGAGAAAGGTATAAACTTTTTCTCTCGGAACTGCACGAAAACTTGTATTCCGGTTCAAAACAACGGGATACATCGTTTTAGATCGAAACTAGCAAAATTCACGAGCATCGATTTTACAAGTCGTCGAAGAGTAGACGAGGGAAAGGTGTAAACTTTTTCTCTCAGAACTGCGCGAAAACTTGTATTCCGGCTCAAAACAACGGGGGACATCGTTTTAGGTCGAAACTAGCAAAGTTCACGAGCATCGATTTTACAAGTCGCTGAAGAGTAAACGAGAGAAAGGTGTAAACTTTTTCTCTCAGAACTGCACGAAAACTTGTATTCCTGCTCAAAACAACGGAATACATCGTTTTAGAACGAAAATAGCAAGATTCACGAGCATCGATTTTACAAGTCGTCGGAGAGTAGACGAGAGAAAGGTGTAAACTTTTTCTCTCAGAGCAGCGCGAAAACTTGTATTCCGGCTCAAAACAACGGGATACATCGTTTTAAATCGAAACTAGCAAAATTCACTGCAATCGATTTTACAAGTCGTCGAAGAGTAGACGAGAGAAAGGTCTAAACTTTTTCTCCCAGAACAGCCCGAAAACTTGTATTCCGGCTCAAAACAACGGGATACATCGTTTTAGATCGAAACTAGCAAAATTCACGAGCATCGATTTTACAAGTCGTCGAAGAGTAGACGAGGGAAAGGTGTAAACTTTTTCTCTCAGAACTGCGCGAAAACTTGTATTCCTTCTCAAAACAACGGGATACATCGTTTTAGATTCAAACTAGCAAAGTTCACGAGCATCGATTTTACAAGTCGCCGAGAGTACACGAGAGAAAGGTATAAACTTTTTCTCTCGGAACTGCAGAAAACTTGTATTCCGGCTCAAAACAACGGGATACATCGTTTTAGAACGAAAATAGCAAGATTCACGAGCATCGATTTTACAAGTTGTCGGAGAGTAGACGAGAGAAAGGTGTAAACTTTTTCTCTCAGAGCAGCGCGAAAACTTGTATTCCGGCTCAAAACAACGGGATACATCGTTTTAAATCGAAACCAGCAAAATTCACTGGAATCGATTTTACAAGTCGTCGAAGAGTAGACGAGAGAAAGGTGTAAACTTTTTCTCTCAGAACGGCGCGAAAACTTGTATTCCAGTTCAAAACAACGGGATACATCGTTTAGATCGAAACTAGCAAAATTCACGAGCATCGATTTTACAAGTCGTCGAAGAGTAGACGAGGGAAAGGTGTAAACTTTTTCTCTCAGAACTGCGCGAAAACTTGTATTCTGGCTCAAAACAACGGGATACATCGTTTTAGACTGAAACTAGCAAGATTCACGAGCATCGATTTTACAAGTCGTCGAAGAGTAGACGAGAGAAAGGTGTAAATTTTTCTCTCAGAGCAGCGCGAAAACGTGTATTCCGGCTCAAGACAACAGGATACATCGTTTTAGATCGAAACTAGCAAAATTCACGAGCATCGCTTTTACAAGTCGTCGAAGAGTAGACGAGAGAAAGGTGTAAACTTTTTCTCTCAGAACTGCGCGAAAACTTGTATTCCGGCTCAAAACAACGGGGGACATCGTTTTAGGTCGAAACTAGCAAAGTTCACGAGCATCGATTTTACAAGTCGCTGAAGAGTAAACGAGAGAAAGGTGTAAACTTTTTCTCTCAGAACTGCACGAAAACTTGTATTCCTGCTCAAAACAACGGGATACATCGTTTTAGATCGAAACTAGCAAGATTCACGAGCACCGATTTTACAAGTCGTCGAAGAGTAGACGAAAGAAGGGTGTAAACTTTTTCTTTCAGAACTTCGCGAAAACTTGTATTCCGGCTTAAAACAACGGGATATATCGTTTTAGATCGAAACTAGCAAAATTCACGAGCATCGATTTTACAAGTCGTCGAAGAGTAGACGAGAGAAAGCTGTAAACGTTTTCTCTCAGAACAGCGCGAAAACTTGTATTCCGGCTCAAAACAACGGGATACATCGTCTCAGATCGAAACTAGCAAGATTCACGAGCATCGATTTTACAAGTCGTCGAAGAGTAGACGAGAAAAAGGTGTAAACGTTTTCTCTCAGAACACCGCGAAAACTTGTAATCCGGCTCAAAACAACAGGATACATCGTTTTAGATCGAACCTAGAAAAATTCACGAGCATCGATTTTACAAGTCGTCGAAGGGTAGACGAGAGAAAGGTGTAAACTTTTTCTCTCAGAACTGCACGAAAACTTGTATTCCGGCTCAAAACAACGGGATACATCGTTTTAGATCGAAACTAGCAAGATTCACGAGCATCGATTTTACAAGTCGTCGATGAGTAGACGAGAGAAAGGTGTAAACTTTTTCTCTCAGAGCAGCGCGAAAACTTGTATTCCGGCTCAAAACAACGGGATACATCGTTTTAAATCGAAACTAGCAATATTCACTGGAATCGATTTTACAAGTCGTCGAAGAGTAGACGAGAGAAAGGTGTAAACTTTTTCTCTCAGAACGGCGCGAAAACATGTATTCCGGCTCAAAACAACAGGATATATCGTTTTAGATCGAAACTAGCAAAATTCACGAGCATCGATTTTACAATTCGTCGAAGAGTAGACGAGAGAAAGGTGTAAACTTTTTCTTTCAGAACTGCGCGAAAACTTGTATTCCGGCTTAAAACAACGGGATACATCGTTTTAGATAGAAACTAGCAAAGTTCACGAGCATCGATTTTACAAGTCGGCGAAGAGTACACGAGAGAAAGGTGTAAACTTTTTCTCTCGGAACTGCATGAAAACTTGTATTCCGGCTCAAAACAACGGGATACATCGTTTTAGAACGAAAATAGCAGGATTCACGAGCATCGATTTTACAAGTCGTCGGAGAGTAGACGAGAGAAAGGGGTAAACTTTTTCTCTCAGAGCAGCGCGAAAACTTGTATTCCGGCTCAAAACAACGGGATACATCGTTTTAAATCGAAACTAGCAAAATTCACTGGAATCGATTTTACAAGTCGTCGAAGAGTAGACGAGAGAAAGGTCTAAACTTTTTCTCCCAGAACAGCCCGAAAACTTGTATTCCGGCTCAAAACAACGGGATACATCGTTTTAGATCGAAACTAGCAAAATTCACGAGCATCAATTTTACAAGTCGTCGAAGAGTAGACGAGGGAAAGGTGTAAACTTTTTCTCTCAGAACTGCGCGAAAACTTGTATTCCGGCTAAAAACAACGGGATACATCGTTTTAGATTCAAACTAGCAAAGTTCACGAGCATCGATTTTACAAGTCGCCGAAGAGTACACGAGAGAAAGGTATAAACTTTTTCTCTCGGAACTGCACGAAAACTTGTATTCCGGTTCAAAACAACGGGATACATCGTTTTAGATCGAAACTAGCAAAATTCACGAGCATCGATTTTACAAGTCGTCGAAGAGTAGACGAGGGAAAGGTGTAAACTTTTTCTCTCAGAACTGCGCGAAAACTTGTATTCCGGCTCAAAACAACGGGGGACATCGTTTTAGGTCGAAACTAGCAAAGTTCACGAGCATCGATTTTACAAGTCGCTGAAGAGTAAACGAGAGAAAGGTGTAAACTTTTTCTCTCAGAACTTCACGAAAACTTGTATTCCTGCTCAAAACAACGGAATACATCGTTTTAGAACGAAAATAGCAAGATTCACGAGCATCGATTTTACAAGTCGTCGGAGAGTAGACGAGAGAAAGGTGTAAACTTTTTCTCTCAGAGCAGCGCGAAAACTTGTATTCCGGCTCAAAACAACGGGATACATCGTTTTAAATCGAAACTAGCAAAATTCACTGCAATCGATTTTACAAGTCGTCGAAGAGTAGACGAGAGAAAGGTCTAAACTTTTTCTCCCAGAACAGCCCGAAAACTTGTATTCCGGCTCAAAACAACGGGATACATCGTTTTAGATCGAAACTAGCAAAATTCACGAGCATCGATTTTACAAGTCGTCGAAGAGTAGACGAGGGAAAGGTGTAAACTTTTTCTCTCAGAACTGCGCGAAAACTTGTATTCCTTCTCAAAACAACGGGATACATCGTTTTAGGTTCAAACTAGCAAAGTTCACGAGCATCGATTTTACAAGTCGCCGAGAGTACACGAGAGAAAGGTATAAACTTTTTCTCTCGGAACTGCACGAAAACTTGTATTCCGGCTCAAAACAACGGGATACATCGTTTTAGAACGAAAATAGCAAGATTCACGAGCATCGATTTTACAAGTTGTCGGAGAGTAGACGAGAGAAAGGTGTAAACTTTTTCTCTCAGAGCAGCGCGAAAACTTGTATTCCGGCTCAAAACAACGGGATACATCGTTTTAAATCGAAACCAGCAAAATTCACTGGAATCGATTTTACAAGTCGTCGAAGAGTAGACGAGAGAAAGGTGTAAACTTTTTCTCTCAGAACGGCGCGAAAACTTGTATTCCAGTTCAAAACAACGGGATACATCGTTTAGATCGAAACTAGCAAAATTCACGAGCATCGATTTTACAAGTCGTCGATGAGTAGACGAGGGAAAGGTGTAAACTTTTTCTCTCAGAACTGCGCGAAAACTTGTATTCTGGCTCAAAACAACGGGATACATCGTTTTAGATTGAAACTAGCAAGATTTACGAGCATCGATTTTACAAGTCGTCGAAGAGTAGACGAGAGAAAGGTGTAAATTTTTCTCTCAGAGCAGCGCGAAAACTTGTATTCCGGCTCAAAACAACTGGATACATCGTTTTAAATGGAAACTAGCAAAATTCACTGGAATCGATTTTACAAGTCGTCGAAGAGTAGATGAGAGAATGGTGTAAACTTTTTCTCTCAGAACGGCGCGAAAACGTGTATTCCGGCTCAAAACAACAGGATACATCGTTTTAGATCGAAACTAGCAAAATTCACGAGCATAGATTTTACAAGTCGTCGAAGAGTAGACGAGAGAAAGGTGTAAACGTTTTCTCTCAGAACAGCCCCAAAACTCGTATTCCGGCTCAAAACAACGGGATACATCGTTTTAGATCGAAACTAGCAAAATTCACGAGCATCGATTTTACAAGTCGTCGAAGAGTAGACGAGGGAAAGGTGTAAACTTTTTCTCTCAGAACTGCGCGAAAACTTGTATTCCGGCTCAAAACAACGGGATACATCGTTTTAGATTCAAACTAGCAAAATTCACTGGAATCGATTTTACAAGTCGTCGAAGAGTAGACGAGAGAAAGGTCTAAACTTTTTCTCCCAGAACAGCCCGAAAACTTGTATTCCGGCTCAAAACAACGGGATACATCGTTTTAGATCGAAACTAGCAAAATTCACGAGCATCGATTTTACAAGTCGTCGAAGAGTAGACGAGGGAAAGGTGTAAACTTTTTCTCTCAGAACTGCGCGAAAACTTGTATTCCGGCTAAAAACAACGGGATACATCGTTTTAGATTCAAACTAGCAAAGTTCACGAGCATCGATTTTACAAGTCGCCGAAGAGTACACGAGAGAAAGGTATAAACTTTTTCTCTCGGAACTGCACGAAAACTTGTATTCCGGTTCAAAACAACGGGATACATCGTTTTAGATCGAAACTAGCAAAATTCACGAGCATCGATTTTACAAGTCGTCGAAGAGTAGACGAGGGAAAGGTGTAAACTTTTTCTCTCAGAACTGCGCGAAAACTTGTATTCCGGCTCAAAACAACGGGGGACATCGTTTTAGGTCGAAACTAGCAAAGTTCACGAGCATCGATTTTACAAGTCGCTGAAGAGTAAACGAGAGAAAGGTGTAAACTTTTTCTCTCAGAACTGCACGAAAACTTGTATTCCTGCTCAAAACAACGGAATACATCGTTTTAGAACGAAAATAGCAAGATTCACGAGCATCGATTTTACAAGTCGTCGGAGAGTAGACGAGAGAAAGGTGTAAACTTTTTCTCTCAGAGCAGCGCGAAAACTTGTATTCCGGCTCAAAACAACGGGATACATCGTTTTAAATCGAAACTAGCAAAATTCACTGCAATCGATTTTACAAGTCGTCGAAGAGTAGACGAGAGAAAGGTCTAAACTTTTTCTCCCAGAACAGCCCGAAAACTTGTATTCCGGCTCAAAACAACGGGATACATCGTTTTAGATCGAAACTAGCAAAATTCACGAGCATCGATTTTACAAGTCGTCGAAGAGTAGACAGGTGTAAGACAGGTGTAAGACAGAGTAGAAAGGTGTAAACTTTTTCTCTCAGAACTGCGCGAAAACTTGTATTCCTTCTCAAAACAACGGGATACATCGTTTTAGATTCAAACTAGCAAAGTTCACGAGCATCGATTTTACAAGTCGCCGAGAGTACACGAGAGAAAGGTATAAACTTTTTCTCTCGGAACTGCAGAAAACTTGTATTCCGGCTCAAAACAACGGGATACATCGTTTTAGAACGAAAATAGCAAGATTCACGAGCATCGATTTTACAAGTTGTCGGAGAGTAGACGAGAGAAAGGTGTAAACTTTTTCTCTCAGAGCAGCGCGAAAACTTGTATTCCGGCTCAAAACAACGGGATACATCGTTTTAAATCGAAACCAGCAAAATTCACTGGAATCGATTTTACAAGTCGTCGAAGAGTAGACGAGAGAAAGGTGTAAACTTTTTCTCTCAGAACGGCGCGAAAACTTGTATTCCAGTTCAAAACAACGGGATACATCGTTTAGATCGAAACTAGCAAAATTCACGAGCATCGATTTTACAAGTCGTCGAAGAGTAGACGAGGGAAAGGTGTAAACTTTTTCTCTCAGAACTGCGCGAAAACTTGTATTCTGGCTCAAAACAACGGGATACATCGTTTTAGACTGAAACTAGCAAGATTCACGAGCATCGATTTTACAAGTCGTCGAAGAGTAGACGAGAGAAAGGTGTAAATTTTTCTCTCAGAGCAGCGCGAAAACTTGTATTCCGGCTCAAAACAACTGGATACATCGTTTTAAATGGAAACAAGCAAAATTCACTGGAATCGATTTTACAAGTCGTCGAAGAGTAGATGAGAGAATGGTGTAAACTTTTTCTCTCAGAACGGCGCGAAAACGTGTATTCCGGCTCAAAACAACAGGATACATCGTTTTAGATCGAAACTAGCAAAATTCACGAGCATCGATTTTACAAGTCGTCGAAGAGTAGACGAGAGAAAGGTGTAAACGTTTTCTCTCAGAACAGCCCAAAAACTCGTATTCCGGCTCAAAACAACGGGATACATCGTTTTAGATCGAAACTAGCAAAATTCACGAGCATCGATTTTACAAGTCGTCGAAGAGTAGACGAGGGAAAGGTGTAAACTTTTTCTCTCAGAACTGCGCGAAAACTTGTATTCCGGCTCAAAACAACGGGATACATCGTTTTAGATTCAAACTAGCAAAGTTCACGAGCATCGATTTTACAAGTCGTCGAAGAGTAGACGAGAGAAAGGTGTAAACTTTTTCTCTCAGAACAGCGCGAAAACTTGTATTCCGGCTCAAAACAACGGGATACATCGTCTCAGATCGAAACTAGCAAGATTCACGAGCATCAATTTTACAAGTCGTCGAAGAGTAGACGAGGGAAAGGTGTAAACTTTTTCTCTCAGAACTGCGCGAAAACTTGTATTCCGGCTCAAAACAACGGGATACATCGTTTTAGATTCAAACTAGCAAAGTTCACGAGCATCGATTTTACAAGTCGTCGAAGAGTAGACGAGAGAAAGGTGTAAACTTTTTCTCTCAGAACAGCGCGAAAACTTGTATTCCGGCTCAAAACAACGGGATACATCGTCTCAGATCGAAACTAGCAAGATTCACGAGCATCGATTTTACAAGTCGGCGAAGAGTACACGAGAGAAAGGTGTAAACTTTTTCTCTCGGAACTGCATGAAAACTTGTATTCCGGCTCAAAACAACGGGATACATCGTTTCAGAACGAAAATAGCAGGATTCACGAGCATCGATTTTACAAGTCGTCGGAGAGTAGACGAGAGAAAGGGGTAAACTTTTTCTCTCAGAGCAGCGCGAAAACTTGTATTCCGGCTCAAAACAACGGGATACATCGTTTTAAATCGAAACTAGCAAAATTCACTGGAATCGATTTTACAAGTCGTCGAAGAGTAGACGAGAGAAAGGTCTAAACTTTTTCTCCCAGAACAGCCCGAAAACTTGTATTCCGGCTCAAAACAACGGGATACATCGTTTTAGATCGAAACTAGCAAAATTCACGAGCATCGATTTTACAAGTCGTCGAAGAGTAGACGAGGGAAAGGTGTAAACTTTTTCTCTCAGAACTGCGCGAAAACTTGTATTCCGGCTAAAAACAACGGGATACATCGTTTTAGATTCAAACTAGCAAAGTTCACGAGCATCGATTTTACAAGTCGCCGAAGAGTACACGAGAGAAAGGTATAAACTTTTTCTCTCGGAACTGCACGAAAACTTGTATTCCGGTTCAAAACAACGGGATACATCGTTTTAGATCGAAACTAGCAAAATTCACGAGCATCGATTTTACAAGTCGTCGAAGAGTAGACGAGGGAAAGGTGTAAACTTTTTCTCTCAGAACTGCGCGAAAACTTGTATTCCGGCTCAAAACAACGGGGGACATCGTTTTAGGTCGAAACTAGCAAAGTTCACGAGCATCGATTTTACAAGTCGCTGAAGAGTAAACGAGAGAAAGGTGTAAACTTTTTCTCTCAGAACTGCACGAAAACTTGTATTCCTGCTCAAAACAACGGAATACATCGTTTTAGAACGAAAATAGCAAGATTCACGAGCATCGATTTTACAAGTCGTCGGAGAGTAGACGAGAGAAAGGTGTAAACTTTTTCTCTCAGAACTGCGCGAAAACTTGTATTCCTTCTCAAAACAACGGGATACATCGTTTTAGATTCAAACTAGCAAAGTTCACGAGCATCGATTTTACAAGTCGCCGAGAGTACACGAGAGAAAGGTATAAACTTTTTCTCTCGGAACTGCAGAAAACTTGTATTCCGGCTCAAAACAACGGGATACATCGTTTTAGAACGAAAATAGCAAGATTCACGAGCATCGATTTTACAAGTCGTCGAAGAGTAGACGAGGGAAAGGTGTAAACTTTTTCTCTCAGAACTGCGCGAAAACTTGTATTCCTTCTCAAAACAACGGGATACATCGTTTTAGGTTCAAACTAGCAAAGTTCACGAGCATCGATTTTACAAGTCGCCGAGAGTACACGAGAGAAAGGTATAAACTTTTTCTCTCGGAACTGCACGAAAACTTGTATTCCGGCTCAAAACAACGGGATACATCTTTTTAGAACGAAAATAGCAAGATTCACGAGCATCGATTTTACAAGTTGTCGGAGAGTAGACGAGAGAAAGGTGTAAACTTTTTCTCTCAGAGCAGCGCGAAAACTTGTATTCCGGCTCAAAACAACGGGATACATCGTTTTAAATCGAAACCAGCAAAATTCACTGGAATCGATTTTACAAGTCGTCGAAGAGTAGACGAGAGAAAGGTGTAAACTTTTTCTCTCAGAACGGCGCGAAAACTTGTATTCCAGTTCAAAACAACGGGATACATCGTTTAGATCGAAACTAGCAAAATTCACGAGCATCGATTTTACAAGTCGTCGATGAGTAGACGAGGGAAAGGTGTAAACTTTTTCTCTCAGAACTGCGCGAAAACTTGTATTCTGGCTCAAAACAACGGGATACATCGTTTTAGATTGAAACTAGCAAGATTTACGAGCATCGATTTTACAAGTCGTCGAAGAGTAGACGAGAGAAAGGTGTAAATTTTTCTCTCAGAGCAGCGCGAAAACTTGTATTCCGGCTCAAAACAACTGGATACATCGTTTTAAATGGAAACTAGCAAAATTCACTGGAATCGATTTTACAAGTCGTCGAAGAGTAGATGAGAGAATGGTGTAAACTTTTTCTCTCAGAACGGCGCGAAAACGTGTATTCCGGCTCAAAACAACAGGATACATCGTTTTAGATCGAAACTAGCAAAATTCACGAGCATCGATTTTACAAGTCGTCGAAGAGTAGACGAGAGAAAGGTGTAAACGTTTTCTCTCAGAACAGCCCAAAAACTCGTATTCCGGCTCAAAACAACGGGATACATCGTTTTAGATCGAAACTAGCAAAATTCACGAGCATCGATTTTACAAGTCGTCGAAGAGTAGACGAGGGAAAGGTGTAAACTTTTTCTCTCAGAACTGCGCGAAAACTTGTATTCCGGCTCAAAACAACGGGATACATCGTTTTAGATTCAAACTAGCAAAGTTCACGAGCATCGATTTTACAAGTCGTCGAAGAGTAGACGAGAGAAAGGTGTAAACTTTTTCTCTCAGAACAGCGCGAAAACTTGTATTCCGGCTCAAAACAACGGGATACATCGTCTCAGATCGAAACTAGCAAGATTCACGAGCATCGATTTTACAAGTCGGCGAAGAGTACACGAGAGAAAGGTGTAAACTTTTTCTCTCGGAACTGCATGAAAACTTGTATTCCGGCTCAAAACAACGGGATACATCGTTTTAGAACGAAAATAGCAGGATTCACGAGCATCGATTTTACAAGTCGTCGGAGAGTAGACGAGAGAAAGGGGTAAACTTTTTCTCTCAGAGCAGCGCGAAAACTTGTATTCCGGCTCAAAACAACGGGATACATCGTTTTAAATCGAAACTAGCAAAATTCACTGGAATCGATTTTACAAGTCGTCGAAGAGTAGACGAGAGAAAGGTCTAAACTTTTTCTCCCAGAACAGCCCGAAAACTTGTATTCCGGCTCAAAACAACGGGATACATCGTTTTAGATCGAAACTAGCAAAATTCACGAGCATCGATTTTACAAGTCGTCGAAGAGTAGACGAGGGAAAGGTGTAAACTTTTTCTCTCAGAACTGCGCGAAAACTTGTATTCCGGCTAAAAACAACGGGATACATCGTTTTAGATTCAAACTAGCAAAGTTCACGAGCATCGATTTTACAAGTCGCCGAAGAGTACACGAGAGAAAGGTATAAACTTTTTCTCTCGGAACTGCACGAAAACTTGTATTCCGGTTCAAAACAACGGGATACATCGTTTTAGATCGAAACTAGCAAAATTCACGAGCATCGATTTTACAAGTCGTCGAAGAGTAGACGAGGGAAAGGTGTAAACTTTTTCTCTCAGAACTGCGCGAAAACTTGTATTCCGGCTCAAAACAACGGGGGACATCGTTTTAGGTCGAAACTAGCAAAGTTCACGAGCATCGATTTTACAAGTCGCTGAAGAGTAAACGAGAGAAAGGTGTAAACTTTTTCTCTCAGAACTGCACGAAAACTTGTATTCCTGCTCAAAACAACGGAATACATCGTTTTAGAACGAAAATAGCAAGATTCACGAGCATCGATTTTACAAGTCGTCGGAGAGTAGACGAGAGAAAGGTGTAAACTTTTTCTCTCAGAGCAGCGCGAAAACTTGTATTCCGGCTCAAAACAACGGGATACATCGTTTTAAATCGAAACCAGCAAAATTCACTGCAATCGATTTTACAAGTCGTCGAAGAGTAGACGAGAGAAAGGTCTAAACTTTTTCTCCCAGAACAGCCCGAAAACTTGTATTCCGGCTCAAAACAACGGGATACATCGTTTTAGATCGAAACTAGCAAAATTCACGAGCATCGATTTTACAAGTCGTCGAAGAGTAGACGAGGGAAAGGTGTAAACTTTTTCTCTCAGAACTGCGCGAAAACTTGTATTCCTTCTCAAAACAACGGGATACATCGTTTTAGATTCAAACTAGCAAAGTTCACGAGCATCGATTTTACAAGTCGCCGAGAGTACACGAGAGAAAGGTATAAACTTTTTCTCTCGGAACTGCAGAAAACTTGTATTCCGGCTCAAAACAACGGGATACATCGTTTTAGAACGAAAATAGCAAGATTCACGAGCATCGATTTTACAAGTTGTCGGAGAGTAGACGAGAGAAAGGTGTAAACTTTTTCTCTCAGAGCAGCGCGAAAACTTGTATTCCGGCTCAAAACAACGGGATACATCGTTTTAAATCGAAACCAGCAAAATTCACTGGAATCGATTTTACAAGTCGTCGAAGAGTAGACGAGAGAAAGGTGTAAACTTTTTCTCTCAGAACGGCGCGAAAACTTGTATTCCAGTTCAAAACAACGGGATACATCGTTTAGATCGAAACTAGCAAAATTCACGAGCATCGATTTTACAAGTCGTCGAAGAGTAGACGAGGGAAAGGTGTAAACTTTTTCTCTCAGAACTGCGCGAAAACTTGTATTCTGGCTCAAAACAACGGGATACATCGTTTTAGATTGAAACTAGCAAGATTCACGAGCATCGATTTTACAAGTCGTCGAAGAGTAGACGAGAGAAAGGTGTAAATTTTTCTCTCAGAGCAGCGCGAAAACTTGTATTCCGGCTCAAAACAACTGGATACATCGTTTTAAATGGAAACAAGCAAAATTCACTGGAATCGATTTTACAAGTCGTCGAAGAGTAGATGAGAGAATGGTGTAAACTTTTTCTCTCAGAACGGCGCGAAAACGTGTATTCCGGCTCAAAACAACAGGATACATCGTTTTAGATCGAAACTAGCAAAATTCACGAGCATCGATTTTACAAGTCGTCGAAGAGTAGACGAGAGAAAGGTGTAAACGTTTTCTCTCAGAACAGCCCAAAAACTCGTATTCCGGCTCAAAACAACGGGATACATCGTTTTAGATCGAAACTAGCAAAATTCACGAGCATCGATTTTACAAGTCGTCGAAGAGTAGACGAGGGAAAGGTGTAAACTTTTTCTCTCAGAACTGCGCGAAAACTTGTATTCCGGCTCAAAACAACGGGATACATCGTTTTAGATTCAAACTAGCAAAGTTCACGAGCATCGATTTTACAAGTCGTCGAAGAGTAGACGAGAGAAAGGTGTAAACTTTTTCTCTCAGAACAGCGCGAAAACTTGTATTCCGGCTCAAAACAACGGGATACATCGTCTCAGATCGAAACTAGCAAGATTCACGAGCATCAATTTTACAAGTCGTCGAAGAGTAGACGAGGGAAAGGTGTAAACTTTTTCTCTCAGAACTGCGCGAAAACTTGTATTCCGGCTCAAAACAACGGGATACATCGTTTTAGATTCAAACTAGCAAAGTTCACGAGCATCGATTTTACAAGTCGTCGAAGAGTAGACGAGAGAAAGGTGTAAACTTTTTCTCTCAGAACAGCGCGAAAACTTGTATTCCGGCTCAAAACAACGGGATACATCGTCTCAGATCGAAACTAGCAAGATTCACGAGCATCGATTTTACAAGTCGGCGAAGAGTACACGAGAGAAAGGTGTAAACTTTTTCTCTCGGAACTGCATGAAAACTTGTATTCCGGCTCAAAACAACGGGATACATCGTTTCAGAACGAAAATAGCAGGATTCACGAGCATCGATTTTACAAGTCGTCGGAGAGTAGACGAGAGAAAGGGGTAAACTTTTTCTCTCAGAGCAGCGCGAAAACTTGTATTCCGGCTCAAAACAACGGGATACATCGTTTTAAATCGAAACTAGCAAAATTCACTGGAATCGATTTTACAAGTCGTCGAAGAGTAGACGAGAGAAAGGTCTAAACTTTTTCTCCCAGAACAGCCCGAAAACTTGTATTCCGGCTCAAAACAACGGGATACATCGTTTTAGATCGAAACTAGCAAAATTCACGAGCATCGATTTTACAAGTCGTCGAAGAGTAGACGAGGGAAAGGTGTAAACTTTTTCTCTCAGAACTGCGCGAAAACTTGTATTCCGGCTAAAAACAACGGGATACATCGTTTTAGATTCAAACTAGCAAAGTTCACGAGCATCGATTTTACAAGTCGCCGAAGAGTACACGAGAGAAAGGTATAAACTTTTTCTCTCGGAACTGCACGAAAACTTGTATTCCGGTTCAAAACAACGGGATACATCGTTTTAGATCGAAACTAGCAAAATTCACGAGCATCGATTTTACAAGTCGTCGAAGAGTAGACGAGGGAAAGGTGTAAACTTTTTCTCTCAGAACTGCGCGAAAACTTGTATTCCGGCTCAAAACAACGGGGGACATCGTTTTAGGTCGAAACTAGCAAAGTTCACGAGCATCGATTTTACAAGTCGCTGAAGAGTAAACGAGAGAAAGGTGTAAACTTTTTCTCTCAGAACTGCACGAAAACTTGTATTCCTGCTCAAAACAACGGAATACATCGTTTTAGAACGAAAATAGCAAGATTCACGAGCATCGATTTTACAAGTCGTCGGAGAGTAGACGAGAGAAAGGTGTAAACTTTTTCTCTCAGAGCAGCGCGAAAACTTGTATTCCGGCTCAAAACAACGGGATACATCGTTTTAAATCGAAACTAGCAAAATTCACTGCAATCGATTTTACAAGTCGTCGAAGAGTAGACGAGAGAAAGGTCTAAACTTTTTCTCCCAGAACAGCCCGAAAACTTGTATTCCGGCTCAAAACAACGGGATACATCGTTTTAGATCGAAACTAGCAAAATTCACGAGCATCGATTTTACAAGTCGTCGAAGAGTAGACGAGGGAAAGGTGTAAACTTTTTCTCTCAGAACTGCGCGAAAACTTGTATTCCTTCTCAAAACAACGGGATACATCGTTTTAGATTCAAACTAGCAAAGTTCACGAGCATCGATTTTACAAGTCGCCGAGAGTACACGAGAGAAAGGTATAAACTTTTTCTCTCGGAACTGCAGAAAACTTGTATTCCGGCTCAAAACAACGGGATACATCGTTTTAGAACGAAAATAGCAAGATTCACGAGCATCGATTTTACAAGTTGTCGGAGAGTAGACGAGAGAAAGGTGTAAACTTTTTCTCTCAGAGCAGCGCGAAAACTTGTATTCCGGCTCAAAACAACGGGATACATCGTTTTAAATCGAAACCAGCAAAATTCACTGGAATCGATTTTACAAGTCGTCGAAGAGTAGACGAGAGAAAGGTGTAAACTTTTTCTCTCAGAACGGCGCGAAAACTTGTATTCCAGTTCAAAACAACGGGATACATCGTTTAGATCGAAACTAGCAAAATTCACGAGCATCGATTTTACAAGTCGTCGAAGAGTAGACGAGGGAAAGGTGTAAACTTTTTCTCTCAGAACTGCGCGAAAACTTGTATTCTGGCTCAAAAGAACGGGATACATCGTTTTAGATTGAAACTAGCAAGATTCACGAGCATCGATTTTACAAGTCGTCGAAGAGTAGACGAGAGAAAGGTGTAAATTTTTCTCTCAGAGCAGCGCGAAAACTTGTATTCCGGCTCAAAACAACTGGATACATCGTTTTAAATGGAAACAAGCAAAATTCACTGGAATCGATTTTACAAGTCGTCGAAGAGTAGATGAGAGAATGGTGTAAACTTTTTCTCTCAGAACGGCGCGAAAACGTGTATTCCGGCTCAAAACAACAGGATACATCGTTTTAGATCGAAACTAGCAAAATTCACGAGCATCGATTTTACAAGTCGTCGAAGAGTAGACGAGAGAAAGGTGTAAACGTTTTCTCTCAGAACAGCCCAAAAACTCGTATTCCGGCTCAAAACAACGGGATACATCGTTTTAGATCGAAACTAGCAAAATTCACGAGCATCGATTTTACAAGTCGTCGAAGAGTAGACGAGGGAAAGGTGTAAACTTTTTCTCTCAGAACTGCGCGAAAACTTGTATTCCGGCTCAAAACAACGGGATACATCGTTTTAGATTCAAACTAGCAAAGTTCACGAGCATCGATTTTACAAGTCGTCGAAGAGTAGACGAGAGAAAGGTGTAAACTTTTTCTCTCAGAACAGCGCGAAAACTTGTATTCCGGCTCAAAACAACGGGATACATCGTCTCAGATCGAAACTAGCAAGATTCACGAGCATCAATTTTACAAGTCGTCGAAGAGTAGACGAGAAAAAGGTGTAAACGTTTTCTCTCAGAACACCGCGAAAACTTGTAATCCGGCTCAAAACAACAGCATACATCGTTTTAGATCGAACCTAGAAAAATTCACGAGCATCGATTTTACAAGTCGTCGAAGGGTAGACGAGAGAAAGGTGTAAACTTTTTCTCTCAGAACTGCACGAAAACTTGTATTCCGGCTCAAAACAACGGGATACATCGTTTTAGAACGAAAATAGCAGGATTCACGAGCATCGATTGACAGAGCAGCAGCGACAGCGAAACGTGCATCATCTAAGTCTTCTCTTATTTGTGTGCAGATTCCCGCTTACCCAGTCAACCACTCCTTCCACCCTCGCCTGCTACCCTCACCTGCAAGCCGTATCATCGCCAGTTACACGTGCGGGCTCTGCAGCTGCGCATATCACCCTTCCGGAACATTGCCGTCGCCCTTCCGGTGGCCCCTGCTATAAAATCAAGCGGGCATCAAGGGATCGCCACAGAGCAGCAGCGACAGCGAAACGTGCAACATCTAAGTCTTCTCTTATTTGTGTGCAGATTCCCGCTTACCCAGTCAACCACTCCTTCCACCCTCGCCTGCTACCCTCACCTGCAAGCCGTATCATCGCCAGTTACACGTGCGGGCTCTGCAGCTGCGCATATCAACCTTCCGGAACATTGCCGTCGCCCTTCCGGTGGCCGCTGCTATAAAATCAAGCGGGCATCAAGGGATCGCCACAGAGCAGCAGCGACAGCGAAACGTGCAACATATAAGTCTTCTCTTATTTGTGTGCAGGTTAGTTCTAACACTACCGTGTTTTCTTTTTCTCTTGTAATACTTTTCTGCTGTCCCTGCTGCTGCTCTGGTTGCAACTTTTTATTGATAATGCCTCCCTGTTCCGAAATAGTATGTTCTTAGGACTGTCCTACTTGCCAAGTACATAATTCTCAGCGTTGTTCCCGTTTGTTACACCGGTCGCATGCACTATGTCGATTAAAGAGGCCGACTTTCTCAAATTTAAAGATGAAATAAGGCAAGAGCTTAAAGTGTTTCGCGAATCACTAGAGAGGGATTTGCGCAATGAAATCCGGGATTTGAAAGCTGAACAAAGGAATCTTGTGCAGAGCCTTGACTTTGCTCACGGCAGTATTGATGAACTAAAGAAAAAACTGGAATCAGAAGTCTTGAAAAAAGAATGTCTTGCAACAGAAAAGGAAGCCCTCCGCAAAAAATGTCTCGCAGCAGAAAGTAAAATTCAAGATCTTGAAAATCGTATGGTGTCTTCAGAGCAGTATTCTCGGAGGGCAAACATCGAAATTCAAGGCGTCATTCAGAAAGAAAATGAAAGCGTGACAGATTTGCTTGTTAGGATTGGCAATGCTGTGAAAGAACCGATAGCGGAAAGTGACATTGAAGCCTGCCACCGGGTGCCGACACGAAAGGCTGATAAGACCAAAAGCATTGTCGTGCAGTTCAGGACACGCTCAAAACGGGATGCTGTCTTGAAAAAAGCCAAGAAAGCACGGCTGACAAATGACGACCTCGGCCTTGACGATACAGCACCTGTTTTTGTAAACGAGCACCTCTGTCCCGCGCTCAAGAAACTACTTGCGATGACTGTAAAAAAGAAACACGAACACAAATGGAAATCAGTTTGGGCGTATAGCGGCAAAATCTACGCAAAGCAATCAGATGGCAGCTCAACCGTGTTGATAGCACATGAAAGTGATCTTGAAGGCATATTTGGTCAGTCGGAATAGAACTCGTTCCTCTGATAACAGCGCATATTAGCTAGCACATCATGGATTCCTCTATGAAGTACCAAGAATTCATTTTTCCTAAAGATGTTGAACCTCCTGCAAAATCTTGCGAATCTGTTCTGCACATTAATGCACGGTCTGTGAGTGGAAAAGAAGATGCTCTTATCTCATTTCTGGATGATTTTGGTTTTAAATTTAGTATCGTGATGTTGTCAGAGACGTGGTATCACGACGGATGTAATATGTTGAGATTACCAGGTTATAGGAATTTCTTTTTAAATCGTACTGGCAGACGAGGTGGTGGTGTTGCAGTTCATGTTAAAGTACACAAGAACTGTGAAATTTTGCCTGACTTTAGCAAAGTAACCTCCGACTTTGAAATCATCACCGTACAATGCAAAAATGAAACAATCTCTGTTGTATATCGTCCACCAGGAGGTAACGTAAAATCTTTCATAGAGTTTTTTGAGTCATTGCTAGACTATGTATGCAGCAACAACTTCCGCCTTGTCTGCGGTGGCGATTTTAACATAAATATGCTTGCTGATACCAACACTACTCGACAATTTAAGACTGCGTTACATTCCTCTGGTTTCCTGAACCTAATCACAACATCTACACGAGTTACAGTCACTACTCAATCCGCACTCGACTTTATTTTGACAAATATAAATACAAAAGTTCATACCTCTGGTACCCTAACTTCTGACATAAGTGACCATTGCCCTGTATTTATGACTTATCAAACAAACTGCACTCAAACAAGAGAACTTAAAGAACCCATTCTAATTCAATCTATCACGCAGGACACTTTAGAAATGTTCAGACAAGATTTATCGACATGTGATTGGTCAACTGTCCTGAACAAAACAAATCCGAATGATGCATACGATGAATTTATTAAAATCTTTGTGGACATCTATGCAAAGCACTTCCCATTGATAACACTTAAGTCATCAAGGAAAACGAGAAAACCATGGATAAACCGGGAACACCTCAAATTGATTAGAACGAAAAACCGCCTTTATCATGATTTTCTACGTTCACGTTCCGAAGCCGCCCTAAAGGAATTTAAGAAAACAAGGAATCAAGTAAACGCGGAGATTAAACGTGCGAAGACTGCATATTACCAAAAACTGTTTGCAGATATAAACAGGCAACGACCTGGTGCTGCATGGAAAATTATAAACAATGTCCTTGGACGGGATGACTCCCGTTCAATTCCGAGAAAGGTAACTATTAATGACCGTGAACTTGGAGATCACGACATAGCTGAATACTTCAACCATTATTTTGTAAACGCTGCAACACCGAATAGTTCTCCCTCAGATACAGTCACCATAGCTTATAGCTGTGCTGAAAGCATATTTTTTGCTCCTACAGATGAAAATGAAATACACAGCACATTCATGAGCCTAAAAAACAGTAGATCTTTGGACACTAACGATATTCAAATTAAACCTGTTAAGTATGTATTAGAATTGCTAACGTCTGCCCTTGCTCATATTTTTAATCTTGTCCTTGAGACAGGCATATTTCCAACTTCTATGAAATGTGCGAGGGTATCTGCGTTATACAAAGGCGGTGATCACAACCTTGCGTCCAATTACCGTCCCATTTCTGTCCTCCCAGTATTTTCGAAGGGATTGGAAAAAATTATTCTTTCTCGCATTACAAACTTTTATGATAAGCACAGTATTTTGACAAACTCACAGTATGGTTTCAGAAAGGGACGGTCGACTGAAGCCGCCTTGTTAGCCCTGAAGGAAATAATTTTGGAAAATATTAATAATAATTTATTGACAGCCGGAATTTTCCTCGATTTTAGTAAAGCCTTTGACTCCATTGATCACAGTATTCTCATTAGTAAACTTTCATCATATGGAATTCGTGGTACAGCTTTGGCTTTAGTTAAATCCTACTTAGAAAATAGGTGCCAGTGCGTATGTATTAACAACCAAAGGTCATCATTCTTACCAATAGTATGTGGCGTGCCACAAGGAAGTATATTGGGGCCCCTTTTATTTAATACTTTTATCAATGATATCGTAAATATTGACACCACAGTTAAATTCATAATCTATGCTGATGATAGCACCTTACTTATTTCTGGGAGTAATATTAGCGCACTAGAGTTAAAATGCAATGATATCCTTACTAAACTATCGGCATGGACTAGAGTAAATAAAATCAAAGTAAACCCAACTAAATCCAAAGCCGTTATTTTTCGTGCTCAGAATAAAACAGTTCCTCCGGTGAATTCATTCGTTTTTCAAGACCAGCATATAGAAATAGTCAGCGAGCATAAGGTTCTCGGTGTGTATTTTTCTGCCCATCTTAAATGGGACGCTCAAATTATTCATATCTCTAGAAAACTGTCTGCTGTTACTGGCGTAATCTCACGCTGCCGCACATTTCTTCCCACAAGCGCTAAACTACAAATATATTACGCTCTATTTCTTTCTCATATTAACTACTGTACACTGGTATGGGCAACAACAACTAAAAGAAATATTAACAAGCTTCTCGTTTTGCAGAGGAAAATTGTTCGTCTTATCGCAAACACCGAACCAACATCAAGTGTTAATTCCACAATAGCATCTTTCAATATGATCCGTGTAAATAATATATATGAATTTCGTTTGTTACAAATAACATACTTTTCTTCCACAGGTATGAGTAATTTCTTGACACAACTTGCTTCCCTTGAATATCGTACACCAAAAGTTAACACTCGTTGTACTGACACTTGGTCCTTACCACAGTTTCGAACTGATTACAAGCTGCAATCCTTGGCTCACAATCTGCCATTTTTTCTAAATAAATATAAAGATACTGCTGGATTTAGTCCAAAACAACTGCGAACATACTTTGTGAAAATGTAATCTGTATTTATTCTTATGTCATCTGAGAAAATGTCTCTCATCACTGTACTCTTTTTTTTTGCATTCATTCATTATTGATAAACATTCTGTTATCTTATTTCTGCTGTGTTGCTCTCATGCATACGCTGTATAATTTCTTTTCTATTTATTTATTGACGACCGCTACTGTATTGTTCATTAATTGTTATTTCGTTTTGTCTGCTGCTGCCATGTAATGGTTTCCTGGGCCTTCGTCAAGCTGTTCGTACAGCTTTTAGCCCAGGTGACCATCCAGATACTTTCTGGAGAATAAAATATGATTTGATTTGATTTGATTTGAAGTCGTCGGAGAGTAGACGAGAGAAAGGTGTAAACTTTTTCTCTCAGAGCAGCGCGAAAACTTGTATTCCGGCTCAAAACAACGGGATACATCGTTTTAAATCGAAACTAGCAAAATTCACTGGAATCGATTTTACAAGTCGTCGAAGAGTAGACGAGAGAAAGGTCTAAACTTTTTCTCCCAGAACAGCCCGAAAACTTGTATTCCGGCTCAAAACAACGGGATACATCGTTTTAGATCGAAACTAGCAAAATTCACGAGCATCGATTTTACAAGTCGTCGAAGAGTAGACGAGGGAAAGGTGTAAACTTTTTCTCTCAGAACTGCGCGAAAACTTGTATTCCGGCCTAAAACAACGGGATAAATCGTGTTAGATTCAAACTAGCAAAGTTCACGAGCATCGATTTTACAAGTCGCCGAAGAGTACACGAGAGAAAGGTATAAACTTTTTCTCTCGGAACTGCACGAAAACTTGTATTCCGGTTCAAAACAACGGGATACATCGCTTTAGATCGAAACTAGCAAAATTCACGAGCATCGATTTTACAAGTCGTCGAAGAGTAGACGAGAGAAAGGTGTAAACTTTTTCTCTCAGAACTGCGCGAAAACTTGTATTCCGGCTCAAAACAACGGGGGACATCGTTTTAGGTCGAAACTAGCAAAGTTCACGAGCATCGATTTTACAAGTCGCTGAAGAGTAAACGAGAGAAAGGTGTAAACTTTTTCTCTCAGAACTGCACGAAAACTTGTATTCCTGCTCAAAACAACGGAATACATCGTTTTAGAAGGAAAATAGCAAGATTCACGAGCATCGATTTTACAAGTCGTCGAAGAGTAGACGAGGGGAAGGTGTAAACTTTTTCTCTCAGAACTGCGCGAAAACTTGTATTCCGGCTCAAAACAACGGGATACATCGTTTTAAATTGAAACTAGCAAGATTCACGAGCATCGATTTTACAAGTCGCCGAAGAGTAGACGAGAGAAAGGTGTAAACTTTTTCTCTCAGAACTGCACGAAAACTTGTATTCCGGCTCAAAACAACGGGATACATCGTTTTAGATCGAAACTAGCAAGATTCACGAGCATCGATTTTACAAGTCGTCGAAGAGTAGACGAGAGAAAGGTGTAAACTTTTTCTCTCAGAGCAGCGCGAAAACTTGTATTCCGGCTCAAAACAACTGGATACATCGTTTTAAATGGAAACTAGCAAAATTCACTGGAATTGATTTTACAAGTCGTCGAAGAGTAGACGAGAGAATGGTGTAAACTTTTTCTCTCAGAACGGCGCGAAAACGTGTATTCCGGCTCAAAACAACAGGATACATCGTTTTAGATCGAAACTAGCAAAATTCACGAGCATCGATTTTACAAGTCGTCGAAGAGTAGACGAGAGAAAGGTGTAAACGTTTTCTCTCAGAACAGCCCAAAAACTCGTATTCCGGCTCAAAACAACGGGATACATCGTTTTAGATCGAAACTAGCAAAATTCACGAGCATCGATTTTACAAGTCGTCGAAGAGTAGACGAGGGAAAGGTGTAAACTTTTTCTCTCAGAACTGCGCGAAAACTTGTATTCCGGCTCAAAACAACGGGATACATCGTTTTAGATCGAAACTAGCAAAGTTCACGAGCATCGATTTTACAAGTCGCCGAAGAGTACACGAGAGACAGGTGTAAACTTTTTCTCTCGGAACTGCACGAAAACTTGTATTCCGGCTCAAAACAACGGAATACATCGTTTTAGAACGAAAATAGCAAGATTCACGAGCATCGATTTTACAAGTCGTCGGAGAGTAGACGAGAGAAAGGTGTAAACTTTTTCTCTCAGAGCAGCGCGAAAACTGGTATGCCGGCTCAAAACAACGGGATACATCGTTTTAAATCGAAACTAGCAAAATTCACTGGAATCGATTTTACAAGTCGTCGAAGAGTAGACGAGAGAAAGGTGTAAACTTTTTCTCTCAGAACGGCGCGAAAACGTGTATTCCGGCTCAAAACAACGGGATACATCGTTTTAGATCGAAACTAGCAAGATTCACGAGCATCGATTTTACAAGTCGTCGAAGAGTAGACGAGGGAAAGGTGTAAACTTTTTCTCTCAGAACTGCGCGAAAACTTGTATTCCGGCTCAAAACAACGGGATACATCGTTTTAGATCGAAACTAGCAAGATTCACGAGCATCAATTTTACAAGTCGTCGAAGAGTAGATGAAAGAAGGGTGCAAACTTTTTCTTTCAGAACTTCGCGAAAACTTGTATTCCGGCTTAAAACAACGGGATATATCGTTTTAGATCGAAACTAGCAATATTCACTGGAATCGATTTTACAAGTCGTCGAAGAGTAGACGAGGGAAAGGTGTAAACTTTTTCTCTCAGAACTGCGCGAAAACTTGTATTCCGGCTCAAAACAACGGGATACATCGTTTTAGATCGAAACTAGCAAGATTCACGAGCATCGATTTTACAAGTCGTCGAAGAGTAGATGAAAGAAGGGTGCAAACTTTTTCTTTCAGAACTTCGCGAAAACTTGTATTCCGGCTTAAAACAACGGGATATATCGTTTTAGATCGAAACTAGCAATATTCACTGGAATCGATTTTACAAGTCGTCGAAGAGTAGACGAGAGAAAGGTGTAAACTTTTTCTCTCAGAACGGCGCGAAAACTTGTATTCCGGCTCAAAACAACAGGATACATCGTTTTAGATCGAAACTAGCAAAATTCACGAGCATCGATTTTACAAGTCGTCGAAGAGTAGACGAGAGAAAGGTGTAAACTTTTTCTCTCAGATCTGCGCGAAAACTTGTACTGCGGCTCAAAACAACGGGATACATCGTTTTAGATCGAACCTAGCAAAATTCACGAGCATCGATTTTACAAGTCGTCGAAGAGTAGACGAGAGAAAGATGTAAAATTTTTCCCTATGAACATTGCGAAAACGTGTATTCCGGCTCAAAACAACGGGATACATCGTTTTAGATCGAAACTAGCAAGATTCACGAGCATCGATTTTACAAGTCGTCGAAGAGTAGACGAAAGAAGGGTGTAAACTTTTTCTTTCAGAACTTCGCGAAAACTTGTATTCCGGCTTAAAACAACGAGATATATCGTTTTAGATCGAAACTAGCAAAATTCACGAGCATCGATTTTACAAGTCGTCGAAGAGTAGACGAGAGAAAGGTGTAAACTTTTTCTCTCAGAACAGCGCGAAAACTTGTATTTCGGTTCAAAACAACGGGATACATCGTTTTAGATCGAAACTAGCAAAATTCACGAGCATCGATTTTACAAGTCGTCGAAGAGTAGACGAGAGAAATGTGTAAACGTTTTCTCTCAGAACAGCCCAAAAACTCGTATTCCGGCTCAAAACAACGGGATACATCGTTTTAGATCGAAACTAGCAAAATTCACGAGCATCGATTTTACAAGTCGTCGAAGAGTAGACGAGGGAAAGGTGTAAACTTTTTCTTTCAGAACTGCGCGAAAACTTGTATTCCGGCTCAAAACAACGGGATACATCGTTTTAAATTGAAACTAGCAAAGTTCACGAGCATCGATTTTACAAGTCGGCGAAGAGTACACGAGAGAAAGGTGTAAACTTTTTCTCTCGGAACTGCACGAAAACTTGTATTCCGGCTCAAAACAACGGGATACATCGTTTTAGAACGAAAATAGCAAGATTCACGAGCATCGATTTTACAAGTCGTCGGAGAGTAGACGAGAGAAAGGTGTAAACTTTTTCTCTCAGGGCAGCGCGAAAACTTGTATTCCGGTTCAAAACAACGGGTTACATCGTTTTAAATCGAAACTAGCAAAATTCACTGGAATCGATTTTACAAGTCGTCGAAGAGTAGACGAGAGAAAGGTCCTAAACTTTTTCTCCCAGAACAGCCCGAAAATTTGTATTCCGGCTCAAAACAACGGGATACATCGTTTTAGATCGAAACTAGCAAAAATTCACGAGCATCGATTTTACAAGTCGTCGAAGAGTAGACGAGGGAAAGGTGTAAACTTTTTCTCTCAGAAAAGCGCGAAAACTTGTATTCCGGCTCAAAACAACGGGATACATCGTTTTAGATCGAAACTAGCAAAGTTCACGAGCATCGATTTTACAAGTCGCCGAAGAGTACACGAGAGAAAGGTGTAAACTTTTTCTCTCGGAACTGCACGAAAACTTGTATTCCGGCTCAAAACAACGGGATACATCGTTTTAGATCGAAACTAGCAAGATTCACGAGCATCGATTTTACAAGTCGTCGAAGAGTAGACGAAAGAAGGTGTAAACTTTTTCTTTCAGAACTTCGCGAAAACTTGTATTCCGGCTTAAAACAACGAGATATATCGTTTTAGATCGAAACTAGCAAAATTCACGAGCATCGATTTTACAAGTCGTCGAAGAGTAGACGAGAGAAAGGTGTAAACTTTTTCTCTCAGAACGGCGCGAAAACTTGTATTCCGGTTCAAAACAACGGGATACATCGTTTTATATCGAAACTAGCAAAATTCACGAGCATCGATTTTACAAGTCGTCGAAGAGTAGACAAGGGAAAGGTGTAAACTTTTTTCTCTCAGAACTGCGCGAAAACTTGTATTCCGGCTCAAAACAACGGGATACATCGTTTTAGATCGAAACTAGCAAGATTCACGAGCATCGATTTTACAAGTCGCCGAAGAGTAGACGAGAGAAAGGTGTAAACGTTTTCTCTCAGAACTGCACGAAAACTTGTATTCCGCTCAAAACAACGGGATACATCGTTTTAGATCGAAACTAGCAAGATTCACGAGCATCGATTTTACAAGTCGTCGAAGTGTAGACGAGAGAAAGGTGGTAAACTTTTTCTCTCAGAGCAGCGCGAAAACTTGTATTCCGGCTCAAAACAATGGGATACATCGTTTTAAATGGAAACTAGCAAAATCACTGGAATCGATTTTACAAGTCATCGAAGAGTAGACGAGAGAAAGGTGTAAACTTTTTCTCTCAGAACTGCGCGAAAACTTGTATTCCGGCTCAAAACAACGGGATACATCGTTTTAAATCGAAACTAGCAAAGTTCACGAGCATCGATTTTACAAGTCGCTGAAGAGTAGACGATAGAAAGGTGTAAACTTTTTCTCTCAGAACTGCGCGAAAACTTGTATTCCGGCTCAAAACAACGGGATACATCAATTTAGATCGAAACTAGCAAAGTTCACGAGCATCGATTTTACAAGTCGTCAAAGAGTAGACGAGGGAAAGGTGTAAACTTTTTCTCTCAGAACTGCGCGAAACTTGTATTCCGGCTCAAAACAACGGGATACATCGTTTTAGATCGAAACTAGCAAGATTCACGAGCATCGATTTTACAAGTCGTCGAAGAGTAGACGAGAGAAAGGTGTAAACGTTTTCTCTCAGAGCAGCGCGAAAACTTGTATTCCGGCTCAAAACAACGGGATACATCGTTTTAGATCGAAACTAGCAAAGTTCACGAGCATCGATTTTACAAGTCGCTGAAGAGTAGACGAGAGAAAGGTGTAAACTTTTTCTCTCAGAACTGCACGAAAACTTGTATTCCTGCTCAAAACAACGGGATACATCGTTTTAGATCGAAACTAGCAAGATTCACGAGCATCGATTTTACAAGTCGTCGAAGAGTAGACGAAAGAAGGGTGTAAACGTTTTCTCTCAGAACAGCGCGAAAACTTGTATTCCGGCTCAAAACAACGGGATACATCGTCTTAGATCGAAACTAGCAAGATTCACGAGCATCGATTTTACAAGTCGTCGAAGAGTAGACGAGAAAAAGGTGTAAACGTTTTCTCTCAGAACAGCGCGAAAACTTGTAATCCGGCTCAAGACAACAGGATACATCGTTTTAGATCGAACCAAGAATAATTCACGAGCATCGATTTTACAAGTCGTCGAAGGGTAGACGAGAGAAAGGTGTAAACTTTTTCTCTCAGAGCAGCGCGAAAACTTGTATTCCGGCTCAAAACAACGGGATACATCGTTTTAAATCGAAACTAGCAAAATTCACTGGAATCGATTTTACAAGTCGTCGAAGAGTAGACGAGAGAAAGGTGTAAACTTTTTCTCTCAGAACGGCGCGAAAACTTGTATTCCGGTTCAAAACAACGGGATACATCGTTTTATATCGAAACTAGCAAAATTCACGAGCATCGATTTTACAAGTCGTCGAAGAGTAGACAAGGGATAGGTGTAAACTTTTTCTCTCAGAACTGCGCGAAAACTTGTATTCCGGCTCAAAACAACGGGATACATCGTTTTAGATCGAAACTAGCAAGATTCACCAGCATCGATTTTACAAGTCGCCGAAGAGTAGACGAGAGAAAGGTGTAAACGTTTTCTCTCATAACTGCACGAAAACTTGTATTCCGGCTCAAAACAACGGGATACATCGTTTTAGATCGAAACTAGCAAGATTCACGAGCATCGATTTTACAAGTCGTCGAAGAGTAGACGAGAGAAAGGTGTAAACTTTTTCTCTCAGAGCAGCGCGAAAACTTGTATTCCGTCTCAAAACAATGGGATACATCGTTTTAAATGGAAACTAGCAAAATTCACTGGAATCGATTTTACAAGTCATCGAAGAGTAGACGAGAGAAAGGTGTAAACTTTTTCTCTCAGAACTGCGCGAAAACTTGTATTCCGGCTCAAAACAACGGGATACATCGTTTTAAATCGAAACTAGCAAAGTTCACGAGCATCGATTTTACAAGTCGCTGAAGAGTAGACGATAGAAAGGTGTAAACTTTTTCTCTCAGAACTGCACGAAAACTTGTATTCCTGCTCAAAACAACGGGATACATCGTTTTAGATCGAAACTAGCAAGATTCACGAGCATCGATTTTACAAGTCGTCGAAGAGTAGACGAAAGAAGGGTGTAATCTTTTTCTTTCAGAGCAGCGCGAAAACTTGTATTCCGGCTCAAAACAACGGGTTACATCGTTTTAAATCGAAACTAGCAATATTCACTGGAATCGATTTTACAAGTCGTCGAAGAGTAGACGGGAGAAAGGTGTAAACTTTTTCTCTCAGAACGGCGCAAAAACTTGTATTTCGGCTCAAAACAACGGGATACATCCTTTTAGATCGAAACTAGCAAAATTCACGAGCATCGATTTTACAAGTCGTCGAAGAGTAGACGAGGGAAAGGTGTAAACTTTTTCTCTCAGAACTGCGCGAAAACTTGTATTCCGGCTCAAAACAACGGGATACATCAATTTAGATCGAAACTAGCAAAGTTCACGAGCATCGATTTTACAAGTCGTCAAAGAGTAGACGAGGGAAAGGTGTAAACTTTTTCTCTCAGAACTGCGCGAAAACTTGTATTCCGGCTCAAAACAACGGGATACATCGTTTTAGATCGAAACTAGCAAGATTCACGAGCATCGATTTTACAAGTCGTCGAAGAGTAGACGAGAGAAAGGTGTAAACGTTTTCTCTCAGAGCAGCGCGAAAACTTGTATTCCGGCTCAAAACAACGGGATACATCGTTTTAGATCGAAACTAGCAAAGTTCACGAGCATCGATTTTACAAGTCGCTGAAGAGTAGACGAGAGAAAGGTGTAAACTTTTTCTCTCAGAACTGCACGAAAACTTGTATTCCTGCTCAAAACAACGGGATACATCGTTTTAGATGGAAACTAGCAAGATTCACGAGCATCGATTTTACAAGTCGTCGAAGAGTAGACGAGAGAAAGGTGTGAACTTTTTCTCTCAGAACAGCGCGAAAACTTGTATTCCGGCTCAAAACAACGGGATACATCGTCTTAGATCGAAACTAGCAAGATTCACGAGCATCGATTTTACAAGTCGTCGAAGAGTAGACGAGAAAAAGGTGTAAACGTTTTCTCTCAGAACAGCGCGAAAACTTGTAATCCGGCTCAAGACAACAGGATACATCGTTTTAGATCGAACCAAGAAAAATTCGCGAGCATCGATTTTACAAGTCGTCGAAGGGTAGACGAGAGAAAGGTGTAAACTTTTTCTCTCAGTGCAGCGCGAAAACTTGTATTCCGGCTCAAAACAACGGGATACATCGTTTTAAATCGAAACTAGCAAAATTCACTGGAATCGATTTTACAAGTCGTCGAAGAGTAGACGAGAGAAAGGTGTAAACTTTTTCTCTCAGAACGGCGCGAAAACTTGTATTCCGGTTCAAAACAACGGGATACATCGTTTTATATCGAAACTAGCAAAATTCACGAGCATCGATTTTACAAGTCGTCGAAGAGTAGACAAGGGAAAGGTGTAAACTTTTTCTCTCAGAACTGCGCGAAAACTTGTATTCCGGCTCAAAACAACGGGATACATCGTTTTAGATCGAAACTAGCAAGATTCACGAGCATCGATTTTACAAGTCGCCGAAGAGTAGACGAGAAAAAGGTCTAAACGTTTTCTCTCAGAACTGCACGAAAACTTGTATTCCGGCTCAAAACAACGGGATACATCGTTTTAGATCGAAACTAGCAAGATTCACGAGCATCGATTTTACAAGTCGTCGAAGTGTAGACGAGAGAAAGGTGTAAACTTTTTCTCTCAGAGCAGCGCGAAAACTTGTATTCCGGCTCAAAACAATGGGATACATCGTTTTAAATGGAAACTAGCAAAATTCACTGGAATCGATTTTACAAGTCATCGAAGAGTAGACGAGAGAAAGGTGTAAACTTTTTCTCTCAGAACTGCGCGAAAACTTGTATTCCGGCTCAAAACAACGGGATACATCGTTTTAAATCGAAACTAGCAAAGTTCACGAGCATCGATTTTACAAGTCGCTGAAGAGTAGACGATAGAAAGGTGTAAACTTTTTCTCTCAGAACTGCGCGAAAACTTGTATTCCGGCTCAAAACAACGGGATACATCAATTTAGATCGAAACTAGCAAAGTTCACGAGCATCGATTTTACAAGTCGTCAAAGAGTAGACGAGGGAAAGGTGTAAACTTTTTCTCTCAGAACTGCGCGAAAACTTGTATTCCGGCTCAAAACAACGGGATACATCGTTTTAGATCGAAACTAGCAAGATTCACGAGCATCGATTTTACAAGTCGTCGAAGAGTAGACGAGAGAAAGGTGTAAACGTTTTCTCTCAGAGCAGCGCGAAAACTTGTATTCCGGCTCAAAACAACGGGATACATCGTTTTAGATCGAAACTAGCAAAGTTCACGAGCATCGATTTTACAAGTCGCTGAAGAGTAGACGAGAGAAAGGTGTAAACTTTTTCTCTCAGAACTGCACGAAAACTTGTATTCCTGCTCAAAACAACGGGATACATCGTTTTAGATCGAAACTAGCAAGATTCACGAGCATCGATTTTACAAGTCGTCGAAGAGTAGACGAAAGAAGGGTGTAAACTTTTTCTCTCAGAACAGCGCGAAAACTTGTATTCCGGCTCAAAACAACGGGATACATCGTCTTAGATCGAAACTAGCAAGATTCACGAGCATCGATTTTACAAGTCGTCGAAGAGTAGACGAGAAAAAGGTGTAAACGTTTTCTCTCAGAACAGCGCGAAAACTTGTAATCCGGCTCAAGACAACAGGATACATCGTTTTAAATCGAACCAAGAAAAATTCACGAGCATCGATTTTACAAGTCGTCGAAGGGTAGACGAGAGAAAGGTGTAAACTTTTTCTCTCAGAGAAGCGCGAAAACTTGTATTCCGGCTCAAAACAACGGGATACATCGTTTTAAATCGAAACTAGCAAAATTCACTGGAATCGATTTTACAAGTCGTCGAAGAGTAGACGAGAGAAAGGTGTAAACTTTTTCTCTCAGAACGGCGCGAAAACTTGTATTCCGGTTCAAAACAACGGGATACATCGTTTTATATCGAAACTAGCAAAATTCACGAGCATCGATTTTACAAGTCGTCGAAGAGTAGACAAGGGATAGGTGTAAACTTTTTCTCTCAGAACTGCGCGAAAACTTGTATTCCGGCTCAAAACAACGGGATACATCGTTTTAGATCGAAACTAGCAAGATTCACCAGCATCGATTTTACAAGTCGCCGAAGAGTAGACGAGAGAAAGGTGTAAACGTTTTCTCTCATAACTGCACGAAAACTTGTATTCCGGCTCAAAACAACGGGATACATCGTTTTAGATCGAAACTAGCAAGATTCACGAGCATCGATTTTACAAGTCGTCGAAGAGTAGACGAGAGAAAGGTGTAAACTTTTTCTCTCAGAGCAGCGCGAAAACTTGTATTCCGGCTCAAAACAATGGGATACATCGTTTTAAATGGAAACTAGCAAAATTCACTGGAATCGATTTTACAAGTCATCGAAGAGTAGACGAGAGAAAGGTGTAAACTTTTTCTCTCAGAACTGCGCGAAAACTTGTATTCCGGCTCAAAACAACGGGATACATCGTTTTAAATCGAAACTAGCAAAGTTCACGAGCATCGATTTTACAAGTCGCTGAAGAGTAGACGATAGAAAGGTGTAAACTTTTTCTCTCAGAACTGCACGAAAACTTGTATTCCTGCTCAAAACAACGGGATACATCGTTTTAGATCGAAACTAGCAAGATTCACGAGCATCGATTTTACAAGTCGTCGAAGAGTAGACGAAAGAAGGGTGTAATCTTTTTCTTTCAGAGCAGCGCGAAAACTTGTATTCCGGCTCAAAACAACGGGTTACATCGTTTTAAATCGAAACTAGCAATATTCACTGGAATCGATTTTACAAGTCGTCGAAGAGTAGACGAGAGAAAGGTGTAAACTTTTTCTCTCAGAACGGCGCAAAAACTTGTATTTCGGCTCAAAACAACGGGATACATCCTTTTAGATCGAAACTAGCAAAATTCACGAGCATCGATTTTACAAGTCGCTGAAGAGTAGACGAGAGAAAGGTGTAAACTTTTTCTCTCAGAACTGCACGAAAACTTGTATTCCTGCTCAAAACAACGGGATACATCGTTTTAGATCGAAACTAGCAAGATTCACGAGCATCGATTTTACAAGTCGTCGAAGAGTAGACGAAAGAAGGGTGTAAACTTTTTCTCTCAGAACAGCGCGAAAACTTGTATTCCGGCTCAAAACAACGGGATACATCGTCTTAGATCGAAACTAGCAAGATTCACGAGCATCGATTTTACAAGTCGTCGAAGAGTAGACGAGAAAAAGGTGTAAACGTTTTCTCTCAGAACAGCGCGAAAACTTGTAATCCGGCTCAAGACAACAGGATACATCGTTTTAAATCGAACCAAGAAAAATTCACGAGCATCGATTTTACAAGTCGTCGAAGGGTAGACGAGAGAAAGGTGTAAACTTTTTCTCTCAGAGCAGCGCGAAAACTTGTATTCCGGCTCAAAACAACGGGATACATCGTTTTAAATCGAAACTAGCAAAATTCACTGGAATCGATTTTACAAGTCGTCGAAGAGTAGACGAGAGAAAGGTGTAAACTTTTTCTCTCAGAACGGCGCGAAAACTTGTATTCCGGTTCAAAACAACGGGATACATCGTTTTATATCGAAACTAGCAAAATTCACGAGCATCGATTTTACAAGTCGTCGAAGAGTAGACAAGGGATAGGTGTAAACTTTTTCTCTCAGAACTGCGCGAAAACTTGTATTCCGGCTCAAAACAACGGGATACATCGTTTTAGATCGAAACTAGCAAGATTCACCAGCATCGATTTTACAAGTCGCCGAAGAGTAGACGAGAGAAAGGTGTAAACGTTTTCTCTCATAACTGCACGAAAACTTGTATTCCGGCTCAAAACAACGGGATACATCGTTTTAGATCGAAACTAGCAAGATTCACGAGCATCGATTTTACAAGTCGTCGAAGAGTAGACGAGAGAAAGGTGTAAACTTTTTCTCTCAGAGCAGCGCGAAAACTTGTATTCCGGCTCAAAACAATGGGATACATCGTTTTAAATGGAAACTAGCAAAATTCACTGGAATCGATTTTACAAGTCATCGAAGAGTAGACGAGAGAAAGGTGTAAACTTTTTCTCTCAGAACTGCGCGAAAACTTGTATTCCGGCTCAAAACAACGGGATACATCGTTTTAAATCGAAACTAGCAAAGTTCACGAGCATCGATTTTACAAGTCGCTGAAGAGTAGACGATAGAAAGGTGTAAACTTTTTCTCTCAGAACTGCACGAAAACTTGTATTCCTGCTCAAAACAACGGGATACATCGTTTTAGATCGAAACTAGCAAGATTCACGAGCATCGATTTTACAAGTCGTCGAAGAGTAGACGAAAGAAGGGTGTAATCTTTTTCTTTCAGAGCAGCGCGAAAACTTGTATTCCGGCTCAAAACAACGGGTTACATCGTTTTAAATCGAAACTAGCAATATTCACTGGAATCGATTTTACAAGTCGTCGAAGAGTAGACGAGAGAAAGGTGTAAACTTTTTCTCTCAGAACGGCGCAAAAACTTGTATTTCGGCTCAAAACAACGGGATACATCCTTTTAGATCGAAACTAGCAAAATTCACGAGCATCGATTTTACAAGTCGTCGAAGAGTAGACGAGGGAAAGGTGTAAACTTTTTCTCTCAGAACTGCGCGAAAACTTGTATTCCGGCTCAAAACAACGGGATACATCAATTTAGATCGAAACTAGCAAAGTTCACGAGCATCGATTTTACAAGTCGTCAAAGAGTAGACGAGGGAAAGGTGTAAACTTTTTCTCTCAGAACTGCGCGAAAACTTGTATTCCGGCTCAAAACAACGGGATACATCGTTTTAGATCGAAACTAGCAAGATTCACGAGCATCGATTTTACAAGTCGTCGAAGAGTAGACGAGAGAAAGGTGTAAACGTTTTCTCTCAGATCAGCGCGAAAACTTGTATTCCGGCTCAAAACAACGGGATACATCGTTTTAGATCGAAACTAGCAAAGTTCACGAGCATCGATTTTACAAGTCGCTGAAGAGTAGACGAGAGAAAGGTGTAAACTTTTTCTCTCAGAACTGCACGAAAACTTGTATTCCTGCTCAAAACAACGGGATACATCGTTTTAGATCGAAACTAGCAAGATTCACGAGCATCGATTTTACAAGTCGTCGAAGAGTAGACGAGAGAAAGGTGTGAACTTTTTCTCTCAGAACAGCGCGAAAACTTGTATTCCGGCTCAAAACAACGGGATACATCGTCTTAGATCGAAACTAGCAAGATTCACGAGCATCGATTTTACAAGTCGTCGAAGAGTAGACGAGAAAAAGGTGTAAACGTTTTCTCTCAGAACAGCGCGAAAACTTGTAATCCGGCTCAAGACAACAGGATACATCGTTTTAGATCGAACCAAGAAAAATTCGCGAGCATCGATTTTACAAGTCGTCGAAGGGTAGACGAGAGAAAGGTGTAAACTTTTTCTCTCAGTGCAGCGCGAAAACTTGTATTCCGGCTCAAAACAACGGGATACATCGTTTTAAATCGAAACTAGCAAAATTCACTGGAATCGATTTTACAAGTCGTCGAAGAGTAGACGAGAGAAAGGTGTAAACTTTTTCTCTCAGAACGGCGCGAAAACTTGTATTCCGGTTCAAAACAACGGGATACATCGTTTTATATCGAAACTAGCAAAATTCACGAGCATCGATTTTACAAGTCGTCGAAGAGTAGACAAGGGAAAGGTGTAAACTTTTTCTCTCAGAACTGCGCGAAAACTTGTATTCCGGCTCAAAACAACGGGATACATCGTTTTAGATCGAAACTAGCAAGATTCACGAGCATCGATTTTACAAGTCGCCGAAGAGTAGACGAGAGAAAGGTGTAAACGTTTTCTCTCAGAACTGCACGAAAACTTGTATTCCGGCTCAAAACAACGGGATACATCGTTTTAGATCGAAACTAGCAAGATTCACGAGCATCGATTTTACAAGTCGTCGAAGTGTAGACGAGAGAAAGGTGTAAACGTTTTCTCTCAGAGCAGCGCGAAAACTTGTATTCCGGCTCAAAACAATGGGATACATCGTTTTAAATGGAAACTAGCAAAATTCACTGGAATCGATTTTACAAGTCATCGAAGAGTAGACGAGAGAAAGGTGTAAACTTTTTCTCTCAGAACTGCGCGAAAACTTGTATTCCGGCTCAAAACAACGGGATACATCGTTTTAAATCGAAACTAGCAAAGTTCACGAGCATCGATTTTACAAGTCGCTGAAGAGTAGACGATAGAAAGGTGTAAACTTTTTCTCTCAGAACTGCGCGAAAACTTGTATTCCGGCTCAAAACAACGGGATACATCAATTTAGATCGAAACTAGCAAAGTTCACGAGCATCGATTTTACAAGTCGTCAAAGAGTAGACGAGGGAAAGGTGTAAACTTTTTCTCTCAGAACTGCGCGAAAACTTGTATTCCGGCTCAAAACAACGGGATACATCGTTTTAGATCGAAACTAGCAAGATTCACGAGCATCGATTTTACAAGTCGTCGAAGAGTAGACGAGAGAAAGGTGTAAACGTTTTCTCTCAGAGCAGCGCGAAAACTTGTATTCCGGCTCAAAACAACGGGATACATCGTTTTAGATCGAAACTAGCAAAGTTCACGAGCATCGATTTTACAAGTCGCTGAAGAGTAGACGAGAGAAAGGTGTAAACTTTTTCTCTCAGAACTGCACGAAAACTTGTATTCCTGCTCAAAACAACGGGATACATCGTTTTAGATCGAAACTAGCAAGATTCACGAGCATCGATTTTACAAGTCGTCGAAGAGTAGACGAAAGAAGGGTGTAAACTTTTTCTCTCAGAACAGCGCGAAAACTTGTATTCCGGCTCAAAACAACGGGATACATCGTCTTAGATCGAAACTAGCAAGATTCACGAGCATCGATTTTACAAGTCGTCGAAGAGTAGACGAGAAAAAGGTGTAAACGTTTTCTCTCAGAACAGCGCGAAAACTTGTAATCCGGCTCAAGACAACAGGATACATCGTTTTAGATCGAACCAAGAAAAATTCACGAGCATCGATTTTACAAGTCGTCGAAGGGTAGACGAGAGAAAGGTGTAAACTTTTTCTCTCAGAGCAGCGCGAAAACTTGTATTCCGGCTCAAAACAACGGGATACATCGTTTTAAATCGAAACTAGCAAAATTCACTGGAATCGATTTTACAAGTCGTCGAAGAGTAGACGAGAGAAAGGTGTAAACTTTTTCTCTCAGAACGGCGCGAAAACTTGTATTCCGGTTCAAAACAACGGGATACATCGTTTTATATCGAAACTAGCAAAATTCACGAGCATCGATTTTACAAGTCGTCGAAGAGTAGACAAGGGATAGGTGTAAACTTTTTCTCTCAGAACTGCGCGAAAACTTGTATTCCGGCTCAAAACAACGGGATACATCGTTTTAGATCGAAACTAGCAAGATTCACCAGCATCGATTTTACAAGTCGCCGAAGAGTAGACGAGAGAAAGGTGTAAACGTTTTCTCTCATAACTGCACGAAAACTTGTATTCCGGCTCAAAACAACGGGATACATCGTTTTAGATCGAAACTAGCAAGATTCACGAGCATCGATTTTACAAGTCGTCGAAGAGTAGACGAGAGAAAGGTGTAAACTTTTTCTCTCAGAGCAGCGCGAAAACTTGTATTCCGGCTCAAAACAATGGGATACATCGTTTTAAATGGAAACTAGCAAAATTCACTGGAATCGATTTTACAAGTCATCGAAGAGTAGACGAGAGAAAGGTGTAAACTTTTTCTCTCAGAACTGCGCGAAAACTTGTATTCCGGCTCAAAACAACGGGATACATCGTTTTAAATCGAAACTAGCAAAGTTCACGAGCATCGATTTTACAAGTCGCTGAAGAGTAGACGATAGAAAGGTGTAAACTTTTTCTCTCAGAACTGCACGAAAACTTGTATTCCTGCTCAAAACAACGGGATACATCGTTTTAGATCGAAACTAGCAAGATTCACGAGCATCGATTTTACAAGTCGTCGAAGAGTAGACGAAAGAAGGGTGTAATCTTTTTCTTTCAGAGCAGCGCGAAAACTTGTATTCCGGCTCAAAACAACGGGTTACATCGTTTTAAATCGAAACTAGCAATATTCACTGGAATCGATTTTACAAGTCGTCGAAGAGTAGACGAGAGAAAGGTGTAAACTTTTTCTCTCAGAACGGCGCAAAAACTTGTATTTCGGCTCAAAACAACGGGATACATCCTTTTAGATCGAAACTAGCAAAGTTCACGAGCATCGATTTTACAAGTCGCCGAAGAGTAGACTGCACGAAAACTTGTATTCCGGCTCAAAACAATGGGATACATCGTTTTAGATCGAAACCAGCAAGATTCACGAGCATCGATTTTACAAGTCGTCGAAGAGTAGACGAAAGGTGTAAACTTTTTCTTTAAGAACTTCGCGAAAACTTGTATTTCGGCTTAAAACAACGGGATATATCGTTTTAGATCGAAACTAGCAAAATTCACGAGCATCGATTTTACATGTCGTCAAAGAGTAGACGAGAGAAAGGTGTAAACTTTTTCTTTCAGAACTTCGCGAAAACTTGTATTCCGGCTCAAAACAACAGGATACATCGTTTTAGATCGAAACTAGCAAAATTCACGAGCATCGATTTTACAAGTCGTCGAAGAGTAGACGAGAGAAAGGTGTAAACGTTTTCTCTCAGAACAGCCCAAAAACTTGTATTATGGCTGAAAACAACGGGATACATCGTTTTAGATCGAAACTAGCAAAATTCACGAGCATCGATTTTACAAGTCGTCGAAGAGTAGACGAGGGAAAGGTGTAAACTTTTTCTCTCAGAACTGCGCGAAAACTTGTATTCCGGCTCAAAACAACGGTATACATCGTTTTAGATCGAAACTAGCAAAGTTCACGAGCATCGATTTTACAAGTCGCCGAAGAGTAGACGAGAGAAAGGTGTAAACTTTTTCTCTCAGAACTGCACGAAAACTTGTATTCCGGCTCAAAACAACGGGATACATCGTTTTAGATTGAAACCAGCAAGATTCACGAGCATCGATTTTACAAGTCGTCGAAGAGTAGACGAGGGAAAGGTGTAAACTTTTTCTCTCAGAACTGCGCGAAAACTTGTATTCCGGCTCAAAACAACGGGATACATCGTTTTAGATCGAAACTAGCAAAGTTCACGAGCATCGATTTTACAAGTCGCCGAAGAGTACACGAGAGAAAGGTGTAAACTTTTTCTCTCGGAACTGCACGAAAACTTGTATTCCGGCTCAAAACAACGGGATACATCGTTTTAGATCGAAACTAGCAAGATTCACGAGCATCGATTTTACAAGTCGTCGAAGAGTAGACGAAAGAAGGGTGTAAACTTTTTCATTCAGAACTTCGCGAAAACTTGTATTCCGGCCTAAAACAACGGGATATATCGTTTTAGATCGAAACTAGCAAAATTCACGAGCATGGATTTTACAAGTCGTCGAAGAGTAGACGAGAGAAAGGTGTAAACGTTTTCTCTCAGAACAGCCCAAAAACTTGTATTCCGGCTCAAAACAACGGGATACATCGTTTTAGATCGAAACTAGCAAAATTCACGAGCATCGATTTTACAAGTCGTCGAAGAGTAGACGAGGGAAAGGTGTAAACTTTTTCTCTCAGAGCAGCGCGAAAACTTGTATTCCGGCTCAAAACAACGGGATACATCGTTTTAGATCGAAACTAGCAAAGTTCACGAGCATCGATTTTACAAGTCGCCGAAGAGTACACGAGAGAAAGGTGTAAACTTTTTCTCTCGGAACTGCACTAAAACTTGTATTCCGGCTCAAAACAACGGGATACATCGTTTTAGAACGAAAATAGCAAGGTTCACGAGCACCGATTTTACAAGTTGTCGGAGAGTAGACGAGAGAAAGGTGTAAACTTTTTCTCTCAGAGCAGCGCGAAAACTTGTATTCCGCCTCAAAACAACAGGGTACATCGTTTTAGATCAAAACTAGCAAAATTAACGAGCATCAATTTTACAAGTCGTCGAAGGGTAGACGAGAAAAAGGTGTAAACTTTTTCTTTCAGAACTTCGCGAAAACTTGTATTCCGGCTCAAAACAACAGGATACATCGTTTTAGATCGAAACTAGCAAAATTCACGAGCATCGATTTTACAAGTCGTCGAAGAGTAGACGAGAGAAAGGTGTAAACGTTTTCTCTCAGAACAGCCCAAAAACTTGTATTCCGGCTGAAAACAACGGGATACATCGTTTTAGATCGAAACTAGCAAAGTTCACGAGCATCGATTTTACAAGTCGCCGAAGAGTAGACGAGAGAAAGGTGTAAACTTTTTCTCTCAGAACTGCACGAAAACTTGTATTCCGGCTCAAAACAACGGGATACATCGTTTTAGATTGAAACCAGCAAGATTCACGAGCATCGATTTTACAAGTCGTCGAAGAGTAGACGAGAGAAAGGTGTAAACTTTTTCTCTCAGAACTGCGCGAAAACTTGTATTCCGGCTCAAAACAACGGGATACATCGTTTTAGATCGAAACTAGCAAAGTTCACGAGCATCGATTTTACAAGTCGCCGAAGAGTACACGAGAGAAAGGTGTAAACTTTTTCTCTCGGAACTGCACGAAAACTTGTATTCCGGCTCAAAACAACGGGATACATCGTTTTAGATTGAAACCAGCAAGATTCACGAGCATCGATTTTACAAGTCGTCGAAGAGTAGACGAGGGAAAGGTGTAAACTTTTTCTCTCAGAACTGCGCGAAAACTTGTATTCCGGCTCAAAACAACGGGATACATCGTTTTAGATCGAAACTAGCAAAGTTCACGAGCATCGATTTTACAAGTCGCCGAAGAGTACACGAGAGAAAGGTGTAAACTTTTTCTCTCGGAACTGCACGAAAACTTGTATTCCGGCTCAAAACAACGGGATACATCGTTTTAGATCGAAACTAGCAAGATTCACGAGCATCGATTTTACAAGTCGTCGAAGAGTAGACGAAAGAAGGGTGTAAACTTTTTCATTCAGAACTTCGCGAAAACTTGTATTCCGGCCTAAAACAACGGGATATATCGTTTTAGATCGAAACTAGCAAAATTCACGAGCATGGATTTTACAAGTCGTCGAAGAGTAGACGAGAGAAAGGTGTAAACGTTTTCTCTCAGAACAGCCCAAAAACTTGTATTCCGGCTCAAAACAACGGGATACATCGTTTTAGATCGAAACTAGCAAAATTCACGAGCATCGATTTTACAAGTCGTCGAAGAGTAGACGAGGGAAAGGTGTAAACTTTTTCTCTCAGAGCAGCGCGAAAACTTGTATTCCGGCTCAAAACAACGGGATACATCGTTTTAGATCGAAACTAGCAAAGTTCACGAGCATCGATTTTACAAGTCGCCGAAGAGTACACGAGAGAAAGGTGTAAACTTTTTCTCTCGGAACTGCACTAAAACTTGTATTCCGGCTCAAAACAACAGGATACATCGTTTTAGATCGAAACTAGCAAAGTTCACGAGCATCGATTTTACAAGTCGCCGAAGAGTAGACGAGAGAAAGGTGTAAACTTTTTCTCTCAGAACTGCACGAAAACTTGTATTCCGGCTCAAAACAACGGGATACATCGTTTTAGATTGAAACCAGCAAGATTCACGAGCATCGATTTTACAAGTCGTCGAAGAGTAGACGAGAGAAAGGTGTAAACTTTTTCTCTCAGAACTGCGCGAAAACTTGTATTCCGGCTCAAAACAACGGGATACATCGTTTTAGATCGAAACTAGCAAAGTTCACGAGCATCGATTTTACAAGTCGCCGAAGAGTACACGAGAGAAAGGTGTAAACTTTTTCTCTCGGAACTGCACGAAAACTTGTATTCCGGCCTAAAACAACGGGATATATCGTTTTAGATCGAAACTAGCAAAATTCACGAGCACCGATTTTACAAGTCGTCGAAGAGTAGACGAGAGAAAGGTGTAAACGTTTTCTCTCAGAACAGCCCAAAAACTTGTATTCCGGCTCAAAACAACGGGATACATCGTTTTAGATCGAAACTAGCAAAATTCACGAGCATCGATTTTACAAGTCGTCGAAGAGTAGACGAGGGAAAGGTGTAAACTTTTTCTCTCAGAGCAGCGCGAAAACTTGTATTCCGGCTCAAAACAACGGGATACATCGTTTTAGATCGAAACTAGCAAAGTTCACGAGCATCGATTTTACAAGTCGCCGAAGAGTACACGAGAGAAAGGTGTAAACTTTTTCTCTCGGAACTGCACTAAAACTTGTATTCCGGCTCAAAACAACGGGATACATCGTTTTAGAACGAAAATAGCAAGGTTCACGAGCACCGATTTTACAAGTTGTCGGAGAGTAGACGAGAGAAAGGTGTAAACTTTTTCTCTCAGAGCAGCGCGAAAACTTGTATTCCGGCTCAAAACAACGGGATACATCGTTTTAAATCGAAACTAGCAAAATTCACTGGAATCGATTTTACAAGTCGTCGAAGAGTAGACGAGAGAAAGGTGTAAACTTTTTCTCTCAGAACGGCGCGAAAACTTGTATTCCGGTTCTAAACAACGGGATACATCGTTTTATATTGAAACTAGCAAAACTCACGAGCATCGATTTTACAAGTCGTCGAAGAGTAGACAAGGGAAAGGTGTAAACCTTTTCTCTCAGAACTGCGCGAAAACTTGTATTCCGGCTCAAAACAACGGGATACATCGTTTTAGATCGAAACAAGCAAGATTCACGAGCATCGATTTTACAAGTCGCCGAAGAGTAGACGAGAGAAAGGTGTAAACGTTTTCTCTCAGAACTGCACAAAAACCTGTATTCCGGCTCAAAACAACGGGATACATCGTTTTAGATCGAAACTAGCAAGATTCACGAGCATCGATTTTACAAGTCGTCGAAGAGTAGACGAGAGAAAGGTGTAAACTTTTTCTCTCAGAGCAGCGCGAAAACTTGTATTCCGGCTCAAAACAACGGGATACATCGTTTTAAATGGAAACTAGCAAAATTCACTGGAATCGATTTTACAAGTCATCGAAGAGTAGACGAGAGAAAGGTGTAAACTTTTTCTCTCAGAACGGCGCGAAAACGTGTATTCCGGGTCAAAACAACAGGATACATCGTTTTAGATCGAAACTAGCAAAATTCACGAGCATCGATTTTACAAGTCGTCGAAGAGTAGACGAGAGAAAGGTGTAAACGTTTTCTCTCAGAACAGCCCAAAAACTCGTATTCCGGCTCAAAACAACGGGATACATCGTTTTAGATCGAAACTAGCAAAATTCACGAGCATCGATTTTACAAGTCGTCGAAGAGTAAACGAGGGAAAGGTGTAAACTTTTTCTCTCAGAACTGCGCGAAAACTCGTATTCCGGCTCAAAACAACGGGATACAACGTTTTAGATCGAAACTAGCAAAGTTCACGAGCATCGATTTTACAAGTCGCCGAAGAGTACACGAGAGAAAGGTGTAAACTTTTTCTCTCGGAACTGCACGAAAACTTGTATTCCGGCTCAAAACAACGGGATACATCGTTTTAGAACGAAAATAGCAAGATTCACGAGCATCGATTTTACAAGTTGTCGGAGAGTAGACGAGAGAAAGGTGTAAACTTTTTCTCTCAGAGCAGCGCGAAAACTTGTATTCCGGCTCAAAAGAACGAGATACATCGTTTTAAATCGAAACTAGCAAAATTCACTGGAATCGATTTTACAAGTCGCCGAAGAGTAGACGAGAGAAAGGTGTAACCTTTTTCTCTCAGAACGGCGCGAAAACTTGTATTCCGGTTCAAAACAACGGGATACATCGTTTTAGATCGAAACTAGCAAAATTCACGAGCATCGATTTTACAAGTCGTCGAAGAGTAGACGAGGGAAAGGTGTAAACTTTTTCTCTCAGAACTGCGCGAAAACTTGTATTCCGGCTCAAAACAACGGAATACATCGTTTTAGATCGAAACTAGCAAGATTCACGAGCATCGATTTTACAAGTCGTCGAATAGTAGACGAGAGAAAGGTGTAAACGTTTTCTTTCAGAGCAGCGCGAAAACTTGTATTCCGGCTCAAAACAACGGGATACATCGTTTTAAATGGAAACTAGCAAAATTCACTGGAATCGATTTTACAAGTCGTCGAAGAGTAGACGAGAGAAAGGTGTAAACTTTTTCCCTCAGAACGGCGCGAAAACGTGTATTCCGGCTAAAAACAACGGGATACATCGTTTTAGATCGAAACTAGCAAAATTCACGAGCATCGATTTTACAAGTCGTCGAAGAGTAGACGAGAGAAAGGTGTAAACTTTTTCTCTCAGAACTGCGCGAAAACTTGTATTCCGGCTCAAAACAACGGGATACATCGTTTTAGATCGAAACTAGCAAAGTTCACGAGCATCGATTTTACAAGTCGCTGAAGAGTAGACGAGAGAAAGGTGTAAACTTTTTCTCTCAGAACTGCACGAAAACTTGTATTCCTGCCCAAAACAACGGGATACATCGTTTTAGATCGAAACTAGCAAGATTCACGAGCATCGATTTTACAAGTCGTCGAAGAGTAGACGAAAGAAGGGTGTAAACTTTTTCTTTCAGAACTTCGAGAAAACTTGTATTCCGGCTTAAAACAACGGGATATATCGTTTTAGATCGAAACTAGCAAAATTCACGAGCATCGATTTTACAAGTCGTCGAAGAGTAGACGAGAGAAAGGTGTAAACTTTTTCTCTCAGAACAGCGCGAAAACTTGTATTCCGGCTCAAAACAACGGGATACATCGTCTTAGATCGAAACTAGCAAGATTCACGAGCATCGATTTTACAAGTCGTCGAAGAGTAGACGAGAAAAAGGTGTAAACGTTTTCTCTCAGAACAGCGCGAAAACTTGTAATCCGGCTCAAGACAACAGGATACATCGTTTTAGATCGAACCAAGAAAAATTCACGAGCATCGATTTTACAAGTCGTCGAAGGGTAGACGAGAGAAAGGTGTAAACTTTTTCTCTCAGTGCAGCGCGAAAACTTGTATTCCGGCTCAAAACAACGGGATACATCGTTTTAAATCGAAACTAGCAATATTCACTGGAATCGATTTTACAAGTCGTCGAAGAGTAGGCGAGAGAAAGGTGTAAACTTTTTCTCTCAGAACGGCGCGAAAACTTGTATTCCGGCTCAAAACAACGGGATACATCCTTTTATATCGAAACTAGCAAAATTCACGAGCATCGATTTTACAAGTCGTCGAAGAGTAGACGAGGGAAAGGTGTAAACTTTTTCTCTCAGAACTGCGCGAAAACTTGTATTCCGGCTCAAAACAACGGGATACATCGTTTTAGATCGAAACTAGCAAAGTTCACGAGCATCAATTTTACAAGTCGCCGAAGAGTAGACGAGAGAAAGGTGTAAACTTTTTCTCTCAGAACTGCACGAAAACTTGTATTCCGGCTCAAAACAACGGGATACATCGTTTTAGATCGAAACCAGCAAGATTCACGAGCATCGATTTTACAAGTCGTCGAAGAGTAGACGAAAGGTGTAAACTTTTTCTTTAAGAACTTCGCGAAAACTTGTATTTCGGCTTAAAACAACGGGATATATCGTTTTAGATCGAAACTAGCAAAATTCACGAGCATCGATTTTACAAGTCGTCGAAGAGTAGACGAGAGAAAGGTGTAAACTTTTTCTCTCAGAACGGCGCGAAAACTTGTATTCCGGCTCAAAACAACAGGGTACATCGTTTTAGATCAAAACTAGCAAAATTAACGAGCATCAATTTTACAAGTCGTCGAAGGGTAGACGAGAAAAAGGTGTAAACTTTTTCTCTCAGAACTGCACGAAAACTTGTATTCCGGCTCAAAACAACGGGATACATCGTTTTATATCGAAACTAGCAAAATTCACGAGCATCGATTTTACAAGTCGTCGAAGAGTAGACAAGGGAAAGGTGTAAACTTTTTCTCTCAGAACTGCGCGAAAACTTGTATTCCGGCTCAAAACAACGGGATACATCGTTTTAGATCGAAACTAGCAAGATTCACGAGCATCGATTTTACAAGTCGTCGAATAGTAGACGAGAGAAAGGTGTAAACGTTTTCTTTCAGAGCAGCGCGAAAACTTGTATTCCGGCTCAAAACAACGGGATACATCGTTTTAAATGGAAACTAGCAAAATTCACTGGAATCGATTTTACAAGTCGTCGAAGAGTAGACGAGAGAAAGGTGTAAACGTTTTCCCTCAGAACGGCGCGAAAACGTGTATTCCGGCTCAAAACAACGGGATACATCGTTTTAGATCGAAACTAGCAAAATTCACGAGCATCGATTTTACAAGTCGTCGAATAGTAGACGAGAGAAAGGTGTAAACGTTTTCTTTCAGAGCAGCGCGAAAACTTGTATTCCGGCTCAAAACAACGGGATACATCGTTTTAAATGGAAACTAGCAAAATTCACTGGAATCGATTTTACAAGTCGTCGAAGAGTAGACGAGAGAAAGGTGTAAACTTTTTCCCTCAGAACGGCGCGAAAACGTGTATTCCGGCTCAAAACAACGGGATACATCGTTTTAGATCGAAACTAGCAAAATTCACGAGCATCGATTTTACAAGTCGTCGAAGAGTAGACGAGAGAAAGGTGTAAACTTTTTCTCTCAGAACTGCGCGAAAACTTGTATTCCGGCTCAAAACAACGGGATACATCGTTTTAGATCGAAACTAGCAAAGTTCACGAGCATCGATTTTACAAGTCGCTGAAGAGTAGACGAGAGAAAGGTGTAAACTTTTTCTCTCAGAACTGCACGAAAACTTGTATTCCTGCCCAAAACAACGGGATACATCGTTTTAGATCGAAACTAGCAAGATTCACGAGCATCGATTTTACAAGTCGTCGAAGAGTAGACGAAAGAAGGGTGTAAACTTTTTCTTTCAGAACTTCGAGAAAACTTGTATTCCGGCTTAAAACAACGGGATATATCGTTTTAGATCGAAACTAGCAAAATTCACGAGCATCGATTTTACAAGTCGTCGAAGAGTAGACGAGAGAAAGGTGTAAACTTTTTCTCTCAGAACAGCGCGAAAACTTGTATTCCGGCTCAAAACAACGGGATACATCGTCTTAGATCGAAACTAGCAAGATTCACGAGCATCGATTTTACAAGTCGTCGAAGAGTAGACGAGAAAAAGGTGTAAACGTTTTCTCTCAGAACAGCGCGAAAACTTGTAATCCGGCTCAAGACAACAGGATACATCGTTTTAGATCGAACCAAGAAAAATTCACGAGCATCGATTTTACAAGTCGTCGAAGGGTAGACGAGAGAAAGGTGTAAACTTTTTCTCTCAGTGCAGCGCGAAAACTTGTATTCCGGCTCAAAACAACGGGATACATCGTTTTAAATCGAAACTAGCAATATTCACTGGAATCGATTTTACAAGTCGTCGAAGAGTAGGCGAGAGAAAGGTGTAAACTTTTTCTCTCAGAACGGCGCGAAAACTTGTATTCCGGCTCAAAACAACGGGATACATCCTTTTATATCGAAACTAGCAAAATTCACGAGCATCGATTTTACAAGTCGTCGAAGAGTAGACGAGGGAAAGGTGTAAACTTTTTCTCTCAGAACTGCGCGAAAACTTGTATTCCGGCTCAAAACAACGGGATACATCGTTTTAGATCGAAACTAGCAAAGTTCACGAGCATCAATTTTACAAGTCGCCGAAGAGTAGACGAGAGAAAGGTGTAAACTTTTTCTCTCAGAACTGCACGAAAACTTGTATTCCGGCTCAAAACAACGGGATACATCGTTTTAGATCGAAACCAGCAAGATTCACGAGCATCGATTTTACAAGTCGTCGAAGAGTAGACGAAAGGTGTAAACTTTTTCTTTAAGAACTTCGCGAAAACTTGTATTTCGGCTTAAAACAACGGGATATATCGTTTTAGATCGAAACTAGCAAAATTCACGAGCATCGATTTTACAAGTCGTCGAAGAGTAGACGAGAGAAAGGTGTAAACTTTTTCTCTCAGAACGGCGCGAAAACTTGTATTCCGGCTCAAAACAACAGGGTACATCGTTTTAGATCAAAACTAGCAAAATTAACGAGCATCAATTTTACAAGTCGTCGAAGGGTAGACGAGAAAAAGGTGTAAACTTTTTCTCTCAGAACTGCACGAAAACTTGTATTCCGGCTCAAAACAACGGGGACATCGTTTTTTATCGAAACTAGCAAAATTCACGAGCATCGATTTTACAAGTCGTCGAAGAGTAGACAAGGGAAAGGTGTAAACTTTTTCTCTCAGAACTGCGCGAAAACTTGTATTCCGGCTCAAAACAACGGGATACATCGTTTTAGATCGAAACTAGCAAGATTCACGAGCATCGATTTTACAAGTCGTCGAAGAGTAGACGAGAGAAAGGTGTAAACTTTTTCTCTCAGTGCAGCGCGAAAACTCGTATTCCGGCTCAAAACAACGGGATACATCGTATTAGATCAAAACTAGCAAAATTCACGAGCATCGATTTTACAAGTCGTCGAAGAGTAGACGAGGGAAAGGTGTAAACTTTTTCTCTCAGAACTGCGCGAAAACTCGTATTCCGGCTCAAAACAACGGGATACAACGTTTTAGATCGAAACTAGCAAAGTTCACGAGCATCGATTTTACAAGTCGCCGAAGAGTACAGGAGAGAAAGGTGTAAACTTTGCTCTCGGAACTGCACGAAAACTTGTATTCCGGCTCAAAACAACGGGATACATCGTTTTAGAACGAAAATAGCAAGATTCACGAGCATCGATTTTACAAGTTGTCGGAGAGTAGACGAGAGAAAGGTGTAAACTTTTTCTCTCAGAGCAGCGCGAAAACTTGTATTCCGGCTCAAAACAACGGGACACATCGTTTTAAATCGAAACTAGCAAAATTCACTGGAATCAATTTTACTAGTCGCCGAAGAGTAGACGAGAGAAAGGTGTAAACTTTTTCTCTCAGAACGGCGCGAAAACTTGTATTCCGGTTCAAAACAACGGGATACATCGTTTTAGATCGAAACTAGCAAAATTCACGAGCATCGATTTTACAAGTCGTCGAAGAGTAGACGAGGGAAAGGTGTAAACTTTTTCTCCCAGAACTGCGCGAAAACTTGTATTCCGGCTCAAAACAACGGGATACATCGTTTTAGATCGAAACTAGCAAGATTCACGAGCATCGATTTTACAAGTCGTCGAAGAGTAGACGAGAGAAAGGTGTAAACGTTTTCTCTCAGAGCAGCGCGAAAACTTGTATTCCGGCTCAAAACAACGGGATACATCGTTTTAAATCGAAACTAGCAAAATTCACTGGAATCGATTTTACAAGTCGTCGAAGAGTAGACGAGAGAAAGGTGTTAACTTTTTCTCTCAGAACGGCGCGAAAACGTGTATTCCGGCTCAAAACAACGGGATACATTGTTTTAGATCGAAACTAGCAAAATTCACGAGCATCGATTTTACAAGTCGTCGAAGAGTAGACGAGGGAAAGGTGTAAACTTTTTCTCTCAGAACTGCGCGAAAACTTGTATTCCGGCTCAAAACAACGGGATACATCGTTTTAGATTGAAACTAGCAAAGTTCACGAGCATCGATTTTACAAGTCGCTGAAGAGTAGACGAGAGAAAGGTGTAAACTTTTTCTCTCAGAACTGCATGAAAACTTGTATTCCTGCTCAAAACAACGGGATACATCGTTTTAGATCGAAACTAGCAAGTTTCACGAGCATCAATTTTACAAGTCGTCGAAGAGTACACGAAAGAAGGGTGTAAACTTTTTCTTTCAGAACTTCGCGAAAACTTGTATTCCGGCTTAAAACAACGGGATATATCGTTTTAGATCGAAACTAGCAAAATTCACGAGCATCGATTTTACAAGTCGTCGAAGAGTAGACGAGAGAAAGGTGTAAACTTTTTCTCTCAGAACAGCGCGAAAACTTGTATTCCGGCTCAAAACAACGGGATACATCGTCTTAGATCGAAACTAGCAAGATTCACGAGCATCGATTTTACAAGTCGTCGATGAGTAGACGAAAGAAGGGTGTAAACCTTTTCTTTCAGAACTTCGCGAAAACTTGTATTCCGGCTTAAAACAACGGGATATATCGTTTTAGATCCAAACTAGCAAGATTCACGAGCATCGATTTTACAAGTCGTCGATGAGTAGACGAGAGAAAGGTGTAAACTTTTTCTCTCAGAGCAGCGCGAAAACTTGTATTCCGGCTCAAAACAACGGGATACATCGTTTTAAATCGAATCTAGCAATATTCACTGGAATCGATTTTACAAGTCGTCGAAGAGTAGACGAGAGAAAGGTGTAAACTTTTTCTCTCAGAACTGCGCGAAAACTTGTATTCCCGCTCAAAACAACGGGATACATCGTTTTAGATCGAAACTAGCAAAGTTCACGAGCATCGATTTTACAAGTCGCTGAAGAGTAGACGAGAGAAAGGTGTAAACTTTTTCTCTCAGAACTGCACGAAAACTTGTATTCCTGCCCAAAACAACGGGATACATCGTTTTAGATCGAAACTAGCAAGATTCACGAGCATCGATTTTACAAGTCGTCGAAGAGTAGACGAAAGAAGGGTGTAAACTTTTTCTTTCAGAACTTCGCGAAAACTTGTATTCCGGCTTAAAACAACGGGATATATCGTTTTAGATCGAAACTAGCAAAATTCACGAGCATCGATTTTAAAAGTCGTCGAAGAGTAGACGAGAGAAAGGTGTAAACTTTTTCTCTCAGAACAGCGCGAAAACTTGTATTCCGGCTCAAAACAACGGGATACATCGTCTTAGATCGAAACTAGCAAGATTCACGAGCATCGATTTTACAAGTCGTCGAAGAGTAGACGAGAAAAAGGTGTAAACGTTTTCTCTCAGAACAGCGCGAAAACTTGTAATCCGGCTCAAGACAACAGGATACATCGTTTTAGATCGAACCAAGAAAAATTCACGAGCATCGATTTTACAAGTCGTCGAAGGGTAGACGAGAGAAAGGTGTAAACTTTTTCTCTCAGTGCAGCGCGAAAACTTGTATTCCGGCTCAAAACAACGGGATACATCGTTTTAAATCGAAACTAGCAATATTCACTGGAATCGATTTTACAAGTCGTCGAAGAGTAGGCGAGAGAAAGGTGTAAACTTTTTCTCTCAGAACGGCGCGAAAACTTGTATTCCGGCTCAAAACAACGGGATACATCCTTTTATATCGAAACTAGCAAAATTCACGACCATCGATTTTACAAGTCGTCGAAGAGTAGACGAGGGGAAGGTGTAAACTTTTTCTCTCAGAACTGCGCGAAAACTTGTATTCCGGCTCAAAACAACGGGATACATCGTTTTAGATCGAAACTAGCAAAGTTCACGAGCATCAATTTTACAAGTCGCCGAAGAGTAGACGAGAGAAAGGTGTAAACTTTTTCTCTCAGAACTGCACGAAAACTTGTATTCCGGCTCAAAACAACGGGATACATCGTTTTAGATCGAAACCAGCAAGATTCACGAGCATCGATTTTACAAGTCGTCGAAGAGTAGACGAAAGGTGTAAACTTTTTCTTTAAGAACTTCGCGAAAACTTGTATTTCGGCTTAAAACAACGGGATATATCGTTTTAGATCGAAACTAGCAAAATTCACGAGCATCGATTTTACAAGTCGTCGAAGAGTAGACGAGAAAAAGGTGTAAACTTTTTCTCTCAGAACGGCGCGAAAACTTGTATTCCGGCTCAAAACAACAGGGTACATCGTTTTAGATCAAAACTAGCAAAATTAACGAGCATCAATTTTACAAGTCGTCGAAGCGTAGACGAGAGAAAGGTGTAAACTTTTTCTCTCAGAACTGCACGAAAACTTGTATTCCGGCTCAAAACAACGGGATACATCGGTTTATATCGAAACTAGCAAAATTCACGAGCATCGATTTTACAAGTCGTCGAAGAGTAGACAAGGGAAAGGTGTAAACTTTTTCTCTCAGAACTGCGCGAAAACTTGTATTCCGGCTCAAAACAACGGGATACATCGTTTTAGATCGAAACTAGCAAGATTCACGAGCACCGATTTTACAAGTCGCCGAAGAGTAGACGAGAGAAAGGTGTAAACTTTTTCTCTCAGAACTGCACAAAAACTTGTATTCCGGCTCAAAACAACGGGATACATCGTTTTAGATCGAAACTAGCAAGATTCACGAGCATCGATTTTACAAGTCGTCGAAGAGTAGACGAGAGAAAGGTGTAAACTTTTTCTCTCAGAGCAGCGCGAAAACTTGTATTCCGGCTCAAAACAACGGGATACATCGTTTTAAATGAAAACTAGCAAAATTCACTGGAATCGATTTTACAAGTCATCGAAGAGTAGACGAGAGAAAGGTGTAAACTTTTTCTCTCAGAACGGCGCGAAAACGTGTATTCCGGCTCAAAACAACAGGATACATCGTTTTAGATCGAAACTAGCAAAATTCACGAGCATCGATTTTACAAGTCGTCGAAGAGTAGACGAGAGAAAGGTGTAAACGTTTTCTCTCAGAACAGCCCAAAAACTCGTATTCCGGCTCAAAACAACTGGATACATCGTTTTAGATCGAAACTAGCAAAATTCACGAGCATCGATTTTACAAGTCGTCGAAGAGTAGACGAGGGAAAGGTATAAACTTTTTCTCTCAGAACTGCGCGAAAACTCGTATTCCGGCTCAAAACAACGGGATACAACGTTTTAGATCGAAACTAGCAAAGTTCACGAGCATCGATTTTACAAGTCGCCGAAGAGTACACGAGAGAAAGGTGTAAACTTTGCTCTCGGAACTGCACGAAAACTTGTATTCCGGCTCAAAACAACCGGATACATCGTTTTAGAACGAACCAAGAAAAATTCACGAGCATCGATTTTACAAGTCGTCGAAGGGTAGACGAGAGAAAGGTGTAAACGTTTTCTCTCAGTGCAGCGCGAAAACTTGTATTCCGGCTCAAAACAACGGGATACATCGTTTTAAATCGAAACTAGCAATATTCACTGGAATCGATTTTACAAGTCGTCGAAGAGTAGGCGAGAGAAAGGTGTAAACTTTTTCTCTCAGAACGGCGCGAAAACTTGTATTCCGGCTCAAAACAACGGGATACATCCTTTTATATCGAAACTAGCAAAATTCACGAGCATCGATTTTACAAGTCGTCGAAGAGTAGACGAGGGAAAGGTGTAAACTTTTTCTCTCAGAACTGCGCGAAAACTTGTATTCCGGCTCAAAACAACGGGATACATCGTTTTAGATCGAAACTAGCAAAGTTCACGAGCATCAATTTTACAAGTCGCCGAAGAGTAGACGAGAGAAAGGTGTAAACTTTTTCTCTCAGAACTGCACGAAAACTTGTATTCCGGCTCAGAACAACGGGATACATCGTTTTAGATCGAAACCAGCAAGATTCACGAGCATCGATTTTACAAGTCGTCGAAGAGTAGACGAAAGGTGTAAACTTTTTCTTTAAGAACTTCGCGAAAACTTGTATTTCGGCTTAAAACAACGGGATATATCGTTTTAGATCGAAACTAGCAAAATTCACGAGCATCGATTTTACAAGTCGTCGAAGAGTAGACGAGAGAAAGGTGTAAACTTTTTTCTCTCAGAACGGCGCAAAAACTTGTATTCCGACTCAAAACAACGGGATACATCGTTTTATATCGAAACTAGCAAAATTCACGAGCATCGATTTTACAAGTCGTCGAAGAGTAGACAAGGGAAAGGTGTAAACTTTTTCTCTCAGAACTGCGCGAAAACTTGTATTCCGGCTCAAAACAACGGGATACATCGTTTTAGATCGAAACTAGCAAGATTCACGAGCATCGATTTTACAAGTCGCCGAAGAGTAGACGAGAGAAAGGTGTAAACTTTTTCTCTCAGAACTGCACAAAAACTTGTATTCCGGCTCACAACAACGGGATACATCGTTTTAGATCGAAACTAGCAAGATTCACGAGCATCGATTTTACAAGTCGTCGAAGAGTAGACGAGAGAAAGGTGTAAACTTTTTCTCTCAGAGCAGCGCGAAAACTTGTATTCCGGCTCAAAACAACGGGATACATCGTTTTAAATGGAAACTAGCAAAATTCACTGGAATCGATTTTACAAGTCATCGAAGCGTAGACGAGAGAAAGGTGTAAACTTTTTCTCTCAGAACGGCGCGAAAACGTGTACTCCGGCTCAAAACAACAGGATACATCGTTTTAGATCGAAACTAGCAAAATTCACGAGCATCGATTTTACAAGTCGTCGAAGAGTAGACGAGAGAAAGGTGTAAACGTTTTCTCTCAGAACAGCCCAAAAACTCGTATTCCGGCTCAAAACAACGGGATACATCGTTTTAGATCGAAACTAGCAAAATTCACGAGCATCGATTTTACAAGTCGTCGAAGAGTAGACGAGGGAAAGGTGTAAACTTTTTCTCTCAGAACTGCGCGAAAACTCGTATTCCGGCTCAAAACAACGGGATACAACGTTTTAGATCGAAACTAGCAAAGTTCACGAGCATCGATTTTACAAGTCGCCGAAGAGTACACGAGAGAAAGGTGTAAACTTTGCTCTCAGAACTGCACGAAAACTTGTATTCCGGCTCAGAACAACGGGATACATCGTTTTAGATCGAAACCAGCAAGATTCACGAGCATCGATTTTACAAGTCGTCGAAGAGTAGACGAAAGGTGTAAACTTTTTCTTTAAGAACTTCGCGAAAACTTGTATTTCGGCTTAAAACAACGGGATATATCGTTTTAGATCGAAACTAGCAAAATTCACGAGCATCGATTTTACAAGTCGTCGAAGAGTAGACGAGAGAAAGGTGTAAACTTTTTTCTCTCAGAACGGCGCAAAAACTTGTATTCCGGCTCAAAACAACGGGATACATCGTTTTATATCGAAACTAGCAAAATTCACGAGCATCGATTTTACAAGTCGTCGAAGAGTAGACAAGGGAAAGGTGTAAACTTTTTCTCTCAGAACTGCGCGAAAACTTGTATTCCGGCTCAAAACAACGGGATACATCGTTTTAGATCGAAACTAGCAAGATTCACGAGCATCGATTTTACAAGTCGCCGAAGAGTAGACGAGAGAAAGGTGTAAACTTTTTCTCTCAGAACTGCACAAAAACTTGTATTCCGGCTCACAACAACGGGATACATCGTTTTAGATCGAAACTAGCAAGATTCACGAGCATCGATTTTACAAGTCGTCGAAGAGTAGACGAGAGAAAGGTGTAAACTTTTTCTCTCAGAGCAGCGCGAAAACTTGTATTCCGGCTCAAAACAACGGGATACATCGTTTTAAATGGAAACTAGCAAAATTCACTGGAATCGATTTTACAAGTCATCGAAGCGTAGACGAGAGAAAGGTGTAAACTTTTTCTCTCAGAACGGCGCGAAAACGTGTACTCCGGCTCAAAACAACAGGATACATCGTTTTAGATCGAAACTAGCAAAATTCACGAGCATCGATTTTACAAGTCGTCGAAGAGTAGACGAGAGAAAGGTGTAAACGTTTTCTCTCAGAACAGCCCAAAAACTCGTATTCCGGCTCAAAACAACGGGATACATCGTTTTAGATCGAAACTAGCAAAATTCACGAGCATCGATTTTACAAGTCGTCGAAGAGTAGACGAGGGAAAGGTGTAAACTTTTTCTCTCAGAACTGCGCGAAAACTCGTATTCCGGCTCAAAACAACGGGATACAACGTTTTAGATCGAAACTAGCAAAGTTCACGAGCATCGATTTTACAAGTCGCCGAAGAGTACACGAGAGAAAGGTGTAAACTTTGCTCTCGGAACTGCACGAAAACTTGTATTCCGGCTCAAAACAACGGGATACATCGTTTTAGAACGAAAATAGCAAGATTCACGAGCATCGATTTTACAAGTTGTCGGAGAGTAGACGAGAGAAAGGTGTAAACTTTTTCTCTCAGAGCAGCGCGAAAACTTGTATTCCGGCTCAAAACGACGGGACACATCGTTTTAAATCGAAACTAGCAAAATTCACTGGAATCGATTTTACAAGTCGCCGAAGAGTAGACGAGAGAAAGGTGTAAACTTTTTCTCTCAGAACGGCGCGAAAACTTGTATTCCGGTTCAAAACAACGGGATACATCGTTTTAGATCAAAACTAGCAAAATTCACGAGCATCGATTTTACAAGTCGTCGAAGAGTAGACGAGGGAAAGGTGTAAACTTTTTCTCTCAGAACTGCGCGAAAACTTGTATTCCGGCTCAAAACAACGGGATACATCGTTTTAGATCGAAACTAGCAAAATTCACGAGCATCGATTTTACAAGTCGTCGAAGAGTAGACGAGGGAAAGGTGTAAACTTTTTCTCCCAGAACTGCGCGAAAACTTGTATTCCGGCTCAAAACAACGGGATACATCGTTTTAGATCGAAACTAGCAAGATTCACGAGCATCGATTTTACAAGTCGTCGAAGAGTAGACGAGAGAAAGGTGTAAACGTTTTCTCTCAGAGCAGCGCGAAAACTTGTATTCCGGCTCAAAACAACGGGATACATCGTTTTAAATCGAAACTAGCAAAATTCACTGGAATCGATTTTACAAGTCGTCGAAGAGTAGACGAGAGAAAGGTGTTAACTTTTTCTCTCAGAACGGCGCGAAAACGTGTATTCCGGCTCAAAACAACGGGATACATTGTTTTAGATCGAAACTAGCAAAATTCACGAGCATCGATTTTACAAGTCGTCGAAGAGTAGACGAGGGAAAGGTGTAAACTTTTTCTCTCAGAACTGCGCGAAAACTTGTATTCCGGCTCAAAACAACGGGATACATCGTTTTAGATTGAAACTAGCAAAGTTCACGAGCATCGATTTTACAAGTCGCTGAAGAGTAGACGAGAGAAAGGTGTAAACTTTTTCTCTCAGAACTGCATGAAAACTTGTATTCCTGCTCAAAACAACGGGATACATCGTTTTAGATCGAAACTAGCAAGTTTCACGAGCATCAATTTTACAAGTCGTCGAAGAGTACACGAAAGAAGGGTGTAAACTTTTTCTTTCAGAACTTCGCGAAAACTTGTATTCCGGCTTAAAACAACGGGATATATCGTTTTAGATCGAAACTAGCAAAATTCACGAGCATCGATTTTACAAGTCGTCGAAGAGTAGACGAGAGAAAGGTGTAAACTTTTTCTCTCAGAACAGCGCGAAGACTTGTATTCCGGCTCAAAACAACGGGATACATCGTCTTAGATCGAAACTAGCAAGATTCACGAGCATCGATTTTACAAGTCGTCGATGAGTAGACGAAAGAAGGGTGTAAACTTTTTCTTTCAGAACTTCGCGAAAACTTGTATTCCGGCTTAAAACAACGGGATATATCGTTTTAGATCCAAACTAGCAAGATTCACGAGCATCGATTTTACAAGTCGTCGATGAGTAGACGAGAGAAAGGTGTAAACTTTTTCTCTCAGAGCAGCGCGAAAACTTGTATTCCGGCTCAAAACAACGGGATACATCGTTTTAAATCGAATCTAGCAATATTCACTGGAATCGATTTTACAAGTCGTCGAAGAGTAGACGAGAGAAAGGTGTAAACTTTTTCTCTCAGAACTGCGCGAAAACTTGTATTCCGGCTCAAAACAACGGGATACATCGTTTTAGATCGAAACTAGCAAAGTTCACGAGCATCGATTTTACAAGTCGCTGAAGAGTAGACGAGAGAAAGGTGTAAACTTTTTCTCTCAGAACTGCACGAAAACTTGTATTCCTGCCCAAAACAACGGGATACTTCGTTTTAGATCGAAACTAGCAAGATTCACGAGCATCGATTTTACAAGTCGTCGAAGAGTAGACGAAAGAAGGGTGTAAACTTTTTCTTTCAGAACTTCGCGAAAACTTGTATTCCGGCTTAAAACAACGGGATATATCGTTTTAGATCGAAACTAGCAAAATTCACGAGCATCGATTTTAAAAGTCGTCGAAGAGTAGACGAGAGAAAGGTGTAAACTTTTTCTCTCAGAACAGCGCGAAAACTTGTATTCCGGCTCAAAACAACGGGATACATCGTCTTAGATCGAAACTAGCAAGATTCACGAGCATCGATTTTACAAGTCGTCGAAGAGTAGACGAGAAAAAGGTGTAAACGTTTTCTCTCAGAACAGCGCGAAAACTTGTAATCCGGCTCAAGACAACAGGATACATCGTTTTAGATCGAACCAAGAAAAATTCACGAGCATCGATGTTACAAGTCGTCGAAGGGTAGACGAGAGAAAGGTGTAAACTTTTTCTCTCAGTGCAGCGCGAAAACTTGTATTCCGGCTCAAAACAACGGGATACATCGTTTTAAATCGAAACTAGCAATATTCACTGGAATCGATTTTACAAGTCGTCGAAGAGTAGGCGAGAGAAAGGTGTAAACTTTTTCTCTCAGAACGGCGCGAAAACTTGTATTCCGGCTCAAAACAACGGGATACATCCTTTTATATCGAAACTAGCAAAATTCACGACCATCGATTTTACAAGTCGTCGAAGAGTAGACGAGGGAAAGGTGTAAACTTTTTCTCTCAGAACTGCGCGAAAACTTGTATTCCGGCTCAAAACAACGGGATACATCGTTTTAGATCGAAACTAGCAAAGTTCACGAGCATCAATTTTACAAGTCGCCGAAGAGTAGACGAGAGAAAGGTGTAAACTTTTTCTCTCAGAACTGCACGAAAACTTGTATTCCGGCTCAAAACAACGGGATACATCGTTTTAGATCGAAACCAGCAAGATTCACGAGCATCGATTTTACAAGTCGTCGAAGAGTAGACGAAAGGTGTAAACTTTTTCTTTAAGAACTTCGCGAAAACTTGTATTTCGGCTTAAAACAACGGGATATATCGTTTTAGATCGAAACTAGCAAAATTCACGAGCATCGATTTTACAAGTCGTCGAAGAGTAGACGAGAGAAAGGTGTAAACTTTTTCTCTCAGAACGGCGCGAAAACTTGTATTCCGGCTCAAAACAACAAGGTACATCGTTTTAGATCAAAACTAGCAAAATTAACGAGCATCAATTTTACAAGTCGTCGAAGCGTAGACGAGAGAAAGGTGTAAACTTTTTCTCTCAGAACTGCACGAAAACTTGTATTCCGGCTCAAAACAACGGGATACATCGGTTTATATCGAAACTAGCAAAATTCACGAGCATCGATTTTACAAGTCGTCGAAGAGTAGACAAGGGAAAGGTGTAAACTTTTTCTCTCAGAACTGCGCGAAAACTTGTATTCCGGCTCAAAACAACGGGATACATCGTTTTAGATCGAAACTAGCAAGATTCACGAGCACCGATTTTACAAGTCGCCGAAGAGTAGACGAGAGAAAGGTGTAAACTTTTTCTCTCAGAACTGCACAAAAACTTGTATTCCGGCTCAAAACAACGGGATACATCGTTTTAGATCGAAACTAGCAAGATTCACGAGCATCGATTTTACAAGTCGTCGAAGAGTAGACGAGAGAAAGGTGTAAACTTTTTCTCTCAGAGCAGCGCGAAAACTTGTATTCCGGCTCAAAACAACGGGATACATCGTTTTAAATGAAAACTAGCAAAATTCACTGGAATCGATTTTACAAGTCATCGAAGAGTAGACGAGAGAAAGGTGTAAACTTTTTCTCTCAGAACGGCGCGAAAACGTGTATTCCGGCTCAAAACAACAGGATACATCGTTTTAGATCGAAACTAGCAAAATTCACGAGCATCGATTTTACAAGTCGTCGAAGAGTAGACGAGAGAAAGGTGTAAACGTTTTCTCTCAGAACAGCCCAAAAACTCGTATTCCGGCTCAAAGGTGTAAACTTTTTCTCTCAGAACTGCACAAAAACTTGTATTCCGGCTCAAAACAACGGGATACATCGTTTTAGATCGAAACTAGCAAGATTCACGAGCATCGATTTTACAAGTCGTCGAAGAGTAGACGAGAGAAAGGTGTAAACTTTTTCTCTCAGAGCAGCGCGAAAACTTGTATTCCGGCTCAAAACAACGGGATACATCGTTTTAAATGAAAACTAGCAAAATTCACTGGAATCGATTTTACAAGTCATCGAAGAGTAGACGAGAGAAAGGTGTAAACTTTTTCTCTCAGAACGGCGCGAAAACGTGTATTCCGGCTCAAAACAACAGGATACATCGTTTTAGATCGAAACTAGCAAAATTCACGAGCATCGATTTTACAAGTCGTCGAAGAGTAGACGAGGGAAAGGTGTAAACTTTTTCTCTCAGAACTGCGCGAAAACTCGTATTCCGGCTCAAAACAACTGGATACATCGTTTTAGATCGAAACTAGCAAAATTCACGAGCATCGATTTTACAAGTCGTCGAAGAGTAGACGAGGGAAAGGTGTAAACTTTTTCTCTCAGAACTGCGCGAAAACTCGTATTCCGGCTCAAAACAACGGGATACAACGTTTTAGATCGAAACTAGCAAAGTTCACGAGCATCGATTTTACAAGTCGCCGAAGAGTACACGAGAGAAAGGTGTAAACTTTGCTCTCGGAACTGCACGAAAACTTGTATTCCGGCTCAAAACAACCGGATACATCGTTTTAGAACGAACCAAGAAAAATTCACGAGCATCGATTTTACAAGTCGTCGAAGGGTAGACGAGAGAAAGGTGTAAACGTTTTCTCTCAGTGCAGCGCGAAAACTTGTATTCCGGCTCAAAACAACGGGATACATCGTTTTAAATCGAAACTAGCAATATTCACTGGAATCGATTTTACAAGTCGTCGAAGAGTAGGCGAGAGAAAGGTGTAAACTTTTTCTCTCAGAACGGCGCGAAAACTTGTATTCCGGCTCAAATCAAAGTGATACATCGTTTTAGATCGAAACTAGCAAGATTCACGAGCATCGATTTTACAAGTCGTCGAAGTGTAGACGAAAGAAAGGTGTAAACTTTTTCTCTCAGAACAGCGCGAAAACTTGTATTCCGGCTCAAAACAACGGGATACATCGTCTTAGATCGAAACTAGCAAGATTCACGAGCATCGATTTTACAAGTCGTCGATGAGTAGACGAAAGAAGGGTGTAAACTTTTTCTTTCAGAACTTCGCGAAAACTTGTATTCCGGCTTAAAACAACGGGATATATCGTTTTAGATCCAAACTAGCAAGATTCACGAGCATCGATTTTACAAGTCGTCGATGAGTAGACGAGAGAAAGGTGTAAACTTTTTCTCTCAGAGCAGCGCGAAAACTTGTATTCCGGCTCAAAACAACGGGATACATCGTTTTAAATCGAATCTAGCAATATTCACTGGAATCGATTTTACAAGTCGTCGAAGAGTAGACGAGAGAAAGGTGTAAACTTTTTCTCTCAGAACTGCGCGAAAACTTGTATTCCGGCTCAAAACAACGGGATACATCGTTTTAGATCGAAACTAGCAAAGTTCACGAGCATCGATTTTACAAGTCGCTGAAGAGTAGACGAGAGAAAGGTGTAAACTTTTTCTCTCAGAACTGCACGAAAACTTGTATTCCTGCCCAAAACAACGGGATACATCGTTTTAGATCGAAACTAGCAAGATTCACGAGCATCGATTTTACAAGTCGTCGAAGAGTAGACGAAAGAAGGGTGTAAACTTTTTCTTTCAGAACTTCGCGAAAACTTATATTCCGGCTTAAAACAACGGGATATATCGTTTTAGATCGAAACTAGCAAAATTCACGAGCATCGATTTTAAAAGTTGTCGAAGAGTAGACGAGAGAAAGGTGTAAACTTTTTCTCTCAGAACAGCGCGAAAACTTGTATTCCGGCTCAAAACAACAGGATACATCGTCTTAGATCGAAACTAGCAAGATTCACGAGCATCGATTTTACAAGTCGTCGAAGAGTAGACGAGAAAAAGGTGTAAACGTTTTCTCTCAGAACAGCGCGAAAACTTGTAATCCGGCTCAAGACAACAGGATACATCGTTTTAGATCGAACCAAGAAAAATTCACGAGCATCGATTTTACAAGTCGTCGAAGGGTAGACGAGAGAAAGGTGTAAACTTTTTCTCTCAGTGCAGCGCGAAAACTTGTATTCCGGCTCAAAACAACGGGATACATCGTTTTAAATCGAAACTAGCAATATTCACTGGAATCGATTTTACAAGTCGTCGAAGAGTAGGCGAGAGAAAGGTGTAAACTTTTTCTCTCAGAACGGCGCGAAAACTTGTATTCCGGCTCAAAACAACGGGATACATCCTTTTATATTGAAACTAGCAAAATTCACGACCATAGATTTTACAAGTCGTCGAAGAGTAGACGAGGGAAAGGTGTACACTTTTTCTCTCAGAACTGCGCGAAAACTTGTATTCCGGCTCAAAACAACGGGATACATCGTTTTAGATCGAAACTAGCAAAGTTCACGAGCATCAATTTTACAAGTCGCCGAAGAGTAGACGAGAGAAAGGTGTAAACTTTTTCTCTCAGAACTGCACGAAAACTTGTATTCCGGCTCAAAACAACGGGATACATCGTTTTAGATCGAAACCAGCAAGATTCACGAGCATCGATTTTACAAGTCGTCGAAGAGTAGACGAAAGGTGTAAACTTTTTCTTTAAGAACTTCGCGAAAACTTGTATTTCGGCTTAAAACAACGGGATATATCGTTTTAGATCGAAACTAGCAAAATTCACGAGCATCGATTTTACAAGTCGTCGAAGAGTAGACGAGAGAAAGGTGTAAACTTTTTCTCTCAGAACGGCGCGAAAACTTGTATTCCGGCTCAAAACAACAGGGTACATCGTTTTAGATCAAAACTAGCAAAATTAACGAGCATCAATTTTACAAGTCGTCGAAGCGTAGACGAGAGAAAGGTGTAAACTTTTTCTCTCAGAACTGCACGAAAACTTGTATTCCGGCTCAAAACAACGGGATACATCGGTTTATATCGAAACTAGCAAAATTCACGAGCATCGATTTTACAAGTCGTCGAAGAGTAGACAAGGGAAAGGTGTAAACTTTTTCTCTCAGAACTGCGCGAAAACTTGTATTCCGGCTCAAAACAACGGGATACATCGTTTTAGATCGAAACTAGCAAGATTCACGAGCACCGATTTTACAAGTCGCCGAAGAGTAGACGAGAGAAAGGTGTAAACTTTTTCTCTCAGAACTGCACAAAAACTTGTATTCCGGCTCAAAACAACGGGATACATCGTTTTAGATCGAAACTAGCAAGATTCACGAGCATCGATTTTACAAGTCGTCGAAGAGTAGACGAGAGAAAGGTGTAAACTTTTTCTCTCAGAGCAGCGCGAAAACTTGTATTCCGGCTCAAAACAACGGGATACATCGTTTTAAATGAAAACTAGCAAAATTCACTGGAATCGATTTTACAAGTCATCGAAGAGTAGACGAGAGAAAGGTGTAAACTTTTTCTCTCAGAACGGCGCGAAAACGTGTATTCCGGCTCAAAACAACAGGATACATCGTTTTAGATCGAAACTAGCAAAATTCACGAGCATCGATTTTACAAGTCGTCGAAGAGTAGACGAGAGAAAGGTGTAAACGTTTTCTCTCAGAACAGCCCAAAAACTCGTATTCCGGCTCAAAGGTGTAAACTTTTTCTCTCAGAACTGCACAAAAACTTGTATTCCGGCTCAAAACAACGGGATACATCGTTTTAGATCGAAACTAGCAAGATTCACGAGCATCGATTTTACAAGTTGTTGAAGAGTAGACGAGAGAAAGGTGTAAACTTTTTCTCTCAGAGCAGCGCGAAAACTTGTATTCCGGCTCAAAACAACGGGATACATCGTTTTAAATGAAAACTAGCAAAATTCACTGGAATCGATTTTACAAGTCATCGAAGAGTAGACGAGAGAAAGGTGTAAACTTTTTCTCTCAGAACGGCGCGAAAACGTGTATTCCGGCTCAAAACAACAGGATACATCGTTTTAGATCGAAACTAGCAAAATTCACGAGCATCGATTTTACAAGTCGTCGAAGAGTAGACGAGGGAAAGGTGTAAACTTTTTCTCTCAGAACTGCGCGAAAACTTGTATTCCGGCTCAAAACAACTGGATACATCGTTTTAGATCGAAACTAGCAAAATTCACGAGCATCGATTTTACAAGTCGTCGAAGAGTAGACGAGGGAAAGGTGTAAACTTTTTCTCTCAGAACTGCGCGAAAACTCGTATTCCGGCTCAAAACAACGGGATACAACGTTTTAGATCGAAACTAGCAAAGTTCACGAGCATCGATTTTACTAGTCGCCGAAGAGTACACGAGAGAAAGGTGTAAACTTTGCTCTCGGAACTGCACGAAAACTTGTATTCCGGCTCAAAACAACCGGATACATCGTTTTAGAACGAACCAAGAAAAATTCACGAGCATCGATTTTACAAGTCGTCGAAGGGTAGACGAGAGAAAGGTGTAAACGTTTTCTCTCAGTGCAGCGCGAAAACTTGTATTCCGGCTCAAAACAACGGGATACATCGTTTTAAATCGAAACTAGCAATATTCACTGGAATCGATTTTACAAGTCGTCGAAGAGTAGGCGAGAGAAAGGTGTAAACTTTTTCTCTCAGAACGGCGCGAAAACTTGTATTCCGGCTCAAAACAACGGGATACATCCTTTTATATCGAAACTAGCAAAATTCACGAGCATCGATTTTACAAGTCGTCGAAGAGTAGACGAGGGAAAGGTGTAAACTTTTTCTCTCAGAACTGCGCGAAAACTTGTATTCCGGCTCAAAACAACGGGATACATCGTTTTAGATCGAAACTAGCAAAGTTCACGAGCATCAATTTTACAAGTCGCCGAAGAGTAGACGAGAGAAAGGTGTAAACTTTTTCTCTCAGAACTGCACGAAAACTTGTATTCCGGCTCAGAACAACGGGATACATCGTTTTAGATCGAAACCAGCAAGATTCACGAGCATCGATTTTACAAGTCGTCGAAGAGTAGACGAAAGGTGTAAACTTTTTCTTTAAGAACTTCGCGAAAACTTGTATTTCGGCTTAAAACAACGGGATATATCGTTTTAGATCGAAACTAGCAAAATTCACGAGCATCGATTTTACAAGTCGTCGAAGAGTAGACGAGAGAAAGGTGTAAACTTTTTTCTCTCAGAACGGCGCAAAAACTTGTATTCCGGCTCAAAACAACGGGATACATCGTTTTATATCGAAACTAGCAAAATTCACGAGCATCGATTTTACAAGTCGTCGAAGAGTAGACAAGGGAAAGGTGTAAACTTTTTCTCTCAGAACTGCGCGAAAACTTGTATTCCGGCTCAAAACAACAAGATACATCGTTTTAGATCGAAACTAGCAAGATTCACGAGCATCGATTTTACAAGTCGCCGAAGAGTAGACGAGAGAAAGGTGTAAACTTTTTCTCTCAGAACTGCACAAAAACTTGTATTCCGGCTCACAACAACGGGATACATCGTTTTAGATCGAAACTAGCAAGATTCACGAGCATCGATTTTACAAGTCGTCGAAGAGTAGACGAGAGAAAGGTGTAAACTTTTTCTCTCAGAGCAGCGCGAAAACTTGTATTCCGGCTCAAAACAACGGGATACATCGTTTTAAATGGAAACTAGCAAAATTCACTGGAATCGATTTTACAAGTCATCGAAGAGTAGACGAGAGAAAGGTGTAAACTTTTTCTCTCAGAACGGCGCGAAAACGTGTACTCCGGCTCAAAACAACAGGATACATCGTTTTAGATCGAAACTAGCAAAATTCACGAGCATCGATTTTACAAGTCGTCGAAGAGTAGACGAGAGAAAGGTGTAAACGTTTTCTCTCAGAACAGCCCAAAAACTCGTATTCCGGCTCAAAACAACGGGATACATCGTTTTAGATCGAAACTAGCAAAATTCACGAGCATCGATTTTACAAGTCGTCGAAGAGTAGACGAGGGAAAGGTGTAAACTTTTTCTCTCAGAACTGCGCGAAAACTCGTATTCCGGCTCAAAACAACGGGATACAACGTTTTAGATCGAAACTAGCAAAGTTCACGAGCATCGATTTTACAAGTCGCCGAAGAGTACACGAGAGAAAGGTGTAAACTTTGCTCTCGGAACTGCACGAAAACTTGTATTCCGGCTCAAAACAACGGGATACATCGTTTTAGAACGAAAATAGCAAGATTCACGAGCATCGATTTTACAAGTTGTCGGAGAGTAGACGAGAGAAAGGTGTAAACTTTTTCTCTCAGAGCAGCGCGAAAACTTGTATTCCGGCTCAAAACGACGGGACACATCGTTTTAAATCGAAACTAGCAAAATTCACTGGAATCGATTTTACAAGTCGCCGAAGAGTAGACGAGAGAAAGGTGTAAACTTTTTCTCTCAGAACGGCGCGAAAACTTGTATTCCGGTTCAAAACAACGGGATACATCGTTTTAGATCAAAACTAGCAAAATTCACGAGCATCGATTTTACAAGTCGTCGAAGAGTAGACGAGGGAAAGGTGTAAACTTTTTCTCTCAGAACTGCGCGAAAACTTGTATTCCGGCTCAAAACAACGGGATACATCGTTTTAGATCGAAACTAGCAAGATTCACGAGCATCGATTTTACAAGTCGTCGAAGAGTAGACGAGAGAAGGTGTAAACGTTTTCTCTCAGAGCAGCGCGAAAACATGTATTCCGGCTCAAAACAACGGGATACATCGTTTTAAATCGAAACTAGCAAAATTCACTGGAATCGATTTTACAAGTCGTCGAAGAGTAGACGAGAGAAAGGTGTTAACTTTTTCTCTCAGAACGGCGCGAAAACGTGTATTCCGGCTCAAAACAACGGGATACATCGTTTTAGATCGAAACTAGCAAAATTCACGAGCATCGATTTTACAAGTCGTCGAAGAGTAGACGAGGGAAAGGTGTAAACTTTTTCTCTCAGAACTGCGCGAAAACTTGTATTCCGGCTCAAAACAACGGGATACATCGTTTTAGATCGAAACTAGCAAAGTTCACGAGCATCGATTTTACAAGTCGCTGAAGAGTAGACGAGAGAAAGGTGTAAACTTTTCTCTCAGAACTGCACGAAAACTTGTATTCCTGCTCAAAACAACGGGATACATCGTTTTAGATCGAAACTAGCAAGATTCACGAGCATCGATTTTACAAGTCGTCGAAGAGTACACGAAAGAAGGGTGTAAACTTTTTCTTTCAGAACTTCGCGAAAACTTGTATTCCGGCTTAAAACAACGGGATATATCGTTTTAGATCGAAACTAGCAAAATTCACGAGCATCGATTTTACAAGTCGTCGAAGAGTAGACGAAAGAAGGGTGTAAACTTTTTCTTTCAGAACTTCGCGAAAACTTGTATTCCGGCTTAAAACAACGGGATATATCGTTTTAGATCGAAACTAGCAAGATTCACGAGCATCGATTTTACAAGTCGTCGATGAGTAGACGAGAGAAAGGTGTAAACTTTTTCTCTCAGAGCAGCGCGAAAACTTGTATTCCGGCTCAAAACAACGGGATACATCGTTTTAAATCGAATCTAGCAATATTCACTGGAATCGATTTTACAAGTCGTCGAAGAGTAGACGAGAGAAAGGTGTAAACTTTTTTCTCTCAGAACGGCGCAAAAACTTGTATTCCGGCTCAAAACAACGGGATACATCGTTTTATATCGAAACTAGCAAAATTCACGAGCATCGATTTTACAAGTCGTCGAAGAGTAGACAAGGGAAAGGTGTAAACTTTTTCTCTCAGAACTGCGCGAAAACTTGTATTCCGGCTCAAAACAACGGGATACATCGTTTTAGATCGAAACTAGCAAGATTCACGAGCATCGATTTTACAAGTCGCCGAAGAGTAGACGAGAGAAAGGTGTAAACTTTTTCTCTCAGAACTGCACAAAAACTTGTATTCCGGCTCACAACCACGGGATACATCGTTTTAGATCGAAACTAGCAAGATTCACGAGCATCGATTTTACAAGTCGTCGAAGAGTAGACGAGAGAAAGGTGTAAACTTTTTCTCTCAGAGCAGCGCGAAAACTTGTATTCCGGCTCAAAACAACGGGATACATCGTTTTAAATGGAAACTAGCAAAATTCACTGGAATCGATTTTACAAGTCATCGAAGAGTAGACGAGAGAAAGGTGTAAACTTTTTCTCTCAGAACGGCGCGAAAACGTGTACTCCGGCTCAAAACAACAGGATACATCGTTTTAGATCGAAACTAGCAAAATTCACGAGCATCGATTTTACAAGTCGTCGAAGAGTAGACGAGAGAAAGGTGTAAACGTTTTCTCTCAGAACAGCCCAAAAACTCGTATTCCGGCTCAAAACAACGGGATACATCGTTTTAGATCGAAACTAGCAAAATTCACGAGCATCGATTTTACAAGTCGTCGAAGAGTAGACGAGGGAAAGGTGTAAACTTTTTCTCTCAGAACTGCGCGAAAACTCGTATTCCGGCTCAAAACAACGGGATACAACGTTTTAGATCGAAACTAGCAAAGTTCACGAGCATCGATTTTACAAGTCGCCGAAGAGTACACGAGAGAAAGGTGTAAACTTTGCTCTCGGAACTGCACGAAAACTTGTATTCCGGCTCAAAACAACGGGATACATCGTTTTAGAACGAAAATAGCAAGATTCACGAGCATCGATTTTACAAGTTGTCGGAGAGTAGACGAGAGAAAGGTGTAAACTTTTTCTCTCAGAGCAGCGCGAAAACTTGTATTCCGGCTCAAAACGACGGGACACATCGTTTTAAATCGAAACTAGCAAAATTCACTGGAATCGATTTTACAAGTCGCCGAAGAGTAGACGAGAGAAAGGTGTAAACTTTTTCTCTCAGAACGGCGCGAAAACTTGTATTCCGGTTCAAAACAACGGGATACATCGTTTTAGATCAAAACTAGCAAAATTCACGAGCATCGATTTTACAAGTCGTCGAAGAGTAGACGAGGGAAAGGTGTAAACTTTTTCTCTCAGAACTGCGCGAAAACTTGTATTCCGGCTCAAAACAACGGGATACATCGTTTTAGATCGAAACTAGCAAGATTCACGAGCATCGATTTTACAAGTCGTCGAAGAGTAGACGAGAGAAGGTGTAAACGTTTTCTCTCAGAGCAGCGCGAAAACATGTATTCCGGCTCAAAACAACGGGATACATCGTTTTAAATCGAAACTAGCAAAATTCACTGGAATCGATTTTACAAGTCGTCGAAGAGTAGACGAGAGAAAGGTGTTAACTTTTTCTCTCAGAACGGCGCGAAAACGTGTATTCCGGCTCAAAACAACGGGATACATCGTTTTAGATCGAAACTAGCAAAATTCACGAGCATCGATTTTACAAGTCGTCGAAGAGTAGACGAGGGAAAGGTGTAAACTTTTTCTCTCAGAACTGCGCGAAAACTTGTATTCCGGCTCAAAACAACGGGATTCATCGTTTTAGATCGAAACTAGCAAAGTTCACGAGCATCGATTTTACAAGTCGCTGAAGAGTAGACGAGAGAAAGGTGTAAACTTTTCTCTCAGAACTGCACGAAAACTTGTATTCCTGCTCAAAACAACGGGATACATCGTTTTAGATCGAAACTAGCAAGATTCACGAGCATCGATTTTACAAGTCGTCGAAGAGTACACGAAAGAAGGGTGTAAACTTTTTCTTTCAGAACTTCGCGAAAACTTGTATTCCGGCTTAAAACAACGGGATATATCGTTTTAGATCGAAACTAGCAAAATTCACGAGCATCGATTTTACAAGTCGTCGAAGAGTAGACGAAAGAAGGGTGTAAACTTTTTCTTTCAGAACTTCGCGAAAACTTGTATTCCGGCTTAAAACAACGGGATATATCGTTTTAGATCGAAACTAGCAAGATTCACGAGCATCGATTTTACAAGTCGTCGATGAGTAGACGAGAGAAAGGTGTAAACTTTTTCTCTCAGAGCAGCGCGAAAACTTGTATTCCGGCTCAAAACAACGGGATACATCGTTTTAAATCGAATCTAGCAATATTCACTGGAATCGATTTTACAAGTCGTCGAAGAGTAGACGAGAGAAAGGTGTAAACTTTTTCTCTCAGAACGGCGCGAAAACTTGTATTCCGGCTCAAAACAACGGGATACATCCTTTTAGATCGAAACTAGCAAAATTCACGAGCATCGATTTTACAAGTCGTCGAAGAGTAGACGAGGGAAAGGTGTAAACTTTTTCTCTCAGAACTGCGCGAAAACTTGTATTCCGGCTCAAAACAACGGGATACATCGTTTTAGATCGAAACTAGCAAAGTTCACGAGCATCGATTTTACAAGTCGTCGAAGAGTAGACGAGGGAAAGGTGTAAACTTTTTCTCTCAGAACTGCGCGAAAACTTGTATTCCGGCTCAAAACAACGGGATACATCGTTTTAGATCGAAACTAGCAAGATTCACGAGCATCGATTTTACAAGTCGTCGAAGAGTAGACGAGAGAAAGGTGTAAACGTTTTCTCTCAGAGCAGCGCGAAAACTTGTATTCCGGCTCAAAACAACGGGATACATCGTTTTAAATCGAAACTAGCAAAATTCACTGGAATCGATTTTACAAGTCGTCGAAGAGTAGACGAGAGAAAGGTGTAAACTTTTTCTCTCAGAACGGCGCGAAAACGTGTATTCCGGCTCAAAACAACGGGATACTTCGTTTTAGATCGAAACTAGCAAAATTCACGAGCATCGATTTTACAAGTCGTCGAAGAGTAGACGAGGGAAAGGTGTAAACTTTTTCTCTCAGAACTGCGCGAAAACTTGTATTCCGGCTCAAAACAACGGGATACATCGTTTTAGATCGAAACTAGCAAAGTTCACGAGCATCGATTTTACAAGTCGCTGAAGAGTAGACGAGAGAAAGGTGTAAACTTTTTCTCTCAGAACTGCACGAAAACTTGTATTCCTGCTCAAAACAACGGGATACATCGTTTTAGATCGAAACTAGCAAGATTCACGAGCATCGATTTTACAAGTCGTCGAAGAGTAGACGAAAGAAGGGTGTAAACTTTTTCTCTCAGAACTGCGCGAAAACTTGTATTCCGGCTCAAAACAACGGGATACATCGTTTTAGATCGAAACTAGCAAAGTTCACGAGCATCGATTTTACAAGTCGTCGAAGAGTAGACGAGGGAAAGGTGTAAACTTTTTCTCTCAGAACTGCGCGAAAACTTGTATTCCGGCTCAAAACAACGGGATACATCGTTTTAGATCGAAACTAGCAAGATTCACGAGCATCTATTTTACAAGTCGTCGAAGAGTAGACGAGAGAAAGGTGTAACGTTTTCTCTCAGAGCAGCGCGAAAACTTGTATTCCGGCTCAAAACAACGGGATACATCGTTTTAAATCGAAACTAGCAAAATTCACTGGAATCGATTTTACAAGTCGTCGAAGAGTAGACGAAAGAAAGGTGTAAACTTTTTCTCTCAGAACGGCGCGAAAACGTGTATTCCGGCTCAAAACAACGGGATACATCGTTTTAGATCGAAACTAGCAAAACTCACGAGCATCGATTTTACAAGTCGTCGAAGAGTAGACGAGGGAAAGGTGTAAACTTTTTCTCTCAGAACTGCGCGAAAACTTGTATTCCGGCTCAAAACAACGGGATACATCCTTTTAGATCGAAACTAGCAAAATTCACGAGCATCGATTTTACAAGTCGTCGAAGAGTAGACGAGGGAAAGGTGTAAACTTTTTCTCTCAGAACTGCGCGAAAACTTGTATTCCGGCTCAAAACAACGGGATACATCGTTTTAGATCGAAACTAGCAAAGTTCACGAGCATCGATTTTACAAGTCGCCGAAGAGTAGACGAGAGAAAGGTGTAAACTTTTTCTCTCAGAACTGCACGAAAACTTGTATTCCGGCTCAAAACAACGGGATACATTGTTTTAGATCGAAACCAGCAAGATTCACGAGCATCGATTTTACAAGTCGTCGAAGAGTAGACGAAAGGTCTAAACTTTTTCATTAAGAACTTCGCGAAAACTTGTATTTCGGCATAAAACAACGGGATATATCGTTTTAGATCGAAACTAGCAAAATTTACGAGCATCGAATTTACAAGTCGTCGAAGAGTAAACGAGAGAAAGGTGTGAACTTTTTCTCTCAGAACGGCGCGAAAACTTGTATTCCGGCTCAAAACAACAGGGTACATCGTTTTAGATCAAAACTAGCAAAATTAACGAGCATCAATTTTACAAGTCGTCGAAGGGTAGACGAGAGAAAGGTGTAAACTTTTTCTCTCAGAACTGCACGAAAACTTGTATTCCGGCTTAAAACAACGGGATATATCGTTTTAGATCGAAACTAGCAAAATTCACGAGCATCGATTTTACAAGTCGTCGAAGAGTAGACGAGAGAAAGGTGTAAACTTTTTCTCTCAGAACGGCGCGAAAACTTGTATTCCGGCTCAAAACAACAGGGTACATTGTTTTAGATCAAAACTAGCAAAATTAACGAGCATCAATTTTACAAGTCGTCGAAGGGTAGACGAGAGAAAGGTGTAAACTTTTTCTTTCAGAACTTCGCGAAAACTTGTATTCCGGCTCAAAACAACAGGATACATCGTTTTAGATCAAAACTAGCAAAATTCACGAGCATCGATTTTACAAGTCGTCGAAGAGTAGACGAGAGAAAGGTGTAAACGTTTTCTCTCAGAACAGCCCAAAAACTTGTATTCCGGCTCAAAACAACGGGATACATCGTTTTATATCGAAACTAGCAAAATTCACGAGCATCGATTTTACAAGTCGTCGAAGAGTAGACGAGGGAAAGGTGTAAACTTTTTCTCTCAGAACTGCGCGAAAACTTGTATTCCGGCTCAAAACAACGGTATACATCGTTTTAGATCGAAACTAGCAAAGTTCACGAGCATCGATTTTACAAGTCGACGAAGAGTAGACGAGAGAAAGGTGTAACCTTTTTCTCTCAGAACTGCACGAAAACTTGTATTCCGGCTCAAAACAACGGGATACATCGTTTTAGATCGAAACCAGCAAGATTCACGAGCATCGATTTTACAAGTCGTCGAAGAGTAGACGAGGGAAAGGTGTAAACTTTTTCTCTCAGAACTGCACGAAAACTTGTATCCCGGCTCAAAACAACGGGATACATCGTTTTAGATCGAAACTAGCAAAGTTCACGAGCATCGATTTTACAAGTCGCCGAAGAGTACACGAGAGAAAGGTGTAAACTTTTTCTCTCGGAACTGCACGAAAACTTGTATTCCGGCTCAAAACAACGGGATACATCGTTTTAGAACGAAAATAGCAAGGTTCACGAGCATCGATTTTACAAGTTGTCGGAGAGTAGACGAGAGAAAGGTGTAAACTTTTTCTCTCAGAGCAGCGCGAAAACTTGTATTCCGGCTCAAAACAACGGGATACATCGTTTTAAATCGAAACTAGCAAAATTCACTGGAATCGATTTTACAAGTCGTCGAAGAGTAGACGAGAGAAAGGTGTAAACTTTTTCTCTCAGAACGGCGCGAAAACTTGTATTCCGGTTCTAAACAACGGGATACATCGTTTTATATCGAAACTAGCAAAACTCACGAGCATCGATTTTACAAGTCGTCGAAGAGTAGACAAGGGAAAGGTGTAAACTTTTTCTCTCAGAACTGCGCGAAAACTTGTATTCCGGCTCAAAACAACGGGATACATCGTTTTAGATCGAAACTAGCAAGATTCACGAGCATCGATTTTACAAGTCGCCGAAGAGTAGACGAGAGAAAGGTGTAAACTTTTTCTCTCAGAACTGCACAAAAACATGTATTCCGGCTCAAAACAACGGGATACATCGTTTTAGATCGAAACTAGCAAGATTCACGAGCATCGATTTTACAAGTCGTCGAAGAGTAGACGAGAGAAAGGTGTAAACTTTTTCTCTCAGAGCAGCGCGAAAACTTGTATTCCGGCTCAAAACAACGGGATACATCGTTTTAAATGGAAACTAGCAAAATTCACTGGAATCGATTTTACAAGTCATCGAAGAGTAGACGAGAGAAAGGTGTAAACTTTTTCTCTCAGAACGGCGCGAAAACGTGTATTCCGGCTCAAAACAACAGGATACATCGTTTTAGATCGAAACTAGCAAAATTCACGAGCATCAATTTTACAAGTCGTCGAAGAGTAGACGAGAGAAAGGTGTAAACGTTTTCTCTCAGAACAGCCCAAAAACTCGTATTCCGGCTCAAAACAACGGGATACATCGTTTTAGATCGAAACTAGCAAAATTCACGAGCATCGATTTTACAAGTCGTCGAAGAGTAGACGAGGGAAAGGTGTAAACTTTTTCTCTCAGAACTTCGCGAAAACTTGTATTCCGGCTCAAAACAACGGGATACATCGTTTTAGATCGAAACTAGCAAAGTTCACGAGCATCGATTTTACAAGTCGCTGAAGAGTAGACGAGAGAAAGGTGTAAACTTTTTCTCTCAGAACTGCACGAAAACTTGTATTCCTGCTCAAAACAACGGGATACATCGTTTTAGATCGAAACTAGCAAGATTCACGAGCATCGATTTTACAAGTCGTCGAAGAGTACACGAAAGAAGGGTGTAAACTTTTTCTTTCAGAACTTCGCGAAAACTTGTATTCCGGCTTAAAACAACGGAATATATCGTTTTAGATCGAAACTAGCAAGATTCACGAGCATCGATTTTACAAGTCGTCGATGAGTAGACGAGAGAAAGGTGTAAACTTTTTCTCTCAGAGCAGCGCGAAAACTTGTATTCCGGCTCAAAACAACGGGATACATCGTTTTAAATCGAATCTAGCAATATTCACTGGAATCGATTTTACAAGTCGTCGAAGAGTAGACGAGAGAAAGGTGTAAACTTTTTCTCTCAGAACGGCGCGAAAACTTGTATTCCGGCTCAAAACAACGGGATACATCCTTTTAGATCGAAACTAGCAAAATTCACGAGCATCGATTTTACAAGTCGTCGAAGAGTAGACGAGGGAAAGGTGTAAACTTTTTCTCTCAGAACTGCGCGAAAACTTGTATTCCGGCTCAAAACAACAGGATACATCGTTTTAGATCGAAACTAGCAAAGTTCACGAGCATCGATTTTACAAGTCGCTGAAGAGTAGACGAGAGAAAGGTGTAAACTTTTTCTCTCAGAACTGCACGAAAACTTGTATTCCTGCTCAAAACAACGGGATACATCGTTTTAGATCGAAACTAGCAAGATTCACGAGCATCGATTTTACAAGTCGTCGAAGAGTAGACGAAAGAAGGGTGTAAACTTTTTCTTTCAGAACTTCGCGAAAACTTGTATTCCGGCTTAAAACAACGGGATATATCGTTTTAGATCGAAACTAGCAAAATTCACGAGCATCGATTTTACAAGTCGTCGAAGAGTAGACGAGAGAAAGGTGTAAACTTTTTCTCTCAGAACAGCGCGAAAACTTGTATTCCGGCTCAAAACAACGGGATACATCGTCTTAGATCGAAACTAGCAAGATTCACGAGCATCGATTTTACAAGTCGTCGAAGAGTAGACGAGAAAAAGGTGTAAACGTTTTCTCTCAGAACAGCGCGAAAACTTGTAATCCGGCTCAAGACAACAGGATACATCGTTTTAGATCGAACCAAGAAAAATTCACGAGCATCGATTTTACAAGTCGTCGAAGGGTAGACGAGAGAAAGGTGTAAACTTTCTCTCAGTGCAGCGCGAAAACTTGTATTCCGGCTCAAAACAACGGGATACATCCTTTTAGATCGAAACTAGCAAAATTCACGAGCATCGATTTTACAAGTCATCGAAGAGTAGACGAGGGAAAGGTGTAAACTTTTTCTCTCAGAACTGCGCGAAAACTTGTATTCCGGCTCAAAACAACGGGATACATCGTTTTAGATCGAAACTAGCAAAGTTCACGAGCATCGATTTTACAAGTCGCTGAAGAGTTAGACGAGAGAAAGGTGTAAACTTTTTCTCTCAGAACTGCACGAAAACTTGTATTCCTGCTCAAAACAACGGGATACATCGTTTTAGATCGAAACTAGCAAAATTCACTGGAATCGATTTTACAAGTCGTCGAAGAGTAGACGAGAGAAAGGTGTAAACTTTTTCTCTCAGAACGGCGCGAAAACTTGTATTCCGGTTCTAAACAACGGGATACATCGTTTTATATCGAAACTAGCAAAACTCACGAGCATCGATTTTACAAGTCGTCGAAGAGTAGACAAGGGAAATGTGTAAACTTTTTCTCTCAGAACTGCGCGAAAACTTGTATTCCGGCTCAAAACAACGGGATACATCGTTTTAGATCGAAACTAGCAAGATTCACGAGCATCGATTTTACAAGTCGCCGAAGAGTAGACGAGAGAAAGGTGTAAACTTTTTCTCTCAGAACTGCACAAAAACTTGTATTCCGGCTCAAAACAACGGGATACATCGTTTTAAATGGAAACTAGCAAAATTCACTGGAATCGATTTTACAAGTCATCGAAGAGTAGACGAGAGAAAGGTGTAAACTTTTTCTCTCAGAACGGCGCGAAAACGTGTATTCCGGCTCAAAACAACAGGATACATCGTTTTAGATCGAAACTAGCAAAATTCACGAGCATCAATTTTACAAGTCGTCGAAGAGTAGACGAGAGAAAGGTGTAAATGTTTTCTCTCAGAACAGCCCAAAAACTCGTATTCCGGCTCAAAACAACGGGATACATCGTTTTAGATCGAAACTAGCAAAATTCACGAGCATCGATTTTACAAGTCGTCGAAGAGTAGACGAGGGAAAGGTGTAAACTTTTTCTCTCAGAACTGCGCGAAAACTTGTATTCCGGCTCAAAACAACGGGATACATCGTTTTAAATGGAAACTAGCAAAATTCACTGGAATCGATTTTACAAGTCATCGAAGAGTAGACGAGAGAAAGGTGTAAACTTTTTCTCTCAGAACGGCGCGAAAACGTGTATTCCGGCTCAAAACAACAGGATACATCGTTTTAGATCGAAACTAGAGCAAAATTCACGAGCATCAATTTTACAAGTCGTCGAAGAGTAGACGAGAGAAAGGTGTAAACGTTTTCTCTCAGAACAGCCCAAAAACTCGTATTCCGGCTCAAAACAACGGGATACATCGTTTTAGATCGAAACTAGCAAAATTCACGAGCATCGATTTTACAAGTCGTCGAAGAGTAGACGAGGGAAAGGTGTAAACTTTTTCTCTCAGAACTGCGCGAAAACTTGTATTCCGGCTCAAAACAACGGGATACATCGTTTTAGATCGAAACTAGCAAAGTTCACGAGCATCGATTTTACAAGTCGTCGAAGAGTAGACGAAAGAAGGGTGTAAACTTTTTCTTTCAGAACTTCGCGAAAACTTGTATTCCGGCTTAAAACAACGGGATATATCGTTTTTGATCGAAACTAGCAAGATTCACGAGCATCGATTTTACAAGTCGTCGATGAGTAGACGAGAGAAAGGTGTAAACTTTTTCTCTCAGAGCAGCGCGAAAACTTGTATTCGGGCTCAAAACAACGGGATACATCGTTTTAAATCGAATCTAGCAATATTCACTGGAATCGATTTTACAAGTCGTCGAAGAGTAGACGAGAGAAAGGTGTAAACTTTTTCTCTCAGAACGGCGCGAAAACTTGTATTCCGGCTCAAAACAACGGGATACATCCTTTTAGATCGAAACTAGCAAAATTCACGAGCATCGATTTTACAAGTCGTCGAAGAGCAGACGAGGGAAAGGTGTAAACTTTTTCTCTCAGAACTGCGCGAAAACTTGTATTCCGGCTCAAAACAACAGGATACATCGTTTTAGATCGAAACTAGCAAAGTTCACGAGCATCGATTTTACAAGTCGCTGAAGAGTAGACGAGAGAAAGGTGTAAACTTTTTCTCTCAGAACTGCACGAAAACTTGTATTCCTGCTCAAAACAACGGGATACATCGTTTTAGATCGAAACTAGCAAGATTCACGAGCATCGATTTTACAAGTCGTCGAAGAGTAGACGAAAGAAGGGTGTAAACTTTTTCTTTCAGAACTTCGCGAAAACTTGTATTCCGGCTTAAAACAACGGGATATATCGTTTTAGATCGAAACTAGCAAAATTCACGAGCATCGATTTTACAAGTCGTCGAAGAGTAGTCGAGAGAAAGGTGTAAACTTTTTCTCTCAGAACAGCGCGAAAACTTGTATTCCGGCTCAAAACAACGGGATACATCGTCTTAGATCGAAACTAGCAAGATTCACGAGCATCGATTTTACAAGTCGTCGAAGAGTAGACGAGAAAAAGGTGTAAACGTTTTCTCTCAGAACAGCGCGAAAACTTGTAATCCGGCTCAAGACAACAGGATACATCGTTTTAGATCGAACCAAGAAAAATTCACGAGCATCGATTTTACAAGTCGTCGAAGGGTAGACGAGAGAAAGGTGTAAACTTTGTCTCAGTGCAGCGCGAAAACTTGTATTCCGGCTCAAAACAACGGGATACATCCTTTTAGATCGAAACTAGCAAAATTCACTAGCATCGATTTTACAAGTCATCGAAGAGTAGACGAGGGAAAGGTGTAAACTTTTTCTCTCAGAACTGCACAAAAACATGTATTCCGGCTCAAAACAACGGGATACATCGTTTTAGATCGAAACTAGCAAGATTCACGAGCATCGATTTTACAAGTCGTCGAAGAGTAGACGAGAGAAAGGTGTAAACTTTTTCTCTCAGAGCAGCGCGAAAACTTGTATTCCGGCTCAAAACAACGGGATACATCGTTTTAAATGGAAACTAGCAAAATTCACTGGAATCGATTTTACAAGTCATCGAAGAGTAGACGAGAGAAAGGTGTAAACTTTTTCTCTCAGAACGGCGCGAAAACGTGTATTCCGGCTCAAAACAACAGGATACATCGTTTTAGATCGAAACTAGCAAAATTCACGAGCATCAATTTTACAAGTCGTCGAAGAGTAGACGAGAGAAAGGTGTAAACGTTTTCTCTCAGAACAGCCCAAAAACTCGTATTCCGGCTCAAAACAACGGGATACATCGTTTTAGATCGAAACTAGCAAAATTCACGAGCATCGATTTTACAAGTCGTCGAAGAGTAGACGAGGGAAAGGTGTAAACTTTTTCTCTCAGAACTTCGCGAAAACTTGTATTCCGGCTCAAAACAACGGGATACATCGTTTTAGATCGAAACTAGCAAAGTTCACGAGCATCGATTTTACAAGTCGCTGAAGAGTAGACGAGAGAAAGGTGTAAACTTTTTCTCTCAGAACTGCACGAAAACTTGTATTCCTGCTCAAAACAACAGGATACATCGTTTTAGATCGAAACTAGCAAGATTCACGAGCATCGATTTTACAAGTCGTCGAAGAGTACACGAAAGAAGGGTGTAAACTTTTTCTTTCAGAACTTCGCGAAAACTTGTATTCCGGCTTAAAACAACGGGATATATCGTTTTAGATCGAAACTAGCAAGATTCACGAGCATCGATTTTACAAGTCGTCGATGAGTAGACGAGAGAAAGGTGTAAACTTTTTCTCTCAGAGCAGCGCGAAAACTTGTATTCCGGCTCAAAACAACGGGATACATCGTTTTAAATCGAATCTAGCAATATTCACTGGAATCGATTTTACAAGTCGTCGAAGAGTAGACGAGAGAAAGGTGTAAACTTTTTCTCTCAGAACGGCGCGAAAACTTGTATTCCGGCTCAAAACAACGGGATACATCCTTTTAGATCGAAACTAGCAAAATTCACGAGCATCGATTTTACAAGTCGTCGAAGAGTAGACGAGGGAAAGGTGTAAACTTTTTCTCTCAGAACTGCGCGAAAACTTGTATTCCGGCTCAAAACAACAGGATACATCGTTTTAGATCGAAACTAGCAAAGTTCACGAGCATCGATTTTACAAGTCGCTGAAGAGTAGACGAGAGAAAGGTGTAAACTTTTTCTCTCAGAACTGCACGAAAACTTGTATTCCTGCTCAAAACAACGGGATACATCGTTTTAGATCGAAACTAGCAAGATTCACGAGCATCGATTTTACAAGTCGTCGAAGAGTAGACGAAAGAAGGGTGTAAACTTTTTCTTTCAGAACTTCGCGAAAACTTGTATTCCGGCTTAAAACAACGGGATATATCGTTTTAGATCGAAACTAGCAAAATTCACGAGCATCGATTTTACAAGTCGTCGAAGAGTAGTCGAGAGAAAGGTGTAAACTTTTTCTCTCAGAACAGCGCGAAAACTTGTATTCCGGCTCAAAACAACGGGATACATCGTCTTAGATCGAAACTAGCAAGATTCACGAGCATCGATTTTACAAGTCGTCGAAGAGTAGACGAGAAAAAGGTGTAAACGTTTTCTCTCAGAACAGCGCGAAAACTTGTAATCCGGCTCAAGACAACAGGATACATCGTTTTAGATCGAACCAAGAAAAATTCACGAGCATCGATTTTACAAGTCGTCGAAGGGTAGACGAGAGAAAGGTGTAAACTTTCTCTCAGAACTGCGCGAAAACTTGTATTCCGGCTCAAAACAACGGGATACATCGTTTTAGATCGAAACTAGCAAGATTCACGAGCATCGATTTTACAAGTCGCCGAAGAGTAGACGAGAGAAAGGTGTAAACTTTTTCTCTCAGAACTGCACAAAAACATGTATTCCGGCTCAAAACAACGGGATACATCGTTTTAGATCGAAACTAGCAAGATTCACGAGCATCGATTTTACAAGTCGTCGAAGAGTAGACGAGAGAAAGGTGTAAACTTTTTCTCTCAGAGCAGCGCGAAAACTTGTATTCCGGCTCAAAACAACGGGATACATCGTATTAAATGGAAACTAGCAAAATTCACTGGAATCGATTCTACAAGTCATCGAAGAGTAGACGAGAGAAAGGTGTAAACTTTTTCTCTCAGAACGGCGCGAAAACGTGTATTCCGGCTCAAAACAACAGGATACATCGTTTTAGATCGAAACTAGCAAAATTCACGAGCATCAATTTTACAAGTCGTCGAAGAGTAGACGAGAGAAAGGTGTAAACGTTTTCTCTCAGAACAGCCCAAAAACTCGTATTCCGGCTCAAAACAACGGGATACATCGTTTTAGATCGAAACTAGCAAAATTCACGAGCATCGATTTTACAAGTCGTCGAAGAGTAGACGAGGGAAAGGTGTAAACTTTTTCTCTCAGAACTTCGCGAAAACTTGTATTCCGGCTCAAAACAACGGGATACATCGTTTTAGATCGAAACTAGCAAAGTTCACGAGCATCGATTTTACAAGTCGCTGAAGAGTAGACGAGAGAAAGGTGTAAACTTTTTCTCTCAGAACTGCACGAAAACTTGTATTCCTGCTCAAAACAACGGGATACATCGTTTTAGATCGAAACTAGCAAGATTCACGAGCATCGATTTTACAAGTCGTCGAAGAGTACACGAAAGAAGGGTGTAAACTTTTTCTTTCAGAACTTCGCGAAAACTTGTATTCCGGCTTAAAACAACGGGATATATCGTTTTAGATCGAAACTAGCAAGATTCACGAGCATCGATTTTACAAGTCGTCGATGAGTAGACGAGAGAAAGGTGTAAACTTTTTCTCTCAGAGCAGCGCGAAAACTTGTATTCCGGCTCAAAACAACGGGATACATCGTTTTAAATCGAATCTAGCAATATTCACTGGAATCGATTTTACAAGTCGTCGAAGAGTAGACGAGAGAAAGGTGTAAACTTTTTCTCTCAGAACGGCGCGAAAACTTGTATTCCGGCTCAAAACAACGGGATACATCCTTTTAGATCGAAACTAGCAAAATTCACGAGCATCGATTTTACAAGTCGTCGAAGAGTAGACGAGGGAAAGGTGTAAACTTTTTCTCTCAGAACTGCGCGAAAACTTGTATTCCGGCTCAAAACAACAGGATACATCGTTTTAGATCGAAACTAGCAAAGTTCACGAGCATCGATTTTACAAGTCGCTGAAGAGTAGACGAGAGAAAGGTGTAAACTTTTTCTCTCAGAACTGCACGAAAACTTGTATTCCTGCTCAAAACAACGGGATACATCGTTTTAGATCGAAACTAGCAAGATTCACGAGCATCGATTTTACAAGTCGTCGAAGAGTAGACGAAAGAAGGGTGTAAACTTTTTCTTTCAGAACTTCGCGAAAACTTGTATTCCGGCTTAAAACAACGGGATATATCGTTTTAGATCGAAACTAGCAAAATTCACGAGCATCGAGTTTACAAGTCGTCGAAGAGTAGACGAGAGAAAGGTGTAAACTTTTTCTCTCAGAACAGCGCGAAAACTTGTATTCCGGCTCAAAACAACGGGATACATCGTCTTAGATCGAAACTAGCAAGATTCACGAGCATCGATTTTACAAGTCGTCGAAGAGTAGACGAGAAAAAGGTGTAAACGTTTTCTCTCAGAACAGCGCGAAAACTTGTAATCCGGCTCAAGACAACAGGATACATCGTTTTAGATCGAACCAAGAAAAATTCACGAGCATCGATTTTACAAGTCGTCGAAGGGTAGACGAGAGAAAGGTGTAAACTTTCTCTCAGTGCAGCGCGAAAACTTGTATTCCGGCTCAAAACAACGGGATACATCCTTTTAGATCGAAACTAGCAAAATTCACGAGCATCGATTTTACAAGTCATCGAAGAGTAGACGAGGGAAAGGTGTAAACTTTTTCTCTCAGAACTGCGCGAAAACTTGTATTCCGGCTCAAAACAACGGGATACATCGTTTTAGATCGAAACTAGCAAAATTCACTGGAATCGATTTTACAAGTCGTCGAAGAGTAGACGAGAGAAAGGTGTAAACTTTTTCTCTCAGAACGGCGCGAAAACTTGTATTCCGGTTCTAAACAACGGGATACATCGTTTTATATCGAAACTAGCAAAACTCACGAGCATCGATTTTACAAGTCGTCGAAGAGTAGACAAGGGAAATGTGTAAACTTTTTCTCTCAGAACTGCGCGAAAACTTGTATTCCGGCTCAAAACAACGGGATACATCGTTTTAGATCGAAACTAGCAAGATTCACGAGCATCGATTTTACAAGTCGCCGAAGAGTAGACGAGAGAAAGGTGTAAACTTTTTCTCTCAGAACTGCACAAAAACTTGTATTCCGGCTCAAAACAACGGGATACATCGTTTTAAATGGAAACTAGCAAAATTCACTGGAATCGATTTTACAAGTCATCGAAGAGTAGACGAGAGAAAGGTGTAAACTTTTTCTCTCAGAACGGCGCGAAAACGTGTATTCCGGCTCAAAACAACAGGATACATCGTTTTAGATCGAAACTAGCAAAATTCACGAGCATCAATTTTACAAGTCGTCGAAGAGTAGACGAGAGAAAGGTGTAAATGTTTTCTCTCATAACAGCCCAAAAACTCGTATTCCGGCTCAAAACAACGGGATACATCGTTTTAGATCGAAACTAGCAAAATTCACGAGCATCGATTTTACAAGTCGTCGAAGAGTAGACGAGGGAAAGGTGTAAACTTTTTCTCTCAGAACTGCGCGAAAACTTGTATTCCGGCTCAAAACAACGGGATACATCGTTTTAAATGGAAACTAGCAAAATTCACTGGAATCGATTTTACAAGTCATCGAAGAGTAGACGAGAGAAAGGTGTAAACTTTTTCTCTCAGAACGGCGCGAAAACGTGTATTCCGGCTCAAAACAACAGGATACATCGTTTTAGATCGAAACTAGAGCAAAATTCACGAGCATCAATTTTACAAGTCGTCGAAGAGTAGACGAGAGAAAGGTGTAAACGTTTTCTCTCAGAACAGCCCAAAAACTTGTATTCCGGCTCAAAACAACGGGATACATCGTTTTAGATCGAAACTAGCAAAATTCACGAGCATCGATTTTACAAGTCGTCGAAGAGTAGACGAGGGAAAGGTGTAAACTTTTTCTCTCAGAACTGCGCGAAAACTTGTATTCCGGCTTAAAACAACGGGATATATCGTTTTAGATCGAAACTAGCAAAATTCACGAGCATCGATTTTACAAGTCGTCGAAGAGTAGACGAGAGAAAGGTGTAAACTTTTTCTCTCAGAACAGCGCGAAAACTTGTATTCCGGCTCAAAACAACGGGATACATCGTCTTAGATCGAAACTAGCAAGATTCACGAGCATCGATTTTACAAGTCGTCGAAGAGTAGACGAAAGAAGGGTGTAAACTTTTTCTTTCAGAACTTCGCGAAAACTTGTATTCCGGCTTAAAACAACGGGATACATCGTTTTAGATCGAAACTAGCAAAATTCACTGGAATCGATTTTACAAGTCGTCGAAGAGTAGACGAGAGAAAGGTGTAAACTTTTTCTCTCAGAACGGCGCGAAAACTTGTATTCCGGTTCTAAACAACGGGATACATCGTTTTATATCGAAACTAGCAAAACTCACGAGCATCGATTTTACAAGTCGTCGAAGAGTAGACAAGGGAAAGGTGTAAACTTTTTCTCTCAGAACTGCGCGAAAACTTGTATTCCGGCTCAAAACAACGGGATACATCGTTTTAGATCGAAACTAGCAAGATTCACGAGCATCGATTTTACAAGTCGCCGAAGAGTAGACGAGAGAAAGGTGTAAACTTTTTCTCTCAGAACTGCACAAAAACTTGTATTCCGGCTCAAAACAACGGGATACATCGTTTTAGATCGAAACTAGCAAGATTCACGAGCATCGATTTTACAAGTCGTCGAAGAGTAGACGAGAGAAAGGTGTAAACTTTTTCTCTCAGAGCAGCGCGAAAACTTGTATTCCGGCTCAAAACAACGGGATACATCGTTTTAAATGGAAACTAGCAAAATTCACTGGAATCGATTTTACAAGTCATCGAAGAGTAGACGAGAGAAAGGTGTAAACTTTTTCTCTCAGAACGGCGCGAAAACGTGTATTCCGGCTCAAAACAACAGGATACATCGTTTTAGATCGAAACTAGCAAAATTCACGAGCATCAATTTTACAAGTCGTCGAAGAGTAGACGAGAGAAAGGTGTAAACGTTTTCTCTCAGAACAGCCCAAAAACTCGTATTCCGGCTCAAAACAACGGGATACATCGTTTCAGATCGAAACTAGCAAAATTCACGAGCATCGATTTTACAAGTCGTCGAAGAGTAGACGAGGGAAAGGTGTAAACTTTTTCTCTCAGAACTGCGCGAAAACTTGTATTCCGGCTCAAAACAACGGGATACATCGTTTTAGATCGAAACTAGCAAAGTTCACGAGCATCGATTTTACAAGTCGCTGAAGAGTAGACGAGAGAAAGGTGTAAACTTTTTCTCTCAGAACAGCGCGAAAACTTGTATTCCGGCTCAAAACAACGGGATACATCGTCTTAGATCGAAACTAGCAAGATTCACGAGCATCGATTTTACAAGTCGTCGAAGAGTAGACGAAAGAAGGGTGTAAACTTTTTCTTTCAGAACTTCGCGAAAACTTGTATTCCGGCTTAAAACAACGGGATACATCGTTTTAGATCGAAACTAGCAAAATTCACTGGAATCGATTTTACAAGTCGTCGAAGAGTAGACGAGAGAAAGGTGTAAACTTTTTCTCTCAGAACGGCGCGAAAACTTGTATTCCGGTTCTAAACAACGGGATACATCGTTTTATATCGAAACTAGCAAAACTCACGAGCATCGATTTTACAAGTCGTCGAAGAGTAGACAAGGGAAAGGTGTAAACTTTTTCTCTCAGAACTGCGCGAAAACTTGTATTCCGGCTCAAAACAACGGGATACATCGTTTTAGATCGAAACTAGCAAGATTCACGAGCATCGATTTTACAAGTCGCCGAAGAGTAGACGAGAGAAAGGTGTAAACTTTTTCTCTCAGAACTGCACAAAAACTTGTATTCCGGCTCAAAACAACGGGATACATCGTTTTAGATCGAAACTAGCAAGATTCACGAGCATCGATTTTACAAGTCGTCGAAGAGTAGACGAGAGAAAGGTGTAAACTTTTTCTCTCAGAACAGCGCGAAAACTTGTATTCCGGCTCAAAACAACGGGATACATCGTCTTAGATCGAAACTAGCAAGATTCACGAGCATCGATTTTACAAGTCGTCGAAGAGTAGACGAAAGAAGGGTGTAAACTTTTTCTTTCAGAACTTCGCGAAAACTTGTATTCCGGCTTAAAACAACGGGATATATCGTTTTAGATCGAAACTAGCAAGATTCACGAGCATCGATTTTACAAGTCGTCGATGAGTAGACGAGAGAAAGGTGTAAACTTTTTCTCTCAGAGCAGCGCGAAAACTTGTATTCCGGCTCAAAACAACGGGATACATCGTTTTAAATCGAATCTAGCAATATTCACTGGAATCGATTTTACAAGTCGTCGAAGAGTAGACGAGAGAAAGGTGTAAACTTTTTCTCTCAGAACGGCGCGAAAACTTGTATTCCGGCTCAAAACAACGGGATACATCCTTTTAGATCGAAACTAGCAAAATTCACGAGCATCGATTTTACAAGTCGTCGAAGAGTAGACGAGGGAAAGGTGTAAACTTTTTCTCTCAGAACTGCGCGAAAACTTGTATTCCGGCTCAAAACAACAGGATACATCGTTTTAGATCGAAACTAGCAAAGTTCACGAGCATCGATTTTACAAGTCGCTGAAGAGTAGACGAGAGAAAGGTGTAAACTTTTTCTCTCAGAACTGCACGAAAACTTGTATTCCTGCTCAAAACAACGGGATACATCGTTTTAGATCGAAACTAGCAAGATTCACGAGCATCGATTTTACAAGTCGTCGAAGAGTAGACGAAAGAAGGGTGTAAATTTTTCTTTCAGAACTTCGCGAAAACTTGTATTCCGGCTTAAAACAACGGGATATATCGTTTTAGATCGAAACTAGCAAAATTCACGAGCATCGATTTTACAAGTCGTCGAATAGTAGTCGAGAGAAAGGTGTAAACTTTTTCTCTCAGAACAGCGCGAAAACTTGTATTCCGGCTCAAAACAACGGGATACATCGTCTTAGATCGAAACTAGCAAGATTCACGAGCATCGATTTTACAAGTCGTCGAAGAGTAGACGAGAAAAAGGTGTAAACGTTTTCTCTCAGAACAGCGCGAAAACTTGTAATCCGGCTCAAGACAACAGGATACATCGTTTTAGATCGAACCAAGAAAAATTCACGAGCATCGATTTTACAAGTCGTCGAAGGGTAGACGAGAGAAAGGTGTAAACTTTGTCTCAGTGCAGCGCGAAAACTTGTATTCCGGCTCAAAACAACGGGATACATCCTTTTAGATCGAAACTAGCAAAATTCACTAGCATCGATTTTACAAGTCATCGAAGAGTAGACGAGGGAAAGGTGTAAACTTTTTCTCTCAGAACTGCGCGAAAACTTGTATTCCGGCTCAAAACAACGGGATACATCGTTTTAGATCGAAACTAGCAAAGTTCACGAGCATCGATTTTACAAGTCGCTGAAGAGTAGACGAGAGAAAGGTGTAAACTTTTTCTCTCAGAACTGCACGAAAACTTGTATTCCTGCTCAAAACAACGGGATACATCGTTTTAGATCGAAACTAGCAAGATTCACGAGCATCGATTTTACAAGTCGTCGAAGAGTAGACGAAAGAAGGGTGTAAACTTTTTCTTTCAGAACTTCGCGAAAACTTGTATTCCGGCTTAAAACAACGGGATATATCGTTTTAGATCGAAACTAGCAAAATTCACGAGCATCGATTTTACAAGTCGTCGAAGAGCAGACGAGAGAAAGGTGTAAACTTTTTCTCTCAGAACAGCGCGAAAACTTGTATTCCGGCTCAAAACAACGGGATACATCGTCTTAGATCGAAACTAGCAAGATTCACGAGCATCGATTTTACAAGTCGTCGAAGAGTAGACGAAAGAAGGGTGTAAACTTTTTCTTTCAGAACTTCGCGAAAACTTGTATTCCGGCTTAAAACAACGGGATACATCGTTTTAGATCGAAACTAGCAAAATTCACTGGAATCGATTTTACAAGTCGTCGAAGAGTAGACGAGAGAAAGGTGTAAACTTTTTCTCTCAGAACGGCGCGAAAACTTGTATTCCGGTTCTAAACAACGGGATACATCGTTTTATATCGAAACTAGCAAAACTCACGAGCATCGATTTTACAAGTCGTCGAAGAGTAGACAAGGGAAAGGTGTAAACTTTTTCTCTCAGAACTGCGCGAAAACTTGTATTCCGGCTCAAAACAACGGGATACATCGTTTTAGATCGAAACTAGCAAGATTCACGAGCATCGATTTTACAAGTCGCCGAAGAGTAGACGAGAGAAAGGTGTAAACTTTTTCTCTCAGAACTGCACAAAAACTTGTATTCCGGCTCAAAACAACGGGATACATCGTTTTAGATCGAAACTAGCAAGATTCACGAGCATCGATTTTACAAGTCGTCGAAGAGTAGACGAGAGAAAGGTGTAAACTTTTTCTCTCAGAGCAGCGCGAAAACTTGTATTCCGGCTCAAAACAACGGGATACATCGTTTTAAATGGAAACTAGCAAAATTCACTGGAATCGATTTTACAAGTCATCGAAGAGTAGACGAGAGAAAGGTGTAAACTTTTTCTCTCAGAACGGCGCGAAAACGTGTATTCCGGCTCAAAACAACAGGATACATCGTTTTAGATCGAAACTAGCAAAATTCACGAGCATCAATTTTACAAGTCGTCGAAGAGTAGACGAGAGAAAGGTGTAAACGTTTTCTCTCAGAACAGCCCAAAAACTCGTATTCCGGCTCAAAACAACGGGATACATCGTTTCAGATCGAAACTAGCAAAATTCACGAGCATCGATTTTACAAGTCGTCGAAGAGTAGACGAGGGAAAGGTGTAAACTTTTTCTCTCAGAACTGCGCGAAAACTTGTATTCCGGCTCAAAACAACGGGATACATCGTTTTAGATCGAAACTAGCAAAGTTCACGAGCATCGATTTTACAAGTCGCTGAAGAGTAGACGAGAGAAAGGTGTAAACTTTTTCTCTCAGAACTGCACGAAAACTTGTATTCCTGCTCAAAACAACGGGATACATCGTTTTAGATCGAAACTAGCAAGATTCACGAGCATCGATTTTACAAGTCGTCGAAGAGTACACGAAAGAAGGGTGTAAACTTTTTCTTTCAGAACTTCGCGAAAACTTGTATTCCGGCTTAAAACAACGGGATATATCGTTTTAGATCGAAACTAGCAAAATTCACGAGCATCGATTTTACAAGTCGTCGAAGAGTAGACGAGAGAAAGGTGTAAACTTTTTCTCTCAGAACAGCGCGAAAACTTGTATTCCGGCTCAAAACAACGGGATACATCGTCTTAGATCGAAACTAGCAAGATTCACGAGCATCGATTTTACAAGTCGTCGAAGAGTAGACGAAAGAAGGGTGTAAACTTTTTCTTTCAGAACTTCGCGAAAACTTGTATTCCGGCTTAAAACAACGGGATATATCGTTTTAGATCGAAACTAGCAAGATTCACGAGCATCGATTTTACAAGTCGTCGATGAGTAGACGAGAGAAAGGTGTAAACTTTTTCTCTCAGAGCAGCGCGAAAACTTGTATTCCGGCTCAAAACAACGGGATACATCGTTTTAAATCGAATCTAGCAATATTCACTGGAATCGATTTTACAAGTCGTCGAAGAGTAGACGAGAGAAAGGTGTAAACTTTTTCTCTCAGAACGGCGCGAAAACTTGTATTCCGGCTCAAAACAACGGGATACATCCTTTTAGATCGAAACTAGCAAAATTCACGAGCATCGATTTTACAAGTCGTCGAAGAGTAGACGAGGGAAAGGTGTAAACTTTTTCTCTCAGAACTGCGCGAAAACTTGTATTCCGGCTCAAAACAACAGGATACATCGTTTTAGATCGAAACTAGCAAAGTTCACGAGCATCGATTTTACAAGTCGCTGAAGAGTAGACGAGAGAAAGGTGTAAACTTTTTCTCTCAGAACTGCACGAAAACTTGTATTCCTGCTCAAAACAACGGGATACATCGTTTTAGATCGAAACTAGCAAGATTCACGAGCATCGATTTTACAAGTCGTCGAAGAGTAGACGAAAGAAGGGTGTAAACTTTTTCTTTCAGAACTTCGCGAAAACTTGTATTCCGGCTTAAAACAACGGGATATATCGTTTTATATCGAAACTAGCAAAATTCACGAGCATCGATTTTACAAGTCGTCGAAGAGTAGACGAGAGAAAGGTGTAAATTTTTCTCTCAGAACAGCGCGAAAACTTGTATTCCGGCTCAAAACAACGGGATACATCGTCTTAGATCGAAACTAGCAAGATTCACGAGCATCGATTTTACAAGTCGTCGAAGAGTACACGAGAAAAAGGTGTAAACGTTTTCTCTCAGAACAGCGCGAAAACTTGTAATCCGGCTCAAGACAACAGGATACATCGTTTTAGATCGAACCAAGAAAAATTCACGAGCATCGATTTTACAAGTCGTCGAAGGGTAGACGAGAGAAAGGTGTAAACTTTGTCTCAGTGCAGCGCGAAAACTTGTATTCCGGCTCAAAACAACGGGATACATCCTTTTAAATCGAAACTAGCAAAATTCACTAGCATCGATTTTACAAGTCATCGAAGAATAGACGAGGGAAAGGTGTAAACTTTTTCTCTCAGAACTGCGCGAAAACTTGTATTCCGGCTCAAAACAACGGGATACATCGTTTTAGATCGAAACTAGCAAAGTTCACGAGCATCGATTTTACAAGTCGCTGAAGAGTAGACGAGAGAAAGGTGTAAACTTTTTCTCTCAGAACTGCACGAAAACTTGTATTCCTGCTCAAAACAACGGGATACATCGTTTTAGATCGAAACTAGCAAGATTCACGAGCATCGATTTTACAAGTCGTCGAAGAGTAGACGAAAGAAGGGTGTAAACTTTTTCTTTCAGAACTCCGCGAAAACTTGTATTCCGGCTTAAAACAACGGAATATATCGTTTTAGATCGAAACTAGCAAAATTCACGAGCATCGATTTTACAAGTCGTCGAAGAGTAGACGAGAGAAAGGTGTAAACTTTTTCTCTCAGAACAGCGCGAAAACTTGTATTCCGGCTCAAAACAACGGGATACATCGTCTTAGATCGAAACTAGCAAGATTCACGAGCATCGATTTTACAAGTCGTCGAAGAGTAGACGAAAGAAGGGTGTAAACTTTTTCTTTCAGAACTTCGCGAAAACTTGTATTCCGGCTTAAAACAACGGGATATATCGTTTTAGATCGAAACTAGCAAGATTCACGAGCATCGATTTTACAAGTCGTCGATGAGTAGACGAGAGAAAGGTGTAAACTTTTCTCTCAGAGCAGCGCGAAAACTTGTATTCCGGCTCAAAACAACGGGATACATCCTTTTAGATCGAAACTAGCAAAATTCACGAGCATCGATTTTACAAGTCGTCGAAGAGTAGACGAGGGAAGGGTGTAAACTTTTTCTCTCAGAACGGCGCGAAAACGTGTATTCCGGCTCAAAACAACGGGATACATCGTTTTAGATCGAAACTAGCAAAACTCACGAGCATCGATTTTACAAGTCGTCGAAGAGTAGACGAGGGAAAGGTGTAAACTTTTTCTCTCAGAACTGCGCGAAAACTTGTATTCTGGCTCAAAACAACGGGATACATCCTTTTAAATCGAAACTAGCAAAATTCACGAGCATCGATTCTACAAGTCGTCGAAGAGTAGACGAGAGAAAGGTGTAAACTTTTTCTCTCAGAGCAGCGCGAAAACTTGTATTCCGGCTCAAAACAACGGGATACATCGTTTTAAATCGAAACTAGCAAAATTCACTGGAATCGATTTTACAAGTCGTCGAAGAGTAGACGAGAGAAAGGTGTAAACTTTTTCTCTCAGAACGGCGCGAAAACTTGTATTCCGGTTCTAAACAACGGGATACATCGTTTTATATCGAAACTAGCAAAACTCACGAGCATCGATTCTACAAGTCGTCGAAGAGTAGACAAGGGAAAGGTGTAAACTTTTTCTCTCAGAACTGCGCGAAAACTTGTATTCCGGCTCAAAACAACGGGATACATCGTTTTAGATCGAAACTAGCAAGATTCACGAGCATCGATTTTACAAGTCGTCGAAGAGTAGACGAGAGAAAGGTGTAAACTTTTTCTCTCAGAGCAGCGCGAAAACTTGTATTCCGGCTCAAAACAACGGGATACATCGTTTTAAATGGAAACTAGCAAAATTCACTGGAATCGATTTTACAAGTCATCGAAGAGTAGACGAGAGAAAGGTGTAAACTTTTTCTCTCAGAACGGCGCGAAAACGTGTATTCCGGCTCAAAACAACAGGATACATCGTTTTAGATCGAAACTAGCAAAATTCACGAGCATCGATTTTACAAGTCGTCGAAGAGTAGACGAGAGAAAGGTGTAAATTTTTCTCTCAGAACAGCGCGAAAACTTGTATTCCGGCTCAAAACAACGGGATACATCGTCTTAGATCGAAACTAGCAAGATTCACGAGCATCGATTTTACAAGTCGTCGAAGAGTAGACGAGAAAAAGGTGTAAACGTTTTCTCTCGGAACAGCGCGAAAACTTGTAATCCGGCTCAAGACAACAGGATACATCGTTTTAGATCGAACCAAGAAAAATTCACGAGCATCGATTTTACAAGTCGTCGAAGGGTAGACGAGAGAAAGGTGTAAACTTTGTCTCAGTGCAGCGCGAAAACTTGTATTCCGGCTCAAAACAACGGGATACATCCTTTTAGATCGAAACTAGCAAGATTCACGAGCATCGATTTTACAAGTCGTCGAAGAGTAGACGAGAGAAAGGTGTAAACTTTTTCTCTCAGAACAGCGCGAAAACTTGTATTCCGGCTCAAAACAACGGGATACATCGTCTTAGATCGAAACTAGCAAGATTCACGAGCATCGATTTTACAAGTCGTCGAAGAGTAGACGAAAGAAGGGTGTAAACTTTTTCTTTCAGAACTTCGCGAAAACTTGTATTCCGGCTTAAAACAACGGGATATATCGTTTTAGATCGAAACTAGCAAGATTCACGAGCATCGATTTTACAAGTCGTCGATGAGTAGACGAGAGAAAGGTGTAAACTTTTTCTCTCAGAGCAGCGCGAAAACTTGTATTCCGGCTCAAAACAACGGGATACATCGTTTTAAATCGAATCTAGCAATATTCACTGGAATCGATTTTACAAGTCGTCGAAGAGTAGACGAGAGAAAGGTGTAAACTTTTTCTCTCAGAACGGCGCGAAAACTTGTATTCCGGCTCAAAACAACGGGATACATCCTTTTAGATCGAAACTAGCAAAATTCACGAGCATCGATTTTACAAGTCGTCGAAGAGTAGACGAGGGAAAGGTGTAAACTTTTTCTCTCAGAACTGCGCGAAAACTTGTATTCCGGCTCAAAACAACAGGATACATCGTTTTAGATCGAAACTAGCAAAGTTCACGAGCATCGATTTTACAAGTCGCTGAAGAGTAGACGAGAGAAAGGTGTAAACTTTTTCTCTCAGAACTGCACGAAAACTTGTATTCCTGCTCAAAACAACGGGATACATCGTTTTAGATCGAAACTAGCAAGATTCACGAGCATCGATTTTACAAGTCGTCGAAGAGTAGACGAAAGAAGGGTGTAAACTTTTTCTTTCAGAACTTCGCGAAAACTTGTATTCCGGCTTAAAACAACGGGATATATCGTTTTAGATCGAAACTAGCAAAATTCACGAGCATCGATTTTACAAGTCGTCGAATAGTAGTCGAGAGAAAGGTGTAAACTTTTTCTCTCAGAACAGCGCGAAAACTTGTATTCCGGCTCAAAACAACGGGATACATCGTCTTAGATCGAAACTAGCAAGATTCACGAGCATCGATTTTACAAGTCGTCGAAGAGTAGACGAGAAAAAGGTGTAAACGTTTTCTCTCAGAACAGCGCGAAAACTTGTAATCCGGCTCAAGACAACAGGATACATCGTTTTAGATCGAACCAAGAAAAATTCACGAGCATCGATTTTACAAGTCGTCGAAGGGTAGACGAGAGAAAGGTGTAAACTTTGTCTCAGTGCAGCGCGAAAACTTGTATTCCGGCTCAAAACAACGGGATACATCCTTTTAGATCGAAACTAGCAAAATTCACTAGCATCGATTTTACAAGTCATCGAATAGTAGACGAGGGAAAGGTGTAAACTTTTTCTCTCAGAACTGCGCGAAAACTTGTATTCCGGCTCAAAACAACGGGATACATCGTTTTAGATCGAAACTAGCAAAGTTCACGAGCATCGATTTTACAAGTCGCTGAAGAGTAGACGAGAGAAAGGTGTAAACTTTTTCTCTCAGAACTGCACGAAAACTTGTATTCCTGCTCAAAACAACGGGATACATCGTTTTAGATCGAAACTAGCAAGATTCACGAGCATCGATTTTACAAGTCGTCGAAGAGTAGACGAAAGAAGGGTGTAAACTTTTTCTTTCAGAACTTCGCGAAAACTTGTATTCCGGCTTAAAACAACGGGATATATCGTTTTAGATCGAAACTAGCAAAATTCACGAGCATCGATTTTACAAGTCGTCGAAGAGTAGACGAGAGAAAGGTGTAAACTTTTTCTCTCAGAACAGCGCGAAAACTTGTATTCCGGCTCAAAACAACGGGATACATCGTCTTAGATCGAAACTAGAAAGATTCACGAGCATCGATTTTACAAGTCGTCGAAGAGTAGACGAAAGAAGGGTGTAAACTTTTTCTTTCAGAACTTCGCGAAAACTTGTATTCCGGCTTAAAACAACGGGATACATCGTTTTAGATCGAAACTAGCAAAATTCACTGGAATCGATTTTACAAGTCGTCGAAGAGTAGACGAGAGAAAGGTGTAAACTTTTTCTCTCAGAACGGCGCGAAAACTTGTATTCCGGTTCTAAACAACGGGATACATCGTTTTATATCGAAACTAGCAAAACTCACGAGCATCGATTTTACAAGTCGTCGAAGAGTAGACAAGGGAAAGGTGTAAACTTTTTCTCTCAGAACTGCGCGAAAACTTGTATTCCGGCTCAAAACAACGGGATACATCGTTTTAGATCGAAACTAGCAAGATTCACGAGCATCGATTTTACAAGTCGCCGAAGAGTAGACGAGAGAAAGGTGTAAACTTTTTCTCTCAGAACTGCACAAAAACTTGTATTCCGGCTCAAAACAACGGGATACATCGTTTTAGATCGAAACTAGCAAGATTCACGAGCATCGATTTTACAAGTCGTCGAAGAGTAGACGAGAGAAAGGTGTAAACTTTTTCTCTCAGAGCAGCGCGAAAACTTGTATTCCGGCTCAAAACAACGGGATACATCGTTTTAAATGGAAACTAGCAAAATTCACTGGAATCGATTTTACAAGTCATCGAAGAGTAGACGAGAGAAAGGTGTAAACTTTTTCTCTCAGAACGGCGCGAAAACGTGTATTCCGGCTCAAAACAACAGGATACATCGTTTTAGATCGAAACTAGCAAAATTCACGAGCATCAATTTTACAAGTCGTCGAAGAGTAGACGAGAGAAAGGTGTAAACGTTTTCTCTCAGAACAGCCCAAAAACTCGTATTCCGGCTCAAAACAACGGGATACATCGTTTCAGATCGAAACTAGCAAAATTCACGAGCATCGATTTTACAAGTCGTCGAAGAGTAGACGAGGGAAAGGTGTAAACTTTTTCTCTCAGAACTGCGCGAAAACTTGTATTCCGGCTCAAAACAACGGGATACATCGTTTTAGATCGAAACTAGCAAAGTTCACGAGCATCGATTTTACAAGTCGCTGAAGAGTAGACGAGAGAAAGGTGTAAACTTTTTCTCTCAGAACTGCACGAAAACTTGTATTCCTGCTCAAAACAACGGGATACATCGTTTTAGATCGAAACTAGCAAGATTCACGAGCATCGATTTTACAAGTCGTCGAAGAGTACACGAAAGAAGGGTGTAAACTTTTTCTTTCAGAACTTCGCGAAAACTTGTATTCCGGCTTAAAACAACGGGATATATCGTTTTAGATCGAAACTAGCAAAATTCACGAGCATCGATTTTACAAGTCGTCGAAGAGTAGACGAGAGAAAGGTGTAAACTTTTTCTCTCAGAACAGCGCGAAAACTTGTATTCCGGCTCAAAACAACGGTATACATCGTCTTAGATCGAAACTAGCAAGATTCACGAGCATCGATTTTACAAGTCGTCGAAGAGTAGACGAAAGAAGGGTGTAAACTTTTTCTTTCAGAACTTCGCGAAAACTTGTATTCCGGCTTAAAACAACGGGATATATCGTTTTAGATCGAAACTAGCAAGATTCACGAGCATCGATTTTACAAGTCGTCGATGAGTAGACGAGAGAAAGGTGTAAACTTTTTCTCTCAGAGCAGCGCGAAAACTTGTATTCCGGCTCAAAACAACGGGATACATCGTTTTAAATCGAATCTAGCAATATTCACTGGAATCGATTTTACAAGTCGTCGAAGAGTAGACGAGAGAAAGGTGTAAACTTTTTCTCTCAGAACGGCGCGAAAACTTGTATTCCGGCTCAAAACAACGGGATACATCCTTTTAGATCGAAACTAGCAAAATTCACGAGCATCGATTTTACAAGTCGTCGAAGAGTAGACGAGGGAAAGGTGTAAACTTTTTCTCTCAGAACTGCGCGAAAACTTGTATTCCGGCTCAAAACAACAGGATACATCGTTTTAGATCGAAACTAGCAAAGTTCACGAGCATCGATTTTACAAGTCGCTGAAGAGTAGACGAGAGAAAGGTGTAAACTTTTTCTCTCAGAACTGCACGAAAACTTGTATTCCTGCTCAAAACAACGGGATACATCGTTTTAGATCGAAACTAGCAAGATTCACGAGCATCGATTTTACAAGTCGTCGAAGAGTAGACGAAAGAAGGGTGTAAACTTTTTCTTTCAGAACTTCGCGAAAACTTGTATTCCGGCTTAAAACAACGGGATATATCGTTTTATATCGAAACTAGCAAAATTCACGAGCATCGATTTTACAAGTCGTCGAAGAGTAGACGAGAGAAAGGTGTAAATTTTTCTCTCAGAACAGCGCGAAAACTTGTATTCCGGCTCAAAACAACGGGATACATCGTCTTAGATCGAAACTAGCAAGATTCACGAGCATCGATTTTACAAGTCGTCGAAGAGTACACGAGAAAAAGGTGTAAACGTTTTCTCTCAGAACAGCGCGAAAACTTGTAATCCGGCTCAAGACAACAGGATACATCGTTTTAGATCGAACCAAGAAAAATTCACGAGCATCGATTTTACAAGTCGTCGAAGGGTAGACGAGAGAAAGGTGTAAACTTTGTCTCAGTGCAGCGCGAAAACTTGTATTCCGGCTCAAAACAACGGGATACATCCTTTTAGATCGAAACTAGCAAAATTCACTAGCATCGATTTTACAAGTCATCGAAGAGTAGACGAGGGAAAGGTGTAAACTTTTTCTCTCAGAACTGCGCGAAAACTTGTATTCCGGCTCAAAACAACGGGATACATCGTTTTAGATCGAAACTAGCAAAGTTCACGAGCATCGATTTTACAAGTCGCTGAAGAGTAGACGAGAGAAAGGTGTAAACTTTTTCTCTCAGAACTGCACGAAAACTTGTATTCCTGCTCAAAACAACGGGATACATCGTTTTAGATCGAAACTAGCAAGATTCACGAGCATCGATTTTACAAGTCGTCGAAGAGTAGACGAAAGAAGGGTGTAAACTTTTTCTTTCAGAACTCCGCGAAAACTTGTATTCCGGCTTAAAACAACGGAATATATCGTTTTAGATCGAAACTAGCAAAATTCACGAGCATCGATTTTACAAGTCGTCGAAGAGTAGACGAGAGAAAGGTGTAAACTTTTTCTCTCAGAACAGCGCGAAAACTTGTATTCCGGCTCAAAACAACGGGATACATCGTCTTAGATCGAAACTAGCAAGATTCACGAGCATCGATTTTACAAGTCGTCGAAGAGTAGACGAAAGAAGGGTGTAAACTTTTTCTTTCAGAACTTCGCGAAAACTTGTATTCCGGCTTAAAACAACGGGATATATCGTTTTAGATCGAAACTAGCAAGATTCACGAGCATCGATTTTACAAGTCGTCGATGAGTAGACGAGAGAAAGGTGTAAACTTTTCTCTCAGAGCAGCGCGAAAACTTGTATTCCGGCTCAAAACAACGGGATACATCCTTTTAGATCGAAACTAGCAAAATTCACGAGCATCGATTTTACAAGTCGTCGAAGAGTAGACGAGGGAAGGGTGTAAACTTTTTCTCTCAGAACGGCGCGAAAACGTGTATTCCGGCTCAAAACAACGGGATACATCGTTTTAGATCGAAACTAGCAAAACTCACGAGCATCGATTTTACAAGTCGTCGAAGAGTAGACGAGGGAAAGGTGTAAACTTTTTCTCTCAGAACTGCGCGAAAACTTGTATTCTGGCTCAAAACAACGGGATACATCCTTTTAAATTGAAACTAGCAAAATTCACGAGCATCGATTCTACAAGTCGTCGAAGAGTAGACGAGAGAAAGGTGTAAACTTTTTCTCTCAGAGCAGCGCGAAAACTTGTATTCCGGCTCAAAACAACGGGATACATCGTTTTAAATCGAAACTAGCAAAATTCACTGGAATCGATTTTACAAGTCGTCGAAGAGTAGACGAGAGAAAGGTGTAAACTTTTTCTCTCAGAACGGCGCGAAAACTTGTATTCCGGTTCTAAACAACGGGATACATCGTTTTATATCGAAACTAGCAAAACTCACGAGCATCGATTCTACAAGTCGTCGAAGAGTAGACAAGGGAAAGGTGTAAACTTTTTCTCTCAGAACTGCGCGAAAACTTGTATTCCGGCTCAAAACAACGGGATACATCGTTTTAGATCGAAACTAGCAAGATTCACGAGCATCGATTTTACAAGTCGTCGAAGAGTAGACGAGAGAAAGGTGTAAACTTTTTCTCTCAGAGCAGCGCGAAAACTTGTATTCCGGCTCAAAACAACGGGATACATCGTTTTAAATGGAAACTAGCAAAATTCACTGGAATCGATTTTACAAGTCATCGAAGAGTAGACGAGAGAAAGGTGTAAACTTTTTCTCTCAGAACGGCGCGAAAACGTGTATTCCGGCTCAAAACAACAGGATACATCGTTTTAGATCGAAACTAGCAAAATTCACGAGCATCGATTTTACAAGTCGTCGAAGAGTAGACGAGAGAAAGGTGTAAATTTTTCTCTCAGAACAGCGCGAAAACTTGTATTCCGGCTCAAAACAACGGGATACATCGTCTTAGATCGAAACTAGCAAGATTCACGAGCATCGATTTTACAAGTCGTCGAAGAGTAGACGAGAAAAAGGTGTAAACGTTTTCTCTCGGAACAGCGCGAAAACTTGTAATCCGGCTCAAGACAACAGGATACATCGTTTTAGATCGAACCAAGAAAAATTCACGAGCATCGATTTTACAAGTCGTCGAAGGGTAGACGAGAGAAAGGTGTAAACTTTGTCTCAGTGCAGCGCGAAAACTTGTATTCCGGCTCAAAACAACGGGATACATCCTTTTAGATCGAAACTAGCAAAATTCACTAGCATCGATTTTACAAGTCATCGAAGAGTAGACGAGGGAAAGGTGTAAACTTTTTCTCTCAGAACTGCGCGAAAACTTGTATTCCGGCTCAAAACAACGGGATACATCGTTTTAGATCGAAACTAGCAAAGTTCACGAGCATCGATTTTACAAGTCGCTGAAGAGTAGACGAGAGAAAGGTGTAAACTTTTTCTCTCAGAACTGCACGAAAACTTGTATTCCTGCTCAAAACAACGGGATACATCGTTTTAGATCGAAACTAGCAAGATTCACGAGCATCGATTATACAAGTCGTCGAAGAGTAGACGAAAGAAGGGTGTAAACTTTTTCTTTCAGAACTTCGCGAAAACTTGTATTCCGGCTTAAAACAACGGGATATATCGTTTTAGATCGAAACTAGCAAAATTCACGAGCATCGATTTTACAAGTCGTCGAAGAGTAGACGAGAGAAAGGTGTAAACTTTTTCTCTCAGAACAGCGCGAAAACTTGTATTCCGTCTCAAAACAACGGGATACATCGTCTTAGATCGAAACTAGCAAGATTCACGAGCATCGATTTTACAAGTCGTCGAAGAGTAGACGAAAGAAGGGTGTAAACTTTTTCTTTCAGAACTTCGCGAAAACTTGTATTCCGGCTTAAAACAACGGGATATATCGTTTTAGATCGAAACTAGCAAGATTCACGAACATCGATTTTACAAGTCGTCGATGAGTAGACGAGAGAAAGGTGTAAACTTTTTCTCTCAGAGCAGCGCGAAAACTTGTATTCCGGCTCAAAACAACGGGATACATCCTTTTAGATCGAAACTAGCAAAATTCACGAGCATCGATTTTACAAGTCGTCGAAGAGTAGACGAGGGAAGGGTGTAAACTTTTTCTCTCAGAACGGCGCGAAAACGTGTATTCCGGCTCAAAACAACGGGATACATCGTTTTAGATCGAAACTAGCAAAACTCACGAGCATCGATTTTACAAGTCGTCGAAGAGTAGACGAGGGAAAGGTGTAAACTTTTTCTCTCAGAACTGCGCGAAAACTTGTATTCCGGCTCAAAACAACGGGATACATCCTTTTAAATCGAAACTAGCAAAATTCACGAGCATCGATTCTACAAGTCGTCGAAGACTAGACGAGAGAAAGGTGTAAACTTTTTCTCTCAGAGCAGCGCGAAAACTTGTATTCCGGCTCAAAACAACGGGATACATCGTTTTAAATCGAAACTAGCAAAATTCACTGGAATCGATTTTACAAGTCGTCGAAGAGTAGACGAGAGAAAGGTGTAAACTTTTTCTCTCAGAACGGCGCGAAAACTTGTATTCCGGTTCTAAACAACGGGATACATCGTTTTATATCGAAACTAGCAAAACTCACGAGCATCGATTCTACAAGTCGTCGAAGAGTAGACAAGGGAAAGGTGTAAACTTTTTCTCTCAGAACTGCGCGAAAACTTGTATTCCGGCTCAAAACAACGGGATACATCGTTTTAGATCGAAACTAGCAAGATTCACGAGCATCGATTTTACAAGTCGTCGAAGAGTAGACGAGAGAAAGGTGTAAACTTTTTCTCTCAGAGCAGCGCGAAAACTTGTATTCCGGCTCAAAACAACGGGATACATCGTTTTAAATGGAAACTAGCAAAATTCTCTGGAATCGATTTTACAAGTCATCGAAGAGTAGACGAGAGAAAGGTGTAAACTTTTTCTCTCAGAACGGCGCGAAAACGTGTATTCCGGCTCAAAACAACAGGATACATCGTTTTAGATCGAAACTAGCAAAATTCACGAGCATCAATTTTACAAGTCGTCGAAGAGTAGACGAGAGAAAGGTGTAAACGTTTTCTCTCAGAACAGCCCAAAAACTCGTATTCCGGCTCAAAACAACGGGATACATCGTTTTAGATCGAAACTAGCAAAATTCACGAGCATCGATTTTACAAGTCGTCGAAGAGTAGACGAGGGAAAGGTGTAAACTTTTTCTCTCGGAACTGCACGAAAACTTGTATTCCGGCTCAAAACAACGGGATACATCGTTTTAGAACGAAAATAGCAAGATTCACGAGCATCGATTTTACAAGTTGTCGGAGAGTAGACGAGAGAAAGGTGTAAACTTTTTCTCTCAGAACAGCCCAAAAACTCGTATTCCGGCTCAAAACAACGGGATACATCGTTTTAGATCGAAACTAGCAAAATTCACGAGCATCGATTTTACAAGTCGTCGAAGAGTAGACGAGGGAAAGGTGTAAACTTTTTCTCTCAGAACTGCGCGAAAACTTGTATTCCGGCTCAAAACAACGGGATACATCGTTTTAGATCGAAACTAGCAAAGTTCACGAGCATCGATTTTACAAGTCGTCGAAGAGTAGACGAGAGAAATGTGTACACTTTTTCTCTCAGAACTGCACGAAAACTTGTATTCCTGCTCAAAACAACGGGATACATCGTTTTAGATCGAAACTAGCAAGATTCACGAGCATCGATTTTACAAGTCGTCGAAGAGTACACGAAAGAAGGGTGTAAACTTTTTCTTTCAGAACTTCGCGAAAACTTGTACTCCGGCTTAAAACAACGGGATATATCGTTTTAGATCGAAACTAGCAAGATTCACGAGCATCGATTTTACAAGTCGTCGATGAGTAGACGAGAGAAAGGTGTAAACTTTTTCTCTCAGAGCAGCGCGAAAACTTGTATTCCGGCTCAAAACAACGGGATACATCGTTTTAAATCGAATCTAGCAATATTCACTGGAATCGATTTTACAAGTCGTCGAAGAGTAGACGAGAGAAAGGTGTAAACTTTTTCTCTCAGAACGGCGCGAAAACTTGTATTCCGGCTCAAAACAACCGGATACATCCTTTTAGATCGAAACTAGCAAAATTCACGAGCATCGATTTTACAAGTCGTCGAAGAGTAGACGAGGGAAAGGTGTAAACTTTTTCTCTCAGAACTGCGCGAAAACTTGTATTCCGGCTCAAAACAACAGGATACATCGTTTTAGATCGAAACTATCAAAGTTCACGAGCATCGATTTTACAAGTCGCTGAAGAGTAGACGAGAGAAAGGTGTAAACTTTTTCTCTCAGAACTGCACGAAAACTTGTATTCCTGCTCAAAACAACGGGATACATCGTTTTAGATCGAAACTAGCAAGATTCACGAGCATCGATTTTACAAGTCGTCGAAGAGTAGACGAAAGAAGGGTGTAAACTTTTTCTTTCAGAACTTCGCGAAAACTTGTATTCCGGCTTAAAACAACGGGATATATCGTTTTAGATCGAAACTAGCAAAATTCACTGGAATCGATTTTACAAGTCATCGAAGAGTAGATGAGAGAAAGGTGTAAACTTTTTCTCTCAGAACGGCGCGAAAACGTGTATTCCGGCTCAAAACAACAGAATACATCGTTTTAGATCGAAACTAGCAAAATTCACGAGCATCGATTTTACAAGTCGTCGAAGAGTAGACGAGAGAAAGGTGTAAACGTTTTCTCTCAGAACAGCCCAAAAACTCGTATTCCGGCTCAAAACAACGGGATACATCGTTTTAGATCGAAACTAGCAAAATTCACGAGCATCGATTTTACAAGTCGTCGAAGAGTAGACGAGGGAAAGGTGTAAACTTTTTCTCTCAGAACTGCGCGAAAACTCGTATTCCGGCTCAAAACAACGGGATACAACGTTTTAGATCGAAACTAGCAAAGTTCACGAGCATCGATTTTACAAGTCGCCGAAGAGTACACGAGAGAAAGGTGTAAACTTTTTCTCTCGGAACTGCACGAAAACTTGTATTCCGGCTCAAAACAACGGGATACATCGTTTTAGAACGAAAATAGCAAGATTCACGAGCATCGATTTTACAAGTTGTCGGAGAGTAGACGAGAGAAAGGTGTAAACTTTTTCTCTCAGAGCAGCGCGAAAACTTGTATTCCGGCTCAAAACAACGGGATACATCGTTTTAAATTGAAACTAGCAAAATTCACTATAATCGATTTTACAAGTCGCCGAAGAGTAGACGAGAGAAAGGTGTAAACTTTTTTTCTCAGAACGGCGCGAAAACTTGTATTCCGGTTCAAAACAACGGGATACATCGTTTTAGATCGAAACTAGCAAAATTCACGAGCATCGATTTTACAAGTCGTCGAAGAGTAGACGAGGGAAAGGTGTAAACTTTTTCTCTCAGAACTGCGCGAAAACTTGTATTCCGGCTCAAAACAACGGGATACATCGTTTTAGATCGAAACTAGCAAGATTCACGAGCATCGATTTTACAAGTCGTCGAAGAGTAGACGAGAGAAAGGTGTAAACGTTTTCTCTCAGAACAGCGCGAAAACTTGTATTCCGGCTCAAAACAACGGGATACATCGTTTTAAATTGAAACTAGCAAAATTCACTGGAATCTATTTTACAAGTCGTCGAAGAGTAGACGAGAGAAAGGTGTAAACTTTTTCTCTCAGAACGGCGCGAAAACGTGTATTCCGGCTCAAAACAACGGGATATATCGTTTTAGATCGAAACTAGCAAAATTCACGAGCATCGATTTTACAAGTCGTCGAAGAGTAGACGAGAGAAAGGTGTAAACGTTTTCTCTCAGAACAGCCCAAAAACTTGTATTCCGGCTCAAAACAACGGGATACATCGTTTTAGATCGAAACTAGCAAAATTCACGAGCATCGATTTTACAAGTCGTCGAAGAGTAGACGAGAGAAAGGTGTAAACTTTTTCTCTCAGAGCAGCGCGAAAACTTGTATTACGGCTCAAAACAACGGGATACATCGTTTTAAATCGAAACTAGCAAAGTTCACGAGCATCGATTTTACAAGTCGCCGAAGAGTACACGAGAGAAAGGTGTAAACTTTTTCTCTCGGAACTGCACGAGAACTTGTATTCCGGCTCAAAACAACGGGATACATCGTTTTAGAACGAAAATACCAAGGTTCACGAGCATCGATTTTACAAGTTGTCGGAGAGTAGACGAGAGAAAGGTGTAAACTTTTTCTCTCAGAGCAGCGCGAAAACTTGTATTCCGGCTCAAAACAACGGGATACATCGTTTTAAATCGAAACTAGCAAAATTCACTGGAATCGATTTTACAAGTCGTCGAAGAGTAGACGAGAGAAAGGTGTAAACTTTTTCTCTCAGAACGGCGCGAAAATTGTATTCCGGTTCTAAACAACGGGATACATCGTTTTATATCGAAACTAGCAAAACTTACGAGCATCGATTCTACAAGTCGTCGAAGAGTAGACAAGGGAAAGGTGTAAACTTTTTCTCTCAGAACTGCGCGAAAACTTGTATTCCGGCTCAAAACAACGGGATACATCGTTTTAGATCGAAACTAGCAAGATTCACGAGCATCGATTTTACAAGTCATCGAAGAGTAGATGAGAGAAAGGTGTAAACTTTTTCTCTCAGAACGGCGCGAAAACGTGTATTCCGGCTCAAAACAACAGGATACATCGTTTTAGATCGAAACTAGCAAAATTCACGAGCATCGATTTTACAAGTCGTCGAAGAGTAGACGAGGGAAAGGTGTAAACTTTTTCTCTCAGAACTGCGCGAAAACTCGTATTCCGGCTCAAAACAACGGGATACAACGTTTTAGATCGAAACTAGCAAAGTTCACGAGCATCGATTTTACAAGTCGCCGAAGAGTACACGAGAGAAAGGTGTAAACTTTTTCTCTCGGAACTGCACGAAAACTTGTATTCCGGCTCAAAACAACGGGATACATCGTTTTAGAACGAAAATAGCAAGATTCACGAGCATCGATTTTACTAGTTGTCGGAGAGTAGACGAGAGAAAGGTGTAAACTTTTTCTCTCAGAACAGCCCAAAAACTCGTATTCCGGCTCAAAACAACGGGATACATCGTTTTAGATCGAAACTAGCAAAATTCACGAGCATCGATTTTACAAGTCGTCGAAGAGTAGACGAGGGAAAGGTGTAAACTTTTTCTCTCAGAACTGCGCGAAAACTTGTATTCCGGCTCAAAACAACGGGATACATCGTTTTAGATCGAAACTAGCAAAGTTCACGAGCATCGATTTTACAAGTCGCTGAAGAGTAGACGAGAGAAAGGTGTAAACTTTTTCTCTCAGAACTGCACGAAAACTTGTATTCCTGCTCAAAACAACGGGGTACCTCGTTTTAGATCGAAACTAGCAAGATTCACGAGCATCGATTTTACAAGTCGTCGAAGAGTACACGAAAGAAGGGTGTAAACTTTTTCTTTCAGAACTTCGCGAAAACTTGTATTCCGGCTTAAAACAACGGGATATATCGTTTTAGATCGAAACTAGCAAGATTCACGAGCATCGATTTTACAAGTCGTCGATGAGTAGACGAGAGAAAGGTGTAAACTTTTTCTCTCAGAGCAGCGCGAAAACTTGTATTCCGGCTCAAAACAACGGGATACATCGTTTTAAATCGAATCTAGCAATATTCACTGGAATCGATTTTACAAGTCGTCGAAGAGTAGACGAGAGAAAGGTGTAAACTTTTTCTCTCAGAACGGCGCGAAAACTTGTATTCCGGCTCAAAACAACGGGATACATCCTTTTAGATCGAAACTAGCAAAATTCACGAGCATCGATTTTACAAGTCGTCGAAGAGTAGACGAGGGAAAGGTGTAAACTTTTTCTCTCAGAACTGCGCGAAAACTTGTATTCCGGCTCAAAACAACAGGATACATCGTTTTAGATCGAAACTAGCAAAGTTCACGAGCATCGATTTTACAAGTCGCTGAAGAGTAGACGAGAGAAAGGTGTAAACTTTTTCTCTCAGAACAGCACGAAAACTTGTAAACCTGCTCAAAACAACGGGTTACATCGTTTTAGATCGAAACTAGCAAGATTCACGAGCATCGATTTTACAAGTCGTCGAAGAGTAGACGAAAGAAGGGTGTAAACTTTTTCTTTCAGAACTTCGCGAAAACTTGTATTCCGGCTTAAAACAACGGGATATATCGTTTTAGATCGAAACTAGCAAAATTCACGAGCATCGATTTTACAAGTCGTCGAAGAGTAGACGAGAGAAAGGTGTAAACTTTTTCTCTCAGAACAGCGCGAAAACTTGTATTCCGGCTCAAAACAACGGGATACATCGTCTTAGATCGAAACTAGCAAGATTCACGAGCATCGATTTTACAAGTCGTCGAAGAGTAGACGAGAAAAAGGTGTAAACGTTTTCTCTCAGAACAGCGCGAAAACTTGTAATCCGGCTCAAGACAACAGGATACATCGTTTTAGATCGAACCAAGAAAAATTCACGAGCATCGATTTTACAAGTCGTCGAAGGGTAGACGAGAGAAAGGTGTAAACTTTCTCTCAGTGCAGCGCGAAAACTTGTATTCCGGCTCAAAACAACGGGATACATCCTTTTAGATCGAAACTAGCAAAATTCACGAGCATCGATTTTACAAGTCATCGAAGAGTAGACGAGGGAAAGGTGTAAACTTTTTCTCTCAGAACTGCGCGAAAACTTGTATTCCGGCTCAACACAACGGGATACATCGTTTTAAATGGAAACTAGCAAAATTCACTGGAATCGATTTTACAAGTCATCGAAGAGTAGACGAGAGAAAGGTGTAAACTTTTTCTCTCAGAACGGCGCGAAAACGTGTATTCCGGCTCAAAACAACAGGATACATCGTTTTAGATCGAAACTAGCAAAATTCACGAGCATCAATTTTACAAGTCGTCGAAGAGTAGACGAGAGAAAGGTGTAAACGTTTTCTCTCAGAACAGCCCAAAAACTCGTATTCCGGCTCAAAACAACGGGATACATCGTTTTAGATCGAAACTAGCAAAATTCACGAGCATCGATTTTACAAGTCGTCGAAGAGTAGACGAGGGAAAGGTGTAAACTTTTTCTCTCAGAACTGCGCGAAAACTTGTATTCCGGCTCAAAACAACGGGATACATCGTTTTAGATCGAAACTAGCAAAGTTCACGAGCATCGATTTTACAAGTCGCTGAAGAGTAGACGAGAGAAAGGTGTAAACTTTTTCTCTCAGAACTGCACGAAAACTTGTATTCCTGCTCAAAACAACGGGATACATCGTTTTAGATCGAAACTAGCAAGATTCACGAGCATCGATTTTACAAGTCGTCGAAGAGTACACGAAAGAAGGGTGTAAACTTTTTCTTTCAGAACTTCGCGAAAACTTGTATTCCGGCTTAAAACAACGGGATATATCGTTTTAGATCGAAACTAGCAAAATTCACGAGCATCGATTTTACAAGTCGTCGAAGAGTAGACGAGAGAAAGGTGTAAACTTTTTCTCTCAGAACAGCGCGAAAACTTGTATTCCGGCTCAAAACAACGGGATACATCGTCTTAGATCGAAACTAGCAAGATTCACGAGCATCGATTTTACAAGTCGTCGAAGAGTAGACGAAAGAAGGGTGTAAACTTTTTCTTTCAGAACTTCGCGAAAACTTGTATTCCGGCTTAAAACAACGGGATATATCGTTTTAGATCGAAACTAGCAAGATTCACGAGCATCGATTTTACAAGTCGTCGATGAGTGGACGAGAGAAAGGTGTAAACTTTTTCTCTCAGAGCAGCGCGAAAACTTGTATTCCGGCTCAAAACAACGGGATACATCGTTTTAAATCGAATCTAGCAATATTCACTGGAATCGATTTTACAAGTCGTCGAAGAGTAGACGAGAGAAAGGTGTAAACTTTTTCTCTCAGAACGGCGCGAAAACTTGTATTCCGGCTTAAAACAACGGGATACATCCTTTTAGATCGAAACTAGCAAAATTCACGAGCATCGATTTTACAAGTCGTCGAAGAGTAGACGAGGGAAAGGTGTAAACATTTTCTCTCAGAACTCCGCGAAAACTTGTATTCCGGCTCAAAACAACAGGATACATCGTTTTAGATCGAAACTAGCAAAGTTCACGAGCATCGATTTTACAGGTCGCTGAAGAGTAGACGAGAGAAAGGTGTAAACTTTTTCTCTCAGAACTGCACGAAAACTTGTATTCCTGCTCAAAACAACGGGATACATCGTTTTAGATCGAAACTAGCAAGATTCACGAGCATCGATTTTACAAGTCGTCGAAGAGTAGACGAAAGAAGGGTGTAAACTTTTTCTTTCAGAACTTCGCGAAAACTTGTATTCCGGCTTAAAACAACGGGATATATCGTTTTAGATCGAAACTAGCAAAATTCACGAGCATCGATTTTACAAGTCGTCGAAGAGTAGACGAGAGAAAGGTGTAAACTTTTTCTCTCAGAACAGCGCGAAAACTTGTATTCCGGCTCAAAACAACGGTATACATCGTTTTAGATCGAAACTAGCAAAGTTCACGAGCATCGATTTTACAAGTCGCCGAAGAGTAGACGAGAGAAAGGTGTAAACTTTTTCTCTCAGAACTGCACGAAAACTTGTATTCCGGCTCAAAACAACGGGATACATCGTTTTAGATCGAAACCAGCAAGATTCACGAGCATCGATTTTACAAGTCGTCGAAGAGTAGACGAGGGAAAGGTGTAAACTTTTTCTCTCAGAACTGCGCGAAAACTTGTATTCCGGCTCAAAACAACGGGATACATCGTTTTAGATCGAAACTAGCAAAGTTCACGAGCATCGATTTTACAAGTCGCCGAAGAGTACACGAGAGAAAGGTGTAAACTTTTTCTCTCGGAACTGCACGAAAACTTGTATTCCGGCTCAAAACAACGGGATACATCGTTTTAGAACGAAAATAGCAAGGTTCACGAGAATCGATTTTACAAGTTGTCGGAGAGTAGACGAGAGAAAGGTGTAAACTTTTTCTCTCAGAGCAGCGCGAAAACTTGTATTCCTGCTCAAAACAGCGGGATACATCGTTTTAAATCGAAACTAGCAAAATTCACTGGAATCGATTTTACAAGTCGTCGAAGAGTAGACGAGAGAAAGGTGTAAACTTTTTCTCTCAGAACGGCGCGAAAACTTGTATTCCGGTTCTAAACAACGGGATACATCGTTTTATATCGAAACTAGCAAAACTCACGAGCATCGATTTTACAAGTCGTCGAAGAGTAGACAAGGGAAAGGTGTAAACTTTTTCTCTCAGAACTGCGCGAAAACTTGTATTCCGGCTCAAAACAACGGGATACATCGTTTTAGATCGAAACTAGCAAGATTCACGAGCATCGATTTTACAAGTCGCCGAAGAGTAGACGAGAGAAAGGTGTAAACTTTTTCTCTCGGAACTGCACGAAAACTTGTATTCCGGCTCAAAACAACGGGATACATCGTTTTAGAACGAAAATAGCAAGATTCACGAGCATCGATTTTACAAGTTGTCGGAGAGTAGACGAGAGAAAGGTGTAAACTTTTTCTCTCAGAGCAGCGCGAAAACTTGTATTCCGGCTCAAAACAACGGGATACATCGTTTTAAATTGAAACTAGCAAAATTCACTATAATCGATTTTACAAGTCGCCGAAGAGTAGACGAGAGAAAGGTGTAAACTTTTTCTCTCCGAACGGCGCGAAAACTTGCATTCCGGTTCAAAACAACGGGATACATCGTTTTAGATCGAAACTAGCAAAATTCACGAGCATCGATTTTACAAGTCGTCGAAGAGTAGACGAGGGAAAGGTGTAAACTTTTTCTCTCAGAACTGCGCGAAAACTTGTATTCCGGCTCAAAACAACGGGATACATCGTTTTAGATCGAAACTAGCAAGATTCACGAGCATCGATTTTACAAGTCGTCGAAGAGTAGACGAGAGAAAGGTGTAAACGTTTTCTCTCAGAGCAGCACGAAAACTTGTATTCCGGCTCAAAACAACGGGATACATCGTTTTAAATCGAAACTAGCAAAATTCACTGGAATCGATTTTACAAGTCGTCGAAGAGTAGACGAGAGAAAGGTGTAAACTTTTTCTCTCAGAACGGCGCGAAAACGTGTATTCCGGCTCAAAACAACGGGATACATCGTTTTAGATCGAAACTAGCAAAGTTCACGAGCATCGATTTTACAAGTCGCCGAAGAGTACACGAGAGAAAGGTGTAAACTTTTTCTCTCGGAACTGCACGAGAACTTGTATTCCGGCTCAAAACAACAGGATACATCGTTTTAGAACGAAAATAGCAAGGTTCACGAGCATCGATTTTACAAGTTGTCGGAGAGTAGACGAGAGAAAGGTGTAAACTTTTTCTCTCAGAGCAGCGCGAAAACTTGTATTCCGGCTCAAAACAACGGGATACATCGTTTTAAATCGAAACTAGCAAAATTCACTGGAATCGATTTTACAAGTCGTCGAAGAGTAGACGAGAGAAAGGTGTAAACTTTTTCTCTCAGAACGGCGCGAAAACTTGTATTCCGGTTCTAAACAACGGGATACATCGTTTTATATCGAAACTAGCAAAACTCACGAGCATCGATTCTACAAGTCGTCGAAGAGTAGACAAGGGAAAGGTGTAAACTTTTTCTCTCAGAACTGCGCGAAAACTTGTATTCCGGCTCAAAACAACGGGATACATCGTTTTAGATCGAAACTAGCAAGATTCACGAGCATCGATTTTACAAGTCGTCGAAGAGTAGACGAGAGAAAGGTGTAAACTTTTTCTCTCAGAGCAGCGCGAAAACTTGTATTCCGGCTCAAAACAACGGGATACATCGTTTTAAATGGAAACTAGCAAAATTCACTGGAATCGATTTTACAAGTCATCGAAGAGTAGACGAGAGAAAGGTGTAAACTTTTTCTCTCAGAACGGCGCGAAAACGTTTATTCCGGCTCAAAACAACAGGATACATCGTTTTAGATCGAAACTAGCAAAATTCACGAGCATCGATTTTACAAGTCGTCGAAGAGTAGACGAGAGAAAGGTGTAAACGTTTTCTCTCAGAACAGCCCAAAAACTCGTATTCCGGCTCAAAACAACGGGATACATCGTTTTAGATCGAAACTAGCAAAATTCACGAGCATCGATTTTACAAGTCGTCGAAGAGTAGACGAGGGAAAGGTGTAAACTTTTTCTCTCAGAACTGCGCGAAAACTTGTATTCCGGCTCAAAACAACGGGATACATCGTTTTAGATCGAAACTAGCAAAGTTCACAAGCATCGATTTTACAAGTCGCTGAAGAGTAGACGAGAGAAAGGTGTAAACTTTTTCTCTCAGAACTGCACGAAAACTTGTATTCCTGCTCAAAACAACGGGATACATCGTTTTAGATCGAAACTAGCAAGATTCACGAGCATCGATTTTACAAGTCGTCGAAGAGTACACGAAAGAAGGGTGTAAACTTTTTCTTTCAGAACTTCACGAAAACTTGTATTCCGGCTTAAAACAACGGGATATATCGTTTTAGATCGAAACTAGCAAGATTCACGAGCATCGATTTTACAAGTCGTCGATGAGTAGACGAGAGAAAGGTGTAAACTATTTCTCTCAGAGCAGAGCGAAAACTTGTATTCCGGCTCAAAACAACGGGATACATCGTTTTAAATCGAATCTAGCAATATTCACTGGAATCGATTTTACAAGTCGTCGAAGAGTAGACGAGAGAAAGGTGTAAACTTTTTCTCTCAGAACGGCGCGAAAACTTGTATTCCGGCTCAAAACAACGGGATACATCCTTTTAGATCGAAACTAGCAAAATTCACGAGCATCGATTTTACAAGTCGTCGAAGAGTAGACGAGGGAAAGGTGTAAACTTTTTCTCTCAGAACTGCGCGAAAACTTGTATTCCGGCTCAAAACAACAGGATACATCGTTTTAGATCGAAACTAGCAAAGTTCACGAGCATCGATTTTACAAGTCGCTGAAGAGTAGACGAGAGAAAGGTGTAAACTTTTTTTCTCAGAACTGCACGAAAACTTGTATTCCTGCTCAAAACAACGGGATACATCGTTTTAGATCGAAACTAGCAAGATTCACGAGCATCGATTTTACAAGTCGTCGAAGAGTAGACGAAAGAAGGGTGTAAACTTTTTCTTTCAGAACTTCGCGAAAACTTGTATTCCGGCTTAAAACAACGGGATATATCGTTTTAGATCGAAACTAGCAAAATTCACGAGCATCGATTTTACAAGTCGTCGAAGAGTAGACGAGAGAAAGGTGTAAACTTTTTCTCTCAGAACAGCGCGAAAACTTGTTCTCCGGCTCAAAACAACGGGATACATCGGCTTAGATCGAAACTAGCAAGATTCACGAGCATCGATTTTACAAGTCATCGAAGAGTAGACGAGGGAAAGGTGTAAACTTTTTCTCTCAGAACTGCGCGAAAACTTGTATTCCGGCTCAAAACAACGGGATACATCGTTTTAGATCGAAACTAGCAAAGTTCACGAGCATCGATTTTACAAGTCGCTGAAGAGTTAGACGAGAGAAAGGTGTAAACTTTTTCTCTCAGAACTGCACGAAAACTTGTATTCCTGCTCAAAACAACGGGATACATCGTTTTAGATCGAAACTAGCAAAATTCACTGGAATCGATTTTACAAGTCGTCGAAGAGTAGACGAGAGAAAGGTGTAAACTTTTTCTCTCAGAACGGCGCGAAAACTTGTATTCCGGTTCTAAACAACGGGATACATCGTTTTATATCGAAACTAGCAAAACTCACGAGCATCGATTTTACAAGTCGTCGAAGAGTAGACAAGGGAAAGGTGTAAACTTTTTCTCTCAGAACTGCGCGAAAACTTGTATTCCGGCTCAAAACAACGGGATACATCGTTTTAGATCGAAACTAGCAAGATTCACGAGCATCGATTTTACAAGTCGCCGAAGAGTAGACGAGAGAAAGGTGTAAACTTTTTCTCTCAGGACTGCACAAAAACTTGTATTCCGGCTCAAAACAACGGGATACATCGTTTTAGATCGAAACTAGCAAGATTCACGAGCATCGATTTTACAAGTCGTCGAAGAGTAGACGAGAGAAAGGTGTAAACTTTCTCTCAGTGCAGCGCGAAAACTTGTATTCCGGCTCAAAACAACGGGATACATCCTTTTAGATCGAAACTAGCAAAATTCACGAGCATCGATTTTACAAGTCATCGAAGAGTAGACGAGGGAAAGGTGTAAACTTTTTCTCTCAGAACTGCGCGAAAACTTGTATTCCGGCTCAAAACAACGGGATACATCGTTTTAGATCGAAACTAGCAAAGTTCACGAGCATCGATTTTACAAGTCGCTGAAGAGTTAGACGAGAGAAAGGTGTAAACTTTTTCTCTCAGAACTGCACGAAAACTTGTATTCCTGCTCAAAACAACGGGATACATCGTTTTAGATTGAAACTAGCAAAATTCACTGGAATCGATTTTACAAGTCGTCGAAGAGTAGACGAGAGAAAGGTGTAAACTTTTTCTCTCAGAACGGCGCGAAAACTTGTATTCCGGTTCTAAACAACGGGATACATCGTTTTATATCGAAACTAGCAAAACTCACGAGCATCGATTTTACAAGTCGTCGAAGAGTAGACAAGGGAAAGGTGTAAACTTTTTCTCTCAGAACTGCGCGAAAACTTGTATTCCGGCTCAAAACAACGGGATACATCGTTTTAGATCGAAACTAGCAAGATTCACGAGCATCAATTTTACAAGTCGCCGAAGAGTAGACGAGAGAAAGGTGTAAACGTTTTCTCTCAGAACTGCACAAAAACTTGTATTCCGGCTCAAAACAACGGGATACATCGTTTTAGATCGAAACTAGCAAGATTCACGAGCATCGATTTTACAAGTCGTCGAAGAGTAGACGAGAAAAAGGTGTAAACGTTTTCTCTCAGAACAGCGCGAAAACTTGTAATCCGGCTCAAGACAACAGGATACATCGTTTTAGATCGAACCAAGAAAAATTCACGAGCATCGATTTTACAAGTCGTCGAAGGGTAGACGAGAGAAAGGTGTAAACTTTCTCTCAGTGCAGCGCGAAAACTTGTATTCCGGCTCAAAACAACGGGATACATCCTTTTAGATCGAAACTAGCAAAATTCACGAGCATCGATTTTACAAGTCATCGAAGAGTAGACGAGGGAAAGGTGTAAACTTTTTCTCTCAGAACTGCGCGAAAACTTGTATTCCGGCTCAAAACAACGGGATACATCGTTTTAGATCGAAACTAGCAAAGTTCACGAGCATCGATTTTACAAGTCGCTGAAGAGTTAGACGAGAGAAAGGTGTAAACTTTTTCTCTCAGAACTGCACGAAAACTTGTATTCCTGCTCAAAACAACGGGATACATCGTTTTAGATCGAAACTAGCAAAATTCACTGGAATCGATTTTACAAGTCGTCGAAGAGTAGACGAGAGAAAGGTGTAAACTTTTTCTCTCAGAACGGCGCGAAAACTTGTATTCCGGTTCTAAACAACGGGATACATCGTTTTATATCGAAACTAGCAAAACTCACGAGCATCGATTTTACAAGTCGTCGAAGAGTAGACAAGGGAAAGGTGTAAACTTTTTCTCTCAGAACTGCGCGAAAACTTGTATTCCGGCTCAAAACAACGGGATACATCGTTTTAAATCGAAACTAGCAAAGTTCACGAGCATCGATTTTACAAGTCGCAGAAGAGTAGACGAGAGAAAGGTGTAAACTTTTTCTCTCAGAACTGCACGAAAACTTGTATTCCTGCTCAAAACAACGGGATACATCGTTTTAGATCGAAACTAGCAAGATTCACGAGCATCGATTTTACAAGTCGTCGAAGAGTAGACGAAAGAAGGGTGTAAACTTTTTCTTTCAGAACTTCGCGAAAACTTGTATTCCGGCTTAAAACAACGGGATATATCGTTTTAGATCGAAACTAGCAAAATTCACGAGCATCGATTTTACAAGTCGTCGAAGAGTAGACGAGAGAAAGGTGTAAACTTTTTCTCTCAGAACAGCGCGAAAACTTGTATTCCGGCTCAAAACAACGGGATACATCGTCTTAGATCGAAACTAGCAAGATTCACGAGCATCGATTTTACAAGTCGTCGAAGAGTAGACGAGAAAAAGGTGTAAACGTTTTCTCTCAGAACAGCGCGAAAACTTGTAATCCGGCTCAAGACAACAGGATACATTGTTTTAGATCGAACCAAGAAAAATTCACGAGCATCGATTTTACAAGTCGTCGAAGGGTAGACGAGAGAAAGGTGTAAACTTTCTCTCAGTGCAGCGCGAAAACTTGTATTCCGGCTCAAAACAACGGGATACAACCTTTTAGATCGAAACTAGCAAAATTCACGAGCATCGATTTTACAAGTCATCGAAGAGTAGACGAGGGAAAGGTGTAAACTTTTTCTCTCAGAACTGCGCGAAAACTTGTATTCCGGCTCAAAACAACGGGATACATCGTTTTAGATCGAAACTAGCAAAGTTCACGAGCATCGATTTTACAAGTCGCTGAAGAGTAGACGAGAGAAAGGTGTAAACTTTTTCTCTCAGAACGGCGCGAAAACTTGTATTCCGGATCTAAACAACGGGATACATCGTTTTATATCGAAACTAGCAAAACTCACGAGCATCGATTTTACAAGTCGTCGAAGAGTAGACAAGGGAAAGGTGTAAACTTTTTCTCTCAGAACTGCGCGAAAACTTGTATTCCGGCTCAAAACAACGGGATACATCGTTTTAGATCGAAACTAGCAAGATTCACGAGCATCGATTTTACAAGTCGCCGAAGAGTAGACGAGAGAAAGGTGTAAACTTTTTCTCTCAGAACTGCACAAAAACTTGTATTCCGGCTCAAAACAACGGGATACATCGTTTTAGATCGAAACTAGCAAGATTCACGAGCATCGATTTTACAAGTCGTCGAAGAGTAGACGAGAGAAAGGTGTAAACTTTTTCTCTCAGAGCAGCGCGAAAACTTGTATTCCGACTCAAAACAACGGGATACATCGTTTTAAATGGAAACTAGCAAAATTCACTGGAATCGATTTTACAAGTCATCGAAGAGTAGACGAGAGAAAGGTGTAAACTTTTTCTCTCAGAACGGCGCGAAAACGTGTATTCCGGCTCAAAACAACAGGATACATCGTTTTAGATCGAAACTAGCAAAATTCACGAGCATCGATTTTACAAGTCGTCGAAGAGTAGACGAGGGAAAGGTGTAAACTTTTTCTCTCAGAACTGCGCGAAAACTTGTATTCCGGCTCAAAACAACGGGATACATCGTTTTAGATCGAAACTAGCAAAGTTCACGAGCATCGATTTTACAAGTCGCTGAAGAGTAGACGAGAGAAAGGTGTAAACTTTTTCTCTCAGAACTGCACGAAAACTTGTATTCCTGCTCAAAACAACGGGATACATCGTTTTAGATCGAAACTAGCAAGATTCACGAGCATCGATTTTACAAGTCGTCGAAGAGTACACGAAAGAAGGGTGTAAACTTTTTCTTTCAGAACTTCGCGAAAACTTGTATTCCGGCTCAAAACAACGGGATACATCGTTTTAAATCGAAACTAGCAAAATTCACTGGAATCGATTTTACAAGTCGTCGAAGAGTAGACGAGAGAAAGGTGTAAACTTTTTCTCTCAGAACGGCGCGAAAACTTGTATTCCGGTTCTAAACAACGGGATACATCGTTTTATATCGAAACTAGCAAAACTCACGAGCATCGATTCTACAAGTCGTCGAAGAGTAGACAAGGGAAAGGTGTAAACTTTTTCTCTCAGAACTGCGCGAAAACTTGTATTCCGGCTCAAAACAACGGGATACATCGTTTTAGATGGAAACTAGCAAGATTCACGAGCATCGATTTTACAAGTCGTCGAAGAGTAGACGAGAGAAAGGTGTAAACTTTTTCTCTCAGAGCAGCGCGAAAACTTGTATTCCGGCTCAAAACAACGGGATACATCGTTTTAAATGGAAACTAGCAAAATTCACTGGAATCGATTTTACAAGTCATCGAAGAGTAGACGAGAGAAAGGTGTAAACTTTTTCTCTCAGAACGGCGCGAAAACGTGTATTCCGGCTCAAAACAACAGGATACATCGTTTTAGATCGAAACTAGCAAAATTCACGAGCATCGATTTTACAAGTCGTCGAAGAGTAGACGAGAGAAAGGTGTAAACGTTTTCTCTCAGAACAGCCCAAAAACTCGTATTCCGGCTCAAAACAACGGGATACATCGTTTTAGATCGAAACTAGCAAAATTCACGAGCATCGATTTTACAAGTCGTCGAAGAGTAGACGAGGGAAAGGTGTAAACTTTTTCTCTCAGAACTGCGCGAAAACTCGTATTCCGGCTCAAAACAACGGGATACAACGTTTTAGATCGAAACTAGCAAAGTTCACGAGCATCGATTTTACAAGTCGCCGAAGAGTACACGAGAGAAAGGTGTAAACTTTTTCTCTCGGAACTGCACGAAAACTTGTATTCCGGCTCAAAACAACGGGATACATCGTTTTAGAACGAAAATAGCAAGATTCACGAGCATCGATTTTACAAGTTGTCGGAGAGTAGACGAGAGAAAGGTGTAAACTTTTTCTCTCAGAGCAGCGCGAAAACTTGTATTCCGGCTCAAAACAACGGGATACATCGTTTTAAATCGAAACTAGCAAAATTCACTGGAATCGATTTTACAAGTCGCCGAAGAGTAGACGAGAGAAAGGTGTAAACTTTTTCTCTCAGAACGGCGCGAAAACTTGTATTCCGGTTCAAAACAACGGGATACATCGTTTTAGATCGAAACTAGCAAAATTCACGAGCATCGATTTTACAAGTCGTCGAAGAGTAGACGAGGAAAAGGTGTAAACTTTTTCTCTCAGAACTGCGCGAAAACTTGTATTCCGGCTCAAAACAACGGGATACATCGTTTTAGATCGAAACTAGCAAGATTCACGAGCATCGATTTTACAAGTCGTCGAAGAGTAGACGAGAGAAAGGTGTAAACATTTTCTCTCAGAGCAGCGCGAAAACTTGTATTCCGGCTCAAAACAACGGGATACATCGTTTTAAATCGAAACTAGCAAAATTCACTAGAATCGATTTTACAAGTCGTCGAAGAGTAGACGAGGGAAAGGTGTAAACTTTTTCTCTCAGAGCAGCGCGAAAACTTGTATTCCGGCTCAAAACAACGGGATACATCGTTTTAGATCGAAACTAGCAAAATTCACGAGCATCGATTTTACAAGTCGTCGAAGAGTAGACGAGGGAAAGGTGTAAACTTTTTCTCTCAGAGCAGCGCGAAAACTTGTATTCCGGCTCAAAACAACGGGATACATCGTTTTAGATCGAAACTAGCAAGATTCACGAGCATCGATTTTACAAGTCGTCGAAGAGTAGACGAGAGAAAGGTGTAAACATTTTCTCTCAGAGCAGCACGAAAACTTGCATTCCGGCTCAAAACAACGGGGTACATCGTTTTATATCGAAACTAGCAAAATTCACGAGCATCGATTTTACAAGTCGTCGAAGAGTACACAAGGGAAAGGTGTAAACTTTTTCTCTCAGAACTGCGCGAAAACTTTTATTCCGGCTCAAAACAACGGGATACATCGTTTTCGATCGAAACTAGCAAAATTCACGAGCATCGATTTTACAAGTCGTCGAAGAGTAGACGAGGGAAAGGTGTAAACGTTTTCTCTCAGAGCAGCGCGAAAACTTGTATTCCGGCTCAAAACAACGGGATACATCGTTTTAGATCGAAACTAGCAAAGTTCACGAGCATCGATTTTACAAGTCGCCGAAGAGTACACGAGAGAAAGGTGTAAACTTTTTCTCTCGGAACTGCACGAAAACTTGTATTCCGGCTCAAAACAACGGGATACATCGTTTTAGAACGAAAATAGCAAGGTTCACGAGCATCGATTTTACAAGTTGTCGGAGAGTACACGAGAGAAAGGTGTAAACTTTTTCTCTCAGAGCAGCGCGAAAACTTGTATTCCGGCTCAAAACAACGGGATACATCGTTTTAAATCGAAACTAGCAAAATTCACTGGAATCGATTTTACAAGTCGTCGAAGAGTAGACGAGAGAAAGGTGTAAACTTTTTCTCTCAGAACTGCACAAAAACTTGTATTCCGGCTCAAAACAACGGGATACATCGTTTTAGATCGAAACTAGCAAGATTCACGAGCATCGATTTTACAAGTCGTCGAAGAGTAGACGAGAGAAAGGTGTAAACTTTTTCTCTCAGAGCAGCGCGAAAACTTGTATTCCGGCTCAAAACAACGGGATACATCGTTTTAAATGGAAACTAGCAAAATTCACTGGAATCGATTTTACATGTCATCGAAGAGTAGACGAGAGAAAGGTGTAAACTTTTTTTCTCAGAACGGCGCGAAAACGTGTATTCCGGCTCAAAACAACAGGATACATCGTTTTAAATCGAAACTAGCAAAATTCACGAGCATCGATTTTACAAGTCGTCGAAGAGTAGACGAGAGAAAGGTGTAAACGTTTTCTCTCAGAACAGCCCAAAAACTCGTATTCCGGCTCAAAACAACGGGATACATCGTTTTAGATCGAAACTAGCAAAATTCACGAGCATCGATTTTACAAGTCGTCGAAGAGTAGACGAGGGAAAGGTGTAAACTTTTTCTCTCAGAACTGCGCGAAAACTCGTATTCCGGCTCAAAACAACGGGATACAACGTTTTAGATCGAAACTAGCAAAGTTCACGAGCATCGATTTTACAAGTCGCCGAAGAGTACACGAGAGAAAGGTGTAAACTTTTTCTCTCGGAACTGCACGAAAACTTGTATTCCGGCTCAAAACAACGGGATACGTCGTTTTAGAACGAAAATAGCAAGGTTCACGAGCATCGATTTTACAAGTTGTCGGAGAGTAGACGAGAGAAAGGTGTAAACTTTTTCTCTCAGAGCAGCGCGAAAACTTGTATTCCGGCTCAAAACAACGGGATACATCGTTTTAAATCGAAACTAGCAAAATTCACTGGAATCGATTTTACAAGTCGTCGAAGAGTAGACGAGAGAAAGGTGTAAACTTTTTCTCAGAACTGCACAAAAACTTGTATTCCGGCTCAAAACAACGGGATACATCGTTTTAGATCGAAACTAGCAAGATTCACGAGCATCGATTTTACAAGTCGTCGAAGAGTAGACGAGGGAAAGGTGTAAACTTTTTCTCTCAGAACTGCGCGAAAACTCGTATTCCGGCTCAAAACAACGGGATACAACGTTTTAGATCGAAACTAGCAAAGTTCACGAGCATCGATTTTACAAGTCGCCGAAGAGTACACGAGAGAAAGGTGTAAACTTTTTCTCTCGGAACTGCACGAAAACTTGTATTCCGGCTCAAAACAACGGGATACATCGTTTTAGAACGAAAATAGCAAGATTCACGAGCATCGATTTTACAAGTTGTCGGAGAGTAGACCAGAGAAAGGTGTAAACTTTTTCTCTCAGAGCAGCGCGAAAACTTGTATTCCGGCTCAAAACAACGGGATACATTGTTTTAAATCGAAACTAGCAAAATTCACTGGAATCGATTTTACAAGTCGCCGAAGAGTAGACGAGAGAAAGGTGTAAACTTTTTCTCTCAGAACAGCGCGAAAACTTGTATTCCGGCTCAAAACAACGGTATACATCGTTTTAGATCGAAACTAGCAAAGTTCACGAGCATCGATTTTACAAGTCGCCGAAGAGTAGACGAGAGAAAGGTGTAAACTTTTTCTCTCAGAACTGCACGAAAACTTGTATTCCGGCTCAAAACAACGGGATACATCGTTTTAGATCGAAACCAGCAAGATTCACGAGCATCGATTTTACAAGTCGTCGAAGAGTAGACGAGGGAAAGGTGTAAACTTTTTCTCTCAGAACTGCGCGAAAACTTGTATTCCGGCTCAAAACAACGGGATACATCGTTTTAGATCGAAACTAGCAAAGTTCACGAGCATCGATTTTACAAGTCGCCGAAGAGTACACGAGAGAAAGGTGTAAACTTTTTCTCTCGGAACTGCACGAAAACTTGTATTCCGGCTCAAAACAACGGGATACATCGTTTTAGAACGAAAATAGCAAGGTTCACGAGCATCGATTTTACAAGTTGTCGGAGAGTAGACGAGAGAAAGGTGTAAACTTTTTCTCTCAGAGCAGCGCGAAAACTTGTATTCCTGCTCAAAACAGCGGGATACATCGTTTTAAATCGAAACTAGCAAAATTCACTGGAATCGATTTTACAAGTCGTCGAAGAGTAGACGAGAGAAAGGTGTAAACTTTTTCTCTCAGAACGGCGCGAAAACTTGTATTCCGGTTCTAAACAACGGGATACATCGTTTTATATCGAAACTAGCAAAACTCACGAGCATCGATTTTACAAGTCGTCGAAGAGTAGACAAGGGAAAGGTGTAAACTTTTTCTCTCAGAACTGCGCGAAAACTTGTATTCCGGCTCAAAACAACGGGATACATCGTTTTAGATCGAAACTAGCAAGATTCACGAGCATCGATTTTACAAGTCGCCGAAGAGTAGACGAGAGAAAGGTGTAAACTTTTTCTCTCGGAACTGCACGAAAACTTGTATTCCGGCTCAAAACAACGGGATACATCGTTTTAGAACGAAAATAGCAAGATTCACGAGCATCGATTTTACAAGTTGTCGGAGAGTAGACGAGAGAAAGGTGTAAACTTTTTCTCTCAGAGCAGCGCGAAAACTTGTATTCCGGCTCAAAACAACGGGATACATCGTTTTAAATTGAAACTAGCAAAATTCACTATAATCGATTTTACAAGTCGCCGAAGAGTAGACGAGAGAAAGGTGTAAACTTTTTCTCTCCGAACGGCGCGAAAACTTGCATTCCGGTTCAAAACAACGGGATACATCGTTTTAGATCGAAACTAGCAAAATTCACGAGCATCGATTTTACAAGTCGTCGAAGAGTAGACGAGGGAAAGGTGTAAACTTTTTCTCTCAGAACTGCGCGAAAACTTGTATTCCGGCTCAAAACAACGGGATACATCGTTTTAGATCGAAACTAGCAAGATTCACGAGCATCGATTTTACAAGTCGTCGAAGAGTAGACGAGAGAAAGGTGTAAACGTTTTCTCTCAGAGCAGCACGAAAACTTGTATTCCGGCTCAAAACAACGGGATACATCGTTTTAAATCGAAACTAGCAAAATTCACTGGAATCGATTTTACAAGTCGTCGAAGAGTAGACGAGAGAAAGGTGTAAACTTTTTCTCTCAGAACGGCGCGAAAACGTGTATTCCGGCTCAAAACAACGGGATACATCGTTTTAGATCGAAACTAGCAAAGTTCACGAGCATCGATTTTACAAGTCGCCGAAGAGTACACGAGAGAAAGGTGTAAACTTTTTCTCTCGGAACTGCACGAGAACTTGTATTCCGGCTCAAAACAACAGGATACATCGTTTTAGAACGAAAATAGCAAGGTTCACGAGCATCGATTTTACAAGTTGTCGGAGAGTAGACGAGAGAAAGGTGTAAACTTTTTCTCTCAGAGCAGCGCGAAAACTTGTATTCCGGCTCAAAACAACGGGATACATCGTTTTAAATCGAAACTAGCAAAATTCACTGGAATCGATTTTACAAGTCGTCGAAGAGTAGACGAGAGAAAGGTGTAAACTTTTTCTCTCAGAACGGCGCGAAAACTTGTATTCCGGTTCTAAACAACGGGATACATCGTTTTATATCGAAACTAGCAAAACTCACGAGCATCGATTCTACAAGTCGTCGAAGAGTAGACAAGGGAAAGGTGTAAACTTTTTCTCTCAGAACTGCGCGAAAACTTGTATTCCGGCTCAAAACAACGGGATACATCGTTTTAGATCGAAACTAGCAAGATTCACGAGCATCGATTTTACAAGTCGTCGAAGAGTAGACGAGAGAAAGGTGTAAACTTTTTCTCTCAGAGCAGCGCGAAAACTTGTATTCCGGCTCAAAACAACGGGATACATCGTTTTAAATGGAAACTAGCAAAATTCACTGGAATCGATTTTACAAGTCATCGAAGAGTAGACGAGAGAAAGGTGTAAACTTTTTCTCTCAGAACGGCGCGAAAACGTTTATTCCGGCTCAAAACAACAGGATACATCGTTTTAGATCGAAACTAGCAAAATTCACGAGCATCGATTTTACAAGTCGTCGAAGAGTAGACGAGAGAAAGGTGTAAACGTTTTCTCTCAGAACAGCCCAAAAACTCGTATTCCGGCTCAAAACAACGGGATACATCGTTTTAGATCGAAACTAGCAAAATTCACGAGCATCGATTTTACAAGTCGTCGAAGAGTAGACGAGGGAAAGGTGTAAACTTTTTCTCTCAGAACTGCGCGAAAACTTGTATTCCGGCTCAAAACAACGGGATACATCGTTTTAGATCGAAACTAGCAAAGTTCACAAGCATCGATTTTACAAGTCGCTGAAGAGTAGACGAGAGAAAGGTGTAAACTTTTTCTCTCAGAACTGCACGAAAACTTGTATTCCTGCTCAAAACAACGGGATACATCGTTTTAGATCGAAACTAGCAAGATTCACGAGCATCGATTTTACAAGTCGTCGAAGAGTACACGAAAGAAGGGTGTAAACTTTTTCTTTCAGAACTTCGCGAAAACTTGTATTCCGGCTTAAAACAACGGGATATATCGTTTTAGATCGAAACTAGCAAGATTCACGAGCATCGATTTTACAAGTCGTCGATGAGTAGACGAGAGAAAGGTGTAAACTTTTTCTCTCAGAGCAGAGCGAAAACTTGTATTCCGGCTCAAAACAACGGGATACATCGTTTTAAATCGAATCTAGCAATAGTCACTGGAATCGATTTTACAAGTCGTCGAAGAGTAGACGAGAGAAAGGTGTAAACTTTTTCTCTCAGAACGGCGCGAAAACTTGTATTCCGGCTCAAAACAACGGGATACATCCTTTTAGATCGAAACTAGCAAAATTCACGAGCATCGATTTTACAAGTCGTCGAAGAGTAGACGAGGGAAAGGTGTAAACTTTTTCTCTCAGAACTGCGCGAAAACTTGTATTCCGGCTCAAAACAACAGGATACATCGTTTTAGATCGAAACTAGCAAAGTTCACGAGCATCGATTTTACAAGTCGCTGAAGAGTAGACGAGAGAAAGGTGTAAACTTTTTTTCTCAGAACTGCACGAAAACTTGTATTCCTGCTCAAAACAACGGGATACATCGTTTTAGATCGAAACTAGCAAGATTCACGAGCATCGATTTTACAAGTCGTCGAAGAGTAGACGAAAGAAGGGTGTAAACTTTTTCTTTCAGAACTTCGCGAAAACTTGTATTCCGGCTTAAAACAACGGGATATATCGTTTTAGATCGAAACTAGCAAAATTCACGAGCATCGATTTTACAAGTCGTCGAAGAGTAGACGAGAGAAAGGTGTAAACTTTTTCTCTCAGAACAGCGCGAAAACTTGTTCTCCGGCTCAAAACAACGGGATACATCGGCTTAGATCGAAACTAGCAAGATTCACGAGCATCGATTTTACAAGTCATCGAAGAGTAGACGAGGGAAAGGTGTAAACTTTTTCTCTCAGAACTGCGCGAAAACTTGTATTCCGGCTCAAAACAACGGGATACATCGTTTTAGATCGAAACTAGCAAAGTTCACGAGCATCGATTTTACAAGTCGCTGAAGAGTTAGACGAGAGAAAGGTGTAAACTTTTTCTCTCAGAACTGCACGAAAACTTGTATTCCTGCTCAAAACAACGGGATACATCGTTTTAGATCGAAACTAGCAAAATTCACTGGAATCGATTTTACAAGTCGTCGAAGAGTAGACGAGAGAAAGGTGTAAACTTTTTCTCTCAGAACGGCGCGAAAACTTGTTCTCCGGCTCAAAACAACGGGATACATCGGCTTAGATCGAAACTAGCAAGATTCACGAGCATCGATTTTACAAGTCATCGAAGAGTAGACGAGGGAAAGGTGTAAACTTTTTCTCTCAGAACTGCGCGAAAACTTGTATTCCGGCTCAAAACAACGGGATACATCGTTTTAGATCGAAACTAGCAAAGTTCACGAGCATCGATTTTACAAGTCGCTGAAGAGTTAGACGAGAGAAAGGTGTAAACTTTTTCTCTCAGAACTGCACGAAAACTTGTATTCCTGCTCAAAACAACGGGATACATCGTTTTAGATCGAAACTAGCAAAATTCACTGGAATCGATTTTACAAGTCGTCGAAGAGTAGACGAGAGAAAGGTGTAAACTTTTTCTCTCAGAACGGCGCGAAAACTTGTATTCCGGTTCTAAACAACGGGATACATCGTTTTATATCGAAACTAGCAAAACTCACGAGCATCGATTTTACAAGTCGTCGAAGAGTAGACAAGGGAAAGGTGTAAACTTTTTCTCTCAGAACTGCGCGAAAACTTGTATTCCGGCTCAAAACAACGGGATACATCGTTTTAGATCGAAACTAGCAAGATTCACGAGCATCGATTTTACAAGTCGCCGAAGAGTAGACGAGAGAAAGGTGTAAACTTTTTCTCTCAGGACTGCACAAAAACTTGTATTCCGGCTCAAAACAACGGGATACATCGTTTTAGATCGAAACTAGCAAGATTCACGAGCATCGATTTTACAAGTCGTCGAAGAGTAGACGAGAGAAAGGTGTAAACTTTCTCTCAGTGCAGCGCGAAAACTTGTATTCCGGCTCAAAACAACGGGATACATCCTTTTAGATCGAAACTAGCAAAATTCACGAGCATCGATTTTACAAGTCATCGAAGAGTAGACGAGGGAAAGGTGTAAACTTTTTCTCTCAGAACTGCGCGAAAACTTGTATTCCGGCTCAAAACAACGGGATACATCGTTTTAGATCGAAACTAGCAAAGTTCACGAGCATCGATTTTACAAGTCGCTGAAGAGTTAGACGAGAGAAAGGTGTAAACTTTTTCTCTCAGAACTGCACGAAAACTTGTATTCCTGCTCAAAACAACGGGATACATCGTTTTAGATCGAAACTAGCAAAATTCACTGGAATCGATTTTACAAGTCGTCGAAGAGTAGACGAGAGAAAGGTGTAAACTTTTTCTCTCAGAACGGCGCGAAAACTTGTATTCCGGTTCTAAACAACGGGATACATCGTTTTATATCGAAACTAGCAAAACTCACGAGCATCGATTTTACAAGTCGTCGAAGAGTAGACAAGGGAAAGGTGTAAACTTTTTCTCTCAGAACTGCGCGAAAACTTGTATTCCGGCTCAAAACAACGGGATACATCGTTTTAGATCGAAACTAGCAAGATTCACGAGCATCGATTTTACAAGTCGCCGAAGAGTAGACGAGAGAAAGGTGTAAACGTTTTCTCTCAGAACTGCACAAAAACTTGTATTCCGGCTCAAAACAACGGGATACATCGTTTTAGATCGAAACTAGCAAGATTCACGAGCATCGATTTTACAAGTCGTCGAAGAGTAGACGAGAAAAAGGTGTAAACGTTTTCTCTCAGAACAGCGCGAAAACTTGTAATCCGGCTCAAGACAACAGGATACATCGTTTTAGATCGAACCAAGAAAAATTCACGAGCATCGATTTTACAAGTCGTCGAAGGGTAGACGAGAGAAAGGTGTAAACTTTCTCTCAGTGCAGCGCGAAAACTTGTATTCCGGCTCAAAACAACGGGATACATCCTTTTAGATCGAAACTAGCAAAATTCACGAGCATCGATTTTACAAGTCATCGAAGAGTAGACGAGGGAAAGGTGTAAACTTTTTCTCTCAGAACTGCGCGAAAACTTGTATTCCGGCTCAAAACAACGGGATACATCGTTTTAGATCGAAACTAGCAAAGTTCACGAGCATCGATTTTACAAGTCGCTGAAGAGTTAGACGAGAGAAAGGTGTAAACTTTTTCTCTCAGAACTGCACGAAAACTTGTATTCCTGCTCAAAACAACGGGATACATCGTTTTAGATCGAAACTAGCAAAATTCACTGGAATCGATTTTACAAGTCGTCGAAGAGTAGACGAGAGAAAGGTGTAAACTTTTTCTCTCAGAACGGCGCGAAAACTTGTATTCCGGTTCTAAACAACGGGATACATCGTTTTATATCGAAACTAGCAAAACTCACGAGCATCGATTTTACAAGTCGTCGAAGAGTAGACAAGGGAAAGGTGTAAACTTTTTCTCTCAGAACTGCGCGAAAACTTGTATTCCGGCTCAAAACAACGGGATACATCGTTTTAGATCGAAACTAGCAAAGTTCACGAGCATCGATTTTACAAGTCGCTGAAGAGTAGACGAGAGAAAGGTGTAAACTTTTTCTCTCAGAACTGCACGAAAACTTGTATTCCTGCTCAAAACAACGGGATACATCGTTTTAGATCGAAACTAGCAAGATTCACGAGCATCGATTTTACAAGTCGTCGAAGAGTAGACGAAAGAAGGGTGTAAACTTTTTCTTTCAGAACTTCGCGAAAACTTGTATTCCGGCTTAAAACAACGGGATATATCGTTTTAGATCGAAACTAGCAAAATTCACGAGCATCGATTTTACAAGTCGTCGAAGAGTAGACGAGAGAAAGGTGTAAACTTTTTCTCTCAGAACAGCGCGAAAACTTGTATTCCGGCTCAAAACAACGGGATACATCGTCTTAGATCGAAACTAGCAAGATTCACGAGCATCGATTTTACAAGTCGTCGAAGAGTAGACGAGAAAAAGGTGTAAACGTTTTCTCTCAGAACAGCGCGAAAACTTGTAATCCGGCTCAAGACAACAGGATACATTGTTTTAGATCGAACCAAGAAAAATTCACGAGCATCGATTTTACAAGTCGTCGAAGGGTAGACGAGAGAAAGGTGTAAACTTTCTCTCAGTGCAGCGCGAAAACTTGTATTCCGGCTCAAAACAACGGGATACAACCTTTTAGATCGAAACTAGCAAAATTCACGAGCATCGATTTTACAAGTCATCGAAGAGTAGACGAGGGAAAGGTGTAAACTTTTTCTCTCAGAACTGCGCGAAAACTTGTATTCCGGCTCAAAACAACGGGATACATCGTTTTAGATCGAAACTAGCAAAGTTCACGAGCATCGATTTTACAAGTCGCTGAAGAGTAGACGAGAGAAAGGTGTAAACTTTTTCTCTCAGAACGGCGCGAAAACTTGTATTCCGGATCTAAACAACGGGATACATCGTTTTATATCGAAACTAGCAAAACTCACGAGCATCGATTTTACAAGTCGTCGAAGAGTAGACAAGGGAAAGGTGTAAACTTTTTCTCTCAGAACTGCGCGAAAACTTGTATTCCGGCTCAAAACAACGGGATACATCGTTTTAGATCGAAACTAGCAAGATTCACGAGCATCGATTTTACAAGTCGCCGAAGAGTAGACGAGAGAAAGGTGTAAACTTTTTCTCTCAGAACTGCACAAAAACTTGTATTCCGGCTCAAAACAACGGGATACATCGTTTTAGATCGAAACTAGCAAGATTCACGAGCATCGATTTTACAAGTCGTCGAAGAGTAGACGAGAGAAAGGTGTAAACTTTTTCTCTCAGAGCAGCGCGAAAACTTGTATTCCGGCTCAAAACAACGGGATACATCGTTTTAAATGGAAACTAGCAAAATTCACTGGAATCGATTTTACAAGTCATCGAAGAGTAGACGAGAGAAAGGTGTAAACTTTTTCTCTCAGAACGGCGCGAAAACGTGTATTCCGGCTCAAAACAACAGGATACATCGTTTTAGATCGAAACTAGCAAAATTCACGAGCATCGATTTTACAAGTCGTCGAAGAGTAGACGAGGGAAAGGTGTAAACTTTTTCTCTCAGAACTGCGCGAAAACTTGTATTCCGGCTCAAAACAACGGGATACATCGTTTTAGATCGAAACTAGCAAAGTTCACGAGCATCGATTTTACAAGTCGCTGAAGAGTAGACGAGAGAAAGGTGTAAACTTTTTCTCTCAGAACTGCACGAAAACTTGTATTCCTGCTCAAAACAACGGGATACATCGTTTTAGATCGAAACTAGCAAGATTCACGAGCATCGATTTTACAAGTCGTCGAAGAGTACACGAAAGAAGGGTGTAAACTTTTTCTTTCAGAACTTCGCGAAAACTTGTATTCCGGCTCAAAACAACGGGATACATCGTTTTAAATCGAAACTAGCAAAATTCACTGGAATCGATTTTACAAGTCGTCGAAGAGTAGACGAGAGAAAGGTGTAAACTTTTTCTCTCAGAACGGCGCGAAAACTTGTATTCCGGTTCTAAACAACGGGATACATCGTTTTATATCGAAACTAGCAAAACTCACGAGCATCGATTCTACAAGTCGTCGAAGAGTAGACAAGGGAAAGGTGTAAACTTTTTCTCTCAGAACTGCGCGAAAACTTGTATTCCGGCTCAAAACAACGGGATACATCGTTTTAGATGGAAACTAGCAAGATTCACGAGCATCGATTTTACAAGTCGTCGAAGAGTAGACGAGAGAAAGGTGTAAACTTTTTCTCTCAGAGCAGCGCGAAAACTTGTATTCCGGCTCAAAACAACGGGATACATCGTTTTAAATGGAAACTAGCAAAATTCACTGGAATCGATTTTACAAGTCATCGAAGAGTAGACGAGAGAAAGGTGTAAACTTTTTCTCTCAGAACGGCGCGAAAACGTGTATTCCGGCTCAAAACAACAGGATACATCGTTTTAGATCGAAACTAGCAAAATTCACGAGCATCGATTTTACAAGTCGTCGAAGAGTAGACGAGAGAAAGGTGTAAACGTTTTCTCTCAGAACAGCCCAAAAACTCGTATTCCGGCTCAAAACAACGGGATACATCGTTTTAGATCGAAACTAGCAAAATTCACGAGCATCGATTTTACAAGTCGTCGAAGAGTAGACGAGGGAAAGGTGTAAACTTTTTCTCTCAGAACTGCGCGAAAACTCGTATTCCGGCTCAAAACAACGGGATACAACGTTTTAGATCGAAACTAGCAAAGTTCACGAGCATCGATTTTACAAGTCGCCGAAGAGTACACGAGAGAAAGGTGTAAACTTTTTCTCTCGGAACTGCACGAAAACTTGTATTCCGGCTCAAAACAACGGGATACATCGTTTTAGAACGAAAATAGCAAGATTCACGAGCATCGATTTTACAAGTTGTCGGAGAGTAGACGAGAGAAAGGTGTAAACTTTTTCTCTCAGAGCAGCGCGAAAACTTGTATTCCGGCTCAAAACAACGGGATACATCGTTTTAAATCGAAACTAGCAAAATTCACTGGAATCGATTTTACAAGTCGCCGAAGAGTAGACGAGAGAAAGGTGTAAACTTTTTCTCTCAGAACGGCGCGAAAACTTGTATTCCGGTTCAAAACAACGGGATACATCGTTTTAGATCGAAACTAGCAAAATTCACGAGCATCGATTTTACAAGTCGTCGAAGAGTAGACGAGGAAAAGGTGTAAACTTTTTCTCTCAGAACTGCGCGAAAACTTGTATTCCGGCTCAAAACAACGGGATACATCGTTTTAGATCGAAACTAGCAAGATTCACGAGCATCGATTTTACAAGTCGTCGAAGAGTAGACGAGAGAAAGGTGTAAACATTTTCTCTCAGAGCAGCGCGAAAACTTGTATTCCGGCTCAAAACAACGGGATACATCGTTTTAAATCGAAACTAGCAAAATTCACTAGAATCGATTTTACAAGTCGTCGAAGAGTAGACGAGGGAAAGGTGTAAACTTTTTCTCTCAGAGCAGCGCGAAAACTTGTATTCCGGCTCAAAACAACGGGATACATCGTTTTAGATCGAAACTAGCAAAATTCACGAGCATCGATTTTACAAGTCGTCGAAGAGTAGACGAGGGAAAGGTGTAAACTTTTTCTCTCAGAGCAGCGCGAAAACTTGTATTCCGGCTCAAAACAACGGGATACATCGTTTTAGATCGAAACTAGCAAGATTCACGAGCATCGATTTTACAAGTCGTCGAAGAGTAGACGAGAGAAAGGTGTAAACATTTTCTCTCAGAGCAGCACGAAAACTTGCATTCCGGCTCAAAACAACGGGGTACATCGTTTTATATCGAAACTAGCAAAATTCACGAGCATCGATTTTACAAGTCGTCGAAGAGTACACAAGGGAAAGGTGTAAACTTTTTCTCTCAGAACTGCGCGAAAACTTGTATTCCGGCTCAAAACAACGGGATACATCGTTTTAGATCGAAACTAGCAAAGTTCACGAGCATCGATTTTACAAGTCGCTGAAGAGTAGACGAGAGAAAGGTGTAAACTTTTTCTCTCAGAACTGCACGAAAACTTGTATTCCTGCTCAAAACAACGGGATACATCGTTTTAGATCGAAACTAGCAAGATTCACGAGCATCGATTTTACAAGTCGTCGAAGAGTACACGAAAGAAGGGTGTAAACTTTTTCTTTCAGAACTTCGCGAAAACTTGTATTCCGGCTCAAAACAACGGGATACATCGTTTTAAATCGAAACTAGCAAAATTCACTGGAATCGATTTTACAAGTCGTCGAAGAGTAGACGAGAGAAAGGTGTAAACTTTTTCTCTCAGAACGGCGCGAAAACTTGTATTCCGGTTCTAAACAACGGGATACATCGTTTTATATCGAAACTAGCAAAACTCACGAGCATCGATTCTACAAGTCGTCGAAGAGTAGACAAGGGAAAGGTGTAAACTTTTTCTCTCAGAACTGCGCGAAAACTTGTATTCCGGCTCAAAACAACGGGATACATCGTTTTAGATGGAAACTAGCAAGATTCACGAGCATCGATTTTACAAGTCGTCGAAGAGTAGACGAGAGAAAGGTGTAAACTTTTTCTCTCAGAGCAGCGCGAAAACTTGTATTCCGGCTCAAAACAACGGGATACATCGTTTTAAATGGAAACTAGCAAAATTCACTGGAATCGATTTTACAAGTCATCGAAGAGTAGACGAGAGAAAGGTGTAAACTTTTTCTCTCAGAACGGCGCGAAAACGTGTATTCCGGCTCAAAACAACAGGATACATCGTTTTAGATCGAAACTAGCAAAATTCACGAGCATCGATTTTACAAGTCGTCGAAGAGTAGACGAGAGAAAGGTGTAAACGTTTTCTCTCAGAACAGCCCAAAAACTCGTATTCCGGCTCAAAACAACGGGATACATCGTTTTAGATCGAAACTAGCAAAATTCACGAGCATCGATTTTACAAGTCGTCGAAGAGTAGACGAGGGAAAGGTGTAAACTTTTTCTCTCAGAACTGCGCGAAAACTCGTATTCCGGCTCAAAACAACGGGATACAACGTTTTAGATCGAAACTAGCAAAGTTCACGAGCATCGATTTTACAAGTCGCCGAAGAGTACACGAGAGAAAGGTGTAAACTTTTTCTCTCGGAACTGCACGAAAACTTGTATTCCGGCTCAAAACAACGGGATACATCGTTTTAGAACGAAAATAGCAAGATTCACGAGCATCGATTTTACAAGTTGTCGGAGAGTAGACGAGAGAAAGGTGTAAACTTTTTCTCTCAGAGCAGCGCGAAAACTTGTATTCCGGCTCAAAACAACGGGATACATCGTTTTAAATCGAAACTAGCAAAATTCACTGGAATCGATTTTACAAGTCGCCGAAGAGTAGACGAGAGAAAGGTGTAAACTTTTTCTCTCAGAACGGCGCGAAAACTTGTATTCCGGTTCAAAACAACGGGATACATCGTTTTAGATCGAAACTAGCAAAATTCACGAGCATCGATTTTACAAGTCGTCGAAGAGTAGACGAGGAAAAGGTGTAAACTTTTTCTCTCAGAACTGCGCGAAAACTTGTATTCCGGCTCAAAACAACGGGATACATCGTTTTAGATCGAAACTAGCAAGATTCACGAGCATCGATTTTACAAGTCGTCGAAGAGTAGACGAGAGAAAGGTGTAAACATTTTCTCTCAGAGCAGCGCGAAAACTTGTATTCCGGCTCAAAACAACGGGATACATCGTTTTAAATCGAAACTAGCAAAATTCACTAGAATCGATTTTACAAGTCGTCGAAGAGTAGACGAGGGAAAGGTGTAAACTTTTTCTCTCAGAGCAGCGCGAAAACTTGTATTCCGGCTCAAAACAACGGGATACATCGTTTTAGATCGAAACTAGCAAAATTCACGAGCATCGATTTTACAAGTCGTCGAAGAGTAGACGAGGGAAAGGTGTAAACTTTTTCTCTCAGAGCAGCGCGAAAACTTGTATTCCGGCTCAAAACAACGGGATACATCGTTTTAGATCGAAACTAGCAAGATTCACGAGCATCGATTTTACAAGTCGTCGAAGAGTAGACGAGAGAAAGGTGTAAACATTTTCTCTCAGAGCAGCACGAAAACTTGCATTCCGGCTCAAAACAACGGGGTACATCGTTTTATATCGAAACTAGCAAAATTCACGAGCATCGATTTTACAAGTCGTCGAAGAGTACACAAGGGAAAGGTGTAAACTTTTTCTCTCAGAACTGCGCGAAAACTTGTATTCCGGCTCAAAACAACGGGATACATCGTTTTCGATCGAAACTAGCAAAATTCACGAGCATCGATTTTACAAGTCGTCGAAGAGTAGACGAGGGAAAGGTGTAAACGTTTTCTCTCAGAGCAGCGCGAAAACTTGTATTCCGGCTCAAAACAACGGGATACATCGTTTTAGATCGAAACTAGCAAAGTTCACGAGCATCGATTTTACAAGTCGCCGAAGAGTACACGAGAGAAAGGTGTAAACTTTTTCTCTCGGAACTGCACGAAAACTTGTATTCCGGCTCAAAACAACGGGATACATCGTTTTAGAACGAAAATAGCAAGGTTCACGAGCATCGATTTTACAAGTTGTCGGAGAGTACACGAGAGAAAGGTGTAAACTTTTTCTCTCAGAGCAGCGCGAAAACTTGTATTCCGGCTCAAAACAACGGGATACATCGTTTTAAATCGAAACTAGCAAAATTCACTGGAATCGATTTTACAAGTCGTCGAAGAGTAGACGAGAGAAAGGTGTAAACTTTTTCTCTCAGAACTGCACAAAAACTTGTATTCCGGCTCAAAACAACGGGATACATCGTTTTAGATCGAAACTAGCAAGATTCACGAGCATCGATTTTACAAGTCGTCGAAGAGTAGACGAGAGAAAGGTGTAAACTTTTTCTCTCAGAGCAGCGCGAAAACTTGTATTCCGGCTCAAAACAACGGGATACATCGTTTTAAATGGAAACTAGCAAAATTCACTGGAATCGATTTTACATGTCATCGAAGAGTAGACGAGAGAAAGGTGTAAACTTTTTTTCTCAGAACGGCGCGAAAACGTGTATTCCGGCTCAAAACAACAGGATACATCGTTTTAAATCGAAACTAGCAAAATTCACGAGCATCGATTTTACAAGTCGTCGAAGAGTAGACGAGAGAAAGGTGTAAACGTTTTCTCTCAGAACAGCCCAAAAACTCGTATTCCGGCTCAAAACAACGGGATACATCGTTTTAGATCGAAACTAGCAAAATTCACGAGCATCGATTTTACAAGTCGTCGAAGAGTAGACGAGGGAAAGGTGTAAACTTTTTCTCTCAGAACTGCGCGAAAACTCGTATTCCGGCTCAAAACAACGGGATACAACGTTTTAGATCGAAACTAGCAAAGTTCACGAGCATCGATTTTACAAGTCGCCGAAGAGTACACGAGAGAAAGGTGTAAACTTTTTCTCTCGGAACTGCACGAAAACTTGTATTCCGGCTCAAAACAACGGGATACGTCGTTTTAGAACGAAAATAGCAAGGTTCACGAGCATCGATTTTACAAGTTGTCGGAGAGTAGACGAGAGAAAGGTGTAAACTTTTTCTCTCAGAGCAGCGCGAAAACTTGTATTCCGGCTCAAAACAACGGGATACATCGTTTTAAATCGAAACTAGCAAAATTCACTGGAATCGATTTTACAAGTCGTCGAAGAGTAGACGAGAGAAAGGTGTAAACTTTTTCTCAGAACTGCACAAAAACTTGTATTCCGGCTCAAAACAACGGGATACATCGTTTTAGATCGAAACTAGCAAGATTCACGAGCATCGATTTTACAAGTCGTCGAAGAGTAGACGAGGGAAAGGTGTAAACTTTTTCTCTCAGAACTGCGCGAAAACTCGTATTCCGGCTCAAAACAACGGGATACAACGTTTTAGATCGAAACTAGCAAAGTTCACGAGCATCGATTTTACAAGTCGCCGAAGAGTACACGAGAGAAAGGTGTAAACTTTTTCTCTCGGAACTGCACGAAAACTTGTATTCCGGCTCAAAACAACGGGATACATCGTTTTAGAACGAAAATAGCAAGATTCACGAGCATCGATTTTACAAGTTGTCGGAGAGTAGACCAGAGAAAGGTGTAAACTTTTTCTCTCAGAGCAGCGCGAAAACTTGTATTCCGGCTCAAAACAACGGGATACATTGTTTTAAATCGAAACTAGCAAAATTCACTGGAATCGATTTTACAAGTCGCCGAAGAGTAGACGAGAGAAAGGTGTAAACTTTTTCTCTCAGAACGGCGCGAAAACTTGTATTCCGGTTCAAAACAACGGGATACATCGTTTTAGATCGAAACTAGCAAAATTCACGAGCATCGATTTTACAAGTCGTCGAAGAGTAGACGAGGGAAAGGTGTAAACTTTTTCTCTCAGAACTGCGCGAAAACTTGTATTCCGGCTCAAGACAACGAGATACATCGTTTTAGATCGAAACTAGCAAGATTCACGAGCATCGATTTTACAAGTCGCCGAAGAGTAGACGAGAGAAAGGTGTAAACTTTTTCTCTCAGAACGGCGCGAAAACTTGTATTCCGGTTCAAAACAACGGGATACATCGTTTTAGATCGAAACTAGCAAAATTCACGAGCATCGATTTTACAAGTCGTCCAAGAGTAGACGAGGGAAAGGTGTAAACTTTTTCTCTCAGAACTGCGCGAAAACTCGTATTCCGGCTCAAAACAACGGGATACAACGTTTTAGATCGAAACTAGCAAAGTTCACGAGCATCGATTTTACAAGTCGCCGAAGAGTACACGAGAGAAAGGTGTAAACTTTTTCTCTCGGAACTGCACGAAAACTTGTATTCCGGCTCAAAACAACGGGATACATCGTTTTAGAACGAAAATAGCAAGGTTCACGAGCATCGATTTTACAAGTTGTCGGAGAGTAGACGAGAGAAAGGTGTAAACTTTTTCTCTCAGAGCAGCGCGAAAACTTGTATTCCGGCTCAAAACAACGGGATACATCGTTTTATATCGAAACTAGCAAAATTCACTGGAATCGATTTTACAAGTCGTCGAAGAGTAGACGAGAGAAAGGTGTAAACTTTTTCTCTCAGAACTGCACAAAAACTTGTATTCCGGCTCAAAACAACGGGATACATCGTTTTAGATCGAAACTAGCAAGATTCACGAGCATCGATTTTACAAGTCGTCGAAGAGTAGACGAGGGAAAGGTGTAAACTTTTTCTCTCAGAACTGCGCGAAAACTCGTATTCCGGCTCAAAACAACGGGATACAACGTTTTAGATCGAAACTAGCAAAGTTCACGAGCATCGATTTTACAAGTCGCCGAAGAGTACACGAGAGAAAGGTGTAAACTTTTTCTCTCGGAACTGCACGAAAACTTGTATTCCGGCTCAAAACAACGGGATACATCGTTTTAGAACGAAAATAGCAAGGTTCACGAGCATCGATTTTACAAGTTGTCGGAGAGTAGACGAGAGAAAGGTGTAAACTTTTTCTCTCAGAGCAGCGCGAAAACTTGTATTCCGGCTCAAAACAACGGGATACATCGTTTTATATCGAAACTAGCAAAATTCACTGGAATCGATTTTACAAGTCGTCGAAGAGTAGACGAGAGAAAGGTGTAAACTTTTTCTCTCAGAACTGCACAAAAACTTGTATTCCGGCTCAAAACAACGGGATACATCGTTTTAGATCGAAACTAGCAAGATTCACGAGCATCGATTTTACAAGTCGTCGAAGAGTAGACGAGGGAAAGGTGTAAACTTTTTCTCTCAGAACTGCGCGAAAACTCGTATTCCGGCTCAAAACAACGGGATACAACGTTTTAGATCGAAACTAGCAAAGTTCACGAGCATCGATTTTACAAGTCGCCGAAGAATACACGAGAGAAAGGTGTAAACTTTTTCTCTCGGAACTGCACGAAAACTTGTATTCCGGCTCAAAACAACGGGATACATCGTTTTAGAACGAAAATAGCAAGATTCACGAGCATCGATTTTACAAGTTGTCGGAGAGTAGACCAGAGAAAGGTGTAAACTTTTTCTCTCAGAGCAGCGCGAAAACTTGTATTCCGGCTCAAAACAACGGGATACATTGTTTTAAATCGAAACTAGCAAAAGTCACTGGAATCGATTTTACAAGTCGCCGAAGAGTAGACGAGAGAAAGGTGTAAACTTTTTCTCTCAGAACGGCGCGAAAACTTGTATTCCGGTTCAAAACAACGGGATACATCGTTTTAGATCGAAACTAGCAAAATTCACGAGCATCGATTTTACAAGTCGTCGAAGAGTAGACGAGGGAAAGGTGTAAACTTTTTCTCTCAGAACTTCGCGAAAACTTGTATTCCGGCTCAAGACAACGGGATACATCGTTTTAGATCGAAACTAGCAAGATTCACGAGCATCGATTTTACAAGTCGTCGAAGAGTAGACGAGAGAAAGGTGTAAACATTTTCTCTCAGAGCAGCGCGAAAACTTGTATTCCGGCTCAAAACAACGGGATACATCGTTTTAAATCGAAACTAGCAAAATTCACTGGAATCGATTTTACAAGTCGTCGAAGAGTAGACGAGAGAAAGGTGTAAACTATTTCTCTCAGAACGGCGCGAAAACGTGTATTCCGGCTCAAAACAACGGGATACATCGTTTTAGATCGAAACTAGCAAAATTCACGAGCATCGATTTTACAAGTCGTCGAAGAGTAGACGAGGGAAAGGTGTAAACTTTTTCTCTCAGAACTGCGCGAAAACTTGTATTCCGGCTCAAAACAACGGGATACATCGTTTTAGATCGAAACTAGCAAAGTTCACGAGCATCGATTTTACAAGTCGCTGAAGAGTAGACGAGAGAAAGGTGTAAACTTTTTCTCTCAGAACTGCACGAAAACTTGTATTCCTGCTCAAAACAACGGGATACATCGTTTTAGATCGAAACTAGCAAGATTCACGAGCACCGATTTTACAAGTCGTCGAAGAGTAGACGAAAGAAGGGTGTAAACTTTTTCTTTCAGAACTTCGCGAAAACTTGTATTCCGGCTTAAAACAACGGGATATATCGTTTTAGATCGAAACTAGCAAAATTCACGAGCATCGATTTTACAAGTCGTCGAAGAGTAGACGAGAGAAAGGTGTAAACTTTTTCTCTCAGAACAGCGCGAAAACTTGTATTCCGGCTCAAAACAACGGGATACATCGTCTTAGATCGAAACTAGCAAGATTCACGAGCATCGATTTTACAAGTCGTCGAAGAGTAGACGAGAAAAAGGTGTAAACGTTTTCTCTCAGAACAGCGCGAAAACTTGTAATCCGGCTCAAGACAACAGGATACATCGTTTTAGATCGAACCAAGAAAAATTCACGAGCATCGATTTTACAAGTCGTCGAAGGGTAGACGAGAGAAAGGTGTAAACTTTTTCTCTCAGTGCAGCGCGAAAACTTGTATTCCGGCTCAAAACAACGGGATACATCGTTTTAAATGGAAACTAGCAAAATTCACTGGAATCGATTTTACATGTCATCGAAGAGTAGACGAGAGAAAGGTGTAAACTTTTTTTCTCAGAACGGCGCGAAAACGTGTATTCCGGCTCAAAACAACAGGATACATCGTTTTAAATCGAAACTAGCAAAATTCACGAGCATCGATTTTACAAGTCGTCGAAGAGTAGACGAGAGAAAGGTGTAAACGTTTTCTCTCAGAACAGCCCAAAAACTCGTATTCCGGCTCAAAACAACGGGATACATCGTTTTAGATCGAAACTAGCAAAATTCACGAGCATCGATTTTACAAGTCGTCGAAGAGTAGACGAGGGAAAGGTGTAAACTTTTTCTCTCAGAACTGCGCGAAAACTCGTATTCCGGCTCAAAACAACGGGATACAACGTTTTAGATCGAAACTAGCAAAGTTCACGAGCATCGATTTTACAAGTCGCCGAAGAGTACACGAGAGAAAGGTGTAAACTTTTTCTCTCGGAACTGCACGAAAACTTGTATTCCGGCTCAAAACAACGGGATACGTCGTTTTAGAACGAAAATAGCAAGGTTCACGAGCATCGATTTTACAAGTTGTCGGAGAGTAGACGAGAGAAAGGTGTAAACTTTTTCTCTCAGAGCAGCGCGAAAACTTGTATTCCGGCTCAAAACAACGGGATACATCGTTTTAAATCGAAACTAGCAAAATTCACTGGAATCGATTTTACAAGTCGTCGAAGAGTAGACGAGAGAAAGGTGTAAACTTTTTCTCAGAACTGCACAAAAACTTGTATTCCGGCTCAAAACAACGGGATACATCGTTTTAGATCGAAACTAGCAAGATTCACGAGCATCGATTTTACAAGTCGTCGAAGAGTAGACGAGGGAAAGGTGTAAACTTTTTCTCTCAGAACTGCGCGAAAACTCGTATTCCGGCTCAAAACAACGGGATACAACGTTTTAGATCGAAACTAGCAAAGTTCACGAGCATCGATTTTACAAGTCGCCGAAGAGTACACGAGAGAAAGGTGTAAACTTTTTCTCTCGGAACTGCACGAAAACTTGTATTCCGGCTCAAAACAACGGGATACATCGTTTTAGAACGAAAATAGCAAGATTCACGAGCATCGATTTTACAAGTTGTCGGAGAGTAGACCAGAGAAAGGTGTAAACTTTTTCTCTCAGAGCAGCGCGAAAACTTGTATTCCGGCTCAAAACAACGGGATACATTGTTTTAAATCGAAACTAGCAAAATTCACTGGAATCGATTTTACAAGTCGCCGAAGAGTAGACGAGAGAAAGGTGTAAACTTTTTCTCTCAGAACGGCGCGAAAACTTGTATTCCGGTTCAAAACAACGGGATACATCGTTTTAGATCGAAACTAGCAAAATTCACGAGCATCGATTTTACAAGTCGTCGAAGAGTAGACGAGGGAAAGGTGTAAACTTTTTCTCTCAGAACTGCGCGAAAACTTGTATTCCGGCTCAAGACAACGAGATACATCGTTTTAGATCGAAACTAGCAAGATTCACGAGCATCGATTTTACAAGTCGCCGAAGAGTAGACGAGAGAAAGGTGTAAACTTTTTCTCTCAGAACGGCGCGAAAACTTGTATTCCGGTTCAAAACAACGGGATACATCGTTTTAGATCGAAACTAGCAAAATTCACGAGCATCGATTTTACAAGTCGTCCAAGAGTAGACGAGGGAAAGGTGTAAACTTTTTCTCTCAGAACTGCGCGAAAACTCGTATTCCGGCTCAAAACAACGGGATACAACGTTTTAGATCGAAACTAGCAAAGTTCACGAGCATCGATTTTACAAGTCGCCGAAGAGTACACGAGAGAAAGGTGTAAACTTTTTCTCTCGGAACTGCACGAAAACTTGTATTCCGGCTCAAAACAACGGGATACATCGTTTTAGAACGAAAATAGCAAGGTTCACGAGCATCGATTTTACAAGTTGTCGGAGAGTAGACGAGAGAAAGGTGTAAACTTTTTCTCTCAGAGCAGCGCGAAAACTTGTATTCCGGCTCAAAACAACGGGATACATCGTTTTATATCGAAACTAGCAAAATTCACTGGAATCGATTTTACAAGTCGTCGAAGAGTAGACGAGAGAAAGGTGTAAACTTTTTCTCTCAGAACTGCACAAAAACTTGTATTCCGGCTCAAAACAACGGGATACATCGTTTTAGATCGAAACTAGCAAGATTCACGAGCATCGATTTTACAAGTCGTCGAAGAGTAGACGAGGGAAAGGTGTAAACTTTTTCTCTCAGAACTGCGCGAAAACTCGTATTCCGGCTCAAAACAACGGGATACAACGTTTTAGATCGAAACTAGCAAAGTTCACGAGCATCGATTTTACAAGTCGCCGAAGAGTACACGAGAGAAAGGTGTAAACTTTTTCTCTCGGAACTGCACGAAAACTTGTATTCCGGCTCAAAACAACGGGATACATCGTTTTAGAACGAAAATAGCAAGGTTCACGAGCATCGATTTTACAAGTTGTCGGAGAGTAGACGAGAGAAAGGTGTAAACTTTTTCTCTCAGAGCAGCGCGAAAACTTGTATTCCGGCTCAAAACAACGGGATACATCGTTTTATATCGAAACTAGCAAAATTCACTGGAATCGATTTTACAAGTCGTCGAAGAGTAGACGAGAGAAAGGTGTAAACTTTTTCTCTCAGAACTGCACAAAAACTTGTATTCCGGCTCAAAACAACGGGATACATCGTTTTAGATCGAAACTAGCAAGATTCACGAGCATCGATTTTACAAGTCGTCGAAGAGTAGACGAGGGAAAGGTGTAAACTTTTTCTCTCAGAACTGCGCGAAAACTCGTATTCCGGCTCAAAACAACGGGATACAACGTTTTAGATCGAAACTAGCAAAGTTCACGAGCATCGATTTTACAAGTCGCCGAAGAATACACGAGAGAAAGGTGTAAACTTTTTCTCTCGGAACTGCACGAAAACTTGTATTCCGGCTCAAAACAACGGGATACATCGTTTTAGAACGAAAATAGCAAGATTCACGAGCATCGATTTTACAAGTTGTCGGAGAGTAGACCAGAGAAAGGTGTAAACTTTTTCTCTCAGAGCAGCGCGAAAACTTGTATTCCGGCTCAAAACAAAGGGATACATTGTTTTAAATCGAAACTAGCAAAAGTCACTGGAATCGATTTTACAAGTCGCCGAAGACTAGACGAGAGAAAGGTGTAAACTTTTTCTCTCAGAACGGCGCGAAAACTTGTATTCCGGTTCAAAACAACGGGATACATCGTTTTAGATCGAAACTAGCAAAATTCACGAGCATCGATTTTACAAGTCGTCGAAGAGTAGACGAGGGAAAGGTGTAAACTTTTTCTCTCAGAACTTCGCGAAAACTTGTATTCCGGCTCAAGACAACGGGATACATCGTTTTAGATCGAAACTAGCAAGATTCACGAGCATCGATTTTACAAGTCGTCGAAGAGTAGACGAGAGAAAGGTGTAAACATTTTCTCTCAGAGCAGCGCGAAAACTTGTATTCCGGCTCAAAACAACGGGATACATCGTTTTAAATCGAAACTAGCAAAATTCACTGGAATCGATTTTACAAGTCGTCGAAGAGTAGACGAGAGAAAGGTGTAAACTATTTCTCTCAGAACGGCGCGAAAACGTGTATTCCGGCTCAAAACAACGGGATACATCGTTTTAGATCGAAACTAGCAAAATTCACGAGCATCGATTTTACAAGTCGTCGAAGAGTAGACGAGGGAAAGGTGTAAACTTTTTCTCTCAGAACTGCGCGAAAACTTGTATTCCGGCTCAAAACAACGGGATACATCGTTTTAGATCGAAACTAGCAAAGTTCACGAGCATCGATTTTACAAGTCGCTGAAGAGTAGACGAGAGAAAGGTGTAAACTTTTTCTCTCAGAACTGCACGAAAACTTGTATTCCTGCTCAAAACAACGGGATACATCGTTTTAGATCGAAACTAGCAAGATTCACGAGCATCGATTTTACAAGTCGTCGAAGAGTAGACGAAAGAAGGGTGTAAACTTTTTCTTTCAGAACTTCGCGAAAACTTGTATTCCGGCTTAAAACAACGGGATATATCGTTTTAGATCGAAACTAGCAAAATTCACGAGCATCGATTTTACAAGTCGTCGAAGAGTAGACGAGAGAAAGGTGTAAACTTTTTCTCTCAGAACAGCGCGAAAACTTGTATTCCGGCTCAAAACAACGGGATACATCGTCTTAGATCGAAACTAGCAAGATTCACGAGCATCGATTTTACAAGTCGTCGAAGAGTAGACGAGAAAAAGGTGTAAACGTTTTCTCTCAGAACAGCGCGAAAACTTGTAATCCGGCTCAAGACAACAGGATACATCGTTTTAGATCGAACCAAGAAAAATTCACGAGCATCGATTTTACAAGTCGTCGAAGGGTAGACGAGAGAAAGGTGTAAACTTTTTCTCTCAGTGCAGCGCGAAAACTTGTATTCCGGCTCAAAACAACGGGATACATCGTTTTAAATCGAAACTAGCAATATTCACTGGAATCGATTTTACAAGTCGTCGAAGAGTAGGCGAGAGAAAGGTGTAAACTTTTTCTCTCAGAACGGCGCGAGAACTTGTATTCCGGCTCAAAACAACGGGATAAATCCTTTTAGATCGAAACTAGCAAAATTCACGAGCATCGATTTTACAAGTCGTCGAAGAGTAGACGAGGGAAAGGTGTAAACTTTTTCTCTCAGAACTGCGCGAAAACTTGTATTCCGGCTCAAAACAACGGGATACAGCGTTTTAGATCGAAACTAGCAAAGTTCACGAGCATCAATTTTACAAGTCGCCGAAGAGTAGACGAGAGAAAGGTGTAAACTTTTTCTCTCAGAACTGCACGAAAACTTGTATTCCGGCTCAAAACAACGGGATACATCGTTTTAGATCGAAACCAGCAAGACTCACGAGCATCGATTTTACAAGTCGTCGAAGAGTAGACGAAAGGTGTAAACTTTTTCTTTAAGAACTTCGCGAAAACATGTATTTCGGCTTAAAACAACGGGATATATTGTTTTAGATCGAAACTAGCAAAATTCACGAGCATCGATTTTACAAGTCGTCGAAGAGTAGACGAGAGAAAGGTGTAAACTTTTTCTCTCAGAACGGCGCGAAAACTTGTATTCCGGCTCAAAACAACGGGATACATCGTTTTATATCGAAACTAGCAAAATTCACGAGCATCGATTTTACAAGTCGTCGAAGAGTACACAAGGGAAAGGTGTAAACTTTTTCTCTCAGAACTGCGCGAAAACTCCTATTCCGGCTCAAAACAACGGGATACAACGTTTTAGATCGAAACTAGCAAAGTTCACGAGCATCGATTTTACAAGTCGCCGAAGAGTACACGAGAGAAAGGTGTAAACTTTTTCTCTCGGAACTGCACGAAAACTTGTATTCCGGCTCAAAACAACGGGATACATCGTTTTAGAACGAAAATAGCAAGATTCACGAGCATCGATTTTACAAGTTGTCGGAGAGTAGACCAGAGAAAGGTGTAAACTTTTTCTCTCAGAGCAGCGCGAAAACTTGTATTCCGGCTCAAAACAACGGGATACATCGTTTTAAATCGAAACTAGCAAAATTCACTGGAATCGATTTTACAAGTCGCCGAAGAGTAGACGAGAGAAAGGTGTAAACTTTTTCTCTCAGAACGGCGCGAAAACTTGTATTCCGGTTCAAAACAACGGGATACATCGTTTTAGATCGAAACTAGCAAAATTCACGAGCATCGATTTTACAAGTCGTCGAAGAGTAGACGAGGGAAAGGTGTAAACTTTTTCTCTCAGAACTGCGCGAAAATTTGTATTCCGGCTCAAGACAACGGGATACATCGTTTTAGATCGAAACTAGCATGATTCACGAGCATCGATTTTACAAGTCGTCGAAGAGTAGACGAGAGAAAGGTGTAAACATTTTCTCTCAGAGCAGCGCGAAAACTTGTATTCCGGCTCAAAACAACGGGATACATCGTTTTAAATCGAAACTAGCAAAATTCACTGGAATCGATTTTACAAGTCCTCGAAGAGTAGACGAGAGAAAGGTGTAAACTTTTTCTCTCAGAACGGCGCGAAAACGTGTATTCCGGCTCAAAACAACGGGATACATCGTTTTAGATCGAAACTAGCAAAATTCACGAGCATCGATTTTACAAGTCGTCGAAGAGTAGACGAGGGAAAGGTGTAAACTTTTTCTCTCAGAACTGCGCGAAAACTTGTATTCCGGCTCAAAACAACGGGATACATCGTTTTAGATCGAAACTAGCAAAGTTCACGAGCATCGATTTTACAAGTCGCTGAAGAGTAGACGAGAGAAAGGTGTAAACTTTTTCTCTCAGAACTGCACGAAAACTTGTATTCCTGCTCAAAACAACGGGATACATCGTTTTAGATCGAAACTAGCAAGATTCACGAGCATCGATTTTACAAGTCGTCGAAGAGTAGACGAGAGAAGGGTGTAAACTTTTTCTTTCAGAACTTCGCGAAAACTTGTATTCCGGCTTAAAACAACGGGATATATCGTTTTAGATCGAAACTAGCAAAATTCACGAGCATCGATTTTACAAGTCGTCGAAGAGTAGACGAGAGAAAGGTGTAAACTTTTTCTCTCAGAACTGCGCGAAAACTCCTATTCCGGCTCAAAACAACGGGATACAACGTTTTAGATCGAAACTAGCAAAGTTCACGAGCATCGATTTTACAAGTCGCCGAAGAGTACACGAGAGAAAGGTGTAAACTTTTTCTCTCGGAACTGCACGAAAACTTGTATTCCGGCTCAAAACAACGGGATACATCGTTTTAGAACGAAAATAGCAAGATTCACGAGCATCGATTTTACAAGTTGTCGGAGAGTAGACCAGAGAAAGGTGTAAACTTTTTCTCTCAGAGCAGCGCGAAAACTTGTATTCCGGCTCAAAACAACGGGATACATCGTTTTAAATCGAAACTAGCAAAATTCACTGGAATCGATTTTACAAGTCGCCGAAGAGTAGACGAGAGAAAGGTGTAAACTTTTTCTCTCAGAACGGCGCGAAAACTTGTATTCCGGTTCAAAACAACGGGATACATCGTTTTAGATCGAAACTAGCAAAATTCACGAGCATCGATTTTACAAGTCGTCGAAGAGTAGACGAGGGAAAGGTGTAAACTTTTTCTCTCAGAACTGCGCGAAAACTTGTATTCCGGCTCAAGACAACGGGATACATCGTTTTAGATCGAAACTAGCATGATTCACGAGCATCGATTTTACAAGTCGTCGAAGAGTAGACGAGAGAAAGGTGTAAACATTTTCTCTCAGAGCAGCGCGAAAACTTGTATTCCGGCTCAAAACAACGGGATACATCGTTTTAAATCGAAACTAGCAAAATTCACTGGAATCGATTTTACAAGTCGTCGAAGAGTAGACGAGAGAAAGGTGTAAACTTTTTCTCTCAGAACGGCGCGAAAACGTGTATTCCGGCTCAAAACAACGGGATACATCGTTTTAGATCGAAACTAGCAAAATTCACGAGCATCGATTTTACAAGTCGTCGAAGAGTAGACGAGGGAAAGGTGTAAACTTTTTCTCTCAGAACTGCGCGAAAACTTGTATTCCGGCTCAAAACAACGGGATACATCGTTTTAGATCGAAACTAGCAAAGTTCACGAGCATCGATTTTACAAGTCGCTGAAGAGTAGACGAGAGAAAGGTGTAAACTTTTTCTCTCAGAACTGCACGAAAACTTGTATTCCTGCTCAAAACAACGGGATACATCGTTTTAGATCGAAACTAGCAAGATTCACGAGCATCGATTTTACAAGTCGTCGAAGAGTAGACGAAAGAAGGGTGTAAACTTTTTCTTTCAGAACTTCGCGAAAACTTGTATTCCGGCTTAAAACAACGGGATATATCGTTTTAGATCGAAACTAGCAAAATTCACGAGCATCGATTTTACAAGTCGTCGAAGAGTAGACGAGAGAAAGGTGTAAACTTTTTCTCTCAGAACAGCGCGAAAACTTGTATTCCGGCTCAAAACAACGGGATACATCGTCTTAGATCGAAACTAGCAAGATTCACGAGCATCGATTTTACAAGTCGTCGAAGAGTAGACGAGAAAAAGGTGTAAACGTTTTCTCTCAGAACAGCGCGAAAACTTGTAATCCGGCTCAAGACAACAGGATACATCGTTTTAGATCGAACCAAGAAAAATTCACGAGCATCGATTTTACAAGTCGTCGAAGGGTAGACGAGAGAAAGGTGTAAACTTTTTCTCTCAGTGCAGCGCGAAAACTTGTATTCCGGCTCAAAACAACGGGATACATCGTTTTAAATCGAAACTAGCAATATTCACTGGAATCGAGTTTATAATTCGTCGAAGAGTAGGCGAGAGAAAGGTGTAAACTTTTTCTCTCAGAACGGCGCGAGAACTTGTATTCCGGCTCAAAACAACGGGATACATCCTTTTAGATCGAAACTAGCAAAATTCACGAGCATCGATTTTACAAGTCGTCGAAGAGTAGACGAGGGAAAGGTGTAAACTTTTTCTCTCAGAACTGCGCGAAAACATGTATTCCGGCTCAAAACAACGGGATACATCGTTTTAGATCGAAACTAGCAAAGTTCACGAGCATCAATTTTACAAGTCGCCTAAGAGTAGACGAGAGAAAGGTGTAAACTTTTTCTCTCAGAACTGCACGAAAACTTGTATTCCGGCTCAAAACAACGGGATACATCGTTTTAGATCGAAACCAGCAAGATTCACGAGCATCGATTTTACAAGTCGTCGAAGAGTAGACGAAAGGTGTAAACTTTTTCTTTAAGAACTTCGCGAAAACATGTATTTCGGCTTAAAACAACGGGATATATCGTTTTAGATCGAAACTAGCAAAATTCACGAGCATCGATTTTACAAGTCGTCGAAGAGTAGACGAGAGAAAGGTGTAAACTTTGTCTCTCAGAACGGCGCGAAAACTTGTATTCCGGCTCAAAACAACAGGGTACATCGTTTTAGATCAAAACTAGCAAAATTAACGAGCATCAATTTTACAAGTCGTCGAAGGGTAGACGAGAGAAAGGTGTAAACTTTTTCTCTCAGAACTGCACGAAAACTTGTATTCCGGCTCAAAACAACGGGATACATCGTTTTATATCGAAACTAGCAAAATTCACGAGCATCGATTTTACAAGTCGTCGAAGAGTACACAAGGGAAAGGTGTTAAACTTTTTCTCTCAGAAGTGCGCGAAAACTTGTATTCCGGCTCAAAACAACGGGATACATCGTTTTAGATCGAAACTAGCAAGATTCACGAGCATCGATTTTACAAGTCGCCGAAGAGTAGACGAGAGAAAGGTGTAAACTTTTTCTCTCAGAACTGCACAAAAACTTGTACTCCGGCTCAAAACAACGGGATACATCGTTTTAGATCGAAACTAGCAAGATTCACGAGCATCGATTTTACAAGTCGTCGAAGAGTAGACGAGAGAAAGGTGTAAACTTTTTCTCTCAGAGCAGCGCGAAAACTTGTATTCCGGCTCAAAACAACGGGATACATCGTTTTAAATGGAAACTAGCAAAATTCACTGGAATCGATTTTACAAGTCATCGAAGAGTAGACGAGAGAAAGGTGTAAACTTTTTCTCTCAGAACGGCGCGAAAACGTGTATTCCGGCTCAAAACAACAGGATACATCGTTTTAGATCGAAACTAGCAAAATTCACGAGCATCGATTTTACAAGTCGTCGAAGAGTAGACGAGGGAAAGGTGTAAACTTTTTCTCTCAGAACTGCGCGAAAACTCGTATTCCGGCTCAAAACAACGGGATACAACGTTTTAGATCGAAACTAGCAAAGTTCGCGAGCATCGATTTTACAAGTCACCGAAGAGTACACGAGAGAAAGGTGTAAACTTTGCTCTCGGAACTGCACGAAAACTTGTATTCCGGCTCAAAACAACGGGATACATCGTTTTAGAACGAAAATAGCAAGATTCACGAGCATCGATTTTACAAGTTGTCGGAGAGTAGACGAGAGAAAGGTGTAAACTTTTTCTCTCAGAGCAGCGCGAAAACTTGTATTCCGGCTCAAAACAACGGGATACATCGTTTTAAATCGAAACTAGCAAAATTCACTGGAATCGATTTTACAAGTCGCCGAAGAGTAGACGAGAGAAAGGTGTAAACTTTTTCTCTCAGAACGGCGCGAAAACTTGTATTCCGGTTCAAAACAACGGGATACATCGTTTTAGATCGAAACTAGCAAAGTTCACGAGCATCGATTTTACAAGTCGTCGAAGAGTAGACGAGGGAAAGGTGTAAACTTTTTCTCTCAGAACTGCGCGAAAACTTGTATTCCGGCTCAAAACAACGGGATACATCGTTTTAGATCGAAACTAGCAAGATTCACGAGCATGGATTTTACAAGTCGTCGAAGAGTAGACGAGAGAAAGGTGTAAACGTTTTCTCTCAGAGCAGCGCGAAAACTTGTATTCCAGCTCAAAACAACGGGATACATCGTTTTAAATCGAAACTAGCAAAATAAACTGGAATCGATTTTACAAGTCGTCGAAGAGTAGACGAGAGAAAGGTGTAAACTTTTTCTTTCAGAACGGCGCGAAAACGTGTATTCCGGCTCAAAACAACGGGATACATCGTTTTAGATCGAAACTAGCAAAATTCACGAGCATCGATTTTACAAGTCGTCGAAGAGTAGACGAGGGAAGGGTGTAAACTTTTTCTCTCAGAACTGCACGAAAACTTGTATTCCTGCTCAAAACAACGGGATACATCGTTTTAAATCGAAACTAGCAATATTCACTGGAATCGATTTTACAAGTCGTCGAAGAGTAGGCGAGAGAAAGGTGTAAACTTTTTTCTCTCAGAACGGCGCGAAAACTTGTATTCCGGCTCAAAAAAACAGGATACATCGTTTTAGATCGAAACTAGCAAAATTCACGAGCATCGATTTTACAAGTCGTCGAAGAGTAGACGAGAGAAAGGTGTAAACGTTTTCTCTCAGAACAGCCCAAAAACTGGTATTCCGGCTCAAAACAACGGGATACATCGTTTCAGGAGGACACAGGGGCGCAACACAAACACACGGACATAGAAGTAGACAGGGACGAGCGCTTACTATCAACAGGCTTTATTTGACGTAGACCGTTAATATACTTTCGCCTACCCAAGCGCCACTGTGCGAATCACAAGCACGTGGGTAACAGAAAACACCAAAAGAAATCGAAAGGTAGGCGATTACAGAAATCTATCTAAGAAAACCGTTTCAGATCGGCGAAGCATTACAGACGAATCACTGATGCAGTTATCTCCTTTTTTTCTGATGTAATAGGCTTCCACCAGTTCCCGTTCAATCTGATCGCGGCTTCTCAACAATACTCTACAGTCCGATAATCGGGGAAAACAGGCGACCTTAGTCTTCTTAGTGCATTCTTGGCAATGGTCCGGGAGATGGGAGCCTGTCTTCTTTAAAGAATTTTTGTGCTCCAGAAGGCGCTGGTTGAGGCAGCGTCCAGTTTGCCCAACGTAAACCTTCCCGCAAGTGAGCGGGAACTCATACACAACTCCTTTTTTGCAGGTTACGTGGGGCTTACGGTGTTTTACGCCACACTCTTGCCGTTTTTCTTTTCTTCTTATGCGTGCGCACAGACCGGACAACTTTCGCGGAGCAGAAAAAACAACTTCTACTCCGTACTTCTTGGCCACCTTCTTGATGTTGTGGGAAGTTCTGTGTACGTATGGTACCACCTCCGGCCTTGAACACTTCGTTGGGTCTTTCGCGTTGCTCTGCTTGCTGCCCTTCAATTTTTTGACCAAGGACTGCGTCACAGCAAGAATGAGGGAATCAGGGAAGCCTGCCTTTTCCAGCCTTGAGACCTGTGACAAGAAGCCAGCGTACACAGCGTGGTGACAGGACTTCGTTAGTGCCGATGAAAGACATTGTAAAGCGATAGCCCTTTTGACCGTCTTAGAATGATTAGAATGAAATGGTAGCAAATCTTTCATTGCGCGCGGACAATACCGCCAGCAAACATGTGAAGGGTTAAATGTTAAGGTGATATCTAAAAACTGCAGTTGGTTATCACTGCTTGGCTTTTCATGGGTAAAGGTGAGTCCCATGCCTTTCCTACCAAACGTATCTAAAACATCAGCTACGGCCTCGTCAAAACTAAAATCACTTTCCTTCAACAGAACCAGGTAGTCATCTACATATCTGAAGACATGAGCTATACGGTCTGAGTCAAACGTTTCACTCAAAGAGCGGTCAACTTGCGATAAAAAAATTGTAGAAAGAACCGGGGCTACGCAAGAGCCTATGCAAATACCTTGCTTTTGAAGATAGGTACGATCATTCAATTCAATAAAAGTGGCATTCAGGTAAAGCTCTAGTAAAGACATGAAGTTGTCCACGTTCAAACCAGTGGCATTTTGAAACGCGGTGATACCATTTCTATCTATGCAATCACGCACCGCGGTGAACAGGGGCTGGTGTGGAATAGAATAGAAAAGATCCTTAACATCGATTGAGAAACCGGTCTTAATATTCCTCGCAGACTGAACAAAGGCTATCACTTCATCAGAGTTCTTAGTGGCATAAGGGTCCGCATCTTGCAGTGTCCTGAGGTGCTTGAACAGGAACTGGCTGACTTCCTTTTGCCATGTGCCCTTTTCGCTAACTATGGTCCGAAAAGGAATGCCGCTCTTGTGGGTTTTTGCGGTGAAAAAAAAACGATAAACAATTCCCTTCAGCCTTCCCAATGGCGCCGGCTAGTCTGTGCAGTTGAAGTTCCTCGCAGAGTGACATGGCACTTTTCTTCACTGAAGATCTTTTCACTTCCACTGTCTTAAAAGACTTGGTGACGGCTTCAACTGCCTTTTCGTTGAAAAGGCCTGACGGAATAATGACAAAACCGCTTTCGATTTCTTTTGGTGTTTTCTGTTACCCACGTGCTTGTGATTCGCACAGTGGCGCTTGGGTAGGCGAAAGTATATTAACGGTCTACGTCAAATAAAGCCTGTTGATAGTAAGCGCTCGTCCCTGTCTACTTCTATGTCCGTGTGTTTTTGTTGCGCCCCTGTGTCCTCCTGAAAAGATATGAGCCAACACGCCCAAATACAAGTACTTCTGAGTTATATTTCTTCTGCATCGGGCTCTTTGCTTTGTGTTCAGCCTTCACCTACCCATGCTCCCCTGCTCATCGCAAGCATTGTGACCACGACCTGCCGAGCCAGGCTTCTTGGGTTCTACCAGCGAAAAGGCCTCATTCCAAGTGAGGTCACTGGCCTGTTCGGTCTTTTCAAACCGTCCTTCGGTCATGCCAAAAGAGCATGCAAGATCCTCCGGTCCGAACTATGGAACCAAGTGAGGTTACTTCAAGACCTTCTACGTGCGGCATGCTATGCCCAAAACCAGGAGTGGCTCGCGGGCATCAGACACCGCCAGTTCATGAAGCTCGCAGTCCAGACAACGGAAGTTTGGTGGAAGTGCTCCATCAACCAGGCGATAAGACGCCTGGAAGAATTGAGGAAACTCAAGATGAAGGCACCGGAACGCCAAGATGTGCTAGTCTTGGGAGGAGCCGAAGTACCATAAGAGTTTGCGTCCGTCCTAAAGGAGGGGCCGAAATTCAGCGTCCCAGCCATTCTCAAGCCTCACGAATGGCTGTCCCTGAACCGACGACTCGCCAACAGAACGGAGCAAGAAAACCAGGAAAGGTGCCTCCTGGACGGCATCGACACCATCACGAGGTCAGTCAGTAATAGGAGTACTCCAAACCACCGATCCGATCCCACCGCAAGGGTTGTTGCTTTTTTCAAAGCCAATTCGCTCGAGCTTATGGAGGCAGACAAAGAAAGCGGTTTTGTCATTATTCCGTCAGGCCTTTTCAACTAAAAGGCAGTTGAAGCCGTCACCAAGTCTTTTAAGACAGTGGAAGTGAAAAGATCTTCAGTGAAGAAAAGTGCCATGTCACTCTGCGAGGAACTTCAACTGCACAGACTAGCCGGCGCCATTGGGAAGGCTGAAGGGAATTGTTTATCGGTTTTTTCACCGCAAAAACCCACAAGAGCGGCATTCCTTTTCGGACCATAGTTAGCGAAAAGGGCACATGGCAAAAGGAAGTCAGCCAGTTCCTGTTCAAGCACCTCAGGACACTGCAAGATGCGGACCCTTATGCCACTAAGAACTCTGATGAAGTGATAGCCTTTGTTCAGTCTGCGAGGAATATTAAGACCGGTTTCTCAATCGATGTTAAGGATCTTTTCTATTCTATTCCACACCAGCCCCTGTTCACCGCGGTGCGTGATTGCATAGATAAAAATGGTATCACCGCGTTTCAAAATGCCACTGGTTTGAACGTGGACAACTTCATGTCTTTACTAGAGCTTTACCTGAATGCCACTTTTATTGAATTGAATGATCGTACCTATCTTCAAAAGCAAGGTATTTGCATAGGCTCTTGCGTAGCCCCGGTTCTTTCTACAATTTTTTTATCGCAAGTTGACCGCTCTTTGAGTGAAACGTTTGACTCAGACCGTATAGCTCATGTCTTCAGATATGTAGATGACTACCTGGTTCTGTTGAAGGAAAGTGATTTTAGTTTTGACGAGGCCGTAGCTGATGTTTTAGATACGTTTGGTAGGAAAGGCATGGGACTCACTTTTACCCATGAAAAGCCAAGCAGTGATAACCAACTGCAGTTTTTAGATATCACCTTAACATTTAACCCTTCACATGTTTGCTGGCGGTATTGTCCGCGCGCAAAGAAAGATTTGCTACCATTTCATTCTAATCATTCTAAGACGGTCAAAAGGGCTATCGCTTTACAATGTCTTTCATCGGCACTAACGAAGTCCTGTCACCACGCTGTGTACGCTGGCTTCTTGTCACAGGTCTCAAGGCTGGAAAAGGCAGGCTTCCCTGATTCCCTCATTCTTGCTGTGACGCAGTCCTTGGTCAAAAAATTGAAGGGCAGCAAGCAGAGCAACGCGAAAGACCCAACGAAGTGTTCAAGGCCGGAGGTGGTACCATACGTACACAGAACTTCCCACAACATCAAGAAGGTGGCCAAGAAGTACGGAGTAGAAGTTGTTTTTTCTGCTCCGCGAAAGTTGTCCGGTCTGTGCGCACGCATAAGAAGAAAAGAAAAACGGCAAGAGTGTGGCGTAAAACACCGTAAGCCCCACGTAACCTGCAAAAAAGGAGTTGTGTATGAGTTCCCGCTCACTTGCGGGAAGGTTTACGTTGGGCAAACTGGACGCTGCCTCAACCAGCGCCTTCTGGAGCACAAAAATTCTTTAAAGAAGACAGGCTCCCATCTCCCGGACCATTGCCAAGAATGCACTAAGAAGACTAAGGTCGCCTGTTTTCCCCGATTATCGGACTGTAGAGTATTGTTGAGAAGCCGCGATCAGATTGAACGGGAACTGGTGGAAGCCTATTACATCAGAAAAAAAGGAGATAACTGCATCAGTGATTCGTCTGTAATGCTTCGCCGATCTGAAACGGTTTTCTTAGATAGATTTCTGTAATCGCCTACCTTTCGATTTCTTTTGGTGTTTTCTGTTACCCACGTGCTTGTGATTCGCACAGTGGCGCTTGGGTAGGCGAAAGTATATTAACGGTCTACGTCAAATAAAGCCTGTTGATAGTAAGCGCTCGTCCCTGTCTACTTCTATGTCCGTGTGTATTTGTTGCGCCCCTGTGTCCTCCTGAAAAGATATGAGCCAACACGCCCAAATACAAGTACTTCTGGGATACATCGTTATAGATCGAAACTAGCAAAATTCACGAGCATCGATTTTACAAGTTGTCGAAGAGTAGACGAGAGAAAGGTGTAAAATTTTTCTCTCAGAGCAGCGCGAAAACTTGTATTCCGGCTCAAAACAACGGGATACATCGTTTTAAATCGAAGCTAGCAATATTCACTGCAATAGATTTTACAAGTCGCCGAAGAGTACACGAGAGAATGGTGTAAACTTTTTCTCTCGGAACTGCACGAAAACTTGTATTTCGGCTCAAAACAACGGGATACATCGTCTTAGATCGAAACTAGCAAGATTCACGAGCATCGATTTTACAAGTCGTCGAAGAGTAGAAGAGAGAAAGGTGTAAACTTTTTGTCTCAGAACTGCACGAAAACTTGTATTCCGGCTCAAAACAACAGGATACATCGTTTTAGATCGAAAATAGCAAAATTCACTGGCATCGATATTACAAGTCGTCGAAGAGTAGACGAGAGAAAGGTGTAAACTTTTTCTCTCAGAACTGCGCGAAAACTTGCATTCCGGCTCAAAACAACGGGATACATCGTTTTAGATCGAAACTAGCAAGATTCACGAGCATCGATTTTACAAGTTGTTGAAGAGTAGACGAGAGAAAGGTGTAAACTTTTTCTCTCAGAGCAGCGCGAAAACTTGTATTCCGGCTCAAAACAACGGGATACATCGTTTTAAATCGAAGCTAGCAAAATTCACTGCAATCGATTTTACAAGTCGTCGAAGAGTAGACGAGAGAAAGGTGTAAACTTTTTCTCTCAGAACGGCGCGAAAACTTGTATTCCGGCTCAAAACAACAGGATACATCATTTTAGATCGAAACTAGCAAAATTCACGAGCATCGATTTTACAAGTCGTCGAAGAGTAGACGAGAGAAAGCTGTAAACGTTTTCTCTCAGAACAGCCCAAAAACTTGTATTCCGGCTCAAAACAACGGGATACATCGTTTTAGATCGAAACTAGCAAAATTCACGAGCATCGATTTTACAAGTCGTTGAAGAGTAGACGAGGGAAAGGTGTAAACTTTTTCTCTCAGAACTGCGCGAACACTTGTATTCCGGCTCAATACAACGGGATACATCGTTTTAGATCGAAACTAGCAAAGTTCACGAGCATCGATTTTACAAGTCGCCGAAGAGTACACGAGAGAAAGGTGTAAACTTTTTCTCTCAGAACTGCACGAAAACTTGTATTCCGGCTCAAAACAACAGGATACATCGTTTTAGATCGAAACTAGCAAAGTTCACGAGCATCGATTTTACAAGTCACTGAAGAGTAGACGAGAGAAAGGTGTAAACTTTTTCTCTCAGAACTGCACGAAAACTTGTATTCCGGCTTAAAACAACGGGATATATCGTTTTAGATCGAAACTAGCAAAATTCACGAGCATCGATTTTGCAAGTCGACGAAGAGTAGACGAGAGAAAGGTGTAAACTTTTTCTCTCAGAACAGCGCGAAAACTTGTATTCCGGCTCAAAACAACGGGATACATCGTCTTAGATTGAAACTAGCAAGATTCACGAGCATCAATTTTACAAGTCGTCGAAGAGTAGACGAGAAAAAGGTGTAAACGTTTTCTCTCAGAACAGCGCGAAAACTTGTAATCCGGCTCAAAACAACAGGATACATCGTTTTAGATCGAACCTAGAAAAATTCACGAGCATCGATTTTACAAGTCGTCGAAGGGTAGACGAGAGAAAGGTGTAAACTTTTTCTCTCAGAACTGCACGGAAACTTGTATTCCGGCTCACAACAACGGGATACATCGTTTTAGATCGAAACTAGCAAGATTCACGAGCATCGATTTTACAAGTCGTCGAAGAGTAGACGAGAGAAAGGTGTAAACTTTTTCTCTCAGAGCAGCGCGAAAACTTGTATTCCGGCTCAAAACAACGGGATACATCGTTTTAAATGGAAACTAGCAAAATTCACTGGAATCGATTTTACAAGTCATCGAAGAGTAGACGAGAGAAAGGTGTAAACTTTTTCTCTCAGAACGGCGCGAAAACTTGTATTCCGGTTCAAAACAACGGGATACATCGTTTTAGATCGAAACTAGCAAAATTCACGAGCATCGATTTTACAAGTCGTCGAAGAGTAGACGAGGGAAAGGTGTAAACTTTTTCTCTCAGAACTGCGCGAAAACTTGTATTCCGGCTCAAAACAACGGGATACATCGTTTTAGATCGAAACTAGCAAGATTCACTGGAATCGATTTTACAAGTCGTCGGATAGTAGGCGAGAAAAAGGTGTAAACTTTTTCTCTCAGATCTGCGCGAAAACTTTTATTGCGGCTCAAAACAACGGGATACATCGTTTCAGATCGAAACTAGCAAGATTCACGAGCATTGATTTTACAAGTTGTCGAAGAGTAGACGAGAGAAAGGTGTAAACTTTTTCTCTCAGAACTGCGCGAAAACTTGTATTCCGGCTCAAAACAACGGGATACATCGTTTTAGAACGAAAATAGCAAGATTCACGAGCATCGATTTTACAAGTTGTCGGAGAGTAGACGAGAGAAAGGTGTAAACTTTTTCTCTCAGAGCAGCGCGAAAACTTGTATTCCGGCTCAAAACAACGGGATACATCGTTTTAGATCGAAACTAGCAAAATTCACGAGCATCGATTTTACAAGTCGTCGAAGAGTAGACGAGGGAAAGGTGTTAACTTTTTCTCTCAGAACTGCGCGAAAACTTGTATTCCGGCTCAAAACAACGGGATACATCGTTTTAGATCGAAACTAGCAAAGTTCACGAGCATCGATTTTACAAGTCGCTGAAGAGTAGACGAGAGAAAGGTGTAAACTTTTTCTCTCAGAACTGCACGAAAACTTGTATTCCTGCTCAAAACAACGGAATACATCGTTTTAGATCGAAACTAGCAAGATTCACGAGCATCGATTTTACAAGTCGTCGAAGAGTAGACGAAAGAAGGGTGTAAACTTTTTCTTTCAGAACTTCGCGAAAACTTGTATTCCGGCTTAAAACAACGGGATATATCGTTTTAGATCGAAACTATCAAAATTCACGAGCATCGATTTTACAAGTCGTCGAAGAGTAGACGAGAGAAAGGTGTAAACTTTTTCTCTCAGAACAGCGCGAAAACTTGTATTCCGGCTCAAAACAACGGGATACATCGTCTTAGATCGAAACTAGCAAGATTCACGAACATCGATTTTACAAGTCGTCGAAGAGTAGACGAGAAAAAGGTGTAAACGTTTTCTCTCAGAACAGCGCAAAAACTTGTAATCCGGCTCAAGACAACAGGATACATCGTTTTAGATCGAACCAAGAAAAATTCACGAGCATCGATTTTACAAGTCGTCGAAGGGTAGACGAGAGAAAGGTGTAAACTTTTTCTCTCAGTGCAGCGCGAAAACTTGTAATCCGGCTCAAAACAACGGGATACATCGTTTTAAATCAAAACTAGCAATATTCACTGGAATCGATTTTACAAGTCGTCGAAGAGTAGGCGAGAGAAAGGTGTAAACTTTTTCTCTCAGAACGGCGCGAAAACTTGTATTCCGGCTCAAAACAACAGGATACATCCTTTTAGATCGAAACTAGCAAAATTCACGAGCATCGATTTTACAAGTCGCCGAAGAGTAGACGAGAGAAAGGTGTAAACTTTTTTTCTCAGAACTGCACGAAAACTTGTATTCCGGCTCAAAACAACGGGATACATCGTTTTAGATCGAAACCAGCAAGATTCACGAGCATCGATTTTACAAGTCGTCGAAGAGTAGACGAAAGGTGTAAACTTTTTCTTTAAGAACTTCGCGAAAACTTGTATTTCGGCCTAAAACAACGGGATATATCGTTTTAGATCGAAACTAGAAAAATTCACGAGCATCGATTTTACAAGTCGTCGAAGAGTAGACGAGAGAAAGGTGTAAAATTTTTCTCTCAGAACGGCGCGAAAACTTGTATTCCGGCTCAAAACAACAGGGTACATCGTTTTAGATCAAAACTAGCAAAATTAACGAGCATCAATTTTACAAGTCGTCGATGGGTAGACGAGAGAAAGGTGTAAACTTTTTCTCTCAGAACTGCACGAAAACTTGTATTCCGGCTCAAAACAACGGGATACATCGTTTTAGATCAAAACTAGCAAGATTCACGAGCATCGATTTTACAAGTCGTCGATGAGTAGACGAGAGAAAGGTGTAAACTTTTTCTCTCAGTGCAGCGCGAAAACTTGTATTCCGGCTCAAAACAACGGGATACATCGTTTTAAATCGAAACTAGCAATATTCACTGGAATCGAGTTTACAAGTCGTCGAAGAGTAGACGAGATATAGGTGTAAACTTTTTCTCTCAGAACAGCCCAAAAACTGGTATTCCGGCTCAAAACAACGGGATACATCGTTTTAGATCGAAACTATCAAGATTCACGAGCATCGATTTTACAAGTCGTCGAGGAGTAGACGAAAGAAGGGTGTAAATTTTTCTTTCAGAACTTCGCGAAAACTTGTATTCCGGCTTAAAACAACGGGATATATCGTTTTAGATCGAAACTAGCAAAATTCACGAGCATCGATTTTACAAGTCGTCGAAGAGTAGACGAGAGAAAGGTGTAAACTTTTTCTCTCAGAACAGCGCGAAAACTTGTATTTCGGCTCAAAACAACGGGATACATCGTCTTAGATCGAAACTAGCAAGATTCACGAGCATCGATTTTACAAGTCGTCGAAGAGTAGAAGAGAGAAAGGTGTAAACTTTTTGTCTCAGAACTGCACGAAAACTTGTATTCCGGCTCAAAACAACAGGATACATCGTTTTAGATCGAAAATAGCAAAATTCACTGGCATCGATATTACAAGTCGTCAAAGAGTAGACGAGAGAAAGGTGTAAACTATTTCTCTCAGAACTGCGCGAAAACTTGTATTCCGGCTCAAAACAACGGGATACATCGTTTTAGATCGAAACTAGCAAGATTCACGAGCATCGATTTTACAAGTTGTCGAAGAGTAGACGAGAGAAAGGTGTAAACTTTTTCTCTCAGAGCAGCGCGAAAACTTGTATTCCGGCTCAAAACAACGGGATACATCGTTTTAAATCGAAGCTAGCAAAATTCACTGCAATCGATTTTACAAGTCGTCGAAGAGTAGACGAGAGAAAGGTGTAAACTTTTTCTCTCAGAACGGCGCGAAAACTTGTATTCCGGCTCAAAACAACAGGATACATCGTTTTAGATCGAAACTAGCAAAATTCACGAGCATCGATTTTACAAGTCGTCGAAGAGTAGACGAGAGAAAGCTGTAAACGTTTTCTCTCAGAACAGCCCAAAAACTTGTATTCCGGCTCAAAACAACGGGATACATCGTTTTAGATCCAAACTAGAAAAATTCACGAGCATCGATTTTACAAGTCGTCGAAGAGTAGACGAGGGAAAGGTGTAAGCTTTTTCTCTCAGAACTGCGCGAAAACTTGTATTCCGGCTCAAAACAACGGGATACATCGTTTTAGATCGAAACTAGCAAAGTTCACGAGCATCGATTTTACAAGTCGCCGAAGAGTAGACGAGAGAAAGGTGTAAACTTTTTCTCTCAGAACTGCACGAAAACTTGTATTCCGGCTCAAAACAACGGGATACATCGTTTTAGATCGAAACCAGCAAGATTCACGAGCATCGATTTTACAAGTCGTCGAAGAGTAGACGAAAGAAGGGTGTAAACTTTTTCTTTCAGAACTTTGCGAAAACTTGTATTCCGGCTTAAAACAACGGGATATATCGTTTTAGATCGAAACTAGCAAAATTCCCGAGCATCGATTTTACAAGTCGTCGAAGAGTAGACGAGAGAAAGGTGTAAACGTTTTCTCTCAGAACAGCCCAAAAACTTGTATTTCGGCTCAAAACAACAGGATACATCGTTTTAAATCGAAACTAGCAATATTCACTGGAATCGATTTTACAAGTCGTCGAAGAGTAGACGAGAGAAAGGTGTAAACTTTTTCTCTCAGAACGGCGCGAAAACTTGTATTCCGGCTCGAAACAACAGGATACATCGTTTTAGATCGAAACTAGCAAAGTTGACGAGCATCAATTTTACAAGTCGCTGAAGAGTAGACGAGAGAAAGGTGTAAACTTTTTCTCTCAGAACTGCACAAAAACTTGTAATCCGGCTCAAAACAACAGGATACATCGTTTTAGATCGAACCTAGAAAAATTCACGAGCATCGATTTTACAAGTCGTCGAAGGGTAGACGAGAGAAAGGTGTAAACTTTTTCTCTCAGAACTGCACGAAAACTTGTATTCCGGCTCAAAACAACGGGATACATCGTTTTAGATCGAAACTAGCAAGATTCACGAGCATCGATTTTACAAGTCGTCGAAGAGTAGACGAGAGAAAGGTGTAAACTTTTTCCCTCAGAGCAGCGCGAAAACTTGTATTCCGGCTCAAAACAACGGGATACATCGTTTTAAATGGAAACTAGCAAAATTCATTGGAATCGATTTTACAAGTCATCGAAGAGTTGACGAGAGAAAGGTGTAAACTTTTTCTCTCAGAACGGCGCGAAAACTTGTATTCCGGTTCAAAACAACGGGATACATCGTTTTAGATCGAAACTAGCAAAATTCACGAGCATCGATTTTACAAGTCGGCGAAGAGTAGACGAGGGAAAGGTGTAAACTTTTTCTCTCAGAACTGCGCTAAAACTTGTATTCCGGCTCAAAACAACGGGATACATCGTTTTAGATCGAAACTAGCAAGATTCACTGGAATCGATTTTACAAGTCGTCGAAGAGTAGACGAGAGAAAGGTGTAAACTTTTTCTCTCAGAACGGCGCGAAAACTTGTATTCCGGCTCAAAACAACAGGACACATCGTTTTAGATCGAAACTAGCAAAGTTCACGAGCATCGATTTTACAAGTCGCCGAAGAGTACACGAGAGAAAGGTGTAAACTTTGCTCTCGGAACTGCACGAAAACTTGTATTCCGGCTCAAAACAACGGGATACATCGTTTTAGAACAAAAATAGCAAGATTCACGAGCATCGATTATACAAGTCGTCGGAGAGTAGACGAGAGAAAGGTGTAAACTTTTTCTCTCAGAGCAGCGCGAAAACTTGTATTCCGGCTCAAAACAACGGGATACATCGTTTTAAATCGAAACTAGCAAAATTCACTGGAATCGATTTTACAAGTCGTCGAAGAGTAGACGAGGGAAAGGTGTTAACTTTTTCTCTCAGAACTGCGCGAAAACTTGTATTCCGGCTCAAAACAACGGGATACATCGTTTTAGATCGAAACTAGCAAAGTTCACGAGCATCGATTTTACAAGTCGCTGAAGAGTAGACGAGAGAAAGGTGTAAACTTTTTCTCTCAGAACTGCACGAAAACTTGTAATCCGGCTCAAAACAACGGGATACATCGTTTTAAATCAAAACTAGCAATATTCACTGGAATCGATTTTACAAGTCGTCGAAGAGTAGGCGAGAGAAAGGTGTAAACTTTTTCTCTCAGAACGGCGCGAAAACTTGTATTCCGGCTCAAAACAACGGAATACATCGTTTTAGATCGAAACTAGCAAGATTCACGAGCATCGATTTTACAAGTCGTCGAAGAGTAGACGAAAGAAGGGTGTAAACTTTTTCTTTCAGAACTTCGCGAAAACTTGTATTCCGGCTTAAAACAACGGGATATATCGTTTTAGATCGAAACTATCAAAATTCACGAGCATCGATTTTACAAGTCGTCGAAGAGTAGACGAGAGAAAGGTGTAAACTTTTTCTATCAGAACAGCGCGAAAACTTGTATTCCGGCTTAAAACAACGGGATATATCGTTTTAGATCGAAACTAGCAAAATTCACGAGCATCGATTTTACAAGTCGTCGAAGAGTAGACGAGAGAAAGGTGTAAACTTTTTCTCTCAGAACAGCGCGAAAACTTGTATTTCGGCTCAAAACAACGGGATACATCGTCTTAGATCGAAACTAGCAAGATTCACGAGCATCGATTTTACAAGTCGTCGAAGAGTAGAAGAGAGAAAGGTGTAAACTTTTTGTCTCAGAACTGCACGAAAACTTGTATTCCGGCTCAAAACAACAGGATACATCGTTTTAGATCGAAAATAGCAAAATTCACTGGCATCGATATTACAAGTCGTCAAAGAGTAGACGAGAGAAAGGTGTAAACTATTTCTCTCAGAACTGCGCGAAAACTTGTATTCCGGCTCAAAACAACGGGATACATCGTTTTAGATCGAAACTAGCAAGATTCACGAGCATCGATTTTACAAGTTGTCGAAGAGTAGACGAGAGAAAGGTGTAAACTTTTTCTCTCAGAGCAGCGCGAAAACTTGTATTCCGGCTCAAAACAACGGGATACATCGTTTTAAATCGAAGCTAGCAAAATTCACTGCAATCGATTTTACAAGTCGTCGAAGAGTAGACGAGAGAAAGGTGTAAACTTTTTCTCTCAGAACGGCGCGAAAACTTGTATTCCGGCTCAAAACAACAGGATACATCGTTTTAGATCGAAACTAGCAAAATTCACGAGCATCGATTTTACAAGTCGTCGAAGAGTAGACGAGAGAAAGCTGTAAACGTTTTCTCTCAGAACAGCCCAAAAACTTGTATTCCGGCTCAAAACAACGGGATACATCGTTTTAGATCCAAACTAGAAAAATTCACGAGCATCGATTTTACAAGTCGTCGAAGAGTAGACGAGGGAAAGGTGTAAGCTTTTTCTCTCAGAACTGCGCGAAAACTTGTATTCCGGCTCAAAACAACGGGATACATCGTTTTAGATCGAAACTAGCAAAGTTCACGAGCATCGATTTTACAAGTCGCCGAAGAGTAGACGAGAGAAAGGTGTAAACTTTTTCTCTCAGAACTGCACGAAAACTTGTATTCCGGCTCAAAACAACGGGATACATCGTTTTAGATCGAAACCAGCAAGATTCACGAGCATCGATTTTACAAGTCGTCGAAGAGTAGACGAAAGAAGGGTGTAAACTTTTTCTTTCAGAACTTTGCGAAAACTTGTATTCCGGCTTAAAACAACGGGATATATCGTTTTAGATCGAAACTAGCAAAATTCCCGAGCATCGATTTTACAAGTCGTCGAAGAGTAGACGAGAGAAAGGTGTAAACGTTTTCTCTCAGAACAGCCCAAAAACTTGTATTTCGGCTCAAAACAACAGGATACATCGTTTTAAATCGAAACTAGCAATATTCACTGGAATCGATTTTACAAGTCGTCGAAGAGTAGACGAGAGAAAGGTGTAAACTTTTTCTCTCAGAACGGCGCGAAAACTTGTATTCCGGCTCGAAACAACAGGATACATCGTTTTAGATCGAAACTAGCAAAGTTGACGAGCATCAATTTTACAAGTCGCTGAAGAGTAGACGAGAGAAAGGTGTAAACTTTTTCTCTCAGAACTGCACAAAAACTTGTAATCCGGCTCAAAACAACAGGATACATCGTTTTAGATCGAACCTAGAAAAATTCACGAGCATCGATTTTACAAGTCGTCGAAGGGTAGACGAGAGAAAGGTGTAAACTTTTTCTCTCAGAACTGCACGAAAACTTGTATTCCGGCTCAAAACAACGGGATACATCGTTTTAGATCGAAACTAGCAAGATTCACGAGCATCGATTTTACAAGTCGTCGAAGAGTAGACGAGAGAAAGGTGTAAACTTTTTCCCTCAGAGCAGCGCGAAAACTTGTATTCCGGCTCAAAACAACGGGATACATCGTTTTAAATGGAAACTAGCAAAATTCACTGGAATCGATTTTACAAGTCATCGAAGAGTTGACGAGAGAAAGGTGTAAACTTTTTCTCTCAGAACGGCGCGAAAACTTGTATTCCGGTTCAAAACAACGGGATACATCGTTTTAGATCGAAACTAGCAAAATTCACGAGCATCGATTTTACAAGTCGGCGAAGAGTAGACGAGGGAAAGGTGTAAACTTTTTCTCTCAGAACTGCGCTAAAACTTGTATTCCGGCTCAAAACAACGGGATACATCGTTTTAGATCGAAACTAGCAAGATTCACTGGAATCGATTTTACAAGTCGTCGAAGAGTAGACGAGAGAAAGGTGTAAACTTTTTCTCTCAGAACGGCGCGAAAACTTGTATTCCGGCTCAAAACAACAGGACACATCGTTTTAGATCGAAACTAGCAAAGTTCACGAGCATCGATTTTACAAGTCGCCGAAGAGTACACGAGAGAAAGGTGTAAACTTTGCTCTCGGAACTGCACGAAAACTTGTATTCCGGCTCAAAACAACGGGATACATCGTTTTAGAACAAAAATAGCAAGATTCACGAGCATCGATTATACAAGTCGTCGGAGAGTAGACGAGAGAAAGGTGTAAACTTTTTCTCTCAGAGCAGCGCGAAAACTTGTATTCCGGCTCAAAACAACGGGATACATCGTTTTAAATCGAAACTAGCAAAATTCACTGGAATCGATTTTACAAGTCGTCGAAGAGTAGACGAGGGAAAGGTGTTAACTTTTTCTCTCAGAACTGCGCGAAAACTTGTATTCCGGCTCAAAACAACGGGATACATCGTTTTAGATCGAAACTAGCAAAGTTCACGAGCATCGATTTTACAAGTCGCTGAAGAGTAGACGAGAGAAAGGTGTAAACTTTTTCTCTCAGAACTGCACGAAAACTTGTAATCCGGCTCAAAACAACGGGATACATCGTTTTAAATCAAAACTAGCAATATTCACTGGAATCGATTTTACAAGTCGTCGAAGAGTAGGCGAGAGAAAGGTGTAAACTTTTTCTCTCAGAACGGCGCGAAAACTTGTATTCCGGCTCAAAACAACGGAATACATCGTTTTAGATCGAAACTAGCAAGATTCACGAGCATCGATTTTACAAGTCGTCGAAGAGTAGACGAAAGAAGGGTGTAAACTTTTTCTTTCAGAACTTCGCGAAAACTTGTATTCCGGCCTAAAACAACGGGATATATCGTTTTAGATCGAAACTATCAAAATTCACGAGCATCGATTTTACAAGTCGTCGAAGAGTAGACGAGAGAAAGGTGTAAACTTTTTCTATCAGAACAGCGCGAAAACTTGTATTCCGGCTCAAAACAACGGGATACATCGTCTTAGATCGAAACTAGCAAGATTCACGAACATCGATTTTACAAGTCGTCGAAGAGTAGACGAGAAAAAGGTGTAAACGTTTTCTCTCAGAACAGCGCAAAAACTTGTAATCCGGCTCAAGACAACAGGATACATCGTTTTAGATCGAACCAAGAAAAATTCACGAGCATCGATTTTACAAGTCGTCGAAGGGTAGACGAGAGAAAGGTGTAAACTTTTTCTCTCAGTGCAGCGCGAAAACTTGTAATCCGGCTCAAAACAACGGGATACATCGTTTTAAATCAAAACTAGCAATATTCACTGGAATCGATTTTACAAGTCGTCGAAGAGTAGGCGAGAGAAAGGTGTAAACTTTTTCTCTCAGAACGGCGCGAAAACTTGTATTCCGGCTCAAAACAACGGGATACATCCTTTTAGATCGAAACTAGCAAAATTCACGAGCATCGATTTTACAAGTCGTCGAAGAGTAGACGAGGGAAAGGTGTAAACTTTTTCTCTCAGAACTGCGCGAAAACTTGTATTCCGGCTCAAAACAACGGGATACATCGTTTTAGATCGAAACTAGCAAAGTTCACGAGCATCGATTTTACAAGTCGCCGAAGAGTAGACGAAAGGTGTAAACTTTTTCTTTAAGAACTTCGCGAAAACTTGTATTTCGGCTTAAAACAACGGGATATAACTTTTTAGATCGAAACTAGAAAAATTCACGAGCATCGATTTTACAAGTCGTCGAAGAGTAGACGAGAGAAAGGTGTAAAATTTTTCTCTCAGAACGGCGCGAAAACTTGTATTCCGGCTCAAAACAACAGGGTACATCGTTTTAGATCAAAACTAGCAAAATTAACGAGCATCAATTTTACAAGTCGTCGATGGGTAGACGAGAGAAAGGTGTAAACTTTTTCTCTCAGAACTGCACGAAAACTTGTATTCCGGCTCAAAACAACGGGATACATCGTTTTAGATCAAAACTAGCAAGATTCACGAGCATCGATTTTACAAGTCGTCGATGAGTAGACGAGAGAAAGGTGTAAACTTTTTCTCTCAGTGCAGCGCGAAAACTTGTATTCCGGCTCAAAACAACAGGACACATCGTTTTAGATCGAAACTAGCAAAGTTCACGAGCATCGATTTTACAAGTCGCCGAAGAGTACACGAGAGAAAGGTGTAAACTTTGCTCTCGGAACTGCACGAAAACTTGTATTCCGGCTCAAAACAACGGGATACATCGTTTTAGAACAAAAATAGCAAGATTCACGAGCATCGATTATACAAGTCGTCGGAGAGTAGACGAGAGAAAGGTGTAAACTTTTTCTCTCAGAGCAGCGCGAAAACTTGTATTCCGGCTCAAAACAACGGGATACATCGTTTTAAATCGAAACTAGCAAAATTCACTGGAATCGATTTTACAAGTCGTCGAAGAGTAGACGAGGGAAAGGTGTTAACTTTTTCTCTCAGAACTGCGCGAAAACTTGTATTCCGGCTCAAAACAACGGGATACATCGTTTTAGATCGAAACTAGCAAAGTTCACGAGCATCGATTTTACAAGTCGCTGAAGAGTAGACGAGAGAAAGGTGTAAACTTTTTCTCTCAGAACTGCACGAAAACTTGTAATCCGGCTCAAAACAACGGGATACATCGTTTTAAATCAAAACTAGCAATATTCACTGGAATCGATTTTACAAGTCGTCGAAGAGTAGGCGAGAGAAAGGTGTAAACTTTTTCTCTCAGAACGGCGCGAAAACTTGTATTCCGGCTCAAAACAACGGAATACATCGTTTTAGATCGAAACTAGCAAGATTCACGAGCATCGATTTTACAAGTCGTCGAAGAGTAGACGAAAGAAGGGTGTAAACTTTTTCTTTCAGAACTTCGCGAAAACTTGTATTCCGGCCTAAAACAACGGGATATATCGTTTTAGATCGAAACTATCAAAATTCACGAGCATCGATTTTACAAGTCGTCGAAGAGTAGACGAGAGAAAGGTGTAAACTTTTTCTATCAGAACAGCGCGAAAACTTGTATTCCGGCTCAAAACAACGGGATACATCGTCTTAGATCGAAACTAGCAAGATTCACGAACATCGATTTTACAAGTCGTCGAAGAGTAGACGAGAAAAAGGTGTAAACGTTTTCTCTCAGAACAGCGCAAAAACTTGTAATCCGGCTCAAGACAACAGGATACATCGTTTTAGATCGAACCAAGAAAAATTCACGAGCATCGATTTTACAAGTCGTCGAAGGGTAGACGAGAGAAAGGTGTAAACTTTTTCTCTCAGTGCAGCGCGAAAACTTGTAATCCGGCTCAAAACAACGGGATACATCGTTTTAAATCAAAACTAGCAATATTCACTGGAATCGATTTTACAAGTCGTCGAAGAGTAGGCGAGAGAAAGGTGTAAACTTTTTCTCTCAGAACGGCGCGAAAACTTGTATTCCGGCTCAAAACAACGGGATACATCCTTTTAGATCGAAACTAGCAAAATTCACGAGCATCGATTTTACAAGTCGTCGAAGAGTAGACGAGGGAAAGGTGTAAACTTTTTCTCTCAGAACTGCGCGAAAACTTGTATTCCGGCTCAAAACAACGGGATACATCGTTTTAGATCGAAACTAGCAAAGTTCACGAGCATCGATTTTACAAGTCGCCGAAGAGTAGACGAAAGGTGTAAACTTTTTCTTTAAGAACTTCGCGAAAACTTGTATTTCGGCTTAAAACAACGGGATATATCTTTTTAGATCGAAACTAGAAAAATTCACGAGCATCGATTTTACAAGTCGTCGAAGAGTAGACGAGAGAAAGGTGTAAAATTTTTCTCTCAGAACGGCGCGAAAACTTGTATTCCGGCTCAAAACAACAGGGTACATCGTTTTAGATCAAAACTAGCAAAATTAACGAGCATCAATTTTACAAGTCGTCGATGGGTAGACGAGAGAAAGGTGTAAACTTTTTCTCTCAGAACTGCACGAAAACTTGTATTCCGGCTCAAAACAACGGGATACATCGTTTTAGATCAAAACTAGCAAGATTCACGAGCATCGATTTTACAAGTCGTCGATGAGTAGACGAGAGAAAGGTGTAAACTTTTTCTCTCAGTGCAGCGCGAAAACTTGTATTCCGGCTCAAAACAACAGGACACATCGTTTTAGATCGAAACTAGCAAAGTTCACGAGCATCGATTTTACAAGTCGCCGAAGAGTACACGAGAGAAAGGTGTAAACTTTGCTCTCGGAACTGCACGAAAACTTGTATTCCGGCTCAAAACAACGGGATACATCGTTTTAGAACAAAAATAGCAAGATTCACGAGCATCGATTATACAAGTCGTCGGAGAGTAGACGAGAGAAAGGTGTAAACTTTTTCTCTCAGAGCAGCGCGAAAACTTGTATTCCGGCTCAAAACAACGGGATACATCGTTTTAAATCGAAACTAGCAAAATTCACTGGAATCGATTTTACAAGTCGTCGAAGAGTAGACGAGGGAAAGGTGTTAACTTTTTCTCTCAGAACTGCGCGAAAACTTGTATTCCGGCTCAAAACAACGGGATACATCGTTTTAGATCGAAACTAGCAAAGTTCACGAGCATCGATTTTACAAGTCGCTGAAGAGTAGACGAGAGAAAGGTGTAAACTTTTTCTCTCAGAACTGCACGAAAACTTGTAATCCGGCTCAAAACAACGGGATACATCGTTTTAAATCAAAACTAGCAATATTCACTGGAATCGATTTTACAAGTCGTCGAAGAGTAGGCGAGAGAAAGGTGTAAACTTTTTCTCTCAGAACGGCGCGAAAACTTGTATTCCGGCTCAAAACAACGGAATACATCGTTTTAGATCGAAACTAGCAAGATTCACGAGCATCGATTTTACAAGTCGTCGAAGAGTAGACGAAAGAAGGGTGTAAACTTTTTCTTTCAGAACTTCGCGAAAACTTGTATTCCGGCTTAAAACAACGGGATATATCGTTTTAGATCGAAACTATCAAAATTCACGAGCATCGATTTTACAAGTCGTCGAAGAGTAGACGAGAGAAAGGTGTAAACTTTTTCTATCAGAACAGCGCGAAAACTTGTATTCCGGCTTAAAACAACGGGATATATCGTTTTAGATCGAAACTAGCAAAATTCACGAGCATCGATTTTACAAGTCGTCGAAGAGTAGACGAGAGAAAGGTGTAAACTTTTTCTCTCAGAACAGCGCGAAAACTTGTATTTCGGCTCAAAACAACGGGATACATCGTCTTAGATCGAAACTAGCAAGATTCACGAGCATCGATTTTACAAGTCGTCGAAGAGTAGAAGAGAGAAAGGTGTAAACTTTTTGTCTCAGAACTGCACGAAAACTTGTATTCCGGCTCAAAACAACAGGATACATCGTTTTAGATCGAAAATAGCAAAATTCACTGGCATCGATATTACAAGTCGTCAAAGAGTAGACGAGAGAAAGGTGTAAACTATTTCTCTCAGAACTGCGCGAAAACTTGTATTCCGGCTCAAAACAACGGGATACATCGTTTTAGATCGAAACTAGCAAGATTCACGAGCATCGATTTTACAAGTTGTCGAAGAGTAGACGAGAGAAAGGTGTAAACTTTTTCTCTCAGAGCAGCGCGAAAACTTGTATTCCGGCTCAAAACAACGGGATACATCGTTTTAAATCGAAGCTAGCAAAATTCACTGCAATCGATTTTACAAGTCGTCGAAGAGTAGACGAGAGAAAGGTGTAAACTTTTTCTCTCAGAACGGCGCGAAAACTTGTATTCCGGCTCAAAACAACAGGATACATCGTTTTAGATCGAAACTAGCAAAATTCACGAGCATCGATTTTACAAGTCGTCGAAGAGTAGACGAGAGAAAGCTGTAAACGTTTTCTCTCAGAACAGCCCAAAAACTTGTATTCCGGCTCAAAACAACGGGATACATCGTTTTAGATCCAAACTAGAAAAATTCACGAGCATCGATTTTACAAGTCGTCGAAGAGTAGACGAGGGAAAGGTGTAAGCTTTTTCTCTCAGAACTGCGCGAAAACTTGTATTCCGGCTCAAAACAACGGGATACATCGTTTTAGATCGAAACTAGCAAAGTTCACGAGCATCGATTTTACAAGTCGCCGAAGAGTAGACGAGAGAAAGGTGTAAACTTTTTCTCTCAGAACTGCACGAAAACTTGTATTCCGGCTCAAAACAACGGGATACATCGTTTTAGATCGAAACCAGCAAGATTCACGAGCATCGATTTTACAAGTCGTCGAAGAGTAGACGAAAGAAGGGTGTAAACTTTTTCTTTCAGAACTTTGCGAAAACTTGTATTCCGGCTTAAAACAACGGGATATATCGTTTTAGATCGAAACTAGCAAAATTCCCGAGCATCGATTTTACAAGTCGTCGAAGAGTAGACGAGAGAAAGGTGTAAACGTTTTCTCTCAGAACAGCCCAAAAACTTGTATTTCGGCTCAAAACAACAGGATACATCGTTTTAAATCGAAACTAGCAATATTCACTGGAATCGATTTTACAAGTCGTCGAAGAGTAGACGAGAGAAAGGTGTAAACTTTTTCTCTCAGAACGGCGCGAAAACTTGTATTCCGGCTCGAAACAACAGGATACATCGTTTTAGATCGAAACTAGCAAAGTTGACGAGCATCAATTTTACAAGTCGCTGAAGAGTAGACGAGAGAAAGGTGTAAACTTTTTCTCTCAGAACTGCACAAAAACTTGTAATCCGGCTCAAAACAACAGGATACATCGTTTTAGATCGAACCTAGAAAAATTCACGAGCATCGATTTTACAAGTCGTCGAAGGGTAGACGAGAGAAAGGTGTAAACTTTTTCTCTCAGAACTGCACGAAAACTTGTATTCCGGCTCAAAACAACGGGATACATCGTTTTAGATCGAAACTAGCAAGATTCACGAGCATCGATTTTACAAGTCGTCGAAGAGTAGACGAGAGAAAGGTGTAAACTTTTTCCCTCAGAGCAGCGCGAAAACTTGTATTCCGGCTCAAAACAACGGGATACATCGTTTTAAATGGAAACTAGCAAAATTCACTGGAATCGATTTTACAAGTCATCGAAGAGTTGACGAGAGAAAGGTGTAAACTTTTTCTCTCAGAACGGCGCGAAAACTTGTATTCCGGTTCAAAACAACGGGATACATCGTTTTAGATCGAAACTAGCAAAATTCACGAGCATCGATTTTACAAGTCGGCGAAGAGTAGACGAGGGAAAGGTGTAAACTTTTTCTCTCAGAACTGCGCTAAAACTTGTATTCCGGCTCAAAACAACGGGATACATCGTTTTAGATCGAAACTAGCAAGATTCACTGGAATCGATTTTACAAGTCGTCGAAGAGTAGACGAGAGAAAGGTGTAAACTTTTTCTCTCAGAACGGCGCGAAAACTTGTATTCCGGCTCAAAACAACAGGACACATCGTTTTAGATCGAAACTAGCAAAGTTCACGAGCATCGATTTTACAAGTCGCCGAAGAGTACACGAGAGAAAGGTGTAAACTTTGCTCTCGGAACTGCACGAAAACTTGTATTCCGGCTCAAAACAACGGGATACATCGTTTTAGAACAAAAATAGCAAGATTCACGAGCATCGATTATACAAGTCGTCGGAGAGTAGACGAGAGAAAGGTGTAAACTTTTTCTCTCAGAGCAGCGCGAAAACTTGTATTCCGGCTCAAAACAACGGGATACATCGTTTTAAATCGAAACTAGCAAAATTCACTGGAATCGATTTTACAAGTCGTCGAAGAGTAGACGAGGGAAAGGTGTTAACTTTTTCTCTCAGAACTGCGCGAAAACTTGTATTCCGGCTCAAAACAACGGGATACATCGTTTTAGATCGAAACTAGCAAAGTTCACGAGCATCGATTTTACAAGTCGCTGAAGAGTAGACGAGAGAAAGGTGTAAACTTTTTCTCTCAGAACTGCACGAAAACTTGTAATCCGGCTCAAAACAACGGGATACACCGTTTTAAATCAAAACTAGCAATATTCACTGGAATCGATTTTACAAGTCGTCGAAGAGTAGGCGAGAGAAAGGTGTAAACTTTTTCTCTCAGAACGGCGCGAAAACTTGTATTCCGGCTCAAAACAACGGAATACATCGTTTTAGATCGAAACTAGCAAGATTCACGAGCATCGATTTTACAAGTCGTCGAAGAGTAGACGAAAGAAGGGTGTAAACTTTTTCTTTCAGAACTTCGCGAAAACTTGTATTCCGGCCTAAAACAACGGGATATATCGTTTTAGATCGAAACTATCAAAATTCACGAGCATCGATTTTACAAGTCGTCGAAGAGTAGACGAGAGAAAGGTGTAAACTTTTTCTATCAGAACAGCGCGAAAACTTGTATTCCGGCTCAAAACAACGGGATACATCGTCTTAGATCGAAACTAGCAAGATTCACGAACATCGATTTTACAAGTCGTCGAAGAGTAGACGAGAAAAAGGTGTAAACGTTTTCTCTCAGAACAGCGCAAAAACTTGTAATCCGGCTCAAGACAACAGGATACATCGTTTTAGATCGAACCAAGAAAAATTCACGAGCATCGATTTTACAAGTCGTCGAAGGGTAGACGAGAGAAAGGTGTAAACTTTTTCTCTCAGTGCAGCGCGAAAACTTGTAATCCGGCTCAAAACAACGGGATACATCGTTTTAAATCAAAACTAGCAATATTCACTGGAATCGATTTTACAAGTCGTCGAAGAGTAGGCGAGAGAAAGGTGTAAACTTTTTCTCTCAGAACGGCGCGAAAACTTGTATTCCGGCTCAAAACAACGGGATACATCCTTTTAGATCGAAACTAGCAAAATTCACGAGCATCGATTTTACAAGTCGTCGAAGAGTAGACGAGGGAAAGGTGTAAACTTTTTCTCTCAGAACTGCGCGAAAACTTGTATTCCGGCTCAAAACAACGGGATACATCGTTTTAGATCGAAACTAGCAAAGTTCACGAGCATCGATTTTACAAGTCGCCGAAGAGTAGACGAAAGGTGTAAACTTTTTCTTTAAGAACTTCGCGAAAACTTGTATTTCGGCTTAAAACAACGGGATATATCTTTTTAGATCGAAACTAGAAAAATTCACGAGCATCGATTTTACAAGTCGTCGAAGAGTAGACGAGAGAAAGGTGTAAAATTTTTCTCTCAGAACGGCGCGAAAACTTGTATTCCGGCTCAAAACAACAGGGTACATCGTTTTAGATCAAAACTAGCAAAATTAACGAGCATCAATTTTACAAGTCGTCGATGGGTAGACGAGAGAAAGGTGTAAACTTTTTCTCTCAGAACTGCACGAAAACTTGTATTCCGGCTCAAAACAACGGGATACATCGTTTTAGATCAAAACTAGCAAGATTCACGAGCATCGATTTTACAAGTCGTCGATGAGTAGACGAGAGAAAGGTGTAAACTTTTTCTCTCAGTGCAGCGCGAAAACTTGTATTCCGGCTCAAAACAACGGGATACATCGTTTTAAATCGAAACTAGCAATATTCACTGGAATCGAGTTTACAAGTCGTCGAAGAGTAGACGAGATATAGGTGTAAACTTTTTCTCTCAGAACAGCCCAAAAACTGGTATTCCGGCTCAAAACAACGGGATACATCGTTTTAGATCGAAACTAGCAAAATTCACGAGCATCGATTTTACAAGTTGTCGAAGAGTAGACGAGAGAAAGGTGTAAACTTTTTTCTCTCAGAGCAGCCGAAAACATGTATTCCGGCTCAAAACAACGGGATACATCGTTTTAAATCGAAGCTAGCAAAATTCACTGCAATCGATTTTACAAGTCGTCGAAGGGTAGACGAGAGAAAGGTGTAAACTTTTTCTCTCAGTGCAGCGCGAAAACTTGTAATCCGGCTCAAAACAACGGGATACATCGTTTTAAATCAAAACTAGCAATATTCACTGGAATCGATTTTACAAGTCGTCGAAGAGTAGGCGAGAGAAAGGTGTAAACTTTTTCTCTCAGAACGGCGCGAAAACTTGTATTCCGGCTCAAAACAACGGGATACATCCTTTTAGATCGAAACTAGCAAAATTCACGAGCATCGATTTTACAAGTCGTCGAAGAGTAGACGAGGGAAAGGTGTAAACTTTTTCTCTCAGAACTGCGCGAAAACTTGTATTCCGGCTCAAAACAACGGGATACATCGTTTTAGATCGAAACTAGCAAAGTTCACGAGCATCGATTTTACAAGTCGCCGAAGAGTAGACGAAAGGTGTAAACTTTTTCTTTAAGAACTTCGCGAAAACTTGTATTTCGGCTTAAAACAACGGGATATATCTTTTTAGATCGAAACTAGAAAAATTCACGAGCATCGATTTTACAAGTCGTCGAAGAGTAGACGAGAGAAAGGTGTAAAATTTTTCTCTCAGAACGGCGCGAAAACTTGTATTCCGGCTCAAAACAACAGGGTACATCGTTTTAGATCAAAACTAGCAAAATTAACGAGCATCAATTTTACAAGTCGTCGATGGGTAGACGAGAGAAAGGTGTAAACTTTTTCTCTCAGAACTGCACGAAAACTTGTATTCCGGCTCAAAACAACGGGATACATCGTTTTAGATCAAAACTAGCAAGATTCACGAGCATCGATTTTACAAGTCGTCGATGAGTAGACGAGAGAAAGGTGTAAACTTTTTCTCTCAGTGCAGCGCGAAAACTTGTATTCCGGCTCAAAACAACGGGATACATCGTTTTAAATCGAAACTAGCAATATTCACTGGAATCGAGTTTACAAGTCGTCGAAGAGTAGACGAGATATAGGTGTAAACTTTTTCTCTCAGAACAGCCCAAAAACTGGTATTCCGGCTCAAAACAACGGGATACATCGTTTTAGATCGAAACTAGCAAAATTCACGAGCATCGATTTTACAAGTTGTCGAAGAGTAGACGAGAGAAAGGTGTAAACTTTTTTCTCTCAGAGCAGCCGAAAACATGTATTCCGGCTCAAAACAACGGGATACATCGTTTTAAATCGAAGCTAGCAAAATTCACTGCAATCGATTTTACAAGTCGCCGAAGAGTACACGAGAGAAAGGTGTAAACTTTTTCTCTCAGAACTGCACGAAAACTTGTATTCCGGCTCAAAACAACGGGATACATCGTTTTAGATCGAAACTATCAAGATTCACGAGCATCGATTTTACAAGTCGTCGAGGAGTAGACGAAAGAAGGGTGTAAACGTTTTCTTTCAGAACTTCGCGAAAACTTGTATTCCGGCTTAAAACAACGGGATATATCGTTTTAGATCGAAACTAGCAAAATTCACGAGCATCGATTTTACAAGTCGTCGAAGAGTAGACGAGAGAAAGGTGTAAACTTTTTCTCTCAGAACAGCGCGAAAACTTGTATTTCGGCTCAAAACAACGGGATACATCGTCTTAGATCGAAACTAGCAAGATTCACGAGCATCGATTTTACAAGTCGTCGAAGAGTAGAAGAGAGAAAGGTGTAAACTTTTTGTCTCAGAACTGCACGAAAACTTGTATTCCGGCTCAAAACAACAGGATACATCGTTTTAGATCGAAAATAGCAAAATTCACTGGCATCGATATTACAAGTCGTCGAAGAGTAGACGAGAGAAAGGTGTAAACTATTTCTCTCAGAACTGCGCGAAAACTTGTATTCCGGCTCAAAACAACGGGATACATCGTTTTAGATCGAAACTAGCAAGATTCACGAGCATCGATTTTACAAGTTGTCGAAGAGTAGACGAGAGAAAGGTGTAAACTTTTTCTCTCAGAGCAGCGCGAAAACTTGTATTCCGGCTCAAAACAACGGGATACATCGTTTTAAATCGAAGCTAGCAAAATTCACTGCAATCGATTTTACAAGTCGTCGAAGAGTAGACGAGAGAAAGGTGTAAACTTTTTCTCTCAGAACGGCGCGAAAACTTGTATTCCGGCTCAAAACAACAGGATACATCGTTTTAGATCGAAACTAGCAAAATTCACGAGCATCGATTTTACAAGTCGTCGAAGAGTAGACGAGAGAAAGCTGTAAACGTTTTCTCTCAGAACAGCCCAAAAACTTGTATTCCGGCTCAAAACAACGGGATACATCGTTTTAGATCCAAACTAGAAAAATTCACGAGCATCGATTTTACAAGTCGTCGAAGAGTAGACGAGGGAAAGGTGTAAACTTTTTCTCTCAGAACTGCACGAAAACTTGTATTCCGGCTCAAAACAACGGGATACATCGTTTTAGATCGAAACCAGCAAGATTCACGAGCATCGATTTTACAAGTCGTCGAAGAGTAGACGAAAGAAGGGTGTAAACTTTTTCTTTCAGAACTTTGCGAAAACTTGTATTCCGGCTTAAAACAACGGGATATATCGTTTTAGATCGAAACTAGCAAAATTCCCGAGCATCGATTTTACAAGTCGTCGAAGAGTAGACGAGAGAAAGGTGTAAACGTTTTCTCTCAGAACAGCCCAAAAACTTGTATTTCGGCTCAAAACAACAGGATACATCGTTTTAAATCGAAACTAGCAATATTCACTGGAATCGATTTTACAAGTCGTCGAAGAGTAGACGAGAGAAAGGTGTAAACTTTTTCTCTCAGAACGGCGCGAAAACTTGTATTCCGGCTCGAAACAACAGGATACATCGTTTTAGATCGAAACTAGCAAAGTTGACGAGCATCAATTTTACAAGTCGCTGAAGAGTAGACGAGAGAAAGGTGTAAACTTTTTCTCTCAGAACTGCACGAAAACTTGTAATCCGGCTCAAAACAACAGGATACATCGTTTTAGATCGAACCTAGAAATATTCACGAGCATCGATTTTACAAGTCGTCGAAGGGTAGACGAGAGAAAGGTGTAAACTTTTTCTCTCAGAACTGCACGAAAACTTGTATTCCGGCTCAAAACAACGGGATACATCGTTTTAGATCGAAACTAGCAAGATTCACGAGCATCGATTTTACAAGTCGTCGAAGAGTAGACGAGAGAAAGGTGTAAACTTTTTCCCTCAGAGCAGCGCGAAAACTTGTATTCCGGCTCAAAACAACGGGATACATCGTTTTAAATGGAAACTAGCAAAATTCACTGGAATCGATTTTACAAGTCATCGAAGAGTTGACGAGAGAAAGGTGTAAACTTTTTCTCTCAGAACGGCGCGAAAACTTGTATTCCGGTTCAAAACAACGGGATACATCGTTTTAGATCGAAACTAGCAAAATTCACGAGCATCGATTTTACAAGTCGGCGAAGAGTAGACGAGGGAAAGGTGTAAACTTTTTCTCTCAGAACTGCGCTAAAACTTGTATTCCGGCTCAAAACAACGGGATACATCGTTTTAGATCGAAACTAGCAAGATTCACTGGAATCGATTTTACAAGTCGTCGAAGAGTAGACGAGAGAAAGGTGTAAACTTTTTCTCTCAGAACGGCGCGAAAACTTGTATTCCGGCTCAAAACAACAGGACACATCGTTTTAGATCGAAACTAGCAAAGTTCACGAGCATCGATTTTACAAGTCGCCGAAGAGTACACGAGAGAAAGGTGTAAACTTTGCTCTCGGAACTGCACGAAAACTTGTATTCCGGCTCAAAACAACGGGATACATCGTTTTAGAACAAAAATAGCAAGATTCACGAGCATCGATTATACAAGTCGTCGGAGAGTAGACGAGAGAAAGGTGTAAACTTTTTCTCTCAGAGCAGCGCGAAAACTTGTATTCCGGCTCAAAACAACGGGATACATCGTTTTAAATCGAAACTAGCAAAATTCACTGGAATCGATTTTACAAGTCGTCGAAGAGTAGACGAGAGAAAGGTGTAAACTTTTTCTCTCAGAACGGCGCGAAAACGTGTATTCCGGCTCAAAACAACGGGATACATCGTTTTAGATCGAAACTAGCAAAATTCACGAGCATCGATTTTACAAGTCGTCGAAGAGTAGACGAGGGAAAGGTGTAAACTTTTTCTCTCAGAACTGCGCGAAAACTTGTATTCCGGCTCAAAACAACGGGATACATCGTTTTAGATCGAAACTAGCAAAGTTCACGAGCATCGATTTTACAAGTCGCTGAAGAGTAGTCGAGAGAAAGGTGTAAACTTTTTCTCTCAGAACTGCACGAAAACTTGTATTCCTGCTCAAAACAACGGGATACATCGTTTTAGATCGAAACTAGCAAGATTCACGAGCATCGATTTTACAAGTCGTCGAAGAGTAGACGAAAGAAGGGTGTAAACTTTTTCTTTCAGAACTTCGCGAAAACTTGTATTCCGGCTTAAAACAACGGGATATATCGTTTTAGATCGAAACTAGCAAAATTCACGAGCATCGATTTTACAAGTCGTCGAAGAGTAGACGAGAGAAAGGTGTAAACTTTTTCTCTCAGAACAGCGCGAAAACTTCTATTCCGGCTCAAAACAACGGGATACATCGTCTTAGATCGAAACTAGCAAGATTCACGAGCATCGATTTTACAAGTCGTCGAAGAGTAGACGAGAAAAAGGTGTAAACGTTTTCTCTCAGAACAGCGCAAAAACTTGTAATCCGGCTCAAGACAACAGGATACATCGTTTTAGATCGAACCAAGAAAAATTCACGAGCATCGATTTTACAAGTCGTCGAAGGGTAGACGAGAGAAAGGTGTAAACTTTTTCTCTCAGTGCAGCGTGAAAACTTGTAATCCGGCTCAAAACAACGGGATACATCGTTTTAAATCAAAACTAGCAATATTCACTGGAATCGATTTTACAAGTCGTCGAAGAGTAGGCGAGAGAAAGGTGTAAACTTTTTCTCTCAGAACGGCGCGAAAATTTGTATTCCGGCTCAAAACAACGGGATACATCCTTTTAGATCGAAACTAGCAAAATTCACGAGCATCGATTTTACAAGTCGTCGAAGAGTAGACGAGGGAAAGGTGTAAACTTTTTCTCTCAGAACTGCGCGAAAACTTGTATTCCGGCTCAAAACAACGGGATACATCGTTTTAGATCGAAACTAGCAAAGTTCACGAGCATCGATTTTACAAGTCGCCGAAGAGTAGACGAGAGAAAGGTGTAAACTTTTTTTCTCAGAACTGCACGAAAACTTGTATTCCGGCTCAAAACAACGGGATACATCGTTTTAGATCGAAACCAGCAAGATTCACGAGCATCGATTTTACAAGTCGTCGAAGAGTAGACGAAAGGTGTAAACTTTTTCTTTAAGAACTTCGCGAAAACTTGTATTTCGGCTTAAAACAACGGGATATATCGTTTTAGATCGAAACTAGAAAAATTCACGAGCATCGATTTTACAAGTCGTCGAAGAGTAGACGAGAGAAAGGTGTAAACTTTTTCTCTCAGAACGGCGCGGAAACTTGTATTCCGGCTCAAAACAACAGGGTACATCGTTTTAGATCAAAACTAGCAAAATTAACGAGCATCAATTTTACAAGTCGTCGAAGGGTAGACGAGAGAAAGGTGTAAACTTTTTCGCTCAGAACTGCACGAAAACTTGTATTCCGGCTCAAAACAACGGGATACATCGTTTTAGATCAAAACTAGCAAGATTCACGAGTATCGATTTTACAAGTCGTCGATGAGTAGACGAGAGAAAGGTGTAAACTTTTTCACTCAGTGCAGCGCGAAAACTTGTATTCCGGCTCAAAACAACGGGATACATCGTTTTAAATCGAAACTAGCAATATTCACTGGAATCGAGTTTACAAGTCGTCGAAGAGTAGGCGAGAGAAAGGTGTAAACTTTTTCTCTCAGAACGGCGCGAAAACTTGTATTCCGGCTCAAAAAAACAGGATACATCGTTTTAGATCGAAACTAGCAAAATTCACGAGCATCAATTTTACAAGTCGTCGAAGAGTAGACGAGAGAAAGGTGTAAACGTTTTCTCTCAGAACAGCCCAAAAACTGGTATTCCGGCTCAAAACCACGGGATACATCGTTTTAGATCGAAAATAGCAAAATTCACGAGCATCGATTTTACAAGTTGTCGAAGAGTAGACGAGAGAAAGGTGTAAACTTTTTTCTCTCAGAGCAGCCGAAAACTTGTATTCCGGCTCAAAACAACGGGATACATCGTTTTAAATCGAAGCTAGCAAAATTCACTGCAATCGATTTTACAAGCCGCCGAAGAGTACACGAGAGAAAGGTGTAAACTTTTTCTCTCGGAACTGCACGAAAACTTGTATTCCGGCTCAAAACAACGGGATACATCGTTTTAGATCGAAACTATCAAGATTCACGAGCATCGATTTTACAAGTCGTCGAGGAGTAGACGAAAGAAGGGTGTAAACTTTTTCTTTCAGAACTTCGCGAAAACTTGTATTCCGGCTTAAAACAACGGGATATATCGTTTTAGATCGAAACTAGCAAAATTCACGAGCATCGATTTTACAAGTCGCTGAAGAGTAGTCGAGAGAAAGGTGTAAACTTTTTCTCTCAGAACTGCACGAAAACTTGTATTCCTGCTCAAAACAACGGGATACATCGTTTTAGATCGAAACTAGCAAGATTCACGAGCATCGATTTTACAAGTCGTCGAAGAGTAGACGAAAGAAGGGTGTAAACTTTTTCTTTCAGAACTTCGCGAAAACTTGTATTCCGGCTTAAAACAACGGGATATATCGTTTTAGATCGAAACTAGCAAAATTCACGAGCATCGATTTTACAAGTCGTCGAAGAGTAGACGAGAGAAAGGTGTAAACTTTTTCTCTCAGAACAGCGCGAAAACTTCTATTCCGGCTCAAAACAACGGGATACATCGTCTTAGATCGAAACTAGCAAGATTCACGAGCATCGATTTTACAAGTCGTCGAAGAGTAGACGAGAAAAAGGTGTAAACGTTTTCTCTCAGAACAGCGCAAAAACTTGTAATCCGGCTCAAGACAACAGGATACATCGTTTTAGATCGAACCAAGAAAAATTCACGAGCATCGATTTTACAAGTCGTCGAAGGGTAGACGAGAGAAAGGTGTAAACTTTTTCTCTCAGTGCAGCGTGAAAACTTGTAATCCGGCTCAAAACAACGGGATACATCGTTTTAAATCAAAACTAGCAATATTCACTGGAATCGATTTTACAAGTCGTCGAAGAGTAGGCGAGAGAAAGGTGTAAACTTTTTCTCTCAGAACGGCGCGAAAATTTGTATTCCGGCTCAAAACAACGGGATACATCCTTTTAGATCGAAACTAGCAAAATTCACGAGCATCGATTTTACAAGTCGTCGAAGAGTAGACGAGGGAAAGGTGTAAACTTTTTCTCTCAGAACTGCGCGAAAACTTGTATTCCGGCTCAAAACAACGGGATACATCGTTTTAGATCGAAACTAGCAAAGTTCACGAGCATCGATTTTACAAGTCGCCGAAGAGTAGACGAGAGAAAGGTGTAAACTTTTTTTCTCAGAACTGCACGAAAACTTGTATTCCGGCTCAAAACAACGGGATACATCGTTTTAGATCGAAACCAGCAAGATTCACGAGCATCGATTTTACAAGTCGTCGAAGAGTAGACGAAAGGTGTAAACTTTTTCTTTAAGAACTTCGCGAAAACTTGTATTTCGGCTTAAAACAACGGGATATATCGTTTTAGATCGAAACTAGAAAAATTCACGAGCATCGATTTTACAAGTCGTCGAAGAGTAGACGAGAGAAAGGTGTAAACTTTTTCTCTCAGAACGGCGCGGAAACTTGTATTCCGGCTCAAAACAACAGGGTACATCGTTTTAGATCAAAACTAGCAAAATTAACGAGCATCAATTTTACAAGTCGTCGAAGGGTAGACGAGAGAAAGGTGTAAACTTTTTCGCTCAGAACTGCACGAAAACTTGTATTCCGGCTCAAAACAACGGGATACATCGTTTTAGATCAAAACTAGCAAGATTCACGAGTATCGATTTTACAAGTCGTCGATGAGTAGACGAGAGAAAGGTGTAAACTTTTTCACTCAGTGCAGCGCGAAAACTTGTATTCCGGCTCAAAACAACGGGATACATCGTTTTAAATCGAAACTAGCAATATTCACTGGAATCGAGTTTACAAGTCGTCGAAGAGTAGGCGAGAGAAAGGTGTAAACTTTTTCTCTCAGAACGGCGCGAAAACTTGTATTCCGGCTCAAAAAAACAGGATACATCGTTTTAGATCGAAACTAGCAAAATTCACGAGCATCAATTTTACAAGTCGTCGAAGAGTAGACGAGAGAAAGGTGTAAACGTTTTCTCTCAGAACAGCCCAAAAACTGGTATTCCGGCTCAAAACCACGGGATACATCGTTTTAGATCGAAAATAGCAAAATTCACGAGCATCGATTTTACAAGTTGTCGAAGAGTAGACGAGAGAAAGGTGTAAACTTTTTTCTCTCAGAGCAGCCGAAAACTTGTATTCCGGCTCAAAACAACGGGATACATCGTTTTAAATCGAAGCTAGCAAAATTCACTGCAATCGATTTTACAAGCCGCCGAAGAGTACACGAGAGAAAGGTGTAAACTTTTTCTCTCGGAACTGCACGAAAACTTGTATTCCGGCTCAAAACAACGGGATACATCGTTTTAGATCGAAACTATCAAGATTCACGAGCATCGATTTTACAAGTCGTCGAGGAGTAGACGAAAGAAGGGTGTAAACTTTTTCTTTCAGAACTTCGCGAAAACTTGTATTCCGGCTTAAAACAACGGGATATATCGTTTTAGATCGAAACTAGCAAAATTCACGAGCATCGATTTTACAAGTCGTCGAAGAGTAGATGAGAGAAAGGTGTAAACTTTTTCTCTCAGAACAGCGCGAAAACTTGTATTTCGGCTCAAAACAACGGGATACATCGTCTTAGATCGAAACTAGCAAGATTCACGAGCATCGATTTTACAAGTCGTCGAAGAGTAGAAGAGAGAAAGGTGTAAACTTTTTGTCTCAGAACTGCACGAAAACTTGTATTCCGGCTCAAAACAACAGGATACATCGTTTTAGATCGAAAATAGCAAAATTCACTGGCATCGATATTACAAGTCGTCGAAGAGTAGACGAGAGAAAGGTGTAAACTATTTCTCTCAGAACTGCGCGAAAACTTGTATTCCGGCTCAAAACAACGGGATACATCGTTTTAGATCGAAACTAGCAAGATTCACGAGCATCGATTTTACAAGTTGTCGAAGAGTAGACGAGAGAAAGGTGTAAACTTTTTCTCTCAGAGCAGCGCGAAAACTTGTATTCCGGCTCAAAACAACGGGATACATCGTTTTAAATCGAAGCTAGCAAAATTCACTGCAATCGATTTTACAAGTCGTCGAAGAGTAGACGAGAGAAAGGTGTAAACTTTTTCTCTCAGAACGGCGCGAAAACTTGTATTCCGGCTCAAAACAACAGGATACATCGTTTTAGATCGAAACTAGCAAAATTCACGAGCATCGATTTTACAAGTCGTCGAAGAGTAGACGAGAGAAAGCTGTAAACGTTTTCTCTCAGAACAGCCCAAAAACTTGTATTCCGGCTCAAAACAACGGGATACATCGTTTTAGATCGAAACTAGCAAAATTCACGTGCATCGATTTTACAAGTCGTCGAAGAGTAGACGAGAGAAAGGTGTAAACGTTTTCTCTCAGAACAGCGCGAAAACTTGTATTCCGGCTCAAAACAACGGGATACATCGTCTTAGATCGAAACTAGCAAGATTCACGAGCATCGATTTTACAAGTCGTCGAAGAGTAGACGAGAAAAAGGTGTAAACGTTTTCTCTCAGAACAGCGCGAAAACTTGTAATCCGGCTCAAAACAACAGGATACATCGTTTTAGATCGAACCTAGAAAAATTCACGAGCATCGATTTTACAAGTCGTCGAAGGGTAGACGAGAGAAAGGTGTAAACTTTTTCTCTCAGAACTGCACGAAAACTTGTATTCCGGCTCAAAACAACAGGATACATCGTTTCAGATCGAAACTAGCAAGATTCACGAGCATCGATTTTACAAGTCGTCGAAGAGTAGACGAGAGAAAGGTGTAAACTTTTTCTCTCAGAACGGCGCGAAAACTTGTATTCCGGCTCAAAAAAACGGGATACATCGTTTTAAATCGAAACTAGCAATATTCACTGGAATCGATTTTACAAGTCGTCGAAGAGTAGACGAGAGAAAGGTGTAAACTTTTTCTCTCAGAACGGCGCGAAAACTGGTATTCCGGCTCAAAACAACGGGATACATCGTTTTAGATCGAAACTAGCAAAATTCACGAGCATCGATTTTACAAGTCGTCGAAGAGTAGACGAGGGAAAGGTGTAAACTTTTTCTCTCAGAACTGCGCGAAAACTTGTATTCCGGCTCAAAACAACGGGATACATCGTTTTAGATCGAAACTAGCAAAGTTCACGAGCATCGATTTTACAAGTCGCCGAAGAGTACACGAGAGAAAGGTGTAAACTTTTTCTCTCAGAACGGCGCGAAAACTTGTATTCCGGCTCAAAACAACAGGATACATCGTTTTAGATCGAAACTAGCAAAATTCACGAGCATCGATTTTACAAGTCGTCGAAGAGTAGACGAGAGAAAGCTGTAAACGTTTTCTCTCAGAACAGCGCGAAAACTTGTATTCCGGCTCAAAACAACGGGATATATCGTTTTAGATCGAAACTAGCAAAATTCACGAGCATCTAATTTACAAGTCGTCGAAGAGTAGACGAGAGAAAGGTGTAAACTTTTTCTCTCAGTACAGCGCGAAAAATTGTATTCCGTCTCAAAACAACGGGATACATCGTTTTAGATCGAAACTAGCAAAATTCACTGGCATCGATATTACAAGTCGTCGAAGAGTAGACGAGAGAAAGGTGTAAACTTTTTCTCTCAGAACTGCGCGAAAACTTGTATTCCGGCTCAAAACAACAGGATACATAGTTTTAGATCGAAACTAGCAAAATTCACGAGCATCGATTTTACAAGTCGTCGAAGAGTAGACGAGAGAAAGGAGTAAACGTTTTCTCTCAGAACAGCCCAAAAACTTGTATTCCGGCTCAAAACAACGGGATACATCGTTTTAGATCGAAACTAGCAAAATTCACGAGCATCGATTTTACAAGTCGTCGAAAAGTAGACGAGGGAAAGGTGTAAACTTTTTCTCTCAGAACTGCGCGAAAACTTGTATTCCGGCTCAAAACAACGGGATACATCGTTTTAGATCGAAACTAGCAAAGTTCACGAGCATCGATTTTACAAGTGGCCGAAGAGTAGACGAGAGAAAGGTGTAATCTTTTTCTCTCAGAACTGCACGTAAACTTGTATTCCGGCTCAAAACAACGGGATACATCGTTTTAGATCGAAACCAGCAAGATTCACGAGCATCGATTTTACAAGTCGTCGAAGAGTAGACGAAAGGTGTAAACTTTTTCTTTAAGAACTTCGCGAAATCTTGTATTCCGGCTTAAAACAACGGGATACATCGTTTTAGATCGAAACTAGCAAAGTTCACGAGCATCGATTTTACAAGTGGCCGAAGAGTAGACGAGAGAAAGGTGTAATCTTTTTCTCTCAGAACTGCACGTAAACTTGTATTCCGGCTCAAAACAACGGGATACATCGTTTTAGATCGAAACCAGCAAGATTCACGAGCATCGATTTTACAAGTCGTCGAAGAGTAGACGAAAGGTGTAAACTTTTTCTTTAAGAACTTCGCGAAAAATTGTATTCCGGCTTAAAACAACGGGATACATCGTTTTAGATCGAAACTAGCAAAATTCACGAGCATCGATTTTACAAGTCGTCGAAGAGTAGACGAGAGAAAGGTGTAAACTTTTTCTCTCAGAACGGCGCGAAAACTTGTATTCCGGCTCAAAACAACGGGATACATCGTTTTAAATCGAAACTAGCAATATTCACTGGAATCGATTTTACAAGTCGTCGAAGAGTTGACGAGAGAAAGGTGTAAACGTTTTCTCTCAGAACGGCGCGAAAACTGGTATTCCGGCTCAAAACAACGGGATACATCGTTTTAGATTGAAACTAGCAAAATTCACGAGCATCGATTTTACAAGTCGTCGAAGAGTAGACGAGGGAAAGGTGTAAACCTTTTCTCTCAGAACTGCGCGAAAACTTGTATTCCGGCTCAAAACAACGGGATACATCGTTTTAGATCGAAACTAGCAAAGTTCACGAGCATCGATTTTACAAGTCGCCGAAGAGTACACGAGAGAAAGGTGTAAACTTTTTCTCTCAGAACAGCGCGAAAACTTGTATTCCGGCTCAAAACAACGGGATACATCGTCTTAGATCGAAACTAGCAAGATTCACGAGCATCGATTTTACAAGTCGTCGAAGAGTAGACGAGAAAAAGGTGTAAACGTTTTCTCTCAGAACAGCGCGAAAACTTGTAATCCGGCTCAAAACAACAGGATACATCGTTTTAGATCAAACCTAGAAAAATTCACGAGCATCGATTTTACAAGTCGTCGAAGAGTAGACGAGAGAAAGCTGTAAACTTTTTCTCTCAGAGCAGCGCGAAAACTTGTATTCCGGCTCAAAACAACGGGATATATCGTTTTAGATCGAAACTAGCAAAATTCACGAGCATCTAATTTACAAGTCGTCGAAGAGTAGACGAGAGAAAGGTGTAAACTTTTTCTCTCAGAACTGCACGAAAACTTGTATTCTGGCTCAAAACAACGGGATACATCGTTTTAGATCGAAACTAGCAGATTCACGAGCATCGATTTTACAAGTCGTCGATGAGTAGACGAGAGAAAGGTGTAAACTTTTTCTCTCAGAGCAGCGCGAAAACTTGTATTCCGGCTCAAAACAACGGGATACATCGTTTTAAATCGAAACTAGCAATATTCACTGGAATCGATTTTACAAGTCGTCGAAGAGTAGACGAGAGAAAGGTGTAAACGTTTTCTCTCAGAACGGCGCGAAAACTTGTATTCCGGCTCAAAACAACAGGATACATCGTTTTAGATCGAAACTAGCAAAATTCACGAGCATCGATTTTACAAGTCGTCGAAGAGTAGACGAGAGAAAGGTGTAAACGTTTTCTCTCAGAACAGCCCAAAAACTTGTATTCCGGCTCAAAACAACGGGATACATCGTTTTAGATCGAAACTAGCAAAGTTCACGAGCATCGATTTTACAAGTCATCGAAGAGTAGACGAGAGAAAGGTGTAAACGTTTTCTCTCAGAACAGCCCAAAAACTTGTATTCCGGCTCAAAACAACGGGATACATCGTTTTAGATCGAAACTAGCAAAATTCAGAGCATCGATTTTACAAGTCGTCGAAGAGTAGACGAGGGAAAGGTGTAAACCTTTTCTCTCAGAACTGCGCGATAACTTGTATTCCGGCTCAAAACAACGGGATACATCGTTTTAGATCGAGACTAGCAAAGTTCACGAGCATCGATTTTACAAGTCGCCGAAGAGTAGACGAGAGAAAGGTGTAATCTTTTTCTCTCAGAACGGCACGTAAACTTGTATTCCGGCTCAAAACAACGGGATACATCGTTTTAGATCGAAACCAGCAAGATTCACGAGCACCGATTTTACAAGTCGTCGAAGAGTAGACGAAAGGTGTAAACTTTTTCTTTAAGAACTTCGCGAAAACTTGTATTCCGGCTTAAAACAACGGGATACATCGTTTTAGATCGAAACTAGCAAAATTCACGAGCATCGATTTTACAAGTCGTCGAAGAGTAGACGAGAGAAAGGTGTAAACTTTTTCTCTCAGAACGGCGCGAAAACTTGTATTCCGGCTCAAAACAACGGATACATCGTTTTAAATCGAAACTAGCAATATTCACTGGAATCGATTTTACAAGTCGTCGAAGAGTAGACGAGAGAAAGGTGTAAACTTTTTCTCTCAGCACGGCGCGAAAACTTGTATTCCGGCTCAAAAAAACAGGATACATCGTTTTAGATCGAAACTATCAAAATTCACGACCATCGATTTTACAAGTCGTCGGAGAGTAGACGAGAGAAAGGTGTAAACGTTTTCTCTCAGAACAGCCCAAAAACTGGTATTCCGGCTCAAAACAACGGGATACATCGTTTTAGATCGAAACTAGCAAAATTCACGAGCATCGATTTTACAAGTCGTCGAAGAGTAGACGAGGGAAAGGTGTAAACTTTTTCTCCCAGAACTGCGCGAAAACTTGTATTCCGGCTCAAAACAACGGGATACATCGTTTTAGATCGAAACTAGCAAAGTTCACGAGCATCGATTTTACAAGTCGCCGAAGAGTAGACGAGAAAAAGGAGTAAACGTTTTCTCTCAGAACAGCCCAAAAACTTGTATTCCGGCTCAAAACAACGGGATACATCGTTTTAGATCGAAACTAGCAAAATTCACGAGCATCGATTTTACAAGTCGTCGAAGAGTAGACGAGGGAAAGGTGTAAACGTTTTCTCTCAGAACTGCGCGAAAACTTGTATTCCGGCTCAAAACAACGGGATACATCGTTTTAGATCGAAACTAGCAAAGTTCACGAGAATCGATTTTACAAGTGGCCGAAGAGTAGACGAGAGAAAGGTGTAATCTTTTTCTCTCAGAACTGCACGTAAACTTGTATTCCGGCTCAAAACAACGGGATACATCGTTTTAGATCGAAACCAGCAAGATTCACGAGCATCGATTTTACAAGTCGTCGAAGAGTAGACGAAAGGTGTAAACTTTTTCTTTAAGAACTTCGCGAAAACTTGTATTCCGGCTTAAAACAACGGGATACATCGTTTTAGATCGAAACTAGCAAAATTCACGAGCATCGATTTTACAAGTCGTCGAAGAGTAGACGAGAGAAAGGTGTAAACTTTTTCTCTCAGAACGGCGCGAAAACTTGTATTCCGGCTCAAAACAACGGGATACATCGTTTTAAATCGAAACGAGCAATATTCACTGGAATCGATTTTACAAGTCGTCGAAGAGTAGACGAGAGAAAGGTGTAAACTTTTTCTCTCAGAACTGCGCGAAAACTTGTTTTCCGGCTCAAAAAAACAGGATACATCGTTTTAGATCGAAACTATCAAAATTCACGAGCATCGATTTTACAAGTCGTCGAAGAGTAGACGAGAGAAAGGTGTAAACGTTTTCTCTCAGAACAGCCCAAAAACTGGTATTCCGGCTCAAAACAACGGGATACATCGTTTTAGATCGAAACTAGCAAAATTCACGAGCATCGATTTTACAAGTCGTCGAAGAGTAGACGAGGGAAAGGTGTAAACTTTTTCTCTCAGAACTGCACGTAAACTTGTATTCCGGCTCAAAACAACGGGATACATTGTTTTAGATCGAAACCAGCAAGATTCACGAGCATCGATTTTACAAGTCGTCGAAGAGTAGACGAAAGGTGTAAACTTTTTCTTTAGGAACTTCGCGAAAACTTGTATTCCGGCTTAAAACAACGGGATACATCGTTTTAGATCGAAACTAGCAAAATTCACGAGCATCGATTTTACAAGTCGTCGAAGAGTAGACGAGAGAAAGGAGTAAACGTTTTCTCTCAGAACAGCCCAAAAACTTGTATTCCGGCTCAAAACAACGGGATACATCGTTTTAGATCGAAACTAGCAAAATTCACGAGCATCGATTTTACAAGTCGTCGAAGAGTAGACGAGGGAAAGGTGTAAACTTTTTCTCTCAGAACTGCGCGAAAACTTGTATTCCGGCTCAAAACAACGGGATACATCGTTTTAGATCGAAACTAGCAAAGTTCACGAGCATCGATTTTACAAGTGGCCGAAGAGTAGACGAGAGAAAGGTGTAATCTTTTTCTCTCAGAACTGCACGTAAACTTGTATTCCGGCTCAAAACAACGGGATACATCGTTTTAGATCGAAACCAGCAAGATTCACGAGCATCGATTTTACAAGTCGTCGAAGAGTAGACGAAAGGTGTAAACTTTTTCTTTAAGAACTTCGCGAAAACTTGTATTCCGGCTTAAAACAACGGGATACATCGTTTTAGATCGAAACTAGCAAAATTCACGAGCATCGATTTTACAAGTCGTCGAAGAGTAGACGAGAGAAAGGTGTAAACTTTTTCTCTCAGAACGGCGCGAAAACTTGTATTCCGGCTCAAAACAACGGGATACATCGTTTTAAATCGAAACGAGCAATATTCACTGGTATCGATTTTACAAGTCGTCGAAGAGTAGACGAGAGAAAGGTGTAAACTTTTTCTCTCAGAACTGCGCGAAAACTTGTTTTCCGGCTCAAAAAAACAGGATACATCGTTTTAGATCGAAACTATCAAAATTCACGAGCATCGATTTTACAAGTCGTCGAAGAGTAGACGAGAGAAAGGTGTAAACGTTTTCTCTCAGAACAGCCCAAAAACTGGTATTCCGGCTCAAAACAACGGGATACATCGTTTTAGATCGAAACTAGCAAAATTCACGAGCATCGATTTTACAAGTCGTCGAAGAGTAGACGAGGGAAAGGTGTAAACTTTTTCTCTCAGAACTGCACGTAAACTTGTATTCCGGCTCAAAACAACGGGATACATCGTTTTAGATCGAAACTAGCAAAGTTCACGAGCATCGATTTTACAAGTCGCCGAAGAGTACACGAGAGAAAGGTGTAAACTTTTTCTCTCAGAACAGCGCGAAAACTTGTATTCCGGCTCAAAACAACGGGATACATCGTCTTAGATCGAAACTAGCAAGATTCACGAGCATCGATTTTACAAGTCGTCGAAGAGTAGACGAGAAAAAGGTGTAAACGTTTTCTCTCAGAACAGCACGAAAACTTGTAATCCGGCTCAAAACAACAGGATACATCGTTTTAGATCGAACCTAGAAAAATTCACGAGCATCGATTTTACAAGTCGTCGAAGGGTAGACGAGAGAAAGGAGTAAACTTTTTCTCTCAGAACTGCACGAAAACTTGTATTCTGGCTCAAAACAACGGGATACATCGTTTTAGATCGAAACTAGCAGATTCACGAGCATCGATTTTACAAGTCGTCGATGAGTAGACGAGAGAAAGGTGTAAACTTTTTCTCTCAGAGCAGCGCGAAAACTTGTATTCCGGCTCAAAACAACGGGATACATCGTTTTAAATCGAAACTAGCAATATTCACTGGAATCGATTTTACAAGTCGTCGAAGAGTAGACGAGAGAAAGGTGTAAACGTTTTCTCTCAGAACGGCGCGAAAACTTGTATTCCGGCTCAAAACAACAGGATACATCGTTTTAGATCGAAACTAGCAAAATTCACGAGCATCGATTTTACAAGTCGTCGAAGAGTAGACGAGAGAAAGGTGTAAACGTTTTCTCTCAGAACAGCCCAAAAACTTGTATTCCGGCTCAAAACAACGGGATACATCGTTTTAGATCGAAACTAGCAAAATTCACGAGCATCGATTTTACAAGTCGTCGAAGAGTAGACGAGAGAAAGGTGTAAACGTTTTCTCTCAGAACAGCCCAAAAACTTGTATTCCGGCTCAAAACAACGGGATACATCGTTTTAGATCGAAACTAGCAAAATTCAGAGCATCGATTTTACAAGTCGTCGAAGAGTAGACGAGGGAAAGGTGTAAACCTTTTCTCTCAGAACTGCGCGATAACTTGTATTCCGGCTCAAAACAACGGGATACATCGTTTTAGATCGAAACTAGCAAAGTTCACGAGCATCGATTTTACAAGTCGCCGAAGAGTAGACGAGAGAAAGGTGTAATCTTTTTCTCTCAGAACGGCACGTAAACTTGTATTCCGGCTCAAAACAACGGGATACATCGTTTTAGATCGAAACCAGCAAGATTCACGAGCATCGATTTTACAAGTCGTCGAAGAGTAGACGAAAGGTGTAAACTTTTTCTTTAAGAACTTCGCGAAAACTTGTATTCCGGCTTAAAACAACGGGATACATCGTTTTAGATCGAAACTAGCAAAATTCACGAGCATCGATTTTACAAGTCGTCGAAGAGTAGACGAGAGAAAGGTGTAAACTTTTTCTCTCAGAACGGCGCGAAAACTTGTATTCCGGCTCAAAACAACGGATACATCGTTTTAAATCGAAACTAGCAATATTCACTGGAATCGATTTTACAAGTCGTCGAAGAGTAGACGAGAGAAAGGTGTAAACTTTTTCTCTCAGAACGGCGCGAAAACTTGTATTCCGGCTCAAAAAAACAGGATACATCGTTTTAGATCGAAACTATCAAAATTCACGAGCATCGATTTTACAAGTCGTCGGAGAGTAGACGAGAGAAAGGTGTAAACGTTTTCTCTCAGAACAGCCCAAAAACTGGTATTCCGGCTCAAAACAACGGGATACATCGTTTTAGATCGAAACTAGCAAAATTCACGAGCATCGATTTTACAAGTCGTCGAAGAGTAGACGAGGGAAAGGTGTAAACTTTTTCTCCCAGAACTGCGCGAAAACTTGTATTCCGGCTCAAAACAACGGGATACATCGTTTTAGATCGAAACTAGCAAAGTTCACGAGCATCGATTTTACTAGTCGCCGAAGAGTACACGAGAGAAAGGTGTAAACTTTTTCTCTCAGAACTGCACGAAAACTTGTATTCCGGCTCAAAACATCGGGATACATTGTTTTAGATCGAAACTAGCAAGATTCACGAGCATCGATTTTAAAAGTCGTCGAAGAGTAGACGAGAGAAAGGAGTAAACGTTTTCTCTCAGAACAGCCCAAAAACTTGTATTCCGGCTCAAAACAACGGGATACATCGTTTTAGATCGAAACTAGCAAAATTCACGAGCATCGATTTTACAAGTCGTCGAAGAGTAGACGAGGGAAAGGTGTAAACTTTTTCTCTCAGAACTGCGCGAAAACTTGTATTCCGGCTCAAAACAACGGGATACATCGTTTTAGATCGAAACTAGCAAAGTTCACGAGCATCGATTTTACAAGTGGCCGAAGAGTAGACGAGAGAAAGGTGTAATCCTTTTCTCTCAGAACTGCACGTAAACTTGTATTGCGGCTCAAAACAACGGGATACATCGTTTTAGATCGAAACCAGCAAGATTCACGAGCATCGATTTTACAAGTCGTCGAAGAGTAGACGAGAGAAAGGTGTAAACTTTTTCTCTCAGAACGGCGCGAAAACTTGTATTCCGGCTCAAAACAACGGGATACATCGTTTTAAATCGAAACGAGCAATATTCACTGGAATCGATTTTACAAGTCGTCGAAGAGTAGACGAGAGAAAGGTGTAAACTTTTTCTCTCAGAACTGCGCGAAAATTTGTTTTCCGGCTCAAAAAAACAGGATACATCGTTTTAGATCGAAACTATCAAAATTCACGAGCATCGATTTTACAAGTCGTCGAAGAGTAGACGAGAGAAAGGTGTAAACGTTTTCTCTCAGAACAGCCCAAAAACTGGTATTCTGGCTCAAAACAACGGGATACATCGTTTTAGATCGAAACTAGCAAAATTCACGAGCATCGATTTTACAAGTCGTCGAAGAGTAGACGAGGGAAAGGTGTAAACTTTTTCTCTCAGAACTGCACGTAAACTTGTATTCCGGCTCAAAACAACGGGATACATTGTTTTAGATCGAAACCAGCAAGATTCACGAGCATCGATTTTACAAGTCGTCGAAGAGTAGACGAAAGGTGTAAACTTTTTCTTTTAGAACTTCGCGAAAACTTGTATTCCGGCTTAAAACAACGGGATACATCGTTTTAGATCGAAACTAGCAAAATTCACGAGCATCGATTTTACAAGTCGTCGAAGAGTAGACGAGAGAAAGGAGTAAACGTTTTCTCTCAGAACAGCCCAAAAACTTGTATTCCGGCTCAAAACAACGGGATACATCGTTTTAGATCGAAACTAGCAAAATTCACGAGCATCGATTTTACAAGTCGTCGAAGAGTAGACGAGGGAAAGGTGTAAACTTTTTCTCTCAGAACTGCGCGAAAACTTGTATTCCGGCTCAAAACAACGGGATACATCGTTTTAGATCGAAACTAGCAAAGTTCACGAGCATCGATTTTACAAGTGGCCGAAGAGTAGACGAGAGAAAGGTGTAATCTTTTTCTCTCAGAACTGCACGTAAACTTGTATTCCGGCTCAAAACAACGGGATACATTGTTTTAGATCGAAACCAGCAAGATTCACGAGCATCGATTTTACAAGTCGTCGAAGAGTAGACGAAAGGTGTAAACTCTTTCTTTAAGAACTTCGCGAAAACTTGTATTCCGGCTTAAAACAACGGGATACATCGTTTTAGATCGAAACTAGCAAAATTCACGAGCATCGATTTTACAAGTCGTCGAAGAGTAGACGAGAGAAAGGTGTAAACTTTTTCTCTCAGAACGGCGCGAAAACTTGTATTCCGGCTCAAAACAACGGGATACATCGTTTTAAATCGAAACGAGCAATATTCACTGGAATCGATTTTACAAGTCGTCGAAGAGTAGACGAGAGAAAGGTGTAAACTTTTTCTCTCAGAACTGCGCGAAAACTTGTTTTCCGGCTCAACAAAACAGGATACATCGTTTTAGATCGAAACTATCAAAATTCACGAGCATCGATTTTACAAGTCGTCGAAGAGTAGACGAGAGAAAGGTGTAAACGTTTTCTCTCAGAACAGCCCAAAAACTGGTATTCCGGCTCAAAACAACGGGATACATCGTTTTAGATCGAAACTAGCAAAATTCACGAGCATCGATTTTACAAGTCGTCGAAGAGTAGACGAGGGAAAGGTGTAAACTTTTTCTCTCAGAACTGCACGTAAACATGTATTCCGGCTGAAAACAACGGGATACATTGTTTTAGATCGAAACCAGCAAGATTCACGAGCATCGATTTTACAAGTCGTCGAAGAGTAGACGAAAGGTGTAAACTTTTTCTTTAAGAACTTCGCGAAAACTTGTATTCCGGCTTAAAACAACGGGATACATCGTTTTAGATCGAAACTAGCAAAATTCACGAGCATCGATTTTACAAGTCGTCGAAGAGTAGACGAGAGAAAGGTGTAAACTTTTTCTCTCAGAACGGCGCGAAAACTTGTATTCCGGCTCAAAACAACGGGATACATCGTTTTAAATCGAAACTTGCAATATTCACTGGAATCGATTTTACAAGTCGTCGAAGAGTTGACGAGAGAAAGGTGTAAACTTTTTCTCTCAGAACGGCGCGAAAACTGGTATTCCGGCTGAAAACAACGGGATACATCGTTTTAGATTGAAACTGGCAAAATTCACGAGCATCGATTTTACAAGTCGAAGAGTAGACGAGGGAAAGGTGTAAACTTTTTCTCTCAGAACTGCGCGAAAACTTGTATTCCGGCTCAAAACAACGGGATACATCGTTTTAGATCGAAACTAGCAAAGTTCACGAGCATCGATTTTACAAGTCGCCGAAGAGTACACGAGAGAAAGGTGTAAACTTTTTCTCTCAGAACAGCGCGAAAACTTGTATTCCTGCTCAAAACAACGGGATACATCGTCTTAGATCGAAACTAGCAAGATTCACGAGCATCGATTTTACAAGTCGTCGAAGAGTAGACGAGAAAAAGGTGTAAACGTTTTCTCTCAGAACAGCGCGAAAACTTGCAATCCGGCTCAAAACAACAGGATACATCGTTTTAGATCGAACCTAGAAAAATTCACGAGCATCGATTTTACAAGTCGTCGAAGGGTAGACGAGAGAAAGGTGTAAACTTTTTCTCTCAGAACTGCACGAAAACTTGTATTCTGGCTCAAAACAACGGGATACATCGTTTTAGATCGAAACTAGCAGATTCACGAGCATCGATTTTACAAGTCGTCGATGAGTAGACGAGAGAAAGGTGTAAACTTTTTCTCTCAGAGCAGCGCGAAAACTTGTATTCCGGCTCAAAACAACGGGATACATCGTTTTAAATCGAAACTAGCAATATTCACTGGAATCGATTTTACAAGTCGTCGAAGAGTAGACGAGAGAAAGGTGTAAACGTTTTCTCTCAGAGCGGCGCGAAAACTTGTATTCCGGCTCAAAACAACAGGATACATCGTTTTAGATCGAAACTAGCAAAATTCACGAGCATCGATTTTACAAGTCGTCGAAGAGTAGACGAGAGAAAGGTGTAAACGTTTTCTCTCAGAACAGCCCAAAAACTTGTATTCCGGCTCAAAACAACGGGATACATCGTTTTAGATCGAAACTAGCAAAATTCACGAGCATCGATTTTACAAGTCGTCGAAGAGTAGACGAGAGAAAGGTCTAAACGTTTTCTCTCAGAACAGCCCAAAAACTTGTATTCCGGCTCAAAACAACGGGATACATCGTTTTAGATCGAAACTAGCAAAATTCAGAGCATCGATTTTACAAGTCGTCGAAGAGTAGACGAGGGAAAGGTGTAAACCTTTTCTCTCAGAACTGCGCGATAACTTGTATTCCGGCTCAAAACAACGGGATACATCGTTTTAGATCGAAACAAGCAAAGTTCACGAGCATCGATTTTACAAGTCGCCGAAGAGTAGACGAGAGAAAGGTGTAATCTTTTTCTCTCAGAACGGCACGTAAACTTGTATTCCGGCTCAAAACAACAGGATACATCGTTTTAGATCGAAAATGGCAAAACTCACTGGCATCGATATTACAAGTCGTCGAAGAGTAGACGAGAGAAAGGTGTAAACTATTTCTCTCAGAACTGCGCGAAAACTTATATTCCTGCTCAAAACAACGGGATACATCGTTTTAGATTGAAACTAGAAAGATTCACGACCATTGATTTCACAAGTTGTCGAAGAGTAGACGAGAGAAAGGTGTAAACTTTTTCTCTCAGAGCAGCGCGAAAACTTGTATTCCGGCTTAAAACAACGGGATACATCGTTTTAGATCGAAACTAGCAAAATTCACGAGCATCGATTTTACAAGTCGTCGAAGAGTAGACGAGAGAAAGGTGTAAACTTTTTCTCTCAGAACGGCGCGAAAACTTGTATTCCGGCTCAAAACAACGGGATACATCGTTTTAAATCGAAACTAGCAATATTCACTGGAATCGATTTTACAAGTCGTCGAAGAGTAGACGAGAGAAAGGTGTAAACTTTTTCTCTCAGAACGGCGCGAAAACTTGTATTCCGGCTCAAAAAAACAGGATACATCGTTTTAGATCGAAACTATCAAAATTCACGAGCATCGATTTTACAAGTCGTCGGAGAGTAGACGAGAGAAAGGTGTAAACGTTTTCTCTCAGAACAGCCCAAAAACTGGTATTCCGGCTCAAAACAACGGGATACATCGTTTTAGATCGAAACTAGCAAAATTCACGAGCATCGATTTTACAAGTCATCGAAGAGTAGACGAGGGAAAGGTGTAAACTTTTTCTCCCAGAACTGCGCGAAAACTTGTATTCCGGCTCAAAACAACGGGATACATCGTTTTAGATCGAAACTAGCAAAGTTCACGAGCATCGATTTTACAAGTCGCCGAAGAGTACACGAGAGAAAGGTGTAAACTTTTTCTCTCAGAACTGCACGAAAACTTGTATTCCGGCTCAAAACATCGGGATACATCGTTTTAGATCGAAACTAGCAAGATTCACGAGCATCGATTTTAAAAGTCGTCGAAGAGTAGACGAGAGAAAGGTGTAAACTTTTTCTCTCAGAACTGCACGAAAACTTGTATTCCGGCTCAAAACAACAGGATACATCGTTTTAGATCGAAAATGGCAAAACTCACTGGCATCGATATTACAAGTCGTCGAAGAGTAGACGAGAGAAAGGTGTAAACTATTTCTCTCAGAACTGCGCGAAAACTTGTATTTTGGCTCAAAACAACGGGATACATCGTTTTAGATTGAAACTAGCAAGATTCACGACCATCGATTTCACAAGTTGTCGAAGAGTAGACGAGAGAAAGGTGTAAACTTTTTCTCTCAGAGCAGCGCGAAAACTTGTATTCCGGCTCAAAACAACGGGATACATCGTTTTAAATCGAAACTAGCAAAATTCACTGCAATCGATTTTACAAGTCTTCGAAGAGTAGACGAGAGAAAGGTGTAAACTTTTTCTCTCAGAACGGCGCGAAAACTTGTATTCCGGCTCAAAACAACAGGATACATCGTTTTAGATCGAAACTAGCAAAATTCACGAGCATCGATTTTACAAGTCGTCGAAGAGTAGACGAGAGAAAGGTGTAAACGTTTTCTCTCAGAACAGCCCAAAAACTTTGTTCCGGCTCAAAACAACGGGATACATCGTTTTAAATCAAAATTAGCAAAGTTCACGAGCATCGATTTTACAAGTCGCCGAAGAGTAGACGAGAGAAAGGTGTAAACTTTTTCTCTCAGAACTGCACGAAAACTTGTATTCCGGATCAAAACAACGGGATACATCGTTTTAGATCGAAACCAGCAAGATTCACGAGCATTCATTTTACAAGTCATCGAAGAGTAGACGAAAGAAGGGTGTAAACTTTTTCTTTCAGAACTTCGCGAAAACTTGTATTCCGGCTTAAAACAACGGGATATATCGTTTTAGATCGAAACTAGCAAAATTCACGAGCATCGATTTTACAAGTCGTGGAAGAGTAGACGAGAGAAAGGTGTAAACGTTTTCTCTCAGAACAGCCCAAAAACTTGTATTCCGGCTCAAAACAACGGGATACATCGTTTTAGATCGAAACTAGCAAAGTTCACGAGCATCGATTTTACAAGTCGCCGAAGAGTACACGAGAGAAAGGTGTAATCTTTTTCTCTCGGAACTGCACGAAAACTTGTATTCCGGCTCAAAACAACGGGATACATCGTTTTAGATCGAAACTAGCAAGATTCACGAGCATCGATTTTACAAGTCGTCGAAGAGTAGACGAAATAAGGGTGTAAACTTTTTCTTTCAGAACTTCGCGAAAACTTGTATTCCGGCTTAAAACAACGGGATATATCGTTTTAGATCGAAACTAGCAAAATTCACGAGCATCGATTTTACAAGTCATCGAAGAGTAGACGAGAGAAAGGTGTAAACTTTTTCTCTCAGAACTGCACGAAAACTTGTATTCCGGCTCAAAACAACAGGATACATCGTTTTAGATCGAAAATGGCAAAACTCACTGGCATCGATATTACAAGTCGTCGAAGAGTAGATGAGAGAAAGGTGTAAACTATTTCTCTCAGAACTGCGCGAAAACTTGTATTTTGGCTCAAAACAACGGGATACATCGTTTTAGATTGAAACTAGCAAGATTCACGACCATCGATTTCACAAGTTGTCGAAGAGTAGACGAGAGAAAGGTGTAAACTTTTTCTCTCAGAGCAGCGCGAAAACTTGTATTCCGGCTCAAAACAACGGGATACATCGTTTTAAATCGAAACTTGCAATATTCACTGGAATCGATTTTACAAGTCGTCGAAGAGTTGACGAGAGAAAGGTGTAAACTTTTTCTCTTAGAACGGCGCGAAAACTGGTATTCCGGCTGAAAACAACGGGATACATCGTTTTAGATTGAAACTAGCAAAATTCACGAGCATCGATTTTACAAGTCGAAGAGTAGACGAGGGAAAGGTGTAAACTTTTTCTCTCAGAACTGCGCGAAAACTTGTATTCCGGCTCAAAACAACGGGATACATCGTTTTAGATCGAAACTAGCAAAGTTCACGAGCATCGATTTTACAAGTCGCCGAAGAGTACACGAGAGAAAGGTGTAAACTTTTTCTCTCAGAACAGCGCGAAAACTTATATTCCTGCTCAAAACAACGGGATACATCGTCTTAGATCGAAACTAGCAAGATTCACGAGCATCGATTTTACAAGTCGTCGAAGAGTAGACGAGAAAAAGGTGTAAACGTTTTCTCTCAGAACAGCGCGAAAACTTGTAATCCGGCTCAAAACAACAGGATACATCGTTTTAGATCGAACCTAGAAAAATTCGCGAGCATCGATTTTACAAGTCGTCGAAGGGTAGACGAGAGAAAGGTGTAAACTTTTTCTCTCAGAACTGCACGAAAACTTGTATTCTGGCTCAAAACAACGGGATACATCGTTTTAGATCGAAACTAGCAGATTCACGAGCATCGATTTTACAAGTCGTCGATGAGTAGACGAGAGAAAGGTGTAAACTTTTTCTCTCAGAGCAGCGCGAAAACTTGTATTCCGGCTCAAAACAACGGGATACATCGTTTTAAATCGAAACTAGCAATATTCACTGGAATCGATTTTACAAGTCGTCGAAGAGTAGACGAGAGAAAGGTGTAAACGTTTTCTCTCAGAACGGCGCGAAAACTTGTATTCCGGCTCAAAACAACAGGATACATCGTTTTAGATCGAAACTAGCAAAATTCACGAGCATCGATTTTACAAGTCGTCGAAGAGTAGACGAGAGAAAGGTGTAAACGTTTTCTCTCAGAACAGCCCAAAAACTTGTATTCCGGCTCAAAACAACGGGATACATCGTTTTAGATCGAAACTAGCAAAATTCACGAGCATCGATTTTACAAGTCGTCGAAGAGTAGACGAGAGAAAGGTGTAAACGTTTTCTCTCAGAACAGCCCAAAAACTTGTATTCCGGCTCAAAACAACGGGATACATCGTTTTAGATCGAAACTAGCAAAATTCAGAGCATCGATTTTACAAGTCGTCGAAGAGTAGACGAGGGAAAGGTGTAAACCTTTTCTCTCAGAACTGCGCGATAACTTGTATTCCGGCTCAAAACAACGGGATACATCGTTTTAGATCGAAAATGGCAAAACTCACTGGCATCGATATTACAAGTCGTCGAAGAGTAGACGAGAGAAAGGTGTAAACTATTTCTCTCAGAACTGCGCGAAAACTTGTATTTTGGCTCAAAACAACGGGATACATCGTTTTAGATTGAAACTAGAAAGATTCACGACCATCGATTTCACAAGTTGTCGAAGAGTAGACGAGAGAAAGGTGTAAACTTTTTCTCTCAGAGCAGCGCGAAAACTTGTATTCCGGCTCAAAACAACGGGATACATCGTTTTAGATCGAAACCAGCAAGATTCACGAGCATCGATTTTGCAAGTCGTCGAAGAGTAGACGAAAGGTGTAAACTTTTTCTTTAAGAACTTCGCGAAAACTTGTATTCCGGCTTAAAACAACGGGATACATCGTTTTAGATCGAAACTAGCAAAATTCACGAGCATCGATTTTACAAGTCGTCGAAGAGTAGACGAGAGAAAGGTGTAAACTTTTTCTCTCAGAACGGCGCGAAAACTTGTATTCCGGCTCAAAACAACGGGATACATCGTTTTAAATCGAAACTAGCAATATTCACTGGAATCGATTTTACAAGTCGTCGAAGAGTAGACGAGAGAAAGGTGTAAACTTTTTCTCTCAGAACGGCGCGAAAACTTGTATTCCGGCTCAAAAAAACAGGATACATCGTTTTAGATCGAAACTATCAAAATTCACGAGCATCGATTTTACAAGTCGTCGGAGAGTAGACGAGAGAAAGGTGTAAACGTTTTCTCTCAGAACAGCCCAAAAACTGGTATTCCGGCTCAAAACAACGGGATACATCGTTTTAGATCGAAACTAGCAAAATTCACGAGCATCGATTTTACAAGTCATCGAAGAGTAGACGAGGGAAAGGTGTAAACTTTTTCTCCCAGAACTGCGCGAAAACTTGTATTCCGGCTCAAAACAACGGGATACATCGTTTTAGATCGAAACTAGCAAAGTTCACGAGCATCGATTTTACAAGTCGCCGAAGAGTACACGAGAGAAAGGTGTAAACTTTTTCTCTCAGAACTGCACGAAAACTTGTATTCCGGCTCAAAACATCGGGATACATCGTTTTAGATCGAAACTAGCAAAGTTCACGAGCATCGATTTTACAAGTCGCCGAAGAGTAGACGAGAGAAAGGTGTAATCTTTTTCTCTCAGAACGGCACGTAAACTTGTATTCCGGCTCAAAACAACAGGATACATCGTTTTAGATCGAAAATGGCAAAACTCACTGGCATCGATATTACAAGTCGTCGAAGAGTAGACGAGAGAAAGGTGTAAACTATTTCTCTCAGAACTGCGCGAAAACTTGTATTTTGGCTCAAAACAACGGGATACATCGTTTTAGATTGAAACTAGAAAGATTCACGACCATCGATTTCACAAGTTGTCGAAGAGTAGACGAGAGAAAGGTGTAAACTTTTTCTCTCAGAGCAGCGCGAAAACTTGTATTCCGGCTCAAAACAACGGGATACATCGTTTTAGATCGAAACCAGCAAGATTCACGAGCATCGATTTTGCAAGTCGTCGAAGAGTAGACGAAAGGTGTAAACTTTTTCTTTAAGAACTTCGCGAAAACTTGTATTCCGGCTTAAAACAACGGGATACATCGTTTTAGATCGAAACTAGCAAAATTCACGAGCATCGATTTTACAAGTCGTCGAAGAGTAGACGAGAGAAAGGTGTAAACTTTTTCTCTCAGAACGGCGCGAAAACTTGTATTCCGGCTCAAAACAACGGGATACATCGTTTTAAATCGAAACTAGCAATATTCACTGGAATCGATTTTACAAGTCGTCGAAGAGTAGACGAGAGAAAGGTGTAAACTTTTTCTCTCAGAACGGCGCGAAAACTTGTATTCCGGCTCAAAAAAACAGGATACATCGTTTTAGATCGAAACTATCAAAATTCACGAGCATCGATTTTACAAGTCGTCGGAGAGTAGACGAGAGAAAGGTGTAAACGTTTTCTCTCAGAACAGCCCAAAAACTGGTATTCCGGCTCAAAACAACGGGATACATCGTTTTAGATCGAAACTAGCAAAATTCACGAGCATCGATTTTACAAGTCATCGAAGAGTAGACGAGGGAAAGGTGTAAACTTTTTCTCCCAGAACTGCGCGAAAACTTGTATTCCGGCTCAAAACAACGGGATACATCGTTTTAGATCGAAACTAGCAAAGTTCACGAGCATCGATTTTACAAGTCGCCGAAGAGTACACGAGAGAAAGGTGTAAACTTTTTCTCTCAGAACTGCACGAAAACTTGTATTCCGGCTCAAAACATCGGGATACATCGTTTTAGATCGAAACTAGCAAGATTCACGAGCATCGATTTTAAAAGTCGTCGAAGAGTAGACGAGAGAAAGGTGTAAACTTTTTCTCTCAGAACTGCACGAAAACTTGTATTCCGGCTCAAAACAACAGGATACATCGTTTTAGATCGAAAATGGCAAAACTCACTGGCATCGATATTACAAGTCGTCGAAGAGTAGACGAGAGAAAGGTGTAAACTATTTCTCTCAGAACTGCGCGAAAACTTGTATTTTGGCTCAAAACAACGGGATACATCGTTTTAGATTGAAACTAGCAAGATTCACGACCATCGATTTCACAAGTTGTCGAAGAGTAGACGAGAGAAAGGTGTAAACTTTTTCTCTCAGAGCAGCGCGAAAACTTGTATTCCGGCTCAAAACAACGGGATACATCGTTTTAAATCGAAACTAGCAAAATTCACTGCAATCGATTTTACAAGTCGTCGAAGAGTAGACGAGAGAAAGGTGTAAACTTTTTCTCTCAGAACGGCGCGAAAACTTGTATTCCGGCTCAAAACAACAGGATACATCGTTTTAGATCGAAACTAGCAAAATTCACGAGCATCGATTTTACAAGTCGTCGAAGAGTAGACGAGAGAAAGGTGTAAACGTTTTCTCTCAGAACAGCCCAAAAACTTGTATTCCGGCTCAAAACAACGGGATACATCGTTTTAAATCAAAATTAGCAAAGTTCACGAGCATCGATTTTACAAGTCGCCGAAGAGTAGACGAGAGAAAGGTGTAAACTTTTTCTCTCAGAACTGCACGAAAACTTGTATTCCGGATCAAAACAACGGGATACATCGTTTTAGATCGAAACCAGCAAGATTCACGAGCATTCATTTTACAAGTCATCGGAGAGTAGACGAAAGAAGGGTGTAAACTTTTTCTTTCAGAACTTCGCGAAAACTTGTATTCCGGCTTAAAACAACGGGATATATCGTTTTAGATCGAAACTAGCAAAATTCACGAGCATCGATTTTACAAGTCGTGGAAGAGTAGACGAGAGAAAGGTGTAAACGTTTTCTCTCAGAACAGCCCAAAAACTTGTATTCCGGCTCAAAACAACGGGATACATCGTTTTAGATCGAAACTAGCAAAGTTCACGAGCATCGATTTTACAAGTCGCCGAAGAGTACACGAGAGAAAGGTGTAATCTTTTTCTCTCGGAACTGCACGAAAACTTGTATTCCGGCTCAAAACAACGGGATACATCGTTTTAGATCGAAACTAGCAAGATTCACGAGCATCGATTTTACAAGTCGTCGAAGAGTAGACGAAATAAGGGTGTAAACTTTTTCTTTCAGAACTTCGCGAAAACTTGTATTCCGGCTTAAAACAACGGGATATATCGTTTTAGATCGAAACTAGCAAAATTCACGAGCATCGATTTTACAAGTCATCGAAGAGTAGACGAGAGAAAGGTGTAAACTTTTTCTCTCAGAACTGCACGAAAACTTGTATTCCGGCTCAAAACAACAGGATACATCGTTTTAGATCGAAAATGGCAAAACTCACTGGCATCGATATTACAAGTCGTCGAAGAGTAGATGAGAGAAAGGTGTAAACTATTTCTCTCAGAACTGCGCGAAAACTTGTATTTTGGCTCAAAACAACGGGATACATCGTTTTAGATTGAAACTAGCAAGATTCACGACCATCGATTTCACAAGTTGTCGAAGAGTAGACGAGAGAAAGGTGTAAACTTTTTCTCTCAGAGCAGCGCGAAAACTTGTATTCCGGCTCAAAACAACGGGATACATCCTTTTAAATCGAAACTAGCAAAATTCACTGCAATCGATTTTACAAGTCGTCGAAGAGTAGACGAGAGAAAGGTGTAAACTTTTTCTCTCAGAACGGCGCGAAGACTTGTATTCCGGCTCAAATCAACAGGATACATCGTTTTAGATCGAAACTAGCAAAATTCACGAGCATCGATTTTACAAGTCGTCGAAGAGTAGACGAGAGAAAGGTGTAAACGTTTTCTCTCAGAACAGCCCAAAAACTTGTATTCCGGCTCAAAACAACGGTATACATCGTTTTAAATCAAAATTAGCAAAGTTCACGAGCATCGATTTTACAAGTCGCCGAAGAGTAGACGAGAGAAAGGTGTAAACTTTTTCTCTCAGAACTGCACGAAAACTTGTATTCCGGCTCAAAACAACGGGATACATTGTTTAGATCGAAACCAGCAAGATTCACGAGCATCTATTTTACAAGTCATCGAAGAGTAGACGAAAGAAGGGTGTAAACTTTTTCTTTCAGAACTTCGCGAAAACTTGTATTCCGGCTCAAAACAACGGGATACATCGTTTTAAATCGAACCTAGCAATATTCACTGGAATCGATTTTACAAGTCGTCGAAGAGTAGACGAGAGAAAGGTGTAAACTTTTTCTCTCAGAACGGCGCGAAAACTTGTATTCCGGCTCAAAACAACAGGATACATCGTTTTAGATCGAAACTAGCAAAATTCACGAGCATCGATTTTACAAGTCGTCGAAGAGTATACGAGAGAAAGGTGTAAACGTTTTCTCTCAGAACAGCCCAAAAACTTGTATTCCGGCTCAAAACAAAGGGATACATCGTTTTAGATCGAAACTAGCAAAGTTCACGAGCATCGATTTTACAAGTCGCCGAAGAGCACACGAGAGAAAGGTGTAAACTTTTTCTCTCGGAACTGCACGAAAACTTGTATTCCGGCTCAAAACAACGGGATACATCGTTTTAGATCGAAACTAGCAAGATTCACGAGCATCGATTTTACAAGTCGTCGAAGAGTAGACGAAAGAAGGGTGTAAACTTTTTCTTTCAGAACTTCGCGAAAACTTGTATTCCGGCTTAAAACAACGGGATATATCGTTTTAGATCGAAACTAGCAAAATTCACGAGCATCGATTTTACAAGTCATCGAAGAGTAGACGAGAGAAAGGTGTAAACTTTTTCTCTCAGAACAGCGCGAAAACATGTATTCCGGCTCAAAACAACGGGATACCTCGTCTTAGATCGAAACTAGCAAGATTCACGAGAATCGATTTTACAAGTCGTCGAAGAGTAGACGAGAGAAAGGTGTAAACTTTTCCTCTCAGAACAGCGTAAAAACTTGTATTCCGGCTCAAAACAACGGGATACATCGTTTTAAATCGAAACTAGCAATATTCACTGGAATCGATTTTACAAGTCGTCGAAGAGTAGACGAGAGAAAGGTGTGAAATTTTCTTTCAGAACTGCACGAAAACTTGTATTCCGGCTCAAAACAACGGGATACATCGTTTTAGATCGAAACTAGCAAGATTAACGAGCATCGATATTACAAGTCGTCGATGAGTAGACGAGAGAAAGGTGTAACCTTTTTCTCTCAGAGCAGCGCGAAAACTTGTATTCCGGCTCAAAACAACGGGATACATCGTTTTAAATTGAAACTAGCAAAATTCACTGGAATCGATTTTACAAGTCGTCGAAGAGTAGACAAGAGAAAGGTTTAAACTTTTTCTCTCAGAACGGCGCGAAAACTTGTATTCCGGCTCAAAACAACAGGATACATCGTTTAAGATCGAACCTAGCAAAATTCACGAGCATCGATTTGACATGTCGTCGAAGAGTAGACGAGAGAAAGGTGTAAACGTTTTCTCTCAGAACAGCCCAAAAACTTGTATTCCGGCTCAAAACAACGGGATACATCGTTTTAGAACGAAAATAGCAAGATTCACGAGCATCGATTTTACAAGTCGTCGAAGAGTAGACGAGAAAAAGGTGTAAACTTTTTCTCTCAGAACAGCGCGAAAACTTGCATTCCGGCTCAAAACAACAGGATACATTGTTTTAGATCGAACCTAGCAAAATTCACGAGCATCGATTTTACAAGTCGTCGAAGAGTAAAGAGAGAAAGGTGAAAACGTTTTCTCTCAGAAAAGCGCGAAAACTTGTATTCCGGCTCAGAACAACGGGATACATCGTTTTTGATCAAAAATAGCAAAATTCACTGGCATCGATATTACAAGTCGTCGAAGAGTAGACGAGAGAAAGGTGTAAACTATTTCTCTCAGAACTGCGCGAAAACTTGTAGTCCGGCTCAAAACAACGGGATACATCGTTTTAGATTGAAACTAGTAAGATTCACGAGCATCAATTTTACAAGTCGTCGAACAGTAGACGAGAGAAAGGTGTAAACTTTTTCTCTCAGTACAGCGCGAAAACTTGTATTCCGGCTCAAAACAACAGGATACATCGTTTTAGATCGAAACTAGCAAAATTCACGAGCATCGATTTTACAAGTCGTCGAAGAGTAGACGAGAGAGAGGTGTAAACGTTTTCTCTCAGAACAGCCCAAAAACTTGTATTCCAGCTCAAAACAACGGGATACATCGTTTTAGAACGAAAATAGCAAGATTCACGAGCATCGATTTTACAAGTCGTCGGAGAGTAGACGAGAGAAAGGTGTAAACTTTTTCTCTCAGAGCAGCGCGAAAACTTGTATCCCGGCTCAAAACAACGGGATACATCGTTTTAAATCGAAACTAGCAAAATTCACTGGAATCGATTGTACAAGTCGTCGAAGAGTAGACGAGAGAAAGGTCTAAACTTTTTCTCTCAGAACAGCGCGAAAACTTGTATTCCGGCTCAAAACAACGGGATACATTGTTTTAGATCGAAACTAGCAAAATTCACGAGCATCGATTTTACAAGTCGTCGAAGAGTAGACGAGGGAAAGGTGTAAACTTTTTCTCTCAGAACTGCGCGAAAACTTGTATTCCGGCTCAAAACAACGGGATACATCGTTTTAGATCGAAACTAGCAAAGTTCACGAGCATCGATTTTACAAGTGGCCGAAGAGTAGACGAGAGAAAGGTGTAATCTTTTTCTCTCAGAACTGCACGTAAACTTGTATTCCGGCTCAAAACAACGGGATACATTGTTTTAGATCGAAACCAGCAAGATTCACGAGCATCGATTTAACAAGTCGTCGAAGAGTAGACGAAAGGTGTAAACTCTTTCTTTAAGAACTTCGCGAAAACTTGTATTCCGGCTTAAAACAACGGGATACATCGTTTTAGATCGAAACTAGCAAAATTCACGAGCATCGATTTTACAAGTCGTCGAAGAGTAGACGAGAGAAAGGTGTAAACTTTTTCTCTCAGAACGGCGCGAAAACTTGTATTCCGGCTCAAAACAACGGGATACATCGTTTTAAATCGAAACGAGCAATATTCACTGGAATCGATTTTACAAGTCGTCGAAGAGTAGACGAGAGAAAGGTGTAAACTTTTTCTCTCAGAACTGCGCGAAAACTTGTTTTCCGGCTCAACAAAACAGGATACATCGTTTTAGATCGAAACTATCAAAATTCACGAGCATCGATTTTACAAGTCGTCGAAGAGTAGACGAGAGAAAGGTGTAAACGTTTTCTCTCAGAACAGCCCAAAAACTGGTATTCCGGCTCAAAACAACGGGATACATCGTTTTAGATCGAAACTAGCAAAATTCACGAGCATCGATTTTACAAGTCGTCGAAGAGTAGACGAGGGAAAGGTGTAAACTTTTTCTCTCAGAACTGCACGTAAACATGTATTCCGGCTGAAAACAACGGGATACATTGTTTTAGATCGAAACCAGCAAGATTCACGAGCATCGATTTTACAAGTCGTCGAAGAGTAGACGAAAGGTGTAAACTTTTTCTTTAAGAACTTCGCGAAAACTTGTATTCCGGCTTAAAACAACGGGATACATCGTTTTAGATCGAAACTAGCAAAATTCACGAGCATCGATTTTACAAGTCGTCGAAGAGTAGACGAGAGAAAGGTGTAAACTTTTTCTCTCAGAACGGCGCGAAAACTTGTATTCCGGCTCAAAACAACGGGATACATCGTTTTAAATCGAAACTTGCAATATTCACTGGAATCGATTTTACAAGTCGTCGAAGAGTTGACGAGAGAAAGGTGTAAACTTTTTCTCTCAGAACGGCGCGAAAACTGGTATTCCGGCTGAAAACAACGGGATACATCGTTTTAGATTGAAACTAGCAAAATTCACGAGCATCGATTTTACAAGTCGAAGAGTAGACGAGGGAAAGGTGTAAACTTTTTCTCTCAGAACTGCGCGAAAACTTGTATTCCGGCTCAAAACAACGGGATACATCGTTTTAGATCGAAACTAGCAAAGTTCACGAGCATCGATTTTACAAGTCGCCGAAGAGTACACGAGAGAAAGGTGTAAACTTTTTCTCTCAGAACAGCGCGAAAACTTGTATTCCTGCTCAAAACAACGGGATACATCGTCTTAGATCGAAACTAGCAAGATTCACGAGCATCGATTTTACAAGTCGTCGAAGAGTAGACGAGAAAAAGGTGTAAACGTTTTCTCTCAGAACAGCGCGAAAACTTGTAATCCGGCTCAAAACAACAGGATACATCGTTTTAGATCGAACCTAGAAAAATTCACGAGCATCGATTTTACAAGTCGTCGAAGGGTAGACGAGAGAAAGGTGTAAACTTTTTCTCTCAGAACTGCACGAAAACTTGTATTCTGGCTCAAAACAACGGGATACATCGTTTTAGATCGAAACTAGCAGATTCACGAGCATCGATTTTACAAGTCGTCGATGAGTAGACGAGAGAAAGGTGTAAACTTTTTCTCTCAGAGCAGCGCGAAAACTTGTATTCCGGCTCAAAACAACGGGATACATCGTTTTAAATCGAAACTAGCAATATTCACTGGAATCGATTTTACAAGTCGTCGAAGAGTAGACGAGAGAAAGGTGTAAACGTTTTCTCTCAGAACGGCGCGAAAACTTGTATTCCGGCTCAAAACAACAGGATACATCGTTTTAGATCGAAACTAGCAAAATTCACGAGCATCGATTTTACAAGTCGTCGAAGAGTAGACGAGAGAAAGGTGTAAACGTTTTCTCTCAGAACAGCCCAAAAACTTGTATTCCGGCTCAAAACAACGGGATACATCGTTTTAGATCGAAACTAGCAAAATTCACGAGCATCGATTTTACAAGTCGTCGAAGAGTAGACGAGAGAAAGGTGTAAACGTTTTCTCTCAGAACAGCCCAAAAACTTGTATTCCGGCTCAAAACAACGGGATTCATCGTTTTAGATCGAAACTAGCAAAATTCAGAGCATCGATTTTACAAGTCGTCGAAGAGTAGACGAGGGAAAGGTGTAAACCTTTTCTCTCAGAACTGCGCGATAACTTGTATTCCGGCTCAAAACAACGGGATACATCGTTTTAGATCGAAACTAGCAAAGTTCACGAGCATCGATTTTACAAGTCGCCGAAGAGTAGACGAGAGAAAGGTGTAATCTTTTTCTCTCAGAACGGCACGTAAACTTGTATTCCGGCTCAAAACAACAGGATACATCGTTTTAGATCGAAAATGGCAAAACTCACTGGCATCGATATTACAAGTCGTCGAAGAGTAGACGAGAGAAAGGTGTAAACTATTTCTCTCAGAACTGCGCGAAAACTTGTATTTTGGCTCAAAACAACGGGATACATCGTTTTAGATTGAAACTAGAAAGATTCACGACCATCGATTTCACAAGTTGTCGAAGAGTAGACGAGAGAAAGGTGTAAACTTTTTCTCTCAGAGCAGCGCGAAAACTTGTATTCCGGCTCAAAACAACGGGATACATCGTTTTAGATCGAAACCAGCAAGATTCACGAGCATCGATTTTGCAAGTCGTCGAAGAGTAGACGAAAGGTGTAAACTTTTTCTTTAAGAACTTCGCGAAAACTTGTATTCCGGCTTAAAACAACGGGATACATCGTTTTAGATCGAAACTAGCAAAATTCACGAGCATCGATTTTACAAGTCGTCGAAGAGTAGACGAGAGAAAGGTGTAAACTTTTTCTCTCAGAACGGCGCGAAAACTTGTATTCCGGCTCAAAACAACGGGATACATCGTTTTAAATCGAAACTAGCAATATTCACTGGAATCGATTTTACAAGTCGTCGAAGAGTAGACGAGAGAAAGGTGTAAACTTTTTCTCTCAGAACGGCGCGAAAACTTGTATTCCGGCTCAAAAAAACAGGATACATCGTTTTAGATCGAAACTATCAAAATTCACGAGCATCGATTTTACAAGTCGTCGGAGAGTAGACGAGAGAAAGGTGTAAACGTTTTCTCTCAGAACAGCCCAAAAACTGGTATTCCGGCTCAAAACAACGGGATACATCGTTTTAGATCGAAACTAGCAAAATTCACGAGCATCGATTTTACAAGTCGTCGAAGAGTAGACGAGGGAAAGGTGTAAACTTTTTCTCTCAGAACTGCACGTAAACATGTATTCCGGCTGAAAACAACGGGATACATTGTTTTAGATCGAAACCAGCAAGATTCACGAGCATCGATTTTACAAGTCGTCGAAGAGTAGACGAAAGGTGTAAACTTTTTCTTTAAGAACTTCGCGAAAACTTGTATTCCGGCTTAAAACAACGGGATACATCGTTTTAGATCGAAACTAGCAAAATTCACGAGCATCGATTTTACAAGTCGTCGAAGAGTAGACGAGAGAAAGGTGTAAACTTTTTCTCTCAGAACGGCGCGAAAACTTGTATTCCGGCTCAAAACAACGGGATACATCGTTTTAAATCGAAACTTGCAATATTCACTGGAATCGATTTTACAAGTCGTCGAAGAGTTGACGAGAGAAAGGTGTAAACTTTTTCTCTCAGAACGGCGCGAAAACTGGTATTCCGGCTGAAAACAACGGGATACATCGTTTTAGATTGAAACTAGCAAAATTCACGAGCATCGATTTTACAAGTCGAAGAGTAGACGAGGGAAAGGTGTAAACTTTTTCTCTCAGAACTGCGCGAAAACTTGTATTCCGGCTCAAAACAACGGGATACATCGTTTTAGATCGAAACTAGCAAAGTTCACGAGCATCGATTTTACAAGTCGCCGAAGAGTACACGAGAGAAAGGTGTAAACTTTTTCTCTCAGAACAGCGCGAAAACTTGTATTCCTGCTCAAAACAACGGGATACATCGTCTTAGATCGAAACTAGCAAGATTCACGAGCATCGATTTTACAAGTCGTCGAAGAGTAGACGAGAAAAAGGTGTAAACGTTTTCTCTCAGAACAGCGCGAAAACTTGTAATCCGGCTCAAAACAACAGGATACATCGTTTTAGATCGAACCTAGAAAAATTCACGAGCATCGATTTTACAAGTCGTCGAAGGGTAGACGAGAGAAAGGTGTAAACTTTTTCTCTCAGAACTGCACGAAAACTTGTATTCTGGCTCAAAACAACGGGATACATCGTTTTAGATCGAAACTAGCAGATTCACGAGCATCGATTTTACAAGTCGTCGATGAGTAGACGAGAGAAAGGTGTAAACTTTTTCTCTCAGAGCAGCGCGAAAACTTGTATTCCGGCTCAAAACAACGGGATACATCGTTTTAAATCGAAACTAGCAATATTCACTGGAATCGATTTTACAAGTCGTCGAAGAGTAGACGAGAGAAAGGTGTAAACGTTTTCTCTCAGAACGGCGCGAAAACTTGTATTCCGGCTCAAAACAACAGGATACATCGTTTTAGATCGAAACTAGCAAAATTCACGAGCATCGATTTTACAAGTCGTCGAAGAGTAGACGAGAGAAAGGTGTAAACGTTTTCTCTCAGAACAGCCCAAAAACTTGTATTCCGGCTCAAAACAACGGGATACATCGTTTTAGATCGAAACTAGCAAAATTCACGAGCATCGATTTTACAAGTCGTCGAAGAGTAGACGAGAGAAAGGTGTAAACGTTTTCTCTCAGAACAGCCCAAAAACTTGTATTCCGGCTCAAAACAACGGGATTCATCGTTTTAGATCGAAACTAGCAAAATTCAGAGCATCGATTTTACAAGTCGTCGAAGAGTAGACGAGGGAAAGGTGTAAACCTTTTCTCTCAGAACTGCGCGATAACTTGTATTCCGGCTCAAAACAACGGGATACATCGTTTTAGATCGAAACTAGCAAAGTTCACGAGCATCGATTTTACAAGTCGCCGAAGAGTAGACGAGAGAAAGGTGTAATCTTTTTCTCTCAGAACGGCACGTAAACTTGTATTCCGGCTCAAAACAACAGGATACATCGTTTTAGATCGAAAATGGCAAAACTCACTGGCATCGATATTACAAGTCGTCGAAGAGTAGACGAGAGAAAGGTGTAAACTATTTCTCTCAGAACTGCGCGAAAACTTGTATTTTGGCTCAAAACAACGGGATACATCGTTTTAGATTGAAACTAGAAAGATTCACGACCATCGATTTCACAAGTTGTCGAAGAGTAGACGAGAGAAAGGTGTAAACTTTTTCTCTCAGAGCAGCGCGAAAACTTGTATTCCGGCTCAAAACAACGGGATACATCGTTTTAGATCGAAACCAGCAAGATTCACGAGCATCGATTTTGCAAGTCGTCGAAGAGTAGACGAAAGGTGTAAACTTTTTCTTTAAGAACTTCGCGAAAACTTGTATTCCGGCTTAAAACAACGGGATACATCGTTTTAGATCGAAACTAGCAAAATTCACGAGCATCGATTTTACAAGTCGTCGAAGAGTAGACGAGAGAAAGGTGTAAACTTTTTCTCTCAGAACGGCGCGAAAACTTGTATTCCGGCTCAAAACAACGGGATACATCGTTTTAAATCGAAACTAGCAATATTCACTGGAATCGATTTTACAAGTCGTCGAAGAGTAGACGAGAGAAAGGTGTAAACTTTTTCTCTCAGAACGGCGCGAAAACTTGTATTCCGGCTCAAAAAAACAGGATACATCGTTTTAGATCGAAACTATCAAAATTCACGAGCATCGATTTTACAAGTCGTCGGAGAGTAGACGAGAGAAAGGTGTAAACGTTTTCTCTCAGAACAGCCCAAAAACTGGTATTCCGGCTCAAAACAACGGGATACATCGTTTTAGATCGAAACTAGCAAAATTCACGAGCATCGATTTTACAAGTCATCGAAGAGTAGACGAGGGAAAGGTGTAAACTTTTTCTCCCAGAACTGCGCGAAAACTTGTATTCCGGCTCAAAACAACGGGATACATCGTTTTAGATCGAAACTAGCAAAGTTCACGAGCATCGATTTTACAAGTCGCCGAAGAGTACACGAGAGAAAGGTGTAAACTTTTTCTCTCAGAACTGCACGAAAACTTGTATTCCGGCTCAAAACATCGGGATACATCGTTTTAGATCGAAACTAGCAAGATTCACGAGCATCGATTTTAAAAGTCGTCGAAGAGTAGACGAGAGAAAGGTGTAAACTTTTTCTCTCAGAACTGCACGAAAACTTGTATTCCGGCTCAAAACAACAGGATACATCGTTTTAGATCGAAAATGGCAAAACTCACTGGCATCGATATTACAAGTCGTCGAAGAGTAGACGAGAGAAAGGTGTAAACTATTTCTCTCAGAACTGCGCGAAAACTTGTATTTTGGCTCAAAACAACGGGATACATCGTTTTAGATTGAAACTAGCAAGATTCACGACCATCGATTTCACAAGTTGTCGAAGAGTAGACGAGAGAAAGGTGTAAACTTTTTCTCTCAGAGCAGCGCGAAAACTTGTATTCCGGCTCAAAACAACGGGATACATCGTTTTAAATCGAAACTAGCAAAATTCACTGCAATCGATTTTACAAGTCGTCGAAGAGTAGACGAGAGAAAGGTGTAAACTTTTTCTCTCAGAACGGCGCGAAAACTTGTATTCCGGCTCAAAACAACAGGATACATCGTTTTAGATCGAAACTAGCAAAATTCACGAGCATCGATTTTACAAGTCGTCGAAGAGTAGACGAGAGAAAGGTGTAAACGTTTTCTCTCAGAACAGCCCAAAAACTTGTATTCCGGCTCAAAACAACGGGATACATCGTTTTAAATCAAAATTAGCAAAGTTCACGAGCATCGATTTTACAAGTCGCCGAAGAGTAGACGAGAGAAAGGTGTAAACTTTTTCTCTCAGAACTGCACGAAAACTTGTATTCCGGATCAAAACAACGGGATACATCGTTTTAGATCGAAACCAGCAAGATTCACGAGCATTCATTTTACAAGTCATCGAAGAGTAGACGAAAGAAGGGTGTAAACTTTTTCTTTCAGAACTTCGCGAAAACTTGTATTCCGGCTTAAAACAACGGGATATATCGTTTTAGATCGAAACTAGCAAAATTCACGAGCATCGATTTTACAAGTCATCGAAGAGTAGACGAGAGAAAGGTGTAAACTTTTTCTCTCAGAACTGCACGAAAACTTGTATTCCGGCTCAAAACAACAGGATACATCGTTTTAGATCGAAAATGGCAAAACTCACTGGCATCGATATTACAAGTCGTCGAAGAGTAGATGAGAGAAAGGTGTAAACTATTTCTCTCAGAACTGCGCGAAAACTTGTATTTTGGCTCAAAACAACGGGATACATCGTTTTAGATTGAAACTAGCAAGATTCACGACCATCGATTTCACAAGTTGTCGAAGAGTAGACGAGAGAAAGGTGTAAACTTTTTCTCTCAGAGCAGCGCGAAAACTTGTATTCCGGCTCAAAACAACGGGATACATCGTTTTAAATCGAAACTTGCAATATTCACTGGAATCGATTTTACAAGTCGTCGAAGAGTTGACGAGAGAAAGGTGTAAACTTTTTCTCTCAGAACGGCGCGAAAACTGGTATTCCGGCTGAAAACAACGGGATACATCGTTTTAGATTGAAACTAGCAAAATTCACGAGCATCGATTTTACAAGTCGAAGAGTAGACGAGGGAAAGGTGTAAACTTTTTCTCTCAGAACTGCGCGAAAACTTGTATTCCGGCTCAAAACAACGGGATACATCGTTTTAGATCGAAACTAGCAAAGTTCACGAGCATCGATTTTACAAGTCGCCGAAGAGTACACGAGAGAAAGGTGTAAACTTTTTCTCTCAGAACAGCGCGAAAACTTGTATTCCTGCTCAAAACAACGGGATACATCGTCTTAGATCGAAACTAGCAAGATTCACGAGCATCGATTTTACAAGTCGTCGAAGAGTAGACGAGAAAAAGGTGTAAACGTTTTCTCTCAGAACAGCGCGAAAACTTGTAATCCGGCTCAAAACAACAGGATACATCGTTTTAGATCGAACCTAGAAAAATTCACGAGCATCGATTTTACAAGTCGTCGAAGGGTAGACGAGAGAAAGGTGTAAACTTTTTCTCTCAGAACTGCACGAAAACTTGTATTCTGGCTCAAAACAACGGGATACATCGTTTTAGATCGAAACTAGCAGATTCACGAGCATCGATTTTACAAGTCGTCGATGAGTAGACGAGAGAAAGGTGTAAACTTTTTCTCTCAGAGCAGCGCGAAAACTTGTATTCCGGCTCAAAACAACGGGATACATCGTTTTAAATCGAAACTAGCAATATTCACTGGAATCGATTTTACAAGTCGTCGAAGAGTAGACGAGAGAAAGGTGTAAACGTTTTCTCTCAGAACGGCGCGAAAACTTGTATTCCGGCTCAAAACAACAGGATACATCGTTTTAGATCGAAACTAGCAAAATTCACGAGCATCGATTTTACAAGTCGTCGAAGAGTAGACGAGAGAAAGGTGTAAACGTTTTCTCTCAGAACAGCCCAAAAACTTGTATTCCGGCTCAAAACAACGGGATACATCGTTTTAGATCGAAACTAGCAAAATTCACGAGCATCGATTTTACAAGTCGTCGAAGAGTAGACGAGAGAAAGGTGTAAACGTTTTCTCTCAGAACAGCCCAAAAACTTGTATTCCGGCTCAAAACAACGGGATACATCGTTTTAGATCGAAACTAGCAAAATTCAGAGCATCGATTTTACAAGTCGTCGAAGAGTAGACGAGGGAAAGGTGTAAACCTTTTCTCTCAGAACTGCGCGATAACTTGTATTCCGGCTCAAAACAACGGGATACATCGTTTTAGATCGAAACTAGCAAAGTTCACGAGCATCGATTTTACAAGTCGCCGAAGAGTAGACGAGAGAAAGGTGTAATCTTTTTCTCTCAGAACGGCACGTAAACTTGTATTCCGGCTCAAAACAACAGGATACATCGTTTTAGATCGAAAATGGCAAAACTCACTGGCATCGATATTACAAGTCGTCGAAGAGTAGACGAGAGAAAGGTGTAAACTATTTCTCTCAGAACTGCGCGAAAACTTGTATTTTGGCTCAAAACAACGGGATACATCGTTTTAGATTGAAACTAGAAAGATTCACGACCATCGATTTCATAAGTTGTCGAAGAGTAGACGAGAGAAAGGTGTAAACTTTTTCTCTCAGAGCAGCGCGAAAACTTGTATTCCGGCTCAAAACAACGGGATACATCGTTTTAGATCGAAACCAGCAAGATTCACGAGCATCGATTTTGCAAGTCGTCGAAGAGTAGACGAAAGGTGTAAACTTTTTCTTTAAGAACTTCGCGAAAACTTGTATTCCGGCTTAAAACAACGGGATACATCGTTTTAGATCGAAACTAGCAAAATTCACGAGCATCGATTTTACAAGTCGTCGAAGAGTAGACGAGAGAAAGGTGTAAACTTTTTCTCTCAGAACGGCGCGAAAACTTGTATTCCGGCTCAAAACAACGGGATACATCGTTTTAAATCGAAACTAGCAATATTCACTGGAATCGATTTTACAAGTCGTCGAAGAGTAGACGAGAGAAAGGTGTAAACTTTTTCTCTCAGAACGGCGCGAAAACTTGTATTCCGGCTCAAAAAAACAGGATACATCGTTTTAGATCGAAACTATCAAAATTCACGAGCATCGATTTTACAAGTCGTCGGAGAGTAGACGAGAGAAAGGTGTAAACGTTTTCTCTCAGAACAGCCCAAAAACTGGTATTCCGGCTCAAAACAACGGGATACATCGTTTTAGATCGAAACTAGCAAAATTCACGAGCATCGATTTTACAAGTCGCCGAAGAGTACACGAGAGAAAGGTGTAAACTTTTTCTCTCAGAACTGCACGAAAACTTGTATTCCGGCTCAAAACATCGGGATACATCGTTTTAGATCGAAACTAGCAAGATTCACGTGCATCGATTTTAAAAGTCGTCGAAGAGTAGACGAGAGAAAGGTGTAAACTTTTTCTCTCAGAACTGCACGAAAACTTGTATTCCGGCTCAAAACAACAGGATACATCGTTTTAGATCGAAAATGGCAAAACTCACTGGCATCGATATTACAAGTCGTCGAAGAGTAGACGAGAGAAAGGTGTAAACTATTTCTCTCAGAACTGCGCGAAAACTTGTATTTTGGCTCAAAACAACGGGATACATCGTTTTAGATTGAAACTAGCAAGATTCACGACCATCGATTTCACAAGTTGTCGAAGAGTAGACGAGAGAAAGGTGTAAACTTTTTCTCTCAGAGCAGCGCGAAAACTTGTATTCCGGCTCAAAACAACGGGATACATCGTTTTAAATCGAAACTAGCAAAATTCACTGCAATCGATTTTACAAGTCGTCGAAGAGTAGACGAGAGAAAGGTGTAAACTTTTTCTCTCAGAACGGCGCGAAAACTTGTATTCCGGCTCAAAACAACAGGATACATCGTTTTAGATCGAAACTAGCAAAATTCACGAGCATCGATTTTACAAGTCGTCGAAGAGTAGACGAGAGAAAGGTGTAAACGTTTTCTCTCAGAACAGCCCAAAAACTTGTATTCCGGCTCAAAACAACGGGATACATCGTTTTAAATCAAAATTAGCAAAGTTCACGAGCATCGATTTTACAAGTCGCCGAAGAGTAGACGAGAGAAAGGTGTAAACTTTTTCTCTCAGAACTGCACGAAAACTTGTATTCCGGATCAAAACAACGGGATACATCGTTTTAGATCGAAACCAGCAAGATTCACGAGCATTCATTTTACAAGTCATCGAAGAGTAGACGAAAGAAGGGTGTAAACTTTTTCTTTCAGAACTTCGCGAAAACTTGTATTCCGGCTTAAAACAACGGGATATATCGTTTTAGATCGAAACTAGCAAAATTCACGAGCATCGATTTTACAAGTCGTGGAAGAGTAGACGAGAGAAAGGTGTAAACGTTTTCTCTCAGAACAGCCCAAAAACTTGTATTCCGGCTCAAAACAACGGGATACATCGTTTTAGATCGAAACTAGCAAAGTTCACGAGCATCGATTTTACAAGTCGCCGAAGAGTACACGAGAGAAAGGTGTAATCTTTTTCTCTCGGAACTGCACGAAAACTTGTATTCCGGCTCAAAACAACGGGATACATCGTTTTAGATCGAAACTAGCAAGATTCACGAGCATCGATTTTACAAGTCGTCGAAGAGTAGACGAAATAAGGGTGTAAACTTTTTCTTTCAGAACTTCGCGAAAACTTGTATTCCGGCTTAAAACAACGGGATATATCGTTTTAGATCGAAACTAGCAAAATTCACGAGCATCGATTTTACAAGTCATCGAAGAGTAGACGAGAGAAAGGTGTAAACTTTTTCTCTCAGAACTGCACGAAAACTTGTATTCCGGCTCAAAACAACAGGATACATCGTTTTAGATCGAAAATGGCAAAACTCACTGGCATCGATATTACAAGTCGTCGAAGAGTAGATGAGAGAAAGGTGTAAACTATTTCTCTCAGAACTGCGCGAAAACTTGTATTTTGGCTCAAAACAACGGGATACATCGTTTTAGATTGAAACTAGCAAGATTCACGACCATCGATTTCACAAGTTGTCGAAGAGTAGACGAGAGAAAGGTGTAAACTTTTTCTCTCAGAGCAGCGCGAAAACTTGTATTCCGGCTCAAAACAACGGGATACATCCTTTTAAATCGAAACTAGCAAAATTCACTGCAATCGATTTTACAAGTCGTCGAAGAGTAGACGAGAGAAAGGTGTAAACTTTTTCTCTCAGAACGGCGCGAAGACTTGTATTCCGGCTCAAATCAACAGGATACATCGTTTTAGATCGAAACTAGCAAAATTCACGAGCATCGATTTTACAAGTCGTCGAAGAGTAGACGAGAGAAAGGTGTAAACGTTTTCTCTCAGAACAGCCCAAAAACTTGTATTCCGGCTCAAAACAACGGGATACATCGTTTTAAATCAAAATTAGCAAAGTTCACGAGCATCGATTTTACAAGTCGCCGAAGAGTAGACGAGAGAAAGGTGTAAACTTTTTCTCTCAGAACTGCACGAAAACTTGTATTCCGGCTCAAAACAACGGGATACATTGTTTAGATCGAAACCAGCAAGATTCACGAGCATCTATTTTACAAGTCATCGAAGAGTAGACGAAAGAAGGGTGTAAACTTTTTCTTTCAGAACTTCGCGAAAACTTGTATTCCGGCTCAAAACAACGGGATACATCGTTTTAAATCGAAACTAGCAATATTCACTGGAATCGATTTTACAAGTCGTCGAAGAGTAGACGAGAGAAAGGTGTAAACTTTTTCTCTCAGAACGGCGCGAAAACTTGTATTCCGGCTCAAAACAACAGGATACATCGTTTTAGATCGAAACTAGCAAAATTCACGAGCATCGATTTTACAAGTCGTCGAAGAGTATACGAGAGAAAGGTGTAAACGTTTTCTCTCAGAACAGCCCAAAAACTTGTATTCCGGCTCAAAACAACGGGATACATCGTTTTAGATCGAAACTAGCAAAGTTCACGAGCATCGATTTTACAAGTCGCCGAAGAGCACACGAGAGAAAGGTGTAAACTTTTTCTCTCGGAACTGCACGAAAACTTGTATTCCGGCTCAAAACAACGGGATACATCGTTTTAGATCGAAACTAGCAAGATTCACGAGCATCGATTTTACAAGTCGTCGAAGAGTAGACGAAAGAAGGGTGTAAACTTTTTCTTTCAGAACTTCGCGAAAACTTGTATTCCGGCTTAAAACAACGGGATATATCGTTTTAGATCGAAACTAGCAAAATTCACGAGCATCGATTTTACAAGTCATCGAAGAGTAGACGAGAGAAAGGTGTAAACTTTTTCTCTCAGAACAGCGCGAAAACATGTATTCCGGCTCAAAACAACGGGATACCTCGTCTTAGATCGAAACTAGCAAGATTCACGAGAATCGATTTTACAAGTCGTCGAAGAGTAGACGAGAGAAAGGTGTAAACTTTTCCTCTCAGAACAGCGTAAAAACTTGTATTCCGGCTCAAAACAACGGGATACATCGTTTTAAATCGAAACTAGCAATATTCACTGGAATCGATTTTACAAGTCGTCGAAGAGTAGACGAGAGAAAGGTGTGAAATTTTCTTTCAGAACTGCACGAAAACTTGTATTCCGGCTCAAAACAACGGGATACATCGTTTTAGATCGAAACTAGCAAGATTAACGAGCATCGATATTACAAGTCGTCGATGAGTAGACGAGAGAAAGGTGTAACCTTTTTCTCTCAGAGCAGCGCGAAAACTTGTATTCCGGCTCAAAACAACGGGATACATCGTTTTAAATTGAAACTAGCAAAATTTACTGGAATCGATTTTACAAGTCGTCGAAGAGTAGACAAGAGAAAGGTTTAAACTTTTTCTCTCAGAACGGCGCGAAAACTTGTATTCCGGCTCAAAACAACAGGATACATCGTTTAAGATCGAACCTAGCAAAATTCACGAGCATCGATTTGACATGTCGTCGAAGAGTAGACGAGAGAAAGGTGTAAACGTTTTCTCTCAGAACAGCCCAAAAACTTGTATTCCGGCTCAAAACAACGGGATACATCGTTTTAGAACGAAAATAGCAAGATTCACGAGCATCGATTTTACAAGTCGTCGAAGAGTAGACGAGAAAAAGGTGTAAACTTTTTCTCTCAGAACAGCGCGAAAACTTGCATTCCGGCTCAAAACAACAGGATACATTGTTTTAGATCGAACCTAGCAAAATTCACGAGCATCGATTTTACAAGTCGTCGAAGAGTAAAGAGAGAAAGGTGAAAACGTTTTCTCTCAGAAAAGCGCGAAAACTTGTATTCCGGCTCAGAACAACGGGATACATCGTTTTTGATCAAAAATAGCAAAATTCACTGGCATCGATATTACATGTCGTCGAAGAGTAGACGAGAGAAAGGTGTAAACTATTTCTCTCAGAACTGCGCGAAAACTTGTAGTCCGGCTCAAAACAACGGGATACATCGTTTTAGATTGAAACTAGTAAGATTCACGAGCATCAATTTTACAAGTCGTCGAACAGTAGACGAGAGAAAGGTGTAAACTTTTTCTCTCAGTACAGCGCGAAAACTTGTATTCCGGCTCAAAACAACAGGATACATCGTTTTAGATCGAAACTAGCAAAATTCACGAGCATCGATTTTACAAGTCGTCGAAGAGTAGACGAGAGAGAGGTGTAAACGTTTTCTCTCAGAACAGCCCAAAAACTTGTATTCCAGCTCAAAACAACGGGATACATCGTTTTAGAACGAAAATAGCAAGATTCACGAGCATCGATTTTACAAGTCGTCGGAGAGTAGACGAGAGAAAGGTGTAAACTTTTTCTCTCAGAGCAGCGCGAAAACTTGTATCCCGGCTCAAAACAACGGGATACATCGTTTTAAATCGAAACTAGCAAAATTCACTGGAATCGATTGTACAAGTCGTCGAAGAGTAGACGAGAGAAAGGTCTAAACTTTTTCTCTCAGAACAGCGCGAAAACTTGTATTCCGGCTCAAAACAACGGGATACATCGTTTTAGATCGAAACTAGCAAGATTCACGAGCATCGATTTTACAAGTCGTCGAAGAGTAGACGTGAGAAAGGTGTAAACGTTTTCTCTCAGAACTGCGCGAAAACTTGTATTGCGGCTCAAAACAACGGGATCCATCGTTTTAGATCGAAACTAGCAAGATTAACGAGAATCGATATTACAAGTCGCCGAAGAGTAGACGAGAGAATGGTGTAAACTTTTTCTTTGAGAACTGCGCGAAAACTTGTATTCCGGCTCAAAAGAACAGGATACATCGTTTTAGATCGAAACTAGCAAAATTCACGAGCATCGATTTTACAAGTCGTCGAAGAGTAGACGGGGGAAAGGTGTAAACTTTTTCTCTCAGAACTGCGCGAAAACTTGTATTCCGGCTCAAAACAACGAGATACTTCGTTTTAGATCGAAACTAGCAAAGTTCACGAGCGTCGATTTTACAAGTCTTCGAAGAGTAGACGAGAGAAAGGTGTAAACTTTTTCTCTATGAACAGCGCGAAAACTTGTATTCCGGCTCAAAACAACGGGATAGATCGTTTTAGATCGAACCTAGCAAAATTCACGAGCATCGATTTTACAAGTCGTCGAAGAGTAGACGAGAGAAAAGTGAAAACTTTTTCTCTCAGAACAGCGCGAAAACTTGTATTCCGGCTCAAAACAACGGGATACATCGTTTTAGATCGAAACAAGCAAAATTCACTGGCATTGATATTACAAGTCGTCGAAGAGTAGACGAGAGAAAGGTGTAAACTATTTCTCTTAGAACTGCGCGAAAACTTGTATTCCGGCTCAAAACAACGAGATACATCGTTTTAGATTGAAACTAGTAAGATTCACGAGCATCAATTTTACAAGTCGTCGAAGAGTAGACGAGAGAAAGGTGTAAGCTTTTTCTCTCAGTACAGCGCGAAAACTTGTATTCCGTCTCAAAACAACGGGATACATCGTTTTAAATCGAAACTAGCAATATTCACTGGAATCGATTTTACAAGTCGTCGAAGAGTAGACGAGAGAAAGGTGTGAAATTTTCTTTCAGAACTGCACGAAAACTTGTATTCCGGCTCAAAACAACGGGATACATCGTTTTAGATCGAAACTAGCAAGATTAACGAGCATCGATATTACAAGTCGTCGATGAGTAGACGAGAGAAAGGTGTAACCTTTTTCTCTCAGAGCAGCGCGAAAACTTGTATTCCGGCTCAAAACAACGGGATACATCGTTTTAAATTGAAACTAGCAAAATTCACTGGAATCGATTTTACAAGTCGTCGAAGAGTAGACAAGAGAAAGGTTTAAACTTTTTCTCTCAGAACGGCGCGAAAACTTGTATTCCGGCTCAAAACAACAGGATACATCGTTTAAGATCGAACCTAGCAAAATTCACGAGCATCGATTTGACATGTCGTCGAAGAGTAGACGAGAGAAAGGTGTAAACGTTTTCTCTCAGAACAGCCCAAAAACTTGTATTCCGGCTCAAAACAACGGGATACATCGTTTTAGAACGAAAATAGCAAGATTCACGAGCATCGATTTTACAAGTCGTCGAAGAGTAGACGAGAAAAAGGTGTAAACTTTTTCTCTCAGAACAGCGCGAAAACTTGCATTCCGGCTCAAAACAACAGGATACATTGTTTTAGATCGAACCTAGCAAAATTCACGAGCATCGATTTTACAAGTCGTCGAAGAGTAAAGAGAGAAAGGTGAAAACGTTTTCTCTCAGAAAAGCGCGAAAACTTGAATTCCGGCTCAGAACAACGGGATACATTGTTTTTGATCAAAAATAGCAAAATTCACTGGCATCGATATTACAAGTCGTCGAAGAGTAGACGAGAGAAAGGTGTAAACTATTTCTCTCAGAACTGCGCGAAAACTTGTAGTCCGGCTCAAAACAACGGGATACATCGTTTTAGATTGAAACTAGTAAGATTCACGAGCATCAATTTTACAAGTCGTCGAACAGTAGACGAGAGAAAGGTGTAAACTTTTTCTCTCAGTACAGCGCGAAAACTTGTATTCCGGCTCAAAACAACAGGATACATCGTTTTAGATCGAAACTAGCAAAATTCACGAGCATCGATTTTACAAGTCGTCGAAGAGTAGACGAGAGAGAGGTGTAAACGTTTTCTCTCAGAACAGCCCAAAAACTTGTATTCCAGCTCAAAACAACGGGATACATCGTTTTAGAACGAAAATAGCAAGATTCACGAGCATCGATTTTACAAGTCGTCGGAGAGTAGACGAGAGAAAGGTGTAAACTTTTTCTCTCAGAGCAGCGCGAAAACTTGTATCCCGGCTCAAAACAACGGGATACATCGTTTTAAATCGAAACTAGCAAAATTCACTGGAATCGATTATACAAGTCGTCGAAGAGTAGACGAGAGAAAGGTCTAAACTTTTTCTCTCAGAACAGCGCGAAAACATGTATTCCGGCTCAAAACAACGGGATACATCGTTTTAGATCGAAACTAGCAAGATTCACGAGCATCGATTTTACAAGTCGTCGAAGAGTAGACGTGAGAAAGGTGTAAACGTTTTCTCTCAGAACTGCGCGAAAACTTGTATTGCGGCTCAAAACAACGGGATCCATCGTTTTAGATCGAAACTAGCAAGATTCACGAGAATCGATATTACAAGTCGCCGAAGAGTAGACGAGAGAATGGTGTAAACTTTTTCTTTGAGAACTGCGCGAAAACTTGTATTCCGGCTCAAAAGAACAGGATACATCGTTTTAGATCGAAACTAGCAAAATTCACGAGCATCGATTTTACAAGTCGTCGAAGAGTAGACGGGGGAAAGGTGTAAACTTTTTCTCTCAGAACTGCGCGAAAACTTGTATTCCGGCTCAAAACAACGAGATACTTCGTTTTAGATCGAAACTAGCAAAGTTCACGAGCGTCGATTTTACAAGTCGTCGAAGAGTAGACGAGAGAAAGGTGTAAACTTTTTCTCTATGAACAGCGCGAAAACTTGTATTCCGGCTCAAAACAACGGGATAGATCGTTTTAGATCGAACCTAGCAAAATTCACGAGCATCGATTTTACAAGTCGTCGAAGAGTAGACGAGAGAAAAGTGAAAACTTTTTCTCTCAGAACAGCGCGAAAACTTGTATTCCGTCTCAAAACAACGGGATACATCGTTTTAAATCGAAACTAGCAAAATTCACTGGAATCGATTTTACAAGTCGTCGAAGAGTAGACAAGAGAAAGGTTTAAACTTTTTCTCTCACAACGGCGCGAAAACTTGTATTCCGGCTCAAAACAACAGGATACATCGTTTAAGATCGAACCTAGCAAAATTCACGAGCATCGATTTGACAAGTCGTCGAAGAGTAGACGAGAGAAAGGTGTAAACGTTTTCTCTCAGAACAGCCCAAAAACTTGTATTCCGGCTCAAAACAACGGGATACATCGTTTTAGAACGAAAATAGCAAGATTCACGAGCATCGATTTTACAAGTCGTCGAAGAGTAGACGAGAAAAAGGTGTAAACTTTTTCTCTCAGAACAGCGCGAAAACTTGCATTCCGGCTCAAAACAACAGGATACATCGTTTTAGATCGAACCTAGCAAAATTCACGAGCATCGATTTTACAAGTCGTCGAAGAGTAAAGAGAGAAAGGTGAAAACGTTTTCTCTCAGAAAAGCGCGAAAACTTGTATTCCGGCTCAGAACAACGGGATACATCGTTTTTGATCAAAAATAGCAAAATTCACTGGCATCGATATTACAAGTCGTCGAAGAGTAGACGAGAGAAAGGTGTAAACTATTTCTCTCAGAACTGCGCGAAAACTTGTAGTCCGGCTCAAAACAACGGGACACATCGTTTTAGATTGAAACTAGTAAGATTCACGAGCATCAATTTTACAAGTCGTCGAACAGTAGACGAGAGAAAGGTGTAAACTTTTTCTCTCAGTACAGCGCGAAAACTTGTATTCCGTCTCAAAACAACGGGATACATCGTCTTAGATCGAAACTAGCAAGATTCACGAGCATCGATTTTACAAGTCGTCGAAAAGAAGACGAGAGAAAGGTGTAAACTTTTTCTCTCAGAACGGCGCGAAAACTTGTATTCCGGCTCAAAACAACAGGATACATCGTTTTAGATCGAAACTAGCAAAATTCACGAGCATCGATTTTACAAGTCGTCGAAGAGTAGACGAGAGAGAGGTGTAAACGTTTTTTCTCAGAACAGCCCAAAAACTTGTATTCCAGCTCAAAACAACGGGATACATCGTTTTAGAACGAAAATAGCAAGATTCACGAGCATCGATTTTACAAGTCGTCGGAGAGTAGACGAGAGAAAGGTGTAAACGTTTTCTCTCAGAGCAGCGCGAAAACTTGTATCCCGGCTCAAAACAACGGGATACATCGTTTTAAATTTAAACTAGCAAAATTCACTGGAATCGATTATACAAGTCGTCGAAGAGTAGACGAGAGAAAGGTCTAAACTTTTTCTCTCAGAACAGCGCGAAAACTTGTATTCCGGCTCAAAACAACGGGATACATCGTTTTAGATCGAAACTAGCAAGATTCACGAGCATCGATTTTACAAGTCGTCGAAGAGTAGACGTGAGAAAGGTGTAAACGTTTTCTCTCAGAACTGCGCGAAAACTTGTATTGCGGCTCAAAACAACGGGATCCATCGTTTTAGATCGAAACTAGCAAGATTCACGAGAATCGATATTACAAGTCGCGAAGAGTAGACGAGAGAATGGTGTAAACTTTTTCTTTCAGAACTGCGCGAAAACTTGTATTCCGGCTCAAAAGAACAGGATACATCGTTTTAGATCGAAACTAGCAAAATTCACGAGCATCGATTTTACAAGTCGTCGAAGAGTAGACGGGGGAAAGGTGTAAACTTTTTCTCTCAGAACTGCGCGAAAACTTGTATTCCGGCTCAAAACAACGAGATACTTCGTTTTAGATCGAAACTAGCAAAGTTCACGAGCGTCGATTTTACAAGTCTTCGAAGAGTAGACGAGAGAAAGGTGTAAACTTTTTCTCTATGAACAGCGCGAAAACTTGTATTCCGGCTCGAAACGACAGGATACATCGTTTTAGATCGAAACTAGCAAAGTTCACGAGCATCGATTTTACAAGTCGTCGAAGAGTAGACGAGAGAAAGGTCTAAACTTTTTCTCTCAGAACAGCGAGAAAACTTGTATTCCGGCTCAAAACAACGGGATACATCGTTTTAGATCGAAACTAGCAAGATTCACGAGCATCGATTTTACAAGTCGTCGAAGTGTAGACGAGATATAGGTGTAAACTTTTTTTCTCAGAACTGCGCGAAAACTTGTATTCCGGCTCAAAACAACGGGATAGATCGTTTTAGATCGAACCTAGCAAAATTCACGAGCATCGATTTTACAAGTCGTCGAAGAGTAGAGAGAAAAGTGAAAACTTTTTCTCTCAGAACAGCGCGAAAACTTGTATTCCGGCTCAAAACAACGGGATACATCGTTTTAGATCGAAACAAGCAAAATTCACTGGCATTGATATTACAAGTCGTCGAAGAGTAGACGAGAGAAAGGTGTAAACTATTTCTCTTAGAACTGCGCGAAAACTTGTATTCCGGCTCAAAACAACGAGATACATCGTTTTAGATTGAAACTAGTAAGATTCACGAGCATCAATTTTACAAGTCGTCGAAGAGTAGACGAGAGAAAGGTGTAAGCTTTTTCTCTCAGAGCAGCGCGAAAACTTGTATTCCGGCTCAAAACAACGGGATACATCCTTTTAAATCGAAACTAGCAAAATTCACTGCAATCGATTTTACAAGTCGTCGAAGAGTAGACGAGAGAAAGGTGTAAACTTTTTCTCTCAGAACGGCGCGAAGACTTGTATTCCGGCTCAAATCAACAGGATACATCGTTTTAGATCGAAACTAGCAAAATTCACGAGCATCGATTTTACAAGTCGTCGAAGAGTAGACGAGAGAAAGGTGTAAACGTTTTCTCTCAGAACAGCCCAAAAACTTGTATTCCGGCTCAAAACAACGGGATACATCGTTTTAAATCAAAATTAGCAAAGTTCACGAGCATCGATTTTACAAGTCGCCGAAGAGTAGACGAGAGAAAGGTGTAAACTTTTTCTCTCAGAACTGCACGAAAACTTGTATTCCGGCTCAAAACAACGGGATACATCGTTTAGATCGAAACCAGCAAGATTCACGAGCATCTATTTTACAAGTCATCGAAGAGTAGACGAAAGAAGGGTGTAAACTTTTTCTTTCAGAACTTCGCGAAAACTTGTATTCCGGCTCAAAACAACGGGATACATCGTTTTAAATCGAAACTAGCAATATTCACTGGAATCGATTTTACAAGTCGTCGAAGAGTAGACGAGAGAAAGGTGTAAACTTTTTCTCTCAGAACGGCGCGAAAACTTGTATTCCGGCTCAAAACAACAGGATACATCGTTTTAGATCGAAACTAGCAAAATTCACGAGCATCGATTTTACAAGTCGTCGAAGAGTATACGAGAGAAAGGTGTAAACGTTTTCTCTCAGAACAACCCAAAAACTTGTATTCCGGCTCAAAACAACGGGATACATCGTTTTAGATCGAAACTAGCAAAGTTCACGAGCATCGATTTTACAAGTCGCCGAAGAGCACACGAGAGAAAGGTGTAAACTTTTTCTCTCGGAACTGCGCGAAAACTTGTATTCCGGCTCAAAAGAACCGGATACATCGTTTTAGATCGAAACTAGCAAAATTCACGAGCATCGATTTTACAAGTCGTCGAAGAGTAGACGAGAGAAAAGTGAAAACTTTTTCTCTCAGAACAGCGCGAAAACTTGTATTCCGGCTCAAAACAACGGGATACATCGTTTTAGATCGAAACAAGCAAAATTCACTGGCATTGATATTACAAGTCGTCGAAGAGTAGACGAGAGAAAGGTGTAAACTATTTCTCTTAGAACTGCGCGAAAACTTGTATTCCGGCTCAAAACAACGAGATACATCGTTTTAGATTGAAACTAGTAAGATTCACGAGCATCAATTTTACAAGTCGTCGAAGAGTAGACGAGAGAAAGGTGTAAGCTTTTTCTCTCAGTACAGCGCGAAAACTTGTATTCCGTCTCAAAACAACGGGATACATCGTTTTAAATCGAAACTAGCAATATTCACTGGAATCGATTTTACAAGTCGTCGAAGAGTAGACGAGAGAAAGGTGTGAAATTTTCTTTCAGAACTGCACGAAAACTTGTATTCCGGCTCAAAACAACGGGATACATCGTTTTAGATCGAAACTAGCAAGATTAACGAGCATCGATATTACAAGTCGTCGATGAGTAGACGAGAGAAAGGTGTAACCTTTTTCTCTCAGAGCAGCGCGAAAACTTGTATTCCGGCTCAAAACAACGGGATACATCGTTTTAAATTGAAACTAGCAAAATTCACTGGAATCGATTTTACAAGTCGTCGAAGAGTAGACAAGAGAAAGGTTTAAACTTTTTCTCTCAGAACGGCGCGAAAACTTGTATTCCGGCTCAAAACAACAGGATACATCGTTTAAGATCGAACCTAGCAAAATTCACGAGCATCGATTTGACATGTCGTCGAAGAGTAGACGAGAGAAAGGTGTAAACGTTTTCTCTCAGAACAGCCCAAAAACTTGTATTCCGGCTCAAAACAACGGGATACATCGTTTTAGAACGAAAATAGCAAGATTCACGAGCATCGATTTTACAAGTCGTCGAAGAGTAGACGAGAAAAAGGTGTAAACTTTTTCTCTCAGAACAGCGCGAAAACTTGTATTCCGTCTCAAAACAACGGGATACATCGTCTTAGATCGAAACTAGCAAGATTCACGAGCATCGATTTTACAAGTCGTCGAAGAGAAGACGAGAGAAAGGTGTAAACTTTTTCTCTCAGAACGGCGCGAAAACTTGTATTCCGGCTCAAAACAACGGGACACATCGTTTTAGATTGAAACTAGTAAGATTCACGAGCATCAATTTTACAAGTCGTCGAACAGTAGACGAGAGAAAGGTGTAAACTTTTTCTCTCAGTACAGCGCGAAAACTTGTATTCCGTCTCAAAACAACGGGATACATCGTCTTAGATCGAAACTAGCAAGATTCACGAGCATCGATTTTACAAGTCGTCGAAGAGAAGACGAGAGAAAGGTGTAAACTTTTTCTCTCAGAACGGCGCGAAAACTTGTATTCCGGCTCAAAACAACAGGATACATCGTTTTAGATCGAAACTAGCAAAATTCACGAGCATCGATTTTACAAGTCGTCGAAGAGTAGACGAGAGAGAGGTGTAAACGTTTTTTCTCAGAACAGCCCAAAAACTTGTATTCCAGCTCAAAACAACGGGATACATCGTTTTAGAACGAAAATAGCAAGATTCACGAGCATCGATTTTACAAGTCGTCGGAGAGTAGACGAGAGAAAGGTGTAAACGTTTTCTCTCAGAGCAGCGCGAAAACTTGTATCCCGGCTCAAAACAACGGGATACATCGTTTTAAATTTAAACTAGCAAAATTCACTGGAATCGATTATACAAGTCGTCGAAGAGTAGACGAGAGAAAGGTCTAAACTTTTTCTCTCAGAACAGCGCGAAAACTTGTATTCCGGCTCAAAACAACGGGATACATCGTTTTAGATCGAAACTAGCAAGATTCACGAGCATCGATTTTACAAGTCGTCGAAGAGTAGACGTGAGAAAGGTGTAAACGTTTTCTCTCAGAACTGCGCGAAAACTTGTATTGCGGCTCAAAACAACGGGATCCATCGTTTTAGATCGAAACTAGCAAGATTCACGAGAATCGATATTACAAGTCGCGAAGAGTAGACGAGAGAATGGTGTAAACTTTTTCTTTCAGAACTGCGCGAAAACTTGTATTCCGGCTCAAAAGAACAGGATACATCGTTTTAGATCGAAACTAGCAAAATTCACGAGCATCGATTTTACAAGTCGTCGAAGAGTAGACGGGGGAAAGGTGTAAACTTTTTCTCTCAGAACTGCGCGAAAACTTGTATTCCGGCTCAAAACAACGAGATACTTCGTTTTAGATCGAAACTAGCAAAGTTCACGAGCGTCGATTTTACAAGTCTTCGAAGAGTAGACGAGAGAAAGGTGTAAACTTTTTCTCTATGAACAGCGCGAAAACTTGTATTCCGGCTCGAAACGACAGGATACATCGTTTTAGATCGAAACTAGCAAAGTTCACGAGCATCGATTTTACAAGTCGTCGAAGAGTAGACGAGAGAAAGGTCTAAACTTTTTCTCTCAGAACAGCGAGAAAACTTGTATTCCGGCTCAAAACAACGGGATACATCGTTTTAGATCGAAACTAGCAAGATTCACGAGCATCGATTTTACAAGTCGTCGAAGTGTAGACGAGATATAGGTGTAAACTTTTTTTCTCAGAACTGCGCGAAAACTTGTATTCCGGCTCAAAACAACGGGATAGATCGTTTTAGATCGAACCTAGCAAAATTCACGAGCATCGATTTTACAAGTCGTCGAAGAGTAGAGAGAAAAGTGAAAACTTTTTCTCTCAGAACAGCGCGAAAACTTGTATTCCGGCTCAAAACAACGGGATACATCGTTTTAGATCGAAACAAGCAAAATTCACTGGCATTGATATTACAAGTCGTCGAAGAGTAGACGAGAGAAAGGTGTAAACTATTTCTCTTAGAACTGCGCGAAAACTTGTATTCCGGCTCAAAACAACGAGATACATCGTTTTAGATTGAAACTAGTAAGATTCACGAGCATCAATTTTACAAGTCGTCGAAGAGTAGACGAGAGAAAGGTGTAAGCTTTTTCTCTCAGAGCAGCGCGAAAACTTGTATTCCGGCTCAAAACAACGGGATACATCCTTTTAAATCGAAACTAGCAAAATTCACTGCAATCGATTTTACAAGTCGTCGAAGAGTAGACGAGAGAAAGGTGTAAACTTTTTCTCTCAGAACGGCGCGAAGACTTGTATTCCGGCTCAAATCAACAGGATACATCGTTTTAGATCGAAACTAGCAAAATTCACGAGCATCGATTTTACAAGTCGTCGAAGAGTAGACGAGAGAAAGGTGTAAACGTTTTCTCTCAGAACAGCCCAAAAACTTGTATTCCGGCTCAAAACAACGGGATACATCGTTTTAAATCAAAATTAGCAAAGTTCACGAGCATCGATTTTACAAGTCGCCGAAGAGTAGACGAGAGAAAGGTGTAAACTTTTTCTCTCAGAACTGCACGAAAACTTGTATTCCGGCTCAAAACAACGGGATACATCGTTTAGATCGAAACCAGCAAGATTCACGAGCATCTATTTTACAAGTCATCGAAGAGTAGACGAAAGAAGGGTGTAAACTTTTTCTTTCAGAACTTCGCGAAAACTTGTATTCCGGCTCAAAACAACGGGATACATCGTTTTAAATCGAAACTAGCAATATTCACTGGAATCGATTTTACAAGTCGTCGAAGAGTAGACGAGAGAAAGGTGTAAACTTTTTCTCTCAGAACGGCGCGAAAACTTGTATTCCGGCTCAAAACAACAGGATACATCGTTTTAGATCGAAACTAGCAAAATTCACGAGCATCGATTTTACAAGTCGTCGAAGAGTATACGAGAGAAAGGTGTAAACGTTTTCTCTCAGAACAGCCCAAAAACTTGTATTCCGGCTCAAAACAACGGGATACATCGTTTTAGATCGAAACTAGCAAAGTTCACGAGCATCGATTTTACAAGTCGCCGAAGAGCACACGAGAGAAAGGTGTAAACTTTTTCTCTCGGAACTGCGCGAAAACTTGTATTCCGTCTCAAAAGAACCGGATACATCGTTTTAGATCGAAACTAGCAAAATTCACGAGCATCGATTTTACAAGTCGTCGAAGAGTAGACGAGAGAAAAGTGAAAACTTTTTCTCTCAGAACAGCGCGAAAACTTGTATTCCGGCTCAAAACAACGGGATACATCGTTTTAGATCGAAACAAGCAAAATTCACTGGCATTGATATTACAAGTCGTCGAAGAGTAGACGAGAGAAAGGTGTAAACTATTTCTCTTAGAACTGCGCGAAAACTTGTATTCCGGCTCAAAACAACGAGATACATCGTTTTAGATTGAAACTAGTAAGATTCACGAGCATCAATTTTACAAGTCGTCGAAGAGTAGACGAGAGAAAGGTGTAAGCTTTTTCTCTCAGTACAGCGCGAAAACTTGTATTCCGTCTCAAAACAACGGGATACATCGTTTTAAATCGAAACTAGCAATATTCACTGGAATCGATTTTACAAGTCGTCGAAGAGTAGACGAGAGAAAGGTGTGAAATTTTCTTTCAGAACTGCACGAAAACTTGTATTCCGGCTCAAAACAACGGGATACATCGTTTTAGATCGAAACTAGCAAGATTAACGAGCATCGATATTACAAGTCGTCGATGAGTAGACGAGAGAAAGGTGTAACCTTTTTCTCTCAGAGCAGCGCGAAAACTTGTATTCCGGCTCAAAACAACGGGATACATCGTTTTAAATTGAAACTAGCAAAATTCACTGGAATCGATTTTACAAGTCGTCGAAGAGTAGACAAGAGAAAGGTTTAAACTTTTTCTCTCAGAACGGCGCGAAAACTTGTATTCCGGCTCAAAACAACAGGATACATCGTTTAAGATCGAACCTAGCAAAATTCACGAGCATCGATTTGACATGTCGTCGAAGAGTAGACGAGAGAAAGGTGTAAACGTTTTCTCTCAGAACAGCCCAAAAACTTGTATTCCGGCTCAAAACAACGGGATACATCGTTTTAGAACGAAAATAGCAAGATTCACGAGCATCGATTTTACAAGTCGTCGAAGAGTAGACGAGAAAAAGGTGTAAACTTTTTCTCTCAGAACAGCGCGAAAACTTGCATTCCGGCTCAAAACAACAGGATACATTGTTTTAGATCGAACCTAGCAAAATTCACGAGCATCGATTTTACAAGTCGTCGAAGAGTAAAGAGAGAAAGGTGAAAACGTTTTCTCTCAGAAAAGCGCGAAAACTTGTATTCCGGCTCAGAACAACGGGATACATTGTTTTTGATCAAAAATAGCAAAATTCACTGGCATCGATATTACAAGTCGTCGAAGAGTAGACGAGAGAAAGGTGTAAACTATTTCTCTCAGAACTGCGCGAAAACTTGTAGTCCGGCTCAAAACAACGGGATACATCGTTTTAGATTGAAACTAGTAAGATTCACGAGCATCAATTTTACAAGTCGTCGAACAGTAGACGAGAGAAAGGTGTAAACTTTTTCTCTCAGTACAGCGCGAAAACTTGTATTCCGGCTCAAAACAACAGGATACATCGTTTTAGATCGAAACTAGCAAAATTCACGAGCATCGATTTTACAAGTCGTCGAAGAGTAGACGAGAGAGAGGTGTAAACGTTTTCTCTCAGAACAGCCCAAAAACTTGTATTCCAGCTCAAAACAACGGGATACATCGTTTTAGAACGAAAATAGCAAGATTCACGAGCATCGATTTTACAAGTCGTCGGAGAGTAGACGAGAGAAAGGTGTAAACTTTTTCTCTCAGAGCAGCGCGAAAACTTGTATCCCGGCTCAAAACAACGGGATACATCGTTTTAAATCGAAACTAGCAAAATTCACTGGAATCGATTATACAAGTCGTCGAAGAGTAGACGAGAGAAAGGTCTAAACTTTTTCTCTCAGAACAGCGCGAAAACTTGTATTCCGGCTCAAAACAACGGGATACATCGTTTTAGATCGAAACTAGCAAGATTCACGAGCATCGATTTTACAAGTCGTCGAAGAGTAGACGTGAGAAAGGTGTAAACGTTTTCTCTCAGAACTGCGCGAAAACTTGTATTGCGGCTCAAAACAACGGGATCCATCGTTTTAGATCGAAACTAGCAAGATTCACGAGAATCGATATTACAAGTCGCCGAAGAGTAGACGAGAGAATGGTGTAAACTTTTTCTTTGAGAACTGCGCGAAAACTTGTATTCCGGCTCAAAAGAACAGGATACATCGTTTTAGATCGAAACTAGCAAAATTCACGAGCATCGATTTTACAAGTCGTCGAAGAGTAGACGGGGGAAAGGTGTAAACTTTTTCTCTCAGAACTGCGCGAAAACTTGTATTCCGGCTCAAAACAACGAGATACTTCGTTTTAGATCGAAACTAGCAAAGTTCACGAGCGTCGATTTTACAAGTCGTCGAAGAGTAGACGAGAGAAAGGTGTAAACTTTTTCTCTATGAACAGCGCGAAAACTTGTATTCCGGCTCAAAACAACGGGATAGATCGTTTTAGATCGAACCTAGCAAAATTCACGAGCATCGATTTTACAAGTCGTCGAAGAGTAGACGAGAGAAAAGTGAAAACTTTTTCTCTCAGAACAGCGCGAAAACTTGTATTCCGGCTCAAAACAACGGGATACATCGTTTTAGATCGAAACAAGCAAAATTCACTGGCATTGATATTACAAGTCGTCGAAGAGTAGACGAGAGAAAGGTGTAAACTATTTCTCTTAGAACTGCACGAAAACTTGTATTCCGGCTCAAAACAACGAGATACATCGTTTTAGATTGAAACTAGTAAGATTCACGAGCATCAATTTTACAAGTCGTCGAAGAGTAGACGAGAGAAAGGTGTAAGCTTTTTCTCTCAGTACAGCGCGAAAACTTGTATTCCGTCTCAAAACAACGGGATACATCGTTTTAAATCGAAACTAGCAAAATTCACTGGAATCGATTTTACAAGTCGTCGAAGAGTAGACAAGAGAAAGGTTTAAACTTTTTCTCTCACAACGGCGCGAAAACTTGTATTCCGGCTCAAAACAACAGGATACATCGTTTAAGATCGAACCTAGCAAAATTCACGAGCATCGATTTGACAAGTCGTCGAAGAGTAGACGAGAGAAAGGTGTAAACGTTTTCTCTCAGAACAGCCCAAAAACTTGTATTCCGGCTCAAAACAACGGGATACATCGTTTTAGAACGAAAATAGCAAGATTCACGAGCATCGATTTTACAAGTCGTCGAAGAGTAGACGAGAAAAAGGTGTAAACTTTTTCTCTCAGAACAGCGCGAAAACTTGCATTCCGGCTCAAAACAACAGGATACATCGTTTTAGATCGAACCTAGCAAAATTCACGAGCATCGATTTTACAAGTCGTCGAAGAGTAAAGAGAGAAAGGTGAAAACGTTTTCTCTCAGAAAAGCGCGAAAACTTGTATTCCGGCTCAGAACAACGGGATACATCGTTTTTGATCAAAAATAGCAAAATTCACTGGCATCAATATTACAAGTCGTCGAAGAGTAGACGAGAGAAAGGTGTAAACTATTTCTCTCAGAACTGCGCGAAAACTTGTAGTCCGGCTCAAAACAACGGGACACATCGTTTTAGATTGAAACTAGTAAGATTCACGAGCATCAATTTTACAAGTCGTCGAACAGTAGACGAGAGAAAGGTGTAAACTTTTTCTCTCAGTACAGCGCGAAAACTTGTATTCCGTCTCAAAACAACGGGATACATCGTCTTAGATCGAAACTAGCAAGATTCACGAGCATCGATTTTACAAGTCGTCGAAGAGAAGACGAGAGAAAGGTGTAAACTTTTTCTCTCAGAACGGCGCGAAAACTTGTATTCCGGCTCAAAACAACAGGATACATCGTTTTAGATCGAAACTAGCAAAATTCACGAGCATCGATTTTACAAGTCGTCGAAGAGTAGACGAGAGAGAGGTGTAAACGTTTTTTCTCAGAACAGCCCAAAAACTTGTATTCCAGCTCAAAACAACGGGATACATCGTTTTAGAACGAAAATAGCAAGATTCACGAGCATCGATTTTACAGGTCGTCGGAGAGTAGACGAGAGAAAGGTGTAAACGTTTTCTCTCAGAGCAGCGCGAAAACTTGTATCCCGGCTCAAAACAACGGGATACATCGTTTTAAATTTAAACTAGCAAAATTCACTGGAATCGATTATACAAGTCGTCGAAGAGTAGACGAGAGAAAGGTCTAAACTTTTTCTCTCAGAACAGCGCGAAAACTTGTATTCCGGCTCAAAACAACGGGATACATCGTTTTAGATCGAAACTAGCAAGATTCACGAGCATCGATTTTACAAGTCGTCGAAGAGTAGACGTGAGAAAGGTGTAAACGTTTTCTCTCAGAACTGCGCGAAAACTTGTATTGCGGCTCAAAACAACGGGATCCATCGTTTTAGATCGAAACTAGCAAGATTCACGAGAATCGATATTACAAGTCGCGAAGAGTAGACGAGAGAATGGTGTAAACTTTTTCTTTCAGAACTGCGCGAAAACTTGTATTCCGGCTCAAAAGAACAGGATACATCGTTTTAGATCGAAACTAGCAAAATTCACGAGCATCGATTTTACAAGTCGTCGAAGAGTAGACGGGGGAAAGGTGTAAACTTTTTCTCTCAGAACTGCGCGAAAACTTGTATTCCGGCTCAAAACAACGAGATACTTCGTTTTAGATCGAAACTAGCAAAGTTCACGAGCGTCGATTTTACAAGTCTTCGAAGAGTAGACGAGAGAAAGGTGTAAACTTTTTCTCTATGAACAGCGCGAAAACTTGTATTCCGGCTCGAAACGACAGGATACATCGTTTTAGATCGAAACTAGCAAAGTTCACGAGCATCGATTTTACAAGTCGTCGAAGAGTAGACGAGAGAAAGGTCTAAACTTTTTCTCTCAGAACAGCGAGAAAACTTGTATTCCGGCTCAAAACAACGGGATACATCGTTTTAGATCGAAACTAGCAAGATTCACGAGCATCGATTTTACAAGTCGTCGAAGTGTAGACGAGATATAGGTGTAAACTTTTTTTCTCAGAACTGCGCGAAAACTTGTATTCCGGCTCAAAACAACGGGATAGATCGTTTTAGATCGAACCTAGCAAAATTCACGAGCATCGATTTTACAAGTCGTCGAAGAGTAGAGAGAAAAGTGAAAACTTTTTCTCTCAGAACAGCGCGAAAACTTGTATTCCGGCTCAAAACAACGGGATACATCGTTTTAGATCGAAACAAGCAAAATTCACTGGCATTGATATTACAAGTCGTCGAAGAGTAGACGAGAGAAAGGTGTAAACTATTTCTCTTAGAACTGCGCGAAAACTTGTATTCCGGCTCAAAACAACGAGATACATCGTTTTAGATTGAAACTAGTAAGATTCACGAGCATCAATTTTACAAGTCGTCGAAGAGTAGACGAGAGAAAGGTGTAAGCTTTTTCTCTCAGAGCAGCGCGAAAACTTGTATTCCGGCTCAAAACAACGGGATACATCCTTTTAAATCGAAACTAGCAAAATTCACTGCAATCGATTTTACAAGTCGTCGAAGAGTAGACGAGAGAAAGGTGTAAACGTTTTCTCTCAGAACAGCCCAAAAACTTGTATTCCGGCTCAAAACAACGGGATACATCGTTTTAAATCAAAATTAGCAAAGTTCACGAGCATCGATTTTACAAGTCGCCGAAGAGTAGACGAGAGAAAGGTGTAAACTTTTTCTCTCAGAACTGCACGAAAACTTGTATTCCGGCTCAAAACAACGGGATACATCGTTTAGATCGAAACCAGCAAGATTCACGAGCATCTATTTTACAAGTCATCGAAGAGTAGACGAAAGAAGGGTGTAAACTTTTTCTTTCAGAACTTCGCGAAAACTTGTATTCCGGCTCAAAACAACGGGATACATCGTTTTAAATCGAAACTAGCAATATTCACTGGAATCGATTTTACAAGTCGTCGAAGAGTAGACGAGAGAAAGGTGTAAACTTTTTCTCTCAGAACGGCGCGAAAACTTGTATTCCGGCTCAAAACAACAGGATACATCGTTTTAGATCGAAACTAGCAAAATTCACGAGCATCGATTTTACAAGTCGTCGAAGAGTATACGAGAGAAAGGTGTAAACGTTTTCTCTCAGAACAGCCCAAAAACTTGTATTCCGGCTCAAAACAACGGGATACATCGTTTTAGATCGAAACTAGCAAAGTTCACGAGCATCGATTTTACAAGTCGCCGAAGAGCACACGAGAGAAAGGTGTAAACTTTTTCTCTCGGAACTGCACGAAAACTTGTATTCCGGCTCAAAACAACGGGATACATCGTTTTAGATCGAAACTAGCAAGATTCACGAGGATCGATTTTACAAGTCGTCGAAGAGTAGACGAAAGAAGGGTGTAAACTTTTTCTTTCAGAACTTCGCGAAAACTTGTATTCCGGCTTAAAACAACGGGATATATCGTTTTAGATCGAAACTAGCAAAATTCACGAGCATCGATTTTACAAGTCATCGAAGAGTAGACGAGAGAAAGGTGTAAACTTTTTCTCTCAGAACAGCGCGAAAACATGTATTCCGGCTCAAAACAACGGGATACCTCGTCTTAGATCGAAACTAGCAAGATTCACGAGAATCGATTTTACAAGTCGTCGAAGAGTAGACGAGAGAAAGGTTTAAACTTTTTCTCTCACAACGGCGCGAAAACTTGTATTCCGGCTCAAAACAACAGGATACATCGTTTAAGATCGAACCTAGCAAAATTCACGAGCATCGATTTGACAAGTCGTCGAAGAGTAGACGAGAGAAAGGTGTAAACGTTTTCTCTCAGAACAGCCCAAAAACTTGTATTCCGGCTCAAAACAACGGGATACATCGTTTTAGAACGAAAATAGCAAGATTCACGAGCATCGATTTTACAAGTCGTCGAAGAGTAGACGAGAAAAAGGTGTAAACTTTTTCTCTCAGAACAGCGCGAAAACTTGCATTCCGGCTCAAAACAACAGGATACATCGTTTTAGATCGAACCTAGCAAAATTCACGAGCATCGATTTTACAAGTCGTCGAAGAGTAAAGAGAGAAAGGTGAAAACGTTTTCTCTCAGAAAAGCGCGAAAACTTGTATTCCGGCTCAGAACAACGGGATACATCGTTTTTGATCAAAAATAGCAAAATTCACTGGCATCGATATTACAAGTCGTCGAAGAGTAGACGAGAGAAAGGTGTAAACTATTTCTCTCAGAACTGCGCGAAAACTTGTAGTCCGGCTCAAAACAACGGGACACATCGTTTTAGATTGAAACTAGTAAGATTCACGAGCATCAATTTTACAAGTCGTCGAACAGTAGACGAGAGAAAGGTGTAAACTTTTTCTCTCAGTACAGCGCGAAAACTTGTATTCCGTCTCAAAACAACGGGATACATCGTCTTAGATCGAAACTAGCAAGATTCACGAGCATCGATTTTACAAGTCGTCGAAGAGAAGACGAGAGAAAGGTGTAAACTTTTTCTCTCAGAACGGCGCGAAAACTTGTATTCCGGCTCAAAACAACAGGATACATCGTTTTAGATCGAAACTAGCAAAATTCACGAGCATCGATTTTACAAGTCGTCGAAGAGTAGACGAGAGAGAGGTGTAAACGTTTTTTCTCAGAACAGCCCAAAAACTTGTATTCCAGCTCAAAACAACGGGATACATCGTTTTAGAACGAAAATAGCAAGATTCACGAGCATCGATTTTACAAGTCGTCGGAGAGTAGACGAGAGAAAGGTGTAAACGTTTTCTCTCAGAGCAGCGCGAAAACTTGTATCCCGGCTCAAAACAACGGGATACATCGTTTTAAATTTAAACTAGCAAAATTCACTGGAATCGATTATACAAGTCGTCGAAGAGTAGACGAGAGAAAGGTCTAAACTTTTTCTCTCAGAACAGCGCGAAAACTTGTATTCCGGCTCAAAACAACGGGATACATCGTTTTAGATCGAAACTAGCAAGATTCACGAGCATCGATTTTACAAGTCGTCGAAGAGTAGACGTGAGAAAGGTGTAAACGTTTTCTCTCAGAACTGCGCGAAAACTTGTATTGCGGCTCAAAACAACGGGATCCATCGTTTTAGATCGAAACTAGCAAGATTCACGAGAATCGATATTACAAGTCGCGAAGAGTAGACGAGAGAATGGTGTAAACTTTTTCTTTCAGAACTGCGCGAAAACTTGTATTCCGGCTCAAAAGAACAGGATACATCGTTTTAGATCGAAACTAGCAAAATTCACGAGCATCGATTTTACAAGTCGTCGAAGAGTAGACGGGGGAAAGGTGTAAACTTTTTCTCTCAGAACTGCGCGAAAACTTGTATTCCGGCTCAAAACAACGAGATACTTCGTTTTAGATCGAAACTAGCAAAGTTCACGAGCGTCGATTTTACAAGTCTTCGAAGAGTAGACGAGAGAAAGGTGTAAACTTTTTCTCTATGAACAGCGCGAAAACTTGTATTCCGGCTCGAAACGACAGGATACATCGTTTTAGATCGAAACTAGCAAAGTTCACGAGCATCGATTTTACAAGTCGTCGAAGAGTAGACGAGAGAAAGGTCTAAACTTTTTCTCTCAGAACAGCGAGAAAACTTGTATTCCGGCTCAAAACAACGGGATACATCGTTTTAGATCGAAACTAGCAAGATTCACGAGCATCGATTTTACAAGTCGTCGAAGTGTAGACGAGATATAGGTGTAAACTTTTTTTCTCAGAACTGCGCGAAAACTTGTATTCCGGCTCAAAACAACGGGATAGATCGTTTTAGATCGAACCTAGCAAAATTCACGAGCATCGATTTTACAAGTCGTCGAAGAGTAGAGAGAAAAGTGAAAACTTTTTCTCTCAGAACAGCGCGAAAACTTGTATTCCGGCTCAAAACAACGGGATACATCGTTTTAGATCGAAACAAGCAAAATTCACTGGCATTGATATTACAAGTCGTCGAAGAGTAGACGAGAGAAAGGTGTAAACTATTTCTCTTAGAACTGCGCGAAAACTTGTATTCCGGCTCAAAACAACGAGATACATCGTTTTAGATTGAAACTAGTAAGATTCACGAGCATCAATTTTACAAGTCGTCGAAGAGTAGACGAGAGAAAGGTGTAAGCTTTTTCTCTCAGAGCAGCGCGAAAACTTGTATTCCGGCTCAAAACAACGGGATACATCCTTTTAAATCGAAACTAGCAAAATTCACTGCAATCGATTTTACAAGTCGTCGAAGAGTAGACGAGAGAAAGGTGTAAACGTTTTCTCTCAGAACAGCCCAAAAACTTGTATTCCGGCTCAAAACAACGGGATACATCGTTTTAAATCAAAATTAGCAAAGTTCACGAGCATCGATTTTACAAGTCGCCGAAGAGTAGACGAGAGAAAGGTGTAAACTTTTTCTCTCAGAACTGCACGAAAACTTGTATTCCGGCTCAAAACAACGGGATACATCGTTTAGATCGAAACCAGCAAGATTCACGAGCATCTATTTTACAAGTCATCGAAGAGTAGACGAAAGAAGGGTGTAAACTTTTTCTTTCAGAACTTCGCGAAAACTTGTATTCCGGCTCAAAACAACGGGATACATCGTTTTAAATCGAAACTAGCAATATTCACTGGAATCGATTTTACAAGTCGTCGAAGAGTAGACGAGAGAAAGGTGTAAACTTTTTCTCTCAGAACGGCGCGAAAACTTGTATTCCGGCTCAAAACAACAGGATACATCGTTTTAGATCGAAACTAGCAAAGTTCACGAGCATCGATTTTACAAGTCGCCGAAGAGCACACGAGAGAAAGGTGTAAACTTTTTCTCTCGGAACTGCACGAAAACTTGTATTCCGGCTCAAAACAACGGGATACATCGTTTTAGATCGAAACTAGCAAGATTCACGAGGATCGATTTTACAAGTCGTCGAAGAGTAGACGAAAGAAGGGTGTAAACTTTTTCTTTCAGAACTTCGCGAAAACTTGTATTCCGGCTTAAAACAACGGGATATATCGTTTTAGATCGAAACTAGCAAAATTCACGAGCATCGATTTTACAAGTCATCGAAGAGTAGACGAGAGAAAGGTGTAAACTTTTTCTCTCAGAACAGCGCGAAAACATGTATTCCGGCTCAAAACAACGGGATACCTCGTCTTAGATCGAAACTAGCAAGATTCACGAGAATCGATTTTACAAGTCGTCGAAGAGTAGACGAGAGAAAGGTGTAAACTTTTCCTCTCAGAACAGCGTAAAAACTTGTATTCCGGCTCAAAACAACGGGATACATCGTTTTAAATCGAAACTAGCAATATTCACTGGAATCGATTTTACAAGTCGTCGAAGAGTAGACGAGAGAAAGGTGTGAAATTTTCTTTCAGAACTGCACGAAAACTTGTATTCCGGCTCAAAACAACGGGATACATCGTTTTAGATCGAAACTAGCAAGATTAACGAGCATCGATATTACAAGTCGTCGATGAGTAGACGAGAGAAAGGTGTAACCTTTTTCTCTCAGAGCAGCGCGAAAACTTGTATTCCGGCTCAAAACAACGGGATACATCGTTTTAAATTGAAACTAGCAAAATTCACTGGAATCGATTTTACAAGTCGTCGAAGAGTAGACAAGAGAAAGGTTTAAACTTTTTCTCTCAGAACGGCGCGAAAACTTGTATTCCGGCTCAAAGCAACAGGATACATCGTTTAAGATCGAACCTAGCAAAATTCACGAGCATCGATTTGACATGTCGTCGAAGAGTAGACGAGAGAAAGGTGTAAACGTTTTCTCTCAGAACAGCCCAAAAACTTGTATTCCGGCTCAAAACAACGGGATACATCGTTTTAGAACGAAAATAGCAAGATTCACGAGCATCGATTTTACAAGTCGTCGAAGAGTAGACGAGAAAAAGGTGTAAACTTTTTCTCTCAGAACAGCGCGAAAACTTGCATTCCGGCTCAAAACAACAGGATACATTGTTTTAGATCGAACCTAGCAAAATTCACGAGCATCGATTTTACAAGTCGTCGAAGAGTAAAGAGAGAAAGGTGAAAACGTTTTCTCTCAGAAAAGCGCGAAAACTTGTATTCCGGCTCAGAACAACGGGATACATCGTTTTTGATCAAAAATAGCAAAATTCACTGGCATCGATATTACAAGTCGTCGAAGAGTAGACGAGAGAAAGGTGTAAACTATTTCTCTCAGAACTGCGCGAAAACTTGTAGTCCGGCTCAAAACAACGGGATACATCGTTTTAGATTGAAACTAGTAAGATTCACGAGCATCAATTTTACAAGTCGTCGAACAGTAGACGAGAGAAAGGTGTAAACTTTTTCTCTCAGTACAGCGCGAAAACTTGTATTCCGGCTCAAAACAACAGGATACATCGTTTTAGATCGAAACTAGCAAAATTCACGAGCATCGATTTTACAAGTCGTCGAAGAGTAGACGAGAGAGAGGTGTAAACGTTTTCTCTCAGAACAGCCCAAAAACTTGTATTCCAGCTCAAAACAACGGGATACATCGTTTTAGAACGAAAATAGCAAGATTCACGAGCATCGATTTTACAAGTCGTCGGAGAGTAGACGAGAGAAAGGTGTAAACTTTTTCTCTCAGAGCAGCGCGAAAACTTGTATCCCGGCTCAAAACAACGGGATACATCGTTTTAAATCGAAACTAGCAAAATTCACTGGAATCGATTATACAAGTCGTCGAAGAGTAGACGAGAGAAAGGTCTAAACTTTTTCTCTCAGAACAGCGCGAAAACTTGTATTCCGGCTCAAAACAACGGGATACATCGTTTTAGATCGAAACTAGCAAGATTCACGAGCATCGATTTTACAAGTCGTCGAAGAGTAGACGTGAGAAAGGTGTAAACGTTTTCTCTCAGAACTGCGCGAAAACTTGTATTGCGGCTCAAAACAACGGGATCCATCGTTTTAGATCGAAACTAGCAAGATTCACGAGAATCGATATTACAAGTCGCCGAAGAGTAGACGAGAGAATGGTGTAAACTTTTTCTTTGAGAACTGCGCGAAAACTTGTATTCCGGCTCAAAAGAACCGGATACATCGTTTTAGATCGAAACTAGCAAAATTCACGAGCATCGATTTTACAAGTCGTCGAAGAGTAGACGGGGGAAAGGTGTAAACTTTTTCTCTCAGAACTGCGCGAAAACTTGTATTCCGGCTCAAAACAACGAGATACTTCGTTTTAGATCGAAACTAGCAAAGTTCACGAGCGTCGATTTTACAAGTCTTCGAAGAGTAGACGAGAGAAAGGTGTAAACTTTTTCTCTATGAACAGCGCGAAAACTTGTATTCCGGCTCAAAACAACGGGATAGATCGTTTTAGATCGAACCTAGCAAAATTCACGAGCATCGATTTTACAAGTCGTCGAAGAGTAGACGAGAGAAAAGTGAAAACTTTTTCTCTCAGAACAGCGCGAAAACTTGTATTCCGGCTCAAAACAACGGGATACATCGTTTTAGATCGAAACAAGCAAAATTCACTGGCATTGATATTACAAGTCGTCGAAGAGTAGACGAGAGAAAGGTGTAAACTATTTCTCTTAGAACTGCGCGAAAACTTGTATTCCGGCTCAAAACAACGAGATACATCGTTTTAGATTGAAACTAGTAAGATTCACGAGCATCAATTTTACAAGTCGTCGAAGAGTAGACGAGAGAAAGGTGTAAGCTTTTTCTCTCAGTACAGCGCGAAAACTTGTATTCCGTCTCAAAACAACGGGATACATCGTTTTAAATCGAAACTAGCAATATTCACTGGAATCGATTTTACAAGTCGTCGAAGAGTAGACGAGAGAAAGGTGTGAAATTTTCTTTCAGAACTGCACGAAAACTTGTATTCCGGCTCAAAACAACGGGATACATCGTTTTAGATCGAAACTAGCAAGATTAACGAGCATCGATATTACAAGTCGTCGATGAGTAGACGAGAGAAAGGTGTAACCTTTTTCTCTCAGAGCAGCGCGAAAACTTGTATTCCGGCTCAAAACAACGGGATACATCGTTTTAAATTGAAACTAGCAAAATTCACTGGAATCGATTTTACAAGTCGTCGAAGAGTAGACAAGAGAAAGGTTTAAACTTTTTCTCTCAGAACGGCGCGAAAACTTGTATTCCGGCTCAAAACAACAGGATACATCGTTTAAGATCGAACCTAGCAAAATTCACGAGCATCGATTTGACATGTCGTCGAAGAGTAGACGAGAGAAAGGTGTAAACGTTTTCTCTCAGAACAGCCCAAAAACTTGTATTCCGGCTCAAAACAACGGGATACATCGTTTTAGAACGAAAATAGCAAGATTCACGAGCATCGATTTTACAAGTCGTCGAAGAGTAGACGAGAAAAAGGTGTAAACTTTTTCTCTCAGAACAGCGCGAAAACTTGCATTCCGGCTCAAAACAACAGGATACATTGTTTTAGATCGAACCTAGCAAAATTCACGAGCATCGATTTTACAAGTCGTCGAAGAGTAAAGAGAGAAAGGTGAAAACGTTTTCTCTCAGAAAAGCGCGAAAACTTGTATTCCGGCTCAGAACAACGGGATACATTGTTTTTGATCAAAAATAACAAAATTCACTGGCATCGATATTACAAGTCGTCGAAGAGTAGACGAGAGAAAGGTGTAAACTATTTCTCTCAGAACTGCGCGAAAACTTGTAGTCCGGCTCAAAACAACGGGATACATCGTTTTAGATTGAAACTAGTAAGATTCACGAGCATCAATTTTACAAGTCGTCGAACAGTAGACGAGAGAAAGGTGTAAACTTTTTCTCTCAGTACAGCGCGAAAACTTGTATTCCGGCTCAAAACAACAGGATACATCGTTTTAGATCGAAACTAGCAAAATTCACGAGCATCGATTTTACAAGTCGTCGAAGAGTAGACGAGAGAGAGGTGTAAACGTTTTCTCTCAGAACAGCCCAAAAACTTGTATTCCAGCTCAAAACAACGGGATACATCGTTTTAGAACGAAAATAGCAAGATTCACGAGCATCGATTTTACAAGTCGTCGGAGAGTAGACGAGAGAAAGGTGTAAACTTTTTCTCTCAGAGCAGCGCGAAAACTTGTATCCCGGCTCAAAACAACGGAATACATCGTTTTAAATCGAAACTAGCAAAATTCACTGGAATCGATTATACAAGTCGTCGAAGAGTAGACGAGAGAAAGGTCTAAACTTTTTCTCTCAGAACAGCGCGAAAACTTGTATTCCGGCTCAAAACAACGGGATACATCGTTTTAGATCGAAACTAGCAAGATTCACGAGCATCGATTTTACAAGTCGTCGAAGAGTAGACGTGAGAAAGGTGTAAACGTTTTCTCTCAGAACTGCGCGAAAACTTGTATTGCGGCTCAAAACAACGGGATCCATCGTTTTAGATCGAAACTAGCAAGATTCACGAGAATCGATATTACAAGTCGCCGAAGAGTAGACGAGAGAATGGTGTAAACTTTTTCTTTGAGAACTGCGCGAAAACTTGTATTCCGGCTCAAAAGAACAGGATACATCGTTTTAGATCGAAACTAGCAAAATTCACGAGCATCGATTTTACAAGTCGTCGAAGAGTAGACGGGGGAAAGGTGTAAACTTTTTCTCTCAGAACTGCGCGAAAACTTGTATTCCGGCTCAAAACAACGAGATACTTCGTTTTAGATCGAAACTAGCAAAGTTCACGAGCGTCGATTTTACAAGTCGTCGAAGAGTAGACGAGAGAAAGGTGTAAACTTTTTCTCTATGAACAGCGCGAAAACTTGTATTCCGGCTCAAAACAACGGGATAGATCGTTTTAGATCGAACCTAGCAAAATTCACGAGCATCGATTTTACAAGTCGTCGAAGAGTAGACGAGAGAAAAGTGAAAACTTTTTCTCTCAGAACAGCGCGAAAACTTGTATTCCGGCTCAAAACAACGGGATACATCGTTTTAGATCGAAACAAGCAAAATTCACTGGCATTGATATTACAAGTCGTCGAAGAGTAGACGAGAGAAAGGTGTAAACTATTTCTCTTAGAACTGCGCGAAAACTTGTATTCCGGCTCAAAACAACGAGATACATCGTTTTAGATTGAAACTAGTAAGATTCACGAGCATCAATTTTACAAGTCGTCGAAGAGTAGACGAGAGAAAGGTGTAAGCTTTTTCTCTCAGTACAGCGCGAAAACTTGTATTCCGTCTCAAAACAACGGGATACATCGTTTTAAATCGAAACTAGCAAAATTCACTGGAATCGATTTTACAAGTCGTCGAAGAGTAGACAAGAGAAAGGTTTAAACTTTTTCTCTCACAACGGCGCGAAAACTTGTATTCCGGCTCAAAACAACAGGATACATCGTTTAAGATTGAACCTAGCAAAATTCACGAGCATCGATTTGACAAGTCGTCGAAGAGTAGACGAGAGAAAGGTGTAAACGTTTTCTCTCAGAACAGCCCAAAAACTTGTATTCCGGCTCAAAACAACGGGATACATCGTTTTAGAACGAAAATAGCAAGATTCACGAGCATCGATTTTACAAGTCGTCGAAGAGTAGACGAGAAAAAGGTGTAAACTTTTTCTCTCAGAACAGCGCGAAAACTTGCATTCCGGCTCAAAACAACAGGATACATCGTTTTAGATCGAACCTAGCAAAATTCACGAGCATCGATTTTACAAGTCGTCGAAGAGTAAAGAGAGAAAGGTGAAAACGTTTTCTCTCAGAAAAGCGCGAAAACTTGTATTCCGGCTCAGAACAACGGGATACATCGTTTTTGATCAAAAATAGCAAAATTCACTGGCATCGATATTACAAGTCGTCGAAGAGTAGACGAGAGAAAGGTGTAAACTATTTCTCTCAGAACTGCGCGAAAACTTGTAGTCCGGCTCAAAACAACGGGACACATCGTTTTAGATTGAAACTAGTAAGATTCACGAGCATCAATTTTACAAGTCGTCGAACAGTAGACGAGAGAAAGGTGTAAACTTTTTCTCTCAGTACAGCGCGAAAACTTGTATTCCGTCTCAAAACAACGGGATACATCGTCTTAGATCGAAACTAGCAAGATTCACGAGCATCGATTTTACAAGTCGTCGAAGAGAAGACGAGAGAAAGGTGTAAACTTTTTCTCTCAGAACGGCGCGAAAACTTGTATTCCGGCTCAAAACAACAGGATACATCGTTTTAGATCGAAACTAGCAAAATTCACGAGCATCGATTTTACAAGTCGTCGAAGAGTAGACGAGAGAGAGGTGTAAACGTTTTTTCTCAGAACAGCCCAAAAACTTGTATTCCAGCTCAAAACAACGGGATACATCGTTTTAGAACGAAAATAGCAAGATTCACGAGCATCGATTTTACAAGTCGTCGGAGAGTAGACGAGAGAAAGGTGTAAACGTTTTCTCTCAGAGCAGCGCGAAAACTTGTATCCCGGCTCAAAACAACGGGATACATCGTTTTAAATTTAAACTAGCAAAATTCACTGGAATCGATTATACAAGTCGTCGAAGAGTAGACGAGAGAAAGGTCTAAACTTTTTCTCTCAGAACAGCGCGAAAACTTGTATTCCGGCTCAAAACAACGGGATACATCGTTTTAGATCGAAACTAGCAAGATTCACGAGCATCGATTTTACAAGTCGTCGAAGAGTAGACGTGAGAAAGGTGTAAACGTTTTCTCTCAGAACTGCGCGAAAACTTGTATTGCGGCTCAAAACAACGGGATCCATCGTTTTAGATCGAAACTAGCAAGATTCACGAGAATCGATATTACAAGTCGCGAAGAGTAGACGAGAGAATGGTGTAAACTTTTTCTTTCAGAACTGCGCGAAAACTTGTATTCCGGCTCAAAAGAACAGGATACATCGTTTTAGATCGAAACTAGCAAAATTCACGAGCATCGATTTTACAAGTCGTCGAAGAGTAGACGGGGGAAAGGTGTAAACTTTTTCTCTCAGAACTGCGCGAAAACTTGTAATTCCGGCTCAAAACAACGAGATACTTCGTTTTAGATCGAAACTAGCAAAGTTCACGAGCGTCGATTTTACAAGTCTTCGAAGAGTAGACGAGAGAAAGGTGTAAACTTTTTCTCTATGAACAGCGCGAAAACTTGTATTCCGGCTTGAAACGACAGGATACATCGTTTTAGATCGAAACTAGCAAAGTTCACGAGCATCGATTTTACAAGTCGTCGAAGAGTAGACGAGAGAAAGGTCTAAACTTTTTCTCTCAGAACAGCGAGAAAACTTGTATTCCGGCTCAAAACAACGGGATACATCGTTTTAGATCGAAACTAGCAAGATTCACGAGCATCGATTTTACAAGTCGTCGAAGTGTAGACGAGATATAGGTGTAAACTTTTTTTCTCAGAACTGCGCGAAAACTTGTATTCCGGCTCAAAACAACGGGATAGATCGTTTTAGATCGAACCTAGCAAAATTCACGAGCATCGATTTTACAAGTCGTCGAAGAGTAGAGAGAAAAGTGAAAACTTTTTCTCTCAGAACAGCGCGAAAACTTGTATTCCGGCTCAAAACAACGGGATACATCGTTTTAGATCGAAACAAGCAAAATTCACTGGCATTGATATTACAAGTCGTCGAAGAGTAGACGAGAGAAAGGTGTAAACTATTTCTCTTAGAACTGCGCGAAAACTTGTATTCCGGCTCAAAACAACGAGATACATCGTTTTAGATTGAAACTAGTAAGATTCACGAGCATCAATTTTACAAGTCGTCGAAGAGTAGACGAGAGAAAGGTGTAAGCTTTTTCTCTCAGTACAGCGCGAAAACTTGTATTCCGTCTCAAAACAACGGGATACATCGTTTTAAATCGAAACTAGAAAAATTCACTGCAATCGTTTTTACTTGAGTAAAACACGTTTTTGGGCAAGTTGGTAACATTCTTGATTCATATTGCAGCGAAGAAGCACACACACACAGAGAAGGAACACGCAAAAAACACGGACGAACGCTGCACTCACAACTGGTTTACTGCGAAAAGAATTCAAGCTTAAAATGGCTCACGCATCTGCGCACTACAGAAAGAAAACCAAAACAAAGACGTGCCACGAAATAACATCTTATCGTATTGCCGCGAAAAGGTTGAATTCCGAAGCGTACAAAAAAACGGATGCATCACTAATGCAGCAATCTTCTTTTTCGTTTATGTGAAAGGCCTCCAGGAGTTCACGTGCCGTTTTATACTTGCTTCTGCCTAGGATTCGAACACTATCGAAACGTGGCGAACATGTCACGCATGACTGGCAGTGCCTAACCAAGTGCACATTCTCTCTGTTCTTTAAATTCCTTTGGTGCTCCCCTAGCCGGTCGTTAATACATCGCCCCGTTTGACCGATGTACACTTTTCCACATGAAAGTGGCAGCTCGTATACCACCTCAGAAGCGCATTGCACATAGGGCGTAGTGTGCTTTTTTCCACACCCGCTTCTCCTTGTTTCGCTTCCGGAAATACGAGGGCACAACTTTGACAGCTTCACCGGCGCCGAAAAAACGAGCGGCACCCCATACCTGTTCGCTACCTTCTTCATGTTATGCGACACCTTGTGTAGGTAGGGGGCAACTTCCGGTCGCAGGTTCATGTTCCTTTCTTTCTTCTTGGAGTTCTCTGTGCGTGCCTTCACTTTTTTCAGGCAAGCTTCTGCAACAGAAGTCACGACCGACAAGGGGTAGCCCGCTGACAAAATTCTAGCCAATTGGTTCTGAAAGCTAGACTGCATCTCATGGACGCACGATTTCTCAAGCGCCGAATCCAGACACAAACTAACTATGCCTCTTTTTATTACCTTCGAATGAGTAGAGTCGTAAGGCAAGAGTTGCTTCTGAACACGAGGGGCGTACATCCAACAAGTATGACCTCTGCCCAACTTCACTCGAATATCTAGAAACTGAAGTTCGTCGTTATCCGGTGTCTCGAAAGTAAATGTTAGTCCCTTTCCATACTTCCTAAAAGCATCTAAAATCTTGTTAACAATAGCGCAGTAGTGTAAAGGGCTCTGCTTGTCCAAAAATATTAAAAAATCATCAACATATCGGTACACTTTGATGACCTCGTCCGAGTTAAAAACAGTGCTTAAAACCTGGTCAATGCTGGCTAAAAAAATGTCACTTAAAATGGGTGCAACGCAAGATCCAATGCAAATGCCTTTCGTCTGTAAATAGAGGTGATTGTTAAAAGCGATAAATGTACCTTTAAGGTAAAATTCTAAAAGAGTCAAAAAATTGTCAACAGACATGCCAGCCGAATTTTGGTGTGTGTGTGCTTCTTCGCTGCAATATGAATCAAGAATCGTTTTTACAATTCGTCGAAGAGTAGACGAGAGAAAGGTCTAAACTTTTCTCTCAGAACAGCCCGAAAACTTGTATTCCGGCTCAAAAGAACGGGATACATCGTTTTAGATCGAAACTAGCAAGATTCACGAGCATCAATTTTACAAGTCGCCGAAGAATATACGAGAGAAAGGTGAAAACGTTTTCTCTCAGAACTGCACGAAAACTTGTATTCCGGCTCAAAACAACGGGATACATCGTTTTAGATCGAAACTAGCAAGATTCACGAGCATCGATTTTACAAGTCTCGAAGAGTAGACGAGAGAAAGGTGTAAACTTTTTCTCTCAGAGCAGCGCGAAAATTTGTATTCCGGCTCAAAACAACAGGATACATCGTTTTAGATCGAAACTAGCAAAATTCACGAGCATCGATTTTACAAGTCGTCGAAGAGTAGACGAGAGAAAGGTGTAAACGTTTTCTCTCAGAACAGCCCAAAAACTTGTATTCCGGCTCAAAACAATGGGATACATCGTTTTAGATCGAAACTAGCAAAATTCACGAGCATCGATTTTACAAGTCGTCGAAGAGTAGACGAGAGTAAGGTGTAAACATTTTCTCTCAGAACTGCACGAAAACTTGTATTCCGGCTCAAAACAACGGGATACATCGTTTTAGATCGAAACTAGCAAGATTCACGAGTATCGATTTTACAAGTCGTCGAAGAGTAGACGAAAGAAGGGTGTAAACTTTTTCTATCAGAACAGCGCGAAAACTTGCAATGCGGCTCAAAACAACAGGATACATCGCTTTAGATCGAATCTAGAAAAATTCACGAGCATCGATTTTACAAGTCGTCGAAGAGTAGACGAGATATAGGTGTAAACTTTTTCTCTCAGATCTGCGCGAAAACTTGTATTCCGGCTCAAAACAACGGGATACATCGTTTTAGATCGAACCTAGCAAAATTCACGAGCATCGATTTTACAAGTCGTCGAAGAGTAGACGAGAGAAAGGTGAAAACTTTTTCTCTCAGAACAGCGCGAAAACTTGTATTCCGGCTCAAAACAACGGGATACATCGTTTTAGATCGAAACTAGCAAAATTCACTGGCATCGATATTACAAGTCATCGAAGAGTAGACGAGAGAAAGGTGTAAACTATTTCTCTTAGAACTGCGCGAAAACTTGTATTCCGGCTCAAAACAACGAGATACATCATTTTAGATCGAAACTAGTAAGATTCACGAGCATCAATTTTACAAGTCGTCGAAGAGTAGACGAGAGAAAGGTGTAAGCTTTTTCTCTCAGTACAGCGCGAAAACTTGTATTCCGTCTCAAAACAACGGGATACATGGATTTAGATCGAAACTAGCAAAATTCAGTGGCATCGATATTACAAGTCGTCGAATAGTAGACGAGGGAAAGGTGTAAACTTTTTCTTTCAGAACTGCGCGAAAACTTGTATTCCGGCTCAAAACAACAGGATACTTCGTTTTAGATCGAAACTAGCAAAATTCACGAGCATCGATTTTACAAGTCGTCGAAGAGTAGACGAGAGAAAGGTGTAAACTTTTTCTCTCAGAGCAGCGCGAAAACTTGTATTCCGGCTCAAAACAACGGGATACATCGTTTTGAATCGAAACTAGAAAAATTCACTGGAATCGATTTTACAAGTCGTCGAAGAGTAGACGAGAGAAAGGTCTAAACTTTTTCTCTCAGAACAGCCCGAAAACTTGTATTCCGGCTCAAAACAACGGGATACATCGTTTTAGATCGAAAGTAGCAAGATTCACGAGCATCGATTTTACAACGCGCCGAAGAGTAGACGAGAGAAAGGTGAAAACGTTTTCTCTCAGAACTGCACGAAAACTTGTATTCCGGCTCAAAACAACGGGATACATCGTTTTAGATTGAAACTAGCAAGATTCACTGGAATCAATTTTACAAGTCGTTGAAGAGTAGACGAGAGAAAGGTGTAAACTTTTTCTCTCAGAACGGCGCGAAAACTTGTATTCCGGCTCAAAACAACAGGATACATCGTTTTAGATCGAAACTAGCAAAATTCACGAGCATCGATTTTACAACTCGTCGAAGAGTAGACGAGAGAAAGGTGTAAACGTTTTCTCTCAGAACAACCCAAAAACTTGTATTCCGGCTCAAAACAACGGGATACATCGTTTTAGATCGAAAGTAGCAAGATTCACGAGCACCGATTTTACAACGCGCCGAAGAGTAGACGAGAGAAAGGTGAAAACGTTTTCTCTCAGAACTGCACGAAAACTTGTATTCCGGCTCAAAACAACGGGATACATCGTTTTAGATCGAAACTAGCAAGATTCACGAGCATCAATTTTACAAGTCGTCGAAGAGTAGACGAGAGAAAGGTGTAAACTTTTTCTCTCAGAGCAGCGCGAAAACTTGTATCCCGGCTCAAAACAACGGGATACATCGTTTTAAATCGAAACTAGCAAAATTCACTGGAATCGATTATACAAGTCGTCGAAGAGTAGACGAGAGAAAGGTCTAAACTTTTTCTCTCAGAACAGCGCGAAAACTTGTATTCCGGCTCAAAACAACGAGATACATCGTTTTAGATCGAAACTAGCAAGATTCACGAGCATCGATTTTACAAGTCGTCGAAGAGTAGACGTGAGAAAGGTGTAAACGTTTTCTCTCAGAACTGCGCGAAAACTTGTATTGCGGCTCAAAACAACGGGATCCATCGTTTTAGATCGAAACTAGCAAGATTCACGAGAATCGATATCACAAGTCGTCGAAGAGTAGACGAGAGAATGGTGTAAACTTTTTCTTTCAGAACTGCGCGAAAACTTCTATTCCGGCTCAAAAGAACAGGATACATCGTTTTAGATCGAAACTAGCAAAATTCACGAGCATCGATTTTACAAGTCGTCGAAGAGTAGACGAGAGAAAGGTGTAAGCTTTTTCTCTCAGTACAGCGCGAAAACTTGTATTCCGTCTCAAAACAACGGGATACATCGTTTTAAATCGAAACTAGAAAAATTCACTGCAATCGTTTTTACAAGTCGTCGAAGAGTAGACGAGAGAAAGGTCTAAACTTTTTCTCTCAGAACAGCCCGAAAACTTGTATTCCGGCTCAAAACAACGGGATACATCGTTTTAGATCGAAAGTAGCAAGATTCACGAGCATCGATTTTACAACGCGCCGAAGAGTAAACGAGAGAAAGGTGAAAACGTTTTCTCTCAGAACTGCACGAAAACTTGTATTCCGGCTCAAAACAACGGGATACATCGTTTTAGATTGAAACTAGCAAGATTCACGAGCATCAATTTTACAAGTCGTCGAAGAGTAGACGAGAGAAAGGTGTAAACTTTTTCTCTCAGAGCAGCGCGAAAATTTGTATTCCGGCTCAAAACAACGGGATACATCGTTTTAAATCGAAACTAGCAAAATTCACTGGAATCAATTTTACAAGTCGTCGAAGAGTAGACGAGAGAAAGGTGTAAACTTTTTCTCTCAGAACGGCGCGAAAACTTGTATTCCGGCTCAAAACAACAGGATACATCGTTTTAGATCGAAACTAGCAAAATTCACGAGCATCGATTTTACAACTCGTCGAAGAGTAGACGAGAGAAAGGTGTAAACGTTTTCTCTCAGAACAACCCAAAAACTTGTATTCCGGCTCAAAACAACGGGATACATCGTTTTAGATCGAAAGTAGCAAGATTCACGAGCATCGATTTTACAACGCGCCGAAGAGCAGACGAGAGAAAGGTGAAAACGTTTTCTAGCAGAACTGCACGAAAACTTGTATTCCGGCTCAAAACAACGGGATACATCGTTTTAGACCGAAACTAGCAAGATTCACGAGCATCAATTTTACAAGTCGTCGAAGAGTAGACGAGAGAAAGGTGTAAACTTTTTCTCTCAGAGCAGCGCGAAAACTTGTATCCCGGCTCAAAACAACGGGATACATCGTTTTAAATCGAAACTAGCAAAATTCACTGGAATCGATTATACAAGTCGTCGAAGAGTAGACGAGAGAAAGGTCTAAACTTTTTCTCTCAGAACAGCGCGAAAACTTGTATTCCGGCTCAAAACAGCGGGATACATCGTTTTAAATCGAAACTAGCAAAATTCACTGGAATCGATTTTACAAGTCGTCGAAGAGTAGACGAGAGAAAGGTCTAAACTTTTTCTCTCAGAACAGCCCGAAAACTTGTATTCCGGCTCAAAACAACGAGATACATCGTTTTAGATCGAAACTAGCAAGATTCACGAGCATCGATTTTACAAGTCGTCGAAGAGTAGACGTGAGAAAGGTGTAAACGTTTTCTCTCAGAACTGCGCGAAAACTTGTATTGCGGCTCAAAACAACGGGATCCATCGTTTTAGATCGAAACTAGCAAGATTCACGAGAATCGATATCACAAGTCGTCGAAGAGTAGACGAGAGAATGGTGTAAACTTTTTCTTTCAGAACTGCGCGAAAACTAGTATTCCGGCTCAAAAGAACAGGATACATCGTTTTAGATCGAAACTAGCAAAATTCACGAGCATCGATTTTACAAGTCGTCGAAGAGTAGACGGGGGAAAGGTGTAAACTTTTTATCTCAGAACTGCGCGAAAACTTGTATTCCGGCTCAAAACAACGAGATACTTCGTTTTAGATCGGAACTAGCAAAGTTCACGAGCGTCGATTTTACAAGTCGTCGAAGAGTAGACGAGAGAAAGGTGTAAACTTTTTCTCTATGAACAGCGCGAAAACTTGTATTCCGGCTCAAAACAACAGGATACATCGTTTTAGATCGAAACTAGCAAAGTTCACGAGCATCGATTTTACAAGTCGACGAAGAGTAGACGAGAGAAGGGTGTAAACTTTTTCTCTCTGAACTGCGCGAAAACTTGTATTCCGGCTCAAAACAACGGGATACCTCGTTTTAGATCGAAACTAGCAAGATTCACGAGCATCGATTTTACAAGTCGTCGAAGAGTAGACGAGATATAGGTGTAAACTTTTTTTCTCAGAACTGCGCGAAAACTTGTATTCCGGCTCAAAACAACGGGATAGATCGTTTTAGATCGAATCTAGCAAAATTCACGAGCATCGATTTTACAAGTCGTCGAAGAGTAGACGAGAGAAAGGAGAAAACTTTTTCTCTCAGAACAGCGCGAAAACTTGTATTCCGGCTCAAAACAACGGGATACATCGTTTTAGATCGAAAGTAGCAAGATTCACGAGCATCGATTTTACAACGCGCCGAAGAGTAGACGAGAGAAAGGTGAAAACGTTTTCTCTCAGAACTGCACGAAAATTTGTATTCCGGCTCAAAACAACGGGATACATCGTTTTAGACCGAAACTAGCAAGATTCACGAGCATCAATTTTACAAGTCGTCGAAGAGTAGACGAGAGAAAGGTGTAAACTTTTTCTCTCAGAGCAGCGCGAAAACTTGTATCCCGGCTCAAAACAACGGGATACATCGTTTTAAATCGAAACTAGCAAGATTCACGAGAATCGATATCACAAGTCGTCGAAGAGTAGACGAGAGAAAGGTGTAAACTTTTTCTCTCAGAGCAGCGCGAAAATTTGTATTCCGGCTCAAAACAACGGGATACATCGTTTTAAATCGAAACTAGCAAAATTCACTGGAATCGATTTTACAAGTCGTCGAAAAGTAGACGAGAGAAAGGTGTAAACTTTTTCTCTCAGAACGGCGCGAAAACTTGTATTCCGGCTCAAAACAACAGGATACATCGTTTTAGATCGAAACTAGCAAAATTCACGAGCATCGATTTTACAAGTCGTCGAAGAGTAGACGAGAGAAAGGTGTAAACTTTTTCTCTATGAACAGCGCGAAAACTTGTATTCCGGCTCAAAACAACAGGATACATCGTTTTACATCGAAACTAGCAAAGTTCACGAGCATCGATTTTACAAGTCGTCGAAGAGTAGACGAGAGAAGGGTGTAAACTTTTTCTCTCTGAACTGCGCGAAAACTTGTATTCCGGCTCAAAACAACGGGATACCTCGTTTTAGATCGAAACTAGCAAGATTCACGAGCATCGATTTTACAAGTCGTCGAAGAGTAGACGAGATATAGGTGTAAACTTTTTTTCTCAGAACTGCGCGAAAACTTGTATTCCGGCTCAAAACAACGGGATAGATCGTTTTAGATCGAACCTAGCAAAATTCACGAGCATCGATTTTACAAGTCGTCGAAGAGTAGACGAGAGAAAGGTGAAAACTTTTTCTCTCAGAACAGCGCGAAAACTTGTATTCCGGCTCAAAACAACGGGATACATCGTTTTAGATCGAAACAAGCAAAATTCACTGGCATTGATATTACAAGTCGTCGAAGAGTAGACGAGAGAAAGGTGTAAACTATTTCTCTTAGAACTGCGCGAAAACTTGTATTCCGGCTCAAAACAACGAGATACATCGTTTTGGATTGAAACTAGTAAGATTCACGAGCATCAATTTTACAAGTTGTCGAAGAGTAGACGAGAGAAAGGTGTAAGTTTTTTCTCTCAGTACAGCGCGAAAACTTGTATTCCGTCTCAAAACAACGGGATACATCGTTTTAAATCGAAACTAGAAAAATTCACTGCAATCGTTTTTACAATTCGTCGAAGAGTAGACGAGAGAAAGGTCTAAACTTTTTCTCTCAGAACTGCACGAAAACTTGTATTCCGGCTCAAAACAACGGGATACATCGTTTTAGATCGAAACTAGCAAGATTCACGAGCATCGATTTTACAAGTCTCGAAGAGTAGACGAGAGAAAGGTGTAAACTTTTTCTCTCAGAGCAGCGCGAAAATTTGTATTCCGGCTCAAAACAACGGGATACATCGTTTTAAATTGAAACTAGCAAAATTCACTGGAATCGATTTTACAAGTCGTCGAAGAGTAGACGAGAGAAAGGTGTAAACTTTTTCTCTCAGAACGGCGCGAAAACTTGTATTCCGGCTCAAAACAACAGGATACATCGTTTTAGATCGAAACTAGCAAAATTCACGAGCATCGATTTTACAAGTCGTCGAAGAGTAGACGAGAGTAAGGTGTAAACTTTTTCTCTCAGAACTGCACGAAAACTTGTATTCCGGCTCAAAACAACGGGATACATCGTTTTAGATCGAAACTAGCAAAATTCACTGGAATCAATTTTACAAGTCGTCGAAGAGTAGACGAGAGAAAGGTGTAAACTTTTTCTCTCAGAACGGCGCGAAAACTTGTATTCCGGCTCAAAACAACAGGATACATCGTTTTAGATCGAAACTAGCAAAATTCACGAGCATCGATTTTACAACTCGTCGAAGAGTAGACGAGAGAAAGGTGTAAACGTTTTCTCTCAGAACAACCCAAAAACTTGTATTCCGGCTCAAAACAACGGGATACATCGTTTTAGATCGAAAGTAGCAAGATTCACGAGCATCGATTTTACAACGCGCCGAAGAGTAGACGAGAGAAAGGTGAAAACGTTTTCTCTCAGAACTGCACGAAAACTTGTATTCCGGCTCAAAACAACGGGATACATCGTTTTAGATCGAAACTAGCAAGATTCACGAGCATCAATTTTACAAGTCGTCGAAGAGTAGACGAGAGAAAGGTGTAAACTTTTTCTCTCAGAGCAGCGCGAAAACTTGTATCCCGGCTCAAAACAACGGGATACATCGTTTTAAATCGAAACTAGCAAAATTCACTGGAATCGATTATACAAGTCGTCGAAGAGTAGACGAGAGAAAGGTCTAAACTTTTTCTCTCAGAACAGCGCAAAAACTTGTATTCCGGCTCAAAACAACGGGATACATCGTTTTAAATCGAAACTAGCAAAATTCACTGGAATCGATTTTACAAGTCGTCGAAGAGTAGACGAGAGAAGGGTGTAAACTTTTTCTCTCTGAACTGCGCGAAAACTTGTATTCCGGCTCAAAACAACGGGATACCTCGTTTTAGATCGAAACTAGCAAGATTCACGAGCATCGATTTTACAAGTCGTCGAAGAGTAGACGAGATATAGGTGTAAACTTTTTTTCTCAGAACTGCGCGAAAACTTGTATTCCGGCGCAAAACAACGGGATAGATCGTTTTAGATCGAAACTAGCAAGATTCACGAGCATCGATTTTACAAGTCGTCGAAGAGTAGACGAGATATAGGTGTAAACTTTTTTTCTCAGAACTGCGCGAAAACTTGTATTCCGGCTCAAAACAACGGGATAGATCGTTTTAGATCGAACCTAGCAAAATTCACGAGCATCGATTTTACAAGTCGTCGAAGAGTAGACGAGAGAAAGGTGAAAACTTTTTCTCTCAGAACAGCGCGAAAACTTGTATTCCGGATCAAAACAACGGGATACATCGTTTTAAATCGAAACTAGCAAAATTCACTGGAATCGATTGTACAAGTCGTCGAAGAGTAGACGAGAGAAAGGTCTAAACTTTTTCTCTCAGAACAGCGCGAAAACTTGTATTCCGGCTCAAAACAACGGGATACATCGTTTTAGATCGAAACTAGCAAGATTCACGAGCATCGATTTTACAAGTCGTCGAAGAGTAGACGTGAGAAAGGTGTAAACGTTTTCTCTCAGAACTGCGCGAAAACTTGTATTGCGGCTCAAAACAACGGGATCCATCGTTTTAGATCGAAACTAGCAAGATTAACGAGAATCGATATTACAAGTCGCCGAAGAGTAGACGAGAGAAAGGAGAAAACTTTTTCTCTCAGAACAGCGCGAAAACTTGTATTCCGGCTCAAAACAACGGGATACATCGTTTTAGATCGAAAGTAGCAAGATTCACGAGCATCGATTTTACAACGCGCCGAAGAGTAGACGAGAGAAAGGTGAAAACGTTTTCTCTCAGAACTGCACGAAAATTTGTATTCCGGCTCAAAACAACGGGATACATCGTTTTAGACCGAAACTAGCAAGATTCACGAGCATCAATTTTACAAGTCGTCGAAGAGTAGACGAGAGAAAGGTGTAAACTTTTTCTCTCAGAGCAGCGCGAAAACTTGTATCCCGGCTCAAAACAACGGGATACATCGTTTTAAATCGAAACTAGCAAAATTCACTGGAATCGATTATACAAGTCGTCGAAGAGTAGACGAGAGAAAGGTCTAAACTTTTTCTCTCAGAACAGCGCGAAAACTTGTATTCCGGCTCAAAACAACGGGATACATCGTTTTAAATCGAAACTAGCAAAATTCACTGGAATCGATTTTACAAGTCGTCGAAGAGTAGACGAGAGAAAGGTCTAAACTTTTTCTCTCAGAACAGCCCGAAAACTTGTATTCCGGCTCAAAACAACGAGATACATCGTTTTAGATCGAAACTAGCAAGATTCACGAGAATCGATATCACAAGTCGTCGAAGAGTAGACGAGAGAAAGGTGTAAACTTTTTCTCTCAGAGCAGCGCGAAAATTTGTATTCCGGCTCAAAACAACGGGATACATCGTTTTAAATCGAAACTAGCAAAATTCACTGGAATCGATTTTACAAGTCGTCGAAAAGTAGACGAGAGAAAGGTGTAAACTTTTTCTCTCAGAACGGCGCGAAAACTTGTATTCCGGCTCAAAACAACAGGATACATCGTTTTAGATCGAAACTAGCAAAATTCACGAGCATCGATTTTACAAGTCGTCGAAGAGTAGACGAGAGAAAGGTGTAAACTTTTTCTCTATGAACAGCGCGAAAACTTGTATTCCGGCTCAAAACAACAGGATACATCGTTTTAGATCGAAACTAGCAAAGTTCACGAGCATCGATTTTACAAGTCGTCGAAGAGTAGACGAGAGAAGGGTGTAAACTTTTTCTCTCTGAACTGCGCGAAAACTTGTATTCCGGCTCAAAACAACGGGATACCTCGTTTTAGATCGAAACTAGCAAGATTCACGAGCATCGATTTTACAAGTCGTCGAAGAGTAGACGAGATATAGGTGTAAACTTTTTTTCTCAGAACTGCGCGAAAACTTGTATTCCGGCTCAAAACAACGGGATAGATCGTTTTAGATCGAACCTAGCAAAATTCACGAGCATCGATTTTACAAGTCGTCGAAGAGTAGACGAGAGAAAGGTGAAAACTTTTTCTCTCAGAACAGCGCGAAAACTTGTATTCCGGCTCAAAACAACGGGATACATCGTTTTAGATCGAAACAAGCAAAATTCACTGGCATTGATATTACAAGTCGTCGAAGAGTAGACGAGAGAAAGGTGTAAACTATTTCTCTTAGAACTGCGCGAAAACTTGTATTCCGGCTCAAAACAACGAGATACATCGTTTTGGATTGAAACTAGTAAGATTCACGAGCATCAATTTTACAAGTTGTCGAAGAGTAGACGAGAGAAAGGTGTAAGTTTTTTCTCTCAGTACAGCGCGAAAACTTGTATTCCGTCTCAAAACAACGGGATACATCGTTTTAAATCGAAACTAGAAAAATTCACTGCAATCGTTTTTACAATTCGTCGAAGAGTAGACGAGAGAAAGGTCTAAACTTTTTCTCTCAGAACTGCACGAAAACTTGTATTCCGGCTCAAAACAACGGGATACATCGTTTTAGATCGAAACTAGCAAGATTCACGAGCATCGATTTTACAAGTCTCGAAGAGTAGACGAGAGAAAGGTGTAAACTTTTTCTCTCAGAGCAGCGCGAAAATTTGTATTCCGGCTCAAAACAACGGGATACATCGTTTTAAATTGAAACTAGCAAAATTCACTGGAATCGATTTTACAAGTCGTCGAAGAGTAGACGAGAGAAAGGTGTAAACTTTTTCTCTCAGAACGGCGCGAAAACTTGTATTCCGGCTCAAAACAACAGGATACATCGTTTTAGATCGAAACTAGCAAAATTCACGAGCATCGATTTTACAAGTCGTCGAAGAGTAGACGAGAGTAAGGTGTAAACTTTTTCTCTCAGAACTGCACGAAAACTTGTATTCCGGCTCAAAACAACGGGATACATCGTTTTAGATCGAAACTAGCAAAATTCACTGGAATCAATTTTACAAGTCGTCGAAGAGTAGACGAGAGAAAGGTGTAAACTTTTTCTCTCAGAACGGCGCGAAAACTTGTATTCCGGCTCAAAACAACAGGATACATCGTTTTAGATCGAAACTAGCAAAATTCACGAGCATCGATTTTACAACTCGTCGAAGAGTAGACGAGAGAAAGGTGTAAACGTTTTCTCTCAGAACAACCCAAAAACTTGTATTCCGGCTCAAAACAACGGGATACATCGTTTTAGATCGAAAGTAGCAAGATTCACGAGCATCGATTTTACAACGCGCCGAAGAGTAGACGAGAGAAAGGTGAAAACGTTTTCTCTCAGAACTGCACGAAAACTTGTATTCCGGCTCAAAACAACGGGATACATCGTTTTAGATAGAAACTAGCAAGATTCACGAGCATCAATTTTACAAGTCGTCGAAGAGTAGACGAGAGAAAGGTGTAAACTTTTTCTCTCAGAGCAGCGCGAAAACTTGTATCCCGGCTCAAAACAACGGGATACATCGTTTTAAATCGAAACTAGCAAAATTCACTGGAATCGATTATACAAGTCGTCGAAGAGTAGACGAGAGAAAGGTCTAAACTTTTTCTCTCAGAACAGCGCAAAAACTTGTATTCCGGCTCAAAACAACGGGATACATCGTTTTAAATCGAAACTAGCAAAATTCACTGGAATCGATTTTACAAGTCGTCGAAGAGTAGACGAGAGAAGGGTGTAAACTTTTTCTCTCTGAACTGCGCGAAAACTTGTATTCCGGCTCAAAACAACGGGATACCTCGTTTTAGATCGAAACTAGCAAGATTCACGAGCATCGATTTTACAAGTCGTCGAAGAGTAGACGAGATATAGGTGTAAACTTTTTTTCTCAGAACTGCGCGAAAACTTGTATTCCGGCGCAAAACAACGGGATAGATCGTTTTAGATCGAAACTAGCAAGATTCACGAGCATCGATTTTACAAGTCGTCGAAGAGTAGACGAGATATAGGTGTAAACTTTTTTTCTCAGAACTGCGCGAAAACTTGTATTCCGGCTCAAAACAACGGGATAGATCGTTTTAGATCGAACCTAGCAAAATTCACGAGCATCGATTTTACAAGTCGTCGAAGAGTAGACGAGAGAAAGGTGAAAACTTTTTCTCTCAGAACAGCGCGAAAACTTGTATTCCGGATCAAAACAACGGGATACATCGTTTTAAATCGAAACTAGAAAAATTCACTACAATCGCTTTTACAATTCGTCGAAGAGTAGACGAGAGAAAGGTCTAAACTTTTTCTCTCAGAACTGCACGAAAACTTGTATTCCGGCTCAAAACAACGGGATACATCGTTTTAGATTGAAACTAGCAAGATTCACGAGCATCGATTTTACAAGTCTCGAAGAGTAGACGAGAGAAAGGTGTAAACTTTTTCTCTCAGAGCAGCGCGAAAATTTGTATTCCGGCTCAAAACAACGGGATACATCGTTTTAAATTGAAACTAGCAAAATTCACTGGAATCGATTTTACAAGTCGTCGAAGAGTAGACGAGAGAAAGGTGTAAACTTTTTCTCTCAGAACGGCGCGAAAACTTGTATTCCGGCTCAAAACAACAGGATATATCGTTTTAGATCGAAACTAGCAAAATTCACGAGCATCGATTTTACAAGTCGTCGAAGAGTAGACGAGAGAAAGGTGTAAACTTTTTCTCTATGAACAGCGCGAAAACTTGTATTCCGGCTCAAAACAACAGGATACATCGTTTTAGATCGAAACTAGCAAAGTTCACGAGCATCGATTTTACAAGTCGTCGAAGAGTAGACGAGAGAAGGGTGTAAACTTTTTCTCTCTGAACTGCGCGAAAACTTGTATTCCGGCTCAAAACAACGGGATACCTCGTTTTAGATCGAAACTAGCAAGATTCAAGAGCATCGATTTTACAAGTCGTCGAAGAGTAGACGAGATATAGGTGTAAACTTTTTTCTCAGAACTGCGCGAAAACTTGTATTCCGGCTCAAAACAACGGGATAGATCGTTTTAGATCGAACCTAGCAAAATTCACGAGCATCGATTTTACAAGTCGTCGAAGAGTAGACGAGAGAAAGGTGAAAACTTTTTCTCTCAGAACAGCGCGAAAACTTGTATTCCGGCTCAAAACAACGGGATACATCGTTTTAGATCGAAACAAGCAAAATTCACTGGCATTGATATTACAAGTCGTCGAAGAGTAGACGAGAGAAAGGTGTAAACTATTTCTCTTAGAACTGCGCGAAAACTTGTATTCCGGCTCAAAACAACGAGATACATTGTTTTGGATTGAAACTAGTAAGATTCACGAGCATCAATTTTACAAGTCGTCGAAGAGTAGACGAGAGAAAGGTGTAAACTTTTTCTCTATGAACAGCGCGAAAACTTGTATTCCGGCTCAAAACAACAGGATACATCGTTTTAGATCGAAACTAGCAAAGTTCACGAGCATCGATTTTACAAGTCGTCGAAGAGTAGACGAGAGAAGGGTGTAAACTTTTTCTCTCTGAACTGCGCGAAAACTTGTATTCCGGCTCAAAACAACGGGATACCTCGTTTTAGATCGAAACTAGCAAGATTCACGAGCATCGATTTTACAAGTCGTCGAAGAGTAGACGAGATATAGGTGTAAACTTTTTTTCTCAGAACTGCGCGAAAACTTGTATTCCGGCTCAAAACAACGGGATAGATCGTTTTAGATCGAACCTAGCAAAATTCACGAGCATCGATTTTACAAGTCGTCGAAGAGTAGACGAGAGAAAGGTGAAAACTTTTTCTCTCAGAACAGCGCGAAAACTTGTATTCCGGCTCAAAACAACGGGATACATCGTTTTAGATCGAAACAAGCAAAATTCACTGGCATTGATATTACAAGTCGTCGAAGAGTAGACGAGAGAAAGGTGTAAACTATTTCTCTTAGAACTGCGCGAAAACTTGTATTCCGGCTCAAAACAACGAGATACATCGTTTTGGATTGAAACTAGTAAGATTCACGAGCATCAATTTTACAAGTTGTCGAAGAGTAGACGAGAGAAAGGTGTAAGTTTTTTCTCTCAGTACAGCGCGAAAACTTGTATTCCGTCTCAAAACAACGGGATACATCGTTTTAAATCGAAACTAGAAAAATTCACTGCAATCGTTTTTACAATTCGTCGAAGAGTAGACGAGAGAAAGGTCTAAACTTTTTCTCTCAGAACTGCACGAAAACTTGTATTCCGGCTCAAAACAACGGGATACATCGTTTTAGATCGAAACTAGCAAGATTCACGAGCATCGATTTTACAAGTCTCGAAGAGTAGACGAGAGAAAGGTGTAAACTTTTTCTCTCAGAGCAGCGCGAAAATTTGTATTCCGGCACAAAACAACGGGATACATCGTTTTAAATTGAAACTAGCAAAATTCCCTGGAATCGATTTTACAAGTCGTCGAAGAGTAGACGAGAGAAAGGTGTAAACTTTTTCTCTCAGAACGGCACGAAAACTTGTATTCCGGCTCAAAACAACGGGATACCTCGTTTTAGATCGAAACTAGCAAGATTCACGAGCATCGATTTTACAAGTCGTCGAAGAGTAGACGAGATATAGGTGTAAACTTTTTTTCTCAGAACTGCGCGAAAACTTGTATTCCGGCGCAAAACAACGGGATAGATCGTTTTAGATCGAAACTAGCAAGATTCACGAGCATCGATTTTACAAGTCGTCGAAGAGTAGACGAGATATAGGTGTAAACTTTTTTTCTCAGAACTGCGCGAAAACTTGTATTCCGGCTCAAAACAACGGGATAGATCGTTTTAGATCGAACCTAGCAAAATTCACGAGCATCGATTTTACAAGTCGTCGAAGAGTAGACGAGAGAAAGGTGAAAACTTTTTCTCTCAGAACAGCGCGAAAACTTGTATTCCGGATCAAAACAACGGGATACATCGTTTTAAATCGAAACTAGAAAAATTCACTACAATCGCTTTTACAATTCGTCGAAGAGTAGACGAGAGAAAGGTCTAAACTTTTTCTCTCAGAACTGCACGAAAACTTGTATTCCGGCTCAAAACAACGGGATACATCGTTTTAGATTGAAACTAGCAAGATTCACGAGCATCGATTTTACAAGTCTCGAAGAGTAGACGAGAGAAAGGTGTAAACTTTTTCTCTCAGAGCAGCGCGAAAATTTGTATTCCGGCTCAAAACAACGGGATACATCGTTTTAAATTGAAACTAGCAAAATTCACTGGAATCGATTTTACAAGTCGTCGAAGAGTAGACGAGAGAAAGGTGTAAACTTTTTCTCTCAGAACGGCGCGAAAACTTGTATTCCGGCTCAAAACAACAGGATATATCGTTTTAGATCGAAACTAGCAAAATTCACGAGCATCGATTTTACAAGTCGTCGAAGAGTAGACGAGAGAAAGGTGTAAACTTTTTCTCTATGAACAGCGCGAAAACTTGTATTCCGGCTCAAAACAACAGGATACATCGTTTTAGATCGAAACTAGCAAAGTTCACGAGCATCGATTTTACAAGTCGTCGAAGAGTAGACGAGAGAAGGGTGTAAACTTTTTCTCTCTGAACTGCGCGAAAACTTGTATTCCGGCTCAAAACAACGGGATACCTCGTTTTAGATCGAAACTAGCAAGATTCAAGAGCATCGATTTTACAAGTCGTCGAAGAGTAGACGAGATATAGGTGTAAACTTTTTTCTCAGAACTGCGCGAAAACTTGTATTCCGGCTCAAAACAACGGGATAGATCGTTTTAGATCGAACCTAGCAAAATTCACGAGCATCGATTTTACAAGTCGTCGAAGAGTAGACGAGAGAAAGGTGAAAACTTTTTCTCTCAGAACAGCGCGAAAACTTGTATTCCGGCTCAAAACAACGGGATACATCGTTTTAGATCGAAACAAGCAAAATTCACTGGCATTGATATTACAAGTCGTCGAAGAGTAGACGAGAGAAAGGTGTAAACTATTTCTCTTAGAACTGCGCGAAAACTTGTATTCCGGCTCAAAACAACGAGATACATTGTTTTGGATTGAAACTAGTAAGATTCACGAGCATCAATTTTACAAGTCGTCGAAGAGTAGACGAGAGAAAGGTGTAAACTTTTTCTCTATGAACAGCGCGAAAACTTGTATTCCGGCTCAAAACAACAGGATACATCGTTTTAGATCGAAACTAGCAAAGTTCACGAGCATCGATTTTACAAGTCGTCGAAGAGTAGACGAGAGAAGGGTGTAAACTTTTTCTCTCTGAACTGCGCGAAAACTTGTATTCCGGCTCAAAACAACGGGATACCTCGTTTTAGATCGAAACTAGCAAGATTCACGAGCATCGATTTTACAAGTCGTCGAAGAGTAGACGAGATATAGGTGTAAACTTTTTTTCTCAGAACTGCGCGAAAACTTGTATTCCGGCTCAAAACAACGGGATAGATCGTTTTAGATCGAACCTAGCAAAATTCACGAGCATCGATTTTACAAGTCGTCGAAGAGTAGACGAGAGAAAGGTGAAAACTTTTTCTCTCAGAACAGCGCGAAAACTTGTATTCCGGCTCAAAACAACGGGATACATCGTTTTAGATCGAAACAAGCAAAATTCACTGGCATTGATATTACAAGTCGTCGAAGAGTAGACGAGAGAAAGGTGTAAACTATTTCTCTTAGAACTGCGCGAAAACTTGTATTCCGGCTCAAAACAACGAGATACATCGTTTTGGATTGAAACTAGTAAGATTCACGAGCATCAATTTTACAAGTTGTCGAAGAGTAGACGAGAGAAAGGTGTAAGTTTTTTCTCTCAGTACAGCGCGAAAACTTGTATTCCGTCTCAAAACAACGGGATACATCGTTTTAAATCGAAACTAGAAAAATTCACTGCAATCGTTTTTACAATTCGTCGAAGAGTAGACGAGAGAAAGGTCTAAACTTTTTCTCTCAGAACTGCACGAAAACTTGTATTCCGGCTCAAAACAACGGGATACATCGTTTTAGATCGAAACTAGCAAGATTCACGAGCATCGATTTTACAAGTCTCGAAGAGTAGACGAGAGAAAGGTGTAAACTTTTTCTCTCAGAGCAGCGCGAAAATTTGTATTCCGGCACAAAACAACGGGATACATCGTTTTAAATTGAAACTAGCAAAATTCCCTGGAATCGATTTTACAAGTCGTCGAAGAGTAGACGAGAGAAAGGTGTAAACTTTTTCTCTCAGAACGGCGCGAAAACTTGTATTCCGGCTCAAAACAACAGGATACATCGTTTTAGATCGAAACTAGCAAAATTCACGAGCATCGATTTTACAAGTCGTCGAAGAGTAGACGAGAGTAAGGTGTAAACTTTTTCTCTCAGAACTGCACGAAAACTTGTATTCCGGCTCAAAACAACGGGATACATCGTTTTAGATCGAAACTAGCAAAATTCACTGGAATCAATTTTACAAGTCGTCGAAGAGTAGACGAGAGAAAGGTGTAAACTTTTTCTCTCAGAACGGCGCGAAAACTTGTATTCCGGCTCAAAACAACAGGATACATCGTTTTAGATCGAAACTAGCAAAATTCACGAGCATCGATTTTACAACTCGTCGAAGAGTAGACGAGAGAAAGGTGTAAACGTTTTCTCTCAGAACAACCCAAAAACTTGTATTCCGGCTCAAAACAACGGGATACATCGTTTTAGATCGAAAGTAGCAAGATTCACGAGCATCGATTTTACAACGCGCCGAAGAGTAGACGAGAGAAAGGTGAAAACGTTTTCTCTCAGAACTGCACGAAAACTTGTATTCCGGCTCAAAACAACGGGATACATCGTTTTAGATCGAAACTAGCAAGATTCACGAGCATCAATTTTACAAGTCGTCGAAGAGTAGACGAGAGAAAGGTGTAAACTTTTTCTCTCAGAGCAGCGCGAAAACTTGTATCCCGGCTCAAAACAACGGGATACATCGTTTTAAATCGAAACTAGCAAAATTCACTGGAATCGATTATACAAGTCGTCGAAGAGTAGACGAGAGAAAGGTCTAAACTTTTTCTCTCAGAACAGCGCAAAAACTTGTATTCCGGCTCAAAACAACGGGATACATCGTTTTAAATCGAAACTAGCAAAATTCACTGGAATCGATTTTACAAGTCGTCGAAGAGTAGACGAGAGAAGGGTGTAAACTTTTTCTCTCTGAACTGCGCGAAAACTTGTATTCCGGCTCAAAACAACGGGATACCTCGTTTTAGATCGAAACTAGCAAGATTCACGAGCATCGATTTTACAAGTCGTCGAAGAGTAGACGAGATATAGGTGTAAACTTTTTTTCTCAGAACTGCGCGAAAACTTGTATTCCGGCGCAAAACAACGGGATAGATCGTTTTAGATCGAAACTAGCAAGATTCACGAGCATCGATTTTACAAGTCGTCGAAGAGTAGACGAGATATAGGTGTAAACTTTTTTTCTCAGAACTGCGCGAAAACTTGTATTCCGGCTCAAAACAACGGGATAGATCGTTTTAGATCGAACCTAGCAAAATTCACGAGCATCGATTTTACAAGTCGTCGAAGAGTAGACGAGAGAAAGGTGAAAACTTTTTCTCTCAGAACAGCGCGAAAACTTGTATTCCGGATCAAAACAACGGGATACATCGTTTTAAATCGAAACTAGAAAAATTCACTACAATCGCTTTTACAATTCGTCGAAGAGTAGACGAGAGAAAGGTCTAAACTTTTTCTCTCAGAACTGCACGAAAACTTGTATTCCGGCTCAAAACAACGGGATACATCGTTTTAGATTGAAACTAGCAAGATTCACGAGCATCGATTTTACAAGTCTCGAAGAGTAGACGAGAGAAAGGTGTAAACTTTTTCTCTCAGAGCAGCGCGAAAATTTGTATTCCGGCTCAAAACAACGGGATACATCGTTTTAAATTGAAACTAGCAAAATTCACTGGAATCGATTTTACAAGTCGTCGAAGAGTAGACGAGAGAAAGGTGTAAACTTTTTCTCTCAGAACGGCGCGAAAACTTGTATTCCGGCTCAAAACAACAGGATATATCGTTTTAGATCGAAACTAGCAAAATTCACGAGCATCGATTTTACAAGTCGTCGAAGAGTAGACGAGAGAAAGGTGTAAACTTTTTCTCTATGAACAGCGCGAAAACTTGTATTCCGGCTCAAAACAACAGGATACATCGTTTTAGATCGAAACTAGCAAAGTTCACGAGCATCGATTTTACAAGTCGTCGAAGAGTAGACGAGAGAAGGGTGTAAACTTTTTCTCTCTGAACTGCGCGAAAACTTGTATTCCGGCTCAAAACAACGGGATACCTCGTTTTAGATCGAAACTAGCAAGATTCAAGAGCATCGATTTTACAAGTCGTCGAAGAGTAGACGAGATATAGGTGTAAACTTTTTTCTCAGAACTGCGCGAAAACTTGTATTCCGGCTCAAAACAACGGGATAGATCGTTTTAGATCGAACCTAGCAAAATTCACGAGCATCGATTTTACAAGTCGTCGAAGAGTAGACGAGAGAAAGGTGAAAACTTTTTCTCTCAGAACAGCGCGAAAACTTGTATTCCGGCTCAAAACAACGGGATACATCGTTTTAGATCGAAACAAGCAAAATTCACTGGCATTGATATTACAAGTCGTCGAAGAGTAGACGAGAGAAAGGTGTAAACTATTTCTCTTAGAACTGCGCGAAAACTTGTATTCCGGCTCAAAACAACGAGATACATTGTTTTGGATTGAAACTAGTAAGATTCACGAGCATCAATTTTACAAGTCGTCGAAGAGTAGACGAGAGAAAGGTGTAAGTTTTTTCTCTCAGTACAGCGCGAAAACTTGTATTCCGGCTCAAAACAACGGGTTAGATCGTTTTAGATCGAACCTAGCAAAATTCACGAGCATCGATTTTACAAGTCGTCGAAGAGTAGACGAGAGAAAGGTGAAAACTTTTTCTCTCAGAACAGCCCGAAAACTTGTATTCCGGCTCAAAACAACGGGATACATCGTTTTAGATCGAAAGTAGCAAGATTCACGAGCATCGATTTTACAACGCGCCGAAGAGTAGACGAGAGAAAGGTGAAAACGTTTTCTCTCAGAACTGCACGAAAACTTGTATTCCGGCTCAAAACAACGGGATACATCGTTTTAGATTGAAACTAGCAAGATTCACGAGCATCAATTTTACAAGTCGTCGAAGAGTAGACGAGAGAAAGGTGTAAACTTTTTCTCTCAGAGCAGCGCGAAAATTTGTATTCCGGCTCAAAACAACGGGATACATCGTTTTAAATCGAAACTAGCAAAATTCACTGGAATCAATTTTACAAGTCGTCGAAGAGTAGACGAGAGAAAGGTGTAAACTTTTTCTCTCAGAACGGCGCGAAAACTTGTATTCCGGCTCAAAACAACAGGATACATCGTTTTAGATCGAAACTAGCAAAATTCACGAGCATCGATTTTACAACTCGTCGAAGAGTAGACGAGAGAAAGGTGTAAACGTTTTCTCTCAGAACAACCCAAAAACTTGTATTCCGGCTCAAAACAACGGGATACATCGTTTTAGATTGAAACTAGTAAGATTCACGAGCATCAATTTTACAAGTCGTCGAACAGTAGACGAGAGAAAGGTGTAAACTTTTTCTCTCAGTACAGCGCGAAAACTTGTATTCCGGCTCAAAACAACAGGATACATCGTTTTAGATCGAAACTAGCAAAATTCACGAGCATCGATTTTACAAGTCGTCGAAGAGTAGACGAGAGAGAGGTGTAAACGTTTTCTCTCAGAACAGCCCAAAAACTTGTATTCCAGCTCAAAACAACGGGATACATCGTTTTAGAACGAAAATAGCAAGATTCACGAGCATCGATTTTACAAGTCGTCGGAGAGTAGACGAGAGAAAGGTGTAAACTTTTTCTCTCAGAGCAGCGCGAAAACTTGTATCCCGGCTCAAAACAACGGGATACATCGTTTTAAATCGAAACTAGCAAAATTCACTGGAATCGATTATACAAGTCGTCGAAGAGTAGACGAGAGAAAGGTCTAAACTTTTTCTCTCAGAACAGCGCGAAAACTTGTATTCCGGCTCAAAACAACGGGATACATCGTTTTAGATCGAAACTAGCAAGATTCACGAGCATCGATTTTACAAGTCGTCGAAGAGTAGACGTGAGAAAGGTGTAAACGTTTTCTCTCAGAACTGCGCGAAAACTTGTATTGCGGCTCAAAACAACGGGATCCATCGTTTTAGATCGAAACTAGCAAGATTCACGAGAATCGATATTACAAGTCGCCGAAGAGTAGACGAGAGAATGGTGTAAACTTTTTCTTTGAGAACTGCGCGAAAACTTGTATTCCGGCTCAAAAGAACAGGATACATCGTTTTAGATCGAAACTAGCAAAATTCACGAGCATCGATTTTACAAGTCGTCGAAGAGTAGACGGGGGAAAGGTGTAAACTTTTTCTCTCAGAACTGCGCGAAAACTTGTATTCCGGCTCAAAACAACGAGATACTTCGTTTTAGATCGAAACTAGCAAAGTTCACGAGCGTCGATTTTACAAGTCGTCGAAGAGTAGACGAGAGAAAGGTGTAAACTTTTTCTCTATGAACAGCGCGAAAACTTGTATTCCGGCTCAAAACAACGGGATAGATCGTTTTAGATCGAACCTAGCAAAATTCACGAGCATCGATTTTACAAGTCGTCGAAGAGTAGACGAGAGAAAAGTGAAAACTTTTTCTCTCAGAACAGCGCGAAAACTTGTATTCCGGCTCAAAACAACGGGATACATCGTTTTAGATCGAAACAAGCAAAATTCACTGGCATTGATATTACAAGTCGTCGAAGAGTAGACGAGAGAAAGGTGTAAACTATTTCTCTTAGAACTGCGCGAAAACTTGTATTCCGGCTCAAAACAACGAGATACATCGTTTTAGATTGAAACTAGTAAGATTCACGAGCATCAATTTTACAAGTCGTCGAAGAGTAGACGAGAGAAAGGTGTAAGCTTTTTCTCTCAGTACAGCGCGAAAACTTGTATTCCGTCTCAAAACAACGGGATACATCGTTTTAAATCGAAACTAGCAAAATTCACTGGAATCGATTTTACAAGTCGTCGAAGAGTAGACAAGAGAAAGGTTTAAACTTTTTCTCTCACAACGGCGCGAAAACTTGTATTCCGGCTCAAAACAACAGGATACATCGTTTAAGATCGAACCTAGCAAAATTCACGAGCATCGATTTTACAAGTCGTCGAAGTGTAGACGAGATATAGGTGTAAACTTTTTTTCTCAGAACTGCGCGAAAACTTGTATTCCGGCTCAAAACAACGGGATAGATCGTTTTAGATCGAACCTAGCAAAATTCACGAGCATCGATTTTACAAGTCGTCGAAGAGTAGAGAGAAAAGTGAAAACTTTTTCTCTCAGAACAGCGCGAAAACTTGTATTCCGGCTCAAAACAACGGGATACATCGTTTTAGATCGAAACAAGCAAAATTCACTGGCATTGATATTACAAGTCGTCGAAGAGTAGACGAGAGAAAGGTGTAAACTATTTCTCTTAGAACTGCGCGAAAACTTGTATTCCGGCTCAAAACAACGAGATACATCGTTTTAGATTGAAACTAGTAAGATTCACGAGCATCAATTTTACAAGTCGTCGAAGAGTAGACGAGAGAAAGGTGTAAACTTTTTCTCTCAGAACGGCGCGAAGACTTGTATTCCGGCTCAAATCAACAGGATACATCGTTTTAGATCGAAACTAGCAAAATTCACGAGCATCGATTTTACAAGTCGTCGAAGAGTAGACGAGAGAAAGGTGTAAACGTTTTCTCTCAGAACAGCCCAAAAACTTGTATTCCGGCTCAAAACAACGGGATACATCGTTTTAAATCAAAATTAGCAAAGTTCACGAGCATCGATTTTACAAGTCGCCGAAGAGTAGACGAGAGAAAGGTGTAAACTTTTTCTCTCAGAACTGCACGAAAACTTGTATTCCGGCTCAAAACAACGGGATACATCGTTTAGATCGAAACCAGCAAGATTCACGAGCATCTATTTTACAAGTCATCGAAGAGTAGACGAAAGAAGGGTGTAAACTTTTTCTTTCAGAACTTCGCGAAAACTTGTATTCCGGCTCAAAACAACGGGATACATCGTTTTAAATCGAAACTAGCAATATTCACTGGAATCGATTTTACAAGTCGTCGAAGAGTAGACGAGAGAAAGGTGTAATTTTTTTCTCTCAGAACGGCGCGAAAACTTGTATTCCGGCTCAAAACAACAGGATACATCGTTTTAGATCGAAACTAGCAAAATTCACGAGCATCGATTTTACAAGTCGTCGAAGAGTATACGAGAGAAAGGTGTAAACGTTTTCTCTCAGAACAGCCCAAAAACTTGTATTCCGGCTCAAAACAACGGGATACATCGTTTTAGATCGAAACTAGCAAAGTTCACGAGCATCGATTTTACAAGTCGCCGAAGAGCACACGAGAGAAAGGTGTAAACTTTTTCTCTCGGAACTGCACGAAAACTTGTATTCCGGCTCAAAACAACGGGATACATCGTTTTAGATCGAAACTAGCAAGATTCACGAGCATCGATTTTACAAGTCGTCGAAGAGTAGACGAAAGAAGGGTGTAAACTTTTTCTTTCAGAACTTCGCGAAAACTTGTATTCCGGCTTAAAACAACGGGATATATCGTTTTAGATCGAAACTAGCAAAATTCACGAGCATCGATTTTACAAGTCATCGAAGAGTAGACGAGAGAAAGGTGTAAACTTTTTCTCTCAGAACAGCGCGAAAACATGTATTCCGGCTCAAAACAACGGGATACCTCGTCTTAGATCGAAACTAGCAAGATTCACGAGAATCGATTTTACAAGTCGTCGAAGAGTAGACGAGAGAAAGGTGTAAACTTTTCCTCTCAGAACAGCGTAAAAACTTGTATTCCGGCTCAAAACAACGGGATACATCGTTTTAAATCGAAACTAGCAATATTCACTGGAATCGATTTTACAAGTCGTCGAAGAGTAGACGAGAGAAAGGTGTGAAATTTTCTTTCAGAACTGCACGAAAACTTGTATTCCGGCTCAAAACAACGGGATACATCGTTTTAGATCGAAACTAGCAAGATTAACGAGCATCGATATTACAAGTCGTCGATGAGTAGACGAGAGAAAGGTGTAACCTTTTTCTCTCAGAGCAGCGCGAAAACTTGTATTCCGGCTCAAAACAACGGGATACATCGTTTTAAATTGAAACTAGCAAAATTCACTGGAATCGATTTTACAAGTCGTCGAAGAGTGGACAAGAGAAAGGTTTAAACTTTTTCTCTCAGAACGGCGCGAAAACTTGTATTCCGGCTCAAAACAACAGGATACATCGTTTAAGATCGAACCTAGCAAAATTCACGAGCATCGATTTGACATGTCGTCGAAGAGTAGACGAGAGAAAGGTGTAAACGTTTTCTCTCAGAACAGCCCAAAAACTTGTATTCCGGCTCAAAACAACGGGATACATCGTTTTAGAACGAAAATAGCAAGATTGACGAGCATCGATTTTACAAGTCGTCGAAGAGTAGACGAGAAAAAGGTGTAAACTTTTTCTCTCAGAACAGCGCGAAAACTTGCATTCCGGCTCAAAACAACAGGATACATTGTTTTAGATCGAACCTAGCAAAATTCACGAGCATCGATTTTACAAGTCGTCGAAGAGTAAAGAGAGAAAGGTGAAAACGTTTTCTCTCAGAAAAGCGCGAAAACTTGTATTCCGGCTCAGAACAACGGGATACATCGTTTTTGATCAAAAATAGCAAAATTCACTGGCATCGATATTACAAGTCGTCGAAGAGTAGACGAGAGAAAGGTGTAAACTATTTCTCTCAGAACTGCGCGAAAACTTGTAGTCCGGCTCAAAACAACGGGATACATCGTTTTAGATTGAAACTAGTAAGATTCACGAGCATCAATTTTACAAGTCGTCGAACAGTAGACGAGAGAAAGGTGTAAACTTTTTCTCTCAGTACAGCGCGAAAACTTGTATTCCGGCTCAAAACAACAGGATACATCGTTTTAGATCGAAACTAGCAAAATTCACGAGCATCGATTTTACAAGTCGTCGAAGAGTAGACGAGAGAGAGGTGTAAACGTTTTCTCTCAGAACAGCCCAAAAACTTGTATTCCAGCTCAAAACAACGGGATACATCGTTTTAGAACGAAAATAGCAAGATTCACGAGCATCGATTTTACAAGTCGTCGGAGAGTAGACGAGAGAAAGGTGTAAACTTTTTCTCTCAGAGCAGCGCGAAAACTTGTATCCCGGCTCAAAACAACGGGATACATCGTTTTAAATCGAAACTAGCAAAATTCACTGGAATCGATTATACAAGTCGTCGAAGAGTAGACGAGAGAAAGGTCTAAACTTTTTCTCTCAGAACAGCGCGAAAACTTGTATTCCGGCTCAAAACAACGGGATACATCGTTTTAGATCGAAACTAGCAAGATTCACGAGCATCGATTTTACAAGTCGTCGAAGAGTAGACGTGAGAAAGGTGTAAACGTTTTCTCTCAGAACTGCGCGAAAACTTGTATTGCGGCTCAAAACAACGGGATCCATCGTTTTAGATCGAAACTAGCAAGATTCACGAGAATCGATATTACAAGTCGCGAAGAGTAGACGAGAGAATGGTGTAAACTTTTTCTTTCAGAACTGCGCGAAAACTTGTATTCCGGCTCAAAAGAACAGGATACATCGTTTTAGATCGAAACTAGCAAAATTCACGAGCATCGATTTTACAAGTCGTCGAAGAGTAGACGGGGGAAAGGTGTAAACTTTTTCTCTCAGAACTGCGCGAAAACTTGTATTCCGGCTCAAAACAACGAGATACTTCGTTTTAGATCGAAACTAGCAAAGTTCACGAGCGTCGATTTTACAAGTCTTCGAAGAGTAGACGAGAGAAAGGTGTAAACTTTTTCTCTATGAACAGCGCGAAAACTTGTATTCCGGCTCGAAACGACAGGATACATCGTTTTAGATCGAAACTAGCAAAGTTCACGAGCATCGATTTTACAAGTCGTCGAAGAGTAGACGAGAGAAAGGTCTAAACTTTTTCTCTCAGAACAGCGAGAAAACTTGTATTCCGGCTCAAAACAACGGGATACATCGTTTTAGATCGCAACTAGCAAGATTCACGAGCATCGATTTTACAAGTCGTCGAAGTGTAGACGAGATATAGGTGTAAACTTTTTTTCTCAGAACTGCGCGAAAACTTGTATTCCGGCTCAAAACAACGGGATAGATCGTTTTAGATCGAACCTAGCAAAATTCACGAGCATCGATTTTACAAGTCGTCGAAGAGTAGAGAGAAAAGTGAAAACTTTTTCTCTCAGAACAGCGCGAAAACTTGTATTCCGGCTCAAAACAACGGGATACATCGTTTTAGATCGAAACAAGCAAAATTCACTGGCATTGATATTACAAGTCGTCGAAGAGTAGACGAGAGAAAGGTGTAAACTATTTCTCTTAGAACTGCGCGAAAACTTGTATTCCGGCTCAAAACAACGAGATACATCGTTTTAGATTGAAACTAGTAAGATTCACGAGCATCAATTTTACAAGTCGTCGAAGAGTAGACGAGAGAAAGGTGTAACCTTTTTCTCTCAGAGCAGCGCGAAAACTTGTATTCCGGCTCAAAACAACGGGATACATCGTTTTAAATTGAAACTAGCAAAATTCACTGGAATCGATTTTACAAGTCGTCGAAGAGTAGACAAGAGAAAGGTTTAAACTTTTTCTCTCAGAACGGCGCGAAAACTTGTATTCCGGCTCAAAACAACAGGATACATCGTTTAAGATCGAACCTAGCAAAATTCACGAGCATCGATTTGACATGTCGTCGAAGAGTAGACGAGAGAAAGGTGTAAACGTTTTCTCTCAGAACAGCCCAAAAACTTGTATTCCGGCTCAAAACAACGGGATACATCGTTTTAGAACGAAAATAGCAAGATTCACGAGCATCGATTTTACAAGTCGTCGAAGAGTAGACGAGAAAAAGGTGTAAACTTTTTCTCTCAGAACAGCGCGAAAACTTGCATTCCGGCTCAAAACAACAGGATACATTGTTTTAGATCGAACCTAGCAAAATTCACGAGCATCGATTTTACAAGTCGTCGAAGAGTAAAGAGAGAAAGGTGAAAACGTTTTCTCTCAGAAAAGCGCGAAAACTTGTATTCCGGCTCAGAACAACGGGATACATTGTTTTTGATCAAAAATAGCAAAATTCACTGGCATCGATATTACAAGTCGTCGAAGAGTAGACGAGAGAAAGGTGTAAACTATTTCTCTCAGAACTGCGCGAAAACTTGTAGTCCGGCTCAAAACAACGGGATACATCGTTTTAGATTGAAACTAGTAAGATTCACGAGCATCAATTTTACAAGTCGTCGAACAGTAGACGAGAGAAAGGTGTAAACTTTTTCTCTCAGTACAGCGCGAAAACTTGTATTCCGGCTCAAAACAACAGGATACATCGTTTTAGATCGAAACTAGCAAAATTCACGAGCATCGATTTTACAAGTCGTCGAAGAGTAGACGAGAGAGAGGTGTAAACGTTTTCTCTCAGAACAGCCCAAAAACTTGTATTCCAGCTCAAAACAACGGGATACATCGTTTTAGAACGAAAATAGCAAGATTCACGAGCATCGATTTTACAAGTCGTCGGAGAGTAGACGAGAGAAAGGTGTAAACTTTTTCTCTCAGAGCAGCGCGAAAACTTGTATCCCGGCTCAAAACAACGGGATACATCGTTTTAAATCGAAACTAGCAAAATTCACTGGAATCGATTATACAAGTCGTCGAAGAGTAGACGAGAGAAAGGTCTAAACTTTTTCTCTCAGAACAGCGCGAAAACTTGTATTCCGGCTCAAAACAACGGGATACATCGTTTTAGATCGAAACTAGCAAGATTCACGAGCATCGATTTTACAAGTCGTCGAAGAGTAGACGTGAGAAAGGTGTAAACGTTTTCTCTCAGAACTGCGCGAAAACTTGTATTGCGGCTCAAAACAACGGGATCCATCGTTTTAGATCGAAACTAGCAAGATTCACGAGAATCGATATTACAAGTCGCCGAAGAGTAGACGAGAGAATGGTGTAAACTTTTTCTTTGAGAACTGCGCGAAAACTTGTATTCCGGCTCAAAAGAACAGGATACATCGTTTTAGATCGAAACTAGCAAAATTCACGAGCATCGATTTTACAAGTCGTCGAAGAGTAGACGGGGGAAAGGTGTAAACTTTTTCTCTCAGAACTGCGCGAAAACTTGTATTCCGGCTCAAAACAACGAGATACTTCGTTTTAGATCGAAACTAGCAAAGTTCACGAGCGTCGATTTTACAAGTCGTCGAAGAGTAGACGAGAGAAAGGTGTAAACTTTTTCTCTATGAACAGCGCGAAAACTTGTATTCCGGCTCAAAACAACGGGATAGATCGTTTTAGATCGAACCTAGCAAAATTCACGAGCATCGATTTTACAAGTCGTCGAAGAGTAGACGAGAGAAAAGTGAAAACTTTTTCTCTCAGAACAGCGCGAAAACTTGTATTCCGGCTCAAAACAACGGGATACATCGTTTTAGATCGAAACAAGCAAAATTCACTGGCATTGATATTACAAGTCGTCGAAGAGTAGACGAGAGAAAGGTGTAAACTATTTCTCTTAGAACTGCGCGAAAACTTGTATTCCGGCTCAAAACAACGAGATACATCGTTTTAGATTGAAACTAGTAAGATTCACGAGCATCAATTTTACAATTCGTCGAACAGTAGACGAGAGAAAGGTGTAAACTTTTTCTCTCAGTACAGCGCGAAAACTTGTATTCCGGCTCAAAACAACAGGATACATCGTTTTAGATCGAAACTAGCAAAATTCACGAGCATCGATTTTACAAGTCGTCGAAGAGTAGACGAGAGAGAGGTGTAAACGTTTTCTCTCAGAACAGCCCAAAAACTTGTATTCCAGCTCAAAACAACGGGATACATCGTTTTAGAACGAAAATAGCAAGATTCACGAGCATCGATTTTACAAGTCGTCGGAGAGTAGACGAGAGAAAGGTGTAAACTTTTTCTCTCAGAGCAGCGCGAAAACTTGTATCCCGGCTCAAAACAACGGGATACATCGTTTTAAATCGAAACTAGCAAAATTCACTGGAATCGATTATACAAGTCGTCGAAGAGTAGACGAGAGAAAGGTCTAAACTTTTTCTCTCAGAACAGCGCGAAAACTTGTATTCCGGCTCAAAACAACGGGATACATCGTTTTAGATCGAAACTAGCAAGATTCACGAGCATCGATTTTACAAGTCGTCGAAGAGTAGACGTGAGAAAGGTGTAAACGTTTTCTCTCAGAACTGCGCGAAAACTTGTATTGCGGCTCAAAACAACGGGATCCATCGTTTTAGATCGAAACTAGCAAGATTCACGAGAATCGATATTACAAGTCGCCGAAGAGTAGACGAGAGAATGGTGTAAACTTTTTCTTTGAGAACTGCGCGAAAACTTGTATTCCGGCTCAAAAGAACAGGATACATCGTTTTAGATCGAAACTAGCAAAATTCACGAGCATCGATTTTACAAGTCGTCGAAGAGTAGACGGGGGAAAGGTGTAAACTTTTTCTCTCAGAACTGCGCGAAAACTTGTATTCCGGCTCAAAACAACGAGATACTTCGTTTTAGATCGAAACTAGCAAAGTTCACGAGCGTCGATTTTACAAGTCGTCGAAGAGTAGACGAGAGAAAGGTGTAAACTTTTTCTCTATGAACAGCGCGAAAACTTGTATTCCGGCTCAAAACAACGGGATAGATCGTTTTAGATCGAACCTAGCAAAATTCACGAGCATCGATTTTACAAGTCGTCGAAGAGTAGACGAGAGAAAAGTGAAAACTTTTTCTCTCAGAACAGCGCGAAAACTTGTATTCCGGCTCAAAACAACGGGATACATCGTTTTAGATCGAAACAAGCAAAATTCACTGGCATTGATATTACAAGTCGTCGAAGAGTAGACGAGAGAAAGGTGTAAGCTTTTTCTCTCAGTACAGCGCGAAAACTTGTATTCCGTCTCAAAACAACGGGATACATCGTTTTAAATCGAAACTAGCAAAATTCACTGGAATCGATTTTACAAGTCGTCGAAGAGTAGACAAGAGAAAGGTTTAAACTTTTTCTCTCACAACGGCGCGAAAACTTGTATTCCGGCTCAAAACAACAGGATACATCGTTTAAGATCGAACCTAGCAAAATTCACGAGCATCGATTTGACAAGTCGTCGAAGAGTAGACGAGAGAAAGGTGTAAACGTTTTCTCTCAGAACAGCCCAAAAACTTGTATTCCGGCTCAAAACAACGGGATACATCGTTTTAGAACGAAAATAGCAAGATTCACGAGCATCGATTTTACAAGTCGTCGAAGAGTAGACGAGAAAAAGGTGTAAACTTTTTCTCTCAGAACAGCGCGAAAACTTGCATTCCGGCTCAAAACAACAGGATACATCGTTTTAGATCGAACCTAGCAAAATTCACGAGCATCGATTTTACAAGTCGTCGAAGAGTAAAGAGAGAAAGGTGAAAACGTTTTCTCTCAGAAAAGCGCGAAAACTTGTATTCCGGCTCAGAACAACGGGATACATCGTTTTTGATCAAAAATAGCAAAATTCACTGGCATCGATATTACAAGTCGTCGAAGAGTAGACGAGAGAAAGGTGTAAACTATTTCTCTCAGAACTGCGCGAAAACTTGTAGTCCGGCTCAAAACAACGGGACACATTGTTTTAGATTGAAACTAGTAAGATTCACGAGCATCAATTTTACAAGTCGTCGAACAGTAGACGAGAGAAAGGTGTAAACTTTTTCTCTCAGTACAGCGCGAAAACTTGTATTCCGTCTCAAAACAACGGGATACATCGTCTTAGATCGAAACTAGCAAGATTCACGAGCATCGATTTTACAAGTCGTCGAAGAGAAGACGAGAGAAAGGTGTAAACTTTTTCTCTCAGAACGGCGCGAAAACTTGTATTCCGGCTCAAAACAACAGGATACATCGTTTTAGATCGAAACTAGCAAAATTCACGAGCATCGATTTTACAAGTCGTCGAAGAGTAGACGAGAGAGAGGTGTAAACGTTTTTTCTCAGAACAGCCCAAAAACTTGTATTCCAGCTCAAAACAACGGGATACATCGTTTTAGAACGAAAATAGCAAGATTCACGAGCATCGATTTTACAAGTCGTCGGAGAGTAGACGAGAGAAAGGTGTAAACGTTTTCTCTCAGAGCAGCGCGAAAACTTGTATCCCGGCTCAAAACAACGGGATACATCGTTTTAAATTTAAACTAGCAAAATTCACTGGAATCGATTATACAAGTCGTCGAAGAGTAGACGAGAGAAAGGTGTAAACTTTTTCTCTCAGAACAGCGCGAAAACTTGTATTCCGGCTCAAAACAACGGGATACATCGTTTTAGATCGAAACTAGCAAGATTCACGAGCATCGATTTTACAAGTCGTCGAAGAGTAGACGTGAGAAAGGTGTAAACGTTTTCTCTCAGAACTGCGCGAAAACTTGTATTGCGGCTCAAAACAACGGGATCCATCGTTTTAGATCGAAACTAGCAAGATTCACGAGAATCGATATTACAAGTCGCGAAGAGTAGACGAGAGAATGGTGTAAACTTTTTCTTTCAGAACTGCGCGAAAACTTGTATTCCGGCTCAAAAGAACAGGATACATCGTTTTAGATCGAAACTAGCAAAATTCACGAGCATCGATTTTACAAGTCGTCGAAGAGTAGACGGGGGAAAGGTGTAAACTTTTTCTCTCAGAACTGCGCGAAAACTTGTATTCCGGCTCAAAACAACGAGATACTTCGTTTTAGATCGAAACTAGCAAAGTTCACGAGCGTCGATTTTACAAGTCTTCGAAGAGTAGACGAGAGAAAGGTGTAAACTTTTTCTCTATGAACAGCGCGAAAACTTGTATTCCGGCTTGAAACGACAGGATACATCGTTTTAGATCGAAACTAGCAAAGTTCACGAGCATCGATTTTACAAGTCGTCGAAGAGTAGACGAGAGAAAGGTCTAAACTTTTTCTCTCAGAACAGCGAGAAAACTTGTATTCCGGCTCAAAACAACGGGATACATCGTTTTAGATCGAAACTAGCAAGATTCACGAGCATCGATTTTACAAGTCGTCGAAGTGTAGACGAGATATAGGTGTAAACTTTTTTTCTCAGAACTGCGCGAAAACTTGTATTCCGGCTCAAAACAACGGGATAGATCGTTTTAGATCGAACCTAGCAAAATTCACGAGCATCGATTTTACAAGTCGTCGAAGAGTAGAGAGAAAAGTGAAAACTTTTTCTCTCAGAACAGCGCGAAAACTTGTATTCCGGCTCAAAACAACGGGATACATCGTTTTAGATCGAAACAAGCAAAATTCACTGGCATTGATATTACAAGTCGTCGAAGAGTAGACGAGAGAAAGGTGTAAACTATTTCTCTTAGAACTGCGCGAAAACTTGTATTCCGGCTCAAAACAACGAGATACATCGTTTTAGATTGAAACTAGTAAGATTCACGAGCATCAATTTTACAAGTCGTCGAAGAGTAGACGAGAGAAAGGTGTAAGCTTTTTCTCTCAGTACAGCGCGAAAACTTGTATTCCGTCTCAAAACAACGGGATACATCGTTTTAAATCGAAACTAGAAAAATTCACTGCAATCGTTTTTACAATTCGTCGAAGAGTAGACGAGAGAAAGGTCTAAACTTTTCTCTCAGAACAGCCCGAAAACTTGTATTCCGGCTCAAAAGAACGGGATACATCGTTTTAGATCGAAACTAGCAAGATTCACGAGCATCAATTTTACAAGTCGCCGAAGAATATACGAGAGAAAGGTGAAAACGTTTTCTCTCAGAACTGCACGAAAACTTGTATTCCGGCTCAAAACAACGGGATACATCGTTTTAGATCGAAACTAGCAAGATTCACGAGCATCGATTTTACAAGTCTCGAAGAGTAGACGAGAGAAAGGTGTAAACTTTTTCTCTCAGAGCAGCGCGAAAATTTGTATTCCGGCTCAAAACAACGGGATACATCGTTTTAAATCGAAACTAGCAAAATTCACTGGAATCGATTTTACAAGTCGTTGAAGAGTAGACGAGAGAAAGGTGTAAACTTTTTCTCTCAGAACGGCGCGAAAACTTGTATTCCGGCTCAAAACAACAGGATACATCGTTTTAGATCGAAACTAGCAAAATTCACGAGCATCGATTTTACAAGTCGTCGAAGAGTAGACGAGAGAAAGGTGTAAACGTTTTCTCTCAGAACAGCCCAAAAACTTGTATTCCGGCTCAAAACAATGGGATACATCGTTTTAGATCGAAACTAGCAAAATTCACGAGCATCGATTTTACAAGTCGTCGAAGAGTAGACGAGAGTAAGGTGTAAACATTTTCTCTCAGAACTGCACGAAAACTTGTATTCCGGCTCAAAACAACGGGATACATCGTTTTAGATCGAAACTAGCAAGATTCACGAGTATCGATTTTACAAGTCGTCGAAGAGTAGACGAAAGAAGGGTGTAAACTTTTTCTATCAGAACAGCGCGAAAACTTGCAATGCGGCTCAAAACAACAGGATACATCGCTTTAGATCGAATCTAGAAAAATTCACGAGCATCGATTTTACAAGTCGTCGAAGAGTAGACGAGATATAGGTGTAAACTTTTTCTCTCAGATCTGCGCGAAAACTTGTATTCCGGCTCAAAACAACGGGATACATCGTTTTAGATCGAACCTAGCAAAATTCACGAGCATCGATTTTACAAGTCGTCGAAGAGTAGACGAGAGAAAGGTGAAAACTTTTTCTCTCAGAACAGCGCGAAAACTTGTATTCCGGCTCAAAACAACGGGATACATCGTTTTAGATCGAAACTAGCAAAATTCACTGGCATCGATATTACAAGTCATCGAAGAGTAGACGAGAGAAAGGTGTAAACTATTTCTCTTAGAACTGCGCGAAAACTTGTATTCCGGCTCAAAACAACGAGATACATCATTTTAGATCGAAACTAGTAAGATTCACGAGCATCAATTTTACAAGTCGTCGAAGAGTAGACGAGAGAAAGGTGTAAGCTTTTTCTCTCAGTACAGCGCGAAAACTTGTATTCCGTCTCAAAACAACGGGATACATGGATTTAGATCGAAACTAGCAAAATTCAGTGGCATCGATATTACAAGTCGTCGAATAGTAGACGAGGGAAAGGTGTAAACTTTTTCTTTCAGAACTGCGCGAAAACTTGTATTCCGGCTCAAAACAACAGGATACTTCGTTTTAGATCGAAACTAGCAAAATTCACGAGCATCGATTTTACAAGTCGTCGAAGAGTAGACGAGAGAAAGGTGTAAACTTTTTCTCTCAGAGCAGCGCGAAAACTTGTATTCCGGCTCAAAACAACGGGATACATCGTTTTGAATCGAAACTAGAAAAATTCACTGGAATCGATTTTACAAGTCGTCGAAGAGTAGACGAGAGAAAGGTCTAAACTTTTTCTCTCAGAACAGCCCGAAAACTTGTATTCCGGCTCAAAACAACGGGATACATCGTTTTAGATCGAAAGTAGCAAGATTCACGAGCATCGATTTTACAACGCGCCGAAGAGTAGACGAGAGAAAGGTGAAAACGTTTTCTCTCAGAACTGCACGAAAACTTGTATTCCGGCTCAAAACAACGGGATACATCGTTTTAGATTGAAACTAGCAAGATTCACTGGAATCAATTTTACAAGTCGTTGAAGAGTAGACGAGAGAAAGGTGTAAACTTTTTCTCTCTGAACGGCGCGAAAACTTGTATTCCGGCTCAAAACAACAGGATACATCGTTTTAGATCGAAACTAGCAAAATTCACGAGCATCGATTTTACAACTCGTCGAAGAGTAGACGAGAGAAAGGTGTAAACGTTTTCTCTCAGAACAACCCAAAAACTTGTATTCCGGCTCAAAACAACGGGATACATCGTTTTAGATCGAAAGTAGCAAGATTCACGAGCATCGATTTTACAACGCGCCGAAGAGTAGACGAGAGAAAGGTGAAAACGTTTTCTCTCAGAACTGCACGAAAACTTGTATTCCGGCTCAAAACAACGGGATACATCGTTTTAGATCGAAACTAGCAAGATTCACGAGCATCAATTTTACAAGTCGTCGAAGAGTAGACGAGAGAAAGGTGTAAACTTTTTCTCTCAGAGCAGCGCGAAAACTTGTATCCCGGCTCAAAACAACGGGATACATCGTTTTAAATCGAAACTAGCAAAATTCACTGGAATCGATTATACAAGTCGTCGAAGAGTAGACGAGAGAAAGGTCTAAACTTTTTCTCTCAGAACAGCGCAAAAACTTGTATTCCGGCTCAAAACAACGGGATACATCGTTTTAAATCGAAACTAGCAAAATTCACTGGAATCGATTTTACAAGTCGTCGAAGAGTAGACGAGAGAAGGGTGTAAACTTTTTCTCTCTGAACTGCGCGAAAACTTGTATTCCGGCTCAAAACAACGGGATACCTCGTTTTAGATCGAAACTAGCAAGATTCACGAGCATCGATTTTACAAGTCGTCGAAGAGTAGACGAGATATAGGTGTAAACTTTTTTTCTCAGAACTGCGCGAAAACTTGTATTCCGGCGCAAAACAACGGGATAGATCGTTTTAGATCGAAACTAGCAAGATTCACGAGCATCGATTTTACAAGTCGTCGAAGAGTAGACGAGATATAGGTGTAAACTTTTTTTCTCAGAACTGCGCGAAAACTTGTATTCCGGCTCAAAACAACGGGATAGATCGTTTTAGATCGAACCTAGCAAAATTCACGAGCATCGATTTTACAAGTCGTCGAAGAGTAGACGAGAGAAAGGTGAAAACTTTTTCTCTCAGAACAGCGCGAAAACTTGTATTCCGGATCAAAACAACGGGATACATCGTTTTAAATCGAAACTAGAAAAATTCACTACAATCGCTTTTACAATTCGTCGAAGAGTAGACGAGAGAAAGGTCTAAACTTTTTCTCTCAGAACTGCACGAAAACTTGTATTCCGGCTCAAAACAACGGGATACATCGTTTTAGATTGAAACTAGCAAGATTCACGAGCATCGATTTTACAAGTCTCGAAGAGTAGACGAGAGAAAGGTGTAAACTTTTTCTCTCAGAGCAGCGCGAAAATTTGTATTCCGGCTCAAAACAACGGGATACATCGTTTTAAATTGAAACTAGCAAAATTCACTGGAATCGATTTTACAAGTCGTCGAAGAGTAGACGAGAGAAAGGTGTAAACTTTTTCTCTCAGAACGGCGCGAAAACTTGTATTCCGGCTCAAAACAACAGGATATATCGTTTTAGATCGAAACTAGCAAAATTCACGAGCATCGATTTTACAAGTCGTCGAAGAGTAGACGAGAGAAAGGTGTAAACTTTTTCTCTATGAACAGCGCGAAAACTTGTATTCCGGCTCAAAACAACAGGATACATCGTTTTAGATCGAAACTAGCAAAGTTCACGAGCATCGATTTTACAAGTCGTCGAAGAGTAGACGAGAGAAGGGTGTAAACTTTTTCTCTCTGAACTGCGCGAAAACTTGTATTCCGGCTCAAAACAACGGGATACCTCGTTTTAGATCGAAACTAGCAAGATTCAAGAGCATCGATTTTACAAGTCGTCGAAGAGTAGACGAGATATAGGTGTAAACTTTTTTCTCAGAACTGCGCGAAAACTTGTATTCCGGCTCAAAACAACGGGATAGATCGTTTTAGATCGAACCTAGCAAAATTCACGAGCATCGATTTTACAAGTCGTCGAAGAGTAGACGAGAGAAAGGTGAAAACTTTTTCTCTCAGAACAGCGCGAAAACTTGTATTCCGGCTCAAAACAACGGGATACATCGTTTTAGATCGAAACAAGCAAAATTCACTGGCATTGATATTACAAGTCGTCGAAGAGTAGACGAGAGAAAGGTGTAAACTATTTCTCTTAGAACTGCGCGAAAACTTGTATTCCGGCTCAAAACAACGAGATACATTGTTTTGGATTGAAACTAGTAAGATTCACGAGCATCAATTTTACAAGTCGTCGAAGAGTAGACGAGAGAAAGGTGTAAGTTTTTTCTCTCAGTACAGCGCGAAAACTTGTATTCCGTCTCAAAACAACGGGATACATCGTTTTAAATCGAAACTTGAAAAATTCACTGCAATCGTTTTTACAATTCGTCGAAGAGTAGACGAGAGAAAGGTCTAAACTTTTTCTCTCAGAGCGGCACGAAAACTTGTATTCCGGCTCAAAACAACGGGATACATCGTTTTAGATCGAAACTAGCAAGATTCACGAGCATCGATTTTACAAGTCTCGAAGAGTAGACGAGAGAAAGGTGTAAACTTTTTCTCTCAGAGCAGCGCGAAAATTTGTATTCTGGCTCAAAACAACGGGATACATCGTTTTAAATCGAAACTAGCAAAATTCACTGGAATCGATTTTACAAGTCGTCGAAGAGTAGAGGAGAGAAAGGTGTAAACTTTTTCTCTCAGAACGGCGCGAAAACTTGTATTCCGGCTCAAAACAACAGGATACATCGTTTTAGATCGAAACTAGCAAAATTCACGAGCATCGATTTTACAAGTCGTCGAAGAGTAGACGAGAGAAAGGTGTAAACTTTTTCTCTATGAACAGCGCGAAAACTTGTATTCCGGCTCAAAACAACAGGATACATCGTTTTAGATCGAAACTAGCAAAGTTCACGAGCATCGATTTTACAAGTCGTCGAAGAGTAGACGAGAGAAGGGTGTAAACTTTTTCTCTCTGAACTGCGCGAAAACTTGTATTCCGGCTCAAAACAACGGGATACCTCGTTTAAGATCGAAACTAGCAAGATTCACGAGCATCGATTTTACAAGTCGTCGAAGAGTAGACGAGATATAGGTGTAACCTTTTTTTCTCAGAACTGCGCGAAAACTTGTATTCCGGCTCAAAACAACGGGTTAGATCGTTTTAGATCGAACCTAGCAAAATTCACGAGCATCGATTTTACAAGTCGTCGAAGAGTAGACGAGAGAAAGGTGAAAACTTTTTCTCTCAGAACAGCCCGAAAACTTGTATTCCGGCTCAAAACAACGGGATACATCGTTTTAGATCGAAAGTAGCAAGATTCACGAGCATCGATTTTACAACGCGCCGAAGAGTAGACGAGAGAAAGGTGAAAACGTTTTCTCTCAGAACTGCACGAAAACTTGTATTCCGGCTCAAAACAACGGGATACATCGTTTTAGATTGAAACTAGCAAGATTCACGAGCATCAATTTTACAAGTCGTCGAAGAGTAGACGAGAGAAAGGTGTAAACTTTTTCTCTCAGAGCAGCGCGAAAATTGGTATTCCGGCTCAAAACAACGGGATACATCGTTTTAAATCGAAACTAGCAAAATTCACTGGAATCAATTTTACAAGTCGTCGAAGAGTAGACGAGAGAAAGGTGTAAACTTTTTCTCTCAGAACGGCGCGAAAACTTGTATTCCGGCTCAAAACAACAGGATACATCGTTTTAGATCGAAACTAGCAAAATTCACGAGCATCGATTTTACAACTCGTCGAAGAGTAGACGAGAGAAAGGTGTAAACTTTTTCTCTCAGAACAGCGCGAAAACTTGTATTCCGGCTCAAAACAACGGGATACATCGTTTTAAATCGAAACTAGCAAAATTCACTGGAATCGATTTTACAAGTCGTCGAAGAGTAGACGAGAGAAAGGTCTAAACTTTTTCTCTCAGAACAGACCGAAAACTTGTATTCCGGCTCAAAACAACGAGATACATCGTTTTAGATCGAAACTACCAAGATTCACGAGAATCGATATCACAAGTCGTCGAAGAGTAGACGAGAGAATGGTGTAAACTTTTTATTTCAGAATGCAAAAAAGGACGAACTGCGCAACAAGAACACGGACGAAACAGAGGCAGACACACACTAACGCAGACTTACAACTTTACTAAAGGAAGGAATACAAGGCAAATATATATAGCGATCCCAACGCACTTCAAATCTGATCAATATGGCACGTGACAATCTGCCCAGGCGATAAACAGACCACACAAGAACCAACGCTTACAAGATAATCTTATACCGGGCCGGCCCTTTCTATGAAAACAAAAAGCAAAGGAACGCTTAGCGACAGTGCACTCTTGAGAATTACGCGTTCTCCAAAGTAAGAAAATTCAAAACAAAACCACACCACTCTAGCCATCTGATACCACTGAAGCTCGAACCGCTTACAAGCGCAGGTGCTGACACCAAAACCAAGAGACGAAGCACACCCCCTTTTGAAAGCAAACAAAACGGGAAACAAGAACAACCACATCGGTTATCGTCAAAATCAAAAAAACAGTGAAAAAAGGCACCAGATCAAAAGGGTAAAAAACACCAAGAATCAGCTCAAGAAGCTACGTCACAAAAAACAGTGAAAATAGGCACCAAGTCAATTTAAAAAACAAAAAGATGAAAGACGGGACAACAGTTTAAGACAACAACGGTTTTAAAAAAGGGGGAGGGGTGAATGAAATCCGAAGCGTAGGAAAACATCTCAAACCATGACAGAACCGAAACAAAACTGAGATCGCTAATCAAATGAACAACGAAAGCATCAAACGCAATCAGGAGGCACTGCTCAATCACCAGGGCACAAACAGGTCACTAGGCTACACATGCCCCCGCAAAAACGAAAATTCTTTGGATGATAAGGAAATGGAAGCCTTGCTAATACAGTTGTCCGTGGTGCCGATGTAAAAAGTTTCGACGACGAGACGCTCCCATTTGTCATTCAATCTGGCCAGAAATTCCGTCTTTTCGAACCATGGTACACAGTCCCGTTGCTTCATTTTTGTGCAGTCCGCACAATGCTTAGCCAAAAACCCTCCATCGTTGTTTGCCACGCTCAACCGGTGCTCCCTTGCTCTTTCATTAAAGCATCTGCCGGTTTGGCCTATGTAGACTTTTCCGCAACTAAGGGGAATGCGGTAAACAACGCCGGAAACGCAATCTTTGAACTTCCTTAGATGTTTGATTTTGCAAGGGGTCTTCTTAGTGTTCTTCATCATCACGCACACCTTGGACAGTCTGCATGGAGCCGAGAAGACAACGTTGACGCCTCCTTTTCTCGCCACTTTCTTGATGTTGTGCGAGAATTTGTGGATGTATGGAATGACATGGGCCTTCTTTTGCTCGGCGTCTACTTTGTCTTTGCGTTCTCTCTTAATTTTTTGAAGCACATTTTCACACACACTCGAAATGACGTGCGGAGGGTATGAACTGCGCGGAGGGTAGAACTGCGCGAAAACTAGTATTCCGGCTCAAAAGAACAGGATACATCGTTTTAGATCGAAACTAGCAAAATTCACGAGCATCGATTTTACAAGTCGTCGAAGAGTAGACGGGGGAAAGGTGTAAACTTTTTATCTCAGAACTGCGCGAAAACTTGTATTCCGGCTCAAAACAACGAGATACTTCGTTTTAGATCGGAACTAGCAAAGTTCACGAGCGTCGATTTTACAAGTCGTCGAAGAGTAGACGAGAGAAAGGTGTAAACTTTTTCTCTATGAACAGCGCGAAAACTTGTATTCCGGCTCAAAACAACAGGATACATCGTTTTAGATCGAAACTAGCAAAGTTCACGAGCATCGATTTTACAAGTCGTCGAAGAGTAGACGAGAGAAGGGTGTAAACTTTTTCTCTCTGAACTGCGCGAAAACTTGTATTCCGGCTCAAAACAACGAGATACCTCGTTTTAGATCGAAACTAGCAAGATTCACGAGCATCGATTTTACAAGTCGTCGAAGAGTAGACGAGATATAGGTGTAAACTTTTTTTCTCAGAACTGCGCGAAAACTTGTATTCCGGCTCAAAACAACGGGATAGATCGTTTTAGATCGAACCTAGCAAAATTCACGAGCATCGATTTTACAAGTCGTCGAAGAGTAGACGAGAGAAAGGAGAAAACTTTTTCTCTCAGAACAGCGCGAAAACTTGTATTCCGGCTCAAAACAACGGGATACATCGTTTTAGATCGAAAGTAGCAAGATTCACGAGCATCGATTTTACAACGCGCCGAAGAGTAGACGAGAGAAAGGTGAAAACGTTTTCTCTCAGAACTGCACGAAAACTTGTATTCCGGTTCAAAACAACGGGATACATCGTTTTAGATTGAAACTAGCAAGATTCACGAGCATCAATTTTACAAGTCGTCGAAGAGTAGACGAGAGAAAGGTGTAAACTTTTTCTCTCAGAGCAGCGCGAAAATTTGTATTCCGGCTCAAAACAACGGGATACATCGTTTTAAATCGAAACTAGCAAAATTCACTGGAATCAATTTTACAAGTCGTCGAAGAGTAGACGAGAGAAAGGTGTAAACTTTTTCTCTCAGAACGGCGCGAAAACTTGTATTCCGGCTCTAAACAACAGGATACATCGTTTTAGATCGAAACTAGCAAAATTCACGAGCATCGATTTTACAACTCGTCGAAGAGTAGACGAGAGAAAGGTGTAAACGTTTTCTCTCAGAACAACCCAAAAACTTGTATTCCGGCTCAAAACAACGGGATACATCGTTTTAGATCGAAAGTAGCAAGATTCACGAGCATCGATTTTACAACGCGCCGAAGAGTAGACGAGAGAAAGGTGAAAACGTTTTCTCTCAGAACTGCACGAAAACTTGTATTCCGGCTCAAAACAACGGGATACATCGTTTTAGACCGAAACTAGCAAGATTCACGAGCATCAATTTTACAAGTCGTCGAAGAGTAGACGAGAGAAAGGTGTAAACTTTTTCTCTCAGAGCAGCGCGAAAACTTGTATCCCGGCTCAAAACAACGGGATACATCGTTTTAAATCGAAACTAGCAAAATTCACTGGAATCGATTATACAAGTCGTCGAAGAGTAGACGAGAGAAAGGTCTAAACTTTTTCTCTCAGAACAGCGCGAAAACTTGTATTCCGGCTCAAAACAACGGGATACATCGTTTGAAATCGAAACTAGCAAAATTCACTGGAATCGATTTTACAAGTCGTCGAAGAGTAGACGAGAGAAAGGTCTAAACTTTTTCTCTCAGAACAGCCCGAAAACTTGTATTCCGGCTCAAAACAACGAGATACATCGTTTTAGATCGAAACTAGCAAGATTCACGAGCATCGATTTTACAAGTCGTCGAAGAGTAGACGTGAGAAAGGTGTAAACGTTTTCTCTCAGAACTGCGCGAAAACTTGTATTGCGGCTCAAAACAACGGGATCCATCGTTTTAGATCGAAACTAGCAAGATTCACGAGAATCGATATCACAAGTCGTCGAAGAGTAGACGAGAGAATGGTGTAAACTTTTTATCTCAGAACTGCGCGAAAACTTGTATTCCGGCTCAAAACAACGAGATACTTCGTTTTAGATCGAAACTAGCAAAGTTCACGAGCGTCGATTTTACAAGTCGTCGAAGAGTAGACGAGAGAAAGGTGTAAACTTTTTCTCTATGAAGAGCGCGAAAACTTGTATTCCGGCTCAAAACAACAGGATACATCGTTTTAGATCGAAACTAGCAAAGTTCACGAGCATCGATTTTACAAGTCGTCGAAGAGTAGACGAGAGAAGGGTGTAAACTTTTTCTCTCTGAACTGCGCGAAAACTTGTATTCCGGCTCAAAACAACGGGATACCTCGTTTTAGATCGAAACTAGCAAGATTCACGAGCATCGATTTTACAAGTCGTCGAAGAGTAGACGAGATATAGGTGTAAACTTTTTTTCTCAGAACTGCGCGAAAACTTGTATTCCGGCTCAAAACAACGGGATAGATCGTTTTAGATCGAACCTAGCAAAATTCACGAGCATCGATTTTACAAGTCGTAGAAGAGTAGACGAGAGAAAGGTGAAAACTTTTTCTCTCAGAACAGCGCGAAAACTTGTATTCCGGCTCAAAACAACGGGATACATCGTTTTAGATCGAAACAAGCAAAATTCACTGGCATTGATATTACAAGTCGTCGAAGAGTAGACGAGAGAAAGGTGTAAACTATTTCTCTTAGAACTGCGCGAAAACTTGTATTCCGGCTCAAAACAACGAGATACATCGTTTTGGATTGAAACTAGTAAGATTCACGAGCATCAATTTTACAAGTCGTCGAAGAGTAGACGAGAGAAAGGTGTAAGTTTTTTCTCTCAGTACAGCGCGAAAACTTGTATTCCGTCTCAAAACAACGGGATACATCGTTTTAAATCGAAACTAGAAAAATTCACTGCAATCGTTTTTGCAGTTCGTCGAAGAGTAGACGAGAGAAAGGTCTAAACTTTTTCTCTCAGAACTGCACGAAAACTTGTATTCTGGCTCAAAACAACGGGATACATCGTTTTAGATCGAAACTAGCAAGATTCACGAGCATCGATTTTACAAGTCTCGAAGAGTAGACGAGAGAAAGGTGTAAACTTTTTCTCTCAGAGCAGCGCGAAAATTTGTATTCCGGCTCAAAACAACGGGATACATCGTTTTAAATCGAAACTAGCAAAATTCACTGGAATCGATTTTACAAGTCGTCGAAGAGTAGACGAGAGAAAGGTGTAAACGTTTTCTCTCAGAACGGCGCGAAAACTTGTATTCCGGCTCAAAACAACAGGATACATCGTTTTAGATCGAAACTAGCAAAATTCACGAGCATCGATTTTACAAGTCGTCGAAGAGTAGACGAGAGAAAGGTGTAAACTTTTTCTCTATGAACAGCGCGAAAACTTGTATTCCGGCTCAAAACAACAGGATACATCGTTTTAGATCGAAACTAGCAAAGTTCACGAGCATCGATTTTACAAGTCGTCGAAGAGTAGACGAGAGAAGGGTGTAAACTTTTTCTCTCTGAACTGCGCGAAAACTTGTATTCCGGCTCAAAACAACGGGATACCTCGTTTTAGATCGAAACTAGCAAGATTCACGAGCATCGATTTTACAAGTCGTCGAAGAGTAGACGAGATAAAGGTGTAAACTTTTTTTCTCAGAACTGCGCGAAAACTTGTATTCCGGCTCAAAACAACGGGATAGATCGTTTTAGATCGAACCTAGCAAAATTCACGAGCATCGATTTTACAAGTCGTCGAAGAGTAGACGAGAGAAAGGTGAAAACTTTTTCTCTCAGAACAGCGCGAAAACTTGTATTCCGGCTCAAAACAACGGGATACATCGTTTTAGATCGAAACAAGCAAAATTCACTGGCATTGATATTACAAGTCGTCGAAGAGTAGACGAGAGAAAGGTGTAAACTATTTCTCTTAGAACTGCGCGAAAACTTGTATTCCGGCTCAAAACAACGAGATACATGGTTTTAGATTGAAACTAGTAAGATTCACGAGCATCAATTTTACAAGTCGTCGAAGAGTAGACGAGAGAAAGGTGTAAGTTTTTTCTCTCAGTACAGCGCGAAAACTTGTATTCCGTCTCAAAACAACGGGATACATCGTTTTAAATCGAAACTAGAAAAATTCACTGCAATCGTTTTTACAATTCGTCGACGAGTAGACGAGAGAAAGGTCTAAACTTTTTCTCTCAGAACTGCACGAAAACTTGTATTCCGGCTCAAAACAACGGGATACATCGTTTTAGATCGAAACTAGCAAGATTCATGGGCATCGATTTTACAAGTCGTCGAAGAGTAGACGAGATATAGGTGTAAACTTTTTTTCTCAGAACTGCGCGAAAACTTGTATTCCGGCTCAAAACAACGGGATAGATCGTTTTAGATCGAACCTAGCAAAATTCACGAGCATCGATTTTACAAGTCGTCGAAGAGTAGACGAGAGAAAGGAGAAAACTTTTTCTCTCAGAACAGCGCGAAAACTTGTATTCCGGCTCAAAACAACGGGATACATCGTTTTAGATCGAAAGTAGCAAGATTCACGAGCATCAATTTTACAACGCGCCGAAGAGTAGACGAGAGAAAGGTGAAAACGTTTTCTCTCAGAACTGCACGAAAACTTGTATTCCGGCTCAAAACAACGGGATACATCGTTTTAGACCGAAACTAGCAAGATTCACGAGCATCAATTTTACAAGTCGTCGAAGAGTAGACGAGAGAAAGGTGTAAACTTTTTCTCTCAGAGCAGCGCGAAAACTTGTATCCCGGCTCAAAACAACGGGATACATCGTTTTAAATCGAAACTAGCAAAATTCACTGGAATCGATTTTACAAGTCGTCGAAGAGTAGACGAGAGAAAGGTCTAAACTTTTTCTCTCAGAACAGCCCGAAAACTTGTATTCCGGCTCAAAACAACGAGATACATCGTTTTAGATCGAAACTAGCAAGATTCACGAGCATCGATTTTACAAGTCGTCGAAGAGTAGACGTGAGAAAGGTGTAAACGTTTTCTCTCAGAACTGCGCGAAAACTTGTATTGCGGCTCAAAACAACGGGATCCATCGTTTTAGATCGAAACTAGCAAGATTCACGAGAATCGATATCACAAGTCGTCGAAGAGTAGACGAGAGAATGGTGTAAACTTTTTATCTCAGAACTGCGCGAAAACTTGTATTCCGGCTCAAAACAACGAGATACTTCGTTTTAGATCGAAACTAGCAAAGTTCACGAGCGTCGATTTTACAAGTCGTCGAAGAGTAGACGAGAGAAAGGTGTAAACTTTTTCTCTATGAAGAGCGCGAAAACTTGTATTCCGGCTCAAAACAACAGGATACATCGTTTTAGATCGAAACTAGCAAAGTTCACGAGCATCGATTTTACAAGTCGTCGAAGAGTAGACGAGAGAAGGGTGTAAACTTTTTCTCTCTGAACTGCGCGAAAACTTGTATTCCGGCTCAAAACAACGGGATACCTCGTTTTAGATCGAAACTAGCAAGATTCACGAGCATCGATTTTACAAGTCGTCGAAGAGTAGACGAGATATAGGTGTAAACTTTTTTTCTCAGAACTGCGCGAAAACTTGTATTCCGGCTCAAAACAACGGGATAGATCGTTTTAGATCGAACCTAGCAAAATTCACGAGCATCGATTTTACAAGTCGTCGAAGAGTAGACGAGAGAAAGGTGAAAACTATTTCTCTTAGAACTGCGCGAAAACTTGTATTCCGGCTCAAAACAACGAGATACATCGTTTTGGATTGAAACTAGTAAGATTCACGAGCATCAATTTTACAAGTCGTCGAAGAGTAGACGAGAGAAAGGTGTAAGTTTTTTCTCTCAGTACAGCGCGAAAACATGTATTCCGTCTCAAAACAACGGGATACATCGTTTTAAATCGAAACTAGAAAAATTCACTGCAATCGTTTTTGCAGTTCGTCGAAGAGTAGACGAGAGAAAGGTCTAAACTTTTTCTCTCAGAACTGCACGAAAACTTGTATTCTGGCTCAAAACAACGGGATACATCGTTTTAGATCGAAACTAGCAAGATTCACGAGCATCGATTTTACAAGTCTCGAAGAGTAGACGAGAGAAAGGTGTAAACTTTTTCTCTCAGAGCAGCGCGAAAATTTGTATTCCGGCTCAAAACAACGGGATACATCGTTTTAAATCGAAACTAGCAAAATTCACTGGAATCGATTTTACAAGTCGTCGAAGAGTAGACGAGAGAAAGGTGTAAACTTTTTCTCTCAGAACGGCGCGAAAACTTGTATTCCGGCTCAAAACAACAGGATACATCGTTTTAGATCGAAACTAGCAAAATTCACGAGCATCGATTTTACAAGTCGTCGAAGAGTAGACGAGAGAAAGGTGTAAACTTTTTCTCTATGAACAGCGCGAAAACTTGTATTCCGGCTCAAAACAACAGGATACATCGTTTTAGATCGAAACTAGCAAAGTTCACGAGCATCGATTTTACAAGTCGTCGAAGAGTAGACGAGAGAAGGGTGTAAACTTTTTCTCTCTGAACTGCGCGAAAACTTGTATTCCGGCTCAAAACAACGGGATACCTCGTTTTAGATCGAAACTAGCAAGATTCACGAGCATCGATTTTACAAGTCGTCGAAGAGTAGACGAGATATAGGTGTAAACTTTTTTTCTCAGAACTGCGCGAAAACTTGTATTCCGGCTCAAAACAACGGGATAGATCGTTTTAGATCGAACCTAGCAAAATTCACGAGCATCGATTTTACAAGTCGTCGAAGAGTAGACGAGAGAAAGGTGAAAACTTTTTCTCTCAGAACAGCGCGAAAACTTGTATTCCGGCTCAAAACAACGGGATACATCGTTTTAGATCGAAACAAGCAAAATTCACTGGCATTGATATTACAAGTCGTCGAAGAGTAGACGAGAGAAAGGTGTAAACTATTTCTCTTAGAACTGCGCGAAAACTTGTATTCCGGCTCAAAACAACGAGATACATCGTTTTGGATTGAAACTAGTAAGATTCACGAGCATCAATTTTACAAGTCGTCGAAGAGTAGACGAGAGAAAGGTGTAAGTTTTTTCTCTCACTACAGCGCGAAAACTTGTATTCCGTCTCAAAACAACGGGATACATCGTTTTAAATCGAAACTAGAAAAATTCACTGCAATCGTTTTTACAATTCGTCGACGAGTAGACGAGAGAAAGGTCTAAACTTTTTCTCTCAGAACTGCACGAAAACTTGTATTCCGGCTCAAAACAACGGGATACATCGTTTTAGATCGAAACTAGCAAGATTCACGAGCATCGATTTTACAAGTCTCGAAGAGTAGACGAGAGAAAGGTGTAAACTTTTTCTCTCAGAGCAGCGCGAAAATTTGTATTCCGGCTCAAAACAACGGAATACATTGTTTTAAATCGAAACTAGCAAAATTCACTGGAATCGATTTTACAAGTCGTCGAAGAGCAGACGTGAGAAAGGTGTAAACGTTTTCTCTCAGAACTGCGCGAAAACTTGTATTGCGGCTCAAAACAACGGGATCCATTGTTTTAGATCGAAACTAGCAAAATTCACGAGCATCGATTTTATAAGTCGTCGAAGAGTAGACGAGGGAAAGGTGTAAACTTTTTCTTTCAGAACTGCGCGAAAACTTGTATTCCGGCTCAAAACAACAGGATACATCGTTTTAGATCGAAACTAGCAAAATTCACGAGCATCGATTTTACAAGTCGTCGAAGAGTAGACGAGAGAAAGGTGTAAACTTTTTCTCTCAGAGCAGCGCGAAAACTTGTATTCCGGCTCAAAACAACGGGATACATCGTTTTGAATCGAAACTAGAAAAATTCACTGGAATCGATTTTACAAGTCGTCGAAGAGTAGACGAGAGAAAGGTCTAAACTTTTTCTCTCAGAACAGATCGAAAACTTGTATTCCGGCTCAAAACAACGGGATACATCGTTTTAGATCGAAACTAGCAAAATTCACGAGCATCGATTTTACAAGTCGTCGAAGAGTAGACGAGAGAAAGGTGTAAACGTTTTCTCTCAGAACTGCGCGAAAAATTGTATTGCGGCTCAAAACAACGGGATCCATCGTTTTAGATCGAAACTAGCAAGATTCACGAGAATCGATTTTACAAGTCGTCGAAGAGTAGACGAGAGAAAGGTGTAAACGTTTTCTCTCAGAACAGCCCAAAAACTTGTATTCCGGCTCAAAACAACGGGATACATCGTTTTAGATCGAAACTAGCAAAATTCACGAGCATCGATTTTACAAGTCGTCGAAGAGTAGACGAGAGAAAGGTGTAATCTTTTTCTCTCAGAACTGCACGAAAACTTGTATTCCGGCTCAAAACAACGGGATACATCGTTTTAGATCGAAACTAGCAAGATTCACGAGCATCGATTTTACAAGTCGTCGAAGAGTAGACGAAAGAAGGGTGTAAACTTTTTCTTTCAGAACAGCGCGAAAACTTGCAATCCGGCTCAAAACAACAGGATACATCGTTTTAGATCGAAACTAGCAAAATTCACGAGCATCGATTTTACAAGTCGTCGAAGAGTAGACGAGAGAAAGGTGTAAACGTTTTCTCTCAGAACAGCCCAAAAACTTGTATTCCGGCTCAAAACAACGGGATACATCGTTTTAGAACGAAAATAGCAAGATTCACGAGCATCGATTTTACAAGTCGTCGAAGAGTAGACGAGATATAGGTGTAAACTTTTTCTCTCAGATCTGCGCGAAAACTTGTATTCCGGCTCAAAACAACGAGATACATCGTTTTAGATCGAACCTAGCAAAACTCACGAGCATCGATCTTACAAGTCGTCGAAGAGTAGACGAGAGAAAGGTGAAAACTTTTTCTCTCAGAACAGCGCGAAAACTTGTATTCCGGCTCAAAACAACGGGATACATCGTTTTAGATCGAAACTAGCAAAATTCACTGGCATCGATATTACAAGTCATCGAAGAGTAGACGAGAGAAAGGTGTAAACTATTTCTCTTAGAACTGCGCGAAAACTTGTATTCCGGCTCAAAACAACGAGATACATCGTTTTAGATCGAAACTAGTAAGATTCACGAGCATCAATTTTACAAGTCGTCGAAGAGTAGACGAGAGAAAGGTGTAAGCTTTTTCTCTCAGTACAGCGCGAAAACTTGTATTTCGTCTCAAAACAACGGGATACATCGATTTAGATCGAAACTAGCAAAATTCAGTGGCATCGATATTACAAGTCGTCGAAGAGTAGACGAGAGAAAGGTGTAAACTTTTTCTCTCAGAACTGCGCGAAAACTTTTATTTCGGCTCAAAACAAAGGGATCCATCGTTTTAGATCGAAACAAGCAAGATTCACGAGAATCGATTTTACAAGTCGTCGAAGAGTAGACGAGAGAAAGGTGTAAACTTTTTCTCTCAGAATAGCGCGAAACCTTATATTCCGGCTCAAAACAACAGGATACATCGTTTTAGATCGAAACTAGCAAAATTCACGAGCATCGATTTTATAAGTCGTCGAAGAGTAGACGAGGGAAAGGTGTAAACTTTTTCTTTCAGAACTGCGCGAAAACTTGTATTCCGGCTCAAAACAACAGGATACATCGTTTTAGATCGAAACTAGCAAAATTCACGAGCATCGATTTTACAAGTCGTCGAAGAGTAGACGAGAGAAAGGTGTAAACTTTTTCTCTCAGAGCAGCGCGAAAACTTGTATTCCGGCTCAAAACAACGGGATACATCGTTTTGAATCGAAACTAGAAAAATTCACTGGAATCGATTTTACAAGTCGTCGAAGAGTAGACGAGAGAAAGGTCTAAACTTTTTCTCTCAGAACAGATCGAAAACTTGTATTCCGGCTCAAAACAACGGGATACATCGTTTTAGATCGAAACTAGCAAAATTCACGAGCATCGATTTTACAAGTCGTCGAAGAGTAGACGAGAGAAAGGTGTAAACGTTTTCTCTCAGAACTGCGCGAAAAATTGTATTGCGGCTCAAAACAACGGGATCCATCGTTTTAGATCGAAACTAGCAAGATTCACGAGAATCGATTTTACAAGTCGTCGAAGAGTAGACGAGAGAAAGGTGTAAACTTTTTCTCTCAGAACTGCGCGAAAGCTTGTATTCCGGCTCAAAACAAAGGGATCCATCGTTTTAGATCGAAACAAGCAAGATTCACGAGAATCGATTTTACAAGTCGTCGAAGAGTAGACGAGAGAAAGGTGTAAACTTTTTCTCTCAGAATAGCGCGAAACCTTATATTCCGGCTCAAAACAACAGGATACATCGTTTTAGATCGAAACTAGCAAAATTCACGAGCATCGATTTTATAAGTCGTCGAAGAGTAGACGAGGGAAAGGTGTAAATTTTTTCTTTCAGAACTGCGCGAAAACTTGTATTCCGGCTCAAAACAACAGGATACTTTGTTTTAGATCGAAACTAGCAAAATTCACGAGCATCGATTTTACAAGTCGTCGAAGAGTAGACGAGAGAAAGGTGTAAACTTTTTCTCTCAGAGCAGCGCGAAAACTTGTATTCCGGCTCAAAACAACGGGATACATCGTTTGGAATCGAAACTAGAAAAATTCCCTGGAATCGATTTTACAAGTCGTCGAAGAGTAGACGAGAGAAAGGTCTAAACTTTTTCTCTCAGAACAGCCCAAAAATTTGTATTCCGGCTCAAAACAACGGGATACATCGTTTTAAATCGAAACTAGCAAAATTCACTGGAATCAATTTTACAAGTCGTCGAAGAGTAGACGAGAGAAAGGTGTAAACTTTTTTTCTCAGAACGGCGCGAAAACTTGTATTCCGGCTCAAAACAACAGGATACATCGTTTTAGATCGAAACTAGCGAAATTCACGAGCATCGATTTTACAACTCGTCGAAGAGTAGACGAGAGAAAGGTGTAAACGTTTTCTCTCAGAACAGCCCAAAAACTTGTATTCCGGCTCAAAACAACGGGATACATCGTTTTAGATCGAAAGTAGCAAGATTCACGAGCATCGATTTTACAACGCGCCGAAGAGTAGACGAGAGAAAGGTGAAAACGTTTTCTCTCAGAACTGCACGAAAACTTGTATTCCGGCTCAAAACAACGGGATACATCGTTTTAGATCGAAACTAGCAAGATTCACGAGCATCAATTTTACAACTCGTCGAAGAGTAGACGAGAGAAAGGTGTAAACTTTTTCTCTCAGAGCAGCGCGAAAACTTGTATCCCGGCTCAAAACAACGGGATACATCGTTTTAAATCGAAACTAGCAAAATTCACTGGAATCGATTATACAAGTCGTCGAAGAGTAGACGAGAGAAAGGTCTAAACTTTTTCTCTCAGAACAGCGCGAAAACTTGTATTCCGGCTCAAAACAACGGGATACATCGTTTTAAATCGAAACTAGCAAAATTCACTGGAATCGATTTTACAAGTCGTCGAAGAGTAGACGAGAGAAAGGTCTAAACTTTTTCTCTCAGAACAGCCCGAAAACTTGTATTCCGGCTCAAAACAACGAGATACATCGTTTTAGATCGAAACTAGCAAGATTCACGAGCATCGGTTTTACAAGTCGTCGAAGAGTAGACGTGAGAAAGGTGTAAACGTTTTCTCTCAGAACTGCGCGAAAACTTGTATTCCGGCTCAAAAGAACAGGATACATCGTTTTAGATCGAAACTAGCAAAATTCACGAGCATCGATTTTACAAGTCGTCGAAGAGTAGACGGGGGAAAGGTGTAAACTTTTTCTCTCAGAACTGCGCGAAAACTTGTATTCCGGCTCAAAACAACGAGATACTTCGTTTTAGATCGAAACTAGCAAAGTTCACGAGCGTCGATTTTACAAGTCGTCGAAGAGTAGACGAGAGAAGGGTGTAAACTTTTTCTCTCTGAACTGCGCGAAAACTTGTATTCCGGCTCAAAACAACGGGATACCTCGTTTTAGATCGAAACTAGCAAGATTCACGAGCATCGATTTTACAAGTCGTCGAAGAGTAGACGAGATATAGGTGTAAACTTTTTTTCTCAGAACTGCGCGAAAACTTGTATTCCGGCTCAAAACAACGGGATAGATCGTTTTAGATCGAACCTAGCAAAATTCACGAGCATCGATTTTACAAGTCGTCGAAGAGTAGACGAGAGAAAGGTGAAAACTTTTTCTCTCAGAACAGCGCGAAAACTTGTATTCCGGCTCAAAACAACGGGATACATCGTTTTAGATCGAAACAAGCAAAATTCACTGGCATTGATATTACAAGTCGTCGAAGAGTAGACGAGAGAAAGGTGTAAACTATTTCTCTTAGAACTGCGCGAAAACTTGTATTCCGGCTCAAAACAACGGGATACCTCGTTTTAGATCGAAACTAGCAAGATTCACGAGCATCGATTTTACAAGTCGTCGAAGAGTAGACGAGATATAGGTGTAAACTTTTTTTCTCAGAACTGCGCGAAAACTTGTATTCCGGCTCAAAACAACGGGATAGATCGTTTTAGATCGAACCTAGCAAAATTCACGAGCATCGATTTTACAAGTCGTCGAAGAGTAGACGAGAGAAAGGTGAAAACTTTTTCTCTCAGAACAGCGCGAAAACTTGTATTCCGTCTCAAAACAACGGGATACATCGTTTTAAATCGAAACTAGAAAAATTCACTGCAATCGTTTTTACAATTCGTCGAAGAGTAGACGAGAGAAAGGTGAAAACGTTTTCTCTCAGAACTGCACTAAAACTTGTATTCCGGCTCAAAACAACGGGATACATCGTTTTAGATCGAAACTAGCAAAATTCACGAGCATCAATTTTACAAGTCGTCGAAGAGTAGACGAGAGAAAGGTGTAAACTTTTTCTCTCAGAGCAGCGCGAAAATTTGTATTCCGGCTCAAAACAACGGGATACATCGTTTTAAATCGAAACTAGCAAAATTCACTGGAATCGATTTTACAAGTCGGCGAAGAGTAGACGGGAGAAAGGTGTAAACTTTTTCTCTCAGAACGGCGCGAAAACTTGTATTCCGGCTCAAAACAACAGGATACATCGTTTTAGATCGAAACTAGCAAAATTCACGACCATCGATTTTACAAGTCGTCGAAGAGTAGACGAGAGAAAGGTGTAAACGTTTTCTCTCAGAACAGCCCAAAAACTTGTATTCCGGCTCAAAACAACGGGATACATCGTTTTAGATCGAAACTAGCAAAATTCACGACCATCGATTTTACAAGTCGTCGAAGAGTAGACGAGAGAAAGGTGTAAACGTTTTCTCTCAGAACAGCCCAAAAACTTGTATTCCGGCTCAAAACAACGGGATACATCGTTTTAGATCGAAACTAGCAAAATTCACGAGCATCAATTTTACAAGTCGTTGAAGAGTAGACGAGAGAAAGGTGTAAACGTTTTCTCTCAGAACAGCCCAAAAACTTGTATTCCGGCTCAAAACAACGGGATACATCGTTTTAGAACGAAAATAGCAAGATTCACGAGCATCGATTTTACAAGTCGTCGAAGAGTAGACGAGATATAGGTGTAAACTTTTTCTCTCAGATCTGCGCGAAAACTTGTATTCCGGCTCAAAACAACGAGATACATCGTTTTAGATCGAACCTAGCAAAACTCACGAGCATCGATCTTACAAGTCGTCGAAGAGTAGACGAGAGAAAGGTGAAAACTTTTTCTCTCAGAACAGCGCGAAAACTTGTATTCCGGCTCAAAACAACGGGATACATCGTTTTAGATCGAAACTAGCAAAATTCACTGGCATCGATATTACAAGTCATCGAAGAGTAGACGAGAGAAAGGTGTAAACTATTTCTCTTAGAACTGCGCGAAAACTTGTATTCCGGCTCAAAACAACGAGATACATCGTTTTAGATCGAAACTAGTAAGATTCACGAGCATCAATTTTACAAGTCGTCGAAGAGTAGACGAGAGAAAGGTGTAAGCTTTTTCTCTCAGTACAGTGCGAAAACTTGTATTTCGTCTCAAAACAACGGGATACATCGATTTAGATCGAAACTAGCAAAATTCAGTGGCATCGATATTACAAGTCGTCGAAGAGTAGACGAGAGAAAGGTGTAAACGTTTTCTCTCAGAACTGCGCGAAAACTTTTATTTCGGCTCAAAACAAAGGGATCCATTGTTTTAGATCGAAACAAGCAAGATTCACGAGAATCGATTTTACAAGTCGTCGAAGAGTAGACGAGAGAAAGGTGTAAACTTTTTCTCTCAGAATAGCGCGAAACCTTATATTCCGGCTCAAAACAACAGGATACATCGTTTTAGATCGAAACTAGCAAAATTCACGAGCATCGATTTTATAAGTCGTCGAAGAGTAGACGAGGGAAAGGTGTAAACTTTTTCTTTCAGAACTGCGCGAAAACTTGTATTCCGGCTCAAAACAACAGGATACATCGTTTTAGATCGAAACTAGCAAAATTCACGAGCATCGATTTTACAAGTCGTCGAAGAGTAGACGAGAGAAAGGTGTAAACTTTTTCTCTCAGAGCAGCGCGAAAACTTGTATTCCGGCTCAAAACAACGGGATACATCGTTTTGAATCGAAACTAGAAAAATTCACTGGAATCGATTTTACAAGTCGTCGAAGAGTAGACGAGAGAAAGGTCTAAACTTTTTCTCTCAGAACAGATCGAAAACTTGTATTCCGGCTCAAAACAACGGGATACATCGTTTTAGATCGAAACTAGCAAAATTCACGAGCATCGATTTTACAAGTCGTCGAAGAGTAGACGAGAGAAAGGTGTAAACGTTTTCTCTCAGAACTGCGCGAAAAATTGTATTGCGGCTCAAAACAACGGGATCCATCGTTTTAGATCGAAACTAGCAAGATTCACGAGAATCGATTTTACAAGTCGTCGAAGAGTAGACGAGAGAAAGGTGTAAACTTTTTCTCTCAGAACTGCGCGAAAACTTGTATTCCGGCTCAAAACAAAGGGATCCATCGTTTTAGATCGAAACAAGCAAGATTCACGAGAATCGATTTTACAAGTCGTCGAAGAGTAGACGAGAGAAAGGTGTAAACTTTTTCTCTCAGAATAGCGCGAAACCTTATATTCCGGCTCAAAACAACAGGATACATCGTTTTAGATCGAAACTAGCAAAATTCACGAGCATCAATTTTATAAGTCGTCGAAGAGTAGACGAGGGAAAGGTGTAAATTTTTTCTTTCAGAACTGCGCGAAAACTTGTATTCCGGCTCAAAACAACAGGATACTTCGTTTTAGATCGAAACTAGCAAAATTCACGAGCATCGATTTTACAAGTCGTCGAAGAGTAGACGAGAGAAAGGTGTAAACTTTTTCTCTCAGAGCAGCGCAAAAACTTGTATTCCGGCTCAAAACAACGGGATACATCGTTTTGAATTGAAACTAGAAAAATTCACTGGAATCGATTTTACAAGTCGTCGAAGAGTAGACGAGAGAAAGGTCTAAACTTTTTCTCTCAGAACAGCCCAAAAATTTGTATTCCGGCTCAAAACAACGGGATACATCGTTTTAAATCGAAACTAGCAAAATTCACTGGAATCAATTTTACAAGTCGTCGAAGAGTAGACGAGAGAAAGGTGTAAACTTTTTCTCTCAGAACGGCGCGAAAACTTGTATTCCGGCTCAAAACAACAGGATACATCGTTTTAGATCGAAACTAGCAAAATTCACGAGCATCGATTTTATAAGTCGTCGAAGAGTAGACGAGGGAAAGGTGTAAATTTTTTCTTTCAGAACTGCGCGAAAACTTGTATTCCGGCTCAAAACAACAGGATACTTTGTTTTAGATCGAAACTAGCAAAATTCACGAGCATCGATTTTACAAGTCGTCGAAGAGTAGACGAGAGAAAGGTGTAAACTTTTTCTCTCAGAGCAGCGCGAAAACTTGTATTCCGGCTCAAAACAACGGGATACATCGTTTTGAATCGAAACTAGAAAAATTCCCTGGAATCGATTTTACAAGTCGTCGAAGAGTAGACGAGAGAAAGGTCTAAACTTTTTCTCTCAGAACAGCCCAAAAATTTGTATTCCGGCTCAAAACAACGGGATACATCGTTTTAAATCGAAACTAGCAAAATTCACTGGAATCAATTTTACAAGTCGTCGAAGAGTAGACGAGAGAAAGGTGTAAACTTTTTTTCTCAGAACGGCGCGAAAACTTGTATTCCGGCTCAAAACAACAGGATACATCGTTTTAGATCGAAACTAGCGAAATTCACGAGCATCGATTTTACAACTCGTCGAAGAGTAGACGAGAGAAAGGTGTAAACGTTTTCTCTCAGAACAGCCCAAAAACTTGTATTCCGGCTCAAAACAACGGGATACATCGTTTTAGATCGAAAGTAGCAAGATTCACGAGCATCGATTTTACAACGCGCCGAAGAGTAGACGAGAGAAAGGTGAAAACGTTTTCTCTCAGAACTGCACGAAAACTTGTATTCCGGCTCAAAACAACGGGATACATCGTTTTAGATCGAAACTAGCAAGATTCACGAGCATCAATTTTACAACTCGTCGAAGAGTAGACGAGAGAAAGGTGTAAACTTTTTCTCTCAGAGCAGCGCGAAAACTTGTATCCCGGCTCAAAACAACGGGATACATCGTTTTAAATCGAAACTAGCAAAATTCACTGGAATCGATTATACAAGTCGTCGAAGAGTAGACGAGAGAAAGGTCTAAACTTTTTCTCTCAGAACAGCGCGAAAACTTGTATTCCGGCTCAAAACAACGGGATACATCGTTTTAAATCGAAACTAGCAAAATTCACTGGAATCGATTTTACAAGTCGTCGAAGAGTAGACGAGAGAAAGGTCTAAACTTTTTCTCTCAGAACAGCCCGAAAACTTGTATTCCGGCTCAAAACAACGAGATACATCGTTTTAGATCGAAACTAGCAAGATTCACGAGCATCGGTTTTACAAGTCGTCGAAGAGTAGACGTGAGAAAGGTGTAAACGTTTTCTCTCAGAACTGCGCGAAAACTTGTATTCCGGCTCAAAAGAACAGGATACATCGTTTTAGATCGAAACTAGCAAAATTCACGAGCATCGATTTTACAAGTCGTCGAAGAGTAGACGGGGGAAAGGTGTAAACTTTTTCTCTCAGAACTGCGCGAAAACTTGTATTCCGGCTCAAAACAACGAGATACTTCGTTTTAGATCGAAACTAGCAAAGTTCACGAGCGTCGATTTTACAAGTCGTCGAAGAGTAGACGAGAGAAGGGTGTAAACTTTTTCTCTCTGAACTGCGCGAAAACTTGTATTCCGGCTCAAAACAACGGGATACCTCGTTTTAGATCGAAACTAGCAAGATTCACGAGCATCGATTTTACAAGTCGTCGAAGAGTAGACGAGATATAGGTGTAAACTTTTTTTCTCAGAACTGCGCGAAAACTTGTATTCCGGCTCAAAACAACGGGATAGATCGTTTTAGATCGAACCTAGCAAAATTCACGAGCATCGATTTTACAAGTCGTCGAAGAGTAGACGAGAGAAAGGTGAAAACTTTTTCTCTCAGAACAGCGCGAAAACTTGTATTCCGGCTCAAAACAACGGGATACATCGTTTTAGATCGAAACAAGCAAAATTCACTGGCATTGATATTACAAGTCGTCGAAGAGTAGACGAGAGAAAGGTGTAAACTATTTCTCTTAGAACTGCGCGAAAACTTGTATTCCGGCTCAAAACAACGAGATACATCGTTTTGGATTGAAACTAGTAAGATTCACGAGCATCAATTTTACAAGTCGTCGAAGAGTAGACGAGAGAAAGGTGTAAGTTTTTTCTCTCAGTACAGCGCGAAAACTTGTATTCCGTCTCAAAACAACGGGATACATCGTTTTAAATCGAAACTAGAAAAATTCACTGCAATCGTTTTTACAATTCGTCGAAGAGTAGACGAGAGAAAGGTGAAAACGTTTTCTCTCAGAACTGCACTAAAACTTGTATTCCGGCTCAAAACAACGGGATACATCGTTTTAGATCGAAACTAGCAAAATTCACGAGCATCAATTTTACAAGTCGTCGAAGAGTAGACGAGAGAAAGGTGTAAACTTTTTCTCTCAGAGCAGCGCGAAAATTTGTATTCCGGCTCAAAACAACGGGATACATCGTTTTAAATCGAAACTAGCAAAATTCACTGGAATCGATTTTACAAGTCGGCGAAGAGTAGACGGGAGAAAGGTGTAAACTTTTTCTCTCAGAACGGCGCGAAAACTTGTATTCCGGCTCAAAACAACAGGATACATCGTTTTAGATCGAAACTAGCAAAATTCACGACCATCGATTTTACAAGTCGTCGAAGAGTAGACGAGAGAAAGGTGTAAACGTTTTCTCTCCGAACAGCCCAAAAACTTGTATTCCGGCTCAAAACAACGGGATACATCGTTTTAGATCGAAACTAGCAAAATTCACGACCATCGATTTTACAAGTCGTCGAAGAGTAGACGAGAGAAAGGTGTAAACGTTTTCTCTCAGAACAGCCCAAAAACTTGTATTCCGGCTCAAAACAACGGGATACATCGTTTTAGATCGAAACTAGCAAAATTCACGAGCATCAATTTTACAAGTCGTTGAAGAGTAGACGAGAGAAAGGTGTAAACGTTTTCTCTCAGAACAGCCCAAAAACTTGTATTCCGGCTCAAAACAACGGGATACATCGTTTTAGAACGAAAATAGCAAGATTCACGAGCATCGATTTTACAAGTCGTCGAAGAGTAGACGAGATATAGGTGTAAACTTTTTCTCTCAGATCTGCGCGAAAACTTGTATTCCGGCTCAAAACAACGAGATACATCGTTTTAGATCGAACCTAGCAAAACTCACGAGCATCGATCTTACAAGTCGTCGAAGAGTAGACGAGAGAAAGGTGAAAACTTTTTCTCTCAGAACAGCGCGAAAACTTGTATTCCGGCTCAAAACAACGGGATACATCGTTTTAGATCGAAACTAGCAAAATTCACTGGCATCGATATTACAAGTCATCGAAGAGTAGACGAGAGAAAGGTGTAAACTATTTCTCTTAGAACTGCGCGAAAACTTGTATTCCGGCTCAAAACAACGAGATACATCGTTTTAGATCGAAACTAGTAAGATTCACGAGCATCAATTTTACAAGTCGTCGAAGAGTAGACGAGAGAAAGGTGTAAGCTTTTTCTCTCAGTACAGTGCGAAAACTTGTATTTCGTCTCAAAACAACGGGATACATCGATTTAGATCGAAACTAGCAAAATTCAGTGGCATCGATATTACAAGTCGTCGAAGAGTAGACGAGAGAAAGGTGTAAACGTTTTCTCTCAGAACTGCGCGAAAACTTTTATTTCGGCTCAAAACAAAGGGATCCATTGTTTTAGATCGAAACAAGCAAGATTCACGAGAATCGATTTTACAAGTCGTCGAAGAGTAGACGAGAGAAAGGTGTAAACTTTTTCTCTCAGAATAGCGCGAAACCTTATATTCCGGCTCAAAACAACAGGATACATCGTTTTAGATCGAAACTAGCAAAATTCACGAGCATCGATTTTATAAGTCGTCGAAGAGTAGACGAGGGAAAGGTGTAAACTTTTTCTTTCAGAACTGCGCGAAAACTTGTATTCCGGCTCAAAACAACAGGATACATCGTTTTAGATCGAAACTAGCAAAATTCACGAGCATCGATTTTACAAGTCGTCGAAGAGTAGACGAGAGAAAGGTGTAAACTTTTTCTCTCAGAGCAGCGCGAAAACTTGTATTCCGGCTCAAAACAACGGGATACATCGTTTTGAATCGAAACTAGAAAAATTCACTGGAATCGATTTTACAAGTCGTCGAAGAGTAGACGAGAGAAAGGTCTAAACTTTTTCTCTCAGAACAGATCGAAAACTTGTATTCCGGCTCAAAACAACGGGATACATCGTTTTAGATCGAAACTAGCAAAATTCACGAGCATCGATTTTACAAGTCGTCGAAGAGTAGACGAGAGAAAGGTGTAAACGTTTTCTCTCAGAACTGCGCGAAAAATTGTATTGCGGCTCAAAACAACGGGATCCATCGTTTTAGATCGAAACTAGCAAGATTCACGAGAATCGATTTTACAAGTCGTCGAAGAGTAGACGAGAGAAAGGTGTAAACTTTTTCTCTCAGAACTGCGCGAAAACTTGTATTCCGGCTCAAAACAAAGGGATCCATCGTTTTAGATCGAAACAAGCAAGATTCACGAGAATCGATTTTACAAGTCGTCGAAGAGTAGACGAGAGAAAGGTGTAAACTTTTTCTCTCAGAATAGCGCGAAACCTTATATTCCGGCTCAAAACAACAGGATACATCGTTTTAGATCGAAACTAGCAAAATTCACGAGCATCGATTTTATAAGTCGTCGAAGAGTAGACGAGGGAAAGGTGTAAATTTTTTCTTTCAGAACTGCGCGAAAACTTGTATTCCGGCTCAAAACAACAGGATACTTCGTTTTAGATCGAAACTAGCAAAATTCACGAGCATCGATTTTACAAGTCGTCGAAGAGTAGACGAGAGAAAGGTGTAAACTTTTTCTCTCAGAGCAGCGCGAAAACTTGTATTCCGGCTCAAAACAACGGGATACATCGTTTTGAATTGAAACTAGAAAAATTCACTGGAATCGATTTTACAAGTCGTCGAAGAGTAGACGAGAGAAAGGTCTAAACTTTTTCTCTCAGAACAGCCCAAAAATTTGTATTCCGGCTCAAAACAACGGGATACATCGTTTTAAATCGAAACTAGCAAAATTCACTGGAATCAATTTTACAAGTCGTCGAAGAGTAGACGAGAGAAAGGTGTAAACTTTTTCTCTCAGAACGGCGCGAAAACTTGTATTCCGGCTCAAAACAACAGGATACATCGTTTTAGATCGAAACTAGCAAAATTCACGAGCATCGATTTTACAACTCGTCGAAGAGTAGACGAGAGAAAGGTGTAAACGTTTTCTCTCAGAACAGCCCAAAAACTTGTATTCCGGCTCAAAACAACGGGATACATCGTTTTAGATCGAAAGTAGCAAGATTCACGAGCATCGATTTTACAAGTCGTCGAAGAGTAGACGAGAGAAAGGTGTAAACGTTTTCTCTCAGAACAGCCCAAAAACTTGTATTCCGGCTCAAAACAACGGGATACATCGTTTTAGATCGAAACTAGCAAAATTCACGAGCATCAATTTTACAAGTCGTTGAAGAGTAGACGAGAGAAAGGTGTAAACGTTTTCTCTCAGAACAGCCCAAAAACTTGTATTCCGGCTCAAAACAACGGGATACATCGTTTTAGAACGAAAATAGCAAGATTCACGAGCATCGATTTTACAAGTCGTCGAAGAGTAGACGAGATATAGGTGTAAACTTTTTCTCTCAGATCTGCGCGAAAACTTGTATTCCGGCTCAAAACAACGAGATACATCGTTTTAGATCGAACCTAGCAAAACTCACGAGCATCGATCTTACAAGTCGTCGAAGAGTAGACGAGAGAAAGGTGAAAACTTTTTCTCTCAGAACAGCGCGAAAACTTGTATTCCGGCTCAAAACAACGGGATACATCGTTTTAGATCGAAACTAGCAAAATTCACTGGCATCGATATTACAAGTCATCGAAGAGTAGACGAGAGAAAGGTGTAAACTATTTCTCTTAGAACTGCGCGAAAACTTGTATTCCGGCTCAAAACAACGAGATACATCGTTTTAGATCGAAACTAGTAAGATTCACGAGCATCAATTTTACAAGTCGTCGAAGAGTAGACGAGAGAAAGGTGTAAGCTTTTTTTCTCAGTACAGTGCGAAAACTTGTATTTCGTCTCAAAACAACGGGATACATCGATTTAGATCGAAACTAGCAAAATTCAGTGGCATCGATTTTATATGTCGTCGAAGAGTAGACGAGGGAAAGGTGTAAACTTTTTCTTTCAGAACTGCGCGAAAACTTGTATTCCGGCTCAAAACAACAGGATACATCGTTTTAGATCGAAACTAGCAAAATTCACGAGCATCGATTTTACAAGTCGTCGAAGAGTAGACGAGAGAAAGGTGTAAACTTTTTCTCTCAGAGCAGCGCGAAAACTTGTATTCCGGCTCAAAACAACGGGATACATCGTTTTGAATCGAAACTAGAAAAATTCACTGGAATCGATTTTACAAGTCGTCGAAGAGTAGACGAGAGAAAGGTCTAAACTTTTTCTCTCAGAACAGATCGAAAACTTGTATTCCGGCTCAAAACAACGGGATACATCGTTTTAGATCGAAACTAGCAAAATTCACGAGCATCGATTTTACAAGTCGTCGAAGAGTAGACGAGAGAAAGGTGTAAACGTTTTCTCTCAGAACTGCGCGAAAAATTGTATTGCGGCTCAAAACAACGGGATCCATCGTTTTAGATCGAAACTAGCAAGATTCACGAGAATCGATTTTACAAGTCGTCGAAGAGTAGACGAGAGAAAGGTGTAAACTTTTTCTCTCAGAACTGCGCGAAAACTTGTATTCCGGCTCAAAACAAAGGGATCCATCGTTTTAGATCGAAACAAGCAAGATTCACGAGAATCGATTTTACAAGTCGTCGAAGAGTAGACGAGAGAAAGGTGTAAACTTTTTCTCTCAGAATAGCGCGAAACCTTATATTCCGGCTCAAAACAACAGGATACATCGTTTTAGATCGAAACTAGCAAAATTCACGAGCATCGATTTTATAAGTCGTCGAAGAGTAGACGAGGGAAAGGTGTAAATTTTTTCTTTCAGAACTGCGCGAAAACTTGTATTAGGGCTCAAAACAACAGGATACTTTGTTTTAGATCGAAACTAGCAAAATTCACGAGCATCGATTTTACAAGTCGTCGAAGAGTAGACGAGAGAAAGGTGTAAACTTTTTCTCTCAGAGCAGCGCGAAAACTTGTATTCCGGCTCAAAACAACGGGATACATCGTTTTGAATCGAAACTAGAAAAATTCACTGGAATCGATTTTACAAGTCGTCGAAGAGTAGACGAGAGAAAGGTCTAAACTTTTTCTCTCAGAACAGCCCAAAAATTTGTATTCCGGCTCAAAACAACGGGATACATCGTTTTAAATCGAAACTAGCAAAATTCACTGGAATCAATTTTACAAGTCGTCGAAGAGTAGACGAGAGAAAGGTGTAAACTTTTTCTCTCAGAACGGCGCGAAAACTTGTATTCCGGCTCAAAACAACAGGATACATCGTTTTAGATCGAAACTAGCAAAATTCACGAGCATCGATTTTACAACTCGTCGAAGAGTAGACGAGAGAAAGGTGTAAACGTTTTCTCTCAGAACAGCCCAAAAACTTGTATTCCGGCTCAAAACAACGGGATACATCGTTTTAGATCGAAAGTAGCAAGATTCACGAGCATCGATTTTACAACGCGCCGAAGAGTAGACGAGAGAAAGGTGAAAACGTTTTCTCTCAGAACTGCACGAAAACTTGTATTCCGGCTCAAAACAACGGGATACATCGTTTTAGATCGAAACTAGCAAGATTCACGAGCATCAATTTTACAACTCGTCGAAGAGTAGACGAGAGAAAGGTGTAAACTTTTTCTCTCAGAGCAGCGCGAAAACTTGTATCCCGGCTCAAAACAACGGGATACATCGTTTTAAATCGAAACTAGCAAAATTCACTGGAATCGATTATACAAGTCGTCGAAGAGTAGACGAGAGAAAGGTCTAAACTTTTTCTCTCAGAACAGCGCGAAAACTTGTATTCCGGCTCAAAACAACGGAATACATCGTTTTAAATCGAAACTAGCAAAATTCACTGGAATCGATTTTACAAGTCGTCGAAGAGTAGACGAGAGAAAGGTCTAAACTTTTTCTCTCAGAACAGCCCGAAAACTTGTATTCCGGCTCAAAACAACGAGATACATCGTTTTAGATCGAAACTAGCAAGATTCACGAGCATCGATTTTACAAGTCGTCGAAGAGTAGACGTGAGAAAGGTGTTAACGTTTTCTCTCAGAACTGCGCGAAAACTTGTATTCCGGCTCAAAAGAACAGGATACATCGTTTTAGATCGAAACTAGCAAAATTCACGAGCATCGATTTTATATGTCGTCGAAGAGTAGACGAGGGAAAGGTGTAAACTTTTTCTTTCAGAACTGCGCGAAAACTTGTATTCCGGCTCAAAACAACAGGATACATCGTTTTAGATCGAAACTAGCAAAATTCACGAGCATCGATTTTACAAGTCGTCGAAGAGTAGACGAGAGAAAGGTGTAAACTTTTTCTCTCAGAGCAGCGCGAAAACTTGTATTCCGGCTCAAAACAACGGGATACATCGTTTTGAATCGAAACTAGAAAAATTCACTGGAATCGATTTTACAAGTCGTCGAAGAGTAGACGAGAGAAAGGTCTAAACTTTTTCTCTCAGAACTGATCGGAAACTTGTATTCCGGCTCAAAACAACGGGATACATCGTTTTAGATCGAAACTAGCAAAATTCACGAGCATCGATTTTACAAGTCGTCGAAGAGTAGACGAGAGAAAGGTGTAAACGTTTTCTCTCAGAACTGCGCGAAAAATTGTATTGCGGCTCAAAACAACGGGATCCATCGTTTTAGATCGAAACTAGCAAGATTCACGAGAATCGATTTTACAAGTCGTCGAAGAGTAGACGAGAGAAAGGTGTAAACTTTTTCTCTCAGAACTGCGCGAAAACTTGTATTCCGGCTCAAAACAAAGGGATCCATCGTTTTAGATCGAAACAAGCAAGATTCACGAGAATCAATTTTACAAGTCGTCGAAGAGTAGACGAGAGAAAGGTGTAAACTTTTTCTCTCAGAATAGCGCGAAACCTTATATTCCGGCTCAAAACAACAGGATACATCGTTTTAGATCGAAACTAGCAAAATTCACGAGCATCGATTTTATAAGTCGTCGAAGAGTAGACGAGGGAAAGGTGTAAATTTTTTCTTTCAGAACTGCGCGAAAACTTGTATTCCGGCTCAAAACAACAGGATACTTTGTTTTAGATCGAAACTAGCAAAATTCACGAGCATCGATTTTACAAGTCGTCGAAGAGTAGACGAGAGAAAGGTGTAAACTTTTTCTCTCAGAGCAGCGCGAAAACTTGTATTCCGGCTCAAAACAACGGGATACATCGTTTTGAATCGAAACTAGAAAAATTCACTGGAATCGATTTTACAAGTCGTCGAAGAGTAGACGAGAGAAAGGTCTAAACTTTTTCTCTCAGAACAGCCCAAAAATTTGTACTCCGGCTCAAAACAACGGGATACATCGTTTTAAATCGAAACTAGCAAAATTCACTGGAATCAATTTTACAAGTCGTCGAAGAGTAGACGAGAGAAAGGTGTAAACTTTTTCTCTCAGAACGGCGCGAAAACTTGTATTCCGGCTCAAAACAACAGGATACATCGTTTTAGATCGAAACTAGCAAAATTCACGAGCATCGATTTTACAACTCGTCGAAGAGTAGACGAGAGAAAGGTGTAAACGTTTTCTCTCAGAACAGCCCAAAAACTTGTATTCCGGCTCAAAACAACGGGATACATCGTTTTAGATCGAAAGTAGCAAGATTCACGAGCATCGATTTTACAACGCGCCGAAGAGTAGACGAGAGAAAGGTGAAAACGTTTTCTCTCAGAACTGCACGAAAACTTGTATTCCGGCTCAAAACAACGGGATACATCGTTTTAGATCGAAACTAGCAAGATTCACGAGCATCAATTTTACAACTCGTCGAAGAGTAGACGAGAGAAAGGTGTAAACTTTTTCTCTCAGAGCAGCGCGAAAACTTGTATCCCGGCTCAAAACAACGGGATACATCGTTTTAAATCGAAACTAGCAAAATTCACTGGAATCGATTATACAAGTCGTCGAAGAGTAGACGAGAGAAAGGTCTAAACTTTTTCTCTCAGAACAGCGCGAAAACTTGTATTCCGGCTCAAAACAACGGAATACATCGTTTTAAATCGAAACTAGCAAAATTCACTGGAATCGATTTTACAAGTCGTCGAAGAGTAGACGAGAGAAAGGTCTAAACTTTTTCTCTCAGAACAGCCCGAAAACTTGTATTCCGGCTCAAAACAACGAGATACATCGTTTTAGATCGAAACTAGCAAGATTCACGAGCATCGATTTTACAAGTCGTCGAAGAGTAGACGTGAGAAAGGTGTTAACGTTTTCTCTCAGAACTGCGCGAAAACTTGTATTCCGGCTCAAAAGAACAGGATACATCGTTTTAGATCGAAACTAGCAAAATTCACGAGCATCGATTTTACAAGTCGTCGAAGAGTAGACGGGGGAAAGGTGTAAACTTTTTCTCTCAGAACTGCGCGAAAACTTGTATTCCGGCTCAAAACAACGAGATACTTCGTTTTAGATCGAAACTAGCAAAGTTCACGAGCGTCGATTTTACAAGTCGTCGAAGAGTAGACGAGAGAAGGGTGTAAACTTTTTCTCTCTGAACTGCGCGAAAACTTGTATTCCGGCTCAAAACAACGGGATACCTCGTTTTAGATCGAAACTAGCAAGATTCACGAGCATCGATTTTACAAGTCGTCGAAGAGTAGACGAGATATAGGTGTAAACTTTTTTTCTCAGAACTGCGCGAAAACTTGTATTCCGGCTCAAAACAACGGGATAGATCGTTTTAGATCGAACCTAGCAAAATTCACGAGCATCGATTTTACAAGTCGTCGAAGAGTAGACGAGAGAAAGGTGAAAACTTTTTCTCTCAGAACAGCGCGAAAACTTGTATTCCGGCTCAAAACAACGGGATACATCGTTTTAGATCGAAACAAGCAAAATTCTCTGGCATTGATATTACAAGTCGTCGAAGAGTAGACGAGAGAAAGGTGTAAACTATTTCTCTTAGAACTGCGCGAAAACTTGTATTCCGGCTCAAAACAACGAGATACATCGTTTTGGATTGAAACTAGTAAGATTCACGAGCATCAATTTTACAAGTCGTCGAAGAGTAGACGAGAGAAAGGTGTAAGTTTTTTCTCTCAGTACAGCGCGAAAACTTGTATTCCGTCTCAAAACAACGGGATACATCGTTTTAAATCGAAACTAGAAAAATTCACTGCAATCGTTTTTACAATTCGTCGAAGAGTAGACGAGAGAAAGGTGAAAACGTTTTCTCTCATAACTGCACTAAAACTTGTATTCCGGCTCAAAACAACGGGATACATCGTTTTAGATCGAAACTAGCAAGATTCACGAGCATCAATTTTACAAGTCGTCGAAGAGTAGACGAGAGAAAGGTGTAAACTTTTTCTCTCAGAGCAGCGCGAAAATTTGTATTCCGGCTCAAAACAACGGGATACATCGTTTTAAATCGAAACTAGCAAAATTCACTGGAATCGATTTTACAAGTCGGCGAAGAGTAGACGAGAGAAAGGTGTAAACTTTTTCTCTCAGAACGGCGCGAAAACTTGTATTCCGGCTCAAAACAACAGGATACATCGTTTTAGATCGAAACTAGCAAAATTCACGACCATCGATTTTACAAGTCGTCGAAGAGTAGACGAGAGAAAGGTGTAAACGTTTTCTCTCAGAACAGCCCAAAAACTTGTATTCCGGCTCAAAACAACGGGATACATCGTTTTAGATCGAAACTAGCAAAATTCACGACCATCGATTTTACAAGTGTCGAAGAGTAGACGAGAGAAAGGTGTAAACGTTTTCTCTCAGAACAGCCCAAAAACTTGTATTCCGGCTCAAAACAACGGGATACATCGTTTTAGATCGAAACTAGCAAAATTCACGAGCATCAATTTTACAAGTCGTTGAAGAGTAGACGAGAGAAAGGTGTAAACGTTTTCTCTCAGAACAGCCCAAAAACTTGTATTCCGGCTCAAAACAACGAGATACATCGTTTTAGATCGAAACTAGTAAGATTCACGAGCATCAATTTTACAAGTCGTCGAAGAGTAGACGAGAGAAAGGTGTAAGCTTTTTCTCTCAGTACAGTGCGAAAACTTGTATTTCGTCTCAAAACAACGGGATACATCGATTTAGATCGAAACTAGCAAAATTCAGTGGCATCGATATTACAAGTCGTCGAAGAGTAGACGAGAGAAAGGTGTAAACGTTTTCTCTCAGAACTGCGCGAAAACTTTTATTTCGGCTCAAAACAAAGGGATCCATTGTTTTAGATCGAAACAAGCAAGATTCACGAGAATCGATTTTACAAGTCGTCGAAGAGTAGACGAGAGAAAGGTGTAAACTTTTTCTCTCAGAATAGCGCGAAACCTTATATTCCGGCTCAAAACAACAGGATACATCGTTTTAGATCGAAACTAGCAAAATTCACGAGCATCGATTTTATAAGTCGTCGAAGAGTAGACGAGGGAAAGGTGTAAACTTTTTCTTTCAGAACTGCGCGAAAACTTGTATTCCGGCTCAAAACAACAGGATACATCGTTTTAGATCGAAACTAGCAAAATTCACGAGCATCGATTTTACAAGTCGTCGAAGAGTAGACGAGAGAAAGGTGTAAACTTTTTCTCTCAGAGCAGCGCGAAAACTTGTATTCCGGCTCAAAACAACGGGATACATCGTTTTGAATCGAAACTAGAAAAATTCACTGGAATCGATTTTACAAGTCGTCGAAGAGTAGACGAGAGAAAGGTCTAAACTTTTTCTCTCAGAACAGATCGAAAACTTGTATTCCGGCTCAAAACAACGGGATACATCGTTTTAGATCGAAACTAGCAAAATTCACGAGCATCGATTTTACAAGTCGTCGAAGAGTAGACGAGAGAAAGGTGTAAACGTTTTCTCTCAGAACTGCGCGAAAAATTGTATTGCGGCTCAAAACAACGGGATCCATCGTTTTAGATCGAAACTAGCAAGATTCACGAGAATCGATTTTACAAGTCGTCGAAGAGTAGACGAGAGAAAGGTGTAAACTTTTTCTCTCAGAACTGCGCGAAAACTTGTATTCCGGCTCAAAACAAAGGGATCCATCGTTTTAGATCGAAACAAGCAAGATTCACGAGAATCGATTTTACAAGTCGTCGAAGAGTAGACGAGAGAAAGGTGTAAACTTTTTCTCTCAGAATAGCGCGAAACCTTATATTCCGGCTCAAAACAACAGGATACATCGTTTTAGATCGAAACTAGCAAAATTCACGAGCATCGATTTTATAAGTCGTCGAAGAGTAGACGAGGGAAAGGTGTAAATTTTTTCTTTCAGAACTGCGCGAAAACTTGTATTCCGGCTCAAAACAACAGGATACTTCGTTTTAGATCGAAACTAGCAAAATTCACGAGCATCGATTTTACAAGTCGTCGAAGAGTAGACGAGAGAAAGGTGTAAACTTTTTCTCTCAGAGCAGCGCGAAAACTTGTATTCCGGCTCAAAACAACGGGATACATCGTTTTGAATTGAAACTAGAAAAATTCACTGGAATCGATTTTACAAGTCGTCGAAGAGTAGACGAGAGAAAGGTCTAAACTTTTTCTCTCAGAACAGCCCAAAAATTTGTATTCCGGCTCAAAACAACGGGATACATCGTTTTAAATCGAAACTAGCAAAATTCACTGGAATCAATTTTACAAGTCGTCGAAGACTAGACGAGAGAAAGGTGTAAACTTTTTCTCTCAGAACGGCGCGAAAACTTGTATTCCGGCTCAAAACAACAGGATACATCGTTTTAGATCGAAACTAGCAAAATTCACGAGCATCGATTTTACAACTCGTCGAAGAGTAGACGAGAGAAAGGTGTAAACGTTTTCTCTCAGAACAGCCCAAAAACTTGTATTCCGGCTCAAAACAACGGGATACATCGTTTTAGATCGAAAGTAGCAAGATTCACGAGCATCGATTTTACAAGTCGTCGAAGAGTAGACGAGAGAAAGGTGTAAACGTTTTCTCTCAGAACAGCCCAAAAACTTGTATTCCGGCTCAAAACAACGGGATACATCGTTTTAGATCGAAACTAGCAAAATTCACGAGCATCAATTTTACAAGTCGTTGAAGAGTAGACGAGAGAAAGGTGTAAACGTTTTCTCTCAGAACAGCCCAAAAACTTGTATTCCGGCTCAAAACAACGGGATACATCGTTTTAGAACGAAAATAGCAAGATTCACGAGCATCGATTTTACAAGTCGTCGAAGAGTAGACGAGATATAGGTGTAAACTTTTTCTCTCAGATCTGCGCGAAAACTTGTATTCCGGCTCAAAACAACGAGATACATCGTTTTAGATCGAACCTAGCAAAACTCACGAGCATCGATCTTACAAGTCGTCGAAGAGTAGACGAGAGAAAGGTGAAAACTTTTTCTCTCAGAACAGCGCGAAAACTTGTATTCCGGCTCAAAACAACGGGATACATCGTTTTAGATCGAAACTAGCAAAATTCACTGGCATCGATATTACAAGTCATCGAAGAGTAGACGAGAGAAAGGTGTAAACTATTTCTCTTAGAACTGCGCGAAAACTTGTATTCCGGCTCAAAACAACGAGATACATCGTTTTAGATCGAAACTAGTAAGATTCACGAGCATCAATTTTACAAGTCGTCGAAGAGTAGACGAGAGAAAGGTGTAAGCTTTTTTTCTCAGTACAGTGCGAAAACTTGTATTTCGTCTCAAAACAACGGGATACATCGATTTAGATCGAAACTAGCAAAATTCAGTGGCATCGATTTTATATGTCGTCGAAGAGTAGACGAGGGAAAGGTGTAAACTTTTTCTTTCAGAACTGCGCGAAAACTTGTATTCCGGCTCAAAACAACAGGATACATCGTTTTAGATCGAAACTAGCAAAATTCACGAGCATCGATTTTACAAGTCGTCGAAGAGTAGACGAGAGAAAGGTGTAAACTTTTTCTCTCAGAGCAGCGCGAAAACTTGTATTCCGGCTCAAAACAACGGGATACATCGTTTTGAATCGAAACTAGAAAAATTCACTGGAATCGATTTTACAAGTCGTCGAAGAGTAGACGAGAGAAAGGTCTAAACTTTTTCTCTCAGAACAGATCGAAAACTTGTATTCCGGCTCAAAACAACGGGATACATCGTTTTAGATCGAAACTAGCAAAATTCACGAGCATCGATTTTACAAGTCGTCGAAGAGTAGACGAGAGAAAGGTGTAAACGTTTTCTCTCAGAACTGCGCGAAAAATTGTATTGCGGCTCAAAACAACGGGATCCATCGTTTTAGATCGAAACTAGCAAGATTCACGAGAATCGATTTTACAAGTCGTCGAAGAGTAGACGAGAGAAAGGTGTAAACTTTTTCTCTCAGAACTGCGCGAAAACTTGTATTCCGGCTCAAAACAAAGGGATCCATCGTTTTAGATCGAAACAAGCAAGATTCACGAGAATCGATTTTACAAGTCGTCGAAGAGTAGACGAGAGAAAGGTGTAAACTTTTTCTCTCAGAATAGCGCGAAACCTTATATTCCGGCTCAAAACAACAGGATACATCGTTTTAGATCGAAACTAGCAAAATTCACGAGCATCGATTTTATAAGTCGTCGAAGAGTAGACGAGGGAAAGGTGTAAATTTTTTCTTTCAGAACTGCGCGAAAACTTGTATTAGGGCTCAAAACAACAGGATACTTTGTTTTAGATCGAAACTAGCAAAATTCACGAGCATCGATTTTACAAGTCGTCGAAGAGTAGACGAGAGAAAGGTGTAAACTTTTTCTCTCAGAGCAGCGCGAAAACTTGTATTCCGGCTCAAAACAACGGGATACATCGTTTTGAATCGAAACTAGAAAAATTCACTGGAATCGATTTTACAAGTCGTCGAAGAGTAGACGAGAGAAAGGTCTAAACTTTTTCTCTCAGAACAGCCCAAAAATTTGTATTCCGGCTCAAAACAACGGGATACATCGTTTTAAATCGAAACTAGCAAAATTCACTGGAATCAATTTTACAAGTCGTCGAAGAGTAGACGAGAGAAAGGTGTAAACTTTTTCTCTCAGAACGGCGCGAAAACTTGTATTCCGGCTCAAAACAACAGGATACATCGTTTTAGATCGAAACTAGCAAAATTCACGAGCATCGATTTTACAACTCGTCGAAGAGTAGACGAGAGAAAGGTGTAAACGTTTTCTCTCAGAACAGCCCAAAAACTTGTATTCCGGCTCAAAACAACGGGATACATCGTTTTAGATCGAAAGTAGCAAGATTCACGAGCATCGATTTTACAACGCGCCGAAGAGTAGACGAGAGAAAGGTGAAAACGTTTTCTCTCAGAACTGCACGAAAACTTGTATTCCGGCTCAAAACAACGGGATACATCGTTTTAGATCGAAACTAGCAAGATTCACGAGCATCAATTTTACAACTCGTCGAAGAGTAGACGAGAGAAAGGTGTAAACTTTTTCTCTCAGAGCAGCGCGAAAACTTGTATCCCGGCTCAAAACAACGGGATACATCGTTTTAAATCGAAACTAGCAAAATTCACTGGAATCGATTATACAAGTCGTCGAAGAGTAGACGAGAGAAAGGTCTAAACTTTTTCTCTCAGAACAGCGCGAAAACTTGTATTCCGGCTCAAAACAACGGAATACATCGTTTTAAATCGAAACTAGCAAAATTCACTGGAATCGATTTTACAAGTCGTCGAAGAGTAGACGAGAGAAAGGTCTAAACTTTTTCTCTCAGAACAGCCCGAAAACTTGTATTCCGGCTCAAAACAACGAGATACATCGTTTTAGATCGAAACTAGCAAGATTCACGAGCATCGATTTTACAAGTCGTCGAAGAGTAGACGTGAGAAAGGTGTTAACGTTTTCTCTCAGAACTGCGCGAAAACTTGTATTCCGGCTCAAAAGAACAGGATACATCGTTTTAGATCGAAACTAGCAAAATTCACGAGCATCGATTTTATATGTCGTCGAAGAGTAGACGAGGGAAAGGTGTAAACTTTTTCTTTCAGAACTGCGCGAAAACTTGTATTCCGGCTCAAAACAACAGGATACATCGTTTTAGATCGAAACTAGCAAAATTCACGAGCATCGATTTTACAAGTCGTCGAAGAGTAGACGAGAGAAAGGTGTAAACTTTTTCTCTCAGAGCAGCGCGAAAACTTGTATTCCGGCTCAAAACAACGGGATACATCGTTTTGAATCGAAACTAGAAAAATTCACTGGAATCGATTTTACAAGTCGTCGAAGAGTAGACGAGAGAAAGGTCTAAACTTTTTCTCTCAGAACTGATCGAAAACTTGTATTCCGGCTCAAAACAACGGGATACATCGTTTTAGATCGAAACTAGCAAAATTCACGAGCATCGATTTTACAAGTCGTCGAAGAGTAGACGAGAGAAAGGTGTAAACGTTTTCTCTCAGAACTGCGCGAAAAATTGTATTGCGGCTCAAAACAACGGGATCCATCGTTTTAGATCGAAACTAGCAAGATTCACGAGAATCGATTTTACAAGTCGTCGAAGAGTAGACGAGAGAAAGGTGTAAACTTTTTCTCTCAGAACTGCGCGAAAACTTGTATTCCGGCTCAAAACAAAGGGATCCATCGTTTTAGATCGAAACAAGCAAGATTCACGAGAATCAATTTTACAAGTCGTCGAAGAGTAGACGAGAGAAAGGTGTAAACTTTTTCTCTCAGAATAGCGCGAAACCTTATATTCCGGCTCAAAACAACAGGATACATCGTTTTAGATCGAAACTAGCAAAATTCACGAGCATCGATTTTATAAGTCGTCGAAGAGTAGACGAGGGAAAGGTGTAAATTTTTTCTTTCAGAACTGCGCGAAAACTTGTATTCCGGCTCAAAACAACAGGATACTTTGTTTTAGATCGAAACTAGCAAAATTCACGAGCATCGATTTTACAAGTCGTCGAAGAGTAGACGAGAGAAAGGTGTAAACTTTTTCTCTCAGAGCAGCGCGAAAACTTGTATTCCGGCTCAAAACAACGGGATACATCGTTTTGAATCGAAACTAGAAAAATTCACTGGAATCGATTTTACAAGTCGTCGAAGAGTAGACGAGAGAAAGGTCTAAACTTTTTCTCTCAGAACAGCCCAAAAATTTGTACTCCGGCTCAAAACAACGGGATACATCGTTTTAAATCGAAACTAGCAAAATTCACTGGAATCAATTTTACAAGTCGTCGAAGAGTAGACGAGAGAAAGGTGTAAACTTTTTCTCTCAGAACGGCGCGAAAACTTGTATTCCGGCTCAAAACAACAGGATACATCGTTTTAGATCGAAACTAGCAAAATTCACGAGCATCGATTTTACAACTCGTCGAAGAGTAGACGAGAGAAAGGTGTAAACGTTTTCTCTCAGAACAGCCCAAAAACTTGTATTCCGGCTCAAAACAACGGGATACATCGTTTTAGATCGAAAGTAGCAAGATTCACGAGCATCGATTTTACAACGCGCCGAAGAGTAGACGAGAGAAAGGTGAAAACGTTTTCTCTCAGAACTGCACGAAAACTTGTATTCCGGCTCAAAACAACGGGATACATCGTTTTAGATCGAAACTAGCAAGATTCACGAGCATCAATTTTACAACTCGTCGAAGAGTAGACGAGAGAAAGGTGTAAACTTTTTCTCTCAGAGCAGCGCGAAAACTTGTATCCCGGCTCAAAACAACGGGATACATCGTTTTAAATCGAAACTAGCAAAATTCACTGGAATCGATTATACAAGTCGTCGAAGAGTAGACGAGAGAAAGGTCTAAACTTTTTCTCTCAGAACAGCGCGAAAACTTGTATTCCGGCTCAAAACAACGGAATACATCGTTTTAAATCGAAACTAGCAAAATTCACTGGAATCGATTTTACAAGTCGTCGAAGAGTAGACGAGAGAAAGGTCTAAACTTTTTCTCTCAGAACAGCCCGAAAACTTGTATTCCGGCTCAAAACAACGAGATACATCGTTTTAGATCGAAACTAGCAAGATTCACGAGCATCGATTTTACAAGTCGTCGAAGAGTAGACGTGAGAAAGGTGTTAACGTTTTCTCTCAGAACTGCGCGAAAACTTGTATTCCGGCTCAAAAGAACAGGATACATCGTTTTAGATCGAAACTAGCAAAATTCACGAGCATCGATTTTACAAGTCGTCGAAGAGTAGACGGGGGAAAGGTGTAAACTTTTTCTCTCAGAACTGCGCGAAAACTTGTATTCCGGCTCAAAACAACGAGATACTTCGTTTTAGATCGAAACTAGCAAAGTTCACGAGCGTCGATTTTACAAGTCGTCGAAGAGTAGACGAGAGAAGGGTGTAAACTTTTTCTCTCTGAACTGCGCGAAAACTTGTATTCCGGCTCAAAACAACGGGATACCTCGTTTTAGATCGAAACTAGCAAGATTCACGAGCATCGATTTTACAAGTCGTCGAAGAGTAGACGAGATATAGGTGTAAACTTTTTTTCTCAGAACTGCGCGAAAACTTGTATTCCGGCTCAAAACAACGGGATAGATCGTTTTAGATCGAACCTAGCAAAATTCACGAGCATCGATTTTACAAGTCGTCGAAGAGTAGACGAGAGAAAGGTGAAAACTTTTTCTCTCAGAACAGCGCGAAAACTTGTATTCCGGCTCAAAACAACGGGATACATCGTTTTAGATCGAAACAAGCAAAATTCTCTGGCATTGATATTACAAGTCGTCGAAGAGTAGACGAGAGAAAGGTGTAAACTATTTCTCTTAGAACTGCGCGAAAACTTGTATTCCGGCTCAAAACAACGAGATACATCGTTTTGGATTGAAACTAGTAAGATTCACGAGCATCAATTTTACAAGTCGTCGAAGAGTAGACGAGAGAAAGGTGTAAGTTTTTTCTCTCAGTACAGCGCGAAAACTTGTATTCCGTCTCAAAACAACGGGATACATCGTTTTAAATCGAAACTAGAAAAATTCACTGCAATCGTTTTTACAATTCGTCGAAGAGTAGACGAGAGAAAGGTGAAAACGTTTTCTCTCAGAACTGCACTAAAACTTGTATTCCGGCTCAAAACAACGGGATACATCGTTTTAGATCGAAACTAGCAAGATTCACGAGCATCAATTTTACAAGTCGTCGAAGAGTAGACGAGAGAAAGGTGTAAACTTTTTCTCTCAGAGCAGCGCGAAAATTTGTATTCCGGCTCAAAACAACGGGATACATCGTTTTAAATCGAAACTAGCAAAATTCACTGGAATCGATTTTACAAGTCGGCGAAGAGTAGACGAGAGAAAGGTGTAAACTTTTTCTCTCAGAACGGCGCGAAAACTTGTATTCCGGCTCAAAACAACAGGATACATCGTTTTAGATCGAAACTAGCAAAATTCACGACCATCGATTTTACAAGTCGTCGAAGAGTAGACGAGAGAAAGGTGTAAACGTTTTCTCTCAGAACAGCCCAAAAACTTGTATTCCGGCTCAAAACAACGGGATACATCGTTTTAGATCGAAACTAGCAAAATTCACGACCATCGATTTTACAAGTGTCGAAGAGTAGACGAGAGAAAGGTGTAAACGTTTTCTCTCAGAACAGCCCAAAAACTTGTATTCCGGCTCAAAACAACGGGATACATCGTTTTAGATCGAAACTAGCAAAATTCACGAGCATCAATTTTACAAGTCGTTGAAGAGTAGACGAGAGAAAGGTGTAAACGTTTTCTCTCAGAACAGCCCAAAAACTTGTATTCCGGCTAAAAACAACGGGATACATCGTTTTAGAACGAAAATAGCAAGATTCACGAGCATCGATTTTACAAGTCGTCGAAGAGTAGACGAGATATAGGTGTAAACGTTTTCTCTCAGATCTGCGCGAAAACTTGTATTCCGGCTCAAAACAACGAGATACATCGTTTTAGATCGAACCTAGCAAAACTCACGAGCATCGATCTTACAAGTCGTCGAAGAGTAGACGAGAGAAAGGTGAAAACTTTTTCTCTCAGAACAGCGCGAAAACTTGTATTCCGGCTCAAAACAACGGGATACATCGTTTTAGATCGAAACTAGCAAAATTCACTGGCATCGATATTACAAGTCATCGAAGAGTAGACGAGAGAAAGGTGTAAACTATTTCTCTTAGAACTGCGCGAAAACTTGTATTCCGGCTCAAAACAACGAGATACATCGTTTTAGATCGAAACTAGTAAGATTCACGAGCATCAATTTTACAAGTCGTCGAAGAGTAGACGAGAGAAAGGTGTAAGCTTTTTCTCTCAGTACAGTGCGAAAACTTGTATTTCGTCTCAAAACAACGGGATACATCGATTTAGATCGAAACTAGCAAAATTCAGTGGCATCGATATTACAAGTCGTCGAAGAGTAGACGAGAGAAAGGTGTAAACGTTTTCTCTCAGAACTGCGCGAAAACTTTTATTTCGGCTCAAAACAAAGGGATCCATTGTTTTAGATCGAAACAAGCAAGATTCACGAGAATCGATTTTACAAGTCGTCGAAGAGTAGACGAGAGAAAGGTGTAAACTTTTTCTCTCAGAATAGCGCGAAACCTTATATTCCGGCTCAAAACAACAGGATACATCGTTTTAGATCGAAAGTAGCAAAATTCACGAGCATCGATTTTATAAGTCGTCGAAGAGTAGACGAGGGAAAGGTGTAAACTTTTTCTTTCAGAACTGCGCGAAAACTTGTATTCCGGCTCAAAACAACAGGATACTTCGTTTTAGATCGAAACTAGCAAAATTCACGAGCATCGATTTTACAAGTCGTCGAAGAGTAGACGAGAGAAAGGTGTAAACTTTTTCTCTCAGAGCAGCGCGAAAACTTGTATTCCGACTCAAAACAACGGGATACATCGTTTTGAATCGAAACTAGAAAAATTCACTGGAATCGATTTTACAAGTCGTCGAAGAGTAGACGAGAGAAAGGTCTAAACTTTTTCTCTCAGAACAGCCCAAAAATTTGTATTCCGGCTCAAAACAACGGGATACATCGTTTTAAATCGAAACTAGCAAAATTCACTGGAATCAATTTTACAAGTCGTCGAAGAGTAGACGAGAGAAAGGTGTAAACTTTTTCTCTCAGAACGGCGCGAAAACTTGTATTCCGGCTCAAAACAACAGGATACATCGTTTTAGATCGAAACTAGCAAAATTCACGAGCTTCGATTTTACAACTCGTCGAAGAGTAGACGAGAGAAAGGTGTAAACGTTTTCTCTCAGAACAGCCCAAAAACTTGTATTCCGGCTCAAAACAACGGGATACATCGTTTTAGATCGAAAGTAGCAAGATTCACGAGCATCGATTTTACAACGCGCCGAAGAGTAGACGAGAGAAAGGTGAAAACGTTTTCTCTCAGAACTGCACGAAAACTTGTATTCCTGATCAAAACAACGGGATACATCGTTTTAGATCGAAACTAGCAAAATTCACGAGCATCAATTTTACAACTCGTCGAAGAGTAGACGAGAGAAAGGTGTAAACTTTTTCTCTCAGAGCAGCGCGAAAACTTGTATCCCGGCTCAAAACAACGGGATACATCGTTTTAAATCGAAACTAGCAAAATTCACTGGAATCGATTATACAAGTCGTCGAAGAGTAGACGAGAGAAAGGTCTAAACTTTTTCTCTCAGAACAGCGCGAAAACTTGTGTTCCGGCTCAAAACAACGGGATACATCGTTTTAAATCGAAACTAGCAAAATTCACTGGAATCGATTTTACAAGTCGTCGAAGAGTAGACGAGAGAAAGGTCTAAACTTTTTCTCTCAGAACAGCCCGAAAACTTGTATTCCGGCTCAAAACAACGAGATACATCGTTTTAGATCGAAACTAGCAAGATTCACGAGCATCAATTTTACAAGTCGTCGAAGAGTAGACGTGAGAAAGGTGTAAACGTTTTCTCTCAGAACTGCGCGAAAACTTGTATTCCGGCTCAAAAGAACAGGATACATCGTTTTAGATCGAAACTAGCAAAATTCACGAGCATCGATTTTACAAGTCGTCGAAGAGTAGACGGGGGAAAGGTGTAAACTTTTTCTCTCAGAACTGCGCGAAAACTTGTATTCCGGCTCAAAACAACGAGATACTTCATTTTAGATCGAAACTAGCAAAGTTCACGAGCGTCGATTTTACAAGTCGTCGAAGAGTAGACGAGAGAAGGGTGTAAACTTTTTCTCTCTGAACTGCGCGAAAACTTGTATTCCGGCTCAAAACAACGGGATACCTCGTTTTAGATCGAAACTAGCAAGATTCACGAGCATCGATTTTACAAGTCGTCGAAGAGTAGACGAGATATAGGTGTAAACTTTTTTTCTCAGAACTGCGCGAAAACTTGTATTGCGGCTCAAAACAACGGGATAGATCGTTTTAGATCGAACCTAGCAAAATTCACGAGCATCGATTTTACAAGTCGTCGAAGAGTAGACGAGAGAAAGGTGAAAACTTTTTCTCTCAGAACAGCGCGAAAACTTGTATTCCGGCTCAAAACAACGGGATACATCGTTTTAGATCGAAACAAGCAAAATTCACTGGCATTGATATTACAAGTCGTCGAAGAGTAGACGAGAGAAAGGTGTAAACTATTTCTCTTAGAACTGCGCGAAAACTTGTATTCCGGCTCAAAACAACGAGATACATCGTTTTGGATTGAAACTAGTAAGATTCACGAGCATCAATTTTACAAGTCGTCGAAGAGTAGACGAGAGAAAGGTGTAAGTTTTTTCTCTCAGTACAGCGCGAAAACTTGTATTCCGTCTCAAAACAACGGGATACATCGTTTTAAATCGAAACTAGAAAAATTCACTGCAATCGTTTTTACAATTCGTCGAAGAGTAGACGAGAGAAAGGTGAAAACGTTTTCTCTCAGAACTGCACTAAAACTTGTATTCCGGCTCAAAACAACGGGATACATCGTTTTAGATCGAAACTAGCAAGATTCACGAGCATCAATTTTACAAGTCGTCGAAGAGTAGACGAGAGAAAGGTGTAAACTTTTTCTCTCAGAGCAGCGCGAAAATTTGTATTCCGGCTCAAAACAACGGGATACATCGTTTTAAATCGAAACTAGCAAAATTCACTGGAATCGATTTTACAAGTCGGCGAAGAGTAGACGAGAGAAAGGTGTAAACTTTTTCTCTCAGAACGGCGCGAAAACTTGTATTCCGGCTCAAAACAACAGGATACATCGTTTTAGATCGAAACTAGCAAAATTCACGACCATCGATTTTACAAGTCGTCGAAGAGTAGACGAGAGAAAGGTGTAAACGTTTTCTCTCAGAACAGCCCAAAAACTTGTATTCCGGCTCAAAACAACGGGATACATTGTTTTAGATCGAAACTAGCAAAATTCACGAGCATCGATTTTATAAGTCGTCGAAGAGTAGACGAGGGAAAGGTGTAAACTTTTTCTTTCAGAACTGCGCGAAAACTTGTATTCCGGCTCAAAACAACAGGATACTTCGTTTTAGATCGAAACTAGCAAAATTCACGAGCATCGATTTTACAAGTCGAAGAGTAGACGAGAGAAAGGTGTAAACTTTTTCTCTCAGAGCAGCGCGAAAACTTGTATTCCGGCTCAAATCAACGGGATACATCGTTTTGAATCGAAACTAGAAAAATTCACTGGAATCGATTTTACAAGTCGTCGAAGAGTAGACGAGAGAAAGGTCTAAACTTTTTCTCTCAGAACAGCCCAAAAATTTGTATTCCGGCTCAAAACAACGGGATACATCGTTTTAAATCGAAACTAGCAAAATTCACTGGAATCAATTTTACAAGTCGTCGAAGAGTAGACGAGAGAAAGGTGTAAACTTTTTCTCTCAGAACGGCGCGAAAACTTGTATTCCGGCTCAAAACAACAGGATACATCGTTTTAGATCGAAACTAGCAAAATTCACGAGCATCGATTTTACAACTCGTCGAAGAGTAGACGAGAGAAAGGTGTAAACGTTTTCTCTCAGAACAGCCCAAAAACTTGTATTCCGGCTCAAAACAACGGGATACATCGTTTTAGATCGAAAGTAGCAAGATTCACGAGCATCGATTTTACAACGCGGCGAAGAGTAGACGAGAGAAAGGTGAAAACGTTTTCTCTCAGAACTGCACGAAAACTTGTATTCCGGCTCAAAACAACGGGATACATCGTTTTAGATCGAAACTAGCAAGATTCACGAGCATCAATTTTACAACTCGTCGAAGAGTAGACGAGAGAAAGGTGTAAACTTTTTCTCTCAGAGCAGCGCGAAAACTTGTATCCCGGCTCAAAACAACGGGATACATCGTTTTAAATCGAAACTAGCAAAATTCACTGGAATCGATTATACAAGTCGTCGAAGAGTAGACGAGAGAAAGGTCTAAACTTTTTCTCTCAGAACAGCGCGAAAACTTGTATTCCGGCTCAAAACAACGGGATACATCGTTTTAAATCGAAACTAGCAAAATTCACTGGAATCGATTTTACAAGTCGTCGAAGAGTAGACGAGAGAAAGGTCTAAACTTTTTCTCTCAGAACAGCCCGAAAACTTGTATTCCGGCTCAAAACAACGAGATACATCGTTTTAGATCGAAACTAGCAAGATTCACGAGCATCGATTTTACAAGTCGTCGAAGAGTAGACGTGAGAAAGGTGTAAACGTTTTCTCTCAGAACTGCGCGAAAACTTGTATTCCGGCTCAAAAGAACAGGATACATCGTTTTAGATCGAAACTAGCAAAATTCACGAGCATCGATTTTACAAGTCGTCGAAGAGTAGACGGGGGAAAGGTGTAAACTTTTTCTCTCAGAACTGCGCGAAAACTTGTATTCCGGCTCAAAACAACGAGATACTTCGTTTTAGATCGAAACTAGCAAAGTTCACGAGCGTCGATTTTACAAGTCGTCGAAGAGTAGACGAGAGAAGGGTGTAAACTTTTTCTCTCTGAACTGCGCGAAAACTTGTATTCCGGCTCAAAACAACGGGATACCTCGTTTTAGATCGAAACTAGCAAGATTCACGAGCATCGATTTTACAAGTCGTCGAAGAGTAGACGAGATATAGGTGTAAACTTTTTTTCTCAGAACTGCGCGAAAACTTGTATTCCGGCTCAAAACAACGGGATAGATCGTTTTAGATCGAACCTAGCAAAATTCACGAGCATCGATTTTACAAGTAGTCGAAGAGTAGACGAGAGAAAGGTGAAAACTTTTTCTCTCAGAACAGCGCGAAAACTTGTATTCCGGCTCAAAACAACGGGATACATCGTTTTAGATCGAAACAAGCAAAATTCACTGGCATTGATATTACAAGTCGTCGAAGAGTAGACGAGAGAAAGGTGTAAACTATTTCTCTTAGAACTGCGCGAAAACTTGTATTCCGGCTCAAAACAACGAGATACATCGTTTTGGATTGAAACTAGTAAGATTCACGAGCATCAATTTTACAAGTCGTCGAAGAGTAGACGAGAGAAAGGTGTAAGTTTTTTCTCTCAGTACAGCGCGAAAACTTGTATTCCGTCTCAAAACAACGGGATACATCGTTTTAAATCGAAACTAGAAAAATTCACTGCAATCGTTTTTACAATTCGTCGAAGAGTAGACGAGAGAAAGGTGAAAACGTTTTCTCTCAGAACTGCACTAAAACTTGTATTCCGGCTCAAAACAACGGGATACATCGTTTTAGATCGAAACTAGCAAGATTCACGAGCATCAATTTTACAAGTCGTCGAAGAGTAGACGAGAGAAAGGTGTAAACTTTTTCTCTCAGAGCAGCGCGAAAATTTGTATTCCGGCTCAAAACAACGGGATACATCGTTTTAAATCGAAACTAGCAAAATTCACTGGAATCGATTTTACAAGTCGGCGAAGAGTAGACGAGAGAAAGGTGTAAACTTTTTCTCTCAGAACGGCGCGAAAACTTGTATTCCGGCTCAAAACAACAGGATACATCGTTTTAGATCGAAACTAGCAAAATTCACGACCATCGATTTTACAAGTCGTCGAAGAGTAGACGAGAGAAAGGTGTAAACGTTTTCTCTCAGAACAGCCCAAAAACTTGTATTCCGGCTCAAAACAACGGGATACATTGTTTTAGATCGAAACTAGCAAAATTCACGAGCATCGATTTTATAAGTCGTCGAAGAGTAGACGAGGGAAAGGTGTAAACTTTTTCTTTCAGAACTGCGCGAAAACTTGTATTCCGGCTCAAAACAACAGGATACTTCGTTTTAGATCGAAACTAGCAAAATTCACGAGCATCGATTTTACAAGTCGTCGAAGAGTAGACGAGAGAAAGGTGTAAACTTTTTCTCTCAGAGCAGCGCGAAAACTTGTATTCCGGCTCAAAACAACGGGATACATCGTTTTGAATCGAAACTAGAAAAATTCACTGGAATCGATTTTACAAGTCGTCGAAGAGTAGACGAGAGAAAGGTCTAAACTTTTTCTCTCAGAACAGCCCAAAAATTTGTATTCCGGCTCAAAACAACGGGATACATCGTTTTAAATCGAAACTAGCAAAATTCACTGGAATCAATTTTACAAGTCGTCGAAGAGTAGACGAGAGAAAGGTGTAAACTTTTTCTCTCAGAACGGCGCGAAAACTTGTATTCCGGCTCAAAACAACAGGATACATCGTTTTAGATCGAAACTAGCAAAATTCACGAGCATCGATTTTACAACTCGTCGAAGAGTAGACGAGAGAAAGGTGTAAACGTTTTCTCTCAGAACAGCCCAAAAACTTGTATTCCGGCTCAAAACAACGGGATACATCGTTTTAGATCGAAAGTAGCAAGATTCACGAGCATCGATTTTACAACGCGGCGAAGAGTAGACGAGAGAAAGGTGAAAACGTTTTCTCTCAGAACTGCACGAAAACTTGTATTCCGGCTCAAAACAACGGGATACATCGTTTTAGATCGAAACTAGCAAGATTCACGAGCATCAATTTTACAACTCGTCGAAGAGTAGACGAGAGAAAGGTGTAAACTTTTTCTCTCAGAGCAGCGCGAAAACTTGTATCCCGGCTCAAAACAACGGGATACATCGTTTTAAATCGAAACTAGCAAAATTCACTGGAATCGATTATACAAGTCGTCGAAGAGTAGACGAGAGAAAGGTCTAAACTTTTTCTCTCAGAACAGCGCGAAAACTTGTATTCCGGCTCAAAACAACGGGATACATCGTTTTAAATCGAAACTAGCAAAATTCACTGGAATCGATTTTACAAGTCGTCGAAGAGTAGACGAGAGAAAGGTCTAAACTTTTTCTCTCAGAACAGCCCGAAAACTTGTATTCCGGCACAAAACAACGAGATACATCGTTTTAGATCGAAACTAGCAAGATTCACGAGCATCGATTTTACAAGTCGTCGAAGAGTAGACGTGAGAAAGGTGTAAACGTTTTCTCTCAGAACTGCGCGAAAACTTGTATTCCGGCTCCAAAGAACAGGATACATCGTTTTAGATCGAAACTAGCAAAATTCACGAGCATCGATTTTACAAGTCGTCGAAGAGTAGACGGGGGAAAGGTGTAAACTTTTTCTCTCAGAACTGCGCGAAAACTTGTATTCCGGCTCAAAACAACGAGATACTTCGTTTTAGATCGAAACTAGCAAAGTTCACGAGCGTCGATTTTACAAGTCGTCGAAGAGTAGACGAGAGAAGGGTGTAAACTTTTTCTCTCTGAACTGCGCGAAAACTTGTATTCCGGCTCAAAACAACGGGATACCTCGTTTTAGATCGAAACTAGCAAGATTCACGAGCATCGATTTTACAAGTCGTCGAAGAGTAGACGAGATATAGGTGTAAACTTTTTTTCTCAGAACTGCGCGAAAACTTGTATTCCGGCTCAAAACAACGGGATAGATCGTTTTAGATCGAACCTAGCAAAATTCACGAGCATCGATTTTACAAGTAGTCGAAGAGTAGACGAGAGAAAGGTGAAAACTTTTTCTCTCAGAACAGCGCGAAAACTTGTATTCCGGCTCAAAACAACGGGATACATCGTTTTAGATCGAAACAAGCAAAATTCACTGGCATTGATATTACAAGTCGTCGAAGAGTAGACGAGAGAAAGGTGTAAACTATTTCTCTTAGAACTGCGCGAAAACTTGTATTCCGGCTCAAAACAACGAGATACATCGTTTTGGATTGAAACTAGTAAGATTCACGAGCATCAATTTTACAAGTCGTCGAAGAGTAGACGAGAGAAAGGTGTAAGTTTTTTCTCTCAGTACAGCGCGAAAACTTGTATTCCGTCTCAAAACAACGGGATACATCGTTTTAAATCGAAACTAGAAAAATTCACTGCAATCGTTTTTACAATTCGTCGAAGAGTAGACGAGAGAAAGGTGAAAACGTTTTCTCTCAGAACTGCACTAAAACTTGTATTCCGGCTCAAAACAACGGGATACATCGTTTTAGATCGAAACTAGCAAGATTCACGAGCATCAATTTTACAAGTCGTCGAAGAGTAGACGAGAGAAAGGTGTAAACTTTTTCTCTCAGAGCAGCGCGAAAATTTGTATTCCGGCTCAAAACAACGGGATACATCGTTTTAAATCGAAACTAGCAAAATTCACTGGAATCGATTTTACAAGTCGGCGAAGAGTAGACGAGAGAAAGGTGTAAACTTTTTCTCTCAGAACGGCGCGAAAACTTGTATTCCGGCTCAAAACAACAGGATACATCGTTTTAGATCGAAACTAGCAAAATTCACGACCATCGATTTTACAAGTCGTCGAAGAGTAGACGAGAGAAAGGTGTAAACGTTTTCTCTCAGAACAGCCCAAAAACTTGTATTCCGGCTCAAAACAACGGGATACATCGTTTTAGATCGAAACTAGCAAAATTCACGACCATCGATTTTACAAGTCGTCGAGGAGTAGACGAGAGAAAGGTGTAAACGTTTTCTCTCAGAACAGCCCAAAAACTTGTATTCCGGCTCAAAACAACGGGATACATCGTTTTAGATCGAAACTAGCAAAATTCACGAGCATCAATTTTACAAGTCGTTGAAGAGTAGACGAGAGAAAGGTGTAAACGTTTTCTCTCAGAACAGCCCAAAAACTTGTATTCCGGCTCAAAACAACGGGATACATCGTTTTAGAACGAAAATAGCAAGATTCACGAACATCGATTTTACAAGTCGTCGAAGAGTAGACGAGATATAGGTGTAAACTTTTTCTCTCAGAACTGCGCGAAAACTTGTATTCCGGCTCAAAAGAACAGGATACATCGTTTTAGATCGAAACTAGCAAAATTCACGAGCATCGATTTTACAAGTCGTCGAAGAGTAGACGGGGGAAAGGTGTAAACTTTTTCTCTCAGAACTGCGCGAAAACTTGTATTCCGGCTCAAAACAACGAGATACTTCGTTTTAGATCGAAACTAGCAAAGTTCACGAGCGTCGATTTTACAAGTCGTCGAAGAGTAGACGAGAGAAGGGTGTAAACTTTTTCTCTCTGAACTGCGCGAAAACTTGTATTCCGGCTCAAAACAACGGGATACCTCGTTTTAGATCGAAACTAGCAAGATTCACGAGCATCGATTTTACAAGTCGTCGAAGAGTAGACGAGATATAGGTGTAAACTTTTTTTCTCAGAACTGCGCGAAAACTTGTATTCCGGCTCAAAACAACGGGATAGATCGTTTTAGATCGAACCTAGCAAAATTCACGAGCATCGATTTTACAAGTAGTCGAAGAGTAGACGAGAGAAAGGTGAAAACTTTTTCTCTCAGAACAGCGCGAAAACTTGTATTCCGGCTCAAAACAACGGGATACATCGTTTTAGATCGAAACAAGCAAAATTCACTGGCATTGATATTACAAGTCGTCGAAGAGTAGACGAGAGAAAGGTGTAAACTATTTCTCTTAGAACTGCGCGAAAACTTGTATTCCGGCTCAAAACAACGAGATACATCGTTTTGGATTGAAACTAGTAAGATTCACGAGCATCAATTTTACAAGTCGTCGAAGAGTAGACGAGAGAAAGGTGTAAGTTTTTTCTCTCAGTACAGCGCGAAAACTTGTATTCCGTCTCAAAACAACGGGATACATCGTTTTAAATCGAAACTAGAAAAATTCACTGCAATCGTTTTTACAATTCGTCGAAGAGTAGACGAGAGAAAGGTGAAAACGTTTTCTCTCAGAACTGCACTAAAACTTGTATTCCGGCTCAAAACAACGGGATACATCGTTTTAGATCAAAACTAGCAAGATTCACGAGCATCAATTTTACAAGTCGTCGAAGAGTAGACGAGAGAAAGGTGTAAACTTTTTCTCTCAGAGCAGCGCGAAAATTTGTATTCCGGCTCAAAACAACGGGATACATCGTTTTAAATCGAAACTAGCAAAATTCACTGGAATCGATTTTACAAGTCGGCGAAGAGTAGACGAGAGAAAGGTGTAAACTTTTTCTCTCAGAACGGCGCGAAAACTTGTATTCCGGCTCAAAACAACAGGATACATCGTTTTAGATCGAAACTAGCAAAATTCACGACCATCGATTTTACAAGTCGTCGAAGAGTAGACGAGAGAAAGGTGTAAACGTTTTCTCTCAGAACAGCCCAAAAACTTGTATTCCGGCTCAAAACAACGGGATACATCGTTTTAGATCGAAACTAGCAAAATTCACGACCATCGATTTTACAAGTCGTCGAGGAGTAGACGAGAGAAAGGTGTAAACGTTTTCTCTCAGAACAGCCCAAAAACTTGTATTCCGGCTCAAAACAACGGGATACATCGTTTTAGATCGAAACTAGCAAAATTCACGAGCATCAATTTTACAAGTCGTTGAAGAGTAGACGAGAGAAAGGTGTAAACGTTTTCTCTCAGAACAGCCCAAAAACTTGTATTCCGGCTCAAAACAACGGGATACATCGTTTTAGAACGAAAATAGCAAGATTCACGAACATCGATTTTACAAGTCGTCGAAGAGTAGACGAGATATAGGTGTAAACTTTTTCTCTCAGATCTGCGCGAAAACTTGTATACCGGCTCAAAACAACGAGATACATCGTTTTAGATCGAACCTAGCAAAACTCACGAGCATCGATCTTACAAGTCGTCGAAGAGTAGACGAGAGAAAGGTGAAAACTTTTTCTCTCAGAACAGCGCGAAAACTTGTATTCCGGCTCAAAACAACGGGATACATCGTTTTAGATCGAAACTAGCAAAATTCACTGGCATCGATATTACAAGTCATCGAAGAGTAGACGAGAGAAAGGTGTAAACTATTTCTCTTAGAACTGCGCGAAAACTTGTATTCCGGCTCAAAACAACGAGATACATCGTTTTAGATCGAAACTAGTAAGATTCACGAGCATCAATTTTACAAGTCGTCGAAGAGTAGACGAGAGAAAGGTGTAAGCTTTTTCTCTCAGTACAGTGCGAAAACTTGTATTTCGTCTCAAAACAACGGGATACATCGATTTAGATCGAAACTAGCAAAATTCAGTGGCATCGATATTACAAGTCGTCGAAGAGTAGACGAGAGAAAGGTGTAAACGTTTTCTCTCAGAACTGCGCGAAAACTTTTATTTCGGCTCAAAACAAAGGGATCCATTGTTTTAGATCGAAACAAGCAAGATTCACGAGAATCGATTTTACAAGTCGTCGAAGAGTAGACGAGAGAAAGGTGTAAACTTTTTCTCTCAGAATAGCGCGAAACCTTATATTCCGGCTCAAAACAACAGGATACATCGTTTTAGATCGAAACTAGCAAAATTCACGAGCATCGATTTTATAAGTCGTCGAAGAGTAGACGACGAAAAGGTGTAAACTTTTTCTTTCAGAACTGCGCGAAAACTTGTATTCCGTCTCAAAACAACAGGATACATCGTTTTAGATCGAAACTAGCAAAATTCACGAGCATCGATTTTACAAGTCGTCGAAGAGTAGACGAGAGAAAGGTGTAAACTTTTTCTCTCAGAGCAGCGCGAAAACTTGTATTCCGGCTCAAAACAACGGGATACATCGTTTTGAATCGAAACTAGAAAAATTCACTGGAATCGATTTTACAAGTCGTCGAAGAGTAGACGAGAGAAAGGTCTAAACTTTTTCTCTCAGAACAGCCCGAAAACTTGTATTCCGGCTCAAAACAACGGGATACATCGTTTTAGATCGAAACTAGCAAAATTCACGAGCATCGATTTTACAAGTCGTCGAAGAGTAGACGAGGGAAAGGTGTAAACTTTTTCTCGCAGAACTGCGCGAAAACTTGTATTCCGGCTCAAAACAACGGGATACATCGTTTTAGATCGAAACTAGCAAGATTCACGAGCATCGATTTTACAAGTCGTCGAAGAGTAGACGACAGAAAGGTGTAAACGTTTTCTCTCAGAACTGCGCGAAAAATTGTATTGCGGCTCAAAACAACGGGATCCATCGTTTTAGATCGAAACTAGCAAGATTCACGAGAATCGATTGTACAAGTCGTCGAAGAGTAGACGAGAGAAAGGTGTAAACTTTTTCTCTCAGAACTGCGCGAAAACTTGTATTCCGGCTCAAAAGAAAGGGATCCATCGTTTTAGATCGAAACAAGCAAGATTCACGAGAATCGATTTTACAAGTCGTCGAAGAGTAGACGAGAGAAAGGTGTAAACTTTTTCTCTCAGAATAGCGCGAAACCTTATATTCCGGCTCAAAACAACAGGATACATCGTTTTAGATCGAAACTAGCAAAATTCACGAGCATCAAATTTATAAGTCTTCGAAGAGTAGACGAGGGAAAGGTGTAAACTTTTTCTTTCAGAACTGCGCGAAAACTTGTATTCCGGCTCAAAACAACAGGATACTTCGTTTTAGATCGAAACTAGCAAAATTCACGAGCATCGATTTTACAAGTCGTCGAAGAGTAGACGAGAGAAAGGTCTAAACTTTTTCTCTCAGAACAGCCCGAAAACTTGTATTCCGGCTCAAAACAACGAGATACATCGTTTTAGATCGAAACTAGCAAGATTCACGAGCATCGATTTTACAAGTCGTCGAAGAGTAGACGTGAGAAAGGTGTAAACGTTTTCTCTCGGAACTGCGCGAAAACTTGTATTCCGGCTCAAAAGAACAGGATACATCGTTTTAGATCGAAACTAGCAAAATTCACGAGCATCGATTTTACAAGTCGTCGAAGAGTAGACGGGGGAAAGGTGTAAACTTTTTCTCTCAGAACTGCGCGAAAACTTGTATTCCGGCTCAAAACAACGAGATACTTCGTTTTAGATCGAAACTAGCAAAGTTCACGAGCGTCGATTTTACAAGTCGTCGAAGAGTAGACGAGAGAAGGGTGTAAACTTTTTCTCTCTGAACTGCGCGAAAACTTGTATTCCGGCTCAAAACAACGGGATACCTCGTTTTAGATCGAAACTAGCAAGATTCACGAGCATCGATTTTACAAGTCGTCGAAGAGTACACGAGATATAGGTGTAAACTTTTTTTCTCAGAACTGCGCGAAAACTTGTATTCCGGCTCAAAACAACGGGATAGATCGTTTTAGATCGAACCTAGCAAAATTCACGAGCATCGATTTTACAAGTAGTCGAAGAGTAGACGAGAGAAAGGTGAAAACTTTTTCTCTCAGAACAGCGCGAAAACTTGTATTCCGGCTCAAAACAACGGGATACATCGTTTTAGATCGAAACAAGCAAAATTCACTGGCATTGATATTACAAGTCGTCGAAGAGTAGACGAGAGAAAGGTGTAAACTATTTCTCTTAGAACTGCGCGAAAACTTGTATTCCGGCTCAAAACAACGAGATACATCGTTTTGGATTGAAACTAGTAAGATTCACGAGCATCAATTTTACAAGTCGTCGAAGAGTAGACGAGAGAAAGGTGTAAGTTTTTTCTCTCAGTACAGCGCGAAAACTTGTATTCCGTCTCAAAACAACGGGATACATCGTTTTAAATCGAAACTAGAAAAATTCACTGCAATCGTTTTTACAATTCGTCGAAGAGTAGACGAGAGAAAGGTGAAAACGTTTTCTCTCAGAACTGCACTAAAACTTGTATTCCGGCTCAAAACAACGGGATACATCGTTTTAGATCGAAACTAGCAAGATTCACGAGCATCAATTTTACAAGTCGTCGAAGAGTAGACGAGAGAAAGGTGTAAACTTTTTCTCTCAGAGCAGCGCGAAAATTTGTATTCCGGCTCAAAACAACGGGATACATCGTTTTAAATCGAAACTAGCAAAATTCACTGGAATCGATTTTACAAGTCGGCGAAGAGTAGACGAGAGAAAGGTGTAAACTTTTTCTCTCAGAACGGCGCGAAAACTTGTATTCCGGCTCAAAACAACAGGATACATCGTTTTAGATCGAAACTAGCAAAATTCACGACCATCGATTTTACAAGTCGTCGAAGAGTAGACGAGAGAAAGGTGTAAACGTTTTCTCTCAGAACAGCCCAAAAACTTGTATTCCGGCTCAAAACAACGGGATACATTGTTTTAGATCGAAACTAGCAAAATTCACGAGCATCGATTTTATAAGTCGTCGAAGAGTAGACGAGGGAAAGGTGTAAACTTTTTCTTTCAGAACTGCGCGAAAACTTGTATTCCGGCTCAAAACAACGGGATACATCGTTTTAGAACGAAAATAGCAAGATTCACGAACATCGATTTTACAAGTCGTCGAAGAGTAGACGAGATATAGGTGTAAACTTTTTCTCTCAGATCTGCGCGAAAACTTGTATACCGGCTCAAAACAACGAGATACATCGTTTTAGATCGAACCTAGCAAAACTCACGAGCATCGATCTTACAAGTCGTCGAAGAGTAGACGAGAGAAAGGTGAAAACTTTTTCTCTCAGAACAGCGCGAAAACTTGTATTCCGGCTCAAAACAACGGGATACATCGTTTTAGATCGAAACTAGCAAAATTCACTGGCATCGATATTACAAGTCATCGAAGAGTAGACGAGAGAAAGGTGTAAACTATTTCTCTTAGAACTGCGCGAAAACTTGTATTCCGGCTCAAAACAACGAGATACATCGTTTTAGATCGAAACTAGTAAGATTCACGAGCATCAATTTTACAAGTCGTCGAAGAGTAGACGAGAGAAAGGTGTAAGCTTTTTCTCTCAGTACAGTGCGAAAACTTGTATTTCGTCTCAAAACAACGGGATACATCGATTTAGATCGAAACTAGCAAAATTCAGTGGCATCGATATTACAAGTCGTCGAAGAGTAGACGAGAGAAAGGTGTAAACGTTTTCTCTCAGAACTGCGCGAAAACTTTTATTTCGGCTCAAAACAAAGGGATCCATTGTTTTAGATCGAAACAAGCAAGATTCACGAGAATCGATTTTACAAGTCGTCGAAGAGTAGACGAGAGAAAGGTGTAAACTTTTTCTCTCAGAATAGCGCGAAACCTTATATTCCGGCTCAAAACAACAGGATACATCGTTTTAGATCGAAACTAGCAAAATTCACGAGCATCGATTTTATAAGTCGTCGAAGAGTAGACGACGAAAAGGTGTAAACTTTTTCTTTCAGAACTGCGCGAAAACTTGTATTCCGTCTCAAAACAACAGGATACATCGTTTTAGATCGAAACTAGCAAAATTCACGAGCATCGATTTTACAAGTCGTCGAAGAGTAGACGAGAGAAAGGTGTAAACTTTTTCTCTCAGAGCAGCGCGAAAACTTGTATTCCGGCTCAAAACAACGGGATACATCGTTTTGAATCGAAACTAGAAAAATTCACTGGAATCGATTTTACAAGTCGTCGAAGAGTAGACGAGAGAAAGGTCTAAACTTTTTCTCTCAGAACAGCCCGAAAACTTGTATTCCGGCTCAAAACAACGGGATACATCGTTTTAGATCGAAACTAGCAAAATTCACGAGCATCGATTTTACAAGTCGTCGAAGAGTAGACGAGGGAAAGGTGTAAACTTTTTCTCGCAGAACTGCGCGAAAACTTGTATTCCGGCTCAAAACAACGGGATACATCGTTTTAGATCGAAACTAGCAAGATTCACGAGCATCGATTTTACAAGTCGTCGAAGAGTAGACGACAGAAAGGTGTAAACGTTTTCTCTCAGAACTGCGCGAAAAATTGTATTGCGGCTCAAAACAACGGGATCCATCGTTTTAGATCGAAACTAGCAAGATTCACGAGAATCGATTGTACAAGTCGTCGAAGAGTAGACGAGAGAAAGGTGTAAACTTTTTCTCTCAGAACTGCGCGAAAACTTGTATTCCGGCTCAAAAGAAAGGGATCCATCGTTTTAGATCGAAACAAGCAAGATTCACGAGAATCGATTTTACAAGTCGTCGAAGAGTAGACGAGAGAAAGGTGTAAACTTTTTCTCTCAGAATAGCGCGAAACCTTATATTCCGGCTCAAAACAACAGGATACATCGTTTTAGATCGAAACTAGCAAAATTCACGAGCATCAAATTTATAAGTCTTCGAAGAGTAGACGAGGGAAAGGTGTAAACTTTTTCTTTCAGAACTGCGCGAAAACTTGTATTCCGGCTCAAAACAACAGGATACTTCGTTTTAGATCGAAACTAGCAAAATTCACGAGCATCGATTTTACAAGTCGTCGAAGAGTAGACGAGAGAAAGGTCTAAACTTTTTCTCTCAGAACAGCCCGAAAACTTGTATTCCGGCTCAAAACAACGAGATACATCGTTTTAGATCGAAACTAGCAAGATTCACGAGCATCGATTTTACAAGTCGTCGAAGAGTAGACGTGAGAAAGGTGTAAACGTTTTCTCTCGGAACTGCGCGAAAACTTGTATTCCGGCTCAAAAGAACAGGATACATCGTTTTAGATCGAAACTAGCAAAATTCACGAGCATCGATTTTACAAGTCGTCGAAGAGTAGACGGGGGAAAGGTGTAAACTTTTTCTCTCAGAACTGCGCGAAAACTTGTATTCCGGCTCAAAACAACGAGATACTTCGTTTTAGATCGAAACTAGCAAAGTTCACGAGCGTCGATTTTACAAGTCGTCGAAGAGTAGACGAGAGAAGGGTGTAAACTTTTTCTCTCTGAACTGCGCGAAAACTTGTATTCCGGCTCAAAACAACGGGATACCTCGTTTTAGATCGAAACTAGCAAGATTCACGAGCATCGATTTTACAAGTCGTCGAAGAGTACACGAGATATAGGTGTAAACTTTTTTTCTCAGAACTGCGCGAAAACTTGTATTCCGGCTCAAAACAACGGGATAGATCGTTTTAGATCGAACCTAGCAAAATTCACGAGCATCGATTTTACAAGTAGTCGAAGAGTAGACGAGAGAAAGGTGAAAACTTTTTCTCTCAGAACAGCGCGAAAACTTGTATTCCGGCTCAAAACAACGGGATACATCGTTTTAGATCGAAACAAGCAAAATTCACTGGCATTGATATTACAAGTCGTCGAAGAGTAGACGAGAGAAAGGTGTAAACTATTTCTCTTAGAACTGCGCGAAAACTTGTATTCCGGCTCAAAACAACGAGATACATCGTTTTGGATTGAAACTAGTAAGATTCACGAGCATCAATTTTACAAGTCGTCGAAGAGTAGACGAGAGAAAGGTGTAAGTTTTTTCTCTCAGTACAGCGCGAAAACTTGTATTCCGTCTCAAAACAACGGGATACATCGTTTTAAATCGAAACTAGAAAAATTCACTGCAATCGTTTTTACAATTCGTCGAAGAGTAGACGAGAGAAAGGTGAAAACGTTTTCTCTCAGAACTGCACTAAAACTTGTATTCCGGCTCAAAACAACGGGATACATCGTTTTAGATCGAAACTAGCAAGATTCACGAGCATCAATTTTACAAGTCGTCGAAGAGTAGACGAGAGAAAGGTGTAAACTTTTTCTCTCAGAGCAGCGCGAAAATTTGTATTCCGGCTCAAAACAACGGGATACATCGTTTTAAATCGAAACTAGCAAAATTCACTGGAATCGATTTTACAAGTCGGCGAAGAGTAGACGAGAGAAAGGTGTAAACTTTTTCTCTCAGAACGGCGCGAAAACTTGTATTCCGGCTCAAAACAACAGGATACATCGTTTTAGATCGAAACTAGCAAAATTCACGACCATCGATTTTACAAGTCGTCGAAGAGTAGACGAGAGAAAGGTGTAAACGTTTTCTCTCAGAACAGCCCAAAAACTTGTATTCCGGCTCAAAACAACGGGATACATTGTTTTAGATCGAAACTAGCAAAATTCACGAGCATCGATTTTATAAGTCGTCGAAGAGTAGACGAGGGAAAGGTGTAAACTTTTTCTTTCAGAACTGCGCGAAAACTTGTATTCCGGCTCAAAACAACAGGATACTTCGTTTTAGATCGAAACTAGCAAAATTCACGAGCATCGATTTTACAAGTCGTCGAAGAGTAGACGAGAGAAAGGTGTAAACTTTTTCTCTCAGAGCAGCGCGAAAACTTGTATTCCGGCTCAAAACAACGGGATACATCGTTTTGAATCGAAACTAGAAAAATTCACTGGAATCGATTTTACAAGTCGTCGAAGAGTAGACGAGAGAAAGGTCTAAACTTTTTCTCTCAGAACAGCCCAAAAATTTGTATTCCGGCTCAAAACAACGGGATACATCGTTTTAAATCGAAACTAGCAAAATTCACTGGAATCAATTTTACAAGTCGTCGAAGAGTAGACGAGAGAAAGGTGTAAACTTTTTCTCTCAGAACGGCGCGAAAACTTGTATTCCGGCTCAAAACAACAGGATACATCGTTTTAGATCGAAACTAGCAAAATTCACGAGCATCGATTTTACAACTCGTCGAAGAGTAGACGAGAGAAAGGTGTAAACGTTTTCTCTCAGAACAGCCCAAAAACTTGTATTCCGGCTCAAAACAACGGGATACATCGTTTTAGATCGAAAGTAGCAAGATTCACGAGCATCGATTTTACAACGCGGCGAAGAGTAGACGAGAGAAAGGTGAAAACGTTTTCTCTCAGAACTGCACGAAAACTTGTATTCCGGCTCAAAACAACGGGATACATCGTTTTAGATCGAAACTAGCAAGATTCACGAGCATCAATTTTACAACTCGTCGAAGAGTAGACGAGAGAAAGGTGTAAACTTTTTCTCTCAGAGCAGCGCGAAAACTTGTATCCCGGCTCAAAACAACGGGATACATCGTTTTAAATCGAAACTAGCAAAATTCACTGGAATCGATTATACAAGTCGTCGAAGAGTAGACGAGAGAAAGGTCTAAACTTTTTCTCTCAGAACAGCGCGAAAACTTGTATTCCGGCTCAAAACAACGGGATACATCGTTTTAAATCGAAACTAGCAAAATTCACTGGAATCGATTTTACAAGTCGTCGAAGAGTAGACGAGAGAAAGGTCTAAACTTTTTCTCTCAGAACAGCCCGAAAACTTGTATTCCGGCTCAAAACAACGAGATACATCGCTTTAGATCGAAACTAGCAAGATTCACGAGCATCGATTTTACAAGTCGTCGAAGAGTAGACGTGAGAAAGGTGTAAACGTTTTCTCTCAGAACTGCGCGAAAACTTGTATTCCGGCTCAAAAGAACAGGATACATCGTTTTAGATCGAAACTAGCAAAATTCACGAGCATCGATTTTACAAGTCGTCGAAGAGTAGACGGGGGAAAGGTGTAAACTTTTTCTCTCAGAACTGCGCGAAAACTTGTATTCCGGCTCAAAACAACAAGATACTTCGTTTTAGATCGAAACTAGCAAAGTTCACGAGCGTCGATTTTACAAGTCGTCGAAGAGTAGACGAGAGAAGGGTGTAAACTTTTTCTCTCTGAACTGCGCGAAAACTTGTATTACGGCTCAAAACAACGGGATACCTCGTTTTAGATCGAAACTAGCAAGATTCACGAGCATCGATTTTACAAGTCGTCGAAGAGTAGACGAGATATAGGTGTAAACTTTTTTTCTCAGAACTGCGCGAAAACTTGTATTCCGGCTCAAAACAACGGGATAGATCGTTTTAGATCGAACCTAGCAAAATTCACGAGCATCGATTTTACAAGTAGTCGAAGAGTAGACGAGAGAAAGGTGAAAACTTTTTCTCTCAGAACAGCGCGAAAACTTGTATTCCGGCTCAAAACAACGGGATACATCGTTTTAGATCGAAACAAGCAAAATTCACTGGCATTGATATTACAAGTCGTCGAAGAGTAGACGAGAGAAAGGTGTAAACTATTTCTCTTAGAACTGCGCGAAAACTTGTATTCCGGCTCAAAACAACGAGATACATCGTTTTGGATTGAAACTAGTAAGATTCACGAGCATCAATTTTACAAGTCGTCGAAGAGTAGACGAGAGAAAGGTGTAAGTTTTTTCTCTCAGTACAGCGCGAAAACTTGTATTCCGTCTCAAAACAACGGGATACATCGTTTTAAATCGAAACTAGAAAAATTCACTGCAATCGTTTTTACAATTCGTCGAAGAGTAGACGAGAGAAAGGTGAAAACGTTTTCTCTCAGAACTGCACTAAAACTTGTATTCCGGCTCAAAACAACGGGATACATCGTTTTAGATCGAAACTAGCAAGATTCACGAGCATCAATTTTACAAGTCGTCGAAGAGTAGACGAGAGAAAGGTGTAAACTTTTTCTCTCAGAGCAGCGCGAAAATTTGTATTCCGGCTCAAAACAACGGGATACATCGTTTCAAATCGAAACTAGCAAAATTCACTGGAATCGATTTTACAAGTCGGCGAAGAGTAGACGAGAGAAAGGTGTAAACTTTTTCTCTCAGAACGGCGCGAAAACTTGTATTCCGGCTCAAAACAACAGGATACATCGTTTTAGATCGAAACTAGCAAAATTCACGACCATCGATTTTACAAGTCGTCGAAGAGTAGACGAGAGAAAGGTGTAAACGTTTTCTCTCAGAACAGCCCAAAAACTTGTATTCCGGCTCAAAACAACGGGATACATCGTTTTAGATCGAAACTAGCAAAATTCACGACCATCGATTTTACAAGTCGTCGAGGAGTAGACGAGAGAAAGGTGTAAACGTTTTCTCTCAGAACAGCCCAAAAACTTGTATTCCGGCTCAAAACAACGGGATACATCGTTTTAGATCGAAACTAGCAAAATTCACGAGCATCAATTTTACAAGTCGTTGAAGAGTAGACGAGAGAAAGGTGTAAACGTTTTCTCTCAGAACAGCCCAAAAACTTGTATTCCGGCTCAAAACAACGGGATACATCGTTTTAGAACGAAAATAGCAAGATTCACGAACATCGATTTTACAAGTCGTCGAAGAGTAGACGAGATATAGGTGTAAACTTTTTCTCTCAGATCTGCGCGAAAACTTGTATTCCGGCTCAAAACAACGAGATACATCGTTTTAGATCGAACCTAGCAAAACTCACGAGCATCGATCTTACAAGTCGTCGAAGAGTAGACGAGAGAAAGGTGAAAACTTTTTCTCTCAGAACAGCGCGAAAACTTGTATTCCGGCTCAAAACAACGGGATACATCGTTTTAGATCGAAACTAGCAAAATTCACTGGCATCGATATTACAAGTCATCGAAGAGTAGACGAGAGAAAGGTGTAAACTATTTCTCTTAGAACTGCGCGAAAACTTGTATTCCGGCTCAAAACAACGAGATACATCGTTTTAGATCGAAACTAGTAAGATTCACGAGCATCAATTTTACAAGTCGTCGAAGAGTAGACGAGAGAAAGGTGTAAGCTTTTTCTCTCAGTACAGTGCGAAAACTTGTATTTCGTCTCAAAACAACGGGATACATCGATTTAGATCGAAACTAGCAAAATTCAGTGGCATCGATATTACAAGTCGTCGAAGAGTAGACGAGAGAAAGGTGTAAACGTTTTCTCTCAGAACTGCGCGAAAACTTTTATTTCGGCTCAAAACAAAGGGATCCATTGTTTTAGATCGAAACAAGCAAGATTCACGAGAATCGATTTTACAAGTCGTCGAAGAGTAGACGAGAGAAAGGTGTAAACTTTTTCTCTCAGAATAGCGCGAAACCTTATATTCCGGCTCAAAACAACAGGATACATCGTTTTAGATCGAAACTAGCAAAATTCACGAGCATCGATTTTATAAGTCGTCGAAGAGTAGACGAGGAAAAGGTGTAAACTTTTTCTTTCAGAACTGCGCGAAAACTTGTATTCCGTCTCAAAACAACAGGATACATCGTTTTAGATCGAAACTAGCAAAATTCACGAGCATCGATTTTACAAGTCGTCGAAGAGTAGACGAGAGAAAGGTGTAAACTTTTTCTCTCAGAGCAGCGCGAAAACTTGTATTCCGGCTCAAAACAACGGGATACATCGTTTTGAATCGAAACTAGAAAAATTCACTGGAATCGATTTTACAAGTCGTCGAAGAGTAGACGAGAGAAAGGTCTAAACTTTTTCTCTCAGAACAGCCCGAAAACTTGTATTCCGGCTCAAAACAACGGGATACATCGTTTTAGATCGAAACTAGCAAAATTCACGAGCATCGATTTTACAAGTCGTCGAAGAGTAGACGAGGGAAAGGTGTAAACTTTTTCTCGCAGAACTGCGCGAAAACTTGTATTCCGGCTCAAAACAACGGGATACATCGTTTTAGATCGAAACTAGCAAGATTCACGAGCATCGATTTTACAAGTCGTCGAAGAGTAGACGACAGAAAGGTGTAAACGTTTTCTCTCAGAACTGCGCGAAAAATTGTATTGCGGCTCAAAACAACGGGATCCATCGTTTTAGATCGAAACTAGCAAGATTCACGAGAATCGATTGTACAAGTCGTCGAAGAGTAGACGAGAGAAAGGTGTAAACTTTTTCTCTCAGAACTGCGCGAAAACTTGTATTCCGGCTCAAAAGAAAGGGATCCATCGTTTTAGATCGAAACTAGCAAGATTCACGAGCATCGATTTTACAAGTCGTCGAAGAGTAGACGTGAGAAAGGTGTAAACGTTTTCTCTCGGAACTGCGCGAAAACTTGTATTCCGGCTCAAAAGAACAGGATACATCGTTTTAGATCGAAACTAGCAAAATTCACGAGCATCGATTTTACAAGTCGTCGAAGAGTAGACGGGGGAAAGGTGTAAACTTTTTCTCTCAGAACTGCGCGAAAACTTGTATTCCGGCTCAAAACAACGAGATACTTCGTTTTAGATCGAAACTAGCAAAGTTCACGAGCGTCGATTTTACAAGTCGTCGAAGAGTAGACGAGAGAAGGGTGTAAACTTTTTCTCTCTGAACTGCGCGAAAACTTGTATTCCGGCTCAAAACAACGGGATACCTCGTTTTAGATCGAAACTAGCAAGATTCACGAGCATCGATTTTACAAGTCGTCGAAGAGTACACGAGATATAGGTGTAAACTTTTTTTCTCAGAACTGCGCGAAAACTTGTATTCCGGCTCAAAACAACGGGATAGATCGTTTTAGATCGAACCTAGCAAAATTCACGAGCATCGATTTTACAAGTAGTCGAAGAGTAGACGAGAGAAAGGTGAAAACTTTTTCTCTCAGAACAGCGCGAAAACTTGTATTCCGGCTCAAAACAACGGGATACATCGTTTTAGATCGAAACAAGCAAAATTCACTGGCATTGATATTACAAGTCGTCGAAGAGTAGACGAGAGAAAGGTGTAAACTATTTCTCTTAGAACTGCGCGAAAACTTGTATTCCGGCTCAAAACAACGAGATACATCGTTTTGGATTGAAACTAGTAAGATTCACGAGCATCAATTTTACAAGTCGTCGAAGAGTAGACGAGAGAAAGGTGTAAGTTTTTTCTCTCAGTACAGCGCGAAAACTTGTATTCCGTCTCAAAACAACGGGATACATCGTTTTAAATCGAAACTAGAAAAATTCACTGCAATCGTTTTTACAATTCGTCGAAGAGTAGACGAGAGAAAGGTGAAAACGTTTTCTCTCAGAACTGCACTAAAACTTGTATTCCGGCTCAAAACAACGGGATACATCGTTTTAGATCGAAACTAGCAAGATTCACGAGCATCAATTTTACAAGTCGTCGAAGAGTAGACGAGAGAAAGGTGTAAACTTTTTCTCTCAGAGCAGCGCGAAAATTTGTATTCCGGCTCAAAACAACGGGATACATCGTTTTAAATCGAAACTAGCAAAATTCACTGGAATCGATTTTACAAGTCGGCGAAGAGTAGACGAGAGAAAGGTGTAAACTTTTTCTCTCAGAACGGCGCGAAAACTTGTATTCCGGCTCAAAACAACAGGATACATCGTTTTAGATCGAAACTAGCAAAATTCACGACCATCGATTTTACAAGTCGTCGAAGAGTAGACGAGAGAAAGGTGTAAACGTTTTCTCTCAGAACAGCCCAAAAACTTGTATTCCGGCTCAAAACAACGGGATACATTGTTTTAGATCGAAACTAGCAAAATTCACGAGCATCGATTTTATAAGTCGTCGAAGAGTAGACGAGGGAAAGGTGTAAACTTTTTCTTTCAGAACTGCGCGAAAACTTGTATTCCGGCTCAAAACAACAGGATACTTCGTTTTAGATCGAAACTAGCAAAATTCACGAGCATCGATTTTACAAGTCGTCGAAGAGTAGACGAGAGAAAGGTGTAAACTTTTTCTCTCAGAGCAGCGCGAAAACTTGTATTCCGGCTCAAAACAACGGGATACATCGTTTTGAATCGAAACTAGAAAAATTCACTGGAATCGATTTTACAAGTCGTCGAAGAGTAGACGAGAGAAAGGTCTAAACTTTTTCTCTCAGAACAGCCCAAAAATTTGTATTCCGGCTCAAAACAACGGGATACATCGTTTTAAATCGAAACTAGCAAAATTCACTGGAATCAATTTTACAAGTCGTCGAAGAGTAGACGAGAGAAAGGTGTAAACTTTTTCTCTCAGAACGGCGCGAAAACTTGTATTCCGGCTCAAAACAACAGGATACATCGTTTTAGATCGAAACTAGCAAAATTCACGAGCATCGATTTTACAACTCGTCGAAGAGTAGACGAGAGAAAGGTGTAAACGTTTTCTCTCAGAACAGCCCAAAAACTTGTATTCCGGCTCAAAACAACGGGATACATCGTTTTAGATCGAAAGTAGCAAGATTCACGAGCATCGATTTTACAACGCGGCGAAGAGTAGACGAGAGAAAGGTGAAAACGTTTTCTCTCAGAACTGCACGAAAACTTGTATTCCGGCTCAAAACAACGGGATACATCGTTTTAGATCGAAACTAGCAAGATTCACGAGCATCAATTTTACAACTCGTCGAAGAGTAGACGAGAGAAAGGTGTAAACTTTTTCTCTCAGAGCAGCGCGAAAACTTGTATCCCGGCTCAAAACAACGGGATACATCGTTTTAAATCGAAACTAGCAAAATTCACTGGAATCGATTATACAAGTCGTCGAAGAGTAGACGAGAGAAAGGTCTAAACTTTTTCTCTCAGAACAGCGCGAAAACTTGTATTCCGGCTCAAAACAACGGGATACATCGTTTTAAATCGAAACTAGCAAAATTCACTGGAATCGATTTTACAAGTCGTCGAAGAGTAGACGAGAGAAAGGTCTAAACTTTTTCTCTCAGAACAGCCCGAAAACTTGTATTCCGGCTCAAAACAACGAGATACATCGTTTTAGATCGAAACTAGCAAGATTCACGAGCATCGATTTTACAAGTCGTCGAAGAGTAGACGTGAGAAAGGTGTAAACGTTTTCTCTCAGAACTGCGCGAAAACTTGTATTCCGGCTCAAAAGAACAGGATACATCGTTTTAGATCGAAACTAGCAAAATTCACGAGCATCGATTTTACAAGTCGTCGAAGAGTAGACGGGGGAAAGGTGTAAACTTTTTCTCTCAGAACTGCGCGAAAACTTGTATTCCGGCTCAAAACAACAAGATACTTCGTTTTAGATCGAAACTAGCAAAGTTCACGAGCGTCGATTTTACAAGTCGTCGAAGAGTAGACGAGAGAAGGGTGTAAACTTTTTCTCTCTGAACTGCGCGAAAACTTGTATTACGGCTCAAAACAACGGGATACCTCGTTTTAGATCGAAACTAGCAAGATTCACGAGCATCGATTTTACAAGTCGTCGAAGAGTAGACGAGATATAGGTGTAAACTTTTTTTCTCAGAACTGCGCGAAAACTTGTATTCCGGCTCAAAACAACGGGATAGATCGTTTTAGATCGAACCTAGCAAAATTCACGAGCATCGATTTTACAAGTAGTCGAAGAGTAGACGAGAGAAAGGTGAAAACTTTTTCTCTCAGAACAGCGCGAAAACTTGTATTCCGGCTCAAAACAACGGGATACATCGTTTTAGATCGAAACAAGCAAAATTCACTGGCATTGATATTACAAGTCGTCGAAGAGTAGACGAGAGAAAGGTGTAAACTATTTCTCTTAGAACTGCGCGAAAACTTGTATTCCGGCTCAAAACAACGAGATACATCGTTTTGGATTGAAACTAGTAAGATTCACGAGCATCAATTTTACAAGTCGTCGAAGAGTAGACGAGAGAAAGGTGTAAGTTTTTTCTCTCAGTACAGCGCGAAAACTTGTATTCCGTCTCAAAACAACGGGATACATCGTTTTAAATCGAAACTAGAAAAATTCACTGCAATCGTTTTTACAATTCGTCGAAGAGTAGACGAGAGAAAGGTGAAAACGTTTTCTCTCAGAACTGCACTAAAACTTGTATTCCGGCTCAAAACAACGGGATACATCGTTTTAGATCGAAACTAGCAAGATTCACGAGCATCAATTTTACAAGTCGTCGAAGAGTAGACGAGAGAAAGGTGTAAACTTTTTCTCTCAGAGCAGCGCGAAAATTTGTATTCCGGCTCAAAACAACGGGATACATCGTTTCAAATCGAAACTAGCAAAATTCACTGGAATCGATTTTACAAGTCGGCGAAGAGTAGACGAGAGAAAGGTGTAAACTTTTTCTCTCAGAACGGCGCGAAAACTTGTATTCCGGCTCAAAACAACAGGATACATCGTTTTAGATCGAAACTAGCAAAATTCACGACCATCGATTTTACAAGTCGTCGAAGAGTAGACGAGAGAAAGGTGTAAACGTTTTCTCTCAGAACAGCCCAAAAACTTGTATTCCGGCTCAAAACAACGGGATACATCGTTTTAGATCGAAACTAGCAAAATTCACGACCATCGATTTTACAAGTCGTCGAGGAGTAGACGAGAGAAAGGTGTAAACGTTTTCTCTCAGAACAGCCCAAAAACTTGTATTCCGGCTCAAAACAACGGGATACATCGTTTTAGATCGAAACTAGCAAAATTCACGAGCATCAATTTTACAAGTCGTTGAAGAGTAGACGAGAGAAAGGTGTAAACGTTTTCTCTCAGAACAGCCCAAAAACTTGTATTCCGGCTCAAAACAACGGGATACATCGTTTTAGAACGAAAATAGCAAGATTCACGAACATCGATTTTACAAGTCGTCGAAGAGTAGACGAGATATAGGTGTAAACTTTTTCTCTCAGATCTGCGCGAAAACTTGTATTCCGGCTCAAAACAACGAGATACATCGTTTTAGATCGAACCTAGCAAAACTCACGAGCATCGATCTTACAAGTCGTCGAAGAGTAGACGAGAGAAAGGTGAAAACTTTTTCTCTCAGAACAGCGCGAAAACTTGTATTCCGGCTCAAAACAACGGGATACATCGTTTTAGATCGAAACTAGCAAAATTCACTGGCATCGATATTACAAGTCATCGAAGAGTAGACGAGAGAAAGGTGTAAACTATTTCTCTTAGAACTGCGCGAAAACTTGTATTCCGGCTCAAAACAACGAGATACATCGTTTTAGATCGAAACTAGCAAGATTCACGAGCATCAATTTTACAAGTCGTCGAAGAGTAGACGAGAGAAAGGTGTAAGCTTTTTCTCTCAGTACAGTGCGAAAACTTGTATTTCGTCTCAAAACAACGGGATACATCGATTTAGATCGAAACTAGCAAAATTCAGTGGCATCGATATTACAAGTCGTCGAAGAGTAGACGAGAGAAAGGTGTAAACGTTTTCTCTCAGAACTGCGCGAAAACTTTTATTTCGGCTCAAAACAAAGGGATCCATTGTTTTAGATCGAAACAAGCAAGATTCACGAGAATCGATTTTACAAGTCGTCGAAGAGTAGACGAGAGAAAGGTGTAAACTTTTTCTCTCAGAATAGCGCGAAACCTTATATTCCGGCTCAAAACAACAGGATACATCGTTTTAGATCGAAACTAGCAAAATTCACGAGCATCGATTTTATAAGTCGTCGAAGAGTAGACGAGGAAAAGGTGTAAACTTTTTCTTTCAGAACTGCGCGAAAACTTGTATTCCGTCTCAAAACAACAGGATACATCGTTTTAGATCGAAACTAGCAAAATTCACGAGCATCGATTTTACAAGTCGTCGAAGAGTAGACGAGAGAAAGGTGTAAACTTTTTCTCTCAGAGCAGCGCGAAAACTTGTATTCCGGCTCAAAACAACGGGATACATCGTTTTGAATCGAAACTAGAAAAATTCACTGGAATCGATTTTACAAGTCGTCGAAGAGTAGACGAGAGAAAGGTCTAAACTTTTTCTCTCAGAACAGCCCGAAAACTTGTATTCCGGCTCAAAACAACGGGATACATCGTTTTAGATCGAAACTAGCAAAATTCACGAGCATCGATTTTACAAGTCGTCGAAGAGTAGACGAGGGAAAGGTGTAAACTTTTTCTCGCAGAACTGCGCGAAAACTTGTATTCCGGCTCAAAACAACGGGATACATCGTTTTAGATCGAAACTAGCAAGATTCACGAGCATCGATTTTACAAGTCGTCGAAGAGTAGACGACAGAAAGGTGTAAACGTTTTCTCTCAGAACTGCGCGAAAAATTGTATTGCGGCTCAAAACAACGGGATCCATCGTTTTAGATCGAAACTAGCAAGATTCACGAGAATCGATTGTACAAGTCGTCGAAGAGTAGACGAGAGAAAGGTGTAAACTTTTTCTCTCAGAACTGCGCGAAAACTTGTATTCCGGCTCAAAAGAAAGGGATCCATCGTTTTAGATCGAAACAAGCAAGATTCACGAGAATCGATTTTACAAGTCGTCGAAGAGTAGACGAGAGAAAGGTGTAAACTTTTTCTCTCAGAATAGCGCGAAACCTTATATTCCGGCTCAAAACAACAGGATACATCGTTTTAGATCGAAACTAGCAAAATTCACGAGCATCAAATTTATAAGTCTTCGAAGAGTAGACGAGGGAAAGGTGTAAACTTTTTCTTTCAGAACTGCGCGAAAACTTGTATTCCGGCTCAAAACAACAGGATACTTCGTTTTAGATCGAAACTAGCAAAATTCACGAGCATCGATTTTACAAGTCGTCGAAGAGTAGACGAGAGAAAGGTGTAAACTTTTTCTCACAGAGCAGCGCGAAAACTTGTATTCCGGCTCAAAACAACGGGATACATCGTTTTGAATCGAAACTAGAAAAATTCACTGGAATCGATTTTACAAGTCGTCGAAGAGTAGACGAGAGAAAGGTCTAAACTTTTTCTCTCAGAACAGCCCGAAAATTTGTATTCCGGCTCAAAACAACGGGATACATCGTTTTAAATCGAAACTAGCAAAATTCACTGGAATCAATTTTACAAGTCGTCGAAGAGTAGACGAGAGAAAGGTGTAAACTTTTTCTCTCAGAACGGCGCGAAAACTTGTATTCCGGCTCAAAACAACAGGATACATCGTTTTAGATCGAAACTAGCAAAATTCACGAGCATCGATTTTACAACTCGTCGAAGAGTAGACGAGAGAAAGGTGTAAACGTTTTCTCTCAGAACAGCCCAAAAACTTGTATTCCGGCTCAAAACAACGGGATACATCGTTTTAGATCGAAAGTAGCAAGATTCACGAGCATCGATTTTACAACGCGCCGAAGAGTAGACGAGAGAAAGGTGAAAACGTTTTCTCTCAGAACTGCACGAAAACTTGTATTCCGGCTCAAAACAACGGGATACATCGTTTTAGATCGAAACTAGCAAGATTCACGAGCATCAATTTTACAAGTCGTCGAAGAGTAGACGAGAGAAAGGTGTAAACTTTTTCTCTCAGAGCAGCGCGAAAACTTGTATCCCGGCTCAAAACAACGGGATACATCGTTTTAAATCGAAACTAGCAAAATTCACTGGAATCGATTATACAAGTCGTCGAAGAGTAGACGAGAGAAAGCTCTAAACTTTTTCTCTCAGAACAGCGCGAAAACTTGTATTCCGGCTCAAAACAACGGGATACATCGTTTTAAATCGAAACTAGCAAAATTCACTGGAATCGATTTTACAAGTCGTCGAAGAGTAGACGAGAGAAAGGTCTAAACTTTTTCTCTCAGAACAGCCCGAAAACTTGTATTCCGGCTCAAAACAACGAGATACATCGTTTTAGACCGAAACTAGCAAGATTCACGAGCATCGATTTTACAAGTCGTCGAAGAGTAGACGTGAGAAAGGTGTAAACGTTTTCTCTCAGAACTGCGCGAAAACTTGTATTGCGGCTCAAAACAACGGGATCCATCGTTTTAGATCGAAACTAGCAAGATTCACGAGAATCGATATCACAAGTCGTCGAAGAGTAGACGAGAGAAAGGTGTAATCTTTTTCTCTCAGAACTGCACGAAAACTTGTATTCCGGCTCAAAACAAAGGGATCCATCGTTTTAGATCGAAACAAGCAAGATTCACGAGAATCGATTTTACAAGTCGTCGAAGAGTAGACGAGAGAAAGGTGTAAACTTTTTCTCTCAGAATAGCGCGAAACCTTATATTCCGGCTCAAAACAACAGGATACATCGTTTTAGATCGAAACTAGCAAAATTCACGAGCATCGATTTTATAAGTCGTCGAAGAGTAGACGAGGGAAAGGTGTAAACTTTTTCTTTCAGAACTGCGCGAAAACTTGTATTCCGGCTCAAAACAACAGGATACATCGTTTTAGATCGAAACTAGCAAAATTCACGAGCATCGATTTTACAAGTCGTCGAAGAGTAGACGAGAGAAAGGTGTAAACTTTTTCTCTCAGAGCAGCGCGAAAACTTGTATTCCGGCTCAAAACAACGGGATACATCGTTTTGAATCGAAACTAGAAAAATTCACTGGAATCGATTTTACAAGTCGTCGAAGAGTAGACGAGAGAAAGGTCTAAACTTTTTCTCTCAGAACAGCCCGAAAACTTGTATTCCGGCTCAAAACAACGGGATACATCGTTTTAGATCGAAACTAGCAAAATTCACGAGCATCGATTTTACAAGTCGTCGAAGAGTAGACGAGGGAAAGGTGTAAACTTTTTTTCGCAGAACTGCGCGAAAACTTGTATTCCGGCTCAAAACAACGGGATACATCGTTTTAGATCGAAACTAGCAAGATTCACGAGCATCGATTTTACAAGTCGTCGAAGAGTAGACGAGAGAAAGGTGTAAACGTTTTCTCTCAGAACTGCGCGAAAAATTGTATTGCGGCTCAAAACAACGGGATCCATCGTTTTAGATCGAAACTAGCAAGATTCACGAGAATCGATTTTACAAGTCGTCGAAGAGTAGACGAGAGAAAGGTGTAAACTTTTTCTCTCAGAACTGCGCGAAAACTTGTATTCCGGCTCAAAACAAAGGGATCCATCGTTTTAGATCGAAACAAGCAAGATTCACGAGAATCGATTTTACAAGTCGTCGAAGAGTAGACGAGAGAAAGGTGTAAACTTTTTCTCTCAGAATAGCGCGAAACCTTATATTCCGGCTCAAAACAACAGGATACATCGTTTTAGATCGAAACTAGCAAAATTCACGAGCATCGATTTTATAAGTCGTCGAAGAGTAGACGAGGGAAAGGTGTAAACTTTTTCTTTCAGAACTGCGCGAAAACTTGTATTCCGGCTCAAAACAACAGGATACTTCGTTTTAGATCGAAACTAGCAAAATTCACGAGCATCGATTTTACAAGTCGTCGAAGAGTAGACGAGAGAAAGGTGTAAACTTTTTCTCACAGAGCAGCGCGAAAACTTGTATTCCGGCTCAAAACAACGGGATACATCGTTTTGAATCGAAACTAGAAAAATTCACTGGAAACGATTTTACAAGTCGTCGAAGAGTAGACGAGAGAAAGGTCTAAACTTTTTCTCTCAGAACAGCCCGAAAATTTGTATTCCGGCTCAAAACAACGGGATACATCGTTTTAAATCGAAACTAGCAAAATTCACTGGAATCAATTTTACAAGTCGTCGAAGAGTAGACGAGAGAAAGGTGTAAACGTTTCCTCTCAGAACGGCGCGAAAACTTGTATTCCGGCTCAAAACAACAGGATACATTGTTTTAGATCGAAACTAGCAAAATTCACGAGCATCGATTTTACAACTCGTCGAAGAGTAGACGAGAGAAAGGTGTAAACGTTTTCTCTCAGAACAGACCAAAAACTTGTATTCCGGCTCAAAACAACGGGATACATCGTTTTAGATCGAAAGTAGCAAGATTCACGAGCATCGATTTTACAACGCGCCGAAGAGTAGACGAGAGAAAGGTGAAAACGTTTTCTCTCAGAACTGCACGAAAACTTGTATTCCGGCTCAAAACAACGGGATACATCGTTTTAGATCGAAACTAGCAAGATTCACGAGCATCGATTTTACAAGTCGTCGAAGAGTAGACGAGAGAAAGGTGTAAACGTTTTCTCTCAGAACTGCGCGAAAAATTGTATTGCGGCTCAAAACAACGGGATCCATCGTTTTAGATCGAAACTAGCAAGATTCACGAGAATCGATTGTACAAGTCGTCGAAGAGTAGACGAGAGAAAGGTGTAAACTTTTTCTCTCAGAACTGCGCGAAAACTTGTATTCCGGCTCAAAACAAAGGGATCCATCGTTTTAGATCGAAACAAGCAAGATTCACGAGAATCGATTTTACAAGTCGTCGAAGAGTAGACGAGAGAAAGGTGTAAACTTTTTCTCTCAGAATAGCGCGAAACCTTATATTCCGGCTCAAAACAACAGGATACATCGTTTTAGATCGAAACTAGCAAAATTCACGAGCATCAAATTTATAAGTCTTCGAAGAGTAGACGAGGGAAAGGTGTAAACTTTTTCTTTCAGAACTGCGCGAAAACTTGTATTCCGGCTCAAAACAACAGGATACTTCGTTTTAGATCGAAACTAGCAAAATTCACGAGCATCGATTTTACAAGTCGTCGATGAGTAGACGAGAGAAAGGTGTAAACTTTTTCTCACAGAGCAGCGCGAAAACTTGTATTCCGGCTCAAAACAACGGGATACATCGTTTTGAATCGAAACTAGAAAAATTCACTGGAATCGATTTTACAAGTCGTCGAAGAGTAGACGAGAGAAAGGTCTAAACTTTTTCTCTCAGAACAGCCCGAAAATTTGTATTCCGGCTCAAAACAACGGGATACATCGTTTTAAATTGAAACTAGCAAAATTCACTGGAATCAATTTTACAAGTCGTCGAAGAGTAGACGAGAGAAAGGTGTAAACTTTTTCTCTCAGAACGGCGCGAAAACTTGTATTCCGGCTCAAAACAACAGGATACATCGTTTTAGATCGAAACTAGCAAAATTCACGAGCATCGATTTTACAACTCGTCGAAGAGTAGACGAGAGAAAGGTGTAAACGTTTTCTCTCAGAACAGCCCAAAAACTTGTATTCCGGCTCAAAACAACGGGATACATCGTTTTAGATCGAAAGTAGCAAGATTCACGAGCATCGATTTTACAACGCGCCGAAGAGTAGACGAGAGAAAGGTGAAAACGTTTTCTCTCAGAAATGCACGAAAACTTGTATTCCGGCTCAAAACAACGGGATACATCGTTTTAGATCGAAACTAGCAAGATTCACGAGCATCAATTTTACAAGTCGTCGAAGAGTAGACGAGAGGAAGGTGTAAACTTTTTCTCTCAGAGCAGCGCGAAAACTTGTATCCCGGCTCAAAACAACGGGATACATCGTTTTAAATCGAAACTAGCAAAATTCACTGGAATCGATTATACAAGTCGTCGAAGAGTAGACGAGAGAAAGGTCTAAACTTTTTCTCTCAGAACGGCGCGAAAACTTGTATTCCGGCTCAAAACAACGGGATACATCGTTTTAAATCGAAACTAGCAAAATTCACTGGAATCGATTTTACAAGTCGTCGAAGAGTAGACGAGAGAAAGGTCTAAACTTTTTCTCTCAGAACAGCCCGAAAACTTGTATTCCGGCTCAAAACAACGAGATACATCGTTTTAGATCGAAACTAGCAAGATTCACGAGCATCGATTTTACAAGTCGCCGAAGAGTAGACGTGAGAAAGGTGTAAACGTTTTCTCTCAGAACTGCGCGAAAACTTGTATTGCGGCTCAAAACAACGGGATCCATCGTTTTAGATCGAAACTAGCAAGATTCACGAGAATCGATATCACAAGTCGTCGAAGAGTAGACGAGAGAAAGGTGTAATCTTTTTCTCTCAGAACTGCACGAAAACTTGTATTCCGGCTCAAAACAAAGGGGTCCATCGTTTTAGATCGAAACAAGCAAGATTCACGAGAATCGATTTTACAAGTCGTCGAAGAGTAGACGAGAGAAAGGTGTAAACTTTTTCTCTCAGAATAGCGCGAAACCTTATATTCCGGCTCAAAACAACAGGATACATCGTTTTAGATCGAAACTAGCAAAATTCACGAGCATCGATTTTATAAGTCGTCGAAGAGTAGACGAGGGAAAGGTGTAAACTTTTTCTTTCAGAACTGCGCGAAAACTTGTATTCCGGCTCAAAACAACGGGATACATCGTTTTAGATCGAAACTAGCAAAATTCACGAGCATCGATTTTACAAGTCGTCGAAGAGTAGACGAGGGAAAGGTGTAAACTTTTTTTCGCAGAACTGCGCGAAAACTTGTATTCCGGCTCAAAACAACGGGATACATCGTTTTAGATCGAAACTAGCAAGATTCACGAGCATCGATTTTACAAGTCGTCGAAGAGTAGACGAGAGAAAGGTGTAAACGTTTTCTCTCAGAACTGCGCGAAAAATTGTACTGCGGCTCAAAACAACGGGATCCATCGTTTTAGATCGAAACTAGCAAGATTCACGAGAATCGATTTTACAAGTCGTCGAAGAGTAGACGAGAGAAAGGTGTAAACTTTTTCTCTCAGAACTGCGCGAAAACTTGTATTCCGGCTCAAAACAAAGGGATCCATCGTTTTAGATCGAAACAAGCAAGATTCACGAGAATCGATTTTACAAGTCGTCGAAGAGTAGACGAGAGAAAGGTGTAAACTTTTTCTCTCAGAATAGCGCGAAACCTTATATTCCGGCTCAAAACAACAGGATACATCGTTTTAGATCGAAACTAGCAAAATTCACGAGCATCGATTTTATAAGTCGTCGAAGAGTAGACGAGGGAAAGGTGTAAACTTTTTCTTTCAGAACTGCGCGAAAACTTGTATTCCGGCTCAAAACAACAGGATACTTCCTTTTAGATCGAAACTAGCAAAATTCACGAGCATCGATTTTACAAGTCGTCGAAGAGTAGACGAGAGAAAGGTGTAAACTTTTTCTCACAGAGCAGCGCGAAAACTTGTATTCCGGCTCAAAACAACGGGATACATCGTTTTGAATCGAAACTAAAAAAATTCACTGGAATCGATTTTACAAGTCGTCGAAGAGTAGACGAGAGAAAGGTCTAAACTTTTTCTCTCAGAACAGCCCGACAATTTGTATTCCGGCTCAAAACAACGGGATACATCGTTTTAAATCGAAACTAGCAAAATTCACTGGAATCAATTTTACAAGTCGTCGAAGAGTAGACGAGAGAAAGGTGTAAACGTTTTCTCTCAGAACAGCCCAAAAACTTGTATTCCGGCTCAAAACAACGGGATACATCGTTTTAGATCGAAAGTAGCAAGATTCACGAGCATCGATTTTACAACGCGCCGAAGAGTAGACGAGAGAAAGGTGAAAACGTTTTCTCTCAGAACTGCACGAAAACTTGTATTCCGGCTCAAAACAACGGGATACATCGTTTTAGATCGAAACTAGCAAGATTCACGAGCATCAATTTTACAAGTCGTCGAAGAGTAGACGAGAGAAAGGTGTAAACTTTTTCTCTCAGAGCAGCGCGAAAACTTGTATCCCGGCTCAAAACAACGGGATACATCGTTTTAAATCGAAACTAGCAAAATTCACTGGAATCGATTATACAAGTCGTCGAAGAGTAGACGAGAGAAAGGTCTAAACTTTTTCTCTCAGAACAGCGCGAAAACTTGTATTCCGGCTCAAAACAACGGGATACATCGTTTTAAATCGAAACTAGCAAAATTCACTGGAATCGATTTTACAAGTCGTCGAAGAGTAGACGAGAGAAAGGTCTAAACTTTTTCTCTCAGAACAGCCCGAAAACTTGTATTCCGGCTCAAAACAACGAGATACATCGTTTTAGATCGAAACTAGCAAGATTCACGAGCATCGATTTTACAAGTCGTCGAAGAGTAGACGTGAGAAAGGTGTAAACGTTTTCTCTCAGAACTGCGCGAAAACTTGTATTGCGGCTCAAAACAACGGGATCCATCGTTTTAGATCGAAACTAGCAAGATTCACGAGAATCGATATCACAAGTCGTCGAAGAGTAGACGAGAGAAAGGTGTAATCTTTTTCTCTCAGAACTGCACGAAAACTTGTATTCCGGCTCAAAACAAAGGGATCCATCGTTTTAGATCGAAACAAGCAAGATTCACGAGAATCGATTTTACAAGTCGTCGAAGAGTAGACGAGAGAAAGGTGTAAACTTTTTCTCTCAGAATAGCGCGAAACCTTATATTCCGGCTCAAAACAACAGGATACATCGTTTTAGATCGAAACTAGCAAAATTCACGAGCATCGATTTTATAAGTCGTCGAAGAGTAGACGAGGGAAAGGTGTAAACTTTTTCTTTCAGAACTGCGCGAAAACTTGTATTCCGGCTCAAAACAACAGGATACATCGTTTTAGATCGAAACTAGCAAAATTCACGAGCATCGATTTTACAAGTCGTCGAAGAGTAGACGAGAGAAAGGTCTAAACTTTTTCTCTCAGAACAGCCCGAAAACTTGTATTCCGGCTCAAAACAACGAGATACATCGTTTTAGATCGAAACTAGAAAAATTCACTGGAATCGATTTTACAAGTCGTCGAAGAGTAGACGAGAGAAAGGTCTAAACTTTTTCTCTCAGAACAGCCCGAAAACTTGTATTCCGGCACAAAACAACGGGATACATCGTTTTAGATCGAAACTAGCAAAATTCACGAGCATCGATTTTACAAGTCGTCGAAGAGTAGACGAGGGAAAGGTGTAAACTTTTTTTCGCAGAACTGCGCGAAAACTTGTATTCCGGCTGAAAACAACGGGATACATCGTTTTAGATCGAAACTAGCAAGATTCACGAGCATCGATTTTACAAGTCGTCGAAGAGTAGACGAGAGAAAGGTGTAAACGTTTTCTCTCAGAACTGCGCGAAAAATTGTATTGCGGCTCAAAACAACGGGATCCATTGTTTTAGATCGAAACTAGCAAGATTCACGAGAATCGATTTTACAAGTCGTCGAAGAGTAGACGAGAGAAAGGTGTAAACTTTTTCTCTCAGAACTGCGCGAAAACTTGTATTCCGGCTCAAAACAAAGGGATCCATCGTTTTAGATCGAAACAAGCAAGATTCACGAGAATCGATTTTACAAGTCGTCGAAGAGTAGACGAGAGAAAGGTGTAAACTTTTTCTCTCAGAATAGCGCGAAACCTTATATTCCGGCTCAAAACAACAGGATACATCGTTTTAGATCGAAACTAGCAAAATTCACGAGCATCGATTTTATAAGTCGTCGAAGAGTAGACGAGGGAAAGGTGTAAACTTTTTCTTTCAGAACTGCGCGAAAACTTGTATTCCGGCTCAAAACAACAGGATACTTCGTTTTAGATCGAAACTAGCAAAATTCACGAGCATCGATTTTACAAGTCGTCGAAGAGTAGACGAGAGAAAGGTGTAAACTTTTTCTCACAGAGCAGCGCGAAAACTTGTATTCCGGCTCAAAACAACGGGATACATCGTTTTGAATCGAAACTAGAAAAATTCACTGGAAACGATTTTACAAGTCGTCGAAGAGTAGACGAGAGAAAGGTCTAAACTTTTTCTCTCAGAACAGCCCGAAAATTTGTATTCCGGCTCAAAACAACGGGATACATCGTTTTAAATCGAAACTAGCAAAATTCACTGGAATCAATTTTACAAGTCGTCGAAGAGTAGACGAGAGAAAGGTGTAAACGTTTCCTCTCAGAACGGCGCGAAAACTTGTATTCCGGCTCAAAACAACAGGATACATTGTTTTAGATCGAAACTAGCAAAATTCACGAGCATCGATTTTACAACTCGTCGAAGAGTAGACGAGAGAAAGGTGTAAACGTTTTCTCTCAGAACAGACCAAAAACTTGTATTCCGGCTCAAAACAACGGGATACATCGTTTTAGATCGAAAGTAGCAAGATTCACGAGCATCGATTTTACAACGCGCCGAAGAGTAGACGAGAGAAAGGTGAAAACGTTTTCTCTCAGAACTGCACGAAAACTTGTATTCCGGCTCAAAACAACGGGATACATCGTTTTAGATCGAAACTAGCAAGATTCACGAGCATCGATTTTACAAGTCGTCGAAGAGTAGACGAGAGAAAGGTGTAAACGTTTTCTCTCAGAACTGCGCGAAAAATTGTATTGCGGCTCAAAACAACGGGATCCATCGTTTTAGATCGAAACTAGCAAGATTCACGAGAATCGATTGTACAAGTCGTCGAAGAGTAGACGAGAGAAAGGTGTAAACTTTTTCTCTCAGAACTGCGCGAAAACTTGTATTCCGGCTCAAAACAAAGGGATCCATCGTTTTAGATCGAAACAAGCAAGATTCACGAGAATCGATTTTACAAGTCGTCGAAGAGTAGACGAGAGAAAGGTGTAAACTTTTTCTCTCAGAATAGCGCGAAACCTTATATTCCGGCTCAAAACAACAGGATACATCGTTTTAGATCGAAACTAGCAAAATTCACGAGCATCAAATTTATAAGTCTTCGAAGAGTAGACGAGGGAAAGGTGTAAACTTTTTCTTTCAGAACTGCGCGAAAACTTGTATTCCGGCTCAAAACAACAGGATACTTCGTTTTAGATCGAAACTAGCAAAATTCACGAGCATCGATTTTACAAGTCGTCGATGAGTAGACGAGAGAAAGGTGTAAACTTTTTCTCACAGAGCAGCGCGAAAACTTGTATTCCGGCTCAAAACAACGGGATACATCGTTTTGAATCGAAACTAGAAAAATTCACTGGAATCGATTTTACAAGTCGTCGAAGAGTAGACGAGAGAAAGGTCTAAACTTTTTCTCTCAGAACAGCCCGAAAATTTGTATTCCGGCTCAAAACAACGGGATACATCGTTTTAAATCGAAACTAGCAAAATTCACTGGAATCGATTATACAAGTCGTCGAAGAGTAGACGAGAGAAAGGTCTAAACTTTTTCTCTCAGAACGGCGCGAAAACTTGTATTCCGGCTCAAAACAACGGGATACATCGTTTTAAATCGAAACTAGCAAAATTCACTGGAATCGATTTTACAAGTCGTCGAAGAGTAGACGAGAGAAAGGTCTAAACTTTTTCTCTCAGAACAGCCCGAAAACTTGTATTCCGGCTCAAAACAACGAGATACATCGTTTTAGATCGAAACTAGCAAGATTCACGAGCATCGATTTTACAAGTCGCCGAAGAGTAGACGTGAGAAAGGTGTAAACGTTTTCTCTCAGAACTGCGCGAAAACTTGTATTGCGGCTCAAAACAACGGGATCCATCGTTTTAGATCGAAACTAGCAAGATTCACGAGAATCGATATCACAAGTCGTCGAAGAGTAGACGAGAGAAAGGTGTAATCTTTTTCTCTCAGAACTGCACGAAAACTTGTATTCCGGCTCAAAACAAAGGGGTCCATCGTTTTAGATCGAAACAAGCAAGATTCACGAGAATCGATTTTACAAGTCGTCGAAGAGTAGACGAGAGAAAGGTGTAAACTTTTTCTCTCAGAATAGCGCGAAACCTTATATTCCGGCTCAAAACAACAGGATACATCGTTTTAGATCGAAACTAGCAAAATTCACGAGCATCGATTTTATAAGTCGTCGAAGAGTAGACGAGGGAAAGGTGTAAACTTTTTCTTTCAGAACTGCGCGAAAACTTGTATTCCGGCTCAAAACAACGGGATACATCGTTTTAGATCGAAACTAGCAAAATTCACGAGCATCGATTTTACAAGTCGTCGAAGAGTAGACGAGGGAAAGGTGTAAACTTTTTTTCGCAGAACTGCGCGAAAACTTGTATTCCGGCTCAAAACAACGGGATACATCGTTTTAGATCGAAACTAGCAAGATTCACGAGCATCGATTTTACAAGTCGTCGAAGAGTAGACGAGAGAAAGGTGTAAACGTTTTCTCTCAGAACTGCGCGAAAAATTGTACTGCGGCTCAAAACAACGGGATCCATCGTTTTAGATCGAAACTAGCAAGATTCACGAGAATCGATTTTACAAGTCGTCGAAGAGTAGACGAGAGAAAGGTGTAAACTTTTTCTCTCAGAACTGCGCGAAAACTTGTATTCCGGCTCAAAACAAAGGGATCCATCGTTTTAGATCGAAACAAGCAAGATTCACGAGAATCGATTTTACAAGTCGTCGAAGAGTAGACGAGAGAAAGGTGTAAACTTTTTCTCTCAGAATAGCGCGAAACCTTATATTCCGGCTCAAAACAACAGGATACATCGTTTTAGATCGAAACTAGCAAAATTCACGAGCATCGATTTTATAAGTCGTCGAAGAGTAGACGAGGGAAAGGTGTAAACTTTTTCTTTCAGAACTGCGCGAAAACTTGTATTCCGGCTCAAAACAACAGGATACTTCCTTTTAGATCGAAACTAGCAAAATTCACGAGCATCGATTTTACAAGTCGTCGAAGAGTAGACGAGAGAAAGGTGTAAACTTTTTCTCACAGAGCAGCGCGAAAACTTGTATTCCGGCTCAAAACAACGGGATACATCGTTTTGAATCGAAACTAAAAAAATTCACTGGAATCGATTTTACAAGTCGTCGAAGAGTAGACGAGAGAAAGGTCTAAACTTTTTCTCTCAGAACAGCCCGAAAATTTGTATTCCGGCTCAAAACAACGGGATACATCGTTTTAAATCGAAACTAGCAAAATTCACTGGAATCAATTTTACAAGTCGTCGAAGAGTAGACGAGAGAAAGGTGTAAACGTTTTCTCTCAGAACAGCCCAAAAACTTGTATTCCGGCTCAAAACAACGGGATACATCGTTTTAGATCGAAAGTAGCAAGATTCACGAGCATCGATTTTACAACGCGCCGAAGAGTAGACGAGAGAAAGGTGTAAACGTTTTCTCTCAGAACAGCCCAAAAACTTGTATTCCGGCTCAAAACAACGGGATACATCGTTTTAGATCGAAAGTAGCAAGATTCACGAGCATCGATTTTACAACGCGCCGAAGAGTAGACGAGAGAAAGGTGAAAACGTTTTCTCTCAGAACTGCACGAAAACTTGTATTCCGGCTCAAAACAACGGGATACATCGTTTTAGATCGAAACTAGCAAGATTCACGAGCATCGATTTTACAAGTCGTCGAAGAGTAGACGAGAGAAAGGTGTAAACATTTTCTCTCAGAACTGCGCGAAAAATTGTATTGCGGCTCAAAACAACGGAATCCATCGTTTTAGATCGAAACTAGCAAGATTCACGAGAATCGATTGTACAAGTCGTCGAAGAGTAGACGAGAGAAAGGTGTAAACTTTTTCTCTCAGAACTGCGCGAAAACTTGTATTCCGGCTCAAAACAAAGGGATCCATCGTTTTAGATCGAAACAAGCAAGATTCACGAGAATCAATTTTACAAGTCGTCGAAGAGTAGACGAGAGAAAGGTGTAAGCTTTTTCGCTCAGAATAGCGCGAAACCTTATATTCCGGCTCAAAACAACAGGATACATCGTTTTAGATCGAAACTAGCAAAATTCACGAGCATCAAATTTATAAGTCTTCGAAGAGTAGACGAGGGAAAGGTGTAAACTTTTTCTTTCAGAACTGCGCGAAAACTTGTATTCCGGCTCAAAACAACAGGATACTTCGTTTTAGATCGAAACTAGCAAAATTCACGAGCATCGATTTTACAAGTCGTCGAAGAGTAGACGAGAGAAAGGTGTAAACTTTTTCTCACAGAGCAGCGCGAAAACTTGTATTCCGGCTCAAAACAACGGGATACATCGTTTTGAATTGAAACTAGAAAAATTCACTGGAATCGATTTTACAAGTCGTCGAAGAGTAGACGAGAGAAAGGTCTAAACGTTTTCTCTCAGAACAGCCCGAAAATTTGTATTCCGGCTCAAAACAACGGGATACATCGTTTTAAATCGAAACTAGCAAAATTCACTGGAATCAATTTTACAAGTCGTCGAAGAGTAGACGAGAGAAAGGTGTAAACTTTTTCTCTCAGAACGGCGCGAAAACTTGTATTCCGGCTCAAAACAACAGGATACATCGTTTTAGATCGAAACTAGCAAAATTCACGAGCATCGATTTTACAACTCGTCGAAGAGTAGACGAGAGAAAGGTGTAAACGTTTTCTCTCAGAACAGCCCAAAAACTTGTATTCCGGCTCAAAACAACGGGATACATCGTTTTAGATCGAAAGTAGCAAGATTCACGATCATCGATTTTACAACGCGCCGAAGAGTAGACGAGAGAAAGGTGAAAACGTTTTCTCTCAGAAATGCACGAAAACTTGTATTCCGGCTCAAAACAACGGGATACATCGTTTTAGATCGAAACTAGCAAGATTCACGAGCATCAATTTTACAAGTCGTCGAAGAGTAGACGAGAGAAAGGTGTAAACTTTTTCTCTCAGAGCAGCGCGAAAACTTGTATCCCGGCTCAAAACAACGGGATACATCGTTTTAAATCGAAACTAGCAAAATTCACTGGAATCGATTATACAAGTCGTCGAAGAGTAGACGAGAGAAAGGTCTAAACTTTTTCTCTCAGAACGGCGCGAAAACTTGTATTCCGGCTCAAAACAACGGGATACATCGTTTTAAATCAAAACTAGCAAAATTCACTGGAATCGATTTTACAAGTCGTCGAAGAGTAGACGAGAGAAAGGTCTAAACTTTTTCTCTCAGAACAGCCCGAAAACTTGTATTCCGGCTCAAAACAACGAGATACATCGTTTTAGATCGAAACTAGCAAGATTCACGAGCATCGAATTTACAAGTCGCCGAAGAGTAGACGTGAGAAAGGTGTAAACGTTTTCTCTCAGAACTGCGCGAAAACTTGTATTGCGGCTCAAAACAACGGGATCCATCGTTTTAGATCGAAACTAGCAAGATTCACGAGAATCGATATCACAAGTCGTCGAAGAGTAGACGAGAGAAAGGTGTAATCTTTTTCTCTCAGAACTGCACGAAAACTTGTATTCCGGCTCAAAAGAACAGGATACATCGTTTTAGATCGAAACTAGCAAAATTCACGAGCATCGATTTACAAGTCGTCGAAGAGTAGACGGGGGAAAGGTGTAAACTTTTTCTCTCAGAACTGCGCGAAAACTTGTATTCCGGCTCAAAACAACGAGATACTTCGTTTTAGATCGAAACTAGCAAAGTTCACGAGCGTCGATTTTACAAGTCGTCGAAGAGTAGACGAGAGAAAAGTGTAAACTTTTTCTCTATGAACAGCGCGAAAACTTCTATTCCGGCTCAAAACAACAGGATACATCGTTTTAGATCGAAACTAGCAAAGTTCACGAGCATCGATTTTACAAGTCGTCGAAGAGTAGACGAGAGAAGGGTGTAAACTTTTTCTCTCTGAACTGCGCGAAAACTTGTATTCCGGCTCAAAACAACGGGATACCTCGTTTTAGATCGAAACTAGCAAGATTCACGAGCATCGATTTTACAAGTCGTCGAAGAGTAGACGAGATATAGGTGTAAACTTTTTTTCTCAGAACTGCGCGAAAACTTGTATTCCGGCTCAAAACAACGGGATAGATCGTTTTAGATCGAACCTAGCAAAATTCACGAGCATCGATTTTACAAGTCGTCGAAGAGTAGACGAGAGAAAGGTGAAAACTTTTTCTCTCAGAACAGCGCGAAAACTTGTATTCCGGCTCAAAACAACAGGATACATCGTTTTAGATCGAAACTAGCAAAATTCACGAGCATCGATTTTACAAGTCGTCGAAGAGTAGACGAGAGAAAGGTGTAAACGTTTTCTCTCAGAACAGCCCAAAAACTTGTATTCCGGCTCAAAACAACGGGATACATCGTTTTAGATCGAAACTAGCAAAATTCACGAGCATCGATTTTACAAGTCGTCGAAGAGTAGACGAGAGAAAGGTGTAATCTTTTTCTCTCAGAACTGCACGAAAACTTGTATTCCGGCTCAAAACAACGGGATACATCGTTTTAGATCGAAACTAGCAAGATTCACGAGCATCGATTTTACAAGTCGTCGAAGAGTAGACGAAAGAAGGGTGTAAACTTTTTCTTTCAGAACAGCGCGAAAACTTGCAATCCGGCTCAAAACAACAGGATACATCGTTTTAGATCGAAACTAGCAAAATTCACGAGCATCGATTTTACAAGTCGTCGAAGAGTAGACGAGAGAAAGGTGTAAACGTTTTCTCTCAGAACAGCCCAAAAACTTGTATTCCGGCTCAAAACAACGGGATACATCGTTTTAGAACGAAAATAGCAAGATTCACGAGCATCGATTTTACAAGTCGTCGAAGAGTAGACGAGATATAGGTGTAAACTTTTTCTCTCAGATCTGCGCGAAAACTTGTATTCCGGCTCAAAACAACGAGATACATCGTTTTAGATCGAACCTAGCAAAACTCACGAGCATCGATCTTGCAAGTCGTCGAAGAGTAGACGAGAGAAAGGTGAAAACTTTTTCTCTCAGAACAGCGCGAAAACTTGTATTCCGGCTCAAAACAACGGGATACATCGTTTTAGATCGAAACTAGCAAAATTCACTGGCATCGATATTACAAGTCGTCGAAGAGTAGACGAGAGAAAGGTGTAAACTTTTTCTCTCAGAACTGCGCGAAAACTTTTATTTCGGCTCAAAACAAAGGGATACATCGTTTTAGATCGAAACTAGCAAAATTCACGAGCATCGATTTTACAAGTCGTCGAAGAGTAGACGAGAGAAAGGTGTAAACTTTTTCTCTCAGAGCAGCGCGAAAACTTGTATTCCGGCTCAAAACAACGGGATACATCGTTTTGAATCGAAACTAGAAAAATTCACTGGAATCGATTTTACAAGTCGTCGAAGAGTAGACGAGAGAAAGGTCTAAACTTTTTCTCTCAGAACAGCCCGAAAACTTGTATTCCGGCTCAAAACAACGGGATACATCGTTTTAGATCGAAAGTAGCAAGATTCACGAGCATCGATTTTACAACGCGCCGAAGAGTAGACGAGAGAAAGGTGAAAACGTTTTCTCTCAGAAATGCACGAAAACTTGTATTCCGGCTCAAAACAACGGGATACATCGTTTTAGATCGAAACTAGCAAGATTCACGAGCATCAATTTTACAAGTCGTCGAAGAGTAGACGAGAGAAAGGTGTAAACTTTTTCTCTCAGAGCAGCGCGAAAACTTGTATCCCGGCTCAAAACAACGGGATACATCGTTTTAAATCGAAACTAGCAAAATTCACTGGAATCGATTATACAAGTCGTCGAAGAGTAGACGAGAGAAAGGTCTAAACTTTTTCTCTCAGAACGGCGCGAAAACTTGTATTCCGGCTCAAAACAACGGGATACATCGTTTTAAATCGAAACTAGCAAAATTCACTGGAATCGATTTTACAAGTCGTCGAAGAGTAGACGAGAGAAAGGTCTAAACTTTTTCTCTCAGAACAGCCCGAAAACTTGTATTCCGGCTCAAAACAACGAGATACATCGTTTTAGATCGAAACTAGCAAGATTCACGAGCATCGAATTTACAAGTCGCCGAAGAGTAGACGTGAGAAAGGTGTAAACGTTTTCTCTCAGAACTGCGCGAAAACTTGTATTGCGGCTCAAAACAACGGGATCCATCGTTTTAGATCGAAACTAGCAAGATTCACGAGAATCGATATCACAAGTCGTCGAAGAGTAGACGAGAGAAAGGTGTAATCTTTTTCTCTCAGAACTGCACGAAAACTTGTATTCCGGCTCAAAACAAAGGGGTCCATCGTTTTAGATCGAAACAAGCAAGATTCACGAGAATCGATTTTACAAGTCGTCGAAGAGTAGACGAGAGAAAGGTGTAAACTTTTTCTCTCAGAATAGCGCGAAACCTTATATTCCGGCTCAAAACAACAGGATACATCGTTTTAGATCGAAACTAGCAAAATTCACGAGCATCAATTTTATAAGTCGTCGAAGAGTAGACGAGGGAAAGGTGTACACTTTTTCTTTCAGAACTGCGCGAAAACTTGTATTCCGGCTCAAAACAACAGGATACATCGTTTTAGATCGAAACTAGCAAAATTCACGAGCATCGATTTTACAAGTCGTCGAAGAGTAGACGAGAGAAAGGTGTAAACTTTTTCTCTCAGAGCAGCGCGAAAACTTGTATTCCGGCTCAAAACAACGGGATACATCGTTTTGAATCGAAACAAGAAAAATTCACTGGAATCGATTTTACAAGTCGTCGAAGAGTAGACGAGAGAAAGGTCTAAACTTTTTCTCTCAGAACAGCCCGAAAACTTGTATTCCGGCTCAAAACAACGGGATACATCGTTTTAGATCGAAACTAGCAAAATTCACGAGCATCAATTTTACAAGTCGTCGAAGAGTAGACGAGGGAAAGGTGTAAACTTTTTCTCGCAGAACTGCGCGAAAACTTGTATTCCGGCTCAAAACAACGGGATACATTGTTTTAGATCGAAACTAGCAAGATTCACGAGCATCGATTTTACAAGTCGTCGAAGAGTAGACGAGAGAAAGGTGTAAACGTTTTCTCTCAGAACTGCGCGAAAAATTGTATTGCGGCTCAAAACAACGGGATCCATCGTTTTAGATCGAAACTAGCAAGATTCACGAGAATCGATTTTACAAGTCGTCGAAGAGTAGACGAGAGAAAGGTGTAAACTTTTTCTCTCAGAACTGCGCGAAAACTTGTATTCCGGCTCAAAACAAAGGGATCCATCGATTTAGATCGAAACAAGCAAGATTCACGAGAATCGATTTTACAAGTCGTCGAAGAGTAGACGAGAGAAAGGTGTAAACTTTTTCTCTCAGAATAGCGCGAAACCTTATATTCCGGCTCAAAACAACAGGATACATCGTTTTAGATCGAAAACTAGCAAAATTCACGAGCATCGATTTTATAAGTCGTCGAAGAGTAGACGAGGGAAAGGTGTAAACTTTTTCTTTCAGAACTGCGCGAAAACTTGTATTCCGGCTCAAAACAACAGGATACTTCGTTTTAGATCGAAACTAGCAAAATTCACGAGCATCGATTTTACAAGTCGTCGAAGAGTAGACGAGAGAAAGGTGTAAACTTTTTCTCACAGAGCAGCGCGAAAACTTGTATTCCGGCTCAAAACAACGGGATACATCGTTTTGAATCGAAACTAGAAAAATTCACTGGAATCGATTTTACAAGTCGTCGAAGAGTAGACGAGAGAAAGGTCTAAACCTTTTCTCTCAGAACAGCCCAAAAATTTGTATTCCGGCTCAAAACAACGGGATACATCGTTTTAAATCGAAACTAGCAAAATTCACTGGAATCAATTTTACAAGTCGTCGAAGAGTAGACGAGAGAAAGGTGTAAACTTTTTCTCTCAGAACGGCGCGAAAACTTGTATTCCGGCTCAAAACAACAGGATACATCGTTTTAGATCGAAACTAGCAAAATTCACGAGCATCGATTTTACAACTCGTCGAAGAGTAGACGAGAGAAAGGTGTAAACGTTTTCTCTCAGAACAGCCCAAAAACTTGTATTCCGGCTCAAAACAACGGGATACATCGTTTTAGATCGAAAGTAGCAAGATTCACGAGCATCGATTTTACAACGCGCCGAAGAGTAGACGAGAGAAAGGTGAAAACGTTTTCTCTCAGAACTGCACGAAAACTTGTATTCCGGCTCAAACAACGGGGACACATCGTTTTAGATCGAAACTAGCAAGATTCACGAGCATCAATTTTACAAGTCGTCGAAGAGTAGACGAGAGAAAGGTGTAAACTTTTTCTCTCAGAGCAGCGCGAAAACTTGTATCCCGGCTCAAAACAACGGGATACATCGTTTTAAATCGAAACTAGCAAAATTCACTGGAATCGATTATACAAGTCGTCGAAGAGTAGACGAGAGAAAGGTCTAAACTTTTTCTCTCAGAACAGCGCGAAAACTTGTATTCCGGCTCAAAACAACGGGATACATCGTTTTAAATCGAAACTAGCAAAATTCACTGGAATCGATTTTACAAGTCGTCGAAGAGTAGACGAGAGAAAGGTCTAAACTTTTTCTCTCAGAACAGCCCGAAAACTTGTATTCCGGCTCAAAACAACGAGATACATCGTTTTAGATCGAAACTAGCAAGATTCACGAGCATCGATTTTACAAGTCGTCGAAGAGTAGACGTGAGAAAGGTGTAAACGTTTTCTCTCAGAACTGCGCGAAAACTTGTATTGCGGCTCAAAACAACGGGATCCATCGTTTTAGATCGAAACTAGCAAGATTCACGAGAATCGATATCACAAGTCGTCGAAGAGTAGACGAGAGAATGGTGTAAACTTTTTCTTTCAGAACTGCGCGAAAACTTGTATTCCGGCTCAAAAGAACAGGATACATCGTTTTAGATCGAAACTAGCAAAATTCACGAGCATCGATTTTACAAGTCGTCGAAGAGTAGACGGGGGAAAGGTGTAAACTTTTTCTCTCAGAACTGCGCGAAAACTTGTATTCCGGCTCAAAACAACGAGATACTTCGTTTTAGATCGAAACTAGCAAAGTTCACGAGCGTCGATTTTACAAGTCGTCGAAGAGTAGACGAGAGAAAAGTGTAAACTTTTTCTCTATGAACAGCGCGAAAACTTCTATTCCGGCTCAAAACAACAGGATACATCGTTTTAGATCGAAACTAGCAAAGTTCACGAGCATCGATTTTACAAGTCGTCGAAGAGTAGACGAGAGAAGGGTGTAAACTTTTTCTCTCTGAACTGCGCGAAAACTTGTATTCCGGCTCAAAACAACGGGATACCTCGTTTTAGATCGAAACTAGCAAGATTCACGAGCATCGATTTTACAAGTCGTCGAAGAGTAGACGAGATATAGGTGTAAACTTTTTTTCTCAGAACTGCGCGAAAACTTGTATTCCGGCTCAAAACAACGGGATAGATCGTTTTAGATCGAACCTAGCAAAATTCACGAGCATCGATTTTACAAGTCGTCGAAGAGTAGACGAGAGAAAGGTGAAAACTTTTTCTCTCAGAACAGCGCGAAAACTTGTATTCCGGCTCAAAACAACAGGATACATCGTTTTAGATCGAAACTAGCAAAATTCACGAGCATCGATTTTACAAGTCGTCGAAGAGTAGACGAGAGAAAGGTGTAAACGCTTTCTCTCAGAACAGCCCAAAAACTTGTATTCCGGCTCAAAACAACGGGATACATCGTTTTAGATCGAAACTAGCAAAATTCACGAGCATCGATTTTACAAGTCGTCGAAGAGTAGACGAGAGAAAGGTGTAATCTTTTTCTCTCAGAAGTGCACGAAAACTTGTATTCCGGCTCAAAACAACGGGATACATCGTTTTAGATCGAAACTAGCAAGATTCACGAGCATCGATTTTACAAGTCGTCGAAGAGTAGACGAAAGAAGGGTGTAAACTTTTTCTTTCAGAACAGCGCGAAAACTTGCAATCCGGCTCAAAACAACAGGATACATCGTTTTAGATCGAAACTAGCAAAATTCACGAGCATCGATTTTACAAGTCGTCGAAGAGTAGACGAGAGAAAGGTGTAAACGTTTTCTCTCAGAACAGCCCAAAAACTTGTATTCCGGCTCAAAACAACGGGGTACATCGTTTTAGAACGAAAATAGCAAGATTCACGAGCATCGATTTTACAAGTCGTCGAAGAGTAGACGAGATATAGGTGTAAACTTTTTTTCTCAGATCTGCGCGAAAACTTGTATTCCGGCTCAAAACAACGAGATACATCGTTTTAGATCGAACCTAGCAAAACTCACGAGCATCGATCTTACAAGTCGTCGAAGAGTAGACGAGAGAAAGGTGAAAACTTTTTCTCTCAGAACTGCGCGAAAACTTGTATTCCGGCTCAAAACAACGAGATACATCGTTTTAGATCGAAACTAGTAAGATTCACGAGCATCAATTTTACAAGTCGTCGAAGAGTAGACGAGAAAAAGGTGTAAGCTTTTTCTCTCAGTACAGTGCGAAAACTTTTATTTCGGCTCAAAACAAAGGGATACATCGTTTTAGATCGAAACTAGCAAAATTCACGAGCATCGATTTTACAAGTCGTCGAAGAGTAGACGAGAGAAAGGTGTAAACTTTTTCTCTCAGAGCAGCGCGAAAACTTGTATTCCGGCTCAGAACAACGGGATACATCGTTTTGAATCGAAACTAGAAAAATTCACTGGAATCGATTTTACAAGTCGTCGAAGAGTAGACGAGAGAAAGGTCTAAACTTTTTCTCTCAGAACAGCCCGAAAACTTGTATTCCGGCTCAAAACAACGGGATACATCGTTTTAGATCGAAACTAGCAAAATTCACGAGCATCGATTTTACAAGTCGTCGAAGAGTAGACGAGGGAAAGGTGTAAACTTTTTCTCGCAGAACTGCGCGAAAACTTGTATTCCGGCTCAAAACAACGGGATACATCGTTTTAGATCGAAACTAGCAAGATTCACGAGCATCGATTTTACAAGTCGTCGAAGAGTAGACGAGAGAAAGGTGTAAACGTTTTCTCTCAGAACTGCGCGAAAAATTGTATTGCGGCTCAAAACAACGGGATCCATCGTTTTAGATCGAAACTAGCAAGATTCACGAGAATCGATTTTACAAGTCGTCGAAGAGTAGACGAGAGAAAGGTGTAAACTTTTTCTCTCAGAACTGCGCGAAAACTTTTATTCCGGCTCAAAACAAAGGGATCCATCGTTTTAGATCGAAACAAGCAAGATTCACGAGAATCGATTTTACAAGTCGTCGAAGAGTAGACGAGAGAAAGGTGTAAACTTTTTCTCTCAGAATAGCGCGAAACCTTATATTCCGGCTCAAAACAACAGGATACATCGTTTTAGATCGAAACTAGCAAAATTCACGAGCATCGATTTTATAAGTCGTCGAAGAGTAGACGAGGGAAAGGTGTAAACTTTTTCTTTCAGAACTGCGCGAAAACTTGTATTCCGGCTCAAAACAACAGGATACTTCGTTTTAGATCGAAACTAGCAAAATTCACGAGCATCGATTTTACAAGTCGTCGAAGAGTAGACGAGAGAAAGGTGTAAACTTTTTCTCACAGAGCAGCGCGAAAACTTGTATTCCGGCTCAAAACAACGGGATACATCGTTTTGAATTGAAACTAGAAAAATTCACTGGAATCGATTTTACAAGTCGTCGAAGAGTAGACGAGAGAAAGGTCTAAACTTTTTCTCTCAGAACAGCCCGAAAATTTGTATTCCGGCTCAAAACAACGGGATACATCGTTTTAAATCGAAACTAGCAAAATTCACTGGAATCAATTTTACAAGTCGTCGAAGAGTAGACGAGAGAAAGGTGTAAACTTTTTCTCTCAGAACGGCGCGAAAACTTGTATTCCGGCTCAAAACAACAGGATACATCGTTTTAGATCGAAACTAGCAAAATTCACGAGCATCAATTTTACAACTCGTCGAAGAGTAGACGAGAGAAAGGTGTAAACGTTTTCTCTCAGAACAGCCCAAAAACTTGTATTCCGGCTCAAAACAACGGGATACATCGTTTTAGATCGAAAGTAGCAAGATTCACGAGCATCGATTTTACAACGCGCCGAAGAGTAGACGAGAGAAAGGTGAAAACGTTTTCTCTCAGAACTGCACGAAAACTTGTATTCCGGCTCAAAACGGGATACATCGTTTTAGATCGAAACTAGCAAGATTCACGAGCATCAATTTTACAAGTCGTCGAAGAGTAGACGAGAGAAAGGTGTAAACTTTTTCTCTCAGAGCAGCGCGAAAACTTGTATCCCGGCTCAAAACAACGGGATACATCGTTTTAAATCGAAACTAGCAAAATTCACTGGAATCGATTATACAAGTCGTCGAAGAGTAGACGAGAGAAAGGTCTAAACTTTTTCTCTCAGAACAGCGCGAAAACTTGTATTCCGGCTCAAAACAACGGGATACATCGTTTTAAATCGAAACTAGCAAAATTCACTGGAATCGATTTTACAAGTCGTCGAAGAGTAGACGAGAGAAAGGTCTAAACTTTTTCTCTCAGAACAGCCCGAAAACTTGTATTCCGGCTCAAAACAACGAGATACATCGTTTTAGATCGAAACTAGCAAGATTCACGAGCATCGATTTTACAAGTCGTCGAAGAGTAGACGTGAGAAAGGTGTAAACGTTTTCTCTCAGAACTGCGCGAAAACTTGTATTGCGGCTCAAAACAACGGGATCCATCGTTTTAGATCGAAACTAGCAAGATTCACGAGCATCGATTTTACAAGTCGTCGAAGAGTAGACGGGGGAAAGGTGTAAACTTTTTCTCTCAGAACTGCGCGAAAACTTGTATTCCGGCTCACAACAACGAGATACTTCGTTTTAGATCGAAACTAGCAAAGTTCACGAGCGTCGATTTTACAAGTCGTCGAAGAGTAGACGAGAGAAAGGTGTAAACTTTTTCTCTATGAACAGCGCGAAAACTTGTATTCCGGCTCAAAACAACAGGATACATCGTTTTAGATCGAAACTAGCAAAGTTCACGAGCATCGATTTTACAAGTCGTCGAAGAGTAGACGAGAGAAGGGTGTAAACTTTTTCTCTCTGAACTGCGCGAAAACTTGTATTCCGGCTCAAAACAACGGGATACCTCGTTTTAGATCGAAACTAGCAAGATTCACGAGCATCGATTTTACAAGTCGTCGAAGAGTAGACGAGATATAGGTGTAAACTTTTTTTCTCAGAACTGCGCGAAAACTTGTATTCCGGCTCAAAACAACGGGATAGATCGTTTTAGATCGAACCTAGCAAAATTCACGAGCATCGATTTTACAAGTCGTCGAAGAGTAGACGAGAGAAAGGTGAAAACTTTTTCTCTCAGAACAGCGCGAAAACTTGTATTCCGGCTCAAAACAACGGGATACATCGTTTTAGATCGAAACAAGCAAAATTCACTGGCATTGATATTACAAGTCGTCGAAGAGTAGACGAGAGAAAGGTGTAAACTATTTCTCTTAGAACTGCGCGAAAACTTTTATTCCGGCTCAAAACAACGAGATACATCGTTTTGGATTGAAACTAGTAAGATTCACGAGCATCAATTTTACAAGTCGTCGAAGAGTAGACGAGAGAAAGGTGTAAGTTTTTTCTCTCAGTACAGCGCGAAAACTTGTATTCCGTCTCAAAACAACGGGATACATCGTTTTAAATCGAAACTAGAAAAATTCACTGCAATCGTTTTTACAATTCGTCGAAGAGTAGACGAGAGAAAGGTCTAAACTTTTTCTCTCAGAACTGCACGAAAACTTGTATTCCGGCTCAAAACAACGGGATACATCGTTTTAGATCGAAACTAGCAAGATTCACGAGCATCGATTTTACAAGTCTCGAAGAGTAGACGAGAGAAAGGTGTAAACTTTTTCTCTCAGAGCAGCGCGAAAATTTGTATTCCGGCTCAAAACAACGGGATACATCGTTTTAAATCGAAACTAGCAAAATTCACTGGAATCGATTTTACAAGTCGTCGAAGAGTAGAAGAGAGAAAGGTGTAAACTTTTTCTCTCAGAACGGCGCGAAAACTTGTATTCCGGCTCAAAACAACAGGATACATCGTTTTAGATCGAAACTAGCAAAATTCACGAGCATCGATTTTACAAGTCGTCGAAGAGTAGACGAGAGAAAGGTGTAAACGTTTTCTCTCAGAACAGCCCAAAAACTTGTATTCCGGCTCAAAACAACGGGATACATCGTTTTAGATCGAAACTAGCAAAATTCACGAGCATCGATTTTACAAGTCGTCGAAGAGTAGACGAGAGTAAGGTGTAAACTTTTTCTCTCAGAACTGCGCGAAAATTTGTATTCCGGCTCACAACAACGAGATACTTCGTTTTAGATCGAAACTAGCAAAGTTCACGAGCGTCGATTTTACAAGCCGTCGAAGAGTAGACGAGAGAAAGGTGTAAACTTTTTCTCTATGAACAGCGCGAAAACTTGTATTCCGGCTCAAAACAACAGGATACATCGTTTTAGATCGAAACTAGCAAAGTTCACGAGCATCGATTTTACAAGTCGTCGAAGAGTAGACGAGAGAAGGGTGTAAACTTTTTCTCTCTGAACTGCGCGAAAACTTGTATTCCGGCTCAAAGCAACGGGATACCTCTTTTTAGATCGAAACTAGCAAGATTCACGAGCATCGATTTTACAAGTCGTCGAAGAGTAGACGAGATATGGGTGTAAACTTTTTTTCTCAGAACTGCGCGAAAACTTGTATTCCGGCTCAAAACAACGGGATAGATCGTTTTAGATCGAACCTAGCAAAATTCACGAGCATCGATTTTACAAGTCGTCGAAGAGTAGACGAGAGAAAGGTGAAAACTTTTTCTCTCAGAACAGCGCGAAAACTTGTATTCCGGCTCAAAACAACGGGATACATCGTTTTAGATCGAAACAAGCAAAATTCACTGGCATTGATATTACAAGTCGTCGAAGAGTAGACGAGAGAAAGGTGTAAACTATTTCTCTTAGAACTGCGCGAAAACTTTTATTCCGGCTCAAAACAACGAGATACATCGTTTTGGATTGAAACTAGTAGGATTCACGAGCATCAATTTTACAAGTCGTCGAAGAGTAGACGAGAGAAAGGTGTAAGTTTTTTCTCTCAGTACAGCGCGAAAACTTGTATTCCGTCTCAAAACAACGGGATACATCGTTTTAAATCGAAACTAGAAAAATTCACTGCAATCGTTTTTACAATTCGTCGAAGAGTAGACGAGAGAAAGGTCTAAACTTTTTCTCTCAGAACTGCACGAAAACTTGTATTCCGGCTCAAAACAACGGGATACATCGTTTTAGATCGAAACTAGCAAGATTCACGAGCATCGATTTTACAAGTCTCGAAGAGTAGACGAGAGAAAGGTGTAAACTTTTTCTCTCAGAGCAGCGCGAAAATTTGTATTCCGGCTCAAAACAACGGGATACATCGTTTTAAATCGAAACTAGCAAAATTCACTGGAATCGATTTTACAAGTCGTCGAAGAGTAGAAGAGAGAAAGGTGTAAACTTTTTCTCTCAGAACGGCGCGAAAACTTGTATTCCGGCTCAAAACAACAGGATACATCGTTTTAGATCGAAACTAGCAAAATTCACGAGCATCGATTTTACAAGTCGTCGAAGAGTAGACGAGAGAAAGGTGTAAACGTTTTCTCTCAGAACAGCCCAAAAACTTGTATTCCGGCTCAAAACAACGGGATACATCGTTTTAGATCGAAACTAGCAAAATTCACGAGCATCGATTTTACAAGTCGTCGAAGAGTAGACGAGAGTAAGGTGTAAACTTTTTCTCTCAGAACTGCACGAAAACTTGTATTCCGGCTCAAAACAACGGGATACATCGTTTTAGATCGAAACAAGCAAGATTCACGAGCATCGATTTTACAAGTCGTCGAAGAGTAGACGAAAGAAGGGTGTAAACTTTTTCTTTCAGAACAGCGCGAAAACTTGCAATGCGGCTCAAAACAACAGGATACATCGCTTTAGATCGAATCTAGAAAAATTCACGAGCATCGATTTTACAAGTCGTCGAAGAGTAGACGAGATATAGGTGTAAACTTTTTCTCTCAGATCTGCGCGAAAACTTGTATTCCGGCTCAAAACAACGGGATACATCGTTTTAAATCGAACCTAGCAAAATTCACGAGCATCGATTTTACAAGTCGTCGAAGAGTAGACGAGAGAAAGGTGAAAACTTTTTCTCTCAGAACAGCGCGAAAACTTGTATTCCGGCTCAAAACAACGGGATACATCGTTTTAGATCGAAACTAGCAAAATTCACTGGCATCGATATTACAAGTCATCGAAGAGTAGACGAGAGAAAGGTGTAAACTATTTCTCTTAGAACTGCGCGAAAACTTGTATTCCGGCTCAAAACAACGAGATACATCGTTTTAGATCGAAACTAGTAAGATTCACGAGCATCAATTTTACAAGTCGTCGAAGAGTAGACGAGAGAAAGGTGTAAGCTTTTTCTCTCAGTACAGCGCGAAAACTTGTATTCCGTCTCAAAACAACGGGATACATCGATTTAGATCGAAACTAGCAAAATTCAGTGGCATCGATATTACAAGTCGTCGAAGAGTAGACGAGAGAAAGGTGTAAACGTTTTCTCTCAGAACTTCGCGAAAACTTGTATTCCGGCTCAAAACAAAGGGATCCATCGTTTTAGATCGAAACAAGCAAGATTCACGAGAATCGATTTTACAAGTCGTTGAAGAGTAGACGAGAGAAAGGTGTAAACTTTTTCTCTCAGAATAGCGCGAAACCTTATATTCCGGCTCAAAACAACAGGATACATCGTTTTACATCGAAACTAGCAAAATTCACGAGCATCGATTTTATAAGTCGTCGAAGAGTAGACGAGGGAAAGGTGTAAACTTTTTCTTTCACAACTGCGCGAAAACTTGTATTCCGGCTCAAAACAACAGGATACTTCGTTTTAGATCGAAACTAGCAAAATTCACGAGCATCGATTTTACAAGTCGTCGAAGAGTAGACGAGAGAAAGGTGTAAACTTTTTCTCTCAGAGCAGCGCGAAAACTTGTATTCCGGCTCAAAACAACGGGATACATCGTTTTGAATCGAAACTAGAAAAATTCACTGGAATCGATTTTACAAGTCGTCGAAGAGTAGACGAGAGAAAGGTCTAAACTTTTTCTCTCAGAACAGCCCGAAAACTTGTATTCCGGCTCAAAACAACGGGATACATCGTTTTAGATCGAAACTAGCAAAATTCACGAGCATCGATTTTACAAGTCGTCGAAGAGTAGACGAGAGAAAGGTGTAAACTTTTTCTCGCAGAACTGCGCGAAAACTTGTATTCCGGCTCAAAACAACGGGATACATCGTTTTAGATCGAAACTAGCAAGATTCACGAGCATCGATTTTACAAGTCGTCGAAGAGTAGACGAGAGAAAGGTGTAAACGTTTTCTCTCAGAACTGCGCGAAAAATTGTATTGCGGCTCAAAACAACGGGATCCATCGTTTTAGATCGAAACTAGCAAGATTCACGAGAATCGATATTACAAGTCGTCGAAGAGTAGACGAAAGAAATGTGAAAACTTTTTCTCTCAGAACAGCGCGAAAACTTGTATTCCGGCTCAAAACAACGAGATACATCGTTTTAGATTGAAACTAGTAAGATTCACGAGCATCAATTTTACAAGTCGTCGAAGAGTAGACGAGAGAAAGGTGTAAGTACAGCGCGAAAACTTGTATTCCGTCTCAAAACAACGGGATACATCGTTTTAAATCGAAACTAGAAAAATTCACTGCAATCGTTTTTACAAGTCGTCGAAGAGTAGACGAGAGAAAGGTCTAAACTTTTTCTCTCAGAACAGCCCGAAAACTTGTATTCCGGCTCAAAACAACGGGATACATCGTTTTAGATCGAAAGTAGCAAGATTCACGAGCATCGATTTTACAACGCGCCGAAGAGTAGACGAGAGAAAGGTGAAAACGTTTTCTCTCAGAACTGCACGAAAACTTGTATTCCGGCTCAAAACAACGGGATACATCGTTTTAGATCGAAACTAGCAAGATTCACGAGCATCAATTTTACAAGTCGTCGAAGAGTAGACGAGAGAAAGGTGTAAACTTTTTCTCTCAGAGCAGCGAGAAAATTTGTATTCCGGCTCAAAACAACGGGATACATCGTTTTAAATCGAAACTAGCAAAATTCACTGGAATCGATTTTACAAGTCGTCGAAGAGTAGACGAGAGAAAGGTGTAAACTTTTTCTCTCAGAACGGCGCGAAAACTTGTATTCCGGCTCAAAACAACAGGATACATCGTTTTAGATCGAAACTAGCAAAATTCACGAGCATCGATTTTACAAGTCGTCGAAGAGTAGACGAGAGAAAGGTGTAAACGTTTTCTCTCAGAACAGCCCAAAAACTTGTATTCCGGCTCAAAACAACGGGATACATCGTTTTAGATCGAAACTAGCAAAATTCACGAGCATCGATTTTACAAGTCGTTGAAGAGTAGACGAGAGAAAGGTGTAATCTTTTTCTCTCAGAACTGCACGAAAACTTGTATTCCGGCTCAAAACAACGGGATACATCGTTTTGAATCGAAACTAGAAAAATTCGCTGGAATCGATTTTACAAGTCGTTCGTCGAAGAATAGACGAGAGAAAGGTCTAAACTTTTTCTCTCAGAACAGCCCGAAAACTTGTATTCCGGCTCAAAACAACGGGATACATCGTTTTAGATCGAAACTAGCAAAATTCACGAGCATCGATTTTACAAGTCGTCGAAGAGTAGACGAGGGAAAGGTGTAAACTTTTTCTCGCAGAACTGCGCGAAAACTTGTATTCCGGCTCAAAACAACGGAATATCTCGTTTTAGATCGAAACTAGCAAGATTCACGAGCATCGATTTTACAAGTCGTCGAAGAGTAGACGAGAGAAAGGTGTAAACGTTTTCTCTCAGAACTGCGCGAAAAATTGTATTGCGGCTCAAAACAACGGGATCCATCGTTTTAGATCGAAACTAGCAAGATTCACGAGAATCGATATTACAAGTCGTCGAAGAGCAGACGAAAGAAAGGTGAAAACTTTTTCTCTCAGAACAGCGCGAAAACTTGTATTCCGGCTCAAAACAACGAGATACATCGTTTTAGATTGAAACTAGTAAGATTCACGAGCATCAATTTTACAAGTCGTCGAAGAGTAGACGAGAGAAAGGTGTAAGCTTTTTCTCTCAGTACAGCGCGAAAACTTGTATTCCGTCTCAAAACAACGGGATACATCGTTTTAAATCGAAACTAGAAAAATTCACTGCAATCGTTTTTACAAGTCGTCGAAGAGTAGACGAGAGAAAGGTCTAAACTTTTTCTCTCAGAACAGCCCGAAAACTTGTATTCCGGCTCAAAACAACGGGATACATCGTTTTAGATTGAAAGTAGCAAGATTCACGAGCATCGATTTTATAAGTCGTCGAAGAGTAGACGAGGGAAAGGTGTAAACTTTTTCTTTCAGAACTGCGCGAAAACTTGTATTCCGGCTCAAAACAACAGGATACTTCGTTTTAGATCGAAACTAGCAAAATTCACGAGCATCGATTTTACAAGTCGTCGAAGAGTAGACGAGAGAAAGGTGTAAACTTTTTCTCTCAGAGCAGCGCGAAAACTTGTATTCAGGCTCAAAACAACGGGATACATCGTTTTGAATCGAAACTAGAAAAATTCACTGGAATCGATTTTACAAGTCGTCGAAGAGTAGACGAGAGAAAGGTCTAAACTTTTTCTCTCAGAACAGCCCGAAAACTTGTATTCCGGCTCAAAACAACGGGATACATCGTTTTAGATCGAAAGTAGCAAGATTCACGAGCATCGATTTTACAACGCGCCGAAGAGTAGACGAGAGAAAGGTGAAAACGTTTTCTCTCAGAACTGCACGAAAACTTGTATTCCGGCTCAAAACAACGGGATACATCGTTTTAGATCGAAACTAGCAAGATTCACGAGCATCAATTTTACAAGTCGTCGAAGAGTAGACGAGAGAAAGGTGTAAACTTTTTCTCTCAGAGCAGCGAGAAAATTTGTATTCCGGCTCAAAACAACGGGATACATCGTTTTAAATCGAAACTAGCAAAATTCACTGGAATCGATTTTACAAGTCGTCGAAGAGTAGACGAGAGAAAGGTGTAAACTTTTTCTCTCAGAACGGCGCGAAAACTTGTATTCCGGCTCAAAACAACAGGATACATCGTTTTAGATCGAAACTAGCAAAATTCACGAGCATCGATTTTACAAGTCGTCGAAGAGTAGACGAGAGAAAGGTGTAAACGTTTTCTCTCAGAACTGCCCAAAAACTTGTATTCCGGCTCAAAACAACGGGATACATCGTTTTAGATCGAAACTAGCAAAATTCACGAGCATCGATTTTACAAGTCGTTGAAGAGTAGACGAGAGAAAGGTGTAATCTTTTTCTCTCAGAACTGCACGAAAACTTGTATTCCGGCTCAAAACAACGGGATACATCGTTTTGAATCGAAACTAGAAAAATTCGCTGGAATCGATTTTACAAGTCGTTCGTCGAAGAATAGACGAGAGAAAGGTCTAAACTTTTTCTCTCAGAACAGCCCGAAAACTTGTATTCCGGCTCAAAACAACGGGATACATCGTTTTAGATCGAAACTAGCAAAATTCACGAGCATCGATTTTACAAGTCGTCGAAGAGTAGACGAGGGAAAGGTGTAAACTTTTTCTCGCAGAACTGCGCGAAAACTTGTATTCCGGCTCAAAACAACGGAATATCTCGTTTTAGATCGAAACTAGCAAGATTCACGAGCATCGATTTTACAAGTCGTCGAAGAGTAGACGAGAGAAAGGTGTAAACGTTTTCTCTCAGAACTGCGCGAAAAATTGTATTGCGGCTCAAAACAACGGGATCCATCGTTTTAGATCGAAACTAGCAAGATTCACGAGAATCGATATTACAAGTCGTCGAAGAGCAGACGAAAGAAAGGTGAAAACTTTTTCTCTCAAAACAGCGCGAAAATTTGTATTCCGGCTCAAAACAACGGGATACATCGTTTTAGATCGAAACAAGCAAGATTCACGAGCATCGATTTTACAAGTCGTCGAAGAGTAGACGAAAGAAGGGTGTAAACTTTTTCTTTCAGAACAGCGCGAAAACTTGCAATGCGGCTCAAAACAACAGGATACATCGCTTTAGATCGAATCTAGAAAAATTCACGAGCATCGATTTTACAAGTCGTCGAAGAGTAGACGAGATATAGGTGTAAACTTTTTCTCTCAGATCTGCGCGAAAACTTGTATTCCGGCTCAAAACAACGGGATACATCGTTTTAAATCGAACCTAGCAAAATTCACGAGCATCGATTTTACAAGTCGTCGAAGAGTAGACGAGAGAAAGGTGAAAACTTTTTCTCTCAGAACAGCGCGAAAACTTGTATTCCGGCTCAAAACAACGGGATACATCGTTTTAGATCGAAACTAGCAAAATTCACTGGCATCGATATTACAAGTCATCGAAGAGTAGACGAGAGAAAGGTGTAAACTATTTCTCTTAGAACTGCGCGAAAACTTGTATTCCGGCTCAAAACAACGAGATACATCGTTTTAGATCGAAACTAGTAAGATTCACGAGCATCAATTTTACAAGTCGTCGAAGAGTAGACGAGAGAAAGGTGTAAGCTTTTTCTCTCAGTACAGCGCGAAAACTTGTATTCCGTCTCAAAACAACGGGATACATCGATTTAGATCGAAACTAGCAAAATTCAGTGGCATCGATATTACAAGTCGTCGAAGAGTAGACGAGAGAAAGGTGTAAACGTTTTCTCTCAGAACTTCGCGAAAACTTGTATTCCGGCTCAAAACAAAGGGATCCATCGTTTTAGATCGAAACAAGCAAGATTCACGAGAATCGATTTTACAAGTCGTTGAAGAGTAGACGAGAGAAAGGTGTAAACTTTTTCTCTCAGAATAGCGCGAAACCTTATATTCCGGCTCAAAACAACAGGATACATCGTTTTACATCGAAACTAGCAAAATTCACGAGCATCGATTTTATAAGTCGTCGAAGAGTAGACGAGGGAAAGGTGTAAACTTTTTCTTTCACAACTGCGCGAAAACTTGTATTCCGGCTCAAAACAACAGGATACTTCGTTTTAGATCGAAACTAGCAAAATTCACGAGCATCGATTTTACAAGTCGTCGAAGAGTAGACGAGAGAAAGGTGTAAACTTTTTCTCTCAGAGCAGCGCGAAAACTTGTATTCCGGCTCAAAACAACGGGATACATCGTTTTGAATCGAAACTAGAAAAATTCACTGGAATCGATTTTACAAGTCGTCGAAGAGTAGACGAGAGAAAGGTCTAAACTTTTTCTCTCAGAACAGCCCGAAAACTTGTATTCCGGCTCAAAACAACGGGATACATCGTTTTAGATCGAAACTAGCAAAATTCACGAGCATCGATTTTACAAGTCGTCGAAGAGTAGACGAGAGAAAGGTGTAAACTTTTTCTCGCAGAACTGCGCGAAAACTTGTATTCCGGCTCAAAACAACGGGATACATCGTTTTAGATCGAAACTAGCAAGATTCACGAGCATCGATTTTACAAGTCGTCGAAGAGTAGACGAGAGAAAGGTGTAAACGTTTTCTCTCAGAACTGCGCGAAAAATTGTACTGCGGCTCAAAACAACGGGATCCATCGTTTTAGATCGAAACTAGCAAGATTCACGAGAATCGATATTACAAGTCGTCGAAGAGTAGACGAAAGAAATGTGAAAACTTTTTCTCTCAGAACAGCGCGAAAACTTGTATTCCGGCTCAAAACAACGAGATACATCGTTTTAGATTGAAACTAGTAAGATTCACGAGCATCAATTTTACAAGTCGTCGAAGAGTAGACGAGAGAAAGGTGTAAGTACAGCGCGAAAACTTGTATTCCGTCTCAAAACAACGGGATACATCGTTTTAAATCGAAACTAGAAAAATTCACTGCAATCGTTTTTACAAGTCGTCGAAGAGTAGACGAGAGAAAGGTCTAAACTTTTTCTCTCAGAACAGCCCGAAAACTTGTATTCCGGCTCAAAACAACGGGATACATCGTTTTAGATCGAAAGTAGCAAGATTCACGAGCATCGATTTTACAACGCGCCGAAGAGTAGACGAGAGAAAGGTGAAAACGTTTTCTCTCAGAACTGCACGAAAACTTGTATTCCGGCTCAAAACAACGGGATACATCGTTTTAGATCGAAACTAGCAAGATTCACGAGCATCAATTTTACAAGTCGTCGAAGAGTAGACGAGAGAAAGGTGTAAACTTTTTCTCTCAGAGCAGCGAGAAAATTTGTATTCCGGCTCAAAACAACGGGATACATCGTTTTAAATCGAAACTAGCAAAATTCACTGGAATCGATTTTACAAGTCGTCGAAGAGTAGACGAGAGAAAGGTGTAAACTTTTTCTCTCAGAACGGCGCGAAAACTTGTATTCCGGCTCAAAACAACAGGATACATCGTTTTAGATCGAAACTAGCAAAATTCACGAGCATCGATTTTACAAGTCGTCGAAGAGTAGACGAGAGAAAGGTGTAAACGTTTTCTCTCAGAACAGCCCAAAAACTTGTATTCCGGCTCAAAACAACGGGATACATCGTTTTAGATCGAAACTAGCAAAATTCACGAGCATCGATTTTACAAGTCGTTGAAGAGTAGACGAGAGAAAGGTGTAATCTTTTTCTCTCAGAACTGCACGAAAACTTGTATTCCGGCTCAAAACAACGGGATACATCGTTTTGAATCGAAACTAGAAAAATTCGCTGGAATCGATTTTACAAGTCGTTCGTCGAAGAATAGACGAGAGAAAGGTCTAAACTTTTTCTCTCAGAACAGCCCGAAAACTTGTATTCCGGCTCAAAACAACGGGATACATCGTTTTAGATCGAAACTAGCAAAATTCACGAGCATCGATTTTACAAGTCGTCGAAGAGTAGACGAGGGAAAGGTGTAAACTTTTTCTCGCAGAACTGCGCGAAAACTTGTATTCCGGCTCAAAACAACGGAATATCTCGTTTTAGATCGAAACTAGCAAGATTCACGAGCATCGATTTTACAAGTCGTCGAAGAGTAGACGAGAGAAAGGTGTAAACGTTTTCTCTCAGAACTGCGCGAAAAATTGTATTGCGGCTCAAAACAACGGGATCCATCGTTTTAGATCGAAACTAGCAAGATTCACGAGAATCGATATTACAAGTCGTCGAAGAGCAGACGAAAGAAAGGTGAAAACTTTTTCTCTCAGAACAGCGCGAAAACTTGTATTCCGGCTCAAAACAACGAGATACATCGTTTTAGATTGAAACTAGTAAGATTCACGAGCATCAATTTTACAAGTCGTCGAAGAGTAGACGAGAGAAAGGTGTAAGCTTTTTCTCTCAGTACAGCGCGAAAACTTGTATTCCGTCTCAAAACAACGGGATACATCGTTTTAAATCGAAACTAGAAAAATTCACTGCAATCGTTTTTACAAGTCGTCGAAGAGTAGACGAGAGAAAGGTCTAAACTTTTTCTCTCAGAACAGCCCGAAAACTTGTATTCCGGCTCAAAACAACGGGATACATCGTTTTAGATTGAAAGTAGCAAGATTCACGAGCATCGATTTTATAAGTCGTCGAAGAGTAGACGAGGGAAAGGTGTAAACTTTTTCTTTCAGAACTGCGCGAAAACTTGTATTCCGGCTCAAAACAACAGGATACTTCGTTTTAGATCGAAACTAGCAAAATTCACGAGCATCGATTTTACAAGTCGTCGAAGAGTAGACGAGAGAAAGGTGTAAACTTTTTCTCTCAGAGCAGCGCGAAAACTTGTATTCAGGCTCAAAACAACGGGATACATCGTTTTGAATCGAAACTAGAAAAATTCACTGGAATCGATTTTACAAGTCGTCGAAGAGTAGACGAGAGAAAGGTCTAAACTTTTTCTCTCAGAACAGCCCGAAAACTTGTATTCCGGCTCAAAACAACGGGATACATCGTTTTAGATCGAAAGTAGCAAGATTCACGAGCATCGATTTTACAACGCGCCGAAGAGTAGACGAGAGAAAGGTGAAAACGTTTTCTCTCAGAACTGCACGAAAACTTGTATTCCGGCTCAAAACAACGGGATACATCGTTTTAGATCGAAACTAGCAAGATTCACGAGCATCAATTTTACAAGTCGTCGAAGAGTAGACGAGAGAAAGGTGTAAACTTTTTCTCTCAGAGCAGCGAGAAAATTTGTATTCCGGCTCAAAACAACGGGATACATCGTTTTAAATCGAAACTAGCAAAATTCACTGGAATCGATTTTACAAGTCGTCGAAGAGTAGACGAGAGAAAGGTGTAAACTTTTTCTCTCAGAACGGCGCGAAAACTTGTATTCCGGCTCAAAACAACAGGATACATCGTTTTAGATCGAAACTAGCAAAATTCACGAGCATCGATTTTACAAGTCGTCGAAGAGTAGACGAGAGAAAGGTGTAAACGTTTTCTCTCATAACTGCCCAAAAACTTGTATTCCGGCTCAAAACAACAGGATACATCGTTTTAGATCGAAACTAGCAAAATTCACGAGCATCGATTTTACAAGTCGTTGAAGAGTAGACGAGAGAAAGGTGTAATCTTTTTCTCTCAGAACTGCACGAAAACTTGTATTCCGGCTCAAAACAACGGGATACATCGTTTTGAATCGAAACTAGAAAAATTCGCTGGAATCGATTTTACAAGTCGTTCGTCGAAGAATAGACGAGAGAAAGGTCTAAACTTTTTCTCTCAGAACAGCCCGAAAACTTGTATTCCGGCTCAAAACAACGGGATACATCGTTTTAGATCGAAACTAGCAAAATTCACGAGCATCGATTTTACAAGTCGTCGAAGAGTAGACGAGGGAAAGGTGTAAACTTTTTCTCGCAGAACTGCGCGAAAACTTGTATTCCGGCTCAAAACAACGGAATATCTCGTTTTAGATCGAAACTAGCAAGATTCACGAGCATCGATTTTACAAGTCGTCGAAGAGTAGACGAGAGAAAGGTGTAAACGTTTTCTCTCAGAACTGCGCGAAAAATTGTATTGCGGCTCAAAACAACGGGATCCATCGTTTTAGATCGAAACTAGCAAGATTCACGAGAATCGATATTACAAGTCGTCGAAGAGCAGACGAAAGAAAGGTGAAAACTTTTTCTCTCAAAACAGCGCGAAAATTTGTATTCCGGCTCAAAACAACGAGATACATCGTTTTAGATTGAAACTAGTAAGATTCACGAGCATCAATTTTACAAGTCGTCGAAGAGTAGACGAGAGAAAGGTGTAAGCTTTTTCTCTCAGTACAGCGCGAAAACTTGTATTCCGTCTCAAAACAACGGGATACATCGTTTTAAATCGAAACTAGAAAAATTCACTGCAATCGTTTTTACAAGTCGTCGAAGAGTAGACGAGAGAAAGGTCTAAACTTTTTCTCTCAGAACAGCCCGAAAACTTGTATTCCGGCTCAAAACAACGGGATACATCGTTTTAGATCGAAAGTAGCAAGATTCACGAGCATCGATTTTATAAGTCGTCGAAGAGTAGACGAGGGAAAGGTGTAAACTTTTTCTTTCAGAACTGCGCGAAAACTTGTATTCCGGCTCAAAACAACAGGATACTTCGTTTTAGATCGAAACTAGCAAAATTCACGAGCATCGATTTTACAAGTCGTCGAAGAGTAGACGAGAGAAAGGTGTAAACTTTTTCTCTCAGAGCAGCGCGAAAACTTGTATTCAGGCTCAAAACAACGGGATACATCGTTTTGAATCGAAACTAGAAAAATTCACTGGAATCGATTTTACAAGTCGTCGAAGAGTAGACGAGAGAAAGGTCTAAACTTTTTCTCTCAGAACAGCCCGAAAACTTGTATTCCGGCTCAAAACAACGGGATACATCGTTTTAGATCGAAACTAGCAAAATTCACGAGCATCGATTTTACAAGTCGTCGAAGAGTAGACGAGAGAAAGGTGTAAACTTTTTCTCGCAGAACTGCGCGAAAACTTGTATTCCGGCTCAAAACAACGGGATACATCGTTTTAGATCGAAACTAGCAAGATTCACGAGCATCGATTTTACAAGTCGTCGAAGAGTAGACGAGAGAACGGTGTAAACGTTTTCTCTCAGAACTGCGCGAAAAATTGTATTGCGGCTCAAAACAACGGGATCCATCGTTTTAGATCGAAACTAGCAAGATTCACGAGCATCAATTTTACAAGTCGTCGAAGAGTAGACGAGAGAAAGGTGTAAGTACAGCGCGAAAACTTGTATTCCGTCTCAAAACAACGGGATACATCGTTTTAAATCGAAACTAGAAAAATTCCCTGCAATCGTTTTTACAAGTCGTCGAAGAGTAGACGAGAGAAAGGTCTAAACTTTTTCTCTCAGAACAGCCCGAAAACTTGTATTCCGGCTCAAAACAACGGGATACATCGTTTTAGATCGAAAGTAGCAAGATTCACGAGCATCGATTTTACAACGCGCCGAAGAGTAGACGAGAGAAAGGTGTAAACTTTTTCTCTCAGAGCAGCGAGAAAATTTGTATTCCGGCTCAAAACAACGGGATACATCGTTTTAAATCGAAACTAGCAAAATTCACTGGAATCGATTTTACAAGTCGTCGAAGAGTAGACGAGAGAAAGGTGTAAACGTTTTCTCTCAGAACGGCGCGAAAACTTGTATTCCGGCTCAAAACAACAGGATACATCGTTTTAGATCGAAACTAGCAAGATTCACGAGCATCGATTTTACAAGTCTCGAAGAGTAGACGAGAGAAAGGTGTAAACTTTTTCTCTCAGAGCAGCGCGAAAATTTGTATTCCGGCTCAAAACAACGGGATACATCGTTTTAAATCGAAACTAGCAAAATTCACTGGAATCGATTTTACAAGTCGTCGAAGAGTAGAAGAGAGAAAGGTGTAAACTTTTTCTCTCAGAACGGCGCGAAAACTTGTATTCCGGCTCAAAACAACAGGATACATCGTTTTAAATCGAAACTAGCAAAATTCACGAGCATCGATTTTACAAGTCGTCGAAGAGTAGACGAGAGAAAGGTGTAAACGTTTTCTCTCAGAACAGCCCAAAAACTTGTATTCCGGCTCAAAACAACGGGATACATCGTTTTAGATCGAAACTAGCAAAATTCACGAGCATCGATTTTACAAGTCGTCGAAGAGTAGACGAGAGTAAGGTGTAAACTTTTTCTCTCAGAACTGCACGAAAACTTGTATTCCGGCTCAAAACAACGGGATACATCGTTTTAGATCGAAACAAGCAAGATTCACGAGCATCGATTTTACAAGTCGTCGAAGAGTAGACGAAAGAAGGGTGTAAACTTTTTCTTTCAGAACAGCGCGAAAACTTGCAATGCGGCTCAAAACAACAGGATACATCGCTTTAGATCGAATCTAGAAAAATTCACGAGCATCGATTTTACAAGTCGTCGAAGAGTAGACGAGATATAGGTGTAAACTTTTTCTCTCAGATCTGCGCGAAAACTTGTATTCCGGCTCAAAACAACGGGATACATCGTTTTAAATCGAACCTAGCAAAATTCATCACGAGCATCGATTTTACAAGTCGTCGAAGAGTAGACGAGAGAAAGGTGAAAACTTTTTCTCTCAGAACAGCGCGAAAACTTGTATTCCGGCTCAAAACAACGGGATACATCGTTTTAGATCGAAACTAGCAAAATTCACTGGCATCGATATTACAAGTCATCGAAGAGTAGACGAGAGAAAGGTGTAAACTATTTCTCTTAGAACTGCGCGAAAACTTGTATTCCGGCTCAAAACAACGAGATACATCGTTTTAGATCGAAACTAGTAAGATTCACGAGCATCAATTTTACAAGTCGTCGAAGAGTAGACGAGAGAAAGGTGTAAGCTTTTTCTCTCAGTACAGCGCGAAAACTTGTATTCCGTCTCAAAACAACGGGATACATCGATTTAGATCGAAACTAGCAAAATTCAGTGGCATCGATATTACAAGTCGTTGAAGAGTAGACGAGAGAAAGGTGTAAACTTTTTCTCTCAGAATAGCGCGAAACCTTATATTCCGGCTCAAAACAACAGGATACATCGTTTTACATCGAAACTAGCAAAATTCACGAGCATCGATTTTATAAGTCGTCGAAGAGTAGACGAGGGAAAGGTGTAAACTTTTTCTTTCAGAACTGCGCGAAAACTTGTATTCCGGCTCAAAACAACAGGATACTTCGTTTTAGATCGAAACTAGCAAAATTCACGAGCATCGATTTTACAAGTCGTCGAAGAGTAGACGAGAGAAAGGTGTAAACTTTTTCTCTCAGAGCAGCGCGAAAACTTGTATTCCGGCTCAAAACAACAGGATACTTCGTTTTAGATCGAAACTAGCAAAATTCACGAGCATCGATTTTACAAGTCGTCGAAGAGTAGACGAGAGAAAGGTGTAAACTTTTTCTCTCAGAGCAGCGCGAAAACTTGTATTCCGGCTCAAAACAACGGGATACATCGTTTTGAATCGAAACTAGAAAAATTCACTGGAATCGATTTTACAAGTCGTCGAAGAGTAGACGAGAGAAAGGTCTAAACTTTTTCTCTCAGAACAGCCCGAAAACTTGTATTCCGGCTCAAAACAACGGGATACATCGTTTTAGATCGAAACTAGCAAAATTCACGAGCATCGATTTTACAAGTCGTCGAAGAGTAGACGAGAGAAAGGTGTAAACTTTTTCTCGCAGAACTGCGCGAAAACTTGTATTCCGGCTCAAAACAACGGGATACATCGTTTTAGATCGAAACTAGCAAGATTCACGAGCATCGATTTTACAAGTCGTCGAAGAGTAGACGAGAGAAAGGTGTAAACGTTTTCTCTCAGAACTGCGCGAAAAATTGTATTGCGGCTCAAAACAACGGGATCCATCGTTTTAGATCGAAACTAGCAAGATTCACGAGAATCAATATTACAAGTCGTCGAAGAGTAGACGAAAGAAATGTGAAAACTTTTTCTCTCAGAACAGCACGAAAACTTGTATTCCGGCTCAAAACAACGAGATATATCGTTTTAGATTGAAACTAGTAAGTTTCACGAGCATCAATTTTACAAGTCGTCGAAGAGTAGACGAGAGAAAGGTGTAAGTACAGCGCGAAAACTTGTATTCCGTCTCAAAACAACGGGATACATCGTTTTAAATCGAAACTAGAAAAATTCACTGCAATCGTTTTTACAAGTCGTCGAAGAGTAGACGAGAGAAAGGTCTAAACTTTTTCTCTCAGAACAGCCCGAAAACTTGTATTCCGGCTCAAAACAACGGGATACATCGTTTTAGATCGAAAGTAGCAAGATTCACGAGCATCGATTTTACAACGCGCCGAAGAGTAGACGAGAGAAAGGTGAAAACGTTTTCTCTCAGAACTGCACGAAAACTTGTATTCCGGCTCAAAACAACGGGATACATCGTTTTAGATCGAAACTAGCAAGATTCACGAGCATCAATTTTACAAGTCGTCGAAGAGTAGACGAGAGAAAGGTGTAAACTTTTTCTCTCAGAGCAGCGAGAAAATTTGTATTCCGGCTCAAAACAACGGGATACATCGTTTTAAATCGAAACTAGCAAAATTCACTGGAATCGATTTTACAAGTCGTCGAAGAGTAGACGAGAGAAAGGTGTAAACTTTTTCTCTCAGAACGGCGCGAAAACTTGTATTCCGGCTCAAAACAACAGGATACATCGTTTTAGATCGAAACTAGCAAAATTCACGAGCATCGATTTTACAAGTCGTCGAAGAGTAGACGAGAGAAAGGTGTAAACGTTTTCTCTCAGAACAGCCCAAAAACTTGTATTCCGGCTCAAAACAACGGGATACATCGTTTTAGATCGAAACTAGCAAAATTCACGAGCATCGATTTTACAAGTCGTTGAAGAGTAGACGAGAGAAAGGTGTAATCTTTTTCTCTCAGAACTGCACGAAAACTTGTATTCCGGCTCAAAACAACGGGATACATCGTTTTGAATCGAAACTAGAAAAATTCGCTGGAATCGATTTTACAAGTCGTTCGTCGAAAAATAGACGAGAGAAAGGTCTAAACTTTTTCTCTCAGAACAGCCCGAAAACTTGTATTCCGGCTCAAAACAACGGGATACATCGTTTTAGATCGAAACTAGCAAAATTCACGAGCATCGATTTTACAAGTCGTCGAAGAGTAGACGAGGGAAAGGTGTAAACTTTTTCTCGCAGAACTGCGCGAAAACTTGTATTCCGGCTCAAAACAACGAGATACATCGTTTTAGATTGAAACTAGTAAGATTCACGAGCATCAATTTTACAAGTCGTCGAAGAGTAGACGAGAGAAAGGTGTAAGCTTTTTCTCTCAGTACAGCGCGAAAACTTGTATTCCGTCTCAAAACAACGGGATACATCGTTTTAAATCGAAACTAGAAAAATTCACTGCAATCGTTTTTACAAGTCGTCGAAGAGTAGACGAGAGAAAGGTCTAAACTTTTTCTCTCAGAACAGCCCGAAAACTTGTATTCCGGCTCAAAACAACGGGATACATCGTTTTAGATCGAAAGTAGCAAGATTCACGAGCATCGATTTTATAAGTCGTCGAAGAGTAGACGAGGGAAAGGTGTAAACTTTTTCTTTCAGAACTGCGCGAAAACTTGTATTCCGGCTCAAAACAACAGGATACTTCGTTTTAGATCGAAACTAGCAAAATTCACGAGCATCGATTTTACAAGTCGTCGAAGAGTAGACGAGAGAAAGGTGTAAACTTTTTCTCTCAGAGCAGCGCGAAAACTTGTATTCAGGCTCAAAACAACGGGATACATCGTTTTGAATCGAAACTAGAAAAATTCACTGGAATCGATTTTACAAGTCGTCGAAGAGTAGACGAGAGAAAGGCCTAAACTTTTTCTCTCAGAACAGCCCGAAAACTTGTATTCCGGCTCAAAACAACGGGATACATCGTTTTAGATCGAAACTAGCAAAATTCACGAGCATCGATTTTACAAGTCGTCGAAGAGTAGACGAGAGAAAGGTGTAAACTTTTTCTCGCAGAACTGCGCGAAAACTTGTATTCCGGCTCAAAACAACGGGATACATCGTTTTAGATCGAAACTAGCAAGATTCACGAGCATCGATTTTACAAGTCGTCGAAGAGTAGACGAGAGAAAGGTGTAAACGTTTTCTCTCAGAACTGCGCGAAAAATTGTATTGCGGCTCAAAACAACGGGATCCATCGTTTTAGATCGAAACTAGCAAGATTCACGAGCATCAATTTTACAAGTCGTCGAAGAGTAGACGAGAGAAAGGTGTAAGTACAGCGCGAAAACTTGTATTCCGTCTCAAAACAACGGGATACATCGTTTTAAATCGAAACTAGAAAAATTCCCTGCAATCGTTTTTACAAGTCGTCGAAGAGTAGACGAGAGAAAGGTCTAAACTTTTTCTCTCAGAACAGCCCGAAAACTTGTATTCCGGCTCAAAACAACGGGATACATCGTTTTAGATCGAAAGTAGCAAGATTCACGAGCATCGATTTTACAACGCGCCGAAGAGTAGACGAGAGAAAGGTGTAAACTTTTTCTCTCAGAGCAGCGAGAAAATTTGTATTCCGGCTCAAAACAACGGGATACATCGTTTTAAATCGAAACTAGCAAAATTCACTGGAATCGATTTTACAAGTCGTCGAAGAGTAGACGAGAGAAAGGTGTAAACTTTTTCTCTCAGAACGGCGCGAAAACTTGTATTCCGGCTCAAAACAACAGGATACATCGTTTTAGATCGAAACTAGCAAAATTCACGAGCATCGATTTTACAAGTCGTCGAAGAGTAGACGAGAGAAAGGTGTAAACGTTTTCTCTCAGAACAGCCCAAAAACTTGTATTCCGGCTCAAAACAACGGGATACATCGTTTTAGATCGAAACTAGCAAAATTCACGAGCATCGATTTTACAAGTCGTTGAAGAGTAGACGAGAGAAAGGTGTAATCTTTTTCTCTCAGAACTGCACGAAAACTTGTATTCCGGCTCAAAACAACGGGATACATCGTTTTGAATCGAAACTAGAAAAATTTGCTGGAATCGATTTTACAAGTCGTTCGTCGAAGAATAGACGTGAGAAAGGTCTAAACTTTTTCTCTCAGAACAGCCCGAAAACTTGTATCATACATCGTTATAGATCGAAACTAGCAAGATTCACGAGCATCAATTTTACAAGTCGTCGAAGAGTAGACGAGAGAAAGGTGTAAACATTTTCTCTCAGAGCAGCGCGAAAATTTGTATTCCGGCTCAAAACAACGGGATACATCGTTTTAAATCGAAACTAGCAAAATTCATTGGAATCGATTTTACAAGTCGTCGAAGAGTAGACGAGAGAAAGGTGTAAACTTTTTCTCTCAGAACGGCGCGAAAACTTGTATTCCGGCTCAAAACAACAGGATACATTGTTTCAGATCGAAACTAGCAAAATTCACGAGCATCGATTTTACAAGTCGTCGAAGAGTAGACGAGAGAAAGGTGTAATCTTTTTCTCTCAGAACTGCACGAAGACTTGTATTCCGGCTCAAAACAACGGGATACATCGTTTTAGATCGAAACTAGCAAGATTCACAAGCATCGATTTTACAAGTCGTCGAAGAGTAGACGAAAGAAGGGTGTAAACTTTTTCTTTCAGAACAGCGCGAAAACTTGCAATCCGGCTCAAAACAACAGGATACATCGTTTTAGATCGAAACTAGCAAAATTCACGAGCATCGATTTTACAAGTCGTTGAAGAGTAGACGAGAGAAAGGTGTAAATGTTTTCTCTCAGAACAGCCCAAAAACTTGTATTCCGGCTCAAAACAACGGGATACATCGTTTTAGAACGAAAATAGCAAGATTCACGAGCATCGATTTTACAAGTCGTCGAAGAGTAGACGAGATATAGGTGTAAACTTTTTCTCTCAGATCTGCGCGAAAACTTGTATTCCGGCTCAAAACAACGAGATACATCGTTTTAGATCGAACCTAGCAAAACTCACGAGCATCGATCTTACAAGTCGTCGAAGAATAGACGAGAGAAAGGTGAAAACTTTTTCTCTCAGAACAGCGCGAAAACTTGTATTCCGGCTCAAAACAACGGGATACATCGTTTTAGATCGAAACTAGCAAAATTCACTGGCATCGATATTACAAGTCATCGAAGAGTAGACGAGAGAAAGGTGTAAACTATTTCTCTTAGAACTGCGCGAAAACTTGTATTCCGGCTCAAAACAACGAGATACATCGTTTAAGATCGAAACTAGTAAGATTCACGAGCATCAATTTTACAAGTCGTCGAAGAGTAGACGAGAGAAAGGTGTAAGCTTTTTCTCTCAGTACAGCGCGAAAACTTGTATTTCGTCTCAAAACAACGGGATACATCGTTTTAGATCGAAACTAGCAAAATTCACGAGCATCGATTTTACAAGTCGTCGAAGAGTAGACGAGAGAAAGGTGTAAACGTTTTCTCTCAGAACAGCCCAAAAACTTGTATTCCGGCTCAAAACAACAGGATACATCGCTTTAGATCGAATCTAGAAAAATTCACGAGCATCGATTTTACAAGTCGTCGAAGAGTAGACGAGATATAGGTGTAAACTTTTTCTCTCAGATCTGCGCGAAAACTTGTATTCCGGCTCAAAACAACGGGATACATCGTTTTGAATCGAAACTAGAAAAATTCACTGGAATCGATTTTACAAGTCGTCGAAGAGTAGACGAGAGAAAGGTCTAAACTTTTTCTCGCAGAACGGCGCGAAAACTTGTATTCCGGCTCAAAACAACAGGATACATCGTTTTAGATCGAAACTAGCAAAATTCACGAGCATCGATTTTACAAGTCGTCGAAGAGTAGACGAGAGAAAGGTGTAAACGTTTTCTCTCAGAACTGCGCGAAAACTTGTATTGCGGCTCAAAACAACGGGATCCATCGTTTTAGATCGAAACTAGCAAGATTCACGAGAATCGATATTACAAGTCGTCGAAGAGTAGACGAGAGAATGGTGTAAACTTTTTCTTTCAGAACTGCGCGAAAACTTGTATTCCGTCTCAAAAAAACGGGATACATCGTTTTCGATCAAAACTAGCAAGATTCACGAGCATCGATTTTACAAGTCGTCGAAGAGTAGACAAGAGAAAGGTGAAAGCTTTTTCTCTCAGAACAGCACGAAAACTTGTATTCCGGCTCAAAACAGCGGGTATATCGTTTTAGATCTAAACTAGCAAGATTCACGAGCATCGATTTTACAAGTCGTCGAAGAGTAGACGAAAGAAGGGTGTAAACTTTTTCTTTCAGAACAGCGCGAAAACTTGCAATCCGGCTCAAAACAACAGGATACATCGTTTTAGATCGAACCTAGAAAAATTCACGAGGTTCGATTTTACAAGTCGTCGAAGAGTAGACGAGAGAAAGGTGTAAACTTTTTCTCTCAGAACGGCGCGAAAACTTGTATTCCGGCTCAAAACAACAGGATACAACGTTTTAGATCGAAACTAGCAAAATTCACGAGCATCATTTTACAAGTCGTCGAAGAGTAGACGAGAGAAAGTTGTAAACGTTTTCTCTCAGAACAACCCAAAAACTTGTATTCCGGCTCAAAACAACGGGATGCATCGTTTTAGAACGAAAATAGCAAGATTCACGAGCATCGATTTTACAAGTCGTCGAAGAGTAGACGAGATATAGGTGTAAACTTTTTCTCTCAGATCTGCGCGAAAACTTGTATTCCGGCTCAAAACAACGGGATACATCGTTTTAGAACGAAAGAAGCAAGATTCACGAGCATCGATTTTACAAGTCGTCGAAGAGTAGACGAGAGAAAGGTGAAAACTTTTTCTCTCAGAACAGCGCGAAAAATTGTATTGCGGCTCAAAACAACGGGATACATCGTTTTAGATCGAAACTAGCAAAATTCACGAGCATCGATTTTACAAGTCGTCGAAGAGTAGACGGGGGAAAGGTGTAAACTTTTGCTCTCAGAACTGCGCGAAAACTTGTATTCCAGCTCAAAACAACGAGATACTTCGTTTTAGATCGAAACTAGCAAAGTTCACGAGCATCGATTTTACAAGTCGTCAAAGAGTAGACGAGAGAAGGGTGTAAACTTTTTCTCTCTGAACTGCGCGAAAACTTGTATTCCGGCTCAAAACAACGGGATACCTCGTTTTAGATCGAAACTAGCAAGATTCACGAGCATCGATTTTACAAGTCGTCGAAGAGTAGACGAGATATAGGTTTAAACTTTTTTTCTCAGAACTGCGCGAAAACTTGTATTCCGGCTCAAAACAACGGGATAGATCGTTTTAGATCGAATCTAGAAAAATTCACTGGAATCGATTTTACAAGTTGTCGAAGAGTAGACGAGAGAAAGGTGTAAACTTTTTCTCTCAGAACGGCGCGAAAACTTGTATTCCGGCTCAAAACAACAGGATACATCGTTTTAGATCGAAGCAAGCAAAATTCACGAGCATCGATTTTACAAGTCGTCGAAGAGTAGACGAGAGAAAGGTGTAAACTTTTTCTCTCAGAACTGCACGAAAACTTGTATTCCTGCTCAAAACAACGGGATACATCGTTTTAGATCAAAACTAGCAAGATTCACGAGCATCGATTTTACAAGTCGTCGAAGAGTAGACGAAAGAAGGGTGTAAACTTTTTCTTTCAGAACAGCGCGAAAACTTGCAATCCGGCTCAAAACAACAGGATACATCGTTTTAGATCGAACCTAGAAAAATTCACGAGGTTCGATTTTACAAGTCGTCGAAGAGTAGACGAGAGAAAGGTGTAAACTTTTTCTCTCAGAACGGCGCGAAAACTTGTATTCCGGCTCAAAACAACAGGATACATCGTTTTAGATCGAAACTAGCAAAATTCACGAGCATCGATTTTACAAGTCGTCGAAGAGTAGACGAGAGAAAGTTGTAAACGTTTTCTCTCAGAACAACCCAAAAACTTGTATTCCGGCTCAAAACAACGGGATGCATCGTTTTAGAACGAAAATAGCAAGATTCACGAGCATCGATTTTACAAGTCGTCGAAGAGTAGACGAGATATAGGTGTAAACTTTTTCTCTCAGATCTGCGCGAAAACTTGTATTCCGGCTCAAAACAACGGGATACATCGTTTTAGAACGAAAGAAGCAAGATTCACGAGCATCGATTTTACAAGTCGTCGAAGAGTAGACGAGAGAAAGGTGAAAACTTTTTCTCTCAGAACAGCGCGAAAACTTGTATTCCGGCTCAAAACAACGGGATACATCGTTTTAGATCGAAACTTGCAAAATTCACTGGCATCGATATTACAAGTTATCGAAGAGTAGACGAGAGAAAGGTGTAACTATTTCTCTTAGAACTGCGCGAAAACTTGTGTTCCGGCTCAAAACAACGGGATACATCGATTTAGATCGAAACTAGCAAAATTCAGTGGCATCGATATTACAAGTCGTCGAAGAGTAGACGAGAGAAAGGTGTAAACTTTTTCTCTCAGAACTGCGCGAAAACTTGTATTCCGGCTCAAAACAAAGGGATCCATCGTTTTAGATGGAAACAAGCAAGATTCACGAGAATCGATTTTACAAGTCGTCGAAGAGTAGACGAGAGAAAGGTGTAAACTTTTTCTCTCAGAATAGCGCGAAACCTTATATTACGGCTCAAAACAACAGGATACATCGTTTTAGATCGAAACTAGCAAAATTCACGAGCATCGATTTTATAAGTCGTCGAAGAGTAGACGAGAGAAAGGTGTAAACTTTTTCTTTCAGAACTGCGCGAAAACTTGTATTCCGGCTCAAAACAACAGGATACATCGTTTTAGATCGAAACTAGCAAAATTCACGAGCATCGATTTTACAAGTCGTCGAAGAGTAGACGAGAGAAAGGTGTAAACTTTTCTCTCAGAGCAGCGCGAAAACTTGTATTCCGGCTCAAAACAACGGGATACATCGTTTTGAATCGAAACTAGAAAAATTCACTGGAATCGATTTTACAAGTCGTCGAAGAGTAGACGAGAGAAAGGTCTAAACTTTTTCTCTCAGAACAGCCCGAAAACTTGTATTCCGGCTCAAAACAACGAGATACATCGTTTTAGATCGAAACTAGCAAAATTCACGAGCATCGATTTTACAAGTCGTCGAAGAGTAGACGAGGGAAAGGTGTAAACTTTTTCTCGCAGAACTGCGCGAAAACTTGTATTTCGGCTCAAAACAACGGGATACATCGTTTTAGATCGAAACTAGCAAGATTCACGAGCATCGATTTTACAAGTCGTCGAAGAGTAGACGAGAGAAAGGTGTAAACGTTTTCTCTCAGAACTGCGCGAAAAATTGTATTGCGGCTCAAAACAACGGGATCCATCGTTTTAGATCGAAACTAGCAAGATTCACGAGAATCAATATTACAAGTCGTCGAAGAGTAGACGAAAGAAAGGTGAAAACTTTTTCTCTCAGAACAGCGCGAAAACTTGTATTCCGGCTCAAAACAACAGGATACATCGTTTTAGATCGAAACTAGCAAAATTCACGAGCATCGATTTTACAAGTTGTCGAAGAGTAGACGAGAGAAAGGTGTAAACTTTTTCTCTCAGAGCAGCGCGAAAACTTGTATTCTGGCTCAAAACAACGGGATACATCGTTTTAAATCGAAATTAGAAAAATTCACTGGAAGCGATTTTACAAGTCGTCGAAGAGTAGACGAGAGAAAGATCTAAACTTTTTCTCTCAGAACAGCCCGAAAACTTGTATTCCGGCTCAAAACAACGGGATACATCGTTTTAGATCGAAACTAGCAAGATTCACGAGCATCAATTTTACAAGTCGTCGAACAGTAGACGAGAGAAAGGTGTAAACGTTTTCTCTCAGAACTGCGCGAAAAATTGTATTGCGGCTCAAAACAACGGGATCCATCGTTTTAGATCGAAACTAGCAAGATTCACGAGAATCGATATTACAAGTCGTCGAAGAGTAGACGAAAGAAAGGTGAAAACTTTTTCTCTCAGAACAGCGCGAAAACTTGTATTCCGGCTCAAAACAACGGGATACATCGTTTTAGATCGAAACCAGCAAAATTCACTGGCATCGATATTACAAGTCGTCGAAGAGTAGACGAGAGAAAGGTGTAAACTATTTCTCTCAGAACTGCGCGAAAATTTGTATTCCGGCTCAAAACAACGAAATACATCGTTTTAGATCAAAACTAGTAAGATTCACGAGCATCATTTTTACAAGTCGTCGAAGAGTAGACGAGAGAAAGGTGTAAACTTTTTCTCTCAGTGCAGCGCGAAAACTTGTAATCCGTCTCAAAACAACGGGATACATCGTTTTAGATCGAAACTAGAAAAATTCACTGGCATCGATATTACAAGTCGTCGAAGAGTAGACGAGAGAAAGGTGTAAACTTTTTCTCTCAGAACTGCGCGAAAACTTGTATTCCGGCTCAAAACAACAGGATACATCGCTTTAGATCGAAACAAGCAAGATTCACGAGAATCAATTTTACAAGCCGTCGAAGAGTAGACGAGATATACGTGTAAACTTTTTCTCTCAGAACTGCGCGAAAACTTGTATTCCGGCTCAAAACAACGGGATACATCGTTTTAGATCGAACCTAGCAAAATTCACGAGCATCGATTTTACAAGTCGTCGAAGAGTAGACGAGAGAAAGGTGAAAACTTTTTCTCTCAGAACAGCGCGAAAACTTGCATTCCGGCTCAAAACAACAGGATACATCGTTTTAGATCGAAACTAGCAAAGTTCACGAGCATCGATTTTACAAGTCGTCGAAGAGTAGACGAGAGAAGGGTGTAAACTTTTACTCTCTGAACTGCGCGAAAACTTGTATTCCGGCTCAAAAGAACGGGATACCTCGTTTTAGATCGAAACTAGCAAGATTCACGAGCATCGATTTAACAAGTCGTCGAAGAGTAGACGAGAGAAAGGTGTAAACTTTTTCTCTCAGAGCAGCGCGAAAACTTGTATTCCGGCTGAAAACAACGGGATACATCGTTTTGAATCGAAACTAGAAAATTCACTGGAATCGATTTTACAAGTCGTCGAAGAGTAGACGAGAGAAAGGTCTAAACTTTTTCTCTCAGAACAGCCCAAAAACTTGTATTCCGGCTCAAAACAACGGGATACATCGTTTTAGATCGAAACTAGCAAGATTCACGACCATCGATTTTACAAGTCGTCGAAGAGTAGACGAGAGAAAGGTGTAAACGTTTTCTCTCAGAAGTGCGCGAAAAATTGTATTGCGGCTCAAAACAACGGGATCCATCGGTTTAGATCGAAACTAGCAAGATTCACGAGAATCGATATTACAAGTCGTCGAAGAGTAGACGAAAGAAAGGTGTAAACTTTTTCTCTCAGAGCAGCGCGAAAACTTGTATTCCGGCTGAAAACAACGGGATACATCGTTTTAAATCGAAACTAGAAAAATTCACAGGAAGCGATTTTACAAGTCGTCGAAGAGTAGACGAGAGAAAGGTCTAAACTTTTTCTCTCAGAACAGCCCGAAAACTTGTATTCCGGCTCAAAACAACGGGATACATCGTTTTAGATCGAAACTAGCAAAATTCACAAGCATCGATTTTACAAGTCGTCGAAGAGTAGACGAGGGAAAGGTGTAAACTTTTTCTCTCAGAACGGCGCGAAAACTTGTATTCCGGCTCAAAACAAAGGGATCCATCGTTTTAGATTGAAACTAGAAAAATTCACTGGAAGCGATTTTACAAGTCGTCGAAGAGTAGACGAGAGAAAGGTCTAAACTTTTTCTCTCAGAACAGCCCGAAAACTTGTATTCCGGCTCAAAACAACGGGATACATTGTTTTAGATCGAAACTAGCAAAATTCACAAGCATCGATTTTACAAGTCGTCGAAGAGTAGACGAGGGAAAGGTATAAACTTTTTCTCTCAGAACTGCGCGAAATTTTGTATTCCGGCTCAAAACAACGGGATACATCGTTTTAGATCGAAACTAGCAAGATTCACGAGCATCGATTTTACAAGTCGTCGAACAGTAGACGAGAGAAAAGTGTAAACGTTTTCTCTCAGAACTGCGCGAAAAATTGTATTGCGGCTCAAAACAACGGGATCCATCGTTTTAGATCGAAACTAGCAAGATTCACGAGAATCGATATTACAAGTCGTCGAAGAGTATACGAAAGAAAGTTGAAAACTTTTTCTCTCAGAACAACGCGAAAACTTGTATTCCGGCTCAAAACAACGGGATACATCGTTTTAGATCAAAACTAGCAAAATTCACTGGCATCGATATTACAAGTCGTCGAAGAGTAGACGAGAGAAAGGTGTAAACTATTTCACTCAGAACTGCGCGAAAACTTGTATTCCGGCTCAAAACAACGAGATACATCGTTTTAGATCAAAACTAGTAAGATTCACGAGCATAATTTTTACAAGTCGTCGAAGAGTAGACGTGAGAAAGGTGAAAACTTTTTCTCTCAGTACAGCGCGAAAACTTGTAATCCGTCTCAAAACAACGGGATACATCGTTTTAGATCGAAACAAGCAAGATTCACGAGAATCAATTTTACAAGTCGTCGAATTGTAGACGAGATATACGTGTAAACGTTTTCTCTCAGAACTGCGCGAAAACTTGTATTCCGGCTCAAAACAACGGGATACATCGTTTTAGATCGAACCTAGCAAAATTCACGAGCATCGATTTTACAAGTCGTCGAAGAGTAGACGAGAGAAAGGTGAAAACTTTTTCTCTCAGAACAGCGCGAAAACTTGTATTCCGGCTCAAAACAACGGGATACATCGTTTTAGATCGAAACTAGCAAAATTCACTGGCATCGATATTATAAGTCGTCGAAGAGTAGACGAGAGAAAGGTGTAAACTTTTTCTCTATAACAAGCGCGAAAACTTGCATTCCGGCTCAAAACAACAGGATACATCGTTTTAGATCGAAACTAGCAAAGTTCACGAGCATCGATTTTACAAGTCGTCGAAGAGTAGACGAGAGAAGGGTGTAAACTTTTTCTCTCTGAACTGCGCGAAAACTTCTATTCCGGCTCAAAACAACGGGATACCTCGTTTTAGATCGAAACTAGCAAGATTCACGAGCATCGATTTTACATGTCGTCGAAGAGTGGACGAGATATAGGTGTAAACTTTTTTTCTCAGAACTGCGCGAAAACTTGTATTCCGACTCAAAACAACGGGATAGATCGTTTTAGATCAAAACTAGAAAAATTCACTGCAATCGTTTTTACAAGTTGTCGAAGAGTAGACGATAGAAAGGTCTAAACTTTTTCTCTCAGAACAGCCCGAAAACTTGTATTCCGGCTCAAAACAACGGGATACATCGTTTTAGATCGAAACTAGCAAGATTCACGAGCATCGATTTTACAAGTCGCTGAAGAGTAGACGAGAGAAAGGTGAAAATGTTTTCTCTCAGAACTGCACGAAAACTTGTATACCGGCTCAAAACAACGGGATACATCGTTTTAGATCGAAACTAGCAAGATTCACGAGCATCGATTTTACAAGTCGTCGAAGAGTAGACGAGAGAAAGGTGTAAACTTTTTCTCTCAGAGCAGCACGAAAATTTGTATTCCGGCTCAAAACAACGGGATACATCGTTTTAGATCGAAACTAGCAAGATTCACGAGCATCGATTTTACAAGTCGTCGAAGAGTAGACGAAAGAAGGGTGTAAACTTTTTCTTTCAGAACAGCGCGAAAACTTGCAATCCGGCTCAAAACAACAAGATACATTGTTTTAGATCGAACCTAGAAAAATTCACGAGCATCGATTTTACAAGTCGTCGAAGAGTAGACGAGAGAAAGGTGTAAACTTTTTCTCTCAGAACGGCGCGAAAACTTGTATTCTGGCTCAAAACAACAGGATACATCGTTTTAGATCGAAACTAGCAAAATTCACGAGCATCGATTTTACAAGTCGTCGAAGAGTAGACGAGAGAAAGGTGTAAACGTTTTCTCTCAAAACAGCCCAAAAACTTGTATTCCGGCTCAAAACAACGGGATACATCGTTTTAGAACGAAAATAGCAAGATTCACGAGCATCGATTTTACAAGTCGTCGAAGAGTAGACGAGATATAGGTGTAAACTTTTTCTCTCAGATCTGCGCGAAAACTTGTATTCCGGCTCAAAACAACGGGATACATCGTTTTAGATCGAACCTAGCAAAATTCACGAGCATCGATTTTACAAGTCGTCGAAGAGTAGACGAGAGAAAGGTGAAAACTTTTTCTCTCAGAACAGCGCGAAAACTTGTATTCCGGCTCAAAACAACGGGATACATCGTTTTAGATCGAAACTAGCAAAATTCACTGGCATCGATATTACAAGTCATCGAAGAGTAGACGAGAGAAAGGTTTAAACTATTTCTCTTAGAACTGCGCGAAAACTTGTGTTCCGGCTCAAAACAACGAGATACATTGTTTTAGATCGAAACTAGTAAGATTCACGAGCATCAATTTTACAAGTCGTCGAAGAGTAGACGGCAGAAAGGTGTAAGCTTTTTCTCTCAGTACAGCGCGAAAACTTGTATTCCGTCTCAAAACAACGGGATACATCGATTTAGATCGAAACTAGCAAAATTCAGTGGCATCGATATTACAAGTCGTCGAAGAGTAGACGAGAGAAAGGTGTAAACTTTTTCTCTCAGAACTGCGCGAAAACTTGTATTCCGGCTCAAAACAAAGGGATTCATCGTTTTAGATCGAAACAAGCAAGATTCACGAGAATCGCTTTTACAAGTCGTCGAAGAGTAGACGAGAGAAAGGTGTAAACTTTTTCTCTCAGAATAGCGCGAAACCTTATATTCCGGCTCAAAACAACAGGATACATCGTTTTAGATCGAAACTAGCAAAATTCACGAGCATCGATTTTATAAGTCGTCGAAGAGTAGACGAGGGAAAGGTGTACTTTTTCTTTCAGAACTGCGCGAAAACTTGTATTCCGGCTCAAAACAACAGGATACATCGTTTTAGATCGAAACTAGCAAAATTCACGAGCATCGATTTTACAAGTCGTCGAAGAGTAGACGAGAGAAAGGTGTAAACTTTTTCTCTCAGAGCAGCGCGAAAACTTGTATTCCGGCTCAAAACAACGGGATACATCGTTTTGAATCGAAACTAGATAAATTCACTGGAATCGATTTTACAGGTCGTCGAAGAGTAGACGAGAGAAAGGTCTACACTTTTTCTCGCAGAACTGCGCGAAAACTTGTATTTCGGCTCAAAACAACGGGATACACCGTTTTAGATTGAAACTAGCAAGATTCACGAGCATCGATTTTACAAGTCGTCGAAGAGTAGACGAGAGAAAGGTGTAAACTTTTTCTCTATGAACAGCGCGAAAACTTGCATTCCGGCTCAAAACAACAGGATACATCGTTTTAGATCGAAACTAGCAAAGTTCACGAGCATCGATTTTACAAGTCGTCGAAGAGTAGACGAAAGAAGGGTGTAAATTTTTTCTCTCTGAACTGCGCGAAAACTTGTATTCCGGCTCAAAACAACGGGATACCTCGTTTTAGATCGAAACTAGCAAGATTCACGAGCATCGATTTTACAGGTCGTCGAAGAGTAGACGACAGAAAGGTGTAAACTTTTTCTCTCAGAACAGCCCGAAAACTTGTATTCCGGCTCAAAACAACGGGATACATCGTTTTAGATCGAAACTAGCAAGATTCACGAGCATCGATTTTACAAGTCGTCGAAGAGTAGACGAGAGAAAGGTGAAAACGTTTTCTCTCAGAACTGCACGAAAACTTGTATTCCGGCTCAAAACAACGGGATACATCGTTTTAGACCTTTCTCTCGTCTACTCTTCGACGACTTGTAAAATCGATTCTCGTGAAGCTTGCTAGTTTCGATCTAAAACGATGTATCCCATTGTTTTGAGCCGGAATACAAGTTTTCGCGCTGTTCTGAGAGAATAAGTTTACACCTTTCTCTCATCTACTCTTCGACGACTTGTAAAATCGATGCTCGTGAATATTGCTAGTTTCGATCTAAAGCGATGTATCCCGTTGTTTTGAGCCGGAATACAAGTTTTCGGGCTGTTCTGAGAGAAAAAGCCTTCACCTTTCTCTCGTCTACTCTTCGACGACTCTGTAAAATCGATGCTCGTGAGTCTTGCTAGTTTTGATCTAAAACGATGTATCTCGTTGTTTTGAGCCGGAATACAAGTTTTCGCGCAGTTCTGAGAAAAAAAGTTTACACCTTTCCCTCGTCTACTCTTCGACGACTACTAAAATCGATGCTCGTGAATCTTGCTAGTTTCGATCTAAAGCGATGTATCCCGTTGTTTTCAGCCGTAATACAAGTTTTCGGGTTGTTCTGAGAGAAAAAGTTTACACTTTTCTCTCGTCTACTCTGCGACGACACTTAATATCGATGCCAGTGAATTTTGCTAGTTTCAATCTAAAACGATGTATCCCGTTGTTTTGAGCCGGAATACAAGTTTTCGCGCTGTTCTGAGAGAAAAAGTTTACACCTTTCTCTGGTCTACTCTTCGACGACTTGTAAAATCGATGCTCGTGAGTTTTGCTAGTTTCGATTGAAAACGATGTATCCCGTTGTTTTGAGGCGGAATACAAGTTTTCGCGCTGTTCTGAGAGAATAAGTTTACACCTTTCCCTCGTCTACTCTTCGACGACTTGTAAAATTGATGATCGTGAATTTTGCTAGTTTCGATCTAAAACGATGTATCCCGTTGTTTTGAGCCGGAACACAAGTTTTCGAGCTGTTCTGAGAGAAAAAGTTTAGACCTTTCTCTCATCTACTCTTCGACGACTTGTAAAATGATGCTCGTGAATCTTGCTAGTTTCGATCTAAAGCGATGTATCCCGTTGTTTTGAGCCGGAATACAAGTTTTCGGGCTGTTCTGAAAGAAAAAGCTTTCACCTTTGTCTCGTCTACTCTTCGACGACTTGTAAAATCGATGCTCGTGAGTTTTGCTAGTTTCGATTGAAAACGATGTATCCCGTTGTTTTGAGGCGGAATACTAGTTTCCGCGCTGTTCTGAGAGAATAAGTTTACACCTTTCCCTCGTCTACTCTTCGACGACTTGTAAAATCGATGCTCGTGAATTTTGCTAGTTTCGATCTAAAACGATGTATCCCGTTGTTTTGAGCCGGAATACAAGTTTTCGGGCTGTTCTGAGAGAAAAAGCTTTCACCTTTGTCTTGTCTACTCTTCGACGACTTGTAAAATCGATGCTCGTGAGTCTTACTAGTTTCGATCTAAAACGATGTATCCCGTTGTTTTGAGCCGCAATACAAGTTTTCGCGCAGTTCTGAGAGAAAAAGTTTACACTTTTCTCTCGTCTACTCTGCGACGACACTTAATATTGACGCCAGTGAATTTTGCTAGTTTCAATCAAAAACGATGTATCCCGTTGATTGAGCCGGAATACAAGTTTTCGCGCTGTTCTGAGAGAAAAAGCTTTCACCTTTCCCTCGTCTACTCTTCGGCGACTTGTAAAATCGAAGCTCGTGAGTTTTGCTATTTTCGATCGAAAACGATGTATCCCGTTGTTTTGAGACGGAATACTAGTTTTCGCGCAGTTCTGAGTGAAAACGTTTACACCTTTCCCTCGTCTACTCTTCGACGACTTGTAAAATCGATTCTCGTGAAGCTTGCTAGTTTCGATCTAAAACGATGTATCCCATTGTTTTGAGCCGGAATACAAGTTTTTGTGCTGTTCTGAGAGAATAAGTTTACACCTTTCTCTCGTCTACTCTTCGACGACTTGTAAAATCGATGCTCGTGAACTTTGCTAGTTTCGATCTAAAACGATGTATCCCGTTGTTTTGAGCTGGAATACAAGTTTTCGCGCAGTTCTGAGAGAAAAAGTTTACACCTTTCCCTCATTTACTCTTCGACGACTTGTAAAATCGATGCTCGTGAATCTTGCTAGTTTCGATCGAAAACGATGTATCCCGTTGTTTTGAGACGGAATACTAGTTTTCGCGCAGTTCTGAGTGAAAACGTTTACACCTTTCTCTCTCTCGTCTACTCTTCGACGACTTGTAAACTCGATGCTCGTTAATCTTGCTAGTTTCGATCTAAAGCGATGTATCCCGTTGTTTTGAGCCGGAATACAAGTTTTCGGGCTGTTCTGAGAGAAAAAGGTTTCACCTTTCTCTCGTCTACTCTTCGGCGACTTGTAAAATCGATGCTCGTGAGTTTTGCTAGTTTCGATTGAAAACGATGTATCCCGTTGTTTTGAGGCGGAATACTAGTTTTCGCGCAGTTCTGAGTGAAAACGTTTACACCTTTCTCTCGTCTACTCTTCGACGACTTGTAAAATCGATTCTCGTGAAGCTTGCTAGTTTCGATCTAAAACGATGTATCCCATTGTTTTGAGACTGAATACAAGTTTTCGCGCTGTTCTGAGAGAATAAGTTTACACCTTTCCCTCGTCTACTCTTCGACGACTTGTAAAATCGATGCTCGTGAATTTTGCTAGTTTCGATCTAAAACGATGCATCCCGTTGTTTTGAGCCGGAATGCAAGTTTTCGGACTGTTCTGAGAGAAAAAGTTTAGACCTTTCTCTCATCTACTCTTCGACGACTTGTAAAATCGATGCTCGTGAATCTTGCTAGTTTCGATCTAAAGCGATGTATCCCGTTGTTTTGAGCCGGAATACAAGTTTTCGGGCTGTTCTGAAAGAAAAAGCTTTCACCTTTGTCTCGTCTACTCTTCGACGACTTGTAAAATCGATGCTCGTGAGTCTTACTAGTTTCGATCTAAAACGATGTATCCCGTTGTTTTGAGCCGCAATACAAGTTTTCGCGCAGTTCTGAGAGAAAAAGTTTACACTTTTCTCTCGTCTACTCAGCGACGACACTTAATAACGATGCCAGTGAATTTTGCTAATTTCAATCTAAAACGATGTATCCCGTTGTTTTGAGCCGGAATACAAGTTTTCGCGCTGTTCTGAGAGAAAAAGCTTTCACCTTTCCCTCGTCTACTCTTCGGCGACTTGTAAAATCGAAGCTCGTGAGTTTTGCTAGTTTCGATCGAAAACGATGTATCCCGTTGTTTTGAGACGGAATACTAGTTTTCGCGCAGTTCTTAGTGAAAACGTTTATACCTTTCCCTCGTCTACTCTTCGACGACTAGTAAAATCGATTCTCGTGAAGCTTGCTAGTTTCGATCTAAAACGATGTATCCCATTGTTTTGAGCCGGAATACAAGTTTTCGTGCTGTTCTGAGAGAATAAGTTTACACCTTTCTCTCGTCTACTCTTCGACGACTTGTAAAATCGATGCTCATGAACTTTGCTAGTTTCGATCTAAAACAATGTATCCCGTTGTTTTGAGCTGGAATACAAGTTTTCGCGCAGTTCTGAGAGAAAAAGTTTACACCTTTCCCTCATCTACTCTTTCACGACTTGTAAAATCAATGCTCGTGAATCTTGCTAGTTTCAATCTAAAGCGATGTATCCCGTTGTTTTGAGCCGGAATACAAGTTTTCGGGCTGTTCTGAGAGAAAAAGTTTAGACCTTTCTCTCATCTACTCTTCGACGACTTGTAAAATCGATGCTCGTGAATCTTGCTAGTTTCAATCTAAAACGATGTATCCCGTTGTTTTCAGCTGGAATACAAATTTTCGGGCTGTTCTGAGAGAAAAAGTTTACACCTTTCTCTCGTCTATTCCTCGACGACTTGTAAAATCGATGCTCGTGAACTTTGCTAGTTTCGATCTAAAACGATGTATCTCGTTGTTTTGAGCCGGAATACAAGTTTTCGCGCAGTTCTGAGAAAAAAATTTACACCTTTCGCTCGTCTACTCTTCGACGACTAGTAAAATTGATGCTCGTGAATCTTGCTAGTTTCGATCTAAAGCGATGTATCCCGTTGTTTTGAGCCGTAATACAAGTTTTCGGGCTGTTCTGAGAGAAAAAGTTTACACTTTTCTCTCGTCTACTCTGCGACGACACTTAATATCGATGCCAGTGAATTTTGCTAGTTTCAATCTAAAACGATGTATCCCGTTGTTTTGAGCCGGAATACAAGTTTTCGCGCTGTTCTGAGAGAAAAAGTTTAGACCTTTCTCTCATCTACTCTTCGACGACTTGTAAAATCGATGCTCGTGAATCTTGCTAGTTTCGATCTAAAGCGATGTATCCCGTTGTTTTGAGCCGGAATACAAGTTTTCGTGCTGTTCTGAAAGAAAAAGCTTTCACCTTTGTCTCGCCTACTCTTCGACGACTTGTAAAATCGATGCTCGTGAGTCTTACTAGTTTCGATCTAAAACGATGTATCCCGTTGTTTTGAGCCGCAATACAAGTTTTTGCGCAGTTCTGAGAGAAAAAGTTTACACTTTTCTCTCGTCTACTCTGCGACGACACTTAATATCGACGCCAGTGAATTTTGCTAGTTTCAATCTAAAACGATGTACCCCGTTGTTTTGAGCCGGAATACAAGTTTTCGCGCTTCTCTGAGAGAAAAAGTTTACACCTTTCTCTCGTCTACTCTTCGACGACTTGTAAAATCGATGCTCGTGAATCTTGCTAGTTTCGATCTAAAACGATGTATCCCGTTGTTTTGAGCAGGAATACAAGTTTTTGTGCAGTTCTGAGAGAAAAAGTTTACACCTTTCTCTCGTCTACTCTTCGGCGACTTGTAAAATCGATGCTCGTGAATCTTGCTAGTTTCGATCTAAAACGATGTATCCCGTTGTTTAGAACCGGAATACAAGTTTTCGCGCCGTTCTGAGAGAAAAAGTTTACACCTTTCTCTCGTCTACTCTTCGACGACTTGTAAAATCGATTCCAGTGAATTTTGCTAGTTTCGATTTAAAACGATGTATCCCGTTGTTTTGAGCCGGAATACAAGTTTTCGCGCTGCTCTGAGAGAAAAAGTTTACACCTTTCTCTCGTCTACTCTCCGACAACTTGTAAAATCGATGCTCGTGAACCTTGCTATTTTCGTTCTAAAACGATGTATCCCGTTGTTTTGAGCCGGAATACATGTTTTCGTGCAGTTCCGAGAGAAAAAGTTTACGTCTTTCTCTCGTGTACTCTTCGGCGACTTGTAAAATCGATGCTCGTGAACTTTGCTAGTTTCGATCTAAAACGATGTATCCCGTTGTTTTGAGCCGGAATACAAGTTTTCGGGCTGTTCTGAAAGAAAAAGCTTTCACCTTTGTCTCGTCTACTCTTCGACGACTTGTAAAATCGATGCTCGTGAGTTTTGCTAGTTTCGATTGAAAACGATGTATCCCGTTGTTTTGAGGCGGAATACTAGTTTTCGCGCAGTTCTGAGTGAAAACGTTTACACCTTTCTCTCGTCTACTCTTCGACGACTTGTAAAATCGATTCTCGTGAAGCTTGCTAGTTTCGATCTAAAACGATGTATCCCATTGTTTTGAGCCGGAATACAAGTTTTCGCGCTGTTCTGAGAGAATAAGTTTACACCTTTCCCTCGTCTACTCTTCGACGACTTGTAAAATCGATGCTCGTGAATTTTGCTAGTTTCCATCTAAAACGATGTATCCCGTTGTTTTGAGCCGGAATACAAGTTTTCGGGCTGTTCTGAGAGAAAAAGTTTAGACCTTTCTCTCATCTACTCTTCGACGACTTGTAAAATCGATGCTCGTGAATCTTGATAGTTTCGATCTAAAGCGATGTATCCCGTTGTTTTGAGCTGGAATACAAGTTTTCGGGCTGTTCTGAAAGAAAAAGCTTTCACTTTTGTCTCGTCTACTCTTCAACGACTTGTAAAATCGATGCTCGTGAGTCTTACTAGTTTCGATCTAAAACGATGTATCCCGTTGTTTTGAGCCGCAATACAAGTTTTCGCGCAGTTCTGAGAGAAAAAGTTTACACTTTTCTCTCGTCTACTCTGCGACGACACTTAATATCGACGCCAGTGAATTTTGCTAGTTTCAATCTAAAACGATGTATCCCGTTGTTTTGAGCCGGAATACAAGTTTTCGCGCTGTTCTGAGAGAAAAAGCTTTCACCTTTCCCTCGTCTACTCTTCGGCGACTTGTAAAATCGAAGCTCGTGAGTTTTGCTAGTTTCGATCGAAAACGATGTATCCCGTTGTTTTGAGACGGAATACTAGTTTTCGCGCAGTTCTGAGTGAAAACGTTTACACCTTTCCCTCGTCTACTCTTCGACGACTTGTAAAATCGATTCTCGTGAAGCTTGCTAGTTTCGATCTAAAACGATGAATCCCATTGTTTTGAGCCGGAATACAAGTTTTTGTGCTGTTCTGAGAGAATAAGTTTACACCTTTCTCTCGTCTACTCTTCGACGACTTGTAAAATCGATGCTCGTGAACTTTGCTAGTTTCAATCTAAAACGATGTATCCCGTTGTTTTGAGCTGGAATACAAGTTTTCGCGCAGTTCTGAGAGAAAAAGTTTACACCTTTCCCTCATCTACTCTTCGACGACTTGTAAAATCGATGCTCGTGAATCTTGCTAGTTTCGATCGAAAACGATGTATCCCGTTGTTTTGAGACGGAATACTAGTTTTCGCGCAGTTCTGAGTGAAAACGTTTACACCTTTCTCTCTCTCGTCTACTCTTCGACGACTTGTAAACTCGATGCTCGTGAATCTTGCTAGTTTCGATCTAAAGCGATGTATCCCGTTGTTTTGAGCCGGAATACAAGTTTTCGGGCTGTTCTGAGAGAAAAAGCTTTCACCTTTCTCTCGTCTACTCTTCGGCGACTTGTAAAATCGATGCTCGTGAGTTTTGCTAGTTTCGATTGAAAACGATGTATCCCGTTGTTTTGAGGCGGAATACTAGTTTTCGCGCAGTTCTGAGTGAAAACGTTTACACCTTTCTCTCGTCTACTCTTCGACGACTTGTAAAATCGATTCTCGTGAAGCTTGCTAGTTTCGATCTAAAACGATGTATCCCATTGTTTTGAGCCGGAATACAAGTTTTCGCGCTGTTCTGAGAGAATAAGTTTACACCCATAACTACAGCGCAAACGACAAGACAGAGATGAAGAAGGGACACCACACATCTCTGTCCTGTCGTTTGCGCTGTAGTTATGGATCATCGTAATCACCAACTCGCCCAACAAATGCTTTTGTCGAAGTTTACACCTTTCCCTCGTCTACTCTTCGACGACTTGTAAAATCGATGCTCGTGAATTTTGCTAGTTTCGATCTAAAACGATGTATCCCGTTGTTTTGAGCCGGAATACAAGTTTTCGGGCTGTTCTGAGAGAAAAAGTTTAGACCTTTCTCTCATCTACTCTTCGACGACTTGTAAAATCGATGCTCGTGAATCTTGCTAGTTTCGATCTAAAGCGATGTATCCCGTTGTTTTGAGCCGGAATACAAGTTTTCGGGCTGTTCTGAAAGAAAAAGCTTTCACCTTTGTCTCGTCTACTCTTCGACGACTTGTAAAATCGATGCTCGTGAGTCTTACTAGTTTCGATCTAAAACGATGTATCCCGTTGTTTTGAGCCGCAATACAAGTTTTCGCGCAGTTCTGAGAGAAAAAGTTTACACTTTTCTCTCGTCTACTCAGCGACGACACTTAATATCGATGCCAGTGAATTTTGCTAGTTTCAATCTAAAACGATGTATCCCGTTGTTTTGAGCCGGAATACAAGTTTTCGCGCTGTTCTGAGTGAAAACGTTTACACCTTTCCCTCGTCTACTCTTCGACGACTTGTAAAATTGATTCTCGTGAAGCTTGCTAGTTTCGATCTAAAACGATGTATCCCATTGTTTTGAGCCGGAATACAAGTTTTCGTGCTGTTCTGAGAGAATAAGTTTACACCTTTCTCTCGTCTACTCTTCGACGACTTGTAAAATCGATGCTCGTGAACTTTGCTAGTTTCGATCTAAAACAATGTATCCCGTTGTTTTGAGCTGGAATACAAGTTTTCGCGCAGTTCTGAGAGAAAAAGTTTACACCTTTCCTTCATCTACTCTTCGACGACTTGTAAAATCGATGCTCGTGAATCTTGCTAGTTTCGATCTAAAGCGATGTATCCCGTTGTTTTGAGCCGGAATACAAGTTTTCGCGCTGTTCTGAGAGAAAAAGCTTTCACCTTTCTCTCGTCTACTCTTCGACCACTTGTAAAATCGATGCTCGTGAGTCTTGCTAGTTTCGATCTAAAACGATGGATCCCTTTGTTTTGAGCCGGAATACAAGTTTTCGGGCTGTTCTGAGAGAAAAAGTTTAGACCTTTCTCTCATCTACTCTTCGACGACTTGTAAAATCGATGCTCGTGAATCTTGCTAGTTTCGATCTAAAGCGATGTATCCCGTTGTTTTGAGCTGGAATACAAGTTTTCGGGCTGTTCTGAAAGAAAAAGCTTTCACCTTTGTCTCGTCTACTCTTCAACGACTTGTAAAATCGATGCTCGTGAGTCTTACTAGTTTCGATCTAAAACGATGTATCTCGTTGTTTTGAGCCGGAATACAAGTTTTCGCGCAGTTCTGAGAAAAAAATTTACACCTTTCCCTCGTCTACTCTTCGACGACTAGTAAAATTAATGCTCGTGAATCTTGCTAGTTTCGATCTAAAGCGATGTATCCCGTTGTTTTGAGCCGTAATACAAGTTTTCGGGCTGTTCTGAGAGAAAATGTTTACACTTTTCTCTCGTCTACTCTGCGATGACACTTAATATCGATGCCAGTGAATTTTGCTAGTTTCAATCTAAAACGATGTATCCCGTTGTTTTGAGCCGGAATACAAGTTTTCGCGCTGTTCTGAGAGAAAAAGTTTAGACCTTTCTCTCATCTACTCTTCGACGACTTGTAAAATCGATGCTCGTGAATCTTGCTAGTTTCGATCTAAAGCGATGTATCCCGTTGTTTTGAGCCGGAATACAAGTTTCCGGGCTGTTCTGAAAGAAAAAGCTTTCACCTTTGTCTCGTCTACTCTTCGACGACTTGTAATATCGATGCTCGTGAGTCTTACTAGTTTCGATCTAAAACGATGTATCCCGTTGTTTTGAGCCGCAATACAAGTTTTCGCGCAGTTCTGAGAGAAAACGTTTACACTTTTCTCTCGTCTACTCTGCGACGACACTTAATATCGACGCCAGTGAATTTTGCTAGTTTCAATCTAAAACGATGTATCCCGTTGTTTTGAGCCGGAATACAAGTTTTCGCGCTGTTCTGAGTGAAAACGTTTACACCTTTCCCTCGTCTACTCTTCGACGACTTGTAAAATCGATTCTCGGGAAGCTTGCTAGTTTCGATCTAAAACGATGTATCCCATTGTTTTGAGCCGGAATACAAGTTTTCGTGCTGTTCTGAGAGAATAAGTTTACACCTTTCTCTCGTCTACTCTTCGACGACTTGTAAAATTGATGCTCGTGAACTTTGCTAGTTTTGATCTAAAACAATGTATCCCGTTGTTTTGAGCTGGAATACAAGTTTTCGCGCAGTTCTGAGAGAAAAAGTTTACACCTTTCCTTCATCTACTCTTCGACGACTTGTAAAATCGATGCTCGTGAATCTTGCTAGTTTCGATCTAAAGCGATGTATCCCGTTGTTTTGAGCCGGAATACAAGTTTTCGCGCTGTTCTGAGAGAAAAAGCTTTCACCTTTCTCTCGTCTACTCTTCGACCACTTGTAAAATCGATGCTCGTGAGTCTTGCTAGTTTCGATCTAAAACGATGTATCCCGTTGTTTTGAGCCGGAATACAAGTTTTCGCGCAGTTCTGAGAGAAAAAGTTTACACCTATCTCTCGTCTACTCTTCGACGACTTGTAAAATCCATGCTCGTGAATCTTGCTAGTTTCAATCTAAAACGATGTATCCCGTTGTTTTCAGCCGGAATACAAATTTTCGGGCTGTTCTGAGAGAAAAAGTTTACACCTTTCTCTCGTCTATTCCTCGACGACTTGTAAAATCGATGCTCGTGAACTTTGCTAGTTTCGATCTAAAACGATGTATCTCGTTGTTTTGAGCCGGAATACAAGTTTTCGCGCAGTTCTGAGAAAAAAATTTACACCTTTCCCTCGTCTACTCTTCGACGACTAGTAAAATTGATGCTCGTGAATCTTGCTAGTTTCGATCTAAAGCGATGTATCCCGTTGTTTTGAGCCGTAATACAAGTTTTCGGGCTGTTCTGAGAGAAAATGTTTACACTTTTCTCTCGTCTACTCTGCGATGACACTTAATATCGATGCCAGTGAATTTTGCTAGTTTCAATCTAAAACGATGTATCCCGTTGTTTTGAGCCGGAATACAAGTTTTCGCGCTGTTCTGAGAGAAAAAGTTTAGACCTTTCTCTCATCTACTCTTCGACGACTTGTAAAATCAATGCTCGTGAATCTTGCTAGTTTCGATCTAAAGCGATGTATCCCGTTGTTTTGAGCCGGAATACAAGTTTCCGGGCTGTTCTGAAAGAAAAAGCTTTCACCTTTGTCTCGTCTACTCTTCGACGACTTGTAATATCGATGCTCGTGAGTCTTACTAGTTTCGATCTAAAACGATGTATCCCGTTGTTTTGAGCCGCAATACAAGTTTTCGCGCAGTTCTGAGAGAAAAAGTTTACACTTTTCTCTCGTCTACTCTGCGACGACACTTAATATCGACGCCAGTGAATTTTGCTAGTTTCAATCTAAAACGATGTATCCCGTTGTTTTGAGCCGGAATACAAGTTTTCGCGCTGTTCTGAGTGAAAACGTTTACACCTTTCCCTCGTCTACTCTTCGACGACTTGTAAAATCGATTCTCGTGAAGCTTGCTAGTTTCGATCTAAAACGATGTATCCCATTGTTTTGAGCCGGAATACAAGTTTTCGTGCTGTTCTCAGAGAATAAGTTTACACCTTTCTCTCGTCTACTCTTCGACGACTTGTAAAATCGATGCTCGTGAACTTTGCTAGTTTTGATCTAAAACAATGTATCCCGTTGTTTTGAGCTGGAATACAAGTTTTCGCGCAGTTCTGAGAGAAAAAGTTTACACCTTTCCTTCATCTACTCTTCGACGACTTGTAAAATCGATGCTCGTGAATCTTGCTAGTTTCGATCTAAAGCGATGTATCCCGTTGTTTTGAGCCGGAATACAAGTTTTCGGGCTGTTCTGAGAGAAAAAGTTTAGACCTTTCTCTCATCTACTCTTCGACGACTTGTAAAATCGATGCTCGTGAATCTTGCTAGTTTCGATCTAAAGCGATGTATCCCGTTGTTTTGAGCCGGAATACAAGTTTTCGCGCTGTTCTGAGAGAAAAAGCTTTCACCTTTCTCTCGTCTACTCTTCGACCACTTGTAAAATCGATGCTCGTGAGTCTTGCTAGTTTCGATCTAAAACGATGTATCCCGTTGTTTTGAGCCGGAATACAAGTTTTCGCGCAGTTCTGAGAGAAAAAGTTTACACCTATCTCTCGTCTACTCTTCGACGACTTGTAAAATCCATGCTCGTGAATCTTACTAGTTTCAATCTAAAACGATGTATCCCGTTGTTTTCAGCCGGAATACAAATTTTCGGGCTGTTCTGAGAGAAAAAGTTTACACCTTTCTCTCGTCTATTCCTCGACGACTTGTAAAATCGATGCTCGTGAACTTTGCTAGTTTCGATCTAAAACGATGTATCTCGTTGTTTTGAGCCGGAATACAAGTTTTCGCGCAGTTCTGAGAAAAACATTTACACCTTTCCCTCGTCTACTCTTCGACGACTAGTAAAATTGATGCTCGTGAATCTTGCTAGTTTCGATCTAAAGCGATGTATCCCGTTGTTTTGAGCCGTAATACAAGTTTTCGGGCTGTTCTGAGAGAAAAAGTTTACACTTTTCTCTCGTCTACTCTGCGATGACACTTAATATCGATGCCAGTGAATTTTGCTAGTTTCAATCTAAAACGATGTATCCCGTTGTTTTGAGCCGGAATACAAGTTTTCGCGCTGTTCTGAGAGAAAAAGTTTAGACCTTTCTCTCATCTACTCTTCGACGACTTGTAAAATCGATGCTCGTGAATCTTGCTAGTTTCGATCTAAAGCGATGTATCCCGTTGTTTTGAGCCGGAATACAAGTTTTCGGGCTGTTCTGAAAGAAAAAGCTTTCACCTTTGTCTCGTCTACTCTTCGACGACTTGTAAAATCGATGCTCGTGAGTCTTACTAGTTTCGATCTAAAACGATGTATCCCGTTGTTTTGAGCCGCAATACAAGTTTTCGCGCAGTTCTGAGAGAAAAAGTTTACACTTTTCTCTCGTCTACTCTGCGACGACACTTAATATCGACGTCAGTGAATTTTGCTAGTTTCAATCTAAAACGATGTATCCCATTGTTTTGAGCCGGAATACAAGTTTTCGTGCTGTTCTGAGAGAATAAGTTTACACCTTTCTCTCGTCTACTCTTCGACGACTTGTAAAATTGATGCTCGTGAACTTTGCTAGTTTCGATCTAAAACGATGTATCCCGTTGTTTTGAGCTGGAATACAAGTTTTCGCGCAGTTCTGAGAGAAAAAGTTTACACCTTTCCCTCATCTACTCTTCGACGACTTGTAAAATCGATGCTCGTGAATCTTGCTACTTTCGATCTAAAACGATGTATCCCGTTGTTTTGAGCCGGAATACAAGTTTTCGCGCAGTTCTGAGAGAAAAAGTTTACACCTATCTCTCGTCTACTCTTCGACGACTTGTAAAATCGATGCTCGTGAATCTTGCTAGTTTCGATCTAAAACGATGTATCCCGTTGTTCTCAGCCAGAATACAAATTTTCGGGCTGTTCTGAGAGAAAAAGTTTACACCTTTCTCTCGTCTACTCTTCGACGACTTGTAAAATCGATGCTCGTGAATCTTGCTAGTTTCGATCTAAAACGATGTATGCCGTTGTTTTCAGCCGGAATACAAGTTTTCGCGCAGTTCTGAGAAAAAAAGTTTACACCTTTCCCTCGTCTACTCTTCGACGACTAGTAAAATCGATGCTCGTGAATCTTGCTAGTTTCGATCTAAAGCGATGTATCCCGTTGTTTTGAGCCGGAATACAAGTTTTCGCGCTGTTCTGAGAGAAAAAGTTTACACCTTTCTCTGGTCTACTCTTCGACGACTTGTAAAATCGATGCTCGTGAATCTTGCTAGTTTCGATCTAAAGCGATGTATCCCGTTGTTTTGAGCCGGAATACAAGTTTTCGGGCTGTTCTGAGAGAAAAAGCTTTCACCTTTCTCTCGTCTACTCTTCGACGACTTGTAAAATCGATGCTCGTGAGTCTTACTAGTTTCGATCTAAAACGATGTATCCCGTTGTTTTGAGACGGAATACTAGTTTTCGCGCAGTTCTGAGAGAAAAAGTTTACACTTTTCTCTCGTCTACTCTGCGACGACACTTAATATCGATGCTAGTGAATTTTGCTAGTTTCAATCTAAAACGATGTATCCCGTTGTTTTGAGCCGGAATACAAGTTTTCGCGCTGTTCTGAGAGAAAAAGTTTACACCTTTCTCTGGTCTACTCTTCGACGACTTGTAAAATCGATGCTCGTGAATCTTGCTAGTTTCGATCTAAAACGATGTATCCCATTGTTTTGAGCCGGAATACAAGTTTTTGTGCTGTTCTGAGAGAATAAGTTTACACCTTTCTCTCGTCTACTCTTCGACGACTTGTAAAATCGATGCTCGTGAACTTTGCTAGTTTTGATCTAAAACAATGTATCCCGTTGTTTTGAGCTGGAATACAAGTTTTCGCGCAGTTCTGAGAGAAAAAGTTTACACCTTTCCTTCATCTACTGTTCGACGACTTGTAAAATCGATGCTCGTGAATCTTGCTAGTTTCGATCTAAAGCGATGTATCCCGTTGTTTTGAGCCGGAATACAAGTTTTCGCGCTGTTCTGAGAGAAAAAGCTTTCACCTTTCTCTCGTCTACTCTTCGACCACTTGTAAAATCGATGCTCGTGAGTCTTGCTAGTTTCGATCTAAAACGATGTATCCCGTTGTTTTGAGCCGGAATACAAGTTTTCGCGCAGTTCTGAGAGAAAAAGTTTACACCTCTCTCGTCTACTCTTCGACGACTTGTAAAATCCATGCTCGTGAATCTTGCTAGTTTCAATCTAAAACGATGTATTCCGTTGTTTTCAGCCGGAATACAAATTTTCGGGCTGTTCTGAGAGAAAAAGTTTACACCTTTCTCTCGTATATTCCTCGACGACTTGTAAAATCGATGCTCGTGAACTTTGCTAGTTTCGATCTAAAACGATGTATCTCGTTGTTTTGAGCCGGAATACAAGTTTTCGCGCAGTTCTGAGAAAAAAATTTACACCTTTCCCTCGTCTACTCTTCGACGACTAGTAAAATTGATGCTCGTGAATCTTGCTAGTTTCGATCTAAAGCGATGTATCCCGTTGTTTTGAGCCGTAATACAAGTTTTCGGGCTGTTCTGAGAGAAAAAGTTTACACTTTTCTCTCGTCTACTCTGCGATGACACTTAATATCGATGCCAGTGAATTTTGCTAGTTTCAATCTAAAACGATGTATCCCGTTGTTTTGAGCCGGAATACAAGTTTTCGCGCTGTTCTGAGAGAAAAAGTTTAGACCTTTCTCTCATCTACTCTTCGACGACTTGTAAAATCGATGCTCGTGAATCTTGCTAGTTTCGATCTAAAGCGATGTATCCCGTTGTTTTGAGCCGGAATACAAGTTTTCGGGCTGTTCTGAAAGAAAAAGCTTTCACCTTTGTCTCGTCTACTCTTCGACGACTTGTAAAATCGATGCTCGTGAGTCTTACTAGTTTCGATCTAAAACGATGTATCCCGTTGTTTTGAGCCGCAATACAAGTTTTCGCGCAGTTCTGAGAGAAAAAGTTTACACTTTTCTCTCGTCTACTCTGCGACGACACTTAATATCGACGCCAGTGAATTTTGCTAGTTTCAATCTAAAACGATGTATCCCATTGTTTTGAGCCGGAATACAAGTTTTCGTGCTGTTCTGAGAGAATAAGTTTACACCTTTCTCTCGTCTACTCTTCGACGACTTGTAAAATCGATGCTCGTGAACTTTGCTAGTTTCGATCTAAAACGATGTATCCCGTTGTTTTGAGCTGGAATACAAGTTTTCGCGCAGTTCTGAGAGAAAACGTTTACACCTTTCCCTCATCTACTCTTCGACGACTTGTAAAATCGATGCTCGTGAATCTTGCTACTTTCGATCTAAAACGATGTATCCCGTTGTTTTGAGCCGGAATACAAGTTTTCGCGCAGTTCTGAGAGAAAAAGTTTACACCTATCTCTCGTCTACTCTTCGACGACTTGTAAAATCGATGCTCGTGAATCTTGCTAGTTTCGATCTAAAACGATGTATCCCGTTGTTCTCAGCCAGAATACAAATTTTCGGGCTGTTCTGAGAGAAAAAGTTTACACCTTTCTCTCGTCTACTCTTCGACGACTTGTAAAATCGATGCTCGTGAATCTTGCTAGTTTCGATCTAAAACGATGTATGCCGTTGTTTTCAGCCGGAATACAAGTTTTCGCGCAGTTCTGAGAAAAAAAGTTTACACCTTTCCCTCGTCTACTCTTCGACGACTAGTAAAATCGATGCTCGTGAATCTTGCTAGTTTCGATCTAAAGCGATGTATCCCGTTGTTTTGAGCCGGAATACAAATTTTCGCGCTGTTCTGAGAGAAAAAGTTTACACCTTTCTCTGGTCTACTCTTCGACGACTTGTAAAATCGATGCTCGTGAATCTTGCTAGTTTCGATCTAAAGCGATGTATCCCGTTGTTTTGAGCCGGAATACAAGTTTTCGTGCAGTTCTCAGAGAAAAAGTTTACACCTTTCTCTGGTCTACTTTTCGACGACTTGTAAAATCGATGCTCGTGAATCTTGCTAGTTTCAATCTAAAGCCATGTATCCCGTTGTTTTGAGCCGGAATACAAGTTTTCGGGCTGTTCTGAGAGAAAAAGCTTTCACCTTTCTCTCGTCTACTCTTCGACGACTTGTAAAATCGATGCTCGTGAGTCTTACTAGTTTCGATCTAAAACGATGTATCCCGTTGTTTTGAGACGGAATACTAGTTTTCGCGCAGTTCTGAGAGAAAAAGTTTACACTTTTCTCTCGTCTACTCTGCGACGACACTTAATATCGATGCTAGTGAATTTTGCTAGTTTCAATCTAAAACGATGTATCCCGTTGTTTTGAGCCGGAATACAAGTTTTCGCGCTGTTCTGAGAGAAAAAGTTTACACCTTTCTCTGGTCTACTCTTCGACGACTTGTAAAATCGATGCTCGTGAATCTTGCTAGTTTCGATCTAAAACGATGTATCCCATTGTTTTGAGCCGGAATACAAGTTTTTGTGCTGTTCTGAGAGAATAAGTTTACACCTTTCTCTCGTCTACTCTTCGACGACTTGTAAAATCGATGCTCGTGAACTTTGCTAGTTTCGATCTAAAACGATGTATCCCTTTGTTTTGAGCTGGAATACAAGTTTTCGCGTAGTTCTGAGAGAAAAAGTTTACACCTTTCCCTCATTTACTCTTCGACGACTTGTAAAATCGATGCTCGTGAATCTTGCTAGTTTCGATCGAAAACGATGTATCCCGTTGTTTTGAGACGGAATACTAGTTTTCGCGCAGTTCTGAGTGAAAACGTTTACACCTTTCTCTCTCTCGTCTACTCTTCGACGACTTGTAAACTCGATGCTCGTTAATCTTGCTAGTTTCGATCTAAAGCGATGTATCCCGTTGTTTTGAGCCGGAATACAAGTTTTCGGGCTGTTCTGAGAGAAAAAGCTTTCACCTTTCTCTCGTCTACTCTTCGGCGACTTGTAAAATCGATGCTCGTGAGTTTTGCTAGTTTCGATTGAAAACGATGTATCCCGTTGTTTTGAGGCGGAATACTAGTTTTCGCGCAGTTCTGAGTGAATACGTTTACACCTTTCTCTCGTCTACTCTTCGACGACTTGTAAAATCGATTCTCGTGAAGCTTGCTAGTTTCGATCTAAAACGATGTATCCCATTGTTTTGAGACTGAATACAAGTTTTCGCGCTGTTCTGAGAGAATAAGTTTACACCTTTCCCTCGTCTACTCTTCGACGACTTGTAAAATCGATGCTCGTGAATTTTGCTAGTTTCGATCTAAAACGATGTATCCCGTTGTTTTGAGCCGGAATACAAGTTTTCGGACTGTTCTGAGAGAAAAAGTTTAGACCTTTCTCTCATCTACTCTTCGACGACTTGTAAAATCGATGCTCATGAACTTTGCTAGTTTCGATCTAAAACAATGTATCCCGTTGTTTTGAGCTGGAATACAAGTTTTCGCGCAGTTCTGAGAGAAAAAGTTTACACCTTTCCCTCATCTACTCTTCGACGACTTGTAAAATCAATGCTCGTGAATCTTGCTAGTTTCAATCTAAAGCGATGTATCCCGTTGTTTTGAGCCGGAATACAAGTTTTCGGGCTGTTCTGAGAGAAAAAGTTTAGACCTTTCTCTCATCTACTCTTCGACGACTTGTAAAATCGATGCTCGTGAATCTTGCTAGTTTCAATCTAAAACGATGTATCCCGTTGTTTTCAGCTGGAATACAAATTTTCGGGCTGTTCTGAGAGAAAAAGTTTACACCTTTCTCTCGTCTATTCCTCGACGACTTGTAAAATCGATGCTCGTGAACTTTGCTAGTTTCGATCTAAAACGATGTATCTCGTTGTTTTGAGCCGGAATACAAGTTTTCGCGCAGTTCTGAGAAAAAAATTTACACCTTTCCCTCGTCTACTCTTCGACGACTAGTAAAATTGATGCTCGTGAATCTTGCTAGTTTCGATCTAAAGCGATGTATCCCGTTGTTTTGAGCCGTAATACAAGTTTTCGGGCTGTTCTGAGAGAAAAAGTTTACACTTTTCTCTCGTCTACTCTGCGACGACACTTAATATCGATGCCAGTGAATTTTGCTAGTTTCAATCTAAAACGATGTATCCCGTTGTTTTGAGCCGGAATACAAGTTTTCGCGCTGTTCTGAGAGAAAAAGTTTAGACCTTTCTCTCATCTACTCTTCGACGACTTGTAAAATCGATGCTCGTGAATCTTGCTAGTTTCGATTTAAAGCGATGTATCCCGTTGTTTTGAGCCGGAATACAAGTTTTCGGGCTGTTCTGAAAGAAAAAGCTTTCACCTTTGTCTCGCCTACTCTTCGACGACTTGTAAAATCGATGCTCGTGAGTCTTACTAGTTTCGATCTAAAACGATGTATCCCGTTGTTTTGAGCCGCAATACAAGTTTTTGCGCAGTTCTGAGAGAAAAAGTTTACACTTTTCTCTCGTCTACTCTGCGACGACACCTAATATCGACGCCAGTGAATTTTGCTAGTTTCAGTCTAAAACGATGTATCCCGTTGTTTTGAGCCGGAATACAAGTTTTCGCGCTGCTCTGAGAGAAAAAGTTTACACCTTTCTCTCGTCTACTCTTCGACGACTTGTAAAATCGATGCTCGTGAATCTTGCTAGTTTCGATCTAAAACGATTTATCCCGTTGTTTTGAGCCGGAATACAAGTTTTTGTGCAGTTCTGAGAGAAAAAGTTTACACCTTTCTCTCGTCTACTCTTCGGCGACTTGTAAAATCGATGCTCGTGAATCTTGCTAGTTTCGATCTAAAACGATGTATCCCGTTGTTTTGAGCCGGAATACAAGTTTTCGCGTAGTTCTGAGAGAAAAAGTTTACACCTTTCTCTTGTCTACTCTTCGACGACTTGTAAAATCGATGCTCGTGAGTTTTGCTAGTTTCGATATAAAACGATGTATCCCGTTGTTTAGAACCGGTATACAAGTTTTCGCGCCGTTCTGAGAGAAAAAGTTTACACCTTTCTCTCGTCTACTCTTCGACGACTTGTAAAATCGATTCCAGTGAATTTTGCTAGTTTCGATTTAAAACGATGTATCCCGTTGTTTTGAGCCGGAATACAAGTTTTCGCGCTGCTCTGAGAGAAAAAGTTTACACCTTTCTCTCGTCTACTCTCCGACAACTTGTAAAATCGATGCTCGTGAACCTTGCTATTTTCGTTCTAAAACGATGTATCCCGTTGTTTTGAGCCGGAATACAAGTTTTCGTGCAGTTCCGAGAGAAAAAGTTTACGTCTTTCTCTCGTGTACTCTTCGGCGACTTGTAAAATCGATGCTCGTGAACTTTGCTAGTTTCGATCTAAAACGATGTATCCCGTTGTTTTGAGCCGGAATACAAGTTTTCGGGCTGTTCTGAGAGAAAAAGTTTACACCTTTCCCTCATCTACTCTTCGACGACTTGTAAAATCGATGCTCGTGAATCTTGCTACTTTCGATCTAAAACGATGTATCCCGTTGTTTTGAGCCGGAATACAAGTTTTCGCGCAGTTCTGAGAGAAAAAGTTTACACCTATCTCTCGTCTACTCTTCGACGACTTGTAAAATCGATGCTCGTGAATCTTGCTAGTTTCGATCTAAAACGATGTATCCCGTTGTTCTCAGCCAGAATACAAATTTTCGGGCTGTTCTGAGAGAAAAAGTTTACACCTTTCTCTCGTCTACTCTTCGACGACTTGTAAAATCGATGCTCGTGAATCTTGCTAGTTTCGATCTAAAACGATGTATGCCGTTGTTTTCAGCCGGAATACAAGTTTTCGCGCAGTTCTGAGAAAAAAAGTTTACACCTTTCCCTCGTCTACTCTTCGACGACTAGTAAAATCGATGCTCGTGAATCTTGCTAGTTTCGATCTAAAGCGATGTATCCCGTTGTTTTGAGCCGGAATACAAGTTTTCGCGCTGTTCTGAGAGAAAAAGTTTACACCTTTCTCTGGTCTACTCTTCGACGACTTGTAAAATCGATGCTCGTGAATCTTGCTAGTTTCGATCTAAAGCGATGTATCCCGTTGTTTTGAGCCGGAATACAAGTTTTCGTGCAGTTCTCAGAGAAAAAGTTTACACCTTTCTCTGGTCTACTTTTCGACGACTTGTAAAATCGATGCTCGTGAATCTTGCTAGTTTCGATCTAAAGCGATGTATCCCGTTGTTTTGAGCCGGAATACAAGTTTTCGGGCTGTTCTGAGAGAAAAAGTTTACACCTTTCCCTCATCTACTCTTCGACGACTTGTAAAATCGATGCTCGTGAATCTTGCTACTTTCGATCTAAAACGATGTATCCCGTTGTTTTGAGCCGGAATACAAGTTTTCGCGCAGTTCTGAGAGAAAAAGTTTACACCTATCTCTCGTCTACTCTTCGACGACTTGTAAAATCGATGCTCGTGAATCTTGCTAGTTTCGATCTAAAACGATGTATCCCGTTGTTCTCAGCCAGAATACAAATTTTCGGGCTGTTCTGAGAGAAAAAGTTTACACCTTTCTCTCGTCTACTCTTCGACGACTTGTAAAATCGATGCTCGTGAATCTTGCTAGTTTCGATCTAAAACGATGTATGCCGTTGTTTTCAGCCGGAATACAAGTTTTCGCGCAGTTCTGAGAAAAAAAGTTTACACCTTTCCCTCGTCTACTCTTCGACGACTAGTAAAATCGATGCTCGTGAATCTTGCTAGTTTCGATCTAAAGCGATGTATCCCGTTGTTTTGAGCCGGAATACAAGTTTTCGCGCTGTTCTGAGAGAAAAAGTTTACACCTTTCTCTGGTCTACTCTTCGACGACTTGTAAAATCGATGCTCGTGAATCTTGCTAGTTTCGATCTAAAGCGATGTATCCCGTTGTTTTGAGCCGGAATACAAGTTTTCGTGCAGTTCTCAGAGAAAAAGTTTACACCTTTCTCTGGTCTACTTTTCGACGACTTGTAAAATCGATGCTCGTGAATCTTGCTAGTTTCGATCTAAAGCGATGTATCCCGTTGTTTTGAGCCGGAATACAAGTTTTCGCGCTGTTCTGAGAGAAAAAGTTTACACCTTTCTCTGGTCTACTCTTCGACGACTTGTAAAATCGATGCTCGTGAATCTTGCTAGTTTCGATCTAAAACGATGTATCCCATTGTTTTGAGCCGGAATACAAGTTTTTGTGCTGTTCTGAGAGAATAAGTTTACACCTTTCTCTCGTCTACTCTTCGACGACTTGTAAAATCGATGCTCGTGAACTTTGCTAGTTTTGATCTAAAACAATGTATCCCGTTGTTTTGAGCTGGAATACAAGTTTTCGCGCAGTTCTGAGAGAAAAAGTTTACACCTTTCCTTCATCTACTCTTCGACGACTTGTAAAATCGATGCTCGTGAATCTTGCTAGTTTCGATCTAAAGCGATGTATCCCGTTGTTTTGAGCCGGAATACAAGTTTTCGCGCTGTTCTGAGAGAAAAAGCTTTCACCTTTCTCTCGTCTACTCTTCGACCACTTGTAAAATCGATGCTCGTGAGTCTTGCTAGTTTCGATCTAAAACGATGTATCCCGTTGTTTTGAGCCGGAATACAAGTTTTCGCGCAGTTCTGAGAGAAAAAGTTTACACCTATCTCTCGTCTACTCTTCGACGACTTGTAAAATCCATGCTCGTGAATCTTGCTAGTTTCAATCTAAAACGATGTATTCCGTTGTTTTCAGCCGGAATACAAATTTTCGGGCTGTTCTGAGAGAAAAAGTTTACACCTTTCTCTCGTATATTCCTCGACGACTTGTAAAATCGATGCTCGTGAACTTTGCTAGTTTCGATCTAAAACGATGTATCTCGTTGTTTTGAGCCGGAATACAAGTTTTCGCGCAGTTCTGAGAAAAAAATTTACACCTTTCCCTCGTCTACTCTTCGACGACTAGTAAAATTGATGCTCGTGAATCTTGCTAGTTTCGATCTAAAGCGATGTATCCCGTTGTTTTGAGCCGTAATACAAGTTTTCGGGCTGTTCTGAGAGAAAAAGTTTACACTTTTCTCTCGTCTACTCTGCGATGACACTTAATATCGATGCCAGTGAATTTTGCTAGTTTCAATCTAAAACGATGTATCCCGTTGTTTTGAGCCGGAATACAAGTTTTCGCGCTGTTCTGAGAGAAAAAGTTTAGACCTTTCTCTCATCTACTCTTCGACGACTTGTAAAATCGATGCTCGTGAATCTTGCTAGTTTCGATCTAAAGCGATGTATCCCGTTGTTTTGAGCCGGAATACAAGTTTTCGGGCTGTTCTGAAAGAAAAAGCTTTCACCTTTGTCTCGTCTACTCTTCGACGACTTGTAAAATCGATGCTCGTGAGTCTTACTAGTTTCGATCTAAAACGATGTATCCCGTTGTTTTGAGCCGCAATACAAGTTTTCGCGCAGTTCTGAGAGAAAAAGTTTACACTTTTCTCTCGTCTACTCTGCGACGACACTTAATATCGACGCCAGTGAATTTTGCTAGTTTCAATCTAAAACGATGTATCCCATTGTTTTGAGCCGGAATACAAGTTTTCGTGCTGTTCTGAGAGAATAAGTTTACACCTTTCTCTCGTCTACTCTTCGACGACTTGTAAAATCGATGCTCGTGAACTTTGCTAGTTTCGATCTAAAACGATGTATCCCGTTGTTTTGAGCTGGAATACAAGTTTTCGCGCAGTTCTGAGAGAAATGTTTACACCTTTCCCTCATCTACTCTTCGACTACTTGTAAAATCGATGCTCGTGAATCTTGCTACTTTCGATCTAAAACGATGTATCCCGTTGTTTTGAGCCGGAATACAAGTTTTCGCGCAGTTCTGAGAGAAAAAGTTTACACATATCTCTCGTCTACTCTTCGACGACTTGTAAAATCGATGCTCGTGAATCTTGCTAGTTTCGATCTAAAACGATGTATCCCGTTGTTCTCAGCCAGAATACAAATTTTCGGGCAGTTCTGAGAAAAAAAGTTTACACCTTTCCCTCGTCTACTCTTCGACGACTAGTAAAATCGATGCTCGTGAATCTTGCTAGTTTCGATCTAAAGCGATGTATCCCGTTGTTTTCAGCCGGAATACAAATTTTCGCGCTGTTCTGAGAGAAAAAGTTTACACCTTTCTCTGGTCTACTCTTCGACGACTTGTAAAATCGATGCTCGTGAATCTTGCTAGTTTCGATCTAAAGCGATGTATCCCGTTGTTTTGAGCCGGAATACAAGTTTTCGTGCAGTTCTCAGAGAAAAAGTTTACACCTTTCTCTGGTCTACTTTTCGACGACTTGTAAAATCGATGCTCGTGAATCTTGCTAGTTTCAATCTAAAGCCATGTATCCCGTTGTTTTGAGCCGGAATACAAGTTTTCGGGCTGTTCTGAGAGAAAAAGCTTTCACCTTTCTCTCGTCTACTCTTCGACGACTTGTAAAATCGATGCTCGTGAGTCTTACTAGTTTCGATCTAAAACGATGTATCCCGTTGTTTTGAGACGGAATACTAGTTTTCGCGCAGTTCTGAGAGAAAAAGTTTACACTTTTCTCTCGTCTACTCTGCGACGACACTTAATATCGATGCTAGTGAATTTTGCTAGTTTCAATCTAAAACGATGTATCCCGTTGTTTTGAGCCGGAATACAAGTTTTCGCGCTGTTCTGAGAGAAAAAGTTTACACCTTTCTCTGGTCTACTCTTCGACGACTTGTAAAATCGATGCTCGTGAATATTGCTAGTTTCGATCTAAAACGATGTATCCCATTGTTTTGAGCCGGAATACAAGTTTTTGTGCTGTTCTGAGAGAATAAGTTTACACCTTTCTCTCGTCTACTCTTCGACGACTTGTAAAATCGATGCTCGTGAACTTTGCTAGTTTCGATCTAAAACGATGTATCCCGTTGTTTTGAGCTGGAATACAAGTTTTCGCGTAGTTCTGAGAGAAAAAGTTTACACCTTTCCCTCATTTACTCTTCGACGACTTGTAAAATCGATGCTCGTGAATCTTGCTAGTTTCGATCGAAAACGATGTATCCCGTTGTTTTGAGACGGAATACTAGTTTTCGCGCAGTTCTGAGTGAAAACGTTTACACCTTTCTCTCTCTCGTCTACTCTTCGACGACTTGTAAACTCGATGCTCGTTAATCTTGCTAGTTTCGATCTAAAGCGATGTATCCCGTTGTTTTGAGCCGGAATACAAGTTTTCGGGCTGTTCTGAGAGAAAAAGCTTTCACCTTTCTCTCGTCTACTCTTCGGCGACTTGTAAAATCGATGCTCGTGAGTTTTGCTAGTTTCGATTGAAAACGATGTATCCCGTTGTTTTGAGGCGGAATACTAGTTTTCGCGCTGTTCTGAGAGAATAAGTTTACACCTTTCCCTCGTCTACTCTTCGACGACTTGTAAAATCGATGCTCGTGAATTTTGCTAGTTTCGATCTAAAACGATGTATCCCGTTGTTTTGAGCCGGAATACAAGTTTTCGGACTGTTCTGAGAGAAAAAGTTTAGACCTTTCTCTCATCTACTCTTCGACGACTTGTAAAATCGATGCTCGTGAATCTTGCTAGTTTCGATCTAAAGCGATGTATCCCGTTGTTTTGAGCCGGAATACAAGTTTTCGGGCTGTTCTGAAAGAAAAAGCTTTCACCTTTGTCTCGTCTACTCTTCGACGACTTGTAAAATCGATGCTCGTGAGTCTTACTAGTTTCGATCTAAAACGATGTATCCCGTTGTTTTGAGCCGCAATACAAGTTTTCGCGCAGTTCTGAGAGAAAAAGTTTACACTTTTCTCTCGTCTACTCAGCGACGACACTTAATATCGATGCCAGTGAATTTTGCTAATTTCAATCTAAAACGATGTATCCCGTTGTTTTGAGCCGGAATACAAGTTTTCGCGCTGTTCTGAGAGAAAAAGCTTTCACCTTTCCCTCGTCTACTCTTCGGCGACTTGTAAAATCGAAGCTCGTGAGTTTTGCTAGTTTCGATCGAAAACGATGTATCCCGTTGTTTTGAGACGGAATACTAGTTTTCGCGCAGTTCTGAGTGAAAACGTTTATACCTTTCCCTCGTCTACTCTTCGACGACTAGTAAAATCGATTCTCGTGAAGCTTGCTAGTTTCGATCTAAAACGATGTATCCCATTGTTTTGAGCCGGAATACAAGTTTTCGTGCTGTTCTGAGAGAATAAGTTTACACCTTTCTCTCGTCTACTCTTCGACGACTTGTAAAATCGATGCTCATGAACTTTGCTAGTTTCGATCTAAAACAATGTATCCCGTTGTTTTGAGCTGGAATACAAGTTTTCGCGCAGTTCTGAGAGAAAAAGTTTACACCTTTCCCTCATCTACTCTTCGACGACTTGTAAAATCAATGCTCGTGAATCTTGCTAGTTTCAATCTAAAGCGATGTATCCCGTTGTTTTGAGCCGGAATACAAGTTTTCGGGCTGTTCTGAGAGAAAAAGTTTAGACCTTTCTCTCATCTACTCTTCGACGACTTGTAAAATCGATGCTCGTGAATCTTGCTAGTTTCAATCTAAAACGATGTATCCCGTTGTTTTCAGCTGGAATACAAATTTTCGGGCTGTTCTGAGAGAAAAAGTTTACACCTTTCTCTCGTCTATTCCTCGACGACTTGTAAAATCGATGCTCGTGAACTTTGCTAGTTTCGATCTAAAACGATATATCTCGTTGTTTTGAGCCGGAATACAAGTTTTCGCGCAGTTCTGAGAAAAAAATTTACACCTTTCCCTCGTCTACTCTTCGACGACTAGTAAAATTGATGCTCGTGAATCTTGCTAGTTTCGATCTAAAGCGATGTATCCCGTTGTTTTGAGCCGTAATACAAGTTTTCGGGCTGTTCTGAGAGAAAAAGTTTACACTTTTCTCTCGTCTACTCTGCGACGACACTTAATATCGATGCCAGTGAATTTTGCTAGTTTCAATCTAAAACGATGTATCCCGTTGTTTTGAGCCGGAATACAAGTTTTCGCGCTGTTCTGAGAGAAAAAGTTTAGACCTTTCTCTCATCTACTCTTCGACGACTTGTAAAATCGATGCTCGTGAATCTTGCTAGTTTCGATCTAAAGCGATGTATCCCGTTGTTTTGAGCCGGAATACAAGTTTTCGGGCTGTTCTGAAAGAAAAAGCTTTCACCTTTGTCTCGCCTACTCTTCGACGACTTGTAAAATCGATGCTCGTGAGTCTTACTAGTTTCGATCTAAAACGATGTATCCCGTTGTTTTGAGCCGCAATACAAGTTTTTGCGCAGTTCTGAGAGAAAAAGTTTACACTTTTCTCTCGTCTACTCTGCGACGACACCTAATATCGACGCCAGTGAATTTTGCTAGTTTCAGTCTAAAACGATGTATCCCGTTGTTTTGAGCCGGAATACAAGTTTTCGCGCTGCTCTGAGAGAAAAAGTTTACACCTTTCTCTCGTCTACTCTTCGACGACTTGTAAAATCGATGCTCGTGAATCTTGCTAGTTTCGATCTAAAACGATGTATCCCGTTGTTTTGAGCCGGAATACAAGTTTTTGTGCAGTTCTGAGAGAAAAAGTTTACACCTTTCTCTCGTCTACTCTTCGGCGACTTGTAAAATCGATGCTCGTGAATCTTGCTAGTTTCGATCTAAAACGATGTATCCCGTTGTTTTGAGCCGGAATACAAGTTTTCGCGCAGTTCTGAGAGAAAAAGTTTACACCTTTCTCTTGTCTACTCTTCGACGACTTGTAAAATCGATGCTCGTGAGTTTTGCTAGTTTCGATATAAAACGATGTATCCCGTTGTTTAGAACCGGAATACAAGTTTTCGCGCCGTTCTGAGAGAAAAAGTTTACACCTTTCTCTCGTCTACTCTTCGACGACTTGTAAAATCGATTCCAGTGAATTTTGCTAGTTTCGATTTAAAACGATGTATCCCGTTGTTTTGAGCCGGAATACAAGTTTTCGCGCTGCTCTGAGAGAAAAAGTTTACACCTTTCTCTCGTCTACTCTCCGACAACTTGTAAAATCGATGCTCGTGAACCTTGCTATTTTCGTTCTAAAACGATGTATCCCGTTGTTTTGAGCCGGAATACAAGTTTTCGTGCAGTTCCGAGAGAAAAAGTTTACGTCTTTCTCTCGTGTACTCTTCGGCGACTTGTAAAATCGATGCTCGTGAACTTTGCTAGTTTCGATCTAAAACGATGTATCCCGTTGTTTTGAGCCGGAATACAAGTTTTCGGGCTGTTCTGAAAGAAAAAGCTTTCACCTTTGTCTCGTCTACTCTTCGACGACTTGTAAAATCGATGCTCGTGAGTTTTGCTAGTTTCGATTGAAAACGATGTATCCCGTTGTTTTGAGGCGGAATACTAGTTTTCGCGCAGTTCTGAGTGAAAACGTTTACACCTTTCTCTCGTCTACTCTTCGACGACTTGTAAAATCGATTCTCGTGAAGCTTGCTAGTTTCGATCTAAAACGATGTATCCCATTGTTTTGAGCCGGAATACAAGTTTTCGCGCCGTTCTGAGAGAATAAGTTTACACCTTTCTCTTGTCTACTCTTCGACGACTTGTAAAATCGATGCTCGTGAGTTTTGCTAGTTTCGATATAAAACGATGTATCCCGTTGTTTAGAACCGGAATACAAGTTTTCGCGCCGTTCTGAGAGAAAAAGTTTACACCTTTCTCTCGACTACTCTTCGACGACTTGTAAAATCGATTCCAGTGAATTTTGCTAGTTTCGATTTAAAACGATGTATCCCGTTGTTTTGAGCCGGAATACAAGTTTTCGCGCTGCTCTGAGAGAAAAAGTTTACACCTTTCTCTCGTCTACTCTCCGACAACTTGTAAAATCGATGCTCGTGAACCTTGCTATTTTCGTTCTAAAACGATGTATCCCATTGTTTTGAGCCGGAATACAAGTTTTTGTGCTGTTCTGAGAGAATAAGTTTACACCTTTCTCTCGTCTACTCTTCGACGACTTGTAAAATCGATGCTCGTGAACTTTGCTAGTTTCGATCTAAAACGATGTATCCCGTTGTTTTGAGCTGGAATACAAGTTTTCGCGTAGTTCTGATAGAAAAAGTTTACACCTTTCCCTCATTTACTCTTCGACGACTTGTAAAATCGATGCTCGTGAATCTTGCTAGTTTCGATCGAAAACGATGTATCCCGTTGGTTTGAGACGGAATACTAGTTTTCGCGCAGTTCTGAGTGAAAACGTTTACACCTTTCTCTCTCTCGTCTACTCTTCGACGACTTGTAAACTCGATGCTCGTTAATCTTGCTAGTTTCGATCTAAAGCGATGTATCCCGTTGTTTTGAGCCGGAATACAAGTTTTCGGGCTGTTCTGAGAGAAAAAGCTTTCACCTTTCTCTCGTCTACTCTTCGGCGACTTGTAAAATCGATGCTCGTGAGTTTTGCTAGTTTCGATTGAAAACGATGTATCCCGTTGTTTTGAGGCGGAATACTAGTTTTCGCGCAGTTCTGAGTGAAAACGTTTACACCTTTCTCTCGTCTACTCTTCGACGACTTGTAAAATCGATTCTCGTGAAGCTTGCTAGTTTCGATCTAAAACGATGTATCCCATTGTTTTGAGACTGAATACAAGTTTTCGCGCTGTTCTGAGAGAATAAGTTTACACCTTTCCCTCGTCTACTCTTCGACGACTTGTAAAATCGATGCTCGTGAATTTTGCTAGTTTCGATCTAAAACGATGTATCCCGTTGTTTTGAGCCGGAATACAAGTTTTCGGACTGTTCTGAGAGAAAAAGTTTAGACCTTTCTCTCATCTACTCTTCGACGACTTGTAAAATCGATGCTCGTGAATCTTGCTAGTTTCGATCTAAAGCGATGTATCCCGTTGTTTTGAGCTGGAATACAAGTTTTCGGGCTGTTCTGAAAGAAAAAGCTTTCACCTTTGTCTCGTCTACTCTTCGACGACTTGTAAAATCGATGCTCGTGAGTCTTACTAGTTTCGATCTAAAACGATGTATCCCGTTGTTTTGAGCCGGAATACAAGTTTTCGTGCAGTTCCGAGAGAAAAAGTTTACGTCTTTCTCTCGTGTACTCTTCGGCGACTTGTAAAATCGATGCTCGTGAACTTTGCTAGTTTCGATCTAAAACGATGTATCCCGTTGTTTTGAGCCGGAATACAAGTTTTCGGGCTGTTCTGAAAGAAAAAGCTTTCACCTTTGTCTCGTCTACTCTTCGACGACTTGTAAAATCGATGCTCGTGAGTTTTGCTAGTTTCGATTGAAAACGATGTATCCCGTTGTTTTGAGGCGGAATACTAGTTTTCGCGCAGTTCTGAGTGAAAACGTTTACACCTTTCTCTCGTCTACTCTTCGACGACTTGTAAAATCGATTCTCGTGAAGCTTGCTAGTTTCGATCTAAAACGATGTATCCCATTGTTTTGAGCCGGAATACAAGTTTTCGCGCTGTTCTGAGAGAATAAGTTTACACCTTTCTCTTGTCTACTCTTCGACGACTTGTAAAATCGATGGTCGTGAGTTTTGCTAGTTTCGATATAAAACGATGTATCCCGTTGTTTAGAACCGGAATACAAGTTTTCGCGCCGTTCTGAGAGAAAAAGTTTACACCTTTCTCTCGACTACTCTTCGACGACTTGTAAAATCGATTCCAGTGAATTTTGCTAGTTTCGATTTAAAACGATGTATCCCGTTGTTTTGAGCCGGAATACAAGTTTTCGCGCTGCTCTGAGAGAAAAAGTTTACACCTTTCTCTCGTCTACTCTCCGACAACTTGTAAAATCGATGCTCGTGAACCTTGCTATTTTCGTTCTAAAACGATGTATCCCATTGTTTTGAGCCGGAATACAAGTTTTTGTGCTGTTCTGAGAGAATAAGTTTACACCTTTCTCTCGTCTACTCTTCGACGACTTGTAAAATCGATGCTCGTGAACTTTGCTAGTTTCGATCTAAAACGATGTATCCCGTTGTTTTGAGCTGGAATACAAGTTTTCGCGTAGTTCTGAGAGAAAAAGTTTACACCTTTCCCTCATTTACTCTTCGACGACTTGTAAAATCGATGCTCGTGAATCTTGCTAGTTTCGATCGAAAACGATGTATCCCGTTGTTTTGAGACGGAATACTAGTTTTCGCGCAGTTCTGAGTGAAAACGTTTACACCTTTCTCTCTCTCGTCTACTCTTCGACGACTTGTAAACTCGATGCTCGTTAATCTTGCTAGTTTCGATCTAAAGCGATGTATCCCGTTGTTTTGAGCCGGAATACAAGTTTTCGGGCTGTTCTGAGAGAAAAAGCTTTCACCTTTCTCTCGTCTACTCTTCGGCGACTTGTAAAATCGATGCTCGTGAGTTTTGCTAGTTTCGATTGAAAACGATGTATCCCGTTGTTTTGAGGCGGAATACTAGTTTTCGCGCAGTTCTGAGTGAAAACGTTTACACCTTTCTCTCGTCTACTCTTCGACGACTTGTAAAATCGATTCTCGTGAAGCTTGCTAGTTTCGATCTAAAACGATGTATCCCATTGTTTTGAGCCGGAATACAAGTTTTCGGACTGTTCTGAGAGAAAAAGTTTAGACCTTTCTCTCATCTACTCTTCGACGACTTGTAAAATCGATGCTCGTGAATCTTGCTAGTTTCGATCTAAAGCGATGTATCCCGTTGTTTTGAGCTGGAATACAAGTTTTCGGGCTGTTCTGAAAGAAAAAGCTTTCACCTTTGTCTCGTCTACTCTTCGACGACTTGTAAAATCGATGCTCGTGAGTCTTACTAGTTTCGATCTAAAACGATGTATCCCGTTGTTTTGAGCCGCAATACAAGTTTTCGCGCAGTTCTGAGAGAAAAAGTTTACACTTTTCTCTCGTCTACTCAGCGACGACACTTAATATCGATGCCAGTGAATTTTGCTAATTTCAATCTAAAACGATGTATCCCGTTGTTTTGAGCCGGAATACAAGTTTTCGCGCTGTTCTGAGTGAAAAAGCTTTCACCTTTCCCTCGTCTACTCTTCGGCGACTTGTAAAATCGAAGCTCGTGAGTTTTGCTAGTTTCGATCGAAAACGATGTATCCCGTTGTTTTGAGACGGAATACTAGTTTTCGCGCAGTTCTGAGTGAAAACGTTTATACCTTTCCCTCGTCTACTCTTCGACGACTAGTAAAATCGATTCTCGTGAAGCTTGCTAGTTTCGATCTAAAACGATGTATCCCATTGTTTTGAGCCGGAATACAAGTTTTCGTGCTGTTCTGAGAGAATAAGTTTACACCTTTCTCTCGTCTACTCTTCGACGACTTGTAAAATCGATGCTCATGAACTTTGCTAGTTTCGATCTAAAACAATGTATCCCGTTGTTTTGAGCTGGAATACAAGTTTTCGCGCAGTTCTGAGAGAAAAAGTTTACACCTTTCCCTCATCTACTCTTCGACGACTTGTAAAATCAATGCTCGTGAATCTTGCTAGTTTCAATCTAAAGCGATGTATCCCGTTGTTTTGAGCCGGAATACAAGTTTTCGGGCTGTTCTGAGAGAAAAAGTTTAGACCTTTCTCTCATCTACTCTTCGACGACTTGTAAAATCGATGCTCGTGAATCTTGCTAGTTACAATCTAAAACGATGTATCCCGTTGTTTTCAGCTGGAATACAAATTTTCGGGCTGTTCTGAGAGAAAAAGTTTACACCTTTCCCTCGTCTATTCCTCGACGACTTGTAAAATCGATGCTCGTGAACTTTGCTAGTTTCGATCTAAAACGATGTATCTCGTTGTTTTGAGCCGGAATACAAGTTTTCGCGCAGTTCTGAGAAAAAAATTTACACCTTTCCCTCGTCTACTCTTCGACGACTAGTAAAATTGATGCTCGTGAATCTTGCTAGTTTCGATCTAAAGCGATGTATCCCGTTGTTTTGAGCCGTAATACAAGTTTTCGGGCTGTTCTGAGAGAAAAAGTTTACACTTTTCTCTCGTCTACTCTGCGACGACACTTAATATTGATGCCAGTGAATTTTGCTAGTTTCAATCTAAAACGATGTATCCCGTTGTTTTGAGCCGGAATACAAGTTTTCGCGCTGTTCTGAGAGAAAAAGTTTAGACCTTTCTCTCATCTACTCTTCGACGACTTGTAAAATCGATGCTCGTGAATCTTGCTAGTTTCGATCTAAAGCGATGTATCCCGTTGTTTTGAGCCGGAATACAAGTTTTCGGGCTGTTCTGAAAGAAAAAGCTTTCACCTTTGTCTCGCCTACTCTTCGACGACTTGTAAAATCGATGCTCGTGAGTCTTACTAGTTTCGATCTAAAACGATGTATCCCGTTGTTTTGAGCCGCAATACAAGTTTTTGCGCAGTTCTGAGAGAAAAAGTTTACACTTTTCTCTCGTCTACTCTGCGACGACACTTAATATCGACGCCAGTGAATTTTGCTAGTTTCAGTCTAAAACGATGTATCCCGTTGTTTTGAGCCGGAATACAAGTTTTCGCGCTGCTCTGAGAGAAAAAGTTTACACCTTTCTCTCGTCTACTCTTCGACGACTTGTAAAATCGATGCTCGTGAATCTTGCTAGTTTCGATCTAAAACGATGTATCCCGTTGTTTCGAGCCGGAATACAAGTTTTTGTGCAGTTCTGAGAGAAAAAGTTTACACCTTTCTCTCGTCTACTCTTCGGCGACTTGTAAAATCGATGCTCGTGAATCTTGCTAGTTTCGATCTAAAACGATGTATCCCGTTGTTTTGAGCCGGAATACAAGTTTTCGCGCAGTTCTGAGAGAAAAAGTTTACACCTTTCTCTTGTCTACTCTTCGACGACTTGTAAAATCGATGCTCGTGAGTTTTGCTAGTTTCGATATAAAACGATGTATCCCGTTGTTTAGAACCGGAATACAAGTTTTCGCGCCGTTCTGAGAGAAAAAGTTTACACCTTTCTCTCGTCTACTCTTCGACGACTTGTAAAATCGATTCCAGTGAATTTTGCTAGTTTCGATTTAAAACGATGTATCCCGTTGTTTTGAGCCGGAATACAAGTTTTCGCGCTGCTCTGAGAGAAAAAGTTTACACCTTTCTCTCGTCTACTCTCCGACAACTTGTAAAATCGATGCTCGTGAACCTTGCTATTTTCGTTCTAAAACGATGTATCCCGTTGTTTTGAGCCGGAATACAAGTTTTCGTGCAGTTCCGAGAGAAAAAGTTTACGTCTTTCTCTCGTGTACTCTTCGGCGACTTGTAAAATCGATGCTCGTGAACTTTGCTAGTTTCGATCTAAAACGATGTATCCCGTTGTTTTGAGCCGGAATACAAGTTTTCGGGCTGTTCTGAAAGAAAAAGCTTTCACCTTTGTCTCGTCTACTCTTCGACGACTTGTAAAATCGATGCTCGTGAGTCTTACTAGTTTCGATCTAAAACGATGTATCCCGTTGTTTTGAGCCGCAATACAAGTTTTCGCGCAGTTCTGAGAGAAAAAGTTTACACTTTTTTCTCGTCTACTCAGCGACGACACTTAATATCGATGCCAGTGAATTTTGCTAATTTCAATCTAAAACGATGTATCCCGTTGTTTTGAGCCGGAATACAAGTTTTCGCGCTGTTCTGAGAGAAAAAGCTTTCACCTTTCCCTCGTCTACTCTTCGGCGACTTGTAAAATCGAAGCTCGTGAGTTTTGCTAGTTTCGATCGAAAACGATGTATCCCGTTGTTTTGAGACGGAATACTAGTTTTCGCGCAGTTCTGAGTGAAAACGTTTATACCTTTCCCTCGTCTACTCTTCGACGACTAGTAAAATCGATTCTCGTGAAGCTTGCTAGTTTCGATCTAAAACGATGTATCCCATTGTTTTGAGCCGGAATACAAGTTTTCGTGCTGTTCTGAGAGAATAAGTTTACACCTTTCTCTCGTCTACTCTTCGACGACTTGTAAAATCGATGCTCATGAACTTTGCTAGTTTCGATCTAAAACAATGTATCCCGTTGTTTTGAGCTGGAATACAAGTTTTCGCGCAGTTCTGAGAGAAAAAGTTTACACCTTTCCCTCATCTACTCTTCGACGACTTGTAAAATCAATGCTCGTGAATCTTGCTAGTTTCAATCTAAAGCGATGTATCCCGTTGTTTTGAGCCGGAATACAAGTTTTCGGGCTGTTCTGAGAGAAAAAGTTTAGACCTTTCTCTCATCTACTCTTCGACGACTTGTAAAATCGATGCTCGTGAATCTTGCTAGTTTCAATTTAAAACGATGTATCCCGTTGTTTTCAGCTGGAATACAAATTTTCGGGCTGTTCTGAGAGAAAAAGTTTACACCTTTCTCTCGTCTATTCCTCGACGACTTGTAAAATCGATGCTCGTGAACTTTGCTAGTTTCGATCTAAAACGATGTATCTCGTTGTTTTGAGCCGGAATACAAGTTTTCGCGCAGTTCTGAGAAAAAAATTTACACCTTTCCCTCGTCTACTCTTCGACGACTAGTAAAATTGATGCTCGTGAATCTTGCTAGTTTCGATCTAAAGCGATGTATCCCGTTGTTTTGAGCCGTAATACGAGTTTTCGGGCTGTTCTGAGAGAAAAAGTTTACACTTTTCTCTCGTCTACTCTGCGACGACACTTAATATCGATGCCAGTGAATTTTGCTAGTTTCAATCTAAAACGATGTATCCCGTTGTTTTGAGCCGGAATACAAGTTTTCGCGCTGTTCTGAGAGAAAAAGTTTAGACCTTTCTCTCATCTACTCTTCGACGACTTGTAAAATCGATGCTCGTGAATCTTGCTAGTTTCGATCTAAAGCGATGTATCCCGTTGTTTTGAGCCGGAATACAAGTTTTCGGGCTGTTCTGAAAGAAAAAGCTTTCACCTTTGTCTCGCCTACTCTTCGACGACTTGTAAAATCGATGCTCGTGAGTCTTACTAGTTTCGATCTAAAACGATGTATCCCGTTGTTTTGAGCCGCAATACAAGTTTTTGCGCAGTTCTGAGAGAAAAAGTTTACACTTTTCTCTCGTCTACTCTGCGACGACACTTAATATCGACGCCAGTGAATTTTGCTAGTTTCAGTCTAAAACGATGTATCCCGTTGTTTTGAGCCGGAATACAAGTTTTCGCGCTGCTCTGAGAGAAAAAGTTTACACCTTTCTCTCGTCTACTCTTCGACGACTTGTAAAATCGATGCTCGTGAATCTTGCTAGTTTCGATCTAAAACGATGTATCCCGTTGTTTTGAGCCGGAATACAAGTTTTTGTGCAGTTCTGAGAGAAAAAGTTTACACCTTTCTCTCGTCTACCCTTCGGCGACTTGTAAAATCGATGCTCGTGAATCTTGCTAGTTTCGATCTAAAACGATGTATCCCGTTGTTTTGAGCCGGAATACAAGTTTTCGCGCAGTTCTGAGAGAAAAAGTTTACACCTTTCTCTTGTCTACTCTTCGACGACTTGTAAAATCGATGCTCGTGAGTTTTGCTAGTTTCGATATAAAACGATGTATCCCGTTGTTTAGAACAGGAATACAAGTTTTCGCGCCGTTCTGAGAGAAAAAGTTTACACCTTTCTCTCGTCTACTCTTCGACGACTTGTAAAATCGATTCCAGTGAATTTTGCTAGTTTCGATTTAAAACGATGTATCCCGTTGTTTTGAGCCGGAATACAAGTTTTCGCGCTGCTCTGAGAGAAAAAGTTTACACCTTTCTCTCGTCTACTCTCCGACAACTTGTAAAATCGATGCTCGTGAACCTTGCTATTTTCGTTCTAAAACGATGTATCCCGTTGTTTTGAGCCGGAATACAAGTTTTCGTGCTGTTCTGAGAGAATAAGTTTACACCTTTCTCTCGTCTACTCTTCGACGACTTGTAAAATCGATGCTCATGAACTTTGCTAGTTTCGATCTAAAACAATGTATCCCGTTGTTTTGAGCTGGAATACAAGTTTTCGCGCAGTTCTGAGAGAAAAAGTTTACACCTTTCCCTCATCTACTCTTCGACGACTTGTAAAATCAATGCTCGTGAATCTTGCTAGTTTCAATCTAAAGCGATGTATCCCGTTGTTTTGAGCCGGAATACAAGTTTTCGGGCTGTTCTGAGAGAAAAAGTTTAGACCTTTCTCTCATCTACTCTTCGACGACTTGTAAAATCGATGCTCGTGAATCTTGCTAGTTTCAATTTAAAACGATGTATCCCGTTGTTTTCAGCTGGAATACAAATTTTCGGGCTGTTCTGAGAGAAAAAGTTTACACCTTTCTCTCGTCTATTCCTCGACGACTTGTAAAATCGATGCTCGTGAACTTTGCTAGTTTCGATCTAAAACGATGTATCTCGTTGTTTTGAGCCGGAATACAAGTTTTCGCGCAGTTCTGAGAAAAAAATTTACACCTTTCCCTCGTCTACTCTTCGACGACTAGTAAAATTGATGCTCGTGAATCTTGCTAGTTTCGATCTAAAGCGATGTATCCCGTTGTTTTGAGCCGTAATACGAGTTTTCGGGCTGTTCTGAGAGAAAAAGTTTACACTTTTCTCTCGTCTACTCTGCGACGACACTTAATATCGATGCCAGTGAATTTTGCTAGTTTCAATCTAAAACGATGTATCCCGTTGTTTTGAGCCGGAATACAAGTTTTCGCGCTGTTCTGAGAGAAAAAGTTTAGACCTTTCTCTCATCTACTCTTCGACGACTTGTAAAATCGATGCTCGTGAATCTTGCTAGTTTCGATCTAAAGCGATGTATCCCGTTGTTTTGAGCCGGAATACAAGTTTTCGGGCTGTTCTGAAAGAAAAAGCTTTCACCTTTGTCTCGCCTACTCTTCGACGACTTGTAAAATCGATGCTCGTGAGTCTTACTAGTTTCGATCTAAAACGATGTATCCCGTTGTTTTGAGCCGCAATACAAGTTTTTGCGCAGTTCTGAGAGAAAAAGTTTACACTTTTCTCTCGTCTACTCTGCGACGACACTTAATATCGACGCCAGTGAATTTTGCTAGTTTCAGTCTAAAACGATGTATCCCGTTGTTTTGAGCCGGAATACAAGTTTTCGCGCTGCTCTGAGAGGAAAAGTTTACACCTTTCTCTCGTCTACTCTTCGACGACTTGTAAAATCGATGCTCGTGAATCTTGCTAGTTTCGATCTAAAACGATGTATCCCGTTGTTTTGTGCCGGAATACAAGTTTTTGTGCAGTTCTGAGAGAAAAAGTTTACACCTTTCTCTCGTCTACCCTTCGGCGACTTGTAAAATCGATGCTCGTGAATCTTGCTAGTTTCGATCTAAAACGATGTATCCCGTTGTTTTGAGCCGGAATACAAGTTTTCGCGCAGTTCTGAGAGAAAAAGTTTACACCTTTCTCTTGTCTACTCTTCGACGACTTGTAAAATCGATGCTCGTGAGTTTTGCTAGTTTCGATATAAAACGATGTATCCCGTTGTTTAGAACAGGAATACAAGTTTTCGCGCCGTTCTGAGAGAAAAAGTTTACACCTTTCTCTCGTCTACTCTTCGACGACTTGTAAAATCGATTCCAGTGAATTTTGCTAGTTTCGATTTAAAACGATGTATCCCGTTGTTTTGAGCCGGAATACAAGTTTTCGCGCTGCTCTGAGAGAAAAAGTTTACACCTTTCTCTCGTCTACTCTCCGACAACTTGTAAAATCGATGCTCGTGAACCTTGCTATTTTCGTTCTAAAACGATGTATCCCGTTGTTTTGAGCCGGAATACAAGTTTTCGTGCAGTTCCGAGAGAAAAAGTTTACGTCTTTCTCTCGTGTACTCTTCGGCGACTTGTAAAATCGATGCTCGTGAACTTTGCTAGTTTCGATCTAAAACGATGTATCCCGTTGTTTTGAGCCGGAATACAAGTTTTCGGGCTGTTCTGAAAGAAAAAGCTTTCACCTTTGTCTCGTCTACTCTTCGACGACTTGTAAAATCGATGCTCGTGAGTTTTGCTAGTTTCGATTGAAAACGATGTATCCCGTTGTTTTGAGGCGGAATACTAGTTTTCGCGCAGTTCTGAGTGAAAACGTTTACACCTTTCTCTCGTCTACTCTTCGACGACTTGTAAAATCGATTCTCGTGAAGCTTGCTAGTTTCGATCTAAAACGATGTATCCCATTGTTTTGAGCCGGAATACAAGTTTTCGCGCTGTTCTGAGAGAATAAGTTTACACCTTTCCCTCGTCTACTCTTCGACGACTTGTAAAATCGATGCTCGTGAATTTTGCTAGTTTCGATCTAAAACGATGTATCCCGTTGTTTTGAGCCGGAATACAAGTTTTCGGGCTGTTCTGAGAGAAAAAGTTTAGACCTTTCTCTCATCTACTCTTCGACGACTTGTAAAATCGATGCTCGTGAATCTTGCTAGTTTCGATCTAAAGCGATGTATCCCGTTGTTTTGAGCCGGAATACAAGTTTTCGGGCTGTTCTGAAAGAAAAAGCTTTCACCTTTGTCTCGTCTACTCTTCGACGACTTGTAAAATCGATGCTCGTGAGTCTTACTAGTTTCGATCTAAAACGATGTATCCCGTTGTTTTGAGCCGCAATACAAGTTTTCGCGCAGTTCTGAGAGAAAAAGTTTACACTTTTCTCTCGTCTACTCTGCGACGACACTTAATATCGACGCCAGTGAATTTTGCTAGTTTCAATCTAAAACGATGTATCCCGTTGTTTTGAGCCGGAATACAAGTTTTCGCGCTGTTCTGAGAGAAAAAGCTTTCACCTTTCCCTCCTCTACTCTTCGGCGACTTGTAAAATCGAAGCTCGTGAGTTTTGCTAGTTTCGATCGAAAACGATGTATCCCGTTGTTTTGAGACGGAATACTAGTTTTCGCGCAGTTCTGAGTGAAAACGTTTACACCTTTCCCTCGTCTACTCTTCGACGACTTGTAAAATCGATTCTCGTGAAGCTTGCTAGTTTCGATCTAAAACGATGTATCCCATTGTTTTGAGCCGGAATACAAGTTTTTGTGCTGTTCTGAGAGAATACGTTTACACCTTTCTCTCGTCTACTCTTCGACGACTTGTAAAATCGATGCTCGTGAACTTTGCTAGTTTCAATCGAAAACGATGTATCCCGTTGTTTTGAGCTGGAATACAAGTTTTCGCGCAGTTCTGAGAGAAAAAGTTTACACCTTTCCCTCATCTACTCTTCGACGACTTGTAAAATCGATGCTCGTGAATCTTGCTAGTTTCGATCGAAAACGATGTATCCCGTTGTTTTGAGACGGAATACTAGTTTTCGCGCAGTTCTGAGTGAAAACGTTTACACCTTTCGCTCTCTCGTCTACTCTTCGACGACTTGTAAACTCGATGCTCGTGAATCTTGCTAGTTTCGATCTAAAGCGATGTATCCCGTTGTTTTGAGCCGGAATACAAGTTTTCGGGCTGTTCTGAGAGAAAAAGCTTTCACCTTTCTCTCGTCTACTCTTCGACGACTTGTAAAATCCATGCTCGTGAATCTTGCTAGTTTCAATCTAAAACGATGTATCCCGTTGTTTTCAGCCGGAATACAAATTTTCGGGCTGTTCTGAGAGAAAAAGTTTACACCTTTCTCTCGTCTATTCCTCGACGACTTGTAAAATCGATGCTCGTGAACTTTGCTAGTTTCGATCTAAAACGATGTATCTCGTTGTTTTGAGCCGGAATACAAGTTTTCGCGCAGTTCTGAGAAAAAAATTTACACCTTTCCCTCGTCTACTCTTCGACGACTAGTAAAATTGATGCTCGTGAATCTTGCTAGTTTCGATCTAAAGCGATGTATCCCGTTGTTTTGAGCCGTAATACAAGTTTTCGGGCTGTTCTGAGAGAAAAAGTTTACACTTTTCTCTCGTCTACTCTGCGATGACACTTAATATCGATGCCAGTGAATTTTGCTAGTTTCAATCTAAAATGATGTATCCCGTTGTTTTGAGCCGGAATACAAGTTTTTGTGCTGTTCTGAGAGAATACGTTTACACCTTTCTCTCGTCTACTCTTCGGCGACTTGTAAAATCGATGCTCGTGAGTTTTGCTAGTTTCGATTGAAAACGATGTATCCCGTTGTTTTGAGGCGGAATACTAGTTTTCGCGCAGTTCTGAGTGAAAACGTTTACACCTTTCTCTCGTCTACTCTTCGACGACTTGTAAAATCGATGCTCGTGAGTCTTACTAGTTTCGATCTAAAACGATGTATCCCGTTGTTTTGAGCCGCAATACAAGTTTTCGCGCAGTTCTGAGAGAAAAAGTTTACACCTATCTCTCGTCTACTCTTCGACGACTTGTAAAATCCATGCTCGTGAATCTTGCTAGTTTCAATCTAAAACGATGTATCCCGTTGTTTTCAGCCGGAATACAAATTTTCGGGCTGTTCTGAGAGAAAAAGTTTACACCTTTCTCTCGTCTATTCCTCGACGACTTGTAAAATCGATGCTCGTGAACTTTGCTAGTTTCGATCTAAAACGATGTATCTCGTTGTTTTGAGCCGGAATACAAGTTTTCGCGCAGTTCTGAGAAAAAAATTTACACCTTTCCCTCGTCTACTCTTCGACGACTAGTAAAATTGATGCTCGTGAATCTTGCTAGTTTCGATCTAAAGCGATGTATCCCGTTGTTTTGAGCCGTAATACAAGTTTTCGGGCTGTTCTGAGAGAAAAAGTTTACACTTTTCTCTCGTCTACTCTGCGATGACACTTAATATCGATGCCAGTGAATTTTGCTAGTTTCAATCTAAAATGATGTATCCCGTTGTTTTGAGCCGGAATACAAGTTTTCGCGCTGTTCTGAGAGAAAAAGTTTAGACCTTTCTCTCATCTACTCTTCGACGACTTGTAAAATCGATGCTCGTGAATCTTGCTAGTTTCGATCTAAAGCGATGTATCCCGTTGGTTTGAGCCGGAATACAAGTTTTCGGGCTGTTCTGAAAGAAAAAGCTTTCACCTTTGTCTCGTCTACTCTTCGACGACTTGTAAAATCGATGCTCGTGAGTCTTACTAGTTTCGATCTAAAACGATGTATCCCGTTGTTTTGAGCCGCAATACAAGTTTTCGCGCAGTTCTCAGAGAAAAAGTTTACACTTTTCTCTCGTCTACTCTGCGACGACACTTAATATCGACGCCAGTGAATTTTGCTAGTTTCAATCTAAAACGATGTATCCCATTGTTTTGAGCCGGAATACAAGTTTTCGTGCTGTTCTGAGAGAATAAGTTTACACCTTTCTCTCGTCTACTCTTCGACGACTTGTAAAATCGATGCTCGTGAACTTTGCTAGTTTCGATCTAAAACGATGTATCCCGTTGTTTTGAGCTGGAATACAAGTTTTCGCGCAGTTCTGAGAGAAAAAGTTTACACCTTTCCCTCATCTACTCTTCGACGACTTGTAAAATCGATGCTCGTGAATCTTGCTACTTTCGATCTAAAACGATGTATCCCGTTGTTTTGAGCCGGAATACAAGTTTTCGCGCAGTTCTGAGAGAAAAAGTTTACACCTATCTCTCGTCTACTCTTCGACGACTTGTAAAATCGATGCTCGTGAATCTTGCTAGTTTCGATCTAAAACGATGTATCCCGTTGTTCTCAGCCAGAATACAAATTTTCGGGCTGTTCTGAGAGAAAAAGTTTACACCTTTCTCTCGTCTACTCTTCGACGACTTGTAAAATCGATGCTCGTGAATCTTGCTAGTTTCGATCTAAAACGATGTATGCCGTTGTTTTCAGCCGGAATACAAGTTTTCGCGCAGTTCTGAGAAAAAAAGTTTACACCTTTCCCTCGTCTACTCTTCGACGACTAGTAAAATCGATGCTCGTGAATCTTGCTAGTTTCGATCTAAAGCGATGTATCCCGTTGTTTTGAGCCGGAATACAAGTTTTCGCGCTGTTCTGAGAGAAAAAGTTTACACCTTTCTCTGGTCTACTCTTCGACGACTTGTAAAATCGATGCTCGTGAATCTTGCTAGTTTCGATCTAAAGCGATGTATCCCGTTGTGTTGAGCCGGAATACAAGTTTTCGTGCAGTTCTCAGAGAAAAAGTTTACACCTTTCTCTGGTCTACTTTTCGACGACTTGTAAAATCGATGCTCGTGAATCTTGCTAGTTTCGATCTAAAGCGATGTATCCCGTTGTTTTGAGCCGGAATACAAGTTTTCGGGCTGTTCTGAGAGAAAAAGCTTTCACCTTTCTCTCGTCTACTCTTCGACGACTTGTAAAATCGATGCTCGTGAGTCTTACTAGTTTCGATCTAAAACGATGTATCCCGTTGTTTTGAGACGGAATACTAGTTTTCGCGCAGTTCTGAGAGAAAAAGTTTACACTTTTCTCTCGTCTACTCTGCGACGACACTTAATATCGATGCTAGTGAATTTTGCTAGTTTCAATCTAAAACGATGTATCCCGTTGTTTTGAGCCGGAATACAAGTTTTCGCGCTGTTCTGAGAGAAAAAGTTTACACCTTTCTCTGGTCTACTCTTCGACGACTTGTAAAATCGATGCTCGTGAATCTTGCTAGTTTCGATCTAAAGCGATGTATCTCGTTGTTTTGAGCCGGAATACAAGTTTTCGGGCTGTTCTGAGAGAAAAAGCTTTCACCTTTCTCTCGTCTACTCTTCGGCGACTTGTAAAATCGATGCTCGTGAGTTTTGCTAGTTTCGATCGAAAACGATGTATCCCGTTGTTTGGAGACGGAATACTAGTTTTCGCGCAGTTCTGAGTGAAAACGTTTAAACCTTTCTCTCGTCTACTCTTCGACGACTTGTAAAATCGATTCTCGTGAAGCTTGCTAGTTTCGATCTAAAACGATGTATCCCATTGTTTTGAGCCGGAATACAAGTTTTCGTGCTGTTCTGAGAGAATAAGTTTACACCTTTCTCTCGTCTACTCTTCGACGACTTGTAAAATAGATGCTCGTGAACTTTGCTAGTTTCGATCTAAAACGATGTATCCCGTTGTTTTGAGCTGGAATACAAGTTTTCGCGCAGTTCTGAGAGAAAAAGTTTACACCTTTCCCTCATCTACTCTTCGACGACTTGTAAAATCGATGCTCGTGAATCTTGCTACTTTCGATCTAAAACGATGTATCCCGTTGTTTTGAGCCGGAATACAAGTTTTCGCGCAGTTCTGAGAGAAAAAGTTTACACCTATCTCTCGTCTACTCTTCGACGACTTGTAAAATCGATGCTCGTGAATCTTGCTAGTTTCGATCTAAAACGATGTATCCCGTTGTTCTCAGCCAGAATACAAATTTTCGGGCTGTTCTGAGAGAAAAAGTTTACACCTTTCTCTCGTCTACTCTTCGACGACTTGTAAAATCGATGCTCGTGAATCTTGCTAGTTTCGATCTAAAACGATGTATGCCGTTGTTTTCAGCCGGAATACAAGTTTTCGCGCAGTTCTGAGAAAAAAAGTTTACACCTTTCCCTCGTCTACTCTTCGACGACTAGTAAAATCGATGCTCGTGAATCTTGCTAGTTTCGATCTAAAGCGATGTATCCCGTTGTTTTGAGCCGGAATACAAGTTTTCGCGCTGTTCTGAGAGAAAAAGTTTACACCTTTCTCTGGTCTACTCTTCGACGACTTGTAAAATCGATGCTCGTGAATCTTGCTAGTTTCGATCTAAAGCGATGTATCCCGTTGTGTTGAGCCGGAATACAAGTTTTCGTGCAGTTCTCAGAGAAAAAGTTTACACCTTTCTCTGGTCTACTTTTCGACGACTTGTAAAATCGATGCTCGTGAATCTTGCTAGTTTCGATCTAAAGCGATGTATCCCGTTGTTTTGAGCCGGAATACAAGTTTTCGGGCTGTTCTGAGAGAAAAAGCTTTCACCTTTCTCTCGTCTACTCTTCGACGACTTGTAAAATCGATGCTCGTGAGTCTTACTAGTTTCGATCTAAAACGATGTATCCCGTTGTTTTGAGACGGAATACTAGTTTTCGCGCAGTTCTGAGAGAAAAAGTTTACACTTTTCTCTCGTCTACTCTGCGACGACACTTAATATCGATGCTAGTGAATTTTGCTAGTTTCAATCTAAAACGATGTATCCCGTTGTTTTGAGCCGGAATACAAGTTTTCGAGCTGTTCTGAGAGAAAAAGTTTACACCTTTCTCTGGTCTACTCTTCGACGACTTGTAAAATCGATGCTCGTGAATCTTGCTAGTTTCGATCTAAAGCGATGTATCTCGTTGTTTTGAGCCGGAATACAAGTTTTCGGGCTGTTCTGAGAGAAAAAGCTTTCACCTTTCTCTCGTCTACTCTTCGGCGACTTGTAAAATCGATGCTCGTGAGTTTTGCTAGTTTCGATCGAAAACGATGTATCCCGTTGTTTGGAGACGGAATACTAGTTTTCGCGCAGTTCTGAGTGAAAACGTTTAAACCTTTCTCTCGTCTACTCTTCGACGACTTGTAAAATCGATTCTCGTGAAGCTTGCTAGTTTCGATCTAAAACGATGTATCCCATTGTTTTGAGCCGGAATACAAGTTTTCCCGCTGTTCTGAGAGAATAAGTTTACACCTTTCTCTCGTCTACTCTTCCACGGCTTGTAAAATAGATGCTCGTGAACTTTGCTAGTTTGGATGTAAAACGATGTATCCCGTTGTTTTGAGCTGGAATACAAGTTTTCGCGCAGTTCTGAGAGAAAAAGTTTACACCTTTCCCTCATCTACTCTTCGACGACTTGTAAAATTGATGCTCGTGAATTTTGCGAGTTTCGATCTAAAACGATGTATCCCGTTGTTTTGAGCCGCAATACAAGTTTTCGCGCAGTTCTGAGAGAAAAAGTTTACACCTATCTCTCGTCTACTCTTCGACGACTTGTAAAATCCATGCTCGTGAATCTTGCTAGTTTCAATCTAAAACGATGTATCCCGTTGTTTTCAGCCGGAATACAAATTTTCGGGCTGTTCTGAGAGAAAAAGTTTACACCTTTCTCTCGTCTATTCCTCGACGACTTGTAAAATCGATGCTCGTGAACTTTGCTAGTTTCGATCTAAAACGATGTATCTCGTTGTTTTGAGCCGGAATACAAGTTTTCGCGCAGTTCTGAGAAAAAAATTTACACCTTTCCCTCGTCTACTCTTCGACGACTAGTAAAATTGATGCTCGTGAATCTTGCTAGTTTCGATCTAAAGCGATGTATCCCGTTGTTTTGAGCCGTAATACAAGTTTTCGGGCTGTTCTGAGAGAAAAAGTTTACACTTTTCTCTCGTCTACTCTGCGATGACACTTAATATCGATGCCAGTGAATTTTGCTAGTTTCAATCTAAAATGATGTATCCCGTTGTTTTGAGCCGGAATACAAGTTTTCGCGCTGTTCTGAGAGAAAAAGTTTAGACCTTTCTCTCATCTACTCTTCGACGACTTGTAAAATCGATGCTCGTGAATCTTGCTAGTTTCGATCTAAAGCGATGTATCCCGTTGGTTTGAGCCGGAATACAAGTTTTCGGGCTGTTCTGAAAGAAAAAGCTTTCACCTTTGTCTCGTCTACTCTTCGACGACTTGTAAAATCGATGCTCGTGAGTCTTACTAGTTTCGATCTAAAACGATGTATCCCGTTGTTTTGAGCCGCAATACAAGTTTTCGCGCAGTTCTCAGAGAAAAAGTTTACACTTTTCTCTCGTCTACTCTGCGACGACACTTAATATCGACGCCAGTGAATTTTGCTAGTTTCAATCTAAAACGATGTATCCCATTGTTTTGAGCCGGAATACAAGTTTTCGTGCTGTTCTGAGAGAATAAGTTTACACCTTTCTCTCGTCTACTCTTCGACGACTTGTAAAATCGATGCTCGTGAACTTTGCTAGTTTCGATCTAAAACGATGTATCCCGTTGTTTTGAGCTGGAATACAAGTTTTCGCGCAGTTCTGAGAGAAAAAGTTTACACCTTTCCCTCATCTACTCTTCGACGACTTGTAAAATCGATGCTCGTGAATCTTGCTACTTTCGATCTAAAACGATGTATCCCGTTGTTTTGAGCCGGAATACAAGTTTTCGCGCAGTTCTGAGAGAAAAAGTTTACACCTATCTCTCGTCTACTCTTCGACGACTTGTAAAATCGATGCTCGTGAATCTTGCTAGTTTCGATCTAAAACGATGTATCCCGTTGTTCTCAGCCAGAATACAAATTTTCGGGCTGTTCTGAGAGAAAAAGTTTACACCTTTCTCTCGTCTACTCTTCGACGACTTGTAAAATCGATGCTCGTGAATCTTGCTAGTTTCGATCTAAAACGATGTATGCCGTTGTTTTCAGCCGGAATACAAGTTTTCGCGCAGTTCTGAGAAAAAAAGTTTACACCTTTCCCTCGTCTACTCTTCGACGACTAGTAAAATCGATGCTCGTGAATCTTGCTAGTTTCGATCTAAAGCGATGTATCCCGTTGTTTTGAGCCGGAATACAAGTTTTCGCGCTGTTCTGAGAGAAAAAGTTTACACCTTTCTCTGGTCTACTCTTCGACGACTTGTAAAATCGATGCTCGTGAATCTTGCTAGTTTCGATCTAAAGCGATGTATCCCGTTGTGTTGAGCCGGAATACAAGTTTTCGTGCAGTTCTCAGAGAAAAAGTTTACACCTTTCTCTGGTCTACTTTTCGACGACTTGTAAAATCGATGCTCGTGAATCTTGCTAGTTTCGATCTAAAGCGATGTATCCCGTTGTTTTGAGCCGGAATACAAGTTTTCGGGCTGTTCTGAGAGAAAAAGCTTTCACCTTTCTCTCGTCTACTCTTCGACGACTTGTAAAATCGATGCTCGTGAGTCTTACTAGTTTCGATCTAAAACGATGTATCCCGTTGTTTTGAGACGGAATACTAGTTTTCGCGCAGTTCTGAGAGAAAAAGTTTACACTTTTCTCTCGTCTACTCTGCGACGACACTTAATATCGATGCTAGTGAATTTTGCTAGTTTCAATCTAAAACGATGTATCCCGTTGTTTTGAGCCGGAATACAAGTTTTCGCGCTGTTCTGAGAGAAAAAGTTTACACCTTTCTCTGGTCTACTCTTCGACGACTTGTAAAATCGATGCTCGTGAATCTTGCTAGTTTCGATCTAAAGCGATGTATCTCGTTGTTTTGAGCCGGAATACAAGTTTTCGGGCTGTTCTGAGAGAAAAAGCTTTCACCTTTCTCTCGTCTACTCTTCGGCGACTTGTAAAATCGATGCTCGTGAGTTTTGCTAGTTTCGATCGAAAACGATGTATCCCGTTGTTTGGAGACGGAATACTAGTTTTCGCGCAGTTCTGAGTGAAAACGTTTAAACCTTTCTCTCGTCTACTCTTCGACGACTTGTAAAATCGATTCTCGTGAAGCTTGCTAGTTTCGATCTAAAACGATGTATCCCATTGTTTTGAGCCGGAATACAAGTTTTCCCGCTGTTCTGAGAGAATAAGTTTACACCTTTCTCTCGTCTACTCTTCCACGGCTTGTAAAATAGATGCTCGTGAACTTTGCTAGTTTGGATGTAAAACGATGTATCCCGTTGTTTTGAGCTGGAATACAAGTTTTCGCGCAGTTCTGAGAGAAAAAGTTTACACCTTTCCCTCATCTACTCTTCGACGACTTGTAAAATTGATGCTCGTGAATTTTGCGAGTTTCGATCTAAAACGATGTATCCTGTTGTTTTGAGCCGGAATACAAGTTTTCATGCAGTTCTGAGAGAAAAGTTTACACCTTTCTCTAGTCTACTCTTCGGCGACTTGTAAAATCGATGCTCGTGAATCTTGCTAGTTTCGATTTAAAGCGATGTATTGCGTTGTTTTGAGCCGGAATACAAGTTTTCGGGCTGTTCTGAGAGAAAATTTTACACCCATCTCTCGTCTACTCTTCGACGACTTGTAAAATCGATGCTCGTGAATCTTGCTAGTTTCGATCTAAAACGATGTATCCCGTTGTTTTGAGCCGCAATACAAGTTTTCGCGCAGTTCTGAGAGAAAAAGTTTACACTTTTCTCTCGTCTACTCTTCGACGACACTTAATATCGATACCAGTGAATTTTGCTAGTTTCAATCTAAAACGATGTATCCCGTTGTTTTGAGCCGGAATACAAGTTTTCGCGCAGTTCTGAGAGAAACTTTTACACCTATCTCTCGTCTACTCTTCGACGACTTGTAAAATCGATGCTCGTGAATCTTGCTAGTTTCGATATTAAACGATGTATGCCGTTGTTTTCAGCCGGAATACAAGTTTTCGGGCTGTTCTGAGAGAATAAGTTTACACCTTTCTCTTGTCTACTCTTCGACGACTTGTAAAATCGATGCTCGTGAATTTTGCTAGTTTCGAACTAAAACGATGTATCCTGTTGTTTTGAGCCGGAATACAAGTTTTCATGCAGTTCTGAGACAAAAGTTTACACCTTTCTCTCGTCTACTCTTCGGCGACTTGTAAAATCGATGCTCGTGAATCTTGCTAGTTTCGATCTAAAGCGATGTATCGCGTTGTTTTGAGCCGGAATACAAGTTTTCGGGCTGTTCTGAGAGAAAATTTTACACCCATCTCTCGTCTACTCTTCGACGACTTGTAAAATCGATGCTCGTGAATCTTGCTAGTTTCGATCTAAAACGATGTATCCCGTTGTTTTGAGCCGCAATACAAGTTTTCGCGCAATCCTGAGAGAAAAAGTTTACACTTTTCTCTCGTCTACTCTTCGACGACACTTAATATCGATGCCAGTGAAGTTTGCTAGTTTCAATCTAAAACGATGTATCCCGTTGTTTTGAGGCGGAATACTAGTTTTCGCGCAGTTCTGAGTGAAAACGTTTACACCTTTCTCTCGTCTACTCTTCGACGACTTGTAAAATCGATTCTCGTGAAGCTTGCTAGTTTCGATCTAAAACGATGTATCTCATTGTTTTGAGCCGGAATACAAGTTTTCCCGCTGTTCTGAGAGAATAAGTTTACACCTTTCCCTCGTCTACTCTTCGACGACTTGTAAAATCGATGCTCGTGAATTTTGCTAGTTTCGATCTAAAACGATGTATCCCGTTGTTTTGAGCCGGAATACAAGTTTTCGGGCTGTTCTGAGAGAAAAAGTTTAGACCTTTCTCTCAACTACTCTTCGACGACTTGTAAAATCGATGCTCGTGAATCTTGCTAGTTTCGATCTAAAGCGATGAATCCCGTTGTTTTGAGCCAGAATACAAGTTTTCGGGCTGTTCGGAAAGAAAAAGCTTTCACCTTTGTCTCGTCTACTCTTCGACGACTTGTAAAATCGATGCTCGTGAGTCTTACTAGTTTCGATCTAAAACGATGTATCCCGTTGTTTTGAGACGGAATACTACTTTTCGCGCAGTTCTGAGTGAAAACGTTTACACCTTTCTCTCTCTCGTCTACTCTTCGACGACTTGTAAAATCGCTTCTCGTGAAGCTTGCTAGTTTCGATCTAAAACGATGTATCCCATTTTTTTTGAGCCGGAATACAAGTTTTCGCGCTGTTCTGAGAGAATATGTTTACACCTCTCTCTCGTCTACTCTTCGACGACTTGTAAAATCGATGCTCGTGAACTTTGCTAGTTTCCATCTAAAACGATGTATCCCGTTATTTTGAGCTGGAATACAAGTTTTCGCGCAGTTCTGAGAGAAAATGTTTACACCTTTCCCTCATCTACTCTTCGACGAATTGTAAAATCGATGCTCGTGAATCTTGCTAGTTTCGATCTAAAGCGATGTATCCCGTTGTTTTGAGCCGGAATACAAGTTTTCGGGCTGTTCTGAGAGAAAAAGCTTTCAAATTTCTCTCGTCTACTCTTAGACGACTTGTAAAATCGATGCTCGTGAGTCTTTCTAGTTTCGATCTAAAACGATGTATCCCGTTGTTTTGAGCCGGAATACAAGTTTTCGCGCAGTTCTGAGAGAAAAAGTTTACACCTATCTCTCGTCTACTCTTCGACGACTTGTAAAATCGATGCTCGTGAATCTTGCTAGTTTCGATCTAAAACGATGTATCCCGTTGTTTTCAGCCGGAATACAAATTTTCGGGCTGTTCTGAGAGAAAAAGTTTACACCTTTCTCTCGTCTACTCTTCGACGACTTGTAAAATCGATGCTCGTGAACTTTGCTAGTTTCGATCTAAAACGATGTATCTCGTTGTTTTGAGCCGGAATACAAGTTTTCGCGCAGTTCTGAGAAAAAAAGTTTACACCTTTCCCTCGTCTACTCTTCGACGACTAGTAAAATCGATGCTCGTGAATCTTGCTAGTTTCGATCTAAAGCGATGTATCCCGTTGTTTTGAGCCGTAATACAAGTTTTCGGGCTGTTCTCAGAGAAAAAGTTTACACTTTTCTCTCTTTTACTCTGCGACGACACTTAATATCGATGCCAGTGAATTTTGCTAGTTTCAATCTAAAACGATGTATCCCGTTGTTTTGAGCCGGAATACATATTTTCGCGCTGTTCTGAGAGAAAAAGTTTACACCTTTCTCTGGTCTACTCTTCGACGACTTGTAAAATCGATGCTCGTGAATCTTGCTAGTTTCGATCTAAAGTGATGTATCCCGTTGTTTTGAGCCGGAATACAAGTTTTCGGGCTGTTCTGAGAGAAGCTTTCACCTTTCTCTCGTCTACTCTTCGGCGACTTGTAAAATTGATGCTCGTGAGTTTTGCTAGTTTCGATTGAAAACGATGTATCCCCTTGTTTTGAGGCGGAATACTAGTTTTCGCGCAGTTCTGAGTGAAAACGTTTACACCTTTCTCTCGTCTACTCTTCGACGACTTGTAAAACCGATTCTCGTGAAGCTTGCTAGTTTCGATCTAAAACGATGTATTCCATTGTTTTGAGCCGGAATACAAGTTTTCGCGCTGTTCTGAGAGAATAAGTTTACACCTTTGCCTCGTCTACTCTTCGACGACTTGTAAAATCGATGCTCGTGAATTTTGCTAGTTTCGATCTAAAACGATGTATCCCTTTGTTTTGAGCTGGAATACAAGTTTTCGGGCTGTTCTGAGAGAAAAAGTTTACACCTTTCTCCGGTCTACTCTTCGACGACTTGTAAAATCGATGCTCGTGAATCTTGCTAGTTTCGATCTAAAGCGATGTATCCCGTTGTTTTGAGCCGGAATACAAGTTTTCGCGCTGTTTTGAGAGAAAAAGTTTACACCTTTCTCTGGTCTACTCTTCGACGACTTGTAAAATCGATGCTCGTGAATCTTGCTAGTTTCGATCTAAAGCGATGTATCCCGTTGTTTTGAGCCGGAATACAAGTTTTCGCGCTGTTTTGAGAGAAAAAGTTTACACCTTTCTCTGGTCTACTCTTCGACGACTTGTAAAATCGATGCTCGTGAACTTTGCTAGTTTCGATCTAAAACGATGTATCCCGTTGTTTTGAGCTGGAATACAAGTTTTCGCGCAGTTCTGAGAGAAAACGTTTACACCTTTCCCTCATCTACTCTTCGACGACTTGTAAAATCGATGCTCGTGAATCTTGCTACTTTCGATCTAAAACGATGTATCCCGTTGTTTTGAGCCGGAATACAAGTTTTCGCGCAGTTCTGAGAGAAAAAGTTTACACCTATCTCTCGTCTACTCTTCGACGACTTGTAAAATCGATGCTCGTGAATCTTGCTAGTTTCGATCTAAAACGATGTATCCCGTTGTTCTCAGCCAGAATACAAATTTTCGGGCTGTTCTGAGAGAAAAAGTTTACACCTTTCTCTCGTCTACTCTTCGACGACTTGTAAAATCGATGCTCGTGAATCTTGCTAGTTTCGATCTAAAACGATGTATGCCGTTGTTTTCAGCCGGAATACAAGTTTTCGCGCAGTTCTGAGAAAAAAAGTTTACACCTTTCCCTCGTCTACTCTTCGACGACTAGTAAAATCGATGCTCGTGAATCTTGCTAGTTTCGATCTAAAGCGATGTATCCCGTTGTTTTGAGCCGGAATACAAGTTTTCGCGCTGTTCTGAGAGAAAAAGTTTACACCTTTCTCTGGTCTACTCTTCGACGACTTGTAAAATCGATGCTCGTGAATCTTGCTAGTTTCGATCTAAAGCGATGTATCCCGTTGTTTTGAGCCGGAATACAAGTTTTCGTGCAGTTCTCAGAGAAAAAGTTTACACCTTTCTCTGGTCTACTTTTCGACGACTTGTAAAATCGATGCTCGTGAATCTTGCTAGTTTCGATCTAAAGCGATGTATCCCGTTGTTTTGAGCCGGAATACAAGTTTTCGGGCTGTTCTGAGAGAAAAAGCTTTCACCTTTCTCTCGTCTACTCTTCGACGACTTGTAAAATCGATGCTCGTGAGTCTTACTAGTTTCGATCTAAAACGATGTATCCCGTTGTTTTGAGACGGAATACTAGTTTTCGCGCAGTTCTGAGAGAAAAAGTTTACACTTTTCTCTCGTCTACTCTGCGACGACACTTAAAATTGATGCTAGTGAATTTTGCTAGTTTCAATCTAAAACGATGTATCCCGTTGTTTTGAGCCGGAATACAAGTTTTCGCGCTGTTCTGAGAGAAAAAGTTTACACCTTTCTCTGGTCTACTCTTCGACGACTTGTAAAATCGATGCTCGTGAATCTTGCTAGTTTCGATCTAAAGCGATGTATCTCGTTGTTTTGAGCCGGAATACAAGTTTTCGGGCTGTTCTGAGAGAAAAAGCTTTCACCTTTCTCTCGTCTACTCTTCGGCGACTTGTAAAATCGATGCTCGTGAATCTTGCTAGTTTCGATCTAAAACGATGGATCCCGTTGTTTTGAGCCGCAATACAAGTTTTCGCGCAGTTCTGAGAGAAAAAGTTTACACTTTTCTCTCGTCTACTCTTCGACGACACTTAATATCGATACCAGTGAATTTTGCTAGTTTCAATCTAAAACGATGTATCCCGTTGTTTTGAGCCGGAATACAAGTTTTCGCGCAGTTCTGAGAGAAACTTTTACACCTATCTCTCGTCTACTCTTCGACGACTTGTAAATTCGATGCTCGTGAATTTTGCTAGTTTCGAACTAAAACGATGTATCCTGTTGTTTTGAGCCGGAATACAAGTTTTCATGCAGTTCTGAGAGAAAAGTTTACACCTTTCTCTCGTCTACTCTTCGGCGACTTGTAAAATCGATGCTCGTGAATCTTGCTAGTTTCGATCTAAAGCGATGTATCGCGTTGTTTTGAGCCGGAATACAAGTTTTCGGGCTGTTCTGAGAGAAAATTTTACACCCATCTCTCGTCTACTCTTCGACGACTTGTAAAATCGATGCTCGTGAATCTTGCTAGTTTCGATCTAAAACGATGTATCCCGTTGTTTTGAGCCGCAATACTAGTTTTCGCGCAATCCTGAGAGAAAAAGTTTACACTTTTCTCTCGTGTACTCTTCGACGACACTTAATATCGATGCCAGTGAAGTTTGCTAGTTTCAATCTAAAACGATGTATCCCGTTGTTTTGAGGCGGAATACTAGTTTTCGCGCAGTTCTGAGTGAAAACGTTTACACCTTTCTCTCGTCTACTCTTCGACGACTTGTAAAATCGATTCTCGTGAAGCTTGCTAGTTTCGATCTAAAACGATGTATCCCATTGTTTTGAGCCGGAATACAAGTTTTCGCGCTGTTCTGAGAGAATAAGTTTACACCTTTCCCTCGTCTACTCTTCGACGACTTGTAAAATCGATGCTCGTGAATTTTGCTAGTTTCGATCTAAAACGGTGTATCCCGTTGTTTTGAGCCGGAATACAAGTTTTCGGGCTGTTCTGAGAGAAAAAGTTTAGACCTTTCTCTGAACTACTCTTCGACGACTTGTAAAATCGATGCTCGTGAATCTTGCTAGTTTCGATCTAAAACGATGTATCCCGTTGTTTTGAGCCGCAATACAAGTTTTCCGGCTGTTCGGAAAGAAAAAGCTTTCACCTTTGTCTCGTCTACTCTTCGACGACTTGTAAAATCGATGCTCGTGAGTCTTACTAGTTTCGATCTAAAACGATGTATCCCGTTGTTTTGAGCTGGAATACAAGTTTTCGCGCAGTTCTGAGAGAAAAAGTTTACACCTATCTCTCGTCTACTCTTCGACGACTTGTAAAATCGATGCTCGTGAATCTTGCTAGTTTCGATCTAAAACGATGTATCCCGTTGTTCTCAGCCAGAATACAAATTTTCGGGCTGTTCTGAGAGAAAAAGTTTACACCTTTCTCTCGTCTACTCTTCGACGACTTGTAAAATCGATGCTCGTGAATCTTGCTAGTTTCGATCTAAAACGATGTATGCCATTGTTTTCAGCCGGAATACAAGTTTTCGCGCAGTTCTGAGAAAAAAAGTTTACACCTTTCCCTCGTCTACTCTTCGACGACTAGTAAAATCGATGCTCGTGAATCTTGCTAGTTTCGATCTAAAACGATGTATCCCGTTGTTTTGAGCCGGAATGCAAGTTTTCGCGCTGTTCTGAGAGAAAAAGTTTACACCTTTCTCTGGTCTACTCTTCGACGACTTGTAAAATCGATGCTCGTGAATCTTGCTAGTTTCGATCTAAAGCGATGTATCCCGTTGTTTTGAGCCGGAATACAAGTTTTCGTGCAGTTCTCAGAGAAAAAGTTTACACCTTTCTCTGGTCTACTTTTCGACGACTTGTAAAATCGATGCTCGTGAATCTTGCTAGTTTCGATCTAAAGCGGTGTATCCCGTTGTTTTGAGCCGGAATACAAGTTTTCGGGCTGTTCTGAGAGAAAAAGCTTTCACCTTTCTCTCGTCTACTCTTCGACGACTTGTAAAATCGATGCTCGTGAGTCTTACTAGTTTCGATCTAAAACGATGTATCCCGTTGTTTTGAGACGGAATACTAGTTTTCGCGCAGTTCTGAGAGAAAAAGTTTACACTTTTCTCTCGTCTACTCTGCGACGACACTTAATATCGATGCTAGTGAATTTTGCTAGTTTCAATCTAAAACGATGTATCCCGTTGTTTTGAGCCGGAATACAAGTTTTCGCGCTGTTCTGAGAGAAAAAGTTTACACCTTTCTCTGGTCTACTCTTCGACGACTTGTAAAATCGATGCTCGTGAATCTTGCTAGTTTCGATCTAAAGCGATGTATTTCGTTGTTTTGAGCCGGAATACAAGTTTTCGGGCTGTTCTGAGAGAAAAAGCTTTCACCTTTCTCTCGTCTACTCTTCGGCGACTTGTAAAATCGATGCTCGTGAGTTTTGCTAGTTTCGATCGAAAACGATGTATCCCGTTGTTTGGAGACGGAATACTAGTTTTCGCGCAGTTCTGAGTGAAAACGTTTAAACCTTTCTCTCGTCTACTCTTCGACGACTTGTAAAATCGATTCTCGTGAAGCTTGCTAGTTTCGATCTAAAACGATGTATCCCATTGTTTTGAGCCGGAATACAAGTTTTCCCGCTGTTCTGAGAGAAAAAGTTTACACCTTTCTCTGGTCTACTCTTCGACGACTTGTAAAATCGATGCTCGTGAATCTTGCTAGTTTCGATCTAAAGCGATGTATCCCGTTGCTTTGAGCCGGAATACAAGTTTTCGTGCAGTTCTCAGAGAAAAAGTTTACACCTTTCTCTGGTCTACTTTTCGACGACTTGTAAAATCGATGCTCGTGAATCTTGCTAGTTTCGATCTAAAGCGATGTATCCCGTTGTTTTGAGCCGGAATACAAGTTTTCGGGCTGTTCTGAGAGAAAAAGCTTTCACCTTTCTCTCGTCTACTCTTCCACGGCTTGTAAAATAGATGCTCGTGAACTTTGCTAGTTTGGATGTAAAACGATGTATCCCGTTGTTTTGAGCTGGAATACAAGTTTTCGCGCAGTTCTGAGAGAAAAAGTTTACACCTTTCCCTCATCTACTCTTCGACGACTTGTAAAATTGATGCTCGTGAATTTTGCGAGTTTCGATCTAAAACGATGTATCCTGTTGTTTTGAGCCGGAATACAAGTTTTCGCGCAGTTCTGAGAGAAAAAGTTTACACTTTTCTCTCGTCTACTCTTCGACGACACTTAATATCGATACCAGTGAATTTTGCTAGTTTCAATCTAAAACGATGTATCCCGTTGTTTTGAGCCGGAATACAAGTTTTCGCGCAGTTCTGAGAGAAACTTTTACACCTATCTCTCGTCTACTCTTCGACGACTTGTAAAATCGATGCTCGTGAATCTTGCTAGTTTCGATCTAAAACGATGTATGCCGTTGTTTTCAGCCGGAATACAAGTTTTCGGGCTGTTCTGAGAGAATAAGTTTACACCTTTCTCTTGTCTACTCTTCGACGACTTGAAAAATCGATGCTCGTGAATTTTGCTAGTTTCGAACTAAAACGATGTATCCTGTTGTTTTGAGCCGGAATACAAGTTTTCATGCAGTTCTGAGAGAAAAGTTTACACCTTTCTCTCGTCTACTCTTCGGCGACTTGTAAAATCGATGCTCGTGAATCTTGCTAGTTTCGATCTAAAGCGATGTATCGCGTTGTTTTGAGCCGGAATACAAGTTTTCGGGCTGTTCTGAGAGAAAATTTTACACCCATCTCTCGTCTACTCTTCGACGACTTGTAAAATCGATGCTCGTGAATCTTGCTAGTTTCGATCTAAAACGATGTATCCCGTTGTTTTGAGACGGAATACTAGTTTTCGCGCAGTTCTGAGTGAAAACGTTTAAACCTTTCTCTCGTCTACTCTTCGACGACTTGTAAAATCGATTCTCGTGAAGCTTGCTAGTTTCGATCTAAAACGATGTATCCCATTGTTTTGAGCCGGAATACAAGTTTTCCCGCTGTTCTGAGAGAAAAAGTTTACACCTTTCTCTGGTCTACTCTTCGACGACTTGTAAAATCGATGCTCGTGAATCTTGCTAGTTTCGATCTAAAGCGATGTATCCCGTTGCTTTGAGCCGGAATACAAGTTTTCGTGCAGTTCTCAGAGAAAAAGTTTACACCTTTCTCTGGTCTACTTTTCGACGACTTGTAAAATCGATGCTCGTGAATCTTGCTAGTTTCGATCTAAAGCGATGTATCCCGTTGTTTTGAGCCGGAATACAAGTTTTCGGGCTGTTCTGAGAGAAAAAGCTTTCACCTTTCTCTCGTCTACTCTTCCACGGCTTGTAAAATAGATGCTCGTGAACTTTGCTAGTTTGGATGTAAAACGATGTATCCCGTTGTTTTGAGCTGGAATACAAGTTTTCGCGCAGTTCTGAGAGAAAAAGTTTACACCTTTCCCTCATCTACTCTTCGACGACTTGTAAAATTGATGCTCGTGAATTTTGCGAGTTTCGATCTAAAACGATGTATCCTGTTGTTTTGAGCCGGAATACAAGTTTTCGCGCAGTTCTGAGAGAAAAAGTTTACACTTTTCTCTCGTCTACTCTTCGACGACACTTAATATCGATACCAGTGAATTTTGCTAGTTTCAATCTAAAACGATGTATCCCGTTGTTTTGAGCCGGAATACAAGTTTTCGCGCAGTTCTGAGAGAAACTTTTACACCTATCTCTCGTCTACTCTTCGACGACTTGTAAAATCGATGCTCGTGAATCTTGCTAGTTTCGATCTAAAACGATGTATGCCGTTGTTTTCAGCCGGAATACAAGTTTTCGGGCTGTTCTGAGAGAATAAGTTTACACCTTTCTCTTGTCTACTCTTCGACGACTTGAAAAATCGATGCTCGTGAATTTTGCTAGTTTCGAACTAAAACGATGTATCCTGTTGTTTTGAGCCGGAATACAAGTTTTCATGCAGTTCTGAGAGAAAAGTTTACACCTTTCTCTCGTCTACTCTTCGGCGACTTGTAAAATCGATGCTCGTGAATCTTGCTAGTTTCGATCTAAAGCGATGTATCGCGTTGTTTTGAGCCGGAATACAAGTTTTCGGGCTGTTCTGAGAGAAAATTTTACACCCATCTCTCGTCTACTTTTCGACGACTTGTAAAATCGATGCTCGTGAATCTTGCTAGTTTCGATCTAAAGCGATGTATCCCGTTGTTTTGAGCCGGAATACAAGTTTTCGGGCTGTTCTGAGAGAAAAAGCTTTCACCTTTCTCTCGTCTACTCTTCGACGACTTGTAAAATCGATGCTCGTGAGTCTTACTAGTTTCGATCTAAAACGATGTATCCCGTTGTTTTGAGACGGAATACTAGTTTTCGCGCAGTTCTGAGAGAAAAAGTTTACACTTTTCTCTCGTCTACTCTGCGACGACACTTAATATCGATGCTAGTGAATTTTGCTAGTTTCAATCTAAAACGATGTATCCCGTTGTTTTGAGCCGGAATACAAGTTTTCGCGCTGTTCTGAGAGAAAAAGTTTACACCTTTCTCTGGTCTACTCTTCGACGACTTGTAAAATCGATGCTCGTGAATCTTGCTAGTTTCGATCTAAAGCGATGTATTTCGTTGTTTTGAGCCGGAATACAAGTTTTCGGGCTGTTCTGAGAGAAAAAGCTTTCACCTTTCTCTCGTCTACTCTTCGGCGACTTGTAAAATCGATGCTCGTGAGTTTTGCTAGTTTCGATCGAAAACGATGTATCCCGTTGTTTGGAGACGGAATACTAGTTTTCGCGCAGTTCTGAGTGAAAACGTTTAAACCTTTCTCTCGTCTACTCTTCGACGACTTGTAAAATCGATTCTCGTGAAGCTTGCTAGTTTCGATCTAAAACGATGTATCCCATTGTTTTGAGCCGGAATACAAGTTTTCCCGCTGTTCTGAGAGAATAAGTTTACACCTTTCTCTCGTCTACTCTTCCACGGCTTGTAAAATAGATGCTCGTGAACTTTGCTAGTTTGGATGTAAAACGATGTATCCCGTTGTTTTGAGCTGGAATACAAGTTTTCGCGCAGTTCTGAGAGAAAAAGTTTACACCTTTCCCTCATCTACTCTTCGACGACTTGTAAAATTGATGCTCGTGAATTTTGCGAGTTTCGATCTAAAACGATGTATCCTGTTGTTTTGAGCCGGAATACAAGTTTTCATGCAGTTCTGAGAGAAAAGTTTACACCTTTCTCTAGTCTACTCTTCGGCGACTTGTAAAATCGATGCTCGTGAATCTTGCTAGTTTCGATTTAAAGCGATGTATTGCGTTGTTTTGAGCCGGAATACAAGTTTTCGGGCTGTTCTGAGAGAAAATTTTACACCCATCTCTCGTCTACTCTTCGACGACTTGTAAAATCGATGCTCGTGAATCTTGCTAGTTTCGATCTAAAACGATGGATCCCGTTGTTTTGAGCCGCAATACAAGTTTTCGCGCAGTTCTGAGAGAAAAAGTTTACACTTTTCTCTCGTCTACTCTTCGACGACACTTAATATCGATACCAGTGAATTTTGCTAGTTTCAATCTAAAACGATGTATCCCGTTGTTTTGAGCCGGAATACAAGTTTTCGGGCTGTTCTGAGAGAATAAGTTTACACCTTTCTCTTGTCTACTCTTCGACGACTTGAAAAATCGATGCTCGTGAATTTTGCTAGTTTCGAACTAAAACGATGTATCCTGTTGTTTTGAGCCGGAATACAAGTTTTCATGCAGTTCTGAGAGAAAAGTTTACACCTTTCTCTCGTCTACTCTTCGGCGACTTGTAAAATCCATGCTCGTGAATTTTGCTAGTTTCGATCTAAAGCGATGTATCGCGTTGTTTTGAGCCGGAATACAAGTTTTCGGGCTGTTCTGAGAGAAAATTTTACACCCATCTCTCGTCTACTCTTCGACGACTTGTAAAATCGATGCTCGTGAATCTTGCTAGTTTCGATCTAAAACGATGTATCCCGTTGTTTTGAGCCGCAATACTAGTTTTCGCGCAATCCTGAGAGAAAAAGTTTACACTTTTCTCTCGTCTACTCTTCGACGACACTTAATATCGATGCCAGTGAAGTTTGCTAGTTTCAATCTAAAACGATGTATCCCGTTGTTTTGAGGCGGAATACTAGTTTTCGCGCAGTTCTGAGTGAAAACGTTTACACCTTTCTCTCGTCTACTCTTCGACGACTTGTAAAATCGATTCTCGTGAAGCTTGCTAGTTTCGATCTAAAACGATGTATCCCATTGTTTTGAGCCGGAATACAAGTTTTCGCGCTGTTCTGAGAGAATAAGTTTACACCTTTCCCTCGTCTACTCTTCGACGACTTGTAAAATCGATGCTCGTGAATTTTGCTAGTTTCGATCTAAAACGATGTATCCCGTTGTTTTGAGCCGGAATACAAGTTTTCGGGCTGTTCTGAGAGAAAAAGTTTAGACCTTTCTCTCAACTACTCTTCGACGACTTGTAAAATCGATGCTCGTGAATCTTGCTAGTTTCGATCTAAAGCGATGTATCCCGTTGTTTTGAGCCGGAATACAAGTTTTCGGGCTGTTCGGAAAGAAAAAGCTTTCACCTTTGTCTCGTCTACTCTTCGACGACTTGTAAAATCGATGCTCGTGAGTCTTACTAGTTTCGATCTAAAAGGATGTATCCCGTTGTTTTGAGCCGCAATACAAGTTTTCGCGCAGTTCTGAGAGAAAAAGTTTACACCTTTCTCTGGTCTACTCTTCGACGACTAGTAAAATCGATGCTCGTGAACTTTGCTAGTTTCGATCTAAAACGATGTATCCCGTTGTTTTGAGCTGGAATACAAGTTTTCGCGCAGTTCTGAGAGAAAAAGTTTACACCTTTCCCTCATCTACTCTTCGACGTCTTGTAAAATCGATGCTCGTGAATCTTGCTACTTTCGATCTAAAACGATGTATCCCGTTGTTTTGAGCCGGAATACAAGTTTTCGCGCAGTTCTGAGAGAAAAAGTTTACACCTATCTCTCGTCTACTCTTCGACGACTTGTAAAATCGATGCTCGTGAATCTTGCTAGTTTCGATCTAAAACGATGTATCCCGTTGTTCTCAGCCAGAATACAAATTTTCGGGCTGTTCTGAGAGAAAAAGTTTACACCTTTCTCTCGTCTACTCTTCGACGACTTGTAAAATCGATGCTCGTGAATCTTGCTAGTTTCGATTTAAAGCGATGTATTGCGTTGTTTTGAGCCGGAATACAAGTTTTCGGGCTGTTCTGAGAGAAAATTTTACACCCATCTCTCGTCTACTCTTCGACGACTTGTAAAATCGATGCTCGTGAATCTTGCTAGTTTCGATCTAAAGCGATGTATCCCGTTGTTTTGAGCCGGAATACAAGTTTTCGCGCTGTTCTGAGAGAAAAAGTTTACACCTTTCTCTGGTCTACTCTTCGACGACTTGTAAAATCGATGCTCGTGAATCTTGCTAGTTTCGATCTAAAGCGATGTATCCCGTTGTTTTGAGCCGGAATACAAGTTTTCGTGCAGTTCTCAGAGAAAAAGTTTACACCTTTCTCTGGTCTACTTTTCGACGACTTGTAAAATCGATGCTCGTGAATCTTGCTAGTTTCGATCTAAAGCGATGTATCCCGTTGTTTTGAGCCGGAATACAAGTTTTCGGGCTGTTCTGAGAGAAAAAGCTTTCACCTTTCTCTCGTCTACTCTTCGACGACTTGTAAAATCGATGCTCGTGAGTCTTACTAGTTTCGATCTAAAACGATGTATCCCGTTGTTTTGAGACGGAATACTAGTTTTCGCGCAGTTCTGAGAGAAAAAGTTTACACTTTTCTCTCGTCTACTCTGCGACGACACTTAATATCGATGCTAGTGAATTTTGCTAGTTTCAATCTAAAACGATGTATCCCGTTGTTTTGAGCCGGAATACAAGTTTTCGCGCTGTTCTGAGAGAAAAAGTTTACACCTTTCTCTGGTCTACTCTTCGACGACTTGTAAAATCGATGCTCGTGAATCTTGCTAGTTTCGATCTAAAGCGATGTATCTCGTTGTTTTGAGCCGGAATACAAGTTTTCGGGCTGTTCTGAGAGAAAAAGCTTTCACCTTTCTCTCGTCTACTCTTCGGCGACTTGTAAAATCGATGCTCGTGAGTTTGCTAGTTTCGATCGAAAACGATGTATCCCGTTGTTTGGAGACGGAATACTAGTTTTCGCGCAGTTCTGAGTGAAAACGTTTAAACCTTTCTCTCGTCTACTCTTCGACGACTTGTAAAATCGATTCTCGTGAAGCTTGCTAGTTTCGATCTAAAACGATGTATCCCATTGTTTTGAGCCGGAATACAAGTTTTCCCGCTGTTCTGAGAGAATAAGTTTACACCTTTCTCTCGTCTACTCTTCCACGGCTTGTAAATAGATGCTCGTGAACTTTGCTAGTTTGGATGTAAAACGATGTATCCCGTTGTTTTGAGCTGGAATACAAGTTTTCGCGCAGTTCTGAGAGAAAAAGTTTACACCTTTCCCTCATCTACTCTTCGACGACTTGTAAAATTGATGCTCGTGAATTTTGCGAGTTTCGATCTAAAACGATGTATCCTGTTGTTTTGAGCCGGAATACAAGTTTTCATGCAGTTCTGAGAGAAAAGTTTACACCTTTCTCTAGTCTACTCTTCGGCGACTTGTAAAATCGATGCTCGTGAATCTTGCTAGTTTCGATTTAAAGCGATGTATTGCGTTGTTTTGAGCCGGAATACAAGTTTTCGGGCTGTTCTGAGAGAAAATTTTACACCCATCTCTCGTCTACTCTTCGACGACTTGTAAAATCGATGCTCGTGAATCTTGCTAGTTTCGATCTAAAACGATGTATCCCGTTGTTTTGAGCCGCAATACAAGTTTTCGCGCAGTTCTGAGAGAAAAAGTTTACACTTTTCTCTCGTCTACTCTTCGACGACACTTAATATCGATACCAGTGAATTTTGCTAGTTTCAATCTAAAACGATGTATCCCGTTGTTTTGAGCCGGAATACAAGTTTTCGCGCAGTTCTGAGAGAAACTTTTACACCTATCTCTCGTCTACTCTTCGACGACTTGTAAAATCGATGCTCGTGAATCTTGCTAGTTTCGATCTAAAACGATGTATGCCGTTGTTTTCAGCCGGAATACAAGTTTTCGGGCTGTTCTGAGAGAATAAGTTTACACCTTTCTCTTGTCTACTCTTCGACGACTTGAAAAATCGATGCTCGTGAATTTTGCTAGTTTCGAACTAAAACGATGTATCCTGTTGTTTTGAGCCGGAATACAAGTTTTCATGCAGTTCTGAGAGAAAAGTTTACACCTTTCTCTCGTCTACTCTTCGGCGACTTGTAAAATCGATGCTCTTGAATCTTGCTAGTTTCGATCTAAAGCGATGTATCGCGTTGTTTTGAGCCGGAATACAAGTTTTCGGGCTGTTCTGAGAGAAAATTTTACACCCATCTCTCGTCTACTCTTCGACGACTTGTAAAATCGATGCTCGTGAATCTTGCTAGTTTCGATCTAAAACGATGTATCCCGTTGTTTTGAGCCGCAATACTAGTTTTCGCGCAATCCTGAGAGAAAAAGTTTACACTTTTCTCTCGTCTACTCTTCGACGACACTTAATATCGATGCCAGTGAAGTTTGCTAGTTTCAATCTAAAACGATGTATCCCGTTGTTTTGAGGCGGAATACTAGTTTTCGCGCAGTTCTGAGTGAAAACGTTTACACCTTTCTCTCGTCTACTCTTCGACGACTTGTAAAATCGATTCTCGTGAAGCTTGCTAGTTTCGATCTAAAACGATGTATCCCATTGTTTTGAGCCGGAATACAAGTTTTCGCGCTGTTCTGAGAGAATAAGTTTACACCTTTCCCTCGTCTACTCTTCGACGACTTGTAAAATCGATGCTCGTGAATTTTGCTAGTTTCGATCTAAAACGATGTATCCCGTTGTTTTGAGCCGGAATACAAGTTTTCGGGCTGTTCTGAGAGAAAAAGTTTAGACCTTTCTCTCAACTACTCTTCGACGACTTGTAAAATCGATGCTCGTGAATCTTGCTAGTTTCGATCTAAAGCGATGTATCCCGTTGTTTTGAGCCGGAATACAAGTTTTCGGGCTGTTCGGAGAGAAAAAGCTTTCACCTTTGTCTCGTCTACTCTTCGACGACTTTTAAAATCGATGCTCGTGAGTCTTACTAGTTTCGATCTAAAACGATGTATCCCGTTGTTTTGAGCCGCAATACAAGTTTTCGCGCAGTTCTGAGAGAAAAAGTTTACACTTTTCTCTCGTCTACTCTGCGACGACACTTAATATCGATGCCAGTGAATTTTGCTAGTTTCAATCTAAAACGATGTATCCCGTTGTTTTGAGCCGGAATACAAGTTTTCGCGCTGTTCTGAGAGAAAAAGCTTTCACCTTTCTCTCGTCTACTCTTTGGCGACTTGTAAAATCGAAGCTCGTGAGTTTTGCTAGTTTTGATCGAAAACGATGTATCCCGTTGTTTTGAGACGGAATACTACTTTTCGCGCAGTTCTGAGTGAAAACGTTTACACCTTTCTCTCTCTCGTCTACTCTTCGACGACTTGTAAAATCGCTTCTCGTGAAGCTTGCTAGTTTCGATCTAAAACGATGTATCCCATTTTTTTTGAGCCGGAATACAAGTTTTCGCGCTGTTCTGAGAGAATATGTTTACACCTTTCTCTCGTCTACTCTTCGACGACTTGTAAAATCGATGCTCGTGAACTTTGCTAGTTTCCATCTAAAACGATGTATCCCGTTGTTTTGAGCTGGAATACAAGTTTTCGCGCAGTTCTGAGAGAAAATGTTTACACCTTTCTCTCATCTACTCTTCGACGAATTGTAAAATCGATGCTCGTGAATCTTGCTAGTTTCGATCTAAAGCGATGTATCCCGGTGTTTTGAGCCGGAATACAAGTTTTCGGGCTGTTCTGAGAGAAAAAGCTTTCAAATTTCTCTCGTCTACTCTTAGACGACTTGTAAAATCGATGCTCGTGAGTCTTTCTAGTTTCGATCTAAAACGATGTATCCCGTTGTTTTGAGCCGGAATACAAGTTTTCGCGCAGTTCTGAGAGAAAAAGTTTACACCTATCTTTCGTCTACTCTTCGACGACTTGTAAAATCGATGCTCGTGAATCTTGCTAGTTTCGATCTAAAACGATGTATCCCGTTGTTTTCAGCCGGAATACAAATTTTCGGGCTGTTCTGAGAGAAAAAGTTTACACCTTTCTCTCGTCTACTCTTCGACGACTTGTAAAATCGATGCTCGTGAACTTTGCTAGTTTCGATCTAAAACGATGTATCTCGTTGTTTTGAGCCGGAATACAAGTTTTCGCGCAGTTCTGAGAAAAAAAGTTTACACCTTTCCCTCGTCTACTCTTCGACGACTAGTAAAATCGATGCTCATGAATCTTGCTAGTTTCGATCTAAAGCGATGTATCCCGTTGTTTTGAGCCGGAATACAAGTTTTCGCGCTGTTTTGAGAGAAAAAGTTTACACCTTTCTCTGGTCTACTCTTCGACGACTTGTAAAATCGATGCTCGTGAATCTTGCTAGTTTCGATCTAAAGCGATGTATCCCGTTGTTTTGAGCCGGAATACAAGTTTTCGGGCTGTTCTGAGAGAAAAAGCTTTCACCTTTCTCTCGTCTACTCTTCGACGACTTGTAAAATCGATGCTCGTGAGTTTTGCTACTTTCGATCTAAAACGATGTATCCCGTTGTTTTGAGCCGGAATACAAGTTTTCGGGCTGTTCTGAGAGAAAAAGTTTACACCTTTCTCTGGTCTACTCTTCGACGACTTGTAAAATCGATGCTCGTGAATCTTGCTAGTTTCGATCTAAAGCGATGTATCCCGTTGTTTTGAGCCGGAATACAAGTTTTCGCGCTGTTTTGAGAGAAAAAGTTTACTCCTTTCTCTGGTCTACTCTTCGACGACTTGTAAAATCGATGCTCGTGAATCTTGCTAGTTTCGATCTAAAGCGATGTATCCCGTTGTTTTGAGCCGGAATACAAGTTTTCGGGCTGTTCTGAGAGAAGCTTTCACCTTTCTCTCGTCTACTCTTCGGCGACTTGTAAAATTGATGCTCGTGAGTTTTGCTAGTTTCGATTGAAAACGATGTATCCCCTTGTTTTGAGGCGGAATACTAGTTTTCGCGCAGTTCTGAGTGAAAACGTTTACACCTTTCTCTCGTCTACTCTTCGACGACTTGTAAAACCGATTCTCGTGAAGCTTGCTAGTTTCGATCTAAAACGATGTATTCCATTGTTTTGAGCCGGAATACAAGTTTTCGCGCTGTTCTGAGAGAAAAAGTTTACACTTTTCTCTCGTCTACTCTTCGACGACACTTAATATCGATGCCAGTGAATTTTGCTAGTTTCAATCTAAAACGATGTATCCCGTTGTTTTGAGCCGGAATACAAGTTTTCGCGCAGTTCTGAGAGAAATTTTTACACCTATCTCTCGTCTACTCTTCGACGACTTGTAAAATCGATGCTCGTGAATCTTGCTAGTTTCGATCTAAAACGATGTATGCCGTTGTTTTCAGCCGGAATACAAGTTTTCGGGCTGTTCTGAGAGAAAAGGTTTACACCTTTCTCTCGTCTACTTTTCGACGACTTGTAAAATCGATGCTCGTGAATCTTGCTAGTTTCGATCTAAAGCGATGTATCCCGTTGTTTTGAGCCGGAATACAAGTTTTTGGGCTGTTCTGAGAGAAAAAGTTTTCACCTTTCTCTCGTCTACTCTTCGGCGACTTGTAAAATCGATGCTCGTGAGTTTTGCTAGTTTCGATAGAAAACGATGTATCCCGTTGTTTTGAGACGGAATACTACTTTTCGCGCAGTTCTGAGAGAAAAAGTTTACACTTTTCTCTCGTCTACTCTTCGACGACACTTAATATCGATGCCAGTGAAATTTGCTAGTTTCAATCTAAAACGATGTATCCCGTTGTTTTGAGCCGGAATACAAGTTTTCGCGCAGTTCTGAGAGAAATTTTTACACCTATCTCTCGTCTACTCTTCGACGACTTGTAAAATCGATGCTCGTGAATCTTGCTAGTTTCGATCTAAAACGATGTATGCCGTTGTTTTCAGCCGGAATACAAGTTTTCGGGCTGTTCTGAGAGAAAAAGTTTACACCTTTCTCTCGTCTACTTTTCGACGACTTGTAAAATCGATGCTCGTGAATTTTGCTAGTTTTGTTCGAAAACGATGTATCCCGTTGTTTTGAGACGGAATACAAGTTTTCGTGCAGTTCTGAGAGAAAAAGTTTTCACCTTTCTCTGGTCTACTCTTCGACGACTTGTAAAATCGATGCTCGTGAATCTTGCTAGTTTCGATCTAAAGCGATGTATCCCGTTGTTTTGAGCCGGAATAAAAGTTTTCGGGCTGTTCTGAGAGAAAAAGTTTACACCTTTCTCTCGTCTACTCTTCCACGGCTTGTAAATAGATGCTCGTGAACTTTGCTAGTTTGGATGTAAAACGATGTATCCCGTTGTTTTGAGCTGGAATACTAGTTTTCGCGCAGTTCTAAGAGAAAAAGTTTACACCTTTCCCTCATCTACTCTTCGACGACTTGTAAAATTGATGCTCGTGAATTTTGCGAGTTTCGATCTAAAACGATGTATCCTGTTGTTTTGAGCCGGAATACAAGTTTTCATGCAGTTCTGAGAGAAAAGTTTACACCTTTCTCTAGTCTACTCTTCGGCGACTTGTAAAATTGATGCTCGTGAGTTTTGCTAGTTTCGATTGAAAACGATGTATCCCCTTGTTTTGAGGCGGAATACTAGTTTTCGCGCAGTTCTGAGTGAAAACGTTTACACCTTTCTCTCGTCTACTCTTCGACGACTTGTAAAATTGATTCTCGTGAAGCTTGCTAGTTTCGATCTAAAACGATGTATCCCATTGTTTTGAGCCGGAATACAAGTTTTCGCGCTGTTCTGAGAGAATAAGTTTACATTTTTGCCTCGTCTACTCTTTGACGACTTGTAAAATCGATGCTCGTGAATTTTGCTAGTTTCGATCTAAAACGATGTATCCCGTTGTTTTGAGCCGGAATACAAGTTTTCGGGCTGTTCTGAGAGAAAAAGTTTACACCTTTCTCTGGTCTACTCTTCGACGACTTGTAAAATCGATGCTCGTGAATCTTGCTAGTTTCGATCTAAAGAGATGTATCCCGTTGTTTTGAGCCGGAATACAAGTTTTCGCGCTGTTTTGAGAGAAAAAGTTTACACCTTTCTCTGGTCTACTCTTCGACGACTTGTAAAATCGATGCTCGTGAATCTTGCTAGTTTCGATCTAAAGCGATGTATCCCGTTGTTTTGAGCCGGAATACAAGTTTTCAGGCTGTTCTGAGAGAAAAAGTTTTCACCTTTCTCTCGTCTACTCTTCGGCGACTTGTAAAATCGATGCTCGTGAATCTTGCTAGTTTCGATCTAAAGCGATGTATCCCGTTGTTTTGAGCCGTAATACAAGTTTTCGGGCTGTTCTGAGAGAAAAAGTTTACACTTTTCTCTCGTCTACTCTGCGACGACACTTAATATTGATGCCAGTGAATTTTGCTAGTTTCAATCTAAAACGATGTATCCCGTTTTTTTGAGCCGGAATACAAGTTTTCGCGCTGTTCTGAGAGAAAAAGTTTACACCTTTCTCTGGTCTACTCTTCGACGACTTGTAAAATCGATGCTCGTGAATCTTGCTAGTTTCGATCTAAAGTGATGTATCCCGTTGTTTTGAGCCGGAATACAAGTTTTCGGGCTGTTCTGAGAGAAGCTTTCACCTTTCTCTCGTCTACTCTTCGGCGACTTGTAAAATTGATGCTCGTGAGTTTTGCTAGTTTCGATTGAAAACGATGTATCCCCTTGTTTTGAGGCGGAATACTAGTTTTCGCGCAGTTCTGAGTGAAAACGTTTACACCTTTCTCTCGTCTACTCTTCGACGACTTGTAAAATTGATTCTCGTGAAGCTTGCTAGTTTCGATCTAAAACGATGTATCCCATTGTTTTGAGCCGGAATACAAGTTTTCGCGCTGTTCTGAGAGAATAAGTTTACATTTTTGCCTCGTCTACTCTTCGACGACTTGTAAAATCGATGCTCGTGAATTTTGCTAGTTTCGATCTAAAACGATGTATCCCGTTGTTTTGAGCCGGAATACAAGTTTTCGGGCTGTTCTGAGAGAAAAAGTTTACACCTTTCTCTGGTCTACTCTTCGACGACTTGTAAAATCGATGCTCGTGAATCTTGCTAGTTTCGATCTAAAGAGATGTATCCCGCTGTTTTGAGCCGCAATACAAATTTTCGCGCTGTTTTGAGAGAAAAAGTTTACACCTTTCTCTGGTCTACTCTTCCACGACTTGTAAAATCGATGCTCGTGAATCTTGCTAGTTTCGATCTAAAACGATGTATCCCGTTGTTTTGAGCCGGAATACAAGTTTTCGGGCTGTTCTGAGAGAAAAAGTTTACACCTTTCTCTGGTCTACTCTTCGACGACTTGTAAAATCGATGCTCGTGAATCTTGCTAGTTTCGATCTAAAGCGATGTATCCCGTTGTTTTGAGCCGGAATACAAGTTTTCGCGCTGTTTTGAGAGAAAAAGTTTACACCTTTCTCTGGTCTACTCTTCGACGATTTGTAAAATCGATGCTCGTGAGTTTTGCTACTTTCGATCTAAAACGATGTATCCCGTTGTTTTGAGCCGGAATACAAGTTTTCGGGCTGTTCTGAGAGAAAAAGTTTACACCTTTCTCTGGTCTACTCTTCGACGACTTGTAAAATCGATGCTCGTGAATCTTGCTAGTTTCGATCTAAAGCGATGTATCCCGTTGTTTTGAGCCGGAATACAAGTTTTCGCGCCGTTCTGAGAGAAAAAGTTTACACCTTTCTCTCGTCTACTCTTCGACGACTTGTAAAATCGATGCTCGTGAATTTTGCTAGTTTCGATCTAAAACGATGTATCCCGTTGTTTTAAGCCGGAATACAAGTTTTCGCGAAGTTCTTAAAGAAAAAGTTTACACCTTTCGTCTACTCTTCGACGACTTGTAAAATCGATGCTCGTGAATCTTGCTGGTTTCGATCTAAAACGATGTATCCCGTTGTTTTGAGCCGGAAAACAAGTTTACGTGCCGTTCTGAGAGAAAAAGATTACACCTTTCCCTCGTCTACTCTTCGACGACTTGTAAAATCGATTCTCGTGAAGCTTGCTAGTTTCGATCTAAAACGATGTATCCCATTGTTTTGAGCCGGAATACAAGTTTTCGCGCTGTTCTGAGAGAATAAGTTTACACCTTTCCCTCGTCTACTCTTCGACGACTTGTAAAATCGATGCTCGTGAATCTTGCTAGTTTCGATCTAAAGCGATGTATCCCGTTGTTTTGAGCCGGAATACAAGTTTTCGGGCTGTTCGGAAAGAAAAAGCTTTCAACTTTGTCTCGTCTACTCTTCGACGACTTTTAAAATCGATGCTCGTGAGTCTTACTAGTTTCGATCTAAAACGATGTATCCCGTTGTTTTGAGCCGCAATACAAGTTTTCGCGCAGTTCTGAGAGAAAAAGTTTACACTTTTCTCTCGTCTACTCTGCGACGACACTTAATATCGATGCCAGTGAATTTTGCTAGTTTCAATCTAAAACGATGTATCCCGTTGTTTTGAGCCGGAATACAAGTTTTCGCGCTGTTCTGAGAGAAAAAGCTTTCACCTTTCTCTCGTCTACTCTTTGGCGACTTGTAAAATCGATGCTCGTGAATCTTGCTAGTTTCGATCTAAAACGATGTATGCCGTTGTTTTCAGCCGGAATACAAGTTTTCGGGCTGTTCTGAGAGAAAAAGTTTACACCTTTCTCTCGTCTACTTTTCGACGACTTGTAAAATCGATGCTCGTGAATCTTGCTAGTTTCGATCTAAAGCGATGTATCCCGTTGTTTTGAGCCGGAATACAAGTTTTTGGGCTGTTCTGAGAGAAAAAGTTTTCACCTTTCTCTCGTCTACTCTTCGGCGACTTGTAAAATCGATGCTCGTGAGTTTTGCTAGTTTCGATAGAAAACGATGTATCCCGTTGTTTTGAGACGGAATACTACTTTTCGCGCAGTTCTGAGAGAAAAAGTTTACACTTTTCTCTCGTCTACTCTTCGACGACACTTATTATCGATGCCAGTGAATTTTGCTAGTTTCAATCTAAAACGATGTATCCCGTTGTTTTGAGCCGGAATACAAGTTTTCGCGCAGTTCTGAGAGAAATTTTTACACCTATCTCTCGTCTACTCTTCGACGACTTGTAAAATCGATGCTCGTGAATCTTGCTAGTTTCGATCTAAAACGATGTATGCCGTTGTTTTCAGCCGGAATACAAGTTTTCGGGCTGTTCTGAGAGAAAAAGTTTACACCTTTCTCTCGTCTACTTTTCGACGACTTGTAAAATCGATGCTCGTGAATTTTGCTAGTTTTGTTCGAAAACGATGTATCCCGTTGTTTTGAGACGGAATACAAGTTTTCGTGCAGTTCTGAGAGAAAAAGTTTTCACCTTTCTCTGGTCTACTCTTCGACGACTTGTAAAATCGATGCTCGTGAATCTTGCTAGTTTCGATCTAAAGCGATGTATCCCGTTGTTTTGAGCCGGAATAAAAGTTTTCGGGCTGTTCTGAGAGAAAAAGCTTTCACCTTTCTCTCGTCTACTCTTCGGCGACTTGTAAAATCGATGCTCGTGAGTTTTGCTAGTTTCGATCGAAAACGATGTATCCCGTTGTTTGGAGACGGAATACTAGTTTTCGCGCAGTTCTGAGTGAAAACGTTTAAACCTTTCTCTCGTCTACTCTTCGACGACTTGTAAAATCGATTCTCGTGAAGCTTGCTAGTTTCGATCTAAAACGATGTATCCCATTGTTTTGAGCCGGAATACAAGTTTTCCCGCTGTTCTGAGAGAATAAGTTTACACCTTTCTCTCGTCTACTCTTCCACGGCTTGTAAATAGATGCTCGTGAACTTTGCTAGTTTGGATGTAAAACGATGTATCCCGTTGTTTTGAGCTGGAATACAAGTTTTCGCGCAGTTCTGAGAGAAAAAGTTTACACCTTTCCCTCATCTACTCTTCGACGACTTGTAAAATTGATGCTCGTGAATTTTGCGAGTTTCGATCTAAAACGATGTATCCTGTTGTTTTGAGCCGGAATACAAGTTTTCATGCAGTTCTGAGAGAAAAGTTTACACCTTTCTCTAGTCTACTCTTCGGCGACTTGTAAAATCGATGCTCGTGAATCTTGCTAGTTTCGATTTAAAGCGATGTATTGCGTTGTTTTGAGCCGGAATACAAGTTTTCGGGCTGTTCTGAGAGAAAATTTTACACCCATCTCTCGTCTACTCTTCGACGACTTGTAAAATCGATGCTCGTGAATCTTGCTAGTTTCGATCTAAAACGATGTATCCCGTTGTTTTGAGCCGCAATACAAGTTTTCGCGCAGTTCTGAGAGAAAAAGTTTACACTTTTCTCTCGTCTACTCTTCGACGACACTTAATATCGATACCAGTGAATTTTGCTAGTTTCAATCTAAAACGATGTATCCCGTTGTTTTGAGCCGGAATACAAGTTTTCGCGCAGTTCTGAGAGAAACTTTTACACCTATCTCTCGTCTACTCTTCGACGACTTGTAAAATCGATGCTCGTGAATCTTGCTAGTTTCGATCTAAAACGATGTATGCCGTTGTTTTCAGCCGGAATACAAGTTTTCGGGCTGTTCTGAGAGAATAAGTTTACACCTTTCTCTTGTCTACTCTTCGACGACTTGAAAAATCGATGCTCGTGAATTTTGCTAGTTTCGAACTAAAACGATGTATCCTGTTGTTTTGAGCCGGAATACAAGTTTTCATGCAGTTCTGAGAGAAAAGTTTACACCTTTCTCTCGTCTACTCTTCGGCGACTTGTAAAATCGATGCTCGTGAATCTTGCTAGTTTCGATCTAAAGCGATGTATCGCGTTGTTTTGAGCCGGAATACAAGTTTTCGGGCTGTTCTGAGAGAATATTTTACACCCATCTCTCGTCTACTCTTCGACGACTTGTAAAATCGATGCTCGTGAATCGTGCTAGTTTCTATCTAAAACGATGTATCCCGTTGTTTTGAGCCGCAATACTAGTTTTCGCGCAATCCTGAGAGAAAAAGTTTACACTTTTCTCTCGTCTACTCTTCGACGACACTTAATATCGATGCCAGTGAAGTTTGCTAGTTTCAATCTAAAACGATGTATCCCGTTGTTTTGAGGCGGAATACTAGTTTTCGCGCAGTTCTGAGTGAAAACGTTTACACCTTTCTCTCGTCTACTCTTCGACGACTTGTAAAATCGATTCTCGTGAAGCTTGCTAGTTTCGATCTAAAACGATGTATCCCATTGTTTTGAGCCGGAATACAAGTTTTCGCGCTGTTCTGAGAGAATAAGTTTACACCTTTCCCTCGTCTACTCTTCGACGACTTGTAAAATCGATGCTCGTGAATTTTGCTAGTTTCGATCTAAAACGATGTATCCCGTTGTTTTGAGCCGGAATACAAGTTTTCGGGCTGTTCTGAGAGAAAAAGTTTAGACCTTTCTCTCAACTACTCTTCGACGACTTGTAAAATCGATGCTCGTGAATCTTGCTAGTTTCGATCTAAAGCGATGTATCCCGTTGTTTTGAGCCGGAATACAAGTTTTCGGGCTGTTCGGAAAGAAAAAGCTTTCACCTTTGTCTCGTCTACTCTTCGACGACTTTTAAAATCGATGCTCGTGAGTCTTACTAGTTTCGATCTAAAACGATGTATCCCGTTGTTTTGAGCCGCAATACAAGTTTTCGCGCAGTTCTGAGAGAAAAAGTTTACACTTTTCTCTCGTCTACTCTGCGACGACACTTAATATCGATGCCAGTGAATTTTGCTAGTTTCAATCTAAAACGATGTATCCCGTTGTTTTGAGCCGGAATACAAGTTTTCGCGCTGTTCTGAGAGAAAAAGCTTTCACCTTTCTCTCGTCTACTCTTTGGCGACTTGTAAAATCGAAGCTCGTGAGTTTGGCTAGTTTCGATCGAAAACGATGTATCCTGTTGTTTTGAGACGGAATACTACTTTTCGCGCAGTTCTGAGTGAAAACGTTTACACCTTTCTCTCTCTCGTCTACTCTTCGACGACTTGTAAAATCGCTTCTCGTGAAGCTTGCTAGTTTCGATCTAAAACGATGTATCCCATTTTTTTTGAGCCGGAATACAAGTTTTCGCGCTGTTCTGAGAGAATATGTTTACACCTTTCTCTCGTCTACTCTTCGACGACTTGTAAAATCGATGCTCGTGAACTTTGCTAGTTTCCATCTAAAACGATGTATCCCGTTGTTTTGAGCTGGAATACAAGTTTTCGCGCAGTTCTGAGAGAAAATGTTTACACCTTTCCCTCATCTACTCTTCGACGAATTGTAAAATCGATGCTCGTGAATCTTGCTAGTTTCGATCTAAAGCGATGTATCCCGTTGTTTTGAGCCGGAATACAAGTTTTCGGGCTGTTCTGAGAGAAAAAGCTTTCAAATTTCTCTCGTCTACTCTTAGACGACTTGTAAAATCGATGCTCGTGAGTCTTTCTAGTTTCGATCTAAAACGATGTATCCCGTTGTTTTGAGCCGGAATACAAGTTTTCGCGCAGTTCTGAGAGAAAAAGTTTACACCTATCTTTCGTCTACTCTTCGACGACTTGTAAAATCGATGCTCGTGAATCTTGCTAGTTTCGATCTAAAACGATGTATCCCGTTGTTTTCAGCCGGAATACAAATTTTCGGGCTGTTCTGAGAGAAAAAGTTTACACCTTTCTCTCGTCTACTCTTCGACGACTTGTAAAATCGATGCTCGTGAACTTTGCTAGTTTCGATCTAAAACGATGTATCTCGTTGTTTTGAGCCGGAATACAAGTTTTCGCGCAGTTCTGAGAAAAAAAGTTTACACCTTTCCCTCGTCTACTCTTCGACGACTAGTAAAATCGATGCTCATGAATCTTGCTAGTTTCGATCTAAAGCGATGTATCCCGTTGTTTTGAGCCGGAATACAAGTTTTCGGGCTGTTCTGAGAGAAAAAGTTTACACCTTTCTCTGGTCTACTCTTCGACGACTTGTAAAATCGATGCTCGTGAATCTTGCTAGTTTCGATCTAAAGCGATGTATCCCGTTGTTTTGAGCCGGAATACAAGTTTTCGGGCTGTTCTGAGAGAAGCTTTCACCTTTCTCTCGTCTACTCTTCGGCGACTTGTAAAATTGATGCTCGTGAGTTTTGCTAGTTTCGATTGAAAACGATGTATCTTCTTGTTTTGAGGCGGAATACTAGTTTTCGCGCAGTTCTGAGTGAAAACGTTTACACCTTTCTCTCGTCTACTCTTCGACGATTTGTAAAACCGATTCTCGTGAAGCTTGCTAGTTTCGATCTAAAACGATGTATTCCATTGTTTTGAGCCGGAATACAAGTTTTCGCGCTGTTCTGAGAGAAAAAGTTTACACTTTTCTCTCGTCTACTCTTCGACGACACTTAATATCGATGCCAGTGAATTTTGCTAGTTTCAATCTAAAACGATGTATCCCGTTGTTTTGAGCCGGAATACAAGTTTTCGCGCAGTTCTGAGAGAAATTTTTACACCTATCTCTCGTCTACTCTTCGACGACTTGTAAAATCGATGCTCGTGAATCTTGCTAGTTTCGATCTAAAACGATGTATGCCGTTGTTTTCAGCCGGAATACAAGTTTTCGGGCTGTTCTGAGAGAAAAAGTTTACACCTTTCTCTCGTCTACTTTTCGACGACTTGTAAAATCGATGCTCGTGAATCTTGCTAGTTTCGATCTAAAGCGATGTATCCCGTTGTTTTGAGCCGGAATACAAGTTTTTGGGCTGTTCTGAGAGAAAAAGTTTTCACCTTTCTCTCGTCTACTCTTCGGCGACTTGTAAAATCGATGCTCGTGAGTTTTGCTAGTTTCGATAGAAAACGATGTATCCCGTTGTTTTGAGACGGAATACTACTTTTCGCGCAGTTCTGAGAGAAAAAGTTTACACTTTTCTCTCGTCTACTCTTCGACGACACTTAATATCGATGCCAGTGAATTTTGCTAGTTTCAATCTAAAACGATGTATCCCGTTGTTTTGAGCCGGAATACAAGTTTTCGCGCAGTTCTGAGAGAAATTTTTACACCTATCTCTCGTCTACTCTTCGACGACTTGTAAAATCGATGCTCGTGAATCTTGCTAGTTTCGATCTAAAACGATGTATGCCGTTGTTTTCAGCCGGAATACAAGTTTTCGGGCTGTTCTGAGAGAAAAAGTTTACACCTTTATCTCGTCTACTTTTCGACGACTTGTAAAATCGATGCTCGTGAATTTTGCTAGTTTTGTTCGAAAACGATGTATCCCGTTGTTTTGAGACGGAATACAAGTTTTCGTGCAGTTCTGAGAGAAAAAGTTTTCACCTTTCTCTGGTCTACTCTTCGACGACTTGTAAAATCGATGCTCGTGAATCTTGCTAGTTTCGATCTAAAGCGATGTATCCTGTTGTTTTGAGCCGGAATAAAAGTTTTCGGGCTGTTCTGAGAAAAAAAGTTTACACCTTTTCCTCGTCTACTCTTCGACGACTAGTAAAATCGATGCTCGTGAATCTTGCTAGTTTCGATCTAAAGCGATGTATCCCGTTGTTTTGAGCCGTAATACAAGTTTTCGGGCTGTTCTGAGAGAAAAAGTTTACACTTTTCTCTCGTCTACTCTGCGACGACACTTAATATTGATGCCAGTGAATTTTGCTAGTTTCAATCTAAAACGATGTATCCCGTTGTTTTGAGCCGGAATACAAGTTTTCGCGCTGTTCTGAGAGAAAAAGTTTACACCTTTCTCTGGTCTACTCTTCGACGACTTGTAAAATCGATGCTCGTGAATCTTGCTAGTTTCGATCTAAAGTGATGTATCCCGTTGTTTTGAGCCGGAATACAAGTTTTCGGGCTGTTCTGAGAGAAGCTTTCACCTTTCTCTCGTCTACTCTTTGGCGACTTGTAAAATTGATGCTCGTGAGTTTTGCTAGTTTCGATTGAAAACGATGTATCCCCTTGTTTTGAGGCGGAATACTAGTTTTCGCGCAGTTCTGAGTGAAAACGTTTACACCTTTCTCTCGTCTACTCTTCGACGACTTGTAAAATTGATTCTCGTGAAGCTTGCTAGTTTCGATCTAAAACGATGTATCCCATTGTTTTGAGCCGGAATACAAGTTTTCGCGCTGTTCTGAGAGAATAAGTTTACATTTTTGCCTCGTCTACTCTTCGACGACTTGTAAAATCGATGCTCGTGAATTTTGCTAGTTTCGATCTAAAACGATATACCCCGTTGTTTTGAGCCGGAATACAAGTTTTCGGGCTGTTCTGAGAGAAAAAGTTTACACCTTTCTCTGGTCTACTCTTCGACGACTTGTAAAATCGATGCTCGTGAATCTTGCTAGTTTCGATCTAAAGAGATGTATCCCGTTGTTTTGAGCCGGAATACAAGTTTTCGCGCTGTTTTGAGAGAAAAAGTTTACACCTTTCTCTGGTCTACTCTTCGACGACTTGTAAAATCGATGCTCGTGAATCTTGCTAGTTTCGATCTAAAGCGATGTATCCCGTTGTTTTGAGCCGGAATACAAGTTTTCAGGCTGTTCTGAGAGAAAAAGTTTTCACCTTTCTCTCGTCTACTCTTCGGCGACTTGTAAAATCGATGCTCGTGAGTTTTGCTAGTTTCGATAGAAAACGATGTATCCCGTTGTTTGGAGACGGAATACTAGTTTTCGGGCTGTTCTGAGAGAAAACGTTTACACCTTTCTCTCGTCTACTCTTCGACGACTTGTAAAATCGATGCTCGTGAGTTTTGCTACTTTCGATCTAAAACGATGTATCCCGTTGTTTTGAGCCGGAATACAAGTTTTCGGGCTGTTCTGAGAGAAAAAGTTTACACCTTTCTCTGGTCTACTCTTCGACGACTTGTAAAATCGATGCTCGTGAGTTTTGCTAGTTTCGATAGAAAACGATGTATCCCGTTGTTTGGAGACGGAATACTACTTTTCGCGCAGTTCTGAGTGAAAACGTTTACACCTTTCTCTCGTCTACTCTTCGACGACTTGTAAAATCGATTCTCGTGAAGCTTGCTAGTTTCGATCTAAAACGATGTATCCCATTGTTTTGAGCCGGAATACAAGTTTTCGCGCTGTTCTGAGAGAATAAGTTTACACCTTTCTCTCGTCTACTCTGCGACGACACTTAATATCGATGCCAGTGAATTTTGCTAGTTTCAATCTAAAACGATGTATCCCGTTGTTTTGAGCCGGAATACAAGTTTTCGCGCTGTTTTGAGAGAAAAAGTTTACACCTTTCTCTGGTCTACTCTTCGACGACTTGTAAAATCGATGCTCGTGAATCTTGCTAGTTTCGATCTAAAGCGATGTATCCCGTTGTTTTGAGCCGGAATACAAGTTTTCGGGCTGTTCTGAGAGAAAAAGTTTGCACCTATCTCTCGTCTACTCTTCGACGACTTGTAAAATCGATGCTCGTGAATCTTGCTAGTTTCGATCTAAAACGATGTATCCCGTTGTTTTCAGCCGGAATACAAATTTTCGGGCTGTTCTGAGAGAAAAAGTTTACACCTTTCTCTCGTCTACTCTTCGACGACTTGTAAAATCGATGCTCGTGAACTTTGCTAGTTTCGATCTAAAACGATGTATCTCGTTGTTTTGAGCCGGAATACAAGTTTTCGCGCAGTTCTGAGAAAAAAAGTTTACAACTTTCCCTCGTCTACTCTTCGACGACTAGTAAAATCGATGCTCGTGAATCTTGCTAGTTTCGATCTAAAGCGATGTATCCCGTTGTTTTGAGCCGTAATACAAGTTTTCGGGCTGTTCTGAGAGAAAAAGTTTACACTTTTCTCTCGTCTACTCTGCGACGACACTTAATATCGATGCCAGTGAATTTTGCTAGTTTCAATCTAAAACGATGTATCCCGTTGTTTTGAGCCGGAATACAAGTTTTCGCGCTGTTCTGAGAGAAAAAGTTTACACCTTTCTCTGCTCTACTCTTCGACGACTTGTAAAATCGATGCTCGTGAATCTTGCTAGTTTCGATCTAAAGTGATGTATCCCGTTGTTTTGAGCCGGAATACAAGTTTTCGGGCTGTTCTGAGAGAAAAAGCTTTCACCTTTCTATCGTCTACTCTTCGGCGACTTGTAAAATCGATGCTCGTGAGTTTTGCTAGTTTCGATTGAAAACGATGTATCCCCTTGTTTTGAGGCGGAATACTAGTTTTCGCGCAGTTCTGAGTGAAAACGTTTACACCTTTCTCTCGTCTACTCTTCGACGACTTGTAAAATCGATTCTCGTGAAGCTTGCTAGTTTCGATCTAAAACGATATATCCCATTGTTTTGAGCCGGAATACAAGTTTTCGCGCTGTTCTGAGAGAATAAGTTTACACCTTTGCCTCGTCTACTCTTCGACGACTTGTAAAATCGATGCTCGTGAATTTTGCTAGTTTCGATCTAAAACGATGTATCCCGTTGTTTTGAGCCGGAATACAAGTTTTCGGGCTGTTCTGAGAGAAAAAGTTTACACCTTTCTCTGGTCTACTCTTCGACGACTTGTAAAATTGATGCTCGTGAATCTTGCTAGTTTCGATCTAAAGCGATGTATCCCGTTGTTTTGAGCCGGAATACAAGTTTTCGGGCTGTTCTGAGAGAAAAAGCTTTCACCTTTCTCTCGTCTACTCTGCGACGACACTTAATATTGATGCCAGTGAATTTTGCTAGTTTCAATCTAAAACGATGTATCCCGTTGTTTTGAGCCGGAATACAAGTTTTCGCGCTGTTCTGAGAGAAAAAGTTTACACCTTTCTCTGGTCTACTCTTCGACGACTTGTAAAATCGATGCTCGTGAATCTTGCTAGTTTCGATCTAAAGTGATGTATCCCGTTGTTTTGAGCCGGAATACAAGTTTTCGGGCTGTTCTGAGAGAAGCTTTCACCTTTCTCTCGTCTACTCTTTGGCGACTTGTAAAATTGATGCTCGTGAGTTTTGCTAGTTTCGATTGAAAACGATGTATCCCCTTGTTTTGAGGCGGAATACTAGTTTTCGCGCAGTTCTGAGTGAAAACGTTTACACCTTTCTCTCGTCTACTCTTCGACGACTTGTAAAATTGATTCTCGTGAAGCTTGCTAGTTTCGATCTAAAACGATGTATCCCATTGTTTTGAGCCGGAATACAAGTTTTCGCGCTGTTCTGAGAGAATAAGTTTACATTTTTGCCTCGTCTACTCTTCGACGACTTGTAAAATCGATACTCGTGAATTTTGCTAGTTTCGATCTAAAACGATATATCCCGTTGTTTTGAGCCGGAATACAAGTTTTCGGGCTGTTCTGAGAGAAAAAGTTTACACCTTTCTCTGGTCTACTCTTCGACGACTTGTAAAATCGATGCTCGTGAATCTTGCTAGTTTCGATCTAAAGAGATGTATCCCGTTGTTTTGAGCCGGAATACAAGTTTTCGCGCTGTTTTGAGAGAAAAAGTTTACACCTTTCTCTGGTCTACTCTTCGACGACTTGTAAAATCGATGCTCGTGAATCTTGCTAGTTTCGATCTAAAGCGATGTATCCCGTAGTTTTGAGCCGGAATACAAGTTTTCAGGCTGTTCTGAGAGAAAAAGTTTTCACCTTTCTCTCGTCTACTCTTCGGCGACTTGTAAAATCGATGCTCGTGAGTTTTGCTAGTTTCGATAGAAAACGATGTATCCCGTTGTTTGGAGACGGAATACTAGTTTTCGGGCTGTTCTGAGAGAAAACGTTTACACCTTTCTCTCGTCTACTCTTCGACGACTTGTAAAATCGATGCTCGTGAGTTTTGCTACTTTCGATCTAAAACGATGTATCCCGTTGTTTTGAGCCGGAATACAAGTTTTCGGGCTGTTCTGAGAGAAAATGTTTACACCTTTCTCTGGTCTACTCTTCGACGACTTGTAAAATCGATGCTCGTGAGTTTTGCTAGTTTCGATAGAAAACGATGTATCCCCTTGTTTTGAGGCGGAATACTAGTTTTCGCGCAGTTCTGAGTGAAAACGTTTACACCTTTCTCTCGTCTACTCTTCGACGACTTGTAAAATTGATTCTCGTGAAGCTTGCTAGTTTCGATCTAAAACGATGTATCCCATTGTTTTGAGCCGGAATACAAGTTTTCGCGCTGTTCTGAGAGAATAAGTTTACATTTTTGCCTCGTCTACTCTTCGACGACTTGTAAAATCGATGCTCGTGAATTTTGCTAGTTTCGATCTAAAACGATATATCCCGTTGTTTTGAGCCGGAATACAAGTTTTCGGGCTGTTCTGAGAGAAAAAGTTTACACCTTTCTCTGGTCTACTCTTCGACGACTTGTAAAATCGATGCTCGTGAATCTTGCTAGTTTCGATCTAAAGAGATGTATCCCGTTGTTTTGAGCCGGAATACAAGTTTTCGCGCTGTTTTGAGAGAAAAAGTTTACACCTTTCTCTGGTCTACTCTTCGACGACTTGTAAAATCGATGCTCGTGAATCTTGCTAGTTTCGATCTAAAGCGATGTATCCCGTTGTTTTGAGCCGGAATACAAGTTTTCAGGCTGTTCTGAGAGAAAAAGTTTTCACCTTTCTCTCGTCTACTCTTCGGCGACTTGTAAAATCGATGCTCGTGAGTTTTGCTAGTTTCGATAGAAAACGATGTATCCCGTTGTTTGGAGACGGAATACTAGTTTTCGGGCTGTTCTGAGAGAAAACGTTTACACCTTTCTCTCGTCTACTCTTCGACGACTTGTAAAATCGATGCTCGTGAGTTTTGCTACTTTCGATCTAAAACGATGTATCCCGTTGTTTTGAGCCGGAATACAAGTTTTCGGGCTGTTCTGAGAGAAAAAGTTTACACCTTTCTCTGGTCTACTCTTCGACGACTTGTAAAATCGATGCTCGTGAGTTTTGCTAGTTTCGATAGAAAACGATGTATCCCGTTGCTTGGAGACGGAATACTAGTTTTCGCGCAGTTCTGAGTGAAAACGTTTACACCTTTCTCTCGTCTACTCTTCGACGACTTGTAAAATCGATTCTCGTGAAGCTTGCTAGTTTCGATCTAAAACGATGTATCCCATTGTTTTGAGCCGGAATACAAGTTTTCGCGCTGTTCTGAGAGAATAAGTTTACACCTTTCTCTCGTCTACTCTGCGACGACACTTAATATCGATGCCAGTGAATTTTGCTAGTTTCAATCTAAAACGATGTATCCCGTTGTTTTGAGCCGGAATACAAGTTTTCGCGCTGTTTTGAGAGAAAAAGTTTACACCTTTCTCTGGTCTACTCTTCGACGACTTGTAAAATCGATGCTCGTGAATCTTGCTAGTTTCGATCTAAAGCGATGTATCCCGTTGTTTTGAGCCGGAATACAAGTTTTCGGGCTGTTCTGAGAGAAAAAGTTTGCACCTATCTCTCGTCTACTCTTCGACGACTTGTAAAATCGATGCTCGTGAATCTTGCTAGTTTCGATCTAAAACGATGTATCCCGTTGTTTTCAGCCGGAATACAAATTTTCGGGCTGTTCTGAGAGAAAAAGTTTACACCTTTCTCTCGTCTACTCTTCGACGACTTGTAAAATCGATGCTCGTGAACTTTGCTAGTTTCGATCTAAAACGATGTATCTCGTTGTTTTGAGCCGGAATACAAGTTTTCGCGCAGTTCTGAGAAAAAAAGTTTACAACTTTCCCTCGTCTACTCTTCGACGACTAGTAAAATCGATGCTCGTGAATCTTGCTAGTTTCGATCTAAAGCGATGTATCCCGTTGTTTTGAGCCGTAATACAAGTTTTCGGGCTGTTCTGAGAGAAAAAGTTTACACTTTTCTCTCGTCTACTCTGCGACGACACTTAATATCGATGCCAGTGAATTTTGCTAGTTTCAATCTAAAACGATGTATCCCGTTGTTTTGAGCCGGAATACAAGTTTTCGCGCTGTTCTGAGAGAAAAAGTTTACACCTTTCTCTGCTCTACTCTTCGACGACTTGTAAAATCGATGCTCGTGAATCTTGCTAGTTTCGATCTAAAGTGATGTATCCCGTTGTTTTGAGCCGGAATACAAGTTTTCGGGCTGTTCTGAGAGAAAAAGCTTTCACCTTTCTATCGTCTACTCTTCGGCGTCTTGTAAAATCGATGCTCGTGAGTTTTGCTAGTTTCGATTGAAAACGATGTATCCCCTTGTTGTGAGGCGGAATACTAGTTTTCGCGCAGTTCTGAGTGAAAACGTTTACACCTTTCTCTCGTCTACTCTTCGACGACTTGTAAAATCGATTCTCGTGAAGCTTGCTAGTTTCGATCTAAAACGATATATCCCATTGTTTTGAGCCGGAATACAAGTTTTCGCGCTGTTCTGAGAGAATAAGTTTACACCTTTGCCTCGTCTACTCTTCGACGACTTGTAAAATCGATGCTCGTGAATTTTGCTAGTTTCGATCTAAAACGATGTATCCCGTTGTTTTGAGCCGGAATACAAGTTTTCGGGCTGTTCTGAGAGAAAAAGTTTACACCTTTCTCTGGTCTACTCTTCGACGACTTGTAAAATCGATGCTCGTGAATCTTGCTAGTTTCGATCTAAAGCGATGTATCCCGTTGTTTTGAGCCGGAATACAAGTTTTCGGGCTGTTCTGAGAGAAAAAGCTTTCACCTTTCTCTCGTCTACTCTTCGACGACTTGTAAAATCGATGCTCGTGAGTCTTACTAGTTTCGATCTAAAACGATGTATCCCGTTGTTTTGAGCCGCAATACAAGTTTTCGCGTAGTTCTTAGAGAAAAAGTTTACACTTTTCTCTCGTCTACTCTGCGACGACACTTAATATCGATGCCAGTGAATTTTGCTAGTTTCAATCTAAAACGATGTATCCCGTTGTTTTGAGCCGGAATACAAGTTTTCGCGCAGTTCTGAGAGAAAAAGTTTACACCTATCTTTCGTCTACTCTTCGACGACTTGTAAAATCGATGCTCGTGAATCTTGCTAGTTTCGATCTAAAACGATGTATCCCGTTGTTTTGAGCCGGAATACAAGTTTTTGGGCTGTTCATAGAGAAAAAGTTTACACCTTTCTCTCGTCTACTCTTCGACGTCTTGTAAAATCGATGCTCGTGAATTTTGCTAGGTTCGATCTAAAACGATGTATCCCGTTGTTTTGAGCCGGCATACAAGTTTTCGCGCAGTTCTGAGAGAAAAAGTTTACACCTATCTCTCGTCTACCCTTCGACGACATGTAAAATCGATGCTCGTGAGTCTTGCTAGTTTCGATCTAAAACGATGTATCCCGTTGTTTTGAGCCGGAATACAAGTTTTCGTGCAGTTCTGAGAGAAAAAGTTTACACCTTTCTCTCGTCTACTCTTCGGCGACTTGTAAAATCGATGCTCGTGAATCTTGCTAGTTTCAATCTAAAGCGATGTATCCCGTTGTTTTGAGCCGGAATACAGGTTTTCTGGCTGTTCTGAGAGAAAAAGCTTTCACCTTTCTCTCGTCTACTCTTCGACGACTTGTAAAATCGATGCTCGTGAGTCTTGCTAGTTTCAATCTAAACGATGTATCCCTTTGTTTTGAGCCGCAATACAAGTTTTCGCGCTGTTCTGAGAGAAAAAGTTTACACCTTTCCCTCGTCTACTCTTCGACGACTTGTAAAATCGATGCTCGTGAATCTTGCTAGTTTCGATCTAAAACAATATATCCCGTTGTTTTGAGCCGGAATACAAGTTTTTGGGCTGTTCATAGAGAAAAAGTTTACACCTTTCTCTCGTCTACTCTTCGACGACTTGTAAAATCGATGCTCGTGAATTTTGCTAGGTTCGATCTAAAACGATGTATCCCGTTGTTTTGAGCCGGAATAAAAGTTTTCGCGCAGTTCTGAGAGACAAAGTTTACACATATCTCTCGTCTACCTTTCGACGACTTGTAAAATCGATGCTCATGAATCTTGCTAGTTTCGATCTAAAACGATGTATCCCGTTGTTTTGAGCGGGAATACAAGTTTTCGTGCAGTTCTGAGAGAAAAAGTTTACACCTTTCTCTCGTCTACTCTTCGACGACTTGTAAAATCGATGCTGGTGAATCTTGCTAGTTTCAATCTAAAACGATGTATCCCGTTGTTTTGAGCCGACATACAAGTTTTCGCGCAGTTCTGAGAGAAAAAGTTTACACCTTTCTCTCGTCTACTCTTCGACGACTTGTAAAATCGATGCTCGTCAATTTTGCTAGTTGCGATCTAAAGCGATGTATCCCGTTGTTTTGAGCCGGAATACAAGTTTTCGCGCAGTTCTGAGAGAAAAAGTTTACACCTTTCTCTCGTCTACTCTTCGACGGCTTGTAATATCGATGCTCGCGAGTCTTGCTAGTTTCGATCTAAAACGATGTATCCCGTTGTTTTCAGCCGGAATGCAAGTTTTCGCGCTGTTCATAGAGAAAAAGTTTACACCTTTCTCTCGACTACTCTTCGGCGACTAGTAAAATCGATGCTCGTGAATCTTGCTAGTTTCGATCTAAAACGATGTATCCCGTTGTTTTCAGGCGGAATGCAAGTTTTCGCGCAGTTCTGAGAGAAAAAGTTTACACCTTTCTCTCATCTACTCTTTTACGAGTTGTAAAATCGATGCTCGTGAACTTTGCTAGTTTCGATCTAAAACGATGTATCCCGTTGTTTTGAGCCGGAATACAAGTTTTCGCGCAGTTCTGAGAGAAAAAGTTTACACCTTTCCCTCGTCTACTCTTCGACGACTTGTAAAATCGATGCTCGTGAATTTTGCTAGTTTCGATCTAAAACGATGTATCCCTTTGTTTTGAGCCGGAATACAAGTTTTCGTGCAGTTCCGAGAGAAAAAGTTTACACCTTTCTCTCGTGTACTCTTCGGCGACTTGTAAAATCGATGCTCGTGAACTTTTCTAGTTTCGATCTAAAACGATGTATCCTGTTGTTTTGAGCCGGATTACAAGTTTTCGCGCTGTTCTAAGAGAAAAAGTTTACACCTTTCTCTCGTCTACTCTTCGACGGCTTATAATATCGATGCTCGTGAGTCTTGCTAGTTTCGATCTAAAACGATGTATCCCGTTGTTTTGAGCCGGAATGCAAGTTTTCGCGCTGTTCATAGAGAAAAAGTTTACACCTTTCTCTCGACTACTCTTCGGCGACTAGTAAAATCGATGCTCGTGAATCTTGCTAGTTTCGATCTAAAACGACGTATCCCGTTGTTTTCAGGCGGAATGCAAGTTTTCGCGCAGTTCTGAGAGAAAAAGTTTACACCTTTCCCTCATCTACTCTTTTACGAGTTGTAAAATCGATGCTCGTGAATTTTGGTAGTTTCAATCTCAAACGATGTATCCTGTTGTTTTGATTCAGAATACAAGTTTTCGCGCAGTTCTGAAAGAAAAAGTTTACACCTTTCTCTCGTCTACTTTTCGACGACTTGTAAAATCGATTCTCGTGAATCTTGCTAGTTTAGATCTAAAACGATATACCCGCTGTTTTGAGCCGGAATACAAGTTTTTGTGCTGTTCTGAGAGAAAAAGCTTTCACCTTTCTCTCGTCTACTCTTCGACGACTTGTAAAATCGATGCTCTTGAATCTTGCTAGTTACGATCTAAAACGATGTATCCCATTGTTTTGAGCCGGAATACAAGTTTTCGCGCTGTTCTGAGAGAAAAAGTTTACACCTTTCTCTCGTCTACTCTTCGACGACTTGTAAAATCGATGCTCGTGAATCTTGCTAGTTTCGATCTAAAACGATGTGTCCCGTTGTTTTGAGCTGCAATACAAGTTTTTGGGCTGTTCATAGAGAAAAAGTTTACACCTTTCTCTCGTCTACTCTTCGACGACTTGTAAAATCGATGCTCGTGAATTTTGCTAGGTTCGATCTAAAACGATGTATCCTGTTGTTTTGAGCCGGAATACAAGTTTTGGCGCAGTTCTGAGAGAAAAAGTTTACACCTTTCTTTCGTCTACTCTTCGACGATTTGAAAAATCAATGCTCATGAATCTTGCTAGTTTCGATCTAAAACGATGTATCCCGTTGTTTTGAGCCGGAATACAAGTTTTCGTGCAGTTCTGAGAGAAAAAGTTTACACCTTTCTCTCGTAAACTCTACGGCGACTTGTAAAATCGATGCTCGTGAATCTTGCTAGTTTCGATCTAAAGCGATGTATCCCGTTGTTTTCAGCCGGAATACAAGTTTTCGCGCAGTTCTGAGAGAAAAAGTTTACACCTTTCTCTCGTCTACTCTTCGACGACTTGTAAAATCGATGCTGGTGAATCTTGCTAGTTTCAATCTAAAACGATGTATCCCGTTGTTTTGAGCCGACATACAAGTTTTCGCGCAGTTCTGAGAGAAAAAGTTTACACCTTTCTCTCGTCTACTCTTCGACGACTTGTAAAATCGATGCTCGTGAATTTTGCTAGTTGCGATCTAAAGCGATGTATCCCGTTGTTTTGAGCCGGAATACAAGTTTTCGCGCAGTTCTGAGAGAAAAAGTTTACACCTTTCTCTCGTCTACTCTTCGACGGCTTGTAATATCGATGCTCGTGAGTCTTGCTAGTTTCGATCTAAAACGATGTATCCCGTTGTTTTGAGCCGGAATGCAAGTTTTCGCGCTGTTCATAGAGAAAAAGTTTACACCTTTCTCTCGACTACTCTTCGGCGACTAGTAAAATCGATGCTCGTGAATCTTGCTAGTTTCGATCTAAAACGATGTATCCCGTTGTTTTCAGGCGGAATGCAAGTTTTCGCGCAGTTCTGAGAGAAAAAGTTTACACCTTTCCCTCATCTACTCTTTTACGAGTTGTAAAATCGATGCTCGTGAACTTTGCTAGTTTCGATCTAAAACGATGTATCCCGTTGTTTTGAGCCGGAATACAAGTTTTCGCGCAGTTCTGAGAGAAAAAGTTTACACCTTTCCCTCGTCTACTCTTCGACGACTTGTAAAATCGATGCTCGTGAATTTTGCTAGTTTCGATCTAAAACGATGTATCCCTTTGTTTTGAGCCGGAATACAAGTTTTCGTGCAGTTCCGAGAGAAAAAGTTTACACCTTTCTCTCGTGTACTCTTCGGCGACTTGTAAAATCGATGCTCGTGAACTTTTCTAGTTTCGATCTAAAACGATGTATCCTGTTGTTTTGAGCCGGATTACAAGTTTTCGCGCTGTTCTAAGAGAAAAAGTTTACACCTTTCTCTCGTCTACTCTTCGACGGCTTATAATATCGATGCTCGTGAGTCTTGCTAGTTTCGATCTAAAACGATGTATCCCGTTGTTTTGAGCCGGAATGCAAGTTTTCGCGCTGTTCATAGAGAAAAAGTTTACACCTTTCTCTCGACTACTCTTCGGCGACTAGTAAAATCGATGCTCGTGAATCTTGCTAGTTTCGATCTAAAACGATGTATCCCGTTGTTTTCAGGCGGAATGCAAGTTTTCGCGCAGTTCTGAGAGAAAAAGTTTACACCTTTCCCTCATCTACTCTTTTACGAGTTGTAAAATCGATGCTCGTGAATTTTGGTAGTTTCGATCTCAAACGATGTATCCTGTTGTTTTGATTCAGAATACAAGTTTTCGCGCAGTTCTGAAAGAAAAAGTTTACACCTTTCTCTCGTCTACTTTTCGACGACTAGTAAAATCGATTCTCGTGAATCTTGCTAGTTTAGATCTAAAACGATATACCCGCTGTTTTGAGCCGGAATACAAGTTTTCGTGCTGTTCTGAGAGAAAAAGCTTTCACCTTTCTCTCGTCTACTCTTCGACGACTTGTAAAATCGATGCTCTTGAATCTTGCTAGTTACGATCTAAAACGATGTATCCCATTGTTTTGAGCCGGAATACAAGTTTTCGCGCTGTTCTGAGAGAAAAAGTTTACACCTTACTCTCGTCTACTCTTCGACGACTTGTAAAATCGATGCTCGTGAATCTTGCTAGTTTCGATCTAAAACGATGTGTCCCGTTGTTTTGAGCTGCAATACAAGTTTTCGCGCTGTTCTGAGAGAAAAAGTTTACACCTTTCTCTCGTCTACTCTTCGACGACTTGTAAAATCGATGCTCGTGAATCTTGCTAGTTTCGATCTAAAACGATGTATCCCGTTGTTTTCAGGCGGAATGCAAGTTTTCGCGCAGTTCTGAGAGAAAAAGTTTACACCTTTCCCTCATCTACTCTTTTACGAGTTGTAAAATCGATGCTCGTGAACTTTGCTAGTTTCGATCTAAAACGATGTATCCCGTTGTTTTGAGCCGGAATACAAGTTTTCGCGCAGTTCTGAGAGAAAAAGTTTACACCTTTCCCTCGTCTACTCTTCGACGACTTGTAAAATCGATGCTCGTGAATTTTGCTAGTTTCGATCTAAAACGATGTGTCCCTTTGTTTTGAGCCGGAATACAAGTTTTCGTGCAGTTCCGAGAGAAAAAGTTTACACCTTTCTCTCGTGTACTCTTCGGCGGCTTGTAAAATCGATGCTCGTGAACTTTTCTAGTTTCGATCTAAAACGATGTATCCTGTTGTTTTGAGTCGGATTACAAGTTTTCGCGCTGTTCTAAGAGAAAAAGTTTACACCTTTCTCTCGTCTACTCTTCGACGGCTTATGATATCGATGCTCGTGAGTCTTGCTAGTTTCGATCTAAAACGATGTATCCCGTTGTTTTGAGCCGGAATGCAAGTTTTCGCGCTGTTCATAGAGAAAAAGTTTACACCTTTCTCTCGACTACTCTTCGGCGACTAGTAAAATCGATGCTCGTGAATCTTGCTAGTTTCGATCTAAAACGATGTATCCCGTTGTTTTCAGGCGGAATGCAAGTTTTCGCGCAGTTCTGAGAGAAAACGTTTACACCTTTCCCTCATCTACTCTTTTACGAGTTGTAAAATCGATGCTCGTGAATTTTGGTAGTTTCGATCTCAAACGATGTATCCTGTTGTTTTGATTCAGAATACAAGTTTTCGCGCAGTTCTGAAAGAAAAAGTTTACACCTTTCTCTCGTCTACTTTTCGACGACTAGTAAAATCGATTCTCGTGAATCTTGCTAGTTTAGATCTAAAACGATATACCCGCTGTTTTGAGCCGGAATACAAGTTTTCGTGCTGTTCTGAGAGAAAAAGCTTTCACCTTTCTCTCGTCTACTCTTCGACGACTTGTAAAATCGATGCTCTTGAATCTTGCTAGTTACGATCTAAAACGATGTATCCCATTGTTTTGAGCCGGAATACAAGTTTTCGCGCTGTTCTGAGAGAAAAAGTTTACACCTTACTCTCGTCTACTCTTCGACGACTTGTAAAACCGATGCTCGTGAATCTTGCTAGTTTCGATCTAAAACGATGTGTCCCGTTGTTTTGAGCTGCAATACAAGTTTTCGCGCTGTTCTGAGAGAAAAAGTTTACACCTTTCTCTCGTCTACTCTTCGACGACTTGTAAAATCGATGCTCGTGAATCTTGCTAGTTTCGATCTAAAACGATGTATCCCGTTGTTTTCAGGCGGAATGCAAGTTTTCGCGCAGTTCTGAGAGAAAAAGTTTACACCTTTCCCTCATCTACTCTTTTACGAGTTGTAAAATCGATGCTCGTGAACTTTGCTAGTTTCGATCTAAAACGATGTATCCCGTTGTTTTGAGCCGGAATACAAGTTTTCGCGCAGTTCTGAGAGAAAAAGTTTACACCTTTCCCTCGTCTACTCTTCGACGACTTGTAAAATCGATGCTCGTGAATTTTGCTAGTTTCGATCTAAAACGATGTATCCCTTTGTTTTGAGCCGGAATACAAGTTTTCGTGCAGTTCCGAGAGAAAAAGTTTACACCTTTCTCTCGTGTACTCTTCGGCGACTTGTAAAATCGATGCTCGTGAACTTTTCTAGTTTCGATCTAAAACGATGTATCCTGTTGTTTTGAGTCGGATTACAAGTTTTCGCGCTGTTCTAAGAGAAAAAGTTTACACCTTTCTCTCGTCTACTCTTCGACGGCTTATGATATCGATGCTCGTGAGTCTTGCTAGTTTCGATCTAAAACGATGTATCCCGTTGTTTTGAGCCGGAATGCAAGTTTTCGCGCAGTTCTGAGAGAAAAAGTTTACACCTTTCCCTCATCTACTCTTTTACGAGTTGTAAAATCGATGCTCGTGAATTTTGGTAGTTTCGATCTCAAACGATGTATCCTGTTGTTTTGATTCAGAATACAAGTTTTCGCGCAGTTCTGAAAGAAAAAGTTTACACCTTTCTCTCGTCTACTTTTCGACGACTAGTAAAATCGATTCTCGTGAATCTTGCTAGTTTAGATCTAAAACGATATACCCGCTGTTTTGAGCCGGAATACAAGTTTTCGTGCTGTTCTGAGAGAAAAAGTTTTCACCTTTCTCTCCTCTACTCTTCGACGACTTGTAAAATCGATGCTCGTGAATCTTTCTAGTTTCGATCTAAAAGGATGTGTCCCGTTGTTTTGAGCTGCAATACAAGTTTTTGGGCTGTTCATAGAGAAAAAGTTTACACCTTTCTCTCGTCTACTCTTCGACGACTTGTAAAATCGATGCTCGTGAATTTTGCTAGGTTCGATCTAAAACGATGTATCCCGTTGTTTTGAGCCGGCATACAAGTTTTCGCGCAGTTCTGAGAGAAAAAGTTTACACCTATCTCTCGTCTACCCTTCGACGACTTGTAAAATCGATGCTCGTGAGTCTTGCTAGTTTCGATCTAAAACGATGTATCCCGTTGTTTTGAGCCGGAATACAAGTTTTCGTGCAGTTCTGAGAGAAAAAGTTTACACCTTTCTCTCGTCTACTCTTCGGCGACTTGTAAAATCGATGCTCGTGAATCTTGCTAGTTTCAATCTAAAGCGATGTATCCCGTTGTTTTGAGCCGGAATACAGGTTTTCTGGCTGTTCTGAGAGAAAAAGCTTTCACCTTTCTCTCGTCTACTCTTCGACGACTTGTAAAATCGATGCTCGTGAGTCTTGCTAGTTTCAATCTAAACGATGTATCCCTTTGTTTTGAGCCGCAATACAAGTTTTCGCGCTGTTCTGAGAGAAAAAGTTTACACCTTTCCCTCGTCTACTCTTCGACGACTTGTAAAAAAGATGCTCGTGAATCTTGCTAGTTTCGATCTAAAACAATATATCCCGTTGTTTTGAGCCGGAATACAAGTTTTTGGGCTGTTCATAGAGAAAAAGTTTACACCTTTCTCTCGTCTACTCTTCGACGACTTGTAAAATCGATGCTCGTGAATTTTGCTAGGTTCGATCTAAAACGATGTATCCCGTTGTTTTGAGCCGGAATAAAAGTTTTCGCGCAGTTCTGAGAGACAAAGTTTACACATATCTCTCGTCTACCTTTCGACGACTTGTAAAATCGATGCTCATGAATCTTGCTAGTTTCGATCTAAAACGATGTATCCCGTTGTTTTGAGCGGGAATACAAGTTTTCGTGCAGTTCTGAGAGAAAAAGTTTACACCTTTCTCTCGTCTACTCTTCGGCGACTTGTAAAATCGATGCTCGTGAATCTTGCTAGTTTCAATCTAAAGCGATGTATCCCGTTGTTTTGAGCCGGAATACAGGTTTTCTTGCTGTTCTGAGAGAAAAAGCTTTCACCTTTCTCTCGTCTACTCTTCGACGACTTGTAAAATCGATGCTCGTGAGTCTTGCTAGTTTCGATCTAAACGATGTATCCCTTTGTTTTGAGCCGCAATACAAGTTTTCGCGCAGTTCTCAGAGAAAAAGTTTACACCTTTCCCTCATCTACTCTTTTACGAGTTGTAAAATCGATGCTCGTGAACTTTGCTAGTTTCGATCTAAAACGATGTATCCCGTTGTTTTGAGCCGGAATACAAGTTCTCGCGCAGTTCTGAGAGAAAAAGTTTACACCTTTCCCTCATCTACTCTTTTACGAGTTGTAAAATCGATGCTCGTGAATTTTGGTAGTTTCGATCTCAAACGATGTATCCTGTTGTTTTGATTCGGAATACAAGTTTTCGCGCAGTTCTGAAAGAAAAAGTTTACACCTTTCTCTCGTCTACTTTTCGACGACTTGTAAAATCGATTCTCGTGAATCTTGCTAGTTTAGATCTAAAACGATGTACACGCTGTTTTGAGCCGGAATACAAGTTTTCGTGCTGTTCTGAGAGAAAAAGCTTTCACCTTTCTCTCGTCTACTCTTCGACGACTTGTAAAATCGATGCTCTTGAATCTTGCTAGTTACGATCTAAAACGATGTATCCCATTGTTTTGAGCCGGAATACAAGTTTTCGCGCTGTTCTGAGAGAAAAAGTTTACACCTTTCTCTCGTATACTCTTCGACGACTTGTAAAATCGATGCTCGTGAATCTTTCTAGTTTCGATCTAAAACGATGTGTCCCGTTGTTTTGAGCTGCAATACAAGTTTTTGGGCTGTTCATAGAGAAAAAGTTTACACCTTTCTCTCGTCTACTCTTCGACGACTTGTAAAATCGATGCTCGTGAATTTTGCTAGGTTCGATCTAAAACGATGTATCCCGTTGTTTTGAGCCGGCATACAAGTTTTCGCGCAGTTCTGAGAGAAAAAGTTTACACCTATCTCTCGTCTACCATTCGACGACTTGTAAAATCGATGCTCGTGAGTCTTGCTAGTTTCGATCTAAAACGATGTATCCCGTTGTTTTGAGCCGGAATACAAGTTTTCGTGCAGTTCTGAGAGAAAAAGTTTACACCTTTCTCTCGTCTACTCTTCGGCGACTTGTAAAATCGATGCTCGTGAATCTTGCTAGTTTCAATCTAAAGCGATGTATCCCGTTGTTTTGAGCCGGAATACAGGTTTTCTGGCTGTTCTGAGAGAAAAAGCTTTCACCTTTCTCTCGTCTACTCTTCGACGACTTGTAAAATCGATGCTCGTGAGTCTTGCTAGTTTCAATCTAAACGATGTATCCCTTTGTTTTGAGCCGCAATACAAGTTTTCGCGCTGTTCTGAGAGAAAAAGTTTACACCTTTCCCTCGTCTACTCTTCGACGACTTGTAAAATCGATGCTCGTGAATCTTGCTAGTTTCAATCTAAAGTGATGTATCCCGTTGTTTTGAGCCGGAATACAGGTTTTCTTGCTGTTCTGAGAGAAAAAGCTTTCACCTTTCTCTCGTCTACTCTTCGACGACTTGTAAAATCGATGCTCGTGAATCTTGCTAGTTTCAATCTAAAGCGATGTATCCCGTTGTTTTGAGCCGGAATACAGGTTTTCTTGCTGTTCTGAGAGAAAAAGCTTTCACCTTTCTCTCGTCTACTCTTCGGCGACTTGTAAAATCGATGCTCGTGAATCTTGCTAGTTTCGATCTAAACGATGAATCCCTTTGTTTTGAGCCGCAATACAAGTTTTCGTGCAGTTCTGAGAGAAAAAGTTTACACCTTTCTCTCGTCTACTCTTCGGCGACTTGTAAAATCGATGCTCGTGAATCTTGCTAGTTTCAATCTAAAGCGATGTATCCCGTTGTTTTGAGCCGGAATACAGGTTTTCTTGCTGTTCTGAGAGAAAAAGCTTTCACCTTTCTCTCGTCTACTCTTCGACGACTTGTAAAATCGATGCTCGTGAATCTTGCTAGTTTCAATCTAAAGCGATGTATCCCGTTGTTTTGAGCCGGAATACAGGTTTTCTTGCTGTTCTGAGAGAAAAAGCTTTCACCTTTCTCTCGTCTACTCTTCGGCGACTTGTAAAATCGATGCTCGTGAATCTTGCTAGTTTCAATCTAAAGCGATGTATCCCGTTGTTTTGAGCCGGAATACAGGTTTTCTTGCTGTTATGAGAGAAAAAGTTTACACCTTTCTCTCGTGTACTCTTCGACGGCTTATAATATCGATGCTCGTGAGTCTTGCTAGTTTCGATCTAAAACAATGTATCCCGTTGTTTTGAGCCGGAATGCAAGTTTTCGCGCTGTTCATAGAGAAAAAGTTTACACCTTTCTCTCGACTACTCTTCGGCGACTAGTAAAATCGATGCTCGTGAATCTTGCTAGTTTCGATCCAAAACGATGTATCCCGTTGTTTTCAGGCGGAATGCAAGTTTTCGCGCAGTTCTGAGAGAAAAAGTTTACACCTTTCCCTCATCTACTCTTTTACGAGTTGTAAAATCGATGCTCGTGAATTTTGGTAGTTTCGATCTCAAACGATGTATCCTGTTGTTTTGATTCAGAATACAAGTTTTCGCGCAGTTCTGAAAGAAAAAGTTTACACCTTTCTCTCGTCTACTTTTCGACGACTTGTAAAATCGATTCTCGTGAATCTTGCTAGTTTAGATCTAAAACGATGTACCCGCTGTTTTGAGCCGGAATACAAGTTTTCGTGCTGTTCTGAGAGAAAAAGCTTTCACCTTTCTCTCGTCTACTCTTCGACGACTTGTAAAATCGATGCTCTTGAATCTTGCTAGTTACGATCTAAAACGATGTATCCCATTGTTTTGAGCCGGAATACAAGTTTTCGCGCTGTTCTGAGAGAAAAAGTTTACACCTTTCTCTCGTCTACTCTTCGACGACTTGTAAAATCGATGCTCGTGAATCTTTCTAGTTTCGATCTAAAACGATGTGTCCCGTTGTTTTCAGCTGCAATACAAGTTTTTGGGCTGTTCATAGAGAAAACGTTTACACCTTTCTCTCGTCTACTCTTCGACGACTTGTAAAATCGATGCTCGTGAATTTTGCTAGGTTCGATCTAAAACGATGTATCCCGTTGTTTTGAGCCGGCATACAAGTTTTCGCGCAGTTCTGAGAGAAAAAGTTTACACCTATCTCTCGTCTACCCTTCGACGACTTGTAAAATCGATGCTCGTGAGTCTTGCTAGTTTCGATCTAAAACGATATATCCCGTTGTTTTGAGCCGGAATACAAGTTTTCGTGCAGTTCTGAGAGAAAAAGTTTACACCTTTCTCTCGTCTACTCTTCGGCGACTTGTAAAATCGATGCTCGTGAATCTTGCTAGTTTCAATCTAAAGCGATGTATCCCGTTGTTTTGAGCCGGAATACAGGTTTTCTGGCTGTTCTGAGAGAAAAAGCTTTCACCTTTCTCTCGTCTACTCTTCGACGACTTGTAAAATCGATGCTCGTGAGTCTTGCTAGTTTCAATCTAAACGATGTATCCCTTTGTTTTGAGCCGCAATACAAGTTTTCGCGCTGTTCTGAGAGAAAAAGTTTACACCTTTCCCTCGTCTACTCTTCGACGACTTGTAAAATCGATGCTCGTGAATCTTGCTAGTTTCAATCTAAAGTGATGTATCCCGTTGTTTTGAGCCGGAATACAGGTTTTCTTGCTGTTCTGAGAGAAAAAGCTTTCACCTTTCTCTCGTCTACTCTTCGACGACTTGTAAAATCGATGCTCGTGAATCTTGCTAGTTTCAATCTAAAGCGATGTATCCCGTTGTTTTGAGCCGGAATACAGGTTTTCTTGCTGTTCTGAGAGAAAAAGCTTTCACCTTTCTCTCGTCTACTCTTCGGCGACTTGTAAAATCGATGCTCGTGAATCTTGCTAGTTTCGATCTAAACGATGAATCCCTTTGTTTTGAGCCGCAATACAAGTTTTCGTGCAGTTCTGAGAGAAAAAGTTTACACCTTTCCCTCATCTACTCTTTTACGAGTTGTAAAATCGATGCTCGTGAATTTTGGTAGTTTCGATCTCAAACGATGTATCCTGTTGTTTTGATTCAGAATACAAGTTTTCGCGCAGTTCTGAAAGAAAAAGTTTACACCTTTCTCTCGTCTACTTTTCGACGACTTGTAAAATCGATTCTCGTGAATCTTGCTAGTTTAGATCTAAAACGATGTACCCGCTGTTTTGAGCCGGAATACAAGTTTTCGTGCTGTTCTGAGAGAAAAAGCTTTCACCTTTCTCTCGTCTACTCTTCGACGACTTGTAAAATCGATGCTCTTGAATCTTGCTAGTTACGATCTAAAACGATGTATCCCATTGTTTTGAGCCGGAATACAAGATTTCGCGCTGTTCTGAGAGAAAAAGTTTACACCTTTCTCTCGTCTACTCTTCGACGACTTGTAAAATCGATGCTCGTGAATCTTTCTAGTTTCGATCTAAAACGATGTGTCCCGTTGTTTTCAGCTGCAATACAAGTTTTTGGGCTGTTCATAGAGAAAAAGTTTACACCTTTCTCTCGTCTACTCTTCGACGACTTGTAAAATCGATGCTCGTGAATTTTGCTAGGTTCGATCTAAAACGATGTATCCCGTTGTTTTGAGCCGGCATACAAGTTTTCGCGCAGTTCTGAGAGAAAAAGTTTACAGCTATCTCTCGTCTACCCTTCGACGACTTGTAAAATCGATGCTCGTGAGTCTTGCTAGTTTCGATCTAAAACGATATATCCCGTTGTTTTGAGCCGGAATACAAGTTTTCGTGCAGTTCTGAGAGAAAAAGTTTACACCTTTCTCTCGTCTACTCTTCGGCGACTTGTAAAATCGATGCTCGTGAATCTTGCTAGTTTCAATCTAAAGCGATGTATCCCGTTGTTTTGAGCCGGAATACAGGTTTTCTGGCTGTTCTGAGAGAAAAAGCTTTCACCTTTCTCTCGTCTACTCTTCGACGACTTGTAAAATCGATGCTCGTGAGTCTTGCTAGTTTCAATCTAAACGATGTATCCCTTTGTTTTGAGCCGCAATACAAGTTTTCGCGCTGTTCTGAGAGAAAAAGTTTACACCTTTCCCTCGTCTACTCTTCGACGACTTGTAAAATCGATGCTCGTGAATCTTGCTAGTTTCAATCTAAAGTGATGTATCCCGTTGTTTTGAGCCGGAATACAGGTTTTCTTGCTGTTCTGAGAGAAAAAGCTTTCACCTTTCTCTCGTCTACTCTTCGACGACTTGTAAAATCGATGCTCGTGAATCTTGCTAGTTTCAATCTAAAGCGATGTATCCCGTTGTTTTGAGCCGGAATACAGGTTTTCTTGCTGTTCTGAGAGAAAAAGCTTTCACCTTTCTCTCGTCTACTCTTCGGCGACTTGTAAAATCGATGCTCGTGAATCTTGCTAGTTTCGATCTAAACGATGAATCCCTTTGTTTTGAGCCGCAATACAAGTTTTCGTGCAGTTCTGAGAGAAAAAGTTTACACCTTTCTCTCGTCTACTCTTCGGCGACTTGTAAACTCGATGCTCGTGAATCTTGCTAGTTTCAATCTAAAGCGATGTATCCCGTTGTTTTGAGCCGGAATACAGGTTTTCTTGCTGTTCTGAGAGAAAAAGCTTTCACCTTTCTCTCGTCTACTCTTCGACGACTTGTAAAATCGATGCTCGTGAATCTTGCTAGTTTCAATCTAAAGCGATGTATCCCGTTGTTTTGAGCCGGAATACAGGTTTTCTTGCTGTTCTGAGAGAAAAAGCTTTCACCTTTCTCTCGTCTACTCTTCGGCGACTTGTAAAATCGATGCTCGTGAATCTTGCTAGTTTCAATCTAAAGCGATGTATCCCGTTGTTTTGAGCCGGAATACAGGTTTTCTTGCTGTTCTGAGAGAAAAAGCTTTCACCTTTCTCTCGTCTACTCTTCGGCGACTTGTAAAATCGATGCTCGTGAATCTTGCTAGTTTCGATCTAAAGCGATGTATCCCGTTGTTTTGAGCCGGAATACAGGTTTTCTTGCTGTTCTGAGAGAAAAAGCTTTCACCTTTCTCTCGTCTACTCTTCGGCGACTTGTAAAATCGATGCTCGTGAATCTTGCTAGTTTCAATCTAAAGCGATGTATCCCGTTGTTTTGAGCCGGAATACAGGTTTTCTTGCTGTTCTGAGAGAAAAAGCTTTCACCTTTCTCTCGTCTACTCTTCGGCGACTTGTAAAACCGATGCTCGTGAATCTTGCTAGTTTCGATCTAAAGCGATGTATCCCGTTGTTTTGAGCCGGAATACAGGTTTTCTTGCTGTTCTGAGAGAAAAAGCTTTCACCTTTCTCTCGTCTACTCTTCGGCGACTTGTAAAATCGATGCTCGTGAATCTTGCTAGTTTCAATCTAAAGCGATGTATCCCGTTGTTTTGAGCCGGAATACAGGTTTTCTTGCTGTTCTGAGAGAAAAAGCTTTCACCTTTCTCTCGTCTACTCTTCGGCGACTTGTAAAATCGATGCTCGTGAATCTTGCTAGTTTCAATCTAAAGCGATGTATCCCGTTGTTTTGAGCCGGAATACAGGTTTTCTTGCTGTTCTGAGAGAAAAAGCTTTCACCTTTCTCTCGTCTACTCTTCGACGACTTGTAAAATCGATGCTCGTGAATCTTGCTAGTTTCAATCTAAAGCGATGTATCCCGTTGTTTTGAGCCGGAATACAGGTTTTCTTGCTGTTCTGAGAGAAAAAGCTTTCACCTTTCTCTCGTCTACTCTTCGGCGACTTGTAAAATCGATGCTCGTGAATCTTGCTAGTTTCGATCTAAACGATGAATCCCTTTGTTTTGAGCCGCAATACAAGTTTTCGCGCTGTTCTGAGAGAAAAAGTTTACACCTTGCCCTCGTCTACTCTTCGACGACTTGTAAAATTGATGCTCGTGAATCTTGCTAGGTTCGACCTAAAACGGTGTATCCCGTTTTTTTGAGCCGGAATACAAGTTTTTGGGCTGTTTATAGAGAAAAAGTTTACACCTTTCTCTCGTCTACTCTTCGACGACTTGTAAAATCGATGCTCGAGAATTTTGCTAGGTTCGATCTAAAACGATGTATCCTGTTGTTTTGAGCCGGAATACAAGTTTTCGCGCAGTTCTGAGAGAAAAAGTTTACACCTTTCTTTCGTCTACTCTTCGACGATTTGTAAAATCGATGCTCATGAATCTTGCTAGTTTCGATCTAAAACGATGTATCCCGTTGTTTTGAGCCGGAATACAAGTTTTCGTGCAGTTGTGAGAGAAAAAGTTTACACCTTTCTCTCGTAAACTCTACGGCGACTTGTAAAATCGATGCTCGTGAATCTTGCTAGTTTCGATCTAAAGCGATGTATCCCGTTGTTTTGAGCCGGAATACAAGTTTTCGCGCAGTTCTGAGAGAAAAAGTTTACAACTTTCTCTCGTGTACTCTTCGGCGACTTGTAAAATCGATGCCCGTCAACTTTTCTAGTTTCGATCTAAAACGATGTATCCTGTTGTTTTGAGCCGGATTACAAGTTTTCGCGCTGTTCTAAGAGAAAAAGTTTACACCTTTCTCTCGTCTACTCTTCGACGGCTTATAATATCGATGCTCGTGAGTCTTGCTAGTTTCGATCTAAAACGAGGTATCCCGTTGTTTTGAGCCGGAATGCAAGTTTTCGCGCTGTTCATAGAGAAAAAGTTTACACCTTTCTCTCGACTACTCTTCGGCGACTAGTAAAATCGATGCTCGTGAATCTTGCTAGTTTCGATCTAAAACGATGTATCCCGTTGTTTTCAGGCGGAATGCAAGTTTTCGCGCAGTTCTGAGAGAAAAAGTTTACACCTTTCCCTCATCTACTCTTTTACGAGTTGTAAAATCGATGCTCGTGAATTTTGGTAGTTTCGATCTCAAACGATGTATCCTGTTGTTTTGATTCAGAATACAAGTTTTCGCGCAGTTCTGAAAGAAAAAGTTTACACCTTTCTCTCGTCTACTTTTCGACGACTTGTAAAATCGATTCTCGTGAATCTTGCTAGTTTAGATCTAAAACGATATACCCGCTGTTTTGAGCCGGAATACAAGTTTTCGTGCTGTTCTGAGAGAAAAAGCTTTCACCTTTCTCTCGTCTACTCTTCGACGACTTGTAAAATCGATGCTCTTGAATCTTGCTAGTTACGATCTAAAACGATGTATCCCATTGTTTTGAGCCGGAATACAAGTTTTAGCGCTGTTCTGAGAGAAAAAGTTTACACCTTTCTCTCGTCTACTCTTCGAAGACTTGTAAAATCGATGCTCGTGAATCTTGCTAGTTTCGATCTAAAACGATGTGTCCTGTTGTTTTGAGCTGCAATACAAGTTTTTGGGCTGTTCATAGAGAAAAAGTTTACACCTTTCTCTCGTCTACTCTTCGACGACTTGTAAAATCGATGCTCGTGAATTTTGCTAGGTTCGATCTAAAACGATGTATCCCGTTGTTTTGAGCCGGAATACAAGTTTTCGTGCAGTTCCGAGAGAAAAAGTTTACACCTTTCTCTCGTGTACTCTTCGGCGACTTGTAAAATCGATGCCCGTGAACTTTTCTAGTTTCGATCTAAAACGATGTATCCTGTTGTTTTGAGCCGGATTACAAGTTTTCGCGCTGTTCTAAGAGAAAAAATCTCGCGTCTACTCTTCGACGGCTTATAATATCGATGCTCGTGAGTCTTGCTAGTTTCGATCTAAAACGATGTATCCCGTTGTTTTGAGCCGGAATGCAAGTTTTCGCGCAGTTCTGAGAGAAAAAGTTTGCACCTATCTCTCGTCTACCCTTCGACGACTTGTAAAATCGATGCTCGTGAGTCTTGCTAGTTTCGATCTAAAACGATGTATCCCGTTGTTTTGAGCCGGAATACAAGTTTTCGTGCAGTTCTGAGAGAAAAAGTTTACACCTTTCTCTCGTCTACTCTTCGGCGACTTGTAAAATCGATGCTCGTGAATCTTGCTAGTTTCAATCTAAAGCGATGTATCCCGTTGTTTTGAGCCGGAATACAGGTTTTCTGGCTGTTCTGAGAGAAAAAGCTTTCACCTTTCTCTCGTCTACTCTTCGACGACTTGTAAAATCGATGCTCGTGAGTCTTGCTAGTTTCGATCTAAACGATGTATCCCTTTGTTTTGAGCCGCAATACAAGTTTTCGCACTGTTCTGAGAGAAAAAGTTTACACCTTTCCCTCGTCTACTCTTCGACGACTTGTAAAATTGATGCTCGTGAATCTTGCTAGGTTCGATCTAAAACGGTGTATCCCGTTTTTTTGAGCCGGAATACAAGTTTTTGGGCTGTTCATAGAGAAAAAGTTTACACCTTTCTCTCGTCTACTCTTCGACGACTTGTAAAATCGATGCTCGAGAATTTTGCTAGGTTCGATCTAAAACGATGTATCCTGTTGTTTTGAGCCGGAATACAAGTTTTCGCGCAGTTCTGAGAGAAAAAGTTTACACCTTTCTTTCGTCTACTCTTCGACGATTTGAAAAATCAATGCTCATGAATCTTGCTAGTTTCGATCTAAAACGATGTATCCCGTTGTTTTGAGCCGGAATACAAGTTTTCGTGCAGTTCTGAGAGAAAAAGTTTACACCTTTCTCTCGTAAACTCTACGGCGACTTGTAAAATCGATGCTCGTGAATCTTGCTAGTTTCGATCTAAAGCGATGTATCCCGTTGTTTTGAGCCGGAATACAAGTTTTCGCGCAGTTCTGAGAGAAAAAGTTTACACCTTTCCCTCGTCTACTCTTCGACGACTTGTAAAATCGATGCTCGTGAATTTTGCTAGTTTCAATCTAAAACGATGTATCCCTTTGTTTTGAGCCGGAATACAAGTTTTCGTGCAGTTCCGAGAGAAAAAGTTAACACCTTTCTCTCGTGTACTCTTCGGCGACTTGTAAAATCGATGCTCGTGAACTTTTCTAGTTTCGATCTAAAACGATGTATCCTGTTGTTTTGAGCCGGATTACAAGTTTTCGCGCTGTTCTAAGAGAAAAAGTTTACACCTTTCTCTCGTCTACTCTTCGACGGCTTATAATATCGATGCTCGTGAGTCTTGCTAGTTTCGATCTAAAACGATGTATCCCGTTGTTTTGAGCCGGAATACAAGTTTTCGCGCTGTTCATAGAGAAAAAGTTTACACCTTTCTCTCGACTACTCTTCGGCGACTAGTAAAATCGATGCTCGTGAATCTTGCTAGTTTCGATCTAAAACGATGTATCCCGTTGTTTTGATTCAGAATACAAGTTTTCGCGCAGTTCTGAAAGAAAAAGTTTACACCTTTCTCTCGTCTACTTTTCGACTACTTGTAAAATCGATTCTCGTGAATCTTGCTAGTTTAGATCTAAAACGATGTACCCGCTGTTTTGAGCCGGAATACAAGTTTTCGTGCTGTTCTGAGAGAAAAAGCTTTCACCTTTCTCTCGTCTACTCTTCGACGACTTGTAAAATCGATGCTCTTGAATCTTGCTAGTTACGATCTAAAACGATGTATCCCATTGTTTTGAGCCGGAATGCAAGTTTTCGCGCAGTTCTGAGAGAAAAAGTTTGCACCTATCTCTCGTCTACCCTTCGACGACTTGTAAAATCGATGCTCGTGAGTCTTGCTAGTTTCGATCTAAAACGATGTATCCCGTTGTTTTGAGCCGGAATGCAAGTTTTCGCGCAGTTCTGAGAGAAAAAGTTTGCACCTATCTCTCGTCTACCCTTCGACGACTTGTAAAATCGATGCTCGTGAGTCTTGCTAGTTTCGATCTAAAACGATGTATCCCGTTGTTTTGAGCCGGAATACAAGTTTTCGTGCAGTTCTGAGAGAAAAAGTTTACACCTTTCTCTCGTCTACTCTTCGGCGACTTGTAAAATCGATGCTCGTGAATCTTGCTAGTTTCAATCTAAAGCGATGTATCCCGTTGTTTTGAGCCGGAATACAGGTTTTCTGGCTGTTCTGAGAGAAAAAGCTTTCACCTTTCTCTCGTCTACTCTTCGACGACTTGTAAAATCGATGCTCGTGAGTCTTGCTAGTTTCGATCTAAACGATGTATCCCTTTGTTTTGAGCCGCAATACAAGTTTTCGCACTGTTCTGAGAGAAAAAGTTTACACCTTTCCCTCGTCTACTCTTCGACGACTTGTAAAATTGATGCTCGTGAATCTTGCTAGGTTCGATCTAAAACGGTGTATCCCGTTTTTTTGAGCCGGAATACAAGTTTTTGGGCTGTTCATAGAGAAAAAGTTTACACCTTTCTCTCGTCTACTCTTCGACGACTTGTAAAATCGATGCTCGAGAATTTTGCTAGGTTCGATCTAAAACGATGTATCCTGTTGTTTTGAGCCGGAATACAAGTTTTCGCGCAGTTCTGAGAGAAAAAGTTTACACCTTTCTTTCGTCTACTCTTCGACGATTTGAAAAATCAATGCTCATGAATCTTGCTAGTTTCGATCTAAAACGATGTATCCCGTTGTTTTGAGCCGGAATACAAGTTTTCGTGCAGTTCTGAGAGAAAAAGTTTACACCTTTCTCTCGTAAACTCTACGGCGACTTGTAAAATCGATGCTCGTGAATCTTGCTAGTTTCGATCTAAAGCGATGTATCCCGTTGTTTTGAGCCGGAATACAAGTTTTCGCGCAGTTCTGAGAGAAAAAGTTTACACCTTTCCCTCGTCTACTCTTCGACGACTTGTAAAATCGATGCTCGTGAATTTTGCTAGTTTCAATCTAAAACGATGTATCCCTTTGTTTTGAGCCGGAATACAAGTTTTCGTGCAGTTCCGAGAGAAAAAGTTAACACCTTTCTCTCGTGTACTCTTCGGCGACTTGTAAAATCGATGCTCGTGAACTTTTCTAGTTTCGATCTAAAACGATGTATCCTGTTGTTTTGAGCCGGATTACAAGTTTTCGCGCTGTTCTAAGAGAAAAAGTTTACACCTTTCTCTCGTCTACTCTTCGACGGCTTATAATATCGATGCTCGTGAGTCTTGCTAGTTTCGATCTAAAACGATGTATCCCGTTGTTTTGAGCCGGAATACAAGTTTTCGCGCTGTTCATAGAGAAAAAGTTTACACCTTTCTCTCGACTACTCTTCGGCGACTAGTAAAATCGATGCTCGTGAATCTTGCTAGTTTCGATCTAAAACGATGTATCCCGTTGTTTTGATTCAGAATACAAGTTTTCGCGCAGTTCTGAAAGAAAAAGTTTACACCTTTCTCTCGTCTACTTTTCGACTACTTGTAAAATCGATTCTCGTGAATCTTGCTAGTTTAGATCTAAAACGATGTACCCGCTGTTTTGAGCCGGAATACAAGTTTTCGTGCTGTTCTGAGAGAAAAAGCTTTCACCTTTCTCTCGTCTACTCTTCGACGACTTGTAAAATCGATGCTCTTGAATCTTGCTAGTTACGATCTAAAACGATGTATCCCATTGTTTTGAGCCGGAATACAAGTTTTCGCGCTGTTCTGAGAGAAAAAGTTTACACCTTTCTCTCGTCTACTCTTCGACGACTTGTAAAATCGATGCTCGTGAATCTTTCTAGTTTCGATCTAAAACGATGTGTCCCGTTGTTTTGAGCTGCAATACAAGTTTTTGGGCTGTTCATAGAGAAAAAGTTTACACCTTTCTCTCGTCTACTCTTCGACGACTTGTAAAATCGATGCTCGTGAATTTTGCTAGGTTCGATCTAAAACGATGTATCCCGTTGTTTTGAGCCGGCATACAAGTTTTCGCGCAGTTCTGAGAGAAAAAGTTTACACCTATCTCTCGTCTACCATTCGACGACTTGTAAAATCGATGCTCGTGAGTCTTGCTAGTTTCGATCTAAAACGATGTATCCCGTTGTTTTGAGCCGGAATACAAGTTTTCGTGCAGTTCTGAGAGAAAAAGTTTACACCTTTCTCTCGTCTACTCTTCGGCGACTTGTAAAATCGATGCTCGTGAATCTTGCTAGTTTCAATCTAAAGCGATGTATCCCGTTGTTTTGAGCCGGAATACAGGTTTTCTGGCTGTTCTGAGAGAAAAAGCTTTCACCTTTCTCTCGTCTACTCTTCGACGACTTGTAAAATCGATGCTCGTGAGTCTTGCTAGTTTCAATCTAAACGATGTATCCCTTTGTTTTGAGCCGCAATACAAGTTTTCGCGCTGTTCTGAGAGAAAAAGCTTTCACCTTTCTCTCGTCTACTCTTCGACGACTTGTAAAATCGATGCTCGTGAGTCTTGCTAGTTTCGATCTAAACGATGTATCCCTTTGTTTTGAGCCGCAATACAAGTTTTCGCACTGTTCTGAGAGAAAAAGTTTACACCTTTCCCTCGTCTACTCTTCGACGACTTGTAAAATTGATGCTCGTGAATCTTGCTAGGTTCGATCTAAAACGGTGTATCCCGTTTTTTTGAGCCGGAATACAAGTTTTTGGGCTGTTCATAGAGAAAAAGTTTACACCTTTCTCTCGTCTACTCTTCGACGACTTGTAAAATCGATGCTCGAGAATTTTGCTAGGTTCGATCTAAAACGATGTATCCTGTTGTTTTGAGCCGGAATACAAGTTTTCGCGCAGTTCTGAGAGAAAAAGTTTACACCTTTCTTTCGTCTACTCTTCGACGATTTGAAAAATCAATGCTCATGAATCTTGCTAGTTTCGATCTAAAACGATGTATCCCGTTGTTTTGAGCCGGAATACAAGTTTTCGTGCAGTTCTGAGAGAAAAAGTTTACACCTTTCTCTCGTAAACTCTACGGCGACTTGTAAAATCGATGCTCGTGAATCTTGCTAGTTTCGATCTAAAGCGATGTATCCCGTTGTTTTGAGCCGGAATACAAGTTTTCGCGCAGTTCTGAGAGAAAAAGTTTACACCTTTCCCTCGTCTACTCTTCGACGACTTGTAAAATCGATGCTCGTGAATTTTGCTAGTTTCAATCTAAAACGATGTATCCCTTTGTTTTGAGCCGGAATACAAGTTTTCGTGCAGTTCCGAGAGAAAAAGTTAACACCTTTCTCTCGTGTACTCTTCGGCGACTTGTAAAATCGATGCTCGTGAACTTTTCTAGTTTCGATCTAAAACGATGTATCCTGTTGTTTTGAGCCGGATTACAAGTTTTCGCGCTGTTCTAAGAGAAAAAGTTTACACCTTTCTCTCGTCTACTCTTCGACGGCTTATAATATCGATGCTCGTGAGTCTTGCTAGTTTCGATCTAAAACGATGTATCCCGTTGTTTTGAGCCGGAATACAAGTTTTCGCGCTGTTCATAGAGAAAAAGTTTACACCTTTCTCTCGACTACTCTTCGGCGACTAGTAAAATCGATGCTCGTGAATCTTGCTAGTTTCGATCTAAAACGATGTATCCCGTTGTTTTGATTCAGAATACAAGTTTTCGCGCAGTTCTGAAAGAAAAAGTTTACACCTTTCTCTCGTCTACTTTTCGACTACTTGTAAAATCGATTCTCGTGAATCTTGCTAGTTTAGATCTAAAACGATGTACCCGCTGTTTTGAGCCGGAATACAAGTTTTCGTGCTGTTCTGAGAGAAAAAGCTTTCACCTTTCTCTCGTCTACTCTTCGACGACTTGTAAAATCGATGCTCTTGAATCTTGCTAGTTACGATCTAAAACGATGTATCCCATTGTTTTGAGCCGGAATACAAGTTTTCGCGCTGTTCTGAGAGAAAAAGTTTACACCTTTCTCTCGTCTACTCTTCGACGACTTGTAAAATCGATGCTCGTGAATCTTTCTAGTTTCGATCTAAAACGATGTGTCCCGTTGTTTTGAGCTGCAATACAAGTTTTTGGGCTGTTCATAGAGAAAAAGTTTACACCTTTCTCTCGTCTACTCTTCGACGACTTGTAAAATCGATGCTCGTGAATTTTGCTAGGTTCGATCTAAAACGATGTATCCCGTTGTTTTGAGCCGGCATACAAGTTTTCGCGCAGTTCTGAGAGAAAAAGTTTACACCTATCTCTCGTCTACCATTCGACGACTTGTAAAATCGATGCTCGTGAGTCTTGCTAGTTTCGATCTAAAACGATGTATCCCGTTGTTTTGAGCCGGAATACAAGTTTTCGTGCAGTTCTGAGAGAAAAAGTTTACACCTTTCTCTCGTCTACTCTTCGGCGACTTGTAAAATCGATGCTCGTGAATCTTGCTAGTTTCAATCTAAAGCGATGTATCCCGTTGTTTTGAGCCGGAATACAGGTTTTCTGGCTGTTCTGAGAGAAAAAGCTTTCACCTTTCTCTCGTCTACTCTTCGACGACTTGTAAAATCGATGCTCGTGAGTCTTGCTAGTTTCAATCTAAACGATGTATCCCTTTGTTTTGAGCCGCAATACAAGTTTTCGCGCTGTTCTGAGAGAAAAAGTTTACACCTTTCCCTCGTCTACTCTTCGACGACTTGTAAAATCGATGCTCGTGAATCTTGCTAGTTTCAATCTAAAGTGATGTATCCCGTTGTTTTGAGCCGGAATACAGGTTTTCTTGCTGTTCTGAGAGAAAAAGCTTTCACCTTTCTCTCGTCTACTCTTCGACGACTTGTAAAATCGATGCTCGTGAATCTTGCTAGTTTCAATCTAAAGCGATGTATCCCGTTGTTTTGAGCCGGAATACAGGTTTTCTTGCTGTTCTGAGAGAAAAAGCTTTCACCTTTCTCTCGTCTACTCTTCGGCGACTTGCAAAATCGATGCTCGTGAATCTTGCTAGTTTCGATCTAAACGATGAATCCCTTTGTTTTGAGCCGCAATACAAGTTTTCGTGCAGTTCTGAGAGAAAAAGTTTACACCTTTCTCTCGTCTACTCTTCGGCGACTTGTAAAATCGATGCTCGTGAATCTTGCTAGTTTCAATCTAAAGCGATGTATCCCGTTTTTTTGAGCCGGAATACAGGTTTTCTTGCTGTTCTGAGAGAAAAAGCTTTCACCTTTCTCTCGTCTACTCTTCGACGACTTGTAAAATCGATGCTCGTGAATCTTGCTAGTTTCAATCTAAAGCGATGTATCCCGTTGTTTTGAGCCGGAATACAGGTTTTCTTGCTGTTCTGAGAGAAAAAGCTTTCACCTTTCTCTCGTCTACTCTTCGGCGACTTGTAAAATCGATGCTCGTGAATCTTGCTAGTTTCAATCTAAAGCGATGTATCCCGTTGTTTTGAGCCGGAATACAGGTTTTCTTGCTGTTCTGAGAGAAAAAGTTTACACCTTTCTCTCGTGTACTCTTCGACGGCTTATAATATCGATGCTCGTGAGTCTTGCTAGTTTCGATCTAAAACGATGTATCCCGTTGTTTTGAGCCGGAATGCAAGTTTTCGCGCTGTTCATAGAGAAAAAGTTTACACCTTTCTCTCGACTACTCTTCGGCGACTAGTAAAATCGATGCTCGTGAATCTTGCTAGTTTCGATCCAAAACGATGTATCCCGTTGTTTTCAGGCGGAATGCAAGTTTTCGCGCAGTTCTGAGAGAAAAAGTTTACACCTTTCCCTCATCTACTCTTTTACGAGTTGTAAAATCGATGCTCGTGAATTTTGGTAGTTTCGATCTCAAACGATGTATCCTGTTGTTTTGATTCAGAATACAAGTTTTCGCGCAGTTCTGAAAGAAAAAGTTTACACCTTTCTCTCGTCTACTTTTCGACGACTTGTAAAATCGATTCTCGTGAATCTTGCTAGTTTAGATCTAAAACGATGTACCCGCTGTTTTGAGCCGGAATACAAGTTTTCGTGCTGTTCTGAGAGAAAAAGCTTTCACCTTTCTCTCGTCTACTCTTCGACGACTTGTAAAATCGATGCTCTTGAATCTTGCTAGTTACGATCTAAAACGATGTATCCCATTGTTTTGAGCCGGAATACAAGTTTTCGCGCTGTTCTGAGAGAAAAAGTTTACACCTTTCTCTCGTCTACTCTTCGACGACTTGTAAAATCGATGCTCGTGAATCTTGCTAGTTTCAATCTAAAGCGATGTATCCCGTTGTTTTGAGCCGGAATACAGGTTTTCTTGCTGTTCTGAGAGAAAAAGCTTTCACCTTTCTCTCGTCTACTCTTCGGCGACTTGTAAAATCGATGCTCGTGAATCTTGCTAGTTTCGATCTAAACGATGAATCCCTTTGTTTTGAGCCGCAATACAAGTTTTCGTGCAGTTCTGAGAGAAAAAGTTTACACCTTTCTCTCGTCTACTCTTCGGCGACTTGTAAAATCGATGCTCGTGAATCTTGCTAGTTTCAATCTAAAGCGATGTATCCCGTTGTTTTGAGCCGGAATACAGGTTTTCTTGCTGTTCTGAGAGAAAAAGCTTTCACCTTTCTCTCGTCTACTCTTCGGCGACTTGTAAAATCGATGCTCGTGAATCTTGCTAGTTTCGATCTAAACGATGAATCCCTTTGTTTTGAGCCGCAATACAAGTTTTCGTGCAGTTCTGAGAGAAAAAGTTTACACCTTTCTCTCGTCTACTCTTCGGCGACTTGTAAACTCGATGCTCGTGAATCTTGCTAGTTTCAATCTAAAGCGATGTATCCCGTTGTTTTGAGCCGGAATACAGGTTTTCTTGCTGTTCTGAGAGAAAAAGCTTTCACCTTTCTCTCGTCTACTCTTCGACGACTTGTAAAATCGATGCTCGTGAATCTTGCTAGTTTCAATCTAAAGCGATGTATCCCGTTGTTTTGAGCCGGAATACAGGTTTTCTTGCTGTTCTGAGAGAAAAAGCTTTCACCTTTCTCTCGTCTACTCTTCGGCGACTTGTAAAATCGATGCTCGTGAATCTTGCTAGTTTCAATCTAAAGCGATGTATCCCGTTGTTTTGAGCCGGAATACAGGTTTTCTTGCTGTTCTGAGAGAAAAAGCTTTCACCTTTCTCTCGTCTACTCTTCGGCGACTTGTAAAATCGATGCTCGTGAATCTTGCTAGTTTCGATCTAAAGCGATGTATCCCGTTGTTTTGAGCCGGAATACAGGTTTTCTTGCTGTTCTGAGAGAAAAAGCTTTCACCTTTCTCTCGTCTACTCTTCGGCGACTTGTAAAATCGATGCTCGTGAATCTTGCTAGTTTCAATCTAAAGCGATGTATCCCGTTGTTTTGAGCCGGAATACAGGTTTTCTTGCTGTTCTGAGAGAAAAAGCTTTCACCTTTCTCTCGTCTACTCTTCGGCGACTTGTAAAATCGATGCTCGTGAATCTTGCTAGTTTCAATCTAAAGCGATGTATCCCGTTGTTTTGAGCCGGAATACAGGTTTTCTTGCTGTTCTGAGAGAAAAAGCTTTCACCTTTCTCTCGTCTACTCTTCGGCGACTTGTAAAATCGATGCTCGTGAATCTTGCTAGTTTCAATCTAAAGCGATGTATCCCTTTGTTTTGAGCCGGAATACAAGTTTTCGTGCAGTTCCGAGAGAAAAAGTTAACACCTTTCTCTCGTGTACTCTTCGGCGACTTGTAAAATCGATGCTCGTGAACTTTTCTAGTTTCGATCTAAAACGATGTATCTTGTTGTTTTGAGCCGGATTACAAGTTTTCGCGCTGTTCTAAGAGAAAAAGTTTACACCTTTCTCTCGTCTACTCTTCGACGGCTTATAATATCGATGCTCGTGAGTCTTGCTAGTTTCGATCTAAAACGATGTATCCCGTTGTTTTGAGCCGGAATACAAGTTTTCGCGCTGTTCATAGAGAAAAAGTTTACACCTTTCTCTCGACTACTCTTCGGCGACTAGTAAAATCGATGCTCGTGAATCTTGCTAGTTTCGATCTAAAACGATGTATCCCGTTGTTTTGATTCAGAATACAAGTTTTCGCGCAGTTCTGAAAGAAAAAGTTTACACCTTTCTCTCGTCTACTTTTCGACTACTTGTAAAATCGATTCTCGTGAATCTTGCTAGTTTAGATCTAAAACGATGTACCCGCTGTTTTGAGCCGGAATACAAGTTTTCGTGCTGTTCTGAGAGAAAAAGCTTTCACCTTTCTCTCGTCTACTCTTCGACGACTTGTAAAATCGATGCTCTTGAATCTTGCTAGTTACGATCTAAAACGATGTATCCCATTGTTTTGAGCCGGAATACAAGTTTTCGCGCTGTTCTGAGAGAAAAAGTTTACACCTTTCTCTCGTCTACTCTTCGACGACTTGTAAAATCGATGCTCGTGAATCTTTCTAGTTTCGATCTAAAACGATGTGTCCCGTTGTTTTGAGCTGCAATACAAGTTTTTGGGCTGTTCATAGAGAAAAAGTTTACACCTTTCTCTCGTCTACTCTTCGACGACTTGTAAAATCGATGCTCGTGAATTTTGCTAGGTTCGATCTAAAACGATGTATCCCGTTGTTTTGAGCCGGCATACAAGTTTTCGCGCAGTTCTGAGAGAAAAAGTTTACACCTATCTCTCGTCTACCATTCGACGACTTGTAAAATCGATGCTCGTGAGTCTTGCTAGTTTCGATCTAAAACGATGTATCCCGTTGTTTTGAGCCGGAATACAAGTTTTCGTGCAGTTCTGAGAGAAAAAGTTTACACCTTTCTCTCGTCTACTCTTCGGCGACTTGTAAAATCGATGCTCGTGAATCTTGCTAGTTTCAATCTAAAGCGATGTATCCCGTTGTTTTGAGCCGGAATACAGGTTTTCTGGCTGTTCTGAGAGAAAAAGCTTTCACCTTTCTCTCGTCTACTCTTCGACGACTTGTAAAATCGATGCTCGTGAGTCTTGCTAGTTTCAATCTAAACGATGTATCCCTTTGTTTTGAGCTGCAATACAAGTTTTCGCGCTGTTCTGAGAGAAAAAGTTTACACCTTTCCCTCGTCTACTCTTCGACGACTTGTAAAATCGATGCTCGTGAATCTTGCTAGTTTCAATCTAAAGTGATGTATCCCGTTGTTTTGAGCCGGAATACAGGTTTTCTTGCTGTTCTGAGAGAAAAAGCTTTCACCTTTCTCTCGTCTACTCTTCGACGACTTGTAAAATCGATGCTCGTGAATCTTGCTAGTTTCAATCTAAAGCGATGTATCCCGTTGTTTTGAGCCGGAATACAGGTTTTCTTGCTGTTCTGAGAGAAAAAGCTTTCACCTTTCTCTCGTCTACTCTTCGGCGACTTGCAAAATCGATGCTCGTGAATCTTGCTAGTTTCGATCTAAACGATGAATCCCTTTGTTTTGAGCCGCAATACAAGTTTTCGTGCAGTTCTGAGAGAAAAAGTTTACACCTTTCTCTCGTCTACTCTTCGGCGACTTGTAAAATCGATGCTCGTGAATCTTGCTAGTTTCAATCTAAAGCGATGTATCCCGTTTTTTTGAGCCGGAATACAGGTTTTCTTGCTGTTCTGAGAGAAAAAGCTTTCACCTTTCTCTCGTCTACTCTTCGACGACTTGTAAAATCGATGCTCGTGAATCTTGCTAGTTTCAATCTAAAGCGATGTATCCCGTTGTTTTGAGCCGGAATACAGGTTTTCTTGCTGTTCTGAGAGAAAAAGCTTTCACCTTTCTCTCGTCTACTCTTCGGCGACTTGTAAAATCGATGCTCGTGAATCTTGCTAGTTTCAATCTAAAGCGATGTATCCCGTTGTTTTGAGCCGGAATACAGGTTTTCTTGCTGTTCTGAGAGAAAAAGTTTACACCTTTCTCTCGTGTACTCTTCGACGGCTTATAATATCGATGCTCGTGAGTCTTGCTAGTTTCGATCTAAAACGATGTATCCCGTTGTTTTGAGCCGGAATGCAAGTTTTCGCGCTGTTCATAGAGAAAAAGTTTACACCTTTCTCTCGACTACTCTTCGGCGACTAGTAAAATCGATGCTCGTGAATCTTGCTAGTTTCGATCCAAAACGATGTATCCCGTTGTTTTCAGGCGGAATGCAAGTTTTCGCGCAGTTCTGAGAGAAAAAGTTTACACCTTTCCCTCATCTACTCTTTTACGAGTTGTAAAATCGATGCTCGTGAATTTTGGTAGTTTCGATCTCAAACGATGTATCCTGTTGTTTTGATTCAGAATACAAGTTTTCGCGCAGTTCTGAAAGAAAAAGTTTACACCTTTCTCTCGTCTACTTTTCGACGACTTGTAAAATCGATTCTCGTGAATCTTGCTAGTTTAGATCTAAAACGATGTACCCGCTGTTTTGAGCCGGAATACAAGTTTTCGTGCTGTTCTGAGAGAAAAAGCTTTCACCTTTCTCTCGTCTACTCTTCGACGACTTGTAAAATCGATGCTCTTGAATCTTGCTAGTTACGATCTAAAACGATGTATCCCATTGTTTTGAGCCGGAATACAAGTTTTCGCGCTGTTCTGAGAGAAAAAGTTTACACCTTTCTCTCGTCTACTCTTCGACGACTTGTAAAATCGATGCTCGTGAATCTTGCTAGTTTCAATCTAAAGCGATGTATCCCGTTGTTTTGAGCCGGAATACAGGTTTTCTTGCTGTTCTGAGAGAAAAAGCTTTCACCTTTCTCTCGTCTACTCTTCGGCGACTTGTAAAATCGATGCTCGTGAATCTTGCTAGTTTCGATCTAAACGATGAATCCCTTTGTTTTGAGCCGCAATACAAGTTTTCGTGCAGTTCTGAGAGAAAAAGTTTACACCTTTCTCTCGTCTACTCTTCGGCGACTTGTAAAATCGATGCTCGTGAATCTTGCTAGTTTCAATCTAAAGCGATGTATCCCGTTGTTTTGAGCCGGAATACAGGTTTTCTTGCTGTTCTGAGAGAAAAAGCTTTCACCTTTCTCTCGTCTACTCTTCGGCGACTTGTAAAATCGATGCTCGTGAATCTTGCTAGTTTCGATCTAAACGATGAATCCCTTTGTTTTGAGCCGCAATACAAGTTTTCGTGCAGTTCTGAGAGAAAAAGTTTACACCTTTCTCTCGTCTACTCTTCGGCGACTTGTAAACTCGATGCTCGTGAATCTTGCTAGTTTCAATCTAAAGCGATGTATCCCGTTGTTTTGAGCCGGAATACAGGTTTTCTTGCTGTTCTGAGAGAAAAAGCTTTCACCTTTCTCTCGTCTACTCTTCGACGACTTGTAAAATCGATGCTCGTGAATCTTGCTAGTTTCAATCTAAAGCGATGTATCCCGTTGTTTTGAGCCGGAATACAGGTTTTCTTGCTGTTCTGAGAGAAAAAGCTTTCACCTTTCTCTCGTCTACTCTTCGGCGACTTGTAAAATCGATGCTCGTGAATCTTGCTAGTTTCAATCTAAAGCGATGTATCCCGTTGTTTTGAGCCGGAATACAGGTTTTCTTGCTGTTCTGAGAGAAAAAGCTTTCACCTTTCTCTCGTCTACTCTTCGGCGACTTGTAAAATCGATGCTCGTGAATCTTGCTAGTTTCGATCTAAAGCGATGTATCCCGTTGTTTTGAGCCGGAATACAGGTTTTCTTGCTGTTCTGAGAGAAAAAGCTTTCACCTTTCTCTCGTCTACTCTTCGGCGACTTGTAAAATCGATGCTCGTGAATCTTGCTAGTTTCAATCTAAAGCGATGTATCCCGTTGTTTTGAGCCGGAATACAGGTTTTCTTGCTGTTCTGAGAGAAAAAGCTTTCACCTTTCTCTCGTCTACTCTTCGGCGACTTGTAAAATCGATGCTCGTGAATCTTGCTAGTTTCAATCTAAAGCGATGTATCCCGTTGTTTTGAGCCGGAATACAGGTTTTCTTGCTGTTCTGAGAGAAAAAGCTTTCACCTTTCTCTCGTCTACTCTTCGGCGACTTGTAAAATCGATGCTCGTGAATCTTGCTAGTTTCAATCTAAAGCGATGTATCCCGTTGTTTTGAGCCGGAATACAGGTTTTCTTGCTGTTCTGAGAGAAAAAGCTTTCACCTTTCTCTCGTCTACTCTTCGGCGACTTGTAAAATCGATGCTCGTGAATCTTGCTAGTTTCAATCTAAAGCGATGTATCCCGTTGTTTTGAGCCGGAATACAGGTTTTCTTGCTGTTCTGAGAGAAAAAGCTTTCACCTTTCTCTCGTCTACTCTTCGGCGACTTGTAAAATCGATGCTCGTGAATCTTGCTAGTTTCGATCTAAAGCGATGTATCCCGTTGTTTTGAGCCGGAATACAGGTTTTCTTGCTGTTCTGAGAGAAAAAGCTTTCACCTTTCTCTCGTCTACTCTTCGGCGACTTGTAAAATTGATGCTCGTGAATCTTGCTAGTTTCAATCTAAAGCGATGTATCCCGTTGTTTTGAGCCGGAATACAGGTTTTCTTGCTGTTCTGAGAGAAAAAGCTTTCACCTTTCTCTCGTCTACTCTTCGGCGACTTGTAAAATCGATGCTCGTGAATCTTGCTAGTTTCAATCTAAAGCGATGTATCCCGTTGTTTTGAGCCGGAATACAGGTTTTCTTGCTGTTCTGAGAGAAAAAGCTTTCACCTTTCTCTCGTCTACTCTTCGGCGACTTGTAAAATCGATGCTCGTGAATCTTGCTAGTTTCAATTTAAAGCGATGTATCCCGTTGTTTTTAGCCGGAATACAGGTTTTCTTGCTGTTCTGAGAGAAAAAGCTTTCACCTTTCTCTCGTCTACTCTTCGACGACTTGTAAAATCGATGCTCGTGAATCTTGCTAGTTTCAATCTAAAGCGATGTATCCCGTTGTTTTGAGCCGGAATACAGGTTTTCTTGCTGTTCTGAGAGAAAAAGCTTTCACCTTTCTCTCGTCTACTCTTCGGCGACTTGTAAAATCGATGCTCGTGAATCTTGCTAGTTTCGATCTAAACGATGAATCCCTTTGTTTTGAGCCGCAATACAAGTTTTCGCGCTGTTCTGAGAGAAAAAGTTTACACCTTGCCCTCGTCTACTCTTCGACGACTTGTAAAATTGATGCTCGTGAATCTTGCTAGGTTCGATCTAAAACGGTGTATCCCGTTTTTTTGAGCCGGAATACAAGTTTTTGGGCTGTTTATAGAGAAAAAGTTTACACCTTTCTCTCGTCTACTCTTCGACGACTTGTAAAATCGATGCTCGAGAATTTTGCTAGGTTCGATCTAAAACGATGTACCCTGTTGTTTTGAGCCGGAATACAAGTTTTCGCGCAGTTCTGAGAGAAAAAGTTTACACCTTTCTTTCGTCTACTCTTCGACGATTTGTAAAATCGATGCTCATGAATCTTGCTAGTTTCGATCTAAAACGATGTATCCCGTTGTTTTGAGCCGGAATACAAGTTTTCGTGCAGTTGTGAGAGAAAAAGTTTACACCTTTCTCTCGTAAACTCTACGGCGACTTGTAAAATCGATGCTCGTGAATCTTGCTAGTTTCGATCTAAAGCGATGTATCCCGTTGTTTTGAGCCGGAATACAAGTTTTCGCGCAGTTCTGAGAGAAAAAGTTTACACCTTTCTCTCGTCTACTCTTCGACGACTTGTAAAATCGATGCTGGTGAATCTTGCTAGTTTCAATCTAAAACGATGTATCCCGTTGTTTTGAGCCGGAATACAAGTTTTCGTGCAGTTCCGAGAGAAAAAGTTTACACCTTTCTCTCGTGTACTCTTCGGCGACTTGTAAAATCGATGCCCGTGAACTTTTCTAGTTTCGATCTAAAACGATGTATCCTGTTGTTTTGAGCCGGATTACAAGTTTTCGCGCTGTTCTAAGAGAAAAAGTTTACACCTTTCTCTCGTCTACTCTTCGACGGCTTATAATAGCGATGCTCGTGAGTCTTGCTAGTTTCGATCTAAAACGATGTATCCCGTTGTTTTGAGCCGGAATGCAAGTTTTCGCGCTGTTCATAGAGAAAAAGTTTACACCTTTCTCTCGACTACTCTTCGGCGACTAGTAAAATCGATGCTCGTGAATCTTGCTAGTTTCGATCTAAAACGATGTATCCCGTTGTTTTCAGGCGGAATGCAAGTTTTCGCGCAGTTCTGAGAGAAAAAGTTTACACCTTTCTCTCGTCTACTCTTCGAAGACTTGTAAAATCGATGCTCGTGAATCTTGCTAGTTTCGATCTAAAACGATGTGTCCCGTTGTTTTGAGCTGCAATACAAGTTTTTGGGCTGTTCATAGAGAAAAAGTTTACACCTTTCTCTCGTCTACTCTTCGACGACTTGTAAAATCGATGCTCGTGAATTTTGCTAGGTTCGATCTAAAACGATGTATCCCGTTGTTTTGAGCCGGAATACAAGTTTTCGTGCAGTTCCGAGAGAAAAAGTTTACACCTTTCTCTCGTGTACTCTTCGGCGACTTGTAAAATCGATGCCCGTGAACTTTTCTAGTTTCGATCTAAAACGATGTATCCTGTTGTTTTGAGCCGGATTACAAGTTTTCGCGCTGTTCTAAGAGAAAAAGTTTACACCTTTCTCTCGTGTACTCTTCGACGGCTTATAATATCGATGCTCGTGAGTCTTGCTAGTTTCGATCTAAAACGATGTATCCCGTTGTTTTGAGCCGGAATGCAAGCTTTCGCGCAGTTCTGAGAGAAAAAGTTTGCACCTATCTCTCGTCTACCCTTCGACGACTTGTAAAATCGATGCTCGTGAGTCTTGCTAGTTTCGATCTAAAACGATGTATCCCGTTGTTTTGAGCCGGAATACAAGTTTTCGTGCAGTTCTGAGAGAAAAAGTTTACACCTTTCTCTCGTCTACTCTTCGGCGACTTGTAAAATCGATGCTCGTGAATCTTGCTAGTTTCAATCTAAAGCGATGTGTCCCGTTGTTTTGAGCCGGAATACAGGTTTTCTGGCTGTTCTGAGAGAAAAAGCTTTCACCTTTCTCGCGTCTACTCTTCGACGACTTGTAAAATCGATGCTCTTGAATCTTGCTAGTTACGATCTAAAACGATGTATCCCATTGTTTTGAGCCGGAATACAAGTTTTCGCGCTGTTCTGAGAGAAAAAGTTTACACCTTTCTCTCGTCTACTCTTCGAAGACTTGTAAAATCGATGCTCGTGAATCTTGCTAGTTTCGATCTAAAACGATGTGTCCCGTTGTTTTGAGCTGCAATACAAGTTTTTGGGCTGTTCATAGAGAAAAAGTTTACACCTTTCTCTCGTCTACTCTTCGACGACTTGTAAAATCGATGCTCGTGAATCTTGCTAGTTTCGATCTAAAACGATGTATCCCGTTGTTTTCAGGCGGAATGCAAGTTTTCGCGCAGTTCTGAGAGAAAAAGTTTACACCTTTCCCTCATCTACTCTTTTACGAGTTGTAAAATCGATGCTCGTGAATTTTGGTAGTTTCGATCTCAAACGATGTATAATGTTGTTTTGATTCAGAATACAAGTTTTCGCGCAGTTCTGAAAGAAAAAGTTTACACCTTTCTCTCGTCTACTTTTCGACGACTTGTAAAATCGATTCTCGTGAATCTTGCTAGTTTAGATCTAAAACGATATACCCGCTGTTTTGAGCCGGAATACAAGTTTTCGTGCTGTTCTGAGAGAAAAAGCTTTCACCTTTCTCTCGTCTACTCTTCGACGACTTGTAAAATCGATGCTCTTGAATCTTGCTAGTTACGATCTAAAACGATGTATCCCATTGTTTTGAGCCGGAATACAAGTTTTCGCGCTGTTCTGAGAGAAAAAGTTTACACCTTTCTCTCGTCTACTCTTCGAAGACTTGTAAAATCGATGCTCGTGAATCTTGCTAGTTTCGATCTAAAACGATGTGTCCCGTTGTTTTGAGCTGCAATACAAGTTTTTGGGCTGTTCATAGAGAAAAAGTTTACACCTTTCTCTCGTCTACTCTTCGACGACTTGTAAAATCGATGCTCGTGAATTTTGCTAGGTTCGATCTAAAACGATGTATCCCGTTGTTTTGAGCCGGAATACAAGTTTTCGTGCAGTTCCGAGAGAAAAAGTTTACACCTTTCTCTCGTGTACTCTTCGGCGACTTGTAAAATCGATGCCCGTGAACTTTTCTAGTTTCGATCTAAAACGATGTATCCTGTTGTTTTGAGCCGGATTACAAGTTTTCGCGCTGTTCTAAGAGAAAAAGTTTACACCTTTCTCTCGTGTACTCTTCGACGGCTTATAATATCGATGCTCGTGAGTCTTGCTAGTTTCGATCTAAAACGATGTATCCCGTTGTTTTGAGCCGGAATGCAAGCTTTCGCGCAGTTCTGAGAGAAAACGTTTGCACCTATCTCTCGTCTACCCTTCGACGACTTGTAAAATCGATGCTCGTGAGTCTTGCTAGTTTCGATCTAAAACGATGTATCCCGTTGTTTTGAGCCGGAATACAAGTTTTCGTGCAGTTCTGAGAGAAAAAGTTTACACCTTTCTCTCGTCTACTCTTCGGCGACTTGTAAAATCGATGCTCGTGAATCTTGCTAGTTTCAATCTAAAGCGATGTGTCCCGTTGTTTTGAGCCGGAATACAGGTTTTCTGGCTGTTCTGAGAGAAAAAGCTTTCACCTTTCTCGCGTCTACTCTTCGACGACTTGTAAAATCGATGCTCGTGAGTCTTGCTAGTTTCGATCTAAACGATGTATCCCTTTGTTTTGAGCCGCAATACAAGTTTTCGCACTGTTCTGAGAGAAAAAGTTTACACCTTTCCCTGGTCTACTCTTCGACGACTTGTAAAATTGATGCTCGTGAATCTTGCTAGGTTCGATCTAAAACGGTGTATCCCGTTTTTTTGAGCCGGAATACAAGTTTTTGGGCTGTTCATAGAGAAAAAGTTTACACCTTTCTCTCGTCTACTCTTCGACGACTTGTAAAATCGATGCTCGAGAATTTTGCTAGGTTCGATCTAAAACGATGTATCCTGTTGTTTTGAGCCGGAATACAAGTTTTCGTGCAGTTCTGAGAGAAAAAGTTTACACCTTTCTCTCGTAAACTCTACGGCGACTTGTAAAATCGATGCTCGTGAATCTTGCTAGTTTCGATCTAAAGCGATGTATCCCGTTGTTTTGAGCCGGAATACAAGTTTTCGCGCAGTTCTGAGAGAAAAAGTTTACACCTTTCCCTCGTCTACTCTTCGACGACTTGTAAAATCGATGCTCGTGAATTTTGCTAGTTTCGATTTAAAACGATGTATCCCTTTGTTTTGAGCCGGAATACAAGTTTTCGTGCAGTTCCGAGAGAAAAAGTTTACACCTTTCTCTCGTGTACTCTTCGGCGACTTGTAAAATCGATGCTCGTGAACTTTTCTAGTTTCGATCTAAAACGATGTATCCTGTTGTTTTGAGCCGGATTACAAGTTTTCGCGCTGTTCTAAGAGAAAAAGTTTACACCTTTCTCTCGTCTACTCTTCGACGGCTTATAATATCGATGCTCGTGAGTCTTGCTAGTTTCGATCTAAAACGATGTATCCCGTTGTTTTGAGCCGGAATGCAAGTTTTCGCGCTGTTCATAGAGAAAAAGTTTACACCTTTCTCTCGACTACTCTTCGGCGACTAGTAAAATCGATGCTCGTGAATCTTGCTAGTTTCGATCTAAAACGATGTATCCCGTTGTTTTCAGGCGGAATGCAAGTTTTCGCGCAGTTCTGAGAGAAAAAGTTTACACCTTTCCCTCATCTACTCTTTTACGAGTTGTAAAATCGATGCTCGTGAATTTTGGTAGTTTCGATCTCAAACGATGTATCCTGTTGTTTTGATTCAGAATACAAGTTTTCGCGCAGTTCTGAAAGAAAAAGTTTACACCTTTCTCTCGTCTACTTTTCGACGACTAGTAAAATCGATTCTCGTGAATCTTGCTAGTTTAGATCTAAAACGATATACCCGCTGTTTTGAGCCGGAATACAAGTTTTCGTGCTGTTCTGAGAGAAAAAGCTTTCACCTTTCTCTCGTCTCTCTTCGACGACTTGTAAAATCGATGCTCTTGAATCTTGCTAGTTACGATCTAAAACGATGTATCCCATTGTTTTGAGCCGGAATACAAGTTTTCGCGCTGTTCTGAGAGAAAAAGTTTACACCTTTCTCTCGTCTACTCTTCGACGACTTGTAAAATCGATGCTCGTGAATCTTGCTAGCTTCGATCTAAAACGATGTGTCCCGTTGTTTTGAGCTGCAATACAAGTTTTCGCGCAGTTCTGAGAGAAAAAGTTTGCACCTATCTCTCGTCTACCCTTCGACGACTTGTAAAATCGATGCTCGTGAGTCTTGCTAGTTTCGATCTAAAACGATGTATGCCGTTGTTTTGAGCCGGAATACAAGTTTTCGTGCAGTTCTGAGAGAAAAAGTTTACACCTTTCTCTCGTCTACTCTTCGGCGACTTGTAAAATCGATGTTTGTGAATCTTGCTAGTTTCAATCTAAAGCGATGTATCCCGTTGTTTTGAGCCGGAATACAGGTTTTCTGGCTGTTCTGAGAGAAAAAGCTTTCACCTTTCTCTCGTCTACTCTTCGACGACTTGTAAAATCGATGCTCGTTAGTCTTGCTAGTTTCGATCTAAACGATGTATCCCTTTGTTTTGAGCCGCAATACAAGTTTTCGCGCTGTTCTGAGAGAAAACGTTTACACATTTCCCTCGTCTACTCTTCGACGACTTGTAAAATCGATGCTCGTGAATCTTGCTAGTTTCGATCTAAAACAATATATCCCGTTGTTTTGAGCCGGAATACAAGTTTTTGGGCTGTTCATAGAGAAAAAGTTTAAACCTTTCTCTCGTCTACTCTTCGACGACTTGTAAAATCGATGCTCGTGAATTTTGCTAGGTTCGATCTAAAACGATGTATCCCGTTGTTTTGAGCCGGAATAAAAGTTTTCGCGCAGTTCTGAGAGACAAAGTTTACACATATCTCTCGTCTACCTTTCGACGACTTGTAAAATCGATGCTCATGAATCTTGCTAGTTTCGATCTAAAACGATGTATCCCGTAGTTTTGAGCGGGAATACAAGTTTTCGTGCAGTTCTGAGAGAAAAAGTTTACACCTTTCTCTCGTCTACTCTTCGGCGACTTGTAAAATCGATGCTCGTGAATCTTGCTAGTTTCAATCTAAAGCGATGTATCCCGTTGTTTTGAGCCGGAATACAGGTTTTCTGGCTGTTCTGGGAGAAAAAGCTTTCACCTTTCTCTCGTCTACTCTTCGACGACTAGTAAAATCGATGCTCGTGAGTCTTGCTAGTTTCGATCTAAACGATGTATCCCTTTGTTTTGAGCCGCAATACAAGTTTTCGCGCTGTTCTGAGAGAAAAAGTTTACACCTTTCCCTCGTCTACTCTTCGACGACTTGTAAAATTGATGCTCGTGAATCTTGCTAGGTTCGATCTTAAACGGTGTATCCCGTTGTTTTGAGCCGGAATACAAGTTTTTGGGCTGTTCATAGAGAAAAAGTTTACACCTTTCTCTCGTCTACTCTTCGACGACTTGTAAAATCGATGCTCGTGAATTTTGCTAGGTTCGATCTAAAACGATGTATCCCGTTGTTTTGAGCCGGAATAAAAGTTTTCGCGCAGTTCTGAGAGAAAAAGTTTACACCTATCTCTCGTCTACCCTTCGACGAATTGTAAAATTGATGCTCATGAATCTTGCTAGTTTCGATCTAAAACGATGTATCCCGTTGTTTTTAGCGGGAATACAAGTTTTCGTGCAGTTCTGAGAGAAAAAGTTTACACCTTTCTCTCGTCAACTCTTCGGCGACTTGTAAAACCGATGCTCGTGAATCTTGCTAGTTTCAATCTAAAGCGATGTATCCCTTTGTTTTGAGCCGGAATACAGGTTTTCTGGCTGTTCTGAGAGAAAAAGCTTTCACCTTTCTCTCGTCTACTCTTCGACGACTTGTAAAATCGATGCTCTTGAATCTTGCTAGTTACGATCTAAAACGATGTATCCCGTTGTTTTGAGCCGGAATACAAGTTTTCGCGCTGTTCTGAGAGAAAAAGTTTACACCTTTCTCTCGTCTACTCTTCGACGACTTGTAAAATCGATGCTCGTGAATCTTGCTAGTTTCAATCTAAAACGATGTATCCCGTTGTTTTGAGCCGGAATACAAGTCTTTGGGCTGTTCATAGAGAAAAAGTTTACACCTTTTTCTCGTCTACTCTTCGACGACTTGTAAAATCGATGCTCGTGAATTTTGCTAGGTTCGATCTAAAACGATGTATCCCGTTGTTTTGAGCCGGAATACAAGTTTTCGCGCAGCTCTGAGAGAAAAAGTTTACACCTATCTCTCGTCTACCCTTCGACTACTTGTAAAATCGATGCTCATCAATCTTGCTAGTTTCGATCTAAAACGATGTATCCCGTTGTTTTGCGCCGGAATACAAGTTTTCGCGCTGTTCATAGAGAAAAAGTTTACACCTTTCTCTCGTATACTCTTCGACGACTTGTAAAATCGATGCTCGTGAACTTTGCTAGTTTCGATCTAAAACGATGTATCCCTTTGTTTTCAACCGGAATACAAGTTTTCGGGCTGTTCTGAGAGAAAGAGCTTTCACCTTTCTCTCGTCTACTCTTCGACGACTTGTAAAATCGATGCTCGTGAGTCTTGCTAGTTTCGATCTAAAACGATGTATCCCGTTGTTTTGAGCCGCAATACAAGTTCTCGCGCAGTTCTGAGAGAAAAAGCTTACACCTATCTCTCGTCTACTCTTCGACGACTTGTAAAATCGATGCTCGTGAATCTTGCTAGTTTCGATCTAAAACGATGTATCGCGTTGTTTTCAGCCGGAATACAAGTTTTCCCGCAGTTCTGAGAAAAAAAGTTTACACCTTTCTCTCGTCTACTCTTCGACGAGTTGTAAAATTGATGCTCATGAACTTTGCTAGTTTCGATCTAAAACGATGTATCCCGTTGTTTTGAGCCGGAATACAAGTTTTCGCGCAGTTCTGAGAGAAAAAGTTTACACCTTTCCCTCGTCTACTCTTCGACGACTTGTAAAATCGATGCTCATGAATTTTGCTAGTTTCGATCTAAAACGATGTATCCTGTTGTTTTGAGCCGGAATACAAGTTTTCGCGCAGTTCTGAGAGAAAACGTTTACACCTTTCTCTCGTCTACTCTTCGACGACTTGTAAAATCGATGCTCGTGAATCTTGCTAGTTTCAATCTAAAACGATGTATCCCGATGTTTTGAGCCGGAATACAAGTTTTTGGGCTGTTCATAGAGAAAAAGTTTACACCTTTCTCTCGTCTACTCTTCGACGACTTGTAAAATCGATGCTCGTGAATTTTGCTAGGTTCGATCTAAAACGATGTATCCCGTTGTTTTGAGCCGGAATACAAGTTTTCGCGCAGTTCTGAGAGAAAAAGTTTACACCTATCTCTCGTCTGCCCTTCGACGACTTGTAAAATCGATGCTCATGAATCTTGCTAGTTTCGATCTAAAACGATGTATCCCTTTGTTTTGCGCCGGAATACAAGTTTTCGCGCTGTTCATAGAGAAAAAGTTTACACCTTTCTCTCGTCTACTCTTCGACGACTTGTAAAATCGATGCTCGTGAACTTTGCTAGTTTCGATCTAAAACGATGTATCCCTTTGATTTCAGCCGGAATACGAGTTTTCGGGCTGTTCTGAGAGAAAGAGCTTTCACCTTTCTCTCGTCTACTCTTCGACGACTTGTAAAATCGATGCTCGTGAGTCTTGCTAGTTTCGATCTAAAACGATGTATCCCGTTGTTTTGAGCCGCAATACAAGTTTTCGCGCAGTTTTGAGAGAAAAAGTTTACACCTATCTCTCGTCTACTCTTCGACGACTTGTAAAATCGATGCTCGTGAATCTTGCTAGTTTCGATCTAAAACGATGTATCGCGTTGTTTTCAGCCGGAATACAAGTTTTCGCGCAGTTCTGAGAGAAAAAGTTTACACCTTTCTCTCGTCTACTCTTCGACGACTTGTAAAATTGATGCTCATGAACTTTGCTAGTTTCGATCTAAAACGATGTATCCCGTTGTTTTGAGCCGGAATACAAGTTTTCTCGCAGTTCTGAGAGAAAAAGTTTACACCTTTCCCTCGTCTACTCTTCGGCGACTTGTAAAATCGATGCTCGTTAGTCTTGCTAGTTTCGATCTAAACGATGTATCCCTTTGTTTTGAGCCGCAATACAAGTTTTCGCGCTGTTCTGAGAGAAAACGTTTACACATTTCCCTCGTCTACTCTTCGACGACTTGTAAAATCGATGCTCGTGAATCTTGCTAGTTTCGATCTAAAACAATATATCCCGTTGTTTTGAGCCGGAATACAAGTTTTTGGGCTGTTCATAGAGAAAAAGTTTAAACCTTTCTCTCGTCTACTCTTCGACGACTTGTAAAATCGATGCTCGTGAATTTTGCTAGGTTCGATCTAAAACGATGTATCCCGTTGTTTTGAGCCGGAATAAAAGTTCTCGCGCAGTTCTGAGAGACAAAGTTTACACATATCTCTCGTCTACCTTTCGACGACTTGTAAAATCGATGCTCATGAATCTTGCTAGTTTCGATCTAAAACGATGTATCCCGTAGTTTTGAGCGGGAATACAAGTTTTCGTGCAGTTCTGAGAGAAAAAGTTTACACCTTTCTCTCGTCTACTCTTCGGCGACTTGTAAAATCGATGCTAGTGAATCTTGCTAGTTTCAATCTAAAGCGATGTATCCCGTTGTTTTGAGCCGGAATACAGGTTTTCTGGCTGTTCTGGGAGAAAAAGCTTTCACCTTTCTCTCGTCTACTCTTCGACGACTAGTAAAATCGATGCTCGTGAGTCTTGCTAGTTTCGATCTAAACGATGTATCCCTTTGTTTTGAGCCGCAATACAAGTTTTCGCGCTGTTCTGAGAGAAAAAGTTTACACCTTTCCCTCGTCTACTCTTCGACGACTTGTAAAATTGATGCTCGTGAATCTTGCTAGGTTCGATCTAAAACGGTGTATCCCGTTGTTTTGAGCCGGAATACAAGTTTTTGGGCTGTTCATAGAGAAAAAGTTTACACCTTTCTCTCGTCTACTCTTCGACGACTTGTAAAATCGATGCTCGTGAATTTTGCTAGGTTCGATCTAAAACGATGTATCCCGTTGTTTTGAGCCGGAATAAAAGTTTTCGCGCAGTTCTGAGAGAAAAAGTTTACACCTATCTCTCGTCTACCCTTCGACGAATTGTAAAATTGATGCTCATGAATCTTGCTAGTTTCGATCTAAAACGATGTATCCCGTTGTTTTTAGCGGGAATACAAGTTTTCGTGCAGTTCTGAGAGAAAACGTTTACACCTTTCTCTCGTCAACTCTTCGGCGACTTGTAAAACCGATGCTCGTGAATCTTGCTAGTTTCAATCTAAAGCGATGTATCCCTTTGTTTTGAGCCGGAATACAGGTTTTCTGGCTGTTCTGAGAGAAAAAGCTTTCACCTTTCTCTCGTCTACTCTTCGACGACTTGTAAAATCGATGCTCTTGAATCTTGCTAGTTACGATCTAAAACGATGTATCCCGTTGTTTTGAGCCGGAATACAAGTTTTCGCGCTGTTCTGAGAGAAAAAGTTTACACCTTTCTCTCGTCTACTCTTCGACGACTTGTAAAATCGATGCTCGTGAATCTTGCTAGTTTCAATCTAAAACGATGTATCCCGTTGTTTTGAGCCGGAATACAAGTCTTTGGGCTGTTCATAGAGAAAAAGTTTACACCTTTTTCTCGTCTACTCTTCGACGACTTGTAAAATCGATGCTCGTGAATTTTGCTAGGTTCGATCTAAAACGATGTATCCCGTTGTTTTGAGCCGGAATACAAGTTTTCGCGCAGCTCTGAGAGAAAAAGTTTACACCTATCTCTCGTCTACCCTTCGACTACTTGTAAAATCGATGCTCATCAATCTTGCTAGTTTCGATCTAAAACGATGTATCCCGTTGTTTTGCGCCGGAATACAAGTTTTCGCGCTGTTCATAGAGAAAAAGTTTACACCTTTCTCTCGTATACTCTTCGACGACTTGTAAAATCGATGCTCGTGAACTTTGCTAGTTTCGATCTAAAACGATGTATCCCTTTGTTTTCAACCGGAATACAAGTTTTCGGGCTGTTCTGAGAGAAAGAGCTTTCACCTTTCTCTCGTCTACTCTTCGACGACTTGTAAAATCGATGCTCGTGAGTCTTGCTAGTTTCGATCTAAAACGATGTATCCCGTTGTTTTGAGCCGCAATACAAGTTCTCGCGCAGTTCTGAGAGAAAAAGCTTACACCTATCTCTCGTCTACTCTTCGACGACTTGTAAAATCGATGCTCGTGAATCTTGCTAGTTTCGATCTAAAACGATGTATCGCGTTGTTTTCAGCCGGAATACAAGTTTTCGCGCAGTTCTGAGAAAAAAAGTTTACACCTTTCTCTCGTCTACTCTTCGACGAGTTGTAAAATCGATGCTCATGAACTTTGCTAGTTTCGATCTAAAACGATGTATCCCGTTGTTTTGAGCCGGAATACAAGTTTTCGCGCAGTTCTGAGAGAAAAAGTTTACACCTTTCCCTCGTCTACTCTTCGACGACTTGTAAAATCGATGCTCATGAATTTTGCTAGTTTCGATCTAAAACGATGTATCCTGTTGTTTTGAGCCGGAATACAAGTTTTCGCGCAGTTCTGAGAGAAAACGTTTACACCTTTCTCTCGTCTACTCTTCGACGACTTGTAAAATCGATGCTCGTGAATCATGCTAGTTTCAATCTAAAACGATGTATCCCGATGTTTTGAGCCGGAATACAAGTTTTTGGGCTGTTCATAGAGAAAAAGTTTACACCTTTCTCTCGTCTACTCTTCGACGACTTGTAAAATCGATGCTCGTGAATTTTGCTAGGTTCGATCTAAAACGATGTATCCCGTTGTTTTGAGCCGGAATACAAGTTTTCGCGCAGTTCTGAGAGAAAAAGTTTACACCTATCTCTCGTCTGCCCTTCGACGACTTGTAAAATCGATGCTCATGAATCTTGCTAGTTTCGATCTAAAACGATGTATCCCTTTGTTTTGCGCCGGAATACAAGTTTTCGCGCTGTTCATAGAGAAAAAGTTTACACCTTTCTCTCGTCTACTCTTCGACGACTTGTAAAATCGATGCTCGTGAACTTTGCTAGTTTCGATCTAAAACGATGTATCCCTTTGATTTCAGCCGGAATACGAGTTTTCGGGCTGTTCTGAGAGAAAGAGCTTTCACCTTTCTCTCGTCTACTCTTCGACGACTTGTAAAATCGATGCTCGTGAGTCTTGCTAGTTTCGATCTAAAACGATGTATCCCGTTGTTTTGAGCCGCAATACAAGTTTTCGCGCAGTTTTGAGAGAAAAAGTTTACACCTATCTCTCGTCTACTCTTCGACGACTTGTAAAATCGATGCTCGTGAATCTTGCTAGTTTCGATCTAAAACGATGTATCGCGTTGTTTTCAGCCGGAATACAAGTTTTCGCGCAGTTCTGAGAGAAAAAGTTTACACCTTTCTCTCGTCTACTCTTCGACGACTTGTAAAATTGATGCTCATGAACTTTGCTAGTTTCGATCTAAAACGATGTATCCCGTTGTTTTGAGCCGGAATACAAGTTTTCTCGCAGTTCTGAGAGAAAAAGTTTACACCTTTCCCTCGTCTACTCTTCGACGACTTGTAAAATCGATGCCAGTGAATTTTGCTAGTTTCAATCTAAAACGATGTGCCCGTTGTTTTGAGCCGGAATACAAGTTTTCGCGCTGTTCTGAGAGAAAAAGTTTACACCTTTCTCTCGTCTACTCTTCGACGACTTGTAAAATCGATGCTCGTGAATCTTGCTAGTTTCAATCTAAAACGATGTATCCCGTTGTTTTGAGCCGGAATACAAGTCTTTGGGCTGTTCATAGAGAAAAAGTTTACACCTTTCTCTCGTCTACTCTTCGACGACTTGTAAAATCGATGCTCGTGAATTTTGCTAGGTTCGATCTAAAACGATGTATCCCGTTGTTTTGAGCCGGAATACAAGTTTTCGCGCAGTTCTGAGAGAAAAAGTTTACACCTATCTCTCGTCTGCCCTTCGACGACTTGTAAAATCGATGCTCATGAATCTTGCTAGTTTCGATCTAAAACGATGTATCCCTTTGTTTTGCGCCGGAATACAAGTTTTCGCGCTGTTCATAGAGAAAAAGTTTACACCTTTCTCTCGTCTACTCTTCGACGACTTGTAAAATCGATGCTCGTGAACTTTGCTAGTTTCAATCTAAAACGATGTATCCCTTTGTTTTCAGCCGGAATACAAGTTTTTGGGCTGTTCTGAGAGAAAGAGCTTTCACCTTTCTCTCGTCTACTCTTCGACGACTTGTAAAATCGATGCTCGTGAGTCTTGCTAGTTTCGATCTAAAACGATGTATCCCGTTGTTTTGAGCCGCAATACAAGTTTTCGCGCAGTTCTGAGAGAAAAAGCTTACACCTATCTCTCGTCTACTCTTCGACGACTTGTAAAATCGATGCTCGTGAATCTTGCTAGTTTCGATCTAAAACGATGTATCGCGTTGTTTTCAGCCGTAATACAAGTTTTCGCGCAGTTCTGAGAAAAAAAGTTTACACCTTTCTCTCGTCTACTCTTCGACGAGTTGTAAAATCGATGCTCATGAACTTTGCTAGTTTCGATCTAAAACGATGTATCCCGTTTTTTTGAGCCGGAATACAAGTTTTCGCGCAGTTCTGAGAGAAAAAGTTTACACCTTTCCCTCGTCTACTCTTCGACGACTTGTAAAATCGATGCTCGTGAATTTTGCTAGTTTCGATCTAAAACGATGTATCCTGTTGTTTTGAGCCGGAATACAAGTTTTCGCGCAGTTCTGAGAGAAAAAGTTTACACCTTTCTCTCGTCTACTCTTCGACGACTTGTAAAATCGATGCTCGTGAATCTTGCTAGTTTCAATCTAAAACGATGTATCCCGTTGTTTTGAGCCGGAATACAAGTTTTTGGGCTGTTCATAGAGAAAAAGTTTACACCTTTCTCTCGTCTACTCTTCGACGACTTGTAAAATCGATGCTCGTGAATTTTGCTAGGTTCGATCTAAAACGATGTATCCCGTTGTTTTGAGCCGGAATACAAGTTTTCGCGCAGTTCTGAGAGAAAAAGTTTACACCTATCTCTCGTCTGCCCTTCGACGACTTGTAAAATCGATGCTCATGAATCTTGCTAGTTTCGATCTAAAACGATGTATCCCTTTGTTTTGCGCCGGAATACATGTTTTCGCGCTGTTCATAGAGAAAAAGTTTACACCTTTCTCTCGTCTACTCTTCGACGACTTGTAAAATCGATGGTCGTGAACTTTGCTAGTTTCGATCTAAAACGATGTATCCCTTTGTTTTCAGCCGGAATACAAGTTTTCGGGCTGTTCTGAGAGAAAGAGCTTTCACCTTTCTCTCGTCTACTCTTCGACGACTTGTAAAATCGATGCTCGTGAGTCTTGCTAGTTTCGATCTAAAACGATGTATCCCGTTGTTTTGAGCCGCAATACAAGTTTTCGCGCAGTTTTGAGAGAAAAAGTTTACACCTATCTCTCGTTTACTCTTCGACGACTTGTAAAATCGATGCTCGTGAATCTTGCTAGTTTCAATCTAAAACGATGTATCGCGTTGTTTTCAGCCGGAATACAAGTTTTCGCGCAGTTCTGAGAGAAAAAGTTTACACCTTTCTCTCGTCTACTCTTCGACGACTTGTAAAATCGATGCTCATGAACTTTGCTAGTTTCGATCTAAAACGATGTATCCCGTTGTTTTGAGCCGGAATACAAGTTTTCGCGCAGTTCTGAGAGAAAAAGTTTAGACCTTTCCCTCGTCTACTCTTCGACGACTTGTAAAATCGATGCCAGTGAATTTTGCTAGTTTCAATCTAAAACGATGTGCCCGTTGTTTTGAGCCGGATTACAAGTTTTCGCGCTGTTCTGAGAGAAAAAGTTTACACCTTTCTCTCGTCTACTCTTCGACGACTTGTAAAATCGATGCTCGTGAATCTTGCTAGTTTCAATCTAAAACGATGTATCCCGTTGTTTTGAGCCGGAATACAAGTCTTTGGGCTGTTCATAGAGAAAAAGTTTACACCTTTCTCTCGTCTACTCTTCGACGACTTGTAAAATCGATGCTCGTGAATTTTGCTAGGTTCGATCTAAAACGATGTATCCCGTTGTTTTGAGCCGGAATACAAGTTTTCGCGCAGTTCTGAGAGAAAAAGATTACACCTATCTCTCGTCTACCCTTCGACTACTTGTAAAATCGATGCTCATCAATCTTGCTAGTTTCGATCTAAAACGATGTATCCCGTTGTTTTGCGCCGGAATACAAGTTTTCGCGCTGTTCATAGAGAAAAAGTGTACACCTTTCTCTCGTCTACTCTTCGACGACTTGTAAAATCGATGCTCGTGAACTTTGCTAGTTTCGATCTAAAACGATGTATCCCTTTGTTTTCAGCCGGAATACAAGTTTTCGGGCTGTTCTGAGAGAAAATGCTTTCACCTTTCTCTCGTCTACTCTTCGACGACTTGTAAAATCGATGCTCGTGAGTCTTGCTAGTTTCGATCTAAACGATGTATCCCTTTGTTTTGAGCCGCAATACAAGTTTTCGGGCTGTTCTGAGAGAAAAAGTTTACACCTTTCCCTCTTCTACTCTTCGACGACTTGTAAAATCGATGCTCGTGAATCTTGCTAGTTTCGATCTAAAACGATGTATCCCGTTGTTTTGAGCCGGAATACAAGTTTTTGGGCTGTTCATAGAGAAAAAGTTTACACCTTTCTCTCGTCTACTCTTCGACGACTTGTAAAAACGATGCTCATGAACTTTGCTAGTTTCGATCTAAAACGATGTATCCCGTTGTTTTGAGCCGGAATACAAGTTTTCGCGCAGTTCTGAGAGAAAAAGTTTACACCTTTCTTTCGTCTACTCTTCGACGATTTGTAAAATCGATGCTCATGAATCTTGCTAGTTTCGATCTAAAACGATGTATCCCGTTGTTTTGAGCCGGAATAAAAGTTTTCGTGCAGTTCTGAGAGAAAAAGTTTACACCTTTCTCTCGTCTACTCTTCGGCGACTTGTAAAATCGATGCTCGTGAATCTTGCTAGTTTCAATCTAAAGCGATGTATCCCGTTGTTTTGAGCCGGAATACAGGTTTTCTGGCTGTTCTGAGAGAAAAAGCTTTCACCTTTCTCTCGTCTACTCTTCGACGACTTGTAAAATCGATGCTCGTGAGTCTTGCTAGTTTCGATCTAAACGATGTATCCCTTTGTTTTGAGCCGCAATACAAGTTTTCGGGCTGTTCTGAGAGAAAAAGTTTACACCTTTCCCTCTTCTACTCTTCGACGACTTGTAAAATCGATGCTCGTGAATCTTGCTAGTTTCGATCTAAAACGATGTATCCCGTTGTTTTGAGCCGGAATACAAGTTTTTGGGCTGTTCATAGAGAAAAAGTTTACACCTTTCTCTCGTCTACTCTTCTACGACTTGTAAAAACGATGCTCATGAACTTTGCTAGTTTCGATCTAAAACGATGTATCCCGTTGTTTTGAGCCGGAATACAAGTTTTCGCGCAGTTCTGAGAGAAAAAGTTTACACCTTTCCCTCGTCTACTCTTCGACGACTTGTAAAATCGATGCTCGTGAATTTTGCTAGTTTCGATCTAAAACGATGTATCCTGTTGTTTTGAGCCGGAATACAAGTTTTCGCGCAGTTCTGAGAGAAAAAGTTTACACCTTTCTTTCGTCTACTCTTCGACGATTTGTAAAATCGATGCTCATGAATCTTGCTAGTTTCGATCTAAAACGATGTATCCCGTTGTTTTGAGCCGGAATACAAGTTTTCGTGCAGTTCTGAGAGAAAAAGTTTACACCTTTTTCTCGTAAACTCTACGGCGACTTGTAAAATCGATGCTCGTGAATCTTGCTAGTTTCGATCTAAAGCGATGTATCCCGTTGTTTTGAGCCGGAATACAAGTTTTCGCGCAGTTCTGAGAGAAAAAGTTTACACCTTTCTCTCGTCTACTCTTCGACGACTTGTAAAATCGATGCTGGTGAATCTTGCTAGTTTCAATCTAAAACGATGTATCCCGTTGTTTTGAGCCGACATACAAGTTTTCGCGCAGTTCTGAGAGAAAAAGTTTACACCTTTCTCTCGTCTACTCTTTTACGACTTGTAAAATCGATGCTCGTGAACTTTGCTAGTTTCAATCTAAAACGATGTATCCCGTTGTTTTGAGCCGGAATACAAGTTTTCGCGCAGTTCTGAGAGAAAAAGTTTACACCTTTCCCTCGTCTACTCTTCGACGACTTGTAAAATCGATGCTCGTGAATTTTGCTAGTTTCGATCTAAAACGATGTATCCCTTTGTTTTGAGCCGGAATACAAGTTTTCGTGCAGTTCCGAGAGAAAAAGTTTACACCTTTCTCTCGTGTACTCTTCGACGACTTGTAAAATCGATGCTCGTGAACTTTTCTAGTTTCGATCTAAACCGATGTATCCTGTTGTTTTGAGCCGGATTACAAGTTTTCGCGCTGTTCTAAGAGAAAAAGTTTACACCTTTCTCTCGTCTACTTTTCGACGACTTGTAAAATCGATTCTCGTGAATCTTGCTAGTTTAGATCTAAAACGATGTACCCGCTGTTTTGAGCCGGAATACAAGTTTTCGCGCTGTTCTGAGAGAAAAAGTTTACACCTTTCTCTCGTCTACTCTTCGACGACTTGTAAAATCGATGCTCGTAAGTCTTGCTAGTTTCGATCTAAAACGATGTATCCCTTTGTTTTGAGCCGGAATACAAGTTTTCGTGCAGTTCTGAGAGAAAAAGTACACCTTTCTCTCGTCTACTCTTCGACGATTTGTAAAATCGATGCTCATGAATCTTGTTAGATTCGATCTAAAACGATGTATCCCGTTGTTTTGAGCCGGAATACAAGTTTTCGTGCAGTTCTGAGAGAAAAAGTTTACACCTTTCTCTCGTAAACTCTACGGCGACTTGTAAAATCGATGCTCGTGAATCTTGCTAGTTTCGATCTAAAGCGATGTATCCCGTTGTTTTGAGCCGGAATACAAGTTTTCGCGCAGTTCTGAGAGAAAAAGTTTACCCCTTTCTCTCGTCTACTCTTCGACGACTTGTAAAATCGATGCTGGTGAATCTTGCTAGTTTCAATCTAAAACGATGTATCCCGTTGTTTTGAGCCGACATACAAGTTTTCGCGCAGTTCTGAGAGAAAAAGTTTACACCTTTCTCTCGTCTACTCTTCGACGACTTGTAAAATCGATGCTCGTGAATTTTGCTAGTTGCGATCTAAAGCGATGTATCCCGTTGTTTTGAGCCGGGATACTAGTTTTCGCGCAGTTCTGAGAGAAAAAGTTTACACCTTTCTCTCGTCTACTCTTCGACGGCTTGTAATATCGATGCTCGTGTGTCTTGCTAGTTTCGATCTAAAACGATGTATCCCGTTGTTTTGAGCCGGAATGCAAGTTTTCGCGCTGTTCATAGAGAAAAAGTTTACACCTTTCTCTCGACTACTCTTCGGCGACTAGTAAAATCGATGCTCGTGAATCTTGCTAGTTTCGATCTAAAACGATGTATCCCGTTGTTTTCAGGCGGAATGCAAGTTTTCGCGCAGTTCTGAGAGAAAACGTTTACACCTTTCCCTCATCTACTCTTTTACGAGTTGTAAAATCGATGCTCGTGAACTTTGCTAGTTTCAATCTAAAACGATGTATCCCGTTGTTTTGAGCCGGAATACAAGTTTTCGCGCAGTTCTGAGAGAAAAAGTTTACACCTTTCTCTCGTGTACTCTTCGGCGACTTGTAAAATCGATGCTCGTGAACTTTTCTAGTTTCGATCTAAAACGGTGTATCCCGTTGTTTTGAGCCGGAATACAAGTTTTTGGGCTGTTCATAGAGAAAAAGTTTACACCTTTCTCTCGTCTACTCTTCGACGACTTGTAAAATCGATGCTCGTGAATTTTGCTAGGTTCGATCTAAAACGATGTATCCCGTTGTTTTGAGCCGGAATAAAAGTTTTCGCGCAGTTCTGAGAGAAAAACTTTACACCTTTCCCTCATCTACGCTTTTACGAGTTGTAAAATCGATGCTCGTGAATTTTGGTAGTTTCGATCTCAAACGATGTATCCTGTTGTTTTGATTCAGAATACAAATTTTCGCGCAGTTCTGAAAGAAAAAGTTTACACCTTTCTCTCGTCTACTTTTCGACGACTTGTAAAATCGATTCTCGTGAATCTTGCTAGTTTAGATCTAAAACGATGTACCCGCTGTTTTGAGCCGGAATACAAGTTTTCGTGCTGTTCTGAGAGAAAAAGCTTTCACCTTTCTCTCGTCTACTCTTCGACGACTTGTAAAATCGATGCTCTTGAATCTTGCTAGTTACGATCTAAAACGATGTATCCCATTGTTTTGAGCCGGAATACAAGTTTTCGCGCTGTTCTGAGAGAAAAAGTTTACACCTTTCTCTCGTCTACTCTTCGACGACTTGTAAAATCGATGCTCGTGAATCTTGCTAGTTTCGATCTAAAACGATGTGTCCCGTTGTTTTGAGCTGCAATACAAGTTTTTGGGCTGTTCATAGAGAAAAAGTTTACACCTTTCTCTCGTCTACTCTTCGACGACTTGTAAAATCGATGCTCGTGAATTTTGCTAGGTCCGATCTAAAACGATGTATCCCGTTGTTTTGAGCCGGAATACAAGTTTTCGCGCAGTTCTGAGAGAAAAAGTTTACACCTATCTCTGGTCTACCCTTCGACGACTTGTAAAATCGATGCTCGTGAGTCTTGCTAGTTTCGATCTAAAACGATGTATCCCGTTGTTTTGAGCCGGAATACAAGTTTTCGTGCAGTTCTGAGAGAAAAAGTTTACACCTTTCTCTTGTTTACTCTTCGGCGACTTGTAAAATCGATGCTCGTGAATCTTGCTAGTGTCAATCTAAAACGATGTATCCCGTTGTTTTGAGCCGGAATACAGGTTTTCTGGCTGTTCTGAGAGAAAAAGCTTTCACCTTTCTCTCGTCTACTCTTCGACGACTTGTAAAATCGATGCTCGTGAGTCTTGCTAGTTTCGATCTAAACGATGTATCCCTTTGTTTTGAGCCGCAATACAAGTTTTCGGGCTGTTCTGAGAGAAAAAGTTTACACCTTTCCCTCGTCTACTCTTCGACGACTTGTAAAATCGATGCTCGTGAATCTTGCTAGTTTCGATCTAAAACGATATATCCCGTTGTTTTGAGCCGGAATACAAGTTTTTGGGCTGTTCATAGAGAAAAAGTTTACACCTTTCTCTCGTCTACTCTTCGACGACTTGTAAAATCGATGCTCGTGAATTTTGCTAGGTTCGATCTAAAACGATGTATCCCGTTGTTTTGAGCCGGAATAAAAGTTTTCGCGCAGTTCTGAGAGACAAAGTTTACACATATCTCTCGTCTACCTTTCGACGACTTGTAAAATCGATGCTCATGAATCTTGCTAGTTTCGATCTAAAACGATGTATCCCGTTGTTTTGAGCGGGAATACAAGTTTTCGTGCAGTTCTGAGAGAAAAAGTTTACACCTTCCTCTCGTCTACTCTTCGGCGACTTGTAAAATCGATGCTCGTGAATCTTGCTAGTTTCAATCTAAAGCGATGTATCCCGTTGTTTTGAGCCGGAATACAGGTTTTCTGGCTGTTCTGAGAGAAAAAGCTTTCACCTTTCTCTCGTCTACTCTTCGACGACTTATAAAATCGATGCTCGCGAGTCTTGCTAGTTTCGATCTAAAACGATGTATACCGTTGTTTTGAGCCGGAATACAAGTTTTCGTGCAGTTCTGAGAGAAAAAGTTTACACCTTTCTCTCGTAAACTCTACGGCGACTTGTAAAATCGATGCTCGTGAATCTTGCTAGTTTCGATCTAAAGCGATGTATCCCGTTGTTTTGAGCCGGAATACAAGTTTTCGCGCAGTTCTGAGAGAAAAAGTTTACACCTTTCTCTCGTCTACTCTTCGACGACTTGTAAAATCGATGCTGGTGAATCTTGCTAGTTTCAATCTAAAACGATGTATCCCGTTGTTTTGAGCCGACATACAAGTTTTCGCGCAGTTCTGAGAGAAAAAGTTTACACCTTTCTCTCGTCTACTCTTCGACGACTTGTAAAATCGATGCTCGTGAATTTTGCTAGTTGCGATCTAAAGCGATGTATCCCGTTGTTTTGAGCCGGAATACTAGTTTTCGCGCAGTTCTGAGAGAAAAGGTTTACACCTTTCTCTCGTCTACTCTTCGACGGCTTGTAATATCGATGCTCGTGTGTCTTGCTAGTTTTGATCTAAAACGATGTATCCCGTTGTTTTGAGCCGGAATGCAAGTTTTCGCGCTGTTCATAGAGAAAAAGTTTACACCTTTCTCTCGACTACTCTTCGGTGACTAGTAGAATCGATGCTCGTGAATCTTGCTAGTTTCGATCTAAAACGATGTATCCCGTTGTTTTCAGGCGGAATGCAAGTTTTCGCGCAGTTCTGAGAGAAAAAGTTTACACCTTTCCCTCATCTACTCTTTTACGAGTTGTAAAATCGATGCTCGTGAACTTTGCTAGTTTCAATCTAAAACGATGTATCCCGTTGTTTTGAGCCGGAATACAAGTTTTCGCGCAGTTCTGAGAGAAAAAGTTTACACCTTTCCCTCGTCTATTCTTCGACGACTTGTAAAATCGATGCTCGTGAATTTTGCTAGTTTCGATCTAAAACGATGTATCCCTTTGTTTTGAGCCGGAATACAAGTTTTCGTGCAGTTCCGAGAGAAAAAGTTTACACCTTTCTCTCGTGTACTCTTCGGCGACTTGTAAAATCGATGCTCGTGAACTTTTCTAGTTTCGATCTAAAACGATGTATCCTGTTGTTTTGAGCCGGATTACAAGTTTTCGCGCTGTTCTAAGAGAAAAAGTTTACACCTTTCTCTCGTCTACTTTTCGACGACTTGTAAAATCGATTCTCGTGAATCTTGCTAGTTTAGATCTAAAACGATGTACCCGCTGTTTTGAGCCGGAATACAAGTTTTCGTGCTGTTCTGAGAGAAAAAGCTTTCACCTTTCTCTCGTCTACTCTTCGACGACTTGTAAAATCGATGCTCGTGAATTTTGCTAGGTTCGATCTAAAACGATGTATCCCGTTGTTTTGAGCCGGAATACAAGTTTTCGCGCAGTTCTGAGAGAAAAAGTTTCCACATATCTCTGGTCTACCCTTCGACGACTTGTAAAATCGATGCTCGTGAGTCTTGCTAGTTTCGATCTAAAACGATGTATCCCGTTGTTTTGAGCCGGAATACAAGTTTTCGTGCAGTTCTGAGAGAAAAAGTTTACACCTTTCTCTCGTCTACTCTTCGGCGACTTGTAAAATCGATGCTCGTGAATCTTGCTAGTGTCAATCTAAAACGATGTATCCCGTTGTTTTGAGCCGGAATACAGGTTTTCTGGCTGTTCTGAGAGAAAAAGCTTTCACCTTTCTCTCGTCTACTCTTCGACGACTTGTAAAATCGATGCTCGTGAGTCTTGCTAGTTTCGATCTAAACGATGTATCCCTTTGTTTTGTGCCGCAATACAAGTTTTCGGGCTGTTCTGAGAGAAAAAGTTTACACCTTTCCCTCGTCTACTCTTCGACGACTTGTAAAATCGATGCTCGTGAATCTTGCTAGTTTCGATCTAAAACGATATATCCCGTTGTTTTGAGCCGGAATACAAGTTTTTGGGCTGTTCATAGAGAAAAAGTTTACACCTTTCTCTCGTGTACTCTTCGACGACTTGTAAAATCGATGCTCGTGAATTTTGCTAGGTTCGATCTAAAACGATGTATCCTGTTGTTTTGAGCCGGAATACAAGTTTTCGCGCAGTTCTGAGAGACAAAGTTTACACATATCTCTCGTCTACCTTTCGACGACTTGTAAAATCGATGCTCATGGATCTTGCTAGTTTCGATCTAAAATGATGTATCCCGTTGTTTTGAGCCGGAATACAAGTTTTCGTGCAGTTCTGAGAGAAAAAGTTTACACCTTTCCCTCGTCTACTCTTCGACGACTTGTAAAATCGATGCTCGTGAATTTTGCTAGTTTCGATCTAAAACGATGTATCCTGTTGTTTTGAGCCAGGAATACAAGTTTTCGCGCAGTTCTGAGAGAAAAAGTTTGCACCTTTCTTTCGTCTACTCTTCGACGATTTGTAAAATCGATGCTCATGAATCTTGCTAGTTTCGATCTAAAACGATGTATCCCGTTGTTTTGAGCCGGAATACAAGTTTTCGTGCAGTTCTGAGAGAAAAAGTTTACACCTTTCCATCGTAAACTCTACGGCGACTTGTAAAATCGATGCTCGTGAATCTTGCTAGTTTCGATCTAAAGCGATGTATCCCGTTGTTTTGAGCCGGAATACAAGTTTTCGCGCAGTTCTGAGAGAAAAAGTTTACACCTTTCTCTCGTCTACTCTTCGACGACTTGTAAAATCGATGCTGTTGAATCTTGCTAGTTTCAATCTAAAACGATGTATCCCGTTGTTTTGAGCCGACATACAAGTTTTCGCGCAGTTCTGAGAGAAAAAGTTTACACCTTTCTCTCGTCTACTCTTCGACGACTTGTAAAATCGATGCTCGTGAATTTTGCTAGTTGCGATCTAAAGCGATGTATCCCGTTGTTTTGAGCCGGAATACTAGTTTTCGCGCAGTTCTGAGAGAAAAAGTTTACACCTTTCTCTCGTCTACTCTTCGACGGCTTGTAATATCGATGCTCGTGCGTCTTGCTAGTTTTGATCTAAAACGATGTATCCCGTTGTTTTGAGCCGGAATGCAAGTTTTCGCGCTGTTCATAGAGAAAAAGTTTACACCTTTCTCTCGACTACTCTTCGGCGACTAGTAAAATCGATGCTCGTGAATCTTGCTAGTTTCGATCTAAAACGATGTATCCCGTTGTTTTCAGGCGGAATGCAAGTTTTCGCGCAGTTCTGAGAGAAAAAGTTTACACCTTTCCCTCATCTACTCTTTTACGAGTTGTAAAATCGATGCTCGTGAACTTTGCTAGTTTCAATCTAAAACGATGTATCCCGTTGTTTTGAGCCGGAATACAAGTTTTCGCGCAGTTCTGAGAGAAAAAGTTTACACCTTTCCCTCGTCTACTCTTCGACGACTTGTAAAATCGATGCTCGTGAATTTTGCTAGTTTCGATCTAAAACGATGTATCCCTTTGTTTTGAGCCGGAATACAAGTTTTCGTGCAGTTCCGAGAGAAAAAGTTTACACCTTTCTCTCGTGTACTCTTCGGCGACTTGTAAAATCGATGCTCGTGAACTTTTCTAGTTTCGATCTAAAACGATGTATCCTGTTGTTTTGAGCCGGATTACAAGTTTTCGCGCTGTTCTAAGAGAAAAAGTTTACACCTTTCTCTCGTCTACTTTTCGACGACTTGTAAAATCGATTCTCGTGAATCTTGCTAGTTTAGATCTAAAACGATGTACCCGCTGTTTTGAGCCGGAATACAAGTTTTCGTGCTGTTCTGAGAGAAAAAGCTTTCACCTTTCTCTCGTCTACTCTTCGACGACTTGTAAAATCGATGCTCTTGAATCTTGCTAGTTACGATCTAAAACGATGTATCCCATTGTTTTGAGCCGGAATACAAGTTTTCGCGCTGTTCTGAGAGAAAACGTTTACACCTTTCTCTCGTCTACTCTTTGACGACTTGTAAAATCGATGCTCGTGAATTTTGCTAGGTTCGATCTAAAACGATGTATCCCGTTGTTTTGAGCCGGAATACAAGTTTTCGCGCAGTTCTGAGAGAAAAAGTTTACACCTATCTCTCGTCTACCCTTCGACGACTTGTAAAATCGATGCTCGTGAGTCTTGCTAGTTTCGATCTAAAACGATGTATCCCGTTGTTTTGAGCCGGAATACAAGTTTTCGTGCAGTTCTGAGAGAAAAAGTTTACACCTTTCTCTCGTCTACTCTTCGACGATTTGTAAAATCGATGCTCATGAATCTTGCTAGATTCGATCTAAAACAATGTATCCCTTTGTTTTGAGCCGGAATACAAGTTTTCGTGCAGTTCTGAGAGAAAAAGTTTACACCTTTCTCTCGTAAACTCTACGGCGACTTGTAAAATCGATGCTCGTGAATCTTGCTAGTTTCGATCTAAAGCGATGTATCCCGTTGTTTTGAGCCGGAATACAAGTTTTCGCGCAGTTCTGAGAGAAAAAGTTTACACCTTTCTCTCGTCTACCTTTCGACGACTTGTAAAATCGATGCTCATGAATCTTGCTAGTTTCGATCTAAAACGATGTATCCCTTTGTTTTGAGCGGGAATACAAGTTTTCGTGCAGTTCTGAGAGAAAAAGTTTACACCTTTCTCTCGTCTACTCTTCGGCGACATGTAAAATCGATGCTCGTGAATCTTGCTAGTTTTCATCTAAAGCGATGTATCCCGTTGTTTTGAGCCGGAATACAGGTTTTCTGGCTGTTCTGAGAGAAAAAGCTTTCACCTTTCTCTCGTCTACTCTTCGACGACTTGTAAAATCGATGCTCGTGAGTCTTGCTAGTTTCGATCTAAACGATGTATCCCTTTGTTTTGAGCCGCAATACAAGTTTTCGCGCTGTTCCGAGAGAAAAAGTTTACACCTTTCCCTCGTCTACTCTTCAACGACTTGTAAAATTGATGCTCGTGAATCTTGCTAGGTTCGATCTAAAACGGTGTATCCCGTTGTTTTGAGCCGGAATACAAGTTTTTGGGCTGTTCATAGAGAAAAAGTTTACACCTTTCTCTCGTCTACTCTTCGACGACTTGTAAAATCGATGCTCGTGAATTTTGCTAGGTTCGATCTAAAACGATGTATCCCGTTGTTTTGAGCCGGAATAAAAGTTTTCGCGCAGTTCTGAGAGAAAAAGTTTACACCTTTCCCTCATCTACTCTTTTACGAGTTGTAAAATCGATGCTCGTGAATTTTGGTAGTTTCGATCTCAAACGATGTATCCTGTTGTTTTGAATCAGAATACAAATTTTCGCGCAGTTCTGAAAGAAAAAGTTTACACCTTTCTCTCGTCTACTTTTCGACGACTTGTAAAATCGATTCTCGTGAATCTTGCTAGTTTAGATCTAAAACGATGTACCCGCTGTTTTGAGCCGGAATACAAGTTTTCGTGCTGTTCTGAGAGAAAAAGCTTTCACCTTTCTCTCGTCTACTCTTCGACGACTTGTAAAATCGATGCTCTTGAATCTTGCTAGTTACGATCTAAAACGATGTATCCCATTGTTTTGAGCCGGAATACAAGTTTTCGCGCTGTTCTGAGAGAAAAAGTTTACACCTTTCTCTCGTCTACTCTTCGACGACTTGTAAAATCGATGCTCGTGAATCTTGCTAGTTTCGATCTAAAACGATGTGTCCCGTTGTTTTGAGCTGCAATACAAGTTTTTGGGCTGTTCATAGAGAAAATGTTTACACCTTTCTCTCGTCTACTCTTCGACGACTTGTAAAATCGATGCTCGTGAATTTTGCTAGGTCCGATCTAAAACGATGTATCCCGTTGTTTTGAGCCGGAATACAAGTTTTCGCGCAGTTCTGAGAGAAAAAGTTTACACCTATCTCTGGTCTACCCTTCGACGACTTGTAAAATTGATGCTCGTGAGTCTTGCTAGTTTCGATCTAAAACGATGTATCCCGTTGTTTTGAGCCGGAATGCAAGTTTTCGTGCAGTTCTGAGAGAAAAAGTTTACACCTTTCTCTCGTCTACTCTTCGGCGACTTGTAAAATCGATGCTCGTGAATCATGCTAGTGTCAATCTAAAACGATGTATCCCGTTGTTTTGAGCCGGAATACAGGTTTTCTGGCTGTTCTGAGAGAAAAAGCTTTCACCTTTCTCTCGTCTACTCTTCGACGACTTGTAAAATCGATGCTCGTGAGTCTTGATAGTTTCGATCTAAACGATGTATCCCTTTGTTTTGAGCCGCAATACAAGTTTTCGGGCTGTTCTGAGAGAAAAAGTTTACACCTTTCCCTCGTCTACTCTTCGACGACTTGTAAAATCGATGCTCGTGAATCTTGCTAGTTTCGATCTAAAACGATATATCCCGTTGTTTTGAGCCGGAATACAAGTTTTTGGGCTGTTCATAGAGAAAAAGTTTACACCTTTCTCTCGTCTACTCTTCGACGACTTGTAAAATCGATGCTCGTGAATTTTGCTAGGTTCGATCTAAAACGATGTATCCCGTTGTTTTGAGCCGGAATAAAAGTTTTCGCGCAGTTCTGAGAGACAAAGTTTACACATATCTCTCGTCTACCTTTCGACGACATGTAAAATCGATGCTCATGAATCTTGCTAGTTTCGATCTAAAACGATGTATCCCGTTGTTTTGAGCGGGAATACAAGTTTTCGTGCAGTTCTGAGAGAAAAAGTTTACACCTTTCTCTCGTCTACTCTTCGACGACTTGTAAAATCGATGCTCGTGAATTTTGCTAGTTGCGATCTAAAGCGATGTATCCCGTTGTTTTGAGCCGGAATACTAGTTTTCGCGCAGTTCTGAGAGAAAAAGTTTACACCTTTCTCTCGTCTACTCTTCGACGGCTTGTAATATCGATGCTCGTGTGTCTTGCTAGTTTTGATCTAAAACGATGTATCCCGTTGTTTTGAGCCGGAATGCAAGTTTTCGCGCTGTTCATAGAGAAAAAGTTTACACCTTTCTCTCGACTACTCTTCGGCGACTAGTAAAATCGATGCTCGTGAATCTTGCTAGTTTCGATCTAAAACGATGTATCCCGTTGTTTTCAGGCGGAATGCAAGTTTTCGCGCAGTTCTGAGAGAAAAAGTTTACACCTTTCTCTCGTTTACTCTTCGACGACTTGTAAAATCGATGCTCGTGAATCTTGCTAGTTTCAATCTAAAACGATGTATCGCGTTGTTTTCAGCCGGAATACAAGTTTTCGCGCAGTTCTGAGAGAAAAAGTTTACACCTTTCTCTCGTCTACTCTTCGACGACTTGTAAAATCGATGCTCATGAACTTTGCTAGTTTCGATCTAAAACGATGTATCCCGTTGTTTTGAGCCGGAATACAAGCTTTCGCGCAGTTCTGAGAGAAAAAGTTTAGACCTTTCCCTCGTCTACTCTTCGACGACTTGTAAAATCGATGCCAGTGAATTTTGCTAGTTTCAATCTAAAACGATGTGCCCGTTGTTTTGAGCCGGAATACAAGTTTTCGCGCTGTTCTGAGAGAAAAAGTTTACACCTTTCTCTCGTCTACTCTTCGACGACTTGTAAAATCGATGCTCGTGAATCTTGCTAGTTTCAATCTAAAACGATGTATCCCGTTGTTTTGAGCCGGAATACAAGTCTTTGGGCTGTTCATAGAGAAAAAGTTTACACCTTTCTCTCGTCTACTCTTCGACGACTTGTAAAATCGATGCTCGTGAATTTTGCTAGGTTCGATCTAAAACGATGTATCCCGTTGTTTTGAGCCGGAATACAAGTTTTCGCGCAGTTCTGAGAGAAAAAGATTACACCTATCTCTCGTCTACCCTTCGACTACTTGTAAAATCGATGCTCATCAATCTTGCTAGTTTCGATCTCAAACGATGTATCCCGTTGTTTTGCGCCGGAATACAAGTTTTCGCGCTGTTCATAGAGAAAAAGTTTACACCTTTCTCTCGTCTACTCTTCGACGACTTGTAAAATCGATGCTCGTGAACTTTGCTAGTTTCGATCTAAAACGATGTATCCCTTTGTTTTCAGCCGGAATACAAGTTTTCGGGCTGTTCTGAGAGAAAATGCTTTCACCTTTCTTTCGTCTACTCTTCGACGACTTGTAAAATCGATGCTCGTGAGTCTTGCTAGTTTCGATCTAAACGATGTATCCCTTTGTTTTGAGCCGCAATACAAGTTTTCGGGCTGTTCTGAGAGAAAAAGTTTACACCTTTCCCTCTTCTACTCTTCGACGACTTGTAAAATCGATGCTCGTGAATCTTGCTAGTTTCGATCTAAAACGATGTATCCCGTTGTTTTGAGCCGGAATACAAGTTTTTGGGCTGTTCATAGAGAAAAAGTTTACACCTTTCTCTCGTCTACTCTTCGACGACTTGTAAAAACGATGCTCATGAACTTTGCTAGTTTCGATCTAAAACGATGTATCCCGTTGTTTTGAGCCGGAATACAAGTTTTCGCGCAGTTCTGAGAGAAAAAGTTTACACCTTTCTTTCGTCTACTCTTCGACGATTTGTAAAATCGATGCTCATGAATCTTGCTAGTTTCGATCTAAAACGATGTATCCCGTTGTTTTGAGCCGGAATAAAAGTTTTCGTGCAGTTCTGAGAGAAAAAGTTTACACCTTTCTCTCGTCTACTCTTCGGCGACTTGTAAAATCGATGCTCGTGAATCTTGCTAGTTTCAATCTAAAGCGATGTATCCCGTTGTTTTGAGCCGGAATACAGGTTTTCTGGCTGTTCTGAGAGAAAAAGCTTTCACCTTTCTCTCGTCTACTCTTCGACGACTTGTAAAATCGATGCTCGTGAGTCTTGCTAGTTTCGATCTAAACGATGTATCCCTTTGTTTTGAGCCGCAATACAAGTTTTCGGGCTGTTCTGAGAGAAAAAGTTTACACCTTTCCCTCTTCTACTCTTCGACGACTTGTAAAATCGATGCTCGTGAATCTTGCTAGTTTCGATCTAAAACGATGTATCCCGTTGTTTTGAGCCGGAATACAAGTTTTTGGGCTGTTCATAGAGAAAAAGTTTACACCTTTCTCTCGTCTACTCTTCTACGACTTGTAAAAACGATGCTCATGAACTTTGCTAGTTTCGATCTAAAACGATGTATCCCGTTGTTTTGAGCCGGAATACAAGTTTTCGCGCAGTTCTGAGAGAAAAAGTTTACACCTTTCCCTCGTCTACTCTTCGACGACTTGTAAAATCGATGCTCGTGAATTTTGCTAGTTTCGATCTAAAACGATGTATCCTGTTGTTTTGAGCCGGAATACAAGTTTTCGCGCAGTTCTGAGAGAAAAAGTTTACACCTTTCTTTCGTCTACTCTTCGACGATTTGTAAAATCGATGCTCATGAATCTTGCTAGTTTCGATCTAAAACGATGTATCCCGTTGTTTTGAGCCGGAATACAAGTTTTCGTGCAGTTCTGAGAGAAAAAGTTTACACCTTTTTCTCGTAAACTCTACGGCGACTTGTAAAATCGATGCTCGTGAATCTTGCTAGTTTCGATCTAAAGCGATGTATCCCGTTGTTTTGAGCCGGAATACAAGTTTTCGCGCAGTTCTGAGAGAAAAAGTTTACACCTTTCTCTCGTCTACTCTTCGACGACTTGTAAAATCGATGCTGGTGAATCTTGCTAGTTTCAATCTAAAACGATGTATCCCGTTGTTTTGAGCCGACATACAAGTTTTCGCGCAGTTCTGAGAGAAAAAGTTTACACCTTTCTCTCGTCTACTCTTTTACGACTTGTAAAATCGATGCTCGTGAACTTTGCTAGTTTCAATCTAAAACGATGTATCCCGTTGTTTTGAGCCGGAATACAAGTTTTCGCGCAGTTCTGAGAGAAAAAGTTTACACCTTTCCCTCGTCTACTCTTCGACGACTTGTAAAATCGATGCTCGTGAATTTTGCTAGTTTCGATCTAAAACGATGTATCCCTTTGTTTTGAGCCGGAATACAAGTTTTCGTGCAGTTCCGAGAGAAAAAGTTTACACCTTTCTCTCGTGTACTCTTCGACGACTTGTAAAATCGATGCTCGTGAACTTTTCTAGTTTCGATCTAAACCGATGTATCCTGTTGTTTTGAGCCGGATTACAAGTTTTCGCGCTGTTCTAAGAGAAAAAGTTTACACCTTTCTCTCGTCTACTTTTCGACGACTTGTAAAATCGATTCTCGTGAATCTTGCTAGTTTAGATCTAAAACGATGTACCCGCTGTTTTGAGCCGGAATACAAGTTTTCGCGCTGTTCTGAGAGAAAAAGTTTACACCTTTCTCTCGTCTACTCTTCGACGACTTGCAAAATCGATGCTCGTAAGTCTTGCTAGTTTCGATCTAAAACGATGTATCCCTTTGTTTTGAGCCGGAATACAAGTTTTCGTGCAGTTCTGAGAGAAAAAGTACACCTTTCTCTCGTCTACTCTTCGACGATTTGTAAAATCGATGCTCATGAATCTTGTTAGATTCGATCTAAAACGATGTATCCCGTTGTTTTGAGCCGGAATACAAGTTTTCGTGCAGTTCTGAGAGAAAAAGTTTACACCTTTCTCTCGTAAACTCTACGGCGACTTGTAAAATCGATGCTCGTGAATCTTGCTAGTTTCGATCTAAAGCGATGTATCCCGTTGTTTTGAGCCGGAATACAAGTTTTCGCGCAGTTCTGAGAGAAAAAGTTTACACCTTTCTCTCGTCTACTCTTCGACGACTTGTAAAATCGATGCTGGTGAATCTTGCTAGTTTCAATCTAAAACGATGTATCCCGTTGTTTTGAGCCGACATACAAGTTTTCGCGCAGTTCTGAGAGAAAAAGTTTACACCTTTCTCTCGTCTACTCTTCGACGACTTGTAAAATCGATGCTCGTGAATTTTGCTAGTTGCGATCTAAAGCGATGTATCCCGTTGTTTTGAGCCGGAATACTAGTTTTCGCGCAGTTCTGAGAGAAAAAGTTTACACCTTTCTCTCGTCTACTCTTCGACGGCTTGTAATATCGATGCTCGTGTGTCTTGCTAGTTTCGATCTAAAACGATGTATCCCGTTGTTTTGAGCCGGAATGCAAGTTTTCGCGCTGTTCATAGAGAAAAAGTTTACACCTTTCTCTCGACTACTCTTCGGCGACTAGTAAAATCGATGCTCGTGAATCTTGCTAGTTTCGATCTAAAACGATGTATCCCGTTGTTTTCAGGCGGAATGCAAGTTTTCGCGCAGTTCTGAGAGAAAACGTTTACACCTTTCCCTCATCTACTCTTTTACGAGTTGTAAAATCGATGCTCGTGAACTTTGCTAGTTTCAATCTAAAACGATGTATCCCGTTGTTTTGAGCCGGAATACAAGTTTTCGCGCAGTTCTGAGAGAAAAAGTTTACACCTTTCTCTCGTGTACTCTTCGGCGACTTGTAAAATCGATGCTCGTGAACTTTTCTAGTTTCGATCTAAAACGGTGTATCCCGTTGTTTTGAGCCGGAATACAAGTTTTTGGGCTGTTCATAGAGAAAAAGTTTACACCTTTCTCTCGTCTACTCTTCGACGACTTGTAAAATCGATGCTCGTGAATTTTGCTAGGTTCGATCTAAAACGATGTATCCCGTTGTTTTGAGCCGGAATAAAAGTTTTCGCGCAGTTCTGAGAGAAAAACTTTACACCTTTCCCTCATCTACGCTTTTACGAGTTGTAAAATCGATGCTCGTGAATTTTGGTAGTTTCGATCTCAAACGATGTATCCTGTTGTTTTGATTCAGAATACAAATTTTCGCGCAGTTCTGAAAGAAAAAGTTTACACCTTTCTCTCGTCTACTTTTCGACGACTTGTAAAATCGATTCTCGTGAATCTTGCTAGTTTAGATCTAAAACGATGTACCCGCTGTTTTGAGCCGAAATACAAGTTTTCGTGCTGTTCTGAGAGAAAAAGCTTTCACCTTTCTCTCGTCTACTCTTCGACGACTTGTAAAATCGATGCTCTTGAATCTTGCTAGTTACGATCTAAAACGATGTATCCCATTGTTTTGAGCCGGAATACAAGTTTTCGCGCTGTTCTGAGAGAAAAAGTTTACACCTTTCTCTCGTCTACTCTTCGACGACTTGTAAAATCGATGCTCGTGAATCTTGCTAGTTTCGATCTATAACGATGTGTCCCGTTGTTTTGAGCTGCAATACAAGTTTTTGGGCTGTTCATAGAGAAAAAGTTTACACCTTTCTCTCGTCTACTCTTCGACGACTTGTAAAATCGATGCTCGTGAATTTTGCTAGGTCCGATCTAAAACGATGTATCCCGTTGTTTTGAGCCGGAATACAAGTTTTCGCGCAGTTCTGAGAGAAAAAGTTTACACCTATCTCTGGTCTACCCTTCGACGACTTGTAAAATCGATGCTCGTGAGTCTTGCTAGTTTCGATCTAAAACGATGTATCCCGTTGTTTTGAGCCGGAATACAAGTTTTCGTGCAGTTCTGAGAGAAAAAGTTTACACCTTTCTCTTGTTTACTCTTCGGCGACTTGTAAAATCGATGCTCGTGAATCTTGCTAGTGTCAATCTAAAACGATGTATCCCGTTGTTTTGAGCCGGAATACAGGTTTTCTGGCTGTTCTGAGAGAAAAAGCTTTCACCTTTCTCTCGTCTACTCTTCGACGACTTGTAAAATCGATGCTCGTGAGTCTTGCTAGTTTCGATCTAAACGATGTATCCCTTTGTTTTGAGCCGCAATACAAGTTTTCGGGCTGTTCTGAGAGAAAAAGTTTACACCTTTCCCTCGTCTACTCTTCGACGACTTGTAAAATCGATGCTCGTGAATCTTGCTAGTTTCGATCTAAAACGATATATCCCGTTGTTTTGAGCCGGAATACAAGTTTTTGGGCTGTTCATAGAGAAAAAGTTTACACCTTTCTCTCGTCTACTCTTCGACGACTTGTAAAATCGATGCTCGTGAATTTTGCTAGGTTCGATCTAAAACGATGTATCCCGTTGTTTTGAGCCGGAATAAAAGTTTTCGCGCAGTTCTGAGAGACAAAGTTTACACATATCTCTCGTCTACCTTTCGACGACTTGTAAAATCGATGCTCATGAATCTTGCTAGTTTCGATCTAAAACGATGTATCCCGTTGTTTTGAGCGGGAATACAAGTTTTCGTGCAGTTCTGAGAGAAAAAGTTTACACCTTCCTCTCGTCTACTCTTCGGCGACTTGTAAAATCGATGCTCGTGAATCTTGCTAGTTTCAATCTAAAGCGATGTATCCCGTTGTTTTGAGCCGGAATACAAGTTTTCGCGCTGTTCTGAGAGAAAAAGTTTACACCTTTCTCTCGTCTACTCTTTGACGACTTGTAAAATCGATGCTCGTGAATTTTGCTAGGTTCGATCTAAAACGATGTATCCCGTTGTTTTGAGCCGGAATACAAGTTTTCGCGCAGTTCTGAGAGAAAAAGTTTACACCTATCTCTCGTCTACCCTTCGACGACTTGTAAAATCGATGCTCGTGAGTCTTGCTAGTTTCGATCTAAAACGATGTATCCCGTTGTTTTGAGCCGGAATACAAGTTTTCGTGCAGTTCTGAGAGAAAAAGTTTACACCTTTCTCTCGTCTACTCTTCGACGATTTGTAAAATCGATGCTCATGAATCTTGCTAGATTCGATCTAAAACAATGTATCCCTTTGTTTTGAGCCGGAATACAAGTTTTCGTGCAGTTCTGAGAGAAAAAGTTTACACCTTTCTCTCGTAAACTCTACGGCGACTTGTAAAATCGATGCTCGTGAATCTTGCTAGTTTCGATCTAAAGCGATGTATCCCGTTGTTTTGAGCCGGAATACAAGTTTTCGCGCAGTTCTGAGAGAAAAAGTTTACACCTTTCTCTCGTCTACCTTTCGACGACTTGTAAAATCGATGCTCATGAATCTTGCTAGTTTCGATCTAAAACGATGTATCCCTTTGTTTTGAGCGGGAATACAAGTTTTCGTGCAGTTCTGAGAGAAAAAGTTTACACCTTTCTCTCGTCTACTCTTCGGCGACATGTAAAATCGATGCTCGTGAATCTTGCTAGTTTCCATCTAAAGCGATGTATCCCGTTGTTTTGAGCCGGAATACAGGTTTTCTGGCTGTTCTGAGAGAAAAAGCTTTCACCTTTCTCTCGTCTACTCTTCGACGACTTGTAAAATCGATGCTCGTGAGTCTTGCTAGTTTCGATCTAAACGATGTATCCCTTTGTTTTGAGCCGCAATACAAGTTTTCGCGCTGTTCCGAGAGAAAAAGTTTACACCTTTCCCTCGTCTACTCTTCAACGACTTGTAAAATTGATGCTCGTGAATCTTGCTAGGTTCGATCTAAAACGGTGTATCCCGTTGTTTTGAGCCGGAATACAAGTTTTTGGGCTGTTCATAGAGAAAAAGTTTACACCTTTCTCTCGTCTACTCTTCGACGACTTGTAAAATCGATGCTCGTGAATTTTGCTAGGTTCGATCTAAAACGATGTATCCCGTTGTTTTGAGCCGGAATAAAAGTTTTCGCGCAGTTCTGAGAGAAAAAGTTTACACCTTTCCCTCATCTACTCTTTTACGAGTTGTAAAATCGATGCTCGTGAATTTTGGTAGTTTCGATCTCAAACGATGTATCCTGTTGTTTTGAATCAGAATACAAATTTTCGCGCAGTTCTGAAAGAAAAAGTTTACACCTTTCTCTCGTCTACTTTTCGACGACTTGTAAAATCGATTCTCGTGAATCTTGCTAGTTTAGATCTAAAACGATGTACCCGCTGTTTTGAGCCGGAATACAAGTTTTCGTGCTGTTCTGAGAGAAAAAGCTTTCACCTTTCTCTCGTCTACTCTTCGACGACTTGTAAAATCGATGCTCTTGAATCTTGCTAGTTACGATCTAAAACGATGTATCCCATTGTTTTGAGCCGGAATACAAGTTTTCGCGCTGTTCTGAGAGAAAAAGTTTACACCTTTCTCTCGTCTACTCTTCGACGACTTGTAAAATCGATGCTCGTGAATCTTGCTAGTTTCGATCTAAAACGATGTGTCCCGTTGTTTTGAGCTGCAATACAAGTTTTTGGGCTGTTCATAGAGAAAATGTTTACACCTTTCTCTCGTCTACTCTTCGACGACTTGTAAAATCGATGCTCGTGAATTTTGCTAGGTCCGATCTAAAACGATGTATCCCGTTGTTTTGAGCCGGAATACAAGTTTTCGCGCAGTTCTGAGAGAAAAAGTTTACACCTATCTCTGGTCTACCCTTCGACGACTTGTAAAATTGATGCTCGTGAGTCTTGCTAGTTTCGATCTAAAACGATGTATCCCGTTGTTTTGAGCCGGAATGCAAGTTTTCGTGCAGTTCTGAGAGAAAAAGTTTACACCTTTCTCTCGTCTACTCTTCGGCGACTTGTAAAATCGATGCTCGTGAATCATGCTAGTGTCAATCTAAAACGATGTATCCCGTTGTTTTGAGCCGGAATACAGGTTTTCTGGCTGTTCTGAGAGAAAAAGCTTTCACCTTTCTCTCGTCTACTCTTCGACGACTTGTAAAATCGATGCTCGTGAGTCTTGATAGTTTCGATCTAAACGATGTATCCCTTTGTTTTGAGCCGCAATACAAGTTTTCGGGCTGTTCTGAGAGAAAAAGTTTACACCTTTCCCTCGTCTACTCTTCGACGACTTGTAAAATCGATGCTCGTGAATCTTGCTAGTTTCGATCTAAAACGATATATCCCGTTGTTTTGAGCCGGAATACAAGTTTTTGGGCTGTTCATAGAGAAAAAGTTTACACCTTTCTCTCGTCTACTCTTCGACGACTTGTAAAATCGATGCTCGTGAATTTTGCTAGGTTCGATCTAAAACGATGTATCCCGTTGTTTTGAGCCGGAATAAAAGTTTTCGCGCAGTTCTGAGAGACAAAGTTTACACATATCTCTCGTCTACCTTTCGACGACATGTAAAATCGATGCTCATGAATCTTGCTAGTTTCGATCTAAAACGATGTATCCCGTTGTTTTGAGCGGGAATACAAGTTTTCGTGCAGTTCTGAGAGAAAAAGTTTACACCTTTCTCTCGTCTACTCTTCGACGACTTGTAAAATCGATGCTCGTGAATTTTGCTAGTTGCGATCTAAAGCGATGTATCCCGTTGTTTTGAGCCGGAATACTAGTTTTCGCGCAGTTCTGAGAGAAAAAGTTTACACCTTTCTCTCGTCTACTCTTCGACGGCTTGTAATATCGATGCTCGTGTGTCTTGCTAGTTTTGATCTAAAACGATGTATCCCGTTGTTTTGAGCCGGAATGCAAGTTTTCGCGCTGTTCATAGAGAAAAAGTTTACACCTTTCTCTCGACTACTCTTCGGCGACTAGTAAAATCGATGCTCGTGAATCTTGCTAGTTTCGATCTAAAACGATGTATCCCGTTGTTTTCAGGCGGAATGCAAGTTTTCGCGCAGTTCTGAGAGAAAAAGTTTACACCTTTCTCTCGTCTACTCTTCGACGACTTGTAAAATCGATGCTCGTGAATTCTGCTAGGTTCGATCTAAAACGATGTATCCCGTTGTTTTGAGCCGGAATACAAGTTTTCGCGCAGTTCTGAGAGAAAAAGTTTACACCTATCTCTGGTCTACCCTTCGACGACTTGTAAAATCGATGCTCGTGAGTCTTGCTAGTTTCGATCTAAAACGATGTATCCCGTTGTTTTGAGCCGGAATACAAGTTTTCGTGCAGTTCTGAGAGAAAAAGTTTACACCTTTCTCTCGTCTACTCTTCGGCGACTTGTAAAATCGATGCTCGTGAATCTTGCTAGTGTCAATCTAAAACGATGTATCCCGTTGTTTTGAGCCGGAATACAGGTTTTCTGGCTGTTCTGAGAGAAAAAGCTTTCACCTTTCTGTCGTCTACTCTTCGACGACTTGTAAAATCGATGCTCGTGAGTCTTGCTAGTTTCGATCTAAACGATGTATCCCTTTGTTTTGAGCCGCAATACAAGTTTTCGGGCTGTTCTGAGAGAAAACGTTTACACCTTTCCCTCGTCTACTCTTCGACGACTTGTAAAATCGATGCTCGTGAATCTTGCTAGTTTCGATCTAAAACGATATATCCCGTTGTTTTGAGCCGGAATACAAGTTTTTGGGCTGTTCATAGAGAAAAAGTTTACACCTTTCTCTCGTCTACTCTTCGACGACTTGTAAAATCGATGCTCGTGAATTTTGCTAGGTTCGATCTAAAACGATGTATCCCGTTGTTTTGAGCCGGAATAAAAGTTTTCGCGCAGTTCTGAGAGACAAAGTTTACACATATCTCTCGTCTACCTTTCGACGACTTGTAAAATCGATGCTCATGAATCTTGCTAGTTTCAATCTAAAACGATGTATCCCGTTGTTTTGAGCGGGAATACAAGTTTTCGTGCAGTTCTGAGAGAAAAAGTTTACACCTTTCCCTCATCTACTCTTTTACGAGTTGTAAAATCGATGCTCGTGAACTTTGCTAGTTTCAATCTAAAACGATGTATCCCGTTGTTTTGAGCCGGAATACAAGTTTTCGCGCAGTTCTGAGAGAAAAAGTTTACACCTTTCCCTCGTCTACTCTTCGACGACTTGTAAAATCGATGCTCGTGAATTTTGCTAGTTTCGATCTAAAACGATGTATCCCTTTGTTTTGAGCCGGAATACAAGTTTTCGTGCAGTTCCGAGAGAAAAAGTTTACACCTTTCTCTCGTGTACTCTTCGGCGACTTGTAAAATCGATGCTCGTGAACTTTTCTAGTTTCGATCTAAAACGATGTATCCCGTTGTTTTGAGCCGGAATACAAGTTTTCGTGCAGTTCTGAGAGAAAAAGTTTACACCTTTCTCTCGTCTACTCTTCGACGATTTGTAAAATCGATGCTCATGAATCTTGCTAGATTCGATCTAAAACGATGTATCCCGTTGTTTTGAGCCGGAATACAAGTTTTCGTGCAGTTTTGAGAGAAAAAGTTTACACCTTTCTCTCGTAAACTCTACGGCGACTTGTAAAATCGATGGTCGTGAATCTTGCTAGTTTCGATCTAAAGCGATGTATCCCGTTGTTTTGAGCCGGAATACAAGTTTTCGCTCAGTTCTGAGAGAAAAAGTTTACACCTTTCTCTCGTCTACTCTTCGACGACTTGTAAAATCGATGCTGGTGAATCTTGCTAGTTTCAATCTAAAACGATGTATCCCGTTGTTTTGAGCCGGAATACAGGTTTTCTGGCTGTTCTGAGAGAAAAAGCTTTCACCTTTCTCTCGTCTACTCTTCGACGACTTGTAAAATCGATGCTCGTGAGTCTTGCTAGTTTCGATCTAAACGATGTATCCCTTTGTTTTGAGCCGCAATACAAGTTTTCGGGCTGTTCTGAGAGAAAAAGTTTACACCTTTCCCTCGTCTACTCTTCGACGACTTGTAAAATCGATGCTCGTGAATCTTGCTAGTTTCGATCTAAAACGATATATCCCGTTGTTTTGAGCCGGAATACAAGTTTTTGGGCTGTTCATAGAGAAAAAGTTTACACCTTTCTCTCGTCTACTCTTCGACGACTTGTAAAATCGATGCTCGTGAATTTTGCTAGGTTCGATCTAAAACGATGTATCCCGTTGTTTTGAGCCGGAATAAAAGTTTTCGCGCAGTTCTGAGAGACAAAGTTTACACATATCTCTCGTCTACCTTTCGACGACTTGTAAAATCGATGCTCATGAATCTTGCTAGTTTCAATCTAAAACGATGTATCCCGTTGTTTTGAGCGGGAATACAAGTTTTCGTGCAGTTCTGAGAGAAAAAGTTTACACCTTTCCCTCATCTACTCTTTTACGAGTTGTAAAATCGATGCTCGTGAACTTTGCTAGTTTCAATCTAAAACGATGTATCCCGTTGTTTTGAGCCGGAATACAAGTTTTCGCGCAGTTCTGAGAGAAAAAGTTTACACCTTTCCCTCGTCTACTCTTCGACGACTTGTAAAATCGATACTCGTGAATTTTGCTAGTTTCGATCTAAAACGATGTATCCCTTTGTTTTGAGCCGGAATACAAGTTTTCGTGCAGTTCCGAGAGAAAAAGTTTACACCTTTCTCTCGTGTACTCTTCGGCGACTTGTAAAATCGATGCTCGTGAACTTTTCTAGTTTCGATCTAAAACGATGTATCCCGTTGTTTTGAGCCGGAATACAAGTTTTCGTGCAGTTTTGAGAGAAAAAGTTTACACCTTTCTCTCGTAAACTCTACGGCGACTTGTAAAATCGATGGTCGTGAATCTTGCTAGTTTCGATCTAAAGCGATGTATCCCGTTGTTTTGAGCCGGAATACAAGTTTTCGCTCAGTTCTGAGAGAAAAAGTTTACACCTTTCTCTCGTCTACTCTTCGACGACTTGTAAAATCGATGCTGGTGAATCTTGCTAGTTTCAATCTAAAACGATGTATCCCGTTGTTTTGAGCCGACATACAAGTTTTCGCGCAGTTCTGAGAGAAAAAGTTTACACCTTTCTCTCGTCTACTCTTCAACGACTTGTAAAATCGATGCTCGTGAATTTTGCTAGTTGCGATCTAAAGCGATGTATCCCGTTGTTTTGAGCCGGAATACTAGTTTTCGCGCAGTTCTGAGAGAAAAAGTTTACACCTTTCTCTCGTCTACTCTTCGACGGCTTGTAATATCGATGCTCGTGTGTCTTGCAAGTTTCGATCTAAAACGATGTATCCCGTTGTTTTGAGCCGGAATGCAAGTTTTCGCGCTGTTCATAGAGAAAAAGTTTACACCTTTCTCTCGACTACTCTTCGGCGACTAGTAAAATCGATGCTCGTGAATCTTGCTAGTTTCGATCTAAAACGATGTATCCCGTTGTTTTCAAGCGGAATGCAAGTTTTCGCGCAGTTCTGAGAGAAAAAGTTTACACCTTTCCCTCATCTACTCTTTTACGAGTTGTAAAATCGATGCTCGTGAACTTTGCTAGTTTCAATCTAAAACGATGTATCCCGTTGTTTTGAGCCGGAATACAAGTTTTCGCGCAGTTCTGATAGAAAAAGTTTACACCTTTCCCTCGTCTACTCTTCGACGACTTGTAAAATCGATGCTCGTGAATTTTGCTAGTTTCGATCTAAAACGATGTATCCCTTTGTTTTGAGCCGGAATACAAGTTTTCGTGCAGTTCCGAGAGAAAAAGTTTACACCTTTCTCTCGTGTACTCTTCGGCGACTTGTAAAATCGATGCTCGTGAACTTTTCTAGTTTCGATCTAAAACGATGTATCCTGTTGTTTTGAGCCGGATTACAAGTTTTCGCGCTGTTCTAAGAGAAAAAGTTTACACCTTTCTCTCGTCTACTTTTCGTTAACACGTTTTGGCGGGCTAGTTGGTTAAGCATCTTGAACAAACAGCGCGAACAAAGACGAGCACAAAAGACAAGAAAGCGAACGACACGTCTTTTGTGCTCGTCTTTGTTCGCGCTGTTTGTTCAAGTCTACTTTTCGACGACTTGTAAAATCGATTCTCGTGAATCTTGCTAGTTTAGATCTAAAACGATGTACCCGCTGTTTTGAGCCGGAATACAAGTTTTCGTGCTGTTCTGAGAGAAAAAGCTTTCACCTTTCTCTCGTCTACTCTTCGACGACTTGTAAAATTGATGCTCTTGAATCTTGCTAGTTACGATCTAAAACGATGTATCCCATTGTTTTGAGCCGGAATACAAGTTTTCGCGCTGTTCTGAGAGAAAAAGTTTACACCTTTCTCTCGTCTACTCTTCGACGACTTGTAAAATCGATGCTCGTGAATTTTGCTAGGTTCGATCTAAAACGATGTATCCCGTTGTTTTGAGCCGGAATACAAGTTTTCGCGCAGTTCTGAGAGAAAACGTTTACACCTATCTCTCGTCTACCCTTCGACGACTTGTAAAATCGATGCTCGTGAGTCTTGCTAGTTTCGATCTAAAACGATGTATCCCGTTGTTTTGAGCCGGAATACAAGTTTTCGTGCAGTTCTGAGAGAAAAAGTTTACACCTTTCTCTCGTCTACTCTTCGGCGACTTGTAAAATCGATGCTCGTGAATCTTGCTAGTTTCAATCTAAAGCGATGTATCCGTTGTTTTGAGCCGGAATACAGGTTTTCTGGCTGTTCTGAGAGAAAAAGCTTTCACCTTTCTATCGTCTACTCTTCGACGACTTGTAAAATCGATGCTCTTGAATCTTGCTAGTTACGATCTAAAACGATGTATCCCATTGTTTTGAGCCGGAATACAAGTTTTCGCGCTGTTCTGAGAGAAAACGTTTACACCTTTCTCTCGTCTACTCTTCGACGACTTGTAAAATCGATGCTCGTGAATCTTGCTAGTTTCGATCTAAAACGATGTGTCCCGTTGTTTTGAGCTGCAATACAAGTTTTTGGGCTGTTCATAGAGAAAAAGTTTACACCTTTCTCTCGTCTACTCTTCGACGACTTGTAAAATCGATGCTCGTGAATTTTGCTAGGTCCGATCTAAAACGATGTATCCCGTTGTTTTGAGCCGGAATACAAGTTTTCGCGCAGTTCTGAGAGAAAAAGTTTACACCTATCTCTGGTCTACCCTTCGACGACTTGTAAAATCGATGCTCGTGAATCTTGCTAGTGTCAATCTAAAACGATGTATCCCGTTGTTTTGAGCCGGAATACAGGTTTTCTGGCTGTTCTGAGAGAAAAAGCTTTCACCTTTCTCTCGTCTACTCTTCGACGACTTGTAAAATCGATGCTCGTGAGTCTTGCTAGTTTCGATCTAAACGATGTATCCCTTTGTTTTGAGCCGCAATACAAGTTTTCGGGCTGTTCTGAGAGAAAACGTTTACACCTTTCCCTCGTCTACTCTTCGACGACTTGTAAAATCGATGCTCGTGAATTTTGCTAGGTTCGATCTAAAACGATGTATCCCGTTGTTTTGAGCCGGAATAAAAGTTTTCGCGCAGTTCTGAGAGACAAAGTTTACACATATCTCTCGTCTACCTTTCGACGACTTGTAAAATCGATGCTCATGAATCTTGCTAGTTTCGATCTAAAACGATGTATCCCTTTGTTTTGAGCGGGAATACAAGTTTTCGTGCAGTTCTGAGAGAAAAAGTTTACACCTTTCTCTCGTCTACTCTTCGGCGACATGTAAAATCGATGCTCGTGAATCTTGCTAGTTTCAATCTAAAGCGATGTATCCCGTTGTTTTGAGCCGGAATACAGGTTTTCTGGCTGTTCTGAGAGAAAAAGCTTTCACCTTTCTCTCGTCTACTCTTCGACGACTTGTAAAATCGATGCTCGTGAGTCTTGCTAGTTTCGATCTAAACGATGTATCCCTTTGTTTTGAGCCGCAATACAAGTTTTCGCGCTGTTCCGAGAGAAAAAGTTTACACCTTTCCCTCGTCTACTCTTCAACGACTTGTAAAATTGATGCTCGTGAATCTTGCTAGGTTCGATCTAAAACGGTGTATCCCGTTGTTTTGAGCCGGAATACAAGTTTTTGGGCTGTTCATAGAGAAAAAGTTTACACCTTTCTCTCGTCTACTCTTCGACGACTTGTAAAATCGATGCTCGTGAATTTTGCTAGGTTCGATCTAAAACGATGTATCCCGTTGTTTTGAGCCGGAATAAAAGTTTTCGCGCAGTTCTGAGAGAAAAAGTTTACACCTTTCCCTCATCTACTCTTTTACGAGTTGTAAAATCGATGCTCGTGAATTTTGGTAGTTTCGATCTCAAACGATGTATCCTGTTGTTTTGATTCAGAATACAAATTTTCGCGCAGTTCTGAAAGAAAAAGTTTACACCTTTCTCTCGTCTACTTTTCGACGACTTGTAAAATCGATTCTCGTGAATCTTGCTAGTTTAGATCTAAAACGATGTACCCGCTGTTTTGAGCCGGAATACAAGTTTTCGTGCTGTTCTGAGAGAGAAAGCTTTCACCTTTCTCTCGTCTACCCTCGGCGACTTGTAAAATCGATGCTCTTGAATCTTGCTAGTTACGACTTTAAACGATGTATCCCATTGTTTTGAGCCGGAATACAAGTTTTCGCGCTGTTCTGAGAGAAAAAGTTTACACCTTTCTCTCGTCTACTCTTCGACGACTTGTAAAATCGATGCTCGTGAATCTTGCTAGTTTCGATCTAAAACGATGTGTCCCGTTGTTTTGAGCTGCAATACAAGTTTTTGGGCTGTTCATAGAGAAAAAGTTTACACCTTTCTCTCGTCTACTCTTCGACGACTTGTAAAATCGATGCTCGTGAATTTTGCTAGGTCCGATCTAAAACAATGTATCCCGTTGTTTTGAGCCGGAATACAAGTTTTCGCGCAGTTCTGAGAGAAAACGTTTACACCTATCTCTGGTCTACCCTTCGACGACTTGTAAAATCGATGCTCGTGAGTCTCGCTAGTTTCGATCTAAAACGATGTATCCCGTTGTTTTGAGCCGGAATACAAGTTTTCGTGCAGTTCTGAGAGAAAAAGTTTACACCTTTCTCTCGTTTACTCTTCGGCGACTTGTAAAATCGATGCTCGTGAATCTTGCTAGTGTCAATCTAAAACGATGTATCCCGTTGTTTTGAGCCGGAATACAGGTTTTCTGGCTGTTCTGAGAGAAAAAGCTTTCACCTTTCTCTCGTCTACTCTTCGACGACTTGTAAAATCGATGCTCGTGAGTCTTGCTAGTTTCGATCTAAACGATGTATCCCTTTGTTTTGAGCCGCAATACAAGTTTTCGGGCTGTTCTGAGAGAAAACGTTTACACCTTTCCCTCGTCTACTCTTCGACGACTTGTAAAATCGATGCTCGTGAATCTTGCTAGTTTCGATCTAAAACGATATATCCCGTTGTTTTGAGCCGGAATACAAGTTTTTGGGCTGTTCATAGAGAAAAAGTTTACACCTTTCTCTCGTCTACTCTCCGACGACTTGTAAAATCGATGCTCGTGAATTTTGCTAGGTTCGATCTAAAGCGATGTATCCCGTTGTTTTGAGCCGGAATAAAAGTTTTCGCGCAGTTCTGAGAGACAAAGTTTACACATATCTCTCGTCTACCTTTCGACGACTTGTAAAATCGATGCTCATGAATCTTGCTAGTTTCGATCTAAAACGATGTATCCCGTTGTTTTGAGCGGGAATACAAGTTTTCGTGCAGTTCTGAGAGAAAAAGTTTACACCTTTCTCTCGTCTACTCTTCGGCGACTTGTAAAATCGATGCTCGTGAATCTTGCTAGTTTCAATCTAAAGCGATGTATCCCGTTGTTTTGAGCCGGAATACAGGTTTTCTGGCTGTTCTGAGAGAAAAAGCTTTCACCTTTCTCTCGTCTACTCTTCGACGACTTATAAAATCGATGCTCGCGAGTCTTGCTAGTTTCGATCTAAAACGATGTATACCGTTGTTTTGAGCCGGAATACAAGTTTTCGTGCAGTTCTGAGAGAAAAAGTTTACACCTTTCTCTCGTAAACTCTACGGCGACTTGTAAAATCGATGCTCGTGAATCTTGCTAGTTTCGATCTAAAACGATGTATCTCGTTGTTTTGAGCCGACATACAAGTTTTCGCGCAGTTCTGAGAGGAAAAGTTTACACCTTTCTCTCGTCTACTCTTCGACGGCTTGTAATATCGATGCTCGTGTGTCTTGCTAGTTTCGATCTAAAACGATGTATCCCGTTGTTTTGAGCCGGAATGCAAGTTTTCGCGCTGTTCTGAGAGAAAAAGTTTACACCTTTCCCTCGTCTACTCTTCGACGACTTGCAAAATTGATGCTCGTGAATCTTGCTAGGTTCGATCTAAAACGGTGTATCCTGTTGTTTTGAGCCGGAATACAAGTTTTTGGGCTGTTCATAGAGAAAACGTTTACACCTTTCTCTCGTCTACTCTTCGACGACTTGTAAAAACGATGCTCATGAACTTTGCTAGTTTCGATCTAAAACGATGTATCCCGTTGTTTTGAGCCGGAATACAATTTTTCGCGCAGTTCTGAGAGAAAAAGTTTACACCTTTCCCTCGTCTACTCTTCGACGACTTGTAAAATCGATACTCGTGAATTTTGCTAGTTTCGATCTAAAACGATGTATCCTGTTGTTTTGAGCCGGAATACAAGTTTTTGCGCAGTTCTGAGAGAAAAAGTTTACACCTTTCTTTCGTCTACTCTTCGACGATTTGTAAAATCGATGCTCATGAATCTTGCTAGTTTCGATCTAAAACGATGTATACCGTTGTTTTGAGCCGGAATACAAGTTTTCGTGCAGTTCTGAGAGAAAAAGTTTACACCTTTCTCTCGTAAACTCTACGGCGACTTGTAAAATCGATGCTCGTGAATTTTGCTAGTTTCGATCTAAAACGATGTATCCCTTTGTTTTGAGCCGGAATAAAAGTTTTCGTGCAGTTCCGAGAGAAAAAGTTTACACCTTTCTCTCGTGTACTCTTCGGCGACTTGTAAAATCGATGCTCGTGAACTTTTCTAGTTTCGATCTAAAACGATGTATCCTGTTGTTTTGAGCCGGATTACAAGTTTTCGCGCTGTTCTAAGAGAAAAAGTTTACACCTTTCTCTCGTCTACTTTTCGACGACTTGTAAAATCGATTCTCGTGAATCTTGCTAGTTTAGATCTAAAACGATGTACCCGCTGTTTTGAGCCGGAATACAAGTTTTCGTGCTGTTCTGAGAGAAAAAGCTTTCACCTTTCTCTCGTCTACTCTTCGACGACTTGTAAAATCGATGCTCTTGAATCTTGCTAGTTACGATCTAAAACGATGTATCCCATTGTTTTGAGCCGGAATACAAGTTTTCGCGCTGTTCTGAGAGAAAAAGTTTACACCTTTCTCTCGTCTACTCTTTGACGACTTGTAAAATCGATGCTCGTGAATTTTGCTAGGTTCGATCTAAAACGATGTATCCCGTTGTTTTGAGCCGGAATACAAGTTTTCGCGCAGTTCTGAGAGAAAAAGTTTACACCTATCTCTCGTCTACCCTTCGACGACTTGTAAAATCGATGCTCGTGAGTCTTGCTAGTTTCGATCTAAAACGATGTATCCCGTTGTTTTGAGCCGGAATACAAGTTTTCGTGCAGTTCTGAGAGAAAAAGTTTACACCTTTCTCTCGTCTACTCTTCGACGATTTGTAAAATCGATGCTCATGAATCTTGCTAGATTCGATCTAAAACAATGTATCCCTTTGTTTTGAGCCGGAATACAAGTTTTTGTGCAGTTCTGAGAGAAAAAGTTTACACCTTTCTCTCGTAAACTCTACGGCGACTTGTAAAATCGATGCTCGTGAATCTTGCTAGTTTCGATCTAAAGCGATGTATCCCGTTGTTTTGAGCCGGAATACAAGTTTTCGCGCAGTTCTGAGAGAAAAAGTTTACACCTTTCTCTCGTCTACCTTTCGACGACTTGTAAAATCGATGCTCATGAATCTTGCTAGTTTCGATCTAAAACGATGTATCCCTTTGTTTTGAGCGGGAATACAAGTTTTCGTGCAGTTCTGAGAGAAAAAGTTTACACCTTTCTCTCGTCTACTCTTCGGCGACATGTAAAATCGATGCTCGTGAATCTTGCTAGTTTCCATCTAAAGCGATGTATCCCGTTGTTTTGAGCCGGAATACAGGTTTTCTGGCTGTTCTGAGAGAAAAAGCTTTCACCTTTCTCTCGTCTACTCTTCGACGACTTGTAAAATCGATGCTCGTGAGTCTTGCTAGTTTCGATCTAAACGATGTATCCCTTTGTTTTGAGCCGCAATACAAGTTTTCGCGCTGTTCCGAGAGAAAAAGTTTACACCTTTCCCTCGTCTACTCTTCAACGACTTGTAAAATTGATGCTCGTGAATCTTGCTAGGTTCGATCTAAAACGGTGTATCCCGTTGTTTTGAGCCGGAATACAAGTTTTTGGGCTGTTCATAGAGAAAAAGTTTACACCTTTCTCTCGTCTACTCTTCGACGACTTGTAAAATCGATGCTCGTGAATTTTGCTAGGTTCGATCTAAAACGATGTATCCCGTTGTTTTGAGCCGGAATAAAAGTTTTCGCGCAGTTCTGAGAGAAAAAGTTTACATCTTTCCCTCATCTACTCTTTTACGAGTTGTAAAATCGATGCTCGTGAATTTTGGTAGTTTCGATCTCAAACGATGTATCCTGTTGTTTTGAATCAGAATACAAATTTTCGCGCAGTTCTGAAAGAAAAAGTTTACACCTTTCTCTCGTCTACTTTTCGACGACTTGTAAAATCGATTCTCGTGAATCTTGCTAGTTTAGATCTAAAACGATGTACCCGCTGTTTTGAGCCGGAATGCAAGTTTTCGTGCTGTTCTGAGAGAAAAAGCTTTCACCTTTCTCTCGTCTACTCTTCGACGACTTGTAAAATCGATGCTCTTGAATCTTGCTAGTTACGATCTAAAACGATGTATCCCATTGTTTTGAGCCGGAATACAAGTTTTCGCGCTGTTCTGAGAGAAAAAGTTTACACCTTTCTCTCGTCTACTCTTCGACGACTTGTAAAATCGATGCTCGTGAATCTTGCTAGTTTCGATCTAAAACGATGTGTCCCGTTGTTTTGAGCTGCAATACAAGTTTTTGGGCTGTTCATAGAGAAAATGTTTACACCTTTCTCTCGTCTACTCTTCGACGACTTGTAAAATCGATGCTCGTGAATTTTGCTAGGTCCGATCTAAAACGATGTATCCCGTTGTTTTGAGCCGGAATACAAGTTTTCGCGCAGTTCTGAGAGAAAAAGTTTACACCTATCTCTGGTCTACCCTTCGACGACTTGTAAAATTGATGCTCGTGAGTCTTGCTAGTTTCGATCTAAAACGATGTATCCCGTTGTTTTGAGCCGGAATGCAAGTTTTCGTGCAGTTCTGAGAGAAAAAGTTTACACCTTTCTCTCGTCTACTCTTCGGCGACTTGTAAAATCGATGCTCGTGAATCATGCTAGTGTCAATCTAAAACGATGTATCCCGTTGTTTTGAGCCGGAATACAGGTTTTCTGGCTGTTCTGAGAGAAAAAGCTTTCACCTTTCTCTCGTCTACTCTTCGACGACTTGTAAAATCGATGCTCGTGAGTCTTGATAGTTTCGATCTAAACGATGTATCCCTTTGTTTTGAGCCGCAATACAAGTTTTCGGGCTGTTCTGAGAGAAAACGTTTACACCTTTCCCTCGTCTACTCTTCGACGACTTGTAAAATCGATGCTCGTGAATCTTGCTAGTTTCGATCTAAAACGATATATCCCGTTGTTTTGAGCCGGAATACAAGTTTTTGGGCTGTTCATAGAGAAAAAGTTTACACCTTTCTCTCGTCTACTCTTCGACGACTTGTAAAATCGATGCTCGTGAATTTTGCTAGGTTCGATCTAAAACGATGTATCCCGTTGTTTTGAGCCGGAATAAAAGTTTTCGCGTCGTTCTGAGAGACAAAGTTTACACATATCTCTCGTCTACCTTTCGACGACATGTAAAATCGATGCTCATGAATCTTGCTAGTTTCGATCTAAAACGATGTATCCCGTTGTTTTGAGCGGGAATACAAGTTTTCGTGCAGTTCTGAGAGAAAAAGTTTACACCTTTCTCTCGTCTACTCTTCGACGACTTGTAAAATCGATGCTCGTGTATTTTGCTAGTTGCGATCTAAAGCGATGTATCCCGTTGTTTTGAGCCGGAATACTAGTTTTCGCGCAGTTCTGAGAGAAAAAGTTTACACCTTTCTCTCGTCTACTCTTCGACGGCTTGTAATATCGATGCTCGTGTGTCTTGCTAGTTTTGATCTAAAACGATGTATCCCGTTGTTTTGAGCCGGAATGCAAGTTTTCGCGCTGTTCATAGAGAAAAAGTTTACACCTTTCTCTCGACTACTCTTCGGCGACTAGTAAAATCGATGCTCGTGAATCTTGCTAGTTTCGATCTAAAACGATGTATCCCGTTGTTTTCAGGCGGAATGCAAGTTTTCGCGCAGTTCTGAGAGAAAAAGTTTACACCTTTCTCTCGTCTACTCTTCGACGACTTGTAAAATCGATGCTCGTGAATTTTGCTAGGTTCGATCTAAAACGATGTATCCCGTTGTTTTGAGCCGGAATACAAGTTTTCGCGCAGTTCTGAGAGAAAAAGTTTACACCTATCTCTGGTCTACCCTTCGACGACTTGTAAAATCGATGCTCGTGAGTCTTGCTAGTTTCGATCTAAAACGATGTATCCCGTTGTTTTGAGCCGGAATACAAGTTTTCGTGCAGTTCTGAGAGAAAAAGTTTACACCTTTCTCTCGTCTACTCTTCGGCGACTTGTAAAATCGATGCTCGTGAATCTTGCTAGTGTCAATCTAAAACGATGTATCCCGTTGTTTTGAGCCGGAATACAGGTTTTCTGGCTGTTCTGAGAGAAAAAGCTTTCACCTTTCTCTCGTCTACTCTTCGACGACTTGTAAAATCGATGCTCGTGAGTCTTGCTAGTTTCGATCTAAACGATGTATCCCTTTGTTTTGAGCCGCAATACAAGTTTTCGGGCTGTTCTGAGAGAAAAAGTTTACACCTTTCCCTCGTCTACTCTTCGACGACTTGTAAAATCGATGCTCGTGAATCTTGCTAGTTTCGATCTAAAACGATATATCCCGTTGTTTTGAGCCGGAATACAAGTTTTTGGGCTGTTCATAGAGAAAAAGTTTACACCTTTCTCTCGTCTACCCTTCGACGACTTGTAAAATCGATGCTCGTGAATTTTGCTAGGTTCGATCTAAAACGATGTATCCCGTTGTTTTGAGCCGGAATAAAAGTTTTCGCGCAGTTCTGAGAGACAAAGTTTACACATATCTCTCGTCTACCTTTCGACGACTTGTAAAATCGATGCTCATGAATCTTGCTAGTTTCAATCTAAAACGATGTATCCCGTTGTTTTGAGCGGGAATACAAGTTTTCGTGCAGTTCTGAGAGAAAAAGTTTACACCTTTCCCTCATCTACTCTTTTACGAGTTGTAAAATCGATGCTCGTGAACTTTGCTAGTTTCAATCTAAAACGATGTATCCCGTTGTTTTGAGCCGGAATACAAGTTTTCGCGCAGTTCTGAGAGAAAAAGTTTACACCTTTCCCTCGTCTACTCTTCGACGACTTGTAAAATCGATGCTCGTGAATTTTGCTAGTTTCGATCTAAAACGATGTATCCCTTTGTTTTGAGCCGGAATACAAGTTTTCGTGCAGTTCCGAGAGAAAAAGTTTACACCTTTCTCTCGTGTACTCTTCGGCGACTTGTAAAATCGATGCTCGTGAACTTTTCTAGTTTCGATCTAAAACGATGTATCCCGTTGTTTTGAGCCGGAATACAAGTTTTCGTGCAGTTCTGAGAGAAAAAGTTTACACCTTTCTCTCGTCTACTCTTCGACGATTTGTAAAATCGATGCTCATGAAATTTTGCTAGATTCGATCTAAAACGATGTATCCCGTTGTTTTGAGCCGGAATACAAGTTTTCGTGCAGTTTTGAGAGAAAAAGTTTACACCTTTCTCTCGTAAACTCTACGGCGACTTGTAAAATCGATGGTCGTGAATCTTGCTAGTTTCGATCTAAAGCGATGTATCCCGTTGTTTTGAGCCGGAATACAAGTTTTCGCTCAGTTCTGAGAGAAAAAGTTTACACCTTTCTCTCGTCTACTCTTCGACGACTTGTAAAATCGATGCTGGTGAATCTTGCTAGTTTCAATCTAAAACGATGTATCCCGTTGTTTTGAGCCGACATACAAGTTTTCGCGCAGTTCTGAGAGAAAAAGTTTACACCTTTCTCTCGTCTACTCTTCAACGACTTGTAAAATCGATGCTCGTGAATTTTGCTAGTTGCGATCTAAAGCGATGTATCCCGTTGTTTTGAGCCGGAATACTAGTTTTCGCGCAGTTCTGAGAGAAAAAGTTTACACCTTTCTCTCGTCTACTCTTCGACGGCTTGTAATATCGATGCTCGTGTGTCTTGCTAGTTTCGATCTAAAACGATGTATCCCGTTGTTTTGAGCCGGAATGCAAGTTTTCGCGCTGTTCATAGAGAAAAAGTTTACACCTTTCTCTCGACTACTCTTCGGCGACTAGTAAAATCGATGCTCGTGAATCTTGCTAGTTTCGATCTAAAACGATGTATCCCGTTGTTTTCAGGCGGAATGCAAGTTTTCGCGCAGTTCTGAGAGAAAAAGTTTACACCTTTCCCTCATCTACTCTTTTACGAGTTGTAAAATCGATGCTCGTGAACTTTGCTAGTTTCAATCTAAAACGATGTATCCCGTTGTTTTGAGCCGGAATACAAGTTTTCGCGCAGTTCTGATAGAAAAAGTTTACACCTTTCCCTCGTCTACTCTTCGACGACTTGTAAAATCGATGCTCGTGAATTTTGCTAGTTTCGATCTAAAACGATGTATCCCTTTGTTTTGAGCCGGAATACAAGTTTTCGTGCAGTTCCGAGAGAAAAAGTTTACACCTTTCTCTCGTGTACTCTTCGGCGACTTGTAAAATCGATGCTCGTGAACTTTTCTAGTTTCGATCTAAAACGATGTATCCTGTTGTTTTGAGCCGGATTACAAGTTTTCGCGCTGTTCTAAGAGAAAAAGTTTACACCTTTCTCTCGTCTACTTTTCGTTAACACGTTTTGGCGGGCTAGTTGGTTAAGCATCTTGAACAAACAGCGCGAACAAAGACGAGCACAAAAGACAAGAAAGCGAACGACACGTCTTTTGTGCTCGTCTTTGTTCGCGCTGTTTGTTCAAGTCTACTTTTCGACGACTTGTAAAATCGATTCTCGTGAATCTTGCTAGTTTAGATCTAAAACGATGTACCCGCTGTTTTGAGCCGGAATACAAGTTTTCGTGCTGTTCTGAGAGAAAAAGTTTACACCTTTCTCTCGTCTACTCTTCGACGACTTGTAAAATCGATGCTGGTGAATCTTGCTAGTTTCAATCTAAAACGATGTATCCCGTTGTTTTGAGCCGACATACAAGTTTTCGCGCAGTTCTGAGAGAAAAAGTTTACACCTTTCTCTCGTCTACTCTTCAACGACTTGTAAAATCGATGCTCGTGAATTTTGCTAGTTGCGATCTAAAGCGATGTATCCCGTTGTTTTGAGCCGGAATACTAGTTTTCGCGCAGTTCTGAGAGAAAAAGTTTACACCTTTCTCTCGTCTACTCTTCGACGGCTTGTAATATCGATGCTCGTGTGTCTTGCTAGTTTCGATCTAAAACGATGTATCCCGTTGTTTTGAGCCGGAATGCAAGTTTTCGCGCTGTTCATAGAGAAAAAGTTTACACCTTTCTCTCGACTACTCTTCGGCGACTAGTAAAATCGATGCTCGTGAATCTTGCTAGTTTCGATCTAAAACGATGTATCCCGTTGTTTTCAGGCGGAATGCAAGTTTTCGCGCAGTTCTGAGAGAAAAAGTTTACACCTTTCCCTCATCTACTCTTTTACGAGTTGTAAAATCGATGCTCGTGAACTTTGCTAGTTTCAATCTAAAACGATGTATCCCGTTGTTTTGAGCCGGAATACAAGTTTTCGCGCAGTTCTGATAGAAAAAGTTTACACCTTTCCCTCGTCTACTCTTCGAGGACTTGTAAAATCGATGCTCGTGAATTTTGCTAGTTTCGATCTAAAACGATGTATCCCTTTGTTTTGAGCCGGAATACAAGTTTTCGTGCAGTTCCGAGAGAAAAAGTTTACACCTTTCTCTCGTGTACTCTTCGGCGACTTGTAAAATCGATGCTCGTGAACTTTTCTAGTTTCGATCTAAAACGATGTATCCTGTTGTTTTGAGCCGGATTACAAGTTTTCGCGCTGTTCTAAGAGAAAAAGTTTACACCTTTCTCTCGTCTACTTTTCGTTAACACGTTTTGGCGGGCTAGTTGGTTAAGCATCTTGAACAAACAGCGCGAACAAAGACGAGCACAAAAGACAAGAAAGCGAACGACACGTCTTTTGTGCTCGTCTTTGTTCGCGCTGTTTGTTCAAGTCTACTTTTCGACGACTTGTAAAATCGATTCTCGTGAATCTTGCTAGTTTAGATCTAAAACGATGTACCCGCTGTTTTGAGCCGGAATACAAGTTTTCGTGCTGTTCTGAGAGAAAAAGCTTTCACCTTTCTCTCGTCTACTCTTCGACGACTTGTAAAATTGATGCTCTTGAATCTTGCTAGTTACGATCTAAAACGATGTATCCCATTGTTTTGAGCCGGAATACAAGTTTTCGCGCTGTTCTGAGAGAAAAAGTTTACACCTTTCTCTCGTCTACTCTTCGACGACTTGTAAAATCGATGCTCGTGAATTTTGCTAGGTTCGATCTAAAACGATGTATCCCGTTGTTTTGAGCCGGAATACAAGTTTTCGCGCAGTTCTGAGAGAAAACGTTTACACCTATCTCTCGTCTACCCTTCGACGACTTGTAAAATCGATGCTCGTGAGTCTTGCTAGTTTCGATCTAAAACGATGTATCCCGTTGTTTTGAGCCGGAATACAAGTTTTCGTGCAGTTCTGAGAGAAAAAGTTTACACCTTTCTCTCGTCTACTCTTCGGCGACTTGTAAAATCGATGCTCGTGACTCTTGCTAGTTTCAATCTAAAACGATGTATCCCGTTGTTTTGAGCCGGAATACAAGTTTTCGCGCAGTTCTGAGAGAAAAATTTACACCTTTCTCTCGTCTACTCTTCAACGACTTGTAAAATCGATGCTCGTGAATTTTGCTAGTTGCGATCTAAAGCGATGTATCCCGTTGTTTTGAGCCGGAATACTAGTTTTCGCGCAGTTCTGAGAGAAAAAGTTTACACCTTTCTCTCGTCTACTCTTCGACGGCTTGTAATATCGATGCTCGTGTGTCTTGCTAGTTTCGATCTAAAACGATGTATCCCGTTGTTTTGAGCCGGAATGCAAGTTTTCGCGCTGTTCATAGAGAAAAAGTTTACACCTTTCTCTCGACTACTCTTCGGCGACTAGTAAAATCGATGCTCGTGAATCTTGCTAGTTTCGATCTAAAACGATGTATCCCGTTGTTTTCAGGCGGAATGCAAGTTTTCGCGCAGTTCTGAGAGAAAAAGTTTACACCTTTCCCTCATCTACTCTTTTACGAGTTGTAAAATCGATGCTCGTGAACTTTGCTAGTTTCAATCTAAAACGATGTATCCCGTTGTTTTGAGCCGGAATACAAGTTTTCGCGCAGTTCTGATAGAAAAAGTTTACACCTTTCCCTCGTCTACTCTTCGACGACTTGTAAAATCGATGCTCGTGAATTTTGCTAGTTTCGATCTAAAACGATGTATCCCTTTGTTTTGAGCCGGAATACAAGTTTTCGTGCAGTTCCGAGAGAAAAAGTTTACACCTTTCTCTCGTGTACTCTTCGGCGACTTGTAAAATCGATGCTCGTGAACTTTTCTAGTTTCGATCTAAAACGATGTATCCTGTTGTTTTGAGCCGGATTACAAGTTTTCGCGCTGTTCTAAGAGAAAAAGTTTACACCTTTCTCTCGTCTACTTTTCGTTAACACGTTTTGGCGGGCTAGTTGGTTAAGCATCTTGAACAAACAGCGCGAACAAAGACGAGCACAAAAGACAAGAAAGCGAACGACACGTCTTTTGTGCTCGTCTTTGTTCGCGCTGTTTGTTCAAGTCTACTTTTCGACGACTTGTAAAATCGATTCTCGTGAATCTTGCTAGTTTAGATCTAAAACGATGTACCCGCTGTTTTGAGCCGGAATACAAGTTTTCGTGCTGTTCTGAGAGAAAAAGTTTACACCTTTCTCTCGTCTACTCTTCGACGACTTGTAAAATCGATGCTGGTGAATCTTGCTAGTTTCAATCTAAAACGATGTATCCCGTTGTTTTGAGCCGACATACAAGTTTTCGCGCAGTTCTGAGAGAAAAAGTTTACACCTTTCTCTCGTCTACTCTTCAACGACTTGTAAAATCGATGCTCGTGAATTTTGCTAGTTGCGATCTAAAGCGATGTATCCCGTTGTTTTGAGCCGGAATACTAGTTTTCGCGCAGTTCTGAGAGAAAAAGTTTACACCTTTCTCTCGTCTACTCTTCGACGGCTTGTAATATCGATGCTCGTGTGTCTTGCTAGTTTCGATCTAAAACGATGTATCCCGTTGTTTTGAGCCGGAATGCAAGTTTTCGCGCTGTTCATAGAGAAAAAGTTTACACCTTTCTCTCGACTACTCTTCGGCGACTAGTAAAATCGATGCTCGTGAATCTTGCTAGTTTCGATCTAAAACGATGTATCCCGTTGTTTTCAGGCGGAATGCAAGTTTTCGCGCAGTTCTGAGAGAAAAAGTTTACACCTTTCCCTCATCTACTCTTTTACGAGTTGTAAAATCGATGCTCGTGAACTTTGCTAGTTTCAATCTAAAACGATGTATCCCGTTGTTTTGAGCCGGAATACAAGTTTTCGCGCAGTTCTGATAGAAAAAGTTTACACCTTTCCCTCGTCTACTCTTCGACGACTTGTAAAATCGATGCTCGTGAATTTTGCTAGTTTCGATCTAAAACGATGTATCCCTTTGTTTTGAGCCGGAATACAAGTTTTCGTGCAGTTCCGAGAGAAAAAGTTTACACCTTTCTCTCGTGTACTCTTCGGCGACTTGTAAAATCGATGCTCGTGAACTTTTCTAGTTTCGATCTAAAACGATGTATCCTGTTGTTTTGAGCCGGATTACAAGTTTTCGCGCTGTTCTAAGAGAAAAAGTTTACACCTTTCTCTCGTCTACTTTTCGTTAACACGTTTTGGCGGGCTAGTTGGTTAAGCATCTTGAACAAACAGCGCGAACAAAGACGAGCACAAAAGACAAGAAAGCGAACGACACGTCTTTTGTGCTCGTCTTTGTTCGCGCTGTTTGTTCAAGTCTACTTTTCGACGACTTGTAAAATCGATTCTCGTGAATCTTGCTAGTTTAGATCTAAAACGATGTACCCGCTGTTTTGAGCCGGAATACAAGTTTTCGTGCTGTTCTGAGAGAAAAAGCTTTCACCTTTCTCTCGTCTACTCTTCGACGACTTGTAAAATTGATGCTCTTGAATCTTGCTAGTTACGATCTAAAACGATGTATCCCATTGTTTTGAGCCGGAATACAAGTTTTCGCGCTGTTCTGAGAGAAAAAGTTTACACCTTTCTCTCGTCTACTCTTCGACGACTTGTAAAATCGATGCTCGTGAATTTTGCTAGGTTCGATCTAAAACGATGTATCCCGTTGTTTTGAGCCGGAATACAAGTTTTCGCGCAGTTCTGAGAGAAAACGTTTACACCTATCTCTCGTCTACCCTTCGACGACTTGTAAAATCGATGCTCGTGAGTCTTGCTAGTTTCGATCTAAAACGATGTATCCCGTTGTTTTGAGCCGGAATACAAGTTTTCGTGCAGTTCTGAGAGAAAAAGTTTACACCTTTCTCTCGTCTACTCTTCGGCGACTTGTAAAATCGATGCTCGTGAATCTTGCTAGTTTCAATCTAAAGCGATGTATCCCGTTGTTTTGAGCCGGAATACAGGTTTTCTGGCTGTTCTGAGAGAAAAAGCTTTCACCTTTCTATCGTCTACTCTTCGACGACTTGTAAAATCGATGCTCTTGAATCTTGCTAGTTACGATCTAAAACGATGTATCCCATTGTTTTGAGCCGGAATACAAGTTTTCGCGCTGTTCTGAGAGAAAAAGTTTACACCTTTCTCTCGTCTACTCTTCGACGACTTGTAAAATCGATGCTCGTGAATCTTGCTAGTTTCGATCTAAAACGATGTGTCCCGTTGTTTTGAGCTGCAATACAAGTTTTTGGGCTGTTCATAGAGAAAAAGTTTACACCTTTCTCTCGTCTACTCTTCGACGACTTGTAAAATCGATGCTCGTGAATTTTGCTAGGTCCGATCTAAAACGATGTATCCCGTTGTTTTGAGCCGGAATACAAGTTTTCGCGCAGTTCTGAGAGAAAAAGTTTACACCTATCTCTGGTCTACCCTTCGACGACTTGTAAAATCGATGCTCGTGAATCTTGCTAGTGTCAATCTAAAACGATGTATCCCGTTGTTTTGAGCCGGAATACAGGTTTTCTGGCTGTTCTGAGAGAAAAAGCTTTCACCTTTCTCTCGTCTACTCTTCGACGACTTGTAAAATCGATGCTCGTGAGTCTTGCTAGTTTCGATCTAAACGATGTATCCCTTTGTTTTGAGCCGCAATACAAGTTTTCGGGCTGTTCTGAGAGAAAACGTTTACACCTTTCCCTCGTCTACTCTTCGACGACTTGTAAAATCGATGCTCGTGAATTTTGCTAGGTTCGATCTAAAACGATGTATCCCGTTGTTTTGAGCCGGAATAAAAGTTTTCGCGCAGTTCTGAGAGACAAAGTTTACACATATCTCTCGTCTACCTTTCGACGACTTGTAAAACCGATGCTCATGAATCTTGCTAGTTTCGATCTAAAACGATGTATCCCTTTGTTTTGAGCGGGAATACAAGTTTTCGTGCAGTTCTGAGAGAAAAAGTTTACACCTTTCTCTCGTCTACTCTTCGGCGACATGTAAAATCGATGCTCGTGAATCTTGCTAGTTTCAATATAAAGCGATGTATCCCGTTGTTTTGAGCCGGAATACAGGTTTTCTGGCTGTTCTGAGAGAAAAAGCTTTCACCTTTCTCTCGTCTACTCTTCGACGACTTGTAAAATCGATGCTCGTGAGTCTTGCTAGTTTCGATCTAAACGATGTATCCCTTTGTTTTGAGCCGCAATACAAGTTTTCGCGCTGTTCCGAGAGAAAAAGTTTACACCTTTCCCTCGTCTACTCTTCAACGACTTGTAAAATTGATGCTCGTGAATCTTGCTAGGTTCGATCTAAAACGGTGTATCCCGTTGTTTTGAGCCGGAATACAAGTTTTTGGGCTGTTCATAGAGAAAAAGTTTACACCTTTCTCTCGTCTACTCTTCGACGACTTGTAAAATCGATGCTCGTGAATTTTGCTAGGTTCGATCTAAAACGATGTATCCCGTTGTTTTGAGCCGGAATAAAAGTTTTCGCGCAGTTCTGAGAGACAAAGTTTACACATATCTCTCGTCTACCTTTCGACGACTTGTAAAATCGATGCTCATGAATCTTGCTAGTTTCGATCTAAAACGATGTATCCCTTTGTTTTGAGCGGGAATACAAGTTTTCGTGCAGTTCTGAGAGAAAAAGTTTACACCTTTCTCTCGTCTACTCTTCGGCGACATGTAAAATCGATGCTCGTGAATCTTGCTAGTTTCAATCTAAAGCGATGTATCCCGTTGTTTTGAGCCGGAATACAGGTTTTCTGGCTGTTCTGAGAGAAAAAGCTTTCACCTTTCTCTCGTCTACTCTTCGACGACTTGTAAAATCGATGCTCGTGAGTCTTGCTAGTTTCGATCTAAACGATGTATCCCTTTGTTTTGAGCCGCAATACAAGTTTTCGCGCTGTTCCGAGAGAAAAAGTTTACACCTTTCCCTCGTCTACTCTTCAACGACTTGTAAAATCGATGCTCGTGAATTTTGCTAGGTTCGATCTAAAACGATGTATCCCGTTGTTTTGAGCCGGAATAAAAGTTTTCGCGCAGTTCTGAGAGAAAAAGTTTACACCTTTCCCTCATCTACTCTTTTACGAGTTGTAAAATCGATGCTCGTGAATTTTGGTAGTTTCGATCTCAAACGATGTATCCTGTTGTTTTGATTCAGAATACAAATTTTCGCGCAGTTCTGAAAGAAAAAGTTTACACCTTTCTCTCGTCTACTTTTCGACGACTTGTAAAATCGATTCTCGTGAATCTTGCTAGTTTAGATCTAAAACGATGTACCCGCTGTTTTGAGCCGGAATACAAGTTTTCGTGCTGTTCTGAGAGAGAAAGCTTTCACCTTTCTCTCGTCTACCCTTCGACGACTTGTAAAATCGATGCTCTTGAATCTTGCTAGTTACGATCTAAAACGATGTATCCCATTGTTTTGAGCCGGAATACAAGTTTTCGCGCTGTTCTGAGAGAAAAAGTTTACACCTTTCTCTCGTCTACTCTTCGACGACTTGTAAAATCGATGCTCGTGAATCTTGCTAGTTTCGATCTAAAACGATGTGTCCCGTTGTTTTGAGCTGCAATACAAGTTTTTGGGCTGTTCATAGAGAAAAAGTTTACACCTTTCTCTCGTCTACTCTTCGACGACTTGTAAAATCGATGCTCGTGAATTTTGCCTTGGTCCGATCTAAAACGATGTATCCCGTTGTTTTGAGCCGGAATACAAGTTTTCGCGCAGTTCTGAGAGAAAAAGTTTACACCTATCTCTGGTCTACCCTTCGACGACTTGTAAAATCGATGCTCGTGAGTCTTGCTAGTTTCGATCTAAAACGATGTATCCCGTTGTTTTGAGCCGGAATACAAGTTTTCGTGCAGTTCTGAGAGAAAAAGTTTACACCTTTCTCTCGTTTACTCTTCGGCGACTTGTAAAATCGATGCTCGTGAATCTTGCTAGTGTCAATCTAAAACGATGTATCCCGTTGTTTTGAGCCGGAATACAGGTTTTCTGGCTGTTCTGAGAGAAAAAGCTTTCACCTTTCTCTCGTCTACTCTTCGACGACTTGTAAAATCGATGCTCGTGAGTCTTGCTAGTTTCGATCTAAACGATGTATCCCTTTGTTTTGAGCCGCAATACAAGTTTTCGGGCTGTTCTGAGAGAAAACGTTTACACCTTTCCCTCGTCTACTCTTCGACGACTTGTAAAATCGATGCTCGTGAATCTTGCTAGTTTCGATCTAAAACGATATATCCCGTTGTTTTGAGCCGGAATACAAGTTTTTGGGCTGTTCATAGAGAAAATTTTACACCTTTCTCTCGTCTACTCTCCGACGACTTGTAAAATCGATGCTCGTGAATTTTTGCTAGGTTCGATCTAAAGCGATGTATCCCGTTGTTTTGAGCCGGAATAAAAGTTTTCGCGCAGTTCTGAGAGACAAAGTTTACACATATCTCTCGTCTACCTTTCGACGACTTGTAAAATCGATGCTCATGAATCTTGCTAGTTTCGATCTAAAACGATGTATCCCGTTGTTTTGAGCGGGAATACAAGTTTTCGTGCAGTTCTGAGAGAAAAAGTTTACACCTTTCTCTCGTCTACTCTTCGGCGACTTGTAAAATCGATGCTCGTGAATCTTGCTAGTTTCAATCTAAAGCGATGTATCCCGTTGTTTTGAGCCGGAATACAGGTTTTCCTGGCTGTTCTGAGAGAAAAAGCTTTCACCTTTCTCTCGTCAACTCTTCGACGACTTATAAAATCGATGCTCGCGAGTCTTGCTAGTTTCGATCTAAAACGATGTATACCGTTGTTTTGAGCCGGAATACAAGTTTTCGTGCAGTTCTGAGAGAAAAAGTTTACACCTTTCTCTCGTAAACTCTACGGCGACTTGTAAAATCGATGCTCGTGAATCTTGCTAGTTTCGATCTAAAACGATGTATCTCGTTGTTTTGAGCCGACATACAAGTTTTCGCGCAGTTCTGAGAGGAAAAGTTTACACCTTTCTCTCGTCTACTCTTCGACGGCTTGTAATATCGATGCTCGTGTGTCTTGCTAGTTTCGATCTAAAACGATGTATCCCGTTGTTTTGAGCCGGAATGCAAGTTTTTCGCGCTGTTCTGAGAGAAAAAGTTTACACCTTTCCCTCGTCTACTCTTCGACGACTTGTAAAATCGATGCTCGTGAGTCTTGCTAGTTTCGATCTAAACGATGTATCCCTTTGTTTGAGCCGCAATACAAGTTTTCGGGCTGTTCTGAGAGAAAACGTTTACACCTTTCCCTCGTCTACTCTTCGACGACTTGTAAAATCGATGCTCGTGAATCTTGCTAGTTTCGATCTAAAACGATATATCCCGTTGTTTTGAGCCGGGAATACAAGTTTTTGGGCTGTTCATAGAGAAAAAGTTTACACCTTTCTCTCGTCTACTCTCCGACGACTTGTAAAATCGATGCTCGTGAATTTTGCTAGGTTCGATCTAAAGCGATGTATCCCGTTGTTTTGAGCCGGAATAAAAGTTTTCGCGCAGTTCTGAGAGACAAAGTTTACACATATCTCTCGTCTACCTTTCGACGACTTGTAAAATCGATGCTCATGAATCTTGCTAGTTTCGATCTAAAACGATGTATCCCGTTGTTTTGAGCGGGAATACAAGTTTTCGTGCAGTTCTGAGAGAAAAAGTTTACACCTTTCTCTCGTCTACTCTTCGGCGACTTGTAAAATCGATGCTCGTGAATCTTGCTAGTTTCAATCTAAAGCGATGTATCCCGTTGTTTTGAGCCGGAATACAGGTTTTCTGGCTGTTCTGAGAGAAAAAGCTTTCACCTTTCTCTCGTCTACTCTTCGACGACTTATAAAATCGATGCTCGCGAGTCTTGCTAGTTTCGATCTAAAACGATGTATACCGTTGTTTTGAGCCGGAATACAGGTTTTCTGGCTGTTCTGAGAGAAAAAGCTTTCACCTTTCTCTCGTCTACTCTTCGACGACTTATAAAATCGATGCTCGCGAGTCTTGCTAGTTTCGATCTAAAACGATGTATACCGTTGTTTTGAGCCGGAATACAAGTTTTCGTGCAGTTCTGAGAGAAAAAGTTTACACCTTTCTCTCGTAAACTCTACGGCGACTTGTAAAATCGATGCTCGTGAATCTTGCTAGTTTCGATCTAAAACGATGTATCTCGTTGTTTTGAGCCGACATACAAGTTTTCGCGCAGTTCTGAGAGGAAAAGTTTACACCTTTCTCTCGTCTACTCTTCGACGGCTTGTAATATCGATGCTCGTGTGTCTTGCTAGTTTCGATCTAAAACGATGTATCCCGTTGTTTTGAGCCGGAATGCAAGTTTTCGCGCTGTTCTGAGAGAAAAAGTTTACACCTTTCCCTCGTCTACTCTTCGACGACTTGCAAAATTGATGCTCGTGAATCTTGCTAGGTTCGATCTAAAACGGTGTATCCTGTTGTTTTGAGCCGGAATACAAGTTTTTGGGCTGTTCATAGAGAAAACGTTTACACCTTTCTCTCGTCTACTCTTCGACGACTTGTAAAAACGATGCTCATGAACTTTGCTAGTTTCGATCTAAAACGATGTATCCCGTTGTTTTGAGCCGGAATACAATTTTTTGGGCTGTTCATAGAGAAAAAGTTTACACCTTTCTCTCGTCTACTCTCCGACGACTTGTAAAATCGATGCTCGTGAATTTTGCTAGGTTCGATCTAAAGCGATGTATCCCGTTGTTTTGAGCCGGAATAAAAGTTTTCGCGCAGTTCTGAGAGACAAAGTTTACACATATCTCTCGTCTACCTTTCGACGACTTGTAAAATCGATGCTCATGAATCTTGCTAGTTTCGATCTAAAACGATGTATCCCGTTGTTTTGAGCGGGAATACAAGTTTTCGTGCAGTTCTGAGAGAAAAAGTTTACACCTTTCTCTCGTCCACTCTTCGACGACTTGTAAAATCGATGCTCGTGAATTTTGCTAGGTTCGATCTAAAGCGATGTATCCCGTTGTTTTGAGCCGGAATAAAAGTTTTCGCGCAGTTCTGAGAGACAAAGTTTACACATATCTCTCGTCTACCTTTCGACGACTTGTAAAATCGATGCTCATGAATCTTGCTAGTTTCGATCTAAAACGATGTATCCCGTTGTTTTGAGCGGGAATACAAGTTTTCGTGCAGTTCTGAGAGAAAAAGTTTACACCTTTCTCTCGTCTACTCTTCGGCGACTTGTAAAATCGATGCTCGTGAATCTTGCTAGTTTCAATCTAAAGCGATGTATCCCGTTGTTTTGAGCCGGAATACAGGTTTTCTGGCTGTTCTGAGAGAAAAAGCTTTCACCTTTCTCTCGTCTACTCTTCGACGACTTATAAAATTGATGCTCGCGAGTCTTGCTAGTTTCGATCTAAAACGATGTATACCGTTGTTTTGAGCCGGAATACAGGTTTTCTGGCTGTTCTGAGAGAAAAAGCTTTCACCTTTCTCTCGTCTACTCTTCGACGACTTATAAAATCGATGCTCGCGAGTCTTGCTAGTTTCGATCTAAAACGATGTATACCGTTGTTTTGAGCCGGAATACAAGTTTTCGTGCAGTTCTGAGAGAAAAAGTTTACACCTTTCTCTCGTAAACTCTACGGCGACTTGTAAAATCGATGCTCGTGAATCTTGCTAGTTTCGATCTAAAACGATGTATCTCGTTGTTTTGAGCCGACATACAAGTTTTCGCGCAGTTCTGAGAGGAAAAGTTTACACCTTTCTCTCGTCTACTCTTCGACGGCTTGTAATATCGATGCTCGTGTGTCTTGCTAGTTTCGATCTAAAACGATGTATCCCGTTGTTTTGAGCCGGAATGCAAGTTTTCGCGCTGTTCTGAGAGAAAAAGTTTACACCTTTCCCTCGTCTACTCTTCGACGACTTGCAAAATTGACGCTCGTGAATCTTGCTAGGTTCGATCTAAAACGGTGTATCCTGTTGTTTTGAGCCGGAATACAAGTTTTTGGGCTGTTCATAGAGAAAACGTTTACACCTTTCTCTCGTCTACTCTTCGACGACTTGTAAAAACGATGCTCATGAACTTTGCTAGTTTCGATCTAAAACGATGTATCCCGTTGTTTTGAGCCGGAATACAATTTTTCGCGCAGTTCTGAGAGAAAAAGTTTACACCTTTCCCTCGTCTACTCTTCGACGACTTGTAAAATCGATGCTCGTGAATTTTGCTAGTTTCGATCTAAAACGATGTATCCTGTTGTTTTGAGCCGGAATACAAGTTTTTGCGCAGTTCTGAGAGAAAAAGTTTACACCTTTCTTTCGTCTACTCTACGACGATTTGTAAAATCGATGCTCATGAATCTTGCTAGTTTCGATCTAAAACGATGTATACCGTTGTTTTGAGCCGGAATACAAGTTTTCGTGCAGTTCTGAGAGAAAAAGTTTACACCTTTCTCTCGTAAACTCTACGGCGACTGGTAAAATCGATGCTCGTGAATCTTGCTAGTTTCGATCTAAAGCGATGTATCCCGTTGTTTTGAGCCGGAATACAAGTTCTCGCGCAGTTCTGAGAGAAAAAGTTTACACCTTTCTCTCGTCTACTCTTCGACGACTTGTAAAATCGATGCTGGTGAATCTTGCTAGTTTCAATCTAAAACGATGTATCGCGTTGTTTTGAGCCGACATACAAGTTTTCGCGCAGTTCTGAGAGAAAAAGTTTACACCTTTCTCTCGTCTACTCTTCGACGACTTGTAAAATCGATGCTCGTGAATTTTGCTAGTTGCGATCTAAAGCGATATATCCCGTTGTTTTGAGCCGGAATACAAGTTTTCGCGCAGTTCTGAGAGAAAAAGTTTACACCTTTCTCTCGTCTACTCTTCGACGGCTTGTAATATCGATGCTCGTGTGTCTTGCTAGTTTCGACCTAAAACGATGTATCCCGTTGTTTTGAGCCGGAATGCAAGTTTTCGCGCTGTTCATAGAGAAAAAGTTTACACCTTTCTCTCGACTACTCTTCGGCGACTAGTAAAATCGATGCTCGTGAATCTTGCTAGTTTCGATCTAAAACGATGTATCCCGTTGTTTTCAGGCGGAATGCAAGTTTTCGCGCAGTTCTGAGAGAAAAAGTTTACACCTTTCCCTCATCTACTCTTTTACGAGTTGTAAAATCGATGCTCGTGAACTTTGCTAGTTTCAATCTAAAACGATGTATCCCGTTGTTTTGAGCCGGAATACAAGTTTTCGCGCAGTTCTGAGAGAAAAAGTTTACACCTTTCCCTCGTCTACTCTTCGACGACTTGTAAAATCGATGCTCGTGAATTTTGCTAGTTTCGATCTAAAACGATGTATCCCTTTGTTTTGAGCCGGAATACAAGTTTTCGTGCAGTTCCGAGAGAAAAAGTTTACACCTATCTCTCGTCTACACTTCGACGACTTGTAAAATTGATGCTCGTGAGTCTTGCTAGTTTCGATCTAAAACGATGTATCTCGTTGTTTTGAGCCGCAATACAAGTTTTCGCGCAGTTCTGAGAGAAAACGTTTACACCTTTCTCTCGTCTACTCTTCGACGACTTGTAAAATCGATGCTCATGAACTTTGCTAGTTTCGATCTAAAACGATGTATCCCGTTGTTTTCAGCCGGAATACAAGTTTTCGCGCAGTTCTGAGAGAAAAAGTTTACACCTTTCTTTCGTCTACTCTTCGACGATTTGTAAAATCGATGCTCGTGAATCTTGCTAGTTTCGATCTAAAACGATGTATCCCGTTGTTTTGAGCCGGAATAAAAGTTTTCGCGCAGTTCTGAGAGACAAAGTTTACACATATCTCTCGTCTACCTTTCGACGACTTGTAAAATCGATGCTCATGAATCTTGCTAGTTTCGATCTAAAACGATGTATCCCGTTGTTTTGAGCGGGAATACAAGTTTTCGTGCAGTTCTGAGAGAAAAAGTTTACACCTTTCTCTCGTCTACTCTTCGGCGACTTGTAAAATCGATGCTCGTGAATCTTGCTAGTTTCAATCTAAAGCGATGTATCCCGTTGTTTTGAGCCGGAATACAGGTTTTCTGGCTGTTCTGAGAGAAAAAGCTTTCACCTTTCTCTCGTCTACTCTTCGACGACTTATAAAATCGATGCTCGCGAGTCTTGCTAGTTTCGATCTAAAACGATGTATACCGTTGTTTTGAGCCGGAATACAAGTTTTCGTGCAGTTCTGAGAGAAAAAGTTTACACCTTTCTCTCGTAAACTCTACGGCGACTTGTAAAATCGATGCTCGTGAATCTTGCTAGTTTCGATCTAAAACGATGTATCTCGTTGTTTTGAGCCGACATACAAGTTTTCGCGCAGTTCTGAGAGGAAAAGTTTACACCTTTCTCTCGTCTACTCTTCGACGGCTTGTAATATCGATGCTCGTGTGTCTTGCTAGTTTCGATCTAAAACGATGTATCCCGTTGTTTTGAGCCGGAATGCAAGTTTTCGCGCTGTTCTGAGAGAAAAAGTTTACACCTTTCCCTCGTCTACTCTTCGACGACTTGCAAAATTGATGCTCGTGAATCTTGCTAGGTTCGATCTAAAACGGTGTATCCTGTTGTTTTGAGCCGGAATACAAGTTTTTGGGCTGTTCATAGAGAAAACGTTTACACCTTTCTCTCGTCTACTCTTCGACGACTTGTAAAAACGATGCTCATGAACTTTGCTAGTTTCGATCTAAAACGATGTATCCCGTTGTTTTGAGCCGGAATACAATTTTTCGCGCAGTTCTGAGAGAAAAAGTTTACACCTTTCCCTCGTCTACTCTTCGACGACTTGTAAAATCGATGCTCGTGAATTTTGCTAGTTTCGATCTAAAACGATGTATCCTGTTGTTTTGAGCCGGAATACAAGTTTTTGCGCAGTTCTGAGAGAAAAAGTTTACACCTTTCTTTCGTCTACTCTTCGACGATTTGTAAAATCGATGCTCATGAATCTTGCTAGTTTCGATCTAAAACGATGTATACCGTTGTTTTGAGCCGGAATACAAGTTTTCGTGCAGTTCTGAGAGAAAAAGTTTACACCTTTCTCTCGTAAACTCTACGGCGACTTGTAAAATCGATGCTCGTGAATCTTGCTAGTTTCGATCTAAAGCGATGTATCCCGTTGTTTTGAGCCGGAATACAAGTTCTCGCGCAGTTCTGAGAGAAAAAGTTTACACCTTTCTCTCGTCTACTCTTCGACGACTTGTAAAATCGATGCTGGTGAATCTTGCTAGTTTCAATCTAAAACGATGTATCGCGTTGTTTTGAGCCGACATACAAGTTTTCGCGCAGTTCTGAGAGAAAAAGTTTACACCTTTCTCTCGTCTACTCTTCGACGACTTGTAAAATCGATGCTCGTGAATTTTGCTAGTTGCGATCTAAAGCGATATATCCCGTTGTTTTGAGCCGGAATACAAGTTTTCGCGCAGTTCTGAGAGAAAAAGTTTACACCTTTCTCTCGTCTACTCTTCGACGGCTTGTAATATCGATGCTCGTGTGTCTTGCTAGTTTCGACCTAAAACGATGTATCCCGTTGTTTTGAGCCGGAATGCAAGTTTTCGCGCTGTTCATAGAGAAAAAGTTTACACCTTTCTCTCGACTACTCTTCGGCGACTAGTAAAATCGATGCTCGTGAATCTTGCTAGTTTCGATCTAAAACGATGTATCCCGTTGTTTTCAGGCGGAATGCAAGTTTTCGCGCAGTTCTGAGAGAAAAAGTTTACACCTTTCCCTCATCTACTCTTTTACGAGTTGTAAAATCGATGCTCGTGAACTTTGCTAGTTTCAATCTAAAACGATGTATCCCGTTGTTTTGAGCCGGAATACAAGTTTTCGCGCAGTTCTGAGAGAAAAAGTTTACACCTTTCCCTCGTCTACTCTTCGACGACTTGTAAAATCGATGCTCGTGAATTTTGCTAGTTTCGATCTAAAACGATGTATCCCTTTGTTTTGAGCCGGAATACAAGTTTTCGTGCAGTTCCGAGAGAAAAAGTTTACACCTATCTCTCGTCTACACTTCGACGACTTGTAAAATTGATGCTCGTGAGTCTTGCTAGTTTCGATCTAAAACGATGTATCTCGTTGTTTTGAGCCGCAATACAAGTTTTCGCGCAGTTCTGAGAGAAAACGTTTACACCTTTCTCTCGTCTACTCTTCGACGACTTGTAAAATCGATGCTCATGAACTTTGCTAGTTTCGATCTAAAACGATGTATCCCGTTGTTTTCAGCCGGAATACAAGTTTTCGCGCAGTTCTGAGAGAAAAAGTTTACACCTTTCTTTCGTCTACTCTTCGACGATTTGTAAAATCGATGCTCGTGAATCTTGCTAGTTTCGATCTAAAACGATGTATCCCGTTGTTTTGAGCCGGAATACAAGTTTTCGTGCAGTTCTGAGAGAAAAAGTTTACACCTTTCTCTCGTCTGCTCTTCGGCGACTTGTAAAATCGAAGCTCGTGAATCTTGCTAGTTTCAATCTAAACCGATGTATCCCGTTGTTTTGAGCCGGAATACAGGTTTTCTGGCTGTTCTGAGAGAAAAAGTTTTCACCTTTATCTCGTCTACTCTTCGACGACTTGTAAAATCGATGCTCGTGAGTCTTGCTAGTTTCGATCTAAACGATGTAACCCTTTGTTTTGAGCCGGAATAAAAGTTTTCGCGCAGTTCTGAGAGAAAAAGTTTACACCTATCTCTCGTCTACCCTTCGACGACTTGTAAAATCGATGCTCATGAATCTTGCTAGTTTCGATCTAAAACGATGTATCCCGTTGTTTTGAGCCGGAATACAAGTTTTCGCGCAGTTCTGAGAGAAAAAGTTACACCTTTCTCTCGTCTACTCTTCGACGACTTGTAAAATCGATGCTCGTGAATCTTGCTAGTTTCGATTTAAAACGATGTATCCCGTTGTTTTGAGCCGGAATACAAGTTTTTGGGCTGTTCATAGAGAAAAAGTTTACACCTTTCTCTCGTCTACTCTTCGACGACATGTAAAATCGATGCTCGTGAATTTTGCTAGGTTCGATCTAAAACGATGTATCCCGTTGTTTTGAGCCGGAATACAAGTTTTCGCGCAGTTCTGAGAGAAAAAGTTTACACCTATCTCTCGTCTACCCTTCGACGACTTGTAAAATTGATGCTCGTGAGTCTTGCCAGTTTCGATCTAAAACGATGTATCTCGTTGTTTTGAGCCGCAATACAAGTTTTCGCGCAGTTCTGAGAGAAAAAGTTTACACCTTTCTCTCTTCTACTCTTCGACGACTTGTAAAATCGATGCTCATAAACTTTGCTAGTTTCGATCTAAAACGATGTATCCCGTTGTTTTCAGCCGGAATACAAGTTTTCGCGCAGTTCTGAGAGAAAAAGTTTACACCTTTCTTTCGTCTACTCTTCGACGATTTGTAAAATCGATGCTCGTGAATCTTGCTAGTTTCGATCTAAAACGATGTATCCCGTTGTTTTGAGCGGGAATACAAGTTTTCGTGCAGTTCTGAGAGAAAAAGTTTACACCTTTCTCTCGTCTACTCTTCGGCGACTTGTAAAATCGATGCTCGTGAATCTTGCTAGTTTCAATCTAAAGCGATGTATCCCGTTGTTTTGAGCCGGAATACAGGTTTTCTGGCTGTTCTGAGAGAAAAAGCTTTCACCTTTCTCTCGTCTACTCTTCGACGACTTATAAAATCGATGCTCGCGAGTCTTGCTAGTTTCGATCTAAACGATGTATCCCTTTGTTTTGAGCCGCAATACAAGTTTTCGCGCTGTTCTGAGAGAAAAAGTTTACACCTTTCCCTCGTCTACTCTTCGACGACTTGCAAAATTGATGCTCGTGAATCTTGCTAGGTTCGATCTAAAACGGTGTATCCCGTTGTTTTGAGCCGGAATACAAGTTTTTGGGCTGTTCTGAGAGAAAAAGTTTACACCTTTTTCTCGTCTACTCTTCGACGACTTGTAAAATCGATGCTCGTGAATCTTGCTAGTTTCGATTTAAAACGATGTATCCCGTTGTTTTGAGCCGGAATACAAGTTTTTGGGCTGTTCATAGAGAAGAAGTTTACCCCTCTCTCTCGTCTACTCTTCGACGACTTGTAAAATCGATGCTCTTGAATCTTGCTAGTTACGATCTAAAACGATGTACCCCATTGTTTTGAGCCGGAATACAAGTTTTCGTGCTGTTCTGAGAGAAAAAGTTTACACCTTTCTCTCGTCTACTCTTCGACGACTTGTAAAATCGATGCTCGTGAATCTTGCTAGTTTCGATCTAAAACGATGTGTCCCGTTGTTTTGAGCCGCAATACAAGTTTTTGGGCTGTTCATAGAGAAAAAGTTTGCACCTATCTCTCGTCTACCCTTCGACGACTTGTAAAATCGATGCTCGTGAGTCTTGCTAGTTTCGATCTAAAACGATGTATCCCGTTGTTTTGAGCCGCAATACAAGTTTTCGCGCAGTTCTGAGAGAAAAAGTTTACACCTTTCTCTCGTCTATTCTTCGACGACTTGTAAAATCGATGCTCGTGAATCTTGCTAGTTTCGATCTAAAACGATGTATCCCGTTGTTTTGAGCCGGAATACAAGTTTTTGGGCTGTTCATAGAGAAAAAGTTTACACCTTTCTCTCGTCTACTCTTCGACGACTTGTAAAATCGATGCTCGTGAATCTTGCTAGTTTCGATTTAAAACGATGTATCCCTTGTTTTGAGCCGGAATACAAGTTTTTGGGCTGTTCATAGAGAAGAAGTTTACCCCTTTCTCTCGTCTACTCTTCGGCGACTTGTAAAATCGATGCTCGTGAATCTTGCTAGTTTCAATCTAAAGCGATGTATACCGTTGTTTTGAGCCGGAATACAGGTTTTCTGGCTGTTCTGAGAGAAAAAGCTTTCACCTTTCTCTCGTCTACTCTTCGACGACTTATAAAATCGATGCTCGCGAGTCTTGCTAGTTTCAATCTAAACGATGTATCCCTTTGTTTTGAGCCGCAATACAAGTTTTCGCGCTGTTCTGAGAGAAAATGTTTACACCTTTCCCTCGTCTACTCTTCGACGACTTGCAAAATTGATGCTCGTGAATCTTGCTAGGTTCGATCTAAAACGGTGTATCCCGTTGTTTTGAGCCGGAATACAAGTTTTTGGGCTGTTCATAGAGAAAAAGTGTACACCTTTCTCTCGTCTACTCTTCGACGACTTGTAAAATCGATGCTCGTGAATTTTGCTAGGTTCGATCTAAAACGATGTATCCCGTTGTTTTGAGCCGGAATAAAAGTTTTCGCGCAGTTCTGAGAGAAAAAGTTTACACCTATCTCTCGTCTACCCTTCGACGACTTGTAAAATCGAGGCTCGTGAGTCTTGCTAGTTTCGATCTAAAACGATGTATCCCTTTGTTTTGAGCCGCAATACAAGTTTTCGCGCAGTTCTGAGAGAAAAAGTTTACACCTTTTTCTCGTCTACTCTTCGACGACTTGTAAAATCGATGCTCGTGAATCTTGCTAGTTTCGATTTAAAACGATGTATCCCGTTGTTTTGAGCCGGAATACAAGTTTTTGGGCTGTTCATAGAGAAGAAGTTTACCCCTCTCTCTCGTCTACTCTTCGACGACTTGTAAAATCGATGCTCGTGAGTCTTGCTAGTTTCGATCTAAAACGATGTATCCCGTTGTTTTGAGCCGGAATACAAGTTTTCGTGCAGTTCTGAGAGAAAAAGTTTACACCTTTCTCTCGTCTACTCTTCGGCGACTTGTAAAATCGATGCTCGTGAATCTTGCTAGTGTCAATCTAAAACGATGTATCGCGTTGTTTTGAGCCGACATACAAGTTTTCGCGCAGTTCTGAGAGAAAAAGTTTACACCTTTCTCTCGTCTACTCTTCGACGACTTGTAAAATCGATGCTCGTGAATTTTGCTAGTTGCGATCTAAAGCGATATATCCCGTTGTTTTGAGCCGGAATACAAGTTTTCGCGCAGTTCTGAGAGAAAAAGTTTACACCTTTCTCTCGTCTACTCTTCGACGGCTTGTAATATCGATGCTCGTGTGTCTTGCTAGTTTCGACCTAAAACGATGTATCCCGTTGTTTTGAGCCGGAATGCAAGTTTTCGCGCTGTTCATAGAGAAAAAGTTTACACCTTTCTCTCGACTACTCTTCGGCGACTAGTAAAATCGATGCTCGTGAATCTTGCTAGTTTCGATCTAAAACGATGTATCCCGTTGTTTTCAGGCGGAATGCAAGTTTTCGCGCAGTTCTGAGAGAAAAAGTTTACACCTTTCCCTCATCTACTCTTTCACGAGTTGTAAAATCGATGCTCGTGAACTTTGCTAGTTTCAATCTAAAACGATGTATCCCGTTGTTTTGAGCCGGAATACAAGTTTTCGCGCAGTTCTGAGAGAAAAAGTTTACACCTTTCCCTCGTCTACTCTTCGACGACTTGTAAAATCGATGCTCGTGAATTTTGCTAGTTTCGATCTAAAACGATGTATCCCTTTGTTTTGAGCCGGAATACAAGTTTTCGTGCAGTTCCGAGAGAAAAAGTTTACACCTATCTCTCGTCTACACTTCGACGACTTGTAAAATTGATGCTCGTGAGTCTTGCTAGTTTCGATCTAAAACGATGTATCTCGTTGTTTTGAGCCGCAATACAAGTTTTCGCGCAGTTCTGAGAGAAAACGTTTACACCTTTCTCTCGTCTACTCTTCGACGACTTGTAAAATCGATGCTCATGAACTTTGCTAGTTTCGATCTAAAACGATGTATCCCGTTGTTTTCAGCCGGAATACAAGTTTTCGCGCAGTTCTGAGAGAAAAAGTTTACACCTTTCTTTCGTCTACTCTTCGACGATTTGTAAAATCGATGCTCGTGAATCTTGCTAGTTTCGATCTAAAACGATGTATCCCGTTGTTTTGAGCCGGAATACAAGTTTTCGTGCAGTTCTGAGAGAAAAAGTTTACACCTTTCTCTCGTCTGCTCTTCGGCGACTTGTAAAATCGAAGCTCGTGAATCTTGCTAGTTTCAATCTAAACCGATGTATCCCGTTGTTTTGAGCCGGAATACAGGTTTTCTGGCTGTTCTGAGAGAAAAAGTTTTCACCTTTATCTCGTCTACTCTTCGACGACTTGTAAAATCGATGCTCGTGAGTCTTGCTAGTTTCGATCTAAACGATGTAACCCTTTGTTTTGAGCCGGAATAAAAGTTTTCGCGCAGTTCTGAGAGAAAAAGTTTACACCTATCTCTCGTCTACCCTTCGACGACTTGTAAAATCGATGCTCATGAATCTTGCTAGTTTCGATCTAAAACGATGTATCCCGTTGTTTTGAGCCGGAATACAAGTTTTCGCGCAGTTCTGAGAGAAAAAGTTACACCTTTCTCTCGTCTACTCTTCGACGACTTGTAAAATCGATGCTCGTGAATCTTGCTAGTTTCGATTTAAAACGATGTATCCCGTTGTTTTGAGCCGGAATACAAGTTTTTGGGCTGTTCATAGAGAAAAAGTTTACACCTTTCTCTCGTCTACTCTTCGACGACATGTAAAATCGATGCTCGTGAATTTTGCTAGGTTCGATCTAAAACGATGTATCCCGTTGTTTTGAGCCGGAATACAAGTTTTCGCGCAGTTCTGAGAGAAAAAGTTTACACCTATCTCTCGTCTACCCTTCGACGACTTGTAAAATTGATGCTCGTGAGTCTTGCCAGTTTCGATCTAAAACGATGTATCTCGTTGTTTTGAGCCGCAATACAAGTTTTCGCGCAGTTCTGAGAGAAAAAGTTTACACCTTTCTCTCTTCTACTCTTCGACGACTTGTAAAATCGATGCTCATGAACTTTGCTAGTTTCGATCTAAAACGATGTATCCCGTTGTTTTCAGCCGGAATACAAGTTTTCGCGCAGTTCTGAGAGAAAAAGTTTACACCTTTCTTTCGTCTACTCTTCGACGATTTGTAAAATCGATGCTCGTGAATCTTGCTAGTTTCGATCTAAAACGATGTATCCCGTTGTTTTGAGCGGGAATACAAGTTTTCGTGCAGTTCTGAGAGAAAAAGTTTACACCTTTCTCTCGTCTACTCTTCGGCGACTTGTAAAATCGATGCTCGTGAATCTTGCTAGTTTCAATCTAAAGCGATGTATCCCGTTGTTTTGAGCCGGAATACAGGTTTTCTGGCTGTTCTGAGAGAAAAAGCTTTCACCTTTCTCTCGTCTACTCTTCGACGACTTATAAAATCGATGCTCGCGAGTCTTGCTAGTTTCGATCTAAACGATGTATCCCTTTGTTTTGAGCCGCAATACAAGTTTTCGCTCTGTTCTGAGAGAAAAAGTTTACACCTTTCCCTCGTCTACTCTTCGACGACTTGCAAAATTGATGCTCGTGAATCTTGCTAGGTTCGATCTAAAACGGTGTATCCCGTTGTTTTGAGCCGGAATACAAGTTTTTGGGCTGTTCTGAGAGAAAAAGTTTACACCTTTTTCTCGTCTACTCTTCGACGACTTGTAAAATCGATGCTCGTGAATCTTGCTAGTTTCGATTTAAAACGATGTATCCCGTTGTTTTGAGCCGGAATACAAGTTTTTGGGCTGTTCATAGAGAAGAAGTTTACCCCTCTCTCTCGTCTACTCTTCGACGACTTGTAAAATCGATGCTCTTGAATCTTGCTAGTTACGATCTAAAACGATGTACCCCATTGTTTTGAGCCGGAATACAAGTTTTCGTGCTGTTCTGAGAGAAAAAGTTTACACCTTTCTCTCGTCTACTCTTCGACGACTTGTAAAATCGATGCTCGTGAATCTTGCTAGTTTCGATCTAAAACGATGTATCCCGTTGTTTTGAGCCGGAATACAAGTTTTTGGGCTGTTCATAGAGAAAAAGTTTACACCTTTCTCTCGTCTACTCTTCGACGACTTGTAAAATCGATGCTCGTGAATCTTGCTAGTTTCGATTTAAAACGATGTATCCCTTGTTTTGAGCCGGAATACAAGTTTTTGGGCTGTTCATAGAGAAGAAGTTTACCCCTTTCTCTCGTCTACTCTTCGGCGACTTGTAAAATCGATGCTCGTGAATCCTGCTAGTTTCAATCTAAAGCGATGTATACCGTTGTTTTGAGCCGGAATACAGGTTTTCTGGCTGTTCTGAGAGAAAAAGCTTTCACCTTTCTCTCGTCTACTCTTCGACGACTTATAAAATCGATGCTCGCGAGTCTTGCTAGTTTCAATCTAAACGATGTATCCCTTTGTTTTGAGCCGCAATACAAGTTTTCGCGCTGTTCTGAGAGAAAAAGTTTACACCTTTCCCTCGTCTACTCTTCGACGACTTGCAAAATTGATGCTCGTGAATCTTGCTAGGTTCGATCTAAAACGGTGTATCCCGTTGTTTTGAGCCGGAATACAAGTTTTTGGGCTGTTCATAGAGAAAAAGTGTACACCTTTCTCTCGTCTACTCTTCGACGACTTGTAAAATCGATGCTCGTGAATTTTGCTAGGTTCGATCTAAAACGATGTATCCCGTTGTTTTGAGCCGGAATAAAAGTTTTCGCGCAGTTCTGAGAGAAAAAGTTTACACCTATCTCTCGTCTACCCTTCGACGACTTGTAAAATCGAGGCTCGTGAGTCTTGCTAGTTTCGATCTAAAACGATGTATCCCTTTGTTTTGAGCCGCAATACAAGTTTTCGCGCAGTTCTGAGAGAAAAAGTTTACACCTTTTTCTCGTCTACTCTTCGACGACTTGTAAAATCGATGCTCGTGAATCTTGCTAGTTTCGATTTAAAACGATGTATCCCGTTGTTTTGAGCCGGAATACAAGTTTTTGGGCTGTTCATAGAGAAGAAGTTTACCCCTCTCTCTCGTCTACTCTTCGACGACTTGTAAAATCGATGCTCGTGAGTCTTGCTAGTTTCGATCTAAAACGATGTATCCCGTTGTTTTGAGCCGGAATACAAGTTTTCGTGCAGTTCTGAGAGAAAAAGTTTACACCTTTCTCTCGTCTACTCTTCGGCGACTTGTAAAATCGATGCTCGTGAATCTTGCTAGTGTCAATCTAAAACGATGTATCCCGTTGTTTTGAGCCGGAATACAGGTTTTCTGGCTGTTCTGAGAGAAAAAGCTTTCACCTTTCTCTCGTCTACTCTTCGACGACTTGTAAAATCGATGCTCGTGAATTTTGCTAGGTTCGATCTAAAACAATGTACCCGAGCCGAGAATACAAGTTTTCGCGCAGTTGTGAGAGAAAAAGTTTACACCTATCTCTCGTCTACCCTTCGATGACTTGTAAAATCGATGCTCATGAATCTTGCTAGCTTCGATCCTAAAACGATGTATCCTGTTGTTTTGAGCCGGAATACAAGTTTTCGCGCAGTTCTGAGAGAAAACGTTTACACCTTTCTCTCGTCTACTCTTCGACGACTTGTAAAATCGATGCTCGTGAACTTTGCTAGTTTCAATCTAAAAACGATGTATCCCCCGTTGTTTTGAGCCGGAATACAAGTTTTCGGGCTGTTCTGAGAGAAAAAGCTTTCACCTTTCTCTCGTCTACTCTTCGACGACTTGTAAAATTGATGCTCGTGAGTCTTGCTAGTTTCGATCTAAAACGATGTATCCGTTGTTTTGAGCCGGAATACAAGTTTTTGCGCAGTTCTGAGAGAAAAAGTTTACACCTTTCTCTCGTCTACTCTTCGGCGACTTGTAAAATCGATGCTCGTGAATCTTGCTAGTTTCAATCTAAAGCGATGTATCCCGTTGTTTTGAGCCGGAATACAAGTTTTCTCGCAGTTCTGAGAGAAAAAGTTTACACCTTTCTTTCGTTCTACTCTCGACGACTTGTAAAATCGATGCTCTTGAATCTTGCTAGTTACGATCTAAAACGATGTATCCCATTGTTTTGAGCGGAATACAAGTTTTCGCGCTGTTCTGAGAGAAAAAGTTTACACCTTTCTCTCGTCTACTCTTCGACGACTTGTAAAATCGATGCTCGTGAATCTTGCTAGTTTCGATCTAAAACGATGTGTCCCCGTTGTTTTGAGCAGGAATACAAGTTTTTGGGCTGTTCATAGAGAAAAAGTTTACACCTTTCTCTCGTCTACTCTTCGACGACTTGTAAAATCGATGCTCGTGAATTTTGCTAGGTTTCGATCTAAAACGATGTATCCCGTTGTTTTGAGCCGGAATACAAGTTTTCGCGCAGTTCTGAGAGAAAAAGTTTACACCTATCTCTCGTCTACCCTTCGACGACTTGTAAAATTGATGCTCGTGAGTCTTGCTAGTTTCGATCTAAAACGATGTATCTCGTTGTTTTGAGCCGCAATACAAGTTTCGCGCAGTTCTGAGAGAGAAAAACGTTTACACCTTTCTCTCGTCTACTCTTCGACGACTTGTAAAATCGATGCTCATGAACTTTGCTAGTTTCGATCTAAAACGATGTATCCCGTTGTTTTCAGCCGGAATACAAGTTTTCGCGCAGTTCCTGAGAGGAAAAAGTTTACACCTTTCTTTCGTCTACTCTTCGACGATTTGTAAAATCGATGCTCGTGAATCTTGCTAGTTTCGATCTAAAACGATGTATCCCGTTGTTTTGAGCCGGAATACAAGTTTTCGTGCAGTTCTGAGAGAAAGTTTACACCTTTCTCTCGTCTGCTCTTCGGCGACTTGTAAAATCGATGCTCGTGAATCTTGCTAGTTTCAATCTAAAACGATGTATCCCGTTGTTTTGAGCCGGAATACAGGTTTTCTGGCTGTTCTGAGAGAAAAAGTTTTCACCTTTATCTCGTCTACTCTTCGGACGACTTGTAAAATCGATGCTCGTGAGTCTTGCTAGTTTCGATCTAAACGATTTAACCCTTTGTTTTGAGCCGGAATAAAAGTTTTCGCGCAGTTCTGAGAGAAAAAGTTTACACCTATCTCTCGTCTACCCTTCGACGACTTGTTAAAATCGATGCTCATGAATCTTGCTAGTTTCGATCTAAAACGATGTATCCCGTTGTTTTGAGCCGGAATACAAGTTTTCGCGCAGTTTCTGAGAGAAAAAGTTACACCTTTCTCTCGTCTACTCTTCGACGACTTGTAAAATCGATGCTCGTGAATCTTGCTAGTTCGATTTAAAACGATGTATCCGTTGTTTTGAGCCGGAATACAAGTTTTTGGGCTGTTCACAGAGAAAAAGTTTACACCTTTCTCTCGTCTACTCTTCGACGACATGTAAAATCGATGCTCGTGAATTTTGCTAGGTTCGATCTAAACGATGTATCCCGTTGTTTTGAGCCGGAATACAAGTTTTCGCGCAGTTCTGAGAGAAAAAGTTTACACCTATCTCTCGTCTACCCTTCGACGACTTGTAAAATTGATGCTCGTGAGTACTTGCCAGTTTCGATCTAAATCGATGTATCTCGTTGTTTTGAGCCGCAATACAAGTTTTCGCGCAGTTCTGAGAGAAAAAGTTTACACCTTTCTCTCTCTACTCTTCGACGACTTGTAAAATCGATGCTCATGAACTTTGCTAGTTTCGATCTAAAACGATGTATCCCCGTTGTTTTCAGCCGGAATACAAAGTTTTCGCGCAGTTCTGAGAGAAAAAGTTTACACCTTTCTTTCGTCTACTCTTCGACGATTTGTAAAATCGATGCCTCGTGAATCTTGCTAGTTTTGATCTAAAACGATGTATCCCGTTGTTTTGAGCCGGAATACAAGTTTTCGTGCAGTTCTGAGAAAAAAAGTTTACACCTTTCTCTCGTCTGCTCTTCGGCGAGCTTGTAAAATCGATGCTCGTGATCCTGCTAGTTTCAATCAAAAACCGATGTATCCCGTTGTTTTGAGCCGAAATACAGGTTTTCTGGCTGTTCTGAGAGAAAAAGCTTTCACCTTTATCTCGTCTACTCTTCGACGGACTTGTAAAATCGATGCTCGTGAGTCTTGCTAGTTTCGATCTAAACGATGTACCCTTTGTTTTGAGCCGGAATAAAAGTTTTCGCGCAGTTCTGAGAGAAAAAGTTTACACCTATCTCTCGTCTACCCTTCGACGACTTGTAAAATCGATGCTCATGAATCTTGCTAGTTTCGATCTAAAACGATGTATCCGTTGTTTTGAGCCGGAATACAAGTTTTCGTGCAGTTCTGAGAGAAAAAGTTTACACCTTTCTCTCGTCTACTCTTCGACGACTTGTAAAATCGATGCTCGTGAATCTTGCTAGTTTCGATTTAAAACGATGTATCCCGTTGTTTTGAGCCGGAATACAAGTTTTTGGGCTGTTCATAGAGAAAAAGTTTACACCTTTCTCTCGTCTACTCTTCGACGACTTGTAAAATCGATGCTCGTGAATTTTGCTAGGTTCGATCTAAAACAATGTACCCCGTTGTTTTGAGCCGGAATACAAGTTTTCGCGCAGTTGTGAGAGAAAAAGTTTACACCTATCTCTCGTCTACCCTTCGATGACTTGTAAAATCGATGCTCATGAATCTTGCTAGCTTCGATCTAAAACGATGTATCCTGTTGTTTTGAGCCGGAATACAAGTTTTCGCGCAGTTCTGAGAGAAAACGTTTACACCTTTCTCTCGTCTACTCTTCGACGACTTGTAAAATCGATGCTCGTGAACTTTGCTAGTTTCAATCTAAAACGATGTATCCCGTTGTTTTGAGCCGGAATACAAGTTTTCGGGCTGTTCTGAGAGAAAAAGCTTTCACCTTTCTCTCGTCTACTCTTCGACGACTTGTAAAATTGATGCTCGTGAGTCTTGCTAGTTTCGATCTAAAACGATGTATCCCGTTGTTTTGAGCCGGAATACAAGTTTTTGCGCAGTTCTGAGAGAAAACGTTTACACCTTTCTCTCGTCTACTCTTCGGCGACTTGTAAAATCGATGCTCGTGAATCTTGCTAGTTTCAATCTAAAGCGATGTATCCCGTTGTTTTGAGCCGGAATACAAGTTTTCGCGCAGTTCTGAGAGAAAAAGTTTACACCTTTCTTTCGTCTACTCTTCGACGACTTGTAAAATCGATGCTCTTGAATCTTGCTAGTTACGATCTAAAACGATGTATCCCATTGTTTTGAGCCGGAATACAAGTTTTCGCGCTGTTCTGAGAGAAAAAGTTTACACCTTTCTCTCGTCTACTCTTCGACGACTTGTAAAATCGATGCTCGTGAATCTTGCTAGTTTCGATCTAAAACGATGTGTCCCGTTGTTTTGAGCCGGAATACAAGTTTTTGGGCTGTTCATAGAGAAAAAGTTTACACCTTTCTCTCGTCTACTCTTCGACGACTTGTAAAATCGATGCTCGTGAATTTTGCTAGGTTCGATCTAAAACGATGTATCCCGTTGTTTTGAGCCGGAATACAAGTTTTCGCGCAGTTCTGAGAGAAAAAGTTTACACCTATCTCTCGTCTACCCTTCGACGACTTGTAAAATTGATGCTCGTGAGTCTTGCTAGTTTCGATCTAAAACGATGTATCTCGTTGTTTTGAGCCGCAATACAAGTTTTCGCGCAGTTCTGAGAGAAAACGTTTACACCTTTCTCTCGTCTACTCTTCGACGACTTGTAAAATCGATGCTCATGAACTTTGCTAGTTTCGATCTAAAACGATGTATCCCGTTGTTTTCAGCCGGAATACAAGTTTTCGCGCAGTTCTGAGAGAAAAAGTTTACACCTTTCTTTCGTCTACTCTTCGACGATTTGTAAAATCGATGCTCGTGAATCTTGCTAGTTTCGATCTAAAACGATGTATCCCGTTGTTTTGAGCCGGAATACAAGTTTTCGTGCAGTTCTGAGAGAAAAAGTTTACACCTTTCTCTCGTCTGCTCTTCGGCGACTTGTAAAATCGATGCTCGTGAATCTTGCTAGTTTCAATCTAAACCGATGTATCCCGTTGTTTTGAGCCGGAATACAGGTTTTCTGGCTGTTCTGAGAGAAAAAGTTTTCACCTTTATCTCGTCTACTCTTCGACGACTTGTAAAATCGATGCTCGTGAGTCTTGCTAGTTTCGATCTAAACGATTTAACCCTTTGTTTTGAGCCGGAATAAAAGTTTTCGCGCAGTTCTGAGAGAAAAAGTTTACACCTATCTCTCGTCTACCCTTCGACGACTTGTAAAATCGATGCTCATGAATCTTGCTAGTTTCGATCTAAAACGATGTATCCCGTTGTTTTGAGCCGGAATACAAGTTTTCGCGCAGTTCTGAGAGAAAAAGTTACACCTTTCTCTCGTCTACTCTTCGACGACTTGTAAAATCGATGCTCGTGAATCTTGCTAGTTTCGATTTAAAACGATGTATCCCGTTGTTTTGAGCCGGAATACAAGTTTTTGGGCTGTTCATAGAGAAAAAGTTTACACCTTTCTCTCGTCTACTCTTCGACGACTTGTAAAATCGATGCTCGTGAATTTTGCTAGGTTCGATCTAAAACGATGTATCCCGTTGTTTTGAGCCGGAATACAAGTTTTCGCGCAGTTCTGAGAGAAAAAGTTTACACCTATCTCTCGTCTACCCTTCGACGACTTGTAAAATTGATGCTCGTGAGTCTTGCTAGTTTCGATCTAAAACGATGTATCTCGTTGTTTTGAGCCGCAATACAAGTTTTCGCGCAGTTCTGAGAGAAAAATTTTACACCTTTCTCTCTTCTACTCTTCGACGACTTGTAAAATCGATGCTCATGAACTTTGCTAGTTTCGATCTAAAACGATGTATCCCGTTGTTTTCAGCCGGAATACAAGTTTTCGCGCAGTTCTGAGAGAAAAAGTTTACACCTTTCTTTCGTCTACTCTTCGACGATTTGTAAAATCGATGCTCGTGAATCTTGCTATTTTTGATCTAAAACGATGTATCCCGTTGTTTTGAGCCGGAATACAAGTTTTCGTGCAGTTCTGAGAAAAAAAGTTTACACCTTTCTCTCGTCTGCTCTTCGGCGACTTGTAAAATCGATGCTCGTGAATCTTGCTAGTTTCAATCAAAACCGATGTATCCCGCTGTTTTGAGCCGAAATACAGGTTTTCTGGCTGTTCTGAGAGAAAAAGCTTTCACCTTTATCTCGTCTACTCTTCGACGACTTGTAAAATCGATGCTCGTAAGTCTTGCTAGTTTCGATCTAAACGATGTAACCCTTTGTTTTGAGCCGGAATAAAAGTTTTCGCGCAGTTCTGAGAGAAAACGTTTACACCTATCTCTCGTCTACCCTTCGACGACTTGTAAAATCGATGCTCATGAATCTTGCTAGTTTCGATCTAAAACGATGTATCCCGTTGTTTTCAGCCGGAATACAAGTTTTCGCGCAGTTCTGAGAGAAAAAGTTTACACCTTTCTTTCGTCTACTCTTCGACGATTTGTAAAATCGATGCTCGTGAATCTTGCTAGTTTCGATCTAAAACGATGTATCCCGTTGTTTTGAGCCGGAATACAAGTTTTCGTGCAGTTCTGAGAGAAAAAGTTTACACCTTTCTCTCGTCTGCTCTTCGGCGACTTGTAAAATCGATGCTCGTGAATCTTGCTAGTTTCAATCTAAACCGATGTATCCCGTTGTTTTGAGCCGGAATACAGGTTTTCTGGCTGTTCTGAGAGAAAAAGTTTTCACCTTTATCTCGTCTACTCTTCGACGACTTGTAAAATCGATGCTCGTGAGTCTTGCTAGTTTCGATCTAAACGATTTAACCCTTTGTTTTGAGCCGGAATAAAAGTTTTCGCGCAGTTCTGAGAGAAAAAGTTTACACCTATCTCTCGTCTACCCTTCGACGACTTGTAAAATCGATGCTCATGAATCTTGCTAGTTTCGATCTAAAACGATGTATCCCGTTGTTTTGAGCCGGAATACAAGTTTTCGCGCAGTTCTGAGAGAAAAAGTTACACCTTTCTCTCGTCTACTCTTCGACGACTTGTAAAATCGATGCTCGTGAATCTTGCTAGTTTCGATTTAAAACGATGTATCCCGTTGTTTTGAGCCGGAATACAAGTTTTTGGGCTGTTCATAGAGAAAAAGTTTACACCTTTCTCTCGTCTACTCTTCGACGACTTGTAAAATCGATGCTCGTGAATTTTGCTAGGTTCGATCTAAAACGATGTATCCCGTTGTTTTGAGCCGGAATACAAGTTTTCGCGCAGTTCTGAGAGAAAAAGTTTACACCTATCTCTCGTCTACCCTTCGACGACTTGTAAAATTGATGCTCGTGAGTCTTGCTAGTTTCGATCTAAAACGATGTATCTCGTTGTTTTGAGCCGCAATACAAGTTTTCGCGCAGTTCTGAGAGAAAAAGTTTACACCTTTCTCTCTTCTACTCTTCGACGACTTGTAAAATCGATGCTCATGAACTTTGCTAGTTTCGATCTAAAACGATGTATCCCGTTGTTTTCAGCCGGAATACAAGTTTTCGCGCAGTTCTGAGAGAAAAAGTTTACACCTTTCTTTCGTCTACTCTTCGACGATTTGTAAAATCGATGCTCGTGAATCTTGCTATTTTTGATCTAAAACGATGTATCCCGTTGTTTTGAGCCGGAATACAAGTTTTCGTGCAGTTCTGAGAAAAAAAGTTTACACCTTTCTCTCGTCTGCTCTTCGGCGACTTGTAAAATCGATGCTCGTGAATCTTGCTAGTTTCAATCAAAACCGATGTATCCCGCTGTTTTGAGCCGAAATACAGGTTTTCTGGCTGTTCTGAGAGAAAAAGCTTTCACCTTTATCTCGTCTACTCTTCGACGACTTGTAAAATCGATGCTCGTAAGTCTTGCTAGTTTCGATCTAAACGATGTAACCCTTTGTTTTGAGCCGGAATAAAAGTTTTCGCGCAGTTCTGAGAGAAAACGTTTACACCTATCTCTCGTCTACCCTTCGACGACTTGTAAAATCGATGCTCATGAATCTTGCTAGTTTCGATCTAAAACGATGTATCCCGTTGTTTTGAGCCGGAATACAAGTTTTCGTGCAGTTCTGAGAGAAAAAGTTTACACCTTTCTCTCGTCTACTCTTCGACGACTTGTAAAATCGATGCTCGTGAATCTTGCTAGTTTCGATTTAAAACGATGTATCCCGTTGTTTTGAGACGGAATACAGGTTTTCTGGCTGTTCTTAGAGAAAAAGCTTTCACCTTTCTCTCGTCTACTCTTCGGCGACTTGTAAAATCGATGCTCGTGAGTCTTGCTAGTTTCGACCTAAACGATGTATCCCGTTGTTTTGAGCCGCAATACAAGTTTTCGCGCTGTTCTGAAAGAAAAAGTTTACACCTTTCTTTCGTCTACTCTTCGACGACTTGTAAAATCGGTGCTCGTGAATTTTGCTAGGTTCGATCTAAAACGATGTATCCCGTTTTTTTGAGTCGGAATACAAGTTTTCGCGCAGTTCTGAGAGAAAAAGTTTACACCTATCTCTCGTCTACCCTTCGACGACTTGTAAAATCGATGCTCATGAATCTTGCTAGTTTTGATCTAAAACGATGTATCTCGTTGTTTTGAGCCGGAATACAAGTTTTCGCGCAGTTCTGAGAGAAAACGTTTACACCTTTCTCTCGTCTAATCTTCGACGACTTGTAAAATCGATGCTCGTGAACTTTGCTAGTTTCCACCTAAAACGATGTATCCCGTTGTTTTGAGCCGGAATACAAGTTTTCGCGCAGTTCTGAGAGAAAAAGTTTACACCTTTCTTGTAAATCTTGCTCGTGAATCTTGCTAGTTTCGATCTAAAACGATGTATCCCGTTGTTTTGAGCCGGAATACAAGTTTTCGTGCAGTTCTGAGAGAAAAAGTTTGCACCATTCTCTCGTCTACTCTTCGGCGACTTGTAAAATCGATGCTCGTGAATCTTGATAGTTTCAATCTAAAGCGATGTATCCCGTTGTTTTGAGACGGAATACAGGTTTTCTGGCTGTTCTTAGAGAAAAAGCTTTCACCTTTCTCTCGTCTACTCTTCGGCGACTTGTAAAATCGATGCTCGTGAGTCTTGCTAGTTTCGACCTAAACGATGTATCCCGTTGTTTTGAGCCGCAATACAAGTTTTCGCGCTGTTCTGAAAGAAAAAGTTTACACCTTTCTTTCGTCTACTCTTCGACGACTTGTAAAATCGGTGCTCGTGAATTTTGCTAGGTTCGATCTAAAACGATGTATCCCGTTTTTTTTGAGTCGGAATACAAGTTTTCGCGCAGTTCTGAGAGAAAAAGTTTACACCTATCTCTCGTCTACCCTTCGACGACTTGTAAAATCGATGCTCATGAATCTTGCTAGTTTTGATCTAAAACGATGTATCTCGTTGTTTTGAGCCGGAATACAAGTTTTCGCGCAGTTCTGAGAGAAAACGTTTACACCTTTCTCTCGTCTAATCTTCGACGACTTGTAAAATCGATGCTCGTGAACTTTGCTAGTTTCCACCTAAAACGATGTATCCCGTTGTTTTGAGCCGGAATACAAGTTTTCGGGCTGTTCTGAGAGAAAAAGCTTTCACCTTTCTCTCGTCTACTCTTCGACGACTGGTCAAATCGATGCTCATGAACTTTGCTAGTTTCGATCTAAAACGATGCATCCCGTTCTTTTGAGCCGGAATACAGGTTTTCTGGCTGTTCTGAGAGAAAAAGCTTTCACCTTTCTCTCGTCTACTCTTCGACGACTTGTAAAATCGATGCTCGTGAGTCTTGCTAGTTTCGATTTAAACGATGTATCCCGTTGTTTTGAGCCGCAATACAAGTTTTCGCGCAGTTGTGAGAGAAAATGTTTACACCTATCTCTCGTCTACCCTTCGATGACTTGTAAAATCGATGCTCATGAATCTTGCTAGTTTCGATCTAAAACGATGTATCCTGTTGTTTTGAGCCGGAATACAAGTTTTCGCGCAGTTCTGAGAGAAAACGTTTACACCTTTCTCTCGTCTACTCTTCGACGACTTGTAAAATCGATGCTCGTGAACTTTGCTATTTTCGATCTAAAACGATGTATCCCGATGTTTTGAGCCGGAATACAAGTTTTCGGGCTGTTCTGAGAGAAAAAGCTTTCACCTTTCTCTCGTCTACTCTTCGACGACTTGTAAAATTGATGCTCGTGAGTCTTGCTAGTTTCGATCTAAAACGATGTATCCCGTTGTTTTGAGCCGGAATACAAGTTTTTGCGCAGTTCTGAGAGAAAAAGTTTACACCTTTCTTGTGAATCTTGCTCGTGAATCTTGCTAGTTTCGATCTAAAACGATGTATCCCGTTGTTTTGAGCCGGAATACAAGTTTTCGTGCAGTTCTGTTAGAAAAAGTTTACACCATTCTCTCGTCTACTCTTCGGCGACTTGTAAAATCGATGCTCGTGGATCTTGCTAGTTTCAATCTAAAGCGATGCATCCCGTTCTTTTGAGCCGGAATACAGGTTTTCTGGCTGTTCTGAGAGAAAAAGCTTTCACCTTTCTCTCGTTTACTCTTCGACGACTTGTAAAATCGATGCTCTTGAATCTTGCTAGTTTCGATTTAAAACGATGTATCCCGTTGTTTTGAGCCGGAATACAAGTTTTTGGGCTGTTCATAGAGAAAAAGTTTACACCTTTCTCTCGTCTACTCTTCGACGACTTGTAAAATCGATGCTCGTGAATTTTGCTAGGTTCGATCTAAAACGATGTATCCCGTTGTTTTGAGCCGGAATACAAGTTTTCGCGCAGTTGTGAGAGAAAAAGTTTACACCTATCTCTCGTCTACCCTTCGACGACTTGTAAAATCGATGCTCATGAATCTTGCTAGTTTCGATCTAAAACGATGTATCCTGTTTTGAGCCGGAATACAAGTTTTCGCGCAGTTCTGAGAGAAAACGTTTACACCTTTCTCTCGTCTACTCTTCGACGACTTGTAAAATCGATGCTCGTGAACTTTGCTAGTTTCGATCTAAAACGATGTATCCCGTTATTTTGAGCCGGAATACAAGTTTTCGGGCTGTTCTGAGAGAAAAAGCTTTCACCTTTCTCTCGTCTACTCTTCGATGACTTGTAAAATTGATGCTCGTGAGTCTTGCTAGTTTCGATCTAAAACGATGTATCCCGTTGTTTTGAGCCGGAATACAAGTTTTCGCGCAGTTCTGAGAGAAAAAGTTTACACCTTTCTTGTGAATCTTGCTCGTGAATCTTGCTAGTTTCGATCTAAAACGATGTATCCCGTTGTTTTGAGCCGGAATACAAGTTTTCGTGCAGTTCTGAGAGAAAAAGTTTGCACCATTCTCTCGTCTACTCTTCGGCGACTTGTAAAATCGATGCTCGTGAATCTTGCTAGTTTCAATCTAAAGCGATGTATCCCGTTGTTTTGAGCCGGAATACAGGTTTTCTGGCTGTTCTTAGAGAAAAAGCTTTCACCTTTCTCTCGTCTACTCTTCGGCGACTTGTAAAATCGATGCTCGTGAGTCTTGCTAGTTTCGACCTAAACGATGTATCCCGTTGTTTTGAGCCGCAATACAAGTTTTCGCGCAGTTCTGAGAGAAAAAGTTTACACCTTTCTCTCGTCTACTCTTCGACGGCTTGTAATATCGATGCTCGTGAGTCTTGCTAGTTTCGATCTAAAACGATGTATCCCGTTTTTTTTGAGTCGGAATACAAGTTTTCGCGCAGTTCTGAGAGAAAAAGTTTACACCTATCTCTCGTCTACCCTTCGACGACTTGTAAAATCGATGCTCATGAATCTTGCTAGTTTTGATCTAAAACGATGTATCTCGTTGTTTTGAGCCGGAATACAAGTTTTCGCGCAGTTCTGAGAGAAAACGTTTACACCTTTCTCTCGTCTAATCTTCGACGACTTGTAAAATCGATGCTCGTGAACTTTGCTAGTTTCCACCTAAAACGATGTATCCCGTTGTTTTGAGCCGGAATACAAGTTTTCGGGCTGTTCTGAGAGAAAAAGCTTTCACCTTTCTCTCGTCTACTCTTCGACGACTGGTCAAATCGATGCTCATGAACTTTGCTAGTTTCGATCTAAAACGATGCATCCCGTTCTTTTGAGCCGGAATACAGGTTTTCTGGCTGTTCTGAGAGAAAAAGCTTTCACCTTTCTCTCGTCTACTCTTCGACGACTTGTAAAATCGATGCTCGTGAGTCTTGCTAGTTTCGATCTAAACGATGTATCCCGTTGTTTTGAGCCGCAATACAAGTTTTCGCGCAGTTGTGAGAGAAAATGTTTACACCTATCTCTCGTCTACCCTTCGATGACTTGTAAAATCGATGCTCATGAATCTTGCTAGTTTCGATCTAAAACGATGTATCCTGTTGTTTTGAGCCGGAATACAAGTTTTCGCGCAGTTCTGAGAGAAAACGTTTACACCTTTCTCTCGTCTACTCTTCGACGACTTGTAAAATCGATGCTCGTGAACTTTGCTATTTTCGATCTAAAACGATGTATCCCGATGTTTTGAGCCGGAATACAAGTTTTCGGGCTGTTCTGAGAGAAAAAGCTTTCACCTTTCTCTCGTCTACTCTTCGACGACTTGTAAAATTGATGCTCGTGAGTCTTGCTAGTTTCGATCTAAAACGATGTATCCCGTTGTTTTGAGCCGGAATACAAGTTTTTGCGCAGTTCTGAGAGAAAAAGTTTGCACCTTTCTTGTGAATCTTGCTCGTGAATCTTGCTAGTTTCGATCTAAAACGATGTATCCCGTTGTTTTGAGCCGGAATACAAGTTTTCGTGCAGTTCTGATAGAAAAAGTTTACACCATTCTCTCGTCTACTCTTCGGCGACTTGTAAAATCGATGCTCGTGGATCTTGCTAGTTTCAATCTAAAGCGATGCATCCCGTTCATTTGAGCCGGAATACAGGTTTTCTGGCTGTTCTGAGAGAAAAAGCTTTCACCTTTCTCTCGTTTACTCTTCGACGACTTGTAAAATCGATGCTCTTGAATCTTGCTAGTTTCGATTTAAAACGATGTATCCCGTTGTTTTGAGCCGGAATACAAGTTTTTGGGCTGTTCATAGAGAAAAAGTTTACACCTTTCTCTCGTCTACTCTTCGACGACTTGTAAAATCGATGCTCGTGAATTTTGCTAGGTTCGATCTAAAACGATGTATCCCGTTGTTTTGAGCCGGAATACAAGTTTTCGCGCAGTTGTGAGAGAAAAAGTTTACACCTATCTCTCGTCTACCCTTCGACGACTTGTAAAATCGATGCTCATGAATCTTGCTAGTTTCGATCTAAAACGATGTATCCTGTTTTGAGCCGGAATACAAGTTTTCGCGCAGTTCTGAGAGAAAACGTTTACACCTTTCTCTCGTCTACTCTTCGACGACTTGTAAAATCGATGCTCGTGAACTTTGCTAGTTTCGATCTAAAACGATGTATCCCGTTATTTTGAGCCGGAATACAAGTTTTCGCGCAGTTCTGAAAGAAAAAGTTTACACCTTTCCCTCGTCAACTCTTTTACGAGTTGTAAAATCGATGCTCGTGAATTTTGGTAGTTTCGATCTCAAACGATGTATCCTGTTGTTTTGATTCAGAATACAAGTTCTCGCGCAGTTCTGAGAGAAAAAGCTTACACCTTTCTTGTAAATCTTGCTCGTGAATCTTGCTAGTTTCGATCTAAAACGATGTATCCCGTTGTTTTGAGCCGGAATACAAGTTTTCGTGCAGTTCTGAGAGAAAAAGTTTGCACCATTCTCTCGTCTACTCTTCGGCGACTTGTAAAATCGATGCTCGTGAATCTTGATAGTTTCAATCTAAAGCGATGTATCCCGTTGTTTTGAGCCGGAATACAGGTTTTCTGGCTGTTCTTAGAGAAAAAGCTTTCACCTTTCTCTCGTCTACTCTTCGGCGACTTGTAAAATCGATGCTCGTGAGTCTTGCTAGTTTCGACCTAAACGATGTATCCCGTTGTTTTGAGCCGCAATAGAAGTTTTCGCGCTGTTCTGAAAGAAAAAGTTTACACCTTTCTTTCGTCTACTCTTCGACGACTTGTAAAATCGGTGCTCGTGAATTTTGCTAGGTTCGATCTAAAACGATGTATCCCGTTTTTTTGAGTCGGAATACAAGTTTTCGCGCAGTTCTGAGAGAAAAAGTTTACACCTATCTCTCGTCTACCCTTCGACGACTTGTAAAATCGATGCTCATGAACTTTGCTAGTTTCGATCTAAAACGATGTATCCCGTTGTTTTGAGCCGGAATACAAGTTTTCGCGCAGTTCTGAGAGAAAAAGTTTACACCTTTCCCTCGTCTACTCTTCGACGAATTGTAAAATCGATGCTCGTGAATTTTGCTAGTTTCGATCTAAAACGATGTATCCTGTTGTTTTGAGCCGGAATACAAGTTTTCGCGCAGTTCTGAGAGAAAAAGTTTACACCTTTCTTTCGTCTACTCTTCGACGACTTGTAAAATCGATGCTGGTGAATCTTGCTAGTTTCAATCTAAAACAATGTATCCCGTTGTTTTGAGCCGACATACAAGTTTTCGCGCAGTTCTGAGAGAAAAAGTTTACACCTTTCTCTCGTCTACTCTTCGACGACTTGTAAAATCGATGCTCGTGAATTTTGCTAGTTGCGATCTAAAGCGATGTATCCCGTTGTTTTGAGCCGGAATACAAGTTTTCGCGCAGTTCTGAGAGAAAACGTTTACACCTTTCTCTCGTCTACTCTTCGACGGCTTGTAATATCGATGCTCGTGAGTCTTGCTAGTTTCGATCTAAAACGATGTATCCCGTTGTTTTGAGCCGGAATGCAAGTTTTCGCGCTATTCATAGAGAAAAAGTTTACACCTTTCTCTCGACTACTCTTCGGCGACTAGTAAAATCGATGCTCGTGAATCTTGCTAGTTTCGATCTAAAACGATGTATCCCGTTGATTTCAGGCGGAATGCAAGTTTTCGCGCAGTTCTGAAAGAAAAAGTTTACACCTTTCCCTCGTCAACTCTTTTACGAGTTGTAAAATCGATGCTCGTGAATTTTGGTAGTTTCGATCTCAAACGATGTATCCTGTTGTTTTGATTCAGAATACAAGTTTTCGCGCAGTTCTGAAAGAAAAAGTTTACACCTTTCTCTCGTCTACTCTTCGACGACTTGTAAAATCGATGCTCTTGAATCTTGCTAGTTACGATCTAAAACGATGTATCCCATTGTTTTGAGCCGGAATACAAGTGTTCGCGCAGTTCTGAGAGAAAAAGTTTACACCTATCTCTCGTCTACCCTTCGACGACTTGTAAAATCGATGCTCATGAATCTTGCTAGTTTCGATCTAAAACGATGTATCTCGTTGTTTTGAGCCGGAATACAAGTTTTCGCGCAGTTCTGAGAGAAAACGTTTACACCTTTCTCTCGTCTACTCTTCGACGACTTGTAAAATCGATGCTCATGAACTTTGCTAGTTTCGATCTAAAACGATGTATCCCGTTGTTTTGAGCCGGAATACAAGTTTTCGCGCAGTTCTGGGAGAAAAAGTTTACACCTTTCTTGTAAATCTTGCTCGTGAATCTTGCTAGTTTCGATCTAAAACGATGTATCCCGTTGTTTTGAGCCGGAATACAAGTTTTCGTGCAGTTCTGAGAGAAAAAGTTTGCACCATTCTCTCGTCTACTCTTCGGCGACTTGTAAAATCGATGCTCGTGAATCTTGCTGGTTTCAATCTAAAGCGATGTATCCCGTTGTTTTGAGCCGGAATACAGGTTTTCTGGCTGTTCTTAGAGAAAAAGCTTTCACCTTTCTCTCGTCTACTCTTCGGCGACTTGTAAAATCGATGCTCGTGAGTCTTGCTAGTTTCGACCTAAACGATGTATCCCGTTGTTTTGAGCCGCAATACAAGTTTTCGCGCTGTTCTGAAAGAAAAAGTTTACACCTTTCTTTCGTCTACTCTTCGACAACTTGTAAAATCGGTGCTCGTGAATTTTGCTAGGTTCGATCTAAAACGATGTATCCCGTTGTTTTGAGCCGGAATACAAGTTTTCGCGCAGTTCTGAGAGAAAAAGTTTACACCTATCTCTCGTCTACTCTTCGACGACTTGTAAAATCGATGCTCTTGAATCTTGCTAGTTACGATCTAAAACGATGTATCTCATTGTTTTGAGCCGGAATACAAGTTTTCGCGCTGTTCTGAGAGAAAAAGTTTACACCTTTCCCTCGTCTACTCTTCGACGACTTGTAAAATCGATGCTCGTGAGTCTTGCTAGTTTCGATCTAAACGATGTATCCCTTTGTTTTGAGCCGCAATACAAGTTTTCGCGCTGTTCTGAGAGAAAAAGTTTACACCTTTCCCTCGTCTACTCTTCGACGACTTGTAAAATCGATGCTCGTGAATCTTGCTAGTTTCGATCTAAAACGATGTATCCCGTTGTTTTGAGCCGGAATACAAGTTTTTGGGCTGTTCATAGAGAAAAAGTTTACACCTTTCTCTCGTCTACTCTTCGACGACTTGTAAAATCGATGCTCGTGAATTTTGCTAGGTTCGATCTAAAACGATGTATCCCGTTTTTTGAGCCGGAATAAAAGTTTTCGCGCAGTTCTGAGAGAAAAAGTTTACACCTATCTCTCGTCTACCCTTCGACGACTTGTAAAATCGATGCTCATGAATCTTGCTAGTTTCGATCTAAAACGATGTATCCTGTTGTTTTGAGCCGGAATGCAAGTTTTCGCGCAGTTCTGAGAGAAAACGTTTACACCTTTCTCTCGTCTACTCTTCGACGACTTGTAAAATCGATGCTCGTGAACTTTGCTAGATTCGATCTAAAACGATGTATCCCGTTGTTTTGAGCCGTAATACAAGTTTTCGGGCTGTTCTGAGAGAAAAAGCTTTCACCTTTCTCTCGTCTACTCTTCGACGACTTGTAAAATTGATGCTCGTGAGTCTTGCTAGTTTCGATCTAAAACGATGTATCCCGTAGTTTTGAGCCGGAATACAAGTTTTCGCGCAGTTCTGAGAGAAATAGTTTACACCTTTCTTGTAAATCTTGCTCGTGAATCTTGCTAGTTTCGATCTAAAACGATGTATCCCGTTGTTTTGAGCCGGAATACAAGTTTTCGCGCTGTTCATAGAGAAAAAGTTTACACCTTTCTCTCGTCTACTCTTCGACGACTTGTAAACTCGATGCTCGTGAATTTTGCTAGGTTCGATCTAAAACGATGTATCCCGTTGTTTTGAGCCGCAATACAAGTTTTCGCGCAGTTCTGAGAGAAAAAGTTTACACCTTTCTCTCGTCTACTCTTAGACGACTTGTCAAATTGATGCTCGTGAATTTTGCTAGTTTCGATCTAAAACGATGTATCCCGTTGTTTTGAGCCGGAATAGAAGTTTTCGCGCAGTTCTGAGAGAAAAAGTTTACACCTTTCTCTCGTCTAATCTTCGACGACTTGTAAAATCGATGCTCGTGAATTTTGCTAGTTTCGATCTAAAACGATGTATCCCGTTGTTTTGAGCCGGAATACAAGTTTTCGCGCAGTTCTGAGAGAAAAAGTTTACACCTTTCGTCTACTCTTCGACGACTTGTAAAATCGATGCTCGTGAATCTTGCTAGTTTCGATCTAAAACGATGTATTCCGTTGTTTTGAGCCGGAATACAAGTTTTCGCGCTGTTCTGAGAGAAAAAGTTTACACCTTTCTCTCGTCTACTCTTCGACGACTTGTAAAATCGATGCTCGTGAATCTTGCTTTTTTCGTTCTAAAACGATGTATCCCGTTGTTTTGAGCCGGAATACACGTTTTTGGGCTGTTCTGAGAGAAAAATATTTCACTTTTCTCTCGTCTACTCATCGACGGCTTGTAAAATCGATGCTCGTGAGTCTTGCTAGTTTCGATCTAAACGATGTATCCCGTTGTTTTGAGCCGGAATACAATTTTTCGCACTGTTCATAGAGAAAAATTTTACATCTATCTCTCGTCTACTCTTCGACAACTTGTAAAATCGATGCTCGTGAATTTTGCTAGGTTCGATCTAAAACGATTTATCCCGTTGTTTTGAGCTGGAATACAAGTTTTCGCGCAGTTCTGAGAAAAAGTTTACACCTATATCTCGTCTACTCTTCGAAGACTTGTAAAATCGATGCTCGTGAATCTTGCTAGTTTCGATCTAAAACGATGTATCGCGATGTCTTGAGCCGGAATACAAGTTTTCGCGCTGTTCTGAGAGAAAAAGTTTACACCTTTCTCTCGTCTACTCTTCGACGACTTGTAAAATCGATACTCGTGAATCTTGCTAGTTTCGTTCTAAAACGATGTATCCCGTTGTTTTGAGCCGGAATACAAGTTTTTGGGCTGTTCTGAGAGAAAAAGTTTTCACCTTTCTCTCGTCTACTCTTCGACGACTTGTAAAAACCATGCTCGTGAGTCTTGCTAGTTTCGATCTAAAACGATGTATCCCGTTGTTTTGAGCCGGAATACAAGTTTTCGCACTGTTCATAGAGAAAAATTTTACATCTTTCTCTCGTCTACTCTTCGACGACTTGTAAAATCGATACTTGTGAATCTTGCTAGTTTCGATCTAAAACGATGTATCCCGCTGTTTTGAGCCGGAATACAAGTTTTCGCGCAGTTCTGAGAAAACGTTTACACTGTCAAGGCGTTTATTTGAAGCACAGGTCGGTTGGCCTTGGTTGTCCGGCGACACGACGGGCACACTCACAGGCGTCGTTCGAAAAACCCAGCTGCACTTCGTCTGCTTCTTCGTTGTCCCGCTTGAACTCGTCCGCTTCTTCGCTGCGCTGCGCCTGTCGGTCCCATTACAATTACTCTCCCTCCGAAAAAGGAGCCATCCTGGCGACTTACGGAGAGGAGAGGATGGGCGGGTCATAGTAAGGCTTGAGGCGCTCAACGTGCACAGTTTCGCGCCCCCGGCGACGGTGGTCCGAAGAGGGAACGAGCGGCTCAACGATATAAGTCACCGGAGAAGTTTGGTGGACAACCCGGTAAGGTCCGTGAAAGCGAGACAGTAGTTTCGTGGCGAGGCCGGGAGTGGAGGAAGGCACCCAGAGCCAAACGAGGGCGCCAGATGGGTATGACGCTGGAGGGTCCGGGGAATCCCGACGGTGCTTCTGATCCCATTGTTGCTGTGTGGTGAAAGAGCGGGCAAGTTGCCGGCATTCTTCGGCGTACAGGTGAGCTTCGGAGAGTAAGGTGGTCTCGGAAGGGTCAGGGTGATAAGGAAGGATGGTGTCCATGGTGGATGTAGGCTCCCGGCCATATAAGAGGAAGAAAGGAGAAAACCCCGTTGTTGTCTGAGTAGCTGTGTTATACGCGTACGTGACGAACGGGAGCACTTGATCCCAGTTGGAGTGGGCGGTGTCAACGTACATGGCGAGCATGTCACTCAGAGTGCGGTTGAACCGCTCAGTCATGCCGTTGGTCTGGGGGTGATAGGCGCTGGTGTAGCGATGAACGATTTGGCATTGCTTGAGCAGGGCCTCGACGGCGTCCGAGAGAAAAACACGGCCGCGGTCACTCAGAAGTTCTTTCGGGGCGCCGTGACGAAGGACAAGACTGTGTAGAATGAAGTGGGCGACATCGTTTGCGGTAGCAGATTTGAGAGCCGACGTTTCGACGTAACGGGTGAGATGGTCAACGGCAACGATGATCCACCGATTATTAGCCGAAGTAGTTGGAAGCGGGCCATAAAGATCAATGCCGACGCGGTCAAAGGGACGGCCAGGGCAAGGTAACGGCTGCAAAGGAGCGGCGGCGGGGTGGGGAGGTTTCTTGCGACGTTGGCAGGCGATGCATGACCGAATGTACTGACGTATGTAGCGGTACATACCTCGCCAGTAGAATCGCCGACGAAGGCGAGCATATGTTTTCAGTACACCGGCGTGGCCGCATTGTGGAGCGGAGTGAAAAGAGGCACAGATTGTAGCACGGAGGTGTCGAGGGATGACCAACAGCCAATTCCGGCCGTCGGGGAGGTAATTACGGCGGTATAAGAGGCCATCACGAACGGCGAAGTGGTGGGCTTGGCGGCGAAGGGTCCGGGTCGAAGGATGCGGCGAGGGAGTGTTCAGGAAGTTGAGCAGCGAGGTGATCCAAGGATCCTTCAATTGTTCGGAGAGCATATCAGGGATGTTGAACGAAGAGAATTCGTAGGCACAGACGAGGGCAGAGGTTGACTCGCATGGGAGTGGTGAACGAGAAAGGGCGTCGGCGTCCGAGTGCTTGCGGCCGGAGCGATAAATGACGTGTATATCAAACTCCTGGAGACGTAAAGCCCAGCGGGCGAGTCGGCCAGAAGGATCTTTGAGGGACGATAGCCAGCATAGGGCGTGGTGGTCTGTGACGACATAGAAGGGCCGGCCGTAAATGTAAGGGCGGAACTTGGCAATTGCCCAAATGATGGCGAGACATTCTTTTTCTGTAACAGAATAGTTTGATTCCGCCTTGGTGAGGGCGCGGCTGGCGTAAGCGACGACGTATTCCGGATACCCAGGCTTTCGCGGGGCAAGAACTGCGCCCAAGCCCACACCGCTCGCGTCAGTGTGAACTTCTGTCGGACAGGCGGGATCAAAATGGCGAAGGATGGGGGGAGAGACCAGCAGGCGACGTAAAGTGCTGAACGCGGTATTGCAGGCGGGGGACCAAGACGAAAGGTTCGGGCTGCCGGCAAGAAGCTGCGTTAAAGGGGCGATGATGCTGGCGAAATTTCGGATGAAGCGGCGAAAATATGAGCATAAGCCTATAAAACTGCGAAGTTCTTTTAAGGTGGTTGGTTTGGGGAAGTCAGCGACGGCGCGAAGTTTGGCAGGGTCAGGAAGAACGCCGTCTTTGGATATGACATGGCCTAATATTGTGAGCTGCGTTGCACCGAAGTAACATTTTTTCAAGTTTAGTTGGAGGCCGGCGTCAGTAAGGCTAGTGAGTACGCGCTGAAGGCGGTGCAGATGGGAAGGAAAATCTTTGGAAAAAACGACAATGTCATCTAAGTAACACAGACAAGTTTCCCATTTGAGGCCACTGAGAATAGTGTCCATCATCCTTTCGAATGTGGCTGGAGCATTGCAGAGGCCGAATGGCATCACATTGAACTCATACAAGCCGTCTGGGGTGACGAAAGCGGTTTTCGGCCTGTCGTTCGCCGCCATCGGGACCTGCCAGTAGCCGGAGCGTAAGTCGAGGGATGAAAAATACTCCGCTCCCTGCAAGCAATCCAGTGCGTCGTCGATTCGGGGTAGAGGATAAACATCCTTGCGTGTGATCTTGTTGAGACGGCGGTAGTCCACACAGAACCTGATGGAGCCATCTTTTTTCGTCACCAAGACAACAGGAGAGGCCCAAGGGCTGTGAGAAGGCTGTATTATGCCGCGCCGAAGCATGTCGTCAACATTGTCACGGATGACGCGGCGCTCGCTCGGCGAGACTAGGTACGGTCGCTGACGCAAGGGAGCGTGGGTACCAGTGTCAATTGTGTGAGAGACGGCCAATGCGCGCCCCAAGGAGGGCTGGGAAAGGTCGAAAGAGTTGCGGAAGCGGCAGAGAAGTTCCAAGAGTTGGTCACGGTAAGCGGACGGAAGGTCGGGAGCGATGTTACGACGAAAGACGTCGATGGAAATCGGATCGGGCGCTGTCGCACAACAGGCTAAGGCAGTAACTGGGGAGCAGGCACGGGTATCGGAGAACTCGGAAGCAAGAGCAGGGTCCAGTTCTTCAATAGAGCCGAGGCATTCGCCGCGAAGAACAAACGACGGGTAAGAAAATGGGTTGGTGACATAGATGGCGCAGTGGCCATCGGAAATCGAGACAACGGCGAATGGAATGAGGAGGCGCTGATGGCGAGTGGGTGCTGCGGTAGGTGTGAAAAGAACAGGGCCGCTGAGGAAAGAGTCGGGGCGGAGCGGAACGAGGGCTGAAGAGGAGGGAGGTATGTCGGTGTCGGCAGCTACAAGAAGCTTAGCGGAGCGCACAGGTAGGTCACACAACGAAACATCACACAGGGGAGAAAGCTCAAGTTCCGCACGGGCACAATCAGTCACTGCACGGTGGATCGAGAGGAAATCGCAGCCGAGGATGACATCGTGAGAGCAGGCGGTCAGCACAACAAACTCGATGGTATAGGCGACGTCGTTGATATAAACGCGGACCGTGCAGGCTGCGATGGGGTGGATGCGCTGAGAGGTGGCCGTACGTAGTGAAAAGTCAGACAGCGGCGTTGTCACCTTACGAAGTTTGCGGCGAAGAGCATCACTAATTACTGACACTGCAGCACCCGTGTCGACGAGCGCGAGAACGGGGACGCCTTCAACAGACACCTCAATCACGTTAGCAGGAGAACACGGAGGACTTAAAAAGTTGGCAAAACACGCAGTTCTTGCCTCCTGAACTGCGGCAGTCAGTTTTCCTCTGGGAGAGAATCCGGGCGGCGGAGCATCGGAGAAATGGAACGTCGACGAGGGGAAGGCGAGCGACGAGTAGGGTACTGGGAGCGATGTGTAGAGGAGGCAGAAGAGACATTAGGCAAGGGCGGCCCGGAATCGTACCGGAAATTGCGCATGAAATCGCCAGAACGAGGAGATCGCTGACGGCAAAAGCGTGCGACATGGCCCGGAAGACCGCAGGAATAGCATATCGGTCGATTGTCCTCGGTACGCCAAGGGTTCGTAGGGTTTCGGCGGGGTCGACGAACCGGGACCTGAGGCGGGGGTATAGACGGCGGTGGAGCATAAAAGGCCGGGCTGCTAGGGTAGGCGGCAGAGGTGGGCGAGCGCCGTGTACCGGTGACTGCTTCAGCATAGGTGAGCGGCGCTGCCACAGGAGGAGGTGGGGGACTGGATGGCAGAACTGCAGCGACCTGCTCCTGAATAACACGATGGATTGTGGGCGTGAGAGATGGCGCCAGGTCGTGCGGAGGGCAAACGGGGTCGGGAAGGTGATGCAGCAGAGAAAGCTGGCGAGCGACCTCTTCGCGGATGAAGTCTTTAACCTGCTGCATGAACAGGGACTGCTCAGCAGACGAGCCACCAAGGGCCAAGCCAGCAAGACCCCCCGCAGGCGCGCCGGACTGCCGCGTAGATGCGCGTTGCTTGCGGAGTTCGTCGAAGCTTTGGCACAGCTGGATGACGGTGGCGACAGAGGTGGGGTTCTTCGCCAGCAGCATCTGGAAAGCGTCATCGGCTATGCCTTTAAGTATGTGGTTGACTTAATCCCCTTCGGACATGGAGGGGTTGACACGCTTGCACAGGTCAACGATGTCCTCGATGTAGCTGGTGAACGTCTCGGAAGGGAGCTGAGATCGAGCACGAAGACGTTGCTCGGCGCGAATCTTCCGGACGGCGGGGCGGCCGAAAACGTCGGCGAAGCTTGTTTTAAAGGACGACCAGGTGGGAAGGTCGGCCTCATGGTTGCGAAACCATAGGTTGGCAACGTCCGTTACGTAGAATAGGACGTTGCTAAGTTTGACGGAATCGTCCCACCGATTGTAAGTGCTGATGCGCTCATAGGAGGCCAGCCAATCGTCGACGTCTTGGTCATCGGTGCCAATAAAAGGAGAAGGGTCACGCTGGCGCTGCACCCCGTGACAGAGTACGGTGGCAGGGAGGGGCTGCGATGGTTCACTCGGACCTTCCGGCATGGTGGCGGAGACGAGGAGCGTTCCACTTCGAAGTTCCAGGATGAGGACCGGGACGGGAACCGAGGCACCTCCACCAAGTGTCAAGGCGTTTATTTGAAGCACAGGTCGGTTGGTCTTGGTTGTCCGGCGACACGACGGGCACACTCACAGGCGTCGTTCGAAAAACCCAGCTGCACTTCGTCTGCTTCTTCGTTGTCCCGCTTGAACTCGTCCGCTTCTTCGCTGCGCTGCACCTGTCGGTCCCATTACAACAACTATATCTCGTCTACTCTTCGACGACTTGTAAAATCGATGCTCGTGAATCTTGCTAGTTTCGATATAAAACGATGTATCCCGTTGTTTTGAGCCGGAATACAAGTTTTCGCGCAGTTCTGAGAGAAGAAGTTTACACCTTTCTCTCGTCTACTCTTCGACGACTTGTAAAATCGATGCTCGTGAATCTTGCTAGTTTCGATCTAAAACGATGTATCGCGTTTTTTTGAGCCGGAATACAAGTTTTCGTGCTGTTCTGAGAGAAAAAGTTTACACCTTTCTCTCGTCTACTCTTCGACGACTTGTAAAATCGATGCTCGTGAATCTTGCTAGTTTCGATATAAAACGATGTATCCCGTTGTTTTGAGCCGGAATACAAGTTTTCGCGCTGTTCTGAGAGAAAAAGTTTACACCTTTCTCTCGTCTACTCTTCGACGACTTGTAAAATCGATGCTCGTGAATCTTGCTAGTTTCGATCTAAAACGATGTATCGCGTTGTTTTGAACAGGAATACAAGTTTTCGCGCTGTTCTGAGAGAAAACGTTTACACCTTTCTCTCGTCTACTCTTCGACGACTTGTAAAATCGATGCTCGTGAATCTTGCTTTTTTCGTTCTAAAACGATGTATCACATTGTTTTGAGCCGGAATACAAGTTTTTGGGCTTTTCTGAGAGAAAAAGTTTTCACCTTTCTCTCGTCTACTCTTCGACGACTTGTAAAATCGATGCTCGTGAGTCTTGCTAGTTTCGATGTAAAACGATGTATCCCGTTGTTTTGAGCCGGAATACAAGTTTTCGCGCAGTTCTGAGAGAAAAAGTTTACGCCTTTCTCTCGTCTACTCTTCGACGACTTGTAAAATCGATGCTCGTGAATTTTGCTAGGTTCGATCTAAAACGATGTATCCCGTTGTTTTGAGCCGGAATACAAGTTTTCGCGCAGATCTGAGAAAAAGTTTACACCTATATCTCGTCTACTCTTCGACGACTTGTAAAATCGATGCTCGTGAATCTTGCTAGTTTCGATATAAAACGATGTATCCCGTTGTTTTGAGCCGGAATACAAGTTTTCGCGCTGTTCTGAGAGAAAACGTTTACACATTTCTCTCGTCTACTCTTCGACGACTTTTAAAATCGATGCTCGTGAATCTTGCTAGTTTCAATCTAAAACGATGTATCGCGTTGTTTTGAGCCGGAATACATGTTTTCGCGCTGTTCTGAGAGAAAAAGTTTACACCTTTCTCTCGTCTACTCTTCGACGACTTGTAAAATCGATGCTCGTGAATCTTGCTAGTTTCGATCTAAAACGATGTATCGCGTTGTTTTGAGCCGGAATACAAGTTTTCGCGCAGTTCTGAGAGAAAAAGTTTACACCTTTCTCTCGTCTACTCTTCGACGACTTGTAATATCGATGCCAGTGAATTTTGCTAGTTTCGATCTAAAACGATGTATCCCGTTGTTTTGAGCCGGAATACAAGTTTTCGCGCAGTTCTGAGAGAAAAAGTTTACACCTTTCTCTCGTCTAATCTTCGACGACTTGAAAAATCGATGCTCGTGAATTTTGCTAGTTTCGATCTAAAACGATGTATCCCGTTGTTTTGAGCCGGAATACAAGTTTTCGCGCAGTTCTGAGAGAAAAAGTTTACACCTTTCTTTCGTCTACTCTTCGACGACTTGTAAAATCGATGCTCGTGAATCTTGCTAGTTTCGATCTAAAACGATGTATCCCGTTGTTTTGAGCTGGAATACAAGTTTTCGCGCTGTTCTGAGAGAAAAAGTTTACACCTTTCTTTCGTCTACTCTTCGACGACTTGTAAAATCGATACTTGTGAATCTTGCTAGTTTCGATCTAAAACGATGTATCCCGCTGTTTTGAGCCGGAATACAAGTTATCGCGCTGTTCTGACAGAAAAAGTTTTCACCTTTCTCTCGTCTTCTCTTCGACAACTTGTAAAATCGATGCTCGTGAGTCTTGCTAGTTTCGATGTAAAACGATGTATCCCGTTGTTTTGAGCCGGAATACAAGTTTTCGCGCAGTTCTGAGAGAAAAAGTTTACACCTTTCTCTCGTCTACTCTTCGACGACTTGTAAAATCGATACTCGTGAGCTTTGCTAGTTTCGATCTAAAACGATGTATCCCGTTGTTTTGAGCCGGAATACAAGTTTTCGCGCTGTTCATAGAGAAAAAGTTTACACCTTTCTCTCGTCTACTCTTCGACGACTTGTAAACTCGATGCTCGTGAATTTTGCTAGGTTCGATCTAAAACGATGTATCCCGTTGTTTTGAGCCGGAATACAAGTTTTCGCGCAGTTCTGAGAGAAAAAGTTTACACTATATCTCGTCTACTCTTCGACGACTTGTAAAATCGATGCTCGTGAATCTTGCTAGTTTCGATATAAAACGATGTATCCCGTTGTTTTGAGCCGGAATACAAGTTTTCGCGCAGTTCTGAGAGAAGAAGTTTACACCTTTCTCTCGTCTACTCTTCGACGACTTGTAAAATCGATGCTCGTGAATCTTGCTAGTTTCGATCTAAAACGATGTATCGCGTTTTTTTGAGCCGGAATACAAGTTTTCATGCTGTTCTGAGAGAAAAAGTTTACACCTTTCTCTCGTCTACTCTTCGACGACTTGTAAACTCGATGCTCGTGAATCTTGCTAGTTTCGATATAAAACGATGTATCCCGTTGTTTTGAGCCGGAATACAAGTTTTCGCGCTGTTCTGAGAGAAAAAGTTTACACCTTTCTCTCGTCTACTCTTCGACGACTTGTAAAATCGATGCTCGTGAATCTTGCTAGTTTCGATCTAAAACGATGTATCGCGTTGTTTTGAACCGGAATACAAGTTTTCGCGCTGTTCTGAGAGAAAAATTTACACCTTTCTCTCGTCTACTCTTCGACGACGTGTAAAATCGATGCTCGTGAATCTTGCTAGTTTCGATCTAAAACGATGTATTGCGTTGTTTTGAGCCGGAATACAAGTTTTCGCGCTGTTCTGAGAGAAAACGTTTACACCTTTCTCTCGTCTACTCTTCGACGACTTGTAAAATCGATGCTCGTGAATCTTGCTTTTTTCGTTCTAAAACGATGTATCACGTTGTTTTGAGCCGGAATACAAGTTTTTGGGCTGTTCTGAGAGAAAAAGTTTACGCCTTTCTCTCGTCTACTCTTCGACGACTTGTAAAATCGATGCTCGTGAATTTTGCTAGGTTCGATCTAAAACGATGTATCCCGTTGTTTTGAGCCGGAATACAAGTTTTCGCGCAGTTCTGAGAAAAAGTTTACACCTATATCTCGTCTACTCTTCGACGACTTGTAAAATCGATGCTCGTGAATCTTGCTAGTTTTGATATAAAACGATGTATCCCGTTGTTTTGAGCCGGAATACAAGTTTTCGCGCAGTTCTGAGAGAAAAAGTTTACACCTTTCTCTCGTCTACTCTTAGACGACTTGTAAAATCGATGCTCGTGAATCTTGCTAGTTTCGATCTAAATCGATGTATCGCGTTGTTTTGAGCCGGAATACAAGTTTTCGCGCTGTTCTGAGAGAAAACGTTTACACATTTCTCTCGTCTACTCTTCGACGACTTTTAAAATCGATGCTCGTGAATCTTGCTAGTTTCGATCTAAAACGATGTATCGCGTTGTTTTGAGCCGGAATACATGTTTTCGCGCTGTTCTGAGAGAAAAAGTTTACACCTTTCTCTCGTCTACTCTTCGACGACTTGTAAAATGGATGCTCGTGAATCTTGCTAGTTTCGATCTAAAACGATGTATCGCGTTGTTTTGAGCCGGAATACAAGTTTTCGCGCAGTTCTGAGAGAAAAAGTTTACACCTTTCTCTCGTCTACTCTTCGACGACTTGTAATATCGATGCCAGTGAATTTTGCTAGTTTCGATCTAAAACGATGTATCCCGTTGTTTTGAGCCGGAATACAAGTTTTCGCGCAGTTCTGAGAGAAAAAGTTTACACCTTTCTCTCGTCTAATCTTCGACGACTTAAAAAATCGATGCTCGTGAATTTTGCTAGTTTCGATCTAAAACGATGTATCCCGTTGTTTTGAGCCGAAATACAAGTTTTCGCGCAGTTCTGAGAGAAAAATTTTCACCTTTCTTTCGTCTACTCTTCGACTACTTGTAAAATTGATGCTCGTGAATCTTGCTAGTTTCGATCTAAAACGATGTATCCCGTTGTTTTGAGCTGGAATACAAGTTTTCGCGCTGTTCTGAGAGAAAAAGTTTGCACCTTTCTTTCGTCTACTCTTCGACGACTTGTAAAATCGATACTTGTGAATCTTGCTAGTTTCGATCTAAAACGATGTATCCCGCTGTTTTGAGCCGGAATACAAGTTATCGCGCTGTTCTGAGAGAAAACGTTTACACCTTTCTCTCGTCTACTCTTCGACGACTTGTAAAATCGATGCTCGTGAATCTTGCTTTTTTCGTTCTAAAACGATGTATCCCGTTGTTTTGAGCCGGAATACAAGTTTTTGGGCTGTTCTGAGAGAAAAAGTTTACGCCTTTCTCTCGTCTACTCTTCGACGACTTGTAAAATCGATGCTCGTGAATTTTGCTAGGTTCGATCTAAAACGATGTATCCCGTTGTTTTGAGCCGGAATACAAGTTGTCGCGCAGTTCTGAGAAAAAGTTTACACCTATATCTCGTCTACTCTTCGACGACTTGTAAAATCGATGCTCGTGAATCTTGCTAGTTTCGATATAAAACGATGTATCCCGTTGTTTTGAGCCGGAATACAAGTTTTCGCGCAGTTCTGAGAGAAAAAGTTTACACCTTTCTCTCGTCTACTCTTAGACGACTTGTAAAATCGATGCTCGTGAATCTTGCTAGTTTCGATCTAAATCGATGTATCGCGTTGTTTTGAGCCGGAATACAAGTTTTCGCGCTGTTCTGAGAGAAAACGTTTACACATTTCTCTCGTCTACTCTTCGACGACTTTTAAAATCGATGCTCGTGAATCTTGCTAGTTTCGATCTAAAACGATGTATCCCGTTGTTTTGAGCTGGAATACAAGTTTTCGCGCAGTTCTGAGAGAAAAAGTTTACACCTTTCTCTCGTCTACTCTTCGACGACTTGTAATATCGATGCCAGTGAATTTTGCTAGTTTCGATCTAAAACGATGTATCCCGTTGTTTTGAGCCGGAATACAAGTTTTCGCGCAGTTCTGAGAGAAAAAGTTTACACCTTTCTCTCGTCTAATCTTCGACGACTTGAAAAATCGATGCTCGTGAATTTTGCTAGTTTCGATCTAAAACGATGTATCCCGTTGTTTTGAGCCGGAATACAAGTTTTCGCGCAGTTCTGAGAGAAAAATTTTACACCTTTCTTTCGTCAACTCTTCGACTACTTGTAAAATTGATGCTCGTGAATCTTGCTAGTTTCGATCTAAAACGATGTATCCCGTTGTTTTGAGCTGGAATACAAGTTTTCGCGCTGTTCTGAGAGAAAAAGTTTACACCTTTCTTTCGTCTACTCTTCGACGACTTGTAAAATCGATACTTGTGAATCTTGCTAGTTTCGATCTAAAACGATGTATCCCGCTGTTTTGAGCCGGAATACAAGTTATCGCGCTGTTCTGAGAGAAAAAGTTTACACCTTTCTCTCGTCTACTCTTCGACGACTTGTAAAATCGATGCTCGTGAATCTTGCTTTTTTCGTTCTAAAACGATGTATCCCGTTGTTTTGAGCCGGAATACAAGTTTTTGGGCTGCTCTGTGAAAAAACGTTTTCACCTTTCTCTCGTCTTCTCTTCGACAACTTGTAAAATCGATGCTCGTGAGTCTTGCTAGTTTCGATGTAAAACGATGTATCCCGTTGTTTTGAGCCGGAATACAAGTTTTCGCGCAGTTCTGAGAGAAAAAGTTTACACCTTTCTCTCGTCTACTCTTCGACGACTTGTAAAATCGATACTCGTGAACTTTGCTAGTTTCGATCTAAAACGATGTATCCCGTTGTTTTGAGCCGGAATACAAGTTTTCGCGCTGTTCATAGAGAAAAAGTTTACACCTTTCTCTCGTCTACTCTTCGACGACTTGTAAACTCGATGCTCGTGAATCTTGCTAGTTTCGATCTAAAACGATGTATTGCGTTGTTTTGAGCCGGAATACAAGTTTTCGCGCTGTTCTGAGAGAAAACGTTTACACCTTTCTCCCGTCTACTCTTCGACGACTTGTAAAATCGATGCTCGTGAATCTTGCTTTTTTCGTTCTAAAACGATGTATCCCGTTGTTTTGAGCCGGAATACAAGTTTTTGGGCTGTTCTGAGAGAAAAAGTTTTCACCTTTCTCTCGTCTACTCTTCGACGACTTGTAAAATGGATGCTCGTGAATTTTGCTAGGTGAGATCTAAAACGATGTATCCCGTTGTTTTGAGCCGGAATACAAGTTTTCGCGCAGTTCTGAGAAAACGTTTACACCTATATCTCGTCTACTCTTCGACGACTTGTAAAATCGATACTCGTGAACTTTGCTAGTTTCGATCTAAAACGATGTATCCCGTTGTTTTGAGCCGGAATACAAGTTTTCGCGCAGTTCTGAGAGAAAAAGTTTACACCTTTCTCTCGTCTACTCTTAGCCGACTTGTAAAATCGATGCTCGTGAATCTTGCTAGTTTCGATCTAAATCCATGTATCGCGTTGTTTTGAGCCGGAATACAAGTTTTCGCGCTGTTCTGAGAGAAAACGTTTACACATTTCTCTCGTCTACTCTTCGACGACTTTTAAAATCGATGCTCGTGAATCTTGCTAGTTTCGATCTAAAACGATGTATCGCGTTGTTTTGAGCCGGAATACATGTTTTCGCGCTGTTCTGAGAGAAAAAGTTTACACCTTTCTCTCGTCTACTCTTCGACGACTTGTAAAATGGATGCTCGTGAATCTTGCTAGTTTCGATCTAAAACGATGTATCGCGTTGTTTTGAGCCGGAATACAAGTTTTCGCGCAGTTCTGAGAGAAAAAGTTTACACCTTTCTCTCGTCTACTCTTCGACGACTTGTAATATCGATGCCAGTGAATTTTGCTAGTTTCGATCTAAAACGATGTATCCCGTTGTTTTGAGCCGGAATACAAGTTTTCGCGCAGTTCTGAGAGAAAAAGTTTACACCTTTCTCTCGTCTAATCTTCGACGACTTAAAAAATCGATGCTCGTGAATTTTGCTAGTTTCGATCTAAAACGATGTATCCCGTTGTTTTGAGCCGAAATACAAGTTTTCGCGCAGTTCTGAGAGAAAAATTTTCACCTTTCTTTCGTCTACTCTTCGACTACTTGTAAAATTGATGCTCGTGAATCTTGCTAGTTTCGATCTAAAACGATGTATCCCGTTGTTTTGAGCTGGAATACAAGTTTTCGCGCTGTTCTGAGAGAAAAAGTTTACACCTTTCTTTCGTCTACTCTTCGACGGCTTGTAAAATCGATGCTCGTGAGTCTTGCTAGTTTCGATCTAAACGATGTATCCCGTTGTTTTGAGCCGGAATAGAATTTTTCGCACTGTTCATAGAGAAAAATTTTACATCTATCTCTCGTCTACTCTTCGACAACTTGTAAAATCGATGCTCGTGAATTTTGCTAGGTTCGATCTAAAACGATTTATCCCGTTGTTTTGAGCTGGAATACAAGTTTTCGCGCAGTTCTGAGAAAAAGTTTACACCTATATCTCGTCTACTTTTCGAAGACTTGTAAAATCGATGCTCGTGAATCTTGCTAGTTTCGATCTAAAACGATGTATCGCGATGTCTTGAGCCGGAATACAAGTTTTCGCGCTGTTCTGAGAGAAAAAGTTTACACCTTTCTCTCGTCTACTCTTCGACGACTTGTAAAATCGATACTCGTGAATCTTGCTAGTTTCGTTCTAAAACGATGTATCCCGTTGTTTTGAGCCGGAATACAAGTTTTTGGGCTGTTCTGAGAGAAAAAGTTTTCACCTTTCTCTCGTCTACTCTTCGACGACTTGTAAAAACCATGCTCGTGAGTCTTGCTAGTTTCGATCTAAAACGATGTATCCCGTTGTTTTGAGCCGGAATACAAGTTTTCGCACTGTTCATAGAGAAAAATTTTACATCTTTCTCTCGTCTACTCTTCGACGACTTGTAAAATCGATACTTGTGAATCTTGCTAGTTTCGATCTAAAACGATGTATCCCGCTGTTTTGAGCCGGAATACAAGTTTTCGCGCAGTTCTGAGAAAACGTTTACACTGTCAAGGCGTTTATTTGAAGCACAGGTCGGTTGGTCTTGGTTGTCCGGCGACACGACGGGCACACTCACAGGCGTCGTTCGAAAAACCCAGCTGCACTTCGTCTGCTTCTTCGTTGTCCCGCTTGAACTCGTCCGCTTCTTCGCTGCGCTGCGCCTGTCGGTCCCATTACAATTACTCTCCCTCCGAAAAAGGAGCCATCCTGGCGACTTACGGAGAGGAGAGGATGGGCGGGTCATAGTAAGGCTTGAGGCGCTCAACGTGCACAGTTTCGCGCCCCCGGCGACGGTGGTCCGAAGAGGGAACGAGCGGCTCAACGATATAAGTCACCGGAGAAGTTTGGTGGACAACCCGGTAAGGTCCGTGAAAGCGAGACAGTAGTTTCGTGGCGAGGCCGGGAGTGGAGGAAGGCACCCAGAGCCAAACGAGGGCGCCAGATGGGTATGACGCTGGAGGGTCCGGGGAATCCCGACGGTGCTTCTGATCCCATTGTTGCTGTGTGGTGAAAGAGCGGGCAAGTTGCCGGCATTCTTCGGCGTACAGGTGAGCTTCGGAGAGTAAGGTGGTCTCGGAAGGGTCAGGGTGATAAGGAAGGATGGTGTCCATGGTGGATGTAGGCTCCCGGCCATATAAGAGGAAGAAAGGAGAAAACCCCGTTGTTGTCTGAGTAGCTGTGTTATACGCGTACGTGACGAACGGGAGCACTTGATCCCAGTTGGAGTGGGCGGTGTCAACGAACATGGCGAGCATGTCACTCAGAGTGCGGTTGAACCGCTCAGTCATGCCGTTGGTCTGGGGGTGATAGGCGCTGGTGTAGCGATGAACGATTTGGCATTGCTTGAGCAGGGCCTCGACGGCGTCCGAGAGAAAAACACGGCCGCGGTCACTCAGAAGTTCTTTCGGGGCGCCGTGACGAAGGACAAGACTGTGTAGAATGAAGTGGGCGACATCGTTTGCGGTAGCAGATTTGAGAGCCGACGTTTCGACGTAACGGGTGAGATGGTCAACGGCAACGATGATCCACCGATTATTAGCCGAAGTAGTTGGAAGCGGGCCATAAAGATCAATGCCGACGCGGTCAAAGGGACGGCCAGGGCAAGGTAACGGCTGCAAAGGAGCGGCGGCGGGGTGGGGAGGTTTCTTGCGACGTTGGCAGGCGATGCATGACCGAATGTACTGACGTATGTAGCGGTACATACCTCGCCAGTAGAATCGCCGACGAAGGCGAGCATATGTTTTCAGTACACCGGCGTGGCCGCATTGTGGAGCGGAGTGAAAAGAGGCACAGATTGTAGCACGGAGGTGTCGAGGGATGACCAACAGCCAATTCCGGCCGTCGGGGAGGTAATTACGGCGGTATAAGAGGCCATCACGAACGGCGAAGTGGTGGGCTTGGCGGCGAAGGGTCCGGGTCGAAGGATGCGGCGAGGGAGTGTTCAGGAAGTTGAGCAGCGAGGTGATCCAAGGATCCTTCAATTGTTCGGAGAGCATATCAGGGATGTTGAACGAAGAGAATTCGTAGGCACAGACGAGGGCAGAGGTTGACTCGCATGGGAGTGGTGAACGAGAAAGGGCGTCGGCGTCCGAGTGCTTGCGGCCGGAGCGATAAATGACGTGTATATCAAACTCCTGGAGACGTAAAGCCCAGCGGGCGAGTCGGCCAGAAGGATCTTTGAGGGACGATAGCCAGCATAGGGCGTGGTGGTCTGTGACGACATAGAAGGGCCGGCCGTAAATGTAAGGGCGGAACTTGGCAATTGCCCAAATGATGGCGAGACATTCTTTTTCTGTAACAGAATAGTTTGATTCCGCCTTGGTGAGGGCGCGGCTGGCGTAAGCGACGACGTATTCCGGATACCCAGGCTTTCGCGGGGCAAGAACTGCGCCCAAGCCCACACCGCTCGCGTCAGTGTGAACTTCTGTCGGACAGGCGGGATCAAAATGGCGAAGGATGGGGGGAGAGACCAGCAGGCGACGTAAAGTGCTGAACGCGGTATCGCAGGCGGGGGACCAAGACGAAAGGTTCGGGCTGCCGGCAAGAAGCTGCGTTAAAGGGGCGATGATGCTGGCGAAATTTCGGATGAAGCGGCGAAAATATGAGCATAAGCCTATAAAACTGCGAAGTTCTTTTAAGGTGGTTGGTTTGGGGAAGTCAGCGACGGCGCGAAGTTTGGCAGGGTCAGGAAGAACGCCGTCTTTGGAGATGACATGGCCTAATATTGTGAGCTGCGTTGCACCGAAGTAACATTTTTTCAAGTTTAGTTGGAGGCCGGCGTCAGTAAGGCTAGTGAGTACGCGCTGAAGGCGGTGCAGATGGGAAGGAAAATCTTTGGAAAAAACGACAATGTCATCTAAGTAACACAGACAAGTTTCCCATTTGAGGCCACTGAGAATAGTGTCCATCATCCTTTCGAATGTGGCTGGAGCATTGCAGAGGCCGAATGGCATCACATTGAACTCATACAAGCCGTCTGGGGTGACGAAAGCGGTTTTCGGCCTGTCGTTCGCCGCCATCGGGACCTGCCAGTAGCCGGAGCGTAAGTCGAGGGATGAAAAATACTCCGCTCCCTGCAAGCAATCCAGTGCGTCGTCGATTCGGGGTAGAGGATAAACATCCTTGCGTGTGATCTTGTTGAGACGGCGGTAGTCCACACAGAACCTGATGGAGCCATCTTTTTTCGTCACCAAGACAACAGGAGAGGCCCAAGGGCTGTGAGAAGGCTGTATTATGCCGCGCCGAAGCATGTCGTCAACATTGTCACGGATGACGCGGCGCTCGCTCGGCGAGACTAGGTACGGTCGCTGACGCAAGGGAGCGTGGGTACCAGTGTCAATTGTGTGAGAGACGGCCAATGCGCGCCCCAAGGAGGGCTGGGAAAGGTCGAAAGAGTTGCGGAAGCGGCAGAGAAGTTCCAAGAGTTGGTCACGGTAAGCGGACGGAAGGTCGGGAGCGATGTTACGACGAAAGACGTCGATGGAAATCGGATCGGGCGCTGTCGCACAACAGGCTAAGGCAGTAACTGGGGAGCAGGCACGGGTATCGGAGAACTCGGAAGCAAGAGCAGGGTCCAGTTCTTCAATAGAGCCGAGGCATTCGCCGCGAAGAACAAACGACGGGTAAGAAAATGGGTTGGTGACATAGATGGCGCAGTGGCCATCGGAAATCGAGACAACGGCGAATGGAATGAGGAGGCGCTGATGGCGAGTGGGTGCTGCGGTAGGTGTGAAAAGAACAGGGCCGCTGAGGAAAGAGTCGGGGCGGAGCGGAACGAGGGCTGAAGAGGAGGGAGGTATGTCGGTGTCGGCAGCTACAAGAAGCTTAGCGGAGCGCACAGGTAGGTCACACAACGAAACATCACACAGGGGAGAAAGCTCAAGTTCCGCACGGGCACAATCAATCACTGCACGGTGGGTCGAGAGGAAATCGCAGCCGAGGATGACATCGTGAGAGCAGGCGGTCAGCACAACAAACTCGATGGTATAGGCGACGTCGTTGATATAAACGCGGACCGTGCAGGCTGCGATGGGGTGGATGCGCTGAGAGGTGGCCGTACGTAGTGAAAAGTCAGACAGCGGCGTTGTCACCTTACGAAGTTTGCGGCGAAGAGCATCACTAATTACTGACACTGCAGCACCCGTGTCGACGAGCGCGAGAACGGGGACGCCTTCAACAGACACCTCAATCACGTTAGCAGGAGAACACGGAGGACTTAAAAAGTTGGCAAAACACGCAGTTCTTGCCTCCTGAACTGCGGCAGTCAGTTTTCCTCTGGGAGAGAATCCGGGCGGCGGAGCATCGGAGAAATGGAACGTCGACGAGGGGAAGGCGAGCGACGAGTAGGGTACTGGGAGCGATGTGTAGAGGAGGCAGAAGAGACATTAGGCAAGGGCGGCCCGGAATCGTACCGGAAATTGCGCATGAAATCGCCAGAACGAGGAGATCGCTGACGGCAAAAGCGTGCGACATGGCCCGGAAGACCGCAGGAATAGCATATCGGTCGATTGTCCTCGGTACGCCAAGGGTTCGTAGGGTTTCGGCGGGGTCGACGAACCGGGACCTGAGGCGGGGGTATAGACGGCGGTGGAGCATAAAAGGCCGGGCTGCTAGGGTAGGCGGCAGAGGTGGGCGAGCGCCGTGTACCGGTGACTGCTTCAGCATAGGTGAGCGGCGCTGCCACAGGAGGAGGTGGGGGACTGGATGGCAGAACTGCAGCGACCTGCTCCTGAATAACACGATGGATTGTGGGCGTGAGAGATGGCGCCAGGTCGTGCGGAGGGCAAACGGGGTCGGGAAGGTGATGCAGCAGAGAAAGCTGGCGAGCGACCTCTTCGCGGATGAAGTCTTTAACCTGCTGCATGAACAGGGACTGCTCAGCAGACGAGCCACCAAGGGCCAAGCCAGCAAGACCCCCCGCAGGCGCGCCGGACTGCCGCGTAGATGCGCGTTGCTTGCGGAGTTCGTCGAAGCTTTGGCACAGCTGGATGACGGTGGCGACAGAGGTGGGGTTCTTCGCCAGCAGCATCTGGAAAGCGTCATCGGCTATGCCTTTAAGTATGTGGTTGACTTAATCCCCTTCGGACATGGAGGGGTTGACACGCTTGCACAGGTCAACGATGTCCTCGATGTAGCTGGTGAACGTCTCGGAAGGGAGCTGAGATCGAGCACGAAGACGTTGCTCGGCGCGAAGCTTCCGGACGGCGGGGCGGCCGAAAACGTCGGCGAAGCTTGTTTTAAAGGACGACCAGGTGGGAAGGTCGGCCTCATGGTTGCGAAACCATAGGTTGGCAACGTCCGTTACGTAGAATAGGACGTTGCTAAGTTTGACGGAATCGTCCCACCGATTGTAAGTGCTGATGCGCTCATAGGAGGCCAGCCAATCGTCGACGTCTTGGTCATCGGTGCCAATAAAAGGAGAAGGGTCACGCTGGCGCTGCACCCCGTGACAGAGTACGGTGGCAGGGAGGGGCTGCGATGGTTCACTCGGACCTTCCGGCATGGTGGCGGAGACGAGGAGCGTTCCACTTCGAAGTTCCAGGATGAGGACCGGGACGGGAACCGAGGCACCTCCACCAAGTGTCAAGGCGTTTATTTGAAGCACAGGTCGGTTGGTCTTGGTTGTCCGGCGACACGACGGGCACACTCACAGGCGTCGTTCGAAAAACCCAGCTGCACTTCGTCTGCTTCTTCGTTGTCCCGCTTGAACTCGTCCGCTTCTTCGCTGCGCTGCACCTGTCGGTCCCATTACAACAACTATATCTCGTCTACTCTTCGACGACTTGTAAAATCGATGCTCGTGAATCTTGCTAGTTTCGATATAAAACGATGTATCCCGTTGTTTTGAGCCGGAATACAAGTTTTCGCGCAGTTCTGAGAGAAGAAGTTTACACCTTTCTCTCGTCTACTCTTCGACGACTTGTAAAATCGATGCTCGTGAATCTTGCTAGTTTCGATCTAAAACGATGTATCGCGTTTTTTTGAGCCGGAATACAAGTTTTCGTGCTGTTCTGAGAGAAAAAGTTTACACCTTTCTCTCGTCTACTCTTCGACGACTTGTAAAATCGATGCTCGTGAATCTTGCTAGTTTCGATATAAAACGATGTATCCCGTTGTTTTGAGCCGGAATACAAGTTTTCGCGCTGTTCTGAGAGAAAAAGTTTACACCTTTCTCTCGTCTACTCTTCGACGACTTGTAAAATCGATGCTCGTGAATCTTGCTAGTTTCGATCTAAAACGATGTATCGCGTTGTTTTGAACAGGAATACAAGTTTTCGCGCTGTTCTGAGAGAAAACGTTTACACCTTTCTCTCGTCTACTCTTCGACGACTTGTAAAATCGATGCTCGTGAATCTTGCTTTTTTCGTTCTAAAACGATGTATCACATTGTTTTGAGCCGGAATACAAGTTTTTGGGCTTTTCTGAGAGAAAAAGTTTTCACCTTTCTCTCGTCTACTCTTCGACGACTTGTAAAATCGATGCTCGTGAGTCTTGCTAGTTTCGATGTAAAACGATGTATCCCGTTGTTTTGAGCCGGAATACAAGTTTTCGCGCAGTTCTGAGAGAAAAAGTTTACGCCTTTCTCTCGTCTACTCTTCGACGACTTGTAAAATCGATGCTCGTGAATTTTGCTAGGTTCGATCTAAAACGATGTATCCCGTTGTTTTGAGCCGGAATACAAGTTTTCGCGCAGATCTGAGAAAAAGTTTACACCTATATCTCGTCTACTCTTCGACGACTTGTAAAATCGATGCTCGTGAATCTTGCTAGTTTCGATATAAAACGATGTATCCCGTTGTTTTGAGCCGGAATACAAGTTTTCGCGCAGTTCTGAGAGAAAAAGTTTACACCTTTCTCTCGTTTACTCTTAGACGACTTGTAAAATCGATGCTCGTGAATCTTGCTAGTTTCGATCTAAATCGATGTATCGCGTTGTTTTGAGCCGGAATACAAGTTTTCGCGCTGTTCTGAGAGAAAACGTTTACACATTTCTCTCGTCTACTCTTCGACGACTTGTAAAATCGATGCTCGTGAGTCTTGCTAGTTTCGATGTAAAACGATGTATCCCGTTGTTTTGAGCCGGAATACAAGTTTTCGCGCAGTTCTGAGAGAAAAAGTTTACGCCTTTCTCTCGTCTACTCTTCGACGACTTGTAAAATCGATGCTCGTGAATTTTGCTAGGTTCGATCTAAAACGATGTATCCCGTTGTTTTGAGCCGGAATACAAGTTTTCGCGCAGATCTGAGAAAAAGTTTACACCTATATCTCGTCTACTCTTCGACGACTTGTAAAATCGATGCTCGTGAATCTTGCTAGTTTCGATATAAAACGATGTATCCCGTTGTTTTGAGCCGGAATACAAGTTTTCGCGCAGTTCTGAGAGAAAAAGTTTACACCTTTCTCTCGTCTACTCTTAGACGACTTGTAAAATCGATGCTCGTGAATCTTGCTAGTTTCGATCTAAATCGATGTATCGCGTTGTTTTGAGCCGGAATACAAGTTTTCGCGCTGTTCTGAGAGAAAACGTTTACACATTTCTCTCGTCTACTCTTCGACGACTTTTAAAATCGATGCTCGTGAATCTTGCTAGTTTCAATCTAAAACGATGTATCGCGTTGTTTTGAGCCGGAATACATGTTTTCGCGCTGTTCTGAGAGAAAAAGTTTACACCTTTCTCTCGTCTACTCTTCGACGACTTGTAAAATCGATGCTCGTGAATCTTGCTAGTTTCGATCTAAAACGATGTATCGCGTTGTTTTGAGCCGGAATACAAGTTTTCGCGCAGTTCTGAGAGAAAAAGTTTACACCTTTCTCTCGTCTACTCTTCGACGACTTGTAATATCGATGCCAGTGAATTTTGCTAGTTTCGATCTAAAACGATGTATCCCGTTGTTTTGAGCCGGAATACAAGTTTTCGCGCAGTTCTGAGAGAAAAAGTTTACACCTTTCTCTCGTCTAATCTTCGACGACTTGAAAAATCGATGCTCGTGAATTTTGCTAGTTTCGATCTAAAACGATGTATCCCGTTGTTTTGAGCCGGAATACAAGTTTTCGCGCAGTTCTGAGAGAAAAAGTTTACACCTTTCTTTCGTCTACTCTTCGACGACTTGTAAAATCGATGCTCGTGAATCTTGCTAGTTTCGATCTAAAACGATGTATCCCGTTGTTTTGAGCTGGAATACAAGTTTTCGCGCTGTTCTGAGAGAAAAAGTTTACACCTTTCTTTCGTCTACTCTTCGACGACTTGTAAAATCGATACTTGTGAATCTTGCTAGTTTCGATCTAAAACGATGTATCCCGCTGTTTTGAGCCGGAATACAAGTTATCGCGCTGTTCTGACAGAAAAAGTTTTCACCTTTCTCTCGTCTTCTCTTCGACAACTTGTAAAATCGATGCTCGTGAGTCTTGCTAGTTTCGATGTAAAACGATGTATCCCGTTGTTTTGAGCCGGAATACAAGTTTTCGCGCAGTTCTGAGAGAAAAAGTTTACACCTTTCTCTCGTCTACTCTTCGACGACTTGTAAAATCGATACTCGTGAGCTTTGCTAGTTTCGATCTAAAACGATGTATCCCGTTGTTTTGAGCCGGAATACAAGTTTTCGCGCTGTTCATAGAGAAAAAGTTTACACCTTTCTCTCGTCTACTCTTCGACGACTTGTAAACTCGATGCTCGTGAATTTTGCTAGGTTCGATCTAAAACGATGTATCCCGTTGTTTTGAGCCGGAATACAAGTTTTCGCGCAGTTCTGAGAGAAAAAGTTTACACTATATCTCGTCTACTCTTCGACGACTTGTAAAATCGATGCTCGTGAATCTTGCTAGTTTCGATATAAAACGATGTATCCCGTTGTTTTGAGCCGGAATACAAGTTTTCGCGCAGTTCTGAGAGAAGAAGTTTACACCTTTCTCTCGTCTACTCTTCGACGACTTGTAAAATCGATGCTCGTGAATCTTGCTAGTTTCGATCTAAAACGATGTATCGCGTTTTTTTGAGCCGGAATACAAGTTTTCATGCTGTTCTGAGAGAAAAAGTTTACACCTTTCTCTCGTCTACTCTTCGACGACTTGTAAACTCGATGCTCGTGAATCTTGCTAGTTTCGATATAAAACGATGTATCCCGTTGTTTTGAGCCGGAATACAAGTTTTCGCGCTGTTCTGAGAGAAAAAGTTTACACCTTTCTCTCGTCTACTCTTCGACGACTTGTAAAATCGATGCTCGTGAATCTTGCTAGTTTCGATCTAAAACGATGTATCGCGTTGTTTTGAACCGGAATACAAGTTTTCGCGCTGTTCTGAGAGAAAAATTTACACCTTTCTCTCGTCTACTCTTCGACGACGTGTAAAATCGATGCTCGTGAATCTTGCTAGTTTCGATCTAAAACGATGTATTGCGTTGTTTTGAGCCGGAATACAAGTTTTCGCGCTGTTCTGAGAGAAAACGTTTACACCTTTCTCTCGTCTACTCTTCGACGACTTGTAAAATCGATGCTCGTGAATCTTGCTTTTTTCGTTCTAAAACGATGTATCACGTTGTTTTGAGCCGGAATACAAGTTTTTGGGCTGTTCTGAGAGAAAAAGTTTACGCCTTTCTCTCGTCTACTCTTCGACGACTTGTAAAATCGATGCTCGTGAATTTTGCTAGGTTCGATCTAAAACGATGTATCCCGTTGTTTTGAGCCGGAATACAAGTTTTCGCGCAGTTCTGAGAAAAAGTTTACACCTATATCTCGTCTACTCTTCGACGACTTGTAAAATCGATGCTCGTGAATCTTGCTAGTTTCGATATAAAACGATGTATCCCGTTGTTTTGAGCCGGAATACAAGTTTTCGCGCAGTTCTGAGAGAAAAAGTTTACACCTTTCTCTCGTCTACTCTTAGACGACTTGTAAAATCGATGCTCGTGAATCTTGCTAGTTTCGATCTAAATCGATGTATCGCGTTGTTTTGAGCCGGAATACAAGTTTTCGCGCTGTTCTGAGAGAAAACGTTTACACATTTCTCTCGTCTACTCTTCGACGACTTTTAAAATCGATGCTCGTGAATCTTGCTAGTTTCGATCTAAAACGATGTATCGCGTTGTTTTGAGCCGGAATACATGTTTTCGCGCTGTTCTGGGAGAAAAAGTTTACACCTTTCTCTCGTCTACTCTTCGACTACTTGTAAAATGGATGCTCGTGAATCTTGCTAGTTTCGATCTAAAACGATGTATCGCGTTGTTTTGAGCCGGAATACAAGTTTTCGCGCAGTTCTGAGAGAAAAAGTTTACACCTTTCTCTCGTCTACTCTTCGACGACTTGTAATATCGATGCCAGTGAATTTTGCTAGTTTCGATCTAAAACGATGTATCCCGTTGTTTTGAGCCGGAATACAAGTTTTCGCGCAGTTCTGAGAGAAAAAGTTTACACCTTTCTCTCGTCTAATCTTCGACGACTTAAAAAATCGATGCTCGTGAATTTTGCTAGTTTCGATCTAAAACGATGTATCCCGTTGTTTTGAGCCGAAATACAAGTTTTCGCGCAGTTCTGAGAGAAAAATTTTCACCTTTCTTTCGTCTACTCTTCGACTACTTGTAAAATTGATGCTCGTGAATCTTGCTAGTTTCGATCTAAAACGATGTATCCCGTTGTTTTGAGCTGGAATACAAGTTTTCGCGCTGTTCTGAGAGAAAAAGTTTGCACCTTTCTTTCGTCTACTCTTCGACGACTTGTAAAATCGATACTTGTGAATCTTGCTAGTTTCGATCTAAAACGATGTATCCCGCTGTTTTGAGCCGGAATACAAGTTATCGCGCTGTTCTGAGAGAAAACGTTTACACCTTTCTCTCGTCTACTCTTCGACGACTTGTAAAATCGATGCTCGTGAATCTTGCTTTTTTCGTTCTAAAACGATGTATCCCGTTGTTTTGAGCCGGAATACAAGTTTTTGGGCTGTTCTGAGAGAAAAAGTTTACGCCTTTCTCTCGTCTACTCTTCGACGACTTGTAAAATCGATGCTCGTGAATTTTGCTAGGTTCGATCTAAAACGATGTATCCCGTTGTTTTGAGCCGGAATACAAGTTGTCGCGCAGTTCTGAGAAAAAGTTTACACCTATATCTCGTCTACTCTTCGACGACTTGTAAAATCGATGCTCGTGAATCTTGCTAGTTTCGATATAAAACGATGTATCCCGTTGTTTTGAGCCGGAATACAAGTTTTCGCGCAGTTCTGAGAGAAAAAGTTTACACCTTTCTCTCGTCTACTCTTAGACGACTTGTAAAATCGATGCTCGTGAATCTTGCTAGTTTCGATCTAAATCGATGTATCGCGTTGTTTTGAGCCGGAATACAAGTTTTCGCGCTGTTCTGAGAGAAAACGTTTACACATTTCTCTCGTCTACTCTTCGACGACTTTTAAAATCGATGCTCGTGAATCTTGCTAGTTTCGATCTAAAACGATGTATCCCGTTGTTTTGAGCTGGAATACAAGTTTTCGCGCAGTTCTGAGAGAAAAAGTTTACACCTTTCTCTCGTCTACTCTTCGACGACTTGTAATATCGATGCCAGTGAATTTTGCTAGTTTCGATCTAAAACGATGTATCCCGTTGTTTTGAGCCGGAATACAAGTTTTCGCGCAGTTCTGAGAGAAAAAGTTTACACCTTTCTCTCGTCTAATCTTCGACGACTTGAAAAATCGATGCTCGTGAATTTTGCTAGTTTCGATCTAAAACGATGTATCCCGTTGTTTTGAGCCGGAATACAAGTTTTCGCGCAGTTCTGAGAGAAAAATTTTACACCTTTCTTTCGTCAACTCTTCGACTACTTGTAAAATTGATGCTCGTGAATCTTGCTAGTTTCGATCTAAAACGATGTATCCCGTTGTTTTGAGCTGGAATACAAGTTTTCGCGCTGTTCTGAGAGAAAAAGTTTACACCTTTCTTTCGTCTACTCTTCGACGACTTGTAAAATCGATACTTGTGAATCTTGCTAGTTTCGATCTAAAACGATGTATCCCGCTGTTTTGAGCCGGAATACAAGTTATCGCGCTGTTCTGAGAGAAATAGTTTACACCTTTCTCTCGTCTACTCTTCGACGACTTGTAAAATCGATGCTCGTGAATCTTGCTTTTTTCGTTCTAAAACGATGTATCCCGTTGTTTTGAGCCGGAATACAAGTTTTTGGGCTGCTCTGTGAAAAAACGTTTTCACCTTTCTCTCGTCTTCTCCTCGACAACTTGTAAAATCGATGCTCGTGAGTCTTGCTAGTTTCGATGTAAAACGATGTATCCCGTTGTTTTGAGCCGGAATACAAGTTTTCGCGCAGTTCTGAGAGAAAAAGTTTACACCTTTCTCTCGTCTACTCTTCGACGACTTGTAAAATCGATACTCGTGAACTTTGCTAGTTTCGATCTAAAACGATGTATCCCGTTGTTTTGAGCCGGAATACAAGTTTTCGCGCTGTTCATAGAGAAAAAGTTTACACCTTTCTCTCGTCTACTCTTCGACGACTTGTAAACTCGATGCTCGTGAATCTTGCTAGTTTCGATCTAAAACGATGTATTGCGTTGTTTTGAGCCGGAATACAAGTTTTCGCGCTGTTCTGAGAGAAAAAGTTTTCACCTTTCTCTCGTCTACTCTTCGACGACTTGTAAAATGGATGCTCGTGAATTTTGCTAGGTGAGATCTAAAACGATGTATCCCGTTGTTTTGAGCCGGAATACAAGTTTTCGCGCAGTTCTGAGAAAAAGTTTACACCTATATCTCGTCTACTCTTCGACGACTTGTAAAATCGATACTCGTGAACTTTGCTAGTTTCGATCTAAAACGATGTATCCCGTTGTTTTGAGCCGGAATACAAGTTTTCGCGCAGTTCTGAGAGAAAAAGTTTACACCTTTCTCTCGTCTACTCTTAGACGACTTGTAAACTCGATGTTCGTGAATCTTGCTAGTTTCGATCTAAAACAATGTATTGCGTTGTTTTGAGCCGGAATACAAGTTTTCGCGCTGTTCTGAGAGAAAACGTTTACACCTTTCTCCCGTCTACTCTTCGACGACTTGTAAAATCGATGCTCGTGAATCTTGCTTTTTTCGTTCTAAAACGATGTATCCCGTTGTTTTGAGCCGGAATACAAGTTTTTGGGCTGTTCTGAGAGAAAACGTTTTCACCTTTCGCTCGTCTACTCTTCGACGACTTGTAAAATGGATGCTCGTGAATTTTGCTAGGTGAGATCTAAAACGATGTATCCCGTTGTTTTGAGCCGGAATACAAGTTTTCGCGCAGTTCTGAGAAAAAGTTTACACCTATATCTCGTCTACTCTTCGACGACTTGTAAAATCGATGCTCGTGAATCTTGCTAGTTTCGATATAAAACGATGTATCCCGTTGTTTTGAGCCGGAATACAAGTTTTCGCGCAGTTCTGAGAAAAAGTTTACACCTATATCTCGTCTACTCTTCGACGACTTGTAAAATCGATGCTCGTGAATCTTGCTAGTTTCGATATAAAACGATGTATCCCGTTGTTTTGAGCCGGAATACAAGTTTTCGCGCAGTTCATAGAGAAAAAGTTTACACCTTTCTCTCGTCTACTCTTCGACGACTTGTAAACTCGATGTTCGTGAATTTTGCTAGGTTCGATCTAAAACGATGTATCCCGTTGTTTTGAGCCGCAATACAAGTTTTCGCGCAGTTCTGAGAGAAAAAGTTTACACCTTTCTCTCGTCTACTCTTAGACGACTTGTAAAATCGATGCTCGTGAATTTTGCTAGTTTCGATCTAAAACGATGTATCCCGTTGTTTTGAGCCGGAATAGAAGTTTTCGCGCAGTTCTGAGAGAAAAAGTTTACACCTTTCTCTCGTCTAATCTTCGACGACTTGTAAAATCGACGCTCATGAATTTTGCTAGTTTCGATCTAAAACGATGTATCCCGTTGTTTTGAGCCGGAATACAAGTTTTTGGGCTGTTCTGAGAGAAAAAGTTTACGCCTTTCTCTCGTCTACTCTTCGACGACTTGTAAAATCGATGCTCGTGAATTTTGCTAGGTTCGATCTAAAACGATGTATCCCGTTGTTTTGAGCCGGAATACAAGTTTTCGCGCAGTTCTGAGAAAAAGTTTACACCTATATCTCGTCTACTCTTTGACGACTTGTAAAATCGATGCTCGTGAATCTTGCTAGTTTCGATATAAAACGATGTATCCCGTTGTTTTGAGCCGGAATACAAGTTTTCGCGCAGTTCTGAGAGAAAAAGTTTACACCTTTCTCTCGTCTACTCTTAGACGACTTGTAAAATCGATGCTCGTGAATCTTGCTAGTTTCGATCTAAATCGATGTATCGCGTTGTTTTGAGCCGGAATACAAGTTTTCGCGCTGTTCTGAGAGAAAACGTTTACACATTTCTCTCGTCTACTCTTCGACGACTTTTAAAATCGATGCTCGTGAATCTTGCTAGTTTCGATCTAAAACGATGTATCCCGTTGTTTTGAGCTGGAATACAAGTTTTCGCGCAGTTCTGAGAGAAAAAGTTTACACCTTTCTCTCGTCTACTCTTCGACGACTTGTAATATCGATGCCAGTGAATTTTGCTAGTTTCGATCTAAAACGATGTATCCCGTTGTTTTGAGCCCGAATACAAGTTTTCGCGCAGTTCTGAGAGAAAAAGTTTACACCTTTCTCTCGTCTAATCTTCGACGACTTGAAAAATCGATGCTCGTGAATTTTGCTAGTTTCGATCTAAAACGATGTATCCCGTTGTTTTGAGCCGGAATACAAGTTTTCGCGCAGTTCTGAGAGAAAAATTTTACACCTTTCTTTCGTCTACTCTTCGACGACTTGTAAAATCGATACTTGTGAATCTTGCTAGTTTCGATCTAAAACGATGTATCCCGCTGTTTTGAGCCGGAATACAAGTTATCGCGCTGTTCTGAGAGAAAAAGTTTACACCTTTCTCTCGTCTACTCTTCGACGACTTGTAAAATCGATGCTCGTGAATCTTGCTTTTTTCGTTCTAAAACGATGTATCCCGTTGTTTTGAGCCGGAACACAAGTTTTTGGGCTGCTCTGTGAAAAAACGTTTTCACCTTTCTCTCGTCTTCTCTTCGACAACTTGTAAAATCGATGCTCGTGAATTTTGCTAGTTTCGATCTAAAACGATGTATCCCGTTGTTTTGAGCCGGAATACAAGTTTTCGCGCAGTTCTGAGAGAAAAATTTTACACCTTTCTTTCGTCTACTCTTCGACGACTTGTAAAATCGATACTTGTGAATCTTGCTAGTTTCGATCTAAAACGATGTATCCCGCTGTTTTGAGCCGGAATACAAGTTATCGCGCTGTTCTGAGAGAAAAAGTTTACACCTTTCTCTCGTCTACTCTTCGACGACTTGTAAAATCGATGCTCGTGAATCTTGCTTTTTTCGTTCTAAAACGATGTATCCCGTTGTTTTGAGCCGGAACACAAGTTTTTGGGCTGCTCTGTGAAAAAACGTTTTCACCTTTCTCTCGTCTTCTCTTCGACAACTTGTAAAATCGATACTTGTGAATCTTGCTAGTTTCGATCTAAAACGATGTATCCCGTTGTTTTGAGCCGGAATACAAGTTTTCGCGCTGTTCTGAGAGAAAAAGTTTACACCTTTCTCTCGTCTACTCTTCGACGACTTGTAAAATCGATGCTCGTGAATCTTGCTAGTTTCGATCTAAAACGATGTATCGCGTTGTTTTGAACCGGAATACAAGTTTTCGCGCTGTTCTGAGAGAAAAATTTACACCTTTCTCTCGTCTACTCTTCGACGACGTGTAAAATCGATGCTCGTGAATCTTGCTAGTTTCGATCTAAAACGATGTATTGCGTTGTTTTGAGCCGGAATACAAGTTTTCGCGCTGTTCTGAGAGAAAACGTTTACACCTTTCTCTCGTCTACTCTTCGACGACTTGTAAACTCGATGTTCGTGAATCTTGCTAGTTTCGATCTAAAACAATGTATTGCGTTGTTTTGAGCCGGAATACAAGTTTTCGCGCTGTTCTGAGAGAAAACGTTTACACCTTTCTCCCGTCTACTCTTCGACGACTTGTAAAATCGATGCTCGTGAATCTTGCTTTTTTCGTTCTAAAACGATGTATCCCGTTGTTTTGAGCCGGAATACAAGTTTTTGGGCTGTTCTGAGAGAAAACGTTTTCACCTTTCTCTCGTCTACTCTTCGACGACTTGTAAAATGGATGCTCGTGAATTTTGCTAGGTGAGATCTAAAACGATGTATCCCGTTGTTTTGAGCCGGAATACAAGTTTTCGCGCAGTTCTGAGAAAAAGTTTACACCTATATCTCGTCTACTCTTCGACGACTTGTAAAATCGATGCTCGTGAATCTTGCTAGTTTCGATATAAAACGATGTATCCCGTTGTTTTGAGCCGGAATACAAGTTTTCGCGCAGTTCATAGAGAAAAAGTTTACACCTTTCTCTCGTCTACTCTTCGACGACTTGTAAACTCGATGCTCGTGAATTTTGCTAGGTTCGATCTAAAACGATGTATCCCGTTGTTTTGAGCCGCAATACAAGTTTTCGCGCAGTTCTGAGAGAAAAAGTTTACACCTTTCTCTCGTCTACTCTTAGACGACTTGTAAAATCGATGCTCGTGAATTTTGCTAGTTTCGATCTAAAACGATGTATCCCGTTGTTTTGAGCCGGAATAGAAGTTTTCGCGCAGTTCTGAGAGAAAAAGTTTACACCTTTCTCTCGTCTAATCTTCGACGACTTGTAAAATCGACGCTCATGAATTTTGCTAGTTTCGATCTAAAACGATGTATCCCGTTGTTTTGAGCCGGAATACAAGTTTTCGCGCAGTTCTGAGAGAAAAAGTTTACACCTTTCTTTCGTCTACTCTTCGACGACTTGTAAAATCGATGCTCGTGAATCTTGCTAGTTTCGATCTAAAACGATGTATCCCGTTGTTTTGAGCCGGAATACAAGTTTTCGCGCTGTTCTTAGAGAAAAAGTTTACACCTTTCTCTCGTCTACTCTTCGACGACTTGTAAAATCGATGCTCGTGAATCTTGCTTTTTTCGTTCTAAAACGATGTATCCCGTTGTTTTGAGCCGGAATACACGTTTTTGGGCTGTTCTGAGAGAAAACGTTTTCACCTTTCTTTCGTCTTCTCTTCGACGACTTGTAAAATCGATGCTCGTAAGTCTTGCTAGTTTCGATCTAAAACAATGTATCCCGTTGTTTTGAGCCGGAATACAAGTTTTCGCACTGTTCATAGAGAAAAATTTTACATCTCTCTCTCGTCTACTCTTCGACGACTTGGAAAATCGATGCTCGTGAATTTTGCTAGGTTCGATCTAAAACGATGTATCCCGTTGTTTTGAACCGGAATACAAGTTTTCGTGCAGTTCTGAGAAAATGTTTACACCTTTCTCTCGTCTACTCTTCGACGACTTGTAAAATCGATGCTCGTGAATCTTGCTAGTTTCGATCTAAAACGATGTATCGCGTTGTTTTGAACCGGAATACAAGTTTTCGCGCTGTTCTGAGAGAAAAATTTACACCTTTCTCTCGTCTACTCTTCGACGACGTGTAAAATCGATGCTCGTGAATCTTGCTAGTTTCGATCTAAAACGATGTATTGCGTTGTTTTGAGCCGGAATACAAGTTTTCGCGCTGTTTTGAGAGAAAACGTTTACACCTTTCTCTCGTCTACTCTTCGACGACTTGTAAAATCGATGCTCGTGAACCTTGCTAGTTTCGATCTAAAACGATGTATCGCGTTGTTTTGAACCGGAATACAAGTTTTCGCGCTGTTCTGAGAGAAAAATTTACACCTTTCTCTCGTCTACTCTTCGACGACGTGTAAAATCGATGCTCGTGAATCTTGCTAGTTTCGATCTAAAACGATGTATTGCGTTGTTTTGAGCCGGAATACAAGTTTTCGCGCTGTTCTGAGAGAAAACGTTTACACCTTTCTCTCGTCTACTCTTCGACGACTTGTAAACTCGATGTTCGTGAATCTTGCTAGTTTCGATCTAAAACAATGTATTGCGTTGTTTTGAGCCGGAATACAAGTTTTCGCGCTGTTCTGAGAGAAAACGTTTACACCTTTCTCCCGTCTACTCTTCGACGACTTGTAAAATCGATGCTCGTGAATCTTGCTTTTTTCGTTCTAAAACGATGTATCCCGTTGTTTTGAGCCGGAATACAAGTTTTTGGGCTGTTCTGAGAGAAAACGTTTTCACCTTTCTCTCGTCTACTCTTCGACGACTTGTAAAATGGATGCTCGTGAATTTTGCTAGGTGAGATCTAAAACGATGTATCCCGTTGTTTTGAGCCGGAATACAAGTTTTCGCGCAGTTCTGAGAAAAAGTTTACACCTATATCTCGTCTACTCTTCGACGACTTGTAAAATCGATGCTCGTGAATCTTGCTAGTTTCGATATAAAACGATGTATCCCGTTGTTTTGAGCCGGAATACAAGTTTTCGCGCAGTTCATAGAGAAAAAGTTTACACCTTTCTCTCGTCTACTCTTCGACGACTTGTAAACTCGATGTTCGTGAATTTTGCTAGGTTCGATCTAAAACGATGTATCCCGTTGTTTTGAGCCGCAATACAAGTTTTCGCGCAGTTCTGAGAGAAAAAGTTTACACCTTTCTCTCGTCTACTCTTAGACGACTTGTAAAATCGATGCTCGTGAATTTTGCTAGTTTCGATCTAAAACGATGTATCCCGTTGTTTTGAGCCGGAATAGAAGTTTTCGCGCAGTTCTGAGAGAAAAAGTTTACACCTTTCTCTCGTCTAATCTTCGACGACTTGTAAAATCGACGCTCATGAATTTTGCTAGTTTCGATCTAAAACGATGTATCCCGTTGTTTTGAGCCGGAATACAAGTTTTTGGGCTGTTCTGAGAGAAAAAGTTTACGCCTTTCTCTCGTCTACTCTTCGACGACTTGTAAAATCGATGCTCGTGAATTTTGCTAGGTTCGATCTAAAACGATGTATCCCGTTGTTTTGAGCCGGAATACAAGTTTTCGCGCAGTTCTGAGAAAAAGTTTACACCTATATCTCGTCTACTCTTTGACGACTTGTAAAATCGATGCTCGTGAATCTTGCTAGTTTCGATATAAAACGATGTATCCCGTTGTTTTGAGCCGGAATACAAGTTTTCGCGCAGTTCTGAGAGAAAAAGTTTACACCTTTCTCTCGTCTACTCTTAGACGACTTGTAAAATCGATGCTCGTGAATCTTGCTAGTTTCGATCTAAATCGATGTATCGCGTTGTTTTGAGCCGGAATACAAGTTTTCGCGCTGTTCTGAGAGAAAACGTTTACACATTTCTCTCGTCTACTCTTCGACGACTTGTAATATCGATGCCAGTGAATTTTGCTAGTTTCGATCTAAAACGATGTATCCCGTTGTTTTGAGCCGGAATACAAGTTTTCGCGCAGTTCTGAGAGAAAAAGTTTACACCTTTCTCTCGTCTAATCTTCGACGACTTGAAAAATCGATGCTCGTGAATTTTGCTAGTTTCGATCTAAAACGATGTATCCCGTTGTTTTGAGCCGGAATACAAGTTTTCGCGCAGTTCTGAGAGAAAAATTTTACACCTTTCTTTCGTCTACTCTTCGACGACTTGTAAAATCGATACTTGTGAATCTTGCTAGTTTCGATCTAAAACGATGTATCCCGCTGTTTTGAGCCGGAATACAAGTTATCGCGCTGTTCTGAGAGAAAAAGTTTACACCTTTCTCTCGTCTACTCTTCGACGACTTGTAAAATCGATGCTCGTGAATCTTGCTTTTTTCGTTCTAAAACGATGTATCCCGTTGTTTTGAGCCGGAACACAAGTTTTTGGGCTGCTCTGTGAAAAAACGTTTTCACCTTTCTCTCGTCTTCTCTTCGACAACTTGTAAAATCGATACTTGTGAATCTTGCTAGTTTCGATCTAAAACGATGTATCCCGTTGTTTTGAGCCGGAATACAAGTTTTCGCGCTGTTCTGAGAGAAAAAGTTTACACCTTTCTCTCGTCTACTCTTCGACGACTTGTAAAATCGATGCTCGTGAATCTTGCTAGTTTCGATCTAAAACGATGTATCGCGTTGTTTTGAACCGGAATACAAGTTTTCGCGCTGTTCTGAGAGAAAAATTTACACCTTTCTCTCGTCTACTCTTCGACGACTTGTAAAATCGATGCTCGTGAATCTTGCTAGTTTCGATCTAAAACGATGTATCGCGTTGTTTTGAACCGGAATACAAGTTTTCGCGCTGTTCTGAGAGAAAAATTTACACCTTTCTCTCGTCTACTCTTCGACGACGTGTAAAATCGATGCTCGTGAATCTTGCTAGTTTCGATCTAAAACGATGTATTGCGTTGTTTTGAGCCGGAATACAAGCTTTCGCGCTGTTCTGAGAGAAAACGTTTACACCTTTCTCTCGTCTACTCTTCGACGACTTGTAAACTCGATGTTCGTGAATCTTGCTAGTTTCGATCTAAAACAATGTATTGCGTTGTTTTGAGCCGGAATACAAGTTTTCGCGCTGTTCTGAGAGAAAACGTTTACACCTTTCTCCCGTCTACTCTTCGACGACTTGTAAAATCGATGCTCGTGAATCTTGCTTTTTTCGTTCTAAAACGATGTATCCCGTTGTTTTGAGCCGGAATACAAGTTTTTGGGCTGTTCTGAGAGAAAACGTTTTCACCTTTCTCTCGTCTACTCTTCGACGACTTGTAAAATGGATGCTCGTGAATTTTGCTAGGTGAGATCTAAAACGATGTATCCCGTTGTTTTGAGCCGGAATACAAGTTTTCGCGCAGTTCTGAGAAAAAGTTTACACCTATATCTCGTCTACTCTTCGACGACTTGTAAAATCGATGCTCGTGAATCTTGCTAGTTTCGATATAAAACGATGTATCCCGTTGTTTTGAGCCGGAATACAAGTTTTCGCGCAGTTCATAGAGAAAAAGTTTACACCTTTCTCTCGTCTACTCTTCGACGACTTGTAAACTCGATGCTCGTGAATTTTGCTAGGTTCGATCTAAAACGATGTATCCCGTTGTTTTGAGCCGCAATACAAGTTTTCGCGCAGTTCTGAGAGAAAAAGTTTACACCTTTCTCTCGTCTACTCTTAGACGACTTGTAAAATCGATGCTCGTGAATTTTGCTAGTTTCGATCTAAAACGATGTATCCCGTTGTTTTGAGCCGGAATAGAAGTTTTCGCGCAGTTCTGAGAGAAAAAGTTTACACCTTTCTCTCGTCTAATCTTCGACGACTTGTAAAATCGACGCTCATGAATTTTGCTAGTTTCGATCTAAAACGATGTATCCCGTTGTTTTGAGCCGGAATACAAGTTTTCGCGCAGTTCTGAGAGAAAAAGTTTACACCTTTCTTTCGTCTACTCTTCGACGACTTGTAAAATCGATGCTCGTGAATCTTGCTAGTTTCGATCTAAAACGATGTATCCCGTTGTTTTGAGCCGGAATACAAGTTTTCGCGCTGTTCTTAGAGAAAAAGTTTACACCTTTCTCTCGTCTACTCTTCGACGACTTGTAAAATCGATGCTCGTGAATCTTGCTTTTTTCGTTCTAAAACGATGTATCCCGTTGTTTTGAGCCGGAATACACGTTTTTGGGCTGTTCTGAGAGAAAACGTTTTCACCTTTCTTTCGTCTTCTCTTCGACGACTTGTAAAATCGATGCTCGTAAGTCTTGCTAGTTTCGATCTAAAACAATGTATCCCGTTGTTTTGAGCCGGAATACAAGTTTTCGCACTGTTCATAGAGAAAAATTTTACATCTCTCTCTCGTCTACTCTTCGACGACTTGGAAAATTGATGCTCGTGAATTTTGCTAGGTTCGATCTAAAACGATGTATCCCGTTGTTTTGAACCGGAATACAAGTTTTCGTGCAGTTCTGAGAAAATGTTTACACCTTTCTCTCGTCTACTCTTCGACGACTTGTAAAATCGATGCTCGTGAATCTTGCTAGTTTCGATCTAAAACGATGTATCGCGTTGTTTTGAACCGGAATACAAGTTTTCGCGCTGTTCTGAGAGAAAAATTTACACCTTTCTCTCGTCTACTCTTCGACGACGTGTAAAATCGATGCTCGTGAATCTTGCTAGTTTCGATCTAAAACGATGTATTGCGTTGTTTTGAGCCGGAATACAAGCTTTCGCGCTGTTCTGAGAGAAAACGTTTACACCTTTCTCTCGTCTACTCTTCGACGACTTGTAAACTCGATGTTCGTGAATCTTGCTAGTTTCGATCTAAAACAATGTATTGCGTTGTTTTGAGCCGGAATACAAGTTTTCGCGCTGTTCTGAGAGAAAACGTTTACACCTTTCTCCCGTCTACTCTTCGACGACTTGTAAAATCGATGCTCGTGAATCTTGCTTTTTTCGTTCTAAAACGATGTATCCCGTTGTTTTGAGCCGGAATACAAGTTTTTGGGCTGTTCTGAGAGAAAACGTTTTCACCTTTCTCTCGTCTACTCTTCGACGACTTGTAAAATGGATGCTCGTGAATTTTGCTAGGTGAGATCTAAAACGATGTATCCCGTTGTTTTGAGCCGGAATACAAGTTTTCGCGCAGTTCTGAGAAAAAGTTTACACCTATATCTCGTCTACTCTTCGACGACTTGTAAAATCGATGCTCGTGAATCTTGCTAGTTTCGATATAAAACGATGTATCCCGTTGTTTTGAGCCGGAATACAAGTTTTCGCGCAGTTCATAGAGAAAAAGTTTACACCTTTCTCTCGTCTACTCTTCGACGACTTGTAAACTCGATGCTCGTGAATTTTGCTAGGTTCGATCTAAAACGATGTATCCCGTTGTTTTGAGCCGCAATACAAGTTTTCGCGCAGTTCTGAGAGAAAAAGTTTACACCTTTCTCTCGTCTACTCTTAGACGACTTGTAAAATCGATGCTCGTGAATTTTGCTAGTTTCGATCTAAAACGATGTATCCCGTTGTTTTGAGCCGGAATAGAAGTTTTCGCGCAGTTCTGAGAGAAAAAGTTTACACCTTTCTCTCGTCTAATCTTCGACGACTTGTAAAATCGACGCTCATGAATTTTGCTAGTTTCGATCTAAAACGATGTATCCCGTTGTTTTGAGCCGGAATACAAGTTTTCGCGCAGTTCTGAGAGAAAAAGTTTACACCTTTCTTTCGTCTACTCTTCGACGACTTGTAAAATCGATGCTCGTGAATCTTGCTAGTTTCGATCTAAAACGATGTATCCCGTTGTTTTGAGCCGGAATACAAGTTTTCGCGCTGTTCTTAGAGAAAAAGTTTACACCTTTCTCTCGTCTACTCTTCGACGACTTGTAAAATCGATGCTCGTGAATCTTGCTTTTTTCGTTCTAAAACGATGTATCCCGTTGTTTTGAGCCGGAATACACGTTTTTGGGCTGTTCTGAGAGAAAACGTTTTCACCTTTCTTTCGTCTTCTCTTCGACGACTTGTAAAATCGATGCTCGTAAGTCTTGCTAGTTTCGATCTAAAACAATGTATCCCGTTGTTTTGAGCCGGAATACAAGTTTTCGCACTGTTCATAGAGAAAAATTTTACATCTCTCTCTCGTCTACTCTTCGACGACTTGGAAAATTGATGCTCGTGAATTTTGCTAGGTTCGATCTAAAACGATGTATCCCGTTGTTTTGAACCGGAATACAAGTTTTCGTGCAGTTCTGAGAAAATGTTTACACCTTTCTCTCGTCTACTCTTCGACGACTTGTAAAATCGATGCTCGTGAATCTTGCTAGTTTCGATCTAAAACGATGTATCGCGTTGTTTTGAACCGGAATACAAGTTTTCGCGCTGTTCTGAGAGAAAAATTTACACCTTTCTCTCGTCTACTCTTCGACGACGTGTAAAATCGATGCTCGTGAATCTTGCTAGTTTCGATCTAAAACGATGTATTGCGTTGTTTTGAGCCGGAATACAAGTTTTCGCGCTGTTTTGAGAGAAAACGTTTACACCTTTCTCTCGTCTACTCTTCGACGACTTGTAAAATCGATGCTCGTGAATCTTGCTAGTTTCGATCTAAAACGATGTATCGCGTTGTTTTGAACCGGAATACAAGTTTTCGCGCTGTTCTGAGAGAAAAATTTACACCTTTCTCTCGTCTACTCTTCGACGACGTGTAAAATCGATGCTCGTGAATCTTGCTAGTTTCGATCTAAAACGATGTATTGCGTTGTTTTGAGCCGGAATACAAGTTTTCGCGCTGTTCTGAGAGAAAACGTTTACACCTTTCTCTCGTCTACTCTTCGACGACTTGTAAACTCGATGTTCGTGAATCTTGCTAGTTTCGATCTAAAACAATGTATTGCGTTGTTTTGAGCCGGAATACAAGTTTTCGCGCTGTTCTGAGAGAAAACGTTTACACCTTTCTCCCGTCTACTCTTCGACGACTTGTAAAATCGATGCTCGTGAATCTTGCTTTTTTCGTTCTAAAACGATGTATCCCGTTGTTTTGAGCCGGAATACAAGTTTTTGGGCTGTTCTGAGAGAAAACGTTTTCACCTTTCTCTCGTCTACTCTTCGACGACTTGTAAAATGGATGCTCGTGAATTTTGCTAGGTGAGATCTAAAACGATGTATCCCGTTGTTTTGAGCCGGAATACAAGTTTTCGCGCAGTTCTGAGAAAAAGTTTACACCTATATCTCGTCTACTCTTCGACGACTTGTAAAATCGATGCTCGTGAATCTTGCTAGTTTCGATATAAAACGATGTATCCCGTTGTTTTGAGCCGGAATACAAATTTTCGCGCAGTTCATAGAGAAAAAGTTTACACCTTTCTCTCGTCTACTCTTCGACGACTTGTAAACTCGATGTTCGTGAATTCTGCTAGGTTCGATCTAAAACGATGTATCCCGTTGTTTTGAGCCGCAATACAAGTTTTCGCGCAGTTCTGAGAGAAAAAGTTTACACCTTTCTCTCGTCTACTCTTAGACGACTTGTAAAATCGATGCTCGTGAATTTTGCTAGTTTCGATCTAAAACGATGTATCCCGTTGTTTTGAGCCGGAATAGAAGTTTTCGCGCAGTTCTGAGAGAAAAAGTTTACACCTTTCTCTCGTCTAATCTTCGACGACTTGTAAAATCGACGCTCATGAATTTTGCTAGTTTCGATCTAAAACGATGTATCCCGTTGTTTTGAGCCGGAATACAAGTTTTCGCGCAGTTCTGAGAGAAAAAGTTTACACCTTTCTTTCGTCTACTCTTCGACGACTTGTAAAATCGATGCTCGTGAATCTTGCTAGTTTCGATCTAAAACGATGTATCCCGTTGTTTTGAGCCGGAATACAAGTTTTCGCGCTGTTCTTAGAGAAAAAGTTTACACCTTTCTCTCGTCTACTCTTCGACGACTTGTAAAATCGATGCTCGTGAATCTTGCTTTTTTCGTTCTAAAACGATGTATCCCGTTGTTTTGAGCCGGAATACACGTTTTTGGGCTGTTCTGAGAGAAAACGTTTTCACCTTTCTTTCGTCTTCTCTTCGACGACTTGTAAAATCGATGCTCGTAAGTCTTGCTAGTTTCGATCTAAAACAATGTATCCCGTTGTTTTGAGCCGGAATACAAGTTTTCGCACTGTTCATAGAGAAAAATTTTACATCTCTCTCTCGTCTACTCTTCGACGACTTGGAAAATTGATGCTCGTGAATTTTGCTAGGTTCGATCTAAAACGATGTATCCCGTTGTTTTGAACCGGAATACAAGTTTTCGTGCAGTTCTGAGAAAATGTTTACACCTTTCTCTCGTCTACTCTTCGACGACTTGTAAAATCGATGCTCGTGAATCTTGCTAGTTTCGATCTAAAACGATGTATCGCGTTGTTTTGAACCGGAATACAAGTTTTCGCGCTGTTCTGAGAGAAAAATTTACACCTTTCTCTCGTCTACTCTTCGACGACGTGTAAAATCGATGCTCGTGAATCTTGCTAGTTTCGATCTAAAACGATGTATTGCGTTGTTTTGAGCCGGAATACAAGTTTTCGCGCTGTTTTGAGAGAAAACGTTTACACCTTTCTCCCGTCTACTCTTCGACGACTTGTAAAATCGATGCTCGTGAATCTTGCTTTTTTCGTTCTAAAACGATGTATAGCGTTGTTTTGAGCCGGAATACAAGTTTTTGGGCTGTTCTGAGAGAAAAAGTTTTCACCTTTTTCTCGTCTACTCTTCGACGACTTGTAAAATCGATGCTCGTGAATTTTGCTAGGTTCGATCTAAAACGATGTATCCCGTTGTTTTGAGCCGGAATACAAGTTTTCGCGCTGTTCTGAGAGAAAAGTTTACACATTTCTCTCGTCTACTCTTCGACGACTTTTAAAATCGATGCTCGTGAATGTTGCTAGTTTCGATCTAAAACGATGTATCGCGTTGTTTTGAGCCGGAATACAAGTTTTCGCGCTGTTCTTAGAGAAAAAGTTTACACCTTTCGTCTACTCTTCGACGACTTGTAAAATCGATGCTCGTGAATCTTGCTAGTTTCGATCTAAAACGATGTATTGCGTTGTTTTGAGCCGGAATACAAGTTTTCGCGCTGTTCTGAGAGAAAACGTTTACACCTTTCTCCCGTCTACTCTTCGACGACTTGTAAAATCGATGCTCGTGAATCTTGCTTTTTTCGTTCTAAAACGATGTATAGCGTTGTTTTGAGCCGGAATACAAGTTTTTGGGCTGTTCTGAGAGAAAAAGTTTTCACCTTTTTCTCGTCTACTCTTCGACGACTTGTAAAATCGATGCTCGTGAATTTTGCTAGGTTCGATCTAAAACGATTTATCCCGTTGTTTTGAGCCGGAATACAAGTTTTCGCGCTGTTCTGAGAGAAAACGTTTACACATTTCTCTCGTCTACTCTTCGACGACTTTTAAAATCGATGCTCGTGAATGTTGCTAGTTTCGATCTAAAACGATGTATCGCGTTGTTTTGAGCCGGAATACATGTTTTCGCGCTGTTCTCAGAGAGAAAGTTTACACCTTTCTCTCGTCTACTCTTCGACGACTTGTAAAATGGATGCTCGTGAATCTTGCTAGTTTCGATCTAAAACGATGTATCGCGTTGTTTTGAGCCGGAATACAAGTTTTCGCGCAGTTCTGAGAGAAAAAGTTTACACCTTTCTCTCGTCTACTCTTCGACGACTTGTAATATCGATGCCAGTGAATTTTGCTAGTTTCAATCTAAAACGATGTATCCCGTTGTTTTGAGCCGGAACACAAGTTTTCGCGCAGTTCTGAGAGAAAAAGTTTACACCTTTCTCTCGTCTAATCTTCGACGACTTGAAAAATCGATGCTCGTGAATTTTGCTAGTTTCGATCTAAAACGATGTATCCCGTTGTTTTGAGCCGGAATACAAGTTTTCGCGCAGTTCTGAGAGAAAAAGTTTACACCTTTCTTTCGTCTACTCTTCGACGACTTGTAAAATCGATGATCGTGAATCTTGCTAGTTTCGATCTAAAACGATGTATCCCGTTGTTTTGAGCTGGAATACAAGTTTTCGCGCTGTTCTGAGAGAAAAAGTTTACACCTTTCTTTCGTCTACTCTTCGACGACTTGTAAAATCGATGCTCGTGAGTCTTGCTAGTTTCGATCTAAAACGATGTATCCCGTTGTTTTGAGCCGGAATACAAGTTTTCGCACTGTTCATAGAGAAAAATTTTACATCTCTCTCTCGTCTACTCTTCGACGACTTGTAAAATCGATGCTCGTGAATTTTGCTAGTTTCGATCTAAAACGATGTATCCCGTTGTTTTGAGCCGGAATACAAGTTTTCGCACTGTTCATAGAGAAACATTTTACATCTCTCTCTCGTCTACTCTTCGGCGACTTGTAAAATCGATGCTCGTGAATTTTGCTAGGTTCGATCTAAAACGATGTATCCCGTTGTTTTGAGCCGGAATACAAGTTTTCGCGCAGTTCTGAGAAAAAGTTTACACCTATATCTCGTCTACGCTTCGACGACTTGTAAAATCGATGCTCGTGAATCTTGCTAGTTTCGATATAAAAGGATGTATCCCGTTGTTTTGAGCCGGAATACAAGTTTTCGCGCAGTTCTGAGAGAAGTTTACACCTTTCTCTCGTCTACTCTTCGACGACTTGTAAAATCGATGCTCGTGAATCTTGCTAGTTTCGATCTAAAACGATGTATCGCGTTTTTTTGAGCCGGAATACAAGTTTTCGTGCTGTTCTGAGAGAAAAAGTTTTCACCTTTCTCTCGTCTACTCTTCGACGACTTGTAAAATCGATGCTCATGAGTCTTGCTAGTTTCGATGTAAAACGATGTATCTCGTTGTTTTGAACCGGAATACATGTTTTCGCGCAGTTCTGAGAGAAAAAGTTTACGCCTTTCTCTCGTCTACTCTTCGACGACTTGTAAAATCGATGCTCGTGAATTTTGCTAGGTTCGATCTAAAACGATGTATCCCGTTGTTTTGAGCGGGAATACAAGTTTTCGCGCAGTTCTGAGAAAAAGTTTACACCTATATCTCGTCTACTCTTCGACGACTTGTAAAATCGATGCTCGTGAATCTTGCTAGTTTCGATATAAAACGATGTATCCCGTTGTTTTGAGCCGGAACACAAGTTTTCGCGCAGTTCTGAGAGAAAAAGTTTACACCTTTCTCTCGTCTACTCTTAAACGACTTGTAAAATCGATGCTCGTGAATCTTGCTAGTTTCGATCTAAAACGATGTATCGCGTTGTTTTGAGCCGGAATACATGTTTTCGCGCTGTTCTGAGAGAAAAAGTTTACACCTTTCTCTCGTCTACTCTTCGACGACATGTAAAATGGATGCTCGTGAATCTTGCTAGTTTCGATCTAAAACGATGTATCGCGTTGTTTTGAGCCGGAATACAAGTTTTCGCGCAGTTCTGAGAGAAAAAGTTTACACCTTTCTTTCGTCTACTCTTCGACGACTTGTAAAATTGATGCTCGTGAATCTTGCTAGTTTCGATCTAAAACGATGTATCCCGTTGTTTTGAGCCGGAATACACGTTTTTGGGTTGTTCTGAGAGAAAACGTTTTCACCTTTCTCTCGTCTACTCTTCGACGACTTGTAAAATCGATGCTCGTGAGTCTTGCTAGTTTCGATCTAAAACGATGTATCGCGTTGTTTTGAGCCGGAATACAAGTTTTCGCGCTGTTCTGAGAGAAAAAGTTTACACCTTTCTCTCGTCTACTCTTCGACGACTTGTAAAATCGATGCTCGTGAATCTTGCTTTTTTCGTTCTAAAACGATGTATCCCGTTGTTTTGAGCCGGAATACAAGTGTTTGGGCTGTTCTGAGAGAAAAAGTTTTCACCTTTCTCTCGTCTACTCTTCGACGACTTGTAAAATCGATGCTCGTGAGTCTTGCTAGTTTCGATGTAAAACGATGTATCCCATTGTTTTGAGCCGGAATACAAGTTTTCGCGCAGTTCTGAGAGAAAAAGTTTACGCCTTTCTCTCGTCTACTCTTCGACGACTTGTAAAATCGATGCTCGTGAATTTTGCTAGGTTCGATCTAAAACGATGTATCCTGTTGTTTTGAGCCGGAATACAAGTTTTCGTGCTGTTCTGAGAGAAAAAGTTTTCACCTTTCTCTCGTCTACTCTTCGACGACTTGTAAAATCGATGCTCATGAGTCTTGCTAGTTTCGATGTAAAACGATGTATCTCGTTGTTTTGAACCGGAATACATGTTTTCGCGCAGTTCTGAGAGAAAAAGTTTACGCCTTTCTCTCGTCTACTCTTCGACGACTTGTAAAATCGATGCTCGTGAATTTTGCTAGGTTCGATCTAAAACGATGTATCCCGTTGTTTTGAGCGGGAATACAAGTTTTCGCGCAGTTCTGAGAAAAAGTTTACACCTATATCTCGTCTACTCTTCGACGACTTGTAAAATCGATGCTCGTGAATCTTGCTAGTTTCGATATAAAACGATGTATCCCGTTGTTTTGAGCCGGAACACAAGTTTTCGCGCAGTTCTGAGAGAAAAAGTTTACACCTTTCTCTCGTCTACTCTTAGACGACTTGTAAAATCGATGCTCGTGAATCTTGCTAGTTTCGATCTAAAACGATGTATCGCGTTGTTTTGAGCCGGAATACATGTTTTCGCGCTGTTCTGAGAGAAAAAGTTTACACCTTTCTCTCGTCTACTCTTCGACGACTTGTAAAATGGATGCTCGTGAATCTTGCTAGTTTCGATCTAAAACGATGTATCGCGTTGTTTTGAGCCGGAATACAAGTTTTCGCGCAGTTCTGAGAGAAAAAGTTTACACCTTTCTTTCGTCTACTCTTCGACGGCTTGTAAAATTGATGCTCGTGAATCTTGCTAGTTTCGATCTAAAACGATGTATCCCGTTGTTTTGAGCCGGAATACACGTTTTTGGGTTGTTCTGAGAGAAAACGTTTTCACCTTTCTCTCGTCTACTCTTCGACGACTTGTAAAATCGATGCTCGTGAGTCTTGCTAGTTTCGATCTAAAACGATGTATCGCGTTGTTTTGAGCCGGAATACAAGTTTTCGCGCTGTTCTGAGAGAAAAAGTTTACACCTTTCTCTCGTCTACTCTTCGACGACTTGTAAAATCGATGCTCGTGAATCTTGCTTTTTTCGTTCTAAAACGATGTATCCCGTTGTTTTGAGCCGGAATACAAGTGTTTGGGCTGTTCTGAGAGAAAAAGTTTTCACCTTTCTCTCGTCTACTCTTCGACGACTTGTAAAATCGATGCTCGTGAGTCTTGCTAGTTTCGATGTAAAACGATGTATCCCATTGTTTTGAGCCGGAATACAAGTTTTCGCGCAGTTCTGAGAGAAAAAGTTTACGCCTTTCTCTCGTCTACTCTTCGACGACTTGTAAAATCGATGCTCGTGAATTTTGCTAGGTTCGATCTAAAACGATGTATCCTGTTGTTTTGAGCCGGAATACAAGTTTTCGCGCAGTTCTGAGAAAAAGTTTACACCTATATCTCGTCTACTCTTCGACGACTTGTAAAATCGATGCTCGTGAATCTTGCTAGTTTCGATATAAAACGATGTATCCCGTTGTTTTGAGCCGGAATACAAGTTTTCGCGCAGTTCTGAGAGAAAAAGTTTACACCTTTCTCTCGTCTAATCTTCGACGACTTGAAAAATCGATGCTCGTGAATTTTGCTAGTTTCGATCTAAAACGATGTATCCCGTTGTTTTGAGCCGGAATACAAGTTTTCGCGCAGTTCTGAGAGAAAAAGTTTACACCTTTCTTTCGTCTACTCTTCGACGACTTGTAAAATCGATGCTCGTGAATCTTGCTAGTTTCGATCTAAAACGATGTATCCCGTTGTTTTGAGCTGGAATACAAGTTTTCGCGCTGTTCTGAGAGAAAAAGTTTACACCTTTCGTTCGTCTACTCTTCGACGACTTGTAAAATCGATGCTCGTGAGTCTTGCTAGTTTCGATCTAAAACGATGTACCCCGTTGTTTTGAGCCGGAATACAAGTTTTCGCACTGTTCATAGAGAAAACTTTTACATCTCTCTCTCGTCTACTCTTCGAGAACTTGTAAAATCGATGCTCGTGAATTTTGCTAGTTTCGATCTAAAACGATGTATCCCGTTGTTTTAGCCGGAATACAAGTTTTCGCACTGTTCATAGAGAAAAATTTTACATCTCTCTCTCGTCTACTCTTCGACGACTTGTAAAATCGATGCTCATGAGTCTTGCTAGTTTCGATATAAAACGATGTATCCCGTTGTTTTGAGCCGGAATACAAGTTTTCGCGCAGTTCTGAGAGAAAACGTTTACACCTTTCTCTCGTCTACTCTTCGACGACTTGTAAAATTCATGCTCGTGAATCTTGCTAGTTTCGATCTAAAACGATGTATCGCGTTATTTTGAGCCGGAATACAAGTTTTCGCGCTGTTCTGAGAGAAAAAGTTTACACCTTTCTCTCGTCTGCTCTTCGACGACTTGTAAAATCGATGCTCGTGAGTCTTGCTAGTTTCGATCTAAAACGATGTATCCCGTTGTTTTAAACCGGAATAAAAGTTTTCGCACTGTTCATAAAGAAAAATTTTACATCTTTCTCTCGTCTACTCTTCGACGACTTGTAAAATCGATGCTCGTGAATTTTGCTAGGTTCGATCTAAAACGATGTATCCCGTTGTTTTGAGCCGGAATACAAGTTTTCGCGCAGTTCTGAGAGAAAATGTTTACACCTTTCGTCTACTCTTCGACGACTTGTAAAATCGATGCTCGAGAATCTTGCTAGTTTCGATATAAAACGATTTATCCCGTTGTTTTGAGCCGGAATACAAGTTTTCGCGCAGTTCTGAGAGAAAAAGTTTACACCTTTCTCTCGTCTACTCTTCGACGACTTGTAAAATCGATGCTCGTGAATCTTGCTAGTTTCGATCTAAAAGGATGTATCGCGTTGTTTCGAGCCGGAATACAAGTTTTCGCGCTATTTTGAGAGAAAATTTTACACCTTTCTCTCGTCTACTCTTCGACGACTTGTAAAATCGATGCTCGTGAATCTTGCTAGTTTCGATCTAAAACGATGTATCGCGTTGTTTTGAGCCGGAATACAAGTTTTCGGGCTGTTCTGAGAGAAAAAGTTTACACCTTTCTCTCATCTACTCTTCGACGACTTGTAAAATCGATGCTCGTGAATCTTGCTAGTTTCGATCTAAAACGATGTATCGCGTTGTTTTGAGCCGGAATACAAGTTTTCGCGCTGTTCTGAGAGAAAACGTTTACACCTTTCTCTCGTCTACTCTTCGACGACTTGTAAAATCGATACTCGTGAATCTTGCTAGTTTCGATCTAAAATGATGTATCCCGTTGTTTTAAGCCGGAATACAAGTTTTCGCGCTGTTCTGAGAGAAAAAGTTTACACCTTTCTCTCGTTACTCTTCGACGACTTGTAAAATCGATGCTCGTGAATCTTGCTTTTTTCTTTCTAAAACGATGTATCCCGTTGTTTTGAGCCGGAATACAAGTTTTCGCGCAGTTCTGAGAGAAAAAGTTTACACCTTTCTCTCGTCTACTCTTCGACGACTTGTAAAATCGATGCTCGTGAGTCTTGCTAGTTTCGATCTAAAACGATGTATCCCGTTGTTTTGAGCCGGAATACAAGTTTTTGGGCTGTTCTGAGAGAAAAAGGTTTCACCTTTCTCTCGTCTACTCTTCGACGACTTGTAAAATCGATGCTCGTGAGTCTTGCTAGTTTCGATCTAAAACGATGTATCCCGTTGTTTTGAGCCGGAATACAAGTTTTCGCAATGTTCATAGGGAAAAAGTTTACACCTTTCGTTCGTCTACTCTTCGACGACTTGTAAAATCGATGCTCGTGAATTTTGCTAGGTTCGATCTAAAACGACGTATCCCGTTGTTTTGAGCCGCAGTACAAGTTTTCGCGCAGTTCTGAGAGAAAAAGTTTACACCTTTCTCTCGTCTACTCTTAGACGACTTGTAAAATCGATGCTCGTGAATTTTGCTAGTTTCGATCTAAAACGATGTATCCCGTTGTTTTTAGCCGGAATACAAGTTTTCGCGCAGTTCTGAGAGAAAAAGTTTACACCTTTGTCTCGTCTACTCTTCGACGACTTGTAAAATCGATGCTCGTGAATCTTGCTAGTTTCGATCTAAAACGATGTATCGCGTTGTTTTGAGACGGAATACAAGTTTTCGCGCTGTTCTGAGAGAAAACTTTTACACCTTTCTCTCGTCTACTCTTCGACGACTTGTAAAATCGATACTCATGAATCCTGCTAGTTTCGATCTAAAACGATGTATCCCGTTGTTTTGATCCGGAATGCAAGTTTTCGCGCTGTTCTGAGAGAAAAAGTTTACACCTTTCTCTCGTTACTCTTCGACGACTTGTAAAATCGATGCTCGTGAATCTTGCTTTTTTCTTTATAAAACGATGTATCCCGTTGTTTTGAGCCGGAATACAAGTTTTCGCGCAGTTCTGAGAGAAAAAGTTTACACCTTTCTCTCGTCTACTCTTCGACGACTTGTAAAATCGATGCTCGTGAGTCTTGCTAGTTTCGATCTAAAACGATGTATCCCGTTGTTTTGAGCCGGAATACAAGTTTTTGGGCTGTTCTGAGAGAAAAAGTTTTCACCTTTCTCTCGTCTACTCTTCGACGACTTGTAAAATCGATGCTCGTGAGTCTTGCTAGTTTCGATCTAAAACGATGTATCCCGTTGTTTTGAGCCGGAATACAAGTTTTCGCAATGTTCATAGGGAAAAATTTTACATCTTTCTCTCGTCTACTCTTCGACGACTTGTAAAATCGATGCTCGTGAATTTTGCTAGGTTCGATCTAAAACGATGTATCCCGTTGTTTTGAGCCGCAGTACAAGTTTTCGCGCAGTTCTGAGAGAAAAAGTTTACACCTATATCTCGTCTACTCTTCGACGACTTGTAAAATCGATGCTCGTGAATCTTGCTTTTTTCGTTCTAAAACGATGTATCCCGTTGTTTTGAGCCGGAATACAAGTTTTTGGGCTGTTCTGAGAGAAAAAGTTTACACCTTTCTCTCGTCTACTCTACGACGACTTGTAAAATCGATGCTCGTGAATCTTGCTTTTTTCGTTCTAAAACGATGTATCCCGTTGTTTTGAGCCGGAATACAAGTTTTCGCACTGTTATAGAGAAAAATTTTACATCTTTCTCTCGTCTACTCTTCGACGACTTGTAAAATCGATGCTCGTGAATTTTGCTAGGTTCGATCTAAAACGATGTATCCCGTTGTTTTGAGCCGGAATACAAGTTTTCGCGCAGTTCTGAGAGAAAAAGTTTACACCTTTCTCTCGTCTACTCTTCGACGACTTGTAAAATCGATGCTCGTGAATCTTGCTTTTTTCGTTCTAAAACGATCTATCCCGTTGTTTTGAGCCGGAATACACGTTTTTGGGCTGTTGAGAGAAAAAGTTTTCACCTTTCTCTCGTCTACTCTTCGACGACTTGTAAAATCGATGCTCGTGAATTTTGCTAGGTTCGATCTAAAACGATGTATCCCGTTGTTTTGAGCCGCAGTACAAGTTTTCGCGCAGTTCTGAGAGAAAAAGTTTACACCTTTCTCTCGTCTACTCTTAGACGACTTGTAAAATCGATGCTCGTGAATTTTGCTAGTTTCGATCTAAAACGATGTATCCCGTTGTTTTTAGCCGGAATACAAGTTTTCGCGCAGTTCTGAGAGAAAAAGTTTACACCTTTGTCTTGTCTACTCTTCGACGACTTGTAAAATCGATGCTCGTGAATCTTGCTAGTTTTGATCTGAAACGATGTATCGCGTTGTTTTGAGCCGGAATACAAGTTTTCGCGCTGTTCTGAGAGAAAAAGTTTACACCTTTCTCTCGTTACTCTTCGACGACTTGTAAAATCGATGCTCGTGAATCTTGCTTTTTTGTTTCTAAAACGATGTATCCCATTGTCTTGAGCCGGAATACAAGTTTTTGGGCTGTTCTGAGAGAAAAAGTTTTCACCTTTCTCTCGTCTACTCTTCGACGACTTGTAAAATCGATGCTCGTGAGTCTTGCTAGTTTCGATCTAAAACGATGTATCCCGTTGTTTTGAGCCGGAATACAAGTTTTCGCACTGTTCATAGGAAAAAATTTTACATCTTTCTCTCGTCTACTCTTCGACGACTTGTAAAATCGATGCTCGTGAATTTTGCTAGGTTCGATCTAAAACGATGTATCCCGTTGTTTTGAGCCGCAGTACAAGTTTTCGCGCAGTTCTGAGAGAAAAAGTTTACACCTTTGTCTCGTTACTCTTCGACGACTTGTAAAATCGATGCTCGTGAATTTTGCTAGGTTCGATCTAAAACGATGTATCCCGTTGTTTTGAGCCGGAATACAAGTTTTTGGGCTGTTCTGAGAGAAAACGTTTTCACCTTTCTCTCGTCTACTCTTCACGACTTGTAAAATCGATGCTCGTGAGTCTTGCTAGTTTCGATCTAAAACGATCTATCCCGTTGTTTTGAGCCGGAATACAAGTTTTCGCAATGTTCATAGGGAAAAATTTTACATCTTTCTCTCGTCTACTCTTCGACGACTTGTAAAATCGATGCTCGTGAATTTTGCTAGTTTCGATCTAAAACGATGTATCCCGTTGTTTTTAGCCGGAATACAAGTTTTCGCGCAGTTCTGAGAGAAAAAGTTTACACCTTTGTCTTGTCTACTCTTCGACGACTTGTAAAATCGATGCTCGTGAATCTTGCTAGTTTCGATCTAAAACGATGTATCGCGTTGTTTTGAGCCGGAATACAAGTTTTCGCGCTGTTCTGAGAGAAAAAGTTTACACCTTTCTCTCGTTACTCTTCGACGACTTGTAAAATCGATTCTCGTGAATCTTGCTTTTTTGTTTCTAAAACGATGTATCCCATTGTTTTGAGCCGGAATACAAGTTTTTGGGCTGTTCTGAGAGAAAAAGTTTTCACCTTTCTCTCGTCTACTCTTCGACGACTTGTAAAATCGATGCTCGTGAGTCTTGCTAGTTTCGATCTAAAACGATGTATCCCGTTGTTTTGAGCCGGAATACAAGTTTTCGCACTGTTCATAGGAAAAAATTTTACATCTTTCTCTCGTCTACTCTTCGACGACTTGTAAAATCGATGCTCGTGAATTTTGCTAGGTTCGATCTAAAACGATGTATCCCGTTGTTTTGAGCCGCAGTACAAGTTTTCGCGCAGTTCTGAGAGAAAAAGTTTACACCTTTCTCTCGTCTACTCTTAGACGACTTGTAAAATCGATGCTCGTGAATTTTGCTAGTTTCGATCTAAAACGATGTATCCCGTTGTTTTTAGCCGGAATACAAGTTTTCGCGCAGTTCTGAGAGAAAAAGTTTGCACCTTTCTCTCGTCTACTCTTCGACGACTTGTAAAATCGATGCTCGTGAATCTTGCTTTTTTCGTTCTAAAACGATGTATCCCGTTGTTTTGAGCCGGAATACACGTTTTTGGGCTGTTGAGAGAAAAAGTTTTCACCTTTCTCTCGTCTACTCTTCGTCGACTTGTAAAATCGATGCTGGTGAATTTTGCTAGGTTCGATCTAAAACGATGTATCCCGTTGTTTTGAGCCGGAATACAAGTTTTCGCGCAGTTCTGAGAAAAAGTTTACACGTATATCTCGTCTACTCTTCGACGACTTGTAAAATCGATGCTCGTGAATCTTGCTAGTTTCGATGTAAAACGATGTATCCCGTTGTTTTGAGCCGGAATACAAGTTTTCCCGCAGTTCTGAGAGAAAAAGTTTACACCTTTCTCTCGTCTACTCTTCGACGACTTGTAAAATCGATGCTCGTGAGTCTTGCTAGTTTCGATCTAAAACGATGTATCCCGTTGTTTTGAGCCGGAATACAAGTTTTCGCAATGTTCATAGGGAAAAATTTTACATCTTTCTCTCGTCTACTCTTCGACGACTTGTAAAATCGATGCTCGTGAATTTTGCTAGGTTCGATCTAAAACGATGTATCCCGTTGTTTTGAGCCGCAGTACAAGTTTTCGCGCAGTTCTGAGAGAAAAAGTTTACACCTTTCTCTCGTCTACTCTTAGACGACTTGTAAAATTGATGCTCGTGAATTTTGCTAGTTTACGATCTAAAACGATGTATCCCGTTGTTTTTAGCCGGAATACAAGTTTTTGGGCTGTTCTGAGAGAAAAAGTTTACACCTTTCTCTCGTCTACTCTACGACGACTTGTAAAATCGATGCTCGTGAATCTTGCTTTTTTCGTTCTAAAACGATGTATCCCGTTGTTTTGAGCCGGAATACAAGTTTTCGCACTGTTCATAGAGAAAAATTTTACATCTTTCTCTCGTCTACTCTTCGAAGACTTGTAAAATCGATGCTCGTGAATTTTGCTAGGTTCGATCTAAAACGATGTATCCCGTTGTTTTGAGCCGGAATACAAGTTTTCGCGCAGTTCTGAGAAAAAGTTTACACCTATATCTCGTCTACTCTTCGACGACTTGTAAAATCGATGCTCGTGAATCTTGCTTTTTTCGTTCTAAAACGATGTATCCCGTTGTTTTGAGCCGGAATACAAGTTTTTGGGCTGTTCTGAGAGAAAAAGTTTACACCTTTCTCTCGTCTACTCTACGACGACTTGTAAAATCGATGCTCGTGAATCTTGCTTTTTTCGTTCTAAAACGATGTATCCCGTTGTTTTGAGCCGGAATACAAGTTTTCGCACTGTTATAGAGAAAAATTTTACATCTTTCTCTCGTCTACTCTTCGACGACTTGTAAAATCGATGCTCGTGAATTTTGCTAGGTTCGATCTAAAACGATGTATCCCGTTGTTTTGAGCCGGAATACAAGTTTTCGCGCAGTTCTGAGAGAAAAAGTTTACACCTTTCTCTCGTCTACTCTTCGACGACTTGTAAAATCGATGCTCGTGAATTTTGCTAGGTTCGATCTAAAACGATGTATCCCGTTGTTTTGAGCCGCAGTACAAGTTTTCGCGCAGTTCTGAGAGAAAAAGTTTACACCTTTCTCTCGTCTACTCTTAGACGACTTGTAAAATCGATGCTCGTGAATTTTGCTAGTTTCGATCTAAAACGATGTATCCCGTTGTTTTTAGCCGGAATACAAGTTTTCGCGCAGTTCTGAGAGAAAAAGTTTACACCTTTGTCTTGTCTACTCTTCGACGACTTGTAAAATCGATGCTCGTGAATTTTGCTAGGTTCGATCTAAAACGATGTATCCCGTTGTTTTGAGCCGCAGTACAAGTTTTCGCGCAGTTCTGAGAGAAAAAGTTTACACCTTTCTCTCGTCTACTCTTAGACGACTTGTAAAATCGATGCTCGTGAATTTTGCTAGTTTCGATCTAAAACGATGTATCCCGTTGTTTTTAGCCGGAATACAAGTTTTCGCGCAGTTCTGAGAGAAAAAGTTTACACCTTTGTCTTGTCTACTCTTCGACGACTTGTAAAATCGATGCTCGTGAATTTTGCTAGGTTCGATCTAAAACGATGTATCCCGTTGTTTTGAGCCGCAGTACAAGTTTTCGCGCAGTTCTGAGAGAAAAAGTTTACACCTTTCTCTCGTCTACTCTTAGACGACTTGTAAAATCGATGCTCGTGAATTTTGCTAGTTTCGATCTAAAACGATGTATCCCGTTGTTTTTAGCCGGAATACAAGTTTTCGCGCAGTTCTGAGAGAAAAAGTTTACACCTTTGTCTTGTCTACTCTTCGACGACTTGTAAAATCGATGCTCGTGAATCTTGCTAGTTTTGATCTGAAACGATGTATCGCGTTGTTTTGAGCCGGAATACAAGTTTTCGCGCTGTTCTGAGAGAAAAAGTTTACACCTTTCTCTCGTTACTCTTCGACGACTTGTAAAATCGATGCTCGTGAATCTTGCTTTTTTGTTTCTAAAACGATGTATCCCATTGTCTTGAGCCGGAATACAAGTTTTTGGGCTGTTCTGAGAGAAAAAGTTTTCACCTTTCTCTCGTCTACTCTTCGACGACTTGTAAAATCGATGCTCGTGAGTCTTGCTAGTTTCGATCTAAAACGATGTATCCCGTTGTTTTGAGCCGGAATACAAGTTTTCGCACTGTTCATAGGAAAAAATTTTACATCTTTCTCTCGTCTACTCTTCGACGACTTGTAAAATCGATGCTCGTGAATTTTGCTAGGTTCGATCTAAAACGATGTATCCCGTTGTTTTGAGCCGCAGTACAAGTTTTCGCGCAGTTCTGAGAGAAAAAGTTTACACCTTTCTCTCGTCTACTCTTAGACGACTTGTAAAATCGATGCTCGTGAATTTTGCTAGTTTCGATCTAAAACGATGTATCCCGTTGTTTTTAGCCGGAATACAAGTTTTCGCGCAGTTCTGAGAGAAAAAGTTTACACCTTTCTCTCGTCTACTCTTCGACGACTTGTAAAATCGATGCTCGTGAATCCTGCTTTGTTCGTTCTAAAACGATGTATCCCTTTGTTTTGAGCCGGAATACAAGTTTTTGGGCTGTTCTGAGAGAAAACGTTTTCACCTTTCTCTCGTCTACTCTTCACGACTTGTAAAATCGATGCTCGTGAGTCTTGCTAGTTTCGATCTAAAACGATCTATCCCGTTGTTTTGAGCCGGAATACAAGTTTTCGCAATGTTCATAGGGAAAAATTTTACATCTTTCTCTCGTCTACTCTTCGACGACTTGTAAAATCGATGCTCGTGAATTTTGCTAGTTTCGATCTAAAACGATGTATCCCGTTGTTTTTAGCCGGAATACAAGTTTTCGCGCAGTTCTGAGAGAAAAAGTTTACACCTTTGTCTTGTCTACTCTTCGACGACTTGTAAAATCGATGCTCGTGAATCTTGCTAGTTTCGATCTAAAACGATGTATCGCGTTGTTTTGAGCCGGAATACAAGTTTTCGCGCTGTTCTGAGAGAAAAAGTTTACACCTTTCTCTCGTTACTCTTCGACGACTTGTAAAATCGATTCTCGTGAATCTTGCTTTTTTGTTTCTAAAACGATGTATCCCATTGTTTTGAGCCGGAATACAAGTTTTTGGGCTGTTCTGAGAGAAAAAGTTTTCACCTTTCTCTCGTCTACTCTTCGACGACTTGTAAAATCGATGCTCGTGAGTCTTGCTAGTTTCGATCTAAAACGATGTATCCCGTTGTTTTGAGCCGGAATACAAGTTTTCGCACTGTTCATAGGAAAAAATTTTACATCTTTCTCTCGTCTACTCTTCGACGACTTGTAAAATCGATGCTCGTGAATTTTGCTAGGTTCGATCTAAAACGATGTATCCCGTTGTTTTGAGCCGCAGTACAAGTTTTCGCGCAGTTCTGAGAGAAAAAGTTTACACCTTTCTCTCGTCTACTCTTAGACGACTTGTAAAATCGATGCTCGTGAATTTTGCTAGTTTCGATCTAAAACGATGTATCCCGTTGTTTTTAGCCGGAATACAAGTTTTCGCGCAGTTCTGAGAGAAAAAGTTTGCACCTTTCTCTCGTCTACTCTTCGACGACTTGTAAAATCGATGCTCGTGAATCTTGCTTTTTTCGTTCTAAAACGATGTATCCCGTTGTTTTGAGCCGGAATACACGTTTTTGGGCTGTTGAGAGAAAAAGTTTTCACCTTTCTCTCGTCTACTCTTCGTCGACTTGTAAAATCGATGCTCGTGAGTCTTGCTAGTTTTGATCTAAAACGATGTATCCCGTTGTTTTGAGCCGGAATACAAGTTTTCGCACTGTTCATAGAGAAAAATTTTACATCTTTCTCTCGTCTACTCTTCGACGACTTGTAAAATCGATGCTGGTGAATTTTGCTAGGTTCGATCTAAAACGATGTATCCCGTTGTTTTGAGCCGGAATACAAGTTTTCGCGCAGTTCTGAGAAAAAGTTTACACCTATATCTCGTCTACTCTTCGACGACTTGTAAAATCGATGCTCGTGAATCTTGCTAGTTTCGATGTAAAACGATGTATCCCGTTGTTTTGAGCCGGAATACAAGTTTTCCCGCAGTTCTGAGAGAAAAAGTTTACACCTTTCTCTCGTCTACTCTTCGACGACTTGTAAAATCGATGCTCGTGAGTCTTGCTAGTTTCGATCTAAAACGATGTATCCCGTTGTTTTGAGCCAGAATACAAGTTTTCGCAATGTTCATAGGGAAAAATTTTACATCTTTCTCTCGTCTACTCTTCGACGACTTGTAAAATCGATGCTCGTGAATTTTGCTAGGTTCGATCTAAAACGATGTATCCCGTTGTTTTGAGCCGCAGTACAAGTTTTCGCGCAGTTCTGAGAGAAAAAGTTTACACCTTTCTCTCGTCTACTCTTAGACGACTTGTAAAATTGATGCTCGTGAATTTTGCTAGTTTACGATCTAAAACGATGTATCCCGTTGTTTTTAGCCGGAATACAAGTTTTTGGGCTGTTCTGAGAGAAAAAGTTTACACCTTTCTCTCGTCTACTCTACGACGACTTGTAAAATCGATGCTCGTGAATCTTGCTTTTTTCGTTCTAAAACGATGTATCCCGTTGTTTTGAGCCGGAATACAAGTTTTCGCACTGTTCATAGAGAAAAATTTTACATCTTTCTCTCGTCTACTCTTCGAAGACTTGTAAAATCGATGCTCGTGAATTTTGCTAGGTTCGATCTAAAACGATGTATCCCGTTGTTTTGAGCCGGAATACAAGTTTTCGCGCAGTTCTGAGAAAAAGTTTACACCTATATCTCGTCTACTCTTCGACGACTTGTAAAATCGATGCTCGTGAATCTTGCTTTTTTCGTTCTAAAACGATGTATCCCGTTGTTTTGAGCCGGAATACAAGTTTTTGGGCTGTTCTGAGAGAAAAAGTTTACACCTTTCTCTCGTCTACTCTACGACGACTTGTAAAATCGATGCTCGTGAATCTTGCTTTTTTCGTTCTAAAACGATGTATCCCGTTGTTTTGAGCCGGAATACAAGTTTTCGCACTGTTATAGAGAAAAATTTTACATCTTTCTCTCGTCTACTCTTCGACGACTTGTAAAATCGATGCTCGTGAATTTTGCTAGGTTCGATCTAAAACGATGTATCCCGTTGTTTTGAGCCGGAATACAAGTTTTCGCGCAGTTCTGAGAGAAAAAGTTTACACCTTTCTCTCGTCTACTCTTCGACGACTTGTAAAATCGATGCTCGTGAATCTTGCTTTTTTCGTTCTAAAACGATCTATCCCGTTGTTTTGAGCCGGAATACACGTTTTTGGGCTGTTGAGAGAAAAAGTTTTCACCTTTCTCTCGTCTACTCTTCGACGACTTGTAAAATCGATGCTCGTGAATTTTGCTAGGTTCGATCTAAAACGATGTATCCCGTTGTTTTGAGCCGCAGTACAAGTTTTCGCGCAGTTCTGAGAGAAAAAGTTTACACCTTTCTCTCGTCTACTCTTAGACGACTTGTAAAATCGATGCTCGTGAATTTTGCTAGTTTCGATCTAAAACGATGTATCCCGTTGTTTTTAGCCGGAATACAAGTTTTCGCGCAGTTCTGAGAGAAAAAGTTTACACCTTTGTCTTGTCTACTCTTCGACGACTTGTAAAATCGATGCTCGTGAATCTTGCTAGTTTTGATCTGAAACGATGTATCGCGTTGTTTTGAGCCGGAATACAAGTTTTCGCGCTGTTCTGAGAGAAAAAGTTTACACCTTTCTCTCGTTACTCTTCGACGACTTGTAAAATCGATGCTCGTGAATCTTGCTTTTTTGTTTCTAAAACGATGTATCCCATTGTCTTGAGCCGGAATACAAGTTTTTGGGCTGTTCTGAGAGAAAAAGTTTTCACCTTTCTCTCGTCTACTCTTCGACGACTTGTAAAATCGATGCTCGTGAGTCTTGCTAGTTTCGATCTAAAACGATGTATCCCGTTGTTTTGAGCCGGAATACAAGTTTTCGCACTGTTCATAGGAAAAAATTTTACATCTTTCTCTCGTCTACTCTTCGACGACTTGTAAAATCGATGCTCGTGAATTTTGCTAGGTTCGATCTAAAACGATGTATCCCGTTGTTTTGAGCCGCAGTACAAGTTTTCGCGCAGTTCTGAGAGAAAAAGTTTACACCTTTCTCTCGTCTACTCTTAGACGACTTGTAAAATTGATGCTCGTGAATTTTGCTAGTTTACGATCTAAAACGATGTATCCCGTTGTTTTTAGCCGGAATACAAGTTTTTGGGCTGTTCTGAGAGAAAAAGTTTACACCTTTCTCTCGTCTACTCTACGACGACTTGTAAAATCGATGCTCGTGAATCTTGCTTTTTTCGTTCTAAAACGATGTATCCCGTTGTTTTGAGCCGGAATACAAGTTTTCGCACTGTTCATAGAGAAAAATTTTACATCTTTCTCTCGTCTACTCTTCGAAGACTTGTAAAATCGATGCTCGTGAATTTTGCTAGGTTCGATCTAAAACGATGTATCCCGTTGTTTTGAGCCGGAATACAAGTTTTCGCGCAGTTCTGAGAAAAAGTTTACACCTATATCTCGTCTACTCTTCGACGACTTGTAAAATCGATGCTCGTGAATCTTGCTTTTTTCGTTCTAAAACGATGTATCCCGTTGTTTTGAGCCGGAATACAAGTTTTTGGGCTGTTCTGAGAGAAAAAGTTTACACCTTTCTCTCGTCTACTCTACGACGACTTGTAAAATCGATGCTCGTGAATCTTGCTTTTTTCGTTCTAAAACGATGTATCCCGTTGTTTTGAGCTGGAATACAAGTTTTCGCACTGTTATAGAGAAAAATTTTACATCTTTCTCTCGTCTACTCTTCGACGACTTGTAAAATCGATGCTCGTGAATTTTGCTAGGTTCGATCTAAAACGATGTATCCCGTTGTTTTGAGCCGGAATACAAGTTTTCGCGCAGTTCTGAGAAAAAGTTTGCACCTATATCTCGTCTACTCTTCGACGACTTGTAAAATCGATGCTCGTGAATTTTGCTAGGTTCGATCTAAAACGACGTATCCCGTTGTTTTGAGCCGGAATACAAGTTTTCGCGCAGTTCTGAGAGAAAAAGTTTACACCTTTCTCTCGTCTACTCTTCGACGACTTGTAAAATCGATGCTCGTGAATCTTGCTTTTTTCGTTCTAAAACGATCTATCCCGTTGTTTTGAGCCGGAATACACGTTTTTGGGCTGTTGAGAGAAAAAGTTTTCACCTTTCTCTCGTCTACTCTTCGACGACTTGTAAAATCGATGCTCGTGAATTTTGCTAGGTTCGATCTAAAACGATGTATCCCGTTGTTTTGAGCCGCAGTACAAGTTTTCGCGCAGTTCTGAGAGAAAAAGTTTACACCTTTCTCTCGTCTACTCTTAGACGACTTGTAAAATCGATGCTCGTGAATTTTGCTAGTTTCGATCTAAAACGATGTATCCCGTTGTTTTTAGCCGGAATACAAGTTTTCGCGCAGTTCTGAGAGAAAAAGTTTACATCTTTCTCTCGTCTACTCTTCGACGACTTGTAAAATCGATGCTCGTGAATTTTGCTAGGTTCGATCTAAAACGATGTATCCCGTTGTTTTGAGCCGGAATACAAGTTTTCGCGCAGTTCTGAGAAAAAGTTTACACCTATATCTCGTCTACTCTTCGACGACTTGTAAAATCGATGCTCGTGAATTTTGCTAGGTTCGATCTAAAACGACGTATCCCGTTGTTTTGAGCCGGAATACAAGTTTTCGCGCAGTTCTGAGAGAAAAAGTTTACACCTTTCTCTCGTCTACTCTTCGACGACTTGTAAAATCGATGCTCGTGAATCTTGCTTTTTTCGTTCTAAAACGATCTATCCCGTTGTTTTGAGCCGGAATACACGTTTTTGGGCTGTTGAGAGAAAAAGTTTTCACCTTTCTCTCGTCTACTCTTCGACGACTTGTAAAATCGATGCTCGTGAATTTTGCTAGGTTCGATCTAAAACGATGTATCCCGTTGTTTTGAGCCGCAGTACAAGTTTTCGCGCAGTTCTGAGAGAAAAAGTTTACACCTTTCTCTCGTCTACTCTTAGACGACTTGTAAAATCGATGCTCGTGAATTTTGCTAGTTTCGATCTAAAACGATGTATCCCGTTGTTTTTAGCCGGAATACAAGTTTTCGCGCAGTTCTGAGAGAAAAAGTTTACACCTTTGTCTTGTCTACTCTTCGACGACTTGTAAAATCGATGCTCGTGAATCTTGCTAGTTTCGATCTGAAACGATGTATCGCGTTGTTTTGAGCCGGAATACAAGTTTTCGCGCTGTTCTGAGAGAAAAAGTTTACACCTTTCTCTCGTTACTCTTCGACGACTTGTAAAATCGATGCTCGTGAATCTTGCTTTTTTGTTTCTAAAACGATGTATCCCATTGTTTTGAGCCGGAATACAAGTTTTTGGGCTGTTCTGAGAGAAAAAGTTTTCACCTTTCTCTCGTCTACTCTTCGACGACTTGTAAAATCGATGCTCGTGAGTCTTGCTAGTTTCGATCTAAAACGATGTATCCCGTTGTTTTGAGCCGGAATACAAGTTTTCGCACTGTTCATAGGAAAAAATTTTACATCTTTCTCTCGTCTACTCTTCGACGACTTGTAAAATCGATGCTCGTGAATTTTGCTAGGTTCGATCTAAAACGATGTATCCCGTTGTTTTGAGCCGCAGTACAAGTTTTCGCGCAGTTCTGAGAGAAAAAGTTTACACCTTTCTCTCGTCTACTCTTAGACGACTTGTAAAATTGATGCTCGTGAATTTTGCTAGTTTCGATCTAAAACGATGTATCCCGTTGTTTTTAGCCGGAATACAAGTTTTCGCGCAGTTCTGAGAGAAAAAGTTTACACCTTTCTCTCGTCTACTCTTCGACGACTTGTAAAATCGATGCTCGTGAATCTTGCTTTTTTCGTTCTAAAACGATCTATCCCGTTGTTTTGAGCCGGAATACACGTTTTTGGGCTGTTGAGAGAAAAAGTTTTCACCTTTCTCTCGTCTGCTCTTCGACGACTTGTAAAATCGATGCTCGTGAGTCTTGCTAGTTTTGATCTAAAACGATGTATCCCGTTGTTTTGAGCCGGAATACAAGTTTTCGCACTGTTCATAGAGAAAAATTTTACATCTTTCTCTCGTCTACTCTTCGACGACTTGTAAAATCGATGCTCGTGAATTTTGCTAGGTTCGATCTAAAACGATGTATCCCGTTGTTTTGAGCCGGAATACAAGTTTTCGCGCAGTTCTGAGAAAAAGTTTACACCTATATCTCGTCTACTCTTCGACGACTTGTAAAATCGATGCTCGTGAATCTTGCTAGTTTCGATCTAAAACGATGTATCCCGTTGTTTTGAGCCGCAATACAAGTTTTTGGGCTGTTCATAGAGAAAAAGTTTACACCTTTCTCTCGTCTACTCTTCGACGACTTGTAAAATCAATGCTCGTGAGTCTTGCTAGTTTCGATCTAAAACGATGTATCCCGTTGTTTTGAGCCGGAATACACGTTTTCGCAATGTTCATAGGGAAAAATTTTACATCTTTCTCTCGTCTACTCTTCGACGACTTGTAAAATCGATGCTCGTGAATTTTGCTAGGTTCGATCTAAAACGATGTATCCCGTTGTTTTGAGCCGCAGTACAAGTTTTCGCGCAGATCTGAGAGAAAAAGTTTACACCTTTCTCTCGTCTACTCTTAGACGACTTGTAAAATTGATGCTCGTGAATTTTGCTAGTTTCGATCTAAAACGATGTATCCCGTTGTTTTTAGCCGGAATACAAGTTTTTGGGCTGTTCTGAGAGAAAAAGTTTACACCTTTCTTTCGTCTACTCTACGACGACTTGTAAAATCGATGCTCGTGAATCTTGCTTTTTTCGTTCTAAAACGATGTATCCCGTTGTTTTGAGCCGGAATACAAGTTTTCGCACTGTTCATAGAGAAAAATTTTACATCTTTCTCTCGTCTACTCTTCGACGACTTGTAAAATCGATGCTCGTGAATTTTGCTAGGTTCGATCTAAAACGATGTATCCCGTTGTTTTGAGCCGGAATACAAGTTTTCACGCAGTTCTGAGAAAAAGTTTACACCTATATCTCGTCTACTCTTCGACGACTTGTAAAATCGATGCTCGTGAATCTTGCTAGTTTCGATATAAAACGATGTATCCCGTTGTTTTGAGCCGGAATACAAGTTTTCGCGCAGTTCTGAGAGAAAAAGTTTACACCTTTCTCTCGTCTACTCTTCGACGACTTGTAAAATCGATGCTCGTGAATCTTGCTAGTTTCGATCTAAAACGATGTATCGCGTTGTTTTGAGCCGGAATACAAGTTTTCGCGCAGTTCTGAGAGAAAAAGTTTACACCTTTCTCTCGTCTACTCTTCGACGACTTATAATATCGATGCCAGTGAATTTTGCTAGTTTCGATCTAAAACGATGTATCCCGTTGTTTTGAGCCGCAATACAAGTTTTTGGGCTGTTCATAGAGAAAAAGTTTACACCTTTCTCTCGTCTACTCTTCGACGACTTGTAAAATCGATGCTCGTGAACTTTGCTAGTTTCGATCTAAAACGATGTATCCCGTTGCTTTGAGCCGGAATACAAGTTTTCGGGCTGTTCTGAGAGAAAAAGCTTTCACCTTTCTCTCGTCTACTCTTCGACGACTTGTAAAATTGATGCTCGTGAGTCTTGCTAGTTTCGATCTAAAACGATGTATCGCGTTGTTTTGAGCCGGAATACAAGTTTTTGCGCACTTCTGAGAGAAAAAGTTTACACCTTTCTCTCGTCTACTCTTCGACGACTTGTAAAATCGATGCTCGTGAATCTTGCTAGTTTCGATCTAAAACGAGGTATCGCGTTGTTTTGAGCCGGAATACAAGTTTTCGCGCTGTTCTGAGAGAAAAAGTTTACACCTTTGTCTCGTCTACTCTTCGACGACTTGTAAAATCGATGCTCGTGAATCTTGCTAGTTTCGTTCTAAAACGATGTATCCCGTTGTTTTGAGCCGGAATACAAGTTTTCGCACTGTTCATAGAAAAAAATTTTACATCTTTCTCTCGTCTACTCTTCGACGACTTGTAAAATCGATGCTCGTGAATTTTGCTAGGTTCGATCTAAAACGATGTATCCCGTTGTTTTGACCCGGAATACAAGTTTTCGCGCAGTTCTGAGAAAAAGTTTACACCTATATCTCGTCTACTCTTCGACGACTTGTAAAATCGATGCTCGTGAATCTTGCTTTTTTCGTTCTAAAACGATGTATCCCGTTGTTTTGAGCCGGAATACACGTTTTTGGGCTGTTGAGAGAACAAGTTTTCACATTTCTCTCGTCTACTCTTCGACGACTTGTAAAATCGATGCTCCTGAGTCTTGCTAGTTTTGATCTAAAACGATGTATCCCGTTGTTTTGAGCCGGAATACAAGTTTTCGCACTGTTCATAGAGAAAAATTTTTCATCTTTCTCTCGTCTACTCTTTGACGACTTGTAAAATCGATGCTCGTGAATTTTGCTAGGTTTGATCTAAAACGATGTATCCCGTTGTTTTGAGCCGGAATACAAGTTTTCACGCAGTTCTGAGAAAAAGTTTACACCTATATCTCGTCTACTCTTCGACGACTTGTAAAATCGATGCTCGTGAATCTTGCTAGTTTCGATATAAAACGATGTATTCCGTTGTTTTGAGCCGGAATACAAGTTTTCGCGCAGTTCTGAGAGAAAAAGTTTACACCTTTCTCTCGTCTACTCTTCGACGACTTGTAAAATCGATGCTCGTGAATCTTGCTAGTTTCGAACTAAAACGATGTATCGCGTTGTTTTGAGCCGGAATACAAGTTTTCGCGCAGTTCTGAGAGAAAAAGTTTACACCTTTCTCTCGTCTACTCTTCGACGACTTATAATATCGATGCCAGTGAATTTTGCTAGTTTCGATCTAAAACGATGTATCCCGTTGTTTTGAGCCGCAATACAAGTTTTTGGGCTGTTCATAGAGAAAAAGTTTACACCTTTCTCTCGTCTACTCTTCGACGACTTGTAAAATCGATGCTCGTGAACTTTGCTAGTTTCGATCTAAAACGATGTATCCCGTTGCTTTGAGCCGGAATACAAGTTTTCGGGCTGTTCTGAGAGAAAAAGCTTTCACCTTTCTCTCGTCTACTCTTCGACGACTTGTAAAATCGATGCTCGTGAGTCTTGCTAGTTTCGATCTAAAACGATGTATCGCGTTGTTTTGAGCCGGAATACAAGTTTTTGCGCACTTCTGAGAGAAAAAGTTTACACCTTTCTCTCGTCTACTCTTCGACGACTTGTAAAATCGATGCTCGTGAATCTTGCTAGTTTCGATCTAAAACGAGGTATCGCGTTGTTTTGAGCCGGAATACAAGTTTTCGCGCTGTTCTGAGAGAAAAAGTTTACACCTTTGTCTCGTCTACTCTTCGACGACTTGTAAAATCGATGCTCGTGAATCTTGCTAGTTTCGATCTAAAACGATGTATCGCGTTGTTTTGAGCCGGAATACAAGTTTTCGCGCTGTTCTGAGAGAAAACGTTTACACCTTTCTCTCGTCTACTCTTCGACGACTTGTAAAATCGATGCTCGTGAATCTTCCTAGTTTCGATCTAGAACGATGTATCGCGTTGTTTTGGGCCGGAATACAAGTTTTCGCGCAGTTCTGAGAGAAAACGTTTACACCTTTCTCTCGTCTACTCTTCGACGACTTGTAAAATCGATGCTCGTGAATCTTGCTAGTTTCGATCTAAAACGATGTATCGCGTTGTTTTGAGCCGGAATACATGCTTTCGCGCTGTTCTGAGAGAAAAAGTTTACACCTTTGTCTCGTCTACTCTTCGACGACTTGTAAAATCGATGCTCGTGAATCTTGCTAGTTTCGATCTAAAACGATGTATCGCGTTGTTTTGAGCCGGAATACAAGTTTTCGCGCTGTTCTGAGAGAAGACGTTTACACCTTTCTCTCGTCTACTCTTCGACGACTTGTAAAATCGATACTCGTGAATATTGCTAGTTTCGATCTAAAACGATGTATCCCGTTGTTTTGAGCCGGAATACAAGTTTTCGCGCTGTTCTGAGAGAAAAAGTTTACACCTTTCTCTCCTTACTCTTCGACGACTTGTAAAATCGATGCTCGTGAATCTTGCCTTTTTCTTTCTAAAACGATGTATCCGGTTGTTTTGAGCCGGAATACAAGTTTTTGGGCTGTTCTGAGAGAAAAAGTTTTCACCTTTCTCTCGTCTACTCTTCGACGACTTGTAAAATCGATGCTCGTGAATCTTGCTAGTTTCGATCTAAAACGATGTATCGCGTTGTTTTGAGCCGGAATACATGCTTTCGCGCTGTTCTGAGAGAAAAAGTTTACACCTTTCTCTCGTCTACTCTTAGACGACATGTAAAATCGATGCTCGTGAATTTTGCTAGTTTCGATCTAAAACGATGTATCGCGTTGTTTTGAGCCGGAATACAAGTTTTCGCGCAGTTCTGAGAGAAAACGTTTACACCTTTCTCTCGTCTACTCTTCGACGACTTGTAAAATCGATGCTCGTGAATCTTGCTAGTTTCGATCTAAAACGATGTATCGCGTTGTTTTGAGCCGGAATACATGCTTTCGCGCTGTTCTGAGAGAAAAAGTTTACACCTTTCTCTCGTCTACTCTTAGACGACATGTAAAATCGATGCTCGTGAATTTTGCTAGTTTCGATCTAAAACGATGTATCCCGTTATTTTTAGCCGGAATACAAGTTTTCGCGCAGTTCTGAGAGAAAAAGTTTACACCTTTGTCTCGTCTACTCTTCGACGACTTGTAAAATCGATACTCGTGAATCTTGCTAGTTTCGATCTAAAACGATGTATCCCGTTGTTTTGAGCCGGAATACAAGTTTTCGCGCTGTTCTGAGAGAAAAAGTTTACACCTTTCTCTCGTTACTCTTCGACGACTTGTAAAATCGATGCTCGTGAATCTTGCTTTTTTCTTTCTAAAACGATGTATCCCGTTGTTTTGAGCCGGAATACAAGTTTTTGGGCTGTTCTGAGAGAAAAAGTTTTCACCTTTCTCTCGTCTACTCTTCGACGACTTGTAAAATCGATGCTCGTGAGTCTTGCTAGTTTTGATCTAAAACGATGTATCCCGTTGTTTTGAGCCGGAATACAAGTTTTCGCACTGTTCATAGAGAAAAATTTTTCATCTTTCTCTCGTCTACTCTTTGACGACTTGTAAAATCGATGCTCGTGAATTTTGCTAGGTTCGATCTAAAACGATGTATCCCGTTGTTTTGAGCCGGAATACAAGTTTTCACGCAGTTCTGAGAAAAAGTTTACACCTATATCTCGTCTACTCTTCGACGACTTGTAAAATCGATGCTCGTGAATCTTGCTAGTTTCGATATAAAATGGTGTATCCCGTTGTTTTGAGCCGGAATACAAGTTTTCGCGCAGTTCTGAGAGAAAAAGTTTACACCTTTCTCTCGTCTACTCTTCGACGACTTGTAAAATCGATGCTCGTGAATCTTGCTAGTTTCGATCTAAAACGATGTATCGCGTTGTTTTGAGCCGGAATACAAGTTTTCGCGCAGTTCTGAGAGAAAAAGTTTACACCTTTCTCTCGTCTACTCTTCGACGAGTTGTAATATCGATGCCAGTGAATTTTGCTAGATTCGATCTAAAACGATGTATCCCGTTGTTTTGAGCCGCAATACAAGTTTTTGGGCTGTTCATAGAGAAAAAGTTTACACCTTTCTCTCGTCTACTCTTCGACGACTTGTAAAATCGATGCTCGTGAATTTTGCTAGGTTCGATCTAAAACGATGTATCCCGTTGTTTTGAGCCGCAGTACAAGTTTTCGCGCAGTTCTGAGAGAAAAAGTTTACACCTTTCTCTCGTCTACTCTTAGACGACCTGTAAAATTGATGCTCGTGAATTTTGCTAGTTTCGATCTAAAACGATGTATCCCGTTGTTTTTAGCCGGAATACAAGTTTTTGGGCTGTTCTGAGAGAAAAAGTTTACACCTTTCTCTCGTCTACTCTACGACGACTTGTAAAATCGATGCTCGTGAATCTTGCTTTTTTCGTTCTAAAACGATGTATCCCGTTGTTTTGAGCCGGAATACAAGTTTTCGCGCAGTTCTGAGAAAAAGTTTACACCTATATCTCGTCTACTCTTCGACGACTTGTAAAATCGATGCTCGTGAATCTTGCTTTTTTCTTTCTAAAACGATGTATCCCGTTGTTTTGAGCCGGAATACACGTTTTTGGGCTGTTGAGAGAACAAGTTTTCACATTTCTCTCGTCTACTCTTCGACGACTTGTAAAATCGATGCTCCTGAGTCTTGCTAGTTTTGATCTAAAACGATGTATCCCGTTGTTTTGAGCCGGAATACAAGTTTTCGCACTGTTCATAGAGAAAAATTTTTCATCTTTCTCTCGTCTACTCTTTGACGACTTGTAAAATCGATGCTCGTGAATTTTGCTAGGTTCGATCTAAAACGATGTATCTCGTTGTTTTGAGCCGGAATACAAGTTTTCACGCAGTTCTGAGAAAAAGTTTACACCTATATCTCGTCTACTCTTCGACGACTTGTAAAATCGATGCTCGTGAATCTTGATAGTTTCGATATAAAACGATGTATCCCGTAGTTTTGAGCCGGAATACAAGTTTTCGCGCAGTTCTGAGAGAAAAAGTTTACACCTTTCTCTCGTCTACTCTTCGACGACTTGTAAAATCGATGCTCGTGAATCTTGCTAGTTTCGATCTAAAACGATGTATCGCGTTGTTTTGAGCCGGAATACAAGTTTTCGCGCAGTTCTGAGAGAAAAAGTTTACACCTTTCTCTCGTCTACTCTTCGACGACTTGTAATATCGATGCCAGTGAATTTTGCTAGTTTCGATCTAAAACGATGTATCCCGTTGTTTTGAGCCGCAATACAAGTTTTTGGGCTGTTCATAGAGAAAAAGTTTACACCTTTCTCTCGTCTACTCTTGGACGACTTGTAAAATCGATGCTCGTGAACTTTGCTAGTTTTGATCTAAAACGATGTATCCCGTTGCTTTGAGCCGGAATACAAGTTTTCGGGCTGTTCTGAGAGAAAAAGCTTTCACCTTTCTCTCGTCTACTCTTCGACGACTTGTAAAATCGATGCTCGTGAGTCTTGCTAGTTTCGATCTAAAACGATGTATCGCGTTGTTTTGAGCCGGAATACAAGTTTTTGCGCACTTCTGAGAGAAAAAGTTTACACCTTTCTCTCGTCTACTCTTCGACGACTTGTAAAATCGATGCTCGTGAATCTTGCTAGTTTCGATCTAAAACGAGGTATCGCGTTGTTTTGAGCCGGAATACAAGTTTTCGCGCTGTTCTGAGAGAAAAAGTTTACACCTTTGTCTCGTCTACTCTTCGACGACTTGTAAAATCGATGCTCGTGAATCTTGCTAGTTTCGATCTAAAACGATGTATCGCGTTGTTTTGAGCCGGAATACAAGTTTTCGCGCTGTTCTGAGAGAAAACGTTTACACCTTTCTCTCGTCTACTCTTCGACGACTTGTAAAATCGATGCTCGTGAATCTTCCTAGTTTCGATCTAGAACGATGTATCGCGTTGTTTTGGGCCGGAATACAAGTTTTCGCGCAGTTCTGAGAGAAAAAGTTTACACCTTTCTCTCGTCTACTCTTCGACGACTTGTAAAATCGATGCTCGTGAATCTTGCTAGTTTCGATCTAAAACGATGTATCGCGTTGTTTTGAGCCGGAATACATGCTTTCGCGCTGTTCTGAGAGAAAAAGTTTACACCTTTGTCTCGTCTACTCCTCGACGACTTGTAAAATCGATGCTCGTGAATCTTGCTAGTTTCGATCTAAAATGATGTATCGCGTTGTTTTGAGCCGGAATACAAGTTTTCGCGCTGTTCTGAGAGAAGACCTTTACACCTTTCTCTCGTCTACTCTTCGACGACTTGTAAAATCGATACTCGTCAATATTGCTAGTTTCGATCTAAAACGATGTATCCCGTTGTTTTGAGCCGGAATAAAGTTTTCGCGCTGTTCTGAGAGAAAAAGTTTACACCTTTCTCTCGTTACTCTTCGACGACTTGTAAAATCGATGCTCGTGAATCTTGCCTTTTTCTTTCTAAAACGATGTATCCGGTTGTTTTGAGCCGGAATACAAGTTTTTGGGCTGTTCTGAGAGCAAAAGTTTTCACCTTTCTCTCGTCTACTCTTCGACGACTTGTAAAATCGATGCTCGTGAGTCTTGCTAGTTTCGATCTAAAACGATGTATCCCGTTGTTTTGAGCCGGAATACAAGTTTTCGCACTGTTCATAGGGAAACATTTTACATCTTTCTCTCGTCTACTCTTCGACGACTTGTAAAATCGATGCTCGTGAATTTTGCTAGGTTCGATCTAAAACGACGTATCCCGTTGTTTTGAGCCGCAGTACAAGTTTTAGCGCAGTTCTGAGAGAAAAAGTTTACACCTTTCTCTCGTCTACTCTTAGACGACATGTAAAATCGATGCTCGTGAATTTTGCTAGTTTCGATCTAAAACGATGTATCCCGTTATTTTTAGCCGGAATACAAGTTTTCGCGCAGTTCTGAGAGAAAAAGTTTACACCTTTGTTCTCGTCTACTCTTCGACGACTTGTAAAATCGATACTCGTGAATCTTGCTAGTTTCGATCTAAAACGATGTATCCCGTTGTTTTGAGCCGGAATACAAGTTTTCGCGCTGTTCTTAGAGAAAAAGTTTACACCTTTCTCTCGTTACTCTTCGACGACTTGTAAAATCGATGCTCGTGAATCTTGCTTTTTTCTTTCTAAAACGATGTATCCCGTTGTTTTGAGCCGGAATACAAGTTTTTGGGCTGTTCTGAGAGAAAAAGTTTTCACCTTTCTCTCGTCTACTCTTCGACGACTTGTAAAATCGATGCTCGTGAGTCTTGCTAGTTTCGATCTAAAACGATGTATCCCGTTGTTTTGAGCCGGAATACAAGTTTTCGCACTGTTCATAGGGAAAAATTTTACATCTTTCTCTCGTCTACTCTTCGACGACTTGTAAAATCGATGCTCGTGAATTTTGCTAGGTTCGATCTAAAACGATGTATCCCGTTGTTTTGAGCCGCAGTACAAGTTTTCGCGCAGTTCTGAGAGAAAAAGTTTACACCTTTCTCTCGTCTACTCTTAGACGACTTGTAAAATCGATACTCGTGAATCTTGCTAGTTTCGATCTAAAACGATGTATCCCGTTGTTTTTAGCCGGAATACAAGTTTTCGCGCAGTTCTGAGAGAAAAAGTTTACACCTTTCTCTCGTCTACTCTTCGACGACTTGTAAAATCGATGGTCGTGAATCTTGCTTTTTTCGTTCTAAAACGATGTATCCCGTTGTTTTGAGCCGGAATACAAGTTTTTGGGCTGTTCTGAGAGAAAACGTTTCACCTTTCTCTCGTCTACTCTTCGACGACTTGTAAAATCGATGCTCGTGAGTCTTGCTAGTTTCGATCTAAAACGATGTATCCCGTTGTTTTGAGCCGGAATACAAGTTTTCGCACTGTTCATAGAGAAAAATTTTACATCTTTCTCTCGTCTACTCTTCGACGACTTGTAAAATCGATGCTCGTGAATTTTGCTAGGTTCGATCTAAAACGATGTATCCCGTTGTTTTGAGCCGGGATACAAGTTTTCGCGCAGTTCTGAGAAAAAGTTTACACCTATATCTCGTCTACTCTTCGACGACTTGTAAAATCGATGCTCGTGAATCTTGCTTTTTTCGTTCTAAAACGATGTATCCCGTTGTTTTGAGCCGGAATACACGTTTTTGGGCTGTTGAGAGAAAACGTTTTCACATTTCTCTCGTCTACTCTTCGACGACTTGTAAAATCGATGCTCGTGAGTCTTGCTAGTTTTGATCTAAAACGATGTATCCCGTTGTTTTGAGCCGGAATACAAGTTTTCGCACTGTTCATAGACAAAAATTTTACATCTTTCTCTCGTCTACTCTTCGACGACTTGTAAAATTGATGCTCGTGAATTTTGCTAGGTTCGATCTAAAACGATGTATCCCGTTGTTTTGAGCCGGAATACAAGTTTTCGCGCAGTTCTGAGAGAAAAAGTTTACACCTTTCTCTCGTCTACTCTTCGACGACTTGTAAAATCGATGCTCGTGAATCTTGCTAGTTTCGATCGAAAACGATGTATCGCGTTGTTTTGAGCCGGAATACAAGTTTTCGCGCAGTTCTGAGAGAAAAAGTTTACACCTTTCTCTTGTCTACTCTTCGACGACTTGTAATATCGATGCCAGTGAATTTTGCTAGTTTCGATCTAAAACGATGTATCAGGTTGTTTTGAGCCGGAATACAAGTTATCGCGCTGTTCTGAGAGAAAAATTTTACACCTTTCTCTCGTCTACTCTTCGACGACTTCTAAAATCGATGCTCGTGAATCTTGCTTTTTTGTTCTAAAACGATGTATCCCGTTGTTTTGAGCCGGAATACAAGTTTTTGGGCTGTTCTGAGAGAAAAACTTTTCACCTATCTCTCGTCTACTCTTCGACGACTTGTAAAATCGATACTCGTGAATTTTGCTAGTTTCGATCTAAAACGATGTATCCCGTTGTTTTGAGCCGGAATACAAGTTTTCGCGCAGTTCTGAGAGAAAAAGTTTACACCTTTCTCTCGTCTACTCTTCGACGACTTCTAAAATCGATGCTCGTGAATCTTGCTTTTTTCGTTCTAAAACGATGTATCCCGTTGTTTTGAGCCGGAGTACAAGTTTTTGGGCTCTTCTGAGAGAAAAAGTTTCCACCTTTCTCTCGTCTACTCTTCGACGACTTGTAAAATCGATGCTCGTGAGTCTTGCTAGTTTCGACCTAAAACGATGTATCCCGTTGTTTTGAGCCGGAATACAAGTTTTCGCACTGTTCATAGAGAAAAATTTTACATCTTTCTCTCGTCTACTCTTCGACGACTTGTAAAATCGATGCTCGTGAATTTTGCTAGGTTCGATCTAAAACGATGTATCCCGTTGTCTTGAGCCGGAATACAAGTTTTCGCGCAGTTCTGAGAAAAAGTTTACACCTATATCTCGTCTACTCTTCGACGACTTGTAAAATCGATGCTCGTGAATCTTGCTTTTTTCGTTCTAAAACGATGTAACACGTTGTTTTGAGCCGGAATACACGTTTTTGGGCTGTTGAGAGAAAAAGTTTTCACCTTTCTCTCGTCTACTCTTCGACGACTTGTAAAATCGATGCTCGTGAGTCTTGCTAGTTTTGATCTAAAACGATGTATCCCGTTGTTTTGAGCCGGAATACAAGTTTTCGCGCAGTTCTGAGAGAAAAAGTTTACACCTTTCTCTCGTCTACTCTTCGACGACTTGTAAAATCGATGCTCGTGAATCTTGCTAGTTTCGATCTAAAACGATGTATCGCGTTGTTTTGAGCCGGAATACAAGTTTTCGCGCTGTTCTGAGAGAAAAAGTTTACACCTTTCTCTCGTCTACTCTTCGACGACTCTTAGAATCGATGCTCGTGAATCTTGCTTTTTTCTTTCCTAAACTATGTATCCCGTTGTTTTGAGCCGGAATACAAATTTTGGGCTGTTCTGAGAGAAAAAGTTTTCACTTTTCTCTCGTCTACTCTTCGACGACTTGTAAAATCGATGGTCGTGAATCCTGCTAGTTTCGATCTAAAACGATGTATCCCTTTGATTTCAGCCGGAATACAAGTTTTCGTGCAGTTCTGAGAGAAAAAGCTTTCACATTTCTCTCGTCTACTCTTCGACGACTTGTAAAATCGATGCTCGTGACTCTTGCTAGTTTCGATCTAAAACGAGGTATCGCGTTGTTTTGAGCCGGAATACAAGTTTTCGCGCTGTTCTGAGAGAAAAAGTTTACACGTTTGTCTCGTCTACTCTTCGACGACTTGTAAAATCGATGCTCGTGAATCTTGCTTTTTTCGTTCTAAAACGATGTATCCCGTTGTTTTGAGCCGGAATACAAGTTTTTGGGCTGTTCTGAGAGAAAAAATTTTCACCTTTCTCTCGTCTACTCTTCGACGACTTGTAAAATCGATGCTCGTGAGTCTTGCTAGTTTCGATGTAAAACGATGTATCCCGTTGTTTTGAGCCGGAATACAAGTTTTCGCGCAGTTCTGAGAAAAAGTTTACACCTATATCTCGTCTACTCTTCGACGACTTGTAAAATCGATGCTCGTGAATCTTGCATTTTTCGTTCTAAAACGATGTATCCCGTTGTTTTGAGCTGGAATACACGTTTTTGGGCTGTTGAGAGAAAACGTTTTCACCTTTCTCTCGTCTACTCTTCGACGACTTGTAAAATCGATGCTCGTGAGTCTTGCTAGTTTTGATCTAAAACGATGTATCCCGTTGTTTTGAGCCGGAATACAAGTTTTTCGCACTGTTCATAGAGAAAAATTTTACATCTTTCTCTCGTCTACTCTTCGACGACTTGTAAAATTGATGCTCGTGAATTTTCTAGGTTCGATCTAAAACAATGTATCGCTTTGTTTTGAGCCGGAATACAAGTTTTCGCGCAGTTCTGAGAGAAAAAGTTTACACCTTTCTTTCGTCTACTCTTCGACGACTTGTAATATCGATGCCAGTGAATTTTTCTAGTTTCGATCTAAAACAATGTATCAGGTTGTTTTGAGCCGGAATACAAGTTATCGCGCTGTTCTGAGAGAAAAAGTTTACACCTTTCTCTCGTCTACTCTTCGACGACTTCTAAAATCGATGCTCGTGAATCTTGCTTTTTTCGTTCTAAAACGATGTATCCCGTTGTTTTGAGCCGGAATACAAGTTTTTGGGCTGTTCTGAGAGAAAAAGTTTTCACCTTTCTCTCGTCTACTCTTCGACGACTTGTAAAATCGATGCTCGTGAGTCTTGCTAGTTTCGATCTAAAACGATGTATCAGGTTGTCTTGAGCCGGAATACAAGTTTTCGCGCAGTTCTGAGAAAAAGTTTACACCTATATCTCGTCTACTCTTCGACGACTTGTAAAATCGATGCTCGTGAATCTTGCTTTTTTCGTTCTAAAACGATGTATCCCGTTGTTTTGAGCCGGAATACACGTTTTTGGGCTGTTGAGAGAAAAAGTTTTCACCTTTCTCTCGTCTACTCTTCGACGACTTGTAAAATCGATGCTCGTGAGTCTTGCTAGTTTTGATCTAAAACGATGTATCCCGTTGTTTTGAGCCGGAATACAAGTTTTCGCGCAGTTCTGAGAGAAAAAGTTTACACCTTTCTCTCGTCTGCTCTTCGACGACTTGTAAAATCGATGCTCGTGAATCTTGCTAGTTTCGATCTAAAACGATGTATCGCGTTGTTTTGAGCCGGAATACAAGTTTTCGCGCTGTTCTGAGAGAAAAAGTTTACACCTTTCTCTCGTCTACTCTTCGACGACTCTTAGAATCGATGCTCGTGAATCTTGCATTTTTCTTTCTAAAACGATGTATCCCGTTGTTTTGAGCCGGAATACAAATTTTGGGCTGTTCTGAGAGAAAAAGTTTTCACCTTTCTCTCGTCTACTCTTCGACGACTTGTAAAATCGATGGTCGTGAATCTTGCTAGTTTCGATCTAAAACGATGTATCCCTTTGATTTGAGCCGGAATACAAGTTTTCGTGCAGTTCTGAGAGAAAAAGCTTTCACATTTCTCTCGTCTACTCTTCGACGACTTGTAAAATCGATGCTCGTGAATCTTGCTAGTTTCGATCTAAAACGATGTATCGCGTTGTTTTGAGCCGGAATACAAGTTTTCGCACTGTTCATAGAGAAAAATTTTACATCTTTCTCTCGTCTACTCTTCGACGACTTGTAAAATCGATGCTCGTGAATTTTGCTAGGTTCGATCTAAAACGATGTATCCCGTTGTTTTGAGCCGGAATACAAGTTTTCGCGCAGTTCTGAGAAAAAGTTTACACCTATATCTCGTCTACTCTTCGACGACTTGTAAAATCGATGCTCGTGAATCATGCTTTTTTCGTTCTAAAACGATGTATCCCGTTGTTTTGAGCCGGAATACAAGTTCTTGGGCTGTTCTGAGAGAAAAAGTTTACACCTTTCTCTCGTCTACTCTACGACGACTTGTAAAATCGATGCTCGTGAATCTTGCTTTTTTCGTTCTAAAACGATGTATCCCGTTGTTTTGAGCCGGAATACAAGTTTTCGCACTGTTCATAGAGAAAAATTTTACATCTTTCTCTCGTCTACTCTTCGACGACTTGTAAAATCGATGCTCGTGAATTTTGCTAGGTTCGATCTAAAACGATGTATCCCGTTGTTTTGAGCCGGAATACAAGTTTTCGCGCAGTTCTGAGAAAAAGTTTACACCTATATCTCGTCTACTCTTCGACGACTTGTAAAATCGATGCTCGTGAATTTTGCTAGGTTCGATCTAAAACGACGTATCCCGTTGTTTTGAGCCGGAATACAAGTTTTCGCGCAGTTCTGAGAGAAAAAGTTTACACCTTTCTCTCGTCTACTCTTCGACGACTTGTAAAATCGATGCTCGTGAATCTTGCTTTTTTCGTTCTAAAACGATCTATCCCGTTGTTTTGAGCCGGAATACACGTTTTTGGGCTGTTCAGAGAAAAAGTTTTCACCTTTCTCTCGTCTACTCTTCGACGACTTGTAAAATCGATGCTCGTGAATTTTGCTAGGTTCGATCTAAAACGATGTATCCCGTTGTTTTGAGCCGCAGTACAAGTTTTCGCGCAGTTCTGAGAGAAAAAGTTTACACCTTTCTCTCGTCTACTCTTAGACGACTTGTAAAATCGATGCTCGTGAATTTTGCTAGTTTCGATCTAAAACGATGTATCCCGTTGTTTTTAGCCGGAATACAAGTTTTCGCGCAGTTCTGAGAGAAAAAGTTTACACCTTTGTCTTGTCTACTCTTCGACGACTTGTAAAATCGATGCTCGTGAATCTTGCTAGTTTCGATCTAAAACGATGTATCGCGTTGTTTTGAGCCGGAATACAAGTTTTCGCGCTGTTCTGAGAGAAAAAGTTTACACCTTTCTCTCGTTACTCTTCGACGACTTGTAAAATCGATGCTCGTGAATTTTGCTAGGTTCGATCTAAAACGATGTATCCCGTTGTTTTGAGCCGCAGTACAAGTTTTCGCGCAGTTCTGAGAGAAAAAGTTTACACCTTTCTCTCGTCTACTCTTAGACGACTTGTAAAATCGATGCTCGTGAATTTTGCTAGTTTCGATCTAAAACGATGTATCCCGTTGTTTTTAGCCGGAATACAAGTTTTCGCGCAGTTCTGAGAGAAAAAGTTTACACCTTTCTCTCGTCTACTCTTCGACGACTTGTAAAATCGATGCTCGTGAATCTTGCTTTTTTCGTTCTAAAACGATCTATCCCGTTGTTTTGAGCCGGAATACACGTTTTTGGGCTGTTGAGAGAAAAAGTTTTCACCTTTCTCTCGTCTGCTCTTCGACGACTTGTAAAATCGATGCTCGTGAGTCTTGCTAGTTTTGATCTAAAACGATGTATCCCGTTGTTTTGAGCCGGAATACAAGTTTTCGCACTGTACATAGAGAAAAATTTTACATCTTTCTCTCGTCTACTCTTCGACGACTTGTAAAATCGATGCTCGTGAATTTTGCTAGGTTCGATCTAAAACGATGTATCCCGTTGTTTTGAGCCGGAATACAAGTTTTCGCGCAGTTCTGAGAAAAAGTTTACACCTATATCTCGTCTACTCTTCGACGACTTGTAAAATCGATGCTCGTGAATCTTGCTAGTTTCGATCTAAAACGATGCATCCCGTTGTTTTGAGCCGCAATACAAGTTTTTGGGCTGTTCATAGAGAAAAAGTTTTCACCTTTCTCTCGTCTACTCTTCGACGACTTGTAAAATCGATGCTCGTGAATCTTGCTTATTTCGTTCTAAAACGATGTATCCCGTTGTTTTGAGCCGGAGTACAAGTTTTTGGGCTCTTCTGAGAGAAAAAGTTTCCACCTTTCTCTCGTCTACTCTTCGACGACTTGTAAAATCGATGCTCGTGAGTCTTGCTAGTTTCGATCTAAAACGATGTATCCCGTTGTTTTGAGCCGGAATACAAGTTTTCGCACTGTTCATAGAGAAAAATTTTACATCTTTCTCTCGTCTACTCTTCGACGACTTGTAAAATCGATGCTCGTGAATTTTGCTAGGTTCGATCTAAAACGATGTATCCCGTTGTCTTGAGCCGGAATACATGTTTTCGCGCAGTTCTGAGAAAAAGTTTACACCTATATCTCGTCTACTCTTCGACGACTTGTAAAATCGATGCTCGTGAATCTTGCTTTTTTCGTTCTAAAACGATGTATCCCGTTGTTTTGAGCCGGAATACACGTTTTTGGGCTGTTGAGAGAAAAAGTTTTCACCTTTCTCTCGTCTACTCTTCGACGACTTGTAAAATCGATGCTCGTGAGTCTTGCTAGTTTTGATCTAAAACGATGTATCCCGTTGTTTTGAGCCGGAATACAAGTTTTCGCGCAGTTCTGAGAGAAAAAGTTTACACCTTTCTCTCGTCTACTCTTCGATGACTTGTAAAATCGATGCTCGTGAATCTTGCTAGTTTCGATCTAAAACGATGTATCGCGTTGTTTTGAGCCGGAATACAAGTTTTCGCGCTGTTCTGAGAGAAAAAGTTTACACCTTTCTCTCGTCTACTCTTCGACGACTCTTAGAATCGATGCTCGTGAATCTTGCTTTTTTCTTTCCTAAACTATGTATCCCGTTGTTTTGAGCCGGAATACAAATTTTGGGCTGTTCTGAGAGAAAAAGTTTTCACCTTTCTCTCGTCTACTCTTCGACGACTTGTAAAATCGATGGTCGTGAATCTTGCTAGTTTCGATCTAAAACGATGTATCCCTTTGATTTGAGCCGGAATACAAGTTTTCGTGCAGTTCTGAGAGAAAAAGCTTTCACATTTCTCTCGTCTACTCTTCGACGACTTGTAAAATCGATGCTCGTGAATCTTGCTAGTTTCGATCTAAAACGAGGTATCGCGTTGTTTTGAGCCGGAATACAAGTTTTCGCGCTGTTCTGAGAGAAAAAGTTTACACCTTTGTCTCGTCTACTCTTCGACGACTTGTAAAATCGATGCTCGTGAATCTTGCTTTTTTCGTTCTAAAACGATGTATCCCGTTGTTTTGAGCCGGAATACAAGTTTTCGCGCAGTTCTGAGAGAAAAAGTTTACACCTTTCTCTCGTCTACTCTTCGACGACTTGTAAAATCGATGGTCGTGAATCTTGCTAGTTTCGATCTAAAACGATGTATCCCTTTGATTTGAGCCGGAATACAAGTTTTCGTGCAGCTCTGAGAGAAAAAGCTTTCACATTTCTCTCGTCTACTCTTCGACGACTTGTAAAATCGATGCTCGTGAATCTTGCTAGTTTCGATCTAAAACGAGGTATCGCGTTGTTTTGAGCCGGAATACAAGTTTTCGCGCTGTTCTGAGAGAAAAAGTTTACACCTTTGTCTCGTCTACTCTTCGACGACTTGTAAAATCGATGCTCGTGAATCTTGCTTTTTTCGTTCTAAAACGATGTATCCCGTTGTTTTGAGCCGGAATACAAGTTTTCGCACTGTTCATAGAGAAAAAGTTTACACCTATATCTCGTCTACTCTTCGACGACTTGTAAAATCGATGCTCGTGAATCTTGCATTTTTCGTTCTAAAACGATGTATCCCGTTGTTTTGAGCTGGAATACACGTTTTTGGGCTGTTGAGAGAAAACGTTTTCACCTTTCTCTCGTCTACTCTTCGACGACTTGTAAAATCGATGCTCGTGAGTCTTGCTAGTTTTGATCTAAAACGATGTATCCCGTTGTTTTGAGCCGGAATACAAGTTTTCGCACTGTTCATAGAGAAAAATTTTACATCTTTCTCTCGTCTACTCTTCGACGACTTGTAAAATTGATGCTGGTGAATTTTGCTAGGTTCGATCTAAAACAATGTATCGCTTTGTTTTGAGCCGGAATACAAGTTTTCGCGCAGTTCTGAGAGAAAAAGTTTACGCCTTTCTCTCGTCTACTCTTCGACGACTTGTAATATCGATGCCAGTGAATTTTTCTAGTTTCGATCTAAAACAATGTATCAGGTTGTTTTGAGCCGGAATACAAGTTATCGCGCTGTTCTGAGAGAAAAAGTTTACACCTTTCGTCTACTCTTCGACGACTTCTAAAATCGATGCTCGTGAATCTTGCTTTTTTCGTTCTAAAACGATGTATCCCGTTGTTTTGAGCCGGAATACAAGTTTTTGGGCTGTTCTGAGAGAAAAAGTTTTCACCTTTCTCTCGTCTACTCTTCGACGACTTGTAAAATCGATGCTCGTGAGTCTTGCTAGTTTCGATCTAAAACGATGTATCAGGTTGTTTTGAGCTGGAATACAAGTTATCGCGCTGTTCTGAGAGAAAAAGTTTACACCTTTCTCTCGTCTACTCTTCGACGACTTGTAAAATCGATGCTCGTGAATCTTGCTTTTTTCGTTCTAAAACGATGTATCCCGTTGTTTTGAGCCGGAATACACGTTTTTGGGCTGTTGAGAGAAAAGTTTTCACCTTTCTCTCGTCTACTCTTCGACGACTTGTAAAATCGATGCTCGTGAGTTTTGCTAGTTTTGATCTAAAACGATGTATCCCGTTGTTTTGAGCCGGAATACAAGTTTTCGCGCAGTTCTGAGAGAAAAAGTTTACACCTTTCTCTCGTCTGCTCTTCGACGACTTGTAAAATCGATGCTCGTGAATCTTGCTAGTTTCGATCTAAAACGATGTATCGCGTTGTTTTGAGCCGGAATACAAGTTTTCGCGCTGTTCTGAGAGAAAAAGTTTACACCTTTCTCTCGTCTACTCTTCGACGACTCTTAGAATCGATGCTCGTGAATCTTGCTTTTTTCTTTCTAAAACGATGTATCCCGTTGTTTTGAGCCGGAATACAAATTTTGGGCTGTTCTGAGAGAAAAAGTTTTCACCTTTCTCTCGTCTACTCTTCGACGACTTGTAAAATCGATGGTCGTGAATCTTGCTAGTTTCGATCTAAAACGATGTATCCCTTTGATTTGAGCCGGAATACAAGTTTTCGTGCAGTTCTGAGAGAAAAAGCTTTCACATTTCTCTCGTCTACTCTTCGACGACTTGTAAAATCGATGCTCGTGAATCTTGCTAGTTTCGATCTAAAACGAGGTATCGCGTTGTTTTGAGCCGGAATACAAGTTTTCGCGCTGTTCTGAGAGAAAAAGTTTACACCTTTGTCTCGTCTACTCTTCGACGACTTGTAAAATCGATGCTCGTGAATCTTGCTAGTTTCGATCTAAAACGATGTATCGCGTTGTTTTGAGCCGGAATACAAGTTTTCGCACTGTTCATAGAGAAAAATTTTACATCTTTCTCTCGTCTACTCTTCGACGACTTGTAAAATCGATGCTCGTGAATTTTGCTAGGTTCGATCTAAAACGATGTATCCCGTTGTTTTGAGCCGGAATACAAGTTTTCGCGCAGTTCTGAGAAAAAGTTTACACCTATATCTCGTCTACTCTTCGACGACTTGTAAAATCGATGCTCGTGAGTCTTGCTAGTTTCGATCTAAAACGATGTATCCCGTTGTTTTGAGCCGGAATACAAGTTTTCGCAATGTTCATAGGGAAAAATTTTACATCTTTCTCTCGTCTACTCTTCGACGACTTGTAAAATCGATGCTCGTGAATTTTGCTAGGCTCGATCTAAAACGATGTATCCCGTTGTTTTGAGCCGCAGTACAAGTTTTCGCGCAGTTCTGAGAGAAAAAGTTTACACCTTTCTGTCGTCTACTCTTAGACTACTTGTAAAATTGATGCTCGTGAATTTTGCTAGTTTACGATCTAAAACGATGTATCCCGTTGTTTTTAGCCGGAATACAAGTTTTTGGGCTGTTCTGAGAGAAAAAGTTTACACCTTTCTCTCGTCTACTCTACGACGACTTGTAAAATCGATGCTCGTGAATCTTGCTTTTTTCGTTCTAAAACGATGTATCCCGTTGTTTTGAGCCGGAATACAAGTTTTCGCACTGTTCATAGAGAAAAATTTTACATCTTTCTCTCGTCTACTCTTCGACGACTTGTAAAATCGATGCTCGTGAATTTTGCTAGGTTCGATCTAAAACGATGTATCCCGTTGTTTTGAGCCGGAATACAAGTTTTCGCGCAGTTCTGAGAAAAAGTTTACACCTATATCTCGTCTACTCTTCGACGACTTGTAAAATCGATGCTCGTGAATCTTGCTTTTTTCGTTCTAAAACGATGTATCCCGTTGTTTTGAGCCGGAATACAAGTTTTTGGGCTGTTCTGAGAGAAAAAGTTTACACCTTTCTCTCGTCTACTCTACGACGACTTGTAAAATCGATGCTCGTGAATCTTGCTTTTTTCGTTCTAAAACGATGTATCCCGTTGTTTTGAGCCGGGAACAAGTTTTCGCACTGTTCATAGAGAAAAATTTTACATCTTTCTCTCGTCTACTCTTCGACGACTTGTAAAATCGATGCTCGTGAATTTTGCTAGGTTCGATCTAAAACGATGTATCCCGTTGTTTTGAGCCGGAATACAAGTTTTCGCGCAGTTCTGAGAAAAAGTTTACACCTATATCTCGTCTACTCTTCGACGACTTGTAAAATCGATGCTCGTGAATTTTGCTAGGTTCGATCTAAAACGACGTATCCCGTTGTTTTGAGCCGGAATACAAGTTTTCGCGCAGTTCTGAGAGAAAAAGTTTACACCTTTCTCTCGTCTACTCTTCGACGACTTGTAAAATCGATGCTCGTGAATCTTGCTTTTTTCGTTCTAAAACGATCTATCCCGTTGTTTTGAGCCGGAATACACGTTTTTGGGCTGTTGAGAGAAAAAGTTTTCACCTTTCTCTCGTCTACTCTTCGACGACTTGTAAAATCGATGCTCGTGAATTTTGCTAGGGTCGATCTAAAACGATGTATCCCGTTGTTTTGAGCCGCAGTACAAGTTTTCGCGCAGTTCTGAGAGAAAAAGTTTACACCTTTCTCTCGTCTACTCTTAGACGACTTGTAAAATCGATGCTCGTGAATTTTGCTAATTTCGATCTAAAACGATGTATCCCGTTGTTTTTAGCCGGAATACAAGTTTTCGCGCAGTTCTGAGAGAAAAAGTTTACACCTTTGTCTTGTCTACTCTTCGACGACTTGTAAAATCGATGCTCGTGAATCTTGCTAGTTTCGATCTAAAACGATGTATCGCGTTGTTTTGAGCCGGAATACAAGTTTTCGCGCTGTTCTGAGAGAAAAAGTTTACACCTTTCTCTCGTTACTCTTCGACGACTTGTAAAATCGATGCTCGTGAATCTTGCTTTTTTGTTTCTAAAACGATGTATCCCATTGTTTTGAGCCGGAATACAAGTTTTTGGGCTGTTCTGAGAGAAAAAGTTTTCACCTTTCTCTCGTCTACTCTTCGACGACTTGTAAAATCGATGCTCGTGAGTCTTGCTAGTTTCGATCTAAAACGATGTATCCCGTTGTTTTGAGCCGGAATACAAGTTTTCGAACTGTTCATAGGAAAAAATTTTACATCTTTCTCTCGTCTACTCTTCGACGACTTGTAAAATCGATGCTCGTGAATTTTGCTAGGTTCGATCTAAAACGATGTATCCCGTTGTTTTGAGCCGCAGTACAAGTTTTCGCGCAGTTCTGAGAGAAAAAGTTTACACCTTTCTCTCGTCTACTCTTAGACGACTTGTAAAATCGATGCTCGTGAATTTTGCTAGTTTCGATCTAAAACGATGTATCCCGTTGTTTTTAGCCGGAATACAAGTTTTCGCGCAGTTCTGAGAGAAAACGTTTACACCTTTCTCTCGTCTACTCTTCGACTACTTGTAAAATCGATGCTCGTGAATCTTGCTTTTTTCGTTCTAAAACGATCTATCCCGTTGTTTTGAGCCGGAATACACGTTTTTGGGCTGTTGAGAGAAAAAGTTTTCACCTTTCTCTCGTCTGCTCTTCGACGACTTGTAAAATCGATGCTCGTGAGTCTTGCTAGTTTTGATCTAAAACGATGTATCCCGTTGTTTTGAGCCGGAATACAAGTTTTCGCACTGTTCATAGAGAAAAATTTTACATCTTTCTCTCGTCTACTCTTCGACGACTTGTAAAATCGATGCTCGTGAATTTTGCTAGGTTCGATCTAAAACGATGTATCCCGTTGTTTTGAGCCGGAATACAAGTTTTCGCGCAGTTCTGAGAAAAAGTTTACACCTATATCTCGTCTACTCTTCGACGACTTGTAAAATCGATGCTCGTGAATCTTGCTAGTTTCAATCTAAAACGATGTATCCCGTTGTTTTGAGCCGCAATACAAGTTTTTGGGCTGTTCATAGAGAAAAAGTTTACACCTTTCTCTCGTCTACTCTTCGACGACTTGTAAAATCGATGCTCGTGAGTCTTGCTAGTTTCGATCTAAAACGATGTATCCCGTTGTTTTGAGCCGGAATACAAGTTTTCGCAATGTTCATAGGGAAAAATTTTACATCTTTCTCTCGTCTACTCTTCGACGACTTGTAAAATCGATGCTCGTGAATTTTGCTAGGTTCGATCTAAAACGATGTATCCCGTTGTTTTGAGCCGCAGTACAAGTTTTCGCGCAGTTCTGAGAGAAAAAGTTTACACCTTTCTCTCGTCTACTCTTAGACGACTTGTAAAATTGATGCTCGTGAATTTTGCTAGTTTCGATCTAAAACGATGTATCCCGTTGTTTTTAGCCGGAATACAAGTTTTTGGGCTGTTCTGAGAGAAAAAGTTTACACCTTTCTCTCGTCTACTCTACGACGACTTGCAAAATCGATGCTCGTGAATCTTGCTTTTTTCGTTTTAAAACGATGTATCCCGTTGTTTTGAGCCGGAATACAAGTTTTTAGGCTGTTCTGAGAGAAAAAGTTTTCACCTTTCTCTCGTCTACTCTTCGACGACTTGTAAAATCGATGCTCGTGAGTCTTGCTAGTTTCGATCTAAAACGATGTATCCCGTTGTTTTGAGCCGGAATACAAGTTTTCGCACTGTTCATAGAGAAAAATTTTACATCTTTCTCTCGTCTACTCTTCGACGACTTGTAAAATCGATGCTCGTGAATTTTGCTAGGTTCGATCTAAAACGATGTATCCCGTTGTCTTGAGCCGGAATACAAGTTTTCGCGCAGTTCTGAGAAAAAGTTTACACCTATATCTCGTTTACTATTCGACGACTTGTAAAATCGATGCTCGTGAATCTTGCTTTTTTCGTTCTAAAACGATGTATCCCGTTGTTTTGAGCCGGAATACACGTTTTTGGGCTGTTGAGAGAAAAAGTTTTCACCTTTCTCTCGTCTACTCTTCAACGACTTGTGAAATCGATGCTCGTGAGTCTTGCTAGTTTTGATCTAAAACGATGTATCCCGTTGTTTTGAGCCGGAATACAAGTTTTCGCGCAGTTCTGAGAGAAAAAGTTTACACCTTTCTCTCGTCTACTCTTCGACGACTTGTAAAATCGATGCTCGTGAATCTTGCTACTTTCGATTTAAAACAATGTATCGCGTTGTTTTGAGCCGGAATACAAGTTTTCGCGCAGTTCTGAGAGAAAAAGTTTACACCTTTCTCTCGTCTACTCTTCGACGACTTGTAAAATCGAAGCTCGTGAATCTTGCTAGTTTCGATCTAAAACGATGTATCGCGTTGTTTTGAGCCGGAATACATGCTTTCGCGCTGTTCTGAGAGAAAAAGTTTACACCTTTGTCTCGTCTACTCTTCGACGACTTGTAAAATCGATGCTCGTGAATCTTGCCAGTTTCGATCTAAAACGATGTATCGCGTTGTTTTGAGCCGGAATACATGCTTTCGCGCTGTTCTGAGAGAAAAAGTTTACACCTTTGTCTCGTCTACTCTTCGACGACTTGTAAAATCGATGCTCGTGAATCTTGCTAGTTTCGATCTAAAACGATGTATCGCGTTGTTTTGAGCCGGAATACAAGTTTTCGCGCTGTTCTGAGAGAAAACGTTTACACCTTTCTCTCGTCTACTCTTCGACGACTTGTAAAATCGATACTCGTGAATCTTGCTAGTTTCGATCTAAAACGATGTATCCCGTTGTTTTGAGCCGGAATACAAGTTTTCGCACTGTTCATAGGGAAAAATTTTACATCTTTCTCTCGTCTACTCTTCGACGACTTGTAAAATCGATGCTCGTGAATTTTGCTAGGTTCGATCTAAAACGACGTATCCCGTTGTTTTGAGCCGCAGTACAAGTTTTAGCGCAGTTCTGAGAGAAAAAGTTTACACCTTTCTCTCGTCTACTCTTAGACGACTTGTAAAATCGATGCTCGTGAATTTTGCTAGTTTCGATCTAAAACGATGTATCCCGTTATTTTTAGCCGGAATACAAGTTTTCGCGCAGTTCTGAGACAAAAAGTTTACACCTTTGTCTCGTCTACTCTTCGACGACTTGTAAAATCGATACTCGTGAATCTTGCTAGTTTCGATCTAAAACGATGTATCCCGTTGTTTTGAGCCGGAATACAAGTTTTCGCGCTGTTCTGAGAGAAAAAGTTTACACCTTTCTCTCGTTACTCTTCGACGACTTGTAAAATCGATGCTCGTGAATCTTGCTTTTTTCTTTCTAAAACGATGTATCCCATTGTTTTGAGCCGGAATACAAGTTTTTGGGCTGTTCTGAGAGAAAAAGTTTTCACCTTTCTCTCGTCTACTCTTCGACGACTTGTAAAATCGATGCTCGTGAGTCTTGCTAGTTTCGATCTAAAACGATGTATCCCGTTGTTTTGAGCCGGAATACAAGTTTTCGCACTGTTCATAGGGAAAAATTTTACATCTTTCTCTCGTCTACTCTTCGACGACTTGTAAAATCGATGCTCGTGAATTTTGCTAGGTTCGATCTAAAACGATGTAACCCGTTGTTTTGAGCCGCAGTACAAGTTTTCGCGCAGTTCTGAGAGAAAAAGTTTAAACCTTTCTCTCGTCTACTCTTAGACGACTTGTAAAATCGATGCTCGTGAATTTTGCTAGTTTCGATCTAAAACGATGTATCCCGTTGTTTTTAGCCGGAATACAAGTTTTCGCGCAGTTCTGAGAGAAAAAGTTTACACCTTTGTCTCGTCTACTCTTCGACGACTTGTAAAATCGATACTCGTGAATCTTGCTAGTTTCGATCTAAAACGATGTATCCCGTTGTTTTGAGCCGGAATACAAGTTTTCGCGCTGTTCTGAGAGAAAAAGTTTACACCTTTCTCTCGTTACTCTTCGACGACTTGTAAAATCGATGCTCGTGAATCTTGCTTTTTTCTTTCTAAAACGATGTATCCCATTGTTTTGAGCCGGAATACAAGTTTTTGGGCTGTTCTGAGAGAAAAAGTTTTCACCTTTCTCTCGTCTACTCTTCGACGACTTGTAAAATCGATGCTCGTGAGTCTTGCTAGTTTCGATCTAAAACGATGTATCCCGTTGTTTTGAGCCGGAATACAAGTTTTCGCACTGTTCATAGGGAAAAATTTTACATCTTTCTCTCGTCTACTCTTCGACGACTTGTAAAATCGATGCTCGTGAATTTTGCTAGGTTCGATCTAAAACGATGTATCCCGTTGTTTTGAGCCGCAGTACAAGTTTTCGCGCAGTTCTGAGAGAAAAAGTTTAAACCTTTCTCTCGTCTACTCTTAGACGACTTGTAAAATCGATGCTCGTGAATTTTGCTAGTTTCGATCTAAAACGATGTATCCCGTTGTTTTGAGCCGGAATACAAGTTTTCGCGCAGTTCTGAGAGAAAAAGTTTACACCTTTCTTTCGTCTGCACTTCGACGACTTGTAAAATCGATGGTCGTGAATCTTGCTAGTTTCGATCTAAAACGATGTATCCCTTTGATTTGAGCCGGAATACAAGTTTTCGTGCAGTTCTGAGAGAAAAAGTTTACACCTTTCTCTCGTCTACTCTTCGACAACTTGTAAAATCGATGCTCGTGAATCTTGCTAGTTTCGATCTGAAACGATGTATCCCGTTGTCTTGAGCCGCAATACAAGTTTTCGCGCAGATCTGAGAGAAAAAGTTTACACCTTTCTCTCGTGTACTATCCGACGACTTGTAAAATCGATGCTCGTGAATCTTGCTAGTTTCGATCTGAAATGATGTATCCCGTTGTCTTGAGCCGCAATACAAGTTTTCGCGCAGATCTGAGAGAAAAAGTTTACACCTTTCTCTCGTCTACTCTTCGACAACTTGTAAAATCGATGCTCGTGAATCTTGCTAGTTTCGATCTGAAACGATGTATCCCGTTGTTTTGAGCCGAAATACAAGTTTTCGCGCAGATATGAGAGAAAAAGTTTACACCTTTCTCTCGTCTACTATCCGACGACTTGTAAAATTGATGGTCGTGAATCTTGCTAGTTTAGATCTAAAACGATGCATCCCTTTGATTTGAGCCGGAATACAAGTTTTCGTGCAGTTCTGAGAGAAAAAGCTTTCACATTTCTCTCGTCTACTCTTCGACGACTTGTAAATCGATGCTCGTGAATCTTGCTAGTTTCGATCTAAAACGATGTATCTCTTTGATTTGAGCCGGAATACAAGTTTTCGTGCAGTTCTGAGAGAAAAAGTTTACACCTTTCTCTCGTCTACTCTTCGACAACTTGTAAAATCGATGCTCGTGAATCTTGCTAGTTTCGATCTGAAACGATGTATCCCGTTGTCTTGAGCCGCAATACAAGTTTTCGCGCAGATCTGAGAGAAATAGTTTACACCTTTCTCTCGTCTACTATCCGACGACTTGTAAAATCGATGCTCGTGAATCTTGCTAGTTTCGATCAAAAACGATATATCCCGTTGTTTTGAGCCGGAATACAAGTTTTCGCGCAGTTCTGAGAGAAACAGTTTACACCTTTTTTTTCGTCTACACTTCGACGACTTGTAAAATCGATGGTCGTGAATCTTGCTAGTTTCGATCTAAAACGATGTATCACTTTGATTTGAGCCGGAATACAAGTTTTCGTGCAGTTCTGAGAGAAAAAGTTTACACCTTTCTTTCGTCTACACTTCGACGACTTGTAAAATCGATGGTCGTGAATCTTGCTAGTTTCGATCTAAAACGATGTATTCCTTTGATTTGAGCCGGAATACAAGTCTTCGTGCAGTTCTGAGAGAAAAAGTTTACACCTTTCTCTCGTCTACTCTTCGACAACTTGTAAAATCGATGCTCGTGAATCTTGCTAGTTTCGATCTGAAACGATGTATCCCGTTGTTTTGAGCCGCACTGCAAGTTTTCGCGCAGATCTGAGAGAAAAAGTTTACACCTTTCTCTCGTCTACTATCGGACGACTTGTAAAATCGATGCTCGTGAATCTTGCTAGTTCCGATCAAAAACGATATATCCCGTTGTTTTGAGCCGGAATACAAGTTTTCGCGCAGTTCTGAGAGAAAAAGTTTACACCTTTCTTTCGTCTACACTTCGACGACTTGTAAAATCGATGGTCGTGAATCTTGCTAGTTTCGATCTAAAACGATGCATCCCTTTGATTTGAGCCGGAATACAAGTTTTGGTGCAGTTCTGAGAAAAAAAGCTTTCACATTTTTCTCGTCTACTCTTCGACGACTTGTAAAATCGATGCTCGTGAATCTTGCTTTTTTCGTTCTAAAACGATGTATCCCGTTGTTTTGAGCCGGAATACAAGTTTTTAGGCTGTTCTGAGAGAAAACGTTTTCACCTTTCTCTCGTCTACTCTTCGACGACTTGTAAAATCGATGCTCGTGAATCTTGCTTTTTTCGTTCTAAAACGATGTATCCCGTTGTTTTGAGCCGGAATGCAAGTTTTTGGGCTGTTCTGAGAGAAAAAGTTTTCACCTTTCTCTCGTCTACTCTTCGACGACTTGTAAAATCGATGCTCGTGAGTCTTGCTAGTTTCGATCTAAAACGATGTATCCCGTTGTTTTGAGCCGGAATACAAGTTTTCGCACTGTTCATAGAGAAAAATTTTACATCTTTCTCTCGTCTACTCTTCGACGACTTGTAAAATCGATGCTCGTGAATTTTGCTAGGTTCGATCTAAAACGATGTATCCCGTTGTCTTGAGCCGGAATACAAGTTTTCGCGCAGTTCTGAGAAAAAGTTTACACCTATATCTCGTTTACTATTCGACGACTTGTAAAATCGATGCTCGTGAATCTTGCTTTTTTCGTTCTAAAACGATGTATCCCGTTGTTTTGAGCCGGAATACACGTTTTTGGGCTGTTGAGAGAAAAAGTTTTCACCTTTCTCTCGTCTACTCTTCAACGACTTGTGAAATCGATGCTCGTGAGTCTTGCTAGTTTTGATCTAAAACGATGTATCCCGTTGTTTTGAGCCGGAATACAAGTTTTCGCGCAGTTCTGAGAGAAAAAGTTTACACCTTTCTCTCGTCTACTCTTCGACGACTTGTAAAATCGATGCTCGTGAATCTTGCTACTTTCGATTTAAAACAATGTATCGCGTTGTTTTGAGCCGGAATACAAGTTTTCGCGCAGTTCTGAGAGAAAAAGTTTACACCTTTCTCTCGTCTACTCTTCGACGACTTGTAAAATCGATGCTCGTGAATCTTGCTAGTTTCGATCTAAAACGATGTATCGCGTTGTTTTGAGCCGGAATACATGCTTTCGCGCTGTTCTGAGAGAAAAAGTTTACACCTTTGTCTCGTCTACTCTTCGACGACTTGTAAAATCGATGCTCGTGAATCTTGCTAGTTTCGATCTAAAACGATGTATCGCGTTGTTTTGAGCCGGAATACATGCTTTCGCGCTGTTCTGAGAGAAAAAGTTTACACCTTTGTCTCGTCTACTCTTCGACGACTTGTAAAATCGATGCTCGTGAATCTTGCTAGTTTCGATCTAAAACGATGTATCGCGTTGTTTTGAGCCGGAATACAAGTTTTCGCGCTGTTCTGAGAGAAAACGTTTACACCTTTCTCTCGTCTACTCTTCGACGACTTGTAAAATCGATACTCGTGAATCTTGCTAGTTTCGATCTAAAACGATGTATCCCGTTGTTTTGAGCCGGAATACAAGTTTTCGCACTGTTCATAGGGAAAAATTTTACATCTTTCTCTCGTCTACTCTTCGACGACTTGTAAAATCGATGCTCGTGAATTTTGCTAGGTTCGATCTAAAACGACGTATCCCGTTGTTTTGAGCCGCAGTACAAGTTTTAGCGCAGTTCTGAGAGAAAAAGTTTACACCTTTCTCTCGTCTACTCTTAGACGACTTGTAAAATCGATGCTCGTGAATTTTGCTAGTTTCGATCTAAAACGATGTATCCCGTTATTTTTAGCCGGAATACAAGTTTTCGCGCAGTTCTGAGACAAAAAGTTTACACCTTTGTCTCGTCTACTCTTCGACGACTTGTAAAATCGATACTCGTGAATCTTGCTAGTTTCGATCTAAAACGATGTATCCCGTTGTTTTGAGCCGGAATACAAGTTTTCGCGCTGTTCTGAGAGAAAAAGTTTACACCTTTCTCTCGTCTACTCTTCGACAACTTGTAAAATCGATGCTCGTGAATCTTGCTAGTTTCGATCTGAAACGATGTATCCCGTTGTTTTGAGCCGCACTGCAAGTTTTCGCGCAGATCTGAGAGAAAAAGTTTACACCTTTCTCTCGTCTACTATCGGACGACTTGTAAAATCGATGCTCGTGAATTTTGCTAGTTTCGATCTAAAACGATGTATCCCGTTATTTTTAGCCGGAATACAAGTTTTCGCGCAGTTCTGAGACAAAAAGTTTACACCTTTGTCTCGTCTACTCTTCGACGACTTGTAAAATCGATACTCGTGAATCTTGCTAGTTTCGATCTAAAACGATGTATCCCGTTGTTTTGAGCCGGAATACAAGTTTTCGCGCTGTTCTGAGAGAAAAAGTTTACACCTTTCTCTCGTCTACTCTTCGACAACTTGTAAAATCGATGCTCGTGAATCTTGCTAGTTTCGATCTGAAACGATGTATCCCGTTGTTTTGAGCCGCACTGCAAGTTTTCGCGCAGATCTGAGAGAAAAAGTTTACACCTTTCTCTCGTCTACTATCGGACGACTTGTAAAATCGATGCTCGTGAATCTTGCTAGTTCCGATCAAAAACGATATATCCCGTTGTTTTGAGCCGGAATACAAGTTTTCGCGCAGTTCTGAGAGAAAAAGTTTACACCTTTCTTTCGTCTACACTTCGACGACTTGTAAAATCGATGGTCGTGAATCTTGCTAGTTTCGATCTAAAACGATGCATCCCTTTGATTTGAGCCGGAATACAAGTTTTGGTGCAGTTCTGAGAAAAAAAGCTTTCACATTTTTCTCGTCTACTCTTCGACGACTTGTAAAATCGATGCTCGTGAATCTTGCTTTTTTCGTTCTAAAACGATGTATCCCGTTGTTTTGAGCCGGAATACAAGTTTTTAGGCTGTTCTGAGAGAAAACGTTTTCACCTTTCTCTCGTCTACTCTTCGACGACTTGTAAAATCGATGCTCGTGAATCTTGCTTTTTTCGTTCTAAAACGATGTATCCCGTTGTTTTGAGCCGGAATGCAAGTTTTTGGGCTGTTCTGAGAGAAAAAGTTTTCACCTTTCTCTCGTCTACTCTTCGACGACTTGTAAAATCGATGCTCGTGAGTCTTGCTAGTTTCGATCTAAAACGATGTATCCCGTTGTTTTGAGCCGGAATACAAGTTTTCGCACTGTTCATAGAGAAAAATTTTACATCTTTCTCTCGTCTACTCTTCGACGACTTGTAAAATCGATGCTCGTGAATTTTGCTAGGTTCGATCTAAAACGATGTATCCCGTTGTCTTGAGCCGGAATACAAGTTTTCGCGCAGTTCTGAGAAAAAGTTTACACCTATATCTCGTTTACTATTCGACGACTTGTAAACTCGATGCTCGTGAATCTTGCTTTTTTCGTTCTAAAACGATGTATCCCGTTGTTTTGAGCCGGAATACACGTTTTTGGGCTGTTGAGAGAAAAAGTTTTCACCTTTCTCTCGTCTACTCTTCAACGACTTGTGAAATCGATGCTCGTGAGTCTTGCTAGTTTTGATCTAAAACGATGTATCCCGTTGTTTTGAGCCGGAATACAAGTTTTCGCGCAGTTCTGAGAGAAAAAGTTTACACCTTTCTCTCGTCTACTCTTCGACGACTTGTAAAATCGATGCTCGTGAATCTTGCTACTTTCGATTTAAAACAATGTATCGCGTTGTTTTGAGCCGGAATACAAGTTTTCGCGCAGTTCTGAGAGAAAAAGTTTACACCTTTCTCTCGTCTACTCTTCGACGACTTGTAAAATCGATGCTCGTGAATCTTGCTAGTTTCGATCAAAAACGATATATCCCGTTGTTTTGAGCCGGAATACAAGTTTTCGCGCAGTTCTGAGAGAAAAAGTTTACACCTTTCTTTCGTCTACACTTCGACGACTTGTAAAATCGATGGTCGTGAATCTTGCTAGTTTCGATCTAAAACGATGCATCCCTTTGATTTGAGCCGGAATACAAGTTTTGGTGCAGTTCTGAGAAAAAAAGCTTTCACATTTTTCTCGTCTACTCTTCGACGACTTGTAAAATCGATGCTCGTGAATCTTGCTTTTTTCGTTCTAAAACGATGTATCCCGTTGTTTTGAGCCGGAATACAAGTTTTTAGGCTGTTCTGAGAGAAAACGTTTTCACCTTTCTCTCGTCTACTCTTCGACGACTTGTAAAATCGATGCTCGTGAATCTTGCTTTTTTCGTTCTAAAACGATGTATCCCGTTGTTTTGAGCCGGAATGCAAGTTTTTGGGCTGTTCTGAGAGAAAAAGTTTTCACCTTTCTCTCGTCTACTCTTCGACGACTTGTAAAATCGATGCTCGTGAGTCTTGCTAGTTTCGATCTAAAACGATGTATCCCGTTGTTTTGAGCCGGAATACAAGTTTTCGCACTGTTCATAGAGAAAAATTTTACATCTTTCTCTCGTCTACTCTTCGACGACTTGTAAAATCGATGCTCGTGAATTTTGCTAGGTTCGATCTAAAACGATGTATCCCGTTGTCTTGAGCCGGAATACAAGTTTTCGCGCAGTTCTGAGAAAAAGTTTACACCTATATCTCGTTTACTATTCGACGACTTGTAAACTCGATGCTCGTGAATCTTGCTTTTTTCGTTCTAAAACGATGTATCCCGTTGTTTTGAGCCGGAATACACGTTTTTGGGCTGTTGAGAGAAAAAGTTTTCACCTTTCTCTCGTCTACTCTTCAACGACTTGTGAAATCGATGCTCGTGAGTCTTGCTAGTTTTGATCTAAAACGATGTATCCCGTTGTTTTGAGCCGGAATACAAGTTTTCGCGCAGTTCTGAGAGAAAAAGTTTACACCTTTCTCTCGTCTACTCTTCGACGACTTGTAAAATCGATGCTCGTGAATCTTGCTACTTTCGATTTAAAACAATGTATCGCGTTGTTTTGAGCCGGAATACAAGTTTTCGCGCAGTTCTGAGAGAAAAAGTTTACACCTTTCTCTCGTCTACTCTTCGACGACTTGTAAAATCGATGCTCGTGAATCTTGCTAGTTTCGATCTAAAACGATGTATCGCGTTGTTTTGAGCCGGAATACATGCTTTCGCGCTGTTCTGAGAGAAAAAGTTTACACCTTTGTCTCGTCTACTCTTCGACGACTTGTAAAATCGATGCTCGTGAATCTTGCTAGTTTCGATCTAAAACGATGTATCGCGTTGTTTTGAGCCGGAATACATGCTTTCGCGCTGTTCTGAGAGAAAAAGTTTACACCTTTGTCTCGTCTACTCTTCGACGACTTGTAAAATCGATGCTCGTGAATCTTGCTAGTTTCGATCTAAAACGATGTATCGCGTTGTTTTGAGCCGGAATACAAGTTTTCGCGCTGTTCTGAGAGAAAACGTTTACACCTTTCTCTCGTCTACTCTTCGACGACTTGTAAAATCGATACTCGTGAATCTTGCTAGTTTCGATCTAAAACGATGTATCCCGTTGTTTTGAGCCGGAATACAAGTTTTCGCACTGTTCATAGGGAAAAATTTTACATCTTTCTCTCGTCTACTCTTCGACGACTTGTAAAATCGATGCTCGTGAATTTTGCTAGGTTCGATCTAAAACGACGTATCCCGTTGTTTTGAGCCGCAGTACAAGTTTTAGCGCAGTTCTGAGAGAAAAAGTTTACACCTTTCTCTCGTCTACTCTTAGACGACTTGTAAAATCGATGCTCGTGAATTTTGCTAGTTTCGATCTAAAACGATGTATCCCGTTATTTTTAGCCGGAATACAAGTTTTCGCGCAGTTCTGAGACAAAAAGTTTACACCTTTGTCTCGTCTACTCTTCGACGACTTGTAAAATCGATACTCGTGAATCTTGCTAGTTTCGATCTAAAACGATGTATCCCGTTGTTTTGAGCCGGAATACAAGTTTTCGCGCTGTTCTGAGAGAAAAAGTTTACACCTTTCTCTCGTTACTCTTCGACGACTTGTAAAATCGATGCTCGTGAATCTTGCTGTTTTCTTTCTAAAACGATGTATCCCATTGTTTTGAGCCGGAATACAAGTTTTTGGGCTGTTCTGAGAGAAAAAGTTTTCACCTTTCTCTCGTCTACTCTTCGACGACTTGTAAAATCGATGCTCGTGAGTCTTGCTAGTTTCGATCTAAAACGATGTATCCCGTTGTTTTGAGCCGGAATACAAGTTTTCGCACTGTTCATAGGGAAAAATTTTACATCTTTCTCTCGTCTACTCTTCGACGACCTGTAAAATCGATGCTCGTGAATTTTGCTAGGTTCGATCTAAAACGATGTAACCCGTTGTTTTGAGCCGCAGTACAAGTTTTCGCGCAGTTCTGAGAGAAAAAGTTTAAACCTTTCTCTCGTCTACTCTTAGACGACTTGTAAAATCGATGCTCGTGAATTTTGCTAGTTTCGATCTAAAACGATGTATCCCGTTGTTTTTAGCCGGAATACAAGTTTTCGCGCAGTTCTGAGAGAAAAAGTTTACACCTTTGTCTCGTCTACTCTTCGACGACTTGTAAAATCGATACTCGTGAATCTTGCTAGTTTCGATCTAAAACGATGTATCCCGTTGTTTTGAGCCGGAATACAAGTTTTCGCGCTGTTCTGAGAGAAAAAGTTTACACCTTTCTCTCGTTACTCTTCGACGACTTGTAAAATCGATGCTCGTGAATCTTGCTTTTTTCTTTCTAAAACGATGTATCCCATTGTTTTGAGCCGGAATACAAGTTTTTGGGCTGTTCTGAGAGAAAAAGTTTTCACCTTTCTCTCGTCTACTCTTCGACGACTTGTAAAATCGATGCTCGTGAGTCTTGCTAGTTTCGATCTAAAACGATGTATCCCGTTGTTTTGAGCCGGAATACAAGTTTTCGCACTGTTCATAGGAAAAAATTTTACATCTTTCTCTCGTCTACTCTTCGACGACTTGTAAAATCGATGCTCGTGAATTTTGCTAGGTTCGATCTAAAACGATGTATCCCGTTGTTTTGAGCCGCAGTACAAGTTTTCGCGCAGTTCTGAGAGAAAAAGTTTAAACCTTTCTCTCGTCTACTCTTAGACGACTTGTAAAATCGATGCTCGTGAATTTTGCTAGTTTCGATCTAAAACGATGTATCCCGTTGTTTTGAGCCGGAATACAAGTTTTCGCGCAGTTCTGAGAGAAAAAGTTTACACCTTTCTTTCGTCTGCACTTCGACGACTTGTAAAATCGATGGTCGTGAATCTTGCTAGTTTCGATCTAAAACGATGTATCCCTTTGATTTGAGCCGGAATACAAGTTTTCGTGCAGTTCTGAGAGAAAAAGTTTACACCTTTCTCTCGTCTACTCTTCGACAACTTGTAAAATCGATGCTCGTGAATCTTGCTAGTTTCGATCTGAAACGATGTATCCCGTTGTCTTGAGCCGCAATACAAGTTTTCGCGCAGATCTGAGAGAAAAAGTTTACACCTTTCTCTCGTGTACTATCCGACGACTTGTAAAATCGATGCTCGTGAATCTTGCTAGTTTCGATCTGAAATGATGTATCCCGTTGTCTTGAGCCGCAATACAAGTTTTCGCGCAGATCTGAGAGAAAAAGTTTACACCTTTCTCTCGTCTACTCTTCGACAACTTGTAAAATCGATGCTCGTGAATCTTGCTAGTTTCGATCTGAAACGATGTATCCCGTTGTTTTGAGCCGAAATACAAGTTTTCGCGCAGATATGAGAGAAAAAGTTTACACCTTTCTCTCGTCTACTATCCGACGACTTGTAAAATTGATGGTCGTGAATCTTGCTAGTTTCGATCTAAAACGATGCATCCCTTTGATTTGAGCCGGAATACAAGTTTTCGTGCAGTTCTGAGAGAAAAAGCTTTCACATTTCTCTCGTGTACTCTTCGACGACTTGTAAATCGATGCTCGTGAATCTTGCTAGTTTCGATCTAAAACGATGTATCTCTTTGATTTGAGCCGGAATACAAGTTTTCGTGCAGTTCTGAGAGAAAAAGTTTACACCTTTCTCTCGTCTACTCTTCGACAACTTGTAAAATCGATGCTCGTGAATCTTGCTAGTTTCGATCTGAAACGATGTATCCCGTTGTCTTGAGCCGCAATACAAGTTTTCGCGCAGATCTGAGAGAAATAGTTTACACCTTTCTCTCGTCTACTATCCGACGACTTGTAAAATCGATGCTCGTGAATCTTGCTAGTTTCGATCAAAAACGATATATCCCGTTGTTTTGAGCCGGAATACAAGTTTTCGCGCAGTTCTGAGAGAAACAGTTTACACCTTTTTTTTCGTCTACACTTCGACGACTTGTAAAATCGATGGTCGTGAATCTTGCTAGTTTCGATCTAAAACGATGTATCACTTTGATTTGAGCCGGAATACAAGTTTTCGTGCAGTTCTGAGAGAAAAAGTTTACACCTTTCTTTCGTCTACACTTCGACGACTTGTAAAATCGATGGTCGTGAATCTTGCTAGTTTCGATCTAAAACGATGTATTCCTTTGATTTGAGCCGGAATACAAGTCTTCGTGCAGTTCTGAGAGAAAAAGTTTACACCTTTCTCTCGTCTACTCTTCGACAACTTGTAAAATCGATGCTCGTGAATCTTGCTAGTTTCGATCTGAAACGATGTATCCCGTTGTTTTGAGCCGCACTGCAAGTTTTCGCGCAGATCTGAGAGAAAAAGTTTACACCTTTCTCTCGTCTACTATCGGACGACTTGTAAAATCGATGCTCGTGAATCTTGCTAGTTCCGATCAAAAACGATATATCCCGTTGTTTTGAGCCGGAATACAAGTTTTCGCGCAGTTCTGAGAGAAAAAGTTTACACCTTTCTTTCGTCTACACTTCGACGACTTGTAAAATCGATGGTCGTGAATCTTGCTAGTTTCGATCTAAAACGATGCATCCCTTTGATTTGAGCCGGAATACAAGTTTTGGTGCAGTTCTGAGAAAAAAAGCTTTCACATTTTTCTCGTCTACTCTTCGACGACTTGTAAAATCGATGCTCGTGAATCTTGCTAGTTTCGATCTGAAACGATGTATCCCGTTGTCTTGAGCCGCAATACAAGTTTTCGCGCTGATCTGAGAAAAAAGTTTACACCTTTCTCTCGTCTACTATCCGACGACTTGTAAAATCGATGCTCGTGAATCTTGCTAGTTTCGATCAAAAACGATATATCCCGTTGTTTTGAGCCGGAATACAAGTTTTCGCGCAGTTCTGAGAGAAAAAGTTTACACCTTTCTTTCGTCTACACTTCGACGACTTGTAAAATCGATGGTCGTGAATCTTGCTAGTTTCGATCTAAAACGATGTATCACTTTGATTTGAGCCGGAATACAAGTTTTCGTGCAGTTCTGAGAGAAAAAGTTTACACCTTTCTTTCGTCTACACTTCGACGACTTGTAAAATCGATGGTCGTGAATCTTGCCAGTTTCGATCTAAAACGATGCATCCCTTTGATTTGAGCCGGAATACAAGTTTTCGTGCAGTTCTGAGAGAAAAAGCTTTCACATTTCTCTCGTCTACTCTTCGACGACTTGTAAATCGATGCTCGTGAATCTCGCTAGTTTCGATCTAAAACGATGTATCCCGTTGTTTTGAGCCGGAATACAAGTTTTCGCGCAGTTCTGAGAGAAAAAGTTTACACCTTTCTCTCCTCTACTCTTCGACGACTTGTAAAATCGATGCTCGTGAATTTTGCTAGTTTCGATCTAAAACGATGTATCCCGTTGTTTTGAGCCGGAATACAAGTTTTCGCGCAGTTCTGAGAGAAAAAGTTTACACCTTTCTTTCGTCTGCACTTCGACGACTTGTAAAATCGATGGTCGTGAATCTTGCTAGTTTCGATCTAAAACGATGTATCCCTTTGATTTGAGCCGGAATACAAGTTTTCGTGCAGTTCTGAGAGAAAACGTTTACACCTTTCTCTCGTCTACTCTTCGACAACTTGTAAAATCGATGCTCGTGAATCTTGCTAGTTTCGATCTGAAACGATGTATCCCGTTGTCTTGAGCCGCAATACAAGTTTTCGCGCAGATCTGAGAGAAAAAGTTTACACCTTTCTCTCGTCTACTATCCGACGACTTGTAAAATCGATGCTCGTGAATCTTGCTAGTTTCGATCAAAAACGATATATCCCGTTGTTTTGAGCCTAAATACAAGTTTTCGCGCAGTTCTGAGAGAAAAAGTTTACACCTTTCTTTCGTCTACACTTCGACGACTTGTAAAATCGATGGTCGTGAATCTTGCTAGTTTCGATCTAAAACGATGTATCACTTTGATTTGAGCCGGAATACAAGTTTTCGTGCAGTTCTGAGAGAAAAAGTTTACACCTTTCTTTCGTCTACACTTCGACGACTTGTAAAATCGATGGTCGTGAATCTTGCTAGTTTCGATTTAAAACGATGTATTCCTTTGATTTGAGCCGGAATACAAGTCTTCGTGCAGTTCTGAGAGAAAAAGTTTACACCTTTCTCTCGTCTACTCTTCGACAACTTGTAAAATCGATGCTTGTGAATCTTGCTAGTTTCGATCTGAAACGATGTATCCCGTTGTTTTGAGCCGCACTGCAAGTTTTCGCGCAGATCTGAGAGAAAAAGTTTACAACTTTCTCTCGTCTACTATCGGACGACTTGTAAATTCGATGCTCGTGAATCTTGCTAGTTCCGATCAAAAACGATATATCCCGTTGTTTTGAGCCGGAATACAAGTTTTCGCGCAGTTCTGAGAGAAAAAGTTTACACCTTTCTTTTGTCTACACTTCGACGACTTGTAAAATCGATGGTCGTGAATCTTGCTAGTTTCGATCTAAAACGATGCATCCCTTTGATTTGAGCCGGAATACAAGTTTTGGTGCAGTTCTGAGAAAAAAAGCTTTCACATTTTTCTCGTCTACTCTTCGACGACTTGTAAAATCGATGCTCGTGAATCTTGCTAGTTTCGATCTGAAACGATGTATCCCGTTGTCTTGAGCCGCAATACAAGTTTTCGCGCTGATCTGAGAAAAAAGTTTACACCTTTCTCTCGTCTACTATCCGACGACTTGTAAAATCGATGCTCGTGAATCTTGCTAGTTTCGATCAAAAACGATATATCCCGTTGTTTTGAGCCGGAATACAAGTTTTCGCGCAGTTCTGAGAGAAAAAGTTTACACCTTTCTTTCGTCTACACTTCGACGACTTGTAAAATCGATGGTCGTGAATCTTGCGAGTTTCGATCTAAAACGATGTATCACTTTGATTTGAGCCGGAATACAAGTTTTCGTGCAGTTCTGAGAGAAAAAGTTTACACCTTTCTTTCGTCTACACTTCGACGACTTGTAAAATCGATGGTCGTGAATCTTGCCAGTTTCGATCTAAAACGATGCATCCCTTTGATTTGAGCCGGAATACAAGTTTTCGTGCAGTTCTGAGAGAAAAAGCTTTCACATTTCTCTCGTCTACTCTTCGACGACTTGTAAATCGATGCTCGTGAATCTCGCTAGTTTCGATCTAAAACGATGTATCCCGTTGTTTTGAGCCGGAATACAAGTTTTCGCGCAGTTCTGAGAGAAAAAGTTTACACCTTTCTCTCCTCTACTCTTCGACGACTTGTAAAATCGATGCTCGTGAATTTTGCTAGTTTCGATCTAAAACGATGTATCCCGTTGTTTTGAGCCGGAATACAAGTTTTCGCGCAGTTCTGAGAGAAAAAGTTTACACCTTTCTTTCGTCTGCACTTCGACGACTTGTAAAATCGATGGTCGTGAATCTTGCTAGTTTCGATCTAAAACGATGTATCCCTTTGATTTGAGCCGGAATACAAGTTTTCGTGCAGTTCTGAGAGAAAACGTTTACACCTTTCTCTCGTCTACTCTTCGACAACTTGTAAAATCGATGCTCGTGAATCTTGCTAGTTTCGATCTGAAACGATGTATCCCGTTGTCTTGAGCCGCAATACAAGTTTTCGCGCAGATCTGAGAGAAAAAGTTTACACCTTTCTCTCGTCTACTATCCGACGACTTGTAAAATCGATGCTCGTGAATCCTGCTAGTTTCGATCAAAAACGATATATCCCGTTGTTTTGAGCCTAAATACAAGTTTTCGCGCAGTTCTGAGAGAAAAAGTTTACACCTTTCTTTCGTCTACACTTCGACGACTTGTAAAATCGATGGTCGTGAATCTTGCTAGTTTCGATCTAAAACGATGTATCACTTTGATTTGAGCCGGAATACAAGTTTTCGTGCAGTTCTGAGAGAAAAAGTTTACACCTTTCTTTCGTCTACACTTCGACGACTTGTAAAATCGATGGTCGTGAATCTTGCTAGTTTCGATCTAAAACGATGTATTCCTTTGATTTGAGCCGGAATACAAGTCTTCGTGCAGTTCTGAGAGAAAAAGTTTACACCTTTCTCTCGTCTACTCTTCGACAACTTGTAAAATCGATGCTTGTGAATCTTGCTAGTTTCGATCTGAAACGATGTATCCCGTTGTTTTGAGCCGCACTGCAAGTTTTCGCGCAGATCTGAGAGAAAAAGTTTACAACTTTCTCTCGTCTACTATCGGACGACTTGTAAATTCGATGCTCGTGAATCTTGCTAGTTCCGATCAAAAACGATATATCCCGTTGTTTTGAGCCGGAATACAAGTTTTCGCGCAGTTCTGAGAGAAAAAGTTTACACCTTTCTTTCGTCTGCACTTCGACGACTTGTAAAATCGATGGTCGTGAATCTTGCTAGTTTCGATCTAAAACGATGTATCCCTTTGATTTGAGCCGGAATACAAGTTTTCGTGCAGTTCTGAGAGAAAACGTTTACACCTTTCTCTCGTCTACTCTTCGACAACTTGTAAAATCGATGCTCTTGAATCTTGCTAGTTTCGATCTGAAACGATGTATCCCGTTGTCTTGAGCCGCAATACAAGTTTTCGCGCAGATCTGAGAGAAAAAGTTTACACCTTTCTCTCGTCTACTATCCGACGACTTGTAAAATCGATGCTCGTGAATCTTGCTAGTTTCGATCAAAAACGATATATCCCGTTGTTTTGAGCCTAAATACAAGTTTTCGCGCAGTTCTGAGAGAAAAAGTTTACACCTTTCTTTCGTCTACACTTCGACGACTTGTAAAATCGATGGTCGTGAATCTTGCTAGTTTCGATCTAAAACGATGTATCACTTTGATTTGAGCCGGAATACAAGTTTTCGTGCAGTTCTGAGAGAAAAAGTTTACACCTTTCTTTCGTCTACACTTCGACGACTTGTAAAATCGATGGTCGTGAATCTTGCTAGTTTCGATCTAAAACGATGTATTCCTTTGATTTGAGCCGGAATACAAGTCTTCGTGCAGTTCTGAGAGAAAAAGTTTACACCTTTCTCTCGTCTACTCTTCGACAACTTGTAAAATCGATGCTTGTGAATCTTGCTAGTTTCGATCTGAAACGATGTATCCCGTTGTTTTGAGCCGCACTGCAAGTTTTCGCGCAGATCTGAGAGAAAAAGTTTACAACTTTCTCTCGTCTACTATCGGACGACTTGTAAATTCGATGCTCGTGAATCTTGCTAGTTCCGATCAAAAACGATATATCCCGTTGTTTTGAGCCGGAATACAAGTTTTCGCGCAGTTCTGAGAGAAAAAGTTTACACCTTTCTTTTGTCTACACTTCGACGACTTGTAAAATCGATGGTCGTGAATCTTGCTAGTTTCGATCTAAAACGATGCATCCCTTTGATTTGAGCCGGAATACAAGTTTTGGTGCAGTTCTGAGAAAAAAAGCTTTCACATTTTTCTCGTCTACTCTTCGACGACTTGTAAAATCGATGCTCGTGAATCTTGCTAGTTTCGATCTGAAACGATGTATCCCGTTGTCTTGAGCCGCAATACAAGTTTTCGCGCAGATCTGAGAGAAAAAGTTTACACCTTTCTCTCGTCTACTATCCGACGACTTGTAAAATCGATGCTCGTGAATCTTGCTAGTTTCGATCAAAAACGATATATCCCGTTGTTTTGAGCCGGAATACAAGTTTTCGCGCAGTTCTGAGAGAAAAAGTTTACACCTTTCTTTCGTCTACACTTCGACGACTTGTAAAATCGATGGTCGTGAATCTTGCTAGTTTCGATCTAAAACGATGTATCACTTTGATTTGAGCCGGAATACAAGTTTTCGTGCAGTTCTGAGAGAAAAAGTTTACACCTTTCTTTCGTCTACACTTCGACGACTTGTAAAATCGATGGTCGTGAATCTTGCTAGTTTCGATCTAAAACGATGTATTCCTTTGATTTGAGCCGGAATACAAGTCTTCGTGCAGTTCTGAGAGAAAAAGTTTACACCTTTCTCTCGTCTACTCTTCGACAACTTGTAAAATCGATGCTCGTGAATCTTGCTAGTTTCGATCTGAAACGATGTATCCCGTTGTTTTGAGCCGCACTGCAAGTTTTCGCGCAGATCTGAGAGAAAAAGTTTACACCTTTCTCTCGTCTACTATCGGACGACTTGTAAAATCGATGCTCGTGAATCTTGCTAGTTCCGATCAAAAACGATATATCCCGTTGTTTTGAGCCGGAATACAAGTTTTCGCGCAGTTCTGAGAGAAAAAGTTTACACCTTTCTTTCGTCTACACTTCGACGACTTGTAAAATCGATGGTCGTGAATCTTGCTAGTTTCGATCTAAAACGATGCATCCCTTTGATTTGAGCCGGAATACAAGTTTTCGCGCAGTTCTGAGAGAAAAAGTTTACACCTTTCTTTCGTCTACACTTCGACGACTTGTAAAATCGATGGTCGTGAATCTTGCTAGTTTCGATCTAAAACGATGTATCACTTTGATTTGAGCCGGAATACAAGTTTTCGTGCAGTTCTGAGAGAAAAAGTTTACACCTTTCTTTCGTCTACACTTCGACGACTTGTAAAATCGATGGTCGTGAATCTTGCTAGTTTCGATCTAAAACGATGTATTCCTTTGATTTGAGCCGGAATACAAGTCTTCGTGCAGTTCTGAGAGAAAAAGTTTACACCTTTCTCTCGTCTACTCTTCGACAACTTGTAAAATCGATGCTCGTGAATCTTGCTAGTTTCGATCTGAAACGATGTATCCCGTTGTTTTGAGCCGCACTGCAAGTTTTCGCGCAGATCTGAGAGAAAAAGTTTACACCTTTCTCTCGTCTACTATCGGACGACTTGTAAAATCGATGCTCGTGAATCTTGCTAGTTCCGATCAAAAACGATATATCCCGTTGTTTTGAGCCGGAATACAAGTTTTCGCGCAGTTCTGAGAGAAAAAGTTTACACCTTTCTTTCGTCTACACTTCGACGACTTGTAAAATCGATGGTCGTGAATCTTGCTAGTTTCGATCTAAAACGATGCATCCCTTTGATTTGAGCCGGAATACAAGTTTTGGTGCAGTTCTGAGAAAAAAAGCTTTCACATTTTTCTCGTCTACTCTTTGACGACTTGTAAAATCGATGCTCGTGAATCTCGCTAGTTTCGATCTAAAACGATGTATCCCGTTGTTTTGAGCCGGAATACAAGTTTTCGCGCAGTTCTGAGAGAAAAAGTTTACACCTTTCTTTCGTCTACACTTCGACGACTTGTAAAATCGATGGTCATGAATCTTGCTAGTTTCGATCTAAAACGATGTATCCGTTTGATTTGAGCCGGAATACAAGTTTTCTTGCAGTTCTGAGAGAAAAAGTTTACACCTTTCGTCTACACTTCGACGACTTGTAAAATCGATGGTCGTGAATCTTGCTAGTTTCGATCTAAAACGATGTATCCCTTTGATTTGAGCCGGAATACAAGTTTTCGTGCAGTTCTGAGAGAAAAAGTTTACACCTTTCTCTCGTCTGCTCTTCGACAACTTGTAAAATCGATGCTCGTGAATCTTGCTAGTTCCGATCAAAAACGATATATCCCGTTGTTTTGAGCCGGAATACAAGTTTTCGCGCAGTTCTGAGAGAAAAAGTTTACACCTTTCTTTCGTCTACACTTCGACGACTTGTAAAATCGATGGTCGTGAATCTTGCTAGTTTCGATCTAAAACGATGCATCCCTTTGATTTGAGCCGGAATACAAGTTTTGGTGCAGTTCTGAGAAAAAAAGTTTACACCTTTCTTTCGTCTACACTTCGACGACTTGTAAAATCGATGGTCATGAATCTTGCTAGTTTCGATCTAAAACGATGTATCCCTTTGATTTGAGCCGGAATACAAGTTTTCTTGCAGTTCTGAGAGAAAAAGTTTACACCTTTCGTCTACACTTCGACGACTTGTAAAATCGATGGTCGTGAATCTTGCTAGTTTCGATCTAAAACGATGTATCCCTTTGATTTGAGCCGGAATACAAGTTTTCGTGCAGTTCTGAGAGAAAAAGTTTACACCTTTCTCTCGTCTACTCTTCGACAACTTGTAAAATTGATGCTCGTGAATCTTGCTAGTTTCGATCTGAAACGATGTATCCCGTTGTTTTGAGCCGAAATACAAGTTTTCGCGCAGATCTTAGAGAAAAAGTTTACACCTTTCTCTCGTCTACTATCCGACGACTTGTAAAATTGATGGTCGTGAATCTTGCTAGTTTCGATCTAAAACGATGCATCCCTTTGATTTGAGCCGGAATACAAGTTTTCGTGCAGTTCTGAGAGAAAAAGCTTTCACATTTCTCTCGTCTACTCTTCGACGACTTGTAAAATCGATGCTCGTGAATCTTGCTAGTTTCGATCTGAAACGATGTATCCCGTTGTCTTGAGCCGCAATACAAGTTTTCGCGCAGATCTGAGAGAAAAAGTTTACACCTTTCTCTCGTCTACTATCCGACGACTTGTAAAATCGATGCTCTTGAATCTTGCTAGTTTCGATCAAAAACGATATATCCCGTTGTTTTGAGCCGGAATACAAGTTTTCGCGCAGTTCTGAGAGAAAAAGTTTACACCTTTCTTTCGTCTACACTTCGACGACTTGTAAAATCGATGGTCGTGAATCTTGCTAGTTTCGATCTAAAACGATGTATCACTTTGATTTGAGCCGGAATACAAGTTTTCGTGCAGTTCTGAGAGAAAAAGTTTACACCTTTCTTTCGTCTACACTTCGACGACTTGTAAAATCGATGGTCGTGAATCTTGCTAGTTTCGATCTAAAACGATGTATTCCTTTGATTTGAGCCGGAATACAAGTCTTCGTGCAGTTCTGAGAGAAAAAGTTTACACCTTTCTCTCGTCTACTCTTCGACAACTTGTAAAATCGATGCTCGTGAATCTTGCTAGTTTCGATCTGAAACGATGTATCCCGTTGTTTTGAGCCGCACTGCAAGTTTTCGCGCAGATCTGAGAGAAAAAGTTTACACCTTTCTCTCGTCTACTATCGGACGACTTGTAAAATCGATGGTCATGAATCTTGCTAGTTTCGATCTAAAACGATGTATCCGTTTGATTTGAGCCGGAATACAAGTTTTCTTGCAGTTCTGAGAGAAAAAGTTTACACCTTTCGTCTACACTTCGACGACTTGTAAAATCGATGGTCGTGAATCTTGCTAGTTTCGATCTAAAACGATGTATCCCTTTGATTTGAGCCGGAATACAAGTTTTCGTGCAGTTCTGAGAGAAAAAGTTTACACCTTTCTCTCGTCTGCTCTTCGACAACTTGTAAAATCGATGCTCGTGAATCTTGCTAGTTCCGATCAAAAACGATATATCCCGTTGTTTTGAGCCGGAATACAAGTTTTCGCGCAGTTCTGAGAGAAAAAGTTTACACCTTTCTTTCGTCTACACTTCGACGACTTGTAAAATCGATGGTCGTGAATCTTGCTAGTTTCGATCTAAAACGATGCATCCCTTTGATTTGAGCCGGAATACATGTTTTGGTGCAGTTCTGAGAAAAAAGCTTTCACATTTTTCTCGTCTACTCTTTGACGACTTGTAAAATCGATGCTCGTGAATCTCGCTAGTTTCGATCTAAAACGATGTATCCCGTTGTTTTGAGCCGGAATACAAGTTTTCGCGCAGTTCTGAGAGAAAAAGTTTACACCTTTCTTTCGTCTACACTTCGACGACTTGTAAAATCGATGGTCATGAATCTTGCTAGTTTCGATCTAAAACGATGTATCCCTTTGATTTGAGCCGGAATACAAGTTTTCTTGCAGTTCTGAGAGAAAAAGTTTACACCTTTCGTCTACACTTCGACGACTTGTAAAATCGATGGTCGTGAATCTTGCTAGTTTCGATCTAAAACGATGTATCCCTTTGATTTGAGCCGGAATACAAGTTTTCGTGCAGTTCTGAGAGAAAAAGTTTACACCTTTCTCTCGTGTACTCTTCGACAACTTGTAAAATTGATGCTCGTGAATCTTGCTAGTTTCGATCTGAAACGATGTATCCCGTTGTTTTGAGCCGAAATACAAGTTTTCGCGCAGATCTTAGAGAAAAAGTTTACACCTTTTTCTCGTCTATTATCCGACGACTTGTAAAATTGATGGTCGTGAATCTTGCTAGTTTCGATCTAAAACGATGCATCCCTTTGATTTGAGCCGGAATACAAGTTTTCGTGCAGTTCTGAGAGAAAAAGCTTTCACATTTCTCTCGTCTACTCTTCGACGACTTGTAAAATCGATGCTCGTGAATTTCGCTAGTTTCGATCTAAAACGATGTATCCCGTTGTTTTGAGCCGGAATACAAGTTTTCGCGCAGTTCTGAGAGAAAAAGTTTACACCTTTCTCTCCTCTACTCTTCGACGACTTGTAAAATCGATGCTCGCGAATTTTGCTAGTTTCGATCTAAAACGATGTATCCCGTTGTTTTGAGCCGGAATACAAGTTTTCGCGCAGTTCTGAGAGAAAAAGTTTACACCTTTCTTTCGTCTGCACTTCGACGACTTGTAAAATCGATGGTCGTGAATCTTGCTAGTTTCGATCTAAAACGATGTATCCCTTTGATTTGAGCCGGAATACAAGTCTTCGTGCAGTTCTGAGAGAAAAAGTTTACACCTTTCTCTCGTCTACTCTTCGACAACTTGTAAAATCGATGCTCGTGAATCTTGCTAGTTTCGATCTGAAACGATGTATCCCGTTGTTTTGAGCCGCACTGCAAGTTTTCGCGCAGATCTGAGAGAAAAAGTTTACACCTTTCTCTCGTCTACTATCGGACGACTTGTAAAATCGATGCTCGTGAATCTTGCTAGTTCCGATCAAAAACGATATATCCCGTTGTTTTGAGCCGGAATACAAGTTTTCACGCAGTTCTGAGAGAAAAAGTTTACACCTTTCTTTCGTCTACACTTCGACGACTTGTAAAATCGATGGTCGTGAATCTTGCTAGTTTCGATCTAAAACGATGCATCCCTTTGATTTGAGCCGGAATACAAGTTTTCGCGCAGTTCTGAGAGAAAAAGTTTACACCTTTCTTTCGTCTACACTTCGACGACTTGTAAAATCGATGGTCGTGAATCTTGCTAGTTTCGATCTAAAACGATGTATCACTTTGATTTGAGCCGGAATACAAGTTTTCGTGCAGTTCTGAGAGAAAAAGTTTACACCTTTCTTTCGTCTACACTTCGACGACTTGTAAAATCGATGGTCGTGAATCTTGCTAGTTTCGATCTAAAACGATGTATTCCTTTGATTTGAGCCGGAATACAAGTCTTCGTGCAGTTCTGAGAGAAAAAGTTTACACCTTTCTCTCGTCTACTCTTCGACAACTTGTAAAATCGATGCTCGTGAATCTTGCTAGTTTCGATCTGAAACGATGTATCCCGTTGTTTTGAGCCGCACTGCAAGTTTTCGCGCAGATCTGAGAGAAAAAGTTTACACCTTTCTCTCGTCTACTATCGGACGACTTGTAAAATCGATGCTCGTGAATCTTGCTAGTTCCGATCAAAAACGATATATCCCGTTGTTTTGAGCCGGAATACAAGTTTTCGCGCAGTTCTGAGAGAAAAAGTTTACACCTTTCTTTCGTCTACACTTCGACGACTTGTAAAATCGATGGTCGTGAATCTTGCTAGTTTCGATCTAAAACGATGCATCCCTTTGATTTGAGCCGGAATACAAGTTTTGGTGCAGTTCTGAGAAAAAAAGCTTTCACATTTTTCTCGTCTACTCTTCGACGACTTGTAAAATCGATGCTCGTGAATCTCGCTAGTTTCGATCTAAAACGATGTATCCCGTTGTTTTGAGCCGGAATACAAGTTTTCGCGCAGTTCTGAGAGAAAAAGTTTACACCTTTCTTTCGTCTACACTTCGACGACTTGTAAAATCGATGGTCATGAATCTTGCTAGTTTCGATCTAAAACGATGTATCCCTTTGATTTGAGCCGGAATACAAGTTTTCTTGCAGTTCTGAGAGAAAAAGTTTACACCTTTCGTCTACACTTCGACGACTTGTAAAATCGATGCTCGTGAATCTTGCTAGTTTCGATCTGAAACGATGTATCCCGTTGTTTTGAGCCGAAATACAAGTTTTCGCGCAGATCTGAGAGAAAAAGTTTACACCTTTCTCTCGTCTACTATCCGACGACTTGTAAAATTGATGGTCGTGAATCTTGCTAGTTTCGATCTAAAACGATGCATCCCTTTGATTTGAGCCGGAAAACAAGTTTTCGTGCAGTTCTGAGAGAAAAAGCTTTCACATTTCTCTCGTCTACTCTTCGACGACTTGTAAAATCGATGCTCGTGAATCTCGCTAGTTTCGATCTAAAACGATGTATCCCGTTGTTTTGAGCCGGAATACAAGTTTTCGCGCAGTTCTGAGAGAAAAAGTTTACACCTTTCTCTCCTCTACTCTTCGACGACTTGTAAAATCGATGCTCGTGAATTTTGCTAGTTTCGATCTAAAACGATGTATCCCGTTGTTTTGAGCCGGAATACAAGTTTTCGCGCAGTTCTGAGAGAAAAAGTTTACACCTTTCTTTCGTCTGCACTTCGACGACTTGTAAAATCGATGGTCGTGAATCTTGCTAGTTTCGATCTAAAACGATGTATCCCTTTGATTTGAGCCGGAATACAAGTTTTCGTGCAGTTCTGAGAGAAAAAATTTACACCTTTCTCTCGTCTACTCTTCGACAACTTGTAAAATCGATGCTCGTGAATCTTGCTAGTTTCGATCTGCAACGATGTATCCCGTTGTCTTGAGCCGCAATACAAGTTTTCGCGCAGATATGAGAGAAAAAGTTTACACCTTTCTCTCGTCTACTATCCGACGACTTGTAAAATCGATGCTCGTGAATCTTGCTAGTTTCGATCTGAAACGATGTATCCCGTTGTCTTGAGCCGCAATACAAGTTTTCGCGCAGATCTGAGAGAAAAAGTTTACATCTTTCTCTCGTCTACTATCCGACGACTTGTGAAATCGATGCTCGTGAATCTTGCTAGTTTCGATCAAAAACGATATATCCCTTTGTTTTGAGCCGGAATACAAGTTTTCGCGCAGTTCTGAGAGAAAAAGTTTACACCTTTCTTTCGTCTACACTTCGACGACTTGTAAAATCGATGGTCGTGAATCTTGCTAGTTTCGATCTAAAACGATGTATTCCTTTGATTTGAGCCGGAATACAAGTCTTCGTGCAGTTCTGAGAGAAAAAGTTTACACCTTTCTCTCGTCTACTCTTCGACAACTTGTAAACTCGATGCTCGTGAATCTTGCTAGTTTCGATCTGAAACGATGTATCCCGTTGTTTTGAGCCGCACTGCAAGTTTTCGCGCAGATCTGAGAGAAAAAGTTTACACCTTTCTCTCGTCTACTATCGGACGACTTGTAAAATCGATGCTCGTGAATCTTGCTAGTTCCGATCAAAAACGATATATCCCGTTGTTTTGAGCCGGAATACAAGTTTTCGCGCAGTTCTGAGAGAAAAAGTTTACACCTTTCTTTCGTCTACACTTCGACGACTTGTAAAATCGATGGTCGTGAATCTTGCTAGTTTCGATCTAAAACGATGCATCCCTTTGATTTGAGCCGGAATACAAGTTTTGGTGCAGTTCTGAGAAAAAAAGCTTTCACATTTTTCTCGTCTACTCTTTGACGACTTGTAAAATCGATGCTCGTGAATCTCGCTAGTTTCGATCTAAAACGATGTATCCCGTTGTTTTGAGCCGGAATACAAGTTTTCGCGCAGTTCTGAGAGAAAAAGTTTACACCTTTCTTTCGTCTACACTTCGACGACTTGTAAAATCGATGGTCATGAATCTTGCTAGTTTCGATCTAAAACGATGTATCCGTTTGATTTGAGCCGGAATACAAGTTTTCTTGCAGTTCTGAGAGAAAAAGTTTACACCTTTCGTCTACACTTCGACGACTTGTAAAATCGATGGTCGTGAATCTTGCTAGTTTCGATCTAAAACGATGTATCCCTTTGATTTGAGCCGGAATACAAGTTTTCGTGCAGTTCTGAGAGAAAAAGTTTACACCTTTCTCTCGTCTGCTCTTCGACAACTTGTAAAATCGATGCTCGTGAATCTTGCTAGTTCCGATCAAAAACGATATATCCCGTTGTTTTGAGCCGGAATACAAGTTTTCGCGCAGTTCTGAGAGAAAAAGTTTACACCTTTCTTTCGTCTACACTTCGACGACTTGTAAAATCGATGGTCGTGAATCTTGCCAGTTTCGATCTAAAACGATGCATCCCTTTGATTTGAGCCGGAATACAAGTTTTGGTGCAGTTCTGAGAAAAAAAGCTTTCACATTTTTCTCGTCTACTCTTTGACGACTTGTAAAATCGATGCTCGTGAATCTCGCTAGTTTCGATCTAAAACGATGTATCCCGTTGTTTTGAGCCGGAATACAAGTTTTCGCGCAGTTCTGAGAGAAAAAGTTTACACCTTTCTTTCGTCTACACTTCGACGACTTGTAAAATCGATGGTCATGAATCTTGCTAGTTTCGATCTAAAACGATGTATCCCTTTGATTTGAGCCGGAATACAAGTTTTCTTGCAGTTCTGAGAGAAAAAGTTTACACCTTTCTCTCGTCTACTCTTCGACAACTTGTAAACTCGATGCTCGTGAATCTTGCTAGTTTCGATCTAAAACGATGTATCCCTTTGATTTGAGCCGGAATACAAGTTTTCGTGCAGTTCTGAGAGAAAAAGTTTACACCTTTCTTTCGTCTACACTTCGACGACTTGTAAAATCGATGGTCGTGAATCTTGCTAGTTTCGATCTAAAACGATGCATCCCTTTGATTTGAGCCGGAATACAAGTTTTGGTGCAGTTCTGAGAAAAAAAGCTTTCACATTTTTCTCGTCTACTCTTTGACGACTTGTAAAATCGATGCTCGTGAATCTCGCTAGTTTCGATCTAAAACGATGTATCCCGTTGTTTTGAGCCGGAATACAAGTTTTCGCGCAGTTCTGAGAGAAAAAGTTTACACCTTTCTTTCGTCTACACTTCGACGACTTGTAAAATCGATGGTCATGAATCTTGCTAGTTTCGATCTAAAACGATGTATCCGTTTGATTTGAGCCGGAATACAAGTTTTCTTGCAGTTCTGAGAGAAAAAGTTTACACCTTTCGTCTACACTTCGACGACTTGTAAAATCGATGGTCGTGAATCTTGCTAGTTTCGATCTAAAACGATGTATCCCTTTGATTTGAGCCGGAATACAAGTTTTCGTGCAGTTCTGAGAGAAAAAGTTTACACCTTTCTCTCGACTACTCTTCGACAACTTGTAAAATTGATGCTCGTGAATCTTGCTAGTTTCGATCTGAAACGATGTATCCCGTTGTTTTGAGCCAAAATACAAGTTTTCGCGCAGATCTTAGAGAAAAAGTTTACACCTTTCTCTCGTCTACTATCCGACGACTTGTAAAATTGATGGTCGTGAATCTTGCTAGTTTCGATCTAAAACGATGCATCCCTTTGATTTGAGCCGGAATACAAGTTTTCGTGCAGTTCTGAGAGAAAAAGCTTTCACATTTCTCTCGTCTACTCTTCGACGACTTGTAAAATCGATGCTCGTGAATTTCGCTAGTTTCGATCTAAAACGATGTATCCCGTTGTTTTGAGCCGGAATACAAGTTTTCGCGCAGTTCTGAGAGAAAAAGTTTACACCTTTCTCTCCTCTACTCTTCGACGACTTGTAAAATCGATGCTCGTGAATTTTGCTAGTTTCGATCTAAAACGATGTATCCCGTTGTTTTTAGCCGGAATACAAGTTTTCGCGCAGTTCTGAGAGAAAAAGTTTACACCTTTGTCTCGTCTACTCTTCGACGACTTGTAAAATCGATACTCGTGAATCTTGCTAGTTTCGATCTAAAACGATGTATCCCGTTGTTTTTAGCCGGAATACAAGTTTTCGCGCAGTTCTGAGAGAAAAAGTTTACACCTTTCTCTCGTCTACTCTTCGACGACTTGTAAAATCGATGGTCGTGAATCTTGCTTTTTTCGTTCTAAAACGATGTATCCCGTTGTTTTGAGCCGGAATACAAGTTTTTGGGCTGTTCTGAGAGAAAACGTTTCACCTTTCTCTCGTCTACTATCCGACGACTTGTAAAATCGATGCTCGTGAATCTTGCTAGTTTCGATCAAAAACGATATATCCCGTTGTTTTGAGCCGGAATACAAGTTTTCGCGCAGTTCTGAGAGAAAAAGTTTACACCTTTCTTTCGTCTACACTTCGACGACTTGTAAAATCGATGTTCGTGAATCTCGCTAGTTTCGATCTAAAACGATGTATCCCGTTGTTTTGTGCCGGAATACAAGTTTTCGCGCAGTTCTGAGAGAAAAAGTTTACACCTTTCTTTCGTCTACACTTCGACGACTTGTAAAATCGATGGTCGTGAATCTTGCTAGTTTCGATCTAAAACGATGTATCAATTTGATTTGAGCCGGAATACAAGTTTTCGTGCAGTTCTGAGAGAAAAAGTTTACACCTCTCTCTCGTCTACTTTTCGACGACTTGTGAAATCGAAGTGCGTCGATCTCGCTAGTTTCGATCTAAAACGATGTATCCCGTTGTTTTGAGCCAGAATACGAGTTTTTGCGCAGTTCTGAGAGAAAAAGGTTCACACTTTCTCTCGTCTATTCTTCGAAGACTTGTAAAATCGATGTTCGTGATTCTCGCTAGTTTCGATCTAATACTATGTATCGCGTTGTTTTGAGCCGGAATACAAGTTTTCGCACTGTTCTGAGAGAAAACGTTTACACCTTTCTCTCGTCTAGTCTTCGACGACTTGTAAAATCGATGCTCGTGAATCTTGCAAGTTTCGATCTAAAACAATGTATCCCGTTGTTTTGAGCCGGAATACAAGTTTTCGGGCAGTTCTGAGAGAAAAAGTTTACACCTTTCTCTCGTCTACTCTTCGACGACTTGTAAAATCGATTCTCGTGAATCTTGCTAGTTTCGATCTAAAACGATGTATCCCGTTGTTTTGAGCCGGAATACAAGTTTTCGCGCTGTTCTTAGAGAAAAAGTTTACACCTTTCTCTCGTCTACTCTTCGACGACTTATAAAATGGATGCTCGTGAATCTTGCAAGTTTCGATCTAAAACGATGTATACCGTTGTTTTGAGGCCGGAATACAAGTTTTCGCGCTGTTCTGAGAGAAAAAGTTTACACCTTTCTCTCGTCTACTCTTCGACGACTTGTAAAATCGATGCTCGTGAATTTTGCTAGTTTCGATCTAAAACGATGTATCCCGTTGTTTTGAGCCGGAATACAAGTTTTCGCGCAGTTCTGAGAGAAAAAGTTTACACCTTTTTTTCGTCTACACTTCAACGACTTGTAAAATCGATGGTCGTGAATCTTGCTAGTTTCGATTTAAAACGATGTATCCCTTTGATTTGAGCCGGAATACAAGTTTTCGTGCAGTTCTGAGAGAAAAAGTTTACACCTTTCTCTCGTCTACTCTTCGACGACTTGTAAAATCGATGTTCGTGAATTTTGCTAGTTTTGATCTAAAACGATGTATCCCGTTGTTTTGAGCCGGAATACAAGTTTTCGCGCAGTTCTGAGAGAAAAAGTTTACACCTTTCTTTCGTCTACACTTCGACGACTTGTAAAATCGATGGTCGTGAATCTTGCTAGTTTCGATCTAAAACGATGTATCCCTTTGATTTGAGCCGGAATACAAGTTTTCGTGCAGTTCTGAGAGAAAAAGTTTACACCTTTCTTTCGTCTACACTTCGACGGCTTGTAAAATCGTTGATCGTGAATCTTGCTAGTTTCGATCTAAAACGATGTATCCATTTGATTTGAGCCGGAATACAAGTCTTCGTGCAGTTCTGAGAGAAAAAGTTTACACCTTTCTCTCGTCTACTCTTCGACAACTTGTAAAATCGATGCACGTGAATCTTGCTAGTTTCGATCTGAAACAATGTATCCCGTTGTTTTGAGCCGCAATACAAGTTTTCGCGCAGATCTGAGAGAAAAAGTTTACACCTTTCTCTCCTCTACTCTTCGACGACTTGTAAAATCGATGCTCGTGAATTTTGCTAGTTTCGATCTAAAACGATGTATCCCGTTGTTTTGAGCCGGAATACAAGTTTTCGCGCAGTTCTGAGAGAAAAAGTTTACACCTTTCTTTCGTCTGCACTTCGACGACTTGTAAAATCGATGGTCGTGAATCTTGCTAGTTTCGATCTAAAACGATGTATCCCTTTGATTTGAGCCGGAATACAAGTTTTCGTGCAGTTCTGAGGGAAAAAGTTTACACCTTTCTCTCGTCTACTCTTCGACGACTTGTAAAATCGATGCTCGTGAATTTTGCTAGTTTCGATCTAAAACGATGTATCCCGTTGTTTTGAGCCGGAATACAAGTTTTCGCGCAGTTCTGAGAGAAAAAGTTTACACCTTTTTTTCGTCTACACTTCAACGAATTGTAAAATCGATGGTCGTGAATCTTGCTAGTTTCGATTTAAAACGATGTATCCCTTTGATTTGAGCCGGAATACAAGTTTTCGTGCAGTTCTGAGAGAAAAAGTTTACACCTTTCTCTCGTCTACTCTTCGACAACTTGTAAAATCGATGCTCGTGAATCTTGCTAGTTTTGATCTGAAACGATGTATCCCGTTGTCTTGAGCCGCAATACAAGTTTTCGCGCAGATCTGAGAGAAAAAGTTTACACCTTTCTCTCGTCTACTATCCGACGACTTGTAAAATCGATGCTCGTGAATCTTGCTAGTTTCGATCAAAAACGATATATCCCGTTGTTTTGAGCCGGAATACAAGTTTTCGCGCAGTTCTGAGAGAAAAAGTTTACACCTTTCTTTCGTCTACACTTCGACGACTTGTAAAATCGATGTTCGTGAATCTCGCTAGTTTCGATCTAAAACGATGTATCCCGTTGTTTTGTGCCGGAATACAAGTTTTCGCGCAGTTCTGAGAGAAAAAGTTTACACCTTTCTTTCGTCTACACTTCGACGACTTGTAAAATCGATGGTCGTGAATCTTGCTAGTTTCGATCTAAAACGATGTATCAATTTGATTTGAGCCGGAATACAAGTTTTCGTGCAGTTCTGAGAGAAAAAGTTTACACCTCTCTCTGGTCTACTCTTCGACGACTTGTAAAATCGATGTTCGTGAATCTCGCTAGTTTCGATCTAAAACGATGTATCCCGTTGTTTTGAGCCGGAATACAAGTTTTTGCGCAGTTCTGAGAGAAAACGTTTGCAGCTCTCTCTCGTCTACTTTTCGACGACTTGTGAAATCGAAGTGCGTCGATCTCGCTAGTTTCGATCTAAAACGATGTATCCCGTTGTTTTGAGCCAGAATACGAGTTTTTGCGCAGTTCTGAGAGAAAAAGGTTCACACTTTCTCTCGTCTAGTCTTCGAAGACTTGTAAAATCGATGTTCGTGATTCTCGCTAGTTTCGATCTAATACTATGTATCGCGTTGTTTTGAGCCGGAATACAAGTTTTCGCACTGTTCTGAGAGAAAACGTTTACACCTTTCTCTCGTCTACTCTTCGACGACTTGTAAAATCGATGCTCGTGAATCTTGCAAGTTTCGATCTAAAACAATGTATCCCGTTGTTTTGAGCCGGAATACAAGTTTTCGGGCAGTTCTGAGAGAAAAAGTTTACACCTTTCTCTCGTCTACTCTTCGACGACTTGTAAAATCGATTCTCGTGAATCTTGCTAGTTTCGATCTAAAACGATGTATCCCGTTGTTTTGAGCCGGAATACAAGTTTTCGCGCTGTTCTTAGAGAAAAAGTTTACACCTTTCTCTCGTCTACTCTTCGACGACTTATAAAATGGATGCTCGTGAATCTTGCTAGTTTCGATCTAAAACGATGTATACCGTTGTTTTGAGGCCGGAATACAAGTTTTCGCGCTGTTCTGAGAGAAAAAGTTTACACCTTTCTTTCGTCTACACTTCGACGACTTGTAAAATCGATGGTCGTGAATCTTGCTAGTTTCGATCTAAAACGATGTATCCCTTTGATTTGAGCCGGAATACAAGTTTTCGTGCAGTTCTGAGAGAAAAAATTTACACCTTTCTTTCGTCTACACTTCCACGACTTGTAAAATCGATGGTCGTGAATATTGCTAGTTTCGATCTAAAACGATGTATTCCTTTGATTTGAGCCGGAATACAAGTTTTCGTGCAGTTCTGAGAGAAAAAGTTTACACCTTTCTTTCGTCTACACTTCGACGGCTTGTAAAATCGTTGATCGTGAATCTTGCTAGTTTCGATCTAAATCGATGTATCCATTTGATTTGAGCCGGAATACAAGTCTTCGTGCAGTTCTGAGAGAAAAAGTTTACACCTTTCGTTCACACTTCGACGACTTGTAAAATCGATGGTCGTGAATCTTGCTAGTTTCGATCTAAAACGATGTATCCCTTTGATTTGAGCCGGAATACAAGTTTTCGTGCAGTTCTGAGAGAAAAAGTTTACACCTTTCTCTCGTCTGCTCTTCGACAACTTGTAAAATCGATGCTCGTGAATCTTGCTAGTTCCGATCAAAAACGATATATCCCGTTGTTTTGAGCCGGAATACAAGTTTTCGCGCAGTTCTGAGAGAAAAAGTTTACACCTTTCTTTCGTCTACACTTCGACGACTTGTAAAATCGATGGTCGTGAATCTTGCCAGTTTCGATCTAAAACGTTGCATCCCTTTGATTTGAGCCGGAATACAAGTTTTGGTGCAGTTCTGAGAAAAAAAGCTTTCACATTTTTCTCGTCTACTCTTTGACGACTTGTAAAATCGATGCTCGTGAATCTCGCTAGTTTCGATCTAAAACGATGTATCCCGTTGTTTTGAGCCGGAATACAAGTTTTCGCGCAGTTCTGAGAGAAAAAGTTTACACCTTTCTTTCGTCTACACTTCGACGACTTGTAAAATCGATGGTCATGAATCTTGCTAGTTTCGATCTAAAACGATGTATCCCTTTGATTTGAGCCGGAATACAAGTTTTCTTGCAGTTCTGAGAGAAAAAGTTTACACCTTTCGTCTACACTTCGACGACTTGTAAAATCGATGGTCGTGAATCTTGCTAGTTTCGATCTAAAACGATGTATCCCTTTGATTTGAGCCGGAATACAAGTTTTCGTGCAGTTCTGAGAGAAAAAGTTTACACCTTTCTCTCGTCTACTCTTCGACAACTTGTAAAATTGATGCTCGTGAATCTTGCTAGTTTCGATCTGAAACGATGTATCCCGTTGTTTTGAGCCGAAATACAAGTTTTCGCGCAGATCTTAGAGAAAAAGTTTACACCTTTCTCTCGTCTACTATCCGACGACTTGTAAAATTGATGGTCGTGAATCTTGCTAGTTTCGATCTAAAACGATGCATCCCTTTGATTTGAGCCGGAATACAAGTTTTCGTGCAGTTCTGAGAGAAAAAGCTTTCACATTTCTCTCGTCTACTCTTCGACGACTTGTAAAATCGATGCTCGTGAATTTCGCTAGTTTCGATCTAAAACGATGTATCCCGTTGTTTAGAGCCGGAATACAAGTTTTCGCGCAGTTCTGAGAGAAAAAGTTTACACCTTTCTCTCCTCTACTCTTCGACGACTTGTAAAATCGATGCTCGTGAATTTTGCTAGTTTCGATCTAAAACGATGTATCCCGTTGTTTTTAGCCGGAATACAAGTTTTCGCGCAGTTCTGAGAGAAAAAGTTTACACCTTTGTCTCGTCTACTCTTCGACGACTTGTAAAATCGATACTCGTGAATCTTGCTAGTTTCGATCTAAAACGATGTATCCCGTTGTTTTTAGCCGGAATACAAGTTTTCGCGCAGTTCTGAGAGAAAAAGTTTACACCTTTCTCTCGTCTACTCTTCGACGACTTGTAAAATCGATGGTCGTGAATCTTGCTAGTTTCGATCTAAAACGATGTATCAATTTGATTTGAGCCGGAATACAAGTTTTCGTGCAGTTCTGAGAGAAAAAGTTTACACCTCTCTCTCGTCTACTTTTCGACGACTTGTGAAATCGAAGTGCGTCGATCTCGCTAGTTTCGATCTAAAACGATGTATCCCGTTGTTTTGAGCCAGAATACGAGTTTTTGCGCAGTTCTGAGAGAAAAAGGTTCACACTTTCTCTCGTCTAGTCTTCGAAGACTTGTAAAATCGATGTTCGTGATTCTCGCTAGTTTCGATCTAATACTATGTATCGCGTTGTTTTGAGCCGGAATACAAGTTTTCGCACTGTTCTGAGAGAAAACGTTTACACCTTTCTCTCGTCTACTCTTCGACGACTTGTAAAATCGATGCTCGTGAATCTTGCAAGTTTCGATCTAAAACAATGTATCCCGTTGTTTTGAGCCGGAATACAAGTTTTCGGGCAGTTCTGAGAGAAAAAGTTTACACCTTTCTCTCGTCTACTCTTCGACGACTTGTAAAATCGATTCTCGTGAATCTTGCTAGTTTCGATCTAAAACGATGTATCCCGTTGTTTTGAGCCGGAATACAAGTTTTCGCGCTGTTCTTAGAGAAAAAGTTTACACCTTTCTCTCGTCTACTCTTCGACGACTTATAAAATGGATGCTCGTGAATCTTGCAAGTTTCGATCTAAAACGATGTATACCGTTGTTTTGAGGCCGGAATACAAGTTTTCGCGCTGTTCTGAGAGAAAAAGTTTACACCTTTCTCTCGTCTACTCTTCGACGACTTGTAAAATCGATGCTCGTGAATTTTGCTAGTTTCGATCTAAAACGATGTATCCCGTTGTTTTGAGCCGGAATACAAGTTTTCGCGCAGTTCTGAGAGAAAAAGTTTACACCTTTTTTTCGTCTACACTTCAACGACTTGTAAAATCGATGGTCGTGAATCTTGCTAGTTTCGATTTAAAACGATGTATCCCTTTGATTTGAGCCGGAATACAAGTTTTCGTGCAGTTCTGAGAGAAAAAGTTTACACCTTTCTCTCGTCTACTCTTCGACGACTTGTAAAATCGATGTTCGTGAATTTTGCTAGTTTTGATCTAAAACGATGTATCCCGTTGTTTTGAGCCGGAATACAAGTTTTCGCGCAGTTCTGAGAGAAAAAGTTTACACCTTTCTTTCGTCTACACTTCGACGACTTGTAAAATCGATGGTCGTGAATCTTGCTAGTTTCGATCTAAAACGATGTATCCCTTTGATTTGAGCCGGAATACAAGTTTTCGTGCAGTTCTGAGAGAAAATATTTACACCTTTCTTTCGTCTACACTTCCACGACTTGTAAAATCGATGGTCGTGAATATTGCTAGTTTCGATCTAAAACGATGTATTCCTTTGATTTGAGCCGGAATACAAGTTTTCGTGCAGTTCTGAGAGAAAAAGTTTACACCTTTCTTTCGTCTACACTTCGACGGCTTGTAAAATCGTTGATCGTGAATCTTGCTAGTTTCGATCTAAAACGATGTATCCATTTGATTTGAGCCGGAATACAAGTCTTCGTGCAGTTCTGAGAGAAAAAGTTTACACCTTTCTCTCGTCTACTCTTCGACAACTTGTAAAATCGATGCACGTGAATCTTGCTAGTTTCGATCTGAAACGATGTATCCCGTTGTTTTGAGCCGCAATACAAGTTTTCGCGCAGATCTGAGAGAAAAAGTTTACACCTTTCTCTCCTCTACTCTTCGACGACTTGTAAAATCGATGCTCGTGAATTTTGCTAGTTTCGATCTAAAACGATGTATCCCGTTGTTTTGAGCCGGAATACAAGTTTTCGCGCAGTTCTGAGAGAAAAAGTTTACACCTTTCTTTCGTCTGCACTTCGACGACTTGTAAAATCGATGGTCGTGAATCTTGCTAGTTTCGATCTAAAACGATGTATCCCTTTGATTTGAGCCGGAATACAAGTTTTCGTGCAGTTCTGAGGGAAAAAGTTTACACCTTTCTCTCGTCTACTCTTCGACGACTTGTAAAATCGATGCTCGTGAATTTTGCTAGTTTCGATCTAAAACGATGTATCCCGTTGTTTTGAGCCGGAATACAAGTTTTCGCGCAGTTCTGAGAGAAAAAGTTTACACCTTTTTTTCGTCTACACTTCAACGACTTGTAAAATCGATGGTCGTGAATCTTGCTAGTTTCGATTTAAAACGATGTATCCCTTTGATTTGAGCCGGAATACAAGTTTTCGTGCAGTTCTGAGAGAAAAAGTTTACACCTTTCTCTCGTCTACTCTTCGACAACTTGTAAAATCGATGCTCGTGAATCTTGCTAGTTTCGATCTGAAACGATGTATCCCGTTGTCTTGAGCCGCAATACAAGTTTTCGCGCAGATCTGAGAGAAAAAGTTTACACCTTTCTCTCGTCTACTATCCGACGACTTGTAAAATCGATGCTCGTGAATCTTGCTAGTTTCGATCAAAAACGATATATCCCGTTGTTTTGAGCCGGAATACAAGTTTTCGCGCAGTTCTGAGAGAAAAAGTTTACACCTTTCTTTCGTCTACACTTCGACGACTTGTAAAATCGATGTTCGTGAATCTCGCTAGTTTCGATCTAAAACGATGTATCCCGTTGTTTTGTGCCGGAATACAAGTTTTCGCGCAGTTCTGAGAGAAAAAGTTTACACCTTTCTTTCGTCTACACTTCGACGACTTGTAAAATCGATGGTCGTGAATCTTGCTAGTTTCGATCTAAAACGATGTATCAATTTGATTTGAGCCGGAATACAAGTTTTCGTGCAGTTCTGAGAGAAAAAGTTTACACCTCTCTCTGGTCTACTCTTCGACGACTTGTAAAATCGATGTTCGTGAATCTCGCTAGTTTCGATCTAAAACGATGTATCCCGTTGTTTTGAGCCGGAATACAAGTTTTTGCGCAGTTCTGAGAGAAAACGTTTGCAGCTCTCTCTCGTCTACTTTTCGACGACTTGTGAAATCGAAGTGCGTCGATCTCGCTAGTTTCGATCTAAAACGATGTATCCCGTTGTTTTGAGCCAGAATACGAGTTTTTGCGCAGTTCTGAGAGAAAAAGGTTCACACTTTCTCTCGTCTAGTCTTCGAAGACTTGTAAAATCGATGTTCGTGATTCTCGCTAGTTTCGATCTAATACTATGTATCGCGTTGTTTTGAGCCGGAATACAAGTTTTCGCACTGTTCTGAGAGAAAACGTTTACACCTTTCTCTCGTCTACTCTTCGACGACTTGTAAAATCGATGCTCGTGAATCTTGCAAGTTTCGATCTAAAACAATGTATCCCGTTGTTTTGAGCCGGAATACAAGTTTTCGGGCAGTTTTGAGAGAAAAAGTTTACACCTTTCTCTCGTCTACTCTTCGACGACTTGTAAAATCGATTCTCGTGAATCTTGCTAGTTTCGATCTAAAACGATGTATCCCGTTGTTTTGAGCCGGAATACAAGTTCTCGCGCTGTTCTTAGAGAAAAAAGTTTACACCTTTCTCTCGTCTACTCTTCGACGACTTATAAAATGGATGCTCGTGAATCTTGCTAGTTTCGATCTAAAACGATGTATACCGTTGTTTTGAGGCCGGAATACAAGTTTTCGCGCTGTTCTGAGAGAAAAAGTTTACACACCTTTCTCTCGTCTACTCTTCGACGACTTGTAAAATCGATGCTCGTGAATTTTGCTAGTTTCGATCTAAAACGATGTATTCCGTTGTTTTGAGCCGGAATACAAGTTTTCGCGCAGTTCTGAGAGAAAAAGTTTACACCTTTTTTTCGTCTACACTTCAACGACTTGTAAAATCGATGGTCGTGAATCTTGCTAGTTTCGATTTAAAACGATGTATCCCTTTGATTTGAGCCGGAATACAAGTCTTCGTGCAGTTCTGAGAGAAAAAGTTTACACCTTTCTCTCGTCTACTCTTCGACAACTTATAAAATCGATGCACGTGAATCTTGCTAGTTTCGATCTGAAACGATGTATCCCGTTGTTTTGAGCCGCAATACAAGTTTTTCGCGCAGATCTGAGAGAAAAAGTTTACACCTTTCTCTCCTCTACTCTTCGACGACTTGTAAAATCGATGCTCGTGAATTTTGCTAGTTTCGATCTAAAACGATGTATCCCGTTGTTTTGAGCCGGAATACAAGTTTTCGCGCAGTTCTGAGAGAAAAAGTTTACACCTTTCTTTCGTCTGCACTTCGACACGACTTGTAAAATCGATGGTCGTGAATCTTGCTAGTTTCGATTTAAAACGATGTATCCCTTTGATTTGAGCCGGAATACAAGTTTTCGTGCAGTTCTGAGGGAAAAAGTTTACAACCTTTCTCTCGTCTACTCTTCGACGACTTGTAAAATCGATGCTCGTGAATTTTGCTAGTTTCGATCTAAAACGATGTATCCCGTTGTTTTGAGCCGGAATACAAGTTTTCGCGCAGTTCTGAGAGATAAAGTTTACACCTTTTTTCGTCTACACTTCAACGACTTGTAAAATCGATGGTCGTGAATCTTGCTAGTTTCGATTTAAAACGATGTATCCCTTTGATTTGAGCCGGAATACAAGTTTTCGTGCAGTTTCTGAGAGAAAAAGTTTACACCTTTCTCTCGTCTACTCTTCGAACAACTTGTAAAATCGATGCTCGTGAATCTTGCTAGTTTCGATCTGAAACGATGTATCCCGTTGTCTTGAGCCGCAATACAAGTTTTCGCGCAGATCTGAGAGAAAAAGTTTACACCTTTCTCTCGTCTACTATCGCGACGACTTGTAAAATCGATGCTCGTGAATCTTGCTAGTTTCGATCAAAAACGATATATCCCGTTGTTTTGAGCCGGAATACAAGTTTTCGCGCAGTTCTGAGAGAAAAAGTTTACACCTTTCTTTCGTCTACACTTCGACGACTTGTAAAATCGATGTTCGTGAATCTCGCTAGTTTCGATCTAAAACGATGTATCCCGTTGTTTTGTGCCGGAATACAAGTTTTCGCGCAGTTCTGAGAGAAAAAGTTTACACCTTTCTTTCGTCTACACTTCCACGACTTGTAAAATCGATGGTCGTGAATATTGCTAGTTTCGATCTAAAACGATGTATTCCTTTGATTTGAGCCGAATACAAGTTTTCGAGTGCAGTTCTGAGAGAAAAAGTTTACACCTTTCTTTCGTCTACACTTCGACGGCTTGTAAAATCGTTGATCGTGAATCTTGCTAGTTTCGATCTAAAACGATGTATCCATTTGATTTGAGCCGGAATACAAGTCTTCGTGCAGTTCTGAGAGAAAAAGTTGCCACCTTTCTCTCGTCTACTCTTCGACAACTTGTAAAATCGATGCACGTGAATCTTGCTAGTTTCGATCTGAAACGATGTATCCCGTTGTTTTGAGCCGCAATACAAGTTTTCGCGCAGATCTGAGAGAAAAAGTTTACACCTTTCTCTCCTCTACTCTTCGACGACTTGTAAAATCGATGCTCGTGAATTTTGCTAGTTTCGATCTAAAACGATGTATCCCGTTGTTTTGAGCCGGAATACAAGTTTTCGCGCAGTTCTGAGAGAAAAAGTTTACACCTTTCTTTCGTCTGCACTTCGACGACTTGTAAAATCGATGGTCGTGAATCTTGCTAGTTTCGATCTAAAACGATGTATTCCTTTGATTTGAGCCGGAATACAAGTTTTCGTGCAGTTCTGAGGGAAAAAGTTTACACCTTTCTCTCGTCTACTCTTCGACGACTTGTAAAATCGATGCTCGTGAATTTTGCTAGTTTCGATCTAAAACGATGTATCCCGTTGTTTTGAGCCGGAATACAAGTTTTCGCGCAGTTCTGAGAGAAAAAGTTTACACCTTTTTTTCGTCTACACTTCAACGACTTGTAAAATCGATGGTCGTGAATCTTGCTAGTTTCGATTTAAAACGATGTATCCCTTTGATTTGAGCAGGAATACAAGTCTTCGTGCAGTTCTGAGAGAAAAAGTTTACACCTTTCTCTCGTCTACTCTTCGACAACTTGTAAAATCGATGCACGTGAATCTTGCTAGTTTCGATCTGAAACGATGTATCCCGTTGTTTTGAGCCGCAATACAAGTTTTCGCGCAGATCTGAGAGAAAAAGTTTACACCTTTCTCTCCTCTACTCTTCGACGACTTGTAAAATCGATGCTCGTGAATTTTGCTAGTTTCGATCTAAAACGATGTATCCCGTTGTTTTGAGCCGGAATACAAGTTTTCGCGCAGTTCTGAGAGAAAAAGTTTACACCTTTCTTTCGTCTGCACTTCGACGACTTGTAAAATCGATGGTCGTGAATCTTGCTAGTTTCGATCTAAAACGATGTATCCCTTTGATTTGAGCCGGAATACAAGTTTTCGTGCAGTTCTGAGGGAAAAAGTTTACACCTTTCTCTCGTCTACTCTTCGACGACTTGTAAAATCGATGCTCGTGAATTTTGCTAGTTTCGATCTAAAACGATGTATCCCGTTGTTTTGAGCCGGAATACAAGTTTTCGCGCAGTTCTGAGAGAAAAAGTTTACGCCTTTTTTTCGTCTACACTTCAACGACTTGTAAAATCGATGGTCGTGAATCTTGCTAGTTTCGATTTAAAACGATGTATCCCTTTGATTTGAGCCGGAATACAAGTCTTCGTGCAGTTCTGAGAGAAAAAGTTGCCACCTTTCTCTCGTCTACTCTTCGACAACTTGTAAAATCGATGCACGTGAATCTTGCTAGTTTCGATCTGAAACGATGTATCCCGTTGTTTTGAGCCGCAATACAAGTTTTCGCGCAGATCTGAGAGAAAAAGTTTACACCTTTCTCTCCTCTACTCTTCGACGACTTGTAAAATCGATGCTCGTGAATTTTGCTAGTTTCGATCTAAAACGATGTATCCCGTTGTTTTGAGCCGGAATACAAGTTTTCGCGCAGTTCTGAGAGAAAAAGTTTACACCTTTCTTTCGTCTGCACTTCGACGACTTGTAAAATCGATGGTCGTGAATCTTGCTAGTTTCGATCTAAAACGATGTATCCCTTTGATTTGAGCCGGAATACAAGTTTTCGTGCAGTTCTGAGGGAAAAAGTTTACACCTTTCTCTCGTCTACTCTTCGACGACTTGTAAAATCGATGCTCGTGAATTTTGCTAGTTTCGATCTAAAACGATGTATCCCGTTGTTTTGAGCCGGAATACAAGTTTTCGCGCAGTTCTGAGAGAAAAAGTTTACACCTTTTTTTCGTCTACACTTCAACGACTTGTAAAATCGATGGTCGTGAATCTTGCTAGTTTCGATTTAAAACGATGTATCCCTTTGATTTGAGCGGGAATACAAGTCTTCGTGCAGTTCTGAGAGAAAAAGTTTACACCTTTCTCTCGTCTACTCTTCGACAACTTGTAAAATCGATGCACGTGAATCTTGCTAGTTTCGATCTGAAACGATGTATCCCGTTGTTTTGAGCCGCAATACAAGTTTTCGCGCAGATCTGAGAGAAAAAGTTTACACCTTTCTCTCCTCTACTCTTCGACGACTTGTAAAATCGATGCTCGTGAATTTTGCTAGTTTCGATCTAAAACGATGTATCCCGTTGTTTTGAGCCGGAATACAAGTTTTCGCGCAGTTCTGAGAGAAAAAGTTTACACCTTTCTTTCGTCTGCACTTCGACGACTTGTAAAATCGATGGTCGTGAATCTTGCTAGTTTCGATCTAAAACGATGTATCCCTTTGATTTGAGCCGGAATACAAGTCTTCGTGCAGTTCTGAGAGAAAAAGTTTACACCTCTCCCTCGTCTACTCTTCGACGACTTGTAAAATCGATGTTCGTGAAACTCGCTAGTTTCGATCTAAAACGATGTATCCCGTTGTTTTGAGCCGGAATACAAGTTTTTGCGCAGTTCTGAGAGAAAACGTTTGCAGCTCTCTGTCGTCTACTTTTCGACGACTTGTGAAATCGAAGTGCGTCGATCTCACTAGTTTCGATCTAAAACGATGTATCCCGTTGTTTTGAGCCAGAATACGAGTTTTTGCGCAGTTCTGAGAGAAAAAGCTTCACACTTTCTCTCGTCTAGTCTTCGAAGACTTGTAAAATCGATGCTCGTGATTCTCGCTAGTTTCGATCTAAAACGATGTATCGCGTTGTTTTGAGCCGGAATACAAGTTTTCGCACTGTTCTGAGAGAAAACGTTCACACCTTTCTCTCGTGTACTCTTCGACGACTTGTATAATCGATGCTCGTGAATTTTGCTAGTTTTGATCGAAAACGATGTATCCCGTTGTTTTGAGACGGAATACAAGTTTTCGCGCAGTTCTAAGAGAAAAAGTATACACCTTTCTTTCGTCTACTCTTCGACGACTTGTAAAATTGATGCTCGTGAATCTTGCTAGTTTCGATCTAAAACGATGTATCCCATTGTTTTGAGCCGCAATACAAGTTTTCGCGCAGTTCTGAGAGAAAAAGTTTACACCTTTCTCTCGTCTACTCTTCGACAACTTGTAAAATCGATGCTCGTGAATCTTGCTAGTTTCGATCTGAAACGATGTATCCCGTTGTTTTGAGGCGCAATACAAGTTTTCGCGCAGATCTGAGAGAAAAAGTTTACACCTTTCTCTCGTCTACTATCCGACCACTTGTAAAATCGATGCTCGTGAATCTTGCTAGTTTCGATCAAAAACGATGTATCCGGTTGATTTGAGCCGCAATACAAGTTTTCGCGCAGATCTGAGAGAAAATTTTACACCTTTCTCTCGTCTACTATCCGACCACTTGTAAAATCGATGCTCGTGAATCTTGCTAGTTTCGATCAAAAACGATATATCCCGTTGTTTTGAGCCGGAATACAAGTTTTCGCGCAGTTCTGAGAGCAAAAGTTTACGCCTTTCTTTCATCTACACTTCGACGACTTGTAAAATCGATGGTCGTGAATCTTGCTAGTTTCGATCTAAAACGATGTATCCCTTTGATTTGAGCCGGAATACAAGTTTTCGCGCAGATCTGAGAGAAAAAGTTTACACCTTTCTCTCGTCTACACTTCGACGACTTGTAAAATCGATGGTCGTGAATCTTGCTAGTTTCGATCTAAAACGATGTATCACTTTGATTTGAGCCGAAATACAAGTTTTCGTGCAGTTCTGAGAGAAAAAGTTTACACCTTTCTCTCGTCTACTCTTCGACGACTTGTAAAATCGATGTTCGTGAATCTCGCTAGTTTCGATCTAAAACGATGTATCCCGTTGGTTTGAGCCGGAATACAAGTTTTCGCGCAGTTCTGAGAGAAAACGTTTGCAGCTCTCTCTCGTATACTTTTCGACGACTTGTGAAATCGAAGTGCGTCGATCTCGCTAGTTTCGATCTAAAACGATGTATCCCGTTGTTTTGAGCCAGAATACGAGTTTTTGCGCAGTTCTGAGAGAAAAAGGTTCACACTTTCTCTCGTCTAGTCTTCGAAGACTTGTAAAATCGATGCTCGTGAATCTTGCAAGTTTCGATCTAAAACGATGTATCCCGTTGTTTTGAGCCGGAATACAAGTTTTCGGGCAGTTCTGAGAGAAAAAGTTTACACCTTTCTCTCGTCTACTCTTCGACGACTTGTAAAATCGATGCTCGTGAATTTTGCTAGTTTCGATCTAAAACGATGGATCCTGTTGTTTTGAGTCGGAATACAAGTTTTCGCGCAGTTCTGAAAGAAAAAGTTTACACCTTTCTCTCGTCTACTCTTCGACGACTTGTAAAATCGATTCTCGTGAATCTTGCTAGTTTCGATCTAAAACGATGTATCCCGTTGTTTTGAGCCGGAATACAAGTTTTCGCGCTGTTCTTAGAGAAAAAGTTTACACCTTTCTCTCGTCTACTCTTCGACGACTTATAAAATGGATGCTCGTGAATTTTGCTAGTTTGGATCTAAAACGATATATCCCGTTGTTTTGAGCCGGAATACAAGTTTTCGTGCAGTTCATTGAGAAAAAGTTTACAACTTTCTCTCGCCTACTCTTCGACGACTTGTAAAAACGATGCTCGTGAATTTTGCTAGGTTCGATTTAAAACGATGTATCCCGTTGTTTTTAGCCCGAATACGAGTTTTTGCGCAGTTCTGAGAGAAAAAGTTTCCACCTTTCTCACGTCTACTCTTCGACGACTTGTATAATCGATGCTCGTGAATTTTGCTAGTTTTGATCGAAAACGATGTATCCCGTTGTTTTGCGACGGAATACAAGTTTTGGCGCAGTTCTGAGAGAAAAACTATACACCTTTCTTTCCTCTACTCTTCGACGACTTGTAAAATTGATGCTCGTGAATCTTGCTAGTTTCGATCTAAAACGATGTATCCCATTGTTTTGAGCCGCAATACAAGTTTTCGCGCAGTTCTGAGAGAAAAAGTTTACACCTTTCTCTTGTCTACTCTTCGACGACTTGTAAAATCGATGCTCGTGAATCTTGCTAGTTTCGATCTAAAACGATGTATACCGTTGTTTTGAGGCCGGAATACAAGTTTTCGCGCTGTTCTGAGAGAAAAAGTTTACACCTTTCTCTCGTCTACTCTTCGACGACTTGTAAAATCGATGCTCGTGAATTGTGCTAGTTTTGATCGAAAACGATGTATCCCGTTTTTTTGAGACGGAATACAAGTTTTCGAACAGTTCTGAGAGAAAAAGTTTACACCTTTCTTTCGTCTACTCTTCGACGACTTGTAAAATCGATGCTCGTGAATCTTGCTAGTTTCGATCTAAAACGATGTATCCCGTTGTTTTGAGCCGCAATACAAGTTTTCGCGCAGATCTGAGAGAAAACGTTTACACCTTTCTCTCGTCTACTATCCGACGACTTGTAAAATCGATGCTCGTGAATCTTGCTAGTTTCGATCTGAAACGATGTATCCCTTTGATTTGAGCCGGAATACAAGTTTTCGTGCAGTTCTGAGAGAAAAAATTTACACCTTTCTTTCGTCTACACTTCGACGACTTGTAAAATCGATGGTCGTGAATCTTGCTAGTTTCGATCTAAAACGATGTATCCCTTTGATTTGAGCCGGAATACAAGTTTTCGTGCAGTTCTGAGAGAAAAAGTTTACACCTCTCCCTCGTCTACTCTTCGACGACTTGTAAAATCGATGTTCGTGAATCTCGCTAGTTTCGATCTAAAACGATGTATCCCGTTGTTTTGAGCCGGAATACAAGTTTTTGCGCAGTTCTGAGAGAAAACGTTTGCAGCTCTCTGTCGTCTACTTTTCGACGACTTGTGAAATCGAAGTGCGTCGATCTCACTAGTTTCGATTTAAAACGATGTATCCCGTTGTTTTGAGCCAGAATACGAGTTTTTGCGCAGTTCTGAGAGAAAAAGCTTCACACTTTCTCTCGTCTAGTCTTCGAAGACTTGTAAAATCGATGCTCGTGATTCTCGCTAGTTTCGATCTAAAACGATGTATCGCGTTGTTTTGAGCCGGAATACAAGTTTTCGCACTGTTCTGAGAGAAAACGTTTACACCTTTCTCTCGTCTACTCTTCGACGACTTGTATAATCGATGCTCGTGAATTTTGCTAGTTTTGATCGAAAACGATGTATCCCGTTGTTTTGAGACGGAATACAAGTTTTCGCGCAGTTCTAAGAGAAAAAGTATACACCTTTCTTTCGTCTACTCTTCGACGACTTGTAAAATTGATGCTCGTGAATCTTGCTAGTTTCGATCTAAAACGATGTATCCCATTGTTTTGAGCCGCAATACAAGTTTTCGCGCAGTTCTGAGAGAAAAAGTTTACACCTTTCTCTCGTCTACTCTTCGACAACTTGTAAAATCGATGCTCGTGAATCTTGCTAGTTTCGATCTGAAACGATGTATCCCGTTGTTTTGAGCCGCAATACAAGTTTTCGCGCAGATCTGAGAGAAAAAGTTTACACCTTTCTCTCGTCTACTATCCGACCACTTGTAAAATCGATGCTCGTGAATCTTGCTAGTTTCGATCAAAAACGATGTATCCGGTTGATTTGAGCCGCAATACAAGTTTTCGCGCAGATCTGAGAGAAAAAGTTTACACCTTTCTCTCGTCTACTATCCGACCACTTGTAAAATCGATGCTCGTGAATCTTGCTAGTTTCGATCAAAAACGATATATCCCGTTGTTTTGAGCCGGAATACAAGTTTTCGCGCAGTTCTGAGAGCAAAAGTTTACGCCTTTCTTTCATCTACACTTCGACGACTTGTAAAATCGATGGTCGTGAATCTTGCTAGTTTCGATCTAAAACGATGTATCCCTTTGATTTGAGCCGGAATTCAAGTTTTCGCGCAGATCTGAGAGAAAAAGTTTACACCTTTCTCTCGTCTACACTTCGACGACTTGTAAAATCGATGGTCGTGAATCTTGCTAGTTTCGATCTAAAACGATGTATCACTTTGATTTGAGCCGAAATACAAGTTTTCGTGCAGTTCTGAGAGAAAAAGTTTACACCTTTCTCTCGTCTACTCTTCGACGACTTGTAAAATCGATGTTCGTGAATCTCGCTAGTTTCGATCTAAAACGATGTATCCCGTTGGTTTGAGCCGGAATACAAGTTTTCGCGCAGTTCTGAGAGAAAACGTTTGCAGCTCTCTCTCGTCTACTTTTCGACGACTTGTGAAATCGCAGTGCGTCGATCTCGCTAGTTTCGATCTAAAACGATGTATCCCGTTGTTTTGAGCCGGAATACGAGTTTTTGCGCAGTTCTGAGAGAAAAAGGTTCACACTTTCTCTCGTCTAGTCTTCGAAGACTTGTAAAATCGATGCTCGTGAATCTTGCAAGTTTCGATCTAAAACGATGTATCCCGTTGTTTTGAGCCGGAATACAAGTTTTCGGGCAGTTCTGAGAGAAAAAGTTTACACCTTTCTCTCGTCTACTCTTCGACGACTTGTAAAATCGATGCTCGTGAATTTTGCTAGTTTCGATCTAAAACGATGGATCCTGTTGTTTTGAGCCGGAATACAAGTTTTCGCGCAGTTCTGAAAGAAAAAGTTTACACCTTTCTCTCGTCTACTCTTCGACGACTTGTAAAATCGATTCTCGTGAATCTTGCTAGTTTCGATCTAAAACGATGTATCCCGTTGTTTTGAGCCGGAATACAAGTTTTCGCGCTGTTCTTAGAGAAAAAGTTTACACCTTTCTCTCGTCTACTCTTCGACGACTTATAAAATGGATGCTCGTGAATTTTGCTAGTTTCGATCTAAAACGATATATCCCGTTGTTTTGAGCCGGAATACAAGTTTTCGTGCAGTTCATTGAGAAAAAGTTTACAACTTTCTCTCGCCTACTCTTCGACGACTTGTAAAAACGATGCTCGTGAATTTTGCTAGGTTCGATTTAAAACGATGTATCCCGTTGTTTTTAGCCCGAATACGAGTTTTTGCGCAGTTCTGAGAGAAAAAGTTTCCACCTTTCTCACGTCTACTCTTCGACGACTTGTATAATCGATGCTCGTGAATTTTGCTAGTTTTGATCGAAAACGATGTATCCCGTTGTTTTGAGACGGAATACAAGTTTTCGCGCAGTTCTGAGAGAAAAAGTATACACCTTTCTTTCCTCTACTCTTCGACGACTTGTAAAATTGATGCTCGTGAATCTTGCTAGTTTCGATCTAAAACGATGTATCCCATTGTTTTGAGCCGCAATACAAGTTTTCGCGCAGTTCTGAGAGAAAAAGTTTACACCTTTCTCTTGTCTACTCTTCGACGACTTGTAAAATCGATGCTCGTGAATCTTGCTAGTTTCGATCTAAAACGATGTATACCGTTGTTTTGAGGCCGGAATACAAGTTTTCGCGCTGTTCTGAGAGAAAAAGTTTACACGTTTCTCTCGTCTACTCTTCGACGACTTGTAAAATCGATGCTCGTGAATTGTGCTAGTTTTGATCGAAAACGATGTATCCCGTTTTTTTGAGACGGAATACAAGTTTTCGAACAGTTCTGAGAGAAAAAGGTTACACCTTTCTTTCGTCTACTCTTCGACGACTTGTAAAATCGATGCTCGTGAATCTTGCTAGTTTCGATCTAAAACGATGTATCCCGTTGTTTTGAGCCGCAATACAAGTTTTCGCGCAGATCTGAGAGAAAACGTTTACACCTTTCTCTCGTCTACTATTCGACGACTTGTAAAATCGATGCTCGTGAATCTTGCTAGTTTCGATCTGAAACGATGTATCCCTTTGATTTGAGCCGGAATACAAGTTTTCGTGCAGTTCTGAGAGAAAAAATTTACACCTTTCTTTCGTCTACATTTCGACGACTTGTAAAATTGATGGTCGTGAATTTTGCTAGTTTCGATCTAAAACGATGTATCCCTTTGATTTGAGCCGGAATACAAGTTTTCGTGCAGTTCTGAGAGAAAAAGTTTACACCTTTCTTTCGTCTACACTTCGACGACTTGTAAAATCGATGGTCGTGAATCTTGCTAGTTTCGATCTAAAACGATGTATCCCTTTGATTTGAGCCGGAATACAAGTCTTCGTGCAGTTCTGAGAGAAAAAGTTTACACCTTTCTCTCGTCTACTCTTCGACAACTTGTAAAATCGATGCTCGTGAATCTTGCTAGTTTCGATCTGAAACGATCTATCCCGTTGTTTTGAGCCGCACTGCAAGTTTTCGCGCAGATCTGAGAGAAAAAGTTTACACCTTTCTCTCGTCTACTATCGGACGACTTGTAAAATCGATGCTCGTGAATCTTGCTAGTTCCGATCAAAAACGATATATCCCGTTGTTTTGAGCCGGAATACAAGTTTTCGCGCAGTTCTGAGAGAAAAAATTTACACCTTTCTTTCGTCTACACTTCGACGACTTGTAAAATCGATGGTCGTGAATCTTGCTAGTATCGATCTAAAACGATGCATCCCTTTGATTTGAGCCGGAATACAAGTTTTCGTGCAGTTCTGAGAAAAAAAGCTTTCACATTTTTCTCGTCTACTCTTCGACAACTTGTAAAATCGATGCTCGTGAATCTCGCTAGTTTCGATCTAAAACGATGTATCCCGTTGTTTTGAGCCGGAATACAAGTTTTCGCGCAGTTCTGAGAGAAAAAGTTTACACCTTTCTCTCCTCTACTCTTTGACGACTTGTAAAATTGATGCTCGTGAATTTTGCTAGTTTCGATCTAAAACGATGTATCCCGTTGTTTTGAGCCGGAATACAAGTTTTCGCGCAGTTCTGAGGGAAAACGTTTACACCTTTCTCTCGTCTACTCTTCGACGACTTGTAAAATCGATGCTCGTGAATCTTGCAAGTTTCGATCTAAAACAATGTATCCCGTTGTTTTGAGCCGGAATACAAGTTTTCGGGCAGTTCTGAGAGAAAAAGTTTACACCTTTCTCTCGTCTACTCTTCGACGACTTGTAAAATCGATTCTCGTGAATCTTGCTAGTTTCGATCTAAAACGATGTATCCCGTTGTTTTGAGCCGGAATACAAGTTTTCGCGCTGTTCTTAGAGACAAAGTTTACACCTTTCTCTCGTCTACTCTTCGACGACTTATAAAATGGATGCTCGTGAATTTTGCTAGTTTCGATCTAAAACGATATATCCCGTTGTTTTGAGCCGGAATACAAGTTTTCGTGCAGTTCGTTGAGAAAAAGTTTACAACTTTCTCTCGCCTACTCTTCGACGACTTGTAAAAACGATGCTCGTGAATTTTGCTAGGTTCGATTTAAAACGATGTATCCCGATGTTTTTAGCCCGAATACGAGTTTTTGCGCAGTTCTGAGAGAAAAAGTTTCCACCTTTCTCACGTCTACTCTTCGACGACTTGTATAATCGATGCTCGTGAATTTTGCTAGTTTTGATCGAAAACGATGTATCCCGTTGTTTTGAGACGGAATACAAGTTTTCGCGCAGTTCTGAGAGAAAAATTATACACCTTTCTTTCCTCTACTCTTCGACGACTTGTAAAATTGATGCTCGTGAATCTTGCTAGTTTCGATCTAAAACGATGTATCCCATTGTTTTGAGCCGCAATACAAGTTTTCGCGCAGTTCTGAGAGAAAAAGTTTACACCTTTCTCTTGTCTACTCTTCGACGACTTGTAAAATCGATGCTCGTGAATCTTGCTAGTTTCGATCTAAAACGATGTATACCGTTGTTTTGAGGCCGGAATACAAGTTTTCGAGCTGTTCTGAGAGAAAAAGTTTACACCTTTCTCTCGTCTACTCTTCGACGACTTGTAAAATCGATGCTCGTGAATTGTGCTAGTTTTGATCGAAAACGATGTATCCCGTTTTTTTGAGACGGAATACAAGTTTTCGAACAGTTCTGAGAGAAAAAGTTTACACCTTTCCTTCGTCTACTCTTCGACGACTTGTAAAATCGATGCTCGTGAATCTTGCTAGTTTCGATCTAAAACGATGTATCCCGTTGTTTTGAGCCGCAATACAAGTTTTCGCGCAGATCTGAGAGAAAACGTTTACACCTTTCTCTCGTCTACTATCCGACGACTTGTAAAATCGATGCTCGTGAATCTTGCTAGTTTCGATCTGAAACGATGTATCCCTTTGATTTGAGCCGGAATACAAGTTTTCGTGCAGTTCTGAGAGAAAAAATTTACACCTTTCTTTCGTCTACATTTCGACGACTTGTAAAATTGATGGTCGTGAATCTTGCTAGTTTCGATCTAAAACGATGTATCCCTTTGATTTGAGCCGGAATACAAGTTTTCGTGCAGTTCTGAGAGAAAAAGTTTACACCTTTCTTTCGTCTACACTTCGACGACTTGTAAAATCGATGGTCGTGAATCTTGCTAGTATCGATCTAAAACGATGCATCCCTTTGATTTGAGCCGGAATACAAGTTTTCGTGCAGTTCTGAGAAAAAAAGCTTTCACATTTTTCTCGTCTACTCTTCGACAACTTGTAAAATCGATGCTCGTGAATCTCGCTAGTTTCGATCTAAAACGATGTATCCCGTTGTTTTGAGCCGGAATACAAGTTTTCGCGCAGTTCTGAGAGAAAAAGTTTACACCTTTCTCTCCTCTACTCTTTGACGACTTGTAAAATTGATGCTCGTGAATTTTGCTAGTTTCGATCTAAAACGATGTATCCCGTTGTTTTGAGCCGGAATACAAGTTTTCGCGCAGTTCTGAGAGAAAAAGTTTACACCTTTCTTTCGTCTGCACTTCGACGACTTGTAAAATCTATGGTCGTGAATCTTGCTAGTTTCGATCTAAAACGATGTATCCCTTTGATTTGAGCCGGAATACAAGTTTTCGTGCAGTTCTGAGAGAAAAAGTTTACACCTCTCTCTCGTCTACTCTTCGACGACTTGTAAAATCGATGTTCGTGAATCTCGCTAGTTTCGATCTAAAACGATGTATCCCGTTGTTTTGTGCCGGAATACAAGTTTTCGCGCAGTTCTGAGAGAAAAAGTTTACACCTTTCTTTCGTCCACACTTCGACGACTTGTAAAATCGATGGTCGTGAATCTTGCTAGTTTCGATCTAAAACGATGTATCAATTTGATTTGAGCCGGAATACAAGTTTTCGTGCAGTTCTGAGAGAAAAAGTTTACACCTCTCTCTCGTCTACTCTTCGACGACTTGTAAAATCGATGTTCGTGATTCTCGCTAGTTTCGATCTAAAACTATGTATCGCGTTGTTTTGAGCCGGAATACAAGTTTTCGCACTGTTCTGAGGGAAAACGTTTACACCTTTCTCTCGTCTACTCTTCGACGACTTGTAAAATCGATGCTCGTGAATCTTGCAAGTTTCGATCTAAAACAATGTATCCCGTTGTTTTGAGCCGGAATACAAGTTTTCGGGCAGTTCTGAGAGAAAAAGTTTACACCTTTCTCTCGTCTACTCTTCGACGACTTGTAAAATCGATTCTCGTGAATCTTGCTAGTTTCGATCTAAAACGATGTATCCCGTTGTTTTGAGCCGGAATACAAGTTTTCGCGCTGTTCTTAGAGACAAAGTTTACACCTTTCTCTCGTCTACTCTTCGACGACTTATAAAATGGATGCTCGTGAATTTTGCTAGTTTCGATCTAAAACGATATATCCCGTTGTTTTGAGCCGGAATACAAGTTTTCGTGCAGTTCGTTGAGAAAAAGTTTACAACTTTCTCTCGCCTACTCTTCGACGACTTGTAAAAACGATGCTCGTGAATTTTGCTAGGTTCGATTTAAAACGATGTATCCCGATGTTTTTAGCCCGAATACGAGTTTTTGCGCAGTTCTGAGAGAAAAAGTTTCCACCTTTCTCACGTCTACTCTTCGACGACTTGTATAATCGATGCTCGTGAATTTTGCTAGTTTTGATCGAAAACGATGTATCCCGTTGTTTTGAGACGGAATACAAGTTTTCGCGCAGTTCTGAGAGAAAAATTATACACCTTTCTTTCCTCTACTCTTCGACGACTTGTAAAATTGATGCTCGTGAATCTTGCTAGTTTCGATCTAAAACGATGTATCCCATTGTTTTGAGCCGCAATACAAGTTTTCGCGCAGTTCTGAGAGAAAAAGTTTACACCTTTCTCTTGTCTACTCTTCGACGACTTGTAAAATCGATGCTCGTGAATCTTGCTAGTTTCGATCTAAAACGATGTATACCGTTGTTTTGAGGCCGGAATACAAGTTTTCGAGCTGTTCTGAGAGAAAAAGTTTACACCTTTCTCTCGTCTACTCTTCGACGACTTGTAAAATCGATGCTCGTGAATTGTGCTAGTTTTGATCGAAAACGATGTATCCCGTTTTTTTGAGACGGAATACAAGTTTTCGAACAGTTCTGAGAGAAAAAGTTTACACCTTTCCTTCGTCTACTCTTCGACGACTTGTAAAATCGATGCTCGTGAATCTTGCTAGTTTCGATCTAAAACGATGTATCCCGTTGTTTTGAGCCGCAATACAAGTTTTCGCGCAGATCTGAGAGAAAACGTTTACACCTTTCTCTCGTCTACTATCCGACGACTTGTAAAATCGATGCTCGTGAATCTTGCTAGTTTCGATCTGAAACGATGTATCCCTTTGATTTGAGCCGGAATACAAGTTTTCGTGCAGTTCTGAGAGAAAAAATTTACACCTTTCTTTCGTCTACATTTCGACGACTTGTAAAATTGATGGTCGTGAATCTTGCTAGTTTCGATCTAAAACGATGTATCCCTTTGATTTGAGCCGGAATACAAGTTTTCGTGCAGTTCTGAGAGAAAAAGTTTACACCTTTCTTTCGTCTACACTTCGACGACTTGTAAAATCGATGGTCGTGAATCTTGCTAGTTTCGATCTAAAACGATGTATCCCTTTGATTTGAGCCGGAATACAAGTCTTCGTGCAGTTCTGAGAGAAAAAGTTTACACCTTTCTCTCGTCTACTCTTCGACAACTTGTAAAATCGATGCTCGTGAATCTTGCTAGTTTCGATCTGAAACGATCTATCCCGTTGTTTTGAGCCGCACTGCAAGTTTTCGCGCAGATCTGAGAGAAAAAGTTTACACCTTTCTCTCGTCTACTATCGGACGACTTGTAAAATCGATGCTCGTGAATCTTGCTAGTTCCGATCAAAAACGATATATCCCGTTGTTTTGAGTCGGAATACAAGTTTTCGCGCAGTTCTGAGAGAAAAAATTTACACCTTTCTTTCGTCTACACTTCGACGACTTGTAAAATCGATGGTCGTGAATCTTGCTAGTATCGATCTAAAACGATGCATCCCTTTGATTTGAGCCGGAATACAAGTTTTCGTGCAGTTCTGAGAAAAAAAGCTTTCACATTTTTCTCGTCTACTCTTCGACGACTTGTAAAATCGATGCTCGTGAATCTAGCTAGTTTCGATCTAAAACGATGTATCCCGTTGTTTTGAGCCGGAATACAAGTTTTCGCGCAGTTCTGAGAGAAAAAGTTTACACCTTTCTCTCCTCTACTCTTCGACGACTTGTAAAATCGATGCTCGTGAATTTTGCTAGTTTCGATCTAAAACGATGTATCCCGTTGTTTTGAGCCGGAATACAAGTTTTCGCGCAGTTCTGAGAGAAAAAGTTTACACCTTTCTTTCGTCTGCACTTCGACGACTTGTAAAATCGATGGTCGTGAATCTTGCTAGTTTCGATCTAAAACGATGTATCCCTTTGATTTGAGCCGGAATACAAGTTTTTGTGCAGTTCTGAGAGAAAAAGTTTACACCTTTCTCTCGTCTACTCTTCGACAACTTGTAAAATCGATGCTCGTGAATCTTGCTAGTTTCGATCTGAAACGATGTATCCCGTTGTCTTGAGCCGCAATACAAGTTTTCGCGCAGATCTGAGAGAAAAAGTTTACACCTTTCTCTCGTCTACTATCCGACGACTTGTAAAATCGATGCTCGTGAATCTTGCTAGTTTCGATCAAAAACGATATATCCCGTTGTTTTGAGCCGGAATACAAGTTTTCGCGCAGTTCTGAGAGAAAAAGTTTACACCTTTCTTTCGTCTACACTTCGACGACTTGTAAAATCGATGGTCGTGAATCTTGCTAGTTTCGATCTAAAACGATGTATCACTTTGATTTGAGCCGGAATACAAGTTTTCGTGCAGTTCTGAGAGAAAAAGTTTACACCTCTCTCTCGTCTACTCTTCGACGACTTGTAAAATCGATGTTCGTGAATCTCGCTAGTTTCGATCTAAAACGATGTATCCCGTTGTTTTGTGCCGGAATACAAGTTTTCGCGCAGTTCTGAGAGAAAAAGTTTACACCTTTCTTTCGTCCACACTTCGACGACTTGTAAAATCGATGGTCGTGAATCTTGCTAGTTTCGATCTAAAACGATGTATCAATTTGATTTGAGCCGGAATACAAGTTTTCGTGCAGTTCTGAGAGAAAAAGTTTACACCTCTCTCTCGTCTACTCTTCGACGACTTGTAAAATCGATGTTCGTGAATCTCGCTAGTTTCGATCTAAAACGATGTATCCCGTTGTTTTGAGCCGGAATACAAGTTTTTGCGCAGTTCTGAGAGAAAACGTTTGCAGCTCTCTCTCGTCTACTTTTCGACGACTTGTGAAATCGAAGTGCGTCGATCTCGCTAGTTTCGATCTATAACGATGTATCCCGTTGTTTTGAGCCAGAATACGAGTTTTTGCGCAGTTCTGAGAGAAAAAGGTTCACACTTTCTCTCGTCTAGTCTTCGAAGACTTGTAAAATCGATGTTCGTGATTCTCGCTAGTTTCGATCTAAAACTATGTATCGCGTTGTTTTGAGCCGGAATACAAGTTTTCGCACTGTTCTGAGGGAAAACGTTTACACCTTTCTCTCGTCTACTCTTCGACGACTTGTAAAATCGATGCTCGTGAATCTTGCAAGTTTCGATCTAAAACAATGTATCCCGTTGTTTTGAGCCGGAATACAAGTTTTCGGGCAGTTCTGAGAGAAAAAGTTTACACCTTTCTCTCGTCTACTCTTCGACGACTTGTAAAATCGATTCTCGTGAATCTTGCTAGTTTCGATCTAAAACGATGTATCCCGTTGTTTTGAGCCGGAATACAAGTTTTCGCGCTGTTCTTAGAAAAAAAGTTTACACCTTTCTCTCGTCTACTCTTCGACGACTTATAAAATGGATGCTCGTGAATCTTGCTAGTTTCGATCTAAAACGATGTATACCGTTGTTTTGAGGCCGGAATACAAGTTTTCGCGCTGTTCTGAGAGAAAAAGTTTACACCTTTCTCTCGTCTACTCTTCGACGACTTGTAAAATCGATGCTCGTGAATTTTGCTAGTTTCGATCTAAAACGATGTATCCCGTTGTTTTGAGCCGGAATACAAGTTTTCGCGCAGTTCTGAGAGAAAACGTTTACACCTTTCTTTCGTCTACACTTCAACGACTTGTAAAATCGATGGTCGTGAATCTTGCTAGTTTCGATTTAAAACGATGTATCCCTTTGATTTGAGCCGGAATACAAGTTTTCGTGCAGTTCTGAGAGAAAAAGTTTACACCTTTCTCTCGTCTACTCTTCGACGACTTGTAAAATCGATGTTCGTGAATTTTGCTAGTTTCGATCTAAAACGATGTATCCCGTTGTTTTGAGCCGGAATACAAGTTTTCGCGCAGTTCTGAGAGAAAAAGTTTACACCTTTCTTTCGTCTACACTTCGACGACTTGTAAAATCGATGGTCGTGAATCTTGCTAGTTTCAATCTAAAACGATGTATCCCTTTGATTTGAGCCGGAATACAAGTTTTCGTGCAGTTCTGAGAGAAAAAATTTACACCTTTCTTTCGTCTACACTTCCACGACTTGTAAAATCGATGGTCGTGAATATTGCTAGTTTTGATCTAAAACGATGTATCCCTTTGATTTGAGCCGGAATACAAGTTTTCGTGCAGTTCTGAGAGAAAAAGTTTACACCGTTCTTTCGTCTACACTTCGACGGCTTGTAAAATCGTTGATCGTGAATCTTGCTAGTTTCGATCTAAAACGATGTATCCCTTTGATTTGAGCCGGAATACAAGTCTTCGTGCAGTTCTGAGAGAAAAAGTTTACACCTTTCTCTCGTCTACTCTTCGACAACTTGTAAAATCGATGCTCGTGAATCTTGCTAGTTTCGATCTGAAACGATCTATCCCGTTGTTTTGAGCCGCACTGCAAGTTTTCGCGCAGATCTGAGAGAAAAGTTTACACCTTTCTCTCGTCTACTATCGGACGACTTGTAAAATCGATGCTCGTGAATCTTGCTAGTTCCGATCAAAAACGATATATCCCGTTGTTTTGAGCCGGAATACAAGTTTTCGCGCAGATCTGAGAGAAAAAGTTTACACCTTTCTCTCGTCTACACTTCGACGACTTGTAAAATCGATGGTCGTGAATCTTGCTAGTTTCGATCTAAAACGATGTATCACTTTGATTTGAGCCGAAATACAAGTTTTCGCGCAGTTCTGCGAGAAAACGTTTGCAGCTCTCTCTCGTCTACTTTTCGACGACTTGTGAAATCGAAGTGCGTCGATCTCGCTAGTTTCGATCTAAAACGATGTATCCCTTTGTTTTGAGCCAGAATACGAGTTTTTGCGCAGTTCTGAGAGAAAAAGGTTCACACTTTCTCTCGTCTAGTCTTCGAAGACTTGTAAAATCGATGCTCGTGAATCTTGCAAGTTTCGATCTAAAACGATGTATCCCGTTGTTTTGAGCCGGAATACAAGTTTTCGGGCAGTTCTGAGAGAAAAAGTTTACACCTTTCTCTCGTCTACTCTTCGACGACTTGTAAAATCGATGTCGTGAATTTTGCTAGTTTCGATCTAAAACAATGGATCCTGTTGTTTTGAGCCGGAATACAAGTTTTCGCGCAGTTCTGAAAGAAAAAGTTTACACCTTTCTCTCGTCTACTCTTCGACGACTTGTAAAATCGATTCTCGTGAATCTTGCTAGTTTCGATCTAAAACGATGTATCCCGTTGTTTTGAGCCGGAATACAAGTTTTCGCGCTGTTCTTAGAGAAAAAGTTTACACCTTTCTCTCGTCTACTCTTCGACGACTTATAAAATGGATGCTCGTGAATTTTGCTAGTTTCGATCTAAAACGATATATCCCGTTGTTTTGAACCGGAATACAAGTTTTCGTGCAGTTCATTGAGAAAAAGTTTACAACTTTCTCTCGCCTACTCTTCGACGACTTGTAAAAACGATGCTCGTGAATTTTGCTAGGTTCGATTTAAAACGATGTATCCCGTTGTTTTCAGCCCGAATACGAGTTTTTGCGCAGTTCTGAGAGAAAAAGTTTCCACCTTTCTCACGTCTACTCTTCGACGACTTGTATAATCGATGCTCGTGAATTTTGCTAGTTTTGATCGAAAACGATGTATCCCGTTGTTTTGAGACGGAATACAAGTTTTCGCGCAGTTCTGAGAGAAAAAGTATACACCTTTCTTTCCTCTACTCTTGGACGACTTGTAAAATTGATGCTCGTGAATCTTGCTAGTTTCGATCTAAAACGATGTATCTCATTGTTTTGAGCCGCAATACAAGTTTTCGCGCAGTTCTGAGAGAAAAAGTTTACACCTTTCTCTTGTCTACTCTTCGACGACTTGTAAAATCGATGCTCGTGAATCTTGCTAGTTTCGATCTAAAACGATGTATATCGTTGTTTTGAGGCCGGAATACAAGTTTTCGCGCTGTTCTGAGAGAAAAAGTTTACACCTTTCTCTCGTCTACTCTTCGACGACTTGTAAAATCGATGCTCGTGAATTGTGCTAGTTTTGATCGAAAACGATGTATCCCGTTTTTTTGAGACGGAATACAAGTTTTCGAACAGTTCTGAGAGAAAAAGTTTACACCTTTCTTTCGTCTACTCTTCGACGACTTGTAAAATCGATGCTCGTGAATCTTGCTAGTTTCGATCTAAAACGATGTATCCCGATGTTTTGAGCCGCAATACAAGTTTTCGCGCAGATCTGAGAGAAAACGTTTACACCTTTCTCTCGTCTACTATCCGACGACTTGTAAAATGGATGCTCGTGAATCTTGCTAGTTTCGATCTGAAACGATGTATCCCTTTGATTTGAGCCGGAATACAAGTTTTTGTGCAGTTCTGAGAGAAAAAATTTACACCTTTCTTTCGTCTACACTTCGACGACTTGTAAAATTGATGGTCATGAATCTTGCTAGTTTCGATCTAAACCGATGTATCCCTTTGATTTGAGCCGGAATACAAGTTTTCGTGCAGTTCTGAGAGAAAAGTTTACACCTTTCTTTCGTCTACACTTCGACGACTTGTAAAATCGATGGTCGTGAATCTTGCTAGTTTCAATCTAAAACGATGTATCCCTTTGATTTGAGCCGGAATACAAGTCTTCGTGCAGTTCTGAGAGAAAAAGTTTACACCTTTCTCTCGTCTACTCTTCGACAACTTGTAAAATCGATGCTCGTGAATCTTGCTAGTTTCGATCTGAAACGATCTATCCCGTTGTTTTGAGCCGCACTGCAAGTTTTCGCGCAGATCTGAGAGAAAAGTTTACACCTTTCTCTCGTCTACTATCGGACGACTTGTAAAATCGATGCTCGTGAATCTTGCTAGTTCCGATCAAAAACGATATATCCCGTTGTTTTGAGCCGGAATACAAGTTTTTGCGCAGTTCTGAGAGAAAAAGTTTACACCTTTCTTTCGTCTACACTTCGACGACTTGTAAAATCGATGGTCGTGAATCTTGCTAGTTTCGATCTAAAACGATGCATCCCTTTGATTTGAGCCGGAATACAAGTTTTCGTGCAGTTCTGAGAAAAAAAGCTTTCACATTTTTCTCGTCTACTCTTCGACGACTTGTAAAATCGATGCTCGTGAATCTCGCTAGTTTCGATCTAAAACGATGTATCCCGTTGTTTTGAGCCGGAATACAAGTTTTCGCGCAGTTCTGAGAGAAAAAGTTTACACCTTTCTCTCGTCTACTCTTCGACGACTTGTAAAATCGATTCTCGTGAATCTTGCTAGTTTCGATCTAAAACGATGTATCCCGTTGTTTTGAGCCGGAATACAAGTTTTCGCGCTGTTCTTAGAGAAAAAGTTTACACCTTTCTCTCGTCTACTCTTCGACGACTTATAAAATGGATGCTCGTGAATTTTGCTACTTTCGATCTAAAACGATATATCCCGTTGTTTTGAGCCGGAATACAAGTTTTCGTGCAGTTCATTGAGAAAAAGTTTACAACTTTCTCTCGCCTACTCTTCGACGACTTGTAAAAACGATGCTCGTGAATTTTGCTAGGTTCGATTTAAAACGATGTATCCCGTTGTTTTGAGGCCGGAATACAAGTTTTCGCGCTGTTCTGAGAGAAAAAGTTTACACCTTTCTCTCGTCTACTCTTCGACGACTTGTAAAATCGATGCTCGTGAATTTTGCTAGTTTCGATCTAAAACGATGTATCCCGTTGTTTTGAGCCAGAATACGAGTTTTTGCGCTGTTCTGAGAGAAAAAGGTTCACACTTTCTCTCGTCTAGTCTTCGAAGACTTGTAAAATCGATGGTCGTGAATCTTGCTAGTTTCGATCTAAAACGATGCATCCCTTTGATTTGAGCCGGAATACAAGTTTTCGTGCAGTTCTGAGAAAAAAAGCTTTCACATTTTTCTCGTCTACTCTTCGACGACTTGTAAAATCGATGCTCGTGAATCACGCTAGTTTCGATCTAAAACGATGTATCCCGATGTTTTGAGCCGCAATACAAGTTTTCGCGCAGATCTGAGAGAAAACGTTTACACCTTTCTCTCGTCTACTATCCGACGACTTGTAAAATGGATGCTCGTGAATCTTGCTAGTTTCGATCTGAAACGATGTATCCCTTTGATTTGAGCCGGAATACAAGTTTTTGTGCAGTTCTGAGAGAAAAAATTTACACCTTTCTTTCGTCTACACTTCGACGACTTGTAAAATTGATGGTCATGAATCTTGCTAGTTTCGATCTAAACCGATGTATCCCTTTGATTTGAGCCGGAATACAAGTTTTCGTGCAGTTCTGAGAGAAAAGTTTACACCTTTCTTTCGTCTACACTTCGACGACTTGTAAAATCGATGGTCGTGAATCTTGCTAGTTTCAATCTAAAACGATGTATCCCTTTGATTTGAGCCGGAATACAAGTCTTCGTGCAGTTCTGAGAGAAAAAGTTTACACCTTTCTCTCGTCTACTCTTCGACAACTTGTAAAATCGATGCTCGTGAATCTTGCTAGTTTCGATCTGAAACGATCTATCCCGTTGTTTTGAGCCGCACTGCAAGTTTTCGCGCAGATCTGAGAGAAAAGTTTACACCTTTCTCTCGTCTACTATCGGACGACTTGTAAAATCGATGCTCGTGAATCTTGCTAGTTCCGATCAAAAACGATATATCCCGTTGTTTTGAGCCGGAATACAAGTTTTTGCGCAGTTCTGAGAGAAAAAGTTTACACCTTTCTTTCGTCTACACTTCGACGACTTGTAAAATCGATGGTCGTGAATCTTGCTAGTTTCGATCTAAAACGATGCATCCCTTTGATTTGAGCCGGAATACAAGTTTTCGTGCAGTTCTGAGAAAAAAAGCTTTCACATTTTTCTCGTCTACTCTTCGACGACTTGTAAAATCGATGCTCGTGAATCTCGCTAGTTTCGATCTAAAACGATGTATCCCGTTGTTTTGAGCCGGAATACAAGTTTTCGCGCAGTTCTGAGAGAAAAAGTTTACACCTTTCTCTCGTCTACTCTTCGACGACTTGTAAAATCGATTCTCGTGAATCTTGCTAGTTTCGATCTAAAACGATGTATCCCGTTGTTTTGAGCCGGAATACAAGTTTTCGCGCTGTTCTTAGAGAAAAAGTTTACACCTTTCTCTCGTCTACTCTTCGACGACTTATAAAATGGATGCTCGTGAATTTTGCTACTTTCGATCTAAAACGATATATCCCGTTGTTTTGAGCCGGAATACAAGTTTTCGTGCAGTTCATTGAGAAAAAGTTTACAACTTTCTCTCGCCTACTCTTCGACGACTTGTAAAAACGATGCTCGTGAATTTTGCTAGGTTCGATTTAAAACGATGTATCCCGTTGTTTTGAGGCCGGAATACAAGTTTTCGCGCTGTTCTGAGAGAAAAAGTTTACACCTTTCTCTCGTCTACTCTTCGACGACTTGTAAAATCGATGCTCGTGAATTTTGCTAGTTTCGATCTAAAACGATGTATCCCGTTGTTTTGAGCCAGAATACGAGTTTTTGCGCTGTTCTGAGAGAAAAAGGTTCACACTTTCTCTCGTCTAGTCTTCGAAGACTTGTAAAATCGATGGTCGTGAATCTTGCTAGTTTCGATCTAAAACGATGCATCCCTTTGATTTGAGCCGGAATACAAGTTTTCGTGCAGTTCTGAGAAAAAAAGCTTTCACATTTTTCTCGTCTACTCTTCGACGACTTGTAAAATCGATGCTCGTGAATCACGCTAGTTTCGATCTAAAACGATGTATCCCGTTGTTTTGAGCCGGAATACAAGTTTTCGCGCAGTTCTGAGAGAAAAAGTTTACACCTTTCTCTCGTCTACTCTTCGACGACTTGTAAAATGGATGCTCGTGAATCTTGCTAGTTTCGATCTAAAACGATGTATACCGTTGTTTTGAGCCGGAATACAAGTTTTCGTGCAGTTCTGAGAAAAAAAGCTTTCACATTTTTCTCGTCTACTCTTCGACGACTTGTAAAATCGATGCTCGTGAATCTCGCTAGTTTCGATCTAAAACGATGTATCCCGTTGTTTTGAGCCGGAATACAAGTTTTCGCGCAGTTCTGAGAGAAAAATTTACACCTTTCTCTCGTCTACTCTTCGACGACTTGTAAAATCGATTCTCGTGAATCTTGCTAGTTTCGATCTAAAACGATGTATCCCGTTGTTTTGAGCCGGAATACAAGTTTTCGCGCTGTTCTTAGAGAAAAAGTTTACACCTTTCTCTCGTCTACTCTTCGACGACTTGTAAAATCGATGCTCGTGAATTTTGCTAGTTTCGATCTAAAACGATGTATCCCGTTGTTTTGAGCCAGAATACGAGTTTTTGCGCTGTTCTGAGAGAAAAAGGTTCACACTTTCTCTCGTCTAGTCTTCGAAGACTTGTAAAATCGATGCTCGTGAATCTTGCAAGTTTCGACCTAAAACGATGTATCCCGTTGTTTTGAGCCGGAATACAAGTTTTCGGGCAGTTCTGAGAGAAAAAGTTTACACCTTTCTCTCGTCTACTCTTCGACGACTTGTAAAATCGATGCTCGTGAATTTTGCTAGTTTCGATCTAAAACGATGGATCCTGTTGTTTTGAGCCGGAATACAAGTTTTCGCGCAGTTCTGAAAGAAAAAGTTTACACCTTTCTCTCGTCTACTCTTCGACGACTTGTAAAATCGATTCTCGTGAATCTTGCTAGTTTCGATCTCAAACGATGTATCCCGTTGTTTTGAGCCGGAATACAAGTTTTCGCGCTGTTCTTAGAGAAAAAGTTTACACCTTTCTCTCGTCTACTCTTCGACGACTTATAAAATGGATGCTCGTGAATTTTGCTAGTTTCGATCTAAAACGATATATCCCGTTGTTTTGAGCCGGAATACAAGTTTTCGTGCAGTTCATTGAGAAAAAGTTTACAACTTTCTCTCGCCTACTCTTCGACGACTTGTAAAAACGATGCTCGTGAATTTTGCTAGGTTCGATTTAAAACGATGCATCCCGTTGTTTTTAGCTCGAATACGAGTTTTTGCGCAGTTCTGAGAGAAAAAGTTTCCACCTTTCTCAAGTCTACTCTTCGACGACTTGTATAATCGATGCTCGTGAATTTTGCTAGTTTTGATCGAAAATGATGTATCCCGTTGTTTTGAGACGGAATACAAGTTTTCGCGCAGTTCTGAGAGAAAAAGTATACACCTTTCTTTCGTCTACTCTTCGACGACTTGTAAAATTGATGCTCGTGAATCTTGCTAGTTTCGATCTAAAACGATGTATCCCATTGTTTTGAGCCGCAATACAAGTTTTCGCGCAGTTCTGAGGAGAAAAAGTTTACACCTTTCTCTTGTCTACTCTTCGACGACTTGTAAAATCGATGCTCGTGAATCTTGCTAGTTTCGATCTAAAACGATGTATACCGTTGTTTTGAGGCCGGAATACAAGTTTTCGCGCTGTTCTGAGAGAAAAAGTTTACACCTTTCTCTCGTCTACTCTTCGACGACTTGTAAAACTGATGCTCGTGAATTGTGCTAGTTTTGATCGAAAACGATGCATCCCGTTTTTTTGAGACGGAATTCAAGTTTTCGAACAGTTCTGAGAGAAAAAGTTTACACCTTTCTTTCGTCTACTCTTCGACGACTTGTAAAATCGATGCTCGTGAATCTTGCTAGTTTCGATCTAAAACGATGTATCCCGTTGTTTTGAGCCGCAATACAAGTTTTCGCGCAGATCTGAGAGAAAACGTTTACACCTTTCTCTCGTCTACTATCCGACGACTTGTAAAATCGATGCTCGTGAATCTTGCTAGTTTCGATCTGAAACGATGTATCCCTTTGATTTGAGCCGGAATACAAGTTTTCGTGCAGTTCTGAGAGAAAAAATTTACACCTTTCTTTCGTCTACACTTCGACGACTTGTAAAATCGATGGTCGTGAATCTTGCTAGTTTCGATCTAAAACGATGTATCCCTTTGATTTGAGCCGGAATACAAGTCTTCGTGCAGTTCTGAGAGAAAAAGTTTACACCTTTCTCTCGTCTACTCTTCGACAACTTGTAAAATCGATGCTCGTGAATCTTGCTAGTTTCAATCTGAAACGATGTATCCCGTTGTTTTGAGCCGCACTGCAAGTTTTCGCGCAGATCTGAGAGAAAAAGTTTACACCTTTATCTCGTCTACTATCGGACGACTTGTAAAATCGATGCTCGTGAATCTTGCTAGTTCCGATCTAAAACGATGCATCCCTTTGATTTGAGCCGGAATACAAGTTTTCGTGCAGTTCTGAGAAAAAAAGCTTTCACATTTTTCTCGTCTACTCTTCGACGACTTGTAAAATCGATGCTCGTGAATCTCGCTAGTATCGATCTAAAACGATGTATATCGTTGTTTTGAGCCGGAATACAAGTTTTCGCGCAGTTCTGAGAGAAAAAGTTTACACCTTTCTTTCGTCTACACTTCGACGACTTGTAAAATCGATGGTCATGAATCTTGCTAGTTTCGATCTAAAGCGATGTATCCCTTTGATTTGAGCCGGAATACAAGTTTTCTTGCAGTTCTGAGAGAAAAAGTTTACACCTTTCGTCTACACTTCGACGACTTGTAAATTCGATGGTCGTGAATCTTGCTAGTTTCGATCTAAAACGATGTATCCCTTTGATTTGAGCCGGAATACAAGTTTTCGTGCAGTTCTGAGAGAAAAAGTTTACACCTTTCTCTCGTCTACTCTTCGACAACTTGTAAAATCGATGCTCGTGAATCTTGCTAGTTTCGATCTGAAACGATGTATCCCGTTGTTTTGAGCCGAAATACAAGTTTTCGCGCAGATCTGAGAGAAAAAGTTTACACCTTTTTCTCGTCTACTATCCGACGACTTGTAAAATTGATGGTCGTGAATCTTGCTAGTTTCGATCTAAAACGATGCATCCCTTTGATTTGTGCCGGAATACAAGTTTTCGCGCAGTTCTGAGAGAAAAAGTTTACACCTTTCTTTCGTCTACACTTCGACGACTTGTAAAATCGATGGTCGTGAATCTTGCTAGATTCGATCTAAAACGATGCATCCCTTTGATTTGAGCCGGAATACAAGTTTTCGTGCAGTTCTGAGAAAAAAAGCTTTCACATTTTTCTCGTCTACTCTTCGACGACTTGTAAAATCGATGCTCGTGAATCACGCTAGTTTCGATCTAAAACGATGTATCCCGTTGTTTTGAGCCGGAATACAAGTTTTCGCGCAGTTCTGAGAGAAAAAGTTTACACCTTTCTCTCGTCTACTCTTCGACGACTTGTAAAATGGATGCTCGTGAATCTTGCTAGTTTCGATCTAAAACGATGTATACCGTTGTTTTGAGGCCGGAATACAAGTTTTCGCGCTGTTCTGAGAGAAAAAGTTTACACCTTTCTCTCGTCTACTCTTCGACGACTTGTAAAATCGATGCTCGTGAATTTTGCTAGTTTCGATCTAAAACGATGTATCCCGTTGTTTTGAGCCGGAATACAAGTTTTCGCGCAGTTCTGAGAGAAAAAGTTTACACCTTTCTTTCGTCTACACTTCGACGACTTGTAAAATCGATGGTCGTGAATCTTGCTAGTTTCGATCTAAAACGATGTATCACTTTGATTTGAGCCGGAATACAAGTTTTCGTGCAGTTCTGAGAGAAAAAGTTTACACCTCTCTCTCGTCTACTCTTCGACGACTTGTAAAATTGATGTTCGTGAATCTCGCTAGTTTCGATCTAAAACGATGTATCCCGTTGTTTTGTGCCGGAATACAAGTTTTCGCGCAGTTCTGAGAGAAAAAGTTTACACCTTTCTTTCGTCTACACTTCGACGACTTGTGAAATCGAAGTGCGTCGATCTCGCTAGTTTCGATCTAAAACGATGTATCCCGTTGTTTTGAGCCAGAATACGAGTTTTTGCGCAGTTCTGAGAGAAAAAGGTTCACACTTTCTCTCGTCTAGTCTTCGAAGACTTGTAAAATCGATGTTCGTGATTCTCGCTAGTTTCGATCTAAAACGATGTATCGCGTTGTTTTGAGCCGGAATACAAGTTTTCGCGCAGTTCTGAGAGAAAAAGTTTACACCTTTCTTTCGTCTACACTTCGACGACTTGTAAAATCGATGGTCATGAATCTTGCTAGTTTCGATCTAAAACGATGTATCCCTTTGATTTGAGCCGGAATACAAGTTTTCTTGCAGTTCTGAGAGAAAAAGTTTACACCTTTCGTCTACACTTCGACGACTTGTAAAATCGATGGTCGTGAATCTTGCCAGTTTCGATCTAAAACGATGTATCCGTTTGATTTGAGCCGGAATACAAGTTTTCGTGCAGTTCTGAGAGAAAAAGTTTACACCTTTCTCTCGTCTACTCTTCGACGACTTGTAAAATCGATGCTCGTGAATCTCGCTAGTTTCGATCTAAAACGATGTATCCCGTTGTTTTGAGCCGGAATACAAGTTTTCGCGCAGTTCTGAGAGAAAAAGTTTACACCTTTCTCTCGTCTACTCTACGACGACTTGTAAAATCGATGCTCGTGAATTTTGCTAGTTTCGATCTAAAACGATGTATCCCGTTGTTTTGAGCCGGAATACAAGTTTTCGCGCTGTTCTTAGAGAAAAAGTTTACACCTTTCTCTCGTCTACTCTTCGACGACTTATAAAATGGATGCTCGTGAATCTTGCTAGTTTCGATCTAAAACGATGTATACCGTTGTTTTGAGGCCGGAATACAAGTTTTCGCGCTGTTCTGAGAGAAAAAGTTTACACCTTTCTCTCGTCTACTATCCGACGACTTGTAAAATCGATGCTCGTGAATCTTGCTAGTTTCGATCTGAAACGATGTATCCCTTTGATTTGAGCCGGAATACAAGTTTTCGTGCAGTTCTGAGAGAAAAAATTTACACCTTTCTTTCGTCTACACTTCGACGACTTGTAAAATCGATGGTCGTGAATCTTGCTAGTTTCGATCTAAAACGATGTATCCCTTTGATTTGAGCCGGAATACAAGTCTTCGTGCAGTTCTGAGAGAAAAAGTTTACACCTTTCTCTCGTCTACTCTTCGACAACTTGTAAAATCGATGCTCGTGAATCTTGCTAGTTTCAATCTGAAACGATGTATCCCGTTGTTTTGAGCCGCACTGCAAGTTTTCGCGCAGATCTGAGAGAAAAAGTTTACACCTTTATCTCGTCTACTATCGGACGACTTGTAAAATCGATGCTCGTGAATCTTGCTAGTTCCGATCTAAAACGATGCATCCCTTTGATTTGAGCCGGAATACAAGTTTTCGTGCAGTTCTGAGAAAAAAAGCTTTCACATTTTTCTCGTCTACTCTTCGACGACTTGTAAAATCGATGCTCGTGAATCTCGCTAGTATCGATCTAAAACGATGTATATCGTTGTTTTGAGCCGGAATACAAGTTTTCGCGCAGTTCTGAGAGAAAAAGTTTACACCTTTCTTTCGTCTACACTTCGACGACTTGTAAAATCGATGGTCATGAATCTTGCTAGTTTCGATCTAAAGCGATGTATCCCTTTGATTTGAGCCGGAATACAAGTTTTCTTGCAGTTCTGAGAGAAAAAGTTTACACCTTTCGTCTACACTTCGACGACTTGTAAAATCGATGGTCGTGAATCTTGCTAGTTTCGATCTAAAACGATGTATCCCTTTGATTTGAGCCGGAATACAAGTTTTCGTGCAGTTCTGAGAGAAAAAGTTTACACCTTTCTCTCGTCTACTCTTCGACAACTTGTAAAATCGATGCTCGTGAATCTTGCTAGTTTCGATCTGAAACGATGTATCCCGTTGTTTTGAGCCGAAATACAAGTTTTCGCGCAGATCTGAGAGAAAAAGTTTACACCTTTCTCTCGTCTACTATCCGACGACTTGTAAAATTGATGGTCGTGAATCTCGCTAGTTTCGATCTAAAACGATGCATCCCTTTGATTTGTGCCGGAATACAAGTTTTCGCGCAGTTCTGAGAGAAAAAGTTTACACCTTTCTTTCGTCTACACTTCGACGACTTGTAAAATCGATGGTCGTGAATCTTGCTAGTTTCGATCTAAAACGATGCATCCCTTTGATTTGAGCCGGAATACAAGTTTTCGTGCAGTTCTGAGAAAAAAAGCTTTCACATTTTTCTCGTCTACTCTTCGACGACTTGTAAAATCGATTCTCGTGAATCTTGCTAGTTTCGATCTAAAACGATGTATCCCGTTGTTTTGAGCCGGAATACAAGTTTTCGCGCTGTTCTTAGAGAAAAAGTTTACACCTTTCTCTCGTCTACTCTTCGACGACTTATAAAATGGATGCTCGTGAATCTTGCTAGTTTCGATCTAAAACGATGTATACCGTTGTTTTGAGGCCGGAATACAAGTTTTCGCGCTGTTCTGAGAGAAAAAGTTTACACCTTTCTCTCGTCTACTCTTCGACGACTTGTAAAATCGATGCTCGTGAATTTTGCTAGTTTCGATCTAAAACGATGTATCCCGTTGTTTTGAGCCGGAATACAAGTTTTCGCGCAGTTCTGAGAGAAAAAGTTTACACCTTTCTTTCGTCTACACTTCGACGACTTGTAAAATCGATGGTCGTGAATCTTGCTAGTTTCGATCTAAAACGATGTATCACTTTGATTTGAGCCGGAATACAAGTTTTCGTGCAGTTCTGAGAGAAAAAGTTTACACCTCTCTCTCGTCTACTCTTCGACGACTTGTAAAATTGATGTTCGTGAATCTCGCTAGTTTCGATCTAAAACGATGTATCCCGTTGTTTTGTGCCGGAATACAAGTTTTCGCGCAGTTCTGAGAGAAAAAGTTTACACCTTTCTTTCGTCTACACTTCGACGACTTGTGAAATCGAAGTGCGTCGATCTCGCTAGTTTCGATCTAAAACGATGTATCCCGTTGTTTTGAGCCAGAATACGAGTTTTTGCGCAGTTCTGAGAGAAAAAGGTTCACACTTTCTCTCGTCTAGTCTTCGAAGACTTGTAAAATCGATGTTCGTGATTCTCGCTAGTTTCGATCTAAAACGATGTATCGCGTTGTTTTGAGCCGGAATACAAGTTTTCGCGCAGTTCTGAGAGAAAAAGTTTACACCTTTCTTTCGTCTACACTTCGACGACTTGTAAAATCGATGGTCATGAATCTTGCTAGTTTCGATCTAAAACGATGTATCCCTTTGATTTGAGCCGGAATACAAGTTTTCTTGCAGTTCTGAGAGAAAAAGTTTACACCTTTCGTCTACACTTCGACGACTTGTAAAATCGATGGTCGTGAATCTTGCCAGTTTCGATCTAAAACGATGTATCCCTTTGATTTGAGCCGGAATACAAGTTTTCGTGCAGTTCTGAGAGAAAAAGTTTACACCTTTCTCTCGTCTACTCTTCGACGACTTGTAAAATCGATGCTCGTGAATCTCGCTAGTTTCGATTTAAAACGATGTATCCCGTTGTTTTGAGCCGGAATACAAGTTTTCGCGCAGTTCTGAGAGAAAAAGTTTACACCTTTCTCTCGTCTACTCTACGACGACTTGTAAAATCGATGCTCGTGAATTTTGCTAGTTTCGATCTAAAACGATGTATCCCATTGTTTTGAGCCGGAATACAAGTTTTCGTGCAGTTCTGAGAGAAAAAGTTTACACCTCTCTCGTCTACTCTTCGACGACTTGTAAAATCGATTCTCGTGAATCTTGCTAGTTTCGATCGAAAACGATGTATCCCGTTGTTTTGAGACGGAATACAAGTTTTCGCGCAGTTCTGAGAGAAAAAGTTTACACCTTTCTCTCGTCTACTCTTCGACGACTTGTAAAATCGATGCTCGTGAATCTCGCTAGTTTCGATCTAAAACGATGTATCCCGTTGTTTTGAGCCGGAATACAAGTTTTCGCGCAGTTCTGAGAGAAAAAGTTTACACCTTTCTCTCGTCTACTCTACGACGACTTGTAAAATCGATGCTCGTGAATTTTGCTAGTTTCGATCTAAAACGATGTATCCCGTTGTTTTGAGCCGGAATACAAGTTTTCGCGCTGTTCTTAGAGAAAAAGTTTACACCTTTCTCTCGTCTACTCTTCGACGACTTATAAAATGGATGCTCGTGAATCTTGCTAGTTTCGATCTAAAACGATGTATACCGTTGTTTTGAGGCCGGAATACAAGTTTTCGCGCTGTTCTGAGAGAAAAAGTTTACACCTTTCTCTCGTCTACTCTTCGACGACTTGTAAAATCGATGTTCGTGAATTTTGCTAGTTTCGTTCTAAAACGATGTATCCCGTTGTTTTGAGCCGGAATACAAGTTTTCGCGCAGTTCTGAGAGAAAAAGTTTACACCTTTCTTTCGTTACACTTCGACGACTTGTAAAATCGATGGTCGTGAATCTTGCTAGTTTCGATCTAAAACGATGTATCACTTTGATTTGAGCCGAAATACAAGTTTTCGCGCAGATCTGAGAGAAAAAGTTTACACCTTTCTCTCGTCTACTATCCGACGACTTGTAAAATTGATGGTCGTGAATCTTGCTAGTTTCGATCTAAAACGATGCATCCCTTTGATTTGTGCCGGAATACAAGTTTTCGCGCAGTTCTGAGAGAAAAAGTTTACACCTTTCTTTCGTCTACACTTCGACGACTTGTAAAATCGATGGTCGTGAATCTTGCTAGTTTCGATCTAAAACGATGCATCCCTTTGATTTGAGCCGGAATACAAGTTTTTGCGCAGTTCTGAGAGAAAACGTTTGCAGCTCTCTCTCGTCTACTTTTCGACGACTTGTGAAATCGAAGTGCGTCGATCTCGCTAGTTTCGATCTATAACGATGTATCCCGTTGTTTTGAGCCAGAATACGAGTTTTTGCGCAGTTCTGAGAGAAAAAGGTTCACACTTTCTCTCGTCTAGTCTTCGAAGACTTGTAAAATCGATGTTCGTGATTCTCGCTAGTTTCGATCTAAAACTATGTATCGCGTTGTTTTGAGCCGGAATACAAGTTTTCGCACTGTTCTGAGGGAAAACGTTTACACCTTTCTCTCGTCTACTCTTCGACGACTTGTAAAATCGATGCTCGTGAATCTTGCAAGTTTCGATCTAAAACAATGTATCCCGTTGTTTTGAGCCGGAATACAAGTTTTCGGGCAGTTCTGAGAGAAAAAGTTTACACCTTTCTCTCGTCTACTCTTCGACGACTTGTAAAATCGATTCTCGTGAATCTTGCTAGTTTCGATCGAAAACGATGTATCCCGTTGTTTTGAGACGGAATACAAGTTTTCGCGCAGTTCTGAGAGAAAAAGTTTACACCTTTCTCTCGTCTACTCTTCGACGACTTGTAAAATCGATGCTCGTGAATCTCGCTAGTTTCGATCTAAAACGATGTATCCCGTTGTTTTGAGCCGGAATACAAGTTTTCGCGCAGTTCTGAGAGAAAAAGTTTACACCTTTCTCTCGTCTACTCTACGACGACTTGTAAAATCGATGCTCGTGAATTTTGCTAGTTTCGATCTAAAACGATGTATCCCGTTGTTTTGAGCCGGAATACAAGTTTTCGCGCTGTTCTTAGAGAAAAAGTTTACACCTTTCTCTCGTCTACTCTTCGACGACTTATAAAATGGATGCTCGTGAATCTTGCTAGTTTCGATCTAAAACGATGTATACCGTTGTTTTGAGGCCGGAATACAAGTTTTCGCGCTGTTCTGAGAGAAAAAGTTTACACCTTTCTCTCGTCTACTCTTCGACGACTTGTAAAATCGATGTTCGTGAATTTTGCTAGTTTCGTTCTAAAACGATGTATCCCGTTGTTTTGAGCCGGAATACAAGTTTTCGCGCAGTTCTGAGAGAAAAAGTTTACACCTTTCTTTCGTTACACTTCGACGACTTGTAAAATCGATGGTCGTGAATCTTGCTAGTTTCGATCTAAAACGATGTATCACTTTGATTTGAGCCGAAATACAAGTTTTCGCGCAGATCTGAGAGAAAAAGTTTACACCTTTCTCTCGTCTACTATCCGACGACTTGTAAAATTGATGGTCGTGAATCTTGCTAGTTTCGATCTAAAACGATGCATCCCTTTGATTTGTGCCGGAATACAAGTTTTCGCGCAGTTCTGAGAGAAAAAGTTTACACCTTTCTTTCGTCTACACTTCGACGACTTGTAAAATCGATGGTCGTGAATCTTGCTAGTTTCGATCTAAAACGATGCATCCCTTTGATTTGAGCCGGAATACAAGTTTTTGCGCAGTTCTGAGAGAAAACGTTTGCAGCTCTCTCTCGTCTACTTTTCGACGACTTGTGAAATCGAAGTGCGTCGATCTCGCTAGTTTCGATCTATAACGATGTATCCCGTTGTTTTGAGCCAGAATACGAGTTTTTGCGCAGTTCTGAGAGAAAAAGGTTCACACTTTCTCTCGTCTAGTCTTCGAAGACTTGTAAAATCGATGTTCGTGATTCTCGCTAGTTTCGATCTAAAACTATGTATCGCGTTGTTTTGAGCCGGAATACAAGTTTTCGCACTGTTCTGAGGGAAAACGTTTACACCTTTCTCTCGTCTACTCTTCGACGACTTGTAAAATCGATGCTCGTGAATCTTGCAAGTTTCGATCTAAAACAATGTATCCCGTTGTTTTGAGCCGGAATACAAGTTTTCGGGCAGTTCTGAGAGAAAAAGTTTACACCTTTCTCTCGTCTACTCTTCGACGACTTGTAAAATCGATTCTCGTGAATCTTGCTAGTTTCGATCTAAAACGATGTATCCCGTTGTTTTGAGCCGGAATACAAGTTTTCGCGCTGTTCTTAGAGAAAAGGTTTACACCTTTCTCTCGTCTACTCTTCGACGACTTATAAAATGGATGCTCGTGAATCTTGCTAGTTTCGATCTAAAACGATGTATACCGTTGTTTTGAGGCCGGAATACAAGTTTTCGCGCTGTTCTGAGAGAAAAAGTTTACACCTTTCTCTCGTCTACTCTTCGACGACTTGTAAAATCGATGCTCGTGAATTTTGCTAGTTTCGATCTAAAACGATGTATCCCGTTGTTTTGAGCCGGAATACAAGTTTTCGCGCAGTTCTGAGAGAAAAAGTTTACACCTTTCTTTCGTCTACACTTCGACGACTTGTAAAATCGATGGTCGTGAATCTTGCTAGTTTCGATCTAAAACGATGTATCACTTTGATTTGAGCCGGAATACAAGTTTTCGTGCAGTTCTGAGAGAAAAAGTTTACACCTCTCTCTCGTCTACTCTTCGACGACTTGTAAAATTGATGTTCGTGAATCTCGCTAGTTTCGATCTAAAACGATGTATCCCGTTGTTTTGTGCCGGAATACAAGTTTTCGCGCAGTTCTGAGAGAAAAAGTTTACACCTTTCTTTCGTCTACACTTCGACGACTTGTGAAATCGAAGTGCGTCGATCTCGCTAGTTTCGATCTAAAACGATGTATCCCGTTGTTTTTAGCCAGAATACGAGTTTTTGCGCAGTTCTGAGAGAAAAAGGTTCACACTTTCTCTCGTCTAGTCTTCGAAGACTTGTAAAATCGATGTTCGTGATTCTCGCTAGTTTCGATCTAAAACGATGTATCGCGTTGTTTTGAGCCGGAATACAAGTTTTCGCGCAGTTCTGAGAGAAAAAGTTTACACCTTTCTTTCGTCTACACTTCGACGACTTGTAAAATCGATGGTCATGAATCTTGCTAGTTTCGATCTAAAACGATGTATCCCTTTGATTTGAGCCGGAATACAAGTTTTCTTGCAGTTCTGAGAGAAAAAGTTTACACCTTTCGTCTACACTTCGACGACTTGTAAAATCGATGGTCGTGAATCTTGCCAGTTTCGATCTAAAACGATGTATCCCTTTGATTTGAGCCGGAATACAAGTTTTCGTGCAGTTCTGAGAGAAAAAGTTTACACCTTTCTCTCGTCTACTCTTCGACGACTTGTAAAATCGATGCTCGTGAATCTCGCTAGTTTCGATCTAAAACGATGTATCCCGTTGTTTTGAGCCGGAATACAAGTTTTCGCGCAGTTCTGAGAGAAAAAGTTTACACCTTTCTCTCGTCTACTCTACGACGACTTGTAAAATCGATGCTCGTGAATTTTGCTAGTTTCGATCTAAAACGATGTATCCCGTTGTTTTGAGCCGGAATACAAGTTTTCGCGCTGTTCTTAGAGAAAAAGTTTACACCTTTCTCTCGTCTACTCTTCGACGACTTATAAAATGGATGCTCGTGAATCTTGCTAGTTTCGATCTAAAACGATGTATACCGTTGTTTTGAGGCCGGAATACAAGTTTTCGCGCTGTTCTGAGAGAAAAAGTTTACACCTTTCTCTCGTCTACTCTTCGACGACTTGTAAAATCGATGCTCGTGAATTTTGCTAGTTTCGTTCTAAAACGATGTATCCCGTTGTTTTGAGCCGGAATACAAGTTTTCGCGCAGTTCTGAGAGAAAAAGTTTACACCTTTCTTTCGTCTACACTTCGACGACTTGTAAAATCGATGGTCGTGAATCTTGCTAGTTTCGATCTAAAACGATGTATCACTTTGATTTGAGCCGGAATACAAGTTTTCGTGCAGTTCTGAGAAAAAAAGCTTTCACATTTTTCTCGTCTACTCTTCGACGACTTGTAAAATCGATGCTCGTGAATCTCGCTAGTATCGATCTAAAACGATGTATATCGTTGTTTTGAGCCGGAATACAAGTTTTCGCGCAGTTCTGAGAGAAAAAGTTTACACCTTTCTTTCGTCTACACTTCGACGACTTGTAAAATCGATGGTCATGAATCTTGCTAGTTTCGATCTAAAGCGATGTATCCCTTTGATTTGAGCCGGAATACAAGTTTTCTTGCAGTTCTGAGAGAAAAAGTTTACACCTTTCGTCTACACTTCGACGACTTGTAAAATCGATGCTCGTGAATTTTGCTAGTTTCGATCTAAAACGATGGATCCTGTTGTTTTGAGCCGGAATATAAGTTTTCGCGCAGTTCTGAAAGAAAAAGTTTACACCTTTCTCTCGTCTACTCTTCGACGACTTGTAAAATCGATTCTCGTGAATCTTGCTAGTTTCGATCTCAAACGATGTATCCCGTTGTTTTGAGCCGGAATACAAGTTTTCGCGCTGTTCTTAGAGAAAAAGTTTACACCTTTCTCTCGTCTACTCTTCGACGACTTATAAAATGGATGCTCGTGAATTTTGCTAGTTTCGATCTAAAACGATATATCCCGTTGTTTTGAGCCGGAATACAAGTTTTCGTGCAGTTCATTGAGAAAAAGTTTACAACTTTCTCTCGCCTACTCTTCGACGACTTGTAAAAACGATGCTCGTGAATTTTGCTAGGTTCGATTTAAAACGATGCATCCCGTTGTTTTTAGCTCGAATACGAGTTTTTGCGCAGTTCTGAGAGAAAAAGTTTCCACCTTTCTCAAGTCTACTCTTCGACGACTTGTATAATCGATGCTCGTGAATTTTGCTAGTTTTGATCGAAAATGATGTATCCCGTTGTTTTGAGACGGAATACAAGTTTTCGCGCAGTTCTGAGAGAAAAAGTATACACCTTTCTTTCGTCTACTCTTCGACGACTTGTAAAATTGATGCTCGTGAATCTTGCTAGTTTCGATCTAAAACGATGTATCCCATTGTTTTGAGCCGCAATACAAGTTTTCGCGCAGTTCTGAGAGAAAAAGTTTACACCTTTCTCTTGTCTACTCTTCGACGACTTGTAAAATCGATGCTCGTGAATCTTGCTAGTTTCGATCTAAAAAGATGTATACCGTTGTTTTGAGGCCGGAATACAAGTTTTCGCGCTGTTCTGAGAGAAAAAGTTTACACCTTTCTCTCGTCTACTCTTCGACGACTTGTAAAACTGATGCTCGTGAATTGTGCTAGTTTTGATCGAAAACGATGCATCCCGTTTTTTTGAGACGGAATTCAAGTTTTCGAACAGTTCTGAGAGAAAAAGTTTACACCTTTCTTTCGTCTACTCTTCGACGACTTGTAAAATCGATGCTCGTGAATCTTGCTAGTTTCGATCTAAAACGATGTATCCCGTTGTTTTGAGCCGCAATACAAGTTTTCGCGCAGATCTGAGAGAAAACGTTTACACCTTTCTCTCGTCTACTATCCGACGACTTGTAAAATCGATGCTCGTGAATCTTGCTAGTTTCGATCTGAAACGATGTATCCCTTTGATTTGAGCCGGAATACAAGTTTTCGTGCAGTTCTGAGAGAAAAAATTTACACCTTTCTTTCGTCTACACTTCGACGACTTGTAAAATCGATGGTCGTGAATCTTGCTAGTTTCGATCTAAAACGATGTATCCCTTTGATTTGAGCCGGAATACAAGTCTTCGTGCAGTTCTGAGAGAAAAAGTTTACACCTTTCTCTCGTCTACTCTTCGACAACTTGTAAAATCGATGCTCGTGAATCTTGCTAGTTTCAATCTGAAACGATGTATCCCGTTGTTTTGAGCCGCACTGCAAGTTTTCGCGCAGATCTGAGAGAAAAAGTTTACATCTTTCTCTCGTCTACTATCGGACGACTTGTAAAATCGATGCTCGTGAATCTTGGTAGTTCCGATCAAAAACGATATATCCCGTTGTTTTGAGCCGGAATACAAGTTTTCGCGCAGTTCTGAGAGAAAAAGTTTACACCTTTCTTTCGTCTACACTTCGACGACTTGTAAAATCGATGGTCGTGAATCTTGCTAGTTTCGATCTAAAACGATGCATCCCTTTGATTTGAGCCGGAATACAAGTTTTCGTGCAGTTCTGAGAAAAAAAGCTTTCACATTTTTCTCGTCTACTCTTCGACGACTTGTAAAATCGATGCTCGTGAATCTCGCTAGTATCGATCTAAAACGATGTATATCGTTGTTTTGAGCCGGAATACAAGTTTTCGCGCAGTTCTGAGAGAAAAAGTTTACACCTTTCTTTCGTCTACACTTCGACGACTTGTAAAATCGATGGTCATGAATCTTGCTAGTTTCGATCTAAAGCGATGTATCCCTTTGATTTGAGCCGGAATACAAGTTTTCTTGCAGTTCTGAGAGAAAAAGTTTACACCTTTCGTCTACACTTCGACGACTTGTAAAATCGATGCTCGTGAATTTTGCTAGTTTCGATCTAAAACGATGGATCCTGTTGTTTTGAGCCGGAATATAAGTTTTCGCGCAGTTCTGAAAGAAAAAGTTTACACCTTTCTCTCGTCTACTCTTCGACGACTTGTAAAATCGATTCTCGTGAATCTTGCTAGTTTCGATCTCAAACGATGTATCCCGTTGTTTTGAGCCGGAATACAAGTTTTCGCGCTGTTCTTAGAGAAAAAGTTTACACCTTTCTCTCGTCTACTCTTCGACGACTTATAAAATGGATGCTCGTGAATTTTGCTAGTTTCGATCTAAAACGATATATCCCGTTGTTTTGAGCCGGAATACAAGTTTTCGTGCAGTTCATTGAGAAAAAGTTTACAACTTTCTCTCGCCTACTCTTCGACGACTTGTAAAAACGATGCTCGTGAATTTTGCTAGGTTCGATTTAAAACGATGCATCCCGTTGTTTTTAGCTCGAATACGAGTTTTTGCGCAGTTCTGAGAGAAAAAGTTTCCACCTTTCTCAAGTCTACTCTTCGACGACTTGTATAATCGATGCTCGTGAATTTTGCTAGTTTTGATCGAAAATGATGTATCCCGTTGTTTTGAGACGGAATACAAGTTTTCGCGCAGTTCTGAGAGAAAAAGTATACACCTTTCTTTCGTCTACTCTTCGACGACTTGTAAAATTGATGCTCGTGAATCTTGCTAGTTTCGATCTAAAACGATGTATCCCATTGTTTTGAGCCGCAATACAAGTTTTCGCGCAGTTCTGAGAGAAAAAGTTTACACCTTTCTCTTGTCTACTCTTCGACGACTTGTAAAATCGATGCTCGTGAATCTTGCTAGTTTCGATCTAAAACGATGTATACCGTTGTTTTGAGGCCGGAATACAAGTTTTCGCGCTGTTCTGAGAGAAAAAGTTTACACCTTTCTCTCGTCTACTCTTCGACGACTTGTAAAATCGATGGTCGTGAATCTTGCTAGTTTCAATCTAAAACGATGTATCCCTTTGATTTGAGCCGGAATACAAGTCTTCGTGCAGTTCTGAGAGAAAAAGTTTACACCTTTCTCTCGTCTACTCTTCGACAACTTGTAAAATCGATGCTCGTGAATCTTGCTAGTTTCGATCTGAAACGATCTATCCCGTTGTTTTGAGCCGCACTGCAAGTTTTCGCGCAGATCTGAGAGAAAAAGTTTACACCTTTCTCTCGTCTACTATCGGACGACTTGTAAAATCGATGCTCGTGAATCTTGCTAGTTCCGATCAAAAACGATATATCCCGTTGTTTTGAGCCGGAATACAAGTTTTTGCGCAGTTCTGAGAGAAAAAGTTTACACCTTTCTTTCGTCTACACTTCGACGACTTGTAAAATCGATGTTCGTGAATCTCGCTAGTTTCGATCTAAAACGATGTATCCCGTTGTTTTGAGCCGGAATACAAGTTTTTGCGCAGTTCTGAGAGAAAACGTTTGCAGCTCTCTCTCGTCTACTTTTCGACGACTTGTGAAATCGAAGTGCGTCGATCTCGCTAGTTTCGATCTATAACGATGTATCCCGTTGTTTTGAGCCAGAATACGAGTTTTTGCGCAGTTCTGAGAGAAAAAGGTTCACACTTTCTCTCGTCTAGTCTTCGAAGACTTGTAAAATCGATGTTCGTGATTCTCGCTAGTTTCGATCTAAAACTATGTATCGCGTTGTTTTGAGCCGGAATACAAGTTTTCGCACTGTTCTGAGGGAAAACGTTTACACCTTTCTCTCGTCTACTCTTCGACGACTTGTAAAATCGATGCTCGTGAATCTTGCAAGTTTCGATCTAAAACAATGTATCCCGTTGTTTTGAGCCGGAATACAAGTTTTCGGGCAGTTCTGAGAGAAAAAGTTTACACCTTTCTCTCGTCTACTCTTCGACGACTTGTAAAATCGATTCTCGTGAATCTTGCTAGTTTCGATCTAAAACGATGTATCCCGTTGTTTTGAGCCGGAATACAAGTTTTCGCGCTGTTCTTAGAGAAAACGTTTACACCTTTCTCTCGTCTACTCTTCGACGACTTATAAAATGGATGCTCGTGAATCTTGCTAGTTTCGATCTAAAACGATGTATACCGTTGTTTTGAGGCCGGAATACAAGTTTTCGCGCTGTTCTGAGAGAAAAAGTTTACACCTTTCTCTCGTCTACTCTTCGACGACTTGTAAAATCGATGCTCGTGAATTTTGCTAGTTTCGATCTAAAACGATGTATCCCGTTGTTTTGAGCCGGAATACAAGTTTTCGCGCAGTTCTGAGAGAAAAAGTTTACACCTTTCTTTCGTCTACACTTCGACGACTTGTAAAATCGATGGTCGTGAATCTTGCTAGTTTCGATCTAAAACGATGTATCACTTTGATTTGAGCCGGAATACAAGTTTTCGTGCAGTTCTGAGAGAAAAAGTTTACACCTCTCTCTCGTCTACTCTTCGACGACTTGTAAAATTGATGTTCGTGAATCTCGCTAGTTTCGATCTAAAACGATGTATCCCGTTGTTTTGTGCCGTAATACAAGTTTTCGCGCAGTTCTGAGAGAAAAAGTTTACACCTTTCTTTCGTCTACACTTCGACGACTTGTGAAATCGAAGTGCGTCGATCTCGCTAGTTTCGATCTAAAACGATGTATCCCGTTGTTTTGAGCCAGAATACGAGTTTTTGCGCAGTTCTGAGAGAAAAAGGTTCACACTTTCTCTCGTCTAGTCTTCGAAGACTTGTAAAATCGATGTTCGTGATTCTCGCTAGTTTCGATCTAAAACGATGTATCGCGTTGTTTTGAGCCGGAATACAAGTTTTCGCGCAGTTCTGAGAGAAAAAGTTTACACCTTTCTTTCGTCTACACTTCGACGACTTGTAAAATCGATGGTCATGAATCTTGCTAGTTTCGATCTAAAACGATGTATCCCTTTGATTTGAGCCGGAATACAAGTTTTCTTGCAGTTCTGAGAGAAAAAGTTTACACCTTTCGTCTACACTTCGACGACTTGTAAAATCGATGGTCGTGAATCTTGCCAGTTTCGATCTAAAACGATGTATCCCTTTGATTTGTGCCGGAATACAAGTTTTCGTGCAGTTCTGAGAGAAAAAGTTTACACCTTTCTCTCGTCTACTCTTCGACGACTTGTAAAATCGATGCTCGTGAATCTCGCTAGTTTCGATCTAAAACGATGTATCCCGTTGTTTTGAGCCGGAATACAAGTTTTCGCGCAGTTCTGAGAGAAAAAGTTTACACCTTTCTCTCGTCTACTCTACGACGACTTGTAAAATCGATGCTCGTGAATTTTGCTAGTTTCGATCTAAAACGATGTATCTCGTTGTTTTGAGCCGGAATACAAGTTTTCGCGCTGTTCTTAGAGAAAAAGTTTACACCTTTCTCTCGTCTACTCTTCGACGACTTATAAAATGGATGCTCGTGAATCTTGCTAGTTTCGATCTAAAACGATGTATACCGTTGTTTTGAGGCCGGAATACAAGTTTTCGCGCTGTTCTGAGAGAAAAAGTTTACACCTTTCTCTCGTCTACTCTTCGACGACTTGTAAAATCGATGCTCGTGAATTTTGCTAGTTTCGTTCTAAAACGATGTATCCCGTTGTTTTGAGCCGGAATACAAGTTTTCGCGCAGTTCTGAGAGAAAAAGTTTACACCTTTCTTTCGTCTACACTTCGACGACTTGTAAAATCGATGTCGTGAATCTTGCTAGTTTCGATCTAAAACGATGTATCACTTTGATTTGAGCCGGAATACAAGTTTTCGTGCAGTTCTGAGAGAAAAAGTTTACACCTCTCTCGTCTACTCTTCGACGACTTGTAAAATCGATGTTCGTGAATCTCCCTAGTTTCGATCTAAAACGATGTATCCCGTTTTTTTGAGCCGAAATACAAGTTTTCGCGCAGATCTGAGAGAAAAAGTTTACACCTTTCTCTCGTCTACTATCCGACGACTTGTAAAATTGATGGTCGTGAATCTTGCTAGTTTCGATCTAAAACGATGCATCCCTTTGATTTGTGCCGGAATACAAGTTTTCGCGCAGTTCTGAGAGAAAAAGTTTACACCTTTCTTTCGTCTACACTTCGACGACTTGTAAAATCGATGGTCGTGAATCTTGCTAGTTTCGATCTAAAACGATGCATCCCTTTGATTTGAGCCGGAATACAAGTTTTTGCGCAGTTCTGAGAGAAAACGTTTGCAGCTCTCTCTCGTCTACTTTTCGACGACTTGTGAAATCGAAGTGCGTCGATCTCGCTAGTTTCGATCTATAACGATGTATCCCGTTGTTTTGAGCCAGAATACGAGTTTTTGCGCAGTTCTGAGAGAAAAAGGTTCACACTTTCTCTCGTCTAGTCTTCGAAGACTTGTAAAATCGATTCGTGATTCTCGCTAGTTTCGATCTAAAACTATGTATCGCGTTGTTTTGAGCCGGAATACAAGTTTTCGCACTGTTCTGAGGGAAAACGTTTACACCTTTCTCTCGTCTACTCTTCGACGACTTGTAAAATCGATGCTCGTGAATCTTGCAAGTTTCGATCTAAAACAATGTATTCCGTTGTTTTGAGCCGGAATACAAGTTTTCGGGCAGTTCTGAGAGAAAAAGTTTACACCTTTCTCTCGTCTACTCTTCGACGACTTGTAAAATCGATTCTCGTGAATCTTGCTAGTTTCGATCTAAAACGATGTATCCCGTTGTTTTGAGCCGGAATACAAGTTTTCGCGCTGTTCTTAGAGAAAAAGTTTACACCTTTCTCTCGTCTACTCTTCGACGACTTATAAAATGGATGCTCGTGAATCTTGCTAGTTTCGATCTAAAACGATGTATACCGTTGTTTTGAGGCCGGAATACAAGTTTTCGCGCTGTTCTGAGAGAAAAAGTTTACACCTTTCTCTCGTCTACTCTTCGACGACTTGTAAAATCGATGCTCGTGAATTTTGCTAGTTTCGATCTAAAACGATGTATCCCGTTGTTTTGAGCCGGAATACAAGTTTTCGCGCAGTTCTGAGAGAAAAAGTTTACACCTTTCTTTCGTCTACACTTCGACGACTTGTAAAATCGATGGTCGTGAATCTTGCTAGTTTCGATCTAAAACGATGTATCACTTTGATTTGAGCCGGAATACAAGTTTTCGTGCAGTTCTGAGAGAAAAAGTTTACACCTCTCTCTCGTCTACTCTTCGACGACTTGTAAAATTGATGTTCGTGAATCTCGCTAGTTTCGATCTAAAACGATGTATCCCGTTGTTTTGTGCCGGAATACAAGTTTTCGCGCAGTTCTGAGAGAAAAAGTTTACACCTTTCTTTCGTCTACACTTCGACGACTTGTGAAATCGAAGTGCGTCGATCTCGCTAGTTTCGATCTAAAACGATGTATCCCGTTGTTTTGAGCCAGAATACGAGTTTTTGCGCAGTTCTGAGAGAAAAAGGTTCACACTTTCTCTCGTCTAGTCTTCGAAGACTTGTAAAATCGATGGTCATGAATCTTGCTAGTTTCGATCTAAAACGATGTATCCCTTTGATTTGAGCCGGAATACAAGTTTTCTTGCAGTTCTGAGAGAAAAAGTTTACACCTTTCGTCTACACTTCGACGACTTGTAAAATCGATTCTCGTGAATCTTGCTAGTTTCGATCTAAAACGATGTATCCCGTTGTTTTGAGCCGGAATACAAGTTTTCGCGCTGTTCTTAGAGAAAAAGTTTACACCTTTCTCTCGTCTACTCTTCGACGACTTATAAAATGGATGTTCGTGATTCTCGCTAGTTTCGATCTAAAACGATGTATCGCGTTGTTTTGAGCCGGAATACAAGTTTTCGCGCAGTTCTGAGAGAAAAAGTTTACACCTTTCTTTCGTCTACACTTCGACGACTTGTAAAATCGATGGTCATGAATCTTGCTAGTTTCGATCTAAAACGATGTATCCCTTTGATTTGAGCCGGAATACAAGTTTTCTTGCAGTTCTGAGAGAAAAAGTTTACACCTTTCGTCTACACTTCGACGACTTGTAAAATCGATGGTCGTGAATCTTGCCAGTTTCGATCTAAAACGATGTATCCCTTTGATTTGAGCCGGAATACAAGTTTTCGTGCAGTTCTGAGAGAAAAAGTTTACACCTTTCTCTCGTCTACTCTTCGACGACTTGTAAAATCGATGCTCGTGAATCTCGCTAGTTTCGATCTAAAACGATGTATCCCGTTGTTTTGAGCCGGAATACAAGTTTTCGCGCAGTTCTGAGAGAAAAAGTTTACACCTTTCTCTCGTCTACTCTACGACGACTTGTAAAATCGATGCTCGTGAATTTTGCTAGTTTCGATCTAAAACGATGTATCCCGTTGTTTTGAGCCGGAATACAAGTTTTCGCGCTGTTCTTAGAGAAAAAGTTTACACCTTTCTCTCGTCTACTCTTCGACGACTTATAAAATGGATGCTCGTGAATCTTGCTAGTTTCGATCTAAAACGATGTATACCGTTGTTTTGAGGCCGGAATACAAGTTTTCGCGCTCTTCTGAGAGAAAAAGTTTACACCTTTCTCTCGTCTACTCTTCGACGACTTGTAAAATCGATGCTCGTGAATTTTGCTAGTTTCGTTCTAAAACGATGTATCCCGTTGTTTTGAGCCGGAATACAAGTTTTCGCGCAGTTCTGAGAGAAAAAGTTTACACCTTTCTTTCGTCTACACTTCGACGACTTGTAAAATCGATGGTCGTGAATCTTGCTAGTTTCGATCTAAAACGATGTATCACTTTGATTTGAGCCGGAATACAAGTTTTCGTGCAGTTCTGAGAGAAAAAGTTTACACCTCTCTCGTCTACTCTTCGACGACTTGTAAAATCGATGTTCGTGAATCTCCCTAGTTTCGATCTAAAACGATGTATCCCGTTGTTTTGAGCCGAAATACAAGTTTTCGCGCAGATCTGAGAGAAAAAGTTTACACCTTTCTCTCGTCTACTATCCGACGACTTGTAAAATTGATGGTCGTGAATCTTGCTAGTTTCGATCTAAAACGATGCATCCCTTTGATTTGTGCCGGAATACAAGTTTTCGCGCAGTTCTGAGAGAAAAAGTTTACACCTTTCTTTCGTCTACACTTCGACGACTTGTAAAATCGATGGTCGTGAATCTTGCTAGTTTCGATCTAAAACGATGCATCCCTTTGATTTGAGCCGGAATACAAGTTTTCGTGCAGTTCTGAGAAAAAAAGCTTTCACATTTTTCTCGTCTACTCTTCGACGACTTGTAAAATTGATTCTCGTGAATCTTGCTAGTTTCGATCTAAAACGATGTATCCCGTTGTTTTGAGCCGGAATACAAGTTTTCGCGCTGTTCTTAGAGACAAAGTTTACACCTTTCTCTCGTCTACTCTTCGACGACTTATAAAATGGATGCTCGTGAATTTTGCTAGTTTCGATCTAAAACGATATATCCCGTTGTTTTGAGCCGGAATACAAGTTTTCGTGCAGTTCATTGAGAAAAAGTTTACAACTTTCTCTCGCCTACTCTTCGACGACTTCTAAAAACGATGCTCGTGAATTTTGCTAGGTTCGATTTAAAACGATGTATCCCGATGTTTTTAGCCCGAATACGAGTTTTTGCGCAGTTCTGAGAGAAAAAGTTTCCACCTTTCTCACGTCTACTCTTCGACGACTTGTATAATCGATGCTCGTGAATTTTGCTAGTTTTGATCGAAAACGATGTATCCCGTTGTTTTGAGACGGAATACAAGTTTTCGCGCAGTTCTGAGAGAAAAATTATACACCTTTCTTTCCTCTACTCTTCGACGACTTGTAAAATTGATGCTCGTGAATCTTGCTAGTTTCGATCTAAAACGATGTATCCCATTGTTTTGAGCCGCAATACAAGTTTTCGCGCAGTTCTGAGAGAAAAAGTTTACACCTTTCTCTTGTCTACTCTTCGACGACTTGTAAAATCGATGCTCGTGAATCTTGCTAGTTTCGATCTAAAACGATGTATACCGTTGTTTTGAGGCCGGAATACAAGTTTTCGCGCTGTTCTGAGAGAAAAAGTTTACACCTTTCTCTCGTCTACTCTTCGACGACTTGTAAAATCGATGCTCGTGAATTGTGCTAATTTTGATCGAAAACGATGTATCCCGTTTTTTTGAGACGGAATACAAGTTTTCGAACAGTTCTGAGAGAAAAAGTTTACACCTTTCCTTCGTCTACTCTTCGACGACTTGTAAAATCGATGCTCGTGAATCTTGCAAGTTTCGATCTAAAACAATGTATCCCGTTGTTTTGAGCCGGAATACAAGTTTTCGGGCAGTTCTGAGAGAAAAAGTTTACACCTTTCTCTCGTCTACTCTTCGACGACTTGTAAAATCGATTCTCGTGAATCTTGCTAGTTTCGATCTAAAACGATGTATCCCGTTGTTTTGAGCCGGAATACAAGTTTTCGCGCTGTTCTTAGAGAAAAAGTTTACACCTTTCTCTCGTCTACTCTTCGACGACGTATAAAATGGATGCTCGTGAATCTTGCTAGTTTCGATCTAAAACGATGTATACCGTTGTTTTGAGGCCGGAATACAAGTTTTCGCGCAGTTCTGAGAGAAAAAGTTTACACCTTTCTCTCCTCTACTCTTCGACGACTTGTAAAATCGATGCTCGTGAATTTTGCTAGTTTCGATCTAAAACGATGTATCCCGTTGTTTTGAGCCGGAATACAAGTTTTCGCGCAGTTCTGAGAGAAAAAGTTTACACCTTTCTTTCGTCTGCACTTCGACGACTTGTAAAATCGATGGTCGTGAATCTTGCTAGTTTCGATCTAAAACGATGTATCCCTTTGATTTGAGCCGGAATACAAGTTTTCGTGCAGTTCTGAGAGAAAAAGTTTACACCTTTCTCTCGTCTACTCTTCGACAACTTGTAAAATCGATGCTCGTGAATCTTGCTAGTTTCGATCTGAAACGATGTATCCCGTTGTCTTGAGCCGCAATACAAGTTTTCGCGCAGATCTGAGAGAAAAAGTTTACACCTTTCTCTCGTCTACTATCCGACGACTTGTAAAATCGATGCTCGTGAATCTTGCTAGTTTCGATCAAAAACGATATATCCCGTTGTTTGGAGCCGGAATACAAGTTTTCGCGCAGTTCTGAGAGAAAAAGTTTACACCTTTCTTTCGTCTACACTTCGACGACTTGTAAAATCGATGGTCGTGAATCTTGCTAGTTTCGATTTAAAACGATGTATCACTTTGATTTGAGCCGGAATACAAGTTTTCGTGCAGTTCTGAGAGAAAAAGTTTACACCTCTCTCTCGTCTACTCTTCGACGACTTGTAAAATCGATGTTCGTGAATCTCGCTAGTTTCGATCTAAAACGATGTATCCCGTTGTTTTGTGCCGGAATACAAGTTTTCGCGCAGTTCTGAGAGAAAAAGTTTACACCTTTCTTTCGTCCACACTTCGCCGACTTGTAAAATCGATGGTCGTGAATCTTGCTAGTTTCGATCTAAAACGATGTATCAATTTGATTTGAGCCGGAATACAAGTTTTCGTGCAGTTCTGAGAGAAAAAGTTTACACCTCTCTCTCGTCTACTCTTCGACGACTTGTAAAATCGATGTTCGTGAATCTCGCTAGTTTCGATCTAAAACGATATATCCCGTTGTTTTGAGCCGGAATACAAGTTTTTGCGCAGTTCTGAGAGAAAACGTTTGCAGCTCTCTCTCGTCTACTTTTCGACGACTTGTGAAATCGAAGTGCGTCGATCTCGCTAGTTTCGATCTATAACGATGTATCCCGTTGTTTTGAGCCAGAATACGAGTTTTTGCGCAGTTCTGAGAGAAAAAGGTTCACACTTTCTCTCGTCTAGTCTTCGAAGACACTTTAAAATCGATGTTCGTGATTCTCGCTAGTTTCGATCTAAAACTATGTATCGCGTTGTTTTGAGCCGGAATACAAGTTTTCGCACTGTTCTGAGGGAAAACGTTTACACCTTTCTCTCGTCTACTCTTCGACGACTTGTAAAATCGATGCTCGTGAATCTTGCAAGTTTCGATCTAAAACAATGTATCCCGTTGTTTTGAGCCGGAATACAAGTTTTCGGGCAGTTCTGAGAGAAAAAGTTTACACCTTTCTCTCGTCTACTCTTCGACGACTTGTAAAATCGATTCTCGTGAATCTTGCTAGTTTCGATCTAAAACGATGTATCCCGTTGTTTTGAGCCGGAATACAAGTTTTCGCGCTGTTCTTAGAGAAAAAGTTTACACCTTTCTCTCGTCTACTCTTCGACGACTTATAAAATGGATGCTCGTGAATCTTGCTAGTTTCGATCTAAAACGATGTATACCGTTGTTTTGAGGCCGGAATACAAGTTTTCGCGCTGTTCTGAGAGAAAAAGTTTACACCTTTCTCTCGTCTACTCTTCGACGACTTGTAAAATCGATGCTCGTGAATTTTGCTAGTTTCGATCTAAAACGATGTATCCCGTTGTTTTGAGCCGGAATACAAGTTTTCGCGCAGTTCTGAGAGAAAACGTTTACACCTTTCTTTCGTGTACACTTCAACGACTTGTAAAATCGATGGTCGTGAATCTTGCTAGTTTCGATTTAAAACGATGTATCCCTTTGATTTGAGCCGGAATACAAGTTTTCGTGCAGTTCTGAGAGAAAAAGTTTACACCTTTCTCTCGTCTACTCTTCGACGACTTGTAAAATCGATGTTCGTGAATTTTGCTAGTTTCGATCTAAAACGATGTATCCCGTTGTTTTGAGCCGGAATACAAGTTTTCGCGCAGTTCTTAGAGAAAAAGTTTACAGCTTTCTTTCGTCTACACTTCGACGACTTGTAAAATCGATGGTCGTGAATCTTGCTAGTTTCGATCTAAAACGATGTATCCCTTTGATTTGAGCCGGAATACAAGTTTTCGTGCAGTTCTGAGAGAAAAAATTTACACCTTTCTTTCGTCTACACTTCCACGACTTGTAAAATCGATGGTCGTGAATATTGCTAGTTTCGATCTAAAACGATGTATCCCTTTGATTTGAGCCGGAATACAAGTTTTCGTGCAGTTCTGAGAGAAAAAGTTTACACCGTTCTTTCGTCTACACTTCGACGGCTTGTAAAATCGTTGATCGTGAATCTTGCTAGTTTCGATCTAAAACGATGTATCCCTTTGATTTGAGCCGGAATACAAGTCTTCGTACAGTTCTGAGAGAAAAAGTTTACACCTTTCTCTCGTCTACTCTTCGACAACTTGTAAAATCGATGCTCATGAATCTTGCTAGTTTCGATCTGAAACGATGTATCCCGTTGTTTTGAGCCGCAATACAAGTTTTTGGGCTGTTCTGAGAGAAAACGTTTACACCTTTCTCTCGTCTACTCTTCGACGACTTGTAAAATCGATGGTCGTGAATTTTGCTAGTCTCGATCTAAAACGATGTATCCCGTTGTTTTGAGCCGGAATACAAGTTTTTGGGCTGTTCTGAGAGAAAACGTTTACACCTTTCTCTCGTCTACTCTTCGACGACTTGTAAAATCGATGGTCGTGAATTTTGCTAGTTTCGATCTAAAACGATGTATCCTGTTGTTTTGAGCCGGAATACAAGTTTTCGCGCCGTTCTGAGAGAAAAAGTTTACACCTTTCTCTCGTCTACTCTTCGCCGACTTGTAAAATCGATTCCAGTGAATTTTGCTAGTTTCGATTTAAAACGATGTATCCCGTTGTTTTGAGCCGGAATACAAATTTTCGCGCTGCTCTGAGAGAAAAAGTTTACACCTTTCTCTCGTCTACTTTTCGACGACTTGTGAAATCGAAGTGCGTCGATCTCACTAGTTTCGATTTAAAACGATGTATCCCGTTGTTTTGAGCCAGAATACGAGTTTTTGCGCAGTTCTGAGAGAAAAAGGTTCACACTTTCTCTCGTCTAGTCTTCGAAGACTTGTAAAATCGATGCTCGTGATTCTCGCTAGTTTCGATCTAAAACGATGTATCGCGTTGTTTTGAGCCGGAATACAAGTTTTCGCACTGTTCTGAGAGAAACGTTTACACCTTTCTCTCGTCTACTCTTCGACGACTTGTATAATCGATGCTCGTGAATTTTGCTAGTTTTGATCGAAAACGATGTATCCCGTTGTTTTGAGACGGAATACAAGTTTTCGCGCAGTTCTGAGAGAAAAAGTATACACCTTTCTTTCGTCTACTCTTCGACGACTTGTAAAATATATGCTCGTGAATCTTGCTAGTTTCGATCTAAAACGATGTATCCCATTGTTTTGAGCCGCAATACAAGTTTTCGAGCAGTTCTGAAAGAAAAAGTTTACACCTTTCTCTCGTCTACTCTTCGACAACTTGTAAAATCGATGCTCGTGAATCTTGCTAGTTTCGATCTGAAACGATGTATCCCGTTGTTTTGAGCCGCAATACAAGTTTTCACGCAGATCTGAGAGAAAAAGTTTACACCTTTCTCTCGTTTACTATCCGACCACTTGTAAAATCGATGCTCGTGAATCTTGCTTGTTTCGATCAAAAACGATGTATCCCGTTGATTTGAGCCGCAATACAAGTTTTCGCGCAGATCTGAGGGAAAAAGTTTACACCTTTCTCTCGTCTACTATCCGACCACTTGTAAAATCGATGCTCGTGAATCTTGCTAGTTTCGATCAAAAACGATATATCCCGTTGTTTTGAGCCGGAATACAAGTTTTCGCGCAGTTCTGAGAGAAAAAGTTTACGCCTTTCTTTCATCTACACTTCGACGACTTGTAAAATCGATGGTCGTGAATCTTGCTAGTTTCGATCTAAAACGATGTATCCCTTTGATTTGAGCCGGAATACAAGTTTTCGCGCAGATCTGAGAGAAAAAGTTTACACCTTTCTCTCGTCTACACTTCGACGACTTGTAAAATCGATGGTCGTGAATCTTGCTAGTTTCGATCTAAAACGATGTATCACTTTGATTTGAGCCGAAATACAAGTTTTCGCGCAGTTCTGCGAGAAAACGTTTGCAGCTCTCTCTCGTCTACTTTTCGACGACTTGTGAAATCGAAGTGCGTCGATCTCGCTAGTTTCGATCTAAAACGATGTATCCCTTTGTTTTGAGCCAGAATACGAGTTTTTGCGCAGTTCTGAGAGAAAAAGGTTCACACTTTCTCTCGTCTAGTCTTCGAAGACTTGTAAAATCGATGCTCGTGAATCTTGCAAGTTTCGATCTAAAACGATGTATCCCGTTGTTTTGAGCCGGAATACAAGTTTTCGGGCAGTTCTGAGAGAAAAAGTTTACACCTTTCTCTCGTCTACTCTTCGACGACTTGTAAAATCGATGCTCGTGAATTTTGCTAGTTTCGATCTAAAACAATGGATCCTGTTGTTTTGAGCCGGAATACAAGTTTTCGCGCAGTTCTGAAAGAAAAAGTTTACACCTTTCTCTCGTCTACTCTTCGACGACTTGTAAAATCGATTCTCGTGAATCTTGCTAGTTTCAATCTAAAACGATGTATCCCGTTGTTTTGAGCCGGAATACAAGTTTTCGCGCTGTTCTTAGAGAAAAAGTTTACACCTTTCTCTCGTCTACTCTTCGACGACTTATAAAATGGATGCTCGTGAATTTTGCTAGTTTCGATCTAAAACGATATATCCCGTTGTTTTGAGCCGGAATACAAGTTTTCGTGCAGTTCATTGAGAAAAAGTTTACAACTTTCTCTCGCCTACTCTTCGACGACTTGTAAAAACGATGCTCGTGAATTTTGCTAGGTTCGATTTAAAACGATGTATCCCGTTGTTTTCAGCCCGAATACGAGTTTTTGCGCAGTTCTGAGAGAAAAAGTTTCCACCTTTCTCACGTCTACTCTTCGACGACTTGTATAATCGATGCTCGTGAATTTTGCTAGTTTTGATCGAAAACGATGTATCCCGTTGTTTTGAGACGGAATACAAGTTTTCGCGCAGTTCTGAGAGAAAAAGTATACACCTTTCTTTCCTCTACTCTTGGACGACTTGTAAAATTGATGCTCGTGAATCTTGCTAGTTTCGATCTAAAACGATGTATCCCATTGTTTTAAGCCGCAATACAAGTTTTCGCGCAGTTCTGAGAGAAAAAGTTTACACCTTTCTCTTGTCTACTCTTCGACGACTTGTAAAATCGATGCTCGTGAATCTTGCTAGTTTCGATCTAAAACGATGTATACCGTTGTTTTGAGGCCGGAATACAAGTTTTCGCGCTGTTCTGAGAGAAAAAGTTTACACCTTTCTCTCGTCTACTCTTCGACGACTTGTAAAATCGATGCTCGTGAATTGTGCTAGTTTTGATCGAAAACGACGTATCCCGTTTTTTTGAGACGGAATACAAGTTTTCGAACAGTTCTGAGAGAAAAAGTTTACACCTTTCTTTCGTCTACTCTTCGACGACTTGTAAAATCGATGCTCGTGAATCTTGCTAGTTTCGATCTAAAACGATGTATCCCGATGTTTTGAGCCGCAATACAAGTTTTCGCGCAGATCTGAGAGAAAACGTTTACACCTTTCTCTCGTCTACTATCCGACGACTTGTAAAATGGATGCTCGTGAATCTTGCTAGTTTCGATCTGAAACGATGTATCCCTTTGATTTGAGCCGGAATACAAGTTTTCGTGCAGTTCTGAGAGAAAAAATTTACACCTTTCTTTCGTCTACACTTCGACGACTTGTAAAATTGATGGTCGTGAATCTTGCTAGTTTCGATCTAAACCGGAATACAAGTTTTCGTGCAGTTCTGAGAAAAAAAGCTTTCACATTTTTCTCGTCTACTCTTCGACGACTTGTAAAATCGATGCTCGTGAATCTCGCTAGTTTCGATCTAAAACGATGTATCCCGTTGTTTTGAGCCGGAATACAAGTTTTCGCGCAGTTCTGAGAGAAAAAGTTTACACCTTTCTCTCGTCTACTCTTCGACGACTTGTAAAATCGATTCTCGTGAATCTTGCTAGTTTCGATCTAAAACGATGTATCCCGTTGTTTTGAGCCGGAATACAAGTTTTCGCGCTGTTCTTAGAGAAAAAGTTTACACCTTTCTCTCGTCTACTCTTCGACGACTTATAAAATGGATGCTCGTGAATTTTGCTACTTTCGATCTAAAACGATATATCCCGTTGTTTTGAGCCGGAATACAAGTTTTCGTGCAGTTCATTGAGAAAAAGTTTACAACTTTCTCTCGCCTACTCTTCGACGACTTGTAAAAACGATGCTCGTGAATTTTGCTAGGTTCGATTTAAAACGATGTATCCCGTTGTTTTGAGGCCGGAATACAAGTTTTCGCGCTGTTCTGAGAGAAAAAGTTTACACCTTTCTCTCGTCTACTCTTCGACGACTTGTAAAATCGATGCTCGTGAATTTTGCTAGTTTCGATCTAAAACGATGTATCCCGTTGTTTTGAGCCAGAATACGAGTTTTTGCGCTGTTCTGAGAGAAAAAGGTTCACACTTTCTCTCGTCTAGTCTTCGAAGACTTGTAAAATCGATGCTCGTGAATCTTGCTAGTTTCGATCTAAAACGATGGATCCTGTTGTTTTGAGCCGGAATATAAGTTTTCGCGCAGTTCTGAAAGAAAAAGTTTACACCTTTCTCTCGTCTACTCTTCGACGACTTGTAAAATCGATTCTCGTGAATCTTGCTAGTTTCGATCTCAAACGATGTATCCCGTTGTTTTGAGCCGGAATACAAGTTTTCGCGCTGTTCTTAGAGAAAAAGTTTACACCTTTCTCTCGTCTACTCTTCGACGACTTATAAAATGGATGCTCGTGAATTTTGCTAGTTTCGATCTAAAACGATATATCCCGTTGTTTTGAGCCGGAATACAAGTTTTCGTGCAGTTCATTGAGAAAAAGTTTACAACTTTCTCTCGCCTACTCTTCGACGACTTGTAAAAACGATGCTCGTGAATTTTGCTAGGTTCGATTTAAAACGATGCATCCCGTTGTTTTTAGCTCGAATACGAGTTTTTGCGCAGTTCTGAGAGAAAAAGTTTCCACCTTTCTCAAGTCTACTCTTCGACGACTTGTATAATCGATGCTCGTGAATTTTGCTAGTTTTGATCGAAAATGATGTATCCCGTTGTTTTGAGACGGAATACAAGTTTTCGCGCAGTTCTGAGAGAAAAAGTATACACCTTTCTTTCGTCTACTCTTCGACGACTTGTAAAATTGATGCTCGTGAATCTTGCTAGTTTCGATCTAAAACGATGTATCCCATTGTTTTGAGCCGCAATACAAGTTTTCGCGCAGTTCTGAGAGAAAAAGTTTACACCTTTCTCTTGTCTACTCTTCGACGACTTGTAAAATCGATGCTCGTGAATCTTGCTAGTTTCGATCTAAAACGATGTATACCGTTGTTTTGAGGCCGGAATACAAGTTTTCGCGCTGTTCTGAGAGAAAAAGTTTACACCTTTCTCTCGTCTACTCTTCGACGACTTGTAAAACTGATGCTCGTGAATTGTGCTAGTTTTGATCGAAAACGATGCATCCCGTTTTTTTGAAACGGAATTCAAGTTTTCGAACAGTTCTGAGAGAAAAAGTTTACACCTTTCTTTCGTCTACTCTTCGACGACTTGTAAAATCGATGCTCGTGAATCTTGCTAGTTTCGATCTAAAACGATGTATCCCGTTGTTTTGAGCCGCAATACAAGTTTTCGCGCAGATCTGAGAGAAAACGTTTACACCTTTCTCTCGTCTACTATCCGACGACTTGTAAAATCGATGCTCGTGAATCTTGCTAGTTTCGATCTGAAACGATGTATCCCTTTGATTTGAGCCGGAATACAAGTTTTCGTGCAGTTCTGAGAGAAAAAATTTACACCTTTCTTTCGTCTACACTTCGACGACTTGTAAAATCGATGGTCGTGAATCTTGCTAGTTTCGATCTAAAACGATGTATCCCTTTGATTTGAGCCGGAATACAAGTCTTCGTGCAGTTCTGAGAGAAAAAGTTTACACCTTTCTCTCGTCTACTCTTCGACAACTTGTAAAATCGATGCTCGTGAATCTTGCTAGTTTCAATCTGAAACGATGTATCCCGTTGTTTTGAGCCGCACTGCAAGTTTTCGCGCAGATCTGAGAGAAAAAGTTTACACCTTTCTCTCGTCTACTATCGGACGACTTGTATAATCGATGCTCGTGAATTTTGCTAGTTTTGATCGAAAATGATGTATCCCGTTGTTTTGAGACGGAATACAAGTTTTCGCGCAGTTCTGAGAGAAAAAGTATACACCTTTCTTTCGTCTACTCTTCGACGACTTGTAAAATTGATACTCGTGAATCTTGCTAGTTTCGATCTAAAACGATGTATCCCATTGTTTTGAGCCGCAATACAAGTTTTCGCGCAGTTCTGAGAGAAAAAGTTTACACCTTTCTCTTGTCTACTCTTCGACGACTTGTAAAATCGATGCTCGTGAATCTTGCTAGTTTCGATCTAAAACGATGTATACCGTTGTTTTGAGGCCGGAATACAAGTTTTCGCGCTGTTCTGAGAGAAAAAGTTTACACCTTTCTCTCGTCTACTCTTCGACGACTTGTAAAACTGATGCTCGTGAATTGTGCTAGTTTTGATCGAAAACGATGCATCCCGTTTTTTTGAAACGGAATTCAAGTTTTCGAACAGTTCTGAGAGAAAAAGTTTACACCTTTCTTTCGTCTACTCTTCGACGACTTGTAAAATCGATGCTCGTGAATCTTGCTAGTTTCGATCTAAAACGATGTATCCCGTTGTTTTGAGCCGCAATACAAGTTTTCGCGCAGATCTGAGAGAAAACGTTTACACCTTTCTCTCGTCTACTATCCGACGACTTGTAAAATCGATGCTCGTGAATCTTGCTAGTTTCGATCTGAAACGATGTATCCCTTTGATTTGAGCCGGAATACAAGTTTTCGTGCAGTTCTGAGAGAAAAAATTTACACCTTTCTTTCGTCTACACTTCGACGACTTGTAAAATCGATGGTCGTGAATCTTGCTAGTTTCGATCTAAAACGATGTATCCCTTTGATTTGAGCCGGAATACAAGTCTTCGTGCAGTTCTGAGAGAAAAAGTTTACACCTTTCTCTCGTCTACTCTTCGACAACTTGTAAAATCGATGCTCGTGAATCTTGCTAGTTTCAATCTGAAACGATGTATCCCGTTGTTTTGAGCCGCACTGCAAGTTTTCGCGCAGATCTGAGAGAAAAAGTTTACACCTTTCTCTCGTCTACTATCGGACGACTTGTAAAATCGATGCTCGTGAATCTTGCTAGTTCCGATCAAAAACGATATATCCCGTTGTTTTGAGCCGGAATACAAGTTTTCGCGCAGTTCTGAGAGAAAAAGTTTACACCTTTCTTTCGTCTACACTTCGACGACTTGTAAAATCGATGGTCGTGAATCTTGCTAGTTTCGATCTAAAACGATGCATCCCTTTGATTTGAGCCGGAATACAAGTTTTCGTGCAGTTCTGAGAAAAAAAGCTTTCACATTTTTCTCGTCTACTCTTCGACGACTTGTAAAATCGATGCTCGTGAATCTCGCTAGTATCGATCTAAAACGATGTATATCGTTGTTTTGAGCCGGAATACAAGTTTTCGCGCAGTTCTGAGAGAAAAAGTTTACACCTTTCTTTCGTCTACACTTCGACGACTTGTAAAATCGATGGTCATGAATCTTGCTAGTTTCGATCTAAAGCGATGTATCCCTTTGATTTGAGCCGGAATACAAGTTTTCTTGCAGTTCTGAGAGAAAAAGTTTACACCTTTCGTCTACACTTCGACGACTTGTAAAATCGATGCTCGTGAATTTTGCTAGTTTCGATCTAAAACGATGGATCCTGTTGTTTTGAGCCGGAATATAAGTTTTCGCGCAGTTCTGAAAGAAAAAGTTTACACCTTTCTCTCGTCTACTCTTCGACGACTTGTAAAATCGATTCTCGTGAATCTTGCTAGTTTCGATCTCAAACGATGTATCCCGTTGTTTTGAGCCGGAATACAAGTTTTCGCGCTGTTCTTAGAGAAAAAGTTTACACCTTTCTCTCGTCTACTCTTCGACGACTTATAAAATGGATGCTCGTGAATTTTGCTAGTTTCGATCTAAAACGATATATCCCGTTGTTTTGAGCCGGAATACAAGTTTTCGTGCAGTTCATTGAGAAAAAGTTTACAACTTTCTCTCGCCTACTCTTCGACGTCTTGTAAAAACGATGCTCGTGAATTTTGCTAGGTTCGATTTAAAACGATGCATCCCGTTGTTTTTAGCTCGAATACGAGTTTTTGCGCAGTTCTGAGAGAAAAAGTTTCCACCTTTCTCAAGTCTACTCTTCGACGACTTGTATAATCGATGCTCGTGAATTTTGCTAGTTTTGATCGAAAATGATGTATCCCGTTGTTTTGAGACGGAATACAAGTTTTCGCGCAGTTCTGAGAGAAAAAGTATACACCTTTCTTTCGTCTACTCTTCGACGACTTGTAAAATTGATGCTCGTGAATCTTGCTAGTTTCGATCTAAAACGATGTATCCCATTGTTTTGAGCCGCAATACAAGTTTTCGCGCAGTTCTGAGAGAAAAAGTTTACACCTTTCTCTTGTCTACTCTTCGACGACTTGTAAAATCGATGCTCGTGAATCTTGCTAGTTTCGATCTAAAACGATGTATACCGTTGTTTTGAGGCCGGAATACAAGTTTTCGCGCTGTTCTGAGAGAAAAAGTTTACACCTTTCTCTCGTCTACTCTTCGACGACTTGTAAAACTGATGCTCGTGAATTGTGCTAGTTTTGATCGAAAACGATGCATCCCGTTTTTTTGAGACGGAATTCAAGTTTTCGAACAGTTCTGAGAGAAAAAGTTTACACCTTTCTTTCGTCTACTCTTCGACGACTTGTAAAATCGATGCTCGTGAATCTTGCTAGTTTCGATCTAAAACGATGTATCCCGTTGTTTTGAGCCGCAATACAAGTTTTCGCGCAGATCTGAGAGAAAACGTTTACACCTTTCTCTCGTCTACTATCCGACGACTTGTAAAATCGATGCTCGTGAATCTTGCTAGTTTCGATCTGAAACAATGTATCCCTTTGATTTGAGCCGGAATACAAGTTTTCGTGCAGTTCTGAGAGAAAAAATTTACACCTTTCTTTCGTCTACACTTCGACGACTTGTAAAATCGATGGTCGTGAATCTTGCTAGTTTCGATCTAAAACGATGTATCCCTTTGATTTGAGCCGGAATACAAGTCTTCGTGCAGTTCTGAGAGAAAAAGTTTACACCTTTCTCTCGTCTACTCTTCGACAACTTGTAAAATCGATGCTCGTGAATCTTACTAGTTTCAATCTGAAACGATGTATCCCGTTGTTTTGAGCCGCACTGCAAGTTTTCGCGCAGATCTGAGAGAAAAAGTTTACACCTTTCTCTCGTCTACTATCGGACGACTTGTAAAATCGATGCTCGTGAATCTTGCTAGTTCCGATCGAAAACGATATATCCCGTTGTTTTGAGCCGGAATACAAGTTTTCGCGCAGTTCTGAGAGAAAAAGTTTACACCTTTCTTTCGTCTACACTTCGACGACTTGTAAAATCAATGGTCGTGAATCTTGCTAGTTTCGATCTAAAACGATGCATCCCTTTGATTTGAGCCGGAATACAAGTTTTCGTGCAGTTCTGAGAAAAAAAGCTTTCACATTTTTCTCGTCTACTCTTCGACGACTTGTAAAATCGATGCTCGTGAATCTCGCTAGTATCGATCTAAAACGATGTATATCGTTGTTTTGAGCCGGAATACAAGTTTTCGCGCAGTTCTGAGAGAAAAAGTTTACACCTTTCTTTCGTCTACACTTCGACGACTTGTAAAATCGATGGTCATGAATCTTGCTAGTTTCGATCTAAAGCGATGTATCCCTTTGATTTTAGCCGGAATACAAGTTTTCTTGCAGTTCTGAGAGAAAAAGTTTACACCTTTCGTCTACACTTCGACGACTTGTAAAATCGATGCTCGTGAATTTTGCTAGTTTCGATCTAAAACGATGGATCCTGTTGTTTTGAGCCGGAATATAAGTTTTCGCGCAGTTCTGAAAGAAAAAGTTTACACCTTTCTCTCGTCTACTCTTCGACGACTTGTAAAATCGATTCTCGTGAATCTTGCTAGTTTCGATCTCAAACGATGTATCCCGTTGTTTTGAGCCGGAATACAAGTTTTCGCGCTGTTCTTAGAGAAAAAGTTTACACCTTTCTCTTCCCCTTCTTTCTGTCTGTGTCTGCTTGTGCGCTGTTTTTTCACCAAGATGAGAGAAAAAGTTTCCACCTTTCTCTCGTCTAGTCTTCGACGACTTGTAAAATCGATGTTCGTGATTCTCGCTAGTTTCGATCTATAACGATGTATCCCGTTGTTTTGAGCCGGAATACAAGTTTTCGCGCTGTTCTTAGAGAAAAAGTTTACACCTTTCTCTCGTGTACTCTTCGACGACTTATAAAATGGATTCTCGTGAATTTTGCTAGTTTCGATCTAAAACGATATATCCCTTTGTTTTGAGCCGGAATACAAGTTTTCGCGCAGTTCTGAGAGAAAAAGTTTCCACCTTTCTCTCGTCTACTCTTCGACGACTTGTATAATCGATGCTCGTGAATTTTGCTAGTTTTTATCGAAAACGATGTATCCCGTTGTTTTGAGACGGAATACAAGTTTTCGCGCAGTTCTGAGAGAAAAAGTATACACCTTTCTTTCGTCCACTCTTCGACGACTTGTAAAATTGATGCTCGTGAATCTTGCTAGTTTCGATCTAAAACGATGTATCCCATTGTTTTGAGCCGCAATACAAGTTTTCGCTCAGTTCTGAGAGAAAAAGTTTACACCTTTCTCTTGTCTACTCTTCGACGACTTGTAAAATCGATGCTCGTGAATATTGCTAGTTTTAATCGAAAACGATGTATCCCGTTTTTTTGAGACGGAATACAAGTTTTCGAACAGTTCTGAGAGAAAAAGTTTACACCTTTCTTTCGTCTACTCTTCGACGACTTGTAAAATCAATGCTCGTGAATCTTGCTAGTTTCAATCTAAAACAATGTATCCCGTTGTTTTGTGACGGAATACAAGTTTTCGCGCTGTTCTGAGAGAAAAAGTTTACACCTTTCTCTCGTCTACTCTTCGACGACTTGTAAAATCGATGCTCGTGAATTGTGCTAGTTTTGATCGAAAACGATGTATCCCGTTTTTTTGAGGCGGAATACAAGTTTTCGAACAGTTCTGGGAGAAAAAGTTTACACCTTTCTTTCGTCTACTCTTCGACGACTTGTAAAATCGATGCTCGTGAATCTTGCTAGTTTCGATCTAAAACGATGTATCCCGTTGTTTTGAGACGGAATACAAGTTTTCGTGCCGTTCTGAGAGAAAAAGTTTACACCTTTCTCTCGTCTACTCTTCGACGACTTGTAAAATCGATGCTCGTGAATCTTGCTAGTTTCGATCTGAAACGATGTATCACGTTGTTTTGAGCCGCAATACAAGTTTTCGCGCAGATCTGAGAGAAAAAGTTTACACCTTTCTCTCGTCTACTATCCGACGACTTGTAAAATCGATGCTCGTGAATCTTGCTAGTTTCGATCTAAAACGATGTGTCCCGTTGTTTTGAGCCGGAATGCAACTTTTCGCGCAGTTCTGAGAGAAAACGTTTACACCTTTCTCTCGTCTACTGTTCGACGACTTGTAAAATCGATGCTCGTGAATTTTGCTAGTTTTGATCGAAAACGATGTATCCCGTTGTTTCGAGTCCGGAATTCAAGTTTTCGCGCTGTTCTGAGAGAAAACGATTACACCTTTCTCTCGTCTACTCTTCGACGACTTGTAAAATCGATGCTCGTGAATCTTGCTAGTTTCGATCTAAAACGATGTATTCCGTTGTTTTGAGCCGCAATACAAGTTTTCGCGCAGTTCTGAGAGAAAAAGTTTACACCTTTCTCTCGTCTACTCTTCGACGACTTGTAAAATCAATGCTCGTGAATCTTGCTAGTTTCAATCTAAAACAATGTATTCCGTTGTTTTGTGACGGAATACAAGTTTTCGCGCAGTTCTGAGAGAAACCGTTTAGACCTTTCTTTCGTCTACTCTTCGTCAACTTGTAAAATTGATGCTCGTGAATCTTGCTAGTTTCGATCTAAAACGATGTATCCCGTTGTTTTGAGCCGCAATACAAGTTTTCGGGTTGTTCTGAGAGAAAAAGCTTTCACATTTCTCTCGTCTACTCTTCGACGACTTGTAAAATCGATGCTCTTGAGTCTTGGTAGTTTCGATCTAACACGATGTATCCCGTTGTTTTGAGCCGGAATAGAAGTTCTCGCGCAGTTCTGAGAGAAAACGTTTACACCTATCTGTCGTCTACTCTTCGACGACTTGTAAAATCGATGCTCGTGAATCTTGCTAGTTTCGATCTAAAACGATGTATCCCGTTGTTTTGAGCCGGAATACAAGTTTTCGGGCTGTTCTGAGAGAAAACGTTTACACCTTTCTCTCGTCTACTCTTCGACAACTTGTAAAATCGATGCTCGTGAATTGTGCTAGTTTTGATCTAAAACGATGCATCCCTTTGATTTGAGCCGGAATACAAGTTTTCGTGCAGTTCTGAGAAAAAAAGCTTTCACATTTTTCTCGTCTACTCTTCGACGACTTGTAAAATCGATGCTCGTGAATCTCGCTAGTATCGATCTAAAACGATGTATATCGTTGTTTTGAGCCGGAATACAAGTTTTCGCGCAGTTCTGAGAGAAAAAGTTTACACCTTTCTTTCGTCTACACTTCGACGACTTGTAAAATCGATGGTCATGAATCTTGCTAGTTTCGATCTAAAGCGATGTATCCCTTTGATTTTAGCCGGAATACAAGTTTTCTTGCAGTTCTGAGAGAAAAAGTTTACACCTTTCGTCTACACTTCGACGACTTGTAAAATCGATGCTCGTGAATTTTGCTAGTTTCGATCTAAAACGATGGATCCTGTTGTTTTGAGCCGGAATATAAGTTTTCGCGCAGTTCTGAAAGAAAAAGTTTACACCTTTCTCTCGTCTACTCTTCGACGACTTGTAAAATCAATGCTCGTGAATCTTGCTAGTTTCAATCTAAAACAATGTATCCCGTTGTTTTGTGACGGAATACAAGTTTTCGCGCAGTTCTGAGAGAAACCGTTTAGACCTTTCTTTCGTCTACTCTTCGTCAACTTGTAAAATTGATGCTCGTGAATCTTGCTAGTTTCGATCTAAAACGATGTATCCCGTTGTTTTGAGCCGCAATACAAGTTTTCGGGTTGTTCTGAGAGAAAAAGCTTTCACATTTCTCTCGTCTACTCTTCGACGACTTGTAAAATCGATGCTCTTGAGTCTTGGTAGTTTCGATCTAACACGATGTATCCCGTTGTTTTGAGCCGGAATAGAAGTTCTCGCGCAGTTCTGAGAGAAAACGTTTACACCTATCTGTCGTCTACTCTTCGACGACTTGTAAAATCGATGCTCGTGAATCTTGCTAGTTTCGATCTAAAACGATGTATCCCGTTGTTTTGACCCGGAATACAAGTTTTCGGGCTGTTCTGAGAGAAAAAGTTTACACCTTTCTCTCGTGTACTCTTCGACGACTTATAAAATGGATTCTCGTGAATTTTGCTAGTTTCGATCTAAAACGATATATCCCGTTGTTTTGAGCCGGAATACAAGTTTTCGCGCAGTTCTGAGAGAAAAAGTTTCCACCTTTCTCTCGTCTACTCTTCGACGACTTGTATAATCGATGCTCGTGAATTTTGCTAGTTTTGATCGAAAACGATGTATCCCGTTGTTTTGAGACGGAATACAAGTTTTCGCGCAGTTTTGAGAGAAAAAGTATACACCTTTCTTTCGTCTACTCTTCGACGACTTGTAAAATTGATGCTCGTGAATCTTGCTAGTTTCGATCTAAAACGATGTATCCCATTGTTTTGAGCCGCAATACAAGTTTTCGTGCAGTTCTGAGAGAAAAAGTTTACACCTTTCTCTCGTCTACTCTTCGAGGACTTGTAAAATGATGTTCGTGAATCTCGCTAGTTTCCATCTGAAACGATGTATCGCGTTGTTTTGAGCCGGAATACAAGTTTTCGCACTGTTCTGAGAGAAAACGTTTACACCTTTCTCTCGTCTACTCTTCGACGACTTGTAAAATCGATGCTCGTGAATCTTGCAAGTTTCGATCTAAAACGATGTATCCCGTTGTTTTGAGCCGGAATACAAGTTTTCGCACTGTTCTGAGAGAAAACGTTTACACCTTTCTCTCGTCTACTCTTCGACGACTTGTAAAATCGATGCTCGTGAATCTTGCAAGTTTCGATCTAAAACGATGTATCCCGTTGTTTTGAGCCGGAATACAAGTTTTCGGGCAGTTCTGAGAGAAAAAGTTTACACCTTTCTCTCGTCCACTCTTCGACGACTTGTAAAATCGATGCTCGTGAATTTTGCTAGTTTCGATCTAAAACGATGGATCCTGTTGTTTTGAGCCGGAATACAAGTTTTCGCGCTGTTCTGAAAGAAAAAATTTACACCTTTCTCTCGTCTACTCTTCGACGACTTGTAAAATCGATTCTCGTGAATGTTGCTAGTTTCAATCTAAAACGATGTATCCCGTTGTTTTGAGCCGGAATACAAGTTTTCGCGCTGTTCTTAGAGAAAAAGTTTACACCTTTCTCTCGTGTACTCTTCGACGACTTATAAAATGGATTCTCGTGAATTTTGCTAGTTTCGATCTAAAACGATATATCCCGTTGTTTTGAGCCGGAATACAAGTTTTCGCGCAGTTCTGAGAGAAAAAGTTTCCACCTTTCTCTCGTCTACTCTTCGACGACTTGTATAATCGATGCTCGTGAATTTTGCTAGTTTTGATCGAAAACGATGTATCCCGTTGTTTTGAGACGGAATACAAGTTTTCGCGCAGTTCTGAGAGAAAAAGTATACACCTTTCTTTCGTCTACTCTTCGACGACTTGTAAAATTGATGCTCGTGAATCTTGCTAGTTTCGATCTAAAACGATGTATCCCATTGTTTTGAGCCGCAATACAAGTTTTCGCTCAGTTCTGAGAGAAAACGTTTACACCTTTCTCTTGTCTACTCTTCGACGACTTGTAAAATCGATGCTCGTGAATCTTGCTAGTTTCGATCTAAAACGATGTATCCCGTTGTTTTGTGGCCGGAATACAAGTTTTCGCGCTGTTCTGAGAGAAAAAGTTTACACCTTTCTCTCGTCTACTCTTCGACGACTTGTAAAATCGATGCTCGTGAATTGTGCTAGTTTTGATCGAAAACGATGTATCCCGTTTTTTTGAGACGGAATACAAGTTTTCGAACAGTTCTGAGAGAAAAAGTTTACACCTTTCTTTCGTCTACTCTTCGACGACTTGTAAAATCGATGCTCGTGAATCTTGCTAGTTTCGATCTAAAACGATGTATCCCATTGTTTTGAGCCGCAATACAAGTTTTCGCTCAGTTCTGAGAGAAAACGTTTACACCTTTCTCTTGTCTACTCTTCGACGACTTGTAAAATCGATGCTCGTGAATCTTGCTAGTTTCGATCTAAAACGATGTATCCCGTTTTTTTGAAACGGAATTCAAGTTTTCGAACAGTTCTGAGAGAAAAAGTTTACACCTTTCTTTCGTCTACTCTTCGACGACTTGTAAAATCGATGCTCGTGAATCTTGCTAGTTTCGATCTAAAACGATGTATCCCGTTGTTTTGAGCCGCAATACAAGTTTTCGCGCAGATCTGAGAGAAAACGTTTACACCTTTCTCTCGTCTACTATCCGACGACTTGTAAAATCGATGCTCGTGAATCTTGCTAGTTTCGATCTGAAACGATGTATCCCTTTGATTTGAGCCGGAATACAAGTTTTCGTGCAGTTCTGAGAGAAAAAATTTACACCTTTCTTTCGTCTACACTTCGACGACTTGTAAAATCGATGGTCGTGAATCTTGCTAGTTTCGATCTAAAACGATGTATCCCTTTGATTTGAGCCGGAATACAAGTCTTCGTGCAGTTCTGAGAGAAAAAGTTTACACCTTTCTCTCGTCTACTCTTCGACAACTTGTAAAATCGATGCTCGTGAATCTTGCTAGTTTCAATCTGAAACGATGTATCCCGTTGTTTTGAGCCGCACTGCAAGTTTTCGCGCAGATCTGAGAGAAAAAGTTTACACCTTTCTCTCGTCTACTATCGGACGACTTGTATAATCGATGCTCGTGAATTTTGCTAGTTTTGATCGAAAATGATGTATCCCGTTGTTTTGAGACGGAATACAAGTTTTCGCGCAGTTCTGAGAGAAAAAGTATACACCTTTCTTTCGTCTACTCTTCGACGACTTGTAAAATTGATGCTCGTGAATCTTGCTAGTTTCGATCTAAAACGATGTATCCCATTGTTTTGAGCCGCAATACAAGTTTTCGCGCAGTTCTGAGAGAAAAAGTTTACACCTTTCTCTTGTCTACTCTTCGACGACTTGTAAAATCGATGCTCGTGAATCTTGCTAGTTTCGATCTAAAACGATGTATACCGTTGTTTTGAGGCCGGAATACAAGTTTTCGCGCTGTTCTGAGAGAAAAAGTTTACACCTTTCTCTCGTCTACTCTTCGACGACTTGTAAAACTGATGCTCGTGAATTGTGCTAGTTTTGATCGAAAACGATGCATCCCGTTTTTTTGAAACGGAATTCAAGTTTTCGAACAGTTCTGAGAGAAAAAGTTTACACCTTTCTTTCGTCTACTCTTCGACGACTTGTAAAATCGATGCTCGTGAATCTTGCTAGTTTCGATCTAAAACGATGTATCCCGTTGTTTTGAGCCGCAATACAAGTTTTCGCGCAGATCTGAGAGAAAACGTTTACACCTTTCTCTCGTCTACTATCCGACGACTTGTAAAATCGATGCTCGTGAATCTTGCTAGTTTCGATCTGAAACGATGTATCCCTTTGATTTGAGCCGGAATACAAGTTTTCGTGCAGTTCTGAGAGAAAAAATTTACACCTTTCTTTCGTCTACACTTCGACGACTTGTAAAATCGATGGTCGTGAATCTTGCTAGTTTCGATCTAAAACGATGTATCCCTTTGATTTGAGCCGGAATACAAGTCTTCGTGCAGTTCTGAGAGAAAAAGTTTACACCTTTCTCTCGTCTACTCTTCGACAACTTGTAAAATCGATGCTCGTGAATCTTGCTAGTTTCAATCTGAAACGATGTATCCCGTTGTTTTGAGCCGCACTGCAAGTTTTCGCGCAGATCTGAGAGAAAAAGTTTACACCTTTCTCTCGTCTACTATCGGACGACTTGTAAAATCGATGCTCGTGAATCTTGCTAGTTCCGATCAAAAACGATATATCCCGTTGTTTTGAGCCGGAATACAAGTTTTCGGGCAGTTCTGAGAGAAAAAGTTTACACCTTTCTTTCGTCTACACTTCGACGACTTGTAAAATCGATGGTCGTGAATCTTGCTAGTTTCGATCTAAAACGATGCATCCCTTTGATTTGAGCCGGAATACAAGTTTTCGTGCAGTTCTGAGAAAAAAAGCTTTCACATTTTTCTCGTCTACTCTTCGACGACTTGTAAAATCGATGCTCGTGAATCTCGCTAGTATCGATCTAAAACGATGTATATCGTTGTTTTGAGCCGGAATACAAGTTTTCGCGCAGTTCTGAGAGAAAAAGTTTACACCTTTCTTTCGTCTACACTTCGACGACTTGTAAAATCGATGGTCATGAATCTTGCTAGTTTCGATCTAAAGCGATGTATCCCTTTGATTTGAGCCGGAATACAAGTTTTCTTGCAGTTCTGAGAGAAAAAGTTTACACCTTTCGTCTACACTTCGACGACTTGTAAAATCGATGCTCGTGAATTTTGCTAGTTTCGATCTAAAACGATGGATCCTGTTGTTTTGAGCCGGAATATAAGTTTTCGCGCAGTTCTGAAAGAAAAAGTTTACACCTTTCTCTCGTCTACTCTTCGACGACTTGTAAAATCGATTCTCGTGAATCTTGCTAGTTTCGATCTCAAACGATGTATCCCGTTGTTTTGAGCCGGAATACAAGTTTTCGCGCTGTTCTTAGAGAAAAAGTTTACACCTTTCTCTCGTCTACTCTTCGACGACTTATAAAATGGATGCTCGTGAATTTTGCTAGTTTCGATCTAAAACGATATATCCCGTTGTTTTGAGCCGGAATACAAGTTTTCGTGCAGTTCATTGAGAAAAAGTTTACAACTTTCTCTCGCCTACTCTTCGACGTCTTGTAAAAACGATGCTCGTGAATTTTGCTAGGTTCGATTTAAAACGATGCATCCCGTTGTTTTTAGCTCGAATACGAGTTTTTGCGCAGTTCTGAGAGAAAAAGTTTCCACCTTTCTCAAGTCTACTCTTCGACGACTTGTATAATCGATGCTCGTGAATTTTGCTAGTTTTGATCGAAAATGATGTATCCCGTTGTTTTGAGACGGAATACAAGTTTTCGCGCAGTTCTGAGAGAAAAAGTATACACCTTTCTTTCGTCTACTCTTCGACGACTTGTAAAATTGATGCTCGTGAATCTTGCTAGTTTCGATCTAAAACGATGTATCCCATTGTTTTGAGCCGCAATACAAGTTTTCGCGCAGTTCTGAGAGAAAAAGTTTACACCTTTCTCTTGTCTACTCTTCGACGACTTGTAAAATCGATGCTCGTGAATCTTGCTAGTTTCGATCTAAAACGATGTATACCGTTGTTTTGAGGCCGGAATACAAGTTTTCGCGCTGTTCTGAGAGAAAAAGTTTACACCTTTCTCTCGTCTACTCTTCGACGACTTGTAAAACTGATGCTCGTGAATTGTGCTAGTTTTGATCGAAAACGATGCATCCCGTTTTTTTGAGACGGAATTCAAGTTTTCGAACAGTTCTGAGAGAAAAAGTTTACACCTTTCTTTCGTCTACTCTTCGACGACTTGTAAAATCGATGCTCGTGAATCTTGCTAGTTTCGATCTAAAACGATGTATCCCGTTGTTTTGAGCCGCAATACAAGTTTTCGCGCAGATCTGAGAGAAAACGTTTACACCTTTCTCTCGTCTACTATCCGACGACTTGTAAAATCGATGCTCGTGAATCTTGCTAGTTTCGATCTGAAACAATGTATCCCTTTGATTTGAGCCGGAATACAAGTTTTCGTGCAGTTCTGAGAGAAAAAATTTACACCTTTCTTTCGTCTACACTTCGACGACTTGTAAAATCGATGGTCGTGAATCTTGCTAGTTTCGATCTAAAACGATGTATCCCTTTGATTTGAGCCGGAATACAAGTCTTCGTGCAGTTCTGAGAGAAAAAGTTTACACCTTTCTCTCGTCTACTCTTCGACAACTTGTAAAATCGATGCTCGTGAATCTTACTAGTTTCAATCTGAAACGATGTATCCCGTTGTTTTGAGCCGCACTGCAAGTTTTCGCGCAGATCTGAGAGAAAAAGTTTACACCTTTCTCTCGTCTACTATCGGACGACTTGTAAAATCGATGCTCGTGAATCTTGCTAGTTCCGATCGAAAACGATATATCCCGTTGTTTTGAGCCGGAATACAAGTTTTCGCGCAGTTCTGAGAGAAAAAGTTTACACCTTTCTTTCGTCTACACTTCGACGACTTGTAAAATCAATGGTCGTGAATCTTGCTAGTTTCGATCTAAAACGATGCATCCCTTTGATTTGAGCCGGAATACAAGTTTTCGTGCAGTTCTGAGAAAAAAAGCTTTCACATTTTTCTCGTCTACTCTTCGACGACTTGTAAAATCGATGCTCGTGAATCTCGCTAGTATCGATCTAAAACGATGTATATCGTTGTTTTGAGCCGGAATACAAGTTTTCGCGCAGTTCTGAGAGAAAAAGTTTACACCTTTCTTTCGTCTACACTTCGACGACTTGTAAAATCGATGGTCATGAATCTTGCTAGTTTCGATCTAAAGCGATGTATCCCTTTGATTTTAGCCGGAATACAAGTTTTCTTGCAGTTCTGAGAGAAAAAGTTTACACCTTTCGTCTACACTTCGACGACTTGTAAAATCGATGCTCGTGAATTTTGCTAGTTTCGATCTAAAACGATGGATCCTGTTGTTTTGAGCCGGAATATAAGTTTTCGCGCAGTTCTGAAAGAAAAAGTTTACACCTTTCTCTCGTCTACTCTTCGACGACTTGTAAAATCGATTCTCGTGAATCTTGCTAGTTTCGATCTCAAACGATGTATCCCGTTGTTTTGAGCCGGAATACAAGTTTTCGCGCTGTTCTTAGAGAAAAAGTTTACACCTTTCTCTTCCCCTTCTTTCTGTCTGTGTCTGCTTGTGCGCTGTTTTTTCACCAAGATGAGAGAAAAAGTTTCCACCTTTCTCTCGTCTAGTCTTCGACGACTTGTAAAATCGATGTTCGTGATTCTCGCTAGTTTCGATCTATAACGATGTATCCCGTTGTTTTGAGCCGGAATACAAGTTTTCGCGCTGTTCTTAGAGAAAAAGTTTACACCTTTCTCTCGTGTACTCTTCGACGACTTATAAAATGGATTCTCGTGAATTTTGCTAGTTTCGATCTAAAACGATATATCCCTTTGTTTTGAGCCGGAATACAAGTTTTCGCGCAGTTCTGAGAGAAAAAGTTTCCACCTTTCTCTCGTCTACTCTTCGACGACTTGTATAATCGATGCTCGTGAATTTTGCTAGTTTTGATCGAAAACGATGTATCCCGTTGTTTTGAGACGGAATACAAGTTTTCGCGCAGTTCTGAGAGAAAAAGTATACACCTTTCTTTCGTCCACTCTTCGACGACTTGTAAAATTGATGCTCGTGAATCTTGCTAGTTTCGATCTAAAACGATGTATCCCATTGTTTTGAGCCGCAATACAAGTTTTCGCTCAGTTCTGAGAGAAAAAGTTTACACCTTTCTCTTGTCTACTCTTCGACGACTTGTAAAATCGATGCTCGTGAATATTGCTAGTTTTAATCGAAAACGATGTATCCCGTTTTTTTGAGACGGAATACAAGTTTTCGAACAGTTCTGAGAGAAAAAGTTTACACCTTTCTTTCGTCTACTCTTCGACGACTTGTAAAATCAATGCTCGTGAATCTTGCTAGTTTCAATCTAAAACAATGTATCCCGTTGTTTTGTGACGGAATACAAGTTTTCGCGCTGTTCTGAGAGAAAAAGTTTACACCTTTCTCTCGTCTACTCTTCGACGACTTGTAAAATCGATGCTCGTGAATTGTGCTAGTTTTGATCGAAAACGATGTATCCCGTTTTTTTGAGACGGAATACAAGTTTTCGAACAGTTCTGGGAGAAAAAGTTTACACCTTTCTTTCGTCTACTCTTCGACGACTTGTAAAATCGATGCTCGTGAATCTTGCTAGTTTCGATCTAAAACGATGTATCCCGTTGTTTTGAGACGGAATACAAGTTTTCGTGCCGTTCTGAGAGAAAAAGTTTACACCTTTCTCTCGTCTACTCTTCGACGACTTGTAAAATCGATGCTCGTGAATCTTGCTAGTTTCGATCTGAAACGATGTATCACGTTGTTTTGAGCCGCAATACAAGTTTTCGCGCAGATCTGAGAGAAAAAGTTTACACCTTTCTCTCGTCTACTATCCGACGACTTGTAAAATCGATGCTCGTGAATCTTGCTAGTTTCGATCTAAAACGATGTGTCCCGTTGTTTTGAGCCGGAATGCAACTTTTCGCGCAGTTCTGAGAGAAAACGTTTACACCTTTCTCTCGTCTACTGTTCGACGACTTGTAAAATCGATGCTCGTGAATTTTGCTAGTTTTGATCGAAAACGATGTATCCCGTTGTTTCGAGTCCGGAATTCAAGTTTTCGCGCTGTTCTGAGAGAAAACGATTACACCTTTCTCTCGTCTACTCTTCGACGACTTGTAAAATCGATGCTCGTGAATCTTGCTAGTTTCGATCTAAAACGATGTATTCCGTTGTTTTGAGCCGCAATACAAGTTTTCGCGCAGTTCTGAGAGAAAAAGTTTACACCTTTCTCTCGTCTACTCTTCGACGACTTGTAAAATCAATGCTCGTGAATCTTGCTAGTTTCAATCTAAAACAATGTATTCCGTTGTTTTGTGACGGAATACAAGTTTTCGCGCAGTTCTGAGAGAAACCGTTTAGACCTTTCTTTCGTCTACTCTTCGTCAACTTGTAAAATTGATGCTCGTGAATCTTGCTAGTTTCGATCTAAAACGATGTATCCCGTTGTTTTGAGCCGCAATACAAGTTTTCGGGTTGTTCTGAGAGAAAAAGCTTTCACATTTCTCTCGTCTACTCTTCGACGACTTGTAAAATCGATGCTCTTGAGTCTTGGTAGTTTCGATCTAACACGATGTATCCCGTTGTTTTGAGCCGGAATAGAAGTTCTCGCGCAGTTCTGAGAGAAAACGTTTACACCTATCTGTCGTCTACTCTTCGACGACTTGTAAAATCGATGCTCGTGAATCTTGCTAGTTTCGATCTAAAACGATGTATCCCGTTGTTTTGAGCCGGAATACAAGTTTTCGGGCTGTTCTGAGAGAAAACGTTTACACCTTTCTCTCGTCTACTCTTCGACAACTTGTAAAATCGATGCTCGTGAATTGTGCTAGTTTTGATCGAAAACGATGTATCCCGGTGTTTTGAGACGGAATACAAGTTTTCGCGCAGTTCTGAGAGAGAAAGTTTACACCTTTCTTTCGTCTACTCTTCGACGACTTGTAAAATCGATGCTCTTGAGTCTTGGTAGTTTCGATCTAACACGATGTATCCCGTTGTTTTGAGCCGGAATAGAAGTTCTCGCGCAGTTCTGAGAGAAAACGTTTACACCTATCTGTCGTCTACTCTTCGACGACTTGTAAAATCGATGCTCGTGAATCTTGCTAGTTTCGATCTAAAACGATGTATCCCGTTGTTTTGACCCGGAATACAAGTTTTCGGGCTGTTCTGAGAGAAAAAGTTTACACCTTTCTCTCGTGTACTCTTCGACGACTTATAAAATGGATTCTCGTGAATTTTGCTAGTTTCGATCTAAAACGATATATCCCGTTGTTTTGAGCCGGAATACAAGTTTTCGCGCAGTTCTGAGAGAAAAAGTTTCCACCTTTCTCTCGTCTACTCTTCGACGACTTGTATAATCGATGCTCGTGAATTTTGCTAGTTTTGATCGAAAACGATGTATCCCGTTGTTTTGAGACGGAATACAAGTTTTCGCGCAGTTTTGAGAGAAAAAGTATACACCTTTCTTTCGTCTACTCTTCGACGACTTGTAAAATTGATGCTCGTGAATCTTGCTAGTTTCGATCTAAAACGATGTATCCCATTGTTTTGAGCCGCAATACAAGTTTTCGTGCAGTTCTGAGAGAAAAAGTTTACACCTTTCTCTCGTCTACTCTTCGAGGACTTGTAAAATGATGTTCGTGAATCTCGCTAGTTTCCATCTGAAACGATGTATCGCGTTGTTTTGAGCCGGAATACAAGTTTTCGCACTGTTCTGAGAGAAAACGTTTACACCTTTCTCTCGTCTACTCTTCGACGACTTGTAAAATCGATGCTCGTGAATCTTGCAAGTTTCGATCTAAAACGATGTATCCCGTTGTTTTGAGCCGGAATACAAGTTTTCGCACTGTTCTGAGAGAAAACGTTTACACCTTTCTCTCGTCTACTCTTCGACGACTTGTAAAATCGATGCTCGTGAATCTTGCAAGTTTCGATCTAAAACGATGTATCCCGTTGTTTTGAGCCGGAATACAAGTTTTCGGGCAGTTCTGAGAGAAAAAGTTTACACCTTTCTCTCGTCCACTCTTCGACGACTTGTAAAATCGATGCTCGTGAATTTTGCTAGTTTCGATCTAAAACGATGGATCCTGTTGTTTTGAGCCGGAATACAAGTTTTCGCGCTGTTCTGAAAGAAAAAATTTACACCTTTCTCTCGTCTACTCTTCGACGACTTGTAAAATCGATTCTCGTGAATGTTGCTAGTTTCAATCTAAAACGATGTATCCCGTTGTTTTGAGCCGGAATACAAGTTTTCGCGCTGTTCTTAGAGAAAAAGTTTACACCTTTCTCTCGTGTACTCTTCGACGACTTATAAAATGGATTCTCGTGAATTTTGCTAGTTTCGATCTAAAACGATATATCCCGTTGTTTTGAGCCGGAATACAAGTTTTCGCGCAGTTCTGAGAGAAAAAGTTTCCACCTTTCTCTCGTCTACTCTTCGACGACTTGTATAATCGATGCTCGTGAATTTTGCTAGTTTTGATCGAAAACGATGTATCCCGTTGTTTTGAGACGGAATACAAGTTTTCGCGCAGTTCTGAGAGAAAAAGTATACACCTTTCTTTCGTCTACTCTTCGACGACTTGTAAAATTGATGCTCGTGAATCTTGCTAGTTTCGATCTAAAACGATGTATCCCATTGTTTTGAGCCGCAATACAAGTTTTCGCTCAGTTCTGAGAGAAAACGTTTACACCTTTCTCTTGTCTACTCTTCGACGACTTGTAAAATCGATGCTCGTGAATCTTGCTAGTTTCGATCTAAAACGATGTATCCCGTTGTTTTGTGGCCGGAATACAAGTTTTCGCGCTGTTCTGAGAGAAAAAGTTTACACCTTTCTCTCGTCTACTCTTCGACGACTTGTAAAATCGATGCTCGTGAATTGTGCTAGTTTTGATCGAAAACGATGTATCCCGTTTTTTTGAGACGGAATACAAGTTTTCGAACAGTTCTGAGAGAAAAAGTTTACACCTTTCTTTCGTCTACTCTTCGACGACTTGTAAAATCGATGCTCGTGAATCTTGCTAGTTTCGATCTAAAACGATGTATCCCATTGTTTTGAGCCGCAATACAAGTTTTCGCTCAGTTCTGAGAGAAAACGTTTACACCTTTCTCTTGTCTACTCTTCGACGACTTGTAAAATCGATGCTCGTGAATCTTGCTAGTTTCGATCTAAAACGATGTATCCCGTTGTTTTGTGGCCGGAATACAAGTTTTCGCGCTGTTCTGAGAGAAAAAGTTTACACCTTTCTCTCGTCTACTCTTCGACGACTTGTAAAATCGATGCTCGTGAATTGTGCTAGTTTTGATCGAAAACGATGTATCCCGTTTTTTTGAGACGGAATACAAGTTTTCGAACAGTTCTGAGAGAAAAAGTTTACACCTTTCTTTCGTCTACTCTTCGACGACTTGTAAAATCGATGCTCGTGAATCTTGCTAGTTTCGATCTAAAACGATGTATCCCGTTGTTTTGAGACGGAATACAAGTTTTCGTGCCGTTCTGAGAGAAAAAGTTTACACCTTTCTCTCGTCTACTCTTCGACGACTTGTAAAATGATGTTCGTGAATCTCGCTAGTTTCGATCTAAAACGATGTATCCCGTTGGTTTGAGCCGGAATACAAGTTTTCGCGCAGTTCTGAGAGAAAGCGTTTGCAGCTCTCTCTCGTCTACTTTTCGACGACTTGTGAAATCGAAGTGCGTCGATCTCGCTAGTTTCGATCTAAAACGATGTATCCCGTTGTTTTGAGCCAGAATACGAGTTTTTGCGCAGTTCTGAGAGAAAAAGTTTCCACCGTTCTCTCGTCTAGTCTTCGACGACTTGTAAAATCGATGTTCGTGATTCTCGCTAGTTTCAATCTAAAACGATGTATCGCGTTGTTTTGAGCCGGAATACAAGTTTTCGCACTGTTCTGAGAGAAAACGTTTACACCTTTCTCTCGTCTACTCTTCGACGACTTGTAAAATCGATGCTCGTGAATCTTGCAAGTTTCGATCTAAAACGATGTATCCCGTTGTTTTGAGCCGGAATACAAGTTTTCGGGCAGTTCTGAGAGAAAAAGTTTACACCTTTCTCTCGTCCACTCTTCGACGACTTGTAAAATCGATGCTCGTGAATTTTGCTAGTTTCGATCTAAAACGATGGATCCTGTTGTTTTCAGCCAGAATACGAGTTTTTGCGCAGTTCTGAGAGAAAAAGTTTCCACCTTTCTCTCGTCTAGTCTTCGACGACTTGTAAAATCGATGTTCGTGATTCTTGCTAGTTTCGATCTAAAACGATGTATCCCGTTGTTTTGAGCCGGAATACAAGTTTTCGCGCAGTTCTGAAAGAAAAAGTTTACACCTTTCTCTCGTCTACTCTTCGACGACTTGTAAAATCGATTCTCGTGAATCTTGCTAGTTTCGATCTAAAACGATGTATCCCATTGTTTTGAGCCGCAATACAAGTTTTCGTGCAGTTCTGAGAGAAAAAGTTTACACCTTTCTCTCGTCTACTCTTCGAGGACTTGTAAAATGATGTTCGTGAATCTCGCTAGTTTCCATCTGAAACGATGTATCGCGTTGTTTTGAGGCGGAATACAAGTTTTCGCACTGTTCTGAGAGAAAACGTTTACACCTTTCTCTCGTCTACTCTTCGACGACTTGTAAAATCGATGCTCGTGAATCTTGCAAGTTTCGATCTAAAACGATGTATCCCGTTGTTTTGAGCCGGAATACAAGTTTTCGCACTGTTCTGAGAGAAAACGTTTACACCTTTCTCTCGTCTACTCTTCGACGACTTGTAAAATCGATGCTCGTGAATCTTGCAAGTTTCGATCTAAAACGATGTATCCCGTTGTTTTGAGCCGGAATACAAGTTTTCGGGCAGTTCTGAGAGAAAAAGTTTACACCTTTCTCTCGTCCACTCTTCGACGACTTGTAAAATCGATGCTCGTGAATTTTGCTAGTTTCGATCTAAAACGATGGATCCTGTTGTTTTGAGCCGGAATACAAGTTTTCGCGCTGTTCTGAAAGAAAAAATTTACACCTTTCTCTCGTCTACTCTTCGACGACTTGTAAAATCGATTCTCGTGAATGTTGCTAGTTTCAATCTAAAACGATGTATCCCGTTGTTTTGAGCCGGAATACAAGTTTTCGCGCTGTTCTTAGAGAAAAAGTTTACACCTTTCTCTCGTGTACTCTTCGACGACTTATAAAATGGATTCTCGTGAATTTTGCTAGTTTCGATCTAAAACGATATATCCCGTTGTTTTGAGCCGGAATACAAGTTTTCGCGCAGTTCTGAGAGAAAAAGTTTCCACCTTTCTCTCGTCTACTCTTCGACGACTTGTATAATCGATGCTCGTGAATTTTGCTAGTTTTGATCGAAAACGATGTATCCCGTTGTTTTGAGACGGAATACAAGTTTTCGCGCAGTTCTGAGAGAAAAAGTATACACCTTTCTTTCGTCTACTCTTCGACGACTTGTAAAATTGATGCTCGTGAATCTTGCTAGTTTCGATCTAAAACGATGTATCCCATTGTTTTGAGCCGCAATACAAGTTTTCGCTCAGTTCTGAGAGAAAACGTTTACACCTTTCTCTTGTCTACTCTTCGACGACTTGTAAAATCGATGCTCGTGAATCTTGCTAGTTTCGATCTAAAACGATGTATCCCGTTGTTTTGTGGCCGGAATACAAGTTTTCGCGCTGTTCTGAGAGAAAAAGTTTACACCTTTCTCTCGTCTACTCTTCGACGACTTGTAAAATCGATGCTCGTGAATTGTGCTAGTTTTGATCGAAAACGATGTATCCCGTTTTTTTGAGACGGAATACAAGTTTTCGAACAGTTCTGAGAGAAAAAGTTTACACCTTTCTTTCGTCTACTCTTCGACGACTTGTAAAATCGATGCTCGTGAATCTTGCTAGTTTCGATCTAAAACGATGTATCCCGTTGTTTTGAGACGGAATACAAGTTTTCGTGCCGTTCTGAGAGAAAAAGTTTACACCTTTCTCTCGTCTACTCTTCGACGACTTGTAAAATGATGTTCGTGAATCTCGCTAGTTTCGATCTAAAACGATGTATCCCGTTGGTTTGAGCCGGAATACAAGTTTTCGCGCAGTTCTGAGAGAAAACGTTTGCAGCTCTCTCTCGTCTACTTTTCGACGACTTGTGAAATCGAAGTGCGTCGATCTCGCTAGTTTCGATCTAAAACGATGTATCCCGTTGTTTTGAGCCAGAATACGAGTTTTTGCGCAGTTCTGAGAGAAAAAGTTTCCACCGTTCTCTCGTCTAGTCTTCGACGACTTGTAAAATCGATGTTCGTGATTCTCGCTAGTTTCAATCTAAAACGATGTATCGCGTTGTTTTGAGCCGGAATACAAGTTTTCGCACTGTTCTGAGAGAAAACGTTTACACCTTTCTCTCGTCTACTCTTCGACGACTTGTAAAATCGATGCTCGTGAATCTTGCAAGTTTCGATCTAAAACGATGTATCCCGTTGTTTTGAGCCGGAATACAAGTTTTCGGGCAGTTCTGAGAGAAAAAGTTTACACCTTTCTCTCGTCCACTCTTCGACGACTTGTAAAATCGATGCTCGTGAATTTTGCTAGTTTCGATCTAAAACGATGGATCCTGTTGTTTTCAGCCAGAATACGAGTTTTTGCGCAGTTCTGAGAGAAAAAGTTTCCACCTTTCTCTCGTCTAGTCTTCGACGACTTGTAAAATCGATGTTCGTGATTCTCGCTAGTTTCGATCTAAAACGATGTATCCCGTTGTTTTGAGCCGGAATACAAGTTTTCGCGCAGTTCTGAAAGAAAAAGTTTACACCTTTCTCTCGTCTACTCTTCGACGACTAGTAAAATCGATTCTCGTGAATCTTGCTAGTTTCGATCTAAAACGATGTATCCCGTTGTTTTGAGCCGGAATACAAGTTTTCGCGCTGTTCTTAGAGAAAAAGTTTACACCTTTCTCTCGTGTACTCTTCGACGACTTGTAAAATCAATGCTCGTGAATCTTGCTAGTTTCAATCTAAAACAATGTATCCCGTTGTTTTGTGACGGAATACAAGTTTTCGGGCAGTTCTGAGAGAAAAAGTTTACACCTTTCTCTCGTCCACTCTTCGACGACTTGTAAAATCAATGCTCGTGAATCTTGCTAGTTTCAATCTAAAACAATGTATCCCGTTGTTTTGTGACGGAATACAAGTTTTCGCGCAGTTCTGAGAGAAACCGTTTAGACCTTTCTTTCGTCTACTCTTCGTCAACTTGTAAAATTGATGCTCGTGAATCTTGCTAGTTTCGATCTAAAACGATGTATCCCGTTGTTTTGAGCCGCAATACAAGTTTTCGGGTTGTTCTGAGAGAAAAAGTTTTCACATTTCTCTCGTCTACTCTTCGACGACTTGTAAAATCGATGCTCTTGAGTCTTGGTAGTTTCGATCTAACACGATGTATCCCGTTGTTTTGAGCCGGAATAGAAGTTCTCTCGCAGTTCTGAGAGAAAAAGTTTACACCTTTCTCTCGTCTACTCTTCGACGACTTGTAACATGATGTTCGTGAATCTCGCTAGTTTCGATCTAAAACGATGTATCCCGTTGGTTTGAGCCGGAATACAAGTTTTCGCGCAGTTCTGAGAGAAAACGTTTGCAGCTCTCTCTCGTCTACTTTTCGACGACTTGTGAAATCGAAGTGCGTCGATCTCGCTAGTTTCGATCTAAAACGATGTATCCCGTTGTTTTGAGCCAGAATACGAGTTTTTGCGCAGTTCTGAGAGAAAAAGTTTCCACCGTTCTCTCGTCTAGTCTTCGACGACTTGTAAAATCGATGTTCGTGATTCTCGCTAGTTTCAATCTAAAACGATGTATCGCGTTGTTTTGAGCCGGAATACAAGTTTTCGCACTGTTCTGAGAGAAAACGTTTACACCTTTCTCTCGTCTACTCTTCGACGACTTGTAAAATCGATGCTCGTGAATCTTGCAAGTTTCGATCTAAAACGATGTATCCCGTTGTTTTGAGCCGGAATACAAGTTTTCGGGCAGTTCTGAGAGAAAAAGTTTACACCTTTCTCTCGTCCACTCTTCGACGACTTGTAAAATCGATGCTCGTGAATTTTGCTAGTTTCGATCTAAAACGATGGATCCTGTTGTTTTCAGCCAGAATACGAGTTTTTGCGCAGTTCTGAGAGAAAAAGTTTCCACCTTTCTCTCGTCTAGTCTTCGACGACTTGTAAAATCGATGTTCGTGATTCTCGCTAGTTTCGATCTAAAACGATGTATCCCGTTGTTTTGAGCCGGAATACAAGTTTTCGCGCAGTTCTGAAAGAAAAAGTTTACACCTTTCTCTCGTCTACTCTTCGACGACTTGTAAAATCGATTCTCGTGAATCTTGCTAGTTTCGATCTAAAACGATGTATCCCGTTGTTTTGAGCCGGAATACAAGTTTTCGCGCTGTTCTTAGAGAAAAAGTTTACACCTTTCTCTCGTGTACTCTTCGACGACTTGTAAAATCAATGCTCGTGAATCTTGCTAGTTTCAATCTAAAACAATGTATCCCGTTGTTTTGTGACGGAATACAAGTTTTCGGGCAGTTCTGAGAGAAAAAGTTTACACCTTTCTCTCGTCCACTCTTCGACGACTTGTAAAATCAATGCTCGTGAATCTTGCTAGTTTCAATCTAAAACAATGTATCCCGTTGTTTTGTGACGGAATACAAGTTTTCGCGCAGTTCTGAGAGAAACCGTTTAGACCTTTCTTTCGTCTACTCTTCGTCAACTTGTAAAATTGATGCTCGTGAATCTTGCTAGTTTCGATCTAAAACGATGTATCCCGTTGTTTTGAGCCGCAATACAAGTTTTCGGGTTGTTCTGAGAGAAAAAGTTTTCACATTTCTCTCGTCTACTCTTCGACGACTTGTAAAATCGATGCTCTTGAGTCTTGGTAGTTTCGATCTAACACGATGTATCCCGTTGTTTTGAGCCGGAATAGAAGTTCTCTCGCAGTTCTGAGAGAAAACGTTTACACCTATCTGTCGTCTACTCTTCGACGACTTGTAAAATCGATGCTCGTGAATCTTGCTAGTTTCGATCTAAAACGATGTATCCCGTTGTTTTGAGCCGGAATACAAGTTTTCGGGCTGTTCTGAGAGAAAAAGTTTACACCTTTCTCTCGTGTACTCTTCGACGACTTATAAAATGGATTCTCGTGAATTTTGCTAGTTTCGATCTAAAACGATATATCCCGTTGTTTTGAGCCGGAATACAAGTTTTCGCGCAGTTCTGAGAGAAAAAGTTTCCACCTTTCTCTCGTCTACTCTTCGACGACTTGTATAATCGATGCTCGTGAATTTTGCTAGTTTTGATCGAAAACGATGTATCCCGTTGTTTTGAGACGGAATACAAGTTTTCGCGCAGTTTTGAGAGAAAAAGTAAACACCTTTCTTTCGTCTACTCTTCGACGACTTGTAAAATTGATGCTCGTGAATCTTGCTAGTTTCGATCTAAAACGATGTATCCCTTTGTTTTGAGCCGCAATACAAGTTTTCGTGCAGTTCTGAGAGAAAAAGTTTACACCTTTCTCTCGTCTACTCTTCGAGGACTTGTAAAATGATGTTCGTGAATCTCGCTAGTTTCCATCTGAAACGATGTATCGCGTTGTTTTGAGCCGGAATACAAGTTTTCGCACTGTTCTGAGAGAAAACGTTTACACCTTTCTCTCGTCTACTCTTCGACGACTTGTAAAATCGATGCTCGTGAATCTTGCAAGTTTCGATCTAAAACGATGTATCCCGTTGTTTTGAGCCGGAATACAAGTTTTCGCACTGTTCTGAGAGAAAACGTTTACACCTTTCTCTCGTCTACTCTTCGACGACTTGTAAAATCGATGCTCGTGAATCTTGCAAGTTTCGATCTAAAACGATGTATCCCGTTGTTTTGAGCCGGAATACAAGTTTTCGGGCAGTTCTGAGAGAAAAAGTTTACACCTTTCTCTCGTCCACTCTTCGACGACTTGTAAAATCGATGCTCGTGAATTTTGCTAGTTTCGATCTAAAACGATGGATCCTGTTGTTTTGAGCCGGAATACAAGTTTTCGCGCAGTTCTGAAAGAAAAAATTTACACCTTTCTCTCGTCTACTCTTCGACGACTTGTAAAATCGATTCTCGTGAATCTTGCTAGTTTCAATCTAAAACGATGTATCCCGTTGTTTTGAGCCGGAATACAAGTTTTCGCGCTGTTCTTAGAGAAAAAGTTCACACCTTTCTCTCGTGTACTCTTCGACGACTTATAAAATGGATTCTCGTGAATTTTGCTAGTTTCGATCTAAAACGATATATCCCGTTGTTTTGAGCCGGAATACAAGTTTTCGCGCAGTTCTGAGAGAAAAAGTTTCCACCTTTCTCTCGTCTACTCTTCGACGACTTGTATAATCGATGCTCGTGAATTTTGCTAGTTTTGATCGAAAACGATGTATCCCGTTGTTTTGAGACGGAATACAAGTTTTCGCGCAGTTCTGAGAGAAAAAGTATACACCTTTCTTTCGTCTACTCTTCGACGACTTGTAAAATTGATGCTCGTGAATCTTGCTAGTTTCGATCTAAAACGATGTATCCCATTGTTTTGAGCCGCAATACAAGTTTTCGCTCAGTTCTGAGAGAAAAAGTTTACACCTTTCTCTTGTCTACTCTTCGACGACTTGTAAAATCGATGCTCGTGAATCTTGCTAGTTTCGATCTAAAACGATGTATCCCGTTGTTTTGTGGCCGGAATACAAGTTTTCGCGCTGTTCTGAGAGAAAAAGTTTACACCTTTCTCTCGTCTACTCTTCGACGACTTGTAAAATCGATGCTCGTGAATTGTGCTAGTTTTGATCGAAAACGATGTATCCCGTTTTTTTGAGACGGAATACAAGTTTTCGAACAGTTCTGAGAGAAAAAGTTTACACCTTTCTTTCGTCTACTCTTCGACGACTTGTAAAATCGATGCTCGTGAATCTTGCTAGTTTCGATCTAAAACGATGTATCCCGTTGTTTTGAGACGGAATACAAGTTTTCGTGCCGTTCTGAGAGAAAAAGTTTACACCTTTCTCTCGTCTACTCTTCGACGACTTGTAAAATGATGTTCGTGAATCTCGCTAGTTTCGATCTAAAACGATGTATCCCGTTGGTTTGAGCCGGAATACAAGTTTTCGCGCAGTTCTGAGAGAAAACGTTTGCAGCTCTCTCTCGTCTACTTTTCGACGACTTGTGAAATCGAAGTGCGTCGATCTCGCTAGTTTCGATCTAAAACGATGTATCCCGTTGTTTTGAGCCAGAATACGAGTTTTTGCGCAGTTCTGAGAGAAAAAGTTTCCACCTTTCTCTCGTCTAGTCTTCGACGACTTGTAAAATCGATGTTCGTGATTCTCGCTAGTTTCAATCTAAAACGATGTATCGCGTTGTTTTGAGCCGGAATACAAGTTTTCGCACTGTTCTGAGAGAAAACGTTTACACCTTTCTCTCGTCTACTCTTCGACGACTTGTAAAATCGATGCTCGTGAATCTTGCAAGTTTCGATCTAAAACGATGTATCCCGTTGTTTTGAGCCGGAATACAAGTTTTCGGGCAGTTCTGAGAGAAAAAGTTTACACCTTTCTCTCGTCCACTCTTCGACGACTTGCAAAATCGATGCTCGTGAATTTTGCTAGTTTCGATCTAAAACGATGGATCCTGTTGTTTTGAGCCAGAATACGAGTTTTTGCGCAGTTCTGAGAGAAAAAGTTTCCACCTTTCTCTCGTCTAGTCTTCGACGACTTGTAAAATCGATGTTCGTGATTCTCGCTAGTTTCGATCTAAAACGATGTATCGCGTTGTTTTGAGCCGGAATACAAGTTTTCGCACTGTTCTGAGAGAAAACGTTTACACCTTTCTCTCGTCTACTCTTCGACGACTTGTAAAATCGATGCTCGTGAATCTTGCAAGTTTCGATCTAAAACGATGTATCCCGTTGTTTTGAGCCGGAATACAAGTTTTCGGGCAGTTCTGAGAGAAAAAGTTTACACCTTTTTCTCGTCCACTCTTCGACGACTTGTAAAATCGATGCTCGTGAATTTTGCTAGTTTCAATCTAAAACGATGGATCCTGTTGTTTTGAGCCGGAATACAAGTTTTCGCGCAGTTCTGAAAGAAAAAATTTACACCTTTCTCTCGTCTACTCTTCGACGACTTGTAAAATCGATTCTCGTGAATCTTGCTAGTTTCAATCTAAAACGATGTATCCCGTTGTGTTGAGCCGGAATACAAGTTTTCGCGCTGTTCTTAGAGAAAAAGTTTACACCTTTCTCTCGTGTACTCTTCGACGACTTATAAAATGGATTCTCGTGAATTTTGCTACTTTCGATCTAAAACGATATATCCCGTTGTTTTGAGCCGGAATACAAGTTTTCGCGCTGTTCTGAGAGAAAAAGTTTCCACCTTTCTCTCGTCTACTCTTCGACGACTTGTATAATCGATGCTCGTGAATTTTGCTAGTTTTGATCGAAAACGATGTATCCCGTTGTTTTGAGACGGAATACAAGTTTTCGCGCAGTTCTGAGAGAAAAAGTTTACACCTTTCTCTCGTCCACTCTTCGACGACTTGTAAAATCAATGCTCGTGAATCTTGCTAGTTTCAATCTAAAACAATGTATCCCGTTGTTTTGTGACGGAATACAAGTTTTCGCGCAGTTCTGAGAGAAACCGTTTAGACCTTTCTTTCGTCTACTCTTCGTCAACTTGTAAAATTGATGCTCGTGAATCTTGCTAGTTTCGATCTAAAACGATGTATCCCGTTGTTTTGAGCCGCAATACAAGTTTTCGGGTTGTTCTGAGAGAAAAAGCTTTCACACTTTTCTCGTCTACTCTTCGACGACTTGTAAAATCGATGCTCTTGAGTCTTGGTAGTTTCGATCTAACACGATGTATCCCGTTGTTTTGAGCCGGAATAGAAGTTCTCGCGCAGTTCTGAGAGAAAACGTTTACACCTATCTGTCGTCTACTCTTCGACGACTTGTAAAATCGATGCTCGTGAATCTTGCTAGTTTCGATCTAAAACGATGTATCCCGTTGTTTTGAGCCGGAATACAAGTTTTCGGGCTGTTCTGAGAGAAAAAGTTTACACCTTTCTCTCGTGTACTCTTCGACGACTTATAAAATGGATTCTCGTGAATTTTGCTAGTTTCGATCTAAAACGATATATCCCGTTGTTTTGAGCCGGAATACAAGTTTTCGCGCAGTTCTGAGAGAAAAAGTTTCCACCTTTCTCTCGTCTACTCTTCGACGACTTGTATAATCGATGCTCGTGAATTTTGCTAGTTTTGATCGAAAACGATGTATCCCGTTGTTTTGAGACGGAATACAAGTTTTCGCGCAGATCTGAGCGAAAAAGTATACACCTTTCTTTCGTCTACTCTTCGACGACTTGTAAAATTGATGCTCGTGAATCTTACTAGTTTCGATCTAAAACGATGTATCCCATTGTTTTGAGCCGCAATACAAGTTTTCGTGCAGTTCTGAGAGAAAAAGTTTACACCTTTCTCTCGTCTACTCTTCGAGGACTTGTAAAATGATGTTCGTGAATCTCGCTAGTTTCCATCTGAAACGATGTATCCCGTTGGTTTGATCCGGAATACAAGTTTTCGCGCAGTTCTGAGAGAAAACGCTTGCAGCTCTCTCTCGTCTACTTTTCGACGACTTGTGAAATCGAAGTGCGTCGATCTCGCTAGTTTCGATCTAAAACGATGTAACCCGTTGTTTTGAGCCAGAATACGAGTTTTTGCGCAGTTCTGAGAGAAAAAGTTACCACCTTTCTCTCGTCTAGTCTTCGACGACTTGTAAAATCGATGTTCGTGATTCTCGCTAGTTTCGATCTAAAACGATGTATCGCGTTGTTTTGAGCCGGAATACAAGTTTTCGCACTGTTCTGAGAGAAAACGTTTACACCTTTCTCTCGTCTACTCTTCGACGACTTGTAAAATCGATGCTCGTGAATCTTGCAAGTTTCGATCTAAAACGATGTATCCCGTTGTTTTGAGCCGGAATACAAGTTTTCGCACTGTTCTGAGAGAAAACGTTTACACCTTTCTCTCGTCTACTCTTCGACGACTTGTAAAATCGATGCTCGTGAATCTTGCAAGTTTCGATCTAAAACGATGTATCCCGTTGTTTTGAGCCGGAATACAAGTTTTCGGGCAGTTCTGAGAGAAAAAGTTTACACCTTTCTCTCGTCCACTCTTCGACGACTTGTAAAATCGATGCTCGTGAATTTTGCTAGTTTCGATCTAAAACGATGGATCCTGTTGTTTTGAGCCGGAATACAAGTTTTCGCGCAGTTCTGAAAGAAAAAATTTACACCTTTCTCTCGTCTACTCTTCGACGACTTGTAAAATCGATTCTCGTGAATCTTGCTAGTTTCAATCTAAAACGATGTATCCCGTTGTTTTGAGCCGGAATACAAGTTTTCGCGCTGTTCTTAGAGAAAAAGTTTACACCTTTCTCTCGTGTTTTCTTCGACGACTTATAAAATGGATTCTCGTGAATTTTGCTAGTTTCGATCTAAAACGATATATCCCGTTGTTTTGAGCCGGAATACAAGTTTTCGCGCAGTTCTGAGAGAAAAAGTTTCCACCTTTCTCTCGTCTACTCTTCGACGACTTGTATAATCGATGCTCGTGAATTTTGCTAGTTTTGATCGAAAACGATGTATCCCGTTGTTTTGAGACGGAATACAAGTTTTCGCGCAGTTCTGAGAGAAAAAGTATACACCTTTCTTTCGTCTACTCTTCGACGACTTGTAAAATTGATGCTCGTGAATCTTGCTAGTTTCGATCTAAAACGATGTATCCCATTGTTTTGAGCCGCAATACAAGTTTTCGCTCAGTTCTGAGAGAAAAAGTTTACACCTTTCTCTTGTCTACTCTTCGACGACTTGTAAAATCGATGCTCGTGAATGTTGCTAGTTTCGATCTAAAACGATGTATCCCGTTGTTTTGTGGCCGGAATACAAGTTTTCGCGCTGTTCTGAGAGAAAAAGTTTACACCTTTCTCTCGTCTACTCTTCGACGACTTGTAAAATCGATGCTCGTGAATTGTGCTAGTTTTGATCGAAAACGATGTATCCCGTTTTTTTGAGACGGAATACAAGTTTTTGAACAGTTTTGAGAGAAAACGTTTACACCTTTCTTTCGTCTACTCTTCGACGATTTGTAAAATCGATGCTCGTGAATCTTGCTAGTTTCGATCTAAAACGATGTATCCCGTTGTTTTGAGACGGAATACAAGTTTTCGTGCCGTTCTGAGAGAAAAAGTTTACACCTTTCTCTCGTCTACTCTTCGACGACTTGTAAAATGATGTTCGTGAATCTCGCTAGTTTCGATCTAAAACGATGTATCCCGTTGGTTTGAGCCGGAATACAAGTTTTCGCGCAGTTCTGAGAGAAAACGTTTGCAGCTCTCTCTCGTCTACTTTTCGACGACTTGTGAAATCGAAGTGCGTCGATCTCGCTAGTTTCGATCTAAAACGATGTATCCCGTTGTTTTGAGCCAGAATACGAGTTTTTGCGCAGTTCTGAGAGAAAAAGTTTCCACCTTTCTCTCGTCTAGTCTTCGACGACTTGTAAAATCGATGTTCGTGATTCTCGCTAGTTTCAATCTAAAACGATGTATCGCGTTGTTTTGAGCCGGAATACAAGTTTTCGCGCTGTTCTGAGAGAAAAAGTTTACACCTTTCTTTCGTCTACTCTTCGACGACTTGTAAAATTGATGCTCGTGAATCTTGCTAGTTTCGATCTAAAACGATGTATCCCATTGTTTTGAGCCGCAATACAAGTTTTCGCTCAGTTCTGAGAGAAAAAGTTTACACCTTTCTCTTGTCTACTCTTCGACGACTTGTAAAATCGATGCTCGTGAATCTTGCTAGTTTTGATCGAAAACGATGTATCCCGTTTTTTTGAGACGGAATACAAGTTTTCGAACAGTTCTGAGAGAAAAAGTTTACACCTTTCTTTCGTCTACTCTTCGACGACTTGTAAAATCAATGCTCGTGAATCTTGCTAGTTTCAATCTAAAACAATGTATCCCGTTGTTTTGTGACGGAATACAAGTTTTCGCGCTGTTCTGAGAGAAAAAGTTTACACCTTTCTCTCGTCTACTCTTCGACGACTTGTAAAATCGATGCTCGTGAATTTTGCTAGTTTCGATCTAAAACGATGTATCCCGTTGTTTTGAGCCGGAATACAAGTTTTCGGGCAGTTCTGAGAGAAAAAGTTTCCACCTTTCTCTCGTCTACTCTTCGACGACTTGTATAATCGATGCTCGTGAATTTTGCTAGTTTTGATCGAAAACGATGTATCCCGTTGTTTTGAGACGGAATACAAGTTTTCGCGCAGTTCTGAGAGAAAAAGTATACACCTTTCTTTCGTCTACTCTTCGACGACCTGTAAAATTGATGCTCGTGAATCTTGCTAGTTTCGATCTAAAACGATGTATCCCATTGTTTTGAGCCGCAATACAAGTTTTCGCTCAGTTCTGAGAGAAAAAGTTTACACCTTTCTCTTGTCTACTCTTCGACGACTTGTAAAATCGATGCTCGTGAATCTTGCTAGTTTCGATCTAAAACGATGTATCCCGTTGTTTTGTGGCCGGAATACAAGTTTTCGCGCTGTTCTGAGAGAAAAAGTTTACACCTTTCTCTCGTCTACTCTTCGACGACTTGTAAAATCGATGCTCGTGAATTGTGCTAGTTTTGATCGAAAACGATGTATCCCGTTGGTTTGAGCCGGAATACAAGTTTTCGCGCAGTTCTGAGAGAAAACGTTTGCAGCTCTCTCTCGTCTACTTTTCGACGACTTGTGAAATCGAAGTGCGTCGATCTCGCTAGTTTCGATCTAAAACGATGTATCCCGTTGTTTTGAGCCAGAATACGAGTTTTTGCGCAGTTCTGAGAGAAAAAGTTTCCACCTTTCTCTCGTCTAGTCTTCGACGACTTGTAAAATCGATGTTCGTGATTCTCGCTAGTTTCAATCTAAAACGATGTATCGCGTTGTTTTGAGCCGGAATACAAGTTTTCGCGCTGTTCTGAGAGAAAAAGTTTACACCTTTCTTTCGTCTACTCTTCGACGACTTGTAAAATTGATGCTCGTGAATCTTGCTAGTTTCGATCTAAAACGATGTATCCCATTGTTTTGAGCCGCAATACAAGTTTTCGCTCAGTTCTGAGAGAAAAAGTTTACACCTTTCTCTTGTCTACTCTTCGACGACTTGTAAAATCGATGCTCGTGAATCTTGCTAGTTTTGATCGAAAACGATGTATCCCGTTTTTTTGAGACGGAATACAAGTTTTCGAACAGTTCTGAGAGAAAAAGTTTACACCTTTCTTTCGTCTACTCTTCGACGACTTGTAAAATCAATGCTCGTGAATCTTGCTAGTTTCAATCTAAAACAATGTATCCCGTTGTTTTGTGACGGAATACAAGTTTTCGCGCTGTTCTGAGAGAAAAAGTTTACACCTTTCTCTCGTCTACTCTTCGACGACTTGTAAAATCGATGCTCGTGAATTTTGCTAGTTTCGATCTAAAACGATGTATCCCGTTGTTTTGAGCCGGAATACAAGTTTTCGGGCAGTTCTGAGAGAAAAAGTTTCCACCTTTCTCTCGTCTACTCTTCGACGACTTGTATAATCGATGCTCGTGAATTTTGCTAGTTTTGATCGAAAACGATGTATCCCGCTGTTTTGAGACGGAATACAAGTTTTCGCGCAGTTCTGAGAGAAAAAGTATACACCTTTCTTTCGTCTACTCTTCGACGACCTGTAAAATTGATGCTCGTGAATCTTGCTAGTTTCGATCTAAAACGATGTATCCCATTGTTTTGAGCCGCAATACAAGTTTTCGCTCAGTTCTGAGAGAAAAAGTTTACACCTTTCTCTTGTCTACTCTTCGACGACTTGTAAAATCGATGCTCGTGAATCTTGCTAGTTTCGATCTAAAACGATGTATCCCGTTGTTTTGTGGCCGGAATACAAGTTTTCGCGCTGTTCTGAGAGAAAAAGTTTACACCTTTCTCTCGTCTACTCTTCGACGACTTGTAAAATCGATGCTCGTGAATTGTGCTAGTTTTGATCGAAAACGATGTATCCCGTTTTTTTGAGACGGAATACAAGTTTTCGAACAGTTCTGAGAGAAAAAGTTTACACCTTTCTTTCGTCTACTCTTCGACGACTTGTAAAATCGATGCTCGTGAATCTTGCTAGTTTCGATCTAAAACGATGTATCCCGTTGTTTTGAGACGGAATACAAGTTTTCGTGCCGTTCTGAGAGAAAAAGTTTACACCTTTCTCTCGTCTACTCTTCGACGACTTGTAAAATGATGTTCGTGAATCTCGCTAGTTTCGATCTAAAACGATGTATCCCGTTGGTTTGAGCCGGAATACAAGTTTTCGCGCAGTTCTGAGAGAAAACGTTTGCAGCTCTCTCTCGTCTACTTTTCGACGACTTGTGAAATCGAAGTGCGTCGATCTCGCTAGTTTCGATCTAAAACGATGTATCCCGTTGTTTTGAGCCAGAATACGAGTTTTTGCGCAGTTCTGAGAGAAAAAGTTTCCACCTTTCTCTCGTCTAGTCTTCGACGACTTGTAAAATCGATGTTCGTGATTCTCGCTAGTTTCAATCTAAAACGATGTATCGCGTTGTTTTGAGCCGGAATACAAGTTTTCGCACTGTTCTGAGAGAAAACGTTTACACCTTTCTCTCGTCTACTCTTCGACGACTTGTAAAATCGATGCTCGTGAATCTTGCAAGTTTCGATCTAAAACGATGTATCCCGTTGTTTTGAGCCGGAATACAAGTTTTCGGGCAGTTCTGAGAGAAAAAGTTTACACCTTTCTCTCGTCCACTCTTCGACGACTTGTAAAATCGATGCTCGTGAATTTTGCTAGTTTCGATCTAAAACGATGGATCCTGTTGTTTTGAGCCAGAATACGAGTTTTTGCGCAGTTCTGAGAGAAAAAGTTTCCACCTTTCTCTCGTCTAGTCTTAGACGACTTGTAAAATCGATGTTCGTGATTCTCGCTAGTTTCGATCTAAAAAGATGTATCGCGTTGTTTTGAGCCGGAATACAAGTTTTCGCACTGTTCTGAGAGAAAACGTTTACACCTTTCTCTCGTCTACTCTTCGACGACTTGTAAAATCGATGCTCGTGAATCTTGCAAGTTTCGATCTAAAACGATGTATCCCGTTGTTTTGAGCCGGAATACAAGTTTTCGGGCAGTTCTGAGAGAAAACGTTTACACCTTTTTCTCGTCCACTCTTCGACGACTTGTAAAATCGATGCTCGTGAATTTTGCTAGTTTCAATCTAAAACGATGGATCCTGTTGTTTTGAGCCGGAATACAAGTTTTCGCGCAGTTCTGAAAGAAAAAATTTACACCTTTCTCTCGTCTACTCTTCGACGACTTGTAAAATCGATTCTCGTGAATCTTGCTAGTTTCAATCTAAAACGATGTATCCCGTTGTTTTGAGCCGGAATACAAGTTTTCGCGCTGTTCTTAGAGAAAAAGTTTACACCTTTCTCTCGTGTACTCTTCGACGACTTATAAAATGGATTCTCGTGAATTTTGCTAGTTTCGATCTAAAACGATATATCCCGTTGTTTTGAGCCGGAATACAAGTTTTCGCGCTGTTCTGAGAGAAAAAGTTTCCACCTTTGTCTCGTCTACTCTTCGACGACTTGTATAATCGATGCTCGTGAATTTTGCTAGTTTTGATCGAAAACGATGTATCCCGTTGTTTTGAGACGGAATACAAGTTTTCGCGCAGTTCTGAGAGAAAAAGTTTACACCTTTCTCTCGTCCACTCTTCGACGACTTGTAAAATCAATGCTCGTGAATCTTGCTAGTTTCAATCTAAAACAATGTATCCCGTTGTTTTGTGACGGAATACAAGTTTTCGCGCAGTTCTGAGAGAAACCGTTTAGACCTTTCTTTCGTCTACTCTTCGTCAACTTGTAAAATTGATGCTCGTGAATCTTGCTAGTTTCGATCTAAAACGATGTATACCGTTGTTTTGAGCCGCAATACAAGTTTTCGGGTTGTTCTGAGAGAAAAAGCTTTCACATTTCTCTCGTCTACTCTTCGACGACTTGTAAAATCGATGCTCTTGAGTCTTGGTAGTTTCGATCTAACACGATGTATCCCGTTGTTTTGAGCCGGAATAGAAGTTCTCGCGCAGTTCTGAGAGAAAACGTTTACACCTATCTGTCGTCTACTCTTCGACGACTTGTAAAATCGATGCTCGTGAATCTTGCTAGTTTCGATCTAAAACGATGTATCCCGTTGTTTTGAGCCGGAATACAAGTTTTCGGGCTGTTCTGAGAGAAAAAGTTTACACCTTTCTCTCGTGTACTCTTCGACGACTTATAAAATGGATTCTCGTGAATTTTGCTAGTTTCGATCTAAAACGATATATCCCGTTGTTTTGAGCCGGAATACAAGTTTTCGCGCAGTTCTGAGAGAAAAAGTTTCCACCTTTCTCTCGTCTACTCTTCGACGACTTGTATAATCGATGCTCGTGAATTTTGCTAGTTTTGATCGAAAACGATGTATCCCGTTGTTTTGAGACGGAATACAAGTTTTCGCGCAGTTCTGAGCGAAAAAGTATACACCTTTCTTTCGTCTACTCTTCGACGACTTGTAAAATTGATGCTCGTGAATCTTACTAGTTTCGATCTAAAACGATGTATCCCATTGTTTTGAGCCGCAATACAAGTTTTCGTGCAGTTCTGAGAGAAAAAGTTTACACCTTTCTCTCGTCTACTCTTCGAGGACTTGTAAAATGATGTTCGTGAATCTCGCTAGTTTCCATCTGAAACGATGTATCCCGTTGGTTTGATCCGGAATACAAGTTTTCGCGCAGTTCTGAGAGAAAACGTTTGCAGCTCTCTCTCGTCTACTTTTCGACGACTTGTGAAATCGAAGTGCGTCGATCTCGCTAGTTTCGATCTAAAACGATGTAACCCGTTGTTTTGAGCCAGAATACGAGTTTTTGCGCAGTTCTGAGAGAAAAAGTTTCCACCTTTCTCTCGTCTAGTCTTCGACGACTTGTAAAATCGATGTTCGTGATTCTCGCTAGTTTCAATCTAAAACGATGTATCGCGTTGTTTTGAGCCGGAATACAAGTTTTCGCACTGTTCTGAGAGAAAACGTTTACACCTTTCTCTCGTCTACTCTTCGACGACTTGTAAAATCGATGCTCGTGAATCTTGCAAGTTTCGATCTAAAACGATGTATCCCGTTGTTTTGAGCCGGAATACAAGTTTTCGGGCAGTTCTGAGAGAAAAAGTTTACACCTTTCTCTCGTCCACTCTTCGACGACTTGTAAAATCGATGCTCGTGAATTTTGCTAGTTTCGATCTAAAACGATGGATCCTGTTGTTTTGAGCCAGAATACGAGTTTTTGCGCAGTTCTGAGAGAAAAAGTTTCCACCTTTCTCTCGTCTAGTCTTAGACGACTTGTAAAATCGATGTTCGTGATTCTCGCTAGTTTCGATCTAAAAAGATGTATCGCGTTGTTTTGAGCCGGAATACAAGTTTTCGCACTGTTCTGAGAGAAAACGTTTACACCTTTCTCTCGTCTACTCTTCGACGACTTGTAAAATCGATGCTCGTGAATCTTGCAAGTTTCGATCTAAAACGATGTATCCCGTTGTTTTGAGCCGGAATACAAGTTTTCGGGCAGTTCTGAGAGAAAACGTTTACACCTTTTTCTCGTCCACTCTTCGACGACTTGTAAAATCGATGCTCGTGAATTTTGCTAGTTTCAATCTAAAACGATGGATCCTGTTGTTTTGAGCCGGAATACAAGTTTTCGCGCAGTTCTGAAAGAAAAAATTTACACCTTTCTCTCGTCTACTCTTCGACGACTTGTAAAATCGATTCTCGTGAATCTTGCTAGTTTCAATCTAAAACGATGTATCCCGTTGTTTTGAGCCGGAATACAAGTTTTCGCGCTGTTCTTAGAGAAAAAGTTTACACCTTTCTCTCGTGTACTCTTCGACGACTTATAAAATGGATTCTCGTGAATTTTGCTAGTTTCGATCTAAAACGATATATCCCGTTGTTTTGAGCCGGAATACAAGTTTTCGCGCTGTTCTGAGAGAAAAAGTTTCCACCTTTGTCTCGTCTACTCTTCGACGACTTGTATAATCGATGCTCGTGAATTTTGCTAGTTTTGATCGAAAACGATGTATCCCGTTGTTTTGAGACGGAATACAAGTTTTCGCGCAGTTCTGAGAGAAAAAGTTTACACCTTTCTCTCGTCCACTCTTCGACGACTTGTAAAATCAATGCTCGTGAATCTTGCTAGTTTCAATCTAAAACAATGTATCCCGTTGTTTTGTGACGGAATACAAGTTTTCGCGCAGTTCTGAGAGAAACCGTTTAGACCTTTCTTTCGTCTACTCTTCGTCAACTTGTAAAATTGATGCTCGTGAATCTTGCTAGTTTCGATCTAAAACGATGTATACCGTTGTTTTGAGCCGCAATACAAGTTTTCGGGTTGTTCTGAGAGAAAAAGCTTTCACATTTCTCTCGTCTACTCTTCGACGACTTGTAAAATCGATGCTCTTGAGTCTTGGTAGTTTCGATCTAACACGATGTATCCCGTTGTTTTGAGCCGGAATAGAAGTTCTCGCGCAGTTCTGAGAGAAAACGTTTACACCTATCTGTCGTCTACTCTTCGACGACTTGTAAAATCGATGCTCGTGAATCTTGCTAGTTTCGATCTAAAACGATGTATCCCGTTGTTTTGAGCCGGAATACAAGTTTTCGGGCTGTTCTGAGAGAAAAAGTTTACACCTTTCTCTCGTGTACTCTTCGACGACTTATAAAATGGATTCTCGTGAATTTTGCTAGTTTCGATCTAAAACGATATATCCCGTTGTTTTGAGCCGGAATACAAGTTTTCGCGCAGTTCTGAGAGAAAAAGTTTCCACCTTTCTCTCGTCTACTCTTCGACGACTTGTATAATCGATGCTCGTGAATTTTGCTAGTTTTGATCGAAAACGATGTATCCCGTTGTTTTGAGACGGAATACAAGTTTTCGCGCAGTTCTGAGCGAAAAAGTATACACCTTTCTTTCGTCTACTCTTCGACGACTTGTAAAATTGATGCTCGTGAATCTTACTAGTTTCGATCTAAAACGATGTATCCCATTGTTTTGAGCCGCAATACAAGTTTTCGTGCAGTTCTGAGAGAAAAAGTTTACACCTTTCTCTCGTCTACTCTTCGAGGACTTGTAAAATGATGTTCGTGAATCTCGCTAGTTTCCATCTGAAACGATGTATCCCGTTGGTTTGATCCGGAATACAAGTTTTCGCGCAGTTCTGAGAGAAAACGTTTGCAGCTCTCTCTCGTCTACTTTTCGACGACTTGTGAAATCGAAGTGCGTCGATCTCGCTAGTTTCGATCTAAAACGATGTAACCCGTTGTTTTGAGCCAGAATACGAGTTTTTGCGCAGTTCTGAGAGAAAAAGTTTCCACCTTTCTCTCGTCTAGTCTTCGACGACTTGTAAAATCGATGTTTGTGATTCTCGCTAGTTTCGATCTAAAACGATGTATCGCGTTGTTTTGAGCCGGAGTACAAGTTTTCGCACTGTTCTGAGAGAAAACGTTTACACCTTTCTCTCGTGTACTCTTCGACGACTTATAAAATGGATTCTCGTGAATTTTGCTAGTTTCGATCTAAAACGATATATCCCGTTGTTTTGAGCCGGAATACAAGTTTTCGCGCTGTTCTGAGAGAAAAAGTTTCCACCTTTCTCTCGTCTACTCTTCGACGACTTGTATAATCGATGCTCGTGAATTTTGCTAGTTTTGATCGAAAACGATGTATCCCGTTGTTTTGAGACGGAATACAAGTTTTCGCGCAGTTCTGAGAGAAAAAGTTTACACCTTTCTCTCGTCCACTCTTCGACGACTTGTAAAATCAATGCTCGTGAATCTTGCTAGTTTCAATCTAAAACAATGTATCCCGTTGTTTTGTGACGGAATACAAGTTTTCGCGCAGTTCTGAGAGAAACCGTTTAGACCTTTCTTTCGTCTACTCTTCGTCAACTTGTAAAATTGATGCTCGTGAATCTTGCTAGTTTCGATCTAAAACGATGTATCCCGTTGTTTTGAGCCGCAATACAAGTTTTCGGGTTGTTCTGAGAGAAAAAGCTTTCACATTTCTCTCGTCTACTCTTCGACGACTTGTAAAATCGATGCTCTTGAGTCTTGGTAGTTTCGATCTAACACGATGTATCCCGTTGTTTTGAGCCGGAATAGAAGTTCTCGCGCAGTTCTGAGAGAAAACGTTTACACCTATCTGTCGTCTACTCTTCGACGACTTGTAAAATCGATGCTCGTGAATCTTGCTAGTTTCGATCTAAAACGATGTATCCCGTTGTTTTGAGCCGGAATACAAGTTTTCGGGCTGTTCTGAGAGAAAAAGTTTACACCTTTCTCTCGTGTACTCTTCGACGACTTATAAAATGGATTCTCGTGAATTTTGCTAGTTTCGATCTAAAACGATATATCCCGTTGTTTTGAGCCGGAATACAAGTTTTCGCGCAGTTCTGAGAGAAAAAGTTTCCACCTTTCTCTCGTCTACTCTTCGACGACTTGTATAATCGATGCTCGTGAATTTTGCTAGTTTTGATCGAAAACGATGTATCCCGTTGTTTTGAGACGGAATACAAGTTTTCGCGCAGTTCTGAGCGAAAAAGTATACACCTTTCTTTCGTCTACTCTTCGACGACTTGTAAAATTGATGCTCGTGAATCTTACTAGTTTCGATCTAAAACGATGTATCCCATTGTTTTGAGCCGCAATACAAGTTTTCGTGCAGTTCTGAGAGAAAAAGTTTACACCTTTCTCTCGTCTACTCTTCGAGGACTTGTAAAATGATGTTCGTGAATCTCGCTAGTTTCCTTCTGAAACGATGTATCCCGTTGGTTTGATCCGGAATACAAGTTTTCGCGCAGTTCTGAGAGAAAACGTTTGCAGCTCTCTCTCGTCTACTTTTCGACGACTTGTGAAATCGAAGTGCGTCGATCTCGCTAGTTTCGATCTAAAACGATGTAACCCGTTGTTTTGAGCCAGAATACGAGTTTTTGCGCAGTTCTGAGAGAAAAAGTTTCCACCTTTCTCTCGTCTAGTCTTCGACGACTTGTAAAATCGATGTTTGTGATTCTCGCTAGTTTCGATCTAAAACGATGTATCGCGTTGTTTTGAGCCGGAGTACAAGTTTTCGCACTGTTCTGAGAGAAAACGTTTACACCTTTCTCTCGTCTACTCTTCGACGACTTGTAAAATCGATGCTCGTGAATCTTGCAAGTTTCGATCTAAAACGATGTATCCCGTTGTTTTGAGCCGGAATACAAGTTTTCGCACTGTTCTGAGAGAAAACGTTTACACCTTTCTCTCGTCTACTCTTCGACGACTTGTAAAATCGATGCTCGTGAATCTTGCAAGTTTCGATCTAAAACGATGTATCCCGTTGTTTTGAGCCGGAATACAAGTTTTCGGGCAGTTCTGAGAGAAAAAGTTTACACCTTTCTCTCGTCCACTCTTCGACGACTTGTAAAATCGATGCTCGTGAATTTTGCTAGTTTCGATCTAAAACGATGGATCCTGTTGTTTTGAGCCGGAATACAAGTTTTCGCGCAGTTCTGAAAGAAAAAATTTACACCTTTCTCTCGTCTATTCTTCGACGACTTGTAAAATCGATTCTCGTGAATCTTGCTAGTTTCAATCTAAAACGATGTATCCCGTTGTTTTGAGCCGGAATACAAGTTTTCGCGCTGTTCTTAGAGAAAAAGTTTACACCTTTCTCTCGTGTACTCTTCGACGACTTATAAAATGGATTCTCGTGAATTTTGCTAGTTTCGATCTAAAACGATATATCCCGTTGTTTTGAGCCGGAATACAAGTTTTCGCGCAGTTCTGAGAGAAAAAGTTTCCACCTTTCTCTCGTCTACTCTTCGACGACTTGTATAATCGATGCTCGTGAATTTTGCTAGTTTTGATCGAAAACGATGTATCCCGTTGTTTTGAGACGGAATACAAGTTTTCGCGCAGTTCTGAGAGAAAAAGTATACACCTTTCTTTCATCTACTCTTCGACGACTTGTAAAATTGATGCTCGTGAATCTTGCTAGTTTCGATCTAAAACGATGTATCCCATTGTTTTGAGCCGCAATACAAGTTTTCGCTCAGTTCTGAGAGAAAAAGTTTACACCTTTCTCTTGTCTACTCTTCGACGACTTGTAAAATCGATGCTCGTGAATGTTGCTAGTTTCGATCTAAAACGATGTATCCCGTTGTTTTGTGGCCGGAATACAAGTTTTCGCGCTGTTCTGAGAGAAAAAGTTTACACCTTTCTCTCGTCTACTCTTCGACGACTTGTAAAATCGATGCTCGTGAATTGTGCTAGTTTTGATCGAAAACGATGTATCCCGTTTTTTTGAGACGGAATACAAGTTTTCGAACAGTTCTGAGAGAAAACGTTTACACCTTTCTTTCGTCTACTCTTCGACGACTTGTAAAATCGATGCTCGTGAATCTTGCTAGTTTCGATCTAAAACGATGTATCCCGTTGTTTTGAGACGGAATACAAGTTTTCGTGCCGTTCTGAGAGAAAAAGTTTACACCTTTCTCTCGTCTACTCTTCGACGACTTGTAAAATCGATGCTCGTGAATCTTGCTAGTTTCGATCTGAAACGATGTATCACGTTGTTTTGAGCCGCAATACAAGTTTTCGCGCAGATCTGAGAGAAAAAGTTTACACCTTTCTCTCGTCTACTATCCGACGACTTGTAAAATCGATGCTCGTGAATCTTGCTAGTTTCGATCTAAAACGATGTGTCCCGTTGTTTTGAGCCGGAATGCAAGTTTTCGCGCAGTTCTGAGAGAAAACGTTTACACCTTTCTCTCGTCTACTGTTCGACGACTTGTAAAATCGATGCTCGTGAATTTTGCTAGTTTTGATCGAAAACGATGTATCCCGTTGTTTCGAGTCCGGAATTCAAGTTTTCGCGCTGTTCTGAGAGAAAACGATTACACCTTTCTCTCGTCTACTCTTCGACGACTTGTAAAATCGATGCTCGTGAATCTTGCTAGTTTCGATCTAAAACGATGTATCCCGTTGTTTTGAGCCGCAATACAAGTTTTCGGGTTGTTCTGAGAGAAAAAGCTTTCACATTTCTCTCGTCTACTCTTCGACGACTTGTAAAATCGATGCTCTTGAGTCTTGGTAGTTTCGATCTAACACGATGTATCCCGTTGTTTTGAGCCGGAATAGAAGTTCTCGCGCAGTTCTGAGAGAAAACGTTTACACCTATCTGTCGTCTACTCTTCGACGACTTGTAAAATCGATGCTCGTGAATCTTGCTAGTTTCGATCTAAAACGATGTATCCCGTTGTTTTGAGCCGGAATACAAGTTTTCGGGCTGTTCTGAGAGAAAACGTTTACACCTTTCTCTCGTCTACTCTTCGACAACTTGTAAAATCGATGCTCGTGAATTGTGCTAGTTTTGATCGAAAACGATGTATCCCGGTGTTTTGAGACGGAATACAAGTTTTCGCGCAGTTCTGAGAGAAAAAGTTTACACCTTTCTTTCGTCTACTCTTCGACGACTTGTAAAATCGATGCTCGTGAATCTTGCTAGTTTCGATCTAAAACGATGTATCCCGTTGTTTTGAGCCGGAATACAAGTTTTCGCGGAGTTCTGAAAGAAAAAGTTTACACCTTTCTCTCGTCTACTCTTCGACGACTTGTAAAATCGATTCTCGTGAATCTTGCTAGTTTCGATCTAAAACGATGTATCCCGTTGTTTTGAGCCGGAATACAAGTTTTCGCGCTGTTCTTAGAGAAAAAGTTTACACCTTTCTCTCGTGTACTCTTCGACGACTTGTAAAATCAATGCTCGTGAATCTTGCTAGTTTCAATCTAAAACAATGTATCCCGTTGTTTTGTGACGGAATACAAGTTTTCGGGCAGTTCTGAGAGAAAAAGTTTACACCTTTCTCTCGTCCACTCTTCGACGACTTGTAAAATCAATGCTCGTGAATCTTGCTAGTTTCAATCTAAAACAATGTATCCCGTTGTTTTGTGACGGAATACAAGTTTTCGCGCAGTTCTGAGAGAAACCGTTTAGACCTTTCTTTCGTCTACTCTTCGTCAACTTGTAAAATTGATGCTCGTGAATCTTGCTAGTTTCGATCTAAAACGATGTATCCCATTGTTTTGAGCCGCAATACAAGTTTTCGGGTTGTTCTGAGAGAAAAAGCTTTCACATTTCTCTCGTCTACTCTTCGACGAGTTGTAAAATCGATGCTCTTGAGTCTTGGTAGTTTCGATCTAACACGATGTATCCCGTTGTTTTGAGCCGGAATAGAAGTTCTCGCGCAGTTCTGAGAGAAAACGTTTACACCTATCTGTCGTCTACTCTTCGACGAATTGTAAAATCGATGCTCGTGAATCTTGCTAGTTTCGATCTAAAACGATGTATCCCGTTGTTTTGAGCCGGAATACAAGTTTTCGGGCTGTTCTGAGAGAAAAAGTTTACACCTTTCTCTCGTGTACTCTTCGACGACTTATAAAATGGATTCTCGTGAATTTTGCTAGTTTCGATCTAAAACGATATATCCCGTTGTTTTGAGCCGGAATACAAGTTTTCGCGCAGTTCTGAGAGAAAAAGTTTCCACCTTTCTCTCGTCTACTCTTCGACGACTTGTATAATCGATGCTCGTGAATTTTGCTAGTTTTGATCGAAAACGATGTATCCCGTTGTTTTGAGACGGAATACAAGTTTTCGCGCAGTTTTGAGAGAAAAAGTATACACCTTTCTTTCGTCTACTCTTCGACGACTTGTAAAATTGATGCTCGTGAATCTTGCTAGTTTCAATCTAAAACGATGTATCCCATTGTTTTGAGCCGCAATACAAGTTTTCGTGCAGTTCTGAGAGAAAAAGTTTACACCTTTCTCTCGTCTACTCTTCGAGGACTTGTAAAATGATGTTCGTGAATCTCGCTAGTTTCCATCTGAAACGATGTATCGCGTTGTTTTGAGCCGGAATACAAGTTTTCGCACTGTTCTGAGAGAAAACGTTTACACCTTTCTCTCGTCTACTCTTCGACGACTTGTAAAATCGATGCTCGTGAATCTTGCAAGTTTCGATCTAAAACGATGTATCCCGTTGTTTTGAGCCGGAATACAAGTTTTCGCACTGTTCTGAGAGAAAACGTTTACACCTTTCTCTCGTCTACTCTTCGACGACTTGTAAAATCGATGCTCGTGAATCTTGCCAGTTTCGATCTAAAACGATGTATTCCGTTGTTTTGAGCCGGAATACAAGTTTTCGGGCAGTTCTGAGAGAAAAAGTTTACACCTTTCTCTCGTCCACTCTTCGACGACTTGTAAAATCGATGCTCGTGAATTTTGCTAGTTTCGATCTAAAACGATGGATCCTGTTGTTTTGAGCCGGAATACAAGTTTTCGCGCAGTTCTGAAAGAAAAAATTTACACCTTTCTCTCGTCTACTCTTCGACGACTTGTAAAATCGATTCTCGTGAATCTTGCTAGTTTCAATCTAAAACGATGTATCCCGTTGTTTTGAGCCGGAATACAAGTTTTCGCGCTGTTCTTAGAGAAAAAGTTTACACCTTTCTCTCGTGTACTCTTCGACGACTTATAAAATGGATTCTCGTGAATTTTGCTAGTTTCGATCTAAAACGATATATCCCGTTGTTTTGAGCCGGAATACAAGTTTTCGCGCAGTTCTGAGAGAAAAAGTTTCCACCTTTCTCTCGTCTACTCTTCGACGACTTGTATAATCGATGCTCGTGAATTTTGCTAGTTTTGATCGAAAACGATGTATCCCGTTGTTTTGAGACGGAATACAAGTTTTCGCGCAGTTCTGAGAGAAAAAGTATACACCTTTCTTTCGTCTACTCTTCGACGACTTGTAAAATTGATGCTCGTGAATCTTGCTAGTTTCGATCTAAAACGATGTATCCCATTGTTTTGAGCCGCAATACAAGTTTTCGCTCAGTTCTGAGAGAAAAAGTTTACACCTTTCTCTTGTCTACTCTTCGACGACTTGTAAAATCGATGCTCGTGAATCTTGCTAGTTTCGATCTAAAACGATGTATCCCGTTGTTTTGTGGCCGGAATACAAGTTTTCGCGCTGTTCTGAGAGAAAAAGTTTACACCTTTCTCTCGTCTACTCTTCGACGACTTGTAAAATCGATGCTCGTGAATTGTGCTAGTTTTGATTGAAAACGATGTATCCCGTTTTTTTGAGACGGAATACAAGTTTTCGAACAGTTCTGAGAGAAAAAGTTTACGCCTTTCTTTCGTCTACTCTTCGACGACTTGTAAAATCGATGCTCGTGAATCTTGCTAGTTTCGATCTAAAACGATGTATCCCGTTGTTTTGAGCCAGAATACGAGTTTTTGCGCAGTTCTGAGAGAAAAAGTTTCCACCTTTCTCTCGTCTAGTCTTCGACGACTTGTAAAATCGATGTTCGTGATTCTCGCTAGTTTCAATCTAAAACGATGTATCGCGTTGTTTTGAGCCGGAATACAAGTTTTCGCACTGTTCTGAGAGAAAACGTTTACACCTTTCTCTCGTCTACTCTTCGACGACTTGTAAAATCGATGCTCGTGAATCTTGCAAGTTTCGATCTAAAACGATGTATCCCGTTGTTTTGAGCCGGAATACAAGTTTTCGGGCAGTTCTGAGAGAAAAAGTTTACACCTTTCTCTCGTCCACTCTTCGACGACTTGTAAAATCGATGCTCGTGAATTTTGCTAGTTTCGATCTAAAACGATGGATCCTGTTGTTTTGAGCCAGAATACGAGTTTTTGCGCAGTTCTGAGAGAAAAAGTTTCCACCTTTCTCTCGTCTAGTCTTCGACGACTTGTAAAATCGATGTTCGTGATTCTCGCTAGTTTCGATCTAAAACGATGTATCGCGTTGTTTTGAGCCGGAATACAAGTTTTCGCACTGTTCTGAGAGAAAACGTTTACACCTTTCTCTCGTCTACTCTTCGACGACTTGTAAAATCGATGCTCGTGAATCTTGCAAGTTTCGATCTAAAACGATGTATCCCGTTGTTTTGAGCCGGAATACAAGTTTTCGGGCAGTTCTGAGAGAAAAAGTTTACACCTTTTTCTCGTCCACTCTTCGACGACTTGTAAAATCGATGCTCGTGAATTTTGCTAGTTTCAATCTAAAACGATGGATCCTGTTGTTTTGAGCCGGAATACAAGTTTTCGCGCAGTTCTGAAAGAAAAAATTTACACCTTTCTCTCGTCTACTCTTCGACGACTTGTAAAATCGATTCTCGTGAATCTTGCTAGTTTCAATCTAAAACGATGTATCCCGTTGTTTTGAGCCGGAATACAAGTTTTCGCGCTGTTCTTAGAGAAAAAGTTTACACCTTTCTCTCGTGTACTCTTCGACGACTTATAAAATGGATTCTCGTGAATTTTGCTAGTTTCGATCTAAAACGATATATCCCGTTGTTTTGAGCCGGAATACAAGTTTTCGCGCTGTTCTGAGAGAAAAAGTTTCCACCTTTCTCTCGTCAACTCTTCGACGACTTGTATAATCGATGCTCGTGAATTTTGCTAGTTTTGATCGAAAACGATGTATCCCGTTGTTTTGAGACGGAATACAAGTTTTCGCGCAGTTCTGAGAGAAAAAGTTTACACCTTTCTCTCGTCCACTCTTCGACGACTTGTAAAATCAATGCTCGTGAATCTTGCTAGTTTCAATCTAAAACAATGTATCCCGTTGTTATGTGACGGAATACAAGTTTTCGCGCAGTTCTGAGAGAAACCGTTTAGACCTTTCTTTCGTCTACTCTTCGTCAACTTGTAAAATTGATGCTCGTGAATCTTGCTAGTTTCGATCTAAAACGATGTATCCCGTTGTTTTGAGCCGCAATACAAGTTTTCGGGTTGTTCTGAGAGAAAAAGCTTTCACATTTCTCTCGTCTACTCTTCGACGACTTGTAAAATCGATGCTCTTGAGTCTTGGTAGTTTCGATCTAACACGATGTATCCCGTTGTTTTGAGCCGGAATAGAAGTTCTCGCGCAGTTCTGAGAGAAAACGTTTACACCTATCTGTCGTCTACTCTTCGACGACTTGTAAAATCGATGCTCGTGAATCTTGCTAGTTTCGATCTAAAACGATGTATCCCGTTGTTTTGAGCCGGAATACAAGTTTTCGCGCAGTTCTGAGAGAAAAAGTTTTCACCTTTCTCTCGTCTACTCTTCGACGACTTGTATAATCGATGCTCGTGAATTTTGCTAGTTTTGATCGAAAACGATGTATCCCGTTGTTTTGAGACGGAATACAAGTTTTCGCGCAGTTCTGAGCGAAAAAGTATACACCTTTCTTTCGTCTGCTCTTCGACGACTTGTAAAATTGATGCTCGTGAATCTTACTAGTTTCGATCTAAAACGATGTATCCCATTGTTTTGAGCCGCAATACAAGTTTTCGTGCAGTTCTGAGAGAAAAAGTTTACACCTTTCTCTCGTCTACTCTTCGAGGACTTGTAAAATGATGTTCGTGAATCTCGCTAGTTTCCATCTGAAACGATGTATCCCGTTGGTTTGATCCGGAATACAAGTTTTCGCGCAGTTCTGAGAGAAAACGTTTGCAGCTCTCTCTCGTCTACTTTTCGACGACTTGTGAAATCGAAGTGCGTCGATCTCGCTAGTTTCGATCTAAAACGATGTAACCCGTTGTTTTGAGCCAGAATACGAGTTTTTGCGCAGTTCTGAGAGAAAAAGTTTCCACCTTTCTCTCGTCTAGTCTTCGACGACTTGTAAAATCGATGTTCGTGATTCTCGCTAGTTTCGATCTAAAACGATGTATCGCGTTGTTTTGAGCCGGAATACAAGTTTTCGCACTGTTCTGAGAGAAAACGTTTACACCTTTCTCTCGTCTACTCTTCGACGACTTGTAAAATCGATGCTCGTGAATCTTGCAAGTTTCGATCTAAAACGATGTATCCCGTTGTTTTGAGCCGGAATACAAGTTTTCGCACTGTTCTGAGAGAAAACGTTTACACCTTTCTCTCGTCTACTCTTCGACGACTTGTAAAATCGATGCTCGTGAATCTTGCAAGTTTCGATCTAAAACGATGTATCCCGTTGTTTTGAGCCGGAATACAAGTTTTCGGGCAGTTCTGAGAGAAAAAGTTTACACCTTTCTCTCGTCCACTCTTCGGCGACTTGTAAAATCGATGCTCGTGAATTTTGCTAGTTTCGATCTAAAACGATGGATCCTGTTGTTTTGAGCCTGAATACAAGTTTTCGCGCAGTTCTGAAAGAAAAAATTTACACCTTTCTCTCGTCTACTCTTCGACGACTTGTAAAATCGATTCTCGTGAATCTTGCTAGTTTCAATCTAAAACGATGTATCCCGTTGTTTTGAGCCGGAATACAAGTTTTCGCGCTGTTCTTAGAGAAAAAGTTTACACCTTTCTCTCGTGTACTCTTCGACGACTTATAAAATGGATTCTCGTGAATTTTGCTAGTTTCGATCTAAAACGATATATCCCGTTGTTTTGAGCCGGAATACAAGTTTTCGCGCAGTTCTGAGAGAAAAAATTTCCACCTTTCTCTCGTCTACTCTTCGACGACTTGTATAATCGATGCTCGTGAATTTTGCTAGTTTTGATCGAAAACGATGTATCCCGTTGTTTTGAGACGGAATACAAGTTTTCGCGCAGTTCTGAGAGAAAAAGTATACACCTTTCTTTCGTCTACTCTTCGACGACTTGTAAAATTGATGCTCGTGAATCTTGCTAGTTTCGATCTAAAACGATGTATCCCATTGTTTTGAGCCGCAATACAAGTTTTCGCTCAGTTCTGAGAGAAAAAGTTTACACCTTTCTCTTGTCTACTCTTCGACGACTTGTAAAATCGATGCTCGTGAATGTTGCTAGTTTCGATCTAAAACGATGTATCCCGTTGTTTTGTGGCCGGAATACAAGTTTTCGCGCTGTTCTGAGAGAAAAAGTTTACACCTTTCTCTCGTCTACTCTTCGACGACTTGTAAAATCGATGCTCGTGAATTGTGCTAGTTTTGATCGAAAACGATGTATCCCGTTTTTTTTGAGACGGAATACAAGTTTTCGAACAGTTCTGAGAGAAAACGTTTACACCTTTCTTTCGTCTACTCTTCGACGACTTGTAAAATCGATGCTCATGAATCTTGCTAGTTTCGATCTAAAACGATGTATCCCGTTGTTTTGAGACGGAATACAAGTTTTCGTGCCGTTCTGAGAGAAAAAGTTTACACCTTTCTCTCGTCTACTCTTCGACGACTTGTAAAATGATGTTCGTGAATCTCGCTAGTTTCGATCTAAAACGATGTATCCCGTTGGTTTGAGCCGGAATACAAGTTTTCGCGCAGTTCTGAGAGAAAACGTTTGCAGCTCTCTCTCGTCTACTTTTCGACGACTTGTGAAATCGAAGTGCGTCGATCTCGCTAGTTTCGATCTAAAACGATGTATCCCGTTGTTTTGAGCCAGAATACGAGTTTTTGCGCAGTTCTGAGAGAAAAAGTTTCCACCTTTCTCTCGTCTAGTCTTCGACGACTTGTAAAATCGATGTTCGTGATTCTCGCTAGTTTCAATCTAAAACGATGTATCGCGTTGTTTTGAGCCGGAATACAAGTTTTCGCGCTGTTCTGAGAGAAAAAATTTACACCTTTCTCTCGTCTACTCTTCGACGACTTGTAAAATCGATGCTCGTGAATTGTGCTAGTTTTGATCGAAAACGATGTATCCCGTTTTTTTGAGACGGAATACAAGTTTTCGAACAGTTCTATGAGAAAAAGTTTACACCTTTCTTTCGTCTACTCTTCGACGACTTGTAAAATCGATGCTCGTGAATCTTGCTAGTTTCGATCTAAAACGATGTATCCCGTTGTTTTGAGCCGCAATACAAGTTTTCGCGCAGTTCTGAAAGAAAAAATTTACACCTTTCTCTCGTCTACTCTTCGACGACTTGTAAAATCGATTCTCGTGAATCTTGCTAGTTTCAATCTAAAACGATGTATCCCGTTGTTTTGAGCAGGAATACAAGTTTTCGCGCTGTTCTTAGAGAAAACGTTTACACCTTTCTCTCGTGTACTCTTCGACGACTTATAAAATGGATTCTCGTGAATTTTGCTAGTTTCGATCTAAAACGATATATCCCGTTGTTTTGAGCCGGAATACAAGTTTTCGCGCTGTTCTGAGAGAAAAAGTTTACACCTTTCTCTCGTCTACTCTTCGACGACTTGTAAAATCGATGCTCGTGAATTGTGCTAGTTTTGATCGAAAACGATGTATCCCGTTGTTTTGAGCCGGAATACAAGTTTTCGGGCAGTTCTGAGAGAAAAAGTTTACACCTTTCTCTCGTCCACTCTTCGACGACTTGTAAAATCGATGCTCGTGAATTTTGCTAGTTTCGATCTAAAACGATGGATCCTGTTGTTTTGAGCCGGAATACAAGTTTTCGCGCAGTTCTGAAAGAAAAAATTTACACCTTTCTCTCGTCTACTCTTCGACGACTTGTAAAATCGATTCTCGTGAATCTTGCTAGTTTCAATCTAAAACGATGTATCCCGTTGTTTTGAGCCGCAATACAAGTTTTCGCGCAGGTCTGAGAGAAAAAGTTTACACCTTTCTCTCGTCTACTATCCGACGACTTGTAAAATCGATGCTCGTGAATCTTGCTAGTTTCGATCTAAAACGATGTGTCCCGTTGTTTTGAGCCGGAATGCAAGTTTTCGCGCAGTTCTGAGAGAAAAAGTTTACACCTTTCTCTCGTCTACTGTTCGACGACTTGTAAAATCGATGCTCGTGAATTTTGCTAGTTTTGATCGAAAACGATGTATCCCGTTGTTTCGAGTCCGGAATTCAAGTTTTCGCGCTGTTCTGAGAGAAAACGATTACACCTTTCTCTCGTCTACTCTTCGACGACTTGTAAAATCAATGCTCGTGAATCTTGCTAGTTTCAATCTAAAACAATGTATCCCGTTGTTTTGTGACGGAATACAAGTTTTCGCGCAGTTCTGAGAGAAAACGTTTAGACCTTTCTTTCGTCTACTCTTCGTCAACTTGTAAAATTGATGCTCGTGAATCTTGCTAGTTTCGATCTAAAACGATGTATCCCGTTGTTTTGAGCCGCAATACAAGTTTTCGGGTTGTTCTGAGAGAAAAAGTTTACACCTTTCTCTCGTCTACTCTTCGACGACTTGTAAAATCGATGCTCGTGAATTGTGCTAGTTTTGATCGAAAACGATGTATCCCGTTTTTTTGAGACGGAATACAAGTTTTCGAACAGTTCTGAGAGAAAAAGTTTACACCTTTCTTTCGTCTACTCTTTGACGACTTGTAAAATCGATGCTCGTGAATCTTGCTAGTTTCGATCTAAAACGATGTATCCCGTTGTTTTGAGACGGAATACAAGTTTTCGTGCCGTTCTGAGAGAAAAAGTTTACACCTTTCTCTCGTCTACTCTTCGACGACTTGTAAAATCGATGCTCGTGAATCTTGCTAGTTTCGATCTGAAACGATGTATCACGTTGTTTTGAGCCGCAATACAAGTTTTCGCGCAGATCTGAGAGAAAAAGTTTACACCTTTCTCTCGTCTACTATCCGAGGACTTGTAAAATCGATGATCGTGAATCTTGCTAGTTTCGATCTAAAACGATGTGTCCCGTTGTTTTGAGCCGGAATGCAAGTTTTCGCGCAGTTCTGAGAGAAAAAGTTTACACCTTTCTCTCGTCTACTGTTCGACGACTTGTAAAATCGATGCTCGTGAATTTTGCTAGTTTTGATCGAAAACGATGTATCCCGTTGTTTCGAGTCCGGAATTCAAGTTTTCGCGCTGTTCTGAGAGAAAACGATTACACCTTTCTCTCGTCTACTCTTCGACGACTTGTAAAATCGATGCTCGTGAATCTTGCTAGTTTCGATCTAAAACGATGTATCCCGTTGTTTTGAGCCGCAATACAAGTTTTCGCGCAGTTCTGAGAGAAAAAGTTTACACCTTTCTCTCGTCTACTCTTCGACGACTTGTAAAATCAATGCTCGTGAATCTTGCTAGTTTCAATCTAAAACAATGTATCCCGTTGTTTTGTGACGGAATACAAGTTTTCGCGCAGTTCTGAGAGAAAACGTTTAGACCTTTCTTTCGTCTACTCTTCGTCAACTTGTAAAATTGATGCTCGTGAATCTTGCTAGTTTCGATCTAAAACGATGTATCCCGTTGTTTTGAGCCGCAATACAAGTTTTCGGGTTGTTCTGAGAGAAAAAGCTTTCACATTTCTCTCGTCTACTCTTCGACGACTTGTAAAATCGATGCTCTTGAGTCTTGCTAGTTTCGATCTAACACGATGTATCCCGTTGTTTTGAGCCGGAATAGAAGTTCTCGCGCAGTTCTGAGAGAAAACGTTTACACCTATCTGTCGTCTACTCTTCGACGACTTGTAAAATCGATGCTCGTGAATCTTGCTAGTTTCGATCTAAAACGATGTATCCCGTTGTTTTGAGCCGGAATACAAGTTTTCGGGCTGTTCTGAGAGAAAACGTTTACACCTTTCTCTCGTCTACTCTTCGACAACTTGTAAAATCGATGCTCGTGAATTGTGCTAGTTTTGATCAAAAACGATGTATCCCGGTGTTTTGAGACGGAATACAAGTTTTCGCGCAGTTCTGAGAGAAAAAGTTTACGCCTTTCTTTCGTCTACTCTTCGACGACTTGTAAAATCGATGCTCGTGAATCTTGCTAGTTTCGATCTAAAACGATGTATCCCGTTGTTTTGAGCCGGAATACAAGTTTTCGGGCAGTTCTGAGAGAAAAAGTTTACACCTTTCTCTCGTCTACTCTTCGACGACTTGTAAAATCGATGCTCGTGAATTTTGCTAGTTTCGATCTAAAACGATGAATCCTGTTGTTTTGAGCCGGAATACAAGTTTTCGCGCAGTTCTGAGAGAAAACGTTGAGACCTTTCTTTCGTCTACTCTTCGTCAACTTGTAAAATTGATGCTCGTGAATCTTGCTAGTTTCGATCTAATACGATGTATCCCGTTGTTTTGAGCCGCAATACAAGTTTTCGGGTTGTTCTGAGAGAAAAAGCTTTCACATTTCTCTCGTCTACTCTTCGACGACTTGTAAAATCGATGCTCTTGAGTCTTGCTAGTTTCGATCTAACACGATGTATCCCGTTGTTTTGAGCCGGAATAGAAGTTTTCGCGCAGTTCTGAGAGAAAACGTTTACACCAATCTGCCGTCTACTCTTCGACGACTTGTAAAATCGATGCTCGTGAATCTTGCTAGTTTCGATCTAAAACGATGTATCCCATTGTTTTGAGCCGCAATACAAGTTTTCGCGCAGTTCTGAGAGAAAAAGTTTACACCTTTCTCTTGTCTACTCTTCGACGACTTGTAAAATCGATGCTCGTGAATCTTGCTAGTTTCGATCTAAAACGATGTATACCGTTGTTTTTAGGCCGGAATACAAGTTTTCGCGCTGTTCTGAGAGAAAACGTTTACACCTTTCTCCCGTCTACTCTTCGACGACTTGTAAAATCGATGCTCATGAATTGTGCTAGTTTTGATCGAAAATGATGTATCCCGTTTTTTTGAGACGGAATACAAGTTTTCGAACAGTTCTGAGAGAAAAAGTTTACACCTTTCTTCTTCTACTCTTCGACGACTTGTAAAATCGATGCTCGTGAATCTTGCTAGTTTCGATCTAAAACGATGTATCCCGTTGTTTTGAGACGGAATACAAGTTTTCGTGCCGTTCTGAGAGAAAACGTTTACACCTATCTGTCGTCTACTCTTCGACGACTTGTAAAATCGATGCTCGTGAATCTTGCTAGTTTCTATCTAAAACGATGTATCCCGTTGTTTTGAGCCGGAATACAAGTTTTCGGGCTGTTCTGAGAGAAGAAGTTTACACCTTTCTCTCGTCTACTATCCGACGACTTGTAAAATCGATGCTCGTGAATCTTGCTAGTTTCGATCTAAAACGATGTATCCCTTTGATTTGAGCCGGAATACAAGTTTTCGTGCAGTTCTGAGAGAAAAAGTTTACACCTTTCGTCTACACTTCGACGACTTGTAAAATCGATGGTCGTGAATCTTGCTAGTTTCGATCTAAAACGATGTATCCCTTTGATTTGAGCCGGAATACAAGTTTTCGCGCAGTTCTGAGAGAAAATGTTTACACCTTTCTTTCGTCTACACTTCGACGACTTGTAAAATCGATGGTCGTGAATCTTGCTAGTTTCGATCCAAAACGATGTATCACTTTGATTTGAGCCGAAATACAAGTTTTCGTGCAGTTCTGAGAGAAAAAGTTTACACCTTTCTCTCGTCTACTCTTCGACGACTTGTGAAATCGAATGCGTCGATCTCGCTAGTTTCGATCTAAAACGATGTATCCCGTTGTTTTGAGCCAGAATACGAGTTTTTGCGCAGTTCTGAGAGAAAAAGTTTCCACCTTTCTCTCGTCTAGTCTTCGACGACTTGTAAAATCGATGTTCGTGATTCTCGCTAGTTTCGATCTAAAACGATGTATCGCGTTGTTTTGAGCCGGAATACAAGTTTTCGCACTGTTCTGAGAGAAAACGTTTACACCTTTCTCTCGTCTACTCTTCGACGACTTGTAAAATCGATGCTCGTGAATCTTGCAAGTTTCGATCTAAAACGATGTATCCCGTTGTTTTGAGCCGGAATACAAGTTTTCGCGCAGTTCTGAGAGAAAAAGTTTACACCTTTCTCTCGTCCACTCTTCGACGACTTGTAAAATCGATGCTCGTGAATTTTGCTAGTTTCGATTTAAAACGATGGATCCTGTTGTTTTGAGCCGGAATACAAGTTTTCGCGCAGTTCTGAAAGAAAAAGTTTACACCTTTCTCTCGTCTACTCTTCGACGACTTGTAAAATCGATTCTCGTGAATTTTGCTAGTTTCGATCTAAAACGATATATCCCGTTGTTTTGAGCCGGAATACAAGTTTTCGCGCAGTTCTGAGAGAAAAAGTTTCCACCTTTCTCTCGTCTACTCTTCGACGACTTGTATAATCGATGCTCGTGAATTTTGCTAGTTTTGATCGAAAACGATGTATCCCGTTGTTTTGAGACGGAATACAAGTTTTCGCGCAGTTCTGAGAGAAAAAGTATACACCTTTCTTTCGTCTACTCTTCGACGACTTGTAAAATTGATGCTCATGAATCTTGCTAGTTTCGTTCTAAAACGATGTATCCCATTGTTTTGAGCCGCAATACAAGTTTTCGCTCAGTTCTGAGAGAAAAAGTTTACACCTTTCTCTTGTCTACTCTTCGACGACTTGTAAAATCGATGCTCGTGAATCTTGCTAGTTTCGATCTAAAACGATGTATCCCGTTGTTTTGAGGCCGGAATACAAGTTTTCGCGCTGTTCTGAGAGAAAAAGTTTACACCTTTCTCTCGTCTACTCTTCGACGACTTGTAAAATCGATGCTCGTGAATTGTGCTAGTTTTGATCGAAAACGATGTATCCCGTTTTTTTGAGACGGAATACAAGTTTTCGAACAGTTCTGAGAGAAAAAGTTTACACCTTTCTTTCGTCTACTCTTCGACGACTTGTAAAATCGATGCTCGTGAATCTTGCTAGTTTCGATCTAAAACGATGTATCCCGTTGTTTTGAGACGGAATACAAGTTTTCGTGCCGTTCTGAGAGAAAAAGTTTACACCTTTCTTTCGTCTACTATCCGACGACTTGTAAAATCGATGCTCGTGAATCTTGCTAGCTTCGATCTAAAACGATGTGTCCCGTTGTTTTGAGCCGGAATGCAAGTTTTCGCGCAGTTCTGAGAGAAAACGTTTACACCTTTCTCTCGTCTACTCTTCGACGACTTGTAAAATCGATGCTCGTGAATTTTGCTAGTTTTGATCGAAAACGATGTGTCCCGTTGTTTCGAGTCCGGAATTCAAGTTTTCGCGCTGTTCTGAGCGAAAACGATTACACCTTTCTCTCGTCTACTCTTAGACGACTTGTAAAATCAATGCTCGTGAATCTTGCTAGTTTCAATCTAAAACAATGTATCCCGTTGTTTTGTGACGGAATACAAGTGTTCGCGCAGTTCTGAGAGAAAACTTTTACACCTTTCTCTCGTCTACTCTTCGACAACTTGTAAAATCGATGCTCGTGAATTGTGCTAGTTTTGATCGAAAACGATGTATCCCGTTGTTTTGAGACGGAATACAAGTTTTCGCGCAGTTCTGAGAGAAAAAGTTTACACCTTTCTTTCGTCTACTCTTCGACGACTTGTAAAATCGATGCTCGTGAATCTTGCTAGTTTCGATCTAAAACGATGTATCCCGTTGTTTTGAGCCGGAATACAAGTTTTCGGGCAGTTCTGAGAGAAAACGTTTACACCTTTCTCCCGTCTACTCTTCGACGACTTGTAAAATCGATGCTCATGAACTGTGCTAGTTTTGATCGAAAATGATGTATACCGTTTTTTTGAGACGGAATACAAGTTTTCGAACAGTTCTGAGAGAAAAAGTTTACACCTTTCTTCTTCTACTCTTCGACGACTTGTAAAATCGATGCTCGTGAATCTTGCTAGTTTCGATCTAAAACGATGTATCCCGTTGTTTTGAGACGGAATACAAGTTTTCGTGCCGTTCTGAGAGAAAACGTTTACACCTATCTGTCGTCTACTCTTCGACGACTTGTAAAATCGATGCTCGTGAATCTTGCTAGTTTCGATCTAAAACGATGTATCCCGTTGTTTTGAGCCGGAATACAAGTTTTCGGGCTGTTCTGAGAGAAGACGTTTACACCTTTCTCTCGTCTACACTTCGACGACTTGTAAAATCGATGGTCGTGAATCTTGCTAGTTTCGATCTAAAACGATGTATCCCTTTGATTTGAGCCGGAATACAAGTTTTCGCGCAGTTCTGAGAGAAAAAGTTTACACCTTTCTTTCGTCTACACTTCGACGACTTGTAAAATCGATGGTCGTGAATCTTGCTAGTTTCGATCCAAAACGATGTATCACTTTGATTTGAGCCGAAATACAAGTTTTCGTGCAGTTCTGAGAGAAAAAGTTTACACCTTTCTCTCGTCTACTCTTCGACGACTTGTAAAATGATGTTCGTGAATCTCGCTAGTTTCGATCTAAAACGATGTATCCCGTTGGTTTGAGCCGGAATACAAGTTTTCGCGCAGTTCTGAGAGAAAACGTTTGCAGCTCTCTCTCGTCTACTTTTCGACGACTTGTGAAATCGAAGTGCGTCGATCTCGCTAGTTTCGATCTAAAACGATGTATCCCGTTGTTTTGAGCCAGAATACGAGTTTTTGCGCAGTTCTGAGAGAAAAAGTTTCCACCTTTCTCTCGTCTAGTCTTCGACGACTTGTAAAATCGATGTTCGTGATTCTCGCTAGTTTCGATCTAAAACGATGTATCGCGTTGTTTTGAGCCGGAATACAAGTTTTCGCACTGTTCTGAGAGAAAACGTTTACACCTTTCTCTCGTCTACTCTTCGACGACTTGTAAAATCGATGCTCGTGAATCTTGCAAGTTTCGATCTAAAACGATGTATCCCGTTGTTTTGAGCCGGAATACAAGTTTTCGGGCAGTTCTGAGAGAAAAAGTTTACACCTTTCTCTCGTCCACTCTTCGACGACTTGTAAAATCGATGCTCGTGAATTTTGCTAGTTTCGATTTAAAACGATGGATCCTGTTGTTTTGAGCCGGAATACAAGTTTTCGCGCAGTTCTGAAAGAAAAAGTTTACACCTTTCTCTCGTCTACTCTTCGACGACTTGTAAAATCGATTCTCGTGAATCTTGCTAGTTTCAATCTAAAACGATGTATCCCGTTGTTTTGAGCCGGAATACAAGTTTTCGCGCTGTTCTTAGAGAAAAAGTTTACACCTTTCTCTCGTGTACTCTTCGACGACTTATAAAATGGATTCTCGTGAATTTTGCTAGTTTCGATCTAAAACGATATATCCCGTTGTTTTGAGCCGGAATACAAGTTTTCGCGCAGTTCTGAGAGAAAAAGTTTCCACCTTTCTCTCGTCTACTCTTCGACGACTTGTATAATCGATGCTCGTGAATTTTGCTAGTTTTGATCGAAAACGATGTATCCCGTTGTTTTGAGACGGAATACAAGTTTTCGCGCAGTTCTGAGAGAAAAAGTATACACCTTTCTTTCGTCTACTCTTCGACGACTTGTAAAATTGATGCTCATGAATCTTGCTAGTTTCGTTCTAAAACGATGTATCCCATTGTTTTGAGCCGCAATACAAGTTTTCGCTCAGTTCTGAGAGAAAAAGTTTACACCTTTCTCTTGTCTACTCTTCGACGACTTGTAAAATCGATGCTCGTGAATCTTGCTAGTTTCGATCTAAAACGATGTATCCCGTTGTTTTGAGGCCGGAATACAAGTTTTCGCGCTGTTCTGAGAGAAAAAGTTTACACCTTTCTCTCGTCTACTCTTCGACGACTTGTAAAATCGACGCTCGTGAATTGTGCTAGTTTTGATCGAAAACGATGTATCCCGTTTTTTTGAGACGGAATACAAGTTTTCGAACAGTTCTGAGAGAAAAAGTTTACACCTTTCTTTCGTCTACTCTTCGACGACTTGTAAAATCGATGCTCGTGAATCTTGCTAGTTTCGATCTAAAACGATGTATCCCGTTGTTTTGAGACGGAATACAAGTTTTCGTGCCGTTCTGAGAGAAAAAGTTTACACCTTTCTTTCGTCTACTATCCGACGACTTGTAAAATCGATGCTCGTGAATCTTGCTAGCTTCGATCTAAAACGATGTGTCCCGTTGTTTTGAGCCGGAATTCAAGTTTTCGCGCTGTTCTGATCGAAAACGATTACACCTTTCTCTCGTCTACTCTTCGACGACTTGTAAAATCAATGCTCGTGAATCTTGCTAGTTTCAATCTATAACAATGTATCCCGTTGTTTTGTGACGGAATACAAGTTTTCGCGCAGTTCTGAGAGAAAACGTTTAGACCTTTCTTTCGTCTACTCTTCGTCAACTTGTAAAATTGATGCTCGTGAATCTTGCTAGTTTCGATCTAAAACGATGTATCCCGTTGTTTTGAGCCGCAATACAAGTTTTCGGGTTGTTCTGAGAGAAAAAGCTTTCACATTTCTCTCGTCTACTCTTCGACGACTTGTAAAATCGATGCTCTTGAGTCTTGCTAGTTTCGATCTAACACGATGTATCCCGTTGGTTTGAGCCGGAATAGAAGTTTTCGCGCAGTTCTGAGAGAAAACGTTTGCACCTATCTGTCGTCTACTCTTCGACGACTTGTAAAATCGATGCTCGTGAATCTTGCTAGTTTCGATCTAAAACGATGTATCCCGTTGTTTTGAGCCGGAATACAAGTTTTCGGGCTGTTCTGAGAGAAAACTTTTACACCTTTCTCTCGTCTACTCTTCGACAACTTGTAAAATCGATGCTCGTGAATTGTGCTAGTTTTGATCGAAAACGATGTATCCCGTTGTTTTGAGACGGAATACAAGTTTTCGCGCAGTTCTGAGAGAAAAAGTTTACACCTTTCTTTCGTCTACTCTTCGACGACTTGTAAAATCGATGCTCGTGAATCTTGCTAGTTTCGATCTAAAACGATGTATCCCGTTGTTTTTAGCCGGAATACAAGTTTTCGGGCAGTTCTGAGAGAAAAAGTTTACACCTTTCTCTCGTCTACTCTTCGACGACTTGTAAAATCGATGCTCGTGAATTTTGCTAGTTTCGATCTAAAACGATGGATCCTGTTGTTTTGAGCCGGAATACAAGTTTTCGCGCAGTTCTGAAAGAAAAAGTTTACACCTTTCTCTCGTCTACTCTTCGACGACTTGTAAAATCGATTCTCGTGAATCTTGCTAGTTTCGATCTAAAACGATGTATCCCGTTCTTTTGAGCCGGAATACAAGTTTTCGCGCTGTTCTTAGAGAAAAAGTTTACACCTTTCTCTCGTGTACTCTTCGACGACTTATAAAATGGATGCTCGTGAATTTTGCTAGTTTCGATCTAAAACGATATATCCCGTTGTTTTGAGCCGGAATACAAGTTTTCGCGACGTTCTGAGAGAAAAAGTTTCCACCTTTCTCTCGTCTACTCTTCGACGACTTGTAAAATCGATGCTCGTGAATCTTGCTAGTTTCAATCTAAAACAATGTATCCCGTTGTTTTGTGACGGAATACAAGTTTTTGCGCAGTTCTGAGAGAAAACGTTTAGACCTTTCTTTCGTCTACTCTTCGACGACTTGTAAAAATGATGCTCGTGAATCTTGCTAGTTTCGATCTAAAACGATGTATCCCGTTGTTTTGAGCCGCAATACAAGTTTTCGGGTTGTTCTGAGAGAAAAAGCTTTCACATTTCTCTCGTCTTCTCTTCGACGACTTGTAAAATCGATGCTCGTGAGTCTTGCTAGTTTCGATCTAACACGATGTATCCCGTTGTTTTGACCCGGAATAGACGTTTTCGCGCAGTTCTGAGAGAAAACGTTTACACCTATCTGTCGTCTACTCTTCGACGACTTGTAAAATCGATGCTCGTGAATCTTGCTAGTTTCAATCAAAAACGATATATCCCGTTGTTTTGAGCCGGAATACAAGTTTTCGCGCAGTTCTGAGAGAAAACGTTTACACCTTTCTCTCGTCTACTCTTCGACGACTGGTAAAATCGATGCTCGTGAATTTTGCTAGTTTCGATCGAAAACGATGTATCCCGTTGTTTTGAGCCGGAATACAAGTTTTCGCGCAGTTCTGAGAGAAAAAGTTTACACCTTTCTTTCGTCTACACTTCGAAGACTTGGAAAATCGATGGTCGTGAATCTTGCTAGTTTCGATCTAAAACGATGTATCCCTTTGATTTGAGCCGGAATACAAGTTTTCGTGCAGTTCTGAGAGAAAAAGTTTACACCTTTCTCTCGTCTACTATCCGACGACTTGTAAAATCGATGCTCGTGAATTTTGCTAGTTTCGATCTAAAACGATTTATCCCGTTGTTTTGATCCGGAATACAAGTTTTCGCGCAGTTCTGAGAGAAAAAGTTTACACCTTTCTCTCGTCTACTCTTCGACGACTTGTAAAATTGATGCTCGTGAATTTTGCTAGTTTCGATCTAAAACGATGTATCCCGTTGTTTTGAGCCGGAATACATGTTTTCGCGCAGTTCTGAGAGAAAAAGTTTACACCTTTCCTTCGTCTACACTTCGACGACTTGTAAAATCGATGGTCATGAATCTTGCTAGTTTCGATCTAAAACGATGTATTCCTTTGATTTGATCCGGAATACAAGTTTTCGTGCAGTTCTGAGAGAAAAAGCTTACACCTTTCTCTCGTCTACTCTTCGACGACTTGTAAAATCGGTGTTCGTGAATTTTGCAAGTTTCGATCTAAAACGATGTATCCCTTTGTTTTGAGCCGGAATACAAGTTTTCGCGCAGTTCTGAGAGAAAAAGTTTACACCTTTCTTTCGTCTACACTTCGACGACTTGTAAAATTGATGGTCGTGAATCTTGCTAGTTTCGATCTAAAACGATGTATTGCTTTGATTTGAGCCGGAATACAAGTTTTCGTGCAGTTCTGAGAGAAAAAGTTTACACCTTTCTTTCGTCTACACTTCGACGACTTGTAAAATCGATGGTGGTGAATCTTGCTAGTTTCGATCTAAAACGATGTATCCCGTTGTTTTGTGACGGAATACAAGTTTTCGCGCAGTTCTGAGAGAAAACGTTTAGACCTTTCTTTCGTCTACTCTTCGACGACTTGTAAAATCGATGCTCGTGAATCTTGCTAGTTTCGATCTCAAACGATGTATCCCGTTGTTTTGAGCCGCAATACAAGTTTTCGCGCAGATCTGAGAGAAAAAGTTTACACCTTTCTCTCGTCTACTATCCGACCACTTGTAAAATCGATGCTCGTGAATCTTGCTAGTTTCGATCAAAAACGATGTATCCCGTTGTTTTGAGCCGCAATACAAGTTTTCGCGCAGATCTGAGAGAAAACGATTACACCTTTCTCTCGTCTACTCTTCGACGACTTGTAAAATCGATGCTCGTGAATCTTGCTAGTTTCGATCTAAAACGATGTATCCCGTTGTTTTGTGACGGAATACAAGTTTTCGCGCAGTTCTGAGAGAAAACGTTTCGACCTTTCTTTCGTCTACTCTTCGACGACTTGTAAAATCGATGCTCGTGAATCTTGCTAGTTTCGATCTAAAACGATGTATTCCGTTGTTTTGAGCCGGAATACAAGTTTTCGTGCAGTTCTGAGAGAAAAAGTTTACACCTTTCTCTCGTCTACTCTTCGACAACTTGTAAAATCGATGCTCGTGAATCTTGCTAGTTTCGATCTGAAACGATGTATCCCGTTGTTTTGTGACGGAATACAAGTTTTCGCGCAGTTCTGAGAGAAAACGTTTAGACCTTTCTTTCGTCTACTCTTCGACGACTTGTAAAATCGATGCTCGTGAATCTTGCTAGTTTCGATCTAAAACGATGTATTCCGTTGTTTTGAGCCGGAATACAAGTTTTCGTGCAGTTCTGAGAGAAAAAGTTTGCACCTTTCTCTCGTCTACTCTTCGACAACTTGTAAAATTGATGCTCGTGAATCTTGCTAGTTTCGATCTGAAACGATGTATCCTGTTGTTTTGAGCCGCAATACAAGTTTTCGCGCAGATCTGAGAGAAAAGGTTTACACCTTTCTCTCGTCTACTATCCGAGGACTTGTAAAATCGATGCTCGTCAATCTTGCTAGTTTCGATCAAAAACGATATATCCCGTTGTTTTGAGCCGGAATACAAGTTTTCGTGCAGTTCTGAGAGAAAAAGTTTACACCTTTCCCTCGTCTACTCTTCGACAACTTGTAAAATCGATGCTCGTGAATCTTGCTAGTTTCGATCTGAAACGATGTATCCCGTTGTTTTGAGCCGCAATACAAGTTTTCGCGCTGTTCTGAGAAAAAACGATTACACCTTTCTCTCGTCTACTCTTCGACGACTTGTAAAATCGATGCTCGTGAATCTTGCTAGTTTCGATCTAAAACGATGTATCCCGTTGTTTTGAGCCGGAATACAAGTTTTCGCGCAGTTCTGAGAGAAACCGTTTACACCTTTCTCTCGTCTACTCTTCGACGACTTGTAAAATCGATGCTCGTGAATCTTGCTAGTTTCAATCTAAAACAATGTATCCCGTTGTTTTGTGACGGAATACAAGTTTTCGCGCAGTTCTGAGAGAAAACGTTTAGACCTTTCTTTCGTCTACTCTTCGACGACTTGTAAAATTGATGCTCTTGAGTCTTGCTAGTTTCGATCTAACACGATGTATCCCGTTGTTTTGAGCCGGAATAGAAGTTTTCGCGCAGTTCTGAGAGAAAACGTTTACACCTATCTGTCGTCTACTCTTCGACGACTTGTAAAATCGATGCTCGTGAATCTTGCTAGTTTCGATCTAAAACGATGTATCCCGTTGTTTTGAGCCGGAATACAAGTTTTCGGGCCGTTCTGGGAGAAAACGTTTACACCTTTCTCTCGTCTACTCTTCGACAACTTGTAAAATCGATGCTCGTGAATTGTGCTAGTTTTGATCGAAAACGATGTATCCCGGTGTTTTGAGACGGAATACAAGTTTTCGCGCAGTTCTGAGAGAAAAAGTTTACACCTTTCTTTCGTCTACTCTTCGACGACTTGTAAAATCGATGCTCGTGAATCTTGCTAGTTTCGATCTAAAACGATGTATCCCGTTGTTTTGAGCCGGAATACAAGTTTTCGGGCAGTTCTGAGAGAAAAAGTTTACACCTTTCTCTCGTCTACTCTTCGACGACTTGCAAAATCGATTCTCGTGAATCTTGCTAGTTTCGATTTAAAGCGATGTATCCCGTTGTTTTGAGCCGGAATACAAGTTTTCGCGCTGTTCTTAGAGAAAAAGTTTACACCATTCTCTCGTGTACTCTTCGACGACTTGTAAAATCAATGCTCGTGAATCTTGCTAGTTTCAATCTAAAACAATGTATCCCGTTGTTTTGTGACGGAATACAAGTTTTCGCGCAGTTCTGAGAGAAAACGTTTAGACCTTTCTTTCGTCTACTCTTCGTCAACTTGTAAAATTGATGCTCGTGAGTCTTGCTAGTTTCGATCTAATACGATGTATCCCGTTGTTTTGAGCCGCAATACAAGTTTTCGGGTTGTTCTGAGAGAAAAAGCTTTCACATTTCTCTCGTCTACTCTTCGACGACTTGTAAAATCGATGCTCTTGAGTCTTGCTAGTTTCGATCTAACACGATGTATCCCGTTGTTTTGAGCCGGAATAGAAGTTTTCGCGCAGTTCTGAGAGAAAACGTTTACACCTATCTGCCGTCTACTCTTCGACGACTTGTAAAATCGATGCTCGTGAATCTTGCTAGTTTCGATCTAAAACGATGTATCCCATTGTTTTGAGCCGGAATACAAGTTTTCGCGCAGTTCTGAGAGAAACCGTTTACACCTTTCTCTCGTCTACTCTTCGACGACTTGTAAAATCGATGCTCGTGAATCTTGCTAGTTTCAATCTAAAACAATGTATCCCGTTGTTTTGTGACGGAATACAAGTTTTCGCGCAGTTCTGAGAGAAAACGTTTAGACCTTTCTTTCGTCTACTCTTCGACAACTTGTAAAATCGATGCTCGTGAATCTTGCTAGTTTCGATCTGAAACGATGTATCCCGTTGTTTTGAGCCGGAATAGAAGCTTTCGCGCAGTTCTGAGAGAAAACGTTTACACCTATCTGCCGTCTACTCTTCGACGACTTGTAAAATCGATGCTCGTGAATCTTGCTAGTTTCGATCTAAAACGATGTATCCCATTGTTTTGAGCCGCAATACAAGTTTTCGCGCAGATCTGAGAGAAAAGGTTTACACCTTTCTCTCGTCTACTATCCGAGGACTTGTAAAATCGATGCTCGTCAATCTTGCTAGTTTCGATCAAAAACGATATATCCCGTTGTTTTGAGCCGGAATACAAGTTTTCGGGCCGTTCTGGGAGAAAACGTTTACACCTTTCTCTCGTCTACTCTTCGACAACTTGTAAAATCGATGCTCGTGAATTGTGCTAGTTTTGATCGAAAACGATGTATCCCGGTGTTTTGAGACGGAATACAAGTTTTCGCGCAGTTCTGAGAGAAAAAGTTTACACCTTTCTTTCGTCTACTCTTCGACGACTTGTAAAATCGATGCTCGTGAATCTTGCTAGTTTCGATCTAAAACGATGTATCCCGTTGTTTTGAGCCGGAATACAAGTTTTCGGGCAGTTCTGAGAGAAAAAGTTTACACCTTTCTCTCGTCTACTCTTCGACGACTTGCAAAATCGATTCTCGTGAATCTTGCTAGTTTCGATTTAAAGCGATGTATCCCGTTGTTTTGAGCCGGAATACAAGTTTTCGCGCTGTTCTTAGAGAAAAAGTTTACACCATTCTCTCGTGTACTCTTCGACGACTTGTAAAATCAATGCTCGTGAATCTTGCTAGTTTCAATCTAAAACAATGTATCCCGTTGTTTTGTGACGGAATACAAGTTTTCGCGCAGTTCTGAGAGAAAACGTTTAGACCTTTCTTTCGTCTACTCTTCGTCAACTTGTAAAATTGATGCTCGTGAGTCTTGCTAGTTTCGATCTAATACGATGTATCCCGTTGTTTTGAGCCGCAATACAAGTTTTCGGGTTGTTCTGAGAGAAAAAGCTTTCACATTTCTCTCGTCTACTCTTCGACGACTTGTAAAATCGATGCTCTTGAGTCTTGCTAGTTTCGATCTAACACGATGTATCCCGTTGTTTTGAGCCGGAATAGAAGTTTTCGCGCAGTTCTGAGAGAAAACGTTTACACCTATCTGCCGTCTACTCTTCGACGACTTGTAAAATCGATGCTCGTGAATCTTGCTAGTTTCGATCTAAAACGATGTATCCCATTGTTTTGAGCCGGAATACAAGTTTTCGCGCAGTTCTGAGAGAAACCGTTTACACCTTTCTCTCGTCTACTCTTCGACGACTTGTAAAATCGATGCTCGTGAATCTTGCTAGTTTCAATCTAAAACAATGTATCCCGTTGTTTTGTGACGGAATACAAGTTTTCGCGCAGTTCTGAGAGAAAACGTTTAGACCTTTCTTTCGTCTACTCTTCGACAACTTGTAAAATCGATGCTCGTGAATCTTGCTAGTTTCGATCTGAAACGATGTATCCCGTTGTTTTGAGCCGGAATTGAAGCTTTCGCGCAGTTCTGAGAGAAAACGTTTACACCTATCTGCCGTCTACTCTTCGACGACTTGTAAAATCGATGCTCGTGAATCTTGCTAGTTTCGATCTAAAACGATGTATCCCATTGTTTTGAGCCGCAATACAAGTTTTCGCGCAGATCTGAGAGAAAAGGTTTACACCTTTCTCTCGTCTACTATCCGAGGACTTGTAAAATCGATGCTCGTCAATCTTGCTAGTTTCGATCAAAAACGATATATCCCGTTGTTTTGAGCCGGAATACAAGTTTTCGTGCAGTTCTGAGAGAAAAAGTTTACACCTTTCCCTCGTCTACTCTTCGACAACTTGTAAAATCGATGCTCGTGAATCTTGCTAGTTTCGATCTGAAACGATGTATCCCGTTGTTTTGAGCCGCAATACAAGTTTTCGCGCTGTTCTGAGAAAAAACGATTACACCTTTCTCTCGTCTACTCTTCGACGACTTGTAAAATCGATGCTCGTGAATCTTGCTAGTTTCGATCTAAAACGATGTATCCCGTTGTTTTGAGCCGGAATACAAGTTTTCGCGCAGTTCTGAGAGAAACCGTTTACACCTTTCTCTCGTCTACTCTTCGACGACTTGTAAAATCGATGCTCGTGAATCTTGCTAGTTTCAATCTAAAACAATGTATCCCTTTGTTTTGTGACGGAATACAAGTTTTCGCGCAGTTCTGAGAGAAAACGTTTAGACCTTTCTTTCGTCTACTCTTCGACGACTTGTAAAATTGATGCTCTTGAGTCTTGCTAGTTTCGATCTAACACGATGTATCCCGTTGTTTTGAGCCGGAATAGAAGTTTTCGCGCAGTTCTGAGAGAAAACGTTTAGACCTTTCTTTCGTCTACTCTTCGACGACTTGTAAAATTGATGCTCTTGAGTCTTGCTAGTTTCGATCTAACACGATGTATCCCGTTGTTTTGAGCCGGAATAGAAGTTTTCGCGCAGTTCTGAGAGAAAACGTTTACACCTATCTGTCGTCTACTCTTCGACGACTTGTAAAATCGATGCTCGTGAATCTTGCTAGTTTCGATCTAAAACGATGTATCCCGTTGTTTTGAGCCGGAATACAAGTTTTCGGGCCGTTCTGGGAGAAAACGTTTACACCTTTCTCTCGTCTACTCTTCGACAACTTGTAAAATCGATGCTCGTGAATTGTGCTAGTTTTGATCGAAAACGATGTATCCCGGTGTTTTGAGACGGAATACAAGTTTTCGCGCAGTTCTGAGAGAAAAAGTTTACACCTTTCTTTCGTCTACTCTTCGACGACTTGTAAAATCGATGCTCGTGAATCTTGCTAGTTTCGATCTAAAACGATGTATCCCGTTGTTTTGAGCCGGAATACAAGTTTTCGGGCAGTTCTGAGAGAAAAAGTTTACACCTTTCTCTCGTCTACTCTTCGACGACTTGTAAAATCGATTCTCGTGAATCTTGCTAGTTTCGATTTAAAACGATGTATCCCGTTGTTTTGAGCCGGAATACAAGTTTTCGCGCTGTTCTTAGAGAAAAAGTTTACACCATTCTCTCGTGTACTCTTCGACGACTTGTAAAATCAATGCTCGTGAATCTTGCTAGTTTCAATCTAAAACAATGTATCCCGTTGTTTTGTGACGGAATACAAGTTTTCGCGCAGTTCTGAGAGAAAACGTTTAGACCTTTCTTTCGTCTACTCTTCGTCAACTTGTAAAATTGATGCTCGTGAGTCTTGCTAGTTTCGATCTAATACGATGTATCCCGTTGTTTTGAGCCGCAATACAAGTTTTCGGGTTGTTCTGAGAGAAAAAGCTTTCACATTTCTCTCGTCTACTCTTCGACGACTTGTAAAATCGATGCTCTTGAGTCTTGCTAGTTTCGATCTAACACGATGTATCCCGTTGTTTTGAGCCGGAATAGAAGTTTTCGCGCAGTTCTGAGAGAAAACGTTTACACCTATCTGCCGTCTACTCTTCGACGACTTGTAAAATCGATGCTCGTGAATCTTGCTAGTTTCGATCTAAAACGATGTATCCCATTGTTTTGAGCCGGAATACAAGTTTTCGCGCAGTTCTGAGAGAAACCGTTTACACCTTTCTCTCGTCTACTCTTCGACGACTTGTAAAATCGATGCTCGTGAATCTTGCTAGTTTCAATCTAAAACAATGTATCCCGTTGTTTTGTGACGGAATACAAGTTTTCGCGCAGTTCTGAGAGAAAACGTTTAGACCTTTCTTTCGTCTACTCTTCGACAACTTGTAAAATCGATGCTCGTGAATCTTGCTAGTTTCGATCTGAAACGATGTATCCCGTTGTTTTGAGCCGGAATAGAAGCTTTCGCGCAGTTCTGAGAGAAAACGTTTACACCTATCTGCCGTCTACTCTTCGACGACTTGTAAAATCGATGCTCGTGAATCTTGCTAGTTTCGATCTAAAACGATGTATCCCATTGTTTTGAGCCGCAATACAAGTTTTCGCGCAGATCTGAGAGAAAAGGTTTACACCTTTCTCTCGTCTACTATCCGAGGACTTGTAAAATCGATGCTCGTCAATCTTGCTAGTTTCGATCAAAAACGATATATCCCGTTGTTTTGAGCCGGAATACAAGTTTTCGTGCAGTTCTGAGAGAAAAAGTTTACACCTTTCCCTCGTCTACTCTTCGACAACTTGTAAAATCGATGCTCGTGAATCTTGCTAGTTTCGATCTGAAACGATGTATCCCGTTGTTTTGAGCCGCAATACAAGTTTTCGCGCTGTTCTGAGAAAAAACGATTACACCTTTCTCTCGTCTACTCTTCGACGACTTGTAAAATCGATGCTCGTGAATCTTGCTAGTTTCGATCTAAAACGATGTATCCCGTTGTTTTGAGCCGGAATACAAGTTTTCGCGCAGTTCTGAGAGAAACCGTTTACACCTTTCTCTCGTCTACTCTTCGACGACTTGTAAAATCGATGCTCGTGAATCTTGCTAGTTTCAATCTAAAACAATGTATCCCGTTGTTTTGTGACGGAATACAAGTTTTCGCGCAGTTCTGAGAGAAAACGTTTAGACCTTTCTTTCGTCTACTCTTCGACGACTTGTAAAATTGATGCTCTTGAGTCTTGCTAGTTTCGATCTAACACGATGTATCCCGTTGTTTTGAGCCGGAATAGAAGTTTTCGCGCAGTTCTGAGAGAAAACGTTTACACCTATCTGTCGTCTACTCTTCGACGACTTGTAAAATCGATGCTCGTGAATCTTGCTAGTTTCGATCTAAAACGATGTATCCCGTTGTTTTGAGCCGGAATACAAGTTTTCGGGCCGTTCTGGGAGAAAACGTTTACACCTTTCTCTCGTCTACTCTTCGACAACTTGTAAAATCGATGCTCGTGAATTGTGCTAGTTTTGATCGAAAACGATGTATCCCGGTGTTTTGAGACGGAATACAAGTTTTCGCGCAGTTCTGAGAGAAAAAGTTTACACCTTTCTTTCGTCTACTCTTCGACGACTTGTAAAATCGATGCTCGTGAATCTTGCTAGTTTCGATCTAAAACGATGTATCCCGTTGTTTTGAGCCGGAATACAAGTTTTCGGGCAGTTCTGAGAGAAAAAGTTTGCACCTTTCTCTCGTCTACTCTTCGACGACTTGTAAAATCGATTCTCGTGAATCTTGCTAGTTTCGATTTAAAACGATGTATCCCGTTGTTTTGAGCCGGAATACAAGTTTTCGCGCTGTTCTTAGAGAAAAAGTTTACACCATTCTCTCGTGTACTCTTCGACGACTTGTAAAATCAATGCTCGTGAATCTTGCTAGTTTCAATCTAAAACAATGTATCCCGTTGTTTTGTGACGGAATACAAGTTTTCGCGCAGTTCTGAGAGAAAACGTTTAGACCTTTCTTTCGTCTACTCTTCGTCAACTTGTAAAATTGATGCTCGTGAATCTTGCTAGTTTCGATCTAATACGATGTATCCCGTTGTTTTGAGCCGCAATACAAGTTTTCGGGTTGTTCTGAGAGAAAAAGCTTTCACATTTCTCTCGTCTACTCTTCGACGACTTGTAAAATCGATGCTCTTGAGTCTTGCTAGTTTCGATCTAACACGATGTATCCCGTTGTTTTGAGCCGGAATAGAAGTTTTCGCGCAGTTCTGAGAGAAAACGTTTACACCTATCTGCCGTCTACTCTTCGACGACTTGTAAAATCGATGCTCGTGAATCTTGCTAGTTTCGATCTAAAACGATGTATCCCATTGTTTTGAGCCGCAATACAAGTTTTCGCGCAGTTCTGAGAGAAAAGTTTACACCTTTCTCTCGTCTACACTTCGACGACTTGTAAAATCGATGCTCGTGAAACTTGCTAGTTTCGATCTAAAACGATGTATACCGTTGTTTTTAGGCCGGAATACAAGTTTTCGAACAGTTCTGAGAGAAAAAGTTTACACCTTTCTTCTTCTACTCTTCGACGACTTGTAAAATCGATGCTCGTGAATCTTGCTAGTTTCGATCTAAAACGATGTATCCCGTTGTTTTGAGACGGAATACAAGTTTTCGTGCCGTTCTGAAAGAAAACGTTTACACCTATCTGTCGTCTACTCTTCGACGACTTGTAAAATCGATGCTCGTGAATCTTGCTAGTTTCGATCTAAAACGATGTATCCCGTTGTTTTGAGCCGGAATACAAGTTTTCGGGCTGTTCTGAGAGAAGACGTTTACACCCTTCTCTCGTCTACTCTTCGACGACTTGTAAAATCGATGCTTGTGAATCTTGCTAGTTTCGATCTGAAACGATGTATCACGTTGTTTTGAGCCGCAATACAAGTTTTCGCGCAGATCTGAGAGAAAAAGTTTACACCTTTCTCTCGTCTACTATCCGACGACTTGTAAAATCGATGCTCGTGAATCTTGCTAGTTTCGATCTAAAACGATGTATCCCTTTGATTTGAGCCGGAATACAAGTTTTCGTGCAGTTCTGAGAGAAAAAGTTTACACCTTTCGTCTACACTTCGACGACTTGTAAAATCGATGGTCGTGAATCTTGCTAGTTTCGATCTAAAACGATGTATCCCTTTGATTTGAGCCGGAATACAAGTTTTCGTGCAGTTCTGAGAGAAAACGTTTACACCTTTCTCTCGTCTACTCTTCGACAACTTGTAAAATTGATGCTCGTGAATCTTGCTAGTTTCGATCTGAAACGATGTATCCCGTTGTTTTGAGCCGCAATGCAAGTGATGACCCCCATAATGCGCAGGTCCACACGGGACGGAGAGGCAAAGAGACACCGTATGGCTCAGTTTAAACAAACAGGTATATTCAATAATTACACATGATTAGGGTTATACATCAGAGGCTGGGGCGTCCGAGCTTACGTGCCGACGACTTCATGGGGGCGATGGAGTGGCTCCGGAGTTGGGCTCGAGCGGTTGCTGGCAGAAGCTGCACGCCGTCGGGCTTCGGCGCTGAAGGCCCTCTTCGCTAACGATGTCGTCCTGAGCGTGGATGCAGTAGAATTTCAATAGTCGTCCGTTTCTTCGAGGATGGATCACAAACCCTTCCTCTAGTGTCGTTCGGCTTGGAAGATGAACAGGAGGCGAGCTTGTAGATGATGACAGCAGAGCATAATTTTACAACAGAACAAACTTTGCACTACTTTACTCATCGACCGGGCAGGTTAGTGCCTAAGTAGCATCACATTACATGCTAAGCATGGAGCCCCAGCTCAGACTGGACTGCATCCGTTTACATGTGCTTTTAAGCACTTGATTAACAAAGGACTAAGGGCGGTCATTTCCAGTGGCCCGCCCAAAGCATCAATTCTGCAATCCAAAATAACATGCGAGATGGGGACCACCCCTTTGGGTTGGGCTTAGCCTCGAACCCAGAGTCTGTTAACAATACAAACTAAATAAACAACAAAAACGCCACCACTCTCTCTCAAGTGAGAGTATACACAGGCTCTCTCTTCGGAGCTAATTCACTAGCGCCTGTCTTTCCACATTCTTGGCGAGTACTGCCTGTCCGCCATGACAGGTGTCCGTCGCGGCCCTTCTGGGAAGCTGTGGGTGCCTTCCCGGCGATAGCCCACGACAAAGGGGGGGGAGGGAAAGAATGTCGTCTTCGCGGTATCGCATAGCGTCGGCTGTGGTACGGCGCGCTCTGGCCCGCTGACAGCTCCCTTGTCCTGGAATGTAACCGGAAATTGGGGAGGATAAAGCCTGTTTCCCCGGGGCGGCGGCGGGTCCGGTTTTTCTGGTCGTCACTCAAAGAGCATGGCTGGGTAATTGATGATGCCGCTGTCACGGGTCTCCGTCTATGCCGCGCCGTCGAACGTGGATCCTCGTAGCACACACGGAATGTCACACTCACTCACCCTCCAGAAGAATGTTCTCCGAACATTTCAGTCCACGCAGCTCCCCTTGTCTTTCTGAATCGCCTCGCACAGTGCGTCCGACAAAACACTTTTCGCTGCACTCAACACCACTGCACAACACCATATGCCTCCGCTGTCAATACTGGCGTCTCCAGGGGCAGCACTGATCTTCTTTTACAGATAAACATGAAACTCAGCACCCAAGCCTCTCCTTTCTAGTCCAAACTGGACGAAATAAATTTACCACAGTTACAAAGGAGCTCCCACTTCTAGCACGATCACGGCACAGACAAAAATATAGATAACGAAAGGAAGTAGGGCAGGTTCTGCATGCGCTCCGCATGCTCTCCTGTGAAGGTGTTACTTAATGACAGAAAGGTTTAACTACCAACTCCGATAACTTAACACATAAGCACATAGCAATGTTATGAGCTGCGGCATTACACAATTCTAACCAGTTCACAACTCCGCTCTGTTTACGCCATTAGTCCGACTTAGCTTTCCGATTTCGCAGCGGATATCGGCCTTCATGAGTCATACTAAGTAAGTCTGTGCCCCTTTGTCTGCTTTGGGACTCGCGAGGGCTCGTGGCAGGAGCCTCTCCTGGCGTTATCTGCGCGGCAACCTCGCGCGCTTCTTCTTCTAGCAATGCATGAAGTAAATCCGGTGGCATTCCGGCCGTCACCTCGGGCGCCTGCCGAACAAATGCAGGAGAGGGCGTTTCTTGCGAACTATCTGCGCGCTCCGCTTCACTTCTGTCCCCATCAAAATCCGCGCTTTCCCTTTCCTCATTTCGTGAATACTGAATCGGTGCCGACTTGAGGCGATTTGCGTGTATCCTTATCAAACGCCGGTTCACGTCTCGGACTCTGAAGTTTACCGGAGAAAGCTTCTCGACAACCTCGCACGGTCCTCTCCACTTCGTCTGGAACTTACGAGCTAGCCCAATCTGCCTTTGGCAGTTTTCAATGTACACGCTGTCCCCCACATCAAACTGCGCGTCTCTAGCACTGCGATCGTGCACCTCCTTCCTGCGCTTCGCCGCTTTCTTTAAGGACTCCTTTGCGATGTCCCTCGCCACTTGCAAGCGCGATTCTAGCTCAACCTTATAGTCGTCCAGTGAAGCGTATGGGACACGACGGGGGCCCTCTGGCACTTCACTAGGCTGGTCCGGGTCTCGGCCGTAGAGAAGAAAGAATGGCGATTCGCCCGTGCTCTCGTGTGCTGCGGAATTGTAGGCAAACATTGCATACGGGAGCCACAAGTCCCAGTCCCGCTGGTCGCGCGAAACAAAATGCGACAGGAACCCGGCCACGGTTTGGTTCAGTCGCTCCACCGCGCCGTTGCAAGCCGGATGGTACGGTGTTGTCTGCTTCTTAGCGATCTTAAGCAGCTCGCAAACTCTCCTCATTAGCTGCGACACGAAGTTCGTTCCCCGATCTGTCAAGAGTTGCCTCGGGGGTCCATGTCGGAGCACGATCTGTTCGACAAATGCTCTTGCAACCGTGTCTGCCTTCTGATCTGGGAGTGCTACCGCTTCCGCGTATTTTGAAAGGTGATCGACAAATACTAAAATGTACTTGTTTCCGGAAGTGGTCGTGGGCAATGGGCCCATTATGTCCATACCTGTCCGCTCGAAGGGAGCCGAAACCTCAGGGAACGGCTGAATTGGAGCTGGTCTTCGTCCCTTGGGTGTTTTGCTTTCGAGACAGGAATGACACTTCGCACAGTAGTCTCTAACATCCTGTCGCATGCCCCTCCAAAAGTACAAACGCTCCACACGCCTGCGTGTCTTCGCTACGCCAAAATGACCGGCGCATGGCGCATCGTGAAACTCGCGAAGAACCCTTTCTGTCCACGACCGAGGTATGACGACTCTCTCCCAAGCGGTTTTCTCTGGTCTCCCTTTCCTGGTTGGCCTCGTGCGCCGACACAGGGTGCCGTCTTTGCCAATGAAATAACCTAGCTGTTCGGGGTGAGACGGTGCGTCCTCTAAGCTTTCGATTATTCGCTTCAGGTCCGGATCTTTGCATTGCTCTGTGCGTAATTCGGCGGGGTCGACTACGGGGACAAACTCATCTATAGCTGCCACGGCAGCTGTGCGGCTGAGTGCATCAGCATTCAGATGCGTCTTTCCTGACTTGTGCTCAACTTCAAAGCAGTATTCCTGCAGGTGTAGATTCCATCTAGCGAGTCGCGAGCTAGGGTCCCTGACACTCATCACCCATTTCAGAGGATGGCAGTCTGTGACTAGCTTGAATTTGCGGCCGTAAAGGTAGCATCTGAAGTGCTTTACTGCCCAGACAACGGCGAGGCACTCCCTTTCCGTAGCTCCGTACTTTTGCTCTGTGGGGCTCAGCTGTCGGCTAGCAAAAGCAACGGGATGTTCTTTGCCCTCGAAAACCTGAGAGAGCACGGCACCAACTGCGAACTTTGACGCATCTGTGGCCATAACGAAGGGCAAATTAAAATCCGGGTGGCGCAACAGCGGTGCACTCATTAGCTTCCTTTTCAGGGCCCCAAAGGCATTCTCCGCGTTTTCGTCCCAGCGAAAGGCGACATTTTTGGCTGTTAAGGCGGTGAGCGGCTTAGCGAGCTTGGCGAACTCCTCTATGTGCCTTTGGTAGTAACCGATCAGGCCGAGAAACTGCCGGACCTGGCAGACGCTAGTCGGGGATGGAAAATCCGAGACACACCTTAGTTTCTCAGGGTCCGGTCGCACGCCGTCAGCTGAAACAACGTGCCCGAGGTATTTCACCTCGTTTTTGAGGAATTGGCACTTAGAGGGCTTCAGCTTGAGACCCGCTGCTCTTAGTCGCACCAAAACCTGCTCAATATCGCGCAAATGGTTATCAAAACTGCCACTGTATATGATAATGTCATCCATATACACGAAGCACAGCCTCCCCAGAAGACCTGCCAGGATAACATCAGCGGTTCTCTGCCAGACAGCAGGGCTGTTGGCCAGACCCATCGGCATTCTTTTCCATTCATAGTGCCCTGAGGGCGTGTTGAATGCCGTTTTCTCGGCATCTGCCAGATCCATTGCTATCTGCCAGAATCCCGCCGCCATGTCCACTACCGTGAAGTACCTGGCAGAGCCCAGCTGAGAAAGCGTCTCCTGTATATTGGGTATGGGGTATGGATCGATGCGAGTTACGGCATTTAGTTTGCGGTAGTCCACTACCAATCGATACGAGCCATCTGGCTTTTCCACCAATAGTGCTGGTGCTCCCCAGGGTGACTTTGAGTGTTCGACAATGCCGCGATCAATCAGGTCCTGCACCTGCCGCTCCATCTCCTCACGTTGGGAGTAAGGAATCCTGTACGCACGCTGGTAAACGGGCGATGAAGTGCCGGTTTCTATCCTGTGCTTTATAACGCCACAGCAGCCCAAATCCAGGTTGGACGCGGCGAATACCTCCGAGTAGTCGTTCAGCAAACCAGCCAGAGCCTCCCTCTCCCTGGATTTTACGTGAGAAAGATCGAACGACACCTTTGGAGCAGCCGAAGGACTAGCATGCTCTACAGTTGCGAGTACCGTATCGGTGGGCTCACGTTGCTCTATCGCAGAGGTGAATAAAGCCAATGTTTTGTTCTTGGGAAGGCTCAGTGGCTGCTGGCTACAGTTAACCACCCGTAGGGGCACTCTGTGGGCGTCATTAACTGTCACGAGGCACGCGGCTGCCTTCAGGCCATTGCTGAGAGAGTCGACCGGCTCAAGCACTCCCACGGCGCCGCTCTCTACATCTGAAGGCACAAACGCGTACAAAATGTGCTCCGACCAAGGAAGGACGACCGCCTCCTCGACCAGCCGGACGGCAACCCGCGAATATACCTTCTCCAATGATCCCACTGTTTGACGGGTGTCAATATCGGTAATGCGAATCTCAGCCCCTCTCCTGTTCAAAAACGGAACCTTTGAGCCGCCCGCATTAACCTCTTCCTCAGAGAATGAGACTACTACCTTCCCTTTTCTCAAAAAATCCTGCCCTAATATACCTGACACTCCGTTTGGCAGAGACACCGTGTCCGGGCATACGTATCAGGGGTGCTCCAATGCAATTCCGCCGAGAGAGAAGTGTAACCGGTAGAGTCCACTTATGCCAAGAGGATCCCCCGTTATGCCTACAAATTTGGTTGCCATACCACCCGACGCTTCCAACACCTCGCGGTCCCCCTTCCTTCGAAGCGTGTTAAAACTGCTCTCCTTAAGCAATGTCACCTTTGACCCCGTATCTATCAACAATTCCATGCAGCAACCATTTAACTTGCAACGCACAACAGGGCATGCCTCGTCGGGCACACAAACTACCACCACTTCATCATCCACTGCTCCCTCCCCACGCTCCTCAGGCTGGGGAGGACTAACTAGTTTTTTGACTCGGTATCTGGAGCCCCGCTGTAGGCTTGCTTAGGGCGTGTCTCGCCTGCTTCTCTTTGTGGCTCCCCACGGCGCACGTTTTGGCAGAACCTGGCGATGTGTCCGTGACCCTGGCAAGCGAAGCATACGATTTCTTCAAAATCTCGCATACCGCGCCTGTAGCTTTGTGGCGGTCTCCGGTTTCCAGCGAATGGGCGCTGTTGAGCGCGCGCTTCAACCTGGCGTTCTACCTGCTGAGTTAGCAGCTGTTCCAAGCGATCTAACCGCTCTGTCAAGAGAGCAACCTCAGGGTTGAGCACCGCTCTCTCTATGACGCGTACTCTCGCTGCGGCTGTCGTTAACGCCTCATTTCGTTCCTCATCCAATGCGGCCTCCACGGCTTGGTCGAAATTGCTCGGCTTGCGCGAGAGCACAAACCGGTGCACGGGGTCTTGCAGACCAGCCACGAACAAAGCGGTCATTTCCTCTTTAAGTATATCCTCCGCGTATTTCTTCCTTAGCTGGTCTCCTTCCTCCTCCCTGCTTAACGTATCGCGTGCTAGGCGCTGAAGCCGCGACGCAAATGTTCGCACGTCCTCCCCTACCATCTGTCCGGCGTCACGGAACCTCTGTACCCGCACGTGACGTGGTTCAGTGTCGAAATGCTCAAACGCGAGCTTCTTAAATTCCGCAAATGATTTTGTGGATTTTACTTTTTCGTCTCGCCAGGCAAAATCATGAGCAGCTCCTGCCATCTTACACCTCGCCATTCCCAGCATTTGAGCATCGGACCATTCCCCCATTTTCCCAATCTCTTCTAGCATGGAAAAGAAATCGCAGATTGGAACCCCTGTCTTATCTCCCGTAAACGTCGGAATGACGCTTCCTAATGCCAGCATGCTTGCTCCGAGCGACGGCTGTGGAGTGGGAGCTCCCTCAGATACAGTCATTTTTTTTTTCAAGCCCTCCAGTGCCTCAAGCCTCTCAAATAGGGGTAAAAGTCCCACAATCAGTCCCGTGATTCCCTTTTGATTACAATTTTGAAGTCATGAATGTCACAGCATTCAGAGGACATTTGCTTTTGAGACCCCACTTCTGACACCAGTGTGATGACCCCCATAATGCGCAGGTCCACACGGGACGGAGAGGCAAAGAGACACCGTATGGCTCAGTTTAAACAAACAGGTATATTCAATAATTACACATGATTAGGGTTATACATCAGAGGCTGGGGCGTCCGAGCTTACGTGCCGACGACTTCATGGGGGCGATGGAGTGGCTCCGGAGTTGGGCTCGAGCGGTTGCTGGCAGAAGCTGCACGCCGTCGGGCTTCGGCGCTGAAGGCCCTCTTCGCTAACGATGTCGTCCTGAGCGTGGATGCAGTAGAATTTCAATAGTCGTCCGTTTCTTCGAGGATGGATCACAAACCCTTCCTCTAGTGTCGTTCGGCTTGGAAGATGAACAGGAGGCGAGCTTGTAGATGATGACAGCAGAGCATAATTTTACAACAGAACAAACTTTGCACTACTTTACTCATCGACCGGGCAGGTTAGTGCCTAAGTAGCATCACATTACATGCTAAGCATGGAGCCCCAGCTCAGACTGGACTGCATCCGTTTACATGTGCTTTTAAGCACTTGATTAACAAAGGACTAAGGGCGGTCATTTCCAGTGGCCCGCCCAAAGCATCAATTCTCCAATCCAAAATAACATGCGAGATGGGGACCACCCCTTTGGGTTGGGCTTAGCCTCGAACCCAAAGTCTGTTAACAATACAAACTAAATAAACAACAAAAACGCCACCACTCTCTCTCAAGTGAGAGTATACACAGGCTCTCTCTTCGGAGCTAATTCACTAGCGCCTGTCTTTCCACATTCTTGGCGAGTACTGCCTGTCCGCCATGACAGGTGTCCGTCGCGGCCCTTCTGGGAAGCTGTGGGTGCCTTCCCGGCGATAGCCCACGACAAAGGGGGGGGGGGGAGGGAAAGAATGTCGTCTTCGCGGTATCGCATAGCGTCGGCTGTGGTACGGCGCGCTCTGGCCCGCTGACAGCTCCCTTGTCCTGGAATGTAACCGGAAATTGGGGAGGATAAAGCCTGTTTCCCCGGGGCGGCGGCGGGTCCGGTTTTTCTGGTCGTCACTCAAAGAGCATGGCTGGGTAATTGATGATGCCGCTGTCACGGGTCTCCGTCTATGCCGCGCCGTCGAACGTGGATCCTCGTAGCACACACGGAATGTCACAGCGCAGATCTGAGAGAAAAAGTTTACACCTTTCTCTCGTCTACTATCCGACGAATTGTAAAATCGATGCTCGTGAATCTTGCTAGTTTCGATCAAAAACAATATATCCCGTTGTTTTGAGCCGGAATACAAGTTTTCGCGCAGTTCTGAGAGAAAAAGTTTACACCTTTCTTTCGTCTACACTTCGACGACTTGTAAAATCGATGGTCGTGAATCTTGCTAGTTTCGATCTAAAACGATGTATCACTTTGATTTGAGCCGAAATACAAGTTTTCGTGCAGTTCTGAGAGACAAAGTTTACACCTTTCTCTCGTCTACTCTTCGACGACTTGTAAAATGATGTTCGTGAATCTCGCTAGTTTCGATCTAAAACGATGTATCGCGTTGTTTTGAGCCGGAATACAAGTTTTCGCACTGTTCTGAGAGAAAACGTTTACACATTTCTCTCGTCTACTCTTCGACGACTTGTAAAATCGATGCTCGTGAATCTTGCAAGTTTCAATTTAAAACAATGTATCCCGTTGTTTTGAGCCGGAATACAAGTTTTCGGGCAGTTCTGAGAGAAAAAGTTTACACCTTTCTCTCGTCCACTCTTCGACGACTTGTAAAATCGATGCTCGTGAATTTTGCTAGTTTCGATCTAAAACGATGGATCCTGTTGTTTTGAGCCGGAATACAAGTTTTCGCGCAGTTCTGAAAGAAAAAGTTTACACCTTTCTCTCGTCTACTCTTCGACGACTTGTAAAATCGATTCTCGTGAATCTTGCTAGTTTCAATCTAAAACGATGTATCCCGTTGTTTTGAGCCGGAATACAAGTTTTCGCGCTGTTCTTAGAGAAAAAGTTTACACCTTTCTCTCGTGTACTCTTCGACGACTTATAAAATGGATTCTCGTGAATTTTGCTAGTTTCGATCTAAAACGATATATCCCGTTGTTTTGAGCCGGAATACAAGTTTTCGCGCAGTTCTGAGAGAAAAAGTTTCCACCTTTCTCTCGTCTACTCTTCGACGACTTGTATAATCGATGCTCGTGAATTTTGCTAGTTTTGATCGAAAACGATGTATCCCGTTGTTTTGAGACGGAATACAAGTTTTCGCGCAGTTCTGAGAGAAAAAGTATACACCTTTCTTTCGTCTACTCTTCGACGACTTGTAAAATTGATGCTCGTGAATCTTGCTAGTTTCGATCTAAAACGATGTATCCCATTGTTTTGAGCCGCAATACAAGTTTTCGCTCAGTTCTGAGAGAAAAAGTTTACACCTTTCTCTTGTCTACTCTTCGACGACTTGTAAAATCGATGCTCGTGAATCTTGCTAGTTTCGATCTAAAACGATGTATCCCGTTGTTTTGAGGCCGGAATACAAGTTTTTGCGCTGTTCTGAGAGAAAAAGTTTACACCTTTCTCTCGTCTACTCTACGACGACTTGTAAAATCGATGCTCGTGAATTGTGCTAGTTTTGATCGAAAACGATGTATCCCGTTTTTTTGAGACGGAATACAAGTTTTCGAACAGTTCTGAGAGAAAAAGTTTACACCTTTCTTTCGTCTACTTTTCGACGACTTGTAAAATCGATGCTCGTGAATCTCGCTAGTTTCGATCTAAAACGATGTATCCCGTTGTTTTGAGCCGGAATACAAGTTTTCGCGCAGTTCTGAGAGAAAAAGTTTACACCATTCTTTCGCCTACACTTCGACGACTTGTAAAATCGATTCTCGTGAATCTTGCTAGTTTCGATCTAAAACGATGTATCCCGTTGTTTTGAGCCGGAATACAAGTTTTCGCGCTGTTCTTAGAGAAAAAGTTTACACCTTTCTCTCGTGTACTCTTCGACGACTTATAAAATGGATGCTCGTGAATTTTGCTAGTTTCGATCTAAAACGATATATCCCGTTGTTTTGAGCCGGAATACAAGTTTTCGCGCAGTTCTGAGAGAAAAAGTTTCCACCTTTCTCTCGTCTACTCTTCGACGACTTGTAAAAATGATGCTCGTGAATCTTGCTAGTTTCGATCTAAAACGATGTATCCCGTTGTTTTGAGCCGCAATATAAGTTTTCGGGTTGTTCTGAGAGAAAACAATTACACCTTTCTCTCGTCTACTCTTCGACGACTTGCAAAATCGATGCTCGTGAATCTTGCTAGTTTCAATCTAAAACAATGTATCCCGTTGTTTTGTGACGGAATACAAGTTTTCGCGCAGTTCTGAGAGAAAACGTTTAGACCTTTCTTTCGTCTACTCTTCGACGACTTGTAAAAATGATGCTCGTGAATCTTGCTAGTTTCGATCTAAAACGATGTATCCCGTTGTTTTGAGCCGCAATACAAGTTTTCGGGTTGTTCTGAGAGAAAAAGCTTTCACATTTCTCTCGTCTTCTCTTCGACGACTTGTAAAATCGATGCTCGTGAGTCTTGCTAGTTTTGATCTAACACGATGTATCCCGTTGTTTTGACCCGGAATAGATGTTTTCGCGCAGTTCTGAGAGAAAACGTTTACACCTATCTGTCGTCTACTCTTCGACGACTTGTAAAATCGATGCTCGTGAATCTTGCTAGTTTCGATCAAAAACGATATATCCCGTTGTTTTGAGCCGGAATACAAGTTTTCGCGCAGTTCTGAGAGAAAACGTTTACACCTTTCTCTCGTCTACTCTTCGACGACTGGTAAAATCGATGCTCGTGAATTTTGCTAGTTTCGATCTAAAACGATGTATCCCGTTGTTTTGAGCCGGAATACAAGTTTACGCGCAGTTCTGAGAGAAAAAGTTTACACCTTTCTTTCGTCTACACTTCGACGACTTGTAAAATCGATGGTCGTGAATCTTGCTAGTTTCGATCTAAAACGATGTATCCCTTTGATTTGAGCCGGAATACAAGTTTTCGTGCAGTTCTGAGAGAAAACGTTTACACCTTTCTCTCGTCTACTATCCGACGACTTGTAAAATCGATGCTCGTGAATTTTGCTAGTTTCGATCTAAAACGATGTATCCCGTTGTTTTGATCCGGAATACAAGTTTTCGCGCAGTTCTGAGAGAAAAAGTTTACACCTTTCTCTCGTCTACTCTTCGACGACTTGTAAAATTGATGCTCGTGAATTTTGCTAGTTTCGATCTAAAACGATGTATCCCGTTGTTTTGAGCCGGAATACAAGTTTTCGCGCAGTTCTGAGAAAAAAAGTTTACACCTTTCCTTCGTCTACACTTCGACGACTTGTAAAATCGATGGTCATGAATCTTGCTAGTTTCGATCTAAAACGATGTATTCCTTTGATTTGATCCGGAATACAAGTTTTCGTGCAGTTCTCAGAGAAAAAGTTTACACCTTTCTCTCGTCTACTCTTCGACGACTTGTAAAATCGATGCTCGTGAATCTTGCTAGTTTCAATCTAAAACAATGTATCCCGTTGTTTTGTGACGGAATACAAGTTTTCGCGCAGTTCTGAGAGAAAACGTTTAGACCTTTCTTTCGTCTACTCTTCGACGACTTGTGAAAATGATGCTCGTGAATCTTGCTAGTTTCGATCTAAAACGATGTATTCCGTTGTTTTGAGCCGCAATACAAGTTTTCGGGTTGTTCTGAGAGAAAAAGCTTTCACATTTCTCTCGTCTTCTCTTCGACGACTTGTAAAATCGATGCTCGTGAGTCTTGCTAGTTTCTATCTAACACGATGTATCCCGTTGTTTTGACCCCGAATAGACGTTTTCGCGCAGTTCTGAGAGAAAACGTTTACACCTATCTGTCGTCTACTCTTCGACGACTTGTAAAATCGATGCTCGTGAATCTTGTTAGTTTCGATCAAAATCGATATATCCCGTTGTTTTGAGCCGGAATACAAGTTTTCGCGCAGTTCTGAGAGAAAACGTTTACACCTTTCTCTCGTCTACTCTTTGACGACTGGTAAAATCGATGCTCGTGAATTTTGCTAGTTTCGATCTAAAACGATGTATCCCGTTGTTTTGAGCCGGAATACAAGTTTACGCGCAGTTCTGAGAGAAAAAGTTTACACCTTTCTTTTGTCTACACTTCGACGACTTGTAAAATCGATGGTCGTGAATCTTGCTAGTTTCGATCTAAAACGATGTATCCCTTTGATTTGAGCCGGAATACAAGTTTTCGTGCAGTTCTGAGAGAAAAAGTTTACACCTTTCTCTCGTCTACTATCCGACGACTTGTAAAATCGATTCTCGTGAATTTTGCTAGTTTCGATCTAAAACGATGTATCCCGTTGTTTTGATCCGGAATACAAGTTTTCGCGCAGTTCTGAGAGAAAAAGTTTACACCTTTCTCTCGTCTACTCTTCGACGACTTGTAAAATTGATGCTCGTGAATTTTGCTAGTTTCGATCTAAAACGATGTATCCCGTTGTTTTGAGCCGGAATACAAGTTTTCGCGCAGTTCTGAGAGAAAAAGTTTACACCTTTCTCTCGTCTACTATCCGACGACTTGTAAAATCGATGCTTGTGAATCTTGCTAGTTTCGATCTAAAACGATGTGTCCCGTTGTTTTGAGCCGGAATACAAGTTTTCGCGCAGTTCTGAGAGAAAACGTTTACACCTATCTGTCGTCTACTCTTCGACGACTTGTAAAATCGGTGTTCGTGAATTTTGCAAGTTTCGATCTAAAACAATGTATCCCGTTGTTTTGAGCCGGAATACAAGTTTTCGCGCAGTTCTGAGAGCAAAAGTTTACACCTTTCTTTCGTCTACACTTCGACGACTTGTAAAATCGATGGTCGTGAATCTTGCTAGTTTCGATCTAAAACGATGTATTGCTTTGATTTGAGCCGGAATACAAGTTTTCGTGCAGATCTGAGAGAAAAAGTTTACACCTTTCTTTCGTCTACACTTCGACGACTTGTAAAATCGATGGTGGTGAATCTTGCTAGTTTCAGTCTAAAACGATGTATCCGTTTGATTTGAGCCGGAATACAAGTTTTCGTGCAGTTCTGAGAGAAAACGTTTACACCTTTCTTTCGTCTACACTTCGACGACTTGTAAAATCGATGGTCGTGAATCTTGCTAGTTTCGATCTAAAACAATGTATCCCTTTGATTTGAGCCGGAATACAAGTTTTCGTGCAGTTCTGAGAGAAAAAGTTTACACCTTTCTCTCGTCTACTCTTCGACAACTTGTAAAATCGATGCTCGTGAATCTTGCTAGTTTCGATCTGAAACGATGTATCCCGTTGTTTTGAGCCGCAATACAAGTTTTCGCGCAGATCTGAGAGAAAAAGTTTACACCTTTCTCTCGTCTACTATCCGACCACTTGTAAAATCGATGCTCGTGAATCTTGCTAGTTTCGATCTAAAACGATGTATTGCTTTGACTTGAGCCGGAATACAAGTTTTCGTGCAGTTCTGAGAGAAAAAGTTTACACCTTTCTTTCGTCTACACTTCGACGACTTGTAAAATCGATGGTGGTGAATCTTGCTAGTTTCAATCTAAAACGATGTATCCGTTTGATTTGAGCCGGAATACAAGTTTTCGTGCAGTTCTGAGAGAAAACGTTTACACCTTTCTTTCGTCTACACTTCGACGACTTGTAAAATCGATGGTCGTGAATCTTGCTAGTTTCGATCTAAAACGATGTATCCCTTTGATTTGAGCCGGAATACAAGTTTTCGTGCAGTTCTGAGAGAAAAAGTTTACACCTTTCTCTCGTCTACTCTTCGACAACTTGTAAAATCGATGCTCGTGAATCTTGCTAGTTTCGATCTGAAACGATGTATCCCGTTGTTTTGAGCCGCAATACAAGTTTTCGCGCAGATCTGAGAGAAAAAGTTTACACCTTTCTCTCGTCTACTATCCGACCACTTGAAAAATCGATGCTCGTGAATCTTGCTAGTTTCGATCAAAAACGATGTATCCCGTTGTTTTGAGCCGCAATACAAGTTTTCGCGCAGATCTGAGAGAAAAAGTTTACACCTTTCTCTCGTCTACTATCCGACCACTTGTAAAATCGATGCTCGTGAATCTTGCTAGTTTCGATCAAAAACGATATATCCCGTTGTTTTGAGCCGGAATACAAGTTTTCGCGCAGTTCTGAGAGAAAAAGTTTACACCTTTCTTTCATCTACACTTCGACGACTTGTAAAATCGATGGTCGTGAATCTTGCTAGTTTCGATCAAAAACGATGTATCCCGTTATTTTGAGCCGCAATACAAGTTTTCGCGCAGATCTGAGGGAAAAAGTTTACACCTTTCTCTCGTCTACTATCCGACGACTTGTAAAATCGATGCTCGTGAATCTTGCTAGTTTCGATCTAAAACGATGTATCCCGTTGTTTTGAGCCGCAATACAAGTTTTCGCGCAGATCTGAGAGAAAAAGTTTACACCTTTCTCTCGTCTACTATCCGACCACTTGTAAAATCGATGCTCGTGAATCTTGCTAGTTTCGATCTAAAACGATGTATTGCTTTGATTTGAGCCGGAATACAAGTTTTCGTGCAGTTCTGAGAGAAAAAGTTTACACCTTTCTTTCGTCTACACTTCGACGACTTGTAAAATCGATGGTGGTGAATCTTGCTAGTTTCAATCTAAAACGATGTATCCGTTTGATTTGAGCCGGAATACAAGTTTTCGTGCAGTTCTGAGAGAAAACGTTTACACCTTTCTTTCGTCTACACTTCGACGACTTGTAAAATCGATGGTCGTGAATCTTGCTAGTTTCGATCTAAAACGATGTATCCCTTTGATTTGAGCCGGAATACAAGTTTTCGTGCAGTTCTGAGAGAAAAAGTTTACACCTTTCTCTCGTCTACTCTTCGACAACTTGTAAAATCGATGCTCGTGAATCTTGCTAGTTTCGATCTGAAACGATGTATCCCGTTGTTTTGAGCCGCAATACAAGTTTTCGCGCAGATCTGAGAGAAAAAGTTTACACCTTTCTCTCGTCTACTATCCGACCACTTGAAAAATCGATGCTCGTGAATCTTGCTAGTTTCGATCAAAAACGATGTATCCCGTTGTTTTGAGCCGCAATACAAGTTTTCGCGCAGATCTGAGAGAAAAAGTTTACACCTTTCTCTCGTCTACTATCCGACCACTTGTAAAATCGATGCTCGTGAATCTTGCTAGTTTCGATCAAAAACGATATATCCCGTTGTTTTGAGCCGGAATACAAGTTTTCGCGCAGTTCTGAGAGAAAAAGTTTACACCTTTCTTTCATCTACACTTCGACGACTTGTAAAATCGATGGTCGTGAATCTTGCTAGTTTCGATCAAAAACGATGTATCCCGTTATTTTGAGCCGCAATACAAGTTTTCACGCAGATCTGAGGGAAAAAGTTTACACCTTTCTCTCGTCTACTATCCGACGACTTGTAAAATCGATGCTCGTGAATCTTGCTAGTTTCGATCTAAAACGATGTATCCCGTTGTTTTGAGCCGGAATACAAGTTTTCGCGCAGTTCTGAGAGAAAAAGTTTACACCTTTCTTTCGTCTACACTTCGACGACTTGTAAAATCGATGGTCGTGAATCTTGCTAGTTTCGATCTAAAACGATGTATTGCTTTGATTTGAGCCGGAATACAAGTTTTCGTGCAGTTCTGAGAGAAAAAGTTTACACCTTTCTTTCGTCTACACTTCGACGACTCGTAAAATCGATGGTCGTGAATCTTGCTAGTTTCGATCTAAAACGATGTATCCCTTTGATTTGAGCCGGAATACAAGTTTTCGTGCAGTTCTGAGAGAAAAAGTTTACACCTTTCTCTCGTCTACTCTTCGACAACTTGTAAAATCGATGCTCGTGAATCTTGCTAGTTTCGATCTGAAACGATGTATCCCGTTGTTTTGAGCCGCAATACAAGTTTTCGCGCAGATCTGAGAGAAAAAGTTTACACCTTTCTCTCGTCTACTACCGACCACTTGTAAAATCGATGCTCGTGAATCTTGCTAGTTTCGATCAAAAACGATATATCCCGTTGTTTTGAGCCGGCATACAAGTTTTCGCGCAGTTCTGAGAGAAAAAGTTTACACCTTTCTTTCATCTACACTTCGACGACTTGTAAAATCGATTGTCGTGAATCTTGCTAGTTTCGATCTAAAACGATGTATCCCTTTGATTTGAGCCGGAATACAAGTTTTCGTGCAGTTCTGAGAGAAAAAGCTTTCACATTTCTCTCGTCTACTATCCGACGACTTGTAAAATCGATGCTCGTGAATCTTGCTAGTTTCGATCTAAAACGATGTGTCCCGTTGTTTTGAGCCGGAATACAAGTTTTCGCGCAGTTCTGAGAGAAAACGTTAACACCTTTCTCTCGTCTACTCTTCGACGACTTGTAAAATCGATGCTCGTGAATTTTGCTACTTTTGATCGAAAACGATGTATCCCGTTGTTTCGAGGCCGGAATTCAAGTTTTCGCGCTGTTCTGAGAGAAAACGATTACACCTTTCCCTCGTCTACTCTTCGACGACTTGTAAAATCGATGCTCGTGAATCTTGCTAGTTTCAATCTAAAACAATGTATCCCGTTGTTTTTTGACGGAATACAAGTTTTCGCGCAGTTCTGAGAGAAAACGTTTAGACATTTTTTTCGTCAACTCTTCGAAGACTTGTAAAATTGATGCTCGTGAATCTTGCTAGTTTCAATCTAAAACGATGTATCCCGTTGTTTTGAGCCGCAATACAAGTTTTCGGGTTGTTCTGAGAGAAAAAGCTTTCACATTTCTCTCGTCTACTCTTCGACGACTTGTAAAATCGATGCTCGTGAATCTTGCTAGTTTCGATCTAAAACGATGTATCCCGTTGTTTTGAGCCGGAATACAAGTTTTCGCGCAGTTCTGAGAAAAAAAGTTTACACCTTTCTCTCGTCTACTCTTCAACAACTTGTAAAATCGATGCTCGTGAATTGTGCTAGTTTTGATCGAAAACGATGTATCCCGTTGTTTTGAGACGGAATACAAGTTTTCGCGCAGTTCTGAGAGAAAAAGTTTACACCTTTCTTTTGTCTACTCTTCGACGACTTGTAAAATCAATGCTCGTGAATCTTGCTAGTTTCGATCTAAAACGATGTATCCCGTTGTTTCGAGCCGGAATACATGTTTTCGCGCAGTTCTGAGAAAAAAGTTTACACCTTTCTCTCGTCTACTCTTCGACGACTTGTAAAATCGATGCTCGTGAATTTTGCTAGGTTCGATCTAAAACGATGTATCCCGTTGTTTTGAGCCGGAATACAAGTTTTCGTGCAGTTCTGAGAGAAAAAGTTTACACCTTTCTCTCGTGTTCTCTTCGACGACTTGTAAAATCGATGCTCGTGAATCTCGCTAGTTCCGATTTAAAACGATGTATCCCGTTGTTTTGAGCCGGAATACAAGTTTTCGCGCAGTTCTGAGAGAAAAAGTTTACACCTTTCTCTCGTGTTCTCTTCGACGACTTGTAAAATCGATGCTCGTGAATTTTGCTAGTTTCGATTTAAAACGATGTATCCCGTTGTTTTGAGCCGGAATACAAGTTTTCGCGCAGTTCTGAAAGACAAAGTGTACACCTTTCTTTCGTCTACACTTCGACGACTTGTAAAATCGATGGTCGTGAATCTTGCTAGTTTCGATTTAAAACGATGTATCCCTTTGATTTGAGCCGGAATACAAGTTTTCGTGCAGTTCTGAAAGAAAAAGCTTTCACATTTCTCTCGTCTACTCTTCGACCACTTGTAAAATCGATGCTCGTGAATCTCGCTAGTTCCGATCTAAAACGATGTATCCCGTTGTTTTGAGCCGGAATACAAGTTTTCGCGCAGTTCTGAGAGAAAAAGTTTACACCTTTCTCTCGTGTTCTCTTCGACGACTTGTAAAATCGATGCTCGTGAATCTCGCTAGTTCCGATCTAAAACGATGTATCCCGTTGTTTTGAGCCGGAATACAAGTTTTCGCGCAGTTCTGAGAAAAAAAGTTTACACCTTTCTCTCGTGTTTTCTTCGACGACTTGTAAAATCGATGGTCGTGAATCTCGCTAGTTTCGATTTAAAACGATGTATCCCGTTGTTTTGAGCCGGAATACAAGTTTTCGCGCAGTTCTGAGAGAAAAAGTTTACACCTTTCTCTCTTGTTCTCTTCGACGATTTTTAAATTGATGCTCGTGAATCTTGCTAGTTTCGATCTAAAACGATGTATCCCTTTGATTTGAGCCGGAATACAAGTTTTCGTGCAGTTCTAAAAGAAAAAGTTTACACCTTTCTTTCGTCTACACTTCGACGACTTGTAAAATCGATGGTCGTGAATCTTGCTAGTTTCGATCTAAAACGATGTATCCCTTTGATTTGACCCGGAATACAAGTTTTCGTGCCGTTCTGAGAGAAAAAGTTTACACCTTTCTCTCGTCTACTCTTCGAAAACTTGTAAAATCGATGCTCGTGAATCTTGCTAGTTTCGATCTGAAACGATGTATCCCGTTGTTTTGAGCCGCAATACAAGTTTTCGCGCTGTTCTGAGAGAAAACGATTACACCTTTCTCTCGTCTACTCTTCGACGACTTGTAAAATCGATGCTCGTGAATCTTGCTAGTTTCGATCTAAAACGATGTATCCCGTTGTTTTGAGCCGCAATACAAGTTTTCGCGCAGTTCTGAGAGAAACCGTTTACACCTTTCTCTCGTCTACTCTTCGACGACTTGTAAAATCGATGCTCGTGAATCTTGCTAGTTTCAATCTAAAACAATGTATCCCGTTGTTTTGTGACGGAATACAAGTTTTCGCGCAGTTCTGAGAGAAAACGTTTAGACCTTTCTTTCGTCTACTCTTCGACGACTTGTAAAATTGATGCTTGTGAATCTTGCTAGTTTCGATCTGCGTTCTTGGCCCACTTCTTTTTCTAATCTTCATTAATGACCTTCCTTCCGGTGTTTCATCCACTATTCGGCTTTTTGCGGATGATTGCATCCTTTATCGTCGCATTGTCACTAACAGGGATCAACTATCGCTTCAGAACGACTTACACATAATAGAACGGTGGTGTTCCAACTGGCTTATGCAGCTGAATGTCTCAAAGTGCCAATTCTTGCAAGTATCGCGAAAACGTTCCAACATCAGATCTGCATATTCACTCCTGTCAAACACGGTAACCCAAGTCCAATCATATCGGTACCTTGGAATCACCATCTCCAGCAAATTAACCTGGTCGGAACACATCTTATATCAAGCATCTAGAGCATCAAAATCACTTGGCCTCATCCGAAGATCCCTGTACCTAGCCCCTCCTTCTGTTCGAAAATTAGCATACGAAACATTCACCCGTACCAAACTTGATTATGCAACGGCTATATGGAATCCTCACCAAGCATACTTAATTAACACCTTAGAAGCCGTTCAAAACAGAGCAGCCCGTTTTATATCCTCAAATTACAATAGACACAGCAGCATCACCAGTATTAAATCTTCACTTAACATCCCGCCACTAGAGCTCCGACGGAAAATCGCACGACTCTGCCTCTTTCATAAGTTATATTACAATTTTCCTGATCTTCGTGACACATTATTACTAGCTCCCATCAGAACATCGCGCCGCCTGTTTAACCTCCTCAGCATTCAACGTATACATGAATCGACCTTGGCATTTAATAAATCTTTTCTTCCAACTGCAATAGAAAATTGGAACCTGCTACCCGACTACATTGTTAACGAGCGCGACGCTACTAAATTTCGACAGGCATTAATTAATCACTGTACTGAATAAAAGACACTTCTCAAACTTCACCCAGTTAACTTATTATTTTTCTTGTTGTTGTAGTTGTTACCGCCTAATTCAGCCTTGTGCCCTTCATTATTGACCAACGTTGTATTGTGATGTATCGTTTTTCATTATATTGTATTGCATTATGTTTTGTTGTATTAACGTATTATTCATAGTTGCATTTGCTTTGTCCCCCCCCCCCTTATGTAATGCCTCAACAGAGGCCTTTAAGGGTATAATAAATGATGATGATGATGAATGATGATAAACGATGTATCCCGTTGTTTTGAGCCCCAATACAAGTTTTCGCGCAGATCTGAGAGAAAAGGTTTACACCTTTCTCTCGTCTACTATCCGAGGACTTGTAAAATCGATGCTCGTGAAACTTGCTAGTTTCGATCAAAAACGATATATCCCGTTGTTTTGAGCCGGAATACAAGTTTTCGTGCAGTTCTGAGAGAAAAAGTTTACACCTTTCTCTCGTCTACTCTTCGACAACTTGTAAAATCGATGCTCGTGAATCTTGCTAGTTTCGATCTGAAACGATGTATCCCGTTGTTTTGAGCCGCAATGCAAGTTTTCCCGCTGTTCTGAGAGAAAACGATTACACCTTTCTCTCGTCTACTCTTCGACGACTTGTAAAATCGATGCTCGTGAATCTTGCTAATTTCGATCTAAAACGATGTATCCCGTTGTTTTGAGCCGCAATACAAGTTTTCGCGCAGTTCTGAGAGAAAACGTTTACACCTTTCTCTCGTCTACTCTTCGACGACTTGTAAAATCGATGCTCGTGAATCTTGCTAGTTTCAATCTAAAACAATGTATCCCGTTGTTTTGTGACGGAATACAAGTTTTCGCGCAGTTCGGAGAGAAAACGTTTAGACCTTTCTTTCGTCTACTCTTCGACGACTTGTAAAATCGATGCTCGTGAATCTTGCTAGTTTCGATCTAAAACGATGTATTCCGTTGTTTTGAGCCGGAATACAAGTTTTCGTGCAGTTCTGAGAGAAAAAGTTTACACCTTTCTCTCGTCTACTCTTCGACGACTTGTAAAATCGATGCTCGTGAATCTTGCTAGTTTCGATCAAAAACGATATATCCCGTTGTTTTGAGCCGGAATACAAGTTTTCGTGCAGTTCTGAGAGAAAACGTTTACACCTTTCTCTCGTCTACTCTTCGACGACTTGTAAAATCGATGCTCGTGAATCTTGCTAGTTTCAATCTAAAACAATGTATCCCGTTGTTTTGTGACGGAATACAAGTTTTCGCGCAGTTCGGAGAGAAAACGTTTAGACCTTTCTTTCGTCTACTCTTCGACGACTTGTAAAATCGATGCTCGTGAATCTTGCTAGTTTCGATCTAAAACGATGTATTCCGTTGTTTTGAGCCGGAATACAAGTTTTCGTGCAGTTCTGAGAGAAAAAGTTTACACCTTTCTCTCGTCTACTCTTCGACGACTTGTAAAATCGATGCTCGTGAATCTTGCTAGTTTCGATCAAAAACGATATATCCCGTTGTTTTGAGCCGGAATACAAGTTTTCGTGCAGTTCTGAGAGAAAAAGTTTACACCTTTCTCTCGTCTACTCTTCGACAACTTGTAAAATCGATGCTCGTGAATTTTGCTAGTTTCGATCTAAAACGATGTATCCCGTTGTTTTGAGCCGGAATACAAGTTTTCGCGCAGTTCTGAGAGAAAAAGTTTACACCTTTCTTTCGTCTACACTTCGACGACTTGTAAAATCGATGGTCGTGAATCTTGCTAGTTTCGATCTAAAACGATGTATCCCTTTGGTTTGAGCCGGAATACAAGTTTCCGTGCAGTTCTGAGAGAAAAAGTTTACACCTTTCTTTCGTCTACACTTCGACGACTCGTAAAATCGATGCTCGTGAGTCTTGCAAGTTTCGATCTAACACGATGTATCCCGTTGTTTTGAGCCGGAATAGAAGTTTTCGCGCAGTTCTGAGAGAAAAAGTTTACACCTTTCTTTCGTCTACACTTCGACGACTTGTAAAATCGATGCTCGTGAATCTTAATAGTTTCGATCTAAAACGATGTATCCCTTTGATTTGAGCCGGAATACAAGTTTTCGTGCAGTTCTGAGAGAAAACGTTTACACCTTTCTTTCGTCTACACTTCGACGACTTGTAAAATCGCTGCTCGTGAATCTTGCTAGTTTCGATCAAAAACGATATATCCCGTTGTTTTGAGCCGGAATACAAGTTTTCGTGCAGTTCTGAGAGAAAAAGTTTACACCTTTCTCTCGTCTACTCTTCGACGACTTGTAAAATCGATGCTCGTGAATCTTGCTAGTTTCGATTTGAAACGATGTATCCCGTTGTTTTGAGCCGCAATACAAGTTTTCGCGCTGTTCTGAGAGAAAACAATTACACCTTTCTCTCGTCTACTCTTCGACGACTTGTAAAATCGATGCTCGTGAATCTTGCTAGTTTCGATCTAAAACGATGTATCCCTTTGATTTGAGCCGGAATACAAGTTTTCGTGCAGTTCTGAGAGAAAAAGCTTTCACATTTCTCTCGTCTACTCTTCGAAAACTTGTAAAACTGATGCTCGTGAATCTTGCTAGTTTCCATCTGAAACGATGTATCCCGTTGTTTTGAGCCGCAATACAAGTTTTCGCGCAGATCTGAGAGAAAAAGTTTACACCTTTCTCTCGTCTACTATCCGACGACTTGTAAAATCGATGCTCGTGAATCTTGCTAGTTTCGATCAAAAACGATATATCCCGTTGTTTTGAGCCGGAATACAAGTTTTCGCGCAGTTCTGAGAGAAAAAGTTTACACCTTTCTTTCGTCTACACTTCGACGACTTGTAAAATCGATGCTCGTGAATCTTGCTAGTTTCGATCTAAAACGATGTATCCCTTTGATTTGAGCCGGAATACAAGTTTTCGTGCAGTTCTGAGAGAAAACGTTTACACCTTTCTTTCGTCTACACTTCGACGACTTGTAAAATCGATGCTCGTGAATTTTGCTAGTTTCGATCTAAAACGATGTATCCCGTTGTTTTGAGCCGGAATACAAGTTTTCGCGCAGTTCTGAGAGAAAACGTTTAGACCTTTCTTTCGTCTACTCTTCGACGACTTGTAAAATTGATGCTCGTGAATCTTGCTAGTTTCGATCTAAAACGATGTATCCCGTTGTTTTGAGCCGCAATACAAGTTTTCGGGTTGTTCTGAGAGAAAAAGCTTTCACATTTCTCTCGTCTACTCTTCGACGACTTGTAAAATCGATGCTCGTGAGTCTTGCTAGTTTCGATCTAACACGATGTATCCCGTTGTTTTGAGCCGGAATAGAAGTTTTCGCGCAGTTCTGAGAGAAAACGTTTACACCTAGCTGTCATCTACTCTTCGACGACTTGTAAAATCGATGCTCGTGAATCTTGCTAGTTTCGATCTAAAACGATGTATCCCGTTGTTTTGAGCCGGAATACAAGTTTTCGGGCTGTTCTGAGAAAAGACGTTTACACCCTTCTCTCGTCTACTCTTCGACAACTTGTAAAATCGATGCTCGTGAATTGTGCTAGTTTTGATCGAAAACGATGTATCCCGTTGTTTTGAGACGGAATACAAGTTTTCGCGCAGTTCTGAGAGGAAAAGTTTACACCTTTCTTTCGTCTACACTTCGACGACTTCAAAAATCGATGCTCGTGAATCTTGCTAGTTTCGATCTAAAACGATGTATCCCGTTGTTTTGAGCCGGAATACAAGTTTTCGTGCAGTTCTGAGAGAAAAAGTTTACACCTTTCTCTCGTCTAATCTTCGACAACTTGTAAAATCGATGCTCGTGAATCTTGCTAGTTTCGATCTGAAACGATGTATCCCGTTGTTTTGAGCCGCAATACATGTTTTCGCGCAGATCTGAGAGAAAAGGTTTACACCTTTATCTCGTCTACTATCCGACGACTTGTAAAATCGATGCTCGTGAATCTTGCTAGTTTCGATCAAAAACGATATATCCCGTTGTTTTGAGCCGGAACACAAGTTTTCGCGCAGTTCTGAGAGAAAAAGTTTACACCTTTCTCTCGTCTACTCTTCGACGACTTGTAAAATCGATGCTCGTGAATTTTGCTAGTTTCGATCTGAAACGATGTATCCCGTTGTTTTGAGCCGGAATACAAGTTTTCGCGCAGTTCTGAGAGAAAACGTTTAGACCTTTCTTTCGTCTACTCTTCGACGACTTGTAAAATTGATGCTCGTGAATCTTGCTAGTTTCGATCTAAAACGATGTATCCCGTTGTTTTGAGCCGCAATACAAGTTTTCGGGTTGTTCTGAGAGAAAAAGCTTTCACATTTCTCTCGTCTACTCTTCGACGACTTGTAAAATCGATGCTCGTGAGTCTTGCTAGTTTCGATCTAACACGATGTATCCCGTTGTTTTGAGCCGGAATAGAAGTTTTCGCGCAGTTCATAGAGAAAACGTTTACACCTAGCTGTCATCTACTCTTCGACGACTTGTAAAATCGATGCTCGTGAATCTTGCTAGTTTCGATCTAAAACGATGTATCCCGTTGTTTTGAGCCGGAATACAAGTTTTCGGGCTGTTCTGAGAAAAGACGTTTACACCCTTCTCTCGTCTACTCTTCGACAACTTGTAAAATCGATGCTCGTGAATTGTGCTAGTTTTGATCGAAAACGATGTATCCCGTTGTTTTGAGACGGAATACAAGTTTTCGCGCAGTTCTGAGAGGAAAAGTTTACACCTTTCTTTCGTCTACACTTCGACGACTTCAAAAATCGATGCTCGTGAATCTTGCTAGTTTCGATCTAAAACGATATATCCCGTTGTTTTGAGCCGGAATACAAGTTTTCGTGCAGTTCTGAGAGAAAACGTTTACACCTTTCTCTCGTCTACTCTTCGACGACTTGTAAAATTGATGCTCGTGAATCTTGCTAGTTTCAATCAAAAACGATATATCCCGTTGTTTTGAGCCGGAATACAAGTTTTCGTGCAGTTCTGAGAGAAAAAGTTTACACCTTTCTCTCGTCTACTCTTCGACAACTTGTAAAATCGATGCTCGTGAATCTTGCTAGTTTCGGTCTGAAACGATGTATCCCGTTGTTTTGAGCCGCAATACATGTTTTCGCGCAGATCTGAGAGAAAAGGTTTACACCTTTATCTCGTCTACTATCCGACGATTGTAAAATCGATGCTCGTGAATCTTGCTAGTTTCGATCAAAAACGATATATCCCGTTGTTTTGAGCCGGAACACAAGTTTTCGCGCAGTTCTGAGAGAAAAAGTTTACACCTTTCTCTCGTCTACTCTTCGACGACTTGTAAAATCGATGCTCGTGAATTTTGCTAGTTTCGATCTAAAACGATGTATCCCGTTGTTTTGAGCCGGAATACAAGTTTTCGCGCAGTTCTGAGAGAAAAAGTTTACACCTTTCTTTCGTCTACACTTCGACGACTTGTAAAATCGATGCTCGTGAATCTTGCTAGTTTCGATCTAAAACGATGTATCCCTTTGATTTGAGCCGGAATACAAGTTTTCGTGCAGTTCTGAGAGAAAACGTTTACACCTTTCTTTCGTCTACACTTCGATGACTTGTAAAATCGATGCTCGTGAATTTTGCTAGTTTCGATCTAAAACGATGTATCCCGTTGTTTTGAGCCGGAATACAAGTTTTCGCGCAGTTCTGAGAGAAAAAGTTTACACCTTTCTTTCGTCTACACTTCGACGACTTGTAAAATCGATGGTCGTGAATCTTGCTAGTTTCGATCTAAAACGATGTATCCCTTTGATTTGAGCCGGAATACAAGTTTCCGTGCAGTTCTGAGAGAAAAAGTTTACACCTTTCTTTCGGCTACACTTCGACGACTCGTAAAATCGATGCTCGTGAGTCTTGCAAGTTTCGATCTAACACGATGTATCCCGTTGTTTTGAGCCGGAATAGAAGTTTTCGCGCAGTTCTGAGAGAAAAAGTTTACACCTTTCTTTCGTCTACACTTCGACGACTTGTAAAATCGATGCTCGTGAATCTTAATAGTTTCGATCTAAAACGATGTATCCCTTTGATTTGAGCCGGAATACAAGTTTTCGTGCAGTTCTGAGAGAAAACGTTTACACCTTTCTTTCGTCTACACTTCGACGACTTGTAAAATCGATGCTCGTGAATTTTGCTAGTTTCGATCTAAAACGATGTATCCCTTTGATTTGAGCCGGAATACTAGTTTTCGTGCAGTTCTGAGAGAAAAAGTTTACACCTTTCTTTCGTCTACACTTCGACGACTTGTAAAATCGATGCTCCTGAATCTTGCTAGTTTCGATCAAAAACGATATATCCCGTTGTTTTGAGCCGGAATACAAGTTTTCGTGCAGTTCTCAGAGAAAAAGTTTACACCTTTCTCTCGTCTACTCTTCGACAACTTGTAAAATCGATGCTCGTGAATCTTGCTAGTTTCGATCAAAAACGATATATCCCGTTGTTTTGAGCCGGAATACAAGTTTTCGTGCAGTTCTGAGAGAAAAAGTTTACACCTTTCTCTCGTCTACTCTTCGACGACTTGTAAAATCGATGCTCGTGAATCTTGCTAGTTTCGATTTGAAACGATGTATCCCGTTGTTTTGAGCCGCAATACAAGTTTTCGCGCTGTTCTGAGAGAAAACGATTACACCTTTCTCTCGTCTACTCTTCGACGACTTGTAAAATCGATGCTCGTGAATCTTGCTAGTTTCAATCTAAAACGATGTATCCCTTTGATTTGAGCCGGAATACAAGTTTTCGTGCAGTTCTGAGAGAAAAAGCTTTCACATTTCTCTCGTCTACTCTTCGAAAACTTGTAAAATTGATGCTCGTGAATCTTGCTAGTTTCGATCTGAAACGATGTATCCCGTTGTTTTGAGCCGCAATACAAGTTTTCGCGCAGATCTGAGAGAAAAAGTTTACACCTTTCTCTCGTCTACTATCCGACGACTTGTAAAATCGATGCTCGTGAATCTTGCTAGTTTCGATCAAAAACGATATATCCCGTTGTTTTGAGCCGGAATACAAGTTTTCGCGCAGTTCTGAGAGAAAAAGTTTACACCTTTCTTTCGTCTACACTTCGACGACTTGTAAAATCGATGCTCGTGAATCTTGCTAGTTTCGATCTAAAACGATGTATCCCTTTGATTTGAGCCGGAATACAAGTTTTCGTGCAGTTCTGAGAGAAAACGTTTACACCTTTCTTTCGTCTACACTTCGACGACTTGTAAAATCGATGCTCGTGAATTTTGCTAGTTTCGATCTAAAACGATGTATCCCGTTGTTTTGAGCCGGAATACAAGTTTTCGCGCAGTTCTGAGAGAAAACGTTTAGACCTTTCTTTCGTCTACTCTTCGACGACTTGTAAAATTGATGCTCGTGAATCTTGCTAGTTTCGATCTAAAACCATGTATCCCGTTGTTTTGAGCCGCAATACAAGTTTTCGGGTTGTTCTGAGAGAAAAAGCTTTCACATTTCTCTCGTCTACTCTTCGACGACTTGTAAAATCGATACTCGTGAGTCTTGCTAGTTTCGATCTAACACGATGTATCCCGTTGTTTTGAGCCGGAATAGAAGTTTTCGCGCAGTTCTGAGAGAAAACGTTTACACCTAGCTGTCATCTACTCTTCGACGACTTGTAAAATCGATGCTCGTGAATCTTGCTAGTTTCGATCTAAAACGATGTATCCCGTTGTTTTGAGCCGGAATACAAGTTTTCGGGCTGTTCTGAGAAAAGACGTTTACACCCTTCTCTCGTCTACTCTTCGACAACTTGTAAAATCGATGCTCGTGAATTGTGCTAGTTTTGATCGAAAACGATGTATCCCGTTGTTTTGAGACGGAATACAAGTTTTCGCGCAGTTCTGAGAGGAAAAGTTTACACCTTTCTTTCGTCTACACTTCGACGACTTCAAAAATCGATGCTCGTGAATCTTGCTAGTTTCGATCTAAAACGATGTATCCCGTTGTTTTGAGCCGGAATACAAGTTTTCGTGCAGTTCTGAGAGAAAAAGTTTACACCTTTCTCTCGTCTACTCTTCGACGACTTGTAAAATTGATGCTCGTGAATCTTGCTAGTTTCAATCAAAAACGATATATCCCGTTGTTTTGAGCCGGAATACAAGTTTTCGTGCAGTTCTGAGAGAAAAAGTTTACACCTTTCTCTCGTCTACTCTTCGACAACTTGTAAAATCGATGCTCGTGAATCTTGCTAGTTTCGATCTGAAACGATGTATCCCGTTGTTTTGAGCCGCAATACATGTTTTCGCGCAGATCTGAGAGAAAAGGTTTACACCTTTATCTCGTCTACTATCCGACGACTTGTAAAATCGATGCTCGTGAATCTTGCTAGTTTCGATCAAAAACGATATATCCCGTTGTTTTGAGCCGGAACACAAGTTTTCGCGCAGTTCTGAGAGAAAAAGTTTACACCTTTCTCTCGTCTACTCTTCGACGACTTGTAAAATCGATGCTCGTGAATTTTGCTAGTTTCGATCTAAAACGATGTATCCCGTTGTTTTGAGCCGGAATACAAGTTTTCGCGCAGTTCTGAGAGAAAAAGTTTACACCTTTCTTTCGTCTACACTTCGACGACTTCTAAAATCGATGCTCGTGAATCTTGCTAGTTTCGATCTAAAACGATGTATCCCTTTGATTTGAGCCGGAATACAAGTTTTCGTGCAGTTCTGAGAGAAAACGTTTACACCTTTCTTTCGTCTACACTTCGACGACTTGTAAAATCGATGCTCGTGAATTTTGCTAGTTTCGATCTAAAACGATGTATCCCGTTGTTTTGAGCCGGAATACAAGTTTTCGCGCAGTTCTGAGAGAAAAAGTTTACACCTTTCTTTCGTCTACACTTCGACGACTTGTAAAATCGATGGTCGTGAATCTTGCTAGTTTCGATCTAAAACGATGTATCCCTTTGATTTGAGCCGGAATACAAGTTTCCGTGCAGTTCTGAGAGAAAAAGTTTACACCTTTCTTTCGTCTACACTTCGACGACTCGTAAAATCGATGCTCGTGAGTCTTGCAAGTTTCGATCTAACACGATGTATCCCGTTGTTTTGAGCCGGAATAGAAGTTTTCGCGCAGTTCTGAGAGAAAAAGTTTACACCTTTCTTTCGTCTACACTTCGACGACTTGTAAAATCGATGCTCGTGAATCTTAATAGTTTCGATCTAAAACGATGTATCCCTTTGATTTGAGCCGGAATACAAGTTTTCGTGCAGTTCTGAGAGAAAACGTTTACACCTTTCTTTCGTCTACACTTCGACGACTTGTAAAATCGATGCTCGTGAATTTTGCTAGTTTCGATCTAAAACGATGTATCCCTTTGATTTGAGCCGGAATACTAGTTTTCGTGCAGTTCTGAGAGAAAAAGTTTACACCTTTCTTTCGTCTACACTTCGACGACTTGTAAAATCGATGCTCGTGAATCTTGCTAGTTTCGATCAAAAACGATATATCCCGTTGTTTTGAGCCGGAATACAAGTTTTCGTGCAGTTCTCAGAGAAAAAGTTTACACCTTTCTCTCGTCTACTCTTCGACAACTTGTAAAATCGATGCTCGTGAATCTTGCTAGTTTCGATCAAAAACGATATATCCCGTTGTTTTGAGCCGGAATACAAGTTTTCGTGCAGTTCTGAGAGAAAAAGTTTACACCTTTCTCTCGTCTACTCTTCGACGACTTGTAAAATCGATGCTCGTGAATCTTGCTAGTTTCGATTTGAAACGATGTATCCCGTTGTTTTGAGCCGCAATACAAGTTTTCGCGCTGTTCTGAGAGAAAACGATTACATCTTTCTCTCGTCTACTCTTCGACGACTTGTAAAATCGATGCTCGTGAATCTTGCTAGTTTCGATCTAAAACGATGTATCCCTTTGATTTGAGCCGGAATACAAGTTTTCGTGCAGTTCTGAGAGAAAAAGCTTTCACATTTCTCTCGTCTATTCTTCGAAAACTTGTAAAATTGATGCTCGTGAATCTTGCTAGTTTCGATCTGAAACGATGTATCCCGTTGTTTTGAGCCGCAATACAAGTTTTCGCGCAGATCTGAGAAAAAAAGTTTACACCTTTCTCTCGTCTACTATCCGACGACTTGTAAAATCGATGCTCGTGAATCTTGCTAGTTTCGATCAAAAACGATATATCCCGTTGTTTTGAGCCGGAATACAAGTTTTCGCGCAGTTCTGAGAGAAAAAGTTTACACCTTTCTTTCGTCTACACTTCGACGACTTGTAAAATCGATGCTCGTGAATCTTGCTAGTTTCGATCTAAAACGATGTATCCCTTTGATTTGAGCCGGAATACAAGTTTTCGTGCAGTTCTGAGAGAAAACGTTTACACCTTTCTTTCGTCTACACTTCGACGACTTGTAAAATCGATGCTCGTGAATTTTGCTAGTTTCGATCTAAAACGATGTACCCCGTTGTTTTGAGCCGGAATACAAGTTTTCGCGCAGTTCTGAGAGAAAAAGTTTACACCTTTCTTTCGTCTACACTTCGACGACTTGTAAAATCGATGGTCGTGAATCTTGCTAGTTTCGATCTAAAACGATGTATCCCTTTGATTTGAGCCGGAATACAAGTTTCCGTGCAGTTCTGAGAGAAAAAGTTTACACCTTTCTTTCGTCTACACTTCGACGACTCGTAAAATCGATGCTCGTGAGTCTTGCAAGTTTCGATCTAACACGATGTATCCCGTTGTTTTGAGCCGGAATAGAAGTTTCCCGCAGTTCTGAGAGAAAAAGTTTACACCTTTCTTTCGTCTACACTTCGACGACTTGTAAAATCGATGCTCGTGAATCTTGCTAGTTTCGATCTAAAACGATGTATCCCTTTGATTTGAGCCGGAATACAAGTTTTCGTGCAGTTCTGAGAGAAAACGTTTACACCTTTCTTTCGTCTACACTTCGACGACTTGTAAAATCGATGCTCGTCAATTTTGCTAGTTTCGATCTAAAACGATGTATCCCTTTGATTTGAGCCGGAATACTAGTTTTCGTGCAGTTCTGAGAGAAAAAGTTTACACCTTTCTTTCGTCTACACTTCGACGACTTGTAAAATCGATGCTCGTGAATCTTGCTAGTTTCGATCAAAAACGATATATCCCGTTGTTTTGAGCCGGAATACAAGTTTTCGTGCAGTTCTGAGAGAAAAAGTTTACACCTTTCTCTCGTCTACTCTTCGACAACTTGTAAAATCGATGCTCGTGAATCTTGCTAGTTTCGATCAAAAACGATATATCCCGTTGTTTTGAGCCGGAATACAAGTTTTCGTGCAGTTCTGAGAGAAAACGTTTACACCTTTCTCTCGTCTACTCTTCGACGACTTGTAAAATCGATGCTCGTGAATCTTGCTAGTTTCGATTTGAAACGATGTATCCCGTTGTTTTTAGCCGCAATACAAGTTTTCGCGCTGTTCTGAGAGAAAACAATTACACCTTTCTCTCGTCTACTCTTCGACGACTTGTAAAATCGATGCTCGTGAATCTTGCTAGTTTCGATCTAAAACGATGTATCCCGTTGTTTTGAGCCGCAATACAAGTTTTCGCGCAGTTCTGAGAGAAGCCGTTTACACCTTTCTCTCGTCTACTCTTCGACGACTTGTAAAATCGATGCTCGTGAATCTTGCTAGTTTCAATCTAAAACAATGTATCCCGTTGTTTTGTGACGGAATACAAGTTTTCGCGCAGTTCTGAGAGAAAACGTTTAGACCTTTCTTTCGTCTACTCTTCGACGACTTGTAAAATTGATGCCCGTGAATCTTGCTAGTTTCGATCTAAAACGATGTATCCCGTTGTTTTGAGCCGCAATACAAGTTTTCGGGTTGTTCTGAGAGAAAAAGCTTTCACATTTCTCTCGTCTACTCTTCAACGACTTGTAAAATCGATGCTCGTGAGTCTTGCTAGTTTCGATCTAACACGATGTATCCCGTTGTTTTGAGCCGGAATAGAAGTTTTCGCGCAGTTCTGAGAGAAAACGTTTACACCTATCTGTCGTCTCCTCTTCGACGACTTGTAAAATCGATGCTCGTGAATCTTGCTAGTTTCGATCTAAAACGATGTATCCCGTTGTTTTGAGCCGGAATACAAGTTTTCGGGCTGTTCTGAGAGAAGACGTTTACACCCTTCTCTCGTCTACTCTTCGACAACTTGTAAAATCGATGCTCGTGAATTGTGCTAGTTTTGATCGAAAACGATGTATCCCGTTGTTTTGAGACGGAATACAAGTTTTCGCGCAGTTCTGAGAGGAAAAGTTTACACCTTTCTTTCGTCTACTCTTCGACGACTTCTAAAATCGATGGTCGTGAATCTTGCTAGTTTCGATCTAAAACGATGTATCCCGTTGTTTTGAGCCGGAATACAAGTTTTCGTGCAGTTCTGAGAGAAAAAGTTTACACCTCTCTCTCGTCTACTCTTCGACGGCTTGTAAAATCGATGCTCATGAATCTTGCTAGTTTCGATCAAAAACGATATATCCCGTTGTTTTGAGCCGGAATACAAGTTTTCGTGCAGCTCTGAGAGAAAAAGTTTACACCTTTCTCTCGTCTACTCTTCGACAACTTGTAAAATCGATGCTCGTGAATCTTGCTAGTTTCGATCTGAAACGATGTATCCCGTTGTTTTGAGCCGCAATACAAGTTTTCGCGCAGATCTGAGAGAAAAGGTTTACACCTTTATCTCGTCTACTATCCGACGACTTGTAAAATCGATGCTCGTGAATCTTGCTAGTTTCGATCTAAAACGATGTATCCCGTTGTTTTGAGCCGGAATACAAGTTTTCGCGCAGTTCTGAGAGAAAAAGTTTACACCTTTCTTTCGTCTACACTTCGACGACTTCTAAAATCGATGCTCGTGAATCTTGCTAGTTTCGATCTAAAACGATGTATCCCTTTGATTTGAGCCGGATTACAAGTTTTCGTGCAGTTCTGAGAGAAAACGTTTACACCTTTCTTTCGTCTACACTTCGACGACTTGTAAAATCGATGCTCGTGAATTTTGCTAGTTTCGATCTAAAACGATGTATCCCGTTGTTTTGAGCCGGAATACAAGTTTTCGCGCAGTTCTGAGAGAAAAAGTTTACACCTTTCTTTCGTCTACACTTCGACGACTTGTAAAATCGATGGTCGTGAATCTTGCTAGTTTCGATCTAAAACGATGTATCCCTTTGATTTGAGCCGGAATACAAGTTTCCGTGCAGTTCTGAGAGAAAAAGTTTACACCTTTCTTTCGTCTACACTTCGACGACTCGTAAAATCGATGCTCGTGAGTCTTGCAAGTTTCGATCTAACACGATGTATCCCGTTGTTTTGAGCCGGAATAGAAGTTTTCGCGCAGTTCTGAGAGAAAAAGTTTACACCTTTCTTTCGTCTACACTTCGACGACTTGTAAAATCGATGCTCGTGAATCTTAATAGTTTCGATCTAAAACGATGTATCCCTTTGATTTGAGCCGGAATACAAGTTTTCGTGCAGTTCTGAGAGAAAACGTTTACACCTTTCTTTCGTCTACACTTCGACGACTTGTAAAATCGATGCTCGTGAATTTTGCTAGTTTCGATCTAAAACGATGTATCCCTTTGATTTGAGCCGGAATACTAGTTTTCGTGCAGTTCTGAGAGAAAAAGTTTACACCTTTCTTTCGTCTACACTTCGACGACTTGTAAAATCGATGCTCGTGAATCTTGCTAGTTTCGATCAAAAACGATATATCCCGTTGTTTTGAGCCGGAATACAAGTTTTCGTGCAGTTCTCAGAGAAAAAGTTTACACCTTTCTCTCGTCTACTCTTCGACAACTTGTAAAATCGATGCTCGTGAATCTTGCTAGTTTCGATCAAAAACGATATATCCCGTTGTTTTGAGCCGGAATACAAGTTTTCGTGCAGTTCTGAGAGAAAAAGTTTACACCTTTCTCTCGTCTACTCTTCGACGACTTGTAAAATCGATGCTCGTGAATCTTGCTAGTTTCGATTTGAAACGATGTATCCCGTTTTTTTGAGCCGCAATACAAGTTTTCGCGCTGTTCTGAGAGAAAACGATTACACCTTTCTCTCGTCTACTCTTCGACGACTTGTAAAATCGATGCTCGTGAATCTTGCTAGTTTCGATCTAAAACGATGTATCCCTTTGATTTGAGCCCGAATACAAGTTTTCGTGCAGTTCTGAGAGAAAAAGCTTTCACATTTCTCTCGTCTACTCTTCGAAAACTTGTAAAATTGATGCTCGTGAATCTTGCTAGTTTCGATCTGAAACGATGTATCCCGTTGTTTTGAGCCGCAATACAAGTTTTCGCGCAGATCTGAGAGAAAAAGTTTACACCTTTCTCTCGTCTGCACTTCGACGACTTGTAAAATCGATGCTCGTGAATCTTGCTAGTTTCGATCTAAAACGATGTATCCCTTTGATTTGAGCCGGAATACAAGTTTTCGTGCAGTTCTGAGAGAGAACGTTTACACCTTTCTTTCGTCTACACTTCGACTACTTGTAAAATCGATGCTCGTGAATTTTGCTAGTTTCGATCTAAAACGATGTATCCCGTTGTTTTGAGCCGGAATGCAAGTTTTCGCGCAGTTCTGAGAGAAAAAGTTTACACCTTTCTTTCGTCTACACTTCGACGACTTGTAAAATCGATGGTCGTGAATCTTGCTAGTTTCGATCTAAAACGATGTATCCCTTTGATTTGAGCCGGAATACAAGTTTCCGTGCAGTTCTGAGAGAAAAAGTTTACACCTTTCTTTCGTCTACACTTCGACGACTCGTAAAATCGATGCTCGTGAGTCTTGCAAGTTTCGATCTAACACGATGTATCCCGTTGTTTTGAGCCGGAATAGAAGTTTCCCGCAGTTCTGAGAGAAAAAGTTTACACCTTTCTTTCGTCTACACTTCGACGACTTGTAAAATCGATGCTCGTGAATCTTGCTAGTTTCGATCTAAAACGATGTATCCCTTTGATTTGAGCCGGAATACAAGTTTTCGTGCAGTTCTGAGAGAAAACGTTTACACCTTTCTTTCGTCTACACTTCGACGACTTGTAAAATCGATGCTCGTCAATTTTGCTAGTTTCGATCTAAAACGATGTATCCCTTTGATTTGAGCCGGAATACTAGTTTTCGTGCAGTTCTGAGAGAAAAAGTTTACACCTTTCTTTCGTCTACACTTCGACGACTTGTAAAATCGATGCTCGTGAATCTTGCTAGTTTCGATCAAAAACGATATATCCCGTTGTTTTGAGCCGGAATACAAGTTTTCGTGCAGTTCTGAGAGAAAAAGTTTACACCTTTCTCTCGTCTACTCTTCGACAACTTGTAAAATCGATGCTCGTGAATCTTGCTAGTTTCGATCAAAAACGATATATCCCGTTGTTTTGAGCCGGAATACAAGTTTTCGTGCAGTTCTGAGAGAAAACGTTTACACCTTTCTCTCGTCTACTCTTCGACGACTTGTAAAATCGATGCTCGTGAATCTTGCTAGTTTCGATTTGAAACGATGTATCCCGTTGTTTTGAGCCGCAATACAAGTTTTCGCGCTGTTCTGAGAGAAAACGATTACACCTTTCTCTCGTCTACTCTTCGACGACTTGTAAAATCGATGCTCGTGAATCTTGCTAGTTTCGATCTAAAACGATGTATCCCGTTGTTTTGAGCCGCAATACAAGTTTTCGCGCAGTTCTGAGAGAAGCCGTTTACACCTTTCTCTCGTCTACTCTTCGACGACTTGTAAAATCGATGCTCGTGAATCTTGCTAGTTTCAATCTAAAACAATGTATCCCGTTGTTTTGTGACGGAATACAAGTTTTCGCGCAGTTCTGAGAGAAAACGTTTAGACCTTTCTTTCGTCTACTCTTCGACGACTTGTAAAATTGATGCCCGTGAATCTTGCTAGTTTCGATCTAAAACGATGTATCCCGTTGTTTTGAGCCGCAATACAAGTTTTCGGGTTGTTCTGAGAGAAAAAGCTTTCACATTTCTCTCGTCTACTCTTCAACGACTTGTAAAATCGATGCTCGTGAGTCTTGCTAGTTTCGATCTAACACGATGTATCCCGTTGTTTTGAGCCGGAATAGAAGTTTTCGCGCAGTTCTGAGAGAAAACGTTTACACCTATCTGTCGTCTACTCTTCGACGACTTGTAAAATCGATGCTCGTGAATCTTGCTAGTTTCGATCTAAAACGATGTATCCCGTTGTTTTGAGCCGGAATACAAGTTTTCGGGCTGTTCTGAGAGAAGACGTTTACACCCTTCTCTCGTCTACTCTTCGAAAACTTGTAAAATCGATGCTCGTGAATTGTGCTAGTTTTGATCGAAAACGATGTATCCCGTTGTTTTGAGACGGAATACAAGTTTTCGCGCAGTTCTGAGAGGAAAAGTTTACACCTTTCTTTCGTCTACTCTTCGACGACTTCTAAAATCGATGCTCGTGAATCTTGCTAGTTTCGATCTAAAACGATGTATCCCGTTGTTTTGAGCCGGAATACAAGTTTTCGTGCAGTTCTGAGAGAAAAAGTTTACACCTCTCTCTCGTCTACTCTTCGACGGCTTGTAAAATCGATGCTCATGAATCTTGCTAGTTTCGATCAAAAACGATATATCCCGTTGTTTTGAGCCGGAATACAAGTTTTCGTGCAGTTCTGAGAGAAAAAGTTTACACCTTTCTCTCGTCTACTCTTCGACAACTTGTAAAATCGATGCTCGTGAATCTTGCTAGTTTCGATCTGAAACGATGTATCCCGTTGTTTTGAGCCGCAATACAAGTTTTCGGGTTGTTCTGAGAGAAAAAGCTTTCACATTTCTCTCGTCTACTCTTCGACGACTTGTAAAATCGATGCTCTTGAGTCTTGGTAGTTTCGATCTAACACGATGTATCCCGTTGTTTTGAGCCGGAATACAAGTTTTCGCGCAGTTCTGAGAGAAAAAGTTTACACCTTTCTTTCGTCTACACTTCGACGACTTCTAAAATCGATGCTCGTGAATCTTGCTAGTTTCGATCTAAAACGATGTATCCCTTTGATTTGAGCCGGAATACAAGTTTTCGTGCAGTTCTGAGAGAAAACGTTTACACCTTTCTTTCGTCTACACTTCGACGACTTGTAAAATCGATGCTCGTGAATTTTGCTAGTTTCGATCTAAAACGATGTATCCCGTTGTTTTGAGCCGGAATACAAGTTTTCGCGCAGTTCTGAGAGAAAAAGTTTACACCTTTCTTTCGTCTACACTTCGACGACTTGTAAAATCGATGGTCGTGAATCTTGCTAGTTTCGATCTAAAACGATGTATCCCTTTGATTTGAGCCGGAATACAAGTTTCCGTGCAGTTCTGAGAGAAAAAGTTTACACCTTTCTTTCGTCTACACTTCGACGACTCGTAAAATCGATGCTCGTGAGTCTTGCAAGTTTCGATCTAACACGATGTATCCCGTTGTTTTGAGCCGGAATAGAAGTTTTCGCGCAGTTCTGAGAGAAAAAGTTTACACCTTTCTTTCGTCTACACTTCGACGACTTGTAAAATCGATGCTCGTGAATCTTAATAGTTTCGATCTAAAACGATGTATCCCTTTGATTTGAGCCGGAATACAAGTTTTCGTGCAGTTCTGAGAGAAAACGTTTACACCTTTCTTTCGTCTACACTTCGACGACTTGTAAAATCGATGCTCGTGAATTTTGCTAGTTTCGATCTAAAACGATGTATCCCTTTGATTTGAGCCGGAATACTAGTTTTCGTGCAGTTCTGAGAGAAAAAGTTTACACCTTTCTTTCGTCTACACTTCGACGACTTGTAAAATCGATGCTCGTGAATCTTGCTAGTTTCGATCAAAAACGATATATCCCGTTGTTTTGAGCCGGAATACAAGTTTTCGTGCAGTTCTCAGAGAAAAAGTTTACACCTTTCTCTCGTCTACTCTTCGACAACTTGTAAAATCGATGCTCGTGAATCTTGCTAGTTTCGATCAAAAACGATATATCCCGTTGTTTTGAGCCGGAATACAAGTTTTCGTGCAGTTCTGAGAGAAAAAGTTTACACCTTTCTCTCGTCTACTCTTCGACGACTTGTAAAATCGATGCTCGTGAATCTTGCTAGTTTCGATTTGAAACGATGTATCCCGTTTTTTTGAGCCGCAATACAAGTTTTCGCGCTGTTCTGAGAGAAAACGATTACACCTTTCTCTCGTCTACTCTTCGACGACTTGTAAAATCGATGCTCGTGAATCTTGCTAGTTTCGATCTAAAACGATGTATCCCTTTGATTTGAGCCGGAATACAAGTTTTCGTGCAGTTCTGAGAGAAAAAGCTTTCACATTTCTCTCGTCTACTCTTCGAAAACTTGTAAAATTGATGCTCGTGAATCTTGCTAGTTTCGATCTGAAACGATGTATCCCGTTGTTTTGAGCCGCAATACAAGTTTTCGCGCAGATCTGAGAGAAAAAGTTTACACCTTTCTCTCGTCTACTATCCGACGACTTGTAAAATCGATGCTCGTGAATCTTGCTAGTTTCGATCAAAAACGATATATCCCGTTGTTTTGAGCCGGAATACAAGTTTTCGCGCAGTTCTGAGAGAAAAAGTTTACACCTTTCTTTCGTCTACACTTCGACGACTTGTAAAATCGATGCTCGTGAATCTTGCTAGTTTCGATCTAAAACGATGTATCCCTTTGATTTGAGCCGGAATACAAGTTTTCGTGCAGTTCTGAGAGAGAACGTTTACACCTTTCTTTCGTCTACACTTCGACGACTTGTAAAATCGATGCTCGTGAATTTTGCTAGTTTCGATCTAAAACGATGTATCCCGTTGTTTTGAGCCGGAATGCAAGTTTTCGCGCAGTTCTGAGAGAAAAAGTTTACACCTTTCTTTCGTCTACACTTCGACGACTTGTAAAATCGATGGTCGTGAATCTTGCTAGTTTCGATCTAAAACGATGTATCCCTTTGATTTGAGCCGGAATACAAGTTTCCGTGCAGTTCTGAGAGAAAAAGTTTACACCTTTCTTTCGTCTACACTTCGACGACTCGTAAAATCGATGCTCGTGAGTCTTGCAAGTTTCGATCTAACACGATGTATCCCGTTGTTTTGAGCCGGAATAGAAGTTTCCCGCAGTTCTGAGAGAAAAAGTTTACACCTTTCTTTCGTCTTCACTTCGACGACTTGTAAAATCGATGCTCGTGAATCTTGCTAGTTTCGATCTAAAACGATGTATCCCTTTGATTTGAGCCGGAATACAAGTTTTCGTGCAGTTCTGAGAGAAAACGTTTACACCTTTCTTTCGTCTACACTTCGACGACTTGTAAAATCGATGCTCGTCAATTTTGCTAGTTTCGATCTAAAACGATGTATCCCTTTGATTTGAGCCGGAATACTAGTTTTCGTGCAGTTCTGAGAGAAAAAATTACACCTTTCTCTTGTCTACTCTTCGACGACTTGTAAAATCGATGCTCGTGAATCTTGCTAGTTTCGATTTGAAACGATGTATCCCGTTGTTTTGAGCCGCAATACAAGTTTTCGCGCTGTTCTGAGAGAAAACGATTACACCTTTCTCTCGTCTACTCTTCGACGACTTGTAAAATCGATGCTCGTGAATCTTGCTAGTTTCGATCTAAAACGATGTATCCCGTTGTTTTGAGCCGCAATACAAGTTTTCGCGCAGTTCTGAGAGAAGCCGTTTACACCTTTCTCTCGTCTACTCTTCGACGACTTGTAAAATCGATGCTCGTGAATCTTGCTAGTTTCAATCTAAAACAATGTATCCCGTTGTTTTGTGACGGAATACAAGTTTTCGCGCAGTTCTGAGAGAAAACGTTTAGACCTTTCTTTCGTCTACTCTTCGACGACTTGTAAAATTGATGCCCGTGAATCTTGCTAGTTTCGATCTAAAACGATGTATCCCGTTGTTTTGAGCCGCAATACAAGTTTTCGGGTTGTTCTGAGAGAAAAAGCTTTCACATTTCTCTCGTCTACTCTTCAACGACTTGTAAAATCGATGCTCGTGAGTCTTGCTAGTTTCGATCTAACACGATGTATCCCGTTGTTTTGAGCCGGAATAGAAGTTTTCGCGCAGTTCTGAGAGAAAACGTTTACACCTATCTGTCGTCTACTCTTCGACGACTTGTAAAATCGATGCTCGTGAATCTTGCTAGTTTCGATCTAAAACGATGTATCCCGTTGTTTTGAGCCGGAATACAAGTTTTCGGGCTGTTCTGAGAGAAGACGTTTACACCCTTCTCTCGTCTACTCTTCGACAACTTGTAAAATCGATGCTCGTGAATTGTGCTAGTTTTGATCGAAAACGATGTATCCCGTTGTTTTGAGACGGAATACAAGTTTTCGCGCAGTTCTGAGAGGAAAAGTTTACACCTTTCTTTCGTCTACTCTTCGACGACTTCTAAAATCGATGCTCGTGAATCTTGCTAGTTTCGATCTAAAACGATGTATCCCGTTGTTTTGAGCCGGAATACAAGTTTTCGTGCAGTTCTGAGAGAAAAAGTTTACACCTCTCTCTCGTCTACTCTTCGACGGCTTGTAAAATCGATGCTCTTGAATCTTGCTAGTTTCGATCAAAAACGATATATCCCGTTGTTTTGAGCCGGAATACAAGTTTTCGTGCAGTTCTGAGAGAAAAAGTTTACACCTTTCTCTCGTCTACTCTTCGACAACTTGTAAAATCGATGCTCGTGAATCTTGCTAGTTTCGATCTGAAACGATGTATCCCGTTGTTTTGAGCCGCAATACAAGTTTTCGCGCAGATCTGAGAGAAAAGGTTTACACCTTTATCTCGTCTACTATCCGACGACTTGTAAAATCGATGCTCGTGAATCTTGCTAGTTTCGATCAAAAACGATATATCCCGTTGTTTTGAGCCGGAACACAAGTTTTCGCGCAGTTCTGAGAGAAAAAGTTTACACCTTTCTCTCGTCTACTCTTCGACGACTTGTAAAATCGATGCTCGTGAATTTTGCTAGTTTCGATCTAAAACGATGTATCCCGTTGTTTTGAGCCGGAATACATGTTTTCGCGCAGTTCTGAGAGAAAAAGTTTACACCTTTCTGTCGTCTACACTTCGACTTGTAAAATCGATGCTCGTGAATCTCGCTAGTTCCGATCTAAAACGATGTATCCCGTTGTTTTGAGCCGGAATACAAGTTTTCGCGCAGATCTGAGAGAAAAAGTTTACACCTTTTTCTCGTCTACTATCCGACGACTTGTAAAATCGATGCTCGTGAATCTTGCTAGTTTCGATCAAAAACGATATATTCCGTTGTTTTGAGCCGGAATACAAGTTTTCGCGCAGTTCTGAGAGAAAAAGTTTACACCTTTCTCTCGTCTACTCTTCGACGACTTGTAAAATCGGTGTTCGTGAATTTTGCTAGTTTCGATCTAAAACGATGTATCCCTTTGATTTGAGCCGGAATACAAGTTTTCGTGCAGTTCTGAGAGAAAAAGCTTTCACATTTCTCTCGTCTACTCTTCGACGACTTGTAAAATCGATGCTCGTGAATCTCGCTAGTTCCGATCTAAAACGATGTATCCCGTTGTTTTGAGCCGGAATACAAGTTTTCGCGCAGTTCTGAGAGAAAAAGTTTACACCTTTCTTTCGTCTACACTTCGACGACTTGTAAAATCGATGCTCGTGAATCTTGCTAGTTTCGATCTAAAACGATGTATCCCTTTGATTTGAGCCGGAATACAAGTTTTCGTGCAGTTCTGAGAGAAAAAGTTTACACCTTTCTTTCGTCTACACTTCGACGACTTGTAAAATCGATGGTCGTGAATCTTGCTAGTTTCGATCTAAAACGATGTATCCCTTTGATTTGACCCGGAATACAAGTTTTCGTGCCGTTCTGAGAGAAAAAGTTTACACCTTTCTCTCGTCTACTCTTCGACAACTTGTAAAATTGATGCTCGTGAATCTTGCTAGTTTCGATCTGAAACGATGTATCCCGTTGTTTAGAGCCGCAATACAAGTTTTCGCGCAGATCTGAGAGAAAAAGTTTACACCTTTCTCTCGTCTACTATCCGACGACTTGTAAAATCGATGCTCGTGAATCTTGCTAGTTTCGATCAAAAACGATATATCCCGTTGTTTTGAGCCGGAATACAAGTTTTCGCGCAGTTCTGAGAGAAAAAGTTTACACCTTCCTTTCGTCTACACTTCGACGACTTGTAAAATCGATGCTCGTGAATCTTGCTAGTTTCGATCTAAAACGATGTATCCCTTTGATTTGAGCCGGAATCCAAGTTTTCGTGCAGTTCTGAGAGAAAACGTTTACACCTTTCTTTCGTCTACACTTCGACGACTTGTAAAATCGATGCTCGTGAATTTTGCTAGTTTCGATCTAAAACGATGTATCCCGTTGTTTTGAGCCGGAATACAAGTTTTCGTGCAGTTCTGAGAGAAAAAGTTTACACCTTTCTCTCGTCTACTCTTCGACGACTTGTAAAATCGATGCTCGTGAATCTTCTAGTTTCGATCTAAAACGATGTATCCCGTTGTTTTGAGCCGCAATACAAGTTTTCGCGCAGTTCTGGGAGAAAACGTTTAGACCTTTCTTTCGTCTGCTCTTCGACGACTTGTAAAATTGATGCTCGTGAATCTTGCTAGTTTCGATCTAAAACGATGTATCCCGTTGTTTTGAGCCGCAATACAAGTTTTCGGGTTGTTCTGAGAGAAAAAGCTTTCACATTTCTCTCGTCTACTCTTCGACGACTTGTAAAATCGATGCTCGTGAGTCTTGCTAGTTTCGATCTAACACGATGTATCCCGTTGTTTTGAGCCGGAATAGAAGTTTTCGCGCAGTTCTGAGAGAAAACGTTTACACCTATCTGTCGTCTACTCTTCGACGACTTGTAAAATCGATGCTCGTGAATCTTGCTAGTTTCGATCTAAAACGATGTATCCCGTTGTTTTGAGCCGGAATACAAGTTTTCGGGCTGTTCTGAGAGAAGACGTTTACACCCTTCTCTCGTCTACTCTTCGACAACTTGTAAAATCGATGCTCGTGAATTGTGCTAGTTTTGATCGAAAACGATGTATCCCGTTGTTTTGAGACGGAATACAAGTTTTCGTGCAGTTCTGAGAGAAAAAGTTTACACCTCTCTCTCGTCTACTCTTCGACGACTTGTAAAATTGATGCTCGTGAATCTTGCTAGTTTCAATCAAAAACGATATATCCCGTTGTTTTGAGCCGCAATACAAGTTTTCGGGTTGTTCTGAGAGAAAAAGCTTTCACATTTCTCTCGTCTACTCTTCAACGACTTGTAAAATCGATGCTCGTGAGTCTTGCTAGTTTCGATCTAACACGATGTATCCCGTTGTTTTGAGCCGGAATAGAAGTTTTCGCGCAGTTCTGAGAGAAAACGTTTACACCTATCTGTCGTCTACTCTTCGACGACTTGTAAAATCGATGCTCGTGAATCTTGCTAGTTTCGATCTAAAACGATGTATCCCGTTGTTTTGAGCCGGAATACAAGTTTTCGGGCTGTTCTGAGAGAAGACGTTTACACCCTTCTCTCGTCTACTCTTCGAAAACTTGTAAAATCGATGCTCGTGAATTGTGCTAGTTTTGATCGAAAACGATGTATCCCGTTGTTTTGAGACGGAATACAAGTTTTCGCGCAGTTCTGAGAGGAAAAGTTTACACCTTTCTTTCGTCTACTCTTCGACGACTTCTAAAATCGATGCTCGTGAATCTTGCTAGTTTCGATCTAAAACGATGTATCCCGTTGTTTTGAGCCGGAATACAAGTTTTCGTGCAGTTCTGAGAGAAAAAGTTTACACCTCTCTCTCGTCTACTCTTCGACGGCTTGTAAAATCGATGCTCATGAATCTTGCTAGTTTCGATCAAAAACGATATATCCCGTTGTTTTGAGCCGGAATACAAGTTTTCGTGCAGTTCTGAGAGAAAAAGTTTACACCTTTCTCTCGTCTACTCTTCGACAACTTGTAAAATCGATGCTCGTGAATCTTGCTAGTTTCGATCTGAAACGATGTATCCCGTTGTTTTGAGCCGCAATACAAGTTTTCGGGTTGTTCTGAGAGAAAAAGCTTTCACATTTCTCTCGTCTACTCTTCGACGACTTGTAAAATCGATGCTCTTGAGTCTTGGTAGTTTCGATCTAACACGATGTATCCCGTTGTTTTGAGCCGGAATACAAGTTTTCGCGCAGTTCTGAGAGAAAAAGTTTACACCTTTCTTTCGTCTACACTTCGACGACTTCTAAAATCGATGCTCGTGAATCTTGCTAGTTTCGATCTAAAACGATGTATCCCTTTGATTTGAGCCGGAATACAAGTTTTCGTGCAGTTCTGAGAGAAAACGTTTACACCTTTCTTTCGTCTACACTTCGACGACTTGTAAAATCGATGCTCGTGAATTTTGCTAGTTTCGATCTAAAACGATGTATCCCGTTGTTTTGAGCCGGAATACAAGTTTTCGCGCAGTTCTGAGAGAAAAAGTTTACACCTTTCTTTCGTCTACACCTCGACGACTTGTAAAATCGATGGTCGTGAATCTTGCTAGTTTCGATCTAAAACGATGTATCCCTTTGATTTGAGCCGGAATACAAGTTTCCGTGCAGTTCTGAGAGAAAAAGTTTACACCTTTCTTTCGTCTACACTTCGACGACTCGTAAAATCGATGCTCGTGAGTCTTGCAAGTTTCGATCTAACACGATGTATCCCGTTGTTTTGAGCCGGAATAGAAGTTTTCGCGCAGTTCTGAGAGAAAAAGTTTACACCTTTCTTTCGTCTACACTTCGACGACTTGTAAAATCGATGCTCGTGAATCTTAATAGTTTCGATCTAAAACGATGTATCCCTTTGATTTGAGCCGGAATACAAGTTTTCGTGCAGTTCTGAGAGAAAACGTTTACACCTTTCTTTCGTCTACACTTCGACGACTTGTAAAATCGATGCTCGTGAATTTTGCTAGTTTCGATCTAAAACGATGTATCCCTTTGATTTGAGCCGGAATACTAGTTTTCGTGCAGTTCTGAGAGAAAAAGTTTACACCTTTCTTTCGTCTACACTTCGACGACTTGTAAAATCGATGCTCGTGAATCTTGCTAGTTTCGATCAAAAACGATATATCCCGTTGTTTTGAGCCGGAATACAAGTTTTCGTGCAGTTCTCAGAGAAAAAGTTTACACCTTTCTCTCGTCTACTCTTCGACAACTTGTAAAATCGATGCTCGTGAATCTTGCTAGTTTCGATCAAAAACGATATATCCCGTTGTTTTGAGCCGGAATACAAGTTTTCGTGCAGTTCTGAGAGAAAAAGTTTACACCTTTCTCTCGTCTACTCTTCGACGACTTGTAAAATCGATGCTCGTGAATCTTGCTAGTTTCGATTTGAAACGATGTATCCCGTTTTTTTGAGCCGCAATACAAGTTTTCGCGCTGTTCTGAGAGAAAACGATTACACCTTTCTCTCGTCTACTCTTCGACGACTTGTAAAATCGATGCTCGTGAATCTTGCTAGTTTCGATCTAAAACGATGTATCCCTTTGATTTGAGCCGGAATACAAGTTTTCGTGCAGTTCTGAGAGAAAAAGCTTTCACATTTCTCTCGTCTACTCTTCGAAAACTTGTAAAATTGATGCTCGTGAATCTTGCTAGTTTCGATCTGAAACGATGTATCCCGTTGTTTTGAGCCGCAATACAAGTTTTCGCGCAGATCTGAGAGAAAAAGTTTACACCTTTCTCTCGTCTACTATCCGACGACTTGTAAAATCGATGCTCGTGAATCTTGCTAGTTTCGATCAAAAACGATATATCCCGTTGTTTTGAGCCGGAATACAAGTTTTCGCGCAGTTCTGAGAGAAAAAGTTTACACCTTTCTTTCGTCTACACTTCGACGACTTGTAAAATCGATGCTCGTGAATCTTGCTAGTTTCGATCTAAAACGATGTATCCCTTTGATTTGAGCCGGAATACAAGTTTTCGTGCAGTTCTGAGAGAGAACGTTTACACCTTTCTTTCGTCTACACTTCGACGACTTGTAAAATCGATGCTCGTGAATTTTGCTAGTTTCGATCTAAAACGATGTATCCCGTTGTTTTGAGCCGGAATGCAAGTTTTCGCGCAGTTCTGAGAGAAAAAGTTTACACCTTTCTTTCGTCTACACTTCGACGACTTGTAAAATCGATGGTCGTGAATCTTGCTAGTTTCGATCTAAAACGATGTATCCCTTTGATTTGAGCCGGAATACAAGTTTCCGTGCAGTTCTGAGAGAAAAAGTTTACACCTTTCTTTCGTCTACACTTCGACGACTCGTAAAATCGATGCTCGTGAGTCTTGCAAGTTTCGATCTAACACGATGTATCCCGTTGTTTTGAGCCGGAATAGAAGTTTCCCGCAGTTCTGAGAGAAAAAGTTTACACCTTTCTTTCGTCTTCACTTCGACGACTTGTAAAATCGATGCTCGTGAATCTTGCTAGTTTCGATCTAAAACGATGTATCCCTTTGATTTGAGCCGGAATACAAGTTTTCGTGCAGTTCTGAGAGAAAACGTTTACACCTTTCTTTCGTCTACACTTCGACGACTTGTAAAATCGATGCTCGTCAATTTTGCTAGTTTCGATCTAAAACGATGTATCCCTTTGATTTGAGCCGGAATACTAGTTTTCGTGCAGTTCTGAGAGAAAAAATTACACCTTTCTCTTGTCTACTCTTCGACGACTTGTAAAATCGATGCTCGTGAATCTTGCTAGTTTCGATTTGAAACGATGTATCCCGTTGTTTTGAGCCGCAATACAAGTTTTCGCGCTGTTCTGAGAGAAAACGATTACACCTTTCTCTCGTCTACTCTTCGACGACTTGTAAAATCGATGCTCGTGAATCTTGCTAGTTTCGATCTAAAACGATGTATCCCGTTGTTTTGAGCCGCAATACAAGTTTTCGCGCAGTTCTGAGAGAAGCCGTTTACACCTTTCTCTCGTCTACTCTTCGACGACTTGTAAAATCGATGCTCGTGAATCTTGCTAGTTTCAATCTAAAACAATGTATCCCGTTGTTTTGTGACGGAATACAAGTTTTCGCGCAGTTCTGAGAGAAAACGTTTAGACCTTTCTTTCGTCTACTCTTCGACGACTTGTAAAATTGATGCCCGTGAATCTTGCTAGTTTCGATCTAAAACGATGTATCCCGTTGTTTTGAGCCGCAATACAAGTTTTCGGGTTGTTCTGAGAGAAAAAGCTTTCACATTTCTCTCGTCTACTCTTCAACGACTTGTAAAATCGATGCTCGTGAGTCTTGCTAGTTTCGATCTAACACGATGTATCCCGTTGTTTTGAGCCGGAATAGAAGTTTTCGCGCAGTTCTGAGAGAAAACGTTTACACCTATCTGTCGTCTACTCTTCGACGACTTGTAAAATCGATGCTCGTGAATCTTGCTAGTTTCGATCTAAAACGATGTATCCCGTTGTTTTGAGCCGGAATACAAGTTTTCGGGCTGTTCTGAGAGAAGACGTTTACACCCTTCTCTCGTCTACTCTTCGACAACTTGTAAAATCGATGCTCGTGAATTGTGCTAGTTTTGATCGAAAACGATGTATCCCGTTGTTTTGAGACGGAATACAAGTTTTCGCGCAGTTCTGAGAGGAAAAGTTTACACCTTTCTTTCGTCTACTCTTCGACGACTTCTAAAATCGATGCTCGTGAATCTTGCTAGTTTCGATCTAAAACGATGTATCCCGTTGTTTTGAGCCGGAATACAAGTTTTCGTGCAGTTCTGAGAGAAAAAGTTTACACCTCTCTCTCGTCTACTCTTCGACGGCTTGTAAAATCGATGCTCTTGAATCTTGCTAGTTTCGATCAAAAACGATATATCCCGTTGTTTTGAGCCGGAATACAAGTTTTCGTGCAGTTCTGAGAGAAAAAGTTTACACCTTTCTCTCGTCTACTCTTCGACAACTTGTAAAATCGATGCTCGTGAATCTTGCTAGTTTCGATCTGAAACGATGTATCCCGTTGTTTTGAGCCGCAATACAAGTTTTCGCGCAGATCTGAGAGAAAAGGTTTACACCTTTATCTCGTCTACTATCCGACGACTTGTAAAATCGATGCTCGTGAATCTTGCTAGTTTCGATCAAAAACGATATATCCCGTTGTTTTGAGCCGGAACACAAGTTTTCGCGCAGTTCTGAGAGAAAAAGTTTACACCTTTCTCTCGTCTACTCTTCGACGACTTGTAAAATCGATGCTCGTGAATTTTGCTAGTTTCGATCTAAAACGATGTATCCCGTTGTTTTGAGCCGGAATACATGTTTTCGCGCAGTTCTGAGAGAAAAAGTTTACACCTTTCTGTCGTCTACACTTCGACTTGTAAAATCGATGCTCGTGAATCTCGCTAGTTCCGATCTAAAACGATGTATCCCGTTGTTTTGAGCCGGAATACAAGTTTTCGCGCAGATCTGAGAGAAAAAGTTTACACCTTTTTCTCGTCTACTATCCGACGACTTGTAAAATCGATGCTCGTGAATCTTGCTAGTTTCGATCAAAAACGATATATTCCGTTGTTTTGAGCCGGAATACAAGTTTTCGCGCAGTTCTGAGAGAAAAAGTTTACACCTTTCTCTCGTCTACTCTTCGACGACTTGTAAAATCGGTGTTCGTGAATTTTGCTAGTTTCGATCTAAAACGATGTATCCCTTTGATTTGAGCCGGAATACAAGTTTTCGTGCAGTTCTGAGAGAAAAAGCTTTCACATTTCTCTCGTCTACTCTTCGACGACTTGTAAAATCGATGCTCGTGAATCTCGCTAGTTCCGATCTAAAACGATGTATCCCGTTGTTTTGAGCCGGAATACAAGTTTTCGCGCAGTTCTGAGAGAAAAAGTTTACACCTTTCTTTCGTCTACACTTCGACGACTTGTAAAATCGATGCTCGTGAATCTTGCTAGTTTCGATCTAAAACGATGTATCCCTTTGATTTGAGCCGGAATACAAGTTTTCGTGCAGTTCTGAGAGAAAAAGTTTACACCTTTCTTTCGTCTACACTTCGACGACTTGTAAAATCGATGGTCGTGAATCTTGCTAGTTTCGATCTAAAACGATGTATCCCTTTGATTTGACCCGGAATACAAGTTTTCGTGCCGTTCTGAGAGAAAAAGTTTACACCTTTCTCTCGTCTACTCTTCGACAACTTGTAAAATTGATGCTCGTGAATCTTGCTAGTTCCGATCTGAAACGATGTATCCCGTTGTTTAGAGCCGCAATACAAGTTTTCGCGCAGATCTGAGAGAAAAAGTTTACACCTTTCTCTCGTCTACTATCCGACGACTTGTAAAATCGATGCTCGTGAATCTTGCTAGTTTCGATCAAAAACGATATATCCCGTTGTTTTGAGCCGGAATACAAGTTTTCGCGCAGTTCTGAGAGAAAAAGTTTACACCTTCCTTTCGTCTACACTTCGACGACTTGTAAAATCGATGCTCGTGAATCTTGCTAGTTTCGATCTAAAACGATGTATCCCTTTGATTTGAGCCGGAATCCAAGTTTTCGTGCAGTTCTGAGAGAAAACGTTTACACCTTTCTTTCGTCTACACTTCGACGACTTGTAAAATCGATGCTCGTGAATTTTGCTAGTTTCGATCTAAAACGATGTATCCCGTTGTTTTGAGCCGGAATACAAGTTTTCGTGCAGTTCTGAGAGAAAAAGTTTACACCTTTCTCTCGTCTACTCTTCGACGACTTGTAAAATCGATGCTCGTGAATCTTCTAGTTTCGATCTAAAACGATGTATCCCGTTGTTTTGAGCCGCAATACAAGTTTTCGCGCAGTTCTGGGAGAAAACGTTTAGACCTTTCTTTCGTCTGCTCTTCGACGACTTGTAAAATTGATGCTCGTGAATCTTGCTAGTTTCGATCTAAAACGATGTATCCCGTTGTTTTGAGCCGCAATACAAGTTTTCGGGTTGTTCTGAGAGAAAAAGCTTTCACATTTCTCTCGTCTACTCTTCGACGACTTGTAAAATCGATGCTCGTGAGTCTTGCTAGTTTCGATCTAACACGATGTATCCCGTTGTTTTGAGCCGGAATAGAAGTTTTCGCGCAGTTCTGAGAGAAAACGTTTACACCTATCTGTCGTCTACTCTTCGACGACTTGTAAAATCGATGCTCGTGAATCTTGCTAGTTTCGATCTAAAACGATGTATCCCGTTGTTTTGAGCCGGAATACAAGTTTTCGGGCTGTTCTGAGAGAAGACGTTTACACCCTTCTCTCGTCTACTCTTCGACAACTTGTAAAATCGATGCTCGTGAATTGTGCTAGTTTTGATCGAAAACGATGTATCCCGTTGTTTTGAGACGGAATACAAGTTTTCGTGCAGTTCTGAGAGAAAAAGTTTACACCTCTCTCTCGTCTACTCTTCGACGACTTGTAAAATTGATGCTCGTGAATCTTGCTAGTTTCAATCAAAAACGATATATCCCGTTGTTTTGAGCCGGAATACAAGTTTTCGTGCAGTTCTGAGAGAAAAAGTTTACACCTTTCTCTCGTCTACTCTTCGACAACTTGTAAAATCGATGCTCGTGAATCTTGCTAGTTTCGATCTGAAACGATGTATCCCGTTGTTTTGAGCCGCAATACATGTTTTCGCGCAGATCTGAGAGAAAAGGTTTACACCTTTATCTCGTCTACTATCCGACGACTTGTAAAATCGATGCCCGTGAATCTTGCTAGTTTCGATCTAAAACGATGTATCCCGTTGTTTTGAGCCGCAATACAAGTTTTCGGGTTGTTCTGAGAGAAAACGTTTAGACCTTTCTTTCGTCTACTCTTCGACGACTTGTAAAATTGATGCCCGTGAATCTTGCTAGTTTCGATCTAAAACGATGTATCCCGTTGTTTTGAGACGGAATACAAGTTTTCGCGCAGTTCTGAGAGGAAAAGTTTACACCTTTCTTTCGTCTACTCTTCGACGACTTCTAAAATCGATGCTCATGAATCTTGCTAGTTTCGATCTAAAACGATGTATCCCGTTGTTTTGAGCCGGAATACAAGTTTTCGTGCAGTTCTGAGAGAAAAAGTTTACACCTCTCTCTCGTCTACTCTTCGACGGCTTGTAAAATCGATGCTCTTGAATCTTGCTAGTTTCGATCAAAAACGATATATCCCGTTGTTTTGAGCCGGAATACAAGTTTTCGTGCAGTTCTGAGAGAAAAAGTTTACACCTTTCTCTCGTCTACTCTTCGACAACTTGTAAAATCGATGCTCGTGAATCTTGCTAGTTTCGATCTGAAACGATGTATCCCGTTGTTTTGAGCCGCAATACAAGTTTTCGCGCAGATCTGAGAGAAAAGGTTTACACCTTTATCTCGTCTACTATCCGACGACTTGTAAAATCGATGCTCGTGAATCTTGCTAGTTTCGATCAAAAACGATATATCCCGTTGTTTTGAGCCGGAACACAAGTTTTCGCGCAGTTCTGAGAGAAAAAGTTTACACCTTTCTCTCGTCTACTCTTCGACGACTTGTAAAATCGATGCTCGTGAATTTTGCTAGTTTCGATCTAAAACGATGTATCCCGTTGTTTTGAGCCGGAATACATGTTTTCGCGCAGTTCTGAGAGAAAAAGTTTACACCTTTCTGTCGTCTACACTTCGACTTGTAAAATCGATGCTCGTGAATCTCGCTAGTTCCGATCTAAAACGATGTATCCCGTTGTTTTGAGCCGGAATACAAGTTTTCGCGCAGATCTGAGAGAAAAGGTTTACACCTTTTTCTCGTCTACTATCCGACGACTTGTAAAATCGATGCTCGTGAATCTTGCTAGTTTCGATCAAAAACGATATATTCCGTTGTTTTGAGCCGGAATACAAGTTTTCGCGCAGTTCTGAGAGAAAAAGTTTACACCTTTCTCTCGTCTACTCTTCGACGACTTGTAAAATCGGTGTTCGTGAATTTTGCTAGTTTCGATCTAAAACGATGTATCCCTTTGATTTGAGCCGGAATACAAGTTTTCGTGCAGTTCTGAGAGAAAAAGCTTTCACATTTCTCTCGTCTACTCTTCGACGACTTGTAAAATCGATGCTCGTGAATCTCGCTAGTTCCGATCTAAAACGATGTATCCCGTTGTTTTGAGCCGGAATACAAGTTTTCGCGCAGTTCTGAGAGAAAAAGTTTACACCTTTCTTTCGTCTACACTTCGACGACTTGTAAAATCGATGCTCGTGAATCTTGCTAGTTTCGATCTAAAACGATGTATCCCTTTGATTTGACCCGGAATACAAGTTTTCGTGCCGTTCTGAGAGAAAAAGTTTACACCTTTCTCTCGTCTACTCTTCGACAACTTGTAAAATTGATGCTCGTGAATCTTGCTAGTTTCGATCTGAAACGATGTATCCCGTTGTTTAGAGCCGCAATACAAGTTTTCGCGCAGATCTGAGAGAAAAAGTTTACACCTTTCTCTCGTCTACTATCCGACGACTTGTAAAATCGATGCTCGTGAATCTTGCTAGTTTCGATCAAAAACGATATATCCCGTTGTTTTGAGCCGGAATACAAGTTTTCGCGCAGTTCTGAGAGAAAAAGTTTACACCTTCCTTTCGTCTACACTTCGACGACTTGTAAAATCGATGCTCGTGAATCTTGCTAGTTTCGATCTAAAACGATGTATCCCTTTGATTTGAGCCGGAATCCAAGTTTTCGTGCAGTTCTGAGAGAAAACGTTTACACCTTTCTTTCGTCTACACTTCGACGACTTGTAAAATCGATGCTCGTGAATTTTGCTAGTTTCGATCTAAAACGATGTATCCCGTTGTTTTGAGCCGGAATACAAGTTTTCGTGCAGTTCTGAGAGAAAAGGTTTACACCTTTTTCTCGTCTACTCTTCGACAACTTGTAAAATCGATGCTCGTGAATCTTGCTAGTTTCGATCTGAAACGATGTATCCCGTTGTTTTGAGCCGCAATACAAGTTTTCGCGCTGTTCTGAGAGAAAACGATTACACCTTTCTCTCGTCTACTCTTCGACGACTTGTAAAATCGATGCTCGTGAATCTTCTAGTTTCGATCTAAAACGATGTATCCCGTTGTTTTGAGCCGCAATACAAGTTTTCGCGCAGTTCTGAGAGAAACCGTTTACACCTTTCTCTCGTCTACTCTTCGACGACTTGTAAAATCGATGCTCGTGAATCTTGCTAGATTCAATCTAAAACAATGTATCCCGTTGTTTTGTGACGGAATACAAGTTTTCGCGCAGTTCTGGGAGAAAACGTTTAGACCTTTCTTTCGTCTGCTCTTCGACGACTTGTAAAATTGATGCTCGTGAATCTTGCTAGTTTCGATCTAAAACGATGTATCCCGTTGTTTTGAGCCGCAATACAAGTTTTCGGGTTGTTCTGAGAGAAAAAGCTTTCACATTTCTCTCGTCTACTCTTCGACGACTTGTAAAATCGATGCTCGTGAGTCTTGCTAGTTTCGATCTAACACGATGTATCCCGTTGTTTTGAGCCGGAATAGAAGTTTTCGCGCAGTTCTGAGAGAAAACGTTTACACCTATCTGTCGTCTACTCTTCGACGACTTGTAAAATCGATGCTCGTGAATCTTGCTAGTTTCGATCTAAAACGATGTATCCCGTTGTTTTGAGCCGGAATACAAGTTTTCGGGCTGTTCTGAGAGAAGACGTTTACACCCTTCTCTCGTCTACTCTTCGACAACTTGTAAAATCGATGCTCGTGAATTGTGCTAGTTTTGATCGAAAACGATGTATCCCGTTGTTTTGAGACGGAATACAAGTTTTCGTGCAGTTCTGAGAGAAAAAGTTTACACCTCTCTCTCGTCTACTCTTCGACGACTTGTAAAATTGATGCTCGTGAATCTTGCTAGTTTCAATCAAAAACGATATATCCCGTTGTTTTGAGCCGGAATACAAGTTTTCGTGCAGTTCTGAGAGAAAAAGTTTACACCTTTCTCTCGTCTACTCTTCGACAACTTGTAAAATCGATGCTCGTGAATCTTGCTAGTTTCGATCTGAAACGATGTATCCCGTTGTTTTGAGCCGCAATACATGTTTTCGCGCAGATCTGAGAGAAAAGGTTTACACCTTTATCTCGTCTACTATCCGACGACTTGTAAAATCGATGCTCGTGAATCTTGCTAGTTTCGATCAAAAACGATATGTCCCGTTGTTTTGAGCCGGAACACAAGTTTTCGCGCAGTTCTGAGAGAAAAAGTTTACACCTTTCTCTCGTCTACTTTTCGACGACTTGTAAAATCGATGCTCGTGAATTTTGCTAGTTTCGATCTAAAACGATGTTTCCCTTTGATTTGAGCCGGAATACAAGTTTTCGTGCAGTTCTGAGAGAAAAAGCTTTCACATTTCTCTCGTCTACTCTTCGACTTGTAAAATCGATGCTCGTGAATCTCGCTAGTTCCGATCTAAAACGATGTATCCCGTTGTTTTGAGCCGGAATACAAGTTTTCGCGCAGATCTGAGAGAAAAAGTTTACACCTTTTTCTCGTCTACTATCCGACGACTTGTAAAATCGATGCTCGTGAATCTTGCTAGTTTCGATCAAAAACGATATATTCCGTTGTTTTGAGCCGGAATACAAGTTTTCGCGCAGTTCTGAGAGAAAAAGTTTACACCTTTCTCTCGTCTACTCTTCGACGACTTGTAAAATCGGTGTTCGTGAATTTTGCTAGTTTCGATCTAAAACGATGTATCCCTTTGATTTGAGCCGGAATACAAGTTTTCGCGCAGTTCTGAGAGGGAAAGTTTACACCTTTCTTTCGTCTACTCTTCGACGACTTCTAAAATCGATGCTCGTGAATCTTGCTAGTTTCGATCTAAAACGATGTATCCCGTTGTTTTGAGCCGGAATACAAGTTTTCGTGCAGTTCTGAGAGAAAAAGTTTACACCTCTCTCTCGTCTACTCTTCGACGGCTTGTAAAATCGATGCTCGTGAATCTTGCTAGTTTCGATCAAAAACGATATATCCCGTTGTTTTGAGCCGGAATACAAGTTTTCGTGCAGTTCTGAGAGAAAAAGTTTACACCTTTCTCTCGTCTACTCTTCGACAACTTGTAAAATCGATGCTCGTGAATCTTGCTAGTTTCGATCTGAAACGATGTATCCCGTTGTTTTGAGCCGCAATACAAGTTTTCGCGCAGATCTGAGAGAAAAGGTTTACACCTTTATCTCGTCTACTATCCGACGACTTGTAAAATCGATGCTCGTGAATCTCGCTAGTTCCGATCTAAAACGATGTATCCCGTTGTTTTGAGCCGGAATACAAGTTTTCGCGCAGTTCTGAGAGAAAAAGTTTACACCTTTCTTTCGTCTACACTTCGACGACTTGTAAAATCGATGCTCGTGAATCTTGCTAGTTTCGATCTAAAACGATGTATCCCTTTGATTTGAGCCGGAATACAAGTTTTCGTGCAGTTCTGAGAGAAAAAGTTTACACCTTTCTTTCGTCTACACTTCGACGACTTGTAAAATCGATGGTCGTGAATCTTGCTAGTTTCGATCTAAAACGATGTATCCCTTTGATTTGACCCGGAATACAAGTTTTCGTGCCGTTCTGAGAGAAAAAGTTTACACCTTTCTCTCGTCTACTCTTCGACAACTTGTAAAATTGATGCTCGTGAATCTTGCTAGTTTCGATCTGAAACGATGTATCCCGTTGTTTAGAGCCGCAATACAAGTTTTCGCGCAGATCTGAGAGAAAAAGTTTACACCTTTCTCTCGTCTACTATCCGACGACTTCTAAAATCGATGCTCGTGAATCTTGCTAGTTTCGATCAAAAACGATATATCCCGTTGTTTTGAGCCGGAATACAAGTTTTCGCGCAGTTCTGAGAGAAAAAGTTTACACCTTCCTTTCGTCTACACTTCGACGACTTGTAAAATCGATGCTCGTGAATCTTGCTAGTTTCGATCTAAAACGATGTATCCCTTTGATTTGAGCCGGAATCCAAGTTTTCGTGCAGTTCTGAGAGAAAACGTTTACACCTTTCTTTCGTCTACACTTCGACGACTTGTAAAATCGATGCTCGTGAATTTTGCTAGTTTCGATCTAAAACGATGTATCCCGTTGTTTTGAGCCGGAATACAAGTTTTCGTGCAGTTCTGAGAGAAAAAGTTTACACCTTTTTCTCGTCTACTCTTCGACAACTTGTAAAATCGATGCTCGTGAATCTTGCTAGTTTCGATCTGAAACGATGTATCCCGTTGTTTTGAGCCGCAATACAAGTTTTCGCGCTGTTCTGAGAGAAAACGATTACACCTTTCTCTCGTCTACTCTTCGACGACTTGTAAAATCGATGCTCGTGAATCTTGCTAGTTTCGATCTAAAACGATGTATCCCGTTGTTTTGAGCCGCAATACAAGTTTTCGCGCAGTTCTGAGAGAAACCGTTTACACCTTTCTCTCGTCTACTCTTCGACGACTTGTAAAATCGATGCTCGTGAATCTTGCTAGATTCAATCTAAAACAATGTATCCCGTTGTTTTGTGACGGAATACAAGTTTTCGCGCAGTTCTGGAAGAAAACGTTTAGACCTTTCTTTCGTCTGCTCTTCGACGACTTGTAAAATTGATGCTCGTGAATCTTGCTAGTTTCGATCTAAAACGATGTATCCCGTTGTTTTGAGCCGCAATACAAGTTTTCGGGTTGTTCTGAGAGAAAAAGCTTTCACATTTCTCTCGTCTACTCTTCGACGACTTGTAAAATCGATGCTCGTGAGTCTTGCTAGTTTCGATCTAACACGATGTATCCCGTTGTTTTGAGCCGGAATAGAAGTTTTCGCGCAGTTCTGAGAGAAAACGTTTACACCTATCTGTCGTCTACTCTTCGACGACTTGTAAAATCGATGCTCGTGAATCTTGCTAGTTTCGATCTAAAACGATGTATCCCGTTGTTTTGAGCCGGAATACAAGTTTTCGGGCTGTTCTGAGAGAAGACGTTTACACCCTTCTCTCGTCTACTCTTCGACAACTTGTAAAATCGATGCTCGTGAATTGTGCTAGTTTTGATCGAAAACGATGTATCCCGTTGTTTTGAGACGGAATACAAGTTTTCGTGCAGTTCTGAGAGAAAAAGTTTACACCTCTCTCTCGTCTACTCTTCGACGACTTGTAAAATTGATGCTCGTGAATCTTGCTAGTTTCAATCAAAAACGATATATCCCGTTGTTTTGAGCCGGAATACAAGTTTTCGTGCAGTTCTGAGAGAAAAAGTTTACACCTTTCTCTCGTCTACTCTTCGACAACTTGTAAAATCGATGCTCGTGAATCTTGCTAGTTTCGATCTGAAACGATGTATCCCGTTGTTTTGAGCCGCAATACATGTTTTCGCGCAGATCTGAGAGAAAAGGTTTACACCTTTATCTCGTCTACTATCCGACGACTTGTAAAATCGATGCTCGTGAATCTTGCTAGTTTCGATCAAAAACGATATGTCCCGTTGTTTTGAGCCGGAACACAAGTTTTCGCGCAGTTCTGAGAGAAAAAGTTTACACCTTTCTCTCGTCTACTTTTCGACGACTTGTAAAATCGATGCTCGTGAATTTTGCTAGTTTCGATCTAAAACGATGTTTCCCTTTGATTTGAGCCGGAATACAAGTTTTCGTGCAGTTCTGAGAGAAAAAGCTTTCACATTTCTCTCGTCTACTCTTCGACTTGTAAAATCGATGCTCGTGAATCTCGCTAGTTCCGATCTAAAACGATGTATCCCGTTGTTTTGAGCCGGAATACAAGTTTTCGCGCAGATCTGAGAGAAAAAGTTTACACCTTTTTCTCGTCTACTATCCGACGACTTGTAAAATCGATGCTCGTGAATCTTGCTAGTTTCGATCAAAAACGATATATTCCGTTGTTTTGAGCCGGAATACAAGTTTTCGCGCAGTTCTGAGAGAAAAAGTTTACACATTTCTCTCGTCTACTCTTCGACGACTTGTAAAATCGGTGTTCGTGAATTTTGCTAGTTTCGATCTAAAACGATGTATCCCTTTGATTTGAGCCGGAATACAAGTTTTCGCGCAGTTCTGAGAGGGAAAGTTTACACCTTTCTTTCGTCTACTCTTCGACGACTTCTAAAATCGATGCTCGTGAATCTTGCTAGTTTCGATCTAAAACGATGTATCCCGTTGTTTTGAGCCGGAATACAAGTTTTCGTGCAGTTCTGAGAGAAAAAGTTTACACCTCTCTCTCGTCTACTCTTCGACGGCTTGTAAAATCGATGCTCGTGAATCTTGCTAGTTTCGATCAAAAACGATATATCCCGTTGTTTTGAGCCGGAATACAAGTTTTCGTGCAGTTCTGAGAGAAAAAGTTTACACCTTTCTCTCGTCTACTCTTCGACAACTTGTAAAATCGATGCTCGTGAATCTTGCTAGTTTCGATCTGAAACGATGTATCCCGTTGTTTTGAGCCGCAATACAAGTTTTCGCGCAGATCTGAGAGAAAAGGTTTACACCTTTATCTCGTCTACTATCCGACGACTTGTAAAATCGATGCTCGTGAATCTTGGTAGTTTCGATCAAAAACGATATATCCCGTTGTTTTGAGCCGGAACACAAGTTTTCGCGCAGTTCTGAGAGAAAAAGTTTACACCTTTCTCTCGTCTACTCTTCGACGACTTGTAAAATCGATGCTCGTGAATTTTGCTAGTTTCGATCTAAAACGATGTATCCCGTTGTTTTGAGCCGGAATACATGATTTCGCGCAGTTTTGAGAGAAAAAGTTTACACCTTTCTGTCGTCTACACTTCGACGACTTGTAAAATCGATGGTCGTGAATCTTGCTAGTTTCGATCTAAAACGACGTTTCCCTTTGATTTGAGCCGGAATACAAGTTTTCGTGCAGTTCTGAGAGAAAAAGTTTACACCTTTCTCTCGTCTACTCTTCGACAACTTGTAAAATCGATGCTCGTGAATCTTGCTAGTTTCGATCTGAAACGATGTATCCCGTTGTTTTGAGCCGCAATACAAGTTTTCGCGCAGATCTGAGAGAAAAAGTTTACACCTTTTTCTCGTCTACTATCCGACGACTTGTAAAATCGATGCTCGTGAATCTTGCTAGTTTCGATCAAAAACGATATATCCCGTTGTTTTGAGCCGGAATACAAGTTTTCGCGCAGTTCTGAGAGAAAAAGTTTACACCTTTCTCTCGTCTACTCTTCGACGACTTGTAAAATCGGTGTTCGTGAATTTTGCTAGTTTCGATCTAAAACGATGTTTCCCTTTGATTTGAGCCGGAATACAAGTTTTCGTGCAGTTCTGAGAGAAAAAGCTTTCACATTTCTCTCGTCTACTCTTCGACTTGTAAAATCGATGCTCGTGAATCTCGCTAGTTTCAATCAAAAACGATATATCCCGTTGTTTTGAGCCGGAATACAAGTTTTCGTGCAGTTCTGAGAGAAAAAGTTTACACCTTTCTCTCGTCTACTCTTCGACAACTTGTAAAATCGATGCTCGTGAATCTTGCTAGTTTCGATCTGAAACGATGTATCCCGTTGTTTTGAGCCGCAATACATGTTTTCGCGCAGATCTGAGAGAAAAGGTTTACACCTTTATCTCGTCTACTATCCGACGACTTGTAAAATCGATGCTCGTGAATCTTGCTAGTTTCGATCAAAAACGATATGTCCCGTTGTTTTGAGCCGGAACACAAGTTTTCGCGCAGTTCTGAGAGAAAAAGTTTACACCTTTCTCTCGTCTACTTTTCGACGACTTGTAAAATCGATGCTCGTGAATTTTGCTAGTTTCGATCTAAAACGATGTTTCCCTTTGATTTGAGCCGGAATACAAGTTTTCGTGCAGTTCTGAGAGAAAAAGCTTTCACATTTCTCTCGTCTACTCTTCGACTTGTAAAATCGATGCTCGTGAATATCGCTAGTTCCGATCTAAAACGATGTATCCCGTTGTTTTGAGCCGGAATACAAGTTTTCGCGCAGATCTGAGAGAAAAAGTTTACACCTTTTTCTCGTCTACTATCCGACGACTTGTAAAATCGATGCTCGTGAATCTTGCTAGTTTCGATCAAAAACGATATATTCCGTTGTTTTGAGCCGGAATACAAGTTTTCGCGCAGTTCTGAGAGAAAAAGTTTACACCTTTCTCTCGTCTACTCTTCGACGACTTGTAAAATCGGTGTTCGTGAATTTTGCTAGTTTCGATCTAAAACGATGTATCCCTTTGATTTGAGCCAGAATACAAGTTTTCGCGCAGTTCTGAGAGGGAAAGTTTACACCTTTCTTTCGTCTACTCTTCGACGACTTCTAAAATCGATGCTCGTGAATCTTGCTAGTTTCGATCTAAAACGATGTATCCCGTTGTTTTGAGCCGGAATACAAGTTTTCGTGCAGTTCTGAGAGAAAAAGTTTACACCTCTCTCTCGTCTACTCTTCGACGGCTTGTAAAATCGATGCTTGTGAATCTTGCTAGTTTCGATCAAAAACGATATATCCCGTTGTTTTGAGCCGGAATACAAGTTTTCGTGCAGTTCTGAGAGAAAAAGTTTACACCTTTCTCTCGTCTACTCTTCGACAACTTGTAAAATCGATGCTCGTGAATCTTGCTAGTTTCGATCTGAAACGATGTATCCCGTTGTTTTGAGCCGCAATACAAGTTTTCGCGCAGATCTGAGAGAAAAGGTTTACACCTTTATCTCGTCTACTATCCGACGACTTGTAAAATCGATGCTCGTGAATCTTGCTAGTTTCGATCAAAAACGATATATCCCGTTGTTTTGAGCCGGAACACAAGTTTTCGCGCAGTTCTGAGAGAAAAAGTTTACACCTTTCTCTCGTCTACTCTTCGACGACTTGTAAAATCGATGCTCGTGAATTTTGCTAGTTTCGATCTAAAACGATGTATCCCGTTGTTTTGAGCCGGAATACATGTTTTCGCGCAGTTTTGAGAGAAAAAGTTTACACCTTTCTGTCGTCTACACTTCGACGACTTGTAAAATCGATGGTCGTGAATCTTGCTAGTTTCGATCTAAAACGACGTTTCCCTTTGATTTGAGCCGGAATACAAGTTTTCGTGCAGTTCTGAGAGAAAAAGTTTACACCTTTCTCTCGTCTACTCTTCGACAACTTGTAAAATCGATGCTCGTGAATCTTGCTAGTTTCGATCTGAAACGATGTATCCCGTTGTTTTGAGCCGCAATACAAGTTTTCGCGCAGATCTGAGAGAAAAAGTTTACACCTTTTTCTCGTCTACTATCCGACGACTTGTAAAATCGATGCTCGTGAATCTTGCTAGTTTCGATCAAAAACGATATATCCCGTTGTTTTGAGCCGGAATACAAGTTTTCGCGCAGTTCTGAGAGAAAAAGTTTACACCTTTCTCTCGTCTACTCTTCGACGACTTGTAAAATCGGTGTTCGTGAATTTTGCTAGTTTCGATCTAAAACGATGTTTCCCTTTGATTTGAGCCGGAATACAAGTTTTCGTGCAGTTCTGAGAGAAAAAGCTTTCACATTTCTCTCGTCTACTCTTCGACTTGTAAAATCGATGCTCGTGAATCTCGCTAGTTCCAATCTAAAACGATGTATCCCGTTGTTTTGAGCCGGAATACAAGTTTTCGCGCAGTTCTGAGAGAAAAAGCTTTCACATTTCTCTCGTCTACTCTTCGACTTGTAAAATCGATGCTCGTGAATCTCGCTAGTTCCGATCTAAAACGATGTATCCCGTTGTTTTGAGCCGGAATACAAGTTTTCGCGCAGATCTGAGAGAAAAAGTTTACACCTTTTTCTCGTCTACTATCCGACGACTTGTAAAATCGATGCTCGTGAATCTTGCTAGTTTCGATCAAAAACGATATATTCCGTTGTTTAGAGCCGCAATACAAGTTTTCGCGCAGATCTGAGAGAAAAAGTTTACACCTTTCTCTCGTCTACTATCCGACGACTTGTAAAATCGATGCTCGTGAATCTTGCTAGTTTCGATCAAAAACGATATATCCCGTTGTTTTGAGCCGGAATACAAGTTTTCGCGCAGTTCTGAGAGAAAAAGTTTACACCTTCCTTTCGTCTACACTTCGACGACTTGTAAAATCGATGCTCGTGAATCTTGCTAGTTTCGATCTAAAACGATGTATCCCTTTGATTTGAGCCGGAATCCAAGTTTTCGTGCAGTTCTGAGAGAAAAAGTTTACACCTTTCTTTCGTCTACACTTCGACGACTTGTAAAATCGATGGTCGTGAATCTTGCTAGTTTCGATCTAAAACGATGTATCCCTTTGATTTGACCCGGAATACAAGTTTTCGTGCCGTTCTGAGAGAAAAAGTTTACACCTTTCTCTCGTCTACTCTTCGACAACTTGTAAAATTGATGCTCGTGAATCTTGCTAGTTTCGATCTGAAACGATGTGTCCCGTTGTTTTGAGCCGCAATACAAGTTTTCGCGCTGTTCTGAGAGAAAACGTTTACACCTTTCTCTCGTCTACTCTTCGACGACTTGTAAAATCGATGCTCGTGAATCTTGCTAGTTTCGATCTAAAACGATGTATCCCGTTGTTTTGAGCCGCAATACAAGTTTTCGCGCAGTTCTGAGAGAAACCGTTTACACCTTTCTCTCGTCTACTCTTCGACGACTTGTAAAATCGATGCTCGTGAATCTTGCTAGTTTCAATCTAAAACAATGTATCCCGTTGTTTTGTGACGGAATACAAGTTTTCGCGCAGTTCTGAGAGAAAACGTTTAGACCTTTCTTTCGTCTACTCTTCGACGACTTGTAAAATTGATGCTCGTGAATCTTGCTAGTTTCGATCTAAAACGATGTATCCCGTTGTTTTGAGCCGCAATACAAGTTTTCGGGTTGTTCTGAGAGAAAAAGCTTTCACATTTCTCTCGTCTACTCTTCGACGACTTGTAAAATCGATGCTCGTGAGTCTTGCTAGTTTCGATCTAACACGATGTATCCCGTTGTTTTGAGCCGGAATAGAAGTTTTCGCGCAGTTCTGAGAGAAAACGTTTACACCTATCTGTCGTCTACTCTTCGACGACTTGTAAAATCGATGCTCGTGAATCTTGCTAGTTTCGATCTAAAACGATGTATCCCGTTGTTTTGAGCCGGAATACAAGTTTTCGGGCTGTTCTGAGAGAAGACGTTTACACCCTTCTCTCGTCTACTCTTCGACAACTTGTAAAATCGATGCTCGTGAATTGTGCTAGTTTTGATCGAAAACGATGTATCCCGTTGTTTTGAGACGGAATACAAGTTTTCGTGCAGTTCTGAGAGAAAAAGTTTACACCTCTCTCTCGTCTACTCTTCGACGACTTGTAAAATCGATGCTCGTGAATCTTGCTAGTTTCGATCTGAAACGATGTATCCCGTTGTTTTGAGCCGCAATACATGTTTTCGCGCAGATCTGAGAGAAAAGGTTTACACCTTTATCTCGTCTACTATCCGACGACTTGTAAAATCGATGCTCGTGAATCTTGCTAGTTTCGATCAAAAACGATATGTCCCGTTGTTTTGAGCCGGAACACAAGTTTTCGCGCAGTTCTGAGAGAAAAAGTTTACACCTTTCTCTCGTCTACTTTTCGACGACTTGTAAAATCGATGCTCGTGAATCTCGCTAGTTCCGATCTAAAACGATGTATCCCGTTGTTTTGAGCCGGAATACAAGTTTTCGCGCAGTTCTGAGAGAAAAAGTTTACACCTTTCTTTCGTCTACACTTCGACGACTTGTAAAATCGATGCTCGTGAATCTTGCTAGTTTCGATCTAAAACGATGTATCCCTTTGATTTGACCCGGAATACAAGTTTTCGCGCAGTTCTGAGAGAAAAAGTTTACACCTTTCTCTCGTCTACTCTTCGACGACTTGTAAAATCGGTGTTCGTGAATTTTGCTAGTTTCGATCTAAAACGATGTTTCCCTTTGATTTGAGCCGGAATACAAGTTTTCGTGCAGTTCTGAGAGAAAAAGCTTTCACATTTCTCTCGTCTACTCTTCGACTTGTAAAATCGATGCTCGTGAATCTCGCTAGTTCCGATCTAAAACGATGTATCCCGTTGTTTTGAGCCGGAATACAAGTTTTCGCGCAGATCTGAGAGAAAAAGTTTACACCTTTTTCTCGTCTACTATCCGACGACTTGTAAAATCGATGCTCGTGAATCTTGCTAGTTTCGATCAAAAACGATATATTCCGTTGTTTTGAGCCGGAATACAAGTTTTCGCGCAGTTCTGAGAGAAAAAGTTTACACCTTTCTCTCGTCTACTCTTCGACGACTTGTAAAATCGGTGTTCGTGAATTTTGCTAGTTTCGATCTAAAACGATGTATCCCTTTGATTTGAGCCGGAATACAAGTTTTCGTGCAGTTCTGAGAGAAAAAGCTTTCACATTTCTCTCGTCTACTCTTCGACGACTTGTAAAATCGATGCTCGTGAATCTCGCTAGTTCCGATCTAAAACGATGTATCCCGTTGTTTTGAGCCGGAATACAAGTTTTCGCGCAGTTCTGAGAGAAAAAGTTTACACCTTTCTTTCGTCTACACTTCGACGACTTGTAAAATCGATGCTCGTGAATCTTGCTAGTTTCGATCTAAAACGATGTATCCCTTTGATTTGAGCCGGAATACAAGTTTTCGTGCAGTTCTGAGAGAAAAAGTTTACACCTTTCTTTCGTCTACACTTCGACGACTTGTAAAATCGATGGTCGTGAATCTTGCTAGTTTCGATCTAAAACGATGTATCCCTTTGATTTGACCCGGAATACAAGTTTTCGTGCCGTTCTGAGAGAAAAAGTTTACACCTTTCTCTCGTCTACTCTTCGACAACTTGTAAAATTGATGCTCGTGAATCTTGCTAGTTTCGATCTGAAACGATGTATCCCGTTGTTTAGAGCCGCAATACAAGTTTTCGCGCAGATCTGAGAGAAAAAGTTTACACCTTTCTCTCGTCTACTATCCGACGACTTGTAAAATCGATGCTCGTGAATCTTGCTAGTTTCGATCAAAAACGATATATCCCGTTGTTTTGAGCCGGAATACAAGTTTTCGCGCAGTTCTGAGAGAAAAAGTTTACACCTTCCTTTCGTCTACACTTCGACGACTTGTAAAATCGATGCTCGTGAATCTTGCTAGTTTCGATCTAAAACGATGTATCCCTTTGATTTGAGCCGGAATCCAAGTTTTCGTGCAGTTCTGAGAGAAAACGTTTACACCTTTCTTTCGTCTACACTTCGACGACTTGTAAAATCGACGCTCGTGAATTTTGCTAGTTTCGATCTAAAACGATGTATCCCGTTGTTTTGAGCCGCAATACAAGTTTTCGGGTTGTTCTGAGAGAAAAAGCTTTCACATTTCTCTCGTCTACTCTTCGACGACTTGTAAAATCGATGCTCGTGAATCTTGCTAGTTTCGATCTAAAACGATGTATCCCGTTGTTTTGAGCCGGAATACAAGTTTTCGGGCTGTTCTAAGAGAAGACGTTTACACCCTTCTCTCGTCTACTCTTCGACAACTTGTAAAATCGATGCTCGTGAATTGTGCTAGTTTTGATCGAAAACGATGTATCCCGTTGTTTTGAGACGGAATACAAGTTTTCGTGCAGTTCTGAGAGAAAAAGTTTACACCTCTCTCTCGTCTACTCTTCGACGACTTGTAAAATTGATGCTCGTGAATCTTGCTAGTTTCAATCAAAAACGATATATCCCGTTGTTTTGAGCCGGAATACAAGTTTTCGTGCAGTTCTGAGAGAAAAAGTTTACACCTTTCTCTCGTCTACTCTTCGACAACTTGTAAAATCGATGCTCGTGAATCTTGCTAGTTTCGATCTGAAACGATGTATCCCGTTGTTTTGAGCCGCAATACATGTTTTCGCGCAGATCTGAGAGAAAAGGTTTACACCTTTATCTCGTCTACTATCCGACGACTTGTAAATCGATGCTCGTGAATCTTGCTAGTTTCGATCAAAAACGATATGTCCCGTTGTTTTGAGCCGGAACACAAGTTTTCGCGCAGTTCTGAGAGAAAAAGTTTACACCTTTCTCTCGTCTACTTTTCGACGACTTGTAAAATCGATGCTCGTGAATTTTGCTAGTTTCGATCTAAAACGATGTTTCCCTTTGATTTGAGCCGGAATACAAGTTTTCGTGTAGTTCTGAGAGAAAAAGCTTTCACATTTCTCTCGTCTACTCTTCGACTTGTAAAATCGATGCTCGTGAATCTCGCTAGTTCCGATCTAAAACGATGTATCCCGTTGTTTTGAGCCGGAATACAAGTTTTCGCGCAGATCTGAGAGAAAAAGTTTACACCTTTTTCTCGTCTACTATCCGACGACTTGTAAAATCGATGCTCGTGAATCTTGCTAGTTTCGATCAAAAACGATATATTCCGTTGTTTTGAGCCGGAATACAAGTTTTCGCGCAGTTCTGAGAGAAAAAGTTTACACATTTCTCTCGTCTACTCTTCGACTTGTAAAATCGATGCTCGTGAATCTCGCTAGTTTCAATCAAAAACGATATATCCCGTTGTTTTGAGCTGGAATACAAGTTTTCGTGCAGTTCTGAGAGAAAAAGTTTACACCTTTCTCTCGTCTACTCTTCGACAACTTGTAAAATCGATGCTCGTGAATCTTGCTAGTTTCGATCTGAAACGATGTATCCCGTTGTTTTGAGCCGCAATACATGTTTTCGCGCAGATATGAGAGAAAAGGTTTACACCTTTATCTCGTCTACTATCCGACGACTTGTAAAATCGATGCTCGTGAATCTTGCTAGTTTCGATCAAAAACGATATGTCCCGTTGTTTTGAGCCGGAACACAAGTTTTCGCGCAGTTCTGAGAGAAAAAGTTTACACCTTTCTCTCGTCTACTTTTCGACGACTTGTAAAATCGATGCTCGTGAATTTTGCTAGTTTCGATCTAAAACGATGTTTCCCTTTGATTTGAGCCGGAATACAAGTTTTCGTGCAGTTCTGAGAGAAAAAGATTTCACATTTCTCTCGTCTACTCTTCGACTTGTAAAATCGATGCTCGTGAATCTCGCTAGTTCCGATCTAAAACGATGTATCCCGTTGTTTTGAGCCGGAATACAAGTTTTCGCGCAGATCTGAGAGAAAAAGTTTACACCTTTTTCTCGTCTACTATCCGACGACTTGTAAAATCGATGCTCGTGAATCTTGCTAGTTTCGATCAAAAACGATATATTCCGTTGTTTTGAGCCGGAATACAAGTTTTCGCGCAGTTCTGAGAGAAAAAGTTTACACCTTTCTCTCGTCTACTCTTCGACGACTTGTAAAATCGGTGTTCGTGAATTTTGCTAGTTTCGATCTAAAACGATGTATCCCTTTGATTTGAGCCGGAATACAAGTTTTCGTGCAGTTCTGAGAGAAAAAGCTTTCACATTTCTCTCGTCTACTCTTCGACGACTTGTAAAATCGATGCTCGTGAATCTCGCTAGTTCCGATCTAAAACGATGTATCCCGTTGTTTTGAGCCGGAATACAAGTTTTCGCGCAGTTCTGAGAGAAAAAGTTTACACCTTTCTTTCGTCTACACTTCGACGACTTGTAAAATCGATGCTCGTGAATCTTGCTAGTTTCGATCTAAAACGATGTATCCCTTTGATTTGAGCCGGAATACAAGTTTTCGTGCAGTTCTGAGAGAAAAAGTTTACACCTTTCTTTCGTCTACACTTCGACGGCTGTTAAAATCGATGGTCGTGAATCTTGCTAGTTTCGATCTAAAACGATGTATCCCTTTGATTTGACCCGGAATACAAGTTTTCGTGCCGTTCTGAGAGAAAAAGTTTACACCTTTCTCTCGTCTACTCTTCGACAACTTGTAAAATTGATGCTCGTGAATCTTGCTAGTTTCGATCTGAAACGATGTATCCCGTTGTTTAGAGCCGCAATACAAGTTTTCGCGCAGATCTGAGAGAAAAAGTTTACACCTTTCTCTCGTCTACTATCCGACGACTTGTAAAATCGATGCTCGTGAATCTTGCTAGTTTCGATCAAAAACGATATATCCCGTTGTTTTGAGCCGGAATACAAGTTTTCGCGCAGTTCTGAGAGAAAAAGTTTACACCTTCCTTTCGTCTACACTTCGACGACTTGTAAAATCGATGCTCGTGAATCTTGCTAGTTTCGATCTAAAACGATGTATCCCTTTGATTTGAGCCGGAATCCAAGTTTTCGTGCAGTTCTGAGAGAAAACGTTTACACCTTTCTTTCGTCTACACTTCGACAACTTGTAAAATCGATGCTCGTGAATTTTGCTAGTTTCGATCTAAAACGATGTATCCCGTTGTTTTGAGCCGGAATACAAGTTTTCGTGCAGTTCTGAGAGAAAAAGTTTACACCTTTCTCTCGTCTACTCTTCGACAACTTGTAAAATCGATGCTCGTGAATCTTGCTAGTTTCGATCTGAAACGATGTATCCCGTTGTTTTGAGCCGCAATACAAGTTTTCGCGCTGTTCTGAGAGAAAACGATTACACCTTTCTCTCGTCTACTCTTCGACGACTTGTAAAATCGATGCTCGTGAATCTTGCTAGTTTCGATCTAAAACGATGTATCCCGTTGTTTTGAGCCGCAATACAAGTTTTCGCGCAGTTCTGAGAGAAACCGTTTACACCTTTCTCTCGTCTACTCTTCGACGACTTGTAAAATCGATGCTCGTGAATCTTGCTAGTTTCAATCTAAAACAATGTATCCCGTTGTTTTGTGACGGAATACAAGTTTTCGCGCAGTTCTGAGAGAAAACGTTTAGACCTTTCTTTCGTCTACTCTTCGACGACTTGTAAAATTGATGCTCGTGAATCTTGCTAGTTTCGATCTAAAACGATGTATCCCGTTGTTTTGAGCCGCAATACAAGTTTTCGGGTTGTTCTGAGAGAAAAAGCTTTCACATTTCTCTCGTCTACTCTTCGACGACTTGTAAAATCGATGCTCGTGAGTCTTGCTAGTTTCGATCTAACACGATGTATCCCGTTGTTTTGAGCCGGAATAGAAGTTTTCGCGCAGTTCTGAGAGAAAACGTTTACACCTATCTGTCGTCTACTCTTCGACGACTTGTAAAATCGATGCTCGTGAATCTTGCTAGTTTCGATCTAAAACGATGTATCCCGTTGTTTTGAGCCGGAATACAAGTTTTCGGGCTGTTCTGAGAGAAGACGTTTACACCCTTCTCTCGTCTACTCTTCGACAACTTGTAAAATCGATGCTCGTGAATTGTGCTAGTTTTGATCGAAAACGACGTATCCCGTTGTTTTGAGACGGAATACAAGTTGTCGTGCAGTTCTGAGAGAAAGAGTTTACACCTCTCTCTCGTCTACTCTTCGACGACTTGTAAAATTGATGCTCGTGAATCTTGCTAGTTTCAATCAAAAACGATATATCCCGTTGTTTTGAGCCGGAATACAAGTTTTCGTGCAGTTCTGAGAGAAAAAGTTTACACCTTTCTCTCGTCTACTCTTCGACAACTTGTAAAATCGATGCTCGTGAATCTTGCTAGTTTCGATCTGAAACGATGTATCCCGTTGTTTTGAGCCGCAATACATGTTTTCGCGCAGATCTGAGAGAAAAGGTTTACACCTTTCTCTCGTCTACTTTTCGACGACTTGTAAAATCGATGCTCGTGAATTTTGCTAGTTTCGATCTAAAACGATGTTTCCCTTTGATTTGAGCCGGAATACAAGTTTTCGTGCAGTTCTGAGAGAAAAAGCTTTCACATTTCTCTCGTCTACTCTTCGACTTGTAAAATCGATGCTCGTGAATCTCGCTAGTTCCGATCTAAAACGATGTATCCCGTTGTTTTGAGCCGGAATACAAGTTTTCGCGCAGATCTGAGAGAAAAAGTTTACACCTTTTTCTCGTCTACTATCCGACGACTTGTAAAATCGATGCTCGTGAATCTTGCTAGTTTCGATCAAAAACGATATATTCCGTTGTTTTGAGCCGGAATACAAGTTTTCGCGCAGTTCTGAGAGAAAAAGTTTACACCTTTCTCTCGTCTACTCTTCGACGACTTGTAAAATCGGTGTTCGTGAATTTTGCTAGTTTCGACCTAAAACGATGTATCCTTTTGATTTGAGCCGGAATACAAGTTTTCGTGCAGTTCTGAGAGAAAAAGCTTTCACATTTCTCTCGTCTACTCTTCGACGACTTGTAAAATCGATGCTCGTGAATCTCGCTAGTTCCGATCTAAAACGATGTATCCCGTTGTTTTGAGCCGGAATACAAGTTTTCGCGCAGTTCTGAGAGAAAAAGTTTACACCTTTCTTTCGTCTATACTTCGACGACTTGTAAAATCGATGCTCGTGAATCTTGCTAGTTTCGATCTAAAACGATGTATCCCTTTGATTTGAGCCGGAATACAAGTTTTCGTGCAGTTCTGAGAGAAAAAGTTTACACCTTTCTTTCGTCTACACTTCGACGACTTGTAAAATCGATGGTCGTGAATCTTGCTAGTTTCGATCTAAAACGATGTATCCCTTTGATTTGACCCGGAATACAAGTTTTCGTGCCGTTCTGAGAGAAAAAGTTTACACCTTTCTCTCGTCTACTCTTCGACAACTTGTAAAATTGATGCTCGTGAATCTTGCTAGTTTCGATCTGAAACGATGTATTCCGTTGTTTAGAGCCGCAATACAAGTTTTCGCGCAGGTCTGAGAGAAAAAGTTTACACCTTTCTCTCGTCTACTATCCGACGACTTGTAAAATCGATGCTCGTGAATCTTGCTAGTTTCGATCAAAAACGATATATCCCGTTGTTTTGAGCCGGAATACAAGTTTTCGCGCAGTTCTGAGAGAAAAGTTTACACCTTCCTTTCGTCTACACTTCGACGACTTGTAAAATCGATGCTCGTGAATCTTGCTAGTTTCGATCTAAAACGATGTATCCCTTTGATTTGAGCCGGAATCCAAGTTTTCGTGCAGTTCTGAGAGAAAACGTTTACACCTTTCTTTCGTCTACACTTCGACGACTTGTAAAATCGATGCTCGTGAATTTTGCTAGTTTCGATCTAAAACGATGTATCCCGTTGTTTTGAGCCGGAATACAAGTTTTCGTGCAGTTCTGAGAGAAAAAGTTTACACCTTTCTCTCGTCTACTCTTCGACAACTTGTAAAATCGATGCTCGTGAATCTTGCTAGTTTCGATCTGAAACGATGTATCCCGTTGTTTTGAGCCGCAATACAAGTTTTCGCGCTGTTCTGAGAGAAAACGATTACACCTTTCTCTCGTCTACTCTTCGACGACTTGTAAAATCGATGCTCGTGAATCTTGCTAGTTTCGATCTAAAACGATGTATCCCGTTGTTTTGAGCCGCAATACAAGTTTTCGCGCAGTTCTGAGAGAAACCGTTTACACCTTTCTCTCGTCTACTCTTCGACGACTTGTAAAATCGATGCTCGTGAATCTTGCTAGTTTCAATCTAAAACAATGTTTCCCGTTGTTTTGTGACGGAATACAAGTTTTCGCGCAGTTCTGAGAGAAAACGTTTAGACCTTTCTTTCGTCTTGTCTTCGACGACTTGTAAAATTGATGCTCGTGAATCTTGCTAGTTTCGATCTAAAACGATGTATCCCGTTGTTTTGAGCCGCAATACAAGTTTTCGGGTTGTTCTGAGAGAAAAAGCTTTCACATTTCTCTCGTCTACTCTTCGACGACTTGTAAAATCGATGCTCGTGAGTCTTGCTAGTTTCGATCTAACACGATGTATCCCGTTGTTTTGAGCCGGAATAGAAGTTTTCGCGCAGTTCTGAGAGAAAACGTTTACACCTATCTGTCGTCTACTCTTCGACGACTTGTAAAATCGATGCTCGTGAATCTTGCTAGTTTCGATCTAAAACGATGTTGCCCGTTGTTTTGAGCCGGAATACAAGTTTTCGGGCTGTTCTGAGAGAAGACGTTTACACCCTTCTCTCGTCTACTCTTCGACAACTTGTAAAATCGATGCTCGTGAATTGTGCTAGTTTTGATCGAAAACGATGTATCCCGTTGTTTTGAGACGGAATACAAGTTTTCGTGCAGTTCTGAGAGAAAAAGTTTACACCTCTCTCTCGTCTACTCTTCGACAACTTGTAAAATTGATGCTCGTGAATCTTGCTAGTTTCAATCAAGAACGATATATCCCGTTGTTTTGAGCCGGAATACAAGTTTTCGTGCAGTTCTGAGAGAAAAAGTTTACACCTTTCTCTCGTCTACTCTTCGACAACTTGTAAAATCGATGCTCGTGAATCTTGCTAGTTTCGATCTGAAACGATGTATCCCGTTGTTTTGAGCCGCAATACATGTTTTCGCGCAGATCTGAGAGAAAAGGTTTACACCTTTATCGTCTACTATCCGACGACTTGTAAAATCGATGCTCGTGAATCTTGCTAGTTTCGATCAAAAACGATATATTCCGTTGTTTTGAGCCGGAATACAAGTTTTCGCGCAGTTCTGAGAGAAAAAGTTTACACCTTTCTCTCGTCTACTCTTCGACGACTTGTAAAATCGGTGTTCGTGAATTTTGCTAGTTTCGATCTAAAACGATGTATCCCTTTGATTTGAGCCGGAATACAAGTTTTCGTGCAGTTCTGAGAGAAAAAGCTTTCACATTTCTCTCGTCTACTCTTCGACTTGTAAAATCGATGCTCGTGAATCTCGCTAGTTCCGATCTAAAACGATGTATCCCTTTGATTTGAGCCGGAATACAAGTTTTCGTGCAGTTCTGAGAGAAAAAGCTTTCGCATTTCTCTCGTCTACTCTTCGACGACTTGTAAAATCGATGCTCGTGAATCTCGCTAGTTCCGATCTAAAACGATGTATCCCGTTGTTTTGAGCCGGAATAAAAGTTTTTGCGCAGTTCTGAGAGAAAAAGTTTCCACCTTTCTTTCGCCTACACTTCGACGACTTGTAAAATCGATGCTCGTGAATCTTGCTAGTTTCGATCTAAAACGATGTATCCCTTTGATTTGAGCCGGAATACAAGTTTTCGTGCAGTTCTGAGAGAAAAAGTTTACACCTTTCTTTCGTCTACACTTCGACGACTTGTAAAATCGATGGTCGTGAATCTTGCTAGTTTCGATCTAAAACGATGTATCCCTTTGATTTGACCCGGAATACAAGTTTTCGTGCCGTTCTGAGAGAAAAAGTTTACACCTTTCTCTCGTCTACTCTTCGACAACTTGTAAAATTGATGCTCGTGAATCTTGCTAGTTTCGATCTGAAACGATGTATCCCGTTGTTTAGAGCCGCAATACAAGTTTTCGCGCAGATCTGAGAGAAAAAGTTTACACCTTTCTCTCGTCTACTATCCGACGACTTGTAAAATCGATGCTCGTGAATCTTGCTAGTTTCGATCAAAAACGATATATCCCGTTGTTTTGAGCCGGAATACAAGTTTTCGCGCAGTTCTGAGAGAAAAAGTTTACACCTTCCTTTCGTCTACACTTCGACGACTTGTAAAATCGATGCTCGTGAATCTTGCTAGTTTCGATCTAAAACAATGTATCCCTTTGATTTGAGCCGGAATCCAAGTTTTCGTGCAGTTCTGAGAGAAAACGTTTACACCTTTCTTTCGTCTACACTTCGACGACTTGTAAAATCGATGCTCGTGAATTTTGCTAGTTTCGATCTAAAACGATGTATCCCGTTGTTTTGAGGCGGAATACAAGTTTTCGTGCAGTTCTGAGAGAAAAAGTTTACACCTTTCTCTCGTCTACTCTTCGACAACTTGTAAAATCGATGCTCGTGAATCTTGCTAGTTTCGATCTGAAACGATGTATCTCGTTGTTTTGAGCCGCAATACAAGTTTTCGCGCTGTTCTGAGAGAAAACGATTACACCTTTCTCTCGTCTACTCTTCGACGACTTGTAAAATCGATGCTCGTGAATCTTGCTAGTTTCGATCTAAAACGATGTATCCCGTTGTTGTGAGCCGCAATACAAGTTTTCGCGCAGTTCTGAGAGAAACCGTTTACACCTTTCTCTCGTCTACTCTTCGACGACTTGTAAAATCGATGCTCGTGAATCTTGCTAGTTTCAATCTAAAACAATGTATCCCGTTGTTTTGTGACGGAATACAAGTTTTCGCGCAGTTCTGAGAGAAAACGTTTAGACCTCTCTTTCGTCTACTCTTCGACGACTTGTAAAATTGATGCTCGTGAATCTTGCTAGTTTCGATCTAAAACGATGTATCCCGTTGTTTTGAGCCGCAATACAAGTTTTCGGGCTGTTCTGAGAGAAGACGTTTACACCCTTCTCTCGTCTACTCTTCGACAACTTGTAAAATCGATGCTCGTGAATTGTGCTAGTTTTGATCGAAAACGATGTATCCCGTTGTTTTGAGACGGAATACAAGTTTTCGTGCAGTTCTGAGAGAAAAAGTTTACACCTCTCTCTCGTCTACTCTTCGACGACTTGTAAAATTGATGCTCGTGAATCTTGCTAGTTTCAATCAAAAACGATATATCCCGTTGTTTTGAGCCGGAATACAAGTTTTCGTGCAGTTCTGAGAGAAAAAGTTTACACCTTTCTCTCGTCTACTCTTCGACAACTTGTAAAATCGATGCTCGTGAATCTTGCTAGTTTCCATCTGAAACGATGTATCCCGTTGTTTTGAGCCGCAATACATGTTTTCGCGCAGATCTGAGAGAAAAGGTTTACACCTTTATCGTCTACTATCCGACGACTTGTAAAATCGATGCTCGTGAATCTTGCTAGTTTCGATCAAAAACGATATGTCCCGTTGTTTTGAGCCGGAACACAAGTTTTCGCGCAGTTCTGAGAGAAAAAGTTTACACCTTTCTCTCGTCTACTCTTCGACGACTTGTAAAATCGATGCTCGTGAATTTTGCTAGTTTCGATCTAAAACGATGTTTCCCTTTGATTTGAGCCGGAATACAAGTTTTCGTGCAGTTCTGAGAGAAAAAGCTTTCACATTTCTCTCGTCTACTCTTCGACTTGTAAAATCGATGCTCGTGAATCTCGCTAGTTCCGATCTAAAACGATGTATCCCGTTGTTTTGAGCCGGAATACAAGTTTTCGCGCAGATCTGAGAGAAAAAGTTTACACCTTTTTCTCGTCTACTATCCGACGACTTGTAAAATCGATGCTCGTGAATCTTGCTAGTTTCGATCAAAAACGATATATTCCGTTGTTTTGAGCCGGAATACAAGTTTTCGCGCAGTTCTGAGAGAAAAAGTTTACACCTTTCTCTCGTCTACTCTTCGACGACTTGTAAAATCGGTGTTCGTGAATTTTGCTAGTTTCGATCTAAAACGATGTATCCCTTTGATTTGAGCCGGAATACAAGTTTTCGTGCAGTTCTGAGAGAAAAAGCTTTCACATTTCTCTCGTCTACTCTTCGACTTGTAAAATCGATGCTCGTGAATCTCGCTAGTTCCGATCTAAAACGATGTATCCCGTTGTTTTGAGCCGGAATACAAGTTTTCGCGCAGATCTGAGAGAAAAAGTTTACACCTTTTTCTCGTCTACTATCCGACGACTTGTAAAATCGATGCTCGTGAATCTTGCTAGTTTCGATCAAAAACGATATATTCCGTTGTTTTGAGCCGGAATACAAGTTTTCGCGCAGTTCTGAGAGAAAAAGTTTACACCTTTCTCTCGTCTACTCTTCGACGACTTGTAAAATCGGTGTTCGTGAATTTTTCTAGTTTCGATCTAACACGATGTATCCCTTTGATTTGAGCCGGAATACAAGTTTTCGTGCAGTTCTGAGAGAAAAAGCTTTCACATTTCTCTCGTCTACTCTTCGACGACTTGTAAAATCGATGCTCGTGAATCTCGCTAGTTCCGATCTAAAACGATGTATCCCGTTGTTTTGAGCCGGAATACAAGTTTTCGCGCAGTTCTGAGAGAAAAAGTTTACACCTTTCTTTCATCTACACTTCGATGACTTGTAAAATCGATGCTCGTGAATCTTGCTAGTTTCGATCTAAAACGATGTATCCCTTTGATTTGAGCCGGAATACAAGTTTTCGTGCAGTTCTGAGAGAAAAAGTTTACACCTTTCTTTCGTCTACACTTCGACGACTTGTAAAATCGATGGTCGTGGATCTTGCTAGTTTCGATCTAAAACGATGTATCCCTTTGATTTGACCCGGAATACAAGTTTTCGTGCCGTTCTGAGAGAAAAAGTTTACACCTTTCTCTCGTCTACTCTTCGACAACTTGTAAAATTGATGCTCGTGAATCTTGCTAGTTTCGATCTGAAACGATGTATCCCGTTGTTTAGAGCCGCAATACAAGTTTTCGCGCAGATCTGAGAGAAAAAGTTTACACCTTTCTCTCGTCTACTATCCGACGACTTGTAAAATCGATGCTCGTGAATCTTGCTAGTTTCGATCAAAAACGATATATCCCGTTGTTTTGAGCCGGAATACAAGTTTTCGCGCAGTTCTGAGAGAAAAAGTTTACACCTTCCTTTCGTCTACACTTCGACGACTTGTAAAATCGATGCTCGTGAATCTTGCTAGTTTCGATCTAAAACGATGTATCCCTTTGATTTGAGCCAGAATCCAAGTTTTCGTGCAGTTCTGAGAGAAAACGTTTACACCTTTCTTTCGTCTACACTTCGACGACTTGTAAAATCGATGCTCGTGAATTTTGCTAGTTTCGATCTAAAACGATGTATCCCGTTGTTTTGAGCCGGAATACAAGTTTTCGTGCAGTTCTGAGAGAAAAAGTTTACACCTTTCTCTCGTCTACTCTTCGACAACTTGTAAAATCGATGCTCGTGAATCTTGCTAGTTTCGATATGAAACGATGTATCCCGTTGTTTTGAGCCGCAATACAAGTTTTCGCGCTGTTCTGAGAGAAAACGATTACACCTTTCTCTCGTCTACTCTTCGACGACTTGTAAAATCGATGCTCGTGAATCTTGCTGGTTTCGATCAAAAACGATATATCCCGTTGTTTTGAGCCGGAATACAAGTTTTCGTGCAGTTCTGAGAGAAAAAGTTTACACCTTTCTCTCGTCTACTCTTCGACAACTTGTAAAATCGATGCTCGTGAATCTTGCTAGTTTCAATCTGAAACGATGTATCCCGTTGTTTTGAGCCGCAATACAAGTTTTCGCGCAGATCTGAGAGAAAAGGTTTACACCTTTCTCTCGTCTACTATCCGAGGACTTGTAAAATCGATGCTCGTTAATCTTGCTAGTTTCGATCAAAAACGATATATCCCGTTGTTTTGAGCCGGAATACAAGTTTTCGTGCAGTTCTGAGAGAAAAAGTTTACACCTTTCTCTCGTCTACTCTTCGACAACTTGTAAAATCGATGCTCGTGAATCTTGCTAGTTTCGATCTGAAACGATGTATCCCGTCGTTTTGAGTCGCAATACAAGTTTTCGCGCTGTTCTGAGAGAAAACGATTACACCTTTCTCTCGTCTACTCTTCGACGACTTGTAAAATCGATGCTCGTGAATCTTGCTAGTTTCGATCTAAAACGATGTATCCCGTTGTTTTGAGCCGCAATACAAGTTTTCGCGCAGTTCTGAGAGAAACCGTTTACACCTTTCTCTCGTCTACTCTTCGACGACTTGTAAAATCGATGCTCGTGAATCTTGCTAGTTTCAATCTAAAACAATGTATCCCGTTGTTTTGTGACGGAATACAAGTTTTCGCGCAGTTCTGAGAGAAAACGTTTAGACCTTTCTTTCGTCTACTCTTCGACGACTTGTAAAATTGATGCTCGTGAATCTTGCTAGTTTCGATCTAAAACGATGTATCCCGTTGTTTTGAGCCGCAATACAAGTTTTCGGGTTGTTCTGAGAGAAAAAGCTTTCACATTTCTCTCGTCTACTCTTCGACGACTTGTAAAATCGATGCTCGTGAGTCTTGCTAGTTTCGATCTAACACGATGTATCCCGTTGTTTTGAGCCGGAATAGAAGTTTTCGCGCAGTTCTGAGAGAAAACGTTTACACCTAGCTGTCATCTACTCTTCGACGACTTGTAAAATCGATGCTCGTGAATCTTGCTAGTTTCGATCTAAAACGATGTATCCCGTTGTTTTGAGCCGGAATACAAGTTTTCGGGCTGTTCTGAGAAAAGACGTTTACACCCTTCTCTCGTCTACTCTTCGACAACTTGTAAAATCGATGCTCGTGAATTGTGCTAGTTTTGATCGAAAACGATGTATCCCGTTGTTTTGAGACGGAATACAAGTTTTCGCGCAGTTCTGAGAGGAAAAGTTTACACCTTTCTTTCGTCTACACTTCGACGACTTCAAAAATCGATGCTCGTGAATCTTGCTAGTTTCGATCTAAAACGATGTATCCCGTTGTTTTGAGCCGGAATACAAGTTTTCGTGCAGTTCTGAGAGAAAAAGTTTACACCTTTCTCTCGTCTACTCTTCGACGACTTGTAAAATTGATGCTCGTGAATCTTGCTAGTTTCAATCAAAAACGATATATCCCGTTGTTTTGAGCCGGAATACAAGTTTTCGTGCAGTTCTGAGAGAAAAAGTTTACACCTTTCTCTCGTCTACTCTTCGACAACTTGTAAAATCGATGCTCGTGAATCTTGCTAGTTTCCATCTGAAACGATGTATCCCGTTGTTTTGAGCCGCAATACATGTTTTCGCGCAGATCTGAGAGAAAAGGTTTACACCTTTATCGTCTACTATCCGACGACTTGTAAAATCGATGCTCGTGAATCTTGCTAGTTTCGATCAAAAACGATATGTTCCGTTGTTTTGAGCCGGAACACAAGTTTTCGCGCAGTTCTGAGAGAAAAAGTTTACACCTTTCTCTCGTCTACTCTTCGACGACTTGTAAAATCGATGCTCGTGAATTTTGCTAGTTTCGATCTAAAACGATGTTTCCCTTTGATTTGAGCCGGAATACAAGTTTTCGTGCAGTTCTGAGAGAAAAAGCTTTCACATTTCTCTCGTCTACTCTTCGACTTGTAAAATCGATGCTCGTGAATCTCGCTAGTTCCGATCTAAAACGATGTATCCCGTTGTTTTGAGCCGGAATACAAGTTTTCGCGCAGATCTGAGAGAAAAAGTTTACACCTTTTTCTCGTCTACTATCCGACGACTTGTAAAATCGATGCTCGTGAATCTTGCTAGTTTCGATCAAAAACGATATATTCCGTTGTTTTGAGCCGGAATACAAGTTTTCGCGCAGTTCTGAGAGAAAAAGTTTACACCTTTCTCTCGTCTACTCTTCGACGACTTGTAAAATCGGTGTTCGTGAATTTTGCTAGTTTCGATCTAAAACGATGTATCCCTTTGATTTGAGCCGGAATACAAGTTTTCGTGCAGTTCTGAGAGAAAAAGCTTTCACATTTCTCTCGTCTACTCTTCGACTTGTAAAATCGATGCTCGTGAATCTCGCTAGTTCCGATCTAAAACGATGTATCCCGTTGTTTTGAGCCGGAATACAAGTTTTCGCGCAGATCTGAGAGAAAAAGTTTACACCTTTTTCTCGTCTACTATCCGACGACTTGTAAAATCGATGCTCGTGAATCTTGCTAGTTTCGATCAAAAACGATATATTCCGTTGTTTTGAGCCGGAATACAAGTTTTCGCGCAGTTCTGAGAGAAAAAGTTTACACCTTTCTCTCGTCTACTCTTCGACGACTTGTAAAATCGGTGTTCGTGAATTTTTCTAGTTTCGATCTAAAACGATGTATCCCTTTGATTTGAGCCGGAATACAAGTTTTCGTGCAGTTCTGAGAGAAAAAGCTTTCACATTTCTCTCGTCTACTCTTCGACGACTTGTAAAATCGATGCTCGTGAATCTCGCTAGTTCCGATCTAAAACGATGTATCCCGTTGTTTTGAGCCGGAATACAAGTTTTCGCGCAGTTCTGAGAGAAAAAGTTTACACCTTTCTTTCATCTACACTTCGATGACTTGTAAAATCGATGCTCGTGAATCTTGCTAGTTTCGATCTAAAACGATGTATCCCTTTGATTTGAGCCGGAATACAAGTTTTCGTGCAGTTCTGAGAGAAAAAGTTTACACCTTTCTTTCGTCTACACTTCGACGACTTGTAAAATCGATGGTCGTGGATCTTGCTAGTTTCGATCTAAAACGATGTATCCCTTTGATTTGACCCGGAATACAAGTTTTCGTGCCGTTCTGAGAGAAAAAGTTTACACCTTTCTCTCGTCTACTCTTCGACAACTTGTAAAATTGATGCTCGTGAATCTTGCTAGTTTCGATCTGAAACGATGTATCCCGTTGTTTAGAGCCGCAATACAAGTTTTCGCGCAGATCTGAGAGAAAAAGTTTACACCTTTCTCTCGTCTACTATCCGACGACTTGTAAAATCGATGCTCGTGAATCTTGCTAGTTTCGATCAAAAACGATATATCCCGTTGTTTTGAGCCGGAATACAAGTTTTCGCGCAGTTCTGAGAGAAAAAGTTTACACCTTCCTTTCGTCTACACTTCGACGACTTGTAAAATCGATGCTCGTGAATCTTGCTAGTTTCGATCTAAAACGATGTATCCCTTTGATTTGAGCCGGAATCCAAGTTTTCGTGCAGTTCTGAGAGAAAACGTTTACACCTTTCTTTCGTCTACACTTCGACGACTTGTAAAATCGATGCTCGTGAATTTTGCTAGTTTCGATCTAAAACGATGTATCCCGTTGTTTTGAGCCGGAATACAAGTTTTCGTGCAGTTCTGAGAGAAAAAGTTTACACCTTTCTCTCGTCTACTCTTCGACAACTTGTAAAATCGATGCTCGTGAATCTTGCTAGTTTCGATATGAAACGATGTATCCCGTTGTTTTGAGCCGCAATACAAGTTTTCGCGCTGTTCTGAGAGAAAACGATTACACCTTTCTCTCGTCTACTCTTCGACGACTTGTAAAATCGATGCTCGTGAATCTTGCTAGTTTCGATCTAAAACGATGTATCCCGTTGTTTTGAGCCGCAATACAAGTTTTCGCGCAGTTCTGAGAGAAACCGTTTACACCTTTCTCTCGTGTACTCTTCGAGGACTTGTAAAATTGATGCTCGTGAATCTTGCTAGTTTCGATCTAAAACGATGTATCCCGTTGTTTTGAGCCGCAATGCAAGTTTTCGGGTTGTTCTGAGAGAAAAAGCTTTCACATTTCTCTCGTCTACTCTTCGACGACTTGTAAAATCGATGCTCGTGAGTCTTGCTAGTTTCGATCTAACACGATGTATCCCGTTGTTTTGAGCCGGAATAGAAGTTTTCGCGCAGTTCTGAGAGAAAACGTTTACACCTGTCTGTCGTCTACTCTTCGACGACTTGTAAAATCGATGCTCGTGAATCTTGCTAGTTTCGATCTAAAACGATGTATCCCGTTGTTTTGAGCCGGAATACAAGTTTTCGGGCTGTTCTGAGAGAAGACGTTTACACCCTTCTCTCGTCTACTCTTCGACAACTTGTAAAATCGATGCTCGTGAATTGTGCTAGTTTTGATCGAAAACGATGTATCCCGTTGTTTTGAGACGGAATACAAGTTTTCGTGCAGTTCTGAGAGGAAAAGTTTACACCTCTCTCTCGTCTACTCTTCGACGACTTGTAAAATTGATGCTCGTGAATCTTGCTAGTTTCAATCAAAAACGATATATCCCGTTGTTTTGAGCCGGAATACAAGTTTTCGTGCAGTTCTGAGAGAAAAAGTTTACACCTTTCTCTCGTCTACTCTTCGACAACTTGTAAAATCGATGCTCGTGAATCTTGCTAGTTTCGATCTCAAACGATGTATCCCGTTGTTTTGAGCCGCAATACATGTTTTCGCGCAGATCTGAGAGAAAAGGTTTACACCTTTATCTCGTCTACTATCCGACGACTTGTAAAATCGATGCTCGTGAATCTTGCTAGTTTCGATCAAAAACGATATATCCCGTTGTTTTGAGCCGGAACACAAGTTTTCGCGCAGTTCTGAGAGAAAAAGTTTACACCTTTCTCTCGTCTACTCTTCGACGACTTGTAAAATCGATGCTCGTGAATTTTGCTAGTTTCGATCTAAAACGATGTTTCCCTTTGATTTGAGCCGGAATACAAGTTTTCGTGCAGTTCTGAGAGAAAAAGCTTTCACATTTCTCTCGTCTACTCTTCGACTTGTAAAATCGATGCTCGTGAATCTCGCTAATTCCGATCTAAAACGATGTATCCCGTTGTTTTGAGCCGGAATACAAGTTTTCGCGCAGATCTGAGAGAAAAAGTTTACACCTTTTTCTCGTCTACTATCCGACGACTTGTAAAATCGATGCTCGTGAATCTTGCTAGTTTCGATCAAAAACGATATATTCCGTTGTTTTGAGCCGGAATACAAGTTTTCGCGCAGTTCTGAGAGAAAAAGTTTACACCTTTCTCTCGTCTACTCTTCGACGACTTGTAAAATCGGTGTTCGTGAATTTTTCTAGTTTCGATCTAAAACGATGTATCCCTTTGATTTGAGCCGGAATACAAGTTTTCGTGCAGTTCTGAGAGAAAAAGTTTACACCTTTCTTTCGTCTACACTTCGACGACTTGTAAAATCGATGGTCGTGGATCTTGCTAGTTTCGATCTAAAACGATGTATCCCTTTGATTTGACCCGGAATACAAGTTTTCGTGCCGTTCTGAGAGAAAAAGTTTACACCTTTCTCTCGTCTACTCTTCGACAACTTGTAAAATTGATGCTCGTGAATCTTGCTAGTTTCGATCTGAAACGATGTATCCCGTTGTTTAGAGCCGCAATACAAGTTTTCGCGCAGATCTGAGAGAAAACGTTTACACCTTTCTCTCGTCTACTATCCGACGACTTGTAAAATCGATGCTCGTGAATCTTGCTAGTTTCGATCAAAAACGATATATCCCGTTGTTTTGAGCCGGAATACAAGTTTTCGCGCAGTTCTGAGAGAAAAAGTTTACACCTTCCTTTCGTCTACACTTCGACGACTTGTAAAATCGATGCTCGTGAATCTTGCTAGTTTCGATCTAAAACGATGTATCCCTTTGATTTGAGCCGGAATCCAAGTTTTCGTGCAGTTCTGAGAGAAAACGTTTACACCTTTCTTTCGTCTACACTTCGACGACTTGTAAAATCGATGCTCGTGAATTTTGCTAGTTTCGATCTAAAACGATGTATCCCGTTGTTTTGAGCCGGAATACAAGTTTTCGTGCAGTTCTGAGAGAAAAAGTTTACACCTTTCTCTCGTCTACTCTTCGACAACTTGTAAAATCGATGCTCGTGAATCTTGCTAGTTTCGATCTGAAACGATGTATCCCGTTGTTTTGAGCCGCAATACAAGTTTTCGCGCTGTTCTGAGAGAAAACGATTACACCTTTCTCTCGTCTACTCTTCGACGACTTGTAAAATCGATGCTCGTGAATCTTGCTAGTTTCGATCTAAAACGATGTATCCCGTTGTTTTGAGCCGCAATACAAGTTTTCGGGTTGTTCTGAGAGAAAAAGCTTTCACATTTCTCTCGTCTACTCTTCGACGACTTGTAAAATCGATGCTCGTGAATCTTGCTAGTTTCAATCTAAAACGATGTATCCCGTTGTTGTGAGCCGCAATACAAGTTTTCGGGTTGTTCTGAGAGAAAAAGCTTTCACATTTCTCTCGTCTACTCTTCGACGACCTGTAAAATCGATGCTCGTGAGTCTTGCTAGTTTCGATCTAACACGATGTATCCCGTTGTTTTGAGCCGGAATAGAAGTTTTCGCGCAGTTCTGAGAGAAAACGTTTACACCTATCTGTCGTCTACTCTTCGACGACTTGTAAAATCGATGCTCGTGAATCTTGCTAGTTTCGATCTAAAACGATGTATCCCGTTGTTTTGAGCCGGAATACAAGTTTTCGGGCTGTTCTGAGAGAAGACGTTTACACCCTTCTCTCGTCTACTCTTCGACAACTTGCAAAATCGATGCTCATGAATTGTGCTAGTTTTGATCGAAAACGATGTATCCCGTTGTTTTGAGACGGAATACAAGTTTTCGTGCAGTTCTGAGAGGAAAAGTTTACACCTCTCTCTCGTCTACTCTTCGACGACTTGTAAAATTGATGCTCGTGAATCTTGCTAGTTTCAATCAAAAACGATATATCCCGTTGTTTTGAGCCGGAATACAAGTTTTCGTGCAGTTCTGAGAGAAAAAGTTTACACCTTTCTCTCGTCTACTCTTCGACAACTTGTAAAATCGATGCTCGTGAATCTTGCTAGTTTCGATCTCAAACGATGTATCCCGTTGTTTTGAGCCGCAATACATGTTTTCGCGCAGATCTGAGAGAAAAGGTTTACACCTTTATCTCGTCTACTATCCGACGACTTGTAAAATCGATGCTCGTGAATCTTGCTAGTTTCGATCTAAAACGATGTATCCCGTTGTTGTGAGCCGCAATACAAGTTTTCGCGCAGTTCTGAGAGAAACCGTTTACACCTTTCTCTCGTCTACTCTTCGACGACTTGTAAAATCGATGCTCGTGAATCTTGCTAGTTTCAATCTAAAACAATGTATCCCGTTGTTTTGTGACGGAATACAAGTTTTCGCGCAGTTCTGAGAGAAAACGTTTAGACCTCTCTTTCGTCTACTCTTCGACGACTTGTAAAATTGATGCTCGTGAATCTTGCTAGTTTCGATCTAAAACGATGTATCCCGTTGTTTTGAGCCGCAATACAAGTTTTCGGGCTGTTCTGAGAGAAGACGTTTACACCCTTCTCTCGTCTACTCTTCGACAACTTGTAAAATCGATGCTCGTGAATTGTGCTAGTTTTGATCGAAAACGATGTATCCCGTTGTTTTGAGACGGAATACAAGTTTTCGTGCAGTTCTGAGAGAAAAAGTTTACACCTCTCTCTCGTCTACTCTTCGACGACTTGTAAAATTGATGCTCGTGAATCTTGCTAGTTTCAATCAAAAACGATATATCCCGTTGTTTTGAGCCGGAATACAAGTTTTCGTGCAGTTCTGAGAGAAAAAGTTTACACCTTTCTCTCGTCTACTCTTCGACAACTTGTAAAATCGATGCTCGTGAATCTTGCTAGTTTCCATCTGAAACGATGTATCCCGTTGTTTTGAGCCGCAATACATGTTTTCGCGCAGATCTGAGAGAAAAGGTTTACACCTTTATCGTCTACTATCCGACGACTTGTAAAATCGATGCTCGTGAATCTTGCTAGTTTCGATCAAAAACGATATGTCCCGTTGTTTTGAGCCGGAACACAAGTTTTCGCGCAGTTCTGAGAGAAAAAGTTTACACCTTTCTCTCGTCTACTCTTCGACGACTTGTAAAATCGATGCTCGTGAATTTTGCTAGTTTCGATCTAAAACGATGTTTCCCTTTGATTTGAGCCGGAATACAAGTTTTCGTGCAGTTCTGAGAGAAAAAGCTTTCACATTTCTCTCGTCTACTCTTCGACTTGTAAAATCGATGCTCGTGAATCTCGCTAGTTCCGATCTAAAACGATGTATCCCGTTGTTTTGAGCCGGAATACAAGTTTTCGCGCAGATCTGAGAGAAAAAGTTTACACCTTTTTCTCGTCTACTATCCGACGACTTGTAAAATCGATGCTCGTGAATCTTGCTAGTTTCGATCAAAAACGATATATTCCGTTGTTTTGAGCCGGAATACAAGTTTTCGCGCAGTTCTGAGAGAAAAAGTTTACACCTTTCTCTCGTCTACTCTTCGACGACTTGTAAAATCGGTGTTCGTGAATTTTGCTAGTTTCGATCTAAAACGATGTATCCCTTTGATTTGAGCCGGAATACAAGTTTTCGTGCAGTTCTGAGAGAAAAAGCTTTCACATTTCTCTCGTCTACTCTTCGACTTGTAAAATCGATGCTCGTGAATCTCGCTAGTTCCGATCTAAAACGATGTATCCCGTTGTTTTGAGCCGGAATACAAGTTTTCGCGCAGATCTGAGAGAAAAAGTTTACACCTTTTTCTCGTCTACTATCCGACGACTTGTAAAATCGATGCTCGTGAATCTTGCTAGTTTCGATCAAAAACGATATATTCCGTTGTTTTGAGCCGGAATACAAGTTTTCGCGCAGTTCTGAGAGAAAAAGTTTACACCTTTCTCTCGTCTACTCTTCGACGACTTGTAAAATCGGTGTTCGTGAATTTTTCTAGTTTCGATCTAAAACGATGTATCCCTTTGATTTGAGCCGGAATACAAGTTTTCGTGCAGTTCTGAGAGAAAAAGCTTTCAGATTTCTCTCGTCTACTCTTCGACGACTTGTAAAATCGATGCTCGTGAATCTCGCTAGTTCCGATCTAAAACGATGTATCCCGTTGTTTTGAGCCGGAATACAAGTTTTCGCGCAGTTCTGAGAGAAAAAGTTTACACCTTTCTTTCATCTACACTTCGATGACTTGTAAAATCGATGCTCGTGAATCTTGCTAGTTTCGATCTAAAACGATGTATCCCTTTGATTTGAGCCGGAATACAAGTTTTCGTGCAGTTCTGAGAGAAAAAGTTTACACCTTTCTTTCGTCTACACTTCGACGACTTGTAAAATCGATGGTCGTGGATCTTGCTAGTTTCGATCTAAAACGATGTATCCCTTTGATTTGACCCGGAATACAAGTTTTCGTGCCGTTCTGAGAGAAAAAGTTTACACCTTTCTCTCGTCTACTCTTCGACAACTTGTAAAATTGATGCTCGTGAATCTTGCTAGTTTCGATCTGAAACGATGTATCCCGTTGTTTAGAGCCGCAATACAAGTTTTCGCGCAGATCTGAGAGAAAAAGTTTACACCTTTCTCTCGTCTACTATCCGACGACTTGTAAAATCGATGCTCGTGAATCTTGCTAGTTTCGATCAAAAACGATATATCCCGTTGTTTTGAGCCGGAATACAAGTTTTCGCGCAGTTCTGAGAGAAAAAGTTTACACCTTCCTTTCGTCTACACTTCGACGACTTGTAAAATCGATGCTCGTGAATCTTGCTAGTTTCGATCTAAAACGATGTATCCCTTTGATTTGAGCCGGAATCCAAGTTTTCGTGCAGTTCTGAGAGAAAACGTTTACACCTTTCTTTCGTCTACACTTCGACGACTTGTAAAATCGATGCTCGTGAATTTTGCTAGTTTCGATCTAAAACGATGTATCCCGTTGTTTTGAGCCGGAATACAAGTTTTCGTGCAGTTCTGAGAGAAAAAGTTTACACCTTTCTCTCGTCTACTCTTCGACAACTTGTAAAATCGATGCTCGTGAATCTTGCTAGTTTCGATATGAAACGATGTATCCCGTTGTTTTGAGCCGCAATACAAGTTTTCGCGCTGTTCTGAGAGAAAACGATTACACCTTTCTCTCGTCTACTCTTCGACGACTTGTAAAATCGATGCTCGTGAATCTTGCTAGTTTCGATCTAAAACGATGTATCCCGTTGTTTTGAGCCGCAATAAAAGTTTTCGCGCAGTTCTGAGAGAAACCGTTTACACCTTTCTCTCGTCTACTCTTCGAGGACTTGTAAAATTGATGCTCGTGAATCTTGCTAGTTCCGATCTAAAACGATGTATCCCGTTGTTTTGAGCCGGAATACAAGTTTTCGCGCAGATCTGAGAGAAAAAGTTTACACCTTTTTCTCGTCTACTATCCGACGACTTGTAAAATCGATGCTCGTGAATCTTGCTAGTTTCGATCAAAAACGATATATTCCGTTGTTTTGAGCCGGAATACAAGTTTTCGCGCAGTTCTGAGAGAAAAAGTTTACACCTTTCTCTCGTCTACTCTTCGACGACTTGTAAAATCGGTGTTCGTGAATTTTTCTAGTTTCGATCTAAAACGATGTATCCCTTTGATTTGAGCCGGAATACAAGTTTTCGTGCAGTTCTGAGAGAAAAAGCTTTCAGATTTCTCTCGTCTACTCTTCGACGACTTGTAAAATCGATGCTCGTGAATCTCGCTAGTTCCGATCTAAAACGATGTATCCCGTTGTTTTGAGCCGGAATACAAGTTTTCGCGCAGTTCTGAGAGAAAAAGTTTACACCTTTCTTTCATCTACACTTCGATGACTTGTAAAATCGATGCTCGTGAATCTTGCTAGTTTCGATCTAAAACGATGTATCCCTTTGATTTGAGCCGGAATACAAGTTTTCGTGCAGTTCTGAGAGAAAAAGTTTACACCTTTCTTTCGTCTACACTTCGACGACTTGTAAAATCGATGGTCGTGGATCTTGCTAGTTTCGATCTAAAACGATGTATCCCTTTGATTTGACCCGGAATACAAGTTTTCGTGCCGTTCTGAGAGAAAAAGTTTACACCTTTCTCTCGTCTACTCTTCGACAACTTGTAAAATTGATGCTCGTGAATCTTGCTAGTTTCGATCTGAAACGATGTATCCCGTTGTTTAGAGCCGCAATACAAGTTTTCGCGCAGATCTGAGAGAAAAAGTTTACACCTTTCTCTCGTCTACTATCCGACGACTTGTAAAATCGATGCTCGTGAATCTTGCTAGTTTCGATCAAAAACGATATATCCCGTTGTTTTGAGCCGGAATACAAGTTTTCGCGCAGTTCTGAGAGAAAAAGTTTACACCTTCCTTTCGTCTACACTTCGACGACTTGTAAAATCGATGCTCGTGAATCTTGCTAGTTTCGATCTAAAACGATGTATCCCTTTGATTTGAGCCGGAATCCAAGTTTTCGTGCAGTTCTGAGAGAAAACGTTTACACCTTTCTTTCGTCTACACTTCGACGACTTGTAAAATCGATGCTCGTGAATTTTGCTAGTTTCGATCTAAAACGATGTATCCCGTTGTTTTGAGCCGGAATACAAGTTTTCGTGCAGTTCTGAGAGAAAAAGTTTACACCTTTCTCTCGTCTACTCTTCGACAACTTGTAAAATCGATGCTCGTGAATCTTGCTAGTTTCGATATGAAACGATGTATCCCGTTGTTTTGAGCCGCAATACAAGTTTTCGCGCTGTTCTGAGAGAAAACGATTACACCTTTCTCTCGTCTACTCTTCGACGACTTGTAAAATCGATGCTCGTGAATCTTGCTAGTTTCGATCTAAAACGATGTATCCCGTTGTTTTGAGCCGCAATAAAAGTTTTCGCGCAGTTCTGAGAGAAACCGTTTACACCTTTCTCTCGTCTACTCTTCGAGGACTTGTAAAATTGATGCTCGTGAATCTTGCTAGTTTCGATCTAAAACGATGTATCCCGTTGTTTTGAGCCGCAATGCAAGTTTTCGGGTTGTTCTGAGAGAAAAAGCTTTCACATTTCTCTCGTCTACTCTTCGACGACTTGTAAAATCGATGCTCGTGAGTCTTGCTAGTTTCGATCTAACACGATGTATCCCGTTGTTTTGAGCCGGAATAGAAGTTTTCGCGCAGTTCTGAGAGAAAACGTTTACACCTGTCTGTCGTCTACTCTTCGACGACTTGTAAAATCGATGCTCGTGAATCTTGCTAGTTTCGATCTAAAACGATGTATCCCGTTGTTTTGAGCCGGAATACAAGTTTTCGGGCTGTTCTGAGAGAAGACGTTTACACCCTTCTCTCGTCTACTCTTCGACAACTTGTAAAATCGATGCTCGTGAATTGTGCTAGTTTTGATCGAAAACGATGTATCCCGTTGTTTTGAGACGGAATACAAGTTTTCGTGCAGTTCTGAGAGGAAAAGTTTACACCTCTCTCTCGTCTACTCTTCGACGACTTGTAAAATTGATGCTCGTGAATCTTGCTAGTTTCAATCAAAAACGATATATCCCGTTGTTTTGAGCCGGAATACAAGTTTTCGTGCAGTTCTGAGAGAAAAAGTTTACACCTTTCTCTCGTCTACTCTTCGACAACTTGTAAAATCGATGCTCGTGAATCTTGCTAGTTTCGATCTCAAACGATGTATCCCGTTGTTTTGAGCCGCAATACATGTTTTCGCGCAGATCTGAGAGAAAAGGTTTACACCTTTATCTCGTCTACTATCCGACGACTTGTAAAATCGATGCTCGTGAATCTTGCTAGTTTCGATCAAAAACGATATATCCCGTTGTTTTGAGCCGGAACACAAGTTTTCGCGCAGTTCTGAGAGAAAAAGTTTACACCTTTCTCTCGTCTACACTTCGACGACTTGTAAAATCAATGCTCGTGAATTTTGCTAGTTTCGATCTAAAACGATGTTTCCCTTTGATTTGAGCCGGAATACAAGTTTTCGTGCAGTTCTGAGAGAAAAAGCTTTCACATTTCTCTCGTCTACTCTTCGACTTGTAAAATCGATGCTCGTGAATCTCGCTAATTCCGATCTAAAACGATGTATCCCGTTGTTTTGAGCCGGAATACAAGTTTTCGCGCAGATCTGAGAGAAAAAGTTTACACCTTTTTCTCGTCTACTATCCGACGACTTGTAAAATCGATGCTCGTGAATCTTGCTAGTTTCGATCAAAAACGATATATTCCGTTGTTTTGAGCCGGAATACAAGTTTTCGCGCAGTTCTGAGAGAAAAAGTTTACACCTTTCTCTCGTCTACTCTTCGACGACTTGTAAAATCGGTGTTCGTGAATTTTTCTAGTTTCGATCTAAAACGATGTATCCCTTTGATTTGAGCCGGAATACAAGTTTTCGTGCAGTTCTGAGAGAAAAAGCTTTCACATTTCTCTCGTCTACTCTTCGACGACTTGTAAAATCGATGCTCGTGAATCTCGCTAGTTCCGATCTAAAACGATGTATCCCGTTGTTTTGAGCCGGAATACAAGTTTTCGCGCAGTTCTGAGAGAAAAAGTTTACACCTTTCTTTCGTCTACACTTCGATGACTTGTAAAATCGATGCTCGTGAATCTTGCTAGTTTCGATCTAAAACGATGTATCCCTTTGATTTGAGCCGGAATACAAGTTTTCGTGCAGTTCTGAGAGAAAAAGTTTACACCTTTCTTTCGTCTACACTTCGACGACTTGTAAAATCGATGGTCGTGGATCTTGCTAGTTTCGATCTAAAACGATGTATCCCTTTGATTTGACCCGGAATACAAGTTTTCGTGCCGTTCTGAGAGAAAAAGTTTACACCTTTCTCTCGTCTACTCTTCGACAACTTGTAAAATTGATGCTCGTGAATCTTGCTAGTTTCGATCTGAAACGATGTATCCCGTTGTTTAGAGCCGCAATACAAGTTTTCGCGCAGATCTGAGAGAAAACGTTTACACCTTTCTCTCGTCTACTATCCGACGACTTGTAAAATCGATGCTCGTGAATCTTGCTAGTTTCGATCAAAAACGATATATCCCGTTGTTTTGAGCCGGAATACAAGTTTTCGCGCAGTTCTGAGAGAAAAAGTTTACACCTTCCTTTCGTCTACACTTCGACGACTTGTAAAATCGATGCTCGTGAATCTTGCTAGTTTCGATCTAAAACGATGTATCCCTTTGATTTGAGCCGGAATCCAAGTTTTCGTGCAGTTCTGAGAGAAAACGTTTACACCTTTCTTTCGTCTACACTTCGACGACTTGTAAAATCGATGCTCGTGAATTTTGCTAGTTTCGATCTAAAACGATGTATCCCGTTGTTTTGAGCCGGAATACAAGTTTTCGTGCAGTTCTGAGAGAAAAAGTTTACACCTTTCTCTCGTCTACTCTTCGACAACTTGTAAAATCGATGCTCGTGAATCTTGCTAGTTTCGATCTGAAACGATGTATCCCGTTGTTTTGAGCCGCAATACAAGTTTTCGCGCTGTTCTGAGAGAAAACGATTACACCTTTCTCTCGTCTACTCTTCGACGACTTGTAAAATCGATGCTCGTGAATCTTGCTAGTTTCGATCTAAAACGATGTATCCCGTTGTTTTGAGCCGCAATACAAGTTTTCGGGTTGTTCTGAGAGAAAAAGCTTTCACATTTCTCTCGTCTACTCTTCGACGACTTGTAAAATCGATGCTCGTGAATCTTGCTAGTTTCAATCTAAAACGATGTATCCCGTTGTTTTGAGCCGCAATACAAGTTTTCGGGTTGTTCTGAGAGAAAAAGCTTTCACATTTCTCTCGTCTACTCTTCGACGACTTGTAAAATCGATGCTCGTGAGTCTTGCTAGTTTCGATCTAACACGATGTATCCCGTTGTTTTGAGCCGGAATAGAAGTTTTCGCGCAGTTCTGAGAGAAAACGTTTACACCTATCTGTCGTCTACTCTTCGACGACTTGTAAAATCGATGCTCGTGAATCTTGCTAGTTTCGATCTAAAACGATGTATCCCGTTGTTTTGAGCCGGAATACAAGTTTTCGGGCTGTTCTGAGAGAAGACGTTTACACCCTTCTCTCGTCTACTCTTCGACAACTTGCAAAATCGATGCTCGTGAATTGTGCTAGTTTTGATCGAAAACGATGTATCCCGTTGTTTTGAGACGGAATACAAGTTTTCGTGCAGTTCTGAGAGGAAAAGTTTACACCTCTCTCTCGTCTACTCTTCGACGACTTGTAAAATTGATGCTCGTGAATCTTGCTAGTTTCAATCAAAAACGATATATCCCGTTGTTTTGAGCCGGAATACAAGTTTTCGTGCAGTTCTGAGAGAAAAAGTTTACACCTTTCTCTCGTCTACTCTTCGACAACTTGTAAAATCGATGCTCGTGAATCTTGCTAGTTTCGATCTGAAACGATGTATCCCGTTGTTTTGAGCCGCAATACATGTTTTCGCGCAGATCTGAGAGAAAAGGTTTACACCTTTATCTCGTCTACTATCCGACGACTTGTAAAATCGATGCTCGTGAATCTTGCTAGTTTCGATCAAAAACGATATATCCCGTTGTTTTGAGCCGGAACACAAGTTTTCGCGCAGTTCTGAGAGAAAAAGTTTACACCTTTCTCTCGTCTACTCTTCGACGACTTGTAAAATCGATGCTCGTGAATTTTGCTAGTTTCGATCTAAAACGATGTTTCCCTTTGATTTGAGCCGGAATACAAGTTTTCGTGCAGTTCTGAGAGAAAAAGCTTTCACATTTCTCTCGTCTACTCTTCGACTTGTAAAATCGATGCTCGTGAATCTCGCTAATTCCGATCTAAAACGATGTATCCCGTTGTTTTGAGCCGGAATACGTTTTCGCGCAGATCTGAGAGAAAAAGTTTACACCTTTTTCTCGTCTACTATCCGACGACTTGTAAAATCGATGCTCGTGAATCTTGCTAGTTTCGATCAAAAACGATATATTCCGTTGTTTTGAGCCGGAATACAAGTTTTCGCGCAGTTCTGAGAGAAAAAGTTTACACCTTTCTCTCGTCTACTCTTCGACGACTTGTAAAATCGGTGTTCGTGAATTTTGCTAGTTTCGATCTAAAACGATGTATCCCTTTGATTTGAGCCGGACTACAAGTTTTCGTGCAGTTCTGAGAGAAAAAGCTTTCACATTTCTCTCGTCTACTCTTCGACGACTTGTAAAATCGATGCTCGTGAATCTCGCTAGTTCCGATCTAAAACGATGTATCCCGTTGTTTTGAGCCGGAATACAAGTTTTCGCGCAGTTCTGAGAGAAAAAGTTTACACCTTTCTTTCGTCTACACTTCGACGACTTGTAAAATCGATGCTCGTGAATCTTGCTAGTTTCGATCTAAAACGATGTATCCCTTTGATTTGAGCCGGAATACAAGTTTTCGTGCAGTTCTGAGAGAAAAAGTTTACACCTTTCTTTCGTCTACACTTCGACGACTTGTAAAATCGATGGTCGTGAATCTTGCTAGTTTCGATCTAAAACGATGTATCCCTTTGATTTGACCCGGAATACAAGTTTTCGTGCCGTTCTGAGAGAAAAAGTTTACACCTTTCTCTCGTCTACTCTTCGACAACTTGTAAAATTGATGCTCGTGAATCTTGCTAGTTTCGATCTGAAACGATGTATCCCGTTGTTTAGAGCCGCAATACAAGTTTTCGCGCAGATCTTAGAGAAAAAGTTTACACCTTTCTCTCGTCTACTATCCGACGACTTGTAAAATCGATGCTCGTGAATCTTGCTAGTTTCGATCAAAAACGTTATATCCCGTTGTTTTGAGCCGGAATACAAGTTTTCGCGCAGTTCTGAGAGAAAAAGTTTACACCTTCCTTTCGTCTACACTTCGACGACTTGTAAAATCGATGCTCGTGAATCTTGCTAGTTTCGATCTAAAACGATGTATCCCTTTGATTTGAGCCGGAATCCAAGTTTTCGTGCAGTTCTGAGAGAAAACGTTTACACCTTTCTTTCGTCTACACTTCGATGACTTGTAAAATCGATGCTCGTGAATTTTGCTAGTTTCGATCTAAAACGATGTATCCCGTTGTTTTGAGCCGGAATACAAGTTTTCGTGCAGTTCTGAGAGAAAAAGCTTACACCTTTCTCTCGTCTACTCTTCGACAACTTGTAAAATTGATGCTCGTGAATCTTGCTAGTTTTGATCTGAAACGATGTATCCCGTTGTTTTGAGCCGCAATACAAGTTTTCGCGCTGTTCTGAGAGAAAACGATTACACCTTTCTCTCGTCTACTCTTCGACGACTTGTAAAATCGATGCTCGTGAATCTTTCTAGTTTCGATCTAAAACGATGTATCCCGTTGTTTTGAGCCGCAATACAAGTTTTCGCGCAGTTCTGAGAGAAAAAGCTTTCACATTTCTCTCGTCTACTCTTCGACTTGTAAAATCGATGCTCGTGAATCTCGCTAGTTTCGATCTAAAACGATGTATCCCGTTGTTTTGAGCCGGAATTTAAGTTTTCGGGCTGTTCTGAGAGAAGACGTTTACACCCTTCTCTCGTCTACTCTTCGACAACTTGTAAAATCGATGCTCGTGAATTGTGCTAGTTTTGATCGAAAACGATGTATCCCGTTGTTTTGAGACGGAATACAAGTTTTCGTGCAGTTCTGAGAGACAAAGTTTACACCTCTCTCTCGTCTACTCTTCGACGACTTGTAAAATTGATGCTCGTGAATCTTGCTAGTTTCAATCAAAAACGATATATCCCGTTGTTTTGAGCCGGAATACAAGTTTTCGTGCAGTTCTGAGAGAAAAAGTTTACACCTTTCTCTCGTCTACTCTTCGACAACTTGTAAAATCGATGCTCGTGAATCTTGCTAGTTTCGATCTGAAATGATGTATCCCGTTGTTTTGAGCCGCAATACATGTTTTCGCGCAGATCTGAGAGAAAAGGTTTACACCTTTATCTCGTCTACTATCCGACGACTTGTAAAATCGATGCTCGTGAATCTTGCTAGTTTCGATCAAAAACGATATATCCCGTTGTTTTGAGCCGGAACACAAGTTTTCGCGCAGTTCTGAGAGAAAAAGTTTACACCTTTCTCTCGTCTACTCTTCGACGACTTGTAAAATCGATGCTCGTGATATTTGCTAGTTTCGATCTAAAACGATGTTTCCCTTTGATTTGAGCCGGAATACAAGTTTTCGTGCAGTTCTGAGAGAAAAAGCTTTCACATTTCTCTCGTCTACTCTTCGACTTGTAAAATCGATGCTCGTGAATCTCGCTAGTTCCGATCTAAAACGATGTATCCCGTTGTTTTGAGCCGGAATACAAGTTTTCGCGCAGATCTGAGAGAAAAAGTTTACACCTTTTTCTCGTCTACTATCCGACGACTTGTAAAATCGATGCTCGTGAATCTTGCTAGTTTCGATCAAAAACGATATATTCCGTTGTTTTGAGCCGGAATACAAGTTTTCGCGCAGTTCTGAGAGAAAAAGTTTACACCTTTCTCTCGTCTACTCTTCGACGACTTGTAAAATCGGTGTTCGTGAAATTTGCTAGTTTCGATCTAAAACGATGTATCCCTTTGATTTGAGCCGGAATACAAGTTTTCGTGCAGTTCTGAGAGAAAAAGCTTTCACATTTCTCTCGTCTACTCTTCGACGACTTGTAAAATCGATGCTCGTGAATCTCGCTAGTTCCGATCTAAAACGATGTATCCCGTTGTTTTGAGCCGGAATACAAGTTTTCGCGCAGTTCTGAGAGAAAAAGTTTACACCTTTCTTTCGTCTACACTTCGATGACTTGTAAAATCGATGCTCGTGAATCTTGCTAGTTTCGATCTAAAACGATGTATCCCTTTGATTTGAGCCGGAATACAAGTTTTCGTGCAGTTCTGAGAGAAAAAGTTTACACCTTTCTTTCGTCTACACTTCGACGACTTGTAAAATCGATGGTCGTGGATCTTGCTAGTTTCGATCTAAAACGATGTATCCCTTTGATTTGACCCGGAATACAAGTTTTCGTGCCGTTCTGAGAGAAAATGTTTACACCTTTCTCTCGTCTACTCTTCGACAACTTGTAAAATTGATGCTCGTGAATCTTGCTAGTTTCGATCTGAAACGATGTATCCCGTTGTTTAGAGCCGCAATACAAGTTTTCGCGCAGATCTGAGAGAAAACGTTTACACCTTTCTCTCGTCTACTATCCGACGACTTGTAAAATCGATGCTCGTGAATCTTGCTAGTTTCGATCAAAAACGATATATCCCGTTGTTTTGAGCCGGAATACAAGTTTTCGCGCAGTTCTGAGAGAAAAAGTTTACACCTTCCTTTCGTCTACACTTCGACGACTTGTAAAATCGATGCTCGTGAATCTTGCTAGTTTCGATCTAAAACGATGTATCCCTTTGATTTGAGCCGGAATCCAAGTTTTCGTGCAGTTCTGAGAGAAAACGTTTACACCTTTCTTTCGTCTACACTTCGACGACTTGTAAAATCGATGCTCGTGAATTTTGCCAGTTTCGATCTAAAACGATGTATCCCGTTGTTTTGAGCCGGAATACAAGTTTTCGTGCAGTTCTGAGAGAAAAAGTTTACACCTTTCTCTCGTCTACTCTTCGACAACTTGTAAAATCGATGCTCGTGAATCTTGCTAGTTTCGATCTGAAACGATGTATCCCGTTGTTTTGAGCCGCAATACAAGTTTTCGCGCTGTTCTGAGAGAAAACGATTACACCTTTCTCTCGTCTACTCTTCGACGACTTGTAAAATCGATGCTCGTGAATCTTGCTAGTTTCGATCTAAAACGATGTATCCCGTTGTTTTGAGCCGCAATACAAGTTTTCGGGTTGTTCTGAGAGAAAAAGCTTTCACATTTCTCTCGTCTACTCTTCGACGACTTGTAAAATCGATGCTCGTGAATCTTGCTAGTTTCAATCTAAAACGATGTATCCCGTTGTTTTGAGCCGCAATACAAGTTTTCGGGTTGTTCTGAGAGAAAAAGCTTTCACATTTCTCTCGTCTACTCTTCGACGACTTGTAAAATCGATGCTCGTGAGTCTTGCTAGTTTCGATCTAACACGATGTATCCCGTTGTTTTGAGCCGGAATAGAAGTTTTCGCGCAGTTCTGAGAGAAAACGTTTACACCTATCTGTCGTCTACTCTTCGACGACTTGTAAAATCGATGCTCGTGAATCTTGCTAGTTTCGATCTAAAACGATGTATCCCGTTGTTTTGAGCCGGAATACAAGTTTTCGGGCTGTTCTGAGAGAAGACGTTTACACCCTTCTCTCGTCTACTCTTCGACAACTTGCAAAATCGATGCTCGTGAATTGTGCTAGTTTTGATCGAAAACGATGTATCCCGTTGTTTTGAGACGGAATACAAGTTTTCGTGCAGTTCTGAGAGGAAAAGTTTACACCTCTCTCTCGTCTACTCTTCGACGACTTGTAAAATTGATGCTCGTGAATCTTGCTAGTTTCAATCAAAAACGATATATCCCGTTGTTTTGAGCCGGAATACAAGTTTTCGTGCAGTTCTGAGAGAAAAAGTTTACACCTTTCTCTCGTCTACTCTTCGACAACTTGTAAAATCGATGTTCGTGAATCTTGCTAGTTTCGATCTGAAACGATGTATCCCGTTGTTTTGAGCCGCAATACATGTTTTCGCGCAGATCTGAGAGAAAAGGTTTACACCTTTATCTCGTCTACTATCCGACGACTTGTAAAATCGATGCTCGTGAATCTTGCTAGTTTCGATCAAAAACGATATATCCCGTTGTTTTGAGCCGGAACACAAGTTTTCGCGCAGTTCTGAGAGAAAAAGTTTACACCTTTCTCTCGTCTACTCTTCGACGACTTGTAAAATCGATGCTCGTGAATTTTGCTAGTTTCGATCTAAAACGATGTTTCCCTTTGATTTGAGCCGGAATACAAGTTTTCGTGCAGTTCTGAGAGAAAAAGCTTTCACATTTCTCTCGTCTACTCTTCGACTTGTAAAATCGATGCTCGTGAATCTCGCTAATTCTGATCTAAAACGATGTATCCCGTTGTTTTGAGCCGGAATACAAGTTTTCGCGCAGATCTGAGAGAAAAAGTTTACACCTTTTTCTCGTCTACTATCCGACGACTTGTAAAATCGATGCTCGTGAATCTTGCTAGTTTCGATCAAAAACGATATATTCCGTTGTTTTGAGCCGGAATACAAGTTTTCGCGCAGTTCTGAGAGAAAAAGTTTACACCTTTCTCTCGTCTACTCTTCGACGACTTGTAAAATCGGTGTTCGTGAATTTTGCTAGTTTCGATCTAAAACGATGTATCCCTTTGATTTGAGCCGGACTACAAGTTTTCGTGCAGTTCTGAGAGAAAAAGCTTTCACATTTCTCTCGTCTACTCTTCGACGACTTGTAAAATCGATGCTCGTGAATCTCGCTAGTTCCGATCTAAAACGATGTATCCCGTTGTTTTGAGCCGGAATACAAGTTTTCGCGCAGTTCTGAGAGAAAAAGTTTACACCTTTCTTTCGTCTACACTTCGACGACTTGTAAAATCGATGCTCGTGAATCTTGCTAGTTTCGATCTAAAACGATGTATCCCTTTGATTTGAGCCGGAATACAAGTTTTCGTGCAGTTCTGAGAGAAAAAGTTTACACCTTTCTTTCGTCTACACTTCGACGACTTGTAAAATCGATGGTCGTGAATCTTGCTAGTTTCGATCTAAAACGATGTATCCCTTTGATTTGACCCGGAATACAAGTTTTCGTGCCGTTCTGAGAGAAAAAGTTTACACCTTTCTCTCGTCTACTCTTCGACAACTTGTAAAATTGATGCTCGTGAATCTTGCTAGTTTCGATCTGAAACGATGTGTCCCGTTGTTTAGAGCCGCAATACAAGTTTTCGCGCAGATCTGAGAGAAAAAGTTTACACCTTTCTCTCGTCTACTATCCGACGACTTGTAAAATCGATGCTCGTGAATCTTGCTAGTTTCGATCAAAAACGTTATATCCCGTTGTTTTGAGCCGGAATACAAGTTTTCGCGCAGTTCTGAGAGAAAAAGTTTACACCTTCCTTTCGTCTACACTTCGACGACTTGTAAAATCGATGCTCGTGAATCTTGCTAGTTTCGATCTAAAACGATGTGTCCCTTTGATTTGAGCCGGAATCCAAGTTTTCGTGCAGTTCTGAGAGAAAACGTTTACACCTTTCTTTCGTCTACACTTCGATGACTTGTAAAATCGATGCTCGTGAATTTTGCTAGTTTCGATCTAAAACGATGTATCCCGTTGTTTTGAGCCGGAATACAAGTTTTCGTGCAGTTCTGAGAGAAAAAGTTTACACCTTTCTCTCGTCTACTCTTCGACAACTTGTAAAATTGATGCTCGTGAATCTTGCTAGTTTTGATCTGAAACGATGTATCCCGTTGTTTTGAGCCGCAATACAAGTTTTCGCGCTGTTCTGAGAGAAAACGATTACACCTTTCTCTCGTCTACTCTTCGACGACTTGTAAAATCGATGCTCGTGAATCTTGCTAGTTTCGATCTAAAACGATGTATCCCGTTGTTTTGAGCCGCAATACAAGTTTTCGCGCAGTTCTGAGAGAAAAAGCTTTCACATTTCTCTCGTCTACTCTTCGACTTGTAAAATCGATGCTCGTGAATCTCGCTAGTTTCGATCTAAAACGATGTATCCCGTTGTTTTGAGCCGGAACTTAAGTTTTCGGGCTGTTCTGAGAGAAGACGTTTACACCCTTCTCTCGTCTACTCTTCGACAACTTGTAAAATCGATGCTCGTGAATTGTGCTAGTTTTGATCGAAAACGATGTATCCCGTTGTTTTGAGACGGAATACAAGTTTTCGTGCAGTTCTGAGAGAAAAAGTTTACACCTCTCTCTCGTCTACTCTTCGACGACTTGTAAAATTGATGCTCGTGAATCTTGCTAGTTTCAATCAAAAACGATATATCCCGTTGTTTTGAGCCGGAATAAGGTTTTCGTGCAGTTCTGAGAGAAAAAGTTTACACCTTTCTCTCGTCTACTCTTCGACAACTTGTAAAATCGATGCTCGTGAATCTTGCTAGTTTCGATCAAAAACGATATATCCCGTTGTTTTGAGCCGGAACACAAGTTTTCGCGCAGTTCTGAGAGAAAAAGTTTACACCTTTCTCTCGTCTACTCTTCGACGACTTGTAAAATCGATGCTCGTGAATTTTGCTAGTTTCGATCTAAAACGATGTTTCCCTTTGATTTGAGCCGGAATACAAGTTTTCGTGCAGTTCTGAGAGAAAAAGCTTTCACATTTCTCTCGTCTACTCTTCGACTTGTAAAATCGATGCTCGTGAATCTCGCTAATTCTGATCTAAAACGATGTATCCCGTTGTTTTGAGCCGGAATACAAGTTTTCGCGCAGATCTGAGAGAAAAAGTTTACACCTTTTTCTCGTCTACTATCCGACGACTTGTAAAATCGATGCTCGTGAATCTTGCTAGTTTCGATCAAAAACGATATATTCCGTTGTTTTGAGCCGGAATACAAGTTTTCGCGCAGTTCTGAGAGAAAAAGTTTACACCTTTCTCTCGTCTACTCTTCGACGACTTGTAAAATCGGTGTTCGTGAATTTTGCTAGTTTCGATCTAAAACGATGTATCCCTTTGATTTGAGCCGGACTACAAGTTTTCGTGCAGTTCTGAGAGAAAAAGCTTTCACATTTCTCTCGTCTACTCTTCGACGACTTGTAAAATCGATGCTCGTGAATCTCGCTAGTTCCGATCTAAAACGATGTATCCCGTTGTTTTGAGCCGGAATACAAGTTTTCGCGCAGTTCTGAGAGAAAAAGTTTACACCTTTCTTTCGTCTACACTTCGACGACTTGTAAAATCGATGCTCGTGAATCTTGCTAGTTTCGATCTAAAACGATGTATCCCTTTGATTTGAGCCGGAATACAAGTTTTCGTGCAGTTCTGAGAGAAAAAGTTTACACCTTTCTTTCGTCTACACTTCGACGACTTGTAAAATCGATGGTCGTGAATCTTGCTAGTTTCGATCTAAAACGATGTATCCCTTTGATTTGACCCGGAATACAAGTTTTCGTGCCGTTCTGAGAGAAAAAGTTTACACCTTTCTCTCGTCTACTCTTCGACAACTTGTAAAATTGATGCTCGTGAATCTTGCTAGTTTCGATCTGAAACGATGTGTCCCGTTGTTTAGAGCCGCAATACAAGTTTTCGCGCAGATCTGAGAGAAAAAGTTTACACCTTTCTCTCGTCTACTATCCGACGACTTGTAAAATCGATGCTCGTGAATCTTGCTAGTTTCGATCAAAAACGTTATATCCCGTTGTTTTGAGCCGGAATACAAGTTTTCGCGCAGTTCTGAGAGAAAAAGTTTACACCTTCCTTTCGTCTACACTTCGACGACTTGTAAAATCGATGCTCGTGAATATTGCTAGTTTCGATCTAAAACGATGTATCCCTTTGATTTGAGCCGGAATCCAAGTTTTCGTGCAGTTCTGAGAGAAAACGTTTACACCTTTCTTTCGTCTACACTTCGATGACTTGTAAAATCGATGCTCGTGAATTTTGCTAGTTTCGATCTAAAACGATGTATCCCGTTGTTTTGAGCCGGAATACAAGTTTTCGTGCAGTTCTGAGAGAAAAAGTTTACACCTTTCTCTCGTCTACTCTTCGACAACTTGTAAAATTGATGCTCGTGAATCTTGCTAGTTTTGATCTGAAACGATGTATCCCGTTGTTTTGAGCCGCAATACAAGTTTTCGCGCTGTTCTGAGAGAAAACGATTACACCTTTCTCTCGTCTACTCTTCGACGACTTGTAAAATCGATGCTCGTGAATCTTGCTAGTTTCGATCTAAAACGATGTATCCCGTTGTTTTGAGCCGCAATACAAGTTTTCGCGCAGTTCTGAGAGAAAAAGCTTTCACATTTCTCTCGTCTACTCTTCGACTTGTAAAATCGATGCTCGTGAATCTCGCTAGTTTCGATCTAAAACGATGTATCCCGTTGTTTTGAGCCGGAACTTAAGTTTTCGGGCTGTTCTGAGAGAAGACGTTTACACCCTTCTCTCGTCTACTCTTCGACAACTTGTAAAATCGATGCTCGTGAATTGTGCTAGTTTTGATCGAAAACGATGTATCCCGTTGTTTTGAGACGGAATACAAGTTTTCGTGCAGTTCTGAGAGAAAAAGTTTACACCTCTCTCTCGTCTACTCTTCGACGACTTGTAAAATTGATGCTCGTGAATCTTGCTAGTTTCAATCAAAAACGATATATCCCGTTGTTTTGAGCCGGAATAAGGTTTTCGTGCAGTTCTGAGAGAAAAAGTTTACACCTTTCTCTCGTCTACTCTTCGACAACTTGTAAAATCGATGCTCGTGAATCTTGCTAGTTTCGATCTGAAATGATGTATCCCGTTGTTTTGAGCCGCAATACATGTTTTCGCGCAGATCTGAGAGAAAAGGTTTACACCTTTATCTCGTCTACTATCCGACGACTTGTAAAATCGATGCTCGTGAATCTTGCTAGTTTCGATCAAAAACGATATATCCCGTTGTTTTGAGCCGGAACACAAGTTTTCGCGCAGTTCTGAGAGAAAAAGTTTACACCTTTCTCTCGTCTACTCTTCGACGACTTGTAAAATCGATGCTCGTGAATTTTGCTAGTTTCGATCTAAAACGATGTTTCCCTTTGATTTGAGCCGGAATACAAGTTTTCGTGCAGTTCTGAGAGAAAAAGCTTTCACATTTCTCTCGTCTACTCTTCGACTTGTAAAATCGATGCTCGTGAATCTCGCTAATTCTGATCTAAAACGATGTATCCCGTTGTTTTGAGCCGGAATACAAGTTTTCGCGCAGATCTGAGAGAAAAAGTTTACACCTTTTTCTCGTCTACTATCCGACGACTTGTAAAATCGATGCTCGTGAATCTTGCTAGTTTCGATCAAAAACGATATATTCCGTTGTTTTGAGCCGGAATACAAGTTTTCGCGCAGTTCTGAGAGAAAAAGTTTACACCTTTCTCTCGTCTACTCTTCGACGACTTGTAAAATCGGTGTTCGTGAATTTTGCTAGTTTCGATCTAAAACGATGTATCCCTTTGATTTGAGCCGGACTACAAGTTTTCGTGCAGTTCTGAGAGAAAAAGCTTTCACATTTCTCTCGTCTACTCTTCGACGACTTGTAAAATCGATGCTCGTGAATCTCGCTAGTTCCGATCTAAAACGATGTATCCCGTTGTTTTGAGCCGGAATACAAGTTTTCGCGCAGTTCTGAGAGAAAAAGTTTACACCTTTCTTTCGTCTACACTTCGACGACTTGTAAAATCGATGCTCGTGAATCTTGCTAGTTTCGATCTAAAACGATGTATCCCTTTGATTTGAGCCGGAATACAAGTTTTCGTGCAGTTCTGAGAGAAAAAGTTTACACCTTTCTTTCGTCTACACTTCGACGACTTGTAAAATCGATGGTCGTGAATCTTGCTAGTTTCGATCTAAAACGATGTATCCCTTTGATTTGACCCGGAATACAAGTTTTCGTGCCGTTCTGAGAGAAAAAGTTTACACCTTTCTCTCGTCTACTCTTCGACAACTTGTAAAATTGATGCTCGTGAATCTTGCTAGTTTCGATCTGAAACGATGTATCCCGTTGTTTAGAGCCGCAATACAAGTTTTCGCGCAGATCTGAGAGAAAAAGTTTACACCTTTCTCTCGTCTACTCTCCGACTACTTGTAAAATCGATGCTCGTGAATCTTGCTAGTTTCGATCAAAAACGTTATATCCCGTTGTTTTGAGCCGGAATACAAGTTTTCGCGCAGTTCTGAGAGAAAAAGTTTACACCTTCCTTTCGTCTACACTTCGACGACTTGTAAAATCGATGCTCGTGAATCTTGCTAGTTTCGATCTAAAACGATGTATCCCTTTGATTTGAGCCGGAATCCAAGTTTTCGTGCAGTTCTGAGAGAAAACGTTTACACCTTTCTTTCGTCTACACTTCGATGACTTGTAAAATCGATGCTCGTGAATTTTGCTAGTTTCGATCTAAAACGATGTATCCCGTTGTTTTGAGCCGGAATACAAGTTTTCGTGCAGTTCTGAGAGAAAAAGTTTACACCTTTCTCTCGTCTACTCTTCGACAACTTGTAAAATTGATGCTCGTGAATCTTGCTAGTTTTGATCTGAAACGATGTATCCCGTTGTTTTGAGCCGCAATACAAGTTTTCGCGCTGTTCTGAGAGAAAACGATTACACCTTTCTCTCGTCTACTCTTCGACGACTTGTAAAATCGATGCTCGTGAATCTTGCTAGTTTCGATCTAAAACGATGTATCCCGTTGTTTTGAGCCGCAATACAAGTTTTCGCGCAGTTCTGAGAGAAAAAGCTTTCACATTTCTCTCGTCTACTCTTCGACTTGTAAAATCGATGCTCGTGAATCTCGCTAGTTTCGATCTAAAACGATGTATCCCGTTGTTTTGAGCCGGAATTTAAGTTTTCGGGCTGTTCTGAGAGAAGACGTTTACACCCTTCTCTCGTCTACTCTTCGACAACTTGTAAAATCGATGCTCGTGAATTGTGCTAGTTTTGATCGAAAACGATGTATCCCGTTGTTTTGAGACGGAATACAAGTTTTCGTGCAGTTCTGAGAGAAAAAGTTTACACCTCTCTCTCGTCTACTCTTCGACGACTTGTAAAATTGATGCTCGTGAATCTTGCTAGTTTCAATCAAAAACGATATATCCCGTTGTTTTGAGCCGGAATACAAGTTTTCGTGCAGTTCTGAGAGAAAAAGTTTACACCTTTCTCTCGTCTACTCTTCGACAACTTGTAAAATCGATGCTCGTGAATCTTGCTAGTTTCGATCTGAAATGATGTATCCCGTTGTTTTGAGCCGCAATACATGTTTTCGCGCAGATCTGAGAGAAAAGGTTTACACCTTTATCTCGTCTACTATCCGACGACTTGTAAAATCGATGCTCGTGAATCTTGCTAGTTTCGATCAAAAACGATATATCCCGTTGTTTTGAGCCGGAACACAAGTTTTCGCGCAGTTCTGAGAGAAAAAGTTTACACCTTTCTCTCGTCTACTCTTCGACGACTTGTAAAATCGATGCTCGTGATATTTGCTAGTTTCGATCTAAAACGATGTTTCCCTTTGATTTGAGCCGGAATACAAGTTTTCGTGCAGTTCTGAGAGAAAACGTTTTCACATTTCTCTCGTCTACTCTTCGACGACTTGTAAAATCGATGCTCGTGAATCTCGCTAGTTCCGATCTAAAACGATGTATCCCGTTGTTTTGAGCCGGAATACAAGTTTTCGCGCAGTTCTGAGAGAAAAAGTTTACACCTTTCTTTCGTCTACACTTCGACGACTTGTAAAATCGATGCTCGTGAATCTTGATAGTTTCGATCTAAAACGATGTATCCCGTTGTTTTGAGCCGGAATACAAGTTTTCGTGCAGTTCTGAGAGAAAAAGTTTACACCTTTCTCTCGTCTACTCTTCGACGACTTGTAAAATCGATGCTCGTGAATCTTGCTAGTTTTGATCTAAAACGATGTATCCCGTTGTTTTGAGCCGCAATACAAGTTTTCGTGCAGTTCTGAGAGAAAAAGTTTACACCTTTCTCTCGTCTACTCTTCGACAACTTGTAAAATTGATGCTCGTGAATCTTGCTAGTTTCGATCTGAAACGATGTATCCCGTTGTTTAGAGCCGCAATACAAGTTTTCGCGCAGATCTGAGAGAAAAAGTTTACACCTTTCTCTCGTCTACTATCCGACGACTTGTAAAATCGATGCTCGTGAATTTTGCTAGTTTCGATCTAAAACGATGTATCCCGTTGTTTTGAGCCGGAATACAAGTTTTCGTGCAGTTCTGAGAGAAAAAGTTTACACCTTTCTCTCGTCTACTCTTCGACAACTTGTAAAATCGATGCTCGTGAATCTTGCTAGTTTCGATCTGAAACGATGTATCCCGTTGTTTTGAGCCGCAATACAAGTTTTCGCGCTGTTCTGAGAGAAAACGATTACACCTTTCTCTCGTCTACTCTGCGACGACTTGTAAAATCGATGGTCGTGAATCTTGCTAGTTTCGATCTAAAACGATGTATCCCTTTGATTTGAGCCGCAATACAAGTTTTCGCGCAGTTCTGAGAGAAAAAGCTTTCACATTTCTCTCGTCTACTCTTCGACTTGTAAAATCGATGCTCGTGAATCTCGCTAGTTTCGATCTAAAACGATGTATCCCGTTGTTTTGAGCCGGAATACAAGTTTTCGGGCTGTTCTGAGAGAAGACGTTTACACCCTTCTCTCGTCTACTCTTCGACAACTTGTAAAATCGATGCTCGTGAATTGTGCTAGTTTTGATCGAAAACGATGTATCCCGTTGTTTTGAGACGGAATACAAGTTTTCGTGCAGTTCTGAGAGAAAAAGTTTACACCTCTCTCTCGTCTACTCTTCGACGACTTGTAAAATTGATGCTCGTGAATCTTGCTAGTTTCAATCAAAAACAATATATCCCGTTGTTTTGAGCCGGAATACAAGTTTTCGTGCAGTTCTGAGAGAAAAAGTTTACACCTTTCTCTCGTCTACTCTTCGACAACTTGTAAAATCGATGCTCGTGAATCTTGCTAGTTTCGATCTGAAACGATGTATCCCGTTGTTTTGAGCCGCAATACATGTTTTCGCGCAGATCTGAGAGAAAAAGTTTACACCTTTCTCTCGTCTACTATCCGACGACTTGTAAAATCGATGCTCGTGAATTTTGCTAGTTTCGATCTAAAACGATGTATCCCGTTGTTTTGAGCCGGAATACAAGTTTTCGTGCAGTTCTGAGAGAAAAAGTTTACACCTTTCTCTCGTCTACTCTTCGACAACTTGTAAAATCGATGCTCGTGAATCTTGCTAGTTTCGATCTGAAACGATGTATCCCGTTGTTTTGAGCCGCAATACAAGTTTTCGCGCTGTTCTGAGAGAAAACGATTACACCTTTCTCTCGTCTACTCTTCGACGACTTGTAAAATCGATGGTCGTGAATCTTGCTAGTTTCAATCTAAAACGATGTATCCCTTTGATTTGAGCCGCAATACAAGTTTTCGCGCAGTTCTGAGAGAAAAAGCTTTCACATTTCTCTCGTCTACTCTTCGACTTGTAAAATCGATGCTCGTGAATCTCGCTAGTTTCGATCTAAAACGATGTATCCCGTTGTTTTGAGCCGGAATACAAGTTTTCGGGCTGTTCTGAGAGAAGACGTTTACACCCTTCTCTCGTCTACTCTTCGACAACTTGTAAAATCGATGCTCGTGAATTGTGCTAGTTTTGATCGAAAACGATGTATCCCGTTGTTTTGAGACGGAATACAAGTTTTCGTGCAGTTCTGAGAGAAAAAGTTTACACCTCTCTCTCGTCTACTCTTCGACGACTTGTAAAATTGATGCTCGTGAATCTTGCTAGTTTCAATTAAAAACAATATATCCCGTTGTTTTGAGCCGGAATACAAGTTTTCGTGCAGTTCTGAGAGAAAAAGTTTACACCTTTCTCTCGTCTACTCTTCGACAACTTGTAAAATCGATGCTCGTGAATCTTGCTAGTTTCGATCTGAAACGATGTATCCCGTTGTTTTGAGCCGCAATACATGTTTTCGCGCAGATCTGAGAGAAAAGGTTTACACCTTTATCTCGTCTACTATCCGACGACTTGTAAAATCGATGCTCGTGAATCTTGCTAGTTTCGATCAAAAACGATATATCCCGTTGTTTTGAGCCGGAACACAAGTTTTCGCGCAGTTCTGAGAGAAAAAGTTTACACCTTTCTCTCGTCTACTCTTCGACGACTTGTAAAATCGATGCTCGTGAATTTTGCTAGTTTCGATCTAAAACGATGTTTCCCTTTGATTTGAGCCGGAATACAAGTTTTCGTGCAGTTCTGAGAGAAAAAGCTTTCACATTTCTCTCGTCTACTCTTCGACTTGTAAAATCGATGCTCGTGAATCTCGCTAGTTCCGATCTAAAACGATGTATCCCGTTGTTTTGAGCCGGAATACAAGTTTTCGCGCAGATCTGAGAGAAAAAGTTTACACCTTTTCCTCGTCTACTATCCGACGACTTGTAAAATCGATGCTCGTGAATCTTGCTAGTTTCGATCAAAAACGATATATTCCGTTGTTTTGAGCCGGAATACAAGTTTTCGCGCAGTTCTGATAGAAAAAGTTTACACCTTTCTCTCGTCTACTCTTCGACGACTTGTAAAATCGGTGTTCGTGAATTTTGCTAGTTCCGATCTAAAACGATGTATCCCGTTGTTTTGAGCCGGAATACAAGTTTTCGCGCAGTTCTGAGAGAAAAAGTTTACACCTTTCTTTCGTCTACACTTCGACGACTTGTAAAATCGATGCTCGTGAATCTTGCTAGTTTCGATCTAAAACGATGTATCCCGTTGTTTTGAGCCGGAATACAAGTTTTCGTGCAGTTCTGAGAGAAAAAGTTTACACCTTTCTCTCGTCTACTCTTCGACGACTTGTAAAATCGATGCTCGTGAATCTTGCTAGTTTCGATCTAAAACGATGTATCCCGTTGTTTTGAGCCGCAATACAAGTTTTCGTGCAGTTCTGAGAGAAAAAGTTTACACCTTTCTCTCGTCTACTCTTCGACAACTTGTAAAATTGATGCTCGTGAATCTTGCTAGTTTCGATCTGAAACGATGTATCCCGTTGTTTAGAGCCGCAATACAAGTTTTCGCGCAGATCTGAGAGAAAAAGTTTACACCTTTCTCTCGTCTACTATCCGACGACTTGTAAAATCGATGCTCGTGAATTTTGCTAGTTTCGATCTAAAACGCTGTATCCCGTTGTTTTGAGCCGGAATACAAGTTTTCGTGCAGTTCTGAGAGAAAAAGTTTACACCTTTCTCTCGTCTACTCTTCGACAACTTGTAAAATCGATGCTCGTGAATCTTGCTAGTTTCGATCTGAAACGATGTATCCCGTTGTTTTGAGCCGCAATACAAGTTTTCGCGCTGTTCTGAGAGAAAACGATTACACCTTTCTCTCGTCTACTCTTCGACGACTTGTAAAATCGATGGTCGTGAATCTTGCTAGTTTCGATCTAAAACGATGTATCCCTTTGATTTGAGCCGCAATACAAGTTTTCGCGCAGTTCTGAGAGAAAAAGCTTTCACATTTCTCTCGTCTACTCTTCGACTTGTAAAATCGATGCTCGTGAATCTCGCTAGTTTCGATCTAAAACGATGTATCCCGTTGTTTTGAGCCGGAATACAAGTTTTCGGGCTGTTCTGAGAGAAGACGTTTACACCCTTCTCTCGTCTACTCTTCGACAACTTGTAAAATCGATGCTCGTGAATTGTGCTAGTTTTGATCGAAAACGATGTATCCCGTTGTTTTGAGACGGAATACAAGTTTTCGTGCAGTTCTGAGAGAAAAAGTTTACACCTCTCTCTCGTCTACTCTTCGACGACTTGTAAAATTGATGCTCGTGAATCTTGCTAGTTTCAATCAAAAACAATATATCCCGTTGTTTTGAGCCGGAATACAAGTTTTCGTGCAGTTCTGAGAGAAAAAGTTTACACCTTTCTCTCGTCTACTCTTCGACAACTTGTAAAATCGATGCTCGTGAATCTTGCTAGTTTCGATCTGAAACGATGTATCCCGTTGTTTTGAGCCGCAATACATGTTTTCGTGCAGATCTGAGAGAAAAGGTTTACACCTTTATCTCGTCTACTATCCGACGACTTGTAAAATCGATGCTCGTGAATCTTGCTAGTTTCGATCAAAAACGATATATCCCGTTGTTTTGAGCCGGAACACAAGTTTTCGCGCAGTTCTGAGAGAAAAAGTTTACACCTTTCTCTCGTCTACTCTTCGACGACTTGTAAAATCGATGCTCGTGAATTTTGCTAGTTTCAATCTAAAACGATGTTTCCCTTTGATTTGAGCCGGAATACAAGTTTTCGTGCAGTTCTGAGAGAAAAAGCTTTCACATTTCTCTCGTCTACTCTTCGACTTGTAAAATCGATGCTCGTGAATCTCGCTAGTTCCGATCTAAAACGATGTATCCCGTTGTTTTGAACCGGAATACAAGTTTTCGCGCAGATCTGAGAGAAAAAGTTTACACCTTTTCCTCGTCTACTATCCGACGACTTGTAAAATCGATGCTCGTGAATCTTGCTAGTTTCGATCAAAAACGATATATTCCGTTGTTTTGAGCCGGAATACAAGTTTTCGCGCAGTTCTGAGAGAAAAAGTTTACACCTTTCTCTCGTCTACTCTTCGACGACTTGTAAAATCGGTGTTCGTGAATCTTGCTAGTTTCGATCTAAAACGATGTATCCCTTTGATTTGACCCGGAATACAAGTTTTCGTGCCGTTCTGAGAGAAAAAGTTTACACCTTTCTCTCGTCTACTCTTCGACAACTTGTAAAATTGATGCTCGTGAATCTTGCTAGTTTCGATCTGAAACGATGTATCCCGTTGTTTAGAGCCGCAATACAAGTTTTCGCGCAGATCTGAGAGAAAAAGTTTACACCTTTCTCTCGTCTACTATCCGACGACTTGTAAAATCGATGCTCGTGAATCTTGCTAGTTTCGATCAAAAACGATATATCCCGTTGTTTTGAGCCGGAATGCAAGTTTTCGCGCAGTTCTGAGAGAAAAAGTTTACACCTTCCTTTCGTCTACACTTCGACGACTTGTAAAATCGATGCTCGTGAATCTTGCTAGTTTCGATCTGAAACGATGTATCCCGTTGTTTTGAGCCGCAATACAAGTTTTCGCGCTGTTCTGAGAGAAAACGATTACACCTTTCTCTCGTCTACTCTTCGACGACTTGTAAAATCGATGCTCGTGAATCTTGCTAGTTTCGATCTAAAACGATGTATCCCGTTGTTTTGAGCCGCAATACAAGTTTTCGCGCAGTTCTGAGAGAAACCGTTTACACCTTTCTCTCGTCTACTCTTCGACGACTTGTAATATCGATGCTCGTGAATCTTGCTAGTTTCAATCTAAAACAATGTATCCCGTTGTTTTGTGACGGAATACAAGTTTTCGCGCAGTTCTGAGAGAAAACGTTTAGACCTTTCTTTCGTCTACTCTTCGACGACTTGTAAAATTGATGCTCGTGAATCTTGCTAGTTTCGATCTAAAACGATGTATCCCGTTGTTTTGAACCGCAATACAAGTTTTCGGGTTGTTCTGAGGGAAAAAGCTTTCACATTTCTCTCGTCTACTCTTCGACGACTTGTAAAATCGATGCTCGTGAGTCTTGCTAGTTTCGATCTAACACGATGTATCCCGTTGTTTTGAGCCGGAATAGAAGTTTTCGCGCAGTTCTGAGAGAAAACGTTTACACCTATCTGTCGTCTACTCTTCGACGACTTGTAAAATCGATGCTCGTGAATCTTGCTAGTTTCGATCTAAAACGATGTATCCCGTTGTTTTGAGCCGGAATACAAGTTTTCGGGCTGTTCTGAGAGAAGACGTTTACACCCTTCTCTCGTCTACTCTTCGACAACTTGTAAAATCGATGCTCGTGAATTGTGCTAGTTTTGATCGAAAACGATGTATCCCGTTGTTTTGAGACGGAATACAAGTTTTCGTGCAGTTCTGAGAGAAAAATTTTACACCTCTCTCTCGTCTACTCTTCGACGACTTGTAAAATTGATGCTCGTGAATCTTGCTAGTTTCAATCAAAAACGATATATCCCGTTGTTTTGAGCCGGAATACAAGTTTTCGTGCAGTTCTGAGAGAAAAAGTTTACACCTTTCTCTCGTCTACTCTTCGACAACTTGTAAAATCGATGCTCGTGAATCTTGCTAGTTTCGATCTGAAACGATGTATCCCATTGTTTTGAGCCGCAATACATGTTTTCGCGCAGATCTGAGAGAAAAGGTTTACACCTTTATCTCGTCTACTATCCGACGACTTGTAAAATCGATGCTCGTGAATCTTGCTAGTTTCGATCAAAAACGATATATCCCGTTGTTTTGAGCCGGAACACAAGTTTTCGCGCAGTTCTGAGAGAAAAAGTTTACACCTTTCTCTCGTCTACTCTTCGACGACTTGTAAAATCGATGCTCGTGAATTTTGCTAGTTTCGATCTAAAACGATGTATCCCGTTGTTTTGAGCCGGAATACAAGTTTTCTTGCAGTTCTGAGAGAAAAAGTTTACACCTTTCTGTCGTCTACACTTCGACGACTTGTAAAATCGATGGTCGTGAATCTTGCTAGTTTCGATCTAAAACGATGTTTTTCTTTGATTTGAGCCGGAATACAAGTTTTCGTGCAGTTCTGAGAGAAAAAGTTTACACCTTTCTCTCGTCTACTCTTCGACAACTTGTAAAATCGATGCTCGTGAATCTTGCTAGTTTCGATCTGAAACGATGTATCCCGTTGTTTTGAGCTGCAATACAAGTTTTCGCGCAGATCTGAGAGAAAAAGTTTACACCTTTTTCTCGTCTACTATCCGACGACTTGTAAAATCGGTGTTCGTGAATTTTGCTAGTTTCGATCTAAAACGATGTATCCCTTTGATTTGACCCGGAATACAAGTTTTCGTGCCGTTCTGAGAGAAAAAGTTTACACCTTTCTCTCGTCTACTCTTCGACAACTTGTAAAATTGATGCTCGTGAATCTTGCTAGTTTCGATCTGAAACGATGTATCCCGTTGTTTAGAGCCGCAATACAAGTTTTCGCGCAGATCTGAGAGAAAAAGTTTACACCTTTCTCTCGTCTACTATCCGACGACTTGTAAAATCGATGCTCGTGAATCTTGCTAGTTTCGATCAAAAACGATATATCCCGTTGTTTTGAGCCGGAATACAAGTTTTCGCGCAGTTCTGAGAGAAAAAGTTTACACCTTCCTTTCGTCTACACTTCGACGACTTGTAAAATCGATGCTCGTGAATCTTGCTAGTTTCGATCTAAAACGATGTATCCCTTTGATTTGAGCCGGAATCCAAGTTTTCGTGCAGTTCTGAGAGAAAACGTTTACACCTTTCTTTCGTCTACACTTCGACGACTTGTAAAATCGATGCTCGTGAATTTTGCTAGTTTCGATCTAAAACGATGTATCCCGTTGTTTTGAGCCGGAATACAAGTTTTCGTGCAGTTCTGAGAGAAAAAGTTTACACCTTTCTCTCGTCTACTCTTCGACAGCTTGTAAAATCGATGCTCGTGAATCTTGCTAGTTTCGATCTGAAACGATGTATCCCGTTGTTTTGAGCCGCAATACAAGTTTTCGCGCTGTTCTGAGAGAAAACGATTACACCTTTCTCTCGTCTACTCTTCGACGACTTGTAAAATCGATGCTCGTGAATCTTGCTAGTTTCGATCCAAAACGATGTATCCCGTTGTTTTGAGCCGCAATACAAGTTTTCGCGCAGTTCTGAGAGAAACCGTTTACACCTTTCTCTCGTCTACTCTTCGACGACTTGTAAAATCGATGCTCGTGAATCTTGCTAGTTTCAATCTAAAACAATGTATCCCGTTGTTTTGTGACGGAATACAAGTTTTCGCGCAGTTCTGAGAGAAAACGTTTAGACCTTTCTTTCGTCTACTCTTCGACGACTTGTAAAATTGATGCTCGTGAATCTTGCTAGTTTCGATCTAAAACGATGTATCCCGTTGTTTTGAACCGCAATACAAGTTTTCGGGTTGTTCTGAGAGAAAAAGCTTTCACATTTCTCTCGTCTACTCTTCGACGACTTGTAAAATCGATGCTCGTGAGTCTTGCTAGTTTCGATCTAACACGATGTATCCCGTTGTTTTGAGCCGGAATAGAAGTTTTCGCGCAGTTCTGAGAGAAAACGTTTACACCTATCTGTCGTCTACTCTTCGACGACTTGCAAAATCGATGCTCGTGAATCTTGCTAGTTTCGATCTAAAACGATGTATCCCGTTGTTTTGAGCCGGAATACAAGTTTTCGGGCTGTTCTGAGAGAAGACGTTTACACCCTTCTCTCGTCTACTCTTCGACAACTTGTAAAATCGATGCTCGTGAATTGTGCTAGTTTTGATCGAAAACGATGTATCCCGTTGTTTTGAGACGGAATACAAGTTTTCGTGCAGTTCTGAGAGAAAAAGTTTACACCTCTCTCTCGTCTACTCTTCGACGACTTGTAAAATTGATGCTCGTGAATCTTGCTAGTTTCAATCAAAAACGATATATCCCGTTGTTTTGAGCCGGAATACAAGTTTTCGTGCAGTTCTGAGAGAAAAAGTTTACACCTTTCTCTCGTCTACTCTTCGACAACTTGTAAAATTGATGCTCGTGAATCTTGCTAGTTTCGATCTGAAACGATGTATCCCGTTGTTTTGAGCCGCAATACAAGTTTTCGCGCAGATCTGAGAGAAAAAGTTTACACCTTTCTCTCGTCTACTATCCGACGACTTGTAAAATCGATGCTCGTGAATCTTGCTAGTTTCGATCAAAAACGATATATACCGTTGTTTTGAGCCGGAATACAAGTTTTCGCGCAGTTTTGAGAGAAAAAGTTTACACCTTTCTTTCGTCTACACTTCGACGACTTGTAAAATCGATGCTCGTGAATCTTGCTAGTTTCGATCTAAAACGATGTATCCCTTTGATTTGAGCCGGAATACAAGTTTTCGTGCAGTTCTGAGAGAAAACGTTTACACCTTTCTTTCGTCTACACTTCGACGACTTGTAAAATCGATGCTCGTGAATCTTGCTAGTTTCGATCTGAAACGATGTATCCCGTTGTTTTGAGCCGCAATACATGTTTTCGCGCAGATCTGAGAGAAAAGGTTTACACCTTTATCTCGTCTACTATCCGACGACTTGTAAAATCGATGCTCGTGAATCTTGCTAGTTTCGATCAAAAACGATATATCCCGTTGTTTTGAGCCGGAACACAAGTTTTCGCGCAGTTCTGAGAGAAAAAGTTTACACCTTTCTCTCGTCTACTCTTCGACGACTTGTAAAATCGATGCTCGTGAATTTTGCTAGTTTCGATCTAAAACGATGTATCCCGTTGTTTTGAGCCGGAATACTAGTTTTCGCGCAGTTCTCAGAGAAAAAGTTTACACCTTTCTGTCGTCTACACATCGACGACTTGTAAAATCGATGGTCGTGAATCTTGCTAGTTTCGATCTAAAACGATGTTTCCCTTTGATTTGAGCCGGAATACAAGTTTTCGTGCAGTTCTGAGAGAAAACGTTTACACCTTTCTCTCGTCTACTCTTCGACAACTTGTAAAATCGATGGTCGTGAATCTTGCAAGTTTCGATCTAACACGATGTATCCCGTTGTTTTGAGCCGGAATAGAAGTTTTCGCGCAGTTCTGAGAGAAAAAGTTTACACCTTTCTTTCGTCTACACTTCGACGACTTGTAAAATCGATGCTCGTGAATCTTGCTAGTTTCGATCTAAAACGATGTATTCCTTTGATTTGAGCCGGAATACAAGTTTTCGTGCAGTTCTGAGAGAAAACGTTTACACCTTTCTCTCGTCTACTCTTCGACAACTTGTAAAATCGATGCTCGTGAATCTTGCTAGTTTCGATCAAAAACGATATATCCCGTTGTTTTGAGCCGGAATACAAGTTTTCGTGCAGTTCTGAGAGAAAAAGTTTACACCTTTCTCTCGTCTACTCTTCGACGACTTGTAAAATCGATGCTCGTGAATCTTGCTAGTTTCAATTTGAAACGATGTATCCCGTTGTTTTAAGCCGCAATACAAGTTTTCGCGCTGTTCTGAGAGAAAACGATTACACCTTTCTCTCGTCTACTCTTAGACGACTTGTAAAATCGATGCTCGTGAATCTTGCTAGTTTCGATCTAAAACGATGTATCCCGTTGTTTTGAGCCGCAATACAAGTTTTCGCGCAGTTCTGAGAGAAGCCGTCTACACCTTTCTCTCGTCTACTCTTCGACGACTTGTAAAATCGATGCTCGTGAATCTTGCTAGTTTATATCTAAAACAATGTATCCCGTTGTTTTGTGACGGAATACAAGTTTTCGCGCAGTTCTGAGAGAAAACGTTTAGACCTTTCTTTCGTCTACTCTTCGACGACTTGTAAAATTGATGCTCGTGAATCTTGCTAGTTTCGATCTAAAACGATGAATCCCGTTGTTTTGAGCCGCAATACAAGTTTTCGGGTTGTTCTGAGAGAAAAAGCTTTCACATTTCTCTCGTCTACTCTTCGACGACTTGTAAAATCGATGCTCGTGAGTCTTGCTAGTTTCGATCTAACACGATGTATACCGTTGTTTTGAGCCGGAATAGAAGTTTTCGCGCAGTTCTGAGAGAAAACGTTTACACCTATCTGTCGTCTACTCTTCGACGACTTGTAAAATCGATGCTCGTGAATCTTGCTAGTTTCGATCTAAAACGATGTATCCCGTTGTTTTGAGCCGGAATACAAGTGTTCGGGCTGTTCTGAGAGAAGACGTTTACACCCTTCTCTCGTCTACTCTTCGACAACTTGTAAAATCGATGCTCGTGAATTGTGCTAGTTTTGATCGAAAACGATGTATCCCGTTGTTTTGAGACGGAATACAAGTTTTCGTGCAGTTCTGAGAGAAAAAGTTTACACCTTTCTCTCGTCTACTCTTCGACGACTTGTAAAATTGATGCTCGTGAATCTTGCTAGTTTCAATCAAAAACGATATATCCCGTTGTTTTGAGCCGGAATACAAGTTTTCGTGCAGTTCTGAGAGAAAAAGTTTACACCTTTCTCTCGTCTACTCTTCGACAACTTGTAAAATCGATGCTCGTGAATCTTGCTAGTTTCGATCTGAAACGATGTATCCCGTTGTTTTGAGCCGCAATACATGTTTTCGCGCAGTTCTGAGAGAAAAAGTTTACACCTTTCTGTCGTCTACACTTCGACGACTTGTAAAATCGATGGTCGTGAATCTTGCTAGTTTCGATCTAAAACGATGTTTCCCTTTGATTTGAGAAGGAATACAAGTTTTCGTGCAGTTCTGAGAGAAAAAGTTTACACCTTTCTCTCGTCTACTCTTCGACAACTTGTAAAATCATGCTCGTGAATCTTGCTAGTTTCGATCTGAAACAATGTATCCCGTTGTTTTGAGCCGCAAAACAAGTTTTCGCGCAGATCTGAGAGAAAAAGTTTACACCTTTTTCTCGTCTACTATGCGACGACTTGTAAAATCGGTGTTCGTGAATTTTGCTAGTTTCGATCTAAAACGATGTATCCCTTTGATTTGAGCCGCAATACAAGTTTTCGTGCAGTTCTGAGAGAAAAAGCTTTCTCATTTCTCTCGTCTACTCTTCGACAACTTGTAAAATTGATGCTCGTGAATCTTGCTAGTTTCGATCTGAAACGATGTATCCCGTTGTTTTGAGCCGCAATACAAGTTTTCGCGCAGATCTGAGAGAAAAAGTTTACACCTTTCTCTCGTCTACAATCCGACGACTTGTAAAATCGATGCTCGTGAATCTTGCTAGTTTCGATCAAAAACGATATATCCCGTTGTTTTGAGCCGGAATACAAGTTTTCGCGCAGTTCTGAGAGAAAAAGTTTACACCTTTCTTTCGTCTACACTTCGACGACTTGTAAAATCGATGCTCGTGAATCTTGCTAGTTTCGATCTAAAACGATGTATCCCTTTGATTTGAGCCGGAATACAAGTTTTCGTGCCGTTCTGAGAGAAAACGTTTACACCTTTCTTTCGTCTACACTTCGACGACTTGTAAAATCGATGCTCGTGAATTTTGCTAGTTTCGATCTAAAACGATGTATCCCGTTGTTTTGAGCCGGAATACAAGTTTTCGCGCAGTTCTGAGAGAAAACGTTTACACCTTTCTTTCGTCTACACTTCGACGACTTGTAAAATCGATGGTCGTGAATCTTGCTAGTTTCGATCTAAAACGATGTATCCCTATGATTTGAGCCGGAATACTAGTTTTCGTGCAGTTCTGAGAGAAAAAGTTTACACCTTTCTTTCGTCTACACTTCGACGACTTGTAAAATCGATGCTCGTGAATCTTGCTAGTTTCGATCAAAAACGATATATCCCGTTGTTTTGAGCCGGAATACAAGTTTTCGTGCAGTTCTGAGAGAAAAAGTTTACACCTTTCTCTCGTCTACTCTTCGACGACTTGTAAAATCGATGCTCGTGAATCTTGCTAGTTTCGATTTGAAACGATGTATCCCGTTGTTTTGAGCCGCAATACAAGTTTTCGCGCTGTTCTGAGAGAAAACGATTACACCTTTCTCTCGTCTACTCTTCGACGACTTGTAAAATCGATGCTCGTGAATCTTTCTAGTTTCGATCTAAAACGATGTATCCCGTTGTTTTGAGCCGCAATACAAGTTTTCGCGCAGTTCTGAGAGAAGCCGTTTACACCTTTCTCTCGTCTACTCTTCGACGACTTGTAAAATCGATGCTCGTGAATCTTGATAGTTTCGATCAAAAACGATATATCCCGTTGTTTTGAACCGGAACACAAGTTTTCGCGCAGTTCTGAGAGAAAAAGTTTACACCTTTCTCTCGTCTACTCTTCGACGACTTGTAAAATCGATGCTCGTGAATTTTGCTAGTTTCGATCTAAAACGATGTATCCCGTTGTTTTGAGCCGGAATACAAGTTTTCGCGCAGTTCTGAGAGAAAAAGTTTACACCTTTCTGTCGTCTACACTTCGACGACTTGTAAAATCGATGGTCGTGAATCTTGCTAGTTTCGATCTAAAACGATGTTTCCCTTTGATTTGAGCCGGAATACAAGTTTTCGTGCAGTTCTGAGAGAAAAAGTTTACACCTTTCTCTCGTCTACTCTTCGACAACTTGTAAAATCGATGCTCGTGAATCTTGCTAGTTTCGATCTGAAACGATGTATCCCGTTGTTTTGAGCCGCAATACAAGTTTTCGCGCAGATCTGAGAGAAAAAGTTTACACCTTTTTCTCGTCTACTATCCGACGACTTGTAAAATCGGTGTTCGTGAATTTTGCTAGTTTCGATCTAAAACGATGTATCCCTTTGATTTGAGCCGCAATACAAGTTTTCGTGCAGTTCTGAGAGAAAAAGCTTTCTCATTTCTCTCGTCTACTCTTCGACAACTTGTAAAATTGATGCTCGTGAATCTTGCTAGTTTCGATCTGAAACGATGTATCCCGTTGTTTTGAGCCGCAATACAAGTTTTCGCGCAGATCTGAGAGAAAAAGTTTACACCTTTCTCTCGTCTACTCTTCGACGACTTGTAAAATCGATGCTCGTGAATTTTGCTAGTTTCGATCTAAAACGATGTATCCCGTTGTTTTGAGCCGGAATACAAGTTTTCGGGTTGTTCTGAGAGAAAAAGTTTACACCTTTCTGTCGTCTACACTTCGACGACTTGTAAAATCGATGGTCGTGAATCTTGCTAGTTTCGATCTAAAACGATGTTTCCCTTTGATTTGAGCCGGAATACAAGTTTTCGTGCAGTTCTGAGAGAAAAAGTTTACACCTTTCTCTCGTCTACTCTTCGACAACTTGTAAAATCGATGCTCGTGAATCTTGCTAGTTTCGATCTGAAACGATGTATCCCTTTGATTTGAGCCGGAATACAAGTTTTCGTGCAGTTCTGAGAGAAAACGTTTACACCTTTCTTTCGTCTACACTTCGACGACTTGTAAAATCGATGCTCGTGAATCTTGCTAGTTTCGATCTGAAACGATGTATCCCGTTGTTTTGAGCCGCAATACATGTTTTCGCGCAGTTCTGAGAGAAAAAGTTTACACCTTTCTGTCGTCTACACTTCGACGACTTGTAAAATCGATGGTCGTGAATCTTGCTAGTTTCGATCTAAAACGATGTTTCCCTTTGATTTGAGCCGGAATACAAGTTTTCGTGCAGTTCTGAGAGAAAAAGTTTACACCTTTCTCTCGTCTACTCTTCGACAACTTGTAAAATCATGCTCGTGAATCTTGCTAGTTTCGATCTGAAACAATGTATCCCGTTGTTTTGAGCCGCAAAACAAGTTTTCGCGCAGATCTGAGAGAAAAAGTTTACACCTTTTTCTCGTCTACTATGCGACGACTTGTAAAATCGGTGTTCGTGAATTTTGCTAGTTTCGATCTAAAACGATGTATCCCTTTGATTTGAGCCGCAATACAAGTTTTCGTGCAGTTCTGAGAGAAAAAGCTTTCTCATTTCTCTCGTCTACTCTTCGACAACTTGTAAAATTGATGCTCGTGAATCTTGCTAGTTTCGATCTGAAACGATGTATCCCGTTGTTTTGAGCCGCAATACAAGTTTTCGCGCAGATCTGAGAGAAAAAGTTTACACCTTTCTCTCGTCTACTATCCGACGACTTGTAAAATCGATGCTCGTGAATCTTGCTAGTTTCGATCAAAAACGATATATCCCGTTGTTTTGAGCCGGAATACAAGTTTTCGCGCAGTTCTGAGAGAAAAAGTTTACACCTTTCTTTCGTCTACACTTCGACGACTTGTAAAATCGATGCTCGTGAATCTTGCTAGTTTCGATCTAAAACGATGTATCCCTTTGATTTGAGCCGGAATACAAGTTTTCGTGCCGTTCTGAGAGAAAACGTTTACACCTTTCTTTCGTCTACACTTCGACGACTTGTAAAATCGATGCTCGTGAATTTTGCTAGTTTCGATCTAAAACGATGTATCCCGTTGTTTTGAGCCGGAATACAAGTTTTCGCGCAGTTCTGAGAGAAAACGTTTACACCTTTCTTTCGTCTACACATCGACGACTTGTAAAATCGATGGTCGTGAATCTTGCTAGTTTCGATCTAAAACGATGTATCCCTATGATTTGAGCCGGAATACTAGTTTTCGTGCAGTTCTGAGAGAAAAAGTTTACACCTTTCTTTCGTCTACACTTCGACGACTTGTAAAATCGATGCTCGTGAATCTTGCTAGTTTCGATCAAAAACGATATATCCCGTTGTTTTGAGCCGGAATACAAGTTTTCGTGCAGTTCTGAGAGAAAAAGTTTACACCTTTCTCTCGACTACTCTTCGACGACTTGTAAAATCGATGCTCGTGAATCTTGCTAGTTTCGATTTGAAACGATGTATCCCGTTGTTTTGAGCCGCAATACAAGTTTTCGCGCTGTTCTGAGAGAAAACGATTACACCTTTCTCTCGTCTACTCTTCGACGACTTGTAAAATCGATGCTCGTGAATCTTGCTAGTTTCGATCTAAAACGATGTATTCCGTTGTTTTGAGCCGCAATACAAGTTTTCGCGCAGTTCTGAGAGAAGCCGTTTACACCTTTCTCTCGTCTACTCTTCGACGACTTGTAAAATCGATGCTCGTGAATCTTGCTAGTTTCAATCTAAAACAATGTATCCCGTTGTTTTGTGACGGAATACAAGTTTTCGTGCAGTTCTGAGAGAAAAAGTTTACACCTTTCTCTCGTCTACTCTTCGACGACTTGTAAAATTGATGCTCGTGAATCTTGCTAGTTTCAATCAAAAACGATATATCCCGTTGTTTTGAGCCGGAATACAAGTTTTCGTGCAGTTCTGAGAGAAAAAGTTTACACCTTTCTCTCGTCTACTCTTCGACAACTTGTAAAATCGATGCTCGTGAATCTTGCTAGTTTCGATCTGAAACGATGTATCCCGTTGTTTTGAGCCGCAATACATGTTTTCGCGCAGATCTGAGAGAAAAGGTTTACACCTTTATCTCGTCTACTATCCGACGACTTGTAAAATCGATGCTCGTGAATCTTGCTAGTTTCGATCAAAAACGATATATCCCGTTGTTTTGAACCGGAACACAAGTTTTCGCGCAGTTCTGAGAGAAAAAGTTTACACCTTTCTCTCGTCTACTCTTCGACGACTTGTAAAATCGATGCTCGTGAATTTTGCTAGTTTCGATCTAAAACGATGTATCCCGTTGTTTTGAGCCGGAATACAAGTTTTCGCGCAGTTCTGAGAGAAAACGTTTACACCTTTCTGTCGTCTACACTTCGACGACTTGTAAAATCGATGGTCGTGAATCTTGCTAGTTTCGATCTAAAACGATGTTTCCCTTTGATTTGAGCCGGAATACAAGTTTTCGTGCAGTTCTGAGAGAAAAAGTTTACACCTTTCTCTCGTCTACTCTTCGACAACTTGTAAAATCGATGCTCGTGAATCTTGCTAGTTTCGATCTGAAACGATGTATCCCGTTGTTTTGAGCCGCAATACAAGTTTTCGCGCAGATCTGAGAGAAAAAGTTTACACCTTTTTCTCGTCTACTATCCGACGACTTGTAAAATCGGTGTTCGTGAATTTTGCTAGTTTCGATCTAAAACGATGTATCCCTTTGATTTGAGCCGCAATACAAGTTTTCGTGCAGTTCTTATAGAAAAAGCTTTCTCATTTCTCTCGTCTACTCTTCGACAACTTGTAAAATTGATGCTCGTGAATCTTGCTAGTTTCGATCTGAAACGATGTATCCCGTTGTTTTGAGCCGCAATACAAGTTTTCGCGCAGATCTGAGAGAAAAAGTTTACACCTTTCTCTCGTCTACTCTTCGACGACTTGTAAAATCGATGCTCGTGAATTTTGCTAGTTTCGATCTAAAACGATGTATCCCGTTGTTTTAAGCCGGAATACAAGTTTTCGGGTTGTTCTGAGAGAAAAAGTTTACACCTTTCTGTCGTCTACACTTCGACGACTTGTAAAATCGATGGTCGTGAATCTTGCTAGTTTCGATCTAAAACGATGTTTCCCTTTGATTTGAGCCGGAATACAAGTTTTCGTGCAGTTCTGAGAGAAAAAGTTTACACCTTTCTCTCGTCTACTCTTCGACAACTTGTAAAATCGATGCTCGTGAATCTTGCTAGTTTCGATCTGAAACGATGTATCCCTTTGATTTGAGCCGGAATACAAGTTTTCGTGCAGTTCTGAGAGAAAACGTTTACACCTTTCTTTCGTCTACACTTCGACGACTTGTAAAATCGATGCTCGTGAATTTTGCTAGTTTCGATCTAAAACGATGTATCCCGTTGTTTTGAGCCGGAATACAAGTTTTCGCGCAGTTCTGAGAGAAAACGTTTACACCTTTCTTTCGTCCACACTTCGACGACTTGTAAAATCGATGCTCGTGAATTTTGCTAGTTTCGATCTAAAACGATGTATCCCGTTGTTTTGAGCCGGAATACAAGTTTTCGGGTTGTTCTGAGAGAAAAAGTTTACACCTTTCTGTCGTCTACACTTCGACGACTTGTAAAATCGATGGTCGTGAATCTTGCTAGTTTCGATCTAAAACGATGTTTCCCTTTGATTTGAGCCGGAATACAAGTTTTCGTGCAGTTCTGAGAGAAAAAGTTTACACCTTTCTCTCGTCTACTCTTCGACAACTTGTAAAATCGATGCTCGTGAATCTTGCTAGTTTCGATCTGAAACGATGTATCCCTTTGATTTGAGCCGGAATACAAGTTTTCGTGCAGTTCTGAGAGAAAACGTTTACACCTTTCTTTCGTCTACACTTCGACGACTTGTAAAATTGATGCTCGTGAATTTTGCTAGTTTCGATCTAAAACGATGTATCCCGTTGTTTTGAGCCGGAATACAAGTTTTCGCGCAGTTCTGAGAGAAAACGTTTACACCTTTCTTTCGTCTACACTTCGACGACTTGTAAAATCGATGCTCGTGAATCTTGCTAGTTTCGATCAAAAACGATATATCCCGTTGTTTTGAGCCGGAATACAAGTTTTCGCGCAGTTCTGAGAGAAAAAGTTTACACCTTTCTTTCGTCTACACTTCGACGACTTGTAAAATCGATGGTCGTGAATCTTGCTAGTTTCGATCTAAAACGATGTTTCCCTTTGATTTGAGCCGGAATACAAGTTTTCGTGCAGTTCTGAGAGAAAAAGTTTACACCTTTCTCTCGTCTACTCTTCGACAACTTGTAAAATCGATGCTCGTGAATCTTGCTAGTTTCGATCTGAAACGATGTATCCCTTTGATTTGAGCCGGAATACAAGTTTTCGTGCAGTTCTGAGAGAAAACGTTTACACCTTTCTTTCGTCTACACTTCGACAACTTGTAAAATTGATGCTCGTGAATTTTGCTAGTTTCGATCTAAAACGATGTATCCCGTTGTTTTGAGCCGGAATACAAGTTTTCGCGCAGTTCTGAGAGAAAACGTTTACACCTTTCTTTCGTCTACTATGCGACGACTTGTAAAATCGGTGTTCGTGAATTTTGCTAGTTTCGATCTAAAACGATGTATCCCTTTGATTTGAGCCGCAATACAAGTTTTCGGGTTGTTCTGAGAGAAAAAGTTTACACCTTTCTGTCGTCTACACTTCGACGACTTGTAAAATCTATGGTCGTGAATCTTGCTAGTTTCGATCTAAAACGATGTTTCCCTTTGATTTGAGCCGGAATACAAGTTTTCGTGCAGTTCTGAGAGAAAAAGTTTACACCTTTCTCTCGTCTACTCTTCGACAACTTGTAAAATCGATGCTCGTGAATCTTGCTAGTTTCGATCTGAAACGATGTATCCCTTTGATTTGAGCCGGAATACAAGTTTTCGTGCAGTTCTGAGAGAAAACGTTTACACCTTTCTTTCGTCTACACTTCGACGACTTGTAAAATCGATGCTCGTGAATTTTGCTAGTTTCGATCTAAAACGATGTATCCCGTTGTTTTGAGCCGGAATACAAGTTTTCGCGCAGTTCTGAGAGAAAACGTTTACACCTTTCTTTCGTCTACACTTCGACGACTTGTAAAATCGATGCTCGTGAATCTTGCTAGTTTCGATCAAAAACGATATATCCCGTTGTTTTGAGCCGGAATACAAGTTTTCGCGCAGTTCTGAGAGAAAAAGTTTACACCTTTCTTTCGTCTACACTTCGACGACTTGTAAAATCGATGGTCGTGAATCTTGCTAGTTTCGATCTAAAACGATGTATCCCGTTGTTTTTGAGCCGCAATACAAGTTTTCGCGCAGATCTGAGAGAAAACGTTTACACCTTTCTTTCGTCTACACTTCGACGACTTGTAAAATCGATGGTCGTGAATCTTGCTAGTTTCGATCTAAAACGATGTTTCCCTTTGATTTGAGCCGGAATACAAGTTTTCGTGCAGTTCTGAGAGAAAAAGTTTACACCTTTCTCTCGTCTACTCTTCGACAACTTGTAAAATCGATGCTCGTGAATCTTGCTAGTTTCGATCTGAAACAATGTATCCCGTTGTTTTGAGCCGCAAAACAAGTTTTCGCGCAGATCTGAGAGAAAAAGTTTACACCTTTTTCTCGTCTACTATGCGACGACTTGTAAAATCGGTGTTCGTGAATTTTGCTAGTTTCAATCTAAAACAATGTATCCCGTTGTTTTGTGACGGAATACAAGTTTTCGTGCAGTTCTGAGAGAAAAAGTTTACACCTTTCTCTCGTCTACTCTTCGACGACTTGTAAAATTGATGCTCGTGAATCTTGCTAGTTTCAATCAAAAACGATATATCCCGTTGTTTTGAGCCGGAATACAAGTTTTCGTGCAGTTCTGAGAGAAAAAGTTTACACCTTTCTCTCGTCTACTCTTCGACAACTTGTAAAATCGATGCTCGTGAATCTTGCTAGTTTCGATCTGAAACGATGTATCCCGTTGTTTTGAGCCGCAATACATGTTTTCGCGCAGATCTGAGAGAAAAGGTTTACACCTTTATCTCGTCTACTATCCGACGACTTGTAAAATCGATGCTCGTGAATCTTGCTAGTTTCGATCTGAAACGATGTATCCCGTTGTTTTGAGCCGCAATACATGTTTTCGCGCAGATCTGAGAGAAAAGGTTTACACCTTTATCTCGTCTACTATCCGACGACTTGTAAAATCGATGCTCGTGAATCTTGCTAGTTTCGATCAAAAACGATATATCCCGTTGTTTTGAACCGGAACACAAGTTTTCGCGCAGATCTGAGAGAAAAAGTTTACACCTTTTTCTCGTCTACTATGCGACGACTTGTAAAATCGGTGTTCGTGAATTTTGCTAGTTTCAATCTAAAACAATGTATCCCGTTGTTTTGAGCCGGAATACAAGTTTTCGCGCAGTTCTGAGAGAAAAAGTTTACACCTTTCTGTCGTCTACACTTCGACGACTTGTAAAATCGATGGTCGTGAATCTTGCTAGTTTCGATCTAAAACGATGTTTCCCTTTGATTTGAGCCGGAATACAAGTTTTCGTGCAGTTCTGAGAGAAAAAGTTTACACCTTTCTCTCGTCTACTCTTCGACAACTTGTAAAATCGATGCTCGTGAATCTTGCTAGTTTCGATCTGAAACGATGTATCCCGTTGTTTTGAGCCGCAATACAAGTTTTCGCGCAGATCTGAGAGAAAAAGTTTACACCTTTTTCTCGTCTACTATCCGACGACTTGTAAAATCGGTGTTCGTGAATTTTGCTAGTTTCGATCTAAAACGATGTATCCCTTTGATTTGAGCCGCAATACAAGTTTTCGTGCAGTTCTGAGAGAAAAAGCTTTCTCATTTCTCTCGTCTACTCTTCGACAACTTGTAAAATTGATGCTCGTGAATCTTGCTAGTTTCGATCTGAAACGATGTATCCCGTTGTTTTGAGCCGCAATACAAGTTTTCGCGCAGATCTGAGAGAAAAAGTTTACACCTTTCTCTCGTCTACTCTTCGACGACTTGTAAAATCGATGCTCGTGAATTTTGCTAGTTTCGATCTAAAACGATGTATCCCGTTGTTTTGAGCCGGAATACAAGTTTTCGGGTTGTTCTGAGAGAAAAAGTTTACACCTTTCTGTCGTCTACACTTCGACGACTTGTAAAATCGATGGTCGTGAATCTTGCTAGTTTCGATCTAAAACGATGTTTCCCTTTGATTTGAGCCGGAATACAAGTTTTCGTGCAGTTCTGAGAGAAAAAGTTTACACCTTTCTCTCGTCTACTCTTCGACAACTTGTAAAATCGATGCTCGTGAATCTTGCTAGTTTCGATCTGAAACGATGTATCCCTTTGATTTGAGCCGGAATACAAGTTTTCGTGCAGTTCTGAGAGAAAACGTTTACACCTTTCTTTCGTCTACACTTCGACGACTTGTAAAATCGATGCTCGTGAATTTTGCTAGTTTCGATCTAAAACGATGTATCCCGTTGTTTTGAGCCGGAATACAAGTTTTCGCGCAGTTCTGAGAGAAAACGTTTACACCTTTCTTTCGTCTACACTTCGACGACTTGTAAAATCGATGCTCGTGAATCTTGCTAGTTTCGATCAAAAACGATATATCCCGTTGTTTTGAGCCGGAATACAAGTTTTCGCGCAGTTCTGAGAGAAAAAGTTTACACCTTTCTTTCGTCTACACTTCGACGACTTGTAAAATCGATGGTCGTGAATCTTGCTAGTTTCGATCTAAAACGATGTATCCCGTTGTTTTTGAGCCGCAATACAAGTTTTCGCGCAGATCTGAGAGAAAACGTTTACACCTTTCTTTCGTCTACACTTCGACGACTTGTAAAATCGATGGTCGTGAATCTTGCTAGTTTCGATCTAAAACGATGTTTCCCTTTGATTTGAGCCGGAATACAAGTTTTCGTGCAGTTCTGAGAGAAAAAGTTTACACCTTTCTCTCGTCTACTCTTCGACAACTTGTAAAATCGATGCTCGTGAATCTTGCTAGTTTCGATCTGAAACAATGTATCCCGTTGTTTTGAGCCGCAAAACAAGTTTTCGCGCAGATCTGAGAGAAAAAGTTTACACCTTTTTCTCGTCTACTATGCGACGACTTGTAAAATCGGTGTTCGTGAATTTTGCTAGTTTCAATCTAAAACAATGTATCCCGTTGTTTTGTGACGGAATACAAGTTTTCGTGCAGTTCTGAGAGAAAAAGTTTACACCTTTCTCTCGTCTACTCTTCGACGACTTGTAAAATTGATGCTCGTGAATCTTGCTAGTTTCAATCAAAAACGATATATCCCGTTGTTTTGAGCCGGAATACAAGTTTTCGTGCAGTTCTGAGAGAAAAAGTTTACACCTTTCTCTCGTCTACTCTTCGACAACTTGTAAAATCGATGCTCGTGAATCTTGCTAGTTTCGATCTGAAACGATGTATCCCGTTGTTTTGAGCCGCAATACATGTTTTCGCGCAGATCTGAGAGAAAAGGTTTACACCTTTATCTCGTCTACTATCCGACGACTTGTAAAATCGATGCTCGTGAATCTTGCTAGTTTTGATCAAAAACGATATATCCCGTTGTTTTGAGCCGGAATACAAGTTTTCGCGCAGTTCTGAGAGAAAAAGTTTACACCTTTCTCTCGTCTACTCTTCGACGACTTGTAAAATCGATGCTCGTGAATTTTGCTAGTTTCGATCTAAAACGATGTATCCCGTTGTTTTGAGCCGGAATACAAGTTTTCGCGCAGTTCTGAGAGAAAAAGTTTACACCTTTCTGTCGTCTACACTTCGACGACTTGTAAAATCGATGGTCGTGAATCTTCCTAGTTTCGATCTAAAACGATGTTTCCCTTTGATTTGAGCCGGAATACAAGTTTTCGTGCAGTTCTGAGAGAAAAAGTTTACACCTTTCTCTCGTCTACTCTTCGACAACTTGTAAAATCGATGCTCGTGAATCTTGCTAGTTTCGATCTGAAACGATGTATCCCGTTGTTTTGAGCCGCAATACAAGTTTTCGCGCAGATCTGAGAGAAAAAGTTTACACCTTTTTCTCGTTTACTATCCGACGACTTGTAAAATCGGTGTTCGTGAATTTTGCTAGTTTCGATCTAAAACGATGTATCCCTTTGATTTGAGCCGCAATACAAGTTTTCGTGCAGTTCTGAGAGAAAAAGCTTTCTCATTTCTCTCGTCTACTCTTCGACAACTTGTAAAATTGATGCTCGTGAATCTTGCTAGTTTCGATCTGAAACGATGTATCCCGTTGTTTTGAGCCGCAATACAAGTTTTCGCGCAGATCTGAGAGAAAAAGTTTACACCTTTCTCTCGTCTACTCTTCGACGACTTGTAAAATCGATGCTCGTGAATTTTGCTAGTTTCGATCTAAAACGATGTATCCCGTTGCTTTGAGCCGGAATACAAGTTTTCGGGTTGTTCTGAGAGAAAAAGTTTACACCTTTCTGTCGTCTACACTTCGACGACTTGTAAAATCGATGGTCGTGAATCTTGCTAGTTTCGATCTAAAACGATGTTTCCCTTTGATTTGAGCCGGAATACAAGTTTTCGTGCAGTTCTGAGAGAAAAAGTTTACACCTTTCTCTCGTCTACTCTTCGACAACTTGTAAAATCGATGCTCGTGAATCTTGCTAGTTTCGATCTGAAACGATGTATCCCTTTGATTTGAGCCGGAATACAAGTTTTCGTGCAGTTCTGAGAGAAAACGTTTACACCTTTCTTTCGTCTACACTTCGACGACTTGTAAAATCGATGCTCGTGAATTTTGCTAGTTTCGATCTAAAACGATGTATCCCGTTGTTTTGAGCCGGAATACAAGTTTTCGCGCAGTTCTGAGAGAAAACGTTTACACCTTTCTTTCGTCTACACTTCGACGACTTGTAAAATCGATGCTCGTGAATCTTGCTAGTTTCGATCAAAAACGATATATCCCGTTGTTTTGAGCCGGAATACAAGTTTTCGCGCAGTTCTGAGAGAAAAAGTTTACACCTTTCTTTCGTCTACACTTCGACGACTTGTAAAATCGATGGTCGTGAATCTTGCTAGTTTCGATCTAAAACGATGTATCCCGTTGTTTTTGAGCCGCAATACAAGTTTTCGCGCAGATCTGAGAGAAAACGTTTACACCTTTCTTTCGTCTACACTTCGACGACTCGTAAAATAGATGCTCGTGAGTCTTGCAAGTTTCGATCTAACACGATGTATCCCGTTGTTTTGAGCCGGAATAGAAGTTTTCGCGCAGTTCTGAGAGAAAAAGTTTACACCTTTCTTTCGTCTACACTTCGACGACTTGTAAAATCGATGCTCGTGAATCTTGCTAGTTTCGATCTAAAACGATGTATCCCTTTGATTTGAGCCGGAATACTAGTTTTCGTGCAGTTCTGAGAGAAAAAGTTTACACCTTTCTTTCGTCTACACTTCGACGACTTGTAAAATCGATGCTCGTAAATCTTGCTAGTTTCGATCAAAAACGATATATCCCGTTGTTTTGAGCCGGAATACAAGTTTTCGTGCAGTTCTGAGAGAAAAAGTTTACACCTTTCTCTCGTCTACTCTTCGACGACTTGTAAAATCGATGCTCGTGAATCTTGCTAGTTTCGATTTGAAACGATGTATCCCGTTGTTTTGAGCCGCAATACAAGTTTTCGCGCTGTTCTGAGAGAAAACGATTACACCTTTCTCTCGTCTACTCTTCGACGACTTGTAAAATCAATGCTCGTGAATCTTGCTAGTTTCGATCTAAAACGATGTATCCCGTTGTTTTGAGCCGCAATACAAGTTTTCGCGCAGTTCTGAGAGAAAACATTTAGACCTTTTCTTCGTCTACTCTTCGACGACTTGTAAAATTGATGCTTGTGAATCTTGCTAGTTTCGATCTAAAACGATGAATCCCGTTGTTTTGAGCCGCAATACAAGTTTTCGAGTTGTTCTGAGAGAAAAAGTTTTCACATTTCTCTCGTCTACTCTTCAACGACTTGTAAAATCGATGCTCGTGAGTCTTGCTAGTTTCGATCTAACACAATGTATCCCTATGATTTGAGCCGGAATACTAGTTTTCGTGCAGTTCTGAGAGAAAAAGTTTACACCTTTCTTTCGTCTACACTTCGACGACTTGTAAAATCGATGCTCGTGAATCTTGCTAGTTTCGATCAAAAACGATATATCCCGTTGTTTTGAGCCGGAATACAAGTTTTCGTGCAGTTCTGAGAGAAAAAGTTTACACCTTTCTCTCGTCTACTCTTCGACGACTTGTAAAATCGATGCTCGTGAATCTTGCTAGTTTCGATTTGAAACGATGTATCCCGTTGTTTTGAGCCGCAATACAAGTTTTCGCGCTGTTCTGAGAGAAAACGATTACACCTTTCTCTCGTCTACTCTTCGACGACTTGTAAAATCGATGCTCGTGAATCTTGCTAGTTTCGATCTAAAACGATGTATCCCGTTGTTTTGAGCCGCAATACAAGTTTTCGCGCAGTTCTGAGAGAAGCCGTTTACACCTTTCTCTCGTCTACTCTTCGACGACTTGTAAAATCGATGCTCGTGAATCTTGCTAGTTTCAATCTAAAACAATGTATCCCGTTGTTTTGTGACGGAATACAAGTTTTCGTGCAGTTCTGAGAGAAAAAGTTTACACCTTTCTCTCGTCTACTCTTCGACGACTTGTAAAATTGATGCTCGTGAATCTTGCTAGTTTCAATCAAAAACGATATATCCCGTTGTTTTGAGCCGGAATACAAGTTTTCGTGCAGTTCTGAGAGAAAAAGTTTACACCTTTCTCTCGTCTACTCTTCGACAACTTGTAAAATCGATGCTCGTGAATCTTGCTAGTTTCGATCTGAAACGATGTATCCCGTTGTTTTGAGCCGCAATACATGTTTTCGCGCAGATCTGAGAGAAAAGGTTTACACCTTTATCTCGTCTACTATCCGACGACTTGTAAAATCGATGCTCGTGAATCTTGCTAGTTTCGATCAAAAACGATATATCCCGTTGTTTTGAACCGGAACACAAGTTTTCGCGCAGTTCTGAGAGAAAAACTTTACACCTTTCTCTCGTCTACTCTTCGACGACTTGTAAAATCGATGCTCGTGAATTTTGCTAGTTTCGATCTAAAACGATGTATCCCGTTGTTTTGAGCCGGAATACAAGTTTTCGCGCAGTTCTGAGAGAAAAAGTTTACACCTTTCTGTCGTCTACACTTCGACGACTTGTAAAATCGATGGTCGTGAATCTTGCTAGTTTCGATCTAAAACGATGTTTCCCTTTGATTTGAGCCGGAATACAAGTTTTCGTGCAGTTCTGAGAGAAAAAGTTTACACCTTTCTCTCGTCTACTCTTCGACAACTTGTAAAATCGATGCTCGTGAATCTTGCTAGTTTCGATCTGAAACGATGTATCCCGTTGTTTTGAGCCGCAATACAAGTTTTCGCGCAGATCTGAGAGAAAAAGTTTACACCTTTTTCTCGTCTACTATCCGACGACTTGTAAAATCGGTGTTCGTGAATTTTGCTAGTTTCGATCTAAAACGATGTATCCCTTTGATTTCAGCCGCAATACAAGTTTTCGTGCCGTTCTGAGAGAAAAAGCTTTCTCATTTCTCTCGTCTACTCTTCGACAACTTGTAAAATTGATGCTCGTGAATCTTGCTAGTTTCGATCTGAAACGATGTATCCCGTTGTTTTGAGCCGCAATACAAGTTTTCGCGCAGATCTGAGAGAAAAAGTTTACACCTTTCTCTCGTCTACTCTTCGACGACTTGTAAAATCGATGCTCGTGAATTTTGCTAGTTTCGATCTAAAACGATGTATCCCGTGTTTTGAGCCGGAATACAAGTTTTCGGGTTGTTCTGAGAGAAAAAGTTTACACCTTTCTGTCGTCTACACTTCGACGACTTGTAAAATCGATGGTCGTGAATCTTGCTAGTTTCGATCTAAAACGATGTTTCCCTTTGATTTGAGCCGGAATACAAGTTTTCGTGCAGTTCTGAGAGAAAAAGTTTACACCTTTCTCTCGTCTACTCTTCGACAACTTGTAAAATCGATGCTCGTGAATCTTGCTAGTTTCGATCTGAAACGATGTATCCCTTTGATTTGAGCCGGAATACAAGTTTTCGTGCAGTTCTGAGAGAAAACGTTTACACCTTTCTTTCGTCTACACTTCGACGACTTGTAAAATCGATGCTCGTGAATTTTGCTAGTTTCGATCTAAAACGATGTATCCCGTTGTTTTGAGCCGGAATACAAGTTTTCGCGCAGTTCTGAGAGAAAACGTTTACACCTTTCTTTCGTCTACACTTCGACGACTTGTAAAATCGATGCTCGTGAATCTTGCTAGTTTCGATCAAAAACGATATATCCCGTTGTTTTGAGCCGGAATACAAGTTTTCGCGCAGTTCTGAGAGAAAAAGTTTACACCTTTCTTTCGTCTACACTTCGACGACTTGTAAAATCGATGGTCGTGAATCTTGCTAGTTTCGATCTAAAACGATGTATCCCGTTGTTTTTGAGCCGCAATACAAGTTTTCGCGCAGATCTGAGAGAAAACGTTTACACCTTTCTTTCGTCTACACTTCGACGACTCGTAAAATCGATGCTCGTGAGTCTTGCAAGTTTCGATCTAACACGATGTATCCCGTTGTTTTGAGCCGGAATAGAAGTTTTCGCGCAGTTCTGAGAGAAAAAGTTTACACCTTTCTTTCGTCTACACTTCGACGACTTGTAAAATCGATGCTCGTGAATCTTGCTAGTTTCGATCTAAAACGATGTATCCCTTTGATTTGAGCCGGAATACAAGTTTTCGTGCAGTTCTGAGAGAAAACGTTTACACCTTTCTTTCGTCTACACTTCGACGACTTGTAAAATCGATGCTCGTGAATTTTGCTAGTTTCGATCTAAAACGATGTATCCCTTTGATTTGAGCCGGAATACTAGTTTTCGTGCAGTTCTGAGAGAAAAAGTTTACACCTTTCTTTCGTCTACACTTCGACGACTTGTAAAATCGATGCTCGTAAATCTTGCTAGTTTCGATCAAAAACGATATATCCCGTTGTTTTGAGCCGGAATACAAGTTATCGTGCAGTTCTGAGAGAAAAAGTTTACACCTTTCTCTCGTCTACTCTTCGACGACTTGTAAAATCGATGCTCGTGAATCTTGCTAGTTTCGATTTGAAACGATGTATCCCGTTGTTTTGAGCCGCAATACAAGTTTTCGCGCTGTTCTGAGAGAAAACGATTACACCTTTCTCTCGTCTACTCTTCGACGACTTGTAAAATCAATGCTCGTGAATCTTGCTAGTTTCGATCTAAAACGATGTATCCCGTTGTTTTGAGCCGCAATACAAGTTTTCGCGCAGTTCTGAGAGAAAACATTTAGACCTTTTCTTCGTCTACTCTTCGACGACTTGTAAAATTGATGCTTGTGAATCTTGCTAGTTTCGATCTAAAACGATGAATCCCGTTGTTTTGAGCCGCAATACAAGTTTTCGGGTTGTTCTGAGAGAAAAAGTTTTCACATTTCTCTCGTCTACTCTTCAACGACTTGTAAAATCGATGCTCGTGAGTCTTGCTAGTTTCGATCTAACACGATGTATCCCGTTGTTTTGAGCCGGAATAGAAGTTTTCGCGCAGTTCTGAGAGAAAACGTTTACACCTATCTGTCGTCTACTCTTCGACGACTTGTAAAATCGATGCTCGTGAATCTTGCTAGTTTCGATCTAAAACGATGTATCCCGTTGTTTTGAGCCGGAATACAAGTTTTCGGGCTGTTCTGAGAGAAGACGTTTACACCCTTCTCTCGTCTACTCTTCGACAACTTGTAAAATCGATGCTCGTGAATTGTGCTAGTTTTGATCGAAAACGATGTATCCCGTTGTTTTGAGACGGAATACAAGTTTTCGCGCAGTTCTGAGAGGAAAAGTTTACACCTTTCTTTCGTCTACTCTTCGACGACTTCTAAAATCGATGCTCGTGAATCTTGCTAGTTTCGATCTAAAACGATGTATCCCGTTGTTTTGAGCCGGAATACAAGTTTTCGTGCAGTTCTGAGAGAAAACGTTTACACCTCTCTCTCGTCTACTCTTCGACGGCTTGTAAAATCGATGCTCGTGAATCTTGCTAGTTTCGATCAAAAACGATATATCCCGTTGTTTTGAGCCGGAATACAAGTTTTCGTGCAGTTCTGAGAGAAAAAGTTTACACCTTTCTCTCGTCTACTCTTCGACAACTTGTAAAATCGATGCTCGTGAATCTTGCTAGTTTCGATCTGAAACGATGTATCCCGTTGTTTTGAGCCGCAATACAAGTTTTCGCGCAGATCTGAGAGAAAAGGTTTACACCTTTATCTCGTCTACTATCCGACGACTTGTAAAATCGATGCTCGTGAATCCTGCTAGTTTCGATCAAAAACGATATATCCCGTTGTTTTGAGCCGGAATACAAGTTTTCGCGCAGTTCTGAGAGAAAAAGTTTACACCTTTCTCTCGTCTACTCTTCGACGACTTGTAAAATCGGTGTTCGTGAATTTTGCTAGTTTCGATCTAAAACGATGTATCCCTTTGATTTGAGCCGGAATACAAGTTTTCGTGCAGTTCTGAGAGAAAAAGCTTTCACATTTCTCTCGTCTACTCTTCGACGACTTGTAAAATCGATGCTCGTGAATCTCGCTAGTTCCGATCTAAAACGATGTATCCCGTTGTTTTGAGCCGGAATACAAGTTTTCGCGCAGTTCTGAGAGAAAAAGTTTACACCTCTCTCTCGTGTTCTCTTCGACGACTTGTAAAATCGTTGCTCGTGAATTTTGCTAGTTTCGATCTAAAACGATGTATCCCGTTGTTTTGAGCCGGAATACAAGTTTTCGCGCAGTTCTGAGAGAAAAAGTTTACACCTTTCTTTCGTCTACACTTCGACGACTTGTAAAATCGATGCTCGTGAATCTTGCTAGTTTCGATCTAAAACGATGTATCCCTTTGATTTGAGCCGGAATACAAGTTTTCGTGCAGTTCTGAGACAATAGGTTTACACCTTTCTTTCGTCTACACTTCGACGACTTGTAAAATCGATGGTCGTGAATCTTGCTAGTTTCGATCTAAAACGATGTATCCCTTTGATTTGACCCGGAATACAAGTTTTCGTGCCGTTCTGAGAGAAAAAGTTTACACCTTTCTCTCGTCTACTCTTCGACAACTTGTAAAATTGATGCTCGTGAATCTTGCTAGTCTCGATCTGAAACGATGTATCCCGTTGTTTTGAGCCGCAATACAAGTTTTTGCGCAGATCTGAGAGAAAAAGTTTACACCTTTCTCTCGTCTACTATCCGACGACTTGTAAAATCGATGCTCGTGAATCTTGCTAGTTTCGATCAAAAACGATATATCCCGTTGTTTTTAGCCGGAATACAAGTTTTCGCGCAGTTCTGAGAGAAAAAGTTTACACCTTTCTTTCGTCTACACTTCGACGACTTGTAAAATCGATGCTCGTGAATCTTGCTAGTTTCGATCTAAAGCGATGTATCCCTTTGATTTGAGCCGGAATACAAGTTTTCGTGCAGTTCTGAGAAAAAACGTTTACACCTTTCTTTCGTCTACACTTCGACGACTTGTAAAATCGATGGTCGTGAATCTTGCTAGTTTCGATCTAAAACGATGTATCCCGTTGTTTTGAGCCGGAATACAAGTTTTCGCGCAGTTCTGAGAGAAAAAGTTTACACCTTTCTTTCGTCTACACTTCGACGACTTGTAAAATCGATGGTCGTGAATCTTGCTAGTTTCGATCTAAAACGATGTATCCCTTTGATTTGAGCCGGAATACAAGTTTTCGTGCAGTTCTGAGAGAAAAAGTTTACACCTTTCTTTCGTCTACACTTCGACGACTCGTAAAATCGATGCTCGTGAGTCTTGCTAGTTTCGATCTAACACGATGTATCCCGTTGTTTTGAGCCGGAATAGAAGTTTTCGCGCAGTTCTGAGAGAAACCGTTTCCACCTTTCTTTCGTCTACACTTCGACGACTTGTAAAATCGATGCTCGTGAATCTTGCTAGTTTCGATCTAAAACGATGTATCCCTTTGATTTGAGCCGGAATACAAGTTTTCGTGCAGTTCTGAGAGAAAACGTTTACACCTTTCTCTCGTCTACTCTTCGACAACTTGTAAAATCGATGCTCGTGAATCTTGCTAGATTCGATCAAAAACGATGTATCCCTTTGATTTGAGCCGGAATACAAGTTTTCGTGCAGTTCTGAAAGAAAAAGTTTACACCTTTCTTTCGTCTACACTTCGACGACTTGTAAAATCGATGGTCGTGAATCTTGCTAGTTTCGATCTAAAACGATGTATCCCTTTGATTTGACCCGAAATACAAGTTTTCGTGCTGTTCTGAGAGAAAAAGTTTACACCTTTCTCTCGTCTACGCTTCGACAACTTGTAAAATCGATGCTCGTGAATCTTGCTAGTTTCGATCTGAAACGATGTATCCCGTTGTTTTGAGCCGCAATACAAGTTTTCGCGCTGTTCTGAGAGAAAACGATTACACCTTTCTCTCGTCTACTCTTCGACGACTTGTAAAATCGATGCTCGTGAATCTTGCTAGTTTCGATCTAAAACGATGTATCCCGTTGTTTTGAGCCGCAATACAAGTTTTCGCGCAGTTCTGAGAGAAACCGTTTACACTTTTCTCTCGTCTACTCTTCGACGACTTGTAAAATCGATGCTCGTGAATCTTGCTAGTTTCAATCTAAAACAATGTATCCCGTTGTTTTGTGACGGAATACAAGTTTTCGCGCAGTTCTGAGAGAAAACGTTTAGACCTTTCTTTCGTCTACTCTTCGACGACTTGTAAAATTGATGCTTGTGAATCTTGCTAGTTTCGATCTGAAACGATATATCCCGTTGTTTTGAGCCGCAATACAAGTTTTCGCGCAGATCTGAGAGAAAAGGTTTACACCTTTCTCTCGTCTACTATCCGAGGACTTGTAAAATCGATGCTCGTGAATCTTGCTAGTTTCGATCAAAAACGATATATCCCGTTGTTTTGAGCCGGAATACAAGTTTTCGCGCAGTTCTGAGAGAAAACGTTTAGACCTTTCCTTCGTCTACTCTTCGACGACTTGTAAAATCGATGCTCGTGAATCTTGCTAGTTTCGATCTAAAACGATGTATTCCGTTGTTTTGAGCCGGAATACAAGTTTTCGTGCAGTTCTGAGAGAAAAAGTTTACACCTTTCTCTCGTCTACTCTTCGACGACTTGTAAAATTGATGCTCGTGAATCTTGCTAGTCTCGATCTGAAACGATGTATCCCGTTGTTTTGAGCCGCAATACAAGTTTTTGCGCAGATCTGAGAGAAAAAGTTTACACCTTTCTCTCGTCTACTATCCGACGACTTGTAAAATCGATGCTCGTGAATCTTGCTAGTTTCGATCAAAAACGATATATCCCGTTGTTTTGAGCCGGAATACAAGTTTTCGCGCAGTTCTGAGAGAAAAAGTTTACACCTTTCTTTCGTCTACACTTCGACGACTTGTAAAATCGATGCTCGTGAATTTTGCTAGTTTCGATCTAAAACGATGTATCCCGTTGTTTTGAGCCGGAATACAAGTTTTCGCGCAGTTCTGAGAGAAAACGTTTACACCTTTCTTTCGTCTACACTTCGACGACTTGTAAAATCGATGCTCGTGAATCTTGCTAGTTTCGATCAAAAACGATATATCCCGTTGTTTTGAGCCGGAATACAAGTTTTCGCGCAGTTCTGAGAGAAAAAGTTTACACCTTTCTTTCGTCTACACTTCGACGACTTGTAAAATCGATGGTCGTGAATCTTGCTAGTTTCGATCTAAAACGATGTATCCCGTTGTTTTTGAGCCGCAATACAAGTTTTCGCGCAGATCTGAGAGAAAACGTTTACACCTTTCTTTCGTCTACACTTCGACGACTCGTAAAATAGATGCTCGTGAGTCTTGCAAGTTTCGATCTAACACGATGTATCCCGTTGTTTTGAGCCGGAATAGAAGTTTTCGCGCAGTTCTGAGAGAAAAAGTTTACACCTTTCTTTCGTCTACACTTCGACGACTTGTAAAATCGATGCTCGTGAATCTTGCTAGTTTCGATCTAAAACGATGTATCCCTTTGATTTGAGCCGGAATACTAGTTTTCGTGCAGTTCTGAGAGAAAAAGTTTACACCTTTCTTTCGTCTACACTTCGACGACTTGTAAAATCGATGCTCGTAAATCTTGCTAGTTTCGATCAAAAACGATATATCCCGTTGTTTTGAGCCGGAATACAAGTTTTCGTGCAGTTCTGAGAGAAAAAGTTTACACCTTTCTCTCGTCTACTCTTCGACGACTTGTAAAATCGATGCTCGTGAATCTTGCTAGTTTCGATTTGAAACGATGTATCCCGTTGTTTTGAGCCGCAATACAAGTTTTCGCGCTGTTCTGAGAGAAAACGATTACACCTTTCTCTCGTCTACTCTTCGACGACTTGTAAAATCAATGCTCGTGAATCTTGCTAGTTTCGATCTAAAACGATGTATCCCGTTGTTTTGAGCCGCAATACAAGTTTTCGCGCAGTTCTGAGAGAAAACATTTAGACCTTTTCTTCGTCTACTCTTCGACGACTTGTAAAATTGATGCTTGTGAATCTTGCTAGTTTCGATCTAAAACGATGAATCCCGTTGTTTTGAGCCGCAATACAAGTTTTCGAGTTGTTCTGAGAGAAAAAGTTTTCACATTTCTCTCGTCTACTCTTCAACGACTTGTAAAATCGATGCTCGTGAGTCTTGCTAGTTTCGATCTAACACAATGTATCCCTATGATTTGAGCCGGAATACTAGTTTTCGTGCAGTTCTGAGAGAAAAAGTTTACACCTTTCTTTCGTCTACACTTCGACGACTTGTAAAATCGATGCTCGTGAATCTTGCTAGTTTCGATCAAAAACGATATATCCCGTTGTTTTGAGCCGGAATACAAGTTTTCGTGCAGTTCTGAGAGAAAAAGTTTACACCTTTCTCTCGTCTACTCTTCGACGACTTGTAAAATCGATGCTCGTGAATCTTGCTAGTTTCGATTTGAAACGATGTATCCCGTTGTTTTGAGCCGCAATACAAGTTTTCGCGCTGTTCTGAGAGAAAACGATTACACCTTTCTCTCGTCTACTCTTCGACGACTTGTAAAATCGATGCTCGTGAATCTTGCTAGTTTCGATCTAAAACGATGTATCCCGTTGTTTTGAGCCGCAATACAAGTTTTCGCGCAGTTCTGAGAGAAGCCGTTTACACCTTTCTCTCGTCTACTCTTCGACGACTTGTAAAATCGATGCTCGTGAATCTTGCTAGTTTCAATCTAAAACAATGTATCCCGTTGTTTTGTGACGGAATACAAGTTTTCGTGCAGTTCTGAGAGAAAAAGTTTACACCTTTCTCTCGTCTACTCTTCGACGACTTGTAAAATTGATGCTCGTGAATCTTGCTAGTTTCAATCAAAAACGATATATCCCGTTGTTTTGAGCCGGAATACAAGTTTTCGTGCAGTTCTGAGAGAAAAAGTTTACACCTTTCTCTCGTCTACTCTTCGACAACTTGTAAAATCGATGCTCGTGAATCTTGCTAGTTTCGATCTGAAACGATGTATCCCGTTGTTTTGAGCCGCAATACATGTTTTCGCGCAGATCTGAGAGAAAAGGTTTACACCTTTATCTCGTCTACTATCCGACGACTTGTAAAATCGATGCTCGTGAATCTTGCTAGTTTCGATCAAAAACGATATATCCCGTTGTTTTGAACCGGAACACAAGTTTTCGCGCAGTTCTGAGAGAAAAAGTTTACACCTTTCTCTCGTCTACTCTTCGACGACTTGTAAAATCGATGCTCGTGAATTTTGCTAGTTTCGATCTAAAACGATGTATCCCGTTGTTTTGAGCCGGAATACAAGTTTTCGCGCAGTTCTGAGAGAAAAAGTTTACACCTTTCTGTCGTCTACACTTCGACGACTTGTAAAATCGATGGTCGTGAATCTTGCTAGTTTCGATCTAAAACGATGTTTCCCTTTGATTTGAGCCGGAATACAAGTTTTCGTGCAGTTCTGAGAGAAAAAGTTTACACCTTTCTCTCGTCTACTCTTCGACAACTTGTAAAATCGATGCTCGTGAATCTTGCTAGTTTCGATCTGAAACGATGTATCCCGTTGTTTTGAGCCGCAATACAAGTTTTCGCGCAGATCTGAGAGAAAAAGTTTACACCTTTTTCTCGTCTACTATCCGACGACTTGTAAAATCGGTGTTCGTGAATTTTGCTAGTTTCGATCTAAAACGATGTATCCCTTTGATTTCAGCCGCAATACAAGTTTTCGTGCCGTTCTGAGAGAAAAAGCTTTCTCATTTCTCTCGTCTACTCTTCGACAACTTGTAAAATTGATGCTCGTGAATCTTGCTAGTTTCGATCTGAAACGATGTATCCCGTTGTTTTGAGCCGCAATACAAGTTTTCGCGCAGATCTGAGAGAAAAAGTTTACACCTTTCTCTCGTCTACTCTTCGACGACTTGTAAAATCGATGCTCGTGAATTTTGCTAGTTTCGATCTAAAACGATGTATCCCGTGTTTTGAGCCGGAATACAAGTTTTCGGGTTGTTCTGAGAGAAAAAGTTTACACCTTTCTGTCGTCTACACTTCGACGACTTGTAAAATCGATGGTCGTGAATCTTGCTAGTTTCGATCTAAAACGATGTTTCCCTTTGATTTGAGCCGGAATACAAGTTTTCGTGCAGTTCTGAGAGAAAAAGTTTACACCTTTCTCTCGTCTACTCTTCGACAACTTGTAAAATCGATGCTCGTGAATCTTGCTAGTTTCGATCTGAAACGATGTATCCCTTTGATTTGAGCCGGAATACAAGTTTTCGTGCAGTTCTGAGAGAAAACGTTTACACCTTTCTTTCGTCTACACTTCGACGACTTGTAAAATCGATGCTCGTGAATTTTGCTAGTTTCGATCTAAAACGATGTATCCCGTTGTTTTGAGCCGGAATACAAGTTTTCGCGCAGTTCTGAGAGAAAACGTTTACACCTTTCTTTCGTCTACACTTCGACGACTTGTAAAATCGATGCTCGTGAATCTTGCTAGTTTCGATCAAAAACGATATATCCCGTTGTTTTGAGCCGGAATACAAGTTTTCGCGCAGTTCTGAGAGAAAAAGTTTACACCTTTCTTTCGTCTACACTTCGACGACTTGTAAAATCGATGGTCGTGAATCTTGCTAGTTTCGATCTAAAACGATGTATCCCGTTGTTTTTGAGCCGCAATACAAGTTTTCGCGCAGATCTGAGAGAAAACGTTTACACCTTTCTTTCGTCTACACTTCGACGACTCGTAAAATCGATGCTCGTGAGTCTTGCAAGTTTCGATCTAACACGATGTATCCCGTTGTTTTGAGCCGGAATAGAAGTTTTCGCGCAGTTCTGAGAGAAAAAGTTTACACCTTTCTTTCGTCTACACTTCGACGACTTGTAAAATCGATGCTCGTGAATCTTGCTAGTTTCGATCTAAAACGATGTATCCCTTTGATTTGAGCCGGAATACAAGTTTTCGTGCAGTTCTGAGAGAAAACGTTTACACCTTTCTTTCGTCTACACTTCGACGACTTGTAAAATCGATGCTCGTGAATTTTGCTAGTTTCGATCTAAAACGATGTATCCCTTTGATTTGAGCCGGAATACTAGTTTTCGTGCAGTTCTGAGAGAAAAAGTTTACACCTTTCTTTCGTCTACACTTCGACGACTTGTAAAATCGATGCTCGTAAATCTTGCTAGTTTCGATCAAAAACGATATATCCCGTTGTTTTGAGCCGGAATACAAGTTATCGTGCAGTTCTGAGAGAAAAAGTTTACACCTTTCTCTCGTCTACTCTTCGACGACTTGTAAAATCGATGCTCGTGAATCTTGCTAGTTTCGATTTGAAACGATGTATCCCGTTGTTTTGAGCCGCAATACAAGTTTTCGCGCTGTTCTGAGAGAAAACGATTACACCTTTCTCTCGTCTACTCTTCGACGACTTGTAAAATCAATGCTCGTGAATCTTGCTAGTTTCGATCTAAAACGATGTATCCCGTTGTTTTGAGCCGCAATACAAGTTTTCGCGCAGTTCTGAGAGAAAACATTTAGACCTTTTCTTCGTCTACTCTTCGACGACTTGTAAAATTGATGCTTGTGAATCTTGCTAGTTTCGATCTAAAACGATGAATCCCGTTGTTTTGAGCCGCAATACAAGTTTTCGGGTTGTTCTGAGAGAAAAAGTTTTCACATTTCTCTCGTCTACTCTTCAACGACTTGTAAAATCGATGCTCGTGAGTCTTGCTAGTTTCGATCTAACACGATGTATCCCGTTGTTTTGAGCCGGAATAGAAGTTTTCGCGCAGTTCTGAGAGAAAACGTTTACACCTATCTGTCGTCTACTCTTCGACGACTTGTAAAATCGATGCTCGTGAATCTTGCTAGTTTCGATCTAAAACGATGTATCCCGTTGTTTTGAGCCGGAATACAAGTTTTCGGGCTGTTCTGAGAGAAGACGTTTACACCCTTCTCTCGTCTACTCTTCGACAACTTGTAAAATCGATGCTCGTGAATTGTGCTAGTTTTGATCGAAAACGATGTATCCCGTTGTTTTGAGACGGAATACAAGTTTTCGCGCAGTTCTGAGAGGAAAAGTTTACACCTTTCTTTCGTCTACTCTTCGACGACTTCTAAAATCGATGCTCGTGAATCTTGCTAGTTTCGATCTAAAACGATGTATCCCGTTGTTTTGAGCCGGAATACAAGTTTTCGTGCAGTTCTGAGAGAAAACGTTTACACCTCTCTCTCGTCTACTCTTCGACGGCTTGTAAAATCGATGCTCGTGAATCTTGCTAGTTTCGATCAAAAACGATATATCCCGTTGTTTTGAGCCGGAATACAAGTTTTCGCGCAGTTCTGAGAGAAAAAGTTTACACCTTTCTCTCGTCTACTCTTCGACGACTTGTAAAATCGGTGTTCGTGAATTTTGCTAGTTTCGATCTAAAACGATGTATCCCTTTGATTTGAGCCGGAATACAAGTTTTCGTGCAGTTCTGAGAGAAAAAGCTTTCACATTTCTCTCGTCTACTCTTCGACGACTTGTAAAATCGATGCTCGTGAATCTCGCTAGTTCCGATCTAAAACGATGTATCCCGTTGTTTTGAGCCGGAATACAAGTTTTCGCGCAGTTCTGAGAGAAAAAGTTTACACCTCTCTCTCGTGTTCTCTTCGACGACTTGTAAAATCGTTGCTCGTGAATTTTGCTAGTTTCGATCTAAAACGATGTATCCCGTTGTTTTGAGCCGGAATACAAGTTTTCGCGCAGTTCTGAGAGAAAAAGTTTACACCTTTCTTTCGTCTACACTTCGACGACTTGTAAAATCGATGCTCGTGAATCTTGCTAGTTTCGATCTAAAACGATGTATCCCTTTGATTTGAGCCGGAATACAAGTTTTCGTGCAGTTCTGAGACAATAGGTTTACACCTTTCTTTCGCCTACACTTCGACGACTTGTAAAATCGATGGTCGTGAATCTTGCTAGTTTCGATCTAAAACGATGTATCCCTTTGATTTGACCCGGAATACAAGTTTTCGTGCCGTTCTGAGAGAAAAAGTTTACACCTTTCTCTCGTCTACTCTTCGACAACTTGTAAAATTGATGCTCGTGAATCTTGCTAGTCTCGATCTGAAACGATGTATCCCGTTGTTTTGAGCCGCAATACAAGTTTTTGCGCAGATCTGAGAGAAAAAGTTTACACCTTTCTCTCGTCTACTATCCGACGACTTGTAAAATCGATGCTCGTGAATCTTGCTAGTTTCGATCAAAAACGATATATCCCGTTGTTTTTAGCCGGAATACAAGTTTTCGCGCAGTTCTGAGAGAAAAAGTTTACACCTTTCTTTCGTCTACACTTCGACGACTTGTAAAATCGATGCTCGTGAATCTTGCTAGTTTCGATCTAAAGCGATGTATCCCTTTGATTTGAGCCGGAATACAAGTTTTCGTGCAGTTCTGAGAAAAAACGTTTACACCTTTCTTTCGTCTACACTTCGACGACTTGTAAAATCGATGGTCGTGAATCTTGCTAGTTTCGATCTAAAACGATGTATCCCGTTGTTTTGAGCCGGAATACAAGTTTTCGCGCAGTTCTGAGAGAAAAAGTTTACACCTTTCTTTCGTCTACACTTCGACGACTTGTAAAATCGATGGTCGTGAATCTTGCTAGTTTCGATCTAAAACGATGTATCCCTTTGATTTGAGCCGGAATACAAGTTTTCGTGCAGTTCTGAGAGAAAAAGTTTACACCTTTCTTTCGTCTACACTTCGACGACTCGTAAAATCGATGCTCGTGAGTCTTGCTAGTTTCGATCTAACACGATGTATCCCGTTGTTTTGAGCCGGAATAGAAGTTTTCGCGCAGTTCTGAGAGAAACCGTTTCCACCTTTCTTTCGTCTACACTTCGACGACTTGTAAAATCGATGCTCGTGAATCTTGCTAGTTTCGATCTAAAACGATGTATCCCTTTGATTTGAGCCGGAATACAAGTTTTCGTGCAGTTCTGAGAGAAAACGTTTACACCTTTCTCTCGTCTACTCTTCGACAACTTGTAAAATCGATGCTCGTGAATCTTGCTAGATTCGATCAAAAACGATGTATCCCTTTGATTTGAGCCGGAATACAAGTTTTCGTGCAGTTCTGAAAGAAAAAGTTTACACCTTTCTTTCGTCTACACTTCGACGACTTGTAAAATCGATGGTCGTGAATCTTGCTAGTTTCGATCTAAAACGATGTATCCCTTTGATTTGACCCGAAATACAAGTTTTCGTGCTGTTCTGAGAGAAAAAGTTTACACCTTTCTCTCGTCTACGCTTCGACAACTTGTAAAATCGATGCTCGTGAATCTTGCTAGTTTCGATCTGAAACGATGTATCCCGTTGTTTTGAGCCGCAATACAAGTTTTCGCGCTGTTCTGAGAGAAAACGATTACACCTTTCTCTCGTCTACTCTTCGACGACTTGTAAAATCGATGCTCGTGAATCTTGCTAGTTTCGATCTAAAACGATGTATCCCGTTGTTTTGAGCCGCAATACAAGTTTTCGCGCAGTTCTGAGAGAAACCGTTTACACTTTTCTCTCGTCTACTCTTCGACGACTTGTAAAATCGATGCTCGTGAATCTTGCTAGTTTCAATCTAAAACAATGTATCCCGTTGTTTTGTGACGGAATACAAGTTTTCGCGCAGTTCTGAGAGAAAACGTTTAGACCTTTCTTTCGTCTACTCTTCGACGACTTGTAAAATTGATGCTTGTGAATCTTGCTAGTTTCGATCTGAAACGATATATCCCGTTGTTTTGAGCCGCAATACAAGTTTTCGCGCAGATCTGAGAGAAAAGGTTTACACCTTTCTCTCGTCTACTATCCGAGGACTTGTAAAATCGATGCTCGTGAATCTTGCTAGTTTCGATCAAAAACGATATATCCCGTTGTTTTGAGCCGGAATACAAGTTTTCGCGCAGTTCTGAGAGAAAACGTTTAGACCTTTCCTTCGTCTACTCTTCGACGACTTGTAAAATCGATGCTCGTGAATCTTGCTAGTTTCGATCTAAAACGATGTATTCCGTTGTTTTGAGCCGGAATACAAGTTTTCGTGCAGTTCTGAGAGAAAAAGTTTACACCTTTCTCTCGTCTACTCTTCGACGACTTGTAAAATTGATGCTCGTGAATCTTGCTAGTCTCGATCTGAAACGATGTATCCCGTTGTTTTGAGCCGCAATACAAGTTTTTGCGCAGATCTGAGAGAAAAAGTTTACACCTTTCTCTCGTCTACTATCCGACGACTTGTAAAATCGATGCTCGTGAATCTTGCTAGTTTCGATCAAAAACGATATATCCCGTTGTTTTGAGCCGGAATACAAGTTTTCGCGCAGTTCTGAGAGAAAAAGTTTACACCTTTCTTTCGTCTACACTTCGACGACTTGTAAAATCGATGCTCGTGAATCTTGCTAGTTTCGATCTAAAGCGATGTATCCCTTTGATTTGAGCCGGAATACAAGTTTTCGTGCAGTTCTGAGAAAAAACGTTTACACCTTTCTTTCGTCTACACTTCGACGACTTGTAAAATCGATGGTCGTGAATCTTGCTAGTTTCGATCTAAAACGATGTATCCCGTTGTTTTGAGCCGGAATACAAGTTTTCGCGCAGTTCTGAGAGAAAAAGTTTACACCTTTCTTTCGTCTACACTTCGACGACTTGTAAAATCGATGGTCGTGAATCTTGCTAGTTTCGATCTAAAACGATGTATCCCTTTGATTTGAGCCGGAATACAAGTTTTCGTGCAGTTCTGAGAGAAAAAGTTTACACCTTTCTTTCGTCTACACTTCGACGACTCGTAAAATCGATGCTCGTGAGTCTTGCTAGTTTCGATCTAACACGATGTATCCCGTTGTTTTGAGCCGGAATAGAAGTTTTCGCGCAGTTCTGAGAGAAACCGTTTCCACCTTTCTTTCGTCTACACTTCGACGACTTGTAAAATCGATGCTCGTGAATCTTGCTAGTTTCGATCTAAAACGATGTATCCCTTTGATTTGAGCCGGAATACAAGTTTTCGTGCAGTTCTGAGAGAAAACGTTTACACCTTTCTCTCGTCTACTCTTCGACAACTTGTAAAATCGATGCTCGTGAATCTTGCTAGATTCGATCAAAAACGATGTATCCCTTTGATTTGAGCCGGAATACAAGTTTTCGTGCAGTTCTGAAAGAAAAAGTTTACACCTTTCTTTCGTCTACACTTCGACGACTTGTAAAATCGATGGTCGTGAATCTTGCTAGTTTCGATCTAAAACGATGTATCCCTTTGATTTGACCCGAAATACAAGTTTTCGTGCTGTTCTGAGAGAAAAAGTTTACACCTTTCTCTCGTCTACTCTTCGACAACTTGTAAAATCGATGCTCGTGAATCTTGCTAGTTTCGATCTGAAACGATGTATCCCGTTGTTTTGAGCCGCAATACAAGTTTTCGCGCTGTTCTGAGAGAAAACGATTACACCTTTCTCTCGTCTACTCTTCGACGACTTGTAAAATCGATGCTCGTGAATCTTGCTAGTTTCGATCTAAAACGATGTATCCCGTTGTTTTGAGCCGCAATACAAGTTTTCGCGCAGTTCTGAGAGAAACCGTTTACACTTTTCTCTCGTCTACTCTTCGACGACTTGTAAAATCGATGCTCGTGAATCTTGCTAGTTTCAATCTAAAACAATGTATCCCGTTGTTTTGTGACGGAATACAAGTTTTCGCGCAGTTCTGAGAGAAAACGTTTAGACCTTTCCTTCGTCTACTCTTCGACGACTTGTAAAATCGATGCTCGTGAATCTTGCTAGTTTCGATCTAAAACGATGTATTCCGTTGTTTTGAGCCGGAATACAAGTTTTCGTGCAGTTCTGAGAGAAAAAGTTTACACCTTTCTCTCGTCTACTCTTCGACGACTTGTAAAATCGATGCTCGTGAATCTTGCTAGTTTCGATCAAAAACGATATATCCCGTTGTTTTGAGCGGGAATACAAGTTTTCGTGCAGTTCTGAGAGAAAAAGTTTACACCTTTCTCTCGTCTACTCTTCGACAACTTGTAAAATCGATGCTCGTGAATCTTGCTAGTTTCGATCTGAAACGATGTATCCCGTTGTTTTGAGCCGCAATACAAGTTTTCGCGCAGATCTGAGAGAAAAGGTTTACACCTTTCTCTCGTCTATTATCCGAGGACTTGTAAAATCGATGCTCGTGAATCTTGCTAGTTTCGATCAAAAACGATATATCCCGTTGTTTTGAGCCGGAATACAAGTTTTCGTGCAGTTCTGAGAGAAAACGTTTACACCTTTCTCTCGTCTACTCTTCGACAACTTGTAAAATCGATGCTCGTGAATCTTGCTAGTTTCGATCTGAAACGATGTATCCCGTTGTTTTGAGCCGCAATACAAGTTTTCGCGCTGTTCTGAGAGAAAAAGTTTACACCTTTCTCTCGTCTACTCTTCGACAACTTGTAAAATCGATGCTCGTGAATCTTGCTAGTTTCGATCTGAAACAATGTATCCCGTTGTTTTGAGCCGCAATACAAGTTTTCGCGCAGTTCTGAGAGAAAAAGTTTACACCTTTCTCTCGTCTACTCTTCGACAACTTGTAAAATCGATGCTCGTGAATCTTGCTAGTTTCGATCTGAAACGATGTATCCCGTTGTTTTGAGCCGCAATACAAGTTTTCGCGCTGTTCTGAGAGAAAACGATTACACCTTTCTCTCGTCTACTCTTCGACGACTTGTAAAATCGATGCTCGTGAATCTTGCTAGTTTCGATCTAAAACGATGTATCCCGTTGTTTTGAGCCGCAATACAAGTTTTCGCGCAGTTCTGAGAGAAACCGTTTACACTTTTCTCTCGTCTACTCTTCGACGACTTGTAAAATCGATGCTCGTGAATCTTGCTAGTTTCAATCTAAAACAATGTATCCCGTTGTTTTGTGACGGAATACAAGTTTTCGCGCAGTTCTGAGAGAAAACGTTTAGACCTTTCTTTCGTCTACTCTTCGACGACTTGTAAAATTGATGCTTGTGAATCTTGCTAGTTTCGATCTGAAACGATGTATCCCGTTGTTTTGAGCCGCAATACAAGTTTTCGCGCAGATCTGAGAGAAAAGGTTTACACCTTTCTCTCGTCTACTATCCGAGGACTTGTAAAATCGATGCTCGTGAATCTTGCTAGTTTCGATCAAAAACGATATATCCCGTTGTTTTGAGCCGGAATACAAGTTTTCGTGCAGTTCTGAGAGAAAACGTTTACACCTTTCTCACGTCTACTCTTCGACAACTTGTAAAATCGATGCTCGTGAATCTTGCTAGTTTCAATCTGAAACGATGTATCCCGTTGTTTTGAGCCGCAATACAAGTTTTCGCGCTGTTCTGAGAGAAAACGATTACACCTTTCTCTCGTCTACTCTTCGACGACTTGTAAAATCGATGCTCGTGAATCTTGCTAATTTCGATCTAAAACGATGTATCCCGTTGTTTTGAGCCGCAATAACAGTTTTCGTGCAGTTCTGAGAGAAAACGTTTACACCTTTCTCACGTCTACTCTTCGACGACTTGTAAAATCGATGCTCGTGAATCTTGCTAGTTTCAATCTAAAACAATGTATCCCGTTGTTTTGTGACGGAATACAAGTTTTCGCGCAGTTCTGAGAGAAAACGTTTAGACCTTTCTTTCGTCTACTCTTCGACGACTTGTAAAATCGGTGCTCGTGAATCTTGCTAGTTTCGATCTAAAACGATGTATTCCGTTGTTTTGAGCCGGAATACAAGTTTTCGTGCAGTTCTGAGAGAAAAAGTTTACACCTTTCTCTCGTCTACTCTTCGACGACTTGTAAAATCGATGCTCGTGAATCTTGCTAGTTTCGATCAAAAACGATATATCCCGTTGTTTTGAGCCGGAATACAAGTTTTCGTGCAGTTCCGAGAGAAAAAGTTTACACCTTTCTCTCGTCTACTCTTCGACAACTTGTAAAATCGATGCTCGTGAATCTTGCTAGTTTCGATCTGAAACGATGTATCCCGTTGTTTTGAGCCGCAATACAAGTTTTCGCGCAGATCTGAGAGAAAAGGTTTACACCTTTCTCTCGTCTACTATCCGAGGACTTGTAAAATCGATGCTCGTGAATCTTGCTAGTTTCGATCAAAAACGATATATCCCGTTGTTTTGAGCCGGAATACAAGTTTTCGTGCAGTTCTGAGAGAAAAAGTTTACACCTTTCTCTCGTCTACTCTTCGACAACTTGTAAAATCGATGCTCGTGAATCTTGCTAGTTTCGATCTGAAACGATGTATCCCGTTGTTTTGAGCCGCAATACAAATTTTCGCGCTGTTCTGAGAGAAAACGATTACACCTTTCTCTCGTCTACTCTTCGACGACTTGTAAAATCGATGCTCGTGAATCTTGCTAGTTTCGATCTAAAACGATGTATCCCGTTGTTTTGAGCCGCAATACAAGTTTTCGCGCAGTTCTGAGAGAAACCGTTTACACCTTTCTCTCGTCTACTCTTCGACGACTTGTAAAATCGATGCTCGTGAATCTTGCTAGTTTCAATCTAAAACAATGTATCCCGTTGTTTTGTGACGGAATACAAGTTTTCGCGCAGTTCTGAGAGAAAACGTTTAGACCTTTCTTTCGTCTACTCTTCGACGGCTTGTAAAATTGATGCTCGTGAATCTTGCTAGTTTCGATCTAAAACGATGTATCCCGTTGTTTTGAGCCGCAATACAAGTTTTCGGGTTGTTCTGAGAGAAAAAGCTTTCACATTTCTCTCGTCTACTCTTCGACGACTTGTAAAATCGATGCTCGTGAGTCTTGCTAGTTTTGATCTAACACGATGTATCCCGTTGTTTTGAGCCGGAATAGAAGTTTTCGCGCAGTTCTGAGAGAAAACGTTTACAACTATCTGTCGTCTACTCTTCGACGACTTGTAAAATCGATGCTCATGAATCTTGCTAGTTTCCATCTAAAACGATGTATCCCGTTGTTTTGAGCCGGAATACAAGTTTTCGGGCTGTTCTGAGAGAAGACGTTTACACCCTTCTCTCGTCTACTCTTCGGCAACTTGTAAAATCGATGCTCGTGAATTGTGCTAGTTTTGATCGAAAACGATGTATCCCGTTGTTTTGAGACGGAATACAAGTTTTCGCGCAGTTCTGAGAGGAAAAGTTTACACCTTTCTTTCGTCTACACTTCGACGACTTCAAAAATCGATGCTCGTGAATCTTGCTAGTTTCGATCTAAAACGATGTATCCCGTTGTTTTGAGCCGGAATACAAGTTTTCGTGCAGTTCTGAGAGAAAAAGTTTACACCTTTCTCTCGTCTACTCTTCGACAACTTGTAAAATCGATGCTCGTGAATCTTGCTAGTTTCGATCTGAAACGATGTATCCCGTTGTTTTGAGCCGCAATACATGTTTTCGCGCAGATCTGAGAGAAAAGGTTTACACCTTTATCTCGTCTACTATCCGACGACTTGTAAAATCGATGCTCGTGAATCGCTAGTTTCGATCAAAAACGATATATCCCGTTGTTTTGAGCCGGAATACAAGTTTTCGTGCAGTTCTGAGAGAAAAAGTTTACACCTTTCTCTCGTCTACTCTTCGACAACTTGTAAAATCGATGCTCGTGAATCTTGCTAGTTTCGATCTGAAACGATGTATCCCGTTGTTTTGAGCCGCAATACAAATTTTCGCGCTGTTCTGAGAGAAAACGATTACACCTTTCTCTCGTCTACTCTTCGACGACTTGTAAAATCGATGCTCGTGAATCTTGCTAGTTTCGATCTAAAACGATGTATCCCGTTGTTTTGAGCCGCAATACAAGTTTTCGCGCAGTTCTGAGAGAAACCGTTTACACCTTTCTCTCGTCTACTCTTCGACGACTTGTAAAATCGATGCTCGTGAATCTTGCTAGTTTCAATCTAAAACAATGTATCCCGTTGTTTTGTGACGGAATACAAGTTTTCGCGCAGTTCTGAGAGAAAACGTTTAGACCTTTCTTTCGTCTACTCTTCGACGGCTTGTAAAATTGATGCTCGTGAATCTTGCTAGTTTCGATCTAAAACGATGTATCCCGTTGTTTTGAGCCGCAATACAAGTTTTCGGGTTGTTCTGAGAGAAAAAGCTTTCACATTTCTCTCGTCTACTCTTCGACGACTTGTAAAATCGATGCTCGTGAGTCTTGCTAGTTTCGATCTAACACGATGTATCCCGTTGTTTTGAGCCGGAATAGAAGTTTTCGCGCAGTTCTGAGAGAAAACGTTTACAACTATCTGTCGTCTACTCTTCGACGACTTGTAAAATCGATGCTCGTGAATCTTGCTAGTTTCCATCTAAAACGATGTATCCCGTTGTTTTGAGCCGGAATACAAGTTTTCGGGCTGTTCTGAGAGAAGACGTTTACACCCTTTTCTCGTCTTCTCTTCGGCAACTTGTAAAATCGATGCTCGTGAATTGTGCTAGTTTTGATCGAAAACGATGTATCCCGTTGTTTTGAGACGGAATACAAGTTTTCGCGCAGTTCTGAGAGGAAAAGTTTACACCTTTCTTTCGTCTACACTTCGACGACTTCAAAAATCGATGCTCGTGAATCTTGCTAGTTTCGATCTAAAACGATGTATCCCGTTGTTTTGAGCCGGAATACAAGTTTTCGTGCAGTTCTGAGAGAAAAAGTTTACACCTTTCTCTCGTCTACTCTTCGACGACTTGTAAAATCGATGCTCGTGAATCTTGCTAGTTTCAATCTAAAACAATGTATCCCGTTGTTTTGTGACGGAATACAAGTTTTCGCGCAGTTCTGAGAGAAAACGTTTAGACCTTTCTTTCGTCTACTCTTCGACGACTTGTAAAATTGATGGTTGTGAATCTTGCTAGTTTCGATCTGAAACGATGTATCCCGTTGTTTTGAGCCGCAATACAAGTTTTCGCGCAGATCTGAGAGAAAAGGTTTGCACCTTTCTCTCGTCTACTATCCGAGGACTTGTAAAATTGATGCTCGTGAATCTTGCTAGTTTCGATCAAAAACGATATATCCCGTTGTTTTGAGCCGGAATACAAGTTTTCGTGCAGTTCTGAGAGAAAAAGTTTACACCTTTCTCACGTCTACTCTTCGACAACTTGTAAAATCGATGCTCCTGAATCTTGCTAGTTTCAATCTGAAACGATGTATCCCGTTGTTTTGAGCCGCAATACAAGTTTTCGCGCTGTTCTGAGAGAAAACGATTACACCTTTCTCTCGTCTACTCTTCGACGACTTGTAAAATCGATGCTCGTGAATCTTGCTAATTTCGATCTAAAACGATGTATCCCGTTGTTTTGAGCCGCAATACAAGTTTTCGCGCAGTTCTGAGAGAAAACGTTTACACCTTTCTCTCGTCTACTCTTCGACGACTTGTAAAATCGATGCTCGTGAATCTTGCTAGTTTCAATCTAAAACAATGTATCCCGTTGTTTTGTGACGGAATACAAGTTTTCGCGCAGTTCTGAGAGAAAACGTTTAGACCTTTCTTTCGTCTACTCTTCGACGGCTTGTAAAATTGATGCTCGTGAATCTTGCTAGTTTCGATCTAAAACGATGTATCCCGTTGTTTTGAGCCGCAATACAAGTTTTCGGGTTGTTCTGAGAGAAAAAGCTTTCACATTTCTCTCGTCTACTCTTCGACGACTTGTAAAATCGATGCTCGTGAGTCTTGCTAGTTTCGATCTAACACGATGTATCCCGTTGTTTTGAGCCGGAATAGAAGTTTTCGCGCAGTTCTGAGAGAAAACGCTTACAACTATCTGTCGTCTACTCTTCGACGACTTGTAAAATCGATGCTCGTGAATCTTGCTAGTTTCCATCTAAAACGATGTATCCCGTTGTTTTGAGCCGGAATACAAGTTTTCGGGCTGTTCTGAGAGAAGACGTTTACACCCTTCTCTCGTCTACTCTTCGGCAACTTGTAAAATCGATGCTCGTGAATTGTGCTAGTTTTGATCGAAAACGATGTATCCCGTTGTTTTGAGACGGAATACAAGTTTTCGCGCAGTTCTGAGAGGAAAAGTTTACACCTTTCTTTCGTCTACACTTCGACGACTTCAAAAATCGATGCTCGTGAATCTTGCTAGTTTCGATCTAAAACGATGTATCCCGTTGTTTTGAGCCGGAATACAAGTTTTCGTGCAGTTCTGAGAGAAAAAGTTTACACCTTTCTCTCGTCTACTCTTCGACAACTTGTAAAATCGATGCTCGTGAATCTTGCTAGTTTCGATCTGAAACGATGTATCCCGTTGTTTTGAGCCGCAATACATGTTTTCGCGCAGATCTGAGAGAAAAGGTTTACACCTTTATCTCGTCTACTATCCGACGACTTGTAAAATCGATGCTCGTGAATCGCTAGTTTCGATCAAAAACGATATATCCCGTTGTTTTGAGCCGGAATACAAGTTTTCGTGCAGTTCTGAGAGAAAAAGTTTACACCTTTCTCTCGTCTACTCTTCGACAACTTGTAAAATCGATGCTCGTGAATCTTGCTAGTTTCGATCTGAAACGATGTATCCCGTTGTTTTGAGCCGCAATACAAGTTTTCGCGCTGTTCTGAGAGAAAACGATTACACCTTTCTCTCGTCTACTCTTCGACGACTTGTAAAATCGATGCTCGTGAACCTTGCTAGTTTCGATCTAAAACGATGTATCCCGTTGTTTTGAGCCGCAATACAAGTTTTCGGGTTGTTCTGAGAGAAAAAGCTTTCACATTTCTCTCGTCTACTCTTCGACGACTTGTAAAATCGATGCTCGTGAGTCTTGCTAGTTTCGATCTAACACGATGTATCCCGTTGTTTTGAGCCGGAATAGAAGTTTTCGCGCAGTTCTGAGAGGAAACGTTTACACCTATCTGTCGTCTACTCTTCGACGACTTGTAAAATCGATGCTCGTGAATCTTGCTAGTTTCGATCTAAAACGATGTATCCCGTTGTTTTGAGCCGGAATACAAGTTTTCGGGCTGTTCTGAGAGAAGACGTTTACACCCTTCTCTCGTCTACTCTTCGACAACTTGTAAAATCGATGCTCGTGAATTGTGCTAGTTTTGATCGAAAACGATGTATCTCGTTGTTTTGAGACGGAATACAAGTTTTCGCGCAGTTCTGAGAGGAAAAGTTTACACCTTTCTTTCGTCTACACTTCGACGACTTCAAAAATCGATGCTCGTGAATCTTGCTAGTTTCGATCTAAAACGATGTATCCCGTTGTTTTGAGCCGGAATACAAGTTTTCGTGCAGTTCTGAGAGAAAAAGTCTACACCTTTCTCTCGTCTACTCTTCGACAACTTGTAAAATCGATGCTCGTGAATCTTGCTAGTTTCGATCTGAAACGATGTATCCCGTTGTTTTGAGCCGCAATACAAGTTTTCGCGCTGTTCTGAGAGAAAACGATTACACCTTTCTCTCGTCAACTCTTCGACGACTTGTAAAATCGATGCTCGTGAATCTTGCTAGTTTCGATCTAAAACGATGTATCCCGTTGTTTTGAGCCGCAATACAAGTTTTCGCGCAGTTCTGAGAGAAAAAGTTTACACCTTTCTCTCGTCTACTCTTCGACAACTTGTAAAATCCATGCTCGTGAATCTTGCTAGTTTCGATCTGAAACGATGTATCCCGTTGTTTTGAGCCGCAATACAAGTTTTCGCGCTGTTCTGAGAGAAAACGATTACACCTTTCTCTCGTCTACTCTTCGACGACTTGTAAAATCGATGCTCGTGAATCTTGCTAGTTTCGATCTAAAACGATGTATCCCGTTGTTTTGAGCCGCAATACAAGTTTTCGCGCAGTTCTGAGAGAAAACGATTACACCTTTCTCTCGTCTACTCTTCGACGACTTGTAAAATCGATGCTCGTGAATCTTGCTAATTTCGATCTAAAACGATGTATCCCGTTGTTTTGAGCCGCAATACAAGTTTTCGCGCAGTTCTGAGAGAAAACGTTTACACCTTTCTCTCGTCTACTCTTCGACGACTTGTAAAATCGATGCTCGTGAATCTTGCTAGTTTCAATCTAAAACAATGTATCCCGTTGTTTTGTGACGGAATACAAGTTTTCGCGCAGTTCTGAGAGAAAACGTTTAGACCTTTCTTTCGTCTACTCTTCGACGACTTGTAAAATCGGTGCTCGTGAATCTTGCTAGTTTCGATCTAAAACGATGTATTCCGTTGTTTTGAGCCGGAATACAAGTTTTCGTGCAGTTCTGAGAGAAAAAGTTTACACCTTTCTCTCGTCTACTCTTCGACGACTTGTAAAATCGATGCTCGTGAATCTTGCTAGTTTCGATCAAAAACGATATATCCCGTTGTTTTGAGCCGGAATACAAGTTTTCGTGCAGTTCCGAGAGAAAAAGTTTACACCTTTCTCTCGTCTACTCTTCGACAACTTGTAAAATCGATGCTCGTGAATCTTGCTAGTTTCGATCTGAAACGATGTATCCCGTTGTTTTGAGCCGCAATACAAGTTTTCGCGCAGATCTGAGAGAAAAGGTTTACACCTTTCTCTCGTCTACTCTTCGACGACTTGTAAAATTGATGCTCGTGAATCTTGCTAGTTTCGATCTAAAACGATGTATCCCGTTGTTTTAAGCCGCAATACAAGTTTTCGGGTTGTTCTGAGAGAAAAAGCTTTCACATTTCTCTCGTCTACTCTTCGACGACTTGTAAAATCGATGCTCGTGAGTCTTGCTAGTTTCGATCTAACACGATGTATCCCGTTGTTTTGAGCCGGAATAGAAGTTTTCGCGCAGTTCTGAGAGAAAACGTTTACACCTATCTGTCGTCTACTCTTCGACGACTTGTAAAATCGATGCTCGTGAATCTTGCTAGTTTCGATCTAAAACGATGTATCCCGTTGTTTTGAGCCGGAATACAAGTTTTCGGGCTGTTCTGAGAGAAGACGTTTACACCCTTCTCTCGTCTACTCTTCGACAACTTGTAAAATCGATGCTCGTGAATTGTGCTAGTTTTGATCGAAAACGATGTATCCCGTTGTTTTGAGACGGAATACAAGTTTTCGCGCAGTTCTGAGAGGAAAAGTTTACACCTTTCTTTCGTCTACACTTCGACGACTTCAAAAATCGATGCTCGTGAATCTTGCTAGTTTCGATCTAAAACGATGTATCCCGTTGTTTTGAGCCGGAATACAAGTTTTCGTGCAGTTCTGAGAGAAAAAGTTTACACCTTTCTCTCGTCTACTCTTCGACGACTTGTAAAATCGATGCTCGTGAATCTTGCTAGTTTCGATCAAAAACGATATATCCCGTTGTTTTGAGCCGGAATACAAGTTTTCGTGCAGTTCCGAGAGAAAAAGTTTACACCTTTCTCTCGTCTACTCTTCGACAACTTGTAAAATCGATGCTCGTGAATCTTGCTAGTTTCGATCTGAAACGATGTATCCCTTTGTTTTGAGCCGCAATACAAGTTTTCGCGCAGATCTGAGAGAAAAGGTTTACACCTTTCTCTCGTCTACTATCCGAGGACTTGTAAAATCGATGCTCGTGAATCTTGCTAGTTTCGATCAAAAACGATATATTCTGTTGTTTTGAGCCGGAATACAAGTTTTCGGGTTGTTCTGAGAGAAAAAGCTTTCACATTTCTCTCGTCTACTCTTCGACGACTTGTAAAATCGATGCTCGTGAGTCTTGCTAGTTTCGATCTAACACGATGTATCCCGTTGTTTTGAGCCGGAATAGAAGTTTTCGCGCAGTTCTGAGAGGAAACGTTTACACCTATCTGTCGTCTTTCTTCGACGACTTGTAAAATCGATGCTCGTGAATCTTGCTAGTTTCGATCAAAAACGATATATCCCGTTGTTTTGAGCCGGAATACAAGTTTTCGTGCAGTTCTGAGAGAAAAAGTTTACACCTTTCTCTCGTCTACTCTTCGACAACTTGTAAAATCGATGCTCGTGAATCTTGCTAGTTTCGATCTGAAACGATGTATCCCTTTGTTTTGAGCCGCAATACAAATTTTCGCGCTGTTCTGAGAGAAAACGATTACACCTTTCTCTCGTCTACTCTTCGACGACTTGTAAAATCGATGCTCGTGAATCTTGCTAGTTTCGATCTAAAACGATGTATCCCGTTGTTTTGAGCCGCAATACAAGTTTTCGCGCAGTTCTGAGAGAAACCGTTTACACCTTTCTCTCGTCTACTCTTCGACGACTTGTAAAATCGATGCTCGTGAATCTTGCTAGTTTCAATCTAAAACAATGTATCCCGTTGTTTTGTGACGGAATACAAGTTTTCGCGCAGTTCTGAGAGAAAACGTTTAGACCTTTCTTTCGTCTACTCTTCGACGACTTGTAAAATTGATGCTCGTGAATCTTGCTAGTTTCGATCTAAAACGATGTATCCCGTTGTTTTGAGCCGCAATACAAGTTTTCGGGTTGTTCTGAGAGAAAAAGCTTTCACATTTCTCTCGTCTACTCTTCGACGACTTGTAAAATCGATGCTCGTGAGTCTTGCTAGTTTCGATCTAACACGATGTATCCCGTTGTTTTGAGCCGGAATAGAAGTTTTCGCGCAGTTCTGAGAGAAAACGTTTACACCTATCTGTCGTCTACTCTTCGACGACTTGTAAAATCGATGCTCGTGAATCTTGCTAGTTTCGATCTAAAACGATGTATCCCGTTGCTTTGAGCCGGAATACAAGTTTTCGGGCTGTTCTGAGAGAAGACGTTTACACCCTTCTCTCGTCTACTCTTCGACAACTTGTAAAATCGATGCTCGTGAATTGTGCTAGTTTTGATCGAAAACGATGTATCCCGTTGTTTTGAGACGGAATACAAGTTTTCGCGCAGTTCTGAGAGGAAAAGTTTACACCTTTCTTTCGTCTACACTTCGACGACTTGTAAAATCGATGCTCGTGAATCTTGCTAGTTTCGATCAAAAACAATATATCCCGTTGTTTTGAGCCGGAATACAAGTTTTCGTGCAGTTCTGAGAGAAAAAGTTTACACCTTTCTCTCGTCTACTCTTCAACAACTTGTAAAATCGATGCTCGTGAATCTTGCTAGTTTCGATCTGAAACGATGATCCCGTTGTTTTGAGCCGCAATACATGTTTTCGCGCAGATCTGAGAGAAAAGGTTTACACCTTTATCTCGTCTACTATCCGACGACTTGTAAAATCGATGCTCGTGAATCTTGCTAGTTTCGATCAAAAACGATATATCCCGTTGTTTTGAGCCGGAATACAAGTTTTCGTGCAGTTCTGAGAGAAAAAGTTTACACCTTTCTCTCGTCTACTCTTCGACGACTTGTAAAATCGATGCTCGTGAACCTTGCTAGTTTCGATCTAAAACGATGTATCCCGTTGTTTTGAGCCGGAATAGAAGTTTTCGCGCAGTTCTGAGAGGAAACGTTTACACCTATCTGTCGTCTACTCTTCGACGACTTGTAAAATCGATGCTCGTGAATCTTGCTAGTTTCGATCTAAAACGATGTATCCCGTTGTTTTGAGCCGGAATACAAGTTTTCGGGCTGTTTTGAGTGAAGACGTTTACACCCTTCTCTCGTCTACTCTTCGAAAACTTGTAAAATCGATGCTCGTGAATTGTGCTAGTTTTGATCGAAAACGATGTATCTCGTTGTTTTGAGACGGAATACAAGTTTTCGCGCAGTTCTGAGAGGAAAAGTTTACACCTTTCTTTCGTCTACACTTCGACGACTTCAAAAATCGATGCTCGTGAATCTTGCTAGTTTCGATCTAAAACGATGTATCCCGTTGTTTTGAGCCGGAATACAAGTTTTCGCGCAGTTCTGAGAGCAAAAGTTTACACCTTTCTCTCGTGTTCTCTTCGACGACTTGTAAAATCGATGCTCGTGAATTTTGCCAGTTTCGATCTAAAACGATGTATCCCGTTGTTTTGAGCCGGAATACAAGTTTTCGCGCAGTTCTGAGAGAAAAAGTTTACACCTTTCTCTCGTCTACTCTTCGACGACTTGTAAAATCGATGCTCGTGAATCTTGCTAGTTTCGATCAAAAACGATATATCCCGTTGTTTTGAGCCGGAATACAAGTTTTCGTGCAGTTCTGAGAGAAAAAGTTTACACCTTTCTCTCGTCTACTCTTCGACAACTTGTAAAATCGATGCTCGTGAATCTTGCTTGTTTCGATCTGAAACGATGTATCCCGTTGTTTTGAGCCGCAATACATGTTTTCGCGCAGATCTGAGAGAAAAGGTTTACACCTTTATCTCGTCTACTATCCCACGACTTGTAAAATCGATGCTCGTGAATCTTGCTAGTTTCGATCAAAAACGATATATCCCGTTGTTTTGAGCCGGAGCACAAGTTTTCGCGCAGTTCTGAGAGAAAAAGTTTACACCTTTCTCTCGTCTACTCTTCGACGACTTGTAAAATCGATGCTCGTGAATTTTGCTAGTTTCGATCTAAAACGATGTATCCCGTTGTTTTGAGCCGGAATACAAGTTTTCGCGCAGTTCTGAGAGAAAAAGTTTACACCTTTCTGTCGTCTACACTTCGACGACTTGTAAAATCGATGGTCGTGAATCTTGCTAGTTTCGATCTAAAACGATGTTTCCCTTTGATTTGAGCCGGAATACAAGTTTTCATGCAGTTCTGAGAGAAAAAGTTTACACCTTTCTCTCGTCTACTCTTCGACAACATGTAAAATCGATGCTCGTGAATCTTGCTAGTTTCGATCTGAAACGATGTATTCCGTTGTTTTGAGCCGCAATACAAGTTTTCGCGCAGATCTGAGAGAAAAAGTTTACACCTTTTTCTCGTCTACTATCCGACGACTTGTAAAATCGATGCTCGTGAATCTTGCTAGTTTCGATCAAAAACGATATATCCCGTTGTTTTGAGCCGGAATACAAGTTTTCGCGCAGTTCTGAGAGAAAAAGTTTACACCTTTCTCTCGTCTACTCTTCGACGACTTGTAAAATCGGTGTTCGTGAATTTTGCTAGTTTCGATCTAAAACGATGTATCCCTTTGATTTGAGCCGGAATACAAGTTTTCGTGCAGTTCTGAGAGAAAAAGTTTACACCTTTCTCTCGTCTACTCTTCGACGACTTGTAAAATCGGTGTTCGTGAATTTTGCTAGTTTCGATCTAAAACGATGTATCCCTTTGATTTGAGCCGGAATACAAGTTTTTGTGCAGTTCTGAGAGAAAAAGCTTTCACATTTCTCTCGTCTACTCTTCGACGACTTGTAAAATCGATGCTCGTGAATCTCGCTAGTTCCGATCTAAAACGATGTATCCCGTTGTTTTGAGCCGGAATACAAGTTTTCGCGCAGATCTGAGAGAAAAAGTTTACACCTTTTTCTCGTCTACTATCCGACGACTTGTAAAATCGATGCTCGTGAATCTTGCTAGTTTCGATCAAAAACGATATATTCCGTTGTTTTGAGCCGGAATACAAGTTTTCGGGTTGTTCTGAGAGAAAAAGCTTTCACATTTCTCTCGTCTACTCTTCGACGACTTGTAAAATCGATGCTCGTGAGTCTTGCTAGTTTCGATCTAACACGATGTATCCCGTTGTTTTGAGCCGGAATAGAAGTTTTCGCGCAGTTCTGAGAGGAAACGTTTACACCTATCTGTCGTCTATCTTCGACGACTTGTAAAATCGATGCTCGTGAATCTTGCTAGTTTCGATCTAAAACGATGTATCCCGTTGTTTTGAGCCGGAATACAAGTTTTCGGGCTGTTCTGAGAGAAGACGTTTACACCCTTCTCTCGTCTACTCTTCGACAACTTGTAAAATCGATGCTCGTGAATCTTGCTAGTTTCGATCAAAAACGATATATTCCGTTGTTTTGAGCCGGAATACAAGTTTTCGGGTTGTTCTGAGAGAAAAAGCTTTCACATTTCTCTCGTCTACTCTTCGACGACTTGTAAAATCGATGCTCGTGAGTCTTGCTAGTTTCGATCTAACACGATGTATCCCGTTGTTTTGAGCCGGAAGAAAATTTTTCGAGCAGTTCTGAGAGAAAACGTTTACACCTATCTGTCGTCTACTCTTCGACGACTTGTAAAATCGATGCTCGTGAATCTTGCTAGTTTCGATCTAAAACGATGTATCCCGTTGTTTTGAGCCGGAATACAAGTTTTCGGGCTGTTCTGAGAGAAGACGTTTACACCCTTCTCTCGTCTACTCTTCGACAACTTGTAAAATCGATGCTCGTGAATTGTGCTAGTTTTGATCGAAAACGATGTATCCCGTTGTTTTGAGACGGAATACAAGTTTTCGCGCAGTTCTGAGAGGAAAAGTTTACACCTTTCTTTCGTCTACACTTCGACGACTTGTAAAATCGATGCTCGTGAATCTTGCTAGTTTCGATCAAAAACGATATATCCCGTTGTTTTGAGCCGGAATACAAGTTTTCGTGCAGTTCTGAGAGAACAAGTTTACACCTTTCTCTCGTCTACTCTTCAACAACTTGTAAAATCGATGCTCGTGAATCTTGCTAGTTTCGATCTGAAACGATGTATCCCGTTGTTTTGAGCCGCAATACATGTTTTCGCGCAGATCTGAGAGAAAAGGTTTACACCTTTATCTCGTCTACTATCCGACGACTTGTAAAATCGATGCTCGTGAATCTTGCTAGTTTCGATCAAAAACGATATATCCCGTTGTTTTGAGCCGGAATACAAGTTTTCGTGCAGTTCTGAGAGAAAAAGTTTACACCTTTCTCTCGTCTACTCTTCGACGACTTGTAAAATCGATGCTCGTGAACCTTGCTAGTTTCGATCTAAAACGATGTATCCCGTTGTTTTGAGCCGGAATAGAAGTTTTCGCGCAGTTCTGAGAGGAAACGTTTACACCTATCTGTCGTCTACTCTTCGGCGACTTGTAAAATCGATGCTCGTGAATCTTGCTAGTTTCGATCTAAAATGATGTATCCCGTTGTTTTGAGCCGGAATACAAGTTTTCGGGCTGTTCTGAGTGAAGACGTTTACACCCTTCTCTCGTCTACTCTTCGAAAACTTGTAAAATCGATGCTCGTGAATTGTGCTAGTTTTGATCGAAAACGATGTATCTCGTTGTTTTGAGACGGAATACAAGTTTTCGCGCAGTTCTGAGAGGAAAAGTTTACACCTTTCTTTCGTCTACACTTCGACGACTTCAAAAATCGATGCTCGTGAATCTTGCTAGTTTCGATCTAAAACGATGTATCCCGTTGTTTTGAGCCGGAATACAAGTTTTCGCGCAGTTCTGAGAGCAAAAGTTTACACCTTTCTCTCGTGTTCTCTTCGACGACTTGTAAAATCGATGCTCGTGAATTTTGCCAGTTTCGATCTAAAACGATGTATCCCGTTGTTTTGAGCCGGAATACAAGTTTTCGCGCAGTTCTGAGAGAAAAAGTTTACACCTTTCTCTCGTCTACTCTTCGACGACTTGTAAAATCGATGCTCGTGAATCTTGCTAGTTTCGATCAAAAACGATATATCCCGTTGTTTTGAGCCGGAATACAAGTTTTCGTGCAGTTCTGAGAGAAAAAGTTTACACCTTTCTCTCGTCTACTCTTCGACAACTTGTAAAATCGATGCTCGTGAATCTTGCTTGTTTCGATCTGAAACGATGTATCCCGTTGTTTTGAGCCGCAATACATGTTTTCGCGCAGATCTGAGAGAAAAGGTTTACACCTTTATCTCGTCTACTATCCGACGACTTGTAAAATCGATGCTCGTGAATCTTGCTAGTTTCGATCAAAAACGATATATCCCGTTGTTTTGAGCCGGAGCACAAGTTTTCGCGCAGTTCTGAGAGAAAAAGTTTACACCTTTCTCTCGTCTACTCTTCGACGACTTGTAAAATCGATGCTCGTGAATTTTGCTAGTTTCGATCTAAAACGATGTATCCCGTTGTTTTGAGCCGGAATACAAGTTTTCGCGCAGTTCTGAGAGAAAAAGTTTACACCTTTCTGTCGTCTACACTTCGACGACTTGTAAAATCGATGGTCGTGAATCTTGCTAGTTTCGATCTAAAACGATGTTTCCCTTTGATTTGAGCCGGAATACAAGTTTTCATGCAGTTCTGAGAGAAAAAGTTTACACCTTTCTCTCGTCTACTCTTCGACAACATGTAAAATCGATGCTCGTGAATCTTGCTAGTTTCGATCTGAAACGATGTATTCCGTTGTTTTGAGCCGCAATACAAGTTTTCGAGCAGATCTGAGAGAAAAAGTTTACACCTTTTTCTCGTCTACTATCCGACGACTTGTAAAATCGATGCTCGTGAATCTTGCTAGTTTCGATCAAAAACGATATATCCCGTTGTTTTGAGCCGGAATACAAGTTTTCGCGCAGTTCTGAGAGAAAAAGTTTACACCTTTCTCTCGTCTACTCTTCGACGACTTGTAAAATCGGTGTTCGTGAATTTTGCTAGTTTCGATCTAAAACGATGTATCCCTTTGATTTGAGCCGGAATACAAGTTTTCGTGCAGTTCTGAGAGAAAAAGTTTACACCTTTCTCTCGTCTACTCTTCGACGACTTGTAAAATCGGTGTTCGTGAATTTTGCTAGTTTCGATCTAAAACGATGTATCCCTTTGATTTGAGCCGGAATACAAGTTTTCGTGCAGTTCTGAGAGAAAAAGCTTTCACATTTCTCTCGTCTACTCTTCGACGACTTGTAAAATCGATGCTCGTGAATCTCGCTAGTTCCGATCTAAAACGATGTATCCCGTTGTTTTGAGCCGGAATACAAGTTTTCGCGCAGATCTGAGAGAAAAAGTTTACACCTTTTTCTCGTCTACTATCCGACGACTTGTAAAATCGATGCTCGTGAATCTTGCTAGTTTCGATCAAAAACGATATATTCCGTTGTTTTGAGCCGGAATACAAGTTTTCGGGTTGTTCTGAGAGAAAAAGCTTTCACATTTCTCTCGTCTACTCTTCGACGACTTGTAAAATCGATGCTCGTGAGTCTTGCTAGTTTCGATCTAACACGATGTATCCCGTTGTTTTGAGCCGGAATAGAAGTTTTCGCGCAGTTCTGAGAGGAAACGTTTACACCTATCTGTCGTCTATCTTCGACGACTTGTAAAATCGATGCTCGTGAATCTTGCTAGTTTCGATCTAAAACGATGTATCCCGTTGTTTTGAGCCGGAATACAAGTTTTCGGGCTGTTCTGAGAGAAGACGTTTACACCCTTCTCTCGTCTACTCTTCGACAACTTGTAAAATCGATGCTCGTGAATCTTGCTAGTTTCGATCAAAAACGATATATTCCGTTGTTTTGAGCCGGAATACAAGTTTTCGGGTTGTTCTGAGAGAAAAAGCTTTCACATTTCTCTCGTCTACTCTTCGACGACTTGTAAAATCGATGCCCGTGAGTCTTGCTAGTTTCGATCTAACACGATGTATCCCGTTGTTTTGAGCCGGAAGAGAATTTTTCGAGCAGTTCTGAGAGAAAACGTTTACACCTATCTGTCGTCTATCTTCGACGACTTGTAAAATCGATGCTCGTGAATCTTGCTAGTTTCGATCTAAAACGATGTATCCCGTTGTTTTGAGCCGGAATACAAGTTTTCGGGCTGTTCTGAGAGAAGACGTTTACACCCTTCTCTCGTCTACTCTTCGACAACTTGTAAAATCGATGCTCGTGAATTGTGCTAGTTTTGATCGAAAACGATGTATCTCGTTGTTTTGAGCCGCAATACATGTTTTCGCGCAGATCTGAGAGAAAAGGTTTACACCTTTATCTCGTCTACTATCCGACGACTTGTAAAATCGATGCTCGTGAATCTTGCTAGTTTCGATCAAAAACGATATATCCCGTTGTTTTGAGCCGGAGCACAAGTTTTCGCGCAGTTCTGAGAGAAAAAGTTTACACCTTTCTCTCGTCTACTCTTCGACGACTTGTAAAATCGATGCTCGTGAATTTTGCTAGTTTCGATCTAAAACGATGTATCCCGTTGTTTTGAGCCGGAATACAAGTTTTCGCGCAGTTCTGAGAGAAAAAGTTTACACCTTTCTGTCGTCTACACTTCGACGACTTGTAAAATCGATGGTCGTGAATCTTGCTAGTTTCGATCTAAAACGATGTTTCCCTTTGATTTGAGCCGGAATACAAGTTTTCATGCAGTTCTGAGAGAAAAAGTTTACACCTTTCTCTCGTCTACTCTTCGACAACATGTAAAATTGATGCTCGTGAATCTTGCTAGTTTCGATCTGAAACGATGTATTCCGTTGTTTTGAGCCGCAATACAAGTTTTCGAGCAGATCTGAGAGAAAAAGTTTACACCTTTTTCTCGTCTACTATCCGACGACTTGTAAAATCGATGCTCGTGAATCTTGCTAGTTTCGATCAAAAACGATATATCCCGTTGTTTTGAGCCGGAATACAAGTTTTCGCGCAGTTCTGAGAGAAAAAGTTTACACCTTTCTCTCGTCTACTCTTCGACGACTTGTAAAATCGGTGTTCGTGAATTTTGCTAGTTTCGATCTAAAACGATGTATCCCTTTGATTTGAGCCGGAATACAAGTTTTCGTGCAGTTCTGAGAGAAAAAGTTTACACCTTTCTCTCGTCTACTCTTCGACGACTTGTAAAATCGGTGTTCGTGAATTTTGCTAGTTTCGATCTAAAACGATGTATCCCTTTGATTTGAGCCGGAATACAAGTTTTCGTGCAGTTCTGAGAGAAAAAGCTTTCACATTTCTCTCGTCTACTCTTCGACGACTTGTAAAATCGATGCTCGTGAATCTCGCTAGTTCCGATCTAAAACGATGTATCCCGTTGTTTTGAGCCGGAATACAAGTTTTCGCGCAGATCTGAGAGAAAAAGTTTACACCTTTTTCTCGTCTACTATCCGACGACTTGTAAAATCGATGCTCGTGAATCTTGCTAGTTTCGATCAAAAACGATATATTCCGTTGTTTTGAGCCGGAATACAAGTTTTCGGGTTGTTCTGAGAGAAAAAGCTTTCACATTTCTCTCGTCTACTCTTCGACGACTTGTAAAATCGATGCTCGTGAGTCTTGCTAGTTTCGATCTAACACGATGTATCCCGTTGTTTTGAGCCGGAATAGAAGTTTTCGCGCAGTTCTGAGAGGAAACGTTTACACCTATCTGTCGTCTATCTTCGACGACTTGTAAAATCGATGCTCGTGAATCTTGCTAGTTTCGATCTAAAACGATGTATCCCGTTGTTTTGAGCCGGAATACAAGTTTTCGGGCTGTTCTGAGAGAAGACGTTTACACCCTTCTCTCGTCTACTCTTCGACAACTTGTAAAATCGATGCTCGTGAATCTTGCTAGTTTCGATCAAAAACGATATATTCCGTTGTTTTGAGCCGGAATACAAGTTTTCGGGTTGTTCTGAGAGAAAAAGCTTTCACATTTCTCTCGTCTACTCTTCGACGACTTGTAAAATCGATGCTCGTGAGTCTTGCTAGTTTCGATCTAACACGATGTATCCCGTTGTTTTGAGCCGGAAGAGAATTTTTCGAGCAGTTCTGAGAGGAAACGTTTACACCTATCTGTCGTCTATCTTCGACGACTTGTAAAATCGATGCTCGTGAATCTTGCTAGTTTCGATCTAAAACGATGTATCCCGTTGTTTTGAGCCGGAATACAAGTTTTCGGGCTGTTCTGAGAGAAGACGTTTACACCCTTCTCTCGTCTACTCTTCGACAACTTGTAAAATCGATGCTCGTGAATTGTGCTAGTTTTGATCGAAAACGATGTATCTCGTTGTTTTGAGACGGAATACAAGTTTTCGCGCAGTTCTGAGAGGGGCTCAGTGGGCTCGGCAGACCAGGCAGCGGCATGTGGCCTTACGCACCGTTCCTTTGTCTAACCCAGGTATTCCTGCTTGGTCATGCCGGAGCGGACTATCAGCACAACTTTCATCAAGAGCCTGATGACGTCATGAATCTGGCAACGTACGTCACGCCTACAGCGCCGCCGCATCAGCATGTGACCTCACCGGACATCCCTTTAAATAGCCGACCGCAAGAATTTCACTTCAGTGGGCTCGGCAGACCAGGCAGCGGCATGTGGCCTTACGCACCGTTCCTTTGTCTAACCCAGGTATTCCTGCTTGGTCATGCCGGAGCGGACTATCAGCACAACTTTCATCAAGAGCCTGATGACGTCATGAATCTGGCAACGTACGTCACGCCTACAGCGCCGCCGCATCAGCATGTGACCTCACCGGACATCCCTTTAAATAGCCGACCGCAAGAATTTCACTTCAGTGGGCTCGGCAGACCAGGCAGCGGCATGTGGCCTTACGCACCGTTCCTTTGTCTAACCCAGGTTGGTGCCTATTATTGTACATTTAAAAGTGATTGTCGTTGTATCCTGGTTCTGCCTTGCCCCCAGCAGTGCATTCGTATCGCATGTGATGTATATCTAATGTGCGAGTTGATGTTGTGTGGTGACGTCGAACTGAATCCTGGCCCCGAAACAGACTCTGACAGTATGAGCGCGCAAGAGATGTTGAAGCAACTGATTCTGGGACAGCAAAAATTGACAGACGAAATGGCAGCATTAAGGGCGCATAACGCGAAGATGGAAAAAATGTTCTGCGAATTCACCCAACAGCTCGATCTATTAAAAGACCAATCAACCCGTGTAGAAAACCTGGAAAAAACAGTCACCTTCCTACGGGAAAAAATTATTGACTTGGAGGACAGAAGTAGGCGTTCCAACTTAGTTGTGTTTGGGGTAGATGAAGCCAGCGATGAAACAGAATCTGTCCTTAGGGAGAAAGTTATTTCTGAGGTTTTTCAAGAGAAGCTTGGTGTGACATGCAACTCAGTCGCCAGAATACACCGTATTGGCAAAGCTGGAAAAAAGCGACCCGTCATATTGTTCTTCCAGGACTTTAATGAAAAACAAGAAGTAATGCGGAATGTCCGCAAGCTTAAAGGAACCAAATATTCGGTACAAAATGACTATTCGCGTGACACGCTCAGAATAAGGAAACTCTTATGGGACAGTACAAAAATCGATAGGGATCAAGGCAAGAAGCCTATTCTGGTGCATGATAAACTAAAAATAGACGGGCAGATTTTTGCGTGGGATGAGGCCAACAATTGCAGAATCAAGATACGAAATGAGCAGAGTAAAGAGTGACTCGCATCACCGCTTATCAAGGAACTCAGGCTTCTAAACATAAATGCGCGCAGCGTGGTAAATAAAAGCGATCATCTTGAATCCATAATTCTAGGGTATCAGCCACACATTGTTGTAATCACAGAGACTTGGCTGCACGAAGGAATTGATGATGAAGATGTTTTCCCTCCCCTTTACCGGGTGTTCCGTCGGGACAGATCTACCAGAGGAGGCGGTGTTGCCGTACTCGTAAAACATGGCATCGACACTTCTTTTCTAACTCAAATTGAAAGGCATGAAAGCCTCGCGTTAAAACTTTCTTGTTTTGGGCGGTCCTTTTTAGTAATTGCAGTTTACAGAGCTCCCAATTCCCCTCCGCAGTTTCTACGTGAACTGTCTGATTTCATGAATGATTTTCATCATGACAGAATCCTATTAATTGGTGATTTAAACCTTCCATCAATTAACTGGGACAAGCCCTTTCTCAATCCCGATCATGCTGCTCATGAAGAGCACATATTTAATATTATGTTGAGACATGACTTGCAGCAAGTAGTGAGGCAGCCAACACGTGTACATGGTTCTACTTCTTCTCTACTTGACCTTATCTTTGTAAGCCGATCTATTAGTGACTACCATGTTTCAATTGAGCAGGGAATTTCCGATCATGATTTGGTATATTGTTCCTTCCCTGTCCATATTGTTTGCAAAAAGCCTGTGGCCAAAGTGTGCTATGTAAAGGACTTCTCGCGTGCGAAAGATGAGAGCGTGTTGGATTATTTAGATTTTTGCCTCAGCAGTTTCCGAGGCAGTAATGCTGATGAGCTATGGAATAAATTTAAAACATTGTGCACTCACTGCCTTGAGAACTTCGTCCCTAATAAAATAATAAAGTCTCGCAAAGCTTCTCCCTGGATCACACGTGAAGTCCTGCAATTGAAAAGAAAAGTGAAACGTTTGAAGCGTGGAGGCGCCAGTCGTTTCATTATTCAGTCTTTTCAAATATCCCTTAATGCAGCTGTGAGGTCCGCTAAACGTCATTACTTTGAATACAGACTGCCTAATTTAATTCGAACTTCACCTGAAAAATTTTGGAACCACTTATGTCAAAAGAAAAAACCTATTGACCGAATAATGCACGACGGCAAGCCTCTCACAGATAAAAATGATATTGCTACGCAATTTAACCGCTACTTCCACAGTGTCTTTGCTAATGCAAGTGGTGAACATTATTCTTTTGAAACGCCCTCCACTATGCCTTCTATTACGATATCAAGACCTGGCATTGTTGAATTGCTGCTAAACCTGAAAACTAAAGCATCGCCAGGCCCTGATAAAATTCCAAACGCTTTCTTGCGCCGGTATGCCGAAAAGCTTTCCGAGTTTCTGGTTGTTATTTTTTGCGCATCTCTTTCATCAGCTGTCATTCCTTCAGAGTGGAAAACTGCACGTGTTGTTCCTGTTCTAAAGAAAGGGGACGCATCACTGATATCAAATTACCGTCCCATCTCTCTCACTTCAACCTGTTGCAAATTACTAGAACACATAATCGCCAAGTACATCATCGGTTTTCTTGACGATAACAATATCCTTTCTAACGTTCAACGCGGGTTTAGGAAGGGCTTTTCTACTGTAACTCAACTAACATCGGTTGTTCATAGTTTTGCATCTGTACTTGATAAATCCGGCCAGGCTGATATTATTTTTATGAATTTTAGTAAAGCTTTTGACCTCGTCTCCCATTCTAAATTAATTTACAAGCTTAAACAAGTTGGTCTTCCTAACTTCATAGTTAACTGGGTTTCAGCTTACTTATCTAACCGACAGCAGTTTGTTAGTATTGACGACCACTATTCAAACAGCCTGCCTGTCTCTTCTGGTGTTCCCCAAGGAAGTGTCCTCGGTCCCCTGTTATTTTTAATATATGTGAATGACATTGTAAAAGTAGTTACTCATCCCGTTCATATCCGGCTATTTGCAGATGACTGTGTTTTGTTTAATGTAATTACTTGTCGTGAAGACCAACTATTACTCAATTTAAACCTAAAGAATATTCTGGATTGGTGCAACCAGTGGGACATGAAACTTAACGCTCAGAAAACCGTATTTATGAGATTAACAAAAAAGAAAAACAGCCTTTTATACCCTTACGCTCTTCCATCATTTCCACTTTCGGAGGTAACTGAATATAAATATCTTGGCGTGACGATAACTAATAATCTAAGCTGGAACAAACATATAGGTAACGTATGTGCATCAAGTTTTCGTAAACTTTGTGTCCTCAAGCACAAATTGAAGCATGCTCCTGCAGACTTAAAATTTTTAGCCTATTCATCATTAATCAGACCCAAGTTAGAATACGCTTGCATTGTCTGGGACCCATTTACTAAAACTAACATTCAAGCGCTTGAAATGATCCAGCGCAAGGCCATTCGATTCATCTTTTCAAAATACCGTTCAACCGATTCACCTACTGCCATAATGCGAGCACACCGAATTCAAACATTGCAGGTACGACGTAAAATTCTCAGATTAAAATTTCTTTTCCTTCTCAAACATAACAAGTTGTCAATGTGCCCGGATCCCTACGTCAAGCCATTTTCCGCTCCACGACCAACAAGACATCGCCACTCTGATTCACTAACTCCATTCACCGCCAGAACTAACCTATTTAAATACTCCTTCTTCCCTCGCACCGTAACTGAATGGAATGCTTTACCTTTAACAGCACTATGTGACATAGATTCCATTGAAAAAATAGAAGATTGACGCCATCAAACTTATTTTGCTTTGTGTTTTAAATCTTCGTTCAGTGTTTTTTGTATATTCATGTTGCACTGTATTGCCCCTCCTGCTAGGGCCCAGAAGGGCCTGCAGTATTCTGTAAATAAAATAAATAAATAAAATAAAGTTTACACCTTTCTTTCGTCTACACTTCGACGACTTCAAAAATCGATGCTCGTGAATCTTGCTAGTTTCGATCTAAAACGATGTATCCCGTTGTTTTGAGCCGGAATACAAGTTTTCGTGCAGTTCTGAGAGAAAAAGTTTACACCTTTCTCTCGTCTACTCTTCGACGACTTGTAAAATCGATGCTCGTGAATCTTGCTAGTTTCGATCAAAAACGATATATCCCGTTGTTTTGAGCCGGAATACAAGTTTTCGTGCAGTTCTGAGAGAAAAAGTTTACACCTTTCTCTCGTCTACTCTTCGACAACTTGTAAAATCGATGCTCGTGAATCTTGCTAGTTTCGATCTGAAACGATGTATCCCGTTGTTTTGAGCCGCAATACATGTTTTCGCGCAGATCTGAGAGAAAAGGTTTACACCTTTATCTCGTCTACTATCCGACGACTTGTAAAATCGATGCTCGTGAATCTTGCTAGTTTCGATCAAAAACGATATATCCCGTTGTTTTGAGCCGGAGCACAAGTTTTCGCGCAGTTCTGAGAGAAAAAGTTTACACCTTTCTCTCGTCTACTCTTCGACGACTTGTAAAATCGATGCTCGTGAATTTTGCTAGTTTCGATCTAAAACGATGTATCCCGTTGTTTTGAGCCGGAATACAAGTTTTCGCGCAGTTCTGAGATAAATACACCTTTCTGTCGTCTACACTTCGAGGACTTGTAAAATCGATGGTCGTGAATCTTGCTAGTTTCGATCTAAAACGATGTTTCCCTTTGATTTGAGCCGGAATACAAGTTTTCGTGCAGTTCTGAGAGAAAAAGTTTACACCTTTCTCTCGTCTACTCTTCGACGACTTGTAAAATCGATGCTCGTGAATCTTGCTAGTTTCGATCAAAAACGATATATCCCGTTGTTTTGAGCCGGAATACAAGTTTTCGTGCAGTTCTGAGAGAAAAAGTTTACACCTTTCTCTCGTCTACTCTTCGACAACTTGTAAAATCGATGCTCGTGAATCTTGCTAGTTTCGATCTGAAACGATGTATCCCGTTGTTTTGAGCCGCAATACATGTTTTCGCGCAGATCTGAGAGAAAAGGTTTACACCTTTATCTCGTCTACTATCCGACGACTTGTAAAATCGATGCTCGTGAATCTTGCTAGTTTCGATCAAAAACGATATATCCCGTTGTTTTGAGCCGGAGCACAAGTTTTCGCGCAGTTCTGAGAGAAAAAGTTTACACCTTTCTCTCGTCTACTCTTCGACGACTTGTAAAATCGATGCTCGTGAATTTTGCTAGTTTCGATCTAAAACGATGTATCCTGTTGTTTTGAGCCGGAATACAAGTTTTCGCGCAGTTCTGAGATAAATACACCTTTCTGTCGTCTACACTTCGAGGACTTGTAAAATCGATGGTCGTGAATCTTGCTAGTTTCGATCTAAAACGATGTTTCCCTTTGATTTGAGCCGGAATACAAGTTTTCGTGCAGTTCTGAGAGAAAAAGTTTACACCTTTCTCTCGTCTACTCTTCGACAACTTGTAAAATCGATGCTCGTGAATCTTGCTAGCTTCGATCTGAAACGATGTATCCCGTTGTTTTGAGCCGCAATACAAGTTTTCGCGCAGATCTGAGAGAAAAAGTTTACACCTTTTTCTCGTCTACTATCCGACGACTTGTAAAATCGGTGTTCGTGAATTTTGCTAGTTTCGATCTAAAACGATGTATCCCTTTGATTTGAGCCGGAATACAAGTTTTCGTGCAGTTCTGAGAGAAAAAGCTTTCACATTTCTCTCGTCTACTCTTCGACGACTTGTAAAATCGATGCTCGTGAATCTCGCTAGTTCCGATCTAAAACGATGTATCCCGTTGTTTTGAGCCGGAATACAAGTTTTCGCGCAGTTCTGAGAGAAAAAGTTTACACCTTTCTCTCGTGTTCTCTTCGACGACTTGTAAAATCGATGCTCGTGAATTTTGCTAGCTTCGATCTAAAACGATGTATCCCGTTGTTTTGAGCCGGAATACAAGTTTTCGCGCAGTTCTGAAAGAAAAAGTTTACACCTTTCTTTCGTCTACACTTCGACGACTTGTAAAATCGATGGTCGTGAATCTTGCTAGTTTCGATCTAAAACGATGTATTCCTTTGATTTGAGCCGGAATACAAGTTTTCGTGCAGATCTGAGAGAAAAAGTTTACACCTTTCTTTCGTCTACACTTCGACGACTTGTAAAATTGATGCTCGTGAATCTTGCTAGTTTCGATCTAAAACGATGAATCCCGTTGTTTTGAGCCGCAATACAAGTTTTCGCGCAGTTCTGAGAGAAGCCGTTTACACCTTTCTCTCGTCTACTCTTCGACGACTTGTAAAATCGATGCTCGTGAATTTTGCTAGTTTCGATCTAAAACGATGTATCCCGTTGTTTTGAGCCGGAATACAAGTTTTCGCGCAGTTCTGAGATAAATACACCTTTCTGTCGTCTACACTTCGAGGACTTGTAAAATCGATGGTCGTGAATCTTGCTAGTTTCGATCTAAAACGATGTTTCCCTTTGATTTGAGCCGGAATACAAGTTTTCGTGCAGTTCTGAGAGAAAAAGTTTACACCTTTCTCTCGTCTACTCTTCGACAACTTGTAAAATCGATGCTCGTGAATCTTGCTAGCTTCGATCTGAAACGATGTATCCCGTTGTTTTGAGCCGCAATACAAGTTTTCGCGCAGATCTGAGAGAAAAAGTTTACACCTTTTTCTCGTCTACTATCCGACGACTTGTAAAATCGGTGTTCGTGAATTTTGCTAGTTTCGATCTAAAACGATGTATCCCTTTGATTTGAGCCGGAATACAAGTTTTCGTGCAGTTCTGAGAGAAAAAGCTTTCACATTTCTCTCGTCTACTCTTCGACGACTTGTAAAATCGATGCTCGTGAATCTCGCTAGTTCCGATCTAAAACGATGTATCCCGTTGTTTTGAGCCGGAATACAAGTTTTCGCGCAGTTCTGAGAGAAAAAGTTTACACCTTTCTCTCGTGTTCTCTTCGACGACTTGTAAAATCGATGCTCGTGAATTTTGCTAGTTTCGATCTAAAACGATGTATCCCGTTGTTTTGAGCCGGAATACAAGTTTTCGCGCAGTTCTGAAAGAAAAAGTTTACACCTTTCTTTCGTCTACACTTCGACGACTTGTAAAATCGATGGTCGTGAATCTTGCTAGTTTCGATCTAAAACGATGTATTCCTTTGATTTGAGCCGGAATACAAGTTTTCGTGCAGTTCTGAGAGAAAAAGTTTACACCTTTCTTTCGTCTACACTTCGACGACTTGTAAAATCGATGCTCGTGAATCTTGCTAGTTTCGATCTAAAACGATGAATCCCGTTGTTTTGAGCCGCAATACAAGTTTTCGCGCAGTTCTGAGAGAAGCCGTTTACACCTTTCTCTCGTCTACTCTTCGATGACTTGTAAAATCGATGCTCGTGAATCTTGCTAGTTTCAATCTAAAACAATGTATCCCGTTGTTTTGTGACGGAATACAAGTTTTCGCGCAGTTCTGAGAGAAAACGTTTAGACCTTTCTTTCGTCTACTCTTCGACGACTTGTAAAATCGATGCTCGTGAATCTTGCTAGTTTCGATCAAAAACGATATATTCTGTTGTTTTGAGCCGGAATACAAGTTTTCGGGTTGTTCTGAGAGAAAAAGCTTTCACATTTCTCTCGTCTACTCTTCGACGACTTGTAAAATCGATGCTCGTGAGTCTTGCTAGTTTCGATCTAACACGATGTATCCCGTTGTTTTGAGCCGGAATAGAAGTTTTCGCGCAGTTCTGAGAGGAAACGTTTACACCTATCTGTCGTCTTTCTTCGACGACTTGTAAAATCGATGCTCGTGAATCTTGCTAGTTTCGATCTAAAACGATGTATCCCGTTGTTTTGAGCCGGAATACAAGTTTTCGGGCTGTTCTGAGAGAAGACGTTTACACCCTTCTCTCGTCTACTCTTCGACAACTTGTAAAATCGATGCTCGTGAATTGTGCTAGTTTTGATCGAAAACGATGTATCTCGTTGTTTTGAGACGGAATACAAGCTTTCGCGCAGTTCTGAGAGGAAAAGTTTACACCTTTCTTTCGTCTACACTTCGACGACTTCAAAAATCGATGCTCGTGAATATTGCTAGTTTCGATCTAAAACGATGTATCCCGTTGTTTTGAGCCGGAATACAAGTTTTCGCGCTGTTCTTAGAGAAAAAGTTTACACCTTTCTCTCGTCTACTCTTCGACGACTTGTAAAATCGATGCTCGTGAATCTTGCTAGTTTCGATCAAAAACGATATATCCCGTTGTTTTGAGCCGGAATACAAGTTTTCGCGCAGTTCTGAGAGAAAAAGTTTACACCTTTCTCTCGTCTACTCTTCGACAACTTGTAAAATCGATGCTCGTGAATCTTGCTAGTTTCGATCTGACACGATGTATCCCGTTGTTTTGAGCCGCAATACATGTTTTCGCGCAGATCTGAGAGAAAAGGTTTACACCTTTATCTCGTCTACTATCCGACGACTTGTAAAATCGATGCTCGTGAATCTCGCTAGTTTCGATCAAAAACGATATATCCCGTTGTTTTGAGCCGGAGCACAAGTTTTCGCGCAGTTCTGAGAGAAAAAGTTTACACCTTTCTCTCGTCTACTCTTCGACGACTTGTAAAATCGATGCTCGTGAATTTTGCTAGTTTCGATCTAAAACGATGTATCCCGTTGTTTTGAGCCGGAATACAAGTTTTCGCGCAGTTCTGAGATAAATAGTTTACACCTTTCTGTCGTCTACACTTCGACGACTTGTAAAATCGATGGTCGTGAATCTTGCTAGTTTCGATCTGACACGATGTATCCCGTTGTTTTGAGCCGCAATACATGTTTTCGCGCAGATCTGAGAGAAAAGGTTTACACCTTTATCTCGTCTACTATCCGACGACTTGTAAAATCGATGCTCGTGAATCTTGCTAGTTTCGATCAAAAACGATATATCCCGTTGTTTTGAGCCGGAGCACAAGTTTTCGCGCAGTTCTGAGAGAAAAAGTTTACACCTTTCTCTCGTCTACTCTTCGACGACTTGTAAAATTGATGCTCGTGAATCTTGCTAGTTTCGATCTAAAACGATGTATCCCGTTGTTTTGAGCCGGAATAGAAGTTTTCGCGCAGTTCTGAGAGAAAACGTTTACACCTATCTGTCGTCTACTCTTCGACGACTTGTAAAATCGGTGTTCGTGAATTTTGCTAGTTTCGATCTAAAACGATGTATCCCTTTGATTTGAGCCGGAATACAAGTTTTCGTGCAGTTCTGAGAGAAAAAGTTTACACCTTTCTCTCGTCTACTCTTCGACGACTTGTAAAATCGGTGTTCGTGAATTATTCTAGTTTCGATCTAAAACGATGTATCCCTTTGATTTGAGCCGGAATACAAGTTTTCGTGCAGTTCTGAGAGAAAAAGCTTTCACATTTCTCTCGTCTACCCTTCGATGACTTGTAAAATCGATGCTCGTGAATCTCGCTAGTTCCGATCTAAAACGATGTATCCCGTTGTTTTGAGCCGGAATACAAGTTTTCGCGCAGATCTGAGAGAAAAAGTTTACACCTTTTTCTCGTCTACTATCCGACGACTTGTAAAATCGATGCTCGTGAATCTTGCTAGTTTCGATCAAAAACGATATATTCTGTTGTTTTGAGCCGGAATACAAGTTTTCGGGTTGTTCTGAGAGAAAAAGCTTTCACATTTCTCTCGTCTACTCTTCGACGACTTGTAAAATCGATGCTCGTGAGTCTTGCTAGTTTCGATCTAACACGATGTATCCCGTTGTTTTGAGCCGGAATAGAAGTTTTCGCGCAGTTCTGAGAGGAAACGTTTACACCTATCTGTCGTCTTTCTTCGACGACTTGTAAAATCGATGCTCGTGAATCTTGCTAGTTTCGATCTAAAACGATGTATCCCGTTGTTTTGAGCCGGAATACAAGTTTTCGGGCTGTTCTGAGAGAAGACGTTTACACCCTTCTCTCGTCTACTCTTCGACAACTTGTAAAATCGATGCTCGTGAATTGTGCTAGTTTTGATCGAAAACGATGTATCTCGTTGTTTTGAGACGGAATACAAGCTTTCGCGCAGTTCTGAGAGGAAAAGTTTACACCTTTCTTTCGTCTACACTTCGACGACTTCAAAAATCGATGCTCGTGAATATTGCTAGTTTCGATCTAAAACGATGTATCCCGTTGTTTTGAGCCGGAATACAAGTTTTCGCGCTGTTCTTAGAGAAAAAGTTTACACCTTTCTCTCGTCTACTCTTCGACGACTTGTAAAATCGATGCTCGTGAATCTTGCTAGTTTCGATCAAAAACGATATATCCCGTTGTTTTGAGCCGGAATACAAGTTTTCGTGCAGTTCTGAGAGAAAAAGTTTACACCTTTCTCTCGTCTACTCTTCGACAACTTGTAAAATCGATGCTCGTGAATCTTGCTAGTTTCGATCTGACACGATGTATCCCGTTGTTTTGAGCCGCAATACATGTTTTCGCGCAGATCTGAGAGAAAAGGTTTACACCTTTATCTCGTCTACTATCCGACGACTTGTAAAATCGATGCTCGTGAATCTTGCTAGTTTCGATCAAAAACGATATATCCCGTTGTTTTGAGCCGGAGCACAAGTTTTCGCGCAGTTCTGAGAGAAAAAGTTTACACCTTTCTCTCGTCTACTCTTCGACGACTTGTAAAATCGATGCTCGTGAATTTTGCTAGTTTCGATCTAAAACGATGTATCCCGTTGTTTTGAGCCGGAATACAAGTTTTCGCGCAGTTCTGAGATAAATAGTTTACACCTTTCTGTCGTCTACACTTCGACGACTTGTAAAATCGATGGTCGTGAATCTTGCTAGTTTCGATCTAAAACGATGTTTCCCTTTGATTTCAGCCGGAATACAAGTTTTCGTGCAGTTCTGAGAGAAAAAGTTTACACCTTTCTTTCGTCTACACTTCGACGACTTGTAAAATCGATGCTCGTGAATCTTGCTAGTTTCGATCTAAAACGATGAATCCCGTTGTTTTGAGCCGCAATACAAGTTTTCGCGCAGTTCTGAGAGAAGCCGTTTACACCTTTCTCTCGTCTACTCTTCGACGACTTGTAAAATCGATGCTCGTGAATCTTGCTAGTTTCAATCTAAAACAATGTATCCCGTTGTTTTGTGACGGAATACAAGTTTTCGCGCAGTTCTGAGAGAAAACGTTTAGACCTTTCTTTCGTCTACTCTTCGACGACTTGTAAAATTGATGCTCGTGAATCTTGCTAGTTTCGATCTAAAACGATGTATCCCGTTGTTTTGAGCCGCAATACAAGTTTTCGGGTTGTTCTGAGAGAAAAAGCTTTCACATTTCTCTCGTCTACTCTTCAACGACTTGTAAAATCGATGCTCGTGAGTCTTGCTAGTTTCGATCTAACACGATGTATCCCGTTGTTTTGAGCCGGAATAGAAGTTTTCGCGCAGTTCTGAGAGAAAACGTTTACACCTATCTGTCGTCTACTCTTCGACGACTTGTGAAATCGATGCTCGTGAATCTTGCTAGTTTCGATCTAAAACGATGTATCCCGTTGTTTTGAGCCGGAATACAAGTTTTCGGGCTGTTCTGAGAGAAGACGTTTACACCCTTCTCTCGTCTACTCTTCGACAACTTGTAAAATCGATGCTCGTGAATTGTGCTAGTTTTGATCGAAAACGATGTATCCCGTTGTTTTGAGACGGAATACAAGTTTTCGCGCAGTTCTGAGAGGAAAAGTTTACACCTTTCTTTTGTCTACTCTTCGACGACTTTTAAAATCGATGCTCGTGAATCTTGCTAGTTTCGATCTAAAACGATGTATCCCGTTGTTTTGAGCCGGAATACAAGTTTTCGTGCAGTTCTGAGAGAAAAAGTTTACACCTCTCTCTCGTCTACTCTTCGATGGCTTGTAAAATCGATGCTCGTGAATCTTGCTAGTTTCGATCTGAAACGATGTATCCCGTTGTTTTGAGCCGCAATACAAGTTTTCGCGCAGATCTGAGAGAAAAGGTTTACACCTTTATCTCCTCTACTATCCGACGACTTGTAAAATCGATGCTCGTGAATCTTGCTAGTTTCGATCTGAAACGATGTATTCCGTTGTTTTGAGCCGCAATACAAGTTTTCGCGCAGATCTGAGAGAAAAAGTTTACACCTTTTTCTCGTCTACTATCCGACGACTTGTAAAATCGATGCTCGTGAATCTTGCTAGTTTCGATCAAAAACGATATATCCCGTTGTTTTGAGCCGGAATACAAGTTTTCGCGCAGTTCTGAGAGAAAAAGTTTACACCTTTCTCTCGTCTACTCTTCGACGACTTGTAAAATCGGTGTTCGTGAATTTTGCTAGTTTCGATCTAAAACGATGTATGCCTTTGATTTGAGCCGGAATACAAGTTTTCGTGCAGTTCTGAGAGAAAAAGCTTTCACATTTCTCTCGTCTACTCTTCGACGACTTGTAAAATCGAAGCTCGTGAATCTCGTTAGTTCCGATCTAAAACGATGTATCCCGTTGTTTTGAGCCGGAATACAAGTTTTCGCGCAGATCTGAGAGAAAAAGTTTACACCTTTTTCTCGTCTACTATCCGACGAATTGTAAAATCGATGCTCGTGAATCTTGCTAGTTTCGATCAAAAACGATATATTCCGTTGTTTTGAGCCGGAATACAAGTTTTCGGGTTGTTCTGAGAGAAAAAGCTTTCACATTTCTCTCGTCTACTCTTCGACGACTTGTAAAATCGATGCTCGTGAGTCTTGCTAGTTTCGATCTAACACGATGTATCCCGTTGTTTTGAGCCGGAATAGAAGTTTTCGCGCAGTTCTGAGAGGAAACGTTTACACCTATCTCTCGTCTATCTTCGACGACTTGTAAAATCGATGCTCGTGAATCTTGCTAGTTTCGATCTAAAACGATGTATCCCGTTGTTTTGAGCCGGAATACAAGTTTTCGGGCTGTTCTGAGAGAAGACGTTTACACCCTTCTCTCGTCTACTCTTCGACAACTTGTAAAATCGATGCTCGTGAATTGTGCTAGTTTTGATCGAAAACGATGTATCTCGTTGTTTTGAGACGGAATACAAGTTTTCGCGCAGTTCTGAGAGGAAAAGTTTACACCTTTCTTTCGTCTACACTTCGACGACTTCAAAAATCGATGCTCGTGAATCTTGCTAGTTTCGATCTAAAACGATGTATCCCGTTGTTTTGAGCCGGAATACAAGTTTTCGTGCAGTTCTGAGAGAAAAAGTTTACACCTTTCTCTCGTCTACTCTTCGACGACTTGTAAAATCGATGCTCGTGAATCTTGCTAGTTTCGATCAAAAACGATATATCCCGTTGTTTTGAGCCGGAATACAAGTTTTCGTGCAGTTCTGAGAGAAAAAGTTTACACCTTTCTCTCGTCTACTCTTCGACAACTTGTAAAATCGATGCTCGTGAATCTTGCTAGTTTCGATCTGACACGATGTATCCCCGTTGTTTTGAGCCGCAATACATGTTTTCGCGCAGATCTGAGAGAAAAGGTTTACACCTTTATCTCGTCTACTATCCGACGACTTGTAAAATCGATGCTCGTGAATCTTGCTAGTTTCGATCAAAAACGATATATCCCGTTGTTTTGAGCCGGAGCACAAGTTTTCGCGCAGTTCTGAGAGAAAAAGTTTACACCTTTCTCTCGTCTACTCTTCGACGACTTGTAAAATCGATGCTCGTGAATTTTGCTAGTTTCGATCTAAAACGATGTATCCCGTTGTTTTGAGCCGGAATACAAGTTTTCGCGCAGTTCTGAGATAAATAGTTTACACCTTTCTGTCGTCTACACTTCGACGACTTGTAAAATCGATGGTCGTGAATCTTGCTAGTTTCGATCTAAAACGATGTTTCCCTTTGATTTGAGCCGGAATACAAGTTTTCGTGCAGTTCTGAGAGAAAAAGTTTACACCTTTCTCTCGTCTACTCTTTGACAACTTGTAAAATCGATGCTCGTGAATCTTGCTAGCTTCGATCTGAAACGATGTATCCCGTTGTTTTGAGCCGCAATACAAGTTTTCGCGCAGATCTCAGAGAAAAAGTTTACACCTTTTTCTCGTCTACTATCCGACGACTTGTAAAATCGGTGTTCATGAATTTTGCTAGTTTCGATCTAAAACGATGTATCCCTTTGATTTGAGCCGGAATACAAGTTTTCGTGCAGTTCTGAGAGAAAAAGCTTTCACATTTCTCTCGTGTTCTCTTCGTCAACTTGTAAAATTGATGCTCGTGAATCTTGCTAGTTTCGATCTAAAACGATGTATCCCGTTGTTTTGAGCCGCAATACAAGTTTTCGGGTTGTTCTGAGAGAAAAAGCTTTCACATTTCTCTCGTCTACTCTTCGACGACTTGTAAAATCGATGCTCTTGAGTCTTGGTAGTTTCGATCTAACACGATGTATCCCGTTGTTTTGAGCCGGAATAGAAGTTCTCGCGCAGTTCTGAGAGAAAACGTTTACACCTATCTGTCGTCTACTCTTCGACGACTTGTAAAATCGATGCTCGTGAATCTTGCTAGTTTCGATCTAAAACGATGTATCCCGTTGTTTTGAGCCGGAATACAAGTTTTCGGGCTGTTCTGAGAGAAAACGTTTACACCTTTCTCTCGTCTACTCTTCGACAACTTGTAAAATCGATGCTCGTGAATTGTGCTAGTTTTGATCGAAAACGATGTATCCCGGTGTTTTGAGACGGAATACAAGTTTTCGCGCAGTTCTGAGAGAAAAAGTTTACACCTTTCTTTCGTCTACTCTTCGACGACTTGTAAAATCGATGCTCGTGAATCTTGCTAGTTTCGATCTAAAACGATGTATCCCGTTGTTTTGAGCCGGAATACAAGTTTTCGCGCAGTTCTGAAAGAAAAAGTTTACACCTTTCTCTCGTCTACTCTTCGACGACTTGTAAAATCGATTCTCGTGAATCTTGCTAGTTTCGATCTAAAACGATGTATCCCGTTGTTTTGAGCCGGAATACAAGTTTCGCGCTGTTCTTAGAGAAACAGTGTACACCTTTCTCTCGTGTACTCTTCGACGACTTGTAAAATCAATGCTCGTGAATCTTGCTAGTTTCAATCTAAAACAATGTATCCCGTTGTTTTGTGACGGAATACAAGTTTTCGGGCAGTTCTGAGAGAAAAAGTTTACACCTTTCTCTCGTCCACTCTTCGACGACTTGTAAAATCAATGCTCGTGAATCTTGCTAGTTTCAATCTAAAACAATGTATCCCGTTGTTTTGTGACGGAATACAAGTTTTCGCGCAGTTCTGAGAGAAACCGTTTAGACCTTTCTTTCGTCTACTCTTCGTCAACTTGTAAAATTGATGCTCGTGAATCTTGCTAGTTTCGATCTAAAACGATGTATCCCATTGTTTTGAGCCGCAATACAAGTTTTCGGGTTGTTCTGAGAGAAAAAGCTTTCACATTTCTCTCGTGTACTCTTCGACGAGTTGTAAAATCGATGCTCTTGAGTCTTGGTAGTTTCGATCTAACATGATGTATCCCGTTGTTTTGAGCCGGAATAGAAGTTCTCGCGCAGTTCTGAGAGAAAACGTTTACTCCTATCTGTCGTCGACTCTTCGACGAATTGTAAAATCGATGCTCGTGAATCTTGCTAGTTTCGATCTAAAACGATGTATCCCGTTGTTTTGAGCCCGAATACAAGTTTTCGGGCTGTTCTGAGAGAAAAAGTTTACACCTTTCTCTCGTGTACTCTTCGACGACTTATAAAATGGATTCTCGTGAATTTTGCTAGTTTCGATCTAAAACGATATATCCCGTTGTTTTGAGCCGGAATACAAGTTTTCGCGCAGTTCTGAGAGAAAAAGTTTCCACCTTTCTCTCGTCTACTCTTCGACGACTTGTATAATCGATGCTCGTGAATTTTGCTAGTTTTGATCGAAAACGATGTATCCCGTTGTTTTGAGACGGAATACAAGTTTTCGCGCAGTTTTGAGAGAAAAAGTATACACCTTTCTTTCGTCTACTCTTCGACGACTTGTAAAATTGATGCTCGTGAATCTTGCTAGTTTCGATCTAAAACGATGTATCCCATTGTTTTGAGCCGCAATACAAGTTTTCGTGCAGTTCTGAGAGAAGAAGTTTACACCTTTCTCTCGTCTACTCTTCGAGGACTTGTAAAATGATGTTCGTGAATCTCGCTAGTTTCCATCTGAAACGATGTATCGCGTTGTTTTGAGCCGGAATACAAGTTTTCGCACTGTTCTGAGAGAAAACGTTTACACCTTTCTCTCGTGTACTCTTCGACGACTTGTAAAATCGATGCTCGTGAATCTTGCAAGTTTCGATCTAAAACGATGTATCCCGTTGTTTTGAGCCGGAATACAAGTTTTCGCACTGTTCTGAGAGAAAACGTTTACACCTTTCTCTCGTCTACTCTTCGACGACTTGTAAAATCGATGCTCGTGAATCTTGCAAGTTTCGATCTAAAACGATGTATCCCGTTGTTTTGAGCCGGAATACAAGTTTTCGGGCAGTTCTGAGAGAAAAAGTTTACACCTTTCTCTCGTCCACTCTTCGACGACTTGTAAAATCGATGCTCGTGAATTTTGCTAGTTTCGATCTAAAACGATGGATCCTGTTGTTTTGAGCCGGAATACAAGTTTTCGCGCAGTTCTGAAAGAAAAAATTTACACCTTTCTCTCGTCTACTCTTCAACGACTTGTAAAATCGATTCTCGTGAATCTTGCTAGTTTCAATCTAAAACGATGTATCCCGTTGTTTTGAGCCGGAATACAAGTTTTCGCGCTGTTCTTAGAGAAAAAGTTTACACCTTTCTCTCGTGTACTCTTCGACGACTTATAAAATGGATTCTCGTGAATTTTGCTAGTTTCGATCTAAAACGATATATCCCGTTGTTTTGAGCCGGAATACAAGTTTTCGCGCAGTTCTGAGAGAAAAAGTTTCCACCTTTCTCTCGTCTACTCTTCGACGACTTGTATAATCGATGCTCGTGAATTTTGCTAGTTTTGATCGAAAACGATGTATCCCGTTGTTTTGAGACGGAATACAAGTTTTCGCGCAGTTCTGAGAGAAAAAGTATACACCTTTCTTTCGTCTACTCTTCGACGACTTGTAAAATTGATGCTCGTGAATCTTGCTAGTTTCGATCTAAAACGATGTATCCCATTGTTTTGAGCCGCAATACAAGTTTTCGCTCAGTTCTGAGAGAAAAAGTTTACACCTTTCTTTCGTCTACTCTTCGACGACTTGTAAAATCGATGCTCGTGAATCTTGCTAGTTTCGATCTAAAACGATGTATCCCGTTGTTTTGAGACGGAATACAAGTTTTCGTGCCGTTCTGAGAGAAAAAGTTTACACCTTTCTCTCGTCTACTCTTCGACGACTTGTAAAATGATGTTCGTGAATCTCGCTAGTTTCGATCTAAAACGATGTATCCCGTTGGTTTGAGCCGGAATACAAGTTTTCGCGCAGTTCTGAGAGAAAACGTTTGCAGCTCTCTCTCGTCTACTTTTCGACGACTTGTGAAATCGAAGTGCGTCGATCTCGCTAGTTTCGATCTAAAACGATGTATCCCGTTGTTTTTAGCCAGAATACGAGTTTTTGCGCAGTTCTGAGAGAAAAAGTTTCCACCTTTCTCTCGTCTAGTCTTCGACGACTTGTAAAATCGATGTTCGTGATTCTCGCTAGTTTCAATCTAAAACGATGTATCGCGTTGTTTTGAGCCGGAATACAAGTTTTCGCACTGTTCTGAGAGAAAACGTTTACACCTTTCTCTCGTCTACTCTTCGACGACTTGTAAAATCGATGCTCGTGAATCTTGCAAGTTTCGATCTAAAACGATGTATCCCGTTGTTTTGAGCCGGAATACAAGTTTTCGGGCAGTTCTGAGAGAAAAAGTTTACACCTTTCTCTCGTCCACTCTTCGACGACTTGTAAAATCGATGCTCGTGAATTTTGCTAGTTTCGATCTAAAACGATGGATCCTGTTGTTTTGAGCCAGAATACGAGTTTTTGCGCAGTTCTGAGAGAAAAAGTTTCCACCTTTCTCTCGTCTAGTCTTCGACGACTTGTAAAATCGATGTTCGTGATTCTCGCTAGTTTCGATCTAAAACGATGTATCGCGTTGTTTTGAGCCGGAATACAAGTTTTCGCACTGTTCTGAGAGAAAACGTTTACACCTTTCTCTCGTGTACTCTTCGACGACTTGTAAAATCGATGCTCGTGAATCTTGCAAGTTTCGATCTAAAACGATGTATCCCGTTGTTTTGAGCCGGAATACAAGTTTTCGCACTGTTCTGAGAGAAAACGTTTACACCTTTCTCTCGTCTACTCTTCGACGACTTGTAAAATCGATGCTCGTGAATCTTGCAAGTTTCGATCTAAAACGATGTATCCCGTTGTTTTGAGCCGGAATACAAGTTTTCGGGCAGTTCTGAGAGAAAAAGTTTACACCTTTCTCTCGTCCACTCTTCGACGACTTGTAAAATCGATGCTCGTGAATTTTGCTAGTTTCGATCTAAAACGATGGATCCTGTTGTTTTGAGCCGGAATACAAGTTTTCGCGCAGTTCTGAAAGAAAAAATTTACACCTTTCTCTCGTCTACTCTTCAACGACTTGTAAAATCGATTCTCGTGAATCTTGCTAGTTTCAATCTAAAACGATGTATCCCGTTGTTTTGAGCCGGAATACAAGTTTTCGCGCTGTTCTTAGAGAAAAAGTTTACACCTTTCTCTCGTGTACTCTTCGACGACTTATAAAATGGATTCTCGTGAATTTTGCTAGTTTCGATCTAAAACGATATATCCCGTTGTTTTGAGCCGGAATACAAGTTTTCGCGCAGTTCTGAGAGAAAAAGTTTCCACCTTTCTCTCGTCTACTCTTCGACGACTTGTATAATCGATGCTCGTGAATTTTGCTAGTTTTGATCGAAAACGATGTATCCCGTTGTTTTGAGACGGAATACAAGTTTTCGCGCAGTTCTGAGAGAAAAAGTATACACCTTTCTTTCGTCTACTCTTCGACGACTTGTAAAATTGATGCTCGTGAATCTTGCTAGTTTCGATCTAAAACGATGTATCCCATTGTTTTGAGCCGCAATACAAGTTTTCGCTCAGTTCTGAGAGAAAAAGTTTACACCTTTCTCTTGTCTACTCTTCGACGACTTGTAAAATCGATGCTCGTGAATCTTGCTAGTTTCGATCTAAAACGATGTATCCCGTTGTTTTGTGGCCGGAATACAAGTTTTCGCGCTGTTCTGAGAGAAAAAGTTTACACCTTTCTCTCGTCTACTCTTCGACGACTTGTAAAATCGATGCTCGTGAATTGTGCTAGTTTTGATTGAAAACGATGTATCCCGTTTTTTTGAGACGGAATACAAGTTTTCGAACAGTTCTGAGAGAAAAAGTTTACACCTTTCTTTCGTCTACTCTTCGACGACTTGTAAAATCGATGCTCGTGAATCTTGCTAGTTTCGATCTAAAACGATGTATCCCGTTGTTTTGAGACGGAATACAAGTTTTCGTGCCGTTCTGAGAGAAAAAGTTTACACCTTTCTCTCGTCTACTCTTCGACGACTTGTAAAATGATGTTCGTGAATCTCGCTAGTTTCGATCTAAAACGATGTATCCCGTTGGTTTGAGCCGGAATACAAGTTTTCGCGCAGTTCTGAGAGAAAACGTTTGCAGCTCTCTCTCGTCTACTTTTCGACGACTTGTGAAATCGAAGTGCGTCGATCTCGCTAGTTTCGATCTAAAACGATGTATCCCGTTGTTTTTAGCCAGAATACGAGTTTTTGCGCAGTTCTGAGAGAAAAAGTTTCCACCTTTCTCTCGTCTAGTCTTCGACGACTTGTAAAATCGATGTTCGTGATTCTCGCTAGTTTCAATCTAAAACGATGTATCGCGTTGTTTTGAGCCGGAATACAAGTTTTCGCACTGTTCTGAGAGAAAACGTTTACACCTTTCTCTCGTCTACTCTTCGACGACTTGTAAAATCGATGCTCGTGAATCTTGCAAGTTTCGATCTAAAACGATGTATCCCGTTGTTTTGAGCCGGAATACAAGTTTTCGGGCAGTTCTGAGAGAAAAAGTTTACACCTTTCTCTCGTCCACTCTTCGACGACTTGTAAAATCGATGCTCGTGAATTTTGCTAGTTTCGATCTAAAACGATGGATCCTGTTGTTTTGAGCCAGAATACGAGTTTTTGCGCAGTTCTGAGAGAAAAAGTTTCCACCTTTCTCTCGTCTAGTCTTCGACGACTTGTAAAATCGATGTTCGTGATTCTCGCTAGTTTCGATCTAAAACGATGTATCGCGTTGTTTTGAGCCGGAATACAAGTTTTCGCACTGTTCTGAGAGAAAACGTTTACACCTTTCTCTCGTGTACTCTTCGACGACTTGTAAAATCGATGCTCGTGAATCTTGCAAGTTTCGATCTAAAACGATGTATCCCGTTGTTTTGAGCCGGAATACAAGTTTTCGCACTGTTCTGAGAGAAAACGTTTACACCTTTCTCTCGTCTACTCTTCGACGACTTGTAAAATCGATGCTCGTGAATCTTGCAAGTTTCGATCTAAAACGATGTATCCCGTTGTTTTGAGCCGGAATACAAGTTTTCGGGCAGTTCTGAGAGAAAAAGTTTACACCTTTCTCTCGTCCACTCTTCGACGACTTGTAAAATCGATGCTCGTGAATTTTGCTAGTTTCGATCTAAAACGATGGATCCTGTTGTTTTGAGCCGGAATACAAGTTTTCGCGCAGTTCTGAAAGAAAAAATTTACACCTTTCTCTCGTCTACTCTTCAACGACTTGTAAAATCGATTCTCGTGAATCTTGCTAGTTTCAATCTAAAACGATGTATCCCGTTGTTTTGAGCCGGAATACAAGTTTTCGCGCTGTTCTTAGAGAAAAAGTTTACACCTTTCTCTCGTGTACTCTTCGACGACTTATAAAATGGATTCTCGTGAATTTTGCTAGTTTCGATCTAAAACGATATATCCCGTTGTTTTGAGCCGGAATACAAGTTTTCGCGCAGTTCTGAGAGAAAAAGTTTCCACCTTTCTCTCGTCTACTCTTCGACGACTTGTATAATCGATGCTCGTGAATTTTGCTAGTTTTGATCGAAAACGATGTATCCCGTTGTTTTGAGACGGAATACAAGTTTTCGCGCAGTTCTGAGAGAAAAAGTATACACCTTTCTTTCGTCTACTCTTCGACGACTTGTAAAATTGATGCTCGTGAATCTTGCTAGTTTCGATCTAAAACGATGTATCCCATTGTTTTGAGCCGCAATACAAGTTTTCGCTCAGTTCTGAGAGAAAAAGTTTACACCTTTCTCTTGTCTACTCTTCGACGACTTGTAAAATCGATGCTCGTGAATCTTGCTAGTTTCGATCTAAAACGATGTATCCCGTTGTTTTGTGGCCGGAATACAAGTTTTCGCGCTGTTCTGAGAGAAAAAGTTTACACCTTTCTCTCGTCTACTCTTCGACGACTTGTAAAATCGATGCTCGTGAATTGTGCTAGTTTTGATTGAAAACGATGTATCCCGTTTTTTTGAGACGGAATACAAGTTTTCGAACAGTTCTGAGAGAAAAAGTTTACACCTTTCTTTCGTCTACTCTTCGACGACTTGTAAAATCGATGCTCGTGAATCTTGCTAGTTTCGATCTAAAACGATGTATCCCGTTGTTTTGAGACGGAATACAAGTTTTCGTGCCGTTCTGAGAGAAAAAGTTTACACCTTTCTCTCGTCTACTCTTCGACGACTTGTAAAATGATGTTCGTGAATCTCGCTAGTTTCGATCTAAAACGATGTATCCCGTTGGTTTGAGCCGGAATACAAGTTTTCGCGCAGTTCTGAGAGAAAACGTTTGCAGCTCTCTCTCGTCTACTTTTCGACGACTTGTGAAATCGAAGTGCGTCGATCTCGCTAGTTTCGATCTAAAACGATGTATCCCGTTGTTTTTAGCCAGAATACGAGTTTTTGCGCAGTTCTGAGAGAAAAAGTTTCCACCTTTCTCTCGTCTAGTCTTCGACGACTTGTAAAATCGATGTTCGTGATTCTCGCTAGTTTCAATCTAAAACGATGTATCGCGTTGTTTTGAGCCGGAATACAAGTTTTCGCACTGTTCTGAGAGAAAACGTTTACACCTTTCTCTCGTCTACTCTTCGACGACTTGTAAAATCGATGCTCGTGAATCTTGCAAGTTTCGATCTAAAACGATGTATCCCGTTGTTTTGAGCCGGAATACAAGTTTTCGGGCAGTTCTGAGAGAAAAAGTTTACACCTTTCTCTCGTCCACTCTTCGACGACTTGTAAAATCGATGCTCGTGAATTTTGCTAGTTTCGATCTAAAACGATGGATCCTGTTGTTTTGAGCCAGAATACGAGTTTTTGCGCAGTTCTGAGAGAAAAAGTTTCCACCTTTCTCTCGTCTAGTCTTCGACGACTTGTAAAATCGATGTTCGTGATTCTCGCTAGTTTCGATCTAAAACGATGTATCGCGTTGTTTTGAGCCGGAATACAAGTTTTCGCACTGTTCTGAGAGAAAACGTTTACACCTTTCTCTCGTCTACTCTTCGACGACTTGTAAAATCGATGCTCGTGAATCTTGCAAGTTTCGATCTAAAACGATGTATCCCGTTGTTTTGAGCCGGAATACAAGTTTTCGGGCAGTTCTGAGAGAAAAAGTTTACACCTTTCTCTCGTCTACTCTTCGACGACTTGTAAAATCGATTCTCGTGAATCTTGCTAGTTTCAATCTAAAACGATGTATCCCGTTGTTTTGAGCCGGAATACAAGTTTTCGCGCTGTTCTTAGAGAAAAAGTTTACACCTTTCTCTCGTGTACTCTTCGACGACTTATAAAATGGATTCTCGTGAATTTTGCTAGTTTCGATCTAAAACGATATATCCCGTTGTTTTGAGCCGGAATACAAGTTTTCGCGCTGTTCTGAGAGAAAAAGTTTCCACCTTTCTCTCGTCTACTTTTCGACGACTTGTATAATCGATGCTCGTGAATTTTGCTAGTTTTGATCGAAAACGATGTATCCCGTTGTTTTGAGACGGAATACAAGTTTTCGCGCAGTTCTGAGAGAAAAAGTTTACACCTTTCTCTCGTCCACTCTTCGACGACTTGTAAAATCAATGCTCGTGAATCTTGCTAGTTTCAATCTAAAACAATGTATCCCGTTGTTTTGTGACGGAATACAAGTTTTCGCGCAGTTCTGAGAGAAACCGTTTAGACCTTTCTTTCGTCTACTCTTCGTCAACTTGTAAAATTGATGCTCGTGAATCTTGCTAGTTTCGATCTAAAACGATGTATCCCGTTGTTTTGAGCCGCAATACAAGTTTTCGGGTTGTTCTGAGAGAAAAAGCTTTCACATTTCTCTCGTCTACTCTTCGACGACTTGTAAAATCGATGCTCTTGAGTCTTGGTAGTTTCGATCTAACACGATGTATCCCGTTGTTTTGAGCCGGAATAGAAGTTCTCGCGCAGTTCTGAGAGAAAACGTTTACACCTATCTGTCGTCTACACTTCGACGACTTGTAAAATCGATGCTCGTGAATCTTGCTAGTTTCGATCTAAAACGATGTATCCCGTTGTTTTGAGCCGGAATACAAGTTTTCGGGCTGTTCTGAGAGAAAAAGTTTACACCTTTCTCTCGTGTACTCTTCGACGACTTATAAAATGGATTCTCGTGAATTTTGCTAGTTTCGATCTAAAACGATATATCCCGTTGTTTTGAGCCGGAATACAAGTTTTCGCGCAGTTCTGAGAGAAAAAGTTTCCACCTTTCTCTCGTCTACTCTTCGACGACTTGTATAATCGATGCTCGTGAATTTTGCTAGTTTTGATCGAAAACGATGTATCCCGTTGTTTTGAGACGGAATACAAGTTTTCGCGCAGTTCTGAGCGAAAAAGTATACACCTTTCTTTCGTCTGCTCTTCGACGACTTGTAAAATTGATGCTCGTGAATCTTACTAGTTTCGATCTAAAACGATGTATCCCATTGTTTTGAGCCGCAATACAAGTTTTCGTGCAGTTCTGAGAGAAAAAGTTTACACCTTTCTCTAGTCTACTCTTCGAGGACTTGTAAAATGATGTTCGTGAATCTCGCTAGTTTCCATCTGAAACGATGTATCCCGTTGGTTTGATCCGGAATACAAGTTTTCGCGCAGTTCTGAGAGAAAACGTTTGCAGCTCTCTCTCGTCTACTTTTCGACGACTTGTGAAATCGAAGTGCGTCGATCTCGCTAGTTTCGATCTAAAACGATGTAACCCGTTGTTTTGAGCCAGAATACGAGTTTTTGCGCAGTTCTGAGAGAAAAAGTTTCCACCTTTCTCTCGTCTAGTCTTCGACGACTTGTAAAATCGATGTTCGTGATTCTCGCTAGTTTCGATCTAAAACGATGTATCGCGTTGTTTTGAGCCGGAATACAAGTTTTCGCACTGTTCTGAGAGAAAACGTTTACACCTTTCTCTCGTCTACTCTTCGACGACTTGTAAAATCGATGCTCGTGAATCTTGCAAGTTTCGATCTAAAACGATGTATCCCGTTGTTTTGAGCCGGAATACAAGTTTTCGCACTGTTCTGAGAGAAAACGTTTACACCTTTCTCTCGTCTACTCTTCGACGACTTGTAAAATCGATGCTCGTGAATCTTGCAAGTTTCGATCTAAAACGATGTATCCCGTTGTTTTGAGCCGGAATACAAGTTTTCGGGCAGTTCTGAGAGAAAAAGTTTACACCTTTCTCTCGTCCACTCTTCGACGACTTGTAAAATCGATGCTCGTGAATTTTGCTAGTTTCGATCTAAAACGATGGATCCTGTTGTTTTGAGCCTGAATACAAGTTTTCGCGCAGTTCTGAAAGAAAAAATTTACACCTTTCTCTCGTCTACTCTTCGACGACTTGTAAAATCGATTCTCGTGAATCTTGCTAGTTTCAATCTAAAACGATGTATCCCGTTGTTTTGAGCCGGAATACAAGTTTTCGCGCTGTTCTTAGAGAAAAAGTTTACACCTTTCTCTCGTGTACTCTTCGACGACTTATAAAATGGATTCTCGTGAATTTTGCTAGTTTCGATCTAAAACGATATATCCCGTTGTTTTGAGCCGGAATACAAGTTTTCGCGCAGTTCTGAGAGAAAAAGTTTCCACCTTTCTCTCGTCTACTCTTCGACGACTTGTATAATCGATGCTCGTGAATTTTGCTAGTTTTGATCGAAAACGATGTATCCCGTTGTTTTGAGACGGAATACAAGTTTTCGCGCAGTTCTGAGAGAAAAAGTATACACCTTTCTTTCGTCTACTCTTCGACGACTTGTAAAATTGATGCTCGTGAATCTTGCTAGTTTCGATCTAAAACGATGTATCCCATTGTTTTGAGCCGCAATACAAGTTTTCGCTCAGTTTTGAGAGAAAAAGTTTACACCTTTCTCTTGTCTACTCTTCGACGACTTGTAAAATCGATGCTCGTGAATGTTGCTAGTTTCGATCTAAAACGATGTATCCCGTTGTTTTGTGGCCGGAATACAAGTTTTCGCGCTGTTCTGAGAGAAAAAGTTTACACCTTTCTCTCGTCTACTCTTCGACGACTTGTAAAATCGATGCTCGTGAATTGTGCTAGTTTTGATCGAAAACGATGTATCCCGTTTTTTTGAGACGGAATACAAGTTTTCGAACAGTTCTGAGAGAAAACGTTTACACCTTTCTTTCGTCTACTCTTCGACGACTTGTAAAATCGATGCTCGTGAATCTTGCTAGTTTCGATCTAAAACGATGTATCCCGTTGTTTTGAGACGGAATACAAGTTTTCGTGCCGTTCTGAGAGAAAAAGTTTACACCTTTCTCTCGTCTACTCTTCGACGACTTGTAAAATGATGTTCGTGAATCTCGCTAGTTTCAATCTAAAACGATGTATCCCGTTGGTTTGAGCCGGAATACAAGTTTTCGCGCAGTTCTGAGAGAAAACGTTTGCAGCTCTCTCTCGTCTACTTTTCGACGACTTGTGAAATCGAAGTGCGTCGATCTCGCTAGTTTCGATCTAAAACGATGTATCCCGTTGTTTTGAGCCAGAATACGAGTTTTTGCGCAGTTCTGAGAGAAAAAGTTTCCACCTTTCTCTCGTCTAGTCTTCGACGACTTGTAAAATCGATGTTCGTGATTCTCGCTAGTTTCAATCTAAAACGATGTATCGCGTTGTTTTGAGCCGGAATACAAGTTTTCGCGCTGTTCTGAGAGAAAAAGTTTACACCTTTCTCTCGTCTACTCTTCGACGACTTGTAAAATCGATGCTCGTGAATTGTGCTAGTTTTGATCGAAAACGATGTATCCCGTTGTTTTGAGCCGGAATACAAGTTTTCGGGCAGTTCTGAGAGAAAAAGTTTACACCTTTCTCTCGTCCACTCTTCGACGACTTGTAAAATCGATGCTCGTGAATTTTGCTAGTTTCGATCTAAAACGATGGATCCTGTTGTTTTGAGCCGGAATACAAGTTTTCGCGCAGTTCTGAAAGAAAAAATTTACACCTTTCTCTCGTCTACTCTTCGACGACTTGTAAAATCGATTCTCGTGAATCTTGCTAGTTTCAATCTAAAACGATGTATCCCGTTGTTTTGAGCCGGAATACAAGTTTTCGCGCTGTTCTTAGAGAAAAAGTTTACACCTTTCTCTCGTGTACTCTTCGACGACTTATAAAATGGATTCTCGTGAATTTTGCTAGTTTCGATCTAAAACGATATATCCCGTTGTTTTGAGCCGCAATACAAGTTTTCGCTCAGTTCTGAGAGAAAAAGTTTACACCTTTCTCTTGTCTACTCTTCGACGACTTGTAAAATCGATGCTCGTGAATGTTGCTAGTTTCGATCTAAAACGATGTATCCCGTTGTTTTGTGGCCGGAATACAAGTTTTCGCGCTGTTCTGAGAGAAAAAGTTTACACCTTTCTCTCGTCTACTCTTCGACGACTTGTAAAATCGATGCTCGTGAATTGTGCTAGTTTTGATCGAAAACGATGTATCCCGTTTTTTTGAGACGGAATACAAGTTTTCGAACAGTTCTGAGAGAAAACGTTTACACCTTTCTTTCGTCTACTCTTCGACGACTTGTAAAATCGATGCTCGTGAATCTTGCTAGTTTCGATCTAAAACGATGTATCCCGTTGTTTTGAGACGGAATACAAGTTTTCGTGCCGTTCTGAGAGAAAAAGTTTACACCTTTCTCTCGTCTAGTCTTCGACGACTTGTAAAATCGATGTTCGTGATTCTCGCTAGTTTCAATCTAAAACGATGTATCGCGTTGTTTTGAGCCGGAATACAAGTTTTCGCACTGTTCTGAGAGAAAACGTTTACACCTTTCTCTCGTCTACTCTTCGACGACTTGTAAAATCGATGCTCGTGAATCTTGCAAGTTTCGATCTAAAACGATGTATCCCGTTGTTTTGAGCCGGAATACAAGTTTTCGGGCAGTTCTGAGAGAAAAAGTTTACACCTTTCTCTCGTCCACTCTTCGACGACTTGTAAAATCGATGCTCGTGAATTTTGCTAGTTTCGATCTAAAACGATGGATCCTGTTGTTTTGAGCCAGAATACGAGTTTTTGCGCAGTTCTGAGAGAAAAAGTTTCCACCTTTCTCTCGTCTAGTCTTCGACGACTTGTAAAATCGATGTTCGTGATTCTCGCTAGTTTCGATCTAAAACGATGTATCGCGTTGTTTTGAGCCGGAATACAAGTTTTCGCACTGTTCTGAGAGAAAACGTTTACACCTTTCTCTCGTCTACTCTTCGACGACTTGTAAAATCGATGCTCGTGAATCTTGCAAGTTTCGATCTAAAACGATGTATCCCGTTGTTTTGAGCCGGAATACAAGTTTTCGGGCAGTTCTGAGAGAAAAAGTTTACACCTTTTTCTCGTCCTCTCTTCGACGACTTGTAAAATCGATGCTCGTGAATTTTGCTAGTTTCAATCTAAAACGATGGATCCTGTTGTTTTGAGCCGGAATACAAGTTTTCGCGCAGTTCTGAAAGAAAAAATTTACACCTTTCTCTCGTCTACTCTTCGACGACTTGTAAAATCGATTCTCGTGAATCTTGCTAGTTTCAATCTAAAACGATGTATCCCGTTGTTTTGAGCCGGAATACAAGTTTTCGCGCTGTTCTTAGAGAAAAAGTTTACACCTTTCTCTCGTGTACTCTTCGACGACTTATAAAATGGATTCTCGTGAATTTTGCTAGTTTCGATCTAAAACGATATATCCCGTTGTTTTGAGCCGGAATACAAGTTTTCGCGCTGTTCTGAGAGAAAAAGTTTCCACCTTTCTCTCGTCTACTCTTCGACGACTTGTATAATCGATGCTCGTGAATTTTGCTAGTTTTGATCGAAAACGATGTATCCCGTTGTTTTGAGACGGAATACAAGTTTTCGCGCAGTTCTGAGAGAAAAAGTATACACCTTTCTTTCGTCTACTCTTCGACGACTTGTAAAATTGATGCTCGTGAATCTTGCTAGTTTCGATCTAAAACGATGTATCCCATTGTTTTGAGCCGCAATACAAGTTTTCGCTCAGTTCTGAGAGAAAAAGTTTACACCTTTCTCTTGTCTACTCTTCGACGAATTGTAAAATCGATGCTCGTGAATCTTGCTAGTTTCAATCTGAAACGATGTATCCCGTTGTTTTGAGGCCGGAATACAAGTTTTCGCGCTGTTCTGAGAGAAAACGTTTACACCTTTCTCTCGTCTACTCTTCGACGACTTGTAAAATCGATGCTCGTGAATTGTGCTAGTTTTGATCGAAAACGATGTATCCCGTTTTTTTGAGACGGAATACAAGTTTTCGAACAGTTCTGAGAGAAAAAGTTTACACCTTTCTCTCGTCTACTCTTCGACGACTTGTAAAATGATGTTCGTGAATCTCGCTAGTTTCGATCTAAAACGATGTATCCCGTTGGTTTGAGCCGGAATACAAGTTTTCGCGCAGTTCTGAGAGAAAACGTTTGCAGCTCTCTCTCGTCTACTTTTCGACGACTTGTGAAATCGAAGTGCGTCGATCTCGCTAGTTTCGATCTAAAACGATGTATCCCGTTGTTTTGAGCCAGAATACGAGTTTTTGCGCAGTTCTGAGAGAAAAAGTTTCCACCTTTCTCTCGTCTAGTCTTCGACGACTTGTAAAATCGATGTTCGTGATTCTCGCTAGTTTCAATCTAAAACGATGTATCGCGTTGTTTTGAGCCGGAATACAAGTTTTCGCACTGTTCTGAGAGAAAACGTTTACACCTTTCTCTCGTCTACTCTTCGACGACTTGTAAAATCGACGCTCGTGAATCTTGCAAGTTTTTATCTAAAACGATGTATCCCGTTGTTTTGAGCCGGAATACAAGTTTTCGGGCAGTTCTGAGAGAAAAAGTTTACACCTTTCTCTCGTCCACTCTTCGACGACTTGTAAAATCGATGCTCGTGAATTTTGCTAGTTTCGATCTAAAACGATGGATCCTGTTGTTTTGAGCCAGAATACGAGTTTTTGCGCAGTTCTGAGAGAAAAAGTTTCCACCTTTCTCTCGTCTAGTCTTCGACGACTTGTAAAATCGATGTTCGTGATTCTCGCTAGTTTTGATCTAAAACGATGTATCGCGTTGTTTTGAGCCGGAATACAAGTTTTCGCACTGTTCTGAGAGAAAACGTTTACACCTTTCTCTCGTCTACTCTTCGACGACTTGTAAAATCGATGCTCGTGAATCTTGCAAGTTTCGATCTAAAACGATGTATCCCGTTGTTTTGAGCCGGAATACAAGTTTTCGGGCAGTTCTGAGAGAAAAAGTTTACACCTTTTTCTCGTCCACTCTTCGACGACTTGTAAAATCGATGCTCGTGAATTTTGCTAGTTTCAATCTAAAACGATGGATCCTGTTGTTTTGAGCCGGAATACAAGTTTTCTCGCAGTTCTGAAAGAAAAAATTTACACCTTTCTCTCGTCTACTCTTCGACGACTTGTAAAATCGATTCTCGTGAATCTTGCTAGTTTCAATCTAAAACGATGTATCCCGTTGTTTTGAGCCGGAATACAAGTTTTCGCGCTGTTCTTAGAGAAAAAGTTTACACCTTTCTCTCGTGTACTCTTCGACGACTTATAAAATGGATTCTCGTGAATTTTGCTAGTTTCGATCTAAAACGATAAATCCCGTTGTTTTGAGCCGGAATACAAGTTTTCGCGCAGTTCTGAGAGAAAAAGTTTCCACCTTTCTCTCGTCTACTCTTCGACGACTTGTATAATCGATGCTCGTAAATTTGCTAGTTTCGATCTAAAACGATGTATCCCGTTGTTTTGAGACGGAATACAAGTTTTCGCGCAGTTCTGAGAAAAAAAGTATACACCTTTCTTTCGTCTACTCTTCGACGACTTGTAAAATTGATGCTCGTGAATCTTGCTAGTTTCGATCTAAAACGATGTATCCCATTGTTTTGAGCCGCAATACAAGTTTTCGCTCAGTTCTGAGAGAAAAAGTTTACACCTTTCTCCTGTCTACTCTTCGACGACTTGTAAAATCGATGCTCGTGAATCTTGCTTGTTTCGATCTAAAACGATGTATCCCGTTGTTTTGAGGCCGGAATACAAGTTTTCGCGCTGTTCTGAGAGAAAAAGTTTACACCTTTCTCTCGTCTACTCTTCGACGACTTGTAAAATCGATGCTCGTGAATTGTGCTAGTTTTGATCGAAAACGATGTATCCCGTTTTTTTTGAGACGGAATACAAGTTTTCGAACAGTTCTGAGAGAAAAAGTTTACACCTTTCTTTCGTCTACTCTTCGACGACTTGTAAAATCGATGCTCGTGAATCTTGCTAGTTTCGATCTAAAACGATGTATCCCGTTGTTTTGAGACGGAATACAAGTTTTGTGCCGTTCTGAGAGAAAAAGTTTACACCTTTCTCTCGTCTACTCTTCGACGACTTGTAAAATCGATGCTCGTGAATCTTGCTAGTTTCGATCTGAAACGATGTATCACGTTGTTTTGAGCCGCAATACAAGTTTTCGCGCAGGTCTGAGAGAAAAAGTTTACACCTTTCTCTCGTCTACTATCCGACGACTTGTAAAATCGATGCTCGTGAATCTTGCTAGTTTCGATCTAAAACGATGTGTCCCGTTGTTTTGAGCCGGAATGCAAGTTTTCGCGCAGTTCTGAGAGAAAAAGTTTACACCTTTCTCTCGTCTACTGTTCGACGACTTGTAAAATCGATGCTCGTGAATTTTGCTAGTTTTGATCGAAAACGATGTATCCCGTTGTTTCGAGTCCGGAATTCAAGTTTTCGCGCTGTTCTGAGAGAAAACGATTACACCTTTCTCTCGTCTACTCTTCGACGACTTGTAAAATCAATGCTCGTGAATCTTGCTAGTTTCAATCTAAAACAATGTATCCCGTTGTTTTGTGACGGAATACAAGTTTTCGCGCAGTTCTGAGAGAAAACGTTTAGACCTTTTTTTCGTCTACTCTTCGTCAACTTGTAAAATTGATGCTCGTGAATCTTGCTAGTTTCGATCTAAAACGATGTATCCCGTTGTTTTGAGCCGCAATACAAGTTTTCGGGTTGTTCTGAGAGAAAAAGTTTACACCTTTCTCTCGTCTACTCTTCGACGACTTGTAAAATCGATGCTCGTGAATTGTGCTAGTTTTGATCGAAAACGATGTATTCCGTTTTTTTGAGACGGAATACAAGTTTTCGAACAGTTCTGAGAGAAAAAGTTTACACCTTTCTTTCGTCTACTCTTTGACGACTTGTAAAATCGATGCTCGTGAATCTTGCTAGTTTCGATCTAAAACGATGTATCCCGTTGTTTTGAGACGGAATACAAGTTTTCGTGCCGTTCTGAGAGAAAAAGTTTACACCTTTCTCTCGTCTACTCTTCGACGACTTGTAAAATCGATGCTCGTGAATCTTGCTAGTTTCGATCTGAAACGATGTATCACGTTGTTTTGAGCCGCAATACAAGTTTTCGCGCAGATCTGAGAGAAAAAGTTTACACCTTTCTTTCGTCTACTCTTCGACGACTTGTAAAATCGATGCTCGTGAATCTTGCTAGTTTCGATCTAAAACGATGTATCCCGTTGTTTTGAGCCGGAATACAAGTTTTCGGGCAGTTCTGAGAGAAAAAGTTTACACCTTTCTCTCGTCTACTCTTCGACGACTTGTAAAATCGATGCTCGTGAATTTTGCTAGTTTCGATCTAAAACGATGAATCCTGTTGTTTTGAGCCGGAATACAAGTTTTCGCGCAGTTCTGAAAGAAAAAGTTTACACCTTTTTCTCGTCTACTCTTCGACGACTTGTAAAATCGATTCTCGTGAATCTTGCTAGTTTCGATCTAAAACGATGTATCCCGTTGTTTTGAGCCGGAATACAAGTTTTCGCGCTGTTCTTAGAGAAAAAGTTTACACCTTTCTCTCGTGTACTCTTCGACGACTTGTAAAATCAATGCTCGTGAATCTTGCTAGTTTCAATCTAAATCAATGTATCCAGTTGTTTTGTGACGGAATACAAGTTTTCGCGCAGTTCTGAGAGAAAACGTTTAGACCTTTCTTTCGTCTACTCTTCGTCAACTTGTAAAATTGATGCTCGTGAATCTTGCTAGTTTCGATCTAATACGATGTATCCCGTTGTTTTGAGCCGCAATACAAGTTTTCGGGTTGTTCTGAGAGAAAAAGCTTTCACATTTCTCTCGTCTACTCTTCGACGACTTGTAAAATCGATGCTCTTGAGTCTTGCTAGTTTCGATCTAACACGATGTATCCCGTTGTTTTGAGCCGGAATAGAAGTTTTCGCGCAGTTCTGAGAGAAAACGTTTACACCAATCTGCCGTCTACTCTTCGACGACTTGTAAAATCGATGCTCGTGAATCTTGCTAGTTTCGATCTAAAACGATGTATCCCATTGTTTTGAGCCGCAATACAAGTTTTCGCGCAGTTCTGAGAGAAAAAGTTTACACCTTTCTCTTGTCTACTCTTCGACGACTTGTAAAATCGATGCTCGTGAATCTTGCTAGTTTCGATCTAAAACGATGTATACCGTTGTTTTTAGGCCGGAATACAAGTTTTCGCGCTGTTCTGAGAGAAAACGTTTACACCTTTCTCCCGTCTACTCTTCGACGACTTGTAAAATCGATGCTCATGAATTGTGCTAGTTTTGATCGAAAATGATGTATCCCGTTTTTTTGAGACGGAATACAAGTTTTCGAACAGTTCTGAGAGAAAAAGTTTACACCTTTCTTCTTCTACTCTTCGACGACTTGTAAAATCGATGCTCGTGAATCTTGCTAGTTTCGATCTAAAACGATGTATCCCGTTGTTTTGAGACGGAATACAAGTTTTCGTGCCGTTCTGAGAGAAAACGTTTACACCTATCTGTCGTCTACTCTTCGACGACTTGTAAAATCGATGCTCGTGAATCTTGCTAGTTTCGATCTAAAACGATGTATCCCGTTGTTTTGAGCCGGAATACAAGTTTTCGGGCTGTTCTGAGAGAAGAAGTTTACACCTTTCTCTCGTCTACTATCCGACGACTTGTAAAATCGATGCTCGTGAATCTTGCTAGTTTCGATCTAAAACGATGTATCCCTTTGATTTGAGCCGGAATACAAGTTTTCGTGCAGTTCTGAGAGAAAAAGTTTACACCTTTCGTCTACACTTCGACGACTTGTAAAATCGATGGTCGTGAATCTTGCTAGTTTCGATCTAAAACGATGTATCCCTTTGATTTGAGCCGGAATACAAGTTTTCGCGCAGTTCTGAGAGAAAAAGTTTACACCTTTCTTTCGTCTACACTTCGACGACTTGTAAAATCGATGGTCGTGAATCTTGCTAGTTTCGATCCAAAACGATGTATCACTTTGATTTGAGCCGAAATACAAGTTTTCGTGCAGTTCTGAGAGAAAAAGTTTACACCTTTCTCTCGTCTACTCTTCGACGACTTGTGAAATCGAATGCGTCGATCTCGCTAGTTTCGATCTAAAACGATGTATCCCGTTGTTTTGAGCCAGAATACGAGTTTTTGCGCAGTTCTGAGAGAAAAAGTTTCCACCTTTCTCTCGTCTAGTCTTCGACGACTTGTAAAATCGATGTTCGTGATTCTCGCTAGTTTCGATCTAAAACGATGTATCGCGTTGTTTTGAGCCGGAATACAAGTTTTCGCACTGTTCTGAGAGAAAACGTTTACACCTTTCTCTCGTCTACTCTTCGACGACTTGTAAAATCGATGCTCGTGAATCTTGCAAGTTTCGATCTAAAACGATGTATCCCGTTGTTTTGAGCCGGAATACAAGTTTTCGCGCAGTTCTGAGAGAAAAAGTTTACACCTTTCTCTCGTCCACTCTTCGACGACTTGTAAAATCGATGCTCGTGAATTTTGCTAGTTTCGATTTAAAACGATGGATCCTGTTGTTTTGAGCCGGAATACAAGTTTTCGCGCAGTTCTGAAAGAAAAAGTTTACACCTTTCTCTCGTCTACTCTTCGACGACTTGTAAAATCGATTCTCGTGAATCTTGCTAGTTTCAATCTAAAACGATGTATCCCGTTGTTTTGAGCCGGAATACAAGTTTTCGCGCTGTTCTTAGAGAAAAAGTTTACACCTTTCTCTCGTGTACTCTTCGACGACTTATAAAATGGATTCTCGTGAATTTTGCTAGTTTCGATCTAAAACGATATATCCCGTTGTTTTGAGCCGGAATACATGTTTTCGCGCAGTTCTGAGAGAAAAAGTTTCCACCTTTCTCTCGTCTACTCTTCGACGACTTGTATAATCGATGCTCGTGAATTTTGCTAGTTTTGATCGAAAACGATGTATCCCGTTGTTTTGAGACGGAATACAAGTTTTCGCGCAGTTCTGAGAGAAAAAGTTTACACCTTTCTTTCGTCTACTCTTCGACGACTTGTAAAATCGATGCTCGTGAATCTTGCTAGTTTCGATCTAAAACGATGTATCCCGTTGTTTTGAGCCGGAATACAAGTTTTCGGGCAGTTCTGAGAGAAAACGTTTACACCTTTCTCCCGTCTACTCTTCGACGACTTGTAAAATCGATGCTCATGAACTGTGCTAGTTTTGATCGAAAATGATGTATACCGTTTTTTTGAGACGGAATACAAGTTTTCGAACAGTTCTGAGAGAAAAAGTTTACACCTTTCTTCTTCTACTCTTCGACGACTTGTAAAATCGATGCTCGTGAATCTTGCTAGTTTCGATCTAAAACGATGTATCCCGTTGTTTTGAGACGGAATACAAGTTTTCGTGCCGTTCTGAGAGAAAACGTTTACACCTATCTGTCGTCTACTCTTCGACGACTTGTAAAATCGATGCTCGTGAATCTTGCTAGTTTCGATCTAAAACGATGTATCCCGTTGTTTTGAGCCGGAATACAAGTTTTCGGGCTGTTCTGAGAGAAGACGTTTACACCTTTCTCTCGTCTACACTTCGACGACTTGTAAAATCGATGGTCGTGAATCTTGCTAGTTTCGATCTAAAACGATGTATCCCTTTGATTTGAGCCGGAATACAAGTTTTCGCGCAGTTCTGAGAGAAAAAGTTTACACCTTTCTTTCGTCTACACTTCGACGACTTGTAAAATCGATGGTCGTGAATCTTGCTAGTTTCGATCCAAAACGATGTATCACTTTGATTTGAGCCGAAATACAAGTTTTCGTGCAGTTCTGAGAGAAAAAGTTTACACCTTTCTCTCGTCTACTCTTCGACGACTTGTAAAATGATGTTCGTGAATCTCGCTAGTTTCGATCTAAAACGATGTATCCCGTTGGTTTGAGCCGGAATACAAGTTTTCGCGCAGTTCTGAGAGAAAACGTTTGCAGCTCTCTCTCGTCTACTTTTCGACGACTTGTGAAATCGAAGTGCGTCGATCTCGCTAGTTTCGATCTAAAACGATGTATCCCGTTGTTTTGAGCCAGAATACGAGTTTTTGCGCAGTTCTGAGAGAAAAAGTTTCCACCTTTCTCTCGTCTAGTCTTCGACGACTTGTAAAATCGATGTTCGTGATTCTCGCTAGTTTCGATCTAAAACGATGTATCGCGTTGTTTTGAGCCGGAATACAAGTTTTCGCACTGTTCTGAGAGAAAACGTTTACACCTTTCTCTCGTCTACTCTTCGACGACTTGTAAAATCGATGCTCGTGAATCTTGCAAGTTTCGATCTAAAACGATGTATCCCGTTGTTTTGAGCCGGAATACAAGTTTTCGGGCAGTTCTGAGAGAAAAAGTTTACACCTTTCTCTCGTCCACTCTTCGACGACTTGTAAAATCGATGCTCGTGAATTTTGCTAGTTTCGATTTAAAACGATGGATCCTGTTGTTTTGAGCCGGAATACAAGTTTTCGCGCAGTTCTGAAAGAAAAAGTTTACACCTTTCTCTCGTCTACTCTTCGACGACTTGTAAAATCGATTCTCGTGAATCTTGCTAGTTTCAATCTAAAACGATGTATCCCGTTGTTTTGAGCCGGAATACAAGTTTTCGCGCTGTTCTTAGAGAAAAAGTTTACACCTTTCTCTCGTGTACTCTTCGACGACTTATAAAATGGATTCTCGTGAATTTTGCTAGTTTCGATCTAAAACGATATATCCCGTTGTTTTGAGCCGGAATACATGTTTTCGCGCAGTTCTGAGAGAAAAAGTTTCCACCTTTCTCTCGTCTACTCTTCGACGACTTGTATAATCGATGCTCGTGAATTTTGCTAGTTTTGATCGAAAACGATGTATCCCGTTGTTTTGAGACGGAATACAAGTTTTCGCGCAGTTCTGAGAGAAAAAGTATACACCTTTCTTTCGTCTACTCTTCGACGACTTGTAAAATTGATGCTCATGAATCTTGCTAGTTTCGTTCTAAAACGATGTATCCCATTGTTTTGAGCCGCAATACAAGTTTTCGCTCAGTTCTGAGAGAAAAAGTTTACACCTTTCTCTTGTCTACTCTTCGACGACTTGTAAAATCGATGCTCGTGAATCTTGCTAGTTTCGATCTAAAACGATGTATCCCGTTGTTTTGAGGCCGGAATACAAGTTTTCGCGCTGTTCTGAGAGAAAAAGTTTACACCTTTCTCTCGTCTACTCTTCGACGACTTGTAAAATCGACGCTCGTGAATTGTGCTAGTTTTGATCGAAAACGATGTATCCCGTTTTTTTGAGACGGAATACAAGTTTTCGAACAGTTCTGAGAGAAAAAGTTTACACCTTTCTTTCGTCTACTCTTCGACGACTTGTAAAATCGATGCTCGTGAATCTTGCTAGTTTCGATCTAAAACGATGTATCCCGTTGTTTTGAGACGGAATACAAGTTTTCGTGCCGTTCTGAGAGAAAAAGTTTACACCTTTCTTTCGTCTACTATCCGACGACTTGTAAAATCGATGCTCGTGAATCTTGCTAGCTTCGATCTAAAACGATGTGTCCCGTTGTTTTGAGCCGGAATGCAAGTTTTCGCGCAGTTCTGAGAGAAAACGTTTACACCTTTCTCTCGTCTACTCTTCGACGACTTGTAAAATCGATGCTCGTTAATTTTGCTAGTTTTGATCGAAAACGATGCGTCCCGTTGTTTCGAGTCCGGAATTCAAGTTTTCGCGACGTTCTGAGAGAAAAAGTTTCCACCTTTCTCTCGGCTACTCTTCGACGACTTGTATAATCGATGCTCGTGAATTTTGCTAGTTTTGATCGAAAACGATGTATCCCGTTGTTTTGAGCCGCAATACAAGTTTTCGCGCTGTTCTGAGAGAAAACGATTACACCTTTTTCTCGTCTACTCTTCGACGACTTGCAAAATCGATGCTCGTGAATCTTGCTAGTTTCGATCTAAAACGATGTATCCCGTTGTTTTGAGCCGCAATACAAGTTTTCGCGCAGTTCTGAGAGAAAAAGTTTACACCTTTCTCTCGTCTACTCTTCGACGACTTGTAAAATCGATGCTCGTGAATCTTGCTAGTTTCAATCTAAAACAATGTATCCCGTTGTTTTGTGACGGAATACAAGTTTTTGCGCAGTTCTGAGAGAAAACGTTTAGACCTTTCTTTCGTCTACTCTTCGACGACTTGTAAAAATGATGCTCGTGAATCTTGCTAGTTTCGATCTAAAACGATGTATCCCGTTGTTTTGAGCCGCAATACAAGTTTTTGGGTTGTTCTGAGAGAAAAAGCTTTCACATTTCTCTCGTCTTCTCTTCGACGACTTGTAAAATCGATGCTCGTGAGTCTTGCTAGTTTCGATCTAACACGATGTATCCCGTTGTTTTGACCCGGAATAGACGTTTTCGCGCAGTTCTGAGAGAAAACGTTTACACCTATCTGTCGTCTACTCTTCGACGACTTGTAAAATCGATGCTCGTGAATCTTGCTAGTTTCAATCAAAAACGATATATCCCGTTGTTTTGAGCCGGAATACAAGTTTTCGCGCAGTTCTGAGAGAAAACGTTTACACCTTTCTCTCGTCTACTCTTCGACGACTGGTAAAATCGATGCTCGTGAATTTTGCTAGTTTCGATCTAAAACGATGTATCCCGTTGTTTTGAGCCGGAATACAAGTTTTCGCGCAGTTCTGAGAGAAAAAGTTTACACCTTTCTTTCGTCTACACTTCGAAGACTTGGAAAATCGATGGTCGTGAATCTTGCTAGTTTCGATCTAAAACGATGTATCCCTTTGATTTGAGCCGGAATACAAGTTTTCGTGCAGTTCTGAGAGAAAAAGTTTACACCTTTTTCTCGTCTACTATCCGACGACTTGTAAAATCGATGCTCGTGAATTTTGCTAGTTTCGATCTAAAACGATGTATCCCGTTGTTTTGATCCGGAATACAAGTTTTCGCGCAGTTCTGAGAGAAAAAGTTTACACCTTTCTCTCGTCTACTCTTCGACGACTTGTAAAATCGATGCTCGTGAATTTTGCTAGTTTCGATTTAAAACGATGGATCCTGTTGTTTTGAGCCGGAATACAAGTTTTCGCGCAGTTCTGAAAGAAAAAGTTTACACCTTTCTCTCGTCTACTCTTCGACGACTTGTAAAATCGATTCTCGTGAATCTTGCTAGTTTCAATCTAAAACGATGTATCCCGTTGTTTTGAGCCGGAATACAAGTTTTCGCGCTGTTCTTAGAGAAAAAGTTTACACCTTTCTCTCGTGTACTCTTCGACGACTTATAAAATGGATTCTCGTGAATTTTGCTAGTTTCGATCTAAAACGATATATCCCGTTGTTTTGAGCCGGAATACATGTTTTCGCGCAGTTCTGAGAGAAAAAGTTTCCACCTTTCTCTCGTCTACTCTTCGACGACTTGTATAATCGATGCTCGTGAATTTTGCTAGTTTTGATCGAAAACGATGTATCCCGTTGTTTTGAGACGGAATACAAGTTTTCGCGCAGTTCTGAGAGAAAAAGTATACACCTTTCTTTCGTCTACTCTTCGACGACTTGTAAAATTGATGCTCATGAATCTTGCTAGTTTCGTTCTAAAACGATGTATCCCATTGTTTTGAGCCGCAATACAAGTTTTCGCTCAGTTCTGAGAGAAAAAGTTTACACCTTTCTCTTGTCTACTCTTCGACGACTTGTAAAATCGATGCTCGTGAATCTTGCTAGTTTCGATCTAAAACGATGTATCCCGTTGTTTTGAGGCCGGAATACAAGTTTTCGCGCTGTTCTGAGAGAAAAAGTTTACACCTTTCTCTCGTCTACTCTTCGACGACTTGTAAAATCGACGCTCGTGAATTGTGCTAGTTTTGATCGAAAACGATGTATCCCGTTTTTTTGAGACGGAATACAAGTTTTCGAACAGTTCTGAGAGAAAAAGTTTACACCTTTCTTTCGTCTACTCTTCGACGACTTGTAAAATCGATGCTCGTGAATCTTGCTAGTTTCGATCTAAAACGATGTATCCCGTTGTTTTGAGACGGAATACAAGTTTTCGTGCCGTTCTGAGAGAAAAAGTTTACACCTTTCTTTCGTCTACTATCCGACGACTTGTAAAATCGATGCTCGTGAATCTTGCTAGCTTCGATCTAAAACGATGTGTCCCGTTGTTTTGAGCCGGAATGCAAGTTTTCGCGCAGTTCTGAGAGAAAACGTTTACACCTTTCTCTCGTCTACTCTTCGACGACTTGTAAAATCGATGCTCGTTAATTTTGCTAGTTTTGATCGAAAACGATGCGTCCCGTTGTTTCGAGTCCGGAATTCAAGTTTTCGCGACGTTCTGAGAGAAAAAGTTTCCACCTTTCTCTCGGCTACTCTTCGACGACTTGTATAATCGATGCTCGTGAATTTTGCTAGTTTTGATCGAAAACGATGTATCCCGTTGTTTTGAGCCGCAATACAAGTTTTCGCGCTGTTCTGAGAGAAAACGATTACACCTTTTTCTCGTCTACTCTTCGACGACTTGCAAAATCGATGCTCGTGAATCTTGCTAGTTTCGATCTAAAACGATGTATCCCGTTGTTTTGAGCCGCAATACAAGTTTTCGCGCAGTTCTGAGAGAAAAAGTTTACACCTTTCTCTCGTCTACTCTTCGACGACTTGTAAAATCGATGCTCGTGAATCTTGCTAGTTTCAATCTAAAACAATGTATCCCGTTGTTTTGTGACGGAATACAAGTTTTTGCGCAGTTCTGAGAGAAAACGTTTAGACCTTTCTTTCGTCTACTCTTCGACGACTTGTAAAAATGATGCTCGTGAATCTTGCTAGTTTCGATCTAAAACGATGTATCCCGTTGTTTTGAGCCGCAATACAAGTTTTTGGGTTGTTCTGAGAGAAAAAGCTTTCACATTTCTCTCGTCTTCTCTTCGACGACTTGTAAAATCGATGCTCGTGAGTCTTGCTAGTTTCGATCTAACACGATGTATCCCGTTGTTTTGACCCGGAATAGACGTTTTCGCGCAGTTCTGAGAGAAAACGTTTACACCTATCTGTCGTCTACTCTTCGACGACTTGTAAAATCGATGCTCGTGAATCTTGCTAGTTTCAATCAAAAACGATATATCCCGTTGTTTTGAGCCGGAATACAAGTTTTCGCGCAGTTCTGAGAGAAAACGTTTACACCTTTCTCTCGTCTACTCTTCGACGACTGGTAAAATCGATGCTCGTGAATTTTGCTAGTTTCGATCTAAAACGATGTATCCCGTTGTTTTGAGCCGGAATACAAGTTTTCGCGCAGTTCTGAGAGAAAAAGTTTACACCTTTCTTTCGTCTACACTTCGAAGACTTGGAAAATCGATGGTCGTGAATCTTGCTAGTTTCGATCTAAAACGATGTATCCCTTTGATTTGAGCCGGAATACAAGTTTTCGTGCAGTTCTGAGAGAAAAAGTTTACACCTTTTTCTCGTCTACTATCCGACGACTTGTAAAATCGATGCTCGTGAATTTTGCTAGTTTCGATCTAAAACGATGTATCCCGTTGTTTTGATCCGGAATACAAGTTTTCGCGCAGTTCTGAGAGAAAAAGTTTACACCTTTCTCTCGTCTACTCTTCGACGACTTGTAAAATTGATGCTCGTGAATTTTGCTAGTTTCGATTTAAAACGATGTATCCCGTTGTTTTGAGCCGGAATACATGTTTTCGCGCAGTTCTGAGAGAAAAAGTTTACACCTTTCCTTCGTCTACACTTCGACGACTTGTAAAATCGATGGTCATGAATCTTGCTAGTTTCGATCTAAAACGATGTATTCCTTTGATTTGATCCGGAATACAAGTTTTCGTGCAGTTCTGAGAGAAAAAGCTTACACCTTTCTCTCGTCTACTCTTCGACGACTTGTAAAATCGGTGTTCGTGAATTTTGCAAGTTTCGATCTAAAACGATGTATCCCTTTGTTTTGAGCCGGAATACAAGTTTTCGCGCAGTTCTGAGAGAAAAAGTTTACACCTTTCTTTCGTCTACACTTCGACGACTTGTAAAATCGATGGTCGTGAATCTTGCTAGTTTCGATCTAAAACGATGTATTGCTTTGATTTGAGCCGGAATACAAGTTTTCGTGCAGTTCTGAGAGAAAAAGTTTACACCTTTCTTTCGTCTACACTTCGACGACTTGTAAAATCGATGGTGGTGAATCTTGCTAGTTTCGATCTAAAACGATGTATCCCGTTGTTTTGTGACGGAATACAAGTTTTCGCGCAGTTCTGAGAGAAAACGTTTAGACCTTTCTTTCGTCTACTCTTCGACGACTTGTAAAATCGATGCTCGTGAATCTTGCTAGTTTCGATCTCAAACGATGTATCCCGTTGTTTTGAGCCGCAATACAAGTTTTCGCGCAGATCTGAGAGAAAAAGTTTACACCTTTCTCTCGTCTACTATCCGACCACTTGTAAAATCGATGCTCGTGAATCTTGCTAGTTTCGATCAAAAACGATGTATCCCGTTGTTTTGAGCCGCAATACAAGTTTTCGCGCAGATCTGAGAGAAAACGATTACACCTTTCTCTCGTCTACTCTTCGACGACTTGTAAAATCGATGCTCGTGAATCTTGCTAGTTTCGATCTAAAACGATGTATCCCGTTGTTTTGTGACGGAATACAAGTTTTCGCGCAGTTCTGAGAGAAAACGTTTCGACCTTTCTTTCGTCTACTCTTCGACGACTTGTAAAATCGATGCTCGTGAATCTTGCTAGTTTCGATCTAAAACGATGTAATCCGTTGTTTTGAGCCGGAATACAAGTTTTCGTGCAGTTCTGAGAGAAAAAGTTTACACCTTTCTCTCGTCTACTCTTCGACAACTTGTAAAATCGATGCTCGTGAATCTTGCTAGTTTCGATCTGAAACGATGTATCCCGTTGTTTTGTGACGGAATACAAGTTTTCGCGCAGTTCTGAGAGAAAACGTTTAGACCTTTCTTTCGTCTACTCTTCGACGACTTGTAAAATCGATGCTCGTGAATCTTGCTAGTTTCGATCTAAAACGATGTATTCCGTTGTTTTGAGCCGGAATACAAGTTTTCGTGCAGTTCTGAGAGAAAAAGTTTGCACCTTTCTCTCGTCTACTCTTCGACAACTTGTAAAATTGATGCTCGTGAATCTTGCTAGTTTCGATCTGAAACGATGTATCCTGTTGTTTTGAGCCGCAATACAAGTTTTCGCGCAGATCTGAGAGAAAAGGTTTACACCTTTCTCTCGTCTACTATCCGAGGACTTGTAAAATCGATGCTCGTGAATCTTGCTAGTTTCGATCTAAAACGATGTATCCCGTTGTTTTGAGCCGGAATACAAGTTTTCGCGCAGTTCTGAGAGAAACCGTTTACACCTTTCTCTCGTCTACTCTTCGACGACTTGTACAATCGATGCTCGTGAATCTTGCTAGTTTCAATCTAAAACAATGTATCCCGTTGTTTTGTGACGGAATACAAATTTTCGCGCAGTTCTGAGAGAAAACGTTTAGACCTTTCTTTCGTCTACTCTTCGACGACTTGTAAAATTCATGCTCTTGAGTCTTGCTAGTTTCGATCTAACACGATGTATCCCGTTGTTTTGAGCCGGAATAGAAGTTTTCGCGCAGTTCTGAGAGAAAACGTTTACACCTATCTGTCGTCTACTCTTCGACGACTTGTAAAATCGATGCTCGTGAATCTTGCTAGTTTCGATCTAAAACGATGTATCCCGTTGTTTTGAGCCGGAATACAAGTTTTCGGGCCGTTCTGGGAGAAAACGTTTACACCTTTCTCTCGTCTACTCTTCGACAACTTGTAAAATCGATGCTCGTGAATTGTGCTAGTTTTGATCGAAAACGATGTATCCCGGTGTTTTGAGACGGAATACAAGTTTTCGCGCAGTTCTGAGAGAAACCGTTTACAGCTTTCTCTCGTCTACTCTTCGACGACTTGTACAATCGATGCTCGTGAATCTTGCTAGTTTCAATCTAAAACAATGTATCCCGTTGTTTTGTGACGGAATACAAGTTTTCGCGCAGTTCTGAGAGAAAACGTTTAGACCTTTCTTTCGTCTACTCTTCGACGACTTGTAAAATTCATGCTCTTGAGTCTTGCTAGTTTCGATCTAACACGATGTATCCCGTTGTTTTGAGCCGGAATAGAAGTTTTCGCGCAGTTCTGAGAGAAAACGTTTACACCTATCTGTCGTCTACTCTTCGACGACTTGTAAAATCGATGCTCGTGAATCTTGCTAGTTTCGATCTAAAACGATGTATCCCGTTGTTTTGAGCCGGAATACAAGTTTTCGCGCAGTTCTGAGAGAAAACGTTTACACCTTTCTCTCGTCTACTCTTCGACGACTGGTAAAATCGATGCTCGTGAATTTTGCTAGTTTCGATCTAAAACGATGTATCCCGTTGTTTTGAGCCGGAATACAAGTTTTCGCGCAGTTCTGAGAGAAAAAGTTTACACCTTTCTTTCGTCTACACTTCGAAGACTTGGAAAATCGATGGTCGTGAATCTTGCTAGTTTCGATCTAAAACGATGTATCCCTTTGATTTGAGCCGGAATACAAGTTTTCGTGCAGTTCTGAGAGAAAAAGTTTACACCTTTCTCTCGTCTACTATCCGACGACTTGTAAAATCGATGCTCGTGAATTTTGCTAGTTTCGATCTAAAACGATGTATCCCGTTGTTTTGATCCGGAATACAAGTTTTCGCGCAGTTCTGAGAGAAAAAGTTTACACCTTTCTCTCGTCTACTCTTCGACGACTTGTAAAATTGATGCTCGTGAATTTTGCTAGTTTCGATCTAAAACGATGTATCCCGTTGTTTTGAGCCGGAATACATGTTTTCGCGCAGTTCTGAGAGAAAAAGTTTACACCTTTCCTTCGTCTACACTTCGACGACTTGTAAAATCGATGGTCATGAATCTTGCTAGTTTCGATCTAAAACGATGTATTCCTTTGATTTGATCCGGAATACAAGTTTTCGTGCAGTTCTGAGAGAAAAAGCTTACACCTTTCTCTCGTCTACTCTTCGACGACTTATAAAATCGGTGTTCGTGAATTTTGCAAGTTTCGATCTAAAACGATGTATCCCTTTGTTTTGAGCCGGAATACAAGTTTTCGCGCAGTTCTGAGAGAAAAAGTTTACACCTTTCTTTCGTCTACACTTCGACGACTTGTAAAATCGATGGTCGTGAATCTTGCTAGTTTCGATCTAAAACGATGTATTGCTTTGATTTGAGCCGGAATACAAGTTTTCGTGCAGTTCTGAGAGAAAAAGTTTACACCTTTCTTTCGTCTACACTTCGACGACTTGTAAAATCGATGGTGGTGAATCTTGCTAGTTTCGATCTAAAACGATGTATCCCGTTGTTTTGTGACGGAATACAAGTTTTCGCGCAGTTCTGAGAGAAAACGTTTAGACCTTTCTTTCGTCTACTCTTCGACGACTTGTATAATCGATGCTCGTGAATCTTGCTAGTTTCGATCTCAAACGATGTATCCCGTTGTTTTGAGCCGCAATACAAGTTTTCGCGCAGATCTGAGAGAAAAAGTTTACACCTTTCTCTCGTCTACTATCCGACCACTTGTAAAATCGATGCTCGTGAATCTTGCTAGTTTCGATCAAAAACGATGTATCCCGTTGTTTTGAGCCGCAATACAAGTTTTCGCGCAGATCTGAGAGAAAAGGTTTACACCTTTCTCTCGTCTACTATCCGAGGACTTGTAAAATCGATGCTCGTCAATCTTGCTAGTTTCGATCAAAAACGATATATCCCGTTGTTTTGAGCCGGAATACAAGTTTTCGTGCAGTTCTGAGAGAAAAAGTTTACACCTTTCCCTCGTCTACTCTTCGACAACTTGTAAAATCGATGCTCGTGAATCTTGCTAGTTTCGATCTGAAACGATGTATCCCGTTGTTTTGAGCCGCAATACAAGTTTTCGCGCTGTTCTGAGAAAAAATGATTACACCTTTCTCTCGTCTACTCTTCGACGACTTGTAAAATCGATGCTCGTGAATCTTGCTAGTTTCGATCTAAAACGATGTATCCCGTTGTTTTGAGCCGGAATACAAGTTTTCGCGCAGTTCTGAGAGAAACCGTTTACACCTTTCTCTCGTCTACTCTTCGACGACTTGTACAATCGATGCTCGTGAATCTTGCTAGTTTCAATCTAAAACAATGTATCCCGTTGTTTTGTGACGGAATACAAGTTTTCGCGCAGTTCTGAGAGAAAACGTTTAGACCTTTCTTTCGTCTACTCTTCGACGACTTGTAAAATTCATGCTCTTGAGTCTTGCTAGTTTCGATCTAACACGATGTATCCCGTTGTTTTGAGCCGGAATAGAAGTTTTCGCGCAGTTCTGAGAGAAAACGTTTACACCTATCTGTCGTCTACTCTTCGACGACTTGTAAAATCGATGCTCGTGAATCTTGCTAGTTTCGATCTAAAACGATGTATCCCGTTGTTTTGAGCCGGAATACAAGTTTTCGGGCCGTTCTGGGAGAAAACGTTTACACCTTTCTCTCGTCTACTCTTCGACAACTTGTAAAATCGATGCTCGTGAATTGTGCTAGTTTTGATCGAAAACGATGTATCCCGGTGTTTTGAGACGGAATACAAGTTTTCGCGCAGTTCTGAGAGAAACCGCTTACACCTTTCTCTCGTCTACTCTTCGACGACTTGTACAATCGATGCTCGTGAATCTTGCTAGTTTCAATCTAAAACAATGTATCCCGTTGTTTTGTGACGGAATACAAGTTTTCGCGCAGTTCTGAGAGAAAACGTTTAGACCTTTCTTTCGTCTACTCTTCGACGACTTGTAAAATTCATGCTCTTGAGTCTTGCTAGTTTCGATCTAACACGATGTATCCCGTTGTTTTGAGCCGGAATAGAAGTTTTCGCGCAGTTCTGAGAGAAAACGTTTACACCTATCTGTCGTCTACTCTTCGACGACTTGTAAAATCGATGCTCGTGAATCTTGCTAGTTTCGATCTAAAACGATGTATCCCGTTGTTTTGAGCCGGAATACAAGTTTTCGGGCCGTTCTGGGAGAAAACGTTTACACCTTTCTCTCGTCTACTCTTCGACAACTTGTAAAATCGATGCTCGTGAATTGTGCTAGTTTTGATCGAAAACGATGTATCCCGGTGTTTTGAGACGGAATACAAGTTTTCGCGCAGTTCTGAGAGAAAAAGTTTACACCTTTCTTTCGTCTACTCTTCGACGACTTGTAAAATCGATGCTCGTGAATCTTGCTAGTTTCGATCTAAAACGATGTATCCCGTTGTTTTGAGCCGGAATACAAGTTTTCGGGCAGTTCTGAGAGAAAAAGTTTACACCTTTCTCTCGTCTACTCTTCGACGACTTGTAAAATTGATTCTCGTGAATCTTGCTAGTTTCGATTTAAAACGATGTATCCCGTTGTTTTGAGCCGGAATACAAGTTTTCGCGCTGTTCTTAGAGAAAAAGTTTACACCATTCTCTCGTGTACTCTTCGACGACTTGTAAAATCAATGCTCGTGAATCTTGCTAGTTTCAATCTAAAACAATGTATCCCGTTGTTTTGTGACGGAATACAAGTTCTCGCGCAGTTCTGAGAGAAAACGTTTAGACCTTTCTTTCGTCTACTCTTCGTCAACTTGTAAAATTGATGCTCGTGAATCTTGCTAGTTTCGATCTAATACGATGTATCCCGTTGTTTTGAGCCGCAATACAAGTTTTCGGGTTGTTCTGAGAGAAAAAGCTTTCACATTTCTCTCGTCTACTCTTCGACGACTTGTAAAATCGATGCTCTTGAGTCTTGCTAGTTTCGATCTAACACGATGTATCCCGTTGTTTTGAGCCGGAATAGAAGTTTTCGCGCAGTTCTGAGAGAAAACGTTTACACCTATCTGCCGTCTACTCTTCGACGACTTGTAAAATCGATGCTCGTGAATCTTGCTAGTTTCGATCTAAAACGATGTATCCCATTGTTTTGAGCCGGAATACAAGTTTTCGCGCAGTTCTGAGAGAAACCGTTTACACCTTTCTCTCGTCTACTCTTCGACGACTTGTAAAATCGATGCTCGTGAATCTTGCTAGTTTCAATCTAAAACAATGTATCCCGTTGTTTTGTGACGGAATACAAGTTTTCGCGCAGTTCTGAGAGAAAACGTTTAGACCTTTCTTTCGTCTACTCTTCGACAACTTGTAAAATCGATGCTCGTGAATCTTGCTAGTTTCGATCTGAAACGATGTATCCCGTTGTTTTGAGCCGGAATAGAAGCTTTCGCGCAGTTCTGAGAGAAAACGTTTACACCTATCTGCCGTCTACTCTTCGACGACTTGTAAAATCGATGCTCGTGAATCTTGCTAGTTTCGATCTAAAACGATGTATCCCATTGTTTTGAGCCGCAATACAAGTTTTCGCGCAGATCTGAGAGAAAAGGTTTACACCTTTCTCTCGTCTACTATCCGAGGACTTGTAAAATCGATGCTCGTGAATCTTGCTAGTTTCGATCTAAAACGATGTATCCCGTTGTTTTGAGCCGGAATACAAGTTTTCGCGCAGTTCTGAGAGAAACCGTTTACACCTTTCTCTCGTCTACTCTTCGACGACTTGTAAAATCGATGCTCGTGAATCTTGCTAGTTTCAATCTAAAACAATGTATCCCGTTGTTTTGTGACGGAATACAAGTTTTCGCGCAGTTCTGAGAGAAAACGTTTAGACCTTTCTTTCGTCTACTCTTCGACGACTTGTAAAATTGATGCTCTTGAGTCTTGCTAGTTTCGATCTAACACGATGTATCCCGTTGTTTTGAGCCGGAATAGAAGTTTTCGCGCAGTTCTGAGAGAAAACGTTTACACCTATCTGTCGTCTACTCTTCGACGACTTGTAAAATCGATGCTCGTGAATCTTGCTAGTTTCGATCTAAAACCATGTATCCCGTTGTTTTGAGCCGGAATACAAGTTTTCGGGCCGTTCTGGGAGAAAACGTTTACACCTTTCTCTCGTCTACTCTTCGACAACTTGTAAAATCGATGCTCGTGAATTGTGCTAGTTTTGATCGAAAACGATGTATCCCGGTGTTTTGAGACGGAATACAAGTTTTCGCGCAGTTCTGAGAGAAAAAGTTTACACCTTTCTTACGTCTACTCTTCGACGACTTGTAAAATCGATGCTCGTGAATCTTGCTAGTTTCGATCTAAAACGATGTATCCCGTTGTTTTGAGCCGGAATACAAGTTTTCGGGCAGTTCTGAGAGAAAAAGTTTACACCTTTCTCTCGTCTACTCTTCGACGACTTGTAAAATCGATTCTCGTGAATCTTGCTAGTTTCGATTTAAAACGATGTATCCCGTTGTTTTGAGCCGGAATACAAGTTTTCGCGCTGTTCTTAGAGAAAAAGTTTACACCATTCTCTCGTGTACTCTTCGACGACTTGTAAAATCAATGCTCGTGAATCTTGCTAGTTTCAATCTAAAACAATGTATCCCGTTGTTTTGTGACGGAATACAAGTTTTCGCGCAGTTCTGAGAGAAAACGTTTAGACCTTTCTTTCGTCTACTCTTCGTCAACTTGTAAAATTGATGCTCGTGAATCTTGCTAGTTTCGATCTAATACGATGTATCCCGTTGTTTTGAGCCGCAATACAAGTTTTCGGGTTGTTCTGAGAGAAAAAGCTTTCACATTTCTCTCGTCTACTCTTCGACGACTTGTAAAATCGATGCTCTTGAGTCTTGCTAGTTTCGATCTAACACGATGTATCCCGTTGTTTTGAGCCGGAATAGAAGTTTTCGCGCAGTTCTGAGAGACAACGTTTACACCTATCTGCCGTCTACTCTTCGACGACTTGTAAAATCGATGCTCGTGAATCTTGCTAGTTTCGATCTAAAACGATGTATCCCATTGTTTTGAGCCGCAATACAAGTTTTCGCGCAGTTCTGAGAGAAAAGTTTACACCTTTCTCTCGTCTACACTTCGACGACTTGTAAAATCGATGCTCGTGAAACTTGCTAGTTTCGATCTAAAACGATGTATACCGTTGTTTTTAGGCCGGAATACAAGTTTTCGAACAGTTCTGAGAGAAAAAGTTTACACCTTTCTTCTTCTACTCTTCGACGACTTGTAAAATCGATGCTCGTGAATCTTGCTAGTTTCGATCTAAAACGATGTATCCCGTTGTTTTGAGACGGAATACAAGTTTTCGTGCCGTTCTGAGAGAAAACGTTTACACCTATCTGTCGTCTACTCTTCGACGACTTGTAAAATCGATGCTCGTGAATCTTGCTAGTTTCGATCTAAAACGATGTATCCCGTTGTTTTGAGCCGGAATACAAATTTTCGGGCTGTTCTGAGAGAAGACGTTTACACCCTTCTCTCGTCTACTCTTCGACGACTTGTAAAATCGATGCTTGTGAATCTTGCTAGTTTCGATCTGAAACGATGTATCACGTTGTTTTGAGCCGCAATACAAGTTTTCGCGCAGATCTGAGAGAAAAAGTGTACACCTTTCTCTCGTCTACTATCCGACGACTTGTAAAATCGATGCTCGTGAATCTTGCTAGTTTCGATCTAAAACGATGTATCCCTTTGATTTGAGCCGGAATACAAGTTTTCGTGCAGTTCTGAGAGAAAAAGTTTACACCTTTCGTCTACACTTCGACGACTTGTAAAATCGATGGTCGTGAATCTTGCTAGTTTCGATCTAAAACGATGTATCCCTTTGATTTGAGCCGGAATACAAGTTTTCGTGCAGTTCTGAGAGAAAACGTTTACACCTTTCTCTCGTCTACTCTTCGACAACTTGTAAAATTGATGCTCGTGAATCTTGCTAGTTTCGATCTGAAACGATGTATCCCGTTGTTTTGAGCCGCAATGCAAGTGATGACCCCCATAATGCGCAGGTCCACACGGGACGGAGAGGCAAAGAGACACCGTATGGCTCAGTTTAAACAAACAGGTATATTCAATAATTACACATGATTAGGGTTATACATCAGAGGCTGGGGCGTCCGAGCTTACGTGCCGACGACTTCATGGGGGCGATGGAGTGGCTCCGGAGTTGGGCTCGAGCGGTTGCTGGCAGAAGCTGCACGCCGTCGGGCTTCGGCGCTGAAGGCCCTCTTCGCTAACGATGTCGTCCTGAGCGTGGATGCAGTAGAATTTCAATAGTCGTGCGTTTCTTCGAGGATGGATCACAAACCCTTCCTCTAGTGTCGTTCGGCTTGGAAGATGAACAGGAGGCGAGCTTGTAGATGATGACAGCAGAGCATAATTTTACAACAGAACAAACTTTGCACTACTTTACTCATCGACCGGGCAGGTTAGTGCCTAAGTAGCATCACATTACATGCTAAGCATGGAGCCCCAGCTCAGACTGGACTGCATCCGTTTACATGTGCTTTTAAGCACTTGATTAACAAAGGACTAAGGGCGGTCATTTCCAGTGGCCCGCCCAAAGCATCAATTCTGCAATCCAAAATAACATGCGAGATGGGGACCACCCCTTTGGGTTGGGCTTAGCCTCGAACCCAGAGTCTGTTAACAATACAAACTAAATAAACAACAAAAACGCCACCACTCTCTCTCAAGTGAGAGTATACACAGGCTCTCTCTTCGGAGCTAATTCACTAGCGCCTGTCTTTCCACATTCTTGGCGAGTACTGCCTGTCCGCCATGACAGGTGTCCGTCGCGGCCCTTCTGGGAAGCTGTGGGTGCCTTCCCGGCGATAGCCCACGACAAAGGGGGGGGGAGGGAAAGAATGTCGTCTTCGCGGTATCGCATAGCATCGGCTGTGGTACGGCGCGCTCTGGCCCGCTGACAGCTCCCTTGTCCTGGAATGTAACCGGAAATTGGGGAGGATAAAGCCTGTTTCCCCGGGGCGGCGGCGGGTCCGGTTTTTCTGGTCGTCACTCAAAGAGCATGGCTGGGTAATTGATGATGCTCTGTCACGGGTCTCCGTCTATGCCGCGCCGTCGAACGTGGATCCTCGTAGCACACACGGAATGTCACACTCGCTCACCCTCCAGAAGAATGTTCTCCGAACATTTGAGTCCACGCAGCTCCCCTTGTCTTTCTGAATCGCCTCGCACAGTGCGTCCGACAAAACACTTTTCGCTGCACTCAACACCACTGCACAACACCATATGCCTCCGCTGTCAATACTGGCGTCTCCAGGGGCAGCACTGATCTTCTTTTACAGATAAACATGAAACTCAGCACCCAAGCCTCTCCTTTCTAGTCCAAACTGGACGAAATAAATTTACCACAGTTACAAAGGAGCTCCCACTTCTAGCACGATCACGGCACAGACAAAAATATAGATAACGAAAGGAAGTAGGGCAGGTTCTGCATGCGCTCCGCATGCTCTCCTGTGAAGGTGTTACTTAATGACAGAAAGGTTTAACTACCAACTCCGATAACTTAACACATAAGCACATAGCAATGTTATGAGCTGCGGCATTACACAATTCTAACCAGTTCACAACTCCGCTCTGTTTACGCCATTAGTCCGACTTAGCTTTCCGATTTCGCAGCGGATATCGGCCTTCATGAGTCATACTAAGTAAGTCTGTGCCCCTTTGTCTGCTTTGGGACTCGCGAGGGCTCGTGGCAGGAGCCTCTCCTGGCGTTATCTGCGCGGCAACCTCGCGCGCTTCTTCTTCTAGCAATGCATGAAGTAAATCCGGTGGCATTCCGGCCGTCACCTCGGGCGCCTGCCGAACAAATGCAGGAGAGGGCGTTTCTTGCGAACTATCTGCGCGCTCCGCTTCACTTCTGTCCCCATCAAAATCCGCGCTTTCCCTTTCCTCATTTCGTGAATACTGAATCGGTGCCGACTTGAGGCGATTTGCGTGTATCCTTATCAAACGCCGGTTCACGTCTCGGACTCTGAAGTTTACCGGAGAAAGCTTCTCGACAACCTCGCACGGTCCTCTCCACTTCGTCTGGAACTTACGAGCTAGCCCAATCTGCCTTTGGCAGTTTTCAATGTACACGCTGTCCCCCACATCAAACTGCGCGTCTCTAGCACTGCGATCGTGCACCTCCTTCCTGCGCTTCGCCGCTTTCTTTAAGGACTCCTTTGCGATGTCCCTCGCCACTTGCAAGCGCGATTCTAGCTCAACCTTATAGTCGTCCAGTGAAGCGTATGGGACACGACGGGGGCCCTCTGGCACTTCAATAGGCTGGTCCGGGTCTCGGCCGTAGAGAAGAAAGAATGGCGATTCGCCCGTGCTCTCGTGTGCTGCGGAATTGTAGGCAAACATTGCATACGGGAGCCACAAGTCCCAGTCCCGCTGGTCGCGCGAAACAAAATGCGACAGGAACCCGGCCACGGTTTGGTTCAGTCGCTCCACCGCGCCGTTGCAAGCCGGATGGTACGGTGTTGTCTGCTTCTTAGCGATCTTAAGCAGCTCGCAAACTCTCCTCATTAGCTGCGACACGAAGTTCGTTCCCCGATCTGTCAAGAGTTGCCTCGGGGGTCCATGTCGGAGCACGATCTGTTCGACAAATGCTCTTGCAACCGTGTCTGCCTTCTGATCTGGGAGTGCTACCGCTTCCGCGTATTTTGAAAGGTGGTCGACAAATACTAAAATGTACTTGTTTCCGGAAGTGGTCGTGGGCAATGGGCCCATTATGTCCATACCTGTCCGCTCGAAGGGAGCCGAAACCTCAGGGAACGGCTGAATTGGAGCTGGTCTTCGTCCCTTGGGTGTTTTGCTTTCGAGACAGGAATGACACTTCGCACAGTAGTCTCTAACATCCTGTCGCATGCCCCTCCAAAAGTACAAACGCTCCACACGCCTGCGTGTCTTCGCTACGCCAAAATGACCGGCGCATGGCGCATCGTGAAACTCGCGAAGAACCCTTTCTGTCCACGACCGAGGTATGACGACTCTCTCCCAAGCGGTTTTCTCTGGTCTCCCTTTCCTGGTTGGCCTCGTGCGCCGACACAGGGTGCCGTCTTTGCCAATGAAATAACCTAGCTGTTCGGGGTGAGACGGTGCGTCCTCTAAGCTTTCGATTATTCTCTTCAGGTCCGGATCTTTGCATTGCTCTGTGCGTAATTCGGCGGCGTCGACTACGGGGACAAACTCATCTATAGCTGCCACGGCAGCTGTGCGGCTGAGTGCATCAGCATTCAGATGCGTCTTTCCTGACTTGTGCTCAACTTCAAAGCAGTATTCCTGCAGGTGTAGATTCCATCTAGCGAGTCGCGAGCTAGGGTCCCTGACACTCATCACCCATTTCAGAGGATGGCAGTCTGTGACTAGCTTGAATTTGCGGCCGTAAAGGTAGCATCTGAAGTGCTTTACTGCCCAGACAACGGCGAGGCACTCCCTTTCCGTAGCTCCGTACTTTTGCTCTGTGGGGCTCAGCTGTCGGCTAGCAAAAGCAACGGGATGTTCTTTGCCCTCGATAACCTGAGAGAGCACGGCACCAACTGCGAACTTTGACGCATCTGTGGCCATAACGAAGGGCAAATTAAAATCCGGGTGGCGCAACAGCGGTGCACTCATTAGCTTCCTTTTCAGGGCCCCAAAGGCATTCTCCGCGTTTTCGTCCCAGCGAAAGGCGACATTTTTGGCTGTTAAGGCGGTGAGCGGCTTAGCGAGCTTGGCGAACTCCTCTATGTGCCTTTGGTAGTAACCGATCAGGCCGAGAAACTGCCGGACCTGGCAGACGCTAGTCGGGGATGGAAAATCCGAGACACACCTTAGTTTCTCAGGGTCCGGTCGCACGCCGTCAGCTGAAACAACGTGCCCGAGGTATTTCACCTCGTTTTTGAGGAATTGGCACTTAGAGGGCTTCAGCTTGAGACCCGCTGCTCTTAGTCGCACCAAAACCTGCTCAATATCGCGCAAATGGTTATCAAAACTGCCACTGTATATGATAATGTCATCCATATACACGAAGCACAGCCTCCCCAGAAGACCTGCCAGGATAACATCAGCGGTTCTCTGCCAGACAGCAGGGCTGTTGGCCAGACCCATCGGCATTCTTTTCCATTCATAGTGCCCTGAGGGCGTGTTGAATGCCGTTTTCTCGGCATCTGCCAGATCCATTGCTATCTGCCAGAATCCCGCCGCCATGTCCACTACCGTGAAGTACCTGGCAGAGCCCAGCTGAGAAAGCGTCTCCTGTATATTGGGTATGGGGTATGGATCGATGCGAGTTACGGCATTTAGTTTGCGGTAGTCCACTACCAATCGATACGAGCCATCTGGCTTTTCCACCAATAGTGCTGGTGCTCCCCAGGGTGACTTTGAGTGTTCGACAATGCCGCGATCAATCAGGTCCTGCACCTGCCGCTCCATCTCCTCACGTTGGGAGTAAGGAATCCTGTACGCACGCTGGTAAACGGGCGATGAAGTGCCGGTTTCTATCCTGTGCTTTATAACGCCACAGCAGCCCAAATCCAGGTTGGACGCGGCGAATACCTCCGAGTAGTCGTTCAGCAAACCAGCCAGAGCCTCCCTCTCCCTGGATTTTACGTGAGAAAGATCGAACGACACCTTTGGAGCAGCCGAAGGACTAGCATGCTCTACAGTTGCGAGTACCGTATCGGTGGGCTCACGTTGCTCTATCGCAGAGGTGAATAAAGCCAATGTTTTGTTCTTGGGAAGGCTCAGTGGCTGCTGGCTACAGTTAACCACCCGTAGGGGCACTCTGTGGGCGTCATTAACTGTCACGAGGCACGCGGCTGCCTTCAGGCCATTGCTGAGAGAGTCGACCGGCTCAAGCACTCCCACGGCGCCGCTCTCTACATCTGAAGGCACAAACGCGTACAAAATGTGCTCCGACCAAGGAAGGACGACCGCCTCCTCGACCAGCCGGACGGCAACCCGCGAATATACCTTCTCCAATGATCCCACTGTTTGACGGGTGTCAATATCGGTAATGCGAATCTCAGCCCCTCTCCTGTTCAAAAACGGAACCTTTGAGCCGCCCGCATTAACCTCTTCCTCAGAGAATGAGACTACTACCTTCCCTTTTCTCAAAAAATCCTGCCCTAATATACCTGACACTCCGTTTGGCAGAGACACCGTGTCCGGGCATACGTATCAGGGGTGCTCCAATGCAATTCCGCCGAGAGAGAAGTGTAACCGGTAGAGTCCACTTATGCCAAGAGGATCCCCCGTTATGCCTACAAATTTGGTTGCCATACCACCCGACGCTTCCAACACCTCGCGGTCCCCCTTCCTTCGAAGCGTGTTAAAACTGCTCTCCTTAAGCAATGTCACCTTTGACCCCGTATCTATCAACAATTCCATGCAGCAACCATTTAACTTGCAACGCACAACAGGGCATGCCTCGTCGGGCACACAAACTACCACCACTTCATCATCCACTGCTCCCTCCCCACGCTCCTCAGGCTGGGGAGGACTAACTAGGTTTTTGACTCGGTATCTGGAGCCCCGCTGTAGGCTTGCTTAGGGCGTGTCTCGCCTGCTTCTCTTTGTGGCTCCCCACGGCGCACGTTTTGGCAGAACCTGGCGATGTGTCCGTGACCCTGGCAAGCGAAGCATACGATTTCTTCAAAATCTCGCATACCGCGCCTGTAGCTTTGTGGCGGTCTCCGGTTTCCAGCGAATGGGCGCTGTTGAGCGCGCGCTTCAACCTGGCGTTCTACCTGCTGAGTTAGCAGCTGTTCCAAGCGATCTAACCGCTCTGTCAAGAGAGCAACCTCAGGGTTGAGCACCGCTCTCTCTATGACGCGTACTCTCGCTGCGGCTGTCGTTAACGCCTCATTTCGTTCCTCATCCAATGCGGCCTCCACGGCTTGGTCGAAATTGCTCGGCTTGCGCGAGAGCACAAACCGGTGCACGGGGTCTTGCAGACCAGCCACGAACAAAGCGGTCATTTCCTCTTTAAGTATATCCTCCGCGTATTTCTTCCTTAGCTGGTCTCCTTCCTCCTCCCTGCTTAACGTATCGCGTGCTAGGCGCTGAAGCCGCGACGCAAATGTTCGCACGTCCTCCCCTACCATCTGTCCGGCGTCACGGAACCTCTGTACCCGCACGTGACGTGGTTCAGTGTCGAAATGCTCAAACGCGAGCTTCTTAAATTCCGCAAATGATTTTGTGGATTTTACTTTTTCGTCTCGCCAGGCAAAATCATGAGCAGCTCCTGCCATCTTACACCTCGCCATTCCCAGCATTTGAGCATCGGACCATTCCCCCATTTTCCCAATCTCTTCTAGCATGGAAAAGAAATCGCAGATTGGAACCCCTGTCTTATCTCCCGTAAACGTCGGAATGACGCTTCCTAATGCCAGCATGCTTGCTCCGAGCGACGGCTGTGGAGTGGGAGCTCCCTCAGATACAGTCATTTTTTTTTTCAAGCCCTCCAGTGCCTCAAGCCTCTCAAATAGGGGTAAAAGTCCCACAATCAGTCCCGTGATTCCCTTTTGATTACAATTTTGAAGTCATGAATGTCACAGCATTCAGAGGACATTTGCTTTTGAGACCCCACTTCTGACACCAGTGTGATGACCCCCATAATGCGCAGGTCCACACGGGACGGAGAGGCAAAGAGACACCGTATGGCTCAGTTTAAACAAACAGGTATATTCAATAATTACACATGATTAGGGTTATACATCAGAGGCTGGGGCGTCCGAGCTTACGTGCCGACGACTTCATGGAGGCGATGGAGTGGCTCCGGAGTTGGGCTCGAGCGGTTGCTGGCAGAAGCTGCACGCCGTCGGGCTTCGGCGCTGAAGGCCCTCTTCGCTAACGATGTCGTCCTGAGCGTGGATGCAGTAGAATTTCAATAGTCGTCCGTTTCTTCGAGGATGGATCACAAACCCTTCCTCTAGTGTCGTTCGGCTTGGAAGATGAACAGGAGGCGAGCTTGTAGATGATGACAGCAGAGCATAATTTTACAACAGAACAAACTTTGCACTACTTTACTCATCGACCGGGCAGGTTAGTGCCTAAGTAGCATCACATTACATGCTAAGCATGGAGCCCCAGCTCAGACTGGACTGCATCCGTTTACATGTGCTTTTAAGCACTTGATTAACAAAGGACTAAGGGCGGTCATTTCCAGTGGCCCGCCCAAAGCATCAATTCTCCAATCCAAAATAACATGCGAGATGGGGACCACCCCTTTGGGTTGGGCTTAGCCTCGAACCCAGAGTCTGTTAACAATACAAACTAAATAAACAACAAAAACGCCACCACTCTCTCTCAAGTGAGAGTATACACAGGCTCTCTCTTCGGAGCTAATTCACTAGCGCCTGTCTTTCCACATTCTTGGCGAGTACTGCCTGTCCGCCATGACAGGTGTCCGTCGCGGCCCTTCTGGGAAGCTGTGGGTGCCTTCCCGGCGATAGCCCACGACAAAGGGGGGGGGAGGGAAAGAATGTCGTCTTCGCGGTATCGCATAGCGTCGGCTGTGGTACGGCGCGCTCTGGCCCGCTGACAGCTCCCTTGTCCTGGAATGTAACCGGAAATTGGGGAGGATAAAGCCTGTTTCCCCGGGGCGGCGGCGGGTCCGGTTTTTCTGGTCGTCACTCAAAGAGCATGGCTGGGTAATTGATGATGCCGCTGTCACGGGTCTCCGTCTATGCCGCGCCGTCGAACGTGGATCCTCGTAGCACACACGGAATGTCACAGCGCAGATCTGAGAGAAAAAGTTTACACCTTTCTCTCGTCTACTATCCGACGAATTGTAAAATCGATGCTCGTGAATCTTGCTAGTTTCGATCAAAAACAATATATCCCGTTGTTTTGAGCCGGAATACAAGTTTTCGCGCAGTTCTGAGAGAAAAAGCTTACACCTTTCTTTCGTCTACACTTCGACGACTTGTAAAATCGATGGTCGTGAATCTTGCTAGTTTCGATCTAAAACGATGTATCACTTTGATTTGAGCCGAAATACAAGTTTTCGTGCAGTTCTGAGAGACAAAGTTTACACCTTTCTCTCGTCTACTCTTCGACGACTTGTAAAATGATGTTCGTGAATCTCGCTAGTTTCGATCTAAAACGATGTATCGCGTTGTTTTGAGCCGGGATACAAGTTTTCGCACTGTTCTGAGAGAAAACGTTTACACCTTTCTCTCGTCTACTCTTCGACGACTTGTAAAATCGATGCTCGTGAATCTTGCAAGTTTCAATTTAAAACAATGTATCCCGTTGTTTTGAGCCGGAATACAAGTTTTCGGGCAGTTCTGAGAGAAAAAGTTTACACCTTTCTCTCGTCCACTCTTCGACGACTTGTAAAATCGATGCTCGTGAATTTTGCTAGTTTCGATCTAAAACGATGGATCCTGTTGTTTTGAGCCGGAATACAAGTTTTCGCGCAGTTCTGAAAGAAAAAGTTTACACCTTTCTCTCGTCTACTCTTCGACGACTTGTAAAATCGATTCTCGTGAATCTTGCTAGTTTCAATCTAAAACGATGTATCCCGTTGTTTTGAGCCGGAATACAAGTTTTCGCGCTGTTCTTAGAGAAAAAGTTTACACCTTTCTCTCGTGTACTCTTCGACGACTTATAAAATGGATTCTCGTGAATTTTGCTAGTTTCGATCTAAAACGATATATCCCGTTGTTTTGAGCCGGAATACAAGTTTTCGCGCAGTTCTGAGAGAAAAAGTTTCCACCTTTCTCTCGTCTACTCTTCGACGACTTGTATAATCGATGCTCGTGAATTTTGCTAGTTTTGATCGAAAACGATGTATCCCGTTGTTTTGAGACGGAATACAAGTTTTCGCGCAGTTCTGAGAGAAAAAGTATACACCTTTCTTTCGTCTACTCTTCGACGACTTGTAAAATTGATGCTCGTGAATCTTGCTAGTTTCGATCTAAAACGATGTATCCCATTGTTTTGAGCCGCAATACAAGTTTTCGCTCAGTTCTGAGAGAAAAAGTTTACACCTTTCTCTTGTCTACTCTTCGACGACTTGTAAAATCGATGCTCGTGAATCTTGCTAGTTTCGATCTAAAACGATGTATCCCGTTGTTTTGAGGCCGGAATACAAGTTTTTGCGCTGTTCTGAGAGAAAAAGTTTACACCTTTCTCTCGTCTACTCTACGACGACTTGTAAAATCGATGCTCGTGAATTGTGCTAGTTTTGATCGAAAACGATGTATCCCGTTTTTTTTGAGACGGAATACAAGTTTTCGAACAGTTCTGAGAGAAAAAGTTTACACCTTTCTTTCGTCTACTCTTCGACGACTTGTAAAATCGATGCTCGTGAATCTCGCTAGTTTCGATCTAAAACGATGTATCCCGTTGTTTTGAGCCGGAATACAAGTTTTCGCGCAGTTCTGAGAGAAAAAGTTTACACCATTCTTTCGCCTACACTTCGACGACTTGTAAAATCGATTCTCGTGAATCTTGCTAGTTTCGATCTAAAACGATGTATCCCGTTGTTTTGAGCCGGAATACAAGTTTTCGCGCAGTTCTGAGAGAAAAAGTTTCCACCTTTCTCTCGTCTACTCTTCGACGACTTGTAAAAATGATGCTCGTGAATCTTGCTAGTTTCGATCTAAAACGATGTATCCCGTTGTTTTGAGCCGCAATATAAGTTTTCGGGTTGTTCTGAGAGAAAACAATTACACCTTTCTCTCGTCTACTCTTCGACGACTTGCAAAATCGATGCTCGTGAATCTTGCTAGTTTCAATCTAAAACAATGTATCCCGTTGTTTTGTGACGGAATACAAGTTTTCGCGCAGTTCTGAGAGAAAACGTTTAGACCTTTCTTTCGTCTACTCTTCGACGACTTGTAAAAATGATGCTCGTGAATCTTGCTAGTTTCGATCTAAAACGATGTATCCCGTTGTTTTGAGCCGCAATACAAGTTTTCGGGTTGTTCTGAGAGAAAAAGCTTTCACATTTCTCTCGTCTTCTCTTCGACGACTTGTAAAATCGATGCTCGTGATTCTTGCTAGTTTTGATCTAACACGATGTATCCCGTTGTTTTGACCCGGAATAGATGTTTTCGCGCAGTTCTGAGAGAAAACGTTTACACCTATCTGTCGTCTACTCTTCGACGACTTGTAAAATCGATGCTCGTGAATCTTGCTAGTTTCGATCAAAAACGATATATCCCGTTGTTTTGAGCCGGAATACAAGTTTTCGCGCAGTTCTGAGAGAAAACGTTTACACCTTTCTCTCGTCTACTATCCGACGACTTGTAAAATCGATGCTCGTGAATTTTGCTAGTTTCGATCTAAAACGATGTATCCCGTTGTTTTGATCCGGAATACAAGTTTTCGCGCAGTTCTGAGAGAAAAAGTTTACACCTTTCTCTCGTCTACTCTTCGACGACTTGTAAAATTGATGCTCGTGAATTTTGCTAGTTTCGATCTAAAACGATGTATCCCGTTGTTTTGAGCCGGAATACAAGTTTTTGCGCAGTTCTGAGAAAAAAAGTTTACACCTTTCCTTCGTCTACACTTCGACGACTTGTAAAATCGATGGTCATGAATCTTGCTAGTTTCGATCTAAAACGATGTATTCCTTTGATTTGATCCGGAATACAAGTTTTCGTGCAGTTCTCAGAGAAAAAGTTTACACCTTTCTCTCGTCTACTCTTCGACGACTTGTAAAATCGATGCTCGTGAATCTTGCTAGTTTCAATCTAAAACAATGTATCCCGTTGTTTTGTGACGGAATACAAGTTTTCGCGCAGTTCTGAGAGAAAACGTTTAGACCTTTCTTTCGTCTACTCTTCGACGACTTGTGAAAATGATGCTCGTGAATCTTGCTAGTTTCGATCTAAAACGATGTATTCCGTTGTTTTGAGCCGCAATACAAGTTTTCGGGTTGTTCTGAGAGAAAAAGCTTTCACATTTCTCTCGTCTTCTCTTCGACGACTTGTAAAATCGATGCTCGTGAGTCTTGCTAGTTTCTATCTAACACGATGTATCCCGTTGTTTTGACCCGGAATAGACGTTTTCGCGCAGTTCTGAGAGAAAACGTTTACACCTTTCTCTCGTCTACTCATCGACGACTTGTAAAATTGATGCTCGTGAATTTTGCTAGTTTCGATCTAAAACGATGTATCCCGTTGTTTTGAGCCGGAATACAAGTTTTCGCGCAGTTCTGAGAGAAAAAGTTTACACCTTTCTCTCGTCTACTATCCGAGGACTTGTAAAATCGATGCTTGTGAATCTTGCTAGTTTCGATCTAAAACGATGTGTCCCGTTGTTTTGAGCCGGAATACAAGTTTTCGCGCAGTTCTGAGAGAAAACGTTTACACCTATCTGTCGTCTACTCTTCGACGACTTGTAAAATCGGTGTTCGTGAATTTTGCAAGTTTCGATCTAAAACAATGTATCCCGTTGTTTTGAGCCGGAATACAAGTTTTCGCGCAGTTCTGAGAGCAAAAGTTTACACCTTTCTTTCGTCTACACTTCGACGACTTGTAAAATCGATGGTCGTGAATCTTGCTAGTTTCGATCTAAAACGATGTATTGCTTTGATTTGAGCCGGAATACAAGTTTTCGTGCAGTTCTGAGAGAAAAAGTTTACACCTTTCTTTCGTCTACACTTCGACGACTTGTAAAATCGATGGTGGTGAATCTTGCTAGTTTCAGTCTAAAACGATGTATCCGTTTGATTTGAGCCGGAATACAAGTTTTCGTGCAGTTCTGAGAGAAAACGTTTACACCTTTCTTTCGTCTACACTTCGACGACTTGTAAAATCGATGGTCGTGAATCTTGCTAGTTTCGATCTAAAACAATGTATCCCTTTGATTTGAGCCGGAATACAAGTTTTCGTGCAGTTCTGAGAGAAAAAGTTTACACCTTTCTCTCGTCTACTCTTCGACAACTTGTAAAATCGATGCTCGTGATTCTTGCTAGTTTTGATCTAACACGATGTATCCCGTTGTTTTGACCCGGAATAGATGTTTTCGCGCAGTTCTGAGAGAAAACGTTTACACCTATCTGTCGTCTACTCTTCGACGACTTGTAAAATCGATGCTCGTGAATCTTGCTAGTTTCGATCAAAAACGATATATCCCGTTGTTTTGAGCCGGAATACAAGTTTTCGCGCAGTTCTGAGAGAAAACGTTTACACCTTTCTCTCGTCTACTATCCGACGACTTGTAAAATCGATGCTCGTGAATTTTGCTAGTTTCGATCTAAAACGATGTATCCCGTTGTTTTGATCCGGAATACAAGTTTTCGCGCAGTTCTGAGAGAAAAAGTTTACACCTTTCTCTCGTCTACTCTTCGACGACTTGTAAAATTGATGCTCGTGAATTTTGCTAGTTTCGATCTAAAACGATGTATCCCGTTGTTTTGAGCCGGAATACAAGTTTTTGCGCAGTTCTGAGAAAAAAAGTTTACACCTTTCCTTCGTCTACACTTCGACGACTTGTAAAATCGATGGTCATGAATCTTGCTAGTTTCGATCTAAAACGATGTATTCCTTTGATTTGATCCGGAATACAAGTTTTCGTGCAGTTCTCAGAGAAAAAGTTTACACCTTTCTCTCGTCTACTCTTCGACGACTTGTAAAATCGATGCTCGTGAATCTTGCTAGTTTCAATCTAAAACAATGTATCCCGTTGTTTTGTGACGGAATACAAGTTTTCGCGCAGTTCTGAGAGAAAACGTTTAGACCTTTCTTTCGTCTACTCTTCGACGACTTGTGAAAATGATGCTCGTGAATCTTGCTAGTTTCGATCTAAAACGATGTATTCCGTTGTTTTGAGCCGCAATACAAGTTTTCGGGTTGTTCTGAGAGAAAAAGCTTTCACATTTCTCTCGTCTTCTCTTCGACGACTTGTAAAATCGATGCTCGTGCGTCTTGCTAGTTTCTATCTAACACGATGTATCCCGTTGTTTTGACCCGGAATAGACGTTTTCGCGCAGTTCTGAGAGAAAACGTTTACACCTATCTGTCGTCTACTCTTCGACGACTTGTAAAATCGATGCTCGTGAATCTTGTTAGTTTCGATCAAAATCGATATATCCCGTTGTTTTGAGCCGGAATACAAGTTTTCGCGCAGTTCTGAGAGAAAACGTTTACACCTTTCTCTCGTCTACTCTTCGACGACTGGTAAAATCGATGCTCGTGAATTTTGCTAGTTTCGATCTAAAACGATGTATCCCGTTGTTTTGAGCCGGAATACAAGTTTACGCGCAGTTCTGAGAGAAAAAGTTTACACCTTTCTTTTGTCTACACTTCGACGACTTGTAAAATCGATGGTCGTGAATCTTGCTAGTTTCGATCTAAAACGATGTATCCCTTTGATTTGAGCCGGAATACAAGTTTTCGTGCAGTTCTGAGAGAAAAAGTTTACACCTTTCTCTCGTCTACTATCCGACGACTTGTAAAATCGATTCTCGTGAATTTTGCTAGTTTCGATCTAAAACGATGTATCCCGTTGTTTTGATCCGGAATACAAGTTTTCGCGCAGTTCTGAGAGAAAAAGTTTACACCTTTCTCTCGTCTACTCATCGACGACTTGTAAAATTGATGCTCGTGAATTTTGCTAGTTTCGATCTAAAACGATGTATCCCGTTGTTTTGAGCCGGAATACAAGTTTTCGCGCAGTTCTCAGAGAAAAAGTTTACACCTTTCTCTCGTCTACTCTTCGACGACTTGTAAAATCGATGCTCGTGAATCTTGCTAGTTTCAATCTAAAACAATGTATCCCGTTGTTTTGTGACGGAATACAAGTTTTCGCGCAGTTCTGAGAGAAAACGTTTAGACCTTTCTTTCGTCTACTCTTCGACGACTTGTGAAAATGATGCTCGTGAATCTTGCTAGTTTCGATCTAAAACGATGTATTCCGTTGTTTTGAGCCGCAATACAAGTTTTCGGGTTGTTCTGAGAGAAAAAGCTTTCACATTTCTCTCGTCTTCTCTTCGACGACTTGTAAAATCGATGCTCGTGAGTCTTGCTAGTTTCTATCTAACACGATGTATCCCGTTGTTTTGACCCGGAATAGACGTTTTCGCGCAGTTCTGAGAGAAAACGTTTACACCTATCTGTCGTCTACTCTTCGACGACTTGTAAAATCGATGCTCGTGAATCTTGTTAGTTTCGATCAAAATCGATATATCCCGTTGTTTTGAGCCGGAATACAAGTTTTCGCGCAGTTCTGAGAGAAAACGTTTACACCTTTCTCTCGTCTACTCTTCGACGACTGGTAAAATCGATGCTCGTGAATTTTGCTAGTTTCGATCTAAAACGATGTATCCCGTTGTTTTGAGCCGGAATACAAGTTTACGCGCAGTTCTGAGAGAAAAAGTTTACACCTTTCTTTTGTCTACACTTCGACGACTTGTAAAATCGATGGTCGTGAATCTTGCTAGTTTCGATCTAAAACGATGTATCCCTTTGATTTGAGCCGGAATACAAGTTTTCGTGCAGTTCTGAGAGAAAAAGTTTACACCTTTCTCTCGTCTACTATCCGACGACTTGTAAAATCGATTCTCGTGAATTTTGCTAGTTTCGATCTAAAACGATGTATCCCGTTGTTTTGATCCGGAATACAAGTTTTCGCGCAGTTCTGAGAGAAAAAGTTTACACCTTTCTCTCGTCTACTCATCGACGACTTGTAAAATTGATGCTCGTGAATTTTGCTAGTTTCGATCTAAAACGATGTATCCCGTTGTTTTGAGCCGGAATACAAGTTTTCGCGCAGTTCTGAGAGAAAAAGTTTACACCTTTCTCTCGTCTACTATCCGAGGACTTGTAAAATCGATGCTTGTGAATCTTGCTAGTTTCGATCTAAAACGATGTGTCCCGTTGTTTTGAGCCGGAATACAAGTTTTCGCGCAGTTCTGAGAGAAAACGTTTACACCTATCTGTCGTCTACTCTTCGACGACTTGTAAAATCGGTGTTCGTGAATTTTGCAAGTTTCGATCTAAAACAATGTATCCCGTTGTTTTGAGCCGGAATACAAGTTTTCGCGCAGTTCTGAGAGCAAAAGTTTACACCTTTCTTTCGTCTACACTTCGACGACTTGTAAAATCGATGGTCGTGAATCTTGCTAGTTTCGATCTAAAACGATGTATTGCTTTGATTTGAGCCGGAATACAAGTTTTCGTGCAGTTCTGAGAGAAAAAGTTTACACCTTTCTTTCGTCTACACTTCGACGACTTGTAAAATCGATGGTGGTGAATCTTGCTAGTTTCAGTCTAAAACGATGTATCCGTTTGATTTGAGCCGGAATACAAGTTTTCGTGCAGTTCTGAGAGAAAACGTTTACACCTTTCTTTCGTCTACACTTCGACGACTTGTAAAATCGATGGTCGTGAATCTTGCTAGTTTCGATCTAAAACAATGTATCCCTTTGATTTGAGCCGGAATACAAGTTTTCGTGCAGTTCTGAGAGAAAAAGTTTACACCTTTCTCTCGTCTACTCTTCGACAACTTGTAAAATCGATGCTCGTGATTCTTGCTAGTTTTGATCTAACACGATGTATCCCGTTGTTTTGACCCGGAATAGATGTTTTCGCGCAGTTCTGAGAGAAAACGTTTACACCTATCTGTCGTCTACTCTTCGACGACTTGTAAAATCGATGCTCGTGAATCTTGCTAGTTTCGATCAAAAACGATATATCCCGTTGTTTTGAGCCGGAATACAAGTTTTCGCGCAGTTCTGAGAGAAAACGTTTACACCTTTCTCTCGTCTACTATCCGACGACTTGTAAAATCGATGCTCGTGAATTTTGCTAGTTTCGATCTAAAACGATGTATCCCGTTGTTTTGATCCGGAATACAAGTTTTCGCGCAGTTCTGAGAGAAAAAGTTTACACCTTTCTCTCGTCTACTCTTCGACGACTTGTAAAATTGATGCTCGTGAATTTTGCTAGTTTCGATCTAAAACGATGTATCCCGTTGTTTTGAGCCGGAATACAAGTTTTTGCGCAGTTCTGAGAAAAAAAGTTTACACCTTTCCTTCGTCTACACTTCGACGACTTGTAAAATCGATGGTCATGAATCTTGCTAGTTTCGATCTAAAACGATGTATTCCTTTGATTTGATCCGGAATACAAGTTTTCGTGCAGTTCTCAGAGAAAAAGTTTACACCTTTCTCTCGTCTACTCTTCGACGACTTGTAAAATCGATGCTCGTGAATCTTGCTAGTTTCAATCTAAAACAATGTATCCCGTTGTTTTGTGACGGAATACAAGTTTTCGCGCAGTTCTGAGAGAAAACGTTTAGACCTTTCTTTCGTCTACTCTTCGACGACTTGTGAAAATGATGCTCGTGAATCTTGCTAGTTTCGATCTAAAACGATGTATTCCGTTGTTTTGAGCCGCAATACAAGTTTTCGGGTTGTTCTGAGAGAAAAAGCTTTCACATTTCTCTCGTCTTCTCTTCGACGACTTGTAAAATCGATGCTCGTGCGTCTTGCTAGTTTCTATCTAACACGATGTATCCCGTTGTTTTGACCCGGAATAGACGTTTTCGCGCAGTTCTGAGAGAAAACGTTTACACCTATCTGTCGTCTACTCTTCGACGACTTGTAAAATCGATGCTCGTGAATCTTGTTAGTTTCGATCAAAATCGATATATCCCGTTGTTTTGAGCCGGAATACAAGTTTTCGCGCAGTTCTGAGAGAAAACGTTTACACCTTTCTCTCGTCTACTCTTCGACGACTGGTAAAATCGATGCTCGTGAATTTTGCTAGTTTCGATCTAAAACGATGTATCCCGTTGTTTTGAGCCGGAATACAAGTTTACGCGCAGTTCTGAGAGAAAAAGTTTACACCTTTCTTTTGTCTACACTTCGACGACTTGTAAAATCGATGGTCGTGAATCTTGCTAGTTTCGATCTAAAACGATGTATCCCTTTGATTTGAGCCGGAATACAAGTTTTCGTGCAGTTCTGAGAGAAAAAGTTTACACCTTTCTCTCGTCTACTATCCGACGACTTGTAAAATCGATTCTCGTGAATTTTGCTAGTTTCGATCTAAAACGATGTATCCCGTTGTTTTGATCCGGAATACAAGTTTTCGCGCAGTTCTGAGAGAAAAAGTTTACACCTTTCTCTCGTCTACTCATCGACGACTTGTAAAATTGATGCTCGTGAATTTTGCTAGTTTCGATCTAAAACGATGTATCCCGTTGTTTTGAGCCGGAATACAAGTTTTCGCGCAGTTCTGAGAGAAAAAGTTTACACCTTTCTCTCGTCTACTATCCGAGGACTTGTAAAATCGATGCTTGTGAATCTTGCTAGTTTCGATCTAAAACGATGTGTCCCGTTGTTTTGAGCCGGAATACAAGTTTTCGCGCAGTTCTGAGAGAAAACGTTTACACCTATCTGTCGTCTACTCTTCGACGACTTGTAAAATCGGTGTTCGTGAATTTTGCAAGTTTCGATCTAAAACAATGTATCCCGTTGTTTTGAGCCGGAATACAAGTTTTCGCGCAGTTCTGAGAGCAAAAGTTTACACCTTTCTTTCGTCTACACTTCGACGACTTGTAAAATCGATGGTCGTGAATCTTGCTAGTTTCGATCTAAAACGATGTATTGCTTTGATTTGAGCCGGAATACAAGTTTTCGTGCAGTTCTGAGAGAAAAAGTTTACACCTTTCTTTCGTCTACACTTCGACGACTTGTAAAATCGATGGTGGTGAATCTTGCTAGTTTCAGTCTAAAACGATGTATCCGTTTGATTTGAGCCGGAATACAAGTTTTCGTGCAGTTCTGAGAGAAAACGTTTACACCTTTCTTTCGTCTACACTTCGACGACTTGTAAAATCGATGGTCGTGAATCTTGCTAGTTTCGATCTAAAACAATGTATCCCTTTGATTTGAGCCGGAATACAAGTTTTCGTGCAGTTCTGAGAGAAAAAGTTTACACCTTTCTCTCGTCTACTCTTCGACAACTTGTAAAATCGATGCTCGTGAATCTTGCTAGTTTCGATCTGAAACGATGTATCCCGTTGTTTTGAGCCGCAATACAAGTTTTCGCGCAGATCTGAGAGAAAAAGTTTACACCTTTCTCTCGTCTACTATCCGACCACTTGTAAAATCGATGCTCGTGAATCTTGCTAGTTTCGATCTAAAACGATGTATTGCTTTGATTTGAGCCGGAATACAAGTTTTCGTGCAGTTCTGAGAGAAAAAGTTTACACCTTTCTTTCGTCTACACTTCGACGACTTGTAAAATCGATGGTGGTGAATCTTGCTAGTTTCAATCTAAAACGATGTATCCGTTTGATTTGAGCCGGAATACAAGTTTTCGTGCAGTTCTGAGAGAAAACGTTTACACCTTTCTTTCGTCTACACTTCGACGACTTGTAAAATCGATGGTCGTGAATCTTGCTAGTTTCGATCTAAAACGATGTATCCCTTTGATTTGAGCCGGAATACAAGTTTTCGTGCAGTTCTGAGAGAAAAAGTTTACACCTTTCTCTCGTCTACTCTTCGACAACTTGTAAAATCGATGCTCGTGAATCTTGCTAGTTTCGATCTGAAACGATGTATCCCGTTGTTTTGAGCCGCAATACAAGTTTTCGCGCAGATCTGAGAGAAAAAGTTTACACCTTTCTCTCGTCTACTATCCGACCACTTGAAAAATCGATGCTCGTGAATCTTGCTAGTTTCGATCAAAAACGATGTATCCCGTTGTTTTGAGCCGCAATACAAGTTTTCGCGCAGATCTGAGAGAAAAAGTTTACACCTTTCTCTCGTCTACTATCCGACCACTTGTAAAATCGATGCTCGTGAATCTTGCTAGTTTCGATCAAAAACGATATATCCCGTTGTTTTGAGCCGGAATACAAGTTTTCGCGCAGTTCTGAGAGAAAAAGTTTACACCTTTCTTTCATCTACACTTCGACAACTTGTAAAATCGATGGTCGTGAATCTTGCTAGTTTCGATCAAAAACGATGTATCCCGTTATTTTGAGCCGCAATACAAGTTTTCGCGCAGATCTGAGGGAAAAAGTTTACACCTTTCTCTCGTCTACTATCCGACGACTTGTAAAATCGATGCTCGTGAATCTTGCTAGTTTCGATCTAAAACGATGTATCCCGTTGTTTTGAGCCGCAATACAAGTTTTCGCGCAGATCTGAGAGAAAAAGTTTACACCTTTCTCTCGTCTACTATCCGACCACTTGTAAAATCGATGCTCGTGAATCTTGCTAGTTTCGATCTAAAACGATGTATTGCTTTGATTTGAGCCGGAATACAAGTTTTCGTGCAGTTCTGAGAGAAAAAGTTTACACCTTTCTTTCGTCTACACTTCGACGACTTGTAAAATCGATGGTGGTGAATCTTGCTAGTTTCAATCTAAAACGATGTATCCGTTTGATTTGAGCCGGAATACAAGTTTTCGTGCAGTTCTGAGAGAAAACGTTTACACCTTTCTTTCGTCTACACTTCGACGACTTGTAAAATCGATGGTCGTGAATCTTGCTAGTTTCGATCTAAAACGATGTATCCCTTTGATTTGAGCCGGAATACAAGTTTTCGTGCAGTTCTGAGAGAAAAAGTTTACACCTTTCTCTCGTCTACTCTTCGACAACTTGTAAAATCGATGCTCGTGAATCTTGCTAGTTTCGATCTGAAACGATGTATCCCGTTGTTTTGAGCCGCAATACAAGTTTTCGCGCAGATCTGAGAGAAAAAGTTTACACCTTTCTCTCGTCTACTATCCGACCACTTGAAAAATCGATGCTCGTGAATCTTGCTAGTTTCGATCAAAAACGATGTATCCCGTTGTTTTGAGCCGCAATACAAGTTTTCGCGCAGATCTGAGAGAAAAAGTTTACACCTTTCTCTCGTCTACTATCCGACCACTTGTAAAATCGACGCTCGTGAATCTTGCTAGTTTCGATCAAAAACGATATATCCCGTTGTTTTGAGCCGGAATACAAGTTTTCGCGCAGTTCTGAGAGAAAAAGTTTACACCTTTCTTTCATCTACACTTCGACAACTTGTAAAATCGATGGTCGTGAATCTTGCTAGTTTCGATCAAAAACGATGTATCCCGTTATTTTGAGCCGCAATACAAGTTTTCGCGCAGATCTGAGGGAAAAAGTTTACACCTTTCTCTCGTCTACTATCCGACGACTTGTAAAATCGATGCTCGTGAATCTTGCTAGTTTCGATCTAAAACGATGTATCCCGTTGTTTTGAGCCGGAATACAAGTTTTCGCGCAGTTCTGAGAGAAAAAGTTTACACCTTTCTTTCGTCTACACTTCGACGACTTGTAAAATCGATGGTCGTGAATCTTGCTAGTTTCGATCTAAAACGATGTATTGCTTTGATTTGAGCCGGAATACAAGTTTTCGTGCAGTTCTGAGAGAAAAAGTTTACACCTTTCTTTCGTCTACACTTCGACGACTTGTAAAATCGATGGTCGTGAATCTTGCTAGTTTCGATCTAAAACGATGTATCCCTTTGATTTGAGCCGGAATACAAGTTTTCGTGCAGTTCTGAGAGAAAAAGTTTACACCTTTCTCTCGTCTACTCTTCGACAACTTGTAAAATCGATGCTCGTGAATCTTGCTAGTTTCGATCTGAAACGATGTATCCCTTTGATTTGAGCCGGAATACAAGTTTTCGTGCAGTTCTGAGAGAAGAAGTTTACACCTTTCTCTCGTCTACTCTTCGACAACTTGTAAAATCGATGCTCGTGAATCTTGCTAGTTTCGATCTGAAACGATGTATCCCGTTGTTTTGAGCCGCAATACAAGTTTTCGCGCAGATCTGAGAGAAAAAGTTTACACCTTTCTCTCGTCTACTATCCGACCACTTGAAAAATCCATGCTCGTGAATCTTGCTAGTTTCGATCAAAAACGATGTATCCCGTTGTTTTCAGCCGCAATACAAGTTTTCGCGCAGATCTGAGAGAAAAAGTTTACACCTTTCTCTCGTCTACTATCCGACCACTTGTAAAATCGATGCTCGTGAATCTTGCTAGTTTCGATCAAAAACGATATATCCCGTTGTTTTGAGCCGGAATACAAGTTTTCGCGCAGTTCTGAGAGAAAAAGTTTACACCTTTCTTTCATCTACACTTCGACAACTTGTAAAATCGATGGTCGTGAATCTTGCTAGTTTCGATCAAAAACGATGTATCCCGTTATTTTGAGCCGCAATACAAGTTTTCGCGCAGATCTGAGGGAAAAAGTTTACACCTTTCTCTCGTCTACTATCCGACGACTTGTAAAATCGATGCTCGTGAATCTTGCTAGTTTCGATCTAAAACGATGTATCCCGTTGTTTTGAGCCGCAATACAAGTTTTCGCGCAGATCTGAGAGAAAAAGTTTACACCTTTCTCTCGTCTACTATCCGACCACTTGTAAAATCGATGCTCGTGAATCTTGCTAGTTTCGATCTAAAACGATGTATTGCTTTGATTTGAGCCGGAATACAAGTTTTCGTGCAGTTCTGAGAGAAAAAGTTTACACCTTTCTTTCGTCTACACTTCGACGACTTGTAAAATTGATGGTGGTGAATCTTGCTAGTTTCAATCTAAAACGATGTATCCGTTTGATTTGAGCCGGAATACAAGTTTTCGTGCAGTTCTGAGAGAAAACGTTTACACCTTTCTTTCGTCTACACTTCGACGACTTGTAAAATCGATGGTCGTGAATCTTGCTAGTTTCGATCTAAAACGATGTATCCCTTTGATTTGAGCCGGAATACAAGTTTTCGTGCAATTCTGAGAGAAAAAGTTTACACCTTTCTCTCGTCTACTCTTCGACAACTTGTAAAATCGATGCTCGTGAATCTTGCTAGTTTCGATCTGAAACGATGTATCCCGTTGTTTTGAGCCGCAATACAAGTTTTCGCGCAGATCTGAGAGAAAAAGTTTACACCTTTCTCTCGTCTACTATCCGACCACTTGAAAAATCGATGCTCGTGAATCTTGCTAGTTTCGATCAAAAACGATGTATCCCGTTGTTTTGAGCCGCAATACAAGTTTTCGCGCAGATCTGAGAGAAAAAGTTTACACCTTTCTCTCGTCTACTATCCGACCACTTGTAAAATCGATGCTCGTGAATCTTGCTAGTTTCGATCAAAAACGATATATCCCGTTGTTTTGAGCCGGAATACAAGTTTTCGCGCAGTTCTGAGAGAAAAAGTTTACACCTTTCTTTCATCTACACTTCGACGACTTGTAAAATCGATGGTCGTGAATCTTGCTAGTTTCGATCAAAAACGATGTATCCCGTTATTTTGAGCCGCAATACAAGTTTTCGCGCAGATCTGAGGGAAAAGTTTACACCTTTCTCTCGTCTACTATCCGACGACTTGTAAAATCGATGCTCGTGAATCTTGCTAGTTTCGATCTAAAACGATGTATCCCGTTGTTTTGAGCCGGAATACAAGTTTTCGCGCAGTTCTGAGAGAAAAAGTTTACACCTTTCTTTCGTCTACACTTCGACGACTTGTAAAATCGATGGTCGTGAATCTTGCTAGTTTCGATCTAAAACGATGTATTGCTTTGATTTGAGCCGGAATACAAGTTTCCGTGCAGTTCTGAGAGAAAAAGTTTACACCTTTCTTTCGTCTACACTTCGACGACTCGTAAAATCGATGCTCGTGAATCTTGCTAGTTTCGATCTAAAACGATGTATCCCTTTGATTTGAGCCGGAATACAAGTTTTCGTGCAGTTCTGAGAGAAAAAGTTTACACCTTTCTCTCGTCTACTCTTCGACAACTTGTAAAATCGATGCTCGTGAATCTTGCTAGTTTCGATCTGAAACGATGTATCCCGTTGTTTTGAGCCGCAATACAAGTTTTCGCGCAGATCTGAGAGAAAAAGTTTACACCTTTCTCTCGTCTACTACCGACCACTTGTAAAATCGATGCTCGTGAATCTTGCTAGTTTCGATCAAAAACGATATATCCCGTTGTTTTGAGCCGGCATACAAGTTTTCGCGCAGTTCTGAGAGAAAAAGTTTACACCTTTCTTTCATCTACACTTCGACGACTTGTAAAATCGATTGTCGTGAATCTTGCTAGTTTCGATCTAAAACGATGTATCCCTTTGATTTGAGCCGGAATACAAGTTTTCGTGCAGTTCTGAGAGAAAAAGCTTTCACATTTCTCTCGTCTACTATCCGACGACTTGTAAAATCGATGCTCGTGAATCTTGCTAGTTTCGATCTAAAACGATGTGTCCCGTTGTTTTGAGCCGGAATACAAGTTTTCGCGCAGTTCTGAGAGAAAACGTTAACACCTTTCTCTCGTCTACTCTTCGACGACTTGTAAAATCGATGCTCGTGAATTTTGCTACTTTTGATCGAAAACGATGTATCCCGTTGTTTCGAGGCCGGAATTCAAGTTTTCGCGCTGTTCTGAGAGAAAACGATTACACCTTTCTCTCGTCTACTCTTCGACGACTTGTAAAATCGATGCTCGTGAATCTTGCTAGTTTCAATCTAAAACAATGTATCCCGTTGTTTTGTGACGGAATACAAGTTTTCGCGCAGTTCTGAGAGAAAACGTTTAGACATTTTTTTCGTCAACTCTTCGACGACTTGTAAAATTGATGCTCGTGAATCTTGCTAGTTTCAATCTAAAACGATGTATCCCGTTGTTTTGAGCCGCAATACAAGTTTTCGGGTTGTTCTGAGAGAAAAAGCTTTCACATTTCTCTCGTCTACTCTTCGACGACTTGTAAAATCGATGCTCGTGAATCTTGCTAGTTTCGATCTAAAACGATGTATCCCGTTGTTTTGAGCCGGAATACAAGTTTTCGCGCAGTTCTGAGAAAAAAAGTTTACACCTTTCTCTCGTCTACTCTTCAACAACTTGTAAAATCTATGCTCGTGAATTGTGCTAGTTTTGATCGAAAACGATGTATCCCGTTGTTTTGAGACGGAATACAAGTTTTCGCGCAGTTCTGAGAGAAAAAGTTTACACCTTTCTTTTGTCTACTCTTCGACGACTTGTAAAATCAATGCTCGTGAATCTTGCTAGTTTCGATCTAAAACGATGTATCCCGTTGTTTCGAGCCGGAATACATGTTTTCGCGCAGTTCTGAGAAAAAAGTTTACACCTTTCTCTCGTCTACTCTTCGACGACTTGTAAAATCGATGCTCGTGAATTTTGCTAGGTTCGATCTAAAACGATGTATCCCGTTGTTTTGAGCCGGAATACAAGTTTTCGCGCAGTTCTGAGAGAAAAAGTTTACACCTTTCTCTCGTGTTCTCTTCGACGACTTGTAAAATCGATGCTCGTGAATCTCGCTAGTTCCGATTTAAAACGATGTATCCCGTTGTTTTGAGCCGGAATACAAGTTTTCGCGCAGTTCTGAGAGAAAAAGTTTACACCTTTCTCTCGTGTTCTCTTCGACGACTTGTAAAATCGATGCTCGTGAATTTTGCTAGTTTCGATTTAAAACGATGTATCCCGTTGTTTTGAGCCGGAATACAAGTTTTCGCGCAGTTCTGAAAGACAAAGTGTACACCTTTCTTTCGTCTACACTTCGACGACTTGTAAAATCGATGGTCGTGAATCTTGCTAGTTTCGATTTAAAACGATGTATCCCTTTGATTTGAGCCGGAATACAAGTTTTCGTGCAGTTCTGAAAGAAAAAGCTTTCACATTTCTCTCGTCTACTCTTCGACCACTTGTAAAATCGATGCTCGTGAATCTCGCTAGTTCCGATCTAAAACGATGTATCCCGTTGTTTTGAGCCGGAATACAAGTTTTCGCGCAGTTCTGAGAGAAAAAGTTTACACCTTTCTCTCGTGTTCTCTTCGACGACTTGTAAAATCGATGCTCGTGAATCTCGCTAGTTCCGATCTAAAACGATGTATCCCGTTGTTTTGAGCCGGAATACAAGTTTTCGCGCAGTTCTGAGAAAAAAAGTTTACACCTTTCTCTCGTGTTTTCTTCGACGACTTGTAAAATCGATGCTCGTGAATCTCGCTAGTTTCGATTTAAAACGATGTATCCCGTTGTTTTGAGCCGGAATACAAGTTTTCGCGCAGTTCTGAGAGAAAAAGTTTACACCTTTCTCTCTTGTTCTCTTCGACGATTTTTAAATTGATGCTCGTGAATCTTGCTAGTTTCGATCTAAAACGATGTATCCCTTTGATTTGAGCCGGAATACAAGTTTTCGTGCAGTTCTAAAAGAAAAAGTTTACACCTTTCTTTCGTCTACACTTCGACGACTTGTAAAATCGATGGTCGTGAATCTTGCTAGTTTCGATCTAAAACGATGTATCCCTTTGATTTGATCCGGAATACAAGTTTTCGTGCCGTTCTGAGAGAAAAAGTTTACACCTTTCTCTCGTCTACTCTTCGACAACTTGTAAAATCGATGCTCGTGAATCTTGCTAGTTTCGATCTGAAACGATGTATCCCGTTGTTTTGAGCCGCAATACAAGTTTTCGCGCTGTTCTGAGAGAAAACGATTACACCTTTCTCTCGTCTGCTCTTCGACGACTTGTAAAATCGATGCTCGTGAATCTTGCTAGTTTCGATCTAAAACGATGTATCCCGTTGTTTTGAGCCGCAATACAAGTTTTCGCGCAGTTCTGAGAGAAACCGTTTACACCTTTCTCTCGTCTACTCTTCGACGACTTGTAAAATCGATGCTCGTGAATCTTGCTAGTTTCAATCTAAAACAATGTATCCCGTTGTTTTGTGACGGAATACAAGTTTTCGCGCAGTTCTGAGAGAAAACGTTTAGACCTTTCTTTCGTCTACTCTTCGACGACTTGTAAAATTGATGCTTGTGAATCTTGCTAGTTTCGATCTGCGTTCTTGGCCCACTTCTTTTTCTAATCTTCATTAATGACCTTCCTTCCGGTGTTTCATCCACTATTCGGCTTTTTGCGGATGATTGCATCCTTTATCGTCGCATTGTCACTAACAGGGATCAACTATCGCTTCAGAACGACTTACACATAATAGAACGGTGGTGTTCCGACTGGCTTATGCAGCTGAATGTCTCAAAGTGCCAATTCATGCAAGTATCGCGAAAACGTTCCAACATCAGATCTGCATATTCACTCCTGTCAAACACGGCAACCCAAGTCCAATCATATCGGTACCTTGGAATCACCATCTCCAGCAAATTAACCTGGTCGGAACACATCTTATATCAAGCATCTAGAGCATCAAAATCACTTGGCCTCATCCGAAGATCCCTGTACCTAGCCCCTCCTTCTGTTCGAAAATTAGCATACGAAACATTCACCCGTACCAAACTTGATTATGCAACGGCTATATGGAATCCTCACCAAGCATACTTAATTAACACCTTAGAAGCCGTTCAAAACAGAGCAGCCCGTTTTATATCCTGAAATTACAATAGACACAGCAGCATCACCAGTATTAAATCTTCACTTAACATCCCGCCACTAGAGCTCCGACGGAAAATCGCACGACTCTGCCTCTTTCATAAGTTATATTACAATTTTCCTGATCTTCGTGACACATTATTACTAGCTCCCATCAGAACATCGCGCCGCCTGTTTAACCTCCTCAGCATTCAACGTATACATGGATCGACCTTGGCATTTAATAAATCTTTTCTTCCAACTGCAATAGAAAATTGGAACGTGCTACCCGACTACATTGTTAACGAGCGCGACGCTACTAAATTTCGACAGGCATTAATTAATCACTGTACTGAATAAAAGACACTTCTCAAACTTCACCCAGTTAACTTATTATTTTTCTTGTTGTTGTAGTTGTTACCGCCTAATTCAGCCTTGTGCCCTTCATTATTGACCAACGTTGTATTGTGATGTATCGTTTTTCATTATATTGTATTGCATTATGTTTTGTTGTATTAACGTATTATTCATAGTTGCATTTGCTTTGTCCCCCCCCCCCTTATGTAATGCCTCAACAGAGGCCTTTAAGGGTATAATAAATGATGATGATGATGAATGATGATAAACGATGTATCCCGTTGTTTTGAGCCCCAATACAAGTTTTCGCGCAGATCTGAGAGAAAAGGTTTACACCTTTCTCTCGTCTACTATCCGAGGACTTGTAAAATCGATGCTCGTGAAACTTGCTAGTTTCGATCAAAAACGATATATCCCGTTGTTTTGAGCCGGAATACAAGTTTTCGTGCAGTTCTGAGAGAAAAAGTTTACACCTTTCTCTCGTCTACTCTTCGACAACTTGTAAAATCGATGCTCGTGAATCTTGCTAGTTTCGATCTGAAACGATGTATCCCGTTGTTTTGAGCCGCAATGCAAGTTTTCCCGCTGTTCTGAGAGAAAACGATTACACCTTTCTCTCGTCTACTCTTCGACGACTTGTAAAATCGATGCTCGTGAATCTTGCTAATTTCGATCTAAAACGATGTATCCCGTTGTTTTGAGCCGCAATACAAGTTTTCGCGCAGTTCTGAGAGAAAACGTTTACACCTTTCTCTCGTCTACTCTTCGACGACTTGTAAAATCGATGCTCGTGAATCTTGCTAGTTTCAATCTAAAACAATGTATCCCGTTGTTTTGTGACGGAATACAAGTTTTCGCGCAGTTCGGAGAGAAAACGTTTAGACCTTTCTTTCGTCTACTCTTCGACGACTTGTAAAATCGATGCTCGTGAATCTTGCTAGTTTCGATCTAAAACGATGTATTCCGTTGTTTTGAGCCGGAATACAAGTTTTCGTGCAGTTCTGAGAGAAAAAGTTTACACCTTTCTCTCGTCTACTCTTCGACGACTTGTAAAATCGATGCTCGTGAATCTTGCTAGTTTCGATCAAAAACGATATATCCCGTTGTTTTGAGCCGGAATACAAGTTTTCGTGCAGTTCTGAGAGAAAAAGTTTACACCTTTCTCTCGTCTACTCTTCGACAACTTGTAAAATCGATGCTCGTGAATCTTGCTAGTTTCAATCTGAAACGATGTATCCCGTTGTTTTGAGCCGCAATACAAGTTTTCGCGCAGATCTGAGAGAAAAGGTTTACACCTTTCTCTCGTCTACTATCCGAGGACTTGTAAAATCGATGCTCGTTAATCTTGCTAGTTTCGATCAAAAACGATATATCCCGTTGTTTTGAGCCGGAATACAAGTTTTCGTGCAGTTCTGAGAGAAAAAGTTTACACCTTTCTCTCGTCTACTCTTCGACAACTTGTAAAATCGATGCTCGTGAATCTTGCTAGTTTCGATCTGAAACGATGTATCCCGTCGTTTTGAGTCGCAATACAAGTTTTCGCGCTGTTCTGAGAGAAAACGATTACACCTTTCTCTCGTCTACTCTTCGACGACTTGTAAAATCGATGCTCGTGAATCTTGCTAGTTTCGATCTAAAACGATGTATCCCGTTGTTTTGAGCCGCAATACAAGTTTTCGCGCAGTTCTGAGAGAAACCGTTTACACCTTTCTCTCGTCTACTCTTCGACGACTTGTAAAATCGATGCTCGTGAATCTTGCTAGTTTCAATCTAAAACAATGTATCCCGTTGTTTTGTGACGGAATACAAGTTTTCGCGCAGTTCTGAGAGAAAACGTTTAGACCTTTCTTTCGTCTACTCTTCGACGACTTGTAAAATTGATGCTCGTGAATCTTGCTAGTTTCGATCTAAAACGATGTATCCCGTTGTTTTGAGCCGCAATACAAGTTTTCGGGTTGTTCTGAGACTAATAAGAAGAAAAGTTACCCGTCTAGTACTGCTTCATAATTACATGTCTGGAAATCTGAAGGCAGATCTTCCTGATTGTGTGAAGCTGGCGAGCACTAGGAGAACACGTCATGTACATGAGCAGTCTTTAGCACCAATTTTCGCGCGAACTAGTGGGTTTAAGAACAGTTTTTTTCCGAACACTGTCGCGGAGTGGAATGGCCTTCCTTCGGGTCTATGTAAGTCTAGGAATTTTGAGAAGGAGCTCAAGAACTTATTGTATGGCTCCCAGTATCTTGTTTGATGACTCTGGTTTTGTGTCCTGTTTACTGACTCGCGGTTTTGTAGCTGGTGCTCTTTTAGAAATTTTTTGTTGTATGCCCCTCCTGCTTGGGCCAACTCTGGCTTGCAGTATACTGAAATAAATAAATAAATAAAAAAGCTTTCACATTTCTCTCGTCTACTCTTCGACGACTTGTAAAATCGATGCTCGTGAGTCTTGCTAGTTTCGATCTAACACGATGTATCCCGTTGTTTTGAGCCGGAATAGAAGTTTTCGCGCAGTTCTGAGAGAAAACGTTTACACCTAGCTGTCATCTACTCTTCGACGACTTGTAAAATCGATGCTCGTGAATCTTGCTAGTTTCGATCTAAAACGATGTATCCCGTTGTTTTGAGCCGGAATACAAGTTTTCGGGCTGTTCTGAGAAAAGACGTTTACACCCTTCTCTCGTCTACTCTTCGACAACTTGTAAAATCGATGCTCGTGAATTGTGCTAGTTTTGATCGAAAACGATGTATCCCGTTGTTTTGAGACGGAATACAAGTTTTCGCGCAGTTCTGAGAGGAAAAGTTTACACCTTTCTTTCGTCTACACTTCGACGACTTCAAAAATCGATGCTCGTGAATCTTGCTAGTTTCGATCTAAAACGATGTATCCCGTTGTTTTGAGCCGGAATACAAGTTTTCGTGCAGTTCTGAGAGAAAAAGTTTACACCTTTCTCTCGTCTACTCTTCGACGACTTGTAAAATTGATGCTCGTGAATCTTGCTAGTTTCAATCAAAAACGATATATCCCGTTGTTTTGAGCCGGAATACAAGTTTTCGTGCAGTTCTGAGAGAAAAAGTTTACACCTTTCTCTCGTCTACTCTTCGACGACTTGTAAAATCGATGCTCGTGAATCTTGCTAGTTTCGATCAAAAACGATATATCCCGTTGTTTTGAGCCGGAACACAAGTTTTCGCGCAGTTCTGAGAGAAAAAGTTTACACCTTTCTCTCGTCTACTCTTCGACGACTTGTAAAATCGATGCTCGTGAATTTTGCTAGTTTCGATCTAAAACGATGTATCCCGTTGTTTTGAGCCGGAATACAAGTTTTCGCGCAGTTCTGAGAGAAAAAGTTTACACCTTTCTTTCGTCTACACTTCGACGACTTGTAAAATCGATGCTCGTGAATCTTGCTAGTTTCGATCTAAAACGATGTATCCCTTTGATTTGAGCCGGAATACAAGTTTTCGTGCAGTTCTGAGAGGGGGCACGACGCCGTATTGGCAATGGAGCACTTACCTCTCACACTGTTCCAGGCTGCCCTACTCCTTGGCTCATCGCTACCTTGTTTGGCATCGGACGTGGTCTTCACCTGCCCAGTTGAGAACGCGAATCAACCCGCGGATTGGACGCCACAGCCTTGCCTACAGATCCATCTGGAAGGAAACCTGTTCTTCGGCTGGCAACCGCGGTCGTTCATCACCAGCGATACCGCTATCAGCGCCGGCCACACGGAATATAAGCTGCTGCCCGTGAACGCCCCTCTGGGGCACGACGCCGTATTGGCAATGGAGCGCTTACCTCTCACACTGTTCCAGGCTGCCCTACTCCTTGGCTCATCGCTACCTTGTTTGGCATCGGACGTGGTCTTCACCTGCCCAGTTGAGAACGCGAATCAACCCGCGGATTGGACGCCACAGCCTTGCCTACAGATCCATCTGGAAGGAAACCTGTTCTTCGGCTGGCAACCGCGGTCGTTCATCACCAGCGATACCGCTATCAGCGCCGGCCACACGGAATATAAGCTGCTGCCCGTGAACGCCCCTCTGGGGCACGACGCCGTATTGGCAATGGAGCGCTTACCTCTCACACTGTTCCAGGTGAGTTACCTTGATCATTGCACTTGCCTAAGAAGCAAGAATCGCTGCTTGTTTTTGGTGTCGTGCCCCAGAGAGTGGTTATTTGCACTAGAAGCATGCGAGGAAACTGTGCAACATTGCTTAAGTAGTTTATTCCTAATTCTTTCCGGGGATGTGGAAACAAACCCCGGACCTGATTCTAATGACATCCTGGCTACTGTGCTGGAGACTGTACAAAGGATCGAATCCGGCCAAGATGGAATTCGAAGTGATTTGAGAGAGTTGAAGCAGTGGCAAGCGTCAGTAGACATTGAACTGAAGCAGTTGTCTTCTAGACTTCGCAGTGTTGAAGTGGACGTTTCAGATCTAAAAAAGAATCCCGCTGCGTCTTCGGCTGATTCTCCTGGTGCAGTTTCCAGCGTCATCTCTGACCAGCTCAGAATTATTGAATCGCGTTGTAATGACGCGGAAAACAGGCTGAGACGCTGCAACTTGCTTTTTTTCGGCCTTTCCGATGACATATCTGAGACATGGCCAAGTGCTGAAACAAAAGTGATTGACCTGTGCAAGAAGGAATTGGACATTACAGTAGATTCATCGCAAATAGAACGGGCACACCGCATTGGTAAATACGACCCGGAAAAGTGCAGGCCAGTGATGGTAAAATTCACATTGTTTAAGGACAAACAACAGATCATTGGGAACGGCATCAAGCTGAAAGGGACTAACTATGCTGTGCGCGAAGATTTTTCCTTTCAGACACGACTGGCTAGAAAGAAGTTGATCGAATTTGCCAAACCACAAAAAGTTCCGTACAAGCTAAATGTCGATAAGCTGAGAATAAACGATAGTGTTTACGTGTACGACGCCGCTACTGACACCGTAAAACTATCTTCCGCATAGGTAAGGTGTTGCTCGGCTACACGTGTCATCAGGAAAGAACAAACATCTTACCGCAATAACATCGCGCAATCGCAGCTCTCCTTACTTTTCACTAACATACGCAGCATTCTTCCTAAGCGCATCGAACTTTGTTCATACCTTGACAATTGTGAATGCGACATTTTAATACTAACCGAAACGTGGCTCCATAAAGATATTAGGAACGATGAAGTCTTGCCTGATATGGACAGTTTCACTATCTACAGAAACGATAGGAGCGACAGAAGGGGAGGAGGGGTGTTGATTGCTGCTAAAAAGCATATAACTTCTTTTCCGGTTGATATTCCTAGTAAATTAGAAATTTTGTGGGTTTGCATCACATCGCCATCTTCCAAGCATCTTCTTGGAGTTTGTTACAGACCACCAGATAGTCCGCAATCATTCGTCTCTGATCTACATGATAACCTAACTGAAGCAAAAGCTAAATTTCCAAAAGCAAGTATTTGTCTACTTGGTGACTTCAACTTTCCCGAAATTGACTGGCCGAGCTTGAGTTCGAGAACACGTGATGGCACTAATTTTGTTCAACTAACTCTCGATTTCTCTTTGGTCCAATTAGTCGAAAAACCTACCCGAGGAAACAATAAGCTTGACCTCGTCTTCTCGTCAGTCCCAGACAATATAAGCCCTATCTCTTATTCTGATGGCTTCAGTGATCACGAACTGCTTAATTTCACGATTTCCATGCCTTCATGCGCACGTGCACAAACACATAAACGTATTTTTGATTATAACCGCGCTGACTACAATGCCATTAATATCGGGTTACAATCCTTTTGTGACACATTTCTCCCGACTTTTTCTCAGCGTTCGGCCAACGATAACTGGGTTTTGTTCAAAAATAGTTTACTGGAATTAGTACACCGTCATATACCACTGCTCACCCTCCGCACGAACGCGTCTAAACCATGGTTCAACAGGATGTTACATGCATTAAAAAACAAGAAAAAGCGACTATTCAAAGCTGCAAAACGCCTTGGCACACCGGCTTCATCGCAGAAACACAAAACCGCCGAAAAAACATATTGTAGTGCCATCCGCAAAGCAAAGCTTAAATATTATTCCCATGACCTTCAATCCCTTATGACACACAACCCTAAAAAATTTTGGAAAACGATATCACCTATTGACACTCCGGTTCTTGTTTCGTTGTTGGATAACACTGGTGCTCCAGTTATAGAAGAAGAATGCCCACTTATATTTAATAATTATTTTTCTTCAGTGTTCACACAGGAAGACCATTCCACTACTCCACCATTAGTAGATGCCGATTACCAGTACATGAGTCCCATAGAAATAAGTGTCTCCGGTATTGCAGCATTAATAAACAATCTTAAGATTTCGACTTCTGCTGGCATTGATGATATTAATACAAAAATTCTCAAAAGCACAGTGATCCATTCAAGCAATATTCTCTTCCATATATTTCGTCAGTCGCTATCAACTGGTGAAATTCCAAGGGATTGGAAAATTGGTAAAATTATCCCCATCTTCAAATCAGGTGATAAAACGAACGCGCAAAATTATCGCCCCATATCATTGACATCTGTCCCATGTAAGATCCTCGAACACATCATCGTATCAGCAGTGGCGCAGCATCTAGATAGTAATAATTTCTTTTTTTCTAACCAGCACGGGTTCAGGAAAGGCTTCTCTTGTGAGACTCAACTACTGGAATTTACTAACGAGCTACTACACAACATGGACGAGAACTTTCAAACAGACTGCATATTCTTAGATTTCTCAAAAGCATTCGACCGCGTTGCGCACTCACGCTTAATAGGTAAAATTACATCCCTCAACCTAGACTCGCTAACAACCTCATGGCTAAGGAATTTCTTGTCTTTTCGTAAACAGTTCACGGTTGTTAACGGCCACTCATCTCCGTTTAGCGATGTTCTATCTGGTGTTCCTCAAGGAAGCGTCCTGGGCCCGTTGCTGTTCCTGATTTACATTAATGATCTGCCATCTAACATTACATCCACCATTCGCTTGTTCGCAGATGACTGCATAATTTACCGCAAAATCCGATCACCTGCAGACCTTCTTGCACTTCAAAGGGACCTCGATCATGTAACCGCTTGGTGTTCATCATGGCAAATGTCACTTAACACTGAAAAATGCAAATTAATGACATTCAGCCGCAAAAAATCTAACTCTTCTTTCAATTACATGCTCGATAACAGCTTAGTCTCTCAGGTGTCTTCTTACAAATACCTCGGTGTCCATTTTTCATGTAACTTGTCCTGGTCCACTCATATACAGAAAATAACAGCTAAAGCATCCCGGACCTTAGGATACCTAAAACGGAATCTTCATGGAACTCCTGCTACTACCCGTAAGCTCGCCTATCAAACATTTGTTCGTCCGCAACTCGAGTATGCATCATCCATTTGGTCACCTCACCAGGCTTATTTAATTAACTCCCTTGAATCAGTCCAAAATCGTGCAGCGCGTTTCATCTCCAGAAACTATGACCGTCACTCAAGCGTCACAAACATTAAATTATCGCTCTCTCTTTGTACCTTGCAATCACGAAGATTAATTGCCCTAATCTGCTTATTTCACAAGATAGTCTATAGCACTAATCTTTCGACTCTCCCTCTTGCCCAACCTCACCGCACCTCGCGCCGTTTAAACAACCATCTCAGCTTCAAACGCCTTTCAGGTAAAACCGTTGCATTCAATTCATCCGCTTTGCCGCAGGCTATTGTTCACTGGAATGGTCTTCCGGAACACATCGTCAATATTCGTGATCCAGCTTCTTTTAGGACCGAAATAACAGCCATTTTTTCTAATTACTGACGCGTCAATAACTATTGTATAATGATGTTCTTACTGTTTAATGCGTACTAACAGTCAATCAGCATTATATAATCGTGTCATTCATGCTCCTGTTATTACCCCTATTTATGTAATCCCCCCCTCACACAATACTCCATGCTTGGAGCCTGTGAGGCAACGTGAATAAATAAATAAATAAATAAATAAATAAAACGTTTACACCTTTCTTTCGTCTACACTTCGACGACTTGTAAAATCGATGCTCGTGAATTTTGCTAGTTTCGATCTAAAACGATGTATTCCGTTGTTTTGAGCCGGAATACAAGTTTTCGCGCAGTTCTGAGAGAAAAAGTTTACACCTTTCTTTCGTCTACACTTCGACGACTTGTAAAATCGATGGTCGTGAATCTTGCTAGTTTCGATCTAAAACGATGTATCCCTTTGGTTTGAGCCGGAATACAAGTTTCCGTGCAGTTCTGAGAGAAAAAGTTTACACCTTTCTTTCGTCTACACTTCGACGACTCGTAAAATCGATGCTCGTGAGTCTTGCAAGTTTCGATCTAACACGATGTATCCCGTTGTTTTGAGCCGGAATAGAAGTTTTCGCGCAGTTCTGAGAGAAAAAGTTTACACCTTTCTTTCGTCTACACTTCGACGACTTGTAAAATCGATGCTCGTGAATCTTAATAGTTTCGATCTAAAACGATGTATCCCTTTGATTTGAGCCGGAATACAAGTTTTCGTGCAGTTCTGAGAGAAAACGTTTACACCTTTCTTTCGTCTACACTTCGACGACTTGTAAAATCGATGCTCGTGAATCTTGCTAGTTTCGATCAAAAACGATATATCCCGTTGTTTTGAGCCGGAATACAAGTTTTCGTGCAGTTCTGAGAGAAAAAGTTTACACCTTTCTCTCGTCTACTCTTCGACGACTTGTAAAATCGATGCTCGTGAATCTTGCTAGTTTCGATTTGAAACGATGTATCCCGTTGTTTTGAGCCGCAATACAAGTTTTCGCGCTGTTCTGAGAGAAAACAATTACACCTTTCTCTCGTCTACTCTTCGACGACTTGTAAAATCGATGCTCGTGAATCTTGCTAGTTTCGATCTAAAACGATGTATCCCTTTGATTTGAGCCGGAATACAAGTTTTCGTGCAGTTCTGAGAGAAAAAGCTTTCACATTTCTCTCGTCTACTCTTCGAAAACTTGTAAAACTGATGCTCGTGAATCTTGCTAGTTTCCATCTGAAACGATGTATCCCGTTGTTTTGAGCCGCAATACAAGTTTTCGCGCAGATCTGAGAGAAAAAGTTTACACCTTTCTCTCGTCTACTATCCGACGACTTGTAAAATCGATGCTCGTGAATCTTGCTAGTTTCGATCAAAAACGATATATCCCGTTGTTTTGAGCCGGAATACAAGTTTTCGCGCAGTTCTGAGAGAAAAAGTTTACACCTTTCTTTCGTCTACACTTCGACGACTTGTAAAATCGATGCTCGTGAATCTTGCTAGTTTCGATCTAAAACGATGTATCCCTTTGATTTGAGCCGGAATACAAGTTTTCGTGCAGTTCTGAGAGAAAACGTTTACACCTTTCTTTCGTCTACACTTCGACGACTTGTAAAATCGATGCTCGTGAATTTTGCTAGTTTCGATCTAAAACGATGTATCCCGTTGTTTTGAGCCGGAATACAAGTTTTCGCGCAGTTCTGAGAGAAAACGTTTAGACCTTTCTTTCGTCTACTCTTCGACGACTTGTAAAATTGATGCTCGTGAATCTTGCTAGTTTCGATCTAAAACGATGTATCCCGTTGTTTTGAGCCGCAATACAAGTTTTCGGGTTGTTCTGAGAGAAAAAGCTTTCACATTTCTCTCGTCTACTCTTCGACGACTTGTAAAATCGATGCTCGTTAGTCTTGCTAGTTTCGATCTAACACGATGTATCCCGTTGTTTTGAGCCGGAATAGAAGTTTTCGCGCAGTTCTGAGAGAAAACGTTTACACCTAGCTGTCATCTACTCTTCGACGACTTGTAAAATCGATGCTCGTGAATCTTGCTAGTTTCGATCTAAAACGATGTATCCCGTTGTTTTGAGCCGGAATACAAGTTTTCGGGCTGTTCTGAGAAAAGACGTTTACACCCTTCTCTCGTCTACTCTTCGACAACTTGTAAAATCGATGCTCGTGAATTGTGCTAGTTTTAATCGAAAACGATGTATCCCGTTGTTTTGAGACGGAATACAAGTTTTCGCGCAGTTCTGAGAGGAAAAGTTTACACCTTTCTTTCGTCTACACTTCGACGACTTCAAAAATCGATGCTCGTGAATCTTGCTAGTTTCGATCTAAAACGATGTATCCCGTTGTTTTGAGCCGGAATACAAGTTTTCGTGCAGTTCTGAGAGAAAAAGTTTACACCTTTCTCTCGTCTAATCTTCGACAACTTGTAAAATCGATGCTCGTGAATCTTGCTAGTTTCGATCTGAAACGATGTATCCCGTTGTTTTGAGCCGCAATACATGTTTTCGCGCAGATCTGAGAGAAAAGGTTTACACCTTTATCTCGTCTACTATCCGACGACTTGTAAAATCGATGCTCGTGAATCTTGCTAGTTTCGATCAAAAACGATATATCCCGTTGTTTTGAGCCGGAACACAAGTTTTCGCGCAGTTCTGAGAGAAAAAGTTTACACCTTTCTCTCGTCTACTCTTCGACGACTTGTAAAATCGATGCTCGTGAATTTTGCTAGTTTCGATCTAAAACGATGTATCCCGTTGTTTTGAGCCGGAATACAAGTTTTCGTGCAGTTCTGAGAGAAAAAGTTTACACCTTTCTTTCGTCTACACTTCGACGACTTGTAAAATCGATGGTGGTGAATCTTGCTAGTTTCAGTCTAAAACGATGTATCCGTTTGATTTGAGCCGGAATACAAGTTTTCGTGCAGTTCTGAGAGAAAACGTTTACACCTTTCTTTCGTCTACACTTCGACGACTTGTAAAATCGATGGTCGTGAATCTTGCTAGTTTCGATCTAAAACAATGTATCCCTTTGATTTGAGCCGGAATACAAGTTTTCGTGCAGTTCTGAGAGAAAAAGTTTACACCTTTCTTCTTCTACTCTTCGACAACTTGTAAAATCGATGCTCGTGAATCTTGCTAGTTTCGATCTGAAACGATGTATCCCGTTGTTTTGAGCCGCAATACAAGTTTTCGCGCAGATCTGAGAGAAAAAGTTTACACCTTTCTCTCGTCTACTATCCGACCACTTGTAAAATCGATGCTCGTGAATCTTGCTAGTTTCGATCTAAAACGATGTATTGCTTTGATTTGAGCCGGAATACAAGTTTTCGTGCAGTTCTGAGAGAAAAAGTTTACACCTTTCTTTCGTCTACACTTCGACGACTTGTAAAATCGATGGTGGTGAATCTTGCTAGTTTCAATCTAAAACGATGTATCCGTTTGATTTGAGCCGGAATACAAGTTTTCGTGCAGTTCTGAGAGAAAACGTTTACACCTTTCTTTCGTCTACACTTCGACGACTTGTAAAATCGATGGTCGTGAATCTTGCTAGTTTCGATCTAAAACGATGTATCCCTTTGATTTGAGCCGGAATACAAGTTTTCGTGCAGTTCTGAGAGAAAAAGTTTACACCTTTCTCTCGTCTACTCTTCGACAACTTGTAAAATCGATGCTCGTGAATCTTGCTAGTTTTGATCTGAAACGATGTATCCCGTTGTTTTGAGCCGCAATACAAGTTTTCGCGCAGATCTGAGAGAAAAAGTTTACACCTTTCTCTCGTCTACCATCCGACCACTTGTAAAATCGATGCTCGTGAATCTTGCTAGTTTCGATCAAAAACGATATATCCCGTTGTTTTGAGCCGGAATACAAGTTTTCGCGCAGTTCTGAGAGAAAAAGTTTACACCTTTCTTTCATCTACACTTCGACAACTTGTAAAATCGATGGTCGTGAATCTTGCTAGTTTCGATCAAAAACGATGTATCCCGTTATTTTGAGCCGCAATACAAGTTTTCGCGCAGATCTGAGGGAAAAAGTTTACACCTTTCTCTCGTCTACTATCCGACGACTTGTAAAATCGATGCTCGTGAATCTTGCTAGTTTCGATCTAAAACGATGTATCCCGTTGTTTTGAGCCGCAATACAAGTTTTCGCGCAGATCTGAGAGAAAAAGTTTACACCTTTCTCTCGTCTACTATCCGACCACTTGTAAAATCGATGCTCGTGAATCTTGCTAGTTTCGATCTAAAACGATGTATTGCTTTGATTTGAGCCGGAATACAAGTTTTCGTGCAGTTCTGAGAGAAAAAGTTTACACCTTTCTTTCGTCTACACTTCGACGACTTGTAAAATCGATGGTGGTGAATCTTGCTAGTTTCAATCTAAAACGATGTATCCGTTTGATTTGAGCCGGAATACAAGTTTTCGTGCAGTTCTGAGAGAAAACGTTTACACCTTTCTTTCGTCTACACTTCGACGACTTGTAAAATCGATGGTCGTGAATCTTGCTAGTTTCGATCTAAAACGATGTATCCCTTTGATTTGAGCCGGAATACAAGTTTTCGTGCAGTTCTGAGAGAAAAAGTTTACACCTTTCTCTCGTCTACTCTTCGACAACTTGTAAAATCGATGCTCGTGAATCTTGCTAGTTTCGATCTGAAACGATGTATCCCGTTGTTTTGAGCCGCAATACAAGTTTTCGCGCAGATCTGAGAGAAAAAGTTTACACCTTTCTCTCGTCTACTATCCGACCACTTGAAAAATCGATGCTCGTGAATCTTGCTAGTTTCGATCAAAAACGATGTATCCCGTTGTTTTGAGCCGCAATACAAGTTTTCGCGCAGATCTGAGAGAAAAAGTTTACACCTTTCTCTCGTCTACTATCCGACCACTTGTAAAATCGATGCTCGTGAATCTTGCTAGTTTCGATCAAAAACGATATATCCCGTTGTTTTGAGCCGGAATACAAGTTTTCGCGCAGTTCTGAGAGAAAAAGTTTACACCTTTCTTTCATCTACACTTCGACGACTTGTAAAATCGATGGTCGTGAATCTTGCTAGTTTCGATCAAAAACGATGTATCCCGTTATTTTGAGCCGCAATACAAGTTTTCGCGCAGATCTGAGGGAAAAAGTTTACACCTTTCTCTCGTCTACTATCCGACGACTTGTAAAATCGATGCTCGTGAATCTTTCTAGTTTCGATCTAAAACGATGTATCCCGTTGTTTTGAGCCGGAATACAAGTTTTCGCGCAGTTCTGAGAGAAAAAGTTTACACCTTTCTTTCGTCTACACTTCGACGACTTGTAAAATCGATGGTCGTGAATCTTGCTAGTTTCGATCTAAAACGATGTATTGCTTTGATTTGAGCCGGAATACAAGTTTTCGTGCAGTTCTGAGAGAAAAAGTTTACACCTTTCTTTCGTCTACACTTCGACGACTTGTAAAATCGATGGTCGTGAATCTTGCTAGTTTCGATCTAAAACGATGTATCCCTTTGATTTGAGCCGGAATACAAGTTTTCGTGCAGTTCTGAGAGAAAAAGTTTACACCTTTCTCTCGTCTACTCTTCGACAACTTGTAAAATCGATGCTCGTGAATCTTGCTAGTTTCGATCTGAAACGATGTATCCCGTTGTTTTGAGCCGCAATACAAGTTTTCGCGCAGATCTGAGAGAAAAAGTTTACACCTTTCTCTCGTCTACTACCGACCACTTGTAAAATCGATGCTCGTGAATCTTGCTAGTTTCGATCAAAAACGATATATCCCGTTGTTTTGAGCCGGCATACAAGTTTTCGCGCAGTTCTGAGAGAAAAAGTTTACACCTTTCTTTCATCTACACTTCGACGACTTGTAAAATCGATTGTCGTGAATCTTGCTAGTTTCGATCTAAAACGATGTATCCCTTTGATTTGAGCCGGAATACAAGTTTTCGTGCAGTTCTGAGAGAAAAAGCTTTCACATTTCTCTCGTCTACTATCCGACGACTTGTAAAATCGATGCTCGTGAATCTTGCTAGTTTCGATCTAAAACGATGTGTCCCGTTGTTTTGAGCCGGAATACAAGTTTTCGCGCAGTTCTGAGAGAAAACGTTAACACCTTTCTCTCGTCTACTCTTCGACGACTTGTAAAATCGATGCTCGTGAATTTTGCTACTTTTGATCGAAAACGATGTATCCCGTTGTTTCGAGGCCGGAATTCAAGTTTTCGCGCTGTTCTGAGAGAAAACGATTACACCTTTCTCTCGTCTACTCTTCGACGACTTGTAAAATCGATGCTCGTGAATCTTGCTAGTTTCAATCTAAAACAATGTATCCCGTTGTTTTGTGACGGAATACAAGTTTTCGCGCAGTTCTGAGAGAAAACGTTTAGACATTTTTTTCGTCAACTCTTCGACGACTTGTAAAATTGATGCTCGTGAATCTTGCTAGTTTCAATCTAAAACGATGTATCCCGTTGTTTTGAGCCGCAATACAAGTTTTCGGGTTGTTCTGAGAGAAAAAGCTTTCACATTTCTCTCGTCTACTCTTCGACGACTTGTAAAATCGATGCTCGTGAATCTTGCTAGTTTCGATCTAAAACGATGTATCCCGTTGTTTTGAGCCGGAATACAAGTTTTCGCGCAGTTCTGAGAAAAAAAGTTTACACCTTTCTCTCGTCTACTCTTCAACAACTTGTAAAATCGATGCTCGTGAATTGTGCTAGTTTTGATCGAAAACGATGTATCCCGTTGTTTTGAGACGGAATACAAGTTTTCGCGCAGTTCTGAGAGAAAAAGTTTACACCTTTCTTTTGTCTACTCTTCGACGACTTGTAAAATCAATGCTCGTGAATCTTGCTAGTTTCGATCTAAAACGATGTATCCCGTTGTTTCGAGCCGGAATACATGTTTTCGCGCAGTTCTGAGAAAAAAGTTTACACCTTTCTCTCGTCTACTCTTCGACGACTTGTAAAATCGATGCTCGTGAATTTTGCTAGGTTCGATCTAAAACGATGTATCCCGTTGTTTTGAGCCGGAATACAAGTTTTCGCGCAGTTCTGAGAGAAAAAGTTTACACCTTTCTCTCGTGTTCTCTTCGACGACTTGTAAAATCGATGCTCGTGAATCTCGCTAGTTCCGATTTAAAACGATGTATCCCGTTGTTTTGAGCCGGAATACAAGTTTTCGCGCAGTTCTGAGAGAAAAAGTTTACACCTTTCTCTCGTGTTCTCTTCGACGACTTGTAAAATCGATGCTCGTGAATTTTGCTAGTTTCGATTTAAAACGATGTATCCCGTTGTTTTGAGCCGGAATACAAGTTTTCGCGCAGTTCTGAAAGACAAAGTGTACACCTTTCTTTCGTCTACACTTCGACGACTTGTAAAATCGATGGTCGTGAATCTTGCTAGTTTCGATTTAAAACGATGTATCCCTTTGATTTGAGCCGGAATACAAGTTTTCGTGCAGTTCTGAAAGAAAAAGCTTTCACATTTCTCTCGTCTACTCTTCGACCACTTGTAAAATCGATGCTCGTGAATCTCGCTAGTTCCGATCTAAAACGATGTATCCCGTTGTTTTGAGCCGGAATACAAGTTTTCGCGCAGTTCTGAGAGAAAAAGTTTACACCTTTCTCTCGTGTTCTCTTCGACGACTTGTAAAATCGATGCTCGTGAATCTCGCTAGTTCCGATCTAAAACGATGTATCCCGTTGTTTTGAGCCGGAATACAAGTTTTCGCGCAGTTCTGAGAAAAAAGTTTACACCTTTCTCTCGTGTTTTCTTCGACGACTTGTAAAATCGATGCTCGTGAATCTCGCTAGTTTCGATTTAAAACGATGTATCCCGTTGTTTTGAGCCGGAATACAAGTTTTCGCGCAGTTCTGAGAGAAAAAGTTTACACCTTTCTCTCTTGTTCTCTTCGACGATTTTTAAATTGATGCTCGTGAATCTTGCTAGTTTCGATCTAAAACGATGTATCCCTTTGATTTGAGCCGGAATACAAGTTTTCGTGCAGTTCTAAAAGAAAAAGTTTACACCTTTCTTTCGTCTACACTTCGACGACTTGTAAAATCGATGGTCGTGAATCTTGCTAGTTTCGATCTAAAACGATGTATCCCTTTGATTTGACCCGGAATACAAGTTTTCGTGCCGTTCTGAGAGAAAAAGTTTACACCTTTCTCTCGTCTACTCTTCGACAACTTGTAAAATCGATGCTCGTGAATCTTGCTAGTTTCGATCTGAAACGATGTATCCCGTTGTTTTGAGCCGCAATACAAGTTTTCGCGCTGTTCTGAGAGAAAACGATTACACCTTTCTCTCGTCTACTCTTCGACGACTTGTAAAATCGATGCTCGTGAATCTTGCTAGTTTCGATCTAAAACGATGTATCCCGTTGTTTTGAGCCGCAATACAAGTTTTCGCGCAGTTCTGAGAGAAACCGTTTACACCTTTCTCTCGTCTACTCTTCGACGACTTGTAAAATCGATGCTCGTGAATCTTGCTAGTTTCAATCTAAAACAATGTATCCCGTTGTTTTGTGACGGAATACAAGTTTTCGCGCAGTTCTGAGAGAAAACGTTTAGACCTTTCTTTCGTCTACTCTTCGACGACTTGTAAAATTGATGCTTGTGAATCTTGCTAGTTTCGATCTGCGTTCTTGGCCCACTTCTTTTTCTAATCTTCATTAATGACCTTCCTTCCGGTGTTTCATCCACTATTCGGCTTTTTGCGGATGATTGCATCCTTTATCGTCGCATTGTCACTAACAGGGATCAACTATCGCTTCAGAACGACTTACACATAATAGAACGGTGGTGTTCCGACTGGCTTATGCAGCTGAATGTCTCAAAGTGCCAATTCATGCAAGTATCGCGAAAACGTTCCAACATCAGATCTGCATATTCACTCCTGTCAAACACGGTAACCCAAGTCCAATCATATCGGTACCTTGGAATCACCATCTCCAGCAAATTAACCTGGTCGGAACACATCTTATATCAAGCATCTAGAGCATCAAAATCACTTGGCCTCATCCGAAGATCCCTGTACCTAGCCCCTCCTTCTGTTCGAAAATTAGCATACGAAACATTCACCCGTACCAAACTTGATTATGCAACGGCTATATGGAATCCTCACCAAGCATACTTAATTAACACCTTAGAAGCCGTTCAAAACAGAGCAGCCCGTTTTATATCCTCAAATTACAATAGACACAGCAGCATCACCAGTATTAAATCTTCACTTAACATCCCGCCACTAGAGCTCCGACGGAAAATCGCACGACTCTGCCTCTTTCATAAGTTATATTACAATTTTCCTGATCTTCGTGACACATTATTACTAGCTCCCATCAGAACATCGCGCCGCCTGTTTAACCTCCTCAGCATTCAACGTATACATGGATCGACCTTGGCATTTAATAAATCTTTTCTTCCAACTGCAATAGAAAATTGGAACCTGCTACCCGACTACATTGTTAACGAGCGCGACGCTACTAAATTTCGACAGGCATTAATTAATCACTGTACTGAATAAAAGACACTTCTCAAACTTCACCCAGTTAACTTATTATTTTTCTTGTTGTTGTAGTTGTTACCGCCTAATTCAGCCTTGTGCCCTTCATTATTGACCAACGTTGTATTGTGATGTATCGTTTTTCATTATATTGTATTGCATTATGTTTTGTTGTATTAACGTATTATTCATAGTTGCATTTGCTTTGTCCCCCCCCCCTTATGTAATGCCTCAACAGAGGCCTTTAAGGGTATAATAAATGATGATGATGATGAATGATGATAAACGATGTATCCCGTTGTTTTGAGCCCCAATACAAGTTTTCGCGCAGATCTGAGAGAAAAGGTTTACACCTTTCTCTCGTCTACTATCCGAGGACTTGTAAAATCGATGCTCGTGAAACTTGCTAGTTTCGATCAAAAACGATATATCCCGTTGTTTTGAGCCGGAATACAAGTTTTCGTGCAGTTCTGAGAGAAAAAGTTTACACCTTTCTCTCGTCTACTCTTCGACAACTTGTAAAATCGATGCTCGTGAATCTTGCTAGTTTCGATCTGAAACGATGTATCCCGTTGTTTTGAGCCGCAATGCAAGTTTTCCCGCTGTTCTGAGAGAAAACGATTACACCTTTCTCTCGTCTACTCTTCGACGACTTGTAAAATCGATGCTCGTGAATCTTGCTAATTTCGATCTAAAACGATGTATCCCGTTGTTTTGAGCCGCAATACAAGTTTTCGCGCAGTTCTGAGAGAAAACGTTTACACCTTTCTCTCGTCTACTCTTCGACGACTTGTAAAATCGATGCTCGTGAATCTTGCTAGTTTCAATCTAAAACAATGTATCCCGTTGTTTTGTGACGGAATACAAGTTTTCGCGCAGTTCGGAGAGAAAACGTTTAGACCTTTCTTTCGTCTACTCTTCGACGACTTGTAAAATCGATGCTCGTGAATCTTGCTAGTTTCGATCTAAAACGATGTATTCCGTTGTTTTGAGCCGGAATACAAGTTTTCGTGCAGTTCTGAGAGAAAAAGTTTACACCTTTCTCTCGTCTACTCTTCGACGACTTGTAAAATCGATGCTCGTGAATCTTGCTAGTTTCGATCAAAAACGATATATCCCGTTGTTTTGAGCCGGAATACAAGTTTTCGTGCAGTTCTGAGAGAAAAAGTTTACACCTTTCTCTCGTCTACTCTTCGACAACTTGTAAAATCGATGCTCGTGAATCTTGCTAGTTTCAATCTGAAACGATGTATCCCGTTGTTTTGAGCCGCAATACAAGTTTTCGCGCAGATCTGAGAGAAAAGGTTTACACCTTTCTCTCGTCTACTATCCGAGGACTTGTAAAATCGATGCTCGTTAATCTTGCTAGTTTCGATCAAAAACGATATATCCCGTTGTTTTGAGCCGGAATACAAGTTTTCGTGCAGTTCTGAGAGAAAAAGTTTACACCTTTCTCTCGTCTACTCTTCGACAACTTGTAAAATCGATGCTCGTGAATCTTGCTAGTTTCGATCTGAAACGATGTATCCCGTCGTTTTGAGTCGCAATACAAGTTTTCGCGCTGTTCTGAGAGAAAACGATTACACCTTTCTCTCGTCTACTCTTCGACGACTTGTAAAATCGATGCTCGTGAATCTTGCTAGTTTCGATCTAAAACGATGTATCCCGTTGTTTTGAGCCGCAATACAAGTTTTCGCGCAGTTCTGAGAGAAACCGTTTACACCTTTCTCTCGTCTACTCTTCGACGACTTGTAAAATCGATGCTCGTGAATCTTGCTAGTTTCAATCTAAAACAATGTATCCCGTTGTTTTGTGACGGAATACAAGTTTTCGCGCAGTTCTGAGAGAAAACGTTTAGACCTTTCTTTCGTCTACTCTTCGACGACTTGTAAAATTGATGCTCGTGAATCTTGCTAGTTTCGATCTAAAACGATGTATCCCGTTGTTTTGAGCCGCAATACAAGTTTTCGGGTTGTTCTGAGAGAAAAAGCTTTCACATTTCTCTCGTCTACTCTTCGACGACTTGTAAAATCGATGCTCGTGAGTCTTGCTAGTTTCGATCTAACACGATGTATCCCGTTGTTTTGAGCCGGAATAGAAGTTTTCGCGCAGTTCTGAGAGAAAACGTTTACACCTAGCTGTCATCTACTCTTCGACGACTTGTAAAATCGATGCTCGTGAATCTTGCTAGTTTCGATCTAAAACGATGTATCCCGTTGTTTTGAGCCGGAATACAAGTTTTCGGGCTGTTCTGAGAAAAGACGTTTACACCCTTCTCTCGTCTACTCTTCGACAACTTGTAAAATCGATGCTCGTGAATTGTGCTAGTTTTGATCGAAAACGATGTATCCCGTTGTTTTGAGACGGAATACAAGTTTTCGCGCAGTTCTGAGAGGAAAAGTTTACACCTTTCTTTCGTCTACACTTCGACGACTTCAAAAATCGATGCTCGTGAATCTTGCTAGTTTCGATCTAAAACGATGTATCCCGTTGTTTTGAGCCGGAATACAAGTTTTCGTGCAGTTCTGAGAGAAAAAGTTTACACCTTTCTCTCGTCTACTCTTCGACGACTTGTAAAATTGATGCTCGTGAATCTTGCTAGTTTCAATCAAAAACGATATATCCCGTTGTTTTGAGCCGGAATACAAGTTTTCGTGCAGTTCTGAGAGAAAAAGTTTACACCTTTCTCTCGTCTACTCTTCGACAACTTGTAAAATCGATGCTCGTGAATCTTGCTAGTTTCGATCTGAAACGATGTATCCCGTTGTTTTGAGCCGCAATACATGTTTTCGCGCAGATCTGAGAGAAAAGGTTTACACCTTTATCTCGTCTACTATCCGACGACTTGTAAAATCGATGCTCGTGAATCTTGCTAGTTTCGATCAAAAACGATATATCCCGTTGTTTTGAGCCGGAACACAAGTTTTCGCGCAGTTCTGAGAGAAAAAGTTTACACCTTTCTCTCGTCTACTCTTCGACGACTTGTAAAATCGATGCTCGTGAATTTTGCTAGTTTCGATCTAAAACGATGTATCCCGTTGTTTTGAGCCGGAATACAAGTTTTCGCGCAGTTCTGAGAGAAAAAGTTTACACCTTTCTTTCGTCTACACTTCGACGACTTGTAAAATCGATGCTCGTGAATCTTGCTAGTTTCGATCTAAAACGATGTATCCCTTTGATTTGAGCCGGAATACAAGTTTTCGTGCAGTTCTGAGAGGGGGCACGACGCCGTATTGGCAATGGAGCACTTACCTCTCACACTGTTCCAGGCTGCCCTACTCCTTGGCTCATCGCTACCTTGTTTGGCATCGGACGTGGTCTTCACCTGCCCAGTTGAGAACGCGAATCAACCCGCGGATTGGACGCCACAGCCTTGCCTACAGATCCATCTGGAAGGAAACCTGTTCTTCGGCTGGCAACCGCGGTCGTTCATCACCAGCGATACCGCTATCAGCGCCGGCCACACGGAATATAAGCTGCTGCCCGTGAACGCCCCTCTGGGGCACGACGCCGTATTGGCAATGGAGCGCTTACCTCTCACACTGTTCCAGGCTGCCCTACTCCTTGGCTCATCGCTACCTTGTTTGGCATCGGACGTGGTCTTCACCTGCCCAGTTGAGAACGCGAATCAACCCGCGGATTGGACGCCACAGCCTTGCCTACAGATCCATCTGGAAGGAAACCTGTTCTTCGGCTGGCAACCGCGGTCGTTCATCACCAGCGATACCGCTATCAGCGCCGGCCACACGGAATATAAGCTGCTGCCCGTGAACGCCCCTCTGGGGCACGACGCCGTATTGGCAATGGAGCGCTTACCTCTCACACTGTTCCAGGTGAGTTACCTTGATCATTGCACTTGCCTAAGAAGCAAGAATCGCTGCTTGTTTTTGGTGTCGTGCCCCAGAGAGTGGTTATTTGCACTAGAAGCATGCGAGGAAACTGTGCAACATTGCTTAAGTAGTTTATTCCTAATTCTTTCCGGGGATGTGGAAACAAACCCCGGACCTGATTCTAATGACATCCTGGCTACTGTGCTGGAGACTGTACAAAGGATCGAATCCGGCCAAGATGGAATTCGAAGTGATTTGAGAGAGTTGAAGCAGTGGCAAGCGTCAGTAGACATTGAACTGAAGCAGTTCTCTTCTAGACTTCGCAGTGTTGAAGTGGACGTTTCAGATCTAAAAAAGAATCCCGCTGCGTCTTCGGCTGATTCTCCTGGTGCAGTTTCCAGCGTCATCTCTGACCAGCTCAGAATTATTGAATCGCGTTGTAATGACGCGGAAAACAGGCTGAGACGCTGCAACTTGCTTTTTTTCGGCCTTTCCGATGACATATCTGAGACATGGCCAAGTGCTGAAACAAAAGTGATTGACCTGTGCAAGAAGGAATTGGACATTACAGTAGATTCATCGCAAATAGAACGGGCACACCGCATTGGTAAATACGACCCGGAAAAGTGCAGGCCAGTGATGGTAAAATTCACATTGTTTAAGGACAAACAACAGATCATTGGGAACGGCATCAAGCTGAAAGGGACTAACTATGCTGTGCGCGAAGATTTTTCCTTTCAGACACGACTGGCTAGAAAGAAGTTGATCGAATTTGCCAAACCACAAAAAGTTCCGTACAAGCTAAATGTCGATAAGCTGAGAATAAACGATAGTGTTTACGTGTACGACGCCGCTACTGACACCGTAAAACTATCTTCCGCATAGGTAAGGTGTTGCTCGGCTACACGTGTCATCAGGAAAGAACAAACATCTTACCGCAATAACATCGCGCAATCGCAGCTCTCCTTACTTTTCACTAACATACGCAGCATTCTTCCTAAGCGCATCGAACTTTGTTCATACCTTGACAATTGTGAATGCGACATTTTAATACTAACCGAAACGTGGCTCCATAAAGATATTAGGAACGATGAAGTCTTGCCTGATATGGACAGTTTCACTATCTACAGAAACGATAGGAGCGACAGAAGGGGAGGAGGGGTGTTGATTGCTGCTAAAAAGCATATAACTTCTTTTCCGGTTGATATTCCTAGTAAATTAGAAATTTTGTGGGTTTGCATCACATCGCCATCTTCCAAGCATCTTCTTGGAGTTTGTTACAGACCACCAGATAGTCCGCAATCATTCGTCTCTGATCTACATGATAACCTAACTGAAGCAAAAGCTAAATTTCCAAAAGCAAGTATTTGTCTACTTGGTGACTTCAACTTTCCCGAAATTGACTGGCCGAGCTTGAGTTCGAGAACACGTGATGGCACTAATTTTGTTCAACTAACTCTCGATTTCTCTTTGGTCCAATTAGTCGAAAAACCTACCCGAGGAAACAATAAGCTTGACCTCGTCTTCTCGTCAGTCCCAGACAATATAAGCCCTATCTCTTATTCTGATGGCTTCAGTGATCACGAACTGCTTAATTTCACGATTTCCATGCCTTCATGCGCACGTGCACAAACACATAAACGTATTTTTGATTATAACCGCGCTGACTACAATGCCATTAATATCGGGTTACAATCCTTTTGTGACACATTTCTCCCGACTTTTTCTCAGCGTTCGGCCAACGATAACTGGGTTTTGTTCAAAAATAGTTTACTGGAATTAGTACACCGTCATATACCACTGCTCACCCTCCGCACGAACGCGTCTAAACCATGGTTCAACAGGATGTTACATGCATTAAAAAACAAGAAAAAGCGACTATTCAAAGCTGCAAAACGCCTTGGCACACCGGCTTCATCGCAGAAACACAAAACCGCCGAAAAAACATATTGTAGTGCCATCCGCAAAGCAAAGCTTAAATATTATTCCCATGACCTTCAATCCCTTATGACACACAACCCTAAAAAATTTTGGAAAACGATATCACCTATTGACACTCCGGTTCTTGTTTCGTTGTTGGATAACACTGGTGCTCCAGTTATAGAAGAAGAATGCCCACTTATATTTAATAATTATTTTTCTTCAGTGTTCACACAGGAAGACCATTCCACTACTCCACCATTAGTAGATGCCGATTACCAGTACATGAGTCCCATAGAAATAAGTGTCTCCGGTATTGCAGCATTAATAAACAATCTTAAGATTTCGACTTCTGCTGGCATTGATGATATAATACAAAAATTCTCAAAAGCACAGTGATCCATTCAAGCAATATTCTCTTCCATATATTTCGTCAGTCGCTATCAACTGGTGAAATTCCAAGGGATTGGAAAATTGGTAAAATTATCCCCATCTTCAAATCAGGTGATAAAACGAACGCGCAAAATTATCGCCCCATATCATTGACATCTGTCCCATGTAAGATCCTCGAACACATCATCGTATCAGCAGTGGCGCAGCATCTAGATAGTAATAATTTCTTTTTTTCTAACCAGCACGGGTTCAGGAAAGGCTTCTCTTGTGAGACTCAACTACTGGAATTTACTAACGAGCTACTACACAACATGGACGAGAACTTTCAAACAGACTGCATATTCTTAGATTTCTCAAAAGCATTCGACCGCGTTGCGCACTCACGCTTAATAGGTAAAATTACATCCCTCAACCTAGACTCGCTAACAACCTCATGGCTAAGGAATTTCTTGTCTTTTCGTAAACAGTTCACGGTTGTTAACGGCCACTCATCTCCGTTTAGCGATGTTCTATCTGGTGTTCCTCAAGGAAGCGTCCTGGGCCCGTTGCTGTTCCTGATTTACATTAATGATCTGCCATCTAACATTACATCCACCATTCGCTTGTTCGCAGATGACTGCATAATTTACCGCAAAATCCGATCACCTGCAGACCTTCTTGCACTTCAAAGGGACCTCGATCATGTAACCGCTTGGTGTTCATCATGGCAAATGTCACTTAACACTGAAAAATGCAAATTAATGACATTCAGCCGCAAAAAATCTAACTCTTCTTTCAATTACATGCTCGATAACAGCTTAGTCTCTCAGGTGTCTTCTTACAAATACCTCGGTGTCCATTTTTCATGTAACTTGTCCTGGTCCACTCATATACAGAAAATAACAGCTAAAGCATCCCGGACCTTAGGATACCTAAAACGGAATCTTCATGGAACTCCTGCTGCTAATTTACCGCAAAATCCGATCACCTGCAGACCTTCTTGCACTTCAAAGGGACCTCGATCATGTAACCGCTTGGTGTTCATCATGGCAAATGTCACTTAACACTGAAAAATGCAAATTAATGACATTCAGCCGCAAAAAATCTAACTCTTCTTTCAATTACATGCTCGATAACAGCTTAGTCTCTCAGGTGTCTTCTTACAAATACCTCGGTGTCCATTTTTCATGTAACTTGTCCTGGTCCACTCATATACAGAAAATAACAGCTAAAGCATCCCGGACCTTAGGATACCTAAAACGGAATCTTCATGGAACTCCTGCTACTACCCGTAAGCTCGCCTATCAAACATTTGTTCGTCCGCAACTCGAGTATGCATCATCCATTTGGTCACCTCACCAGGCTTATTTAATTAACTCCCTTGAATCAGTCCAAAATCGTGCAGCGCGTTTCATCTCCAGAAACTATGACCGTCACTCAAGCGTCACAAACATTAAATTATCGCTCTCTCTTTGTACCTTGCAATCACGAAGATTAATTGCCCTAATCTGCTTATTTCACAAGATAGTCTATAGCACTAATCTTTCGACTCTCCCTCTTGCCCAACCTCACCGCACCTCGCGCCGTTTAAACAACCATCTCAGCTTCAAACGCCTTTCAGGTAAAACCGTTGCATTCAATTCATCCGCTTTGCCGCAGGCTATTGTTCACTGGAATGGTCTTCCGGAACACATCGTCAATATTCGTGATCCAGCTTCTTTTAGGACCGAAATAACAGCCATTTTTTCTAATTACTGACGCGTCAATAACTATTGTATAATGATGTTCTTACTGTTTAATGCGTACTAACAGTCAATCAGCATTATATAATCGTGTTATTCATGCTCCTGTTATTACCCCTATTTATGTAATCCCCCCCTCACACAATACTCCATGCTTGGAGCCTGTGAGGCAACGTGAATAAATAAATAAATAAATAAATAAATAAAACGTTTACACCTTTCTTTCGTCTACACTTCGACGACTTGTAAAATCGATGCTCGTGAATTTTGCTAGTTTCGATCTAAAACGATGTATTCCGTTGTTTTGAGCCGGAATACAAGTTTTCGCGCAGTTCTGAGAGAAAAAGTTTACACCTTTCTTTCGTCTACACTTCGACGACTTGTAAAATCGATGGTCGTGAATCTTGCTAGTTTCGATCTAAAACGATGTATCCCTTTGGTTTGAGCCGGAATACAAGTTTCCGTGCAGTTCTGAGAGAAAAAGTTTACACCTTTCTTTCGTCTACACTTCGACGACTCGTAAAATCGATGCTCGTGAGTCTTGCAAGTTTCGATCTAACACGATGTATCCCGTTGTTTTGAGCCAGAATAGAAGTTTTCGCGCAGTTCTGAGAGAAAAAGTTTACACCTTTCTTTCGTCTACACTTCGACGACTTGTAAAATCGATGCTCGTGAATCTTAATAGTTTCGATCTAAAACGATGTATCCCTTTGATTTGAGCCGGAATACAAGTTTTCGTGCAGTTCTGAGAGAAAACGTTTACACCTTTCTTTCGTCTACACTTCGACGACTTGTAAAATCGATGCTCGTGAATCTTGCTAGTTTCGATCAAAAACGATATATCCCGTTGTTTTGAGCCGGAATACAAGTTTTCGTGCAGTTCTGAGAGAAAAAGTTTACACCTTTCTCTCGTCTACTCTTCGACGACTTGTAAAATCGATGCTCGTGAATCTTGCTAGTTTCGATTTGAAACGATGTATCCCGTTGTTTTGAGCCGCAATACAAGTTTTCGCGCTGTTCTGAGAGAAAACAATTACACCTTTCTCTCGTCTACTCTTCGACGACTTGTAAAATCGATGCTCGTGAATCTTGCTAGTTTCGATCTAAAACGATGTATCCCTTTGATTTGAGCCGGAATACAAGTTTTCGTGCAGTTCTGAGAGAAAAAGCTTTCACATTTCTCTCGTCTACTCTTCGAAAACTTGTAAAACTGATGCTCGTGAATCTTGCTAGTTTCCATCTGAAACGATGTATCCCGTTGTTTTGAGCCGGAATACAAGTTTTCGGGCTGTTCTGAGAAAAGACGTTTACACCCTTCTCTCGTCTACTCTTCGACAACTTGTAAAATCGATGCTCGTGAATTGTGCTAGTTTTGATCTAAAACGATGTATCCCGTTGTTTTGAGACGGAATACAAGTTTTCGCGCAGTTCTGAGAGGAAAAGTTTACACCTTTCTTTCGTCTACACTTCGACGACTTCAAAAATCGATGCTCGTGAATCTTGCTAGTTTCGATCTAAAACGATGTATCCCGTTGTTTTGAGCCGGAACACAAGTTTTCGCGCAGTTCTGAGAGAAAAAGTTTACACCTTTCTCTCGTCTACTCTTCGACGACTTGTAAAATCGATGCTCGTGAATTTTGCTAGTTTCGATCTAAAACGATGTATCCCGTTGTTTTGAGCCGGAATACAAGTTTTCGCGCAGTTCTGAGAGAAAACGTTTAGACCTTTCTTTCGTCTACTCTTCGACGACTTGTAAAATTGATGCTCGTGAATCTTGCTAGTTTCGATCTAAAACGATGTATCCCGTTGTTTTGAGCCGCAATACAAGTTTTAGGGTTGTTCTGAGAGAAAAAGCTTTCACATTTCTCTCGTCTACTCTTCGACGACTTGTAAAATCGATGCTCGTGAGTCTTGCTAGTTTCGATCTAACACGATGTATCCCGTTGTTTTGAGCCGGAATAGTTTTCGCGCAGTTCATAGAGAAAACGTTTACACCTAGCTGTCATCTACTCTTCGACGACTTGTAAAATCGATGCTCGTGAATCTTGCTAGTTTCGATCTAAAACGATGTATCCCGTTGTTTTGAGCCGGAATACAAGTTTTCGGGCTGTTCTGAGAAAAGACGTTTACACCCTTCTCTCGTCTACTCTTCGACAACTTGTAAAATCGATGCTCGTGAATTGTGCTAGTTTTGATCGAAAACGATGTATCCCGTTGTTTTGAGACGGAATACAAGTTTTCGCGCAGTTCTGAGAGGAAAAGTTTACACCTTTCTTTCGTCTACACTTCGACGACTTCAAAAATCGATGCTCGTGAATCTTGCTAGTTTCGATCTAAAACGATGTATCCCGTTGTTTTGAGCCGGAATACAAGTTTTCGTGCAGTTCTGAGAGAAAACGTTTACACCTTTCTCTCGTCTACTCTTCGACGACTTGTAAAATTGATGCTCGTGAATCTTGCTAGTTTCAATCAAAAACGATATATCCCGTTGTTTTGAGCCGGAATACAAGTTTTCGTGCAGTTCTGAGAGAAAAAGTTTACACCTTTCTCTCGTCTACTCTTCGACAACTTGTAAAATCGATGCTCGTGAATCTTGCTAGTTTCGATCTGAAACGATGTATCCCGTTGTTTTGAGCCGCAATACATGTTTTCGCGCAGATCTGAGAGAAAAGGTTTACACCTTTATCTCGTCTACTATCCGACGACTTGTAAAATCGATGCTCGTGAATCTTGCTAGTTTCGATCAAAAACGATATATCCCGTTGTTTTGAGCCGGAACACAAGTTTTCGCGCAGTTCTGAGAGAAAAAGTTTACACCTTTCTCTCGTCTACTCTTCGACGACTTGTAAAATCGATGCTCGTGAATTTTGCTAGTTTCGATCTAAAACGATGTATCCCGTTGTTTTGAGCCGGAATACAAGTTTTCGCGCAGTTCTGAGAGAAAAAGTTTACACCTTTCTTTCGTCTACACTTCGACGACTTGTAAAATCGATGCTCGTGAATCTTGCTAGTTTCGATCTAAAACGATGTATCCCTTTGATTTGAGCCGGAATACAAGTTTCCGTGCAGTTCTGAGAGAAAAAGTTTACACCTTTCTTTCGTCTACACTTCGACGACTCGTAAAATCGATGCTCGTGAGTCTTGCAAGTTTCGATCTAACACGATGTATCCCGTTGTTTCGAGCCGGAATAGAAGTTTTCGCGCAGTTCTGAGAGAAAAAGTTTACACCTTTCTTTCGTCTACACTTCGACGACTTGTAAAATCGATGCTCGTGAATCTTAATAGTTTCGATCTAAAACGATGTATCCCTTTGACTTGAGCCGGAATACAAGTTTTCGTGCAGTTCTGAGAGAAAACGTTTACACCTTTCTTTCGTCTACACTTCGACGACTTGTAAAATCGATGCTCGTGAATTTTGCTAGTTTCGATCTAAAACGATGTATCCCTTTGATTTGAGCCGGAATACTAGTTTTCGTGCAGTTCTGAGAGAAAAAGTTTACACCTTTCTTTCGTCTACACTTCGACGACTTGTAAAATCGATGCTCGTGAATCTTGCTAGTTTCGATCAAAAACGATATATCCCGTTGTTTTGAGCCGGAATACAAGTTTTCGTGCAGTTCTCAGAGAAAAAGTTTACACCTTTCTCTCGTCTACTCTTCGACAACTTGTAAAATCGATGCTCGTGAATCTTGCTAGTTTCGATCAAAAACGATATATCCCGTTGTTTTGAGCCGGAATACAAGTTTTCGTGCAGTTCTGAGAGAAAAAGTTTACACCTTTCTCTCGTCTACTCTTCGACGACTTGTAAAATCGATGCTCGTGAATCTTGCTAGTTTCGATTTGAAACGATGTATCCCGTTGTTTTGAGCCGCAATACAAGTTTTCGCGCTGTTCTGAGAGAAAACGATTACACCTTTCTCTCGTCTACTCTTCGACGACTTGTAAAATCGATGCTCGTGAATCTTGCTAGTTTCGATCTAAAACGATGTATCCCTTTGATTTGAGCCGGAATACAAGTTTTCGTGCAGTTCTGAGAGAAAAAGCTTTCACATTTCTCTCGTCTACTCTTCGAAAACTTGTAAAATTGATGCTCGTGAATCTTGCTAGTTTCGATCTGAAACGATGTATCCCGTTGTTTTTAGCCGCAATACAAGTTTTCGCGCAGATCTGAGAGAAAAAGTTTACACCTTTCTCTCGTCTACTATCCGACGACTTGTAAAATCGATGCTCGTGAATCTTGCTAGTTTCGATCAAAAACGATATATCCCGTTGTTTTGAGCCGGAATACAAGTTTTCGCGCAGTTCTGAGAGAAAAAGTTTACACCTTTCTTTCGTCTACACTTCGACGACTTGTAAAATCGATGCTCGTGAATCTTGCTAGTTTCGATCTAAAACGATGTATCCCTTTGATTTGAGCCGGAATACAAGTTTTCGTGCAGTTCTGAGAGAAAACGTTTACACCTTTCTTTCGTCTACACTTCGACGACTTGTAAAATCGATGCTCGTGAATTTTGCTAGTTTCGATCTAAAACGATGTATCCCGTTGTTTTGAGCCGGAATACAAGTTTTCGCGCAGTTCTGAGAGAAAACGTTTAGACCTTTCTTTCGTCTACTCTTCGACGACTTGTAAAATTGATGCTCGTGAATCTTGCTAGTTTCGATCTAAAACGATGTATCCCGTTGTTTTGAGCCGGAATACAAGTTTTCGTGCAGTTCTGAGAGAAAAAGTTTACACCTTTCTCTCGTCTACTCTTCGACGACTTGTAAAATTGATGCTCGTGAATCTTGCTAGTTTCAATCAAAAACGATATATCCCGTTGTTTTGAGCCGGAATACAAGTTTTCGTGCAGTTCTGAGAGAAAAAGTTTACACCTTTCTCTCGTCTACTCTTCGACAACTTGTAAAATCGATGCTCGTGAATCTTGCTAGTTTCGATCTGAAACGATGTATCCCGTTGTTTTGAGCCGCAATACATGTTTTCGCGCAGATCTGAGAGAAAAGGTTTACACCTTTATCTCGTCTACTATCCGACGACTTGTAAAATCGATGCTCGTGAATCTTGCTAGTTTCGATCAAAAACGATATATCCCGTTGTTTTGAGCCGGAACACAAGTTTTCGCGCAGTTCTGAGAGAAAAAGTTTACACCTTTCTCTCGTCTACTCTTCGACGACTTGTAAAATCGATGATCGTGAATTTTGCTAGTTTCGATCTAAAACGATGTATCCCGTTGTTTTGAGCCGGAATACAAGTTTTCGCGCAGTTCTGAGAGAAAAAGTTAACACCTTTTTTTCGTCTACACTTCGACGACTTCTAAAATCGATGCTCGTGAATCTTGCTAGTTTCGATCTAAAACGATGTATCCCTTTGATTTGAGCCGGAATACAAGTTTTCTTGCAGTTCTGAGAGAAAACGTTTACACCTTTCTTTCGTCTACACTTCGACGACTTGTAAAATCGATGCTCGTGAATTTTGCTAGTTTCGATCTAAAACGATGTATCCCGTTGTTTTGAGCCGGAATACAAGTTTTCGCGCAGTTCTGAGAGAAAAAGTTTACACCTTTCTTTCGTCTACACTTCGACGACTTGTAAAATCGATGGTCGTGAATCTTGCTAGTTTCGATCTAAAACGATGTATCCCTTTGATTTGAGCCGGAATACAAGTTTCCGTGCAGTTCTGAGAGAAAAAGTTTACACCTTTCTTTCGTCTACACTTCGACGACTCGTAAAATCGATGCTCGTGAGTCTTGCAAGTTTCGATCTAACACGATGTATCCCGTTGTTTTGAGCCGGAATAGAAGTTTTCGCGCAGTTCTGAGAGAGAAAGTTTACACCTTTCTTTCGTCTACACTTCGACGACTTGTAAAATCGATGCTCGTGAATCTTAATAGTTTCGATCTAAAACGATGTATCCCTTTGATTTGAGCCGGAATACAAATTTTCGTGCAGTTCTGAGAGAAAACGTTTACACCTTTCTTTCGTCTACACTTCGACGACTTGTAAAATCGATGCTCGTGAATTTTGCTAGTTTCGATCTAAAACGATGTATCCCTTTGATTTGAGCCGGAATACTAGTTTTCGTGCAGTTCTGAGAGAAAAAGTTTACACCTTTCTTTCGTCTACACTTCGACGACTTGTAAAATCGATGCTCGTGAATCTTGCTAGTTTCGATCAAAAACGATATATCCCGTTGTTTTGAGCCGGAATACAAGTTTTCGTGCAGTTCTCAGAGAAAAAGTTTACACCTTTCTCTCGTCTACTCTTCGACAACTTGTAAAATCGATGCTCGTGAATCTTGCTAGTTTCGATCAAAAACGATATATCCCGTTGTTTTGAGCCGGAATACAAGTTTTCGTGCAGTTCTGAGAGAAAAAGTTTACACCTTTCTCTCGTCTACTCTTCGACGACTTGTAAAATCGATGCTCGTGAATCTTGCTAGTTTCGATTTGAAACGATGTATCCCGTTGTTTTGAGCCGCAATACAAGTTTTCGCGCTGTTCTGAGAGAAAACGATTACACCTTTCTCTCGTCTACTCTTCGACGACTTGTAAAATCGATGCTCGTGAATCTTGCTAGTTTCGATCTAAAACGATGTATCCCTTTGATTTGAGCCGGAATACAAGTTTTCGTGCAGTTCTGAGAGAAAAAGCTTTCACATTTCTCTCGTCTACTCTTCGAAAACTTGTAAAATTGATGCTCGTGAATCTTGCTAGTTTCGATCTGAAACGATGTATCCCGTTGTTTTGAGCCGCAATACAAGTTTTCGCGCAGATCTGAGAGAAAAAGTTTACACCTTTCTCTCGTCTACTATCCGACGACTTGTAAAATCGATGCTCGTGAATCTTGCTAGTTTCGATCAAAAACGATATATCCCGTTGTTTTGAGCCGGAATACAAGTTTTCGCGCAGTTCTGAGAGAAAAAGTTTACACCTTTCTTTCGTCTACACTTCGACGACTTGTAAAATCGATGCTCGTGAATCTTGCTAGTTTCGATCTAAAACGATGTATCCCTTTGATTTGAGCCGGAATACAAGTTTTCGTGCAGTTCTGAGAGAAAACGTTTACACCTTTCTTTCGTCTACACTTCGACGACTTGTAAAATCGATGCTCGTGAATTTTGCTAGTTTCGATCTAAAACGATGTATCCCGTTGTTTTGAGCCGGAATACAAGTTTTCGCGCAGTTCTGAGAGAAAAAGTTTACACCTTTCTTTCGTCTACACTTCGACGACTTGTAAAATCGATGGTCGTGAATCTTGCTAGTTTCGATCTAAAACGATGTATCCCTTTGATTTGAGCCGGAATACAAGTTTCCGTGCAGTTCTGAGAGAAAAAGTTTACACCTTTCTTTCGTCTACACTTCGACGACTCGTAAAATCGATGCTCGTGAGTCTTGCAAGTTTCGATCTAACACGATGTATCCCGTTGTTTTGAGCCGGAATAGAAGTTTCCCGCAGTTCTGAGAGAAAAAGTTTACACCTTTCTTTCGTCTACACTTCGACGACTTGTAAAATCGATGCTCGTGAATCTTGCTAGTTTCGATCTAAAACGATGTATCCCTTTGATTTGAGCCGGAATACAAGTTTTCGTGCAGTTCTGAGAGAAAACGTTTACACCTTTCTTTCGTCTACACTTCGACGACTTGTAAAATCGATGCTCGTCAATTTTGCTAGTTTCGATCTAAAACGATGTATCCCTTTGATTTGAGCCGGAATACTAGTTTTCGTGCAGTTCTGAGAGAAAAAGTTTACACCTTTCTTTCGTCTACACTTCGACGACTTGTAAAATCGATGCTCGTGAATCTTGCTAGTTTCGATCAAAAACGATATATCCCGTTGTTTTGAGCCGGAATACAAGTTTTCGTGCAGTTCTGAGAGAAAAAGTTTACACCTTTCTCTCGTCTACTCTTCGACAACTTGTAAAATCGATGCTCGTGAATCTTGCTAGTTTCGATCAAAAATGATATATCCCGTTGTTTTGAGCCGGAATACAAGTTTTCGTGCAGTTCTGAGAGAAAACGTTTACACCTTTCTCTCGTCTACTCTTCGACGACTTGTAAAATCGATGCTCGTGAATCTTGCTAGTTTCGATTTGAAACGATGTATCCCGTTGTTTTGAGCCGCAATACAAGTTTTCGCGCTGTTCTGAGAGAAAACGATTACACCTTTCTCTCGTCTACTCTTCGACGACTTGTAAAATCGATGCTCGTGAATCTTGCTAGTTTCGATCTAAAACGATGTATCCCGTTGTTTTGAGCCGGAATACAAGTTTTCGGGCTGTTCTGAGAAAAGACGTTTACACCCTTCTCTCGTCTACTCTTCGACAACTTGTAAAATCGATGCTCGTGAATTGTGCTAGTTTTGATCGAAAACGATGTATCCCGTTGTTTTGAGACGGAATACAAGTTTTCGCGCAGTTCTGAGAGGAAAAGTTTACACCTTTCTTTCGTCTACACTTCGACGACTTCAAAAATCGATGCTCGTGAATCTTGCTAGTTTCGATCTAAAACGATGTATCCCGTTGTTTTGAGCCGGAATACAAGTTTTCGTGCAGTTCTGAGAGAAAACGTTTACACCTTTCTCTCGTCTACTCTTCGACGACTTGTAAAATTGATGCTCGTGAATCTTGCTAGTTTCAATCAAAAACGATATATCCCGTTGTTTTGAGCCGGAATACAAGTTTTCGTGCAGTTCTGAGAGAAAAAGTTTACACCTTTCTCTCGTCTACTCTTCGACAACTTGTAAAATCGATGCTCGTGAATCTTGCTAGTTTCGATCTGAAACGATGTATCCCGTTGTTTTGAGCCGCAATACATGTTTTCGCGCAGATCTGAGAGAAAAGGTTTACACCTTTATCTCGTCTACTATCCGACGACTTGTAAAATCGATGCTCGTGAATCTTGCTAGTTTCGATCAAAAACGATATATCCCGTTGTTTTGAGCCGGAACACAAGTTTTCGCGCAGTTCTGAGAGAAAAAGTTTACACCTTTCTCTCGTCTACTCTTCGACGACTTGTAAAATCGATGCTCGTGAATTTTGCTAGTTTCGATCTAAAACGATGTATCCCGTTGTTTTGAGCCGGAATACAAGTTTTCGCGCAGTTCTGAGAGAAAAAGTTTACACCTTTCTTTCGTCTACACTTCGACGACTTGTAAAATCGATGCTCGTGAATCTTGCTAGTTTCGATCTAAAACGATGTATCCCTTTGATTTGAGCCGGAATACAAGTTTCCGTGCAGTTCTGAGAGAAAAAGTTTACACCTTTCTTTCGTCTACACTTCGACGACTCGTAAAATCGATGCTCGTGAGTCTTGCAAGTTTCGATCTAACACGATGTATCCCGTTGTTTCGAGCCGGAATAGAAGTTTTCGCGCAGTTCTGAGAGAAAAAGTTTACACCTTTCTTTCGTCTACACTTCGACGACTTGTAAAATCGATGCTCGTGAATCTTAATAGTTTCGATCTAAAACGATGTATCCCTTTGACTTGAGCCGGAATACAAGTTTTCGTGCAGTTCTGAGAGAAAACGTTTACACCTTTCTTTCGTCTACACTTCGACGACTTGTAAAATCGATGCTCGTGAATTTTGCTAGTTTCGATCTAAAACGATGTATCCCTTTGATTTGAGCCGGAATACTAGTTTTCGTGCAGTTCTGAGAGAAAAAGTTTACACCTTTCTTTCGTCTACACTTCGACGACTTGTAAAATCGATGCTCGTGAATCTTGCTAGTTTCGATCAAAAACGATATATCCCGTTGTTTTGAGCCGGAATACAAGTTTTCGTGCAGTTCTCAGAGAAAAAGTTTACACCTTTCTCTCGTCTACTCTTCGACAACTTGTAAAATCGATGCTCGTGAATCTTGCTAGTTTCGATCAAAAACGATATATCCCGTTGTTTTGAGCCGGAATACAAGTTTTCGTGCAGTTCTGAGAGAAAAAGTTTACACCTTTCTCTCGTCTACTCTTCGACGACTTGTAAAATCGATGCTCGTGAATCTTGCTAGTTTCGATTTGAAACGATGTATCCCGTTGTTTTGAGCCGCAATACAAGTTTTCGCGCTGTTCTGAGAGAAAACGATTACACCTTTCTCTCGTCTACTCTTCGACGACTTGTAAAATCGATGCTCGTGAATCTTGCTAGTTTCGATCTAAAACGATGTATCCCTTTGATTTGAGCCGGAATACAAGTTTTCGTGCAGTTCTGAGAGAAAAAGCTTTCACATTTCTCTCGTCTACTCTTCGAAAACTTGTAAAATTGATGCTCGTGAATCTTGCTAGTTTCGATCTGAAACGATGTATCCCGTTGTTTTTAGCCGCAATACAAGTTTTCGCGCAGATCTGAGAGAAAAAGTTTACACCTTTCTCTCGTCTACTATCCGACGACTTGTAAAATCGATGCTCGTGAATCTTGCTAGTTTCGATCAAAAACGATATATCCCGTTGTTTTGAGCCGGAATACAAGTTTTCGCGCAGTTCTGAGTGAAAAAGTTTACACCTTTCTTTCGTCTACACTTCGACGACTTGTAAAATCGATGCTCGTGAATCTTGCTAGTTTCGATCTAAAACGATGTATCCCTTTGATTTGAGCCGGAATACAAGTTTTCGTGCAGTTCTGAGAGAAAACGTTTACACCTTTCTTTCGTCTACACTTCGACGACTTGTAAAATCGATGCTCGTGAATTTTGCTAGTTTCGATCTAAAACGATGTATCCCGTTGTTTTGAGCCGGAATACAAGTTTTCGCGCAGTTCTGAGAGAAAACGTTTAGACCTTTCTTTCGTCTACTCTTCGACGACTTGTAAAATTGATGCTCGTGAATCTTGCTAGTTTCGATCTAAAACGATGTATCCCGTTGTTTTGAGCCGGAATACAAGTTTTCGTGCAGTTCTGAGAGAAAAAGTTTACACCTTTCTCTCGTCTACTCTTCGACGACTTGTAAAATTGATGCTCGTGAATCTTGCTAGTTTCAATCAAAAACGATATATCCCGTTGTTTTGAGCCGGAATACAAGTTTTCGTGCAGTTCTGAGAGAAAAAGTTTACACCTTTCTCTCGTCTACTCTTCGACAACTTGTAAAATCGATGCTCGTGAATCTTGCTAGTTTCGATCTGAAACGATGTATCCCGTTGTTTTGAGCCGCAATACATGTTTTCGCGCAGATCTGAGAGAAAAGGTTTACACCTTTATCTCGTCTACTATCCGACGACTTGTAAAATCGATGCTCGTGAATCTTGCTAGTTTCGATCAAAAACGATATATCCCGTTGTTTTGAGCCGGAACACAAGTTTTCGCGCAGTTCTGAGAGAAAAAGTTTACACCTTTCTCTCGTCTACTCTTCGACGACTTGTAAAATCGATGATCGTGAATTTTGCTAGTTTCGATCTAAAACGATGTATCCCGTTGTTTTGAGCCGGAATACAAGTTTTCGCGCAGTTCTGAGAGAAAAAGTTAACACCTTTTTTTCGTCTACACTTCGACGACTTCTAAAATCGATGCTCGTGAATCTTGCTAGTTTCGATCTAAAACGATGTATCCCTTTGATTTGAGCCGGAATACAAGTTTTCTTGCAGTTCTGAGAGAAAACGTTTACACCTTTCTTTCGTCTACACTTCGACGACTTGTAAAATCGATGCTCGTGAATTTTGCTAGTTTCGATCTAAAACGATGTATCCCGTTGTTTTGAGCCGGAATACAAGTTTTCGCGCAGTTCTGAGAGAAAAAGTTTACACCTTTCTTTCGTCTACACTTCGACGACTTGTAAAATCGATGGTCGTGAATCTTGCTAGTTTCGATCTAAAACGATGTATCCCTTTGATTTGAGCCGGAATACAAGTTTCCGTGCAGTTCTGAGAGAAAAAGTTTACACCTTTCTTTCGTCTACACTTCGACGACTCGTAAAATCGATGCTCGTGAGTCTTGCAAGTTTCGATCTAACACGATGTATCCCGTTGTTTTGAGCCGGAATAGAAGTTTTCGCGCAGTTCTGAGAGAGAAAGTTTACACCTTTCTTTCGTCTACACTTCGACGACTTGTAAAATCGATGCTCGTGAATCTTAATAGTTTCGATCTAAAACGATGTATCCCTTTGATTTGAGCCGGAATACAAATTTTCGTGCAGTTCTGAGAGAAAACGTTTACACCTTTCTTTCGTCTACACTTCGACGACTTGTAAAATCGATGCTCGTGAATTTTGCTAGTTTCGATCTAAAACGATGTATCCCTTTGATTTGAGCCGGAATACTAGTTTTCGTGCAGTTCTGAGAGAAAAAGTTTACACCTTTCTTTCGTCTACACTTCGACGACTTGTAAAATCGATGCTCGTGAATCTTGCTAGTTTCGATCAAAAACGATATATCCCGTTGTTTTGAGCCGGAATACAAGTTTTCGTGCAGTTCTCAGAGAAAAAGTTTACACCTTTCTCTCGTCTACTCTTCGACAACTTGTAAAATCGATGCTCGTGAATCTTGCTAGTTTCGATCAAAAACGATATATCCCGTTGTTTTGAGCCGGAATACAAGTTTTCGTGCAGTTCTGAGAGAAAAAGTTTACACCTTTCTCTCGTCTACTCTTCGACGACTTGTAAAATCGATGCTCGTGAATCTTGCTAGTTTCGATTTGAAACGATGTATCCCGTTGTTTTGAGCCGCAATACAAGTTTTCGCGCTGTTCTGAGAGAAAACGATTACACCTTTCTCTCGTCTACTCTTCGACGACTTGTAAAATCGATGCTCGTGAATCTTGCTAGTTTCGATCTAAAACGATGTATCCCTTTGATTTGAGCCGGAATACAAGTTTTCGTGCAGTTCTGAGAGAAAAAGCTTTCACATTTCTCTCGTCTACTCTTCGAAAACTTGTAAAATTGATGCTCGTGAATCTTGCTAGTTTCGATCTGAAACGATGTATCCCGTTGTTTTGAGCCGCAATACAAGTTTTCGCGCAGATCTGAGAGAAAAAGTTTACACCTTTCTCTCGTCTACTATCCGACGACTTGTAAAATCGATGCTCGTGAATCTTGCTAGTTTCGATCAAAAACGATATATCCCGTTGTTTTGAGCCGGAATACAAGTTTTCGCGCAGTTCTGAGAGAAAAAGTTTACACCTTTCTTTCGTCTACACTTCGACGACTTGTAAAATCGATGCTCGTGAATCTTGCTAGTTTCGATCTAAAACGATGTATCCCTTTGATTTGAGCCGGAATACAAGTTTTCGTGCAGTTCTGAGAGAAAACGTTTACACCTTTCTTTCGTCTACACTTCGACGACTTGTAAAATCGATGCTCGTGAATTTTGCTAGTTTCGATCTAAAACGATGTATCCCGTTGTTTTGAGCCGGAATACAAGTTTTCGCGCAGTTCTGAGAGAAAAAGTTTACACCTTTCTTTCGTCTACACTTCGACGACTTGTAAAATCGATGGTCGTGAATCTTGCTAGTTTCGATCTAAAACGATGTATCCCTTTGATTTGAGCCGGAATACAAGTTTCCGTGCAGTTCTGAGAGAAAAAGTTTACACCTTTCTTTCGTCTACACTTCGACGACTCGTAAAATCGATGCTCGTGAGTCTTGCAAGTTTCGATCTAACACGATGTATCCCGTTGTTTTGAGCCGGAATAGAAGTTTCCCGCAGTTCTGAGAGAAAAAGTTTACACCTTTCTTTCGTCTACACTTCGACGACTTGTAAAATCGATGCTCGTGAATCTTGCTAGTTTCGATCTAAAACGATGTATCCCTTTGATTTGAGCCGGAATACAAGTTTTCGTGCAGTTCTGAGAGAAAACGTTTACACCTTTCTTTCGTCTACACTTCGACGACTTGTAAAATCGATGCTCGTCAATTTTGCTAGTTTCGATCTAAAACGATGTATCCCTTTGATTTGAGCCGGAATACTAGTTTTCGTGCAGTTCTGAGAGAAAAAGTTTACACCTTTCTTTCGTCTACACTTCGACGACTTGTAAAATCGATGCTCGTGAATCTTGCTAGTTTCGATCAAAAACGATATATCCCGTTGTTTTGAGCCGGAATACAAGTTTTCGTGCAGTTCTGAGAGAAAAAGTTTACACCTTTCTCTCGTCTACTCTTCGACAACTTGTAAAATCGATGCTCGTGAATCTTGCTAGTTTCGATCAAAAACGATATATCCCGTTGTTTTGAGCCGGAATACAAGTTTTCGTGCAGTTCTGAGAGAAAACGTTTACACCTTTCTCTCGTCTACTCTTCGACGACTTGTAAAATCGATGCTCGTGAATCTTGCTAGTTTCGATTTGAAACGATGTATCCCGTTGTTTTGAGCCGCAATACAAGTTTTCGCGCTGTTCTGAGAGAAAACGATTACACCTTTCTCTCGTCTACTCTTCGACGACTTGTAAAATCGATGCTCGTGAATCTTGCTAGTTTCGATCTAAAACGATGTATCCCGTTGTTTTGAGCCGCAATACAAGTTTTCGCGCAGTTCTGAGAGAAGCCGTTTACACCTTTCTCTCGTCTACTCTTCGACGACTTGTAAAATCGATGCTCGTGAATCTTGCTAGTTTCAATCTAAAACAATGTATCCCGTTGTTTTGTGACGGAATACAAGTTTTCGCGCAGTTCTAAGAGAAAACGTTTAGACCTTTCTTTCGTCTACTCTTCGACGACTTGTAAAATTGATGCCCGTGAATCTTGCTAGTTTCGATCTAAAACGATGTATCCCGTTGTTTTGAGCCGCAATACAAGTTTTCGTGCAGTTCTGAGAGAAAACGTTTACACCTTTCTTTCGTCTACACTTCGACGACTTGTAAAATCGATGCTCGTGAATTTTGCTAGTTTCGATCTAAAACGATGTATCCCTTTGATTTGAGCCGGAATACTAGTTTTCGTGCAGTTCTGAGAGAAAACGTTTACACCTTTCTTTCGTCTACACTTCGACGACTTGTAAAATCGATGCTCGTGAATCTTGCTAGTTTCGATCAAAAACGATATATCCCGTTGTTTTGAGCCGGAATACAAGTTTTCGTGCAGTTCTCAGAGAAAAAGTTTACACCTTTCTCTCGTCTACTCTTCGACAACTTGTAAAATCGATGCTCGTGAATCTTGCTAGTTTCGATCAAAAACGATATATCCCGTTGTTTTGAGCCGGAATACAAGTTTTCGTGCAGTTCTGAGAGAAAAAGTTTACACCTTTCTCTCGTCTACTCTTCGACGACTTGTAAAATCGATGCTCGTGAATCTTGCTAGTTTCGATTTGAAACGATGTATCCCGTTGTTTTGAGCCGCAATACAAGTTTTCGCGCTGTTCTGAGAGAAAACGATTACACCTTTCTCTCGTCTACTCTTCGACGACTTGTAAAATCGATGCTCGTGAATCTTGCTAGTTTCGATCTAAAACGATGTATCCCTTTGATTTGAGCCGGAATACAAGTTTTCGTGCAGTTCTGAGAGAAAAAGCTTTCACATTTCTCTCGTCTACTCTTCGAAAACTTGTAAAATTGATGCTCGTGAATCTTGCTAGTTTCGATCTGAAACGATGTATCCCGTTGTTTTGAGCCGCAATACAAGTTTTCGCGCAGATCTGAGAGAAAAAGTTTACACCTTTCTCTCGTCTACTATCCGACGACTTGTAAAATCGATGCTCGTGAATCTTGCTAGTTTCGATCAAAAACGATATATCCCGTTGTTTTGAGCCGGAATACAAGTTTTCGCGCAGTTCTGAGAGAAAAAGTTTACACCTTTCTTTCGTCTACACTTCGACGACTTGTAAAATCGATGCTCGTGAATCTTGCTAGTTTCGATCTAAAACGATGTATCCCTTTGATTTGAGCCGGAATACAAGTTTTCGTGCAGTTCTGAGAGAAAACGTTTACACCTTTCTTTCGTCTACACTTCGACGACTTGTAAAATCGATGCTCGTGAATTTTGCTAGTTTCGATCTAAAACGATGTATCCCGTTGTTTTGAGCCGGAATACAAGTTTTCGCGCAGTTCTGAGAGAAAAAGTTTACACCTTTCTTTCGTCTACACTTCGACGACTTGTAAAATCGATGGTCGTGAATCTTGCTAGTTTCGATCTAAAACGATGTATCCCTTTGATTTGAGCCGGAATACAAGTTTCCGTGCAGTTCTGAGAGAAAAAGTTTACACCTTTCTTTCGTCTACACTTCGACGACTCGTAAAATCGATGCTCGTGAGTCTTGCAAGTTTCGATCTAACACGATGTATCCCGTTGTTTTGAGCCGGAATAGAAGTTTTCGCGCAGTTCTGAGAGAAAAAGTTTACACCTTTCTTTCGTCTACACTTCGACGACTTGTAAAATCGATGCTCGTGAATCTTAATAGTTTCGATCTAAAACGATGTATCCCTTTGATTTGAGCCGGAATACAAGTTTTCGTGCAGTTCTGAGAGAAAACGTTTACACCTTTCTTTCGTCTACACTTCGACGACTTGTAAAATCGATGCTCGTCAATTTTGCTAGTTTCGATCTAAAACGATGTATCCCTTTGATTTGAGCCGGAATACTAGTTTTCGTGCAGTTCTGAGAGAAAAAGTTTACACCTTTCTTTCGTCTACACTTCGACGACTTGTAAAATCGATGCTCGTGAATCTTGCTAGTTTCGATCAAAAACGATATATCCCGTTGTTTTGAGCCGGAATACAAGTTTTCGTGCAGTTCTGAGAGAAAAAGTTTACACCTTTCTCTCGTCTACTCTTCGACAACTTGTAAAATCGATGCTCGTGAATCTTGCTAGTTTCGATCAAAAACGACATATCCCGTTGTTTTGAGCCGGAATACAAGTTTTCGTGCAGTTCTGAGAGAAAACGTTTACACCTTTCTCTCGTCTACTCTTCGACGACTTGTAAAATCGATGCTCGTGAATCTTGCTAGTTTCGATTTGAAACGATGTATCCCGTTGTTTTGAGCCGCAATACAAGTTTTCGCGCTGTTCTGAGAGAAAACGATTACACCTTTCTCTCGTCTACTCTTCGACGACTTGTAAAATCGATGCTCGTGAATCTTGCTAGTTTCGATCTAAAACGATGTATCCCGTTGTTTTGAGCCGCAATACAAGTTTTCGCGCAGTTCTGAGAGAAGCCGTTTACACCTTTCTCTCGTCTACTCTTCGACGACTTGTAAAATCGATGCTCGTGAATCTTGCTAGTTTCAATCTAAAACAATGTATCCCGTTGTTTTGTGACGGAATACAAGTTTTCGCGCAGTTCTGAGAGAAAACGTTTAGACCTTTCTTTCGTGTACTCTTCGACGACTTGTAAAATTGATGCCCGTGAATCTTGCTAGTTTCGATCTAAAACGATGTATCCCGTTGTTTTGAGCCGCAATACAAGTTTTCGGGTTGTTCTGAGAGAAAAAGCTTTCACATTTCTCTCGTCTACTCTTCAACGACTTGTAAAATCGATGCTCGTGAGTCTTGCTAGTTTCGATCTAACACGATGTATCCCGTTGTTTTGAGCCGGAATAGAAGTTTTCGCGCAGTTCTGAGAGAAAACGTTTACACCTATCTGTCGTCTACTCTTCGACGACTTGTAAAATCGATGCTCGTGAATCTTGCTAGTTTCGATCTAAAACGATGTATCCCGTTGTTTTGAGCCGGAATACAAGTTTTCGGGCTGTTCTGAGAGAAGACGTTTACACCCTTCTCTCGTCTACTCTTCGACAACTTGTAAAATCGATGCTCGTGAATTGTGCTAGTTTTGATCGAAAACGATGTATCCCGTTGTTTTGAGACGGAATACAAGTTTTCGCGCAGTTCTGAGAGGAAAAGTTTACACCTTTCTTTCGTCTACTCTTCGACGACTTCTAAAATCGATGCTCGTGAATCTTGCTAGTTTCGATCTAAAACGATGTATCCCGTTGTTTTGAGCCGGAATACAAGTTTTCGTGCAGTTCTGAGAGAAAAAGTTTACACCTCTCTCTCGTCTACTCTTCGACGGCTTGTAAAATCGATGCTCGTGAATCTTGCTAGTTTCGATCAAAAACGATATATCCCGTTGTTTTGAGCCGGAATACAAGTTTTCGTGCAGTTCTGAGAGAAAAAGTTTACACCTTTCTCTCGTCTACTCTTCGACAACTTGTAAAATCGATGCTCGTGAATCTTGCTAGTTTCGATCTGAAACGATGTATCCCGTTGTTTTGAGCCGCAATACAAGTTTTCGCGCAGATCTGAGAGAAAAGGTTTACACCTTTATCTCGTCTACTCTTCGACGACTTGTAAAATCGATGCTCGTGAATTTTGCTAGTTTCGATCTAAAACGATGTATCCCGTTGTTTTGAGCCGGAATACATGTTTTCGCGCAGTTTTGAGAGAAAAAGTTTACACCTTTCTGTCGTCTACACTTCGACGACTTGTAAAATCGATGGTCGTGAATCTTGCTAGTTTCGATCTAAAACGACGTTTCCCTTTGATTTGAGCCGGAATACAAGTTTTCGTGCAGTTCTGAGAGAAAAAGTTTACACCTTTCTCTCGTCTACTCTTCGACAACTTGTAAAATCGATGCTCGTGAATCTTGCTAGTTTCGATCTGAAACGATGTATCCCGTTGTTTTGAGCCGCAATACAAGTTTTCGCGCAGATCTGAGAGAAAAAGTTTACACCTTTTTCTCGTCTACTATCCGACGACTTGTAAAATCGATGCTCGTGAATCTTGCTAGTTTCGATCAAAAACGATATATCCCGTTGTTTTGAGCCGGAATACAAGTTTTCGCGCAGTTCTGAGAGAAAAAGTTTACACCTTTCTATCGTCTACTCTTCGACGACTTGTAAAATCGGTGTTCGTGAATTTTGCTAGTTTCGATCTAAAACGATGTTTCCCTTTGATTTGAGCCGGAATACAAGTTTTCGTGCAGTTCTGAGAGAAAAAGCTTTCACATTTCTCTCGTCTACTCTTCGACTTGTAAAATCGATGCTCGTGAATCTCGCTAGTTCCGATCTAAAACGATGTATCCCGTTGTTTTGAGCCGGAATACAAGTTTTCGCGCAGATCTGAGAGAAAAAGTTTACACCTTTTTCTCGTCTACTATCCGACGACTTGTAAAATCGATGCTCGTGAATCTTGCTAGTTTAGATCAAAAAAGATATATTCCGTTGTTTTGAGCCGGAATACAAGTTTTCGCGCAGTTCTGAGAGAAAAAGTTTACACCTTTCTCTCGTCTACTCTTCGACGACTTGTAAAATCGGTGTTCGTGAATTTTGCTAGTTTCGATCTAAAACGATGTATCCCTTTGATTTGAGCCGGAATACAAGTTTTCGTGCTGTTCTGAGAGAAAAAGCTTTCACATTTCTCTCGTCTACTCTTCGACGACTTGTAAAATCGATGCTCGTGAATCTCGCTAGTTCCGATCTAAAACGATGTATCCCGTTGTTTTGAGCCGGAATACAAGTTTTCGCGCAGTTCTGAGAGAAAAAGTTTACACCTTTCTTTCGTCTACACTTCGACGACTTGTAAAATCGATGCTCGTGAATCTTGCTAGTTTCGATCTAAAACGATGTATCCCTTTGATTTGAGCCGGAATACAAGTTTTCGCGCAGTTCTGAGAGAAAAAGTTTACACCTTTCTCTCGTCTACTATCCGACGACTTGTAAAATCGATGCTCGTGAATCTTGCTAGTTTCGATCAAAAACGATATATCCCGTTGTTTTGAGCCGGAATACAAGTTTTCGCGCAGTTCTGAGAGAAAAAGTTTACACCTTCCTTTCGTCTACACTTCGACGACTTGTAAAATCGATGCTCGTGAATCTTGCTAGTTTCGATCTAAAACGATGTATCCCTTTGATTTGAGCCGGAATCCAAGTTTTCGTGCAGTTCTGAGAGAAAACGTTTACACCTTTCTTTCGTCTACACTTCGACGACTTGTAAAATCGATGCTCGTGAATTTTGCTAGTTTCGATCTAAAACGATGTATCCCGTTGTTTTGAGCCGGAATACAAGTTTTCGCGCAGATCTGAGAGAAAATGTTTACACCTTTCTCTCGTCTACTATCCGACGACTTGTAAAATCGATGCTCGTGAATCTTGCTAGTTTCGATCAAAAACGATATATCCCGTTGTTTTGAGCCGGAATACAAGTTTTCGCGCAGTTCTGAGAGAAAAAGTTTACACCTTCCTTTCGTCTACACTTCGACGACTTGTAAAATCGATGCTCGTGAATCTTGCTAGTTTCGATCTAAAACGATGTATCCCTTTGATTTGAGCCGGAATCCAAGTTTTCGTGCAGTTCTGAGAGAAAACGTTTACACCTTTCTTTCGTCTACACTTCGACGACTTGTAAAATCGATGCTCGTGAATCTTGCTAGTTTCGATCTGAAACGATGTATCCCGTTGTTTTGAGCCGCAATACAAGTTTTCGCGCTGTTCTGAGAGAAAACGATTACACCTTTCTCTCGTCTACTCTTCGACGACTTGTAAAATCGATGCTCGTGAATCTTGCTAGTTTCGATCTAAAACGATGTATCCCGTTGTTTTGAGCCGCAATACAAGTTTTCGCGCAGTTCTGAGAGAAACCGTTTACACCTTTCTCTCGTCTACTCTTCGACGACTTGTAAAATCGATGCTCGTGAATCTTGCTAGATTCAATCTAAAACAATGTATCCCGTTGTTTTGTGACGGAATACAAGTTTTCGCGCAGTTCTGAGAGAAAACGTTTAGACCTTTCTTTCGTCTGCTCTTCGACGACTTGTAAAATTGATGCTCGTGAATCTTGCTAGTTTCGATCTAAAACGATGTATCCCGTTGTTTTGAGCCGCAATACAAGTTTTCGGGTTGTTCTGAGAGAAAAAGCTTTCACATTTCTCTCGTCTACTCTTCGACGACTTGTAAAATCGATGCTCGTGAGTCTTGCTAGTTTCGATCTAACACGATGTATCCCGTTGTTTTGAGCCGGAATAGAAGTTTTCGCGCAGTTCTGAGAGAAAACGTTTACACCTATCTGTCGTGTACTCTTCGACGACTTGTAAAATCGATGCTCGTGAATCTTGCTAGTTTCGATCTAAAACGATGTATCCCGTTGTTTTGAGCCGGAATACAAGTTTTCGGGCTGTTCTGAGAGAAGACGTTTACACCCTTCTCTCGTCTACTCTTCGACAAATTGTAAAATCGATGCTCGTGAATTGTGCTAGTTTTGATCGAAAACGATGTATCCCGTTGTTTTGAGACGGATTACAAGTTTTCGTGCAGTTCTGAGAGAAAAAGTTTACACCTCTCTCTCGTCTACTCTTCGACGACTTGTAAAATTGATGCTCGTGAATCTTGCTAGTTTCAATCAAAAACGATATATCCCGTTGTTTTGAGCCGGAATACAAGTTTTCGTGCAGTTCTGAGAGAAAAAGTTTACACCTTTCTCTCGTCTACTCTTCGACAACTTGTAAAATCGATGCTCGTGAATCTTGCTAGTTTCGATCTGAAACGATGTATCCCGTTGTTTTGAGCCGCAATACATGTTTTCGCGCAGATCTGAGAGAAAAGGTTTACACCTTTATCTCGTCTACTATCCGACGACTTGTAAAATCGATGCTCGTGAATCTTGCTAGTTTCGATCAAAAACGATATGTCCCGTTGTTTTGAGCCGGAACACAAGTTTTCGCGCAGTTCTGAGAGAAAAAGTTTACACCTTTCTCTCGTCTACTTTTCGACGACTTGTAAAATCGATGCTCGTGAATTTTGCTAGTTTCGATCTAAAACGATGTTTCCCTTTGATTTGAGCCGGAATACAAGTTTTCGTGCAGTTCTGAGAGAAAAAGCTTTCACATTTCTCTCGTCTACTCTTCGACTTGTAAAATCGATGCTCGTGAATCTCGCTAGTTCCGATCTAAAACGATGTATCCCGTTGTTTTGAGCCGGAATACAAGTTTTCGCGCAGATCTGAGAGAAAAAGTTTACACCTTTTTCTCGTCTACTATCCGACGACTTGTAAAATCGATGCTCGTGAATCTTGCTAGTTTCGATCAAAAACGATATATTCCGTTGTTTTGAGCCGGAATACAAGTTTTCGCGCAGTTCTGAGAGAAAAAGTTTACACCTTTCTCTCGTCTACTCTTCGACGACTTGTAAAATCGGTGTTCGTGAATTTTGCTAGTTTCGATCTAAAACGATGTATCCCTTTGATTTGAGCCGGAATACAAGTTTTCGCGCAGTTCTGAGAGGGAAAGTTTACACCTTTCTTTCGTCTACTCTTCGACGACTTCTAAAATCGATGCTCGTGAATCTTGCTAGTTTCGATCTAAAACGATGTATCCCGTTGTTTTGAGCCGGAATACAAGTTTTCGTGCAGTTCTGAGAGAAAAAGTTTACACCTCTCTCTCGTCTACTCTTCGACGGCTTGTAAAATCGATGCTCGTGAATCTTGCTAGTTTCGATCAAAAACGATATATCCCGTTGTTTTGAGCCGGAATACAAGTTTTCGTGCAGTTCTGAGAGAAAAAGTTTACACCTTTCTCTCGTCTACTCTTCGACAACTTGTAAAATCGATGCTCGTGAATCTTGCTAGTTTCGATCTGAAACGATGTATCCCGTTGTTTTGAGCCGCAATACAAGTTTTCGCGCAGATCTGAGAGAAAAGGTTTACACCTTTATCTCGTCTACTATCCGACGACTTGTAAAATCGATGCTCGTGAATCTTGCTAGTTTCGATCAAAAACGATATATCCCGTTGTTTTGAGCCGGAACACAAGTTTTCGCGCAGTTCTGAGAGAAAAAGTTTACACCTTTCTCTCGTCTACTCTTCGACGACTTGTAAAATCGATGCTCGTGAATTTTGCTAGTTTCGATCTAAAACGATGTATCCCGTTGTTTTGAGCCGGAATACATGTTTTCGCGCAGTTTTGAGAGAAAAAGTTTACACCTTTCTGTCGTCTACACTTCGACGACTTGTAAAATCGATGGTCGTGAATCTTGCTAGTTTCGATCTAAAACGACGTTTCCCTTTGATTTGAGCCGGAATACAAGTTTTCGTGCAGTTCTGAGAGAAAAAGTTTACACCTTTCTCTCGTCTACTCTTCGACAACTTGTAAAATCGATGCTCGTGAATCTTGCTAGTTTCGATCTGAAACGATGTATCCCGTTGTTTTGAGCCGCAATACAAGTTTTCGCGCAGATCTGAGAGAAAAAGTTTACACCTTTTTCTCGTCTACTATCCGACGACTTGTAAAATCGATGCTCGTGAATCTTGCTAGTTTCGATCAAAAACGATATATCCCGTTGTTTTGAGCCGGAATACAAGTTTTCGCGCAGTTCTGAGAGAAAAAGTTTACACCTTTCTCTCGTCTACTCTTCGACGACTTGTAAAATCGGTGTTCGTGAATTTTGCTAGTTTCGATCTAAAACGATGTTTCCCTTTGATTTGAGCCGGAATACAAGTTTTCGTGCAGTTCTGAGAGAAAAAGCTTTCACATTTCTCTCGTCTACTCTTCGACTTGTAAAATCGATGCTCGTGAATCTCGCTAGTTCCGATCTAAAACGATGTATCCCGTTGTTTTGAGCCGGAATACAAGTTTTCGCGCAGATCTGAGAGAAAAAGTTTACACCTTTTTCTCGTCTACTATCCGACGACTTGTAAAATCGATGCTCGTGAATCTTGCTAGTTTAGATCAAAAACGATATATTCCGTTGTTTTGAGCCGGAATACAAGTTTTCGCGCAGTTCTGAGAGAAAAAGTTTACACCTTTCTCTCGTCTACTCTTCGACGACTTGTAAAATCGGTGTTCGTGAATTTTGCTAGTTTCGATCTAAAACGATGTATCCCTTTGATTTGAGCCGGAATACAAGTTTTCGTGCTGTTCTGAGAGAAAAAGCTTTCACATTTCTCTCGTCTACTCTTCGACGACTTGTAAAATCGATGCTCGTGAATCTCGCTAGTTCCGATCTAAAACGATGTATCGCGTTGTTTTGAGCCGGAATACAAGTTTTCGCGCAGTTCTGAGAGAAAAAGTTTACACCTTTCTTTCGTCTACACTTCGACGACTTGTAAAATCGATGCTCGTGAATCTTGCTAGTTTCGATCTAAAACGATGTATCCCTTTGATTTGAGCCGGAATACAAGTTTTCGTGCAGTTCTGAGAGAAAAAGTTTACACCTTTCTTTCGTCTACACTTCGACGACTTGTAAAATCGATGGTCGTGAATCTTGCTAGTTTCGATCTAAAACGATGTATCCCTTTGATTTGACCCGGAATACAAGTTTTCGTGCCGTTCTGAGAGAAAAAGTTTACACCTTTCTCTCGTCTACTCTTCGACAACTTGTAAAATTGATGCTCGTGAATCTTGCTAGTTTCGATCTGAAACGATGTATCCCGTTGTTTAGAGCCGCAATACAAGTTTTCGCGCAGATCTGAGAGAAAAAGTTCACACCTTTCTCTCGTCTACTATCCGACGACTTGTAAAATCGATGCTCGTGAATCTTGCTAGTTTCGATCAAAAACGATATATCCCGTTGTTTTGAGCCGGAATACAAGTTTTCGCGCAGTTCTGAGAGAAAAAGTTTACACCTTCCTTTCGTCTACACTTCGACGACTTGTAAAATCGATGCTCGTGAATCTTGCTAGTTTCGATCTAAAACGATGTATCCCTTTGATTTGAGCCGGAATCCAAGTTTTCGTGCAGTTCTGAGAGAAAACGTTTACACCTTTCTTTCGTCTACACTTCGACGACTTGTAAAATCGACGCTCGTGAATTTTGCTAGTTTCGATCTAAAACGATGTATCCCGTTGTTTTGAGCCGGAATACAAGTTTTCGTGCAGTTCTGAGAGAAAAAGTTTACACCTTTCTCTCGTCTACTCTTCGACAACTTGTAAAATCGATGCTCGTGAATCTTGCTAGTTTCGATCTGAAACGATGTATCCCGTTGTTTTGAGCCGCAATACAAGTTTTCGCGCTGTTCTGAGAGAAAACGTTTACACCTTTCTCTCGTCTACTCTTCGACGACTTGTAAAATCGATGCTCGTGAATCTTGCTAGTTTCGATCTAAAACGATGTATCCCGTTGTTTTGAGCCGCAATACAAGTTTTCGCGCAGTTCTGAGAGAAACCGTTTACACCTTTCTCTCGTCTACTCTTCGACGACTTGTAAAATCGATGCTCGTGAATCTTGCTAGTTTCAATCTAAAACAATGTATCCCGTTGTTTTGTGACGGAATACAAGTTTTCGCGCAGTTCTGAGAGAAAACGTTTAGACCTTTCTTTCGTCTACTCTTCGACGACTTGTAAAATTGATGCTCGTGAATCTTGCTAGCTTCGATCTAAAACGATGTATCCCGTTGTTTTGAGCCGCAATACAAGTTTTCGGGTTGTTCTGAGAGAAAAAGCTTTCACATTTCTCTCGTCTACTCTTCGACGACTTGTAAAATCGATGCTCGTGAGTCTTGCTAGTTTCGATCTAACACGATGTATCCCGTTGTTTTGAGCCGGAATAGAAGTTTTCGCGCAGTTCTGAGAGAAAACGTTTACACCTATCTGTCGTCTACTCTTCGACGACTTGTAAAATCGATGCTCGTGAATCTTGCTAGTTTCGATCTAAAACGATGTATCCCGTTGTTTTGAGCCGGAATACAAGTTTTCGGGCTGTTCTGAGAGAAGACGTTTACACCCTTCTCTCGTCTACTCTTCGACAACTTGTAAAATCGATGCTCGTGAATTGTGCTAGTTTTGATCGAAAACGATGTATCCCGTTGTTTTGAGACGGAATACAAGTTTTCGTGCAGTTCTGAGAGAAAAAGTTTACACCTCTCTCTCGTCTACTCTTCGACGACTTGTAAAATTGATGCTCGTGAATCTTGCTAGTTTCAATCAAAAACGATATATCCCGTTGTTTTGAGCCGGAATACAAGTTTTCGTGCAGTTCTGAGAGAAAAAGTTTACACCTTTCTCTCGTCTACTCTTCGACAACTTGTAAAATCGATGCTCGTGAATCTTGCTAGTTTCGATCTGAAACGATGTATCCCGTTGTTTTGAGCCGCAATACATGTTTTCGCGCAGATCTGAGAGAAAAGGTTTACACCTTTATCTCGTCTACTATCCGACGACTTGTAAAATCGATGCTCGTGAATCTTGCTAGTTTCGATCAAAAACGATATGTCCCGTTGTTTTGAGCCGGAACACAAGTTTTCGCGCAGTTCTGAGAGAAAAAGTTTACACCTTTCTCTCGTCTACTTTTCGACGACTTGTAAAATCGATGCTCGTGAATTTTGCTAGTTTCGATCTAAAACGATGTTTCCCTTTGATTTGAGCCGGAATACAAGTTTTCGTGTAGTTCTGAGAGAAAAAGCTTTCACATTTCTCTCGTCTACTCTTCGACTTGTAAAATCGATGCTCGTGAATCTCGCTAGTTCCGATCTAAAACGATGTATCCCGTTGTTTTGAGCCGGAATACAAGTTTTCGCGCAGATCTGAGAGAAAAAGTTTACACCTTTTTCTCGTCTACTATCCGACGACTTGTAAAATCGATGCTCGTGAATCTTGCTAGTTTCGATCAAAAACGATATATTCCGTTGTTTTGAGCCGGAATACAAGTTTTCGCGCAGTTCTGAGAGAAAAAGTTTACACCTTTCTCTCGTCTACTCTTCGACGACTTGTAAAATCGGTGTTCGTGAATTTTGCTAGTTTCGATCTAAAACGATGTATCCTTTTGATTTGAGCCGGAATACAAGTTTTCGTGCAGTTCTGAGAGAAAAAGCTTTCACATTTCTCTCGTCTACTCTTCGACGACTTGTAAAATCGATGCTCGTGAATCTCGCTAGTTCCGATCTAAAACGATGTATCCCGTTGTTTTGAGCCGGAATACAAGTTTTCGCGCAGTTCTGAGAGAAAACGTTTACACCTTTCTTTCGTCTACACTTCGACGACTTGTAAAATCGATGCTCGTGAATCTTGCTAGTTTCGATCTAAAACGATGTATCCCTTTGATTTGACCCGGAATACAAGTTTTCGCGCAGTTCTGAGAGAAAAAGTTTACACCTTTCTCTCGTCTACTCTTCGACGACTTGTAAAATCGGTGTTCGTGAATTTTGCTAGTTTCGATCTAAAACGATGTTTCCCTTTGATTTGAGACGGAATACAAGTTTTCGTGCAGTTCTGAGAGAAAAAGCTTTCACATTTCTCTCGTCTACTCTTCGACTTGTAAAATCGATGCTCGTGAATCTCGCTAGTTCCGATCTAAAACGATGTATCCCGTTGTTTTGAGCCGGAATACAAGTTTTCGCGCAGATCTGAGAGAAAAAGTTTACACCTTTTTCTCGTCTACTATCCGACGACTTGTAAAATCGATGCTCGTGAATCTTACTAGTTTCGATCAAAAACGATATATTCCGTTGTTTTGAGCCGGAATACAAGTTTTCGCGCAGTTCTGAGAGAAAAAGTTTACACCTTTCTCTCGTCTACTCTTCGACGACTTGTAAAATCGGTGTTCGTGAATTTTGCTAGTTTCGATCTAAAACGATGTATCCCTTTGATTTGAGCCGGAATACAAGTTTTCGTGCAGTTCTGAGAGAAAAAGCTTTCACATTTCTCTCGTCTACTCTTCGACGACTTGTAAAATCGATGCTCGTGAATCTCGCTAGTTCCGATCTAAAACGATGTATCCCGTTGTTTTGAGCCGGAATACAAGTTTTCGCGCAGTTCTGAGAGAAAAAGTTTACACCTTTCTTTCGTCTACACTTCGACGACTTGTAAAATCGATGCTCGTGAATCTTGCTAGTTTCGATCTAAAACGATGTATCCCTTTGATTTGAGCCGGAATACAAGTTTTCGTGCAGTTCTGAGAGAAAAAGTTTACACCTTTCTTTCGTCTACACTTCGACGACTTGTAAAATCGATGGTCGTGAATCTTGCTAGTTTCGATCTAAAACGATGTATCCCTTTGATTTGACACGGAATACAAGTTTTCGTGCCGTTCTGAGAGAAAAAGTTTACACCTTTCTCTCGTCTACTCTTCGACAACTTGTAAAATTGATGCTCGTGAATCTTGCTAGTTTCGATCTGAAACGATGTATCCCGTTGTTTAGAGCCGCAATACAAGTTTTCGCGCAGATCTGAGAGAAAAAGTTTACACCTTTCTCTCGTCTACTATCCGACGACTTGTAAAATCGATGCTCGTGAATCTTGCTAGTTTCGATCAAAAACGATATATCCCGTTGTTTTGAGCCGGAATACAAGTTTTCGCGCAGTTCTGAGAGAAAAAGTTTACACCTTCCTTTCGTCTACACTTCGACGACTTGTAAAATCGATGCTCGTGAATCTTGCTAGTTTCGATCTAAAACGATGTATCCCTTTGATTTGAGCCGGAATCCAAGTTTTCGTGCAGTTCTGAGAGAAAACGTTTACACCTTTCTTTCGTCTACACTTCGACGACTTGTAAAATCGACGCTCGTGAATTTTGCTAGTTTCGATCTAAAACGATGTATCCCGTTGTTTTGAGCCGCAATACAAGTTTTCGGGTTGTTCTGAGAGAAAAAGCTTTCACATTTCTCTCGTCTACTCTTCGACGACTTGTAAAATCGATGCTCGTGAGTCTTGCTAGTTTCGATCTTACACGATGTATCCCGTTGTTTTGAGCCGGAATAGAAGTTTTCGCGCAGTTCTGAGAGAAAACGTTTACACCTATCTGTCGTCTACTCTTCGACGACTTGTAAAATCGATGCTCGTGAATCTTGCTAGTTTCGATCTAAAACGATGTATCCCGTTGTTTTGAGCCGGAATACAAGTTTTCGGGCTGTTCTGAGAGAAGACGTTTACACCCTTCTCTCGTCTACTCTTCGACAACTTGTAAAATCGATGCTCGTGAATTGTGCTAGTTTTGATCGAAAACGATGTATCCCGTTGTTTTGAGACGGAATACAAGTTTTCGTGCAGTTCTGAGAGAAAAAGTTTACACCTCTCTCTCGTCTACTCTTCGACGACTTGTAAAATTGATGCTCGTGAATCTTGCTAGTTTCAATCAAAAACGATATATCCCGTTGTTTTGAGCCGGAATACAAGTTTTCGTGCAGTTCTGAGAGAAAAAGTTTACACCTTTCTCTCGTCTACTCTTCGACAACTTGTAAAATCGATGCTCGTGAATCTTGCTAGTTTCGATCTGAAACGATGTATCCCGTTGTTTTGAGCCGCAATACATGTTTTCGCGCAGATCTGAGAGAAAAGGTTTACACCTTTATCTCGTCTACTATCCGACGACTTGTAAAATCGATGCTCGTGAATCTTGCTAGTTTCGATCAAAAACGATATGTCCCGTTGTTTTGAGCCGGAACACAAGTTTTCGCGCAGTTCTGAGAGAAAAAGTTTACACCTTTCTCTCGTCTACTTTTCGACGACTTGTAAAATCGATGCTCGTGAATTTTGCTAGTTTCGATCTAAAACGATGTTTCCCTTTGATTTGAGCCGGAATACAAGTTTTCGTGTAGTTCTGAGAGAAAAAGCTTTCACATTTCTCTCGTCTACTCTTCGACTTGTAAAATCGATGCTCGTGAATGTCGCTAGTTCCGATCTAAAACGATGTATCCCGTTGTTTTGAGCCGGAATACAAGTTTTCGCGCAGATCTGAGAGAAAAAGTTTACACCTTTTTCTCGTCTACTATCCGACGACTTGTAAAATCGATGCTCGTGAATCTTGCTAGTTTCGATCAAAAACGATATATTCCGTTGTTTTGAGCCGGAATACAAGTTTTCGCGCAGTTCTGAGAGAAAAAGTTTACACCTTTCTCTCGTCTACTCTTCGACGACTTGTAAAATCGGTGTTCGTGAATTTTGCTAGTTTCGATCTAAAACGATGTATCCTTTTGATTTGAGCCGGAATACAAGTTTTCGTGCAGTTCTGAGAGAAAAAGCTTTCACATTTCTCTCGTCTACTCTTCGACGACTTGTAAAATCGATGCTCGTGAATCTCGCTAGTTCCGATCTAAAACGATGTATCCCGTTGTTTTGAGCCGGAATACAAGTTTTCGCGCAGTTCTGAGAGAAAAAGTTTACACCTTTCTTTCGTCTACACTTCGACGACTTGTAAAATCGATGCTCGTGAATCTTGCTAGTTTCGATCTAAAACGATGTATCCCTTTGATTTGAGCCGGAATACAAGTTTTCGCGCAGTTCTGAGAGAAAAAGTTTACACCTTTCTCTCGTCTACTCTTCGACGACTTGTAAAATCGGTGTTCGTGAATTTTGCTAGTTTCGATCTAAAACGATGTATCCTTTTGATTTGAGCCGGAATACAAGTTTTCGTGCAGTTCTGAGAGAAAAAGCTTTCACATTTCTCTCGTCTACTCTTCGACGACTTGTAAAATCGATGCTCGTGAATCTCGCTAGTTCCGATCTAAAACGATGTATCCCGTTGTTTTGAGCCGGAATACAAGTTTTCGCGCAGTTCTGAGAGAAAAAGTTTACACCTTTCTTTCGTCTACACTTCGACGACTTGTAAAATCGATGCTCGTGAATCTTGCTAGTTTCGATCTAAAACGATGTATCCCTTTGATTTGACCCGGAATACAAGTTTTCGCGCAGTTCTGAGAGAAAAAGTTTACACCTTTCTCTCGTCTACTCTTCGACGACTTGTAAAATCGGTGTTCGTGAATTTTGCTAGTTTCGATCTAAAACGATGTTTCCCTTTGATTTGAGACGGAATACAAGTTTTCGTGCAGTTCTGAGAGAAAAAGCTTTCACATTTCTCTCGTCTACTCTTCGACTTGTAAAATCGATGCTCGTGAATCTCGCTAGTTCCGATCTAAAACGATGTATCCCGTTGTTTTGAGCCGGAATACAAGTTTTCGCGCAGATCTGAGAGAAAAAGTTTACACCTTTTTCTCGTCTACTATCCGACGACTTGTAAAATCGATGCTCGTGAATCTTGCTAGTTTCGATCAAAAACGATATATTCCGTTGTTTTGAGCCGGAATACAAGTTTTCGCGCAGTTCTGAGAGAAAAAGTTTACACCTTTCTCTCGTCTACTCTTCGACGACTTGTAAAATCGGTGTTCGTGAATTTTGCTAGTTTCGATCTAAAACGATGTATCCCTTTGATTTGAGCCGGAATACAAGTTTTCGTGCAGTTCTGAGAGAAAAAGCTTTCACATTTCTCTCGTCTACTCTTCGACGACTTGTAAAATCGATGCTCGTGAATCTCGCTAGTTCCGATCTAAAACGATGTATCCCGTTGTTTTGAGCCGGAATACAAGTTTTCGCGCAGTTCTGAGAGAAAAAGTTTACACCTTTCTTTCGTCTACACTTCGACGACTTGTAAAATCGATGCTCGTGAATCTTGCTAGTTTCGATCTAAAACGATGTATCCCTTTGATTTGAGCCGGAATACAAGTTTTCGTGCAGTTCTGAGAGAAAAAGTTTACACCTTTCTTTCGTCTACACTTCGACGACTTGTAAAATCGATGGTCGTGAATCTTGCTAGTTTCGATCTAAAACGATGTATCCCTTTGATTTGACACGGAATACAAGTTTTCGTGCCGTTCTGAGAGAAAAAGTTTACACCTTTCTCTCGTCTACTCTTCGACAACTTGTAAAATTGATGCTCGTGAATCTTGCTAGTTTCGATCTGAAACGATGTATCCCGTTGTTTAGAGCCGCAATACAAGTTTTCGCGCAGATCTGAGAGAAAAAGTTTACACCTTTCTCTCGTCTACTATCCGACGACTTGTAAAATCGATGCTCGTGAATCTTGCTAGTTTCGATCAAAAACGATATATCCCGTTGTTTTGAGCCGGAATACAAGTTTTCGCGCAGTTCTGAGAGAAAAAGTTTACACCTTCCTTTCGTCTACACTTCGACGACTTGTAAAATCGATGCTCGTGAATCTTGCTAGTTTCGATCTAAAACGAGGTATCCCTTTGATTTGAGCCGGAATCCAAGTTTTCGTGCAGTTCTGAGAGAAAACGTTTACACCTTTCTTTCGTCTACACTTCGACGACTTGTAAAATCGACGCTCGTGAATTTTGCTAGTTTCGATCTAAAACGATGTATCCCGTTGTTTTGAGCCGCAATACAAGTTTTCGGGTTGTTCTGAGAGAAAAAGCTTTCACATTTCTCTCGTCTACTCTTCGACGACTTGTAAAATCGATGCTCGTGAGTCTTGCTAGTTTCGATCTTACACGATGTATCCCGTTGTTTTGAGCCGGAATAGAAGTTTTCGCGCAGTTCTGAGAGAAAACGTTTACACCTATCTGTCGTCTACTCTTCGACGACTTGTAAAATCGATGCTCGTGAATCTTGCTAGTTTCGATCTAAAACGATGTATCCCGTTGTTTTGAGCCGGAATACAAGTTTTCGGGCTGTTCTGAGAGAAGACGTTTACACCCTTCTCTCGTCTACTCTTCGACAACTTGTAAAATCGATGCTCGTGAATTGTGCTAGTTTTGATCGAAAACGATGTATCCCGTTGTTTTGAGACGGAATACAAGTTTTCGTGCAGTTCTGAGAGAAAAAGTTTACACCTCTCTCTCGTCTACTCTTCGACGACTTGTAAAATTGATGCTCGTGAATCTTGCTAGTTTCAATCAAAAACGATATATCCCGTTGTTTTGAGCCGGAATACAAGTTTTCGTGCAGTTCTGAGAGAAAAAGTTTACACCTTTCTCTCGTCTACTCTTCGACAACTTGTAAAATCGATGCTCGTGAATCTTGCTAGTTTCGATCTGAAACGATGTATCCCGTTGTTTTGAGCCGCAATACATGTTTTCGCGCAGATCTGAGAGAAAAGGTTTACACCTTTATCTCGTCTACTATCCGACGACTTGTAAAATCGATGCTCGTGAATCTTGCTAGTTTCGATCAAAAACGATATGTCCCGTTGTTTTGAGCCGGAACACAAGTTTTCGCGCAGTTCTGAGAGAAAAAGTTTACACCTTTCTCTCGTCTACTTTTCGACGACTTGTAAAATCGATGCTCGTGAATTTTGCTAGTTTCGATCTAAAACGATGTTTCCTTTTGATTTGAGCCGGAATACAAGTTTTCGTGTAGTTCTGAGAGAAAAAGCTTTCACATTTCTCTCGTCTACTCTTCGACTTGTAAAATCGATGCTCGTGAATGTCGCTAGTTCCGATCTAAAACGATGTATCCCGTTATTTTGAGCCGGAATACAAGTTTTCGCGCAGATCTGAGAGAAAAAGTTTACACCTTTTTCTCGTCTACTATCCGACGACTTGTAAAATCGATGCTCGTGAATCTTGCTAGTTTCGATCAAAAACGATATATTCCGTTGTTTTGAGCCGGAATACAAGTTTTCGCGCAGTTCTGAGAGAAAAAGTTTACACCTTTCTCTCGTCTACTCTTCGACGACTTGTAAAATCGGTGTTCGTGAATTTTGCTAGTTTCGATCTAAAACGATGTATCCTTTTGATTTGAGCCGGAATACAAGTTTTCGTGCAGTTCTGAGAGAAAAAGCTTTCACATTTCTCTCGTCTACTCTTCGACGACTTGTAAAATCGATGCTCGTGAATCTCGCTAGTTCCGATCTAAAACGATGTATCCCGTTGTTTTGAGCCGGAATACAAGTTTTCGCGCAGTTCTGAGAGAAAAAGTTTACACCTTTCTTTCGTCTACACTTCGACGACTTGTAAAATCGATGCTCGTGAATCTTGCTAGTTTCGATCTAAAACGATGTATCCCTTTGATTTGACCCGGAATACAAGTTTTCGCGCAGTTCTGAGAGAAAAAGTTTACACCTTTCTCTCGTCTACTCTTCGACGACTTGTAAAATCGGTGTTCGTGAATTTTGCTAGTTTCGATCTAAAACGATGTTTCCCTTTGATTTGAGCCGGAATACAAGTTTTCGTGCAGTTCTGAGAGAAAAAGCTTTCACATTTCTCTCGTCTACTCTTCGACTTGTAAAATCGATGCTCGTGAATCTCGCTAGTTCCGATCTAAAACGATGTATCCCGTTGTTTTGAGCCGGAATACAAGTTTTCGCGCAGATCTGAGAGAAAAAGTTTACACCTTTTTCTCGTCTACTATCCGACGACTTGTAAAATCGATGCTCGTGAATCTTGCTAGTTTCGATCAAAAACGATATATTCCGTTGTTTTGAGCCGGAATACAAGTTTTCGCGCAGTTCTGAGAGAAAAAGTTTACACCTTTCTCTCGTCTACTCTTCGACGACTTGTAAAATCGGTGTTCGTGAATTTTGCTAGTTTCGATCTAAAACGATGTATTCCTTTGATTTGAGCCGGAATACAAGTTTTCGTGCAGTTCTGAGAGAAAAAGCTTTCACATTTCTCTCGTCTACTCTTCGACGACTTGTAAAATCGATGCTCGTGAATCTCGCTAGTTCCGATCTAAAACGATGTATCCCGTTGTTTTGAGCCGGAATACAAGTTTTCGCGCAGTTCTGAGAGAAAAAGTTTACACCTTTCTTTCGTCTACACTTCGACGACTTGTAAAATCGATGCTCGTGAATCTTGCTAGTTTCGATCTAAAACGATGTATCCCTTTGATTTGAGCCGGAATACAAGTTTTCGTGCAGTTCTGAGAGAAAAAGTTTACACCTTTCTTTCGTCTACACTTCGACGGCTGTTAAAATCGATGGTCGTGAATCTTGCTAGTTTCGATCTAAAACGATGTATCCCGTTGTTTTGAGCCGGAATAGAAGTTTTCGCGCAGTTCTGAGAGAAAACGTTTACACCTATCTGTCGTCTACTCTTCGACGACTTGTAAAATCGATGCTCGTGAATCTTGCTAGTTTCGATCTAAAACGATGTATTCCGTTGTTTTGAGCCGGAATACAAGTTTTCGGGCTGTTCTGAGAGAAGACGTTTACACCCTTCTCTCGTCTACTCTTCGACAACTTGTAAAATCGATGCTCGTGAATTGTGCTAGTTTTGATCGAAAACGATGTATCCCGTTGTTTTGAGACGGAATACAAGTTTTCGTGCAGTTCTGAGAGAAAAAGTTTACACCTCTCTCTCGTCTACTCTTCGACGACTTGTAAAATTGATGCTCGTGAATCTTGCTAGTTTCAATCAAAAACGATATATCCCGTTGTTTTGAGCCGGAATACAAGTTTTCGTGCAGTTCTGAGAGAAAAAGTTTACACCTTTCTCTCGTCTACTTTTCGACGACTTGTAAAATCGATGCTCGTGAATTTTGCTAGTTTCGATCTAAAACGATGTTTCCCTTTGATTTGAGCCGGAATACAAGTTTTCGTGTAGTTCTGAGAGAAAAAGCTTTCACATTTCTCTCGTCTACTCTTCGACTTGTAAAATCGATGCTCGTGAATCTCGCTAGTTCCGATCTAAAACGATGTATCCCGTTGTTTTGAGCCGGAATACAAGTTTTCGCGCAGATCTGAGAGAAAAAGTTTACACCTTTTTCTCGTCTACTATCCGACGACTTGTAAAATCGATGCTCGTGAATCTTGCTAGTTTCGATCAAAAACGATATATTCCGTTGTTTTGAGCCGGAATACAAGTTTTCGCGCAGTTCTGAGAGAAAAAGTTTACACCTTTCTCTCGTCTACTCTTCGACGACTTGTAAAATCGGTGTTCGTGAATTTTGCTAGTTTCGATCTAAAACGATGTATCCTTTTGATTTGAGCCGGAATACAAGTTTTCGTGCAGTTCTGAGAGAAAAAGCTTTCACATTTCTCTCGTCTACTCTTCGACGACTTGTAAAATCGATGCTCGTGAATCTCGCTAGTTCCGATCTAAAACGATGTATCCCGTTGTTTTGAGCCGGAATACAAGTTTTCGCGCAGTTCTGAGAGAAAAAGTTTACACCTTTCTTTCGTCTACACTTCGACGACTTGTAAAATCGATGCTCGTGAATCTTGCTAGTTTCGATCTAAAACGATGTATCCCTTTGATTTGACCCGGAATACAAGTTTTCGCGCAGTTCTGAGAGAAAAAGTTTACACCTTTCTCTCGTCTACTCTTCGACGACTTGTAAAATCGGTGTTCGTGAATTTTGCTAGTTTCGATCTAAAACGATGTTTCCCTTTGATTTGAGCCGGAATACAAGTTTTCGTGCAGTTCTGAGAGAAAAAGCTTTCACATTTCTCTCGTCTACTCTTCGACTTGTAAAATCGATGCTCGTGAATCTCGCTAGTTCCGATCTAAAACGATGTATCCCGTTGTTTTGAGCCGGAATACAAGTTTTCGCGCAGATCTGAGAGAAAAAGTTTACACCTTTTTCTCGTCTACTATCCGACGACTTGTAAAATCGATGCTCGTGAATCTTGCTAGTTTCGATCAAAAACGATATATTCCGTTGTTTTGAGCCGGAATACAAGTTTTCGCGCAGTTCTGAGAGAAAAAGTTTACACCTTTCTCTCGTCTACTCTTCGACGACTTGTAAAATCGGTGTTCGTGAATTTTGCTAGTTTCGATCTAAAACGATGTATCCCTTTGATTTGAGCCGGAATACAAGTTTTCGTGCAGTTCTGAGAGAAAAAGCTTTCACATTTCTCTCGTCTACTCTTCGACGACTTGTAAAATCGATGCTCGTGAATCTCGCTAGTTCCGATCTAAAACGATGTATCCCGTTGTTTTGAGCCGGAATACAAGTTTTCGCGCAGTTCTGAGAGAAAAAGTTTACACCTTTCTTTCGTCTACACTTCGACGACTTGTAAAATCGATGCTCGTGAGTCTTGCTAGTTTCGATCTAAAACGATGTATCCCTTTGATTTGAGCCGGAATACAAGTTTTCGTGCAGTTCTGAGAGAAAAAGTTTACACCTTTCTTTCGTCTACACTTCGACGGCTGTTAAAATCAATGGTCGTGAATCTTGCTAGTTTCGATCTAAAACGATGTATCCCTTTGATTTGACCCGGAATACAAGTTTTCGTGCCGTTCTGAGAGAAAAAGTTTACACCTTTCTCTCGTCTACTCTTCGACAACTTGTAAAATTGATGCTCGTGAATCTTGCTAGTTTCGATCTGAAACGATGTATCCCGTTGTTTAGAGCCGCAATACAAGTTTTCGCGCAGATCTGAGAGAAAAAGTTTACACCTTTCTCTCGTCTACTATCCGACGACTTGTAAAATCGATGCTCGTGAATCTTGCTAGTTTCGATCAAAAACGATATATCCCGTTGTTTTGAGCCGGAATACAAGTTTTCGCGCAGTTCTGAGAGAAAAAGTTTACACCTTCCTTTCGTCTACACTTCGACGACTTGTAAAATCGATGCTCGTGAATCTTGCTAGTTTCGATCTAAAACGATGTATCCCTTTGATTTGAGCCGGAATCCAAGTTTTCGTGCAGTTCTGAGAGAAAACGTTTACACCTTTCTTTCGTCTACACTTCGACGACTTGTAAAATCGATGCTCGTGAATTTTGCTAGTTTCGATCTAAAACGATGTATCCCGTTGTTTTGAGCCGGAATACAAGTTTTCGTGCAGTTCTGAGAGAAAAAGTTTACACCTTTCTCTCGTCTACTCTTCGACAACTTGTAAAATCGATGCTCGTGAATCTTGCTAGTTTCGATCTGAAACGATGTATCCCGTTGTTTTGAGCCGCAATACAAGTTTTCGCGCTGTTCTGAGAGAAAACGATTACACCTTTCTCTCGTCTACTCTTCGACGACTTGTAAAATCGATGCTCGTGAATCTTGCTAGTTTCGATCTAAAACGCTGTATCCCGTTGTTTTGAGCCGCAATACAAGTTTTCGCGCAGTTCTGAGAGAAACCGTTTACACCTTTCTCTCGTCTACTCTTCGACGACTTGTAAAATCGATGCTCGTGAATCTTGCTAGTTTCAATCTAAAACAATGTATCCCGTTGTTTTTTGACGGAATACAAGTTTTCGCGCAGTTCTGAGAGAAAACGTTTAGACCTTTCTTTCGTCTACTCTTCGACGACTTGTAAAATTGATGCTCGTGAATCTTGCTAGTTTCGATCTAAAACGATGTATCCCGTTGTTTTGAGCCGCAATACAAGTTTTCGGGTTGTTCTGAGAGAAAAAGCTTTCACATTTCTCTCGTCTACTCTTCGACGACTTGTAAAATCGATGCTCGTGAGTCTTGCTAGTTTCGATCTAACACGATGTATCCCGTTGTTTTGAGCCGGAATAGAAGTTTTCGCGCAGTTCTGAGAGAAAACGTTTACACCTATCTGTCGTCTACTCTTCGACGACTTGTAAAATCGATGCTCGTGAATATTGCTAGTTTCGACCTAGAACGATGTATCCCGTTGTTTTGAGCCGGAATACAAGTTTTCGCGCAGTTCTGAGAGAAAAAATTTACACCTTTCTTTCGTGGACTCTCCGACAACTTGTAAAATCGATGCTCGTGAATCTCGCTAGTTACGATCTAAAACGATGTACCCCATTGTTTTGAGCCGGAATACAAGTTTTCGCGCAGTTCTGAGAGAAAAAGTTTACCCCTTTCTCTCATCTACTCTTCGACGACTTGTAAAATCGATGCTCGTGAATCTTGCTAGTTTCGACCTAAAACGATGTATCCCGTTGTTTTGACCCGGAATACAAGTTTTCGCGCAGTTCTGAGAGAAAAAGTTTACACCTTTCTCTCGTCTACTCTTCGAAGACTTGTAAAATCGGTGCCCGTGAATCTTGCTAGTTTCGATCTAAAACGATGTATCTCGTTGTTTTGAGCCGTAATACAAGTTTTCGCGCAGTTCTGAGAGAAAAAGTTTACACCTTTCTCTCGTCTACTCTTCGAAGACTTGTAAAATCGATGCTCGTGAATCTTGCTAGTTTCGATCTAAAACGATGTATCCCATTTTTTTGAGCCGGAAAACAAGTTTTGGCGCAGTTCTGAGAGAAAATTTACACCTTTTTCTCGTCTACTCATCGACGACTTGTAAAATCGATGCTCGTGAATATTGCTAGTTTAGACCTAAAACAATGTATCCCGTTGTTTTGAGCCGGAATACAAGCTTTCGCGCAGTTCTGAGAGAAAAAGTTTACACCTTTCTCTCGTGGACTCTCCGACGACTTGTAAAATCGATGCTCGTGAATCTTGCTAGTTACGATCTAAAACGATGTACCCCGTTGTTTTGATCCGGAATACAAGTTTTCGTGCAGTTCTGAGGGAAAAAGTTTACACCTTTCTCTGGAGTACTCTTCGACGACTTGTAAAATCGATGCTCGTGAATCTTGCTAGTTTCGATCTAAAACGATGTATTCCGTTGTTTTGAGCCGGAATACAAGTCTTCGCGCAGTTCTGAGAGAAAAAGTTTACACCTTTCTCTCGTCTACTCTTCGACGACTTGTAAAATCGATGCTCGTGAATCTTGCTAGTTTCGATCTAAAACGATGTATTCCGTTGTTTTGAGCCGGAATACAAGTTTTCGCGCAGTTCTGAGAGAAAAAGTTTTCACCTTTCTCTCGTCTACTCTTCGACGACTTGTAAAATCAATGCCCGTGAATCTTGCTAGTTTCGATCTAAAACGATGTATCTCGTTGTTTTGAGCCGTAATACAAGTTTTCGCGCAGTTCTGAGAGAAAAAGTTTACACCTTTCTCTCGTCCACTATTCGACGACTTGTAAAATCGATGCTCGTGAATCTTGCTAGTTTCGATCTAAAACGATGAATCTCGTTGTTTTGAGCCGGAATACAAGTTTTCGCGCAGTTTTGAGAGAAAAAGTTTCCACCTTTCTCTCGAGTACTCTTCGACGACTTGTAAAATCGATGCTCGCGAATCTTGCTAGTTTCGATCTAAAACGATGTACCCCATTGTTTTGAGCCGGAATACAAGTTTTCGCGCAGTTCTGAGAGAAAAAGTTTACCCCTTTCTCTCATCTACTCTTCGACGACTTGTAAAATCGATGCTCGTGAATCTTGCTAGTTTCGACCTAAAACGATGTATCCCGTTGTTTTGACCCGGAATACAAGTTTTCGCGCAGTTCTGAGAGAAAAAGTTTACACCTTTCTCTCGTCTACTCTTCGAAGACTTGTAAAATCGGTGCCCGTGAATCTTGCTAGTTTCGATCTAAAACGATGTATCTCGTTGTTTTGAGCCGTAATACAAGTTTTCGCGCAGTTCTGAGAGAAAAAGTTTACACCTTTCTCTCGTCTACTCTTCGAAGACTTGTAAAATCGATGCTCGTGAATCTTGCTAGTTTCGATCTAAAACGATGTATCCCATTTTTTTGAGCCGGAAAACAAGTTTTGGCGCAGTTCTGAGAGAAAATTTACACCTTTTTCTCGTCTACTCATCGACGACTTGTAAAATCGATGCTCGTGAATATTGCTAGTTTAGACCTAAAACAATGTATCCCGTTGTTTTGAGCCGGAATACAAGCTTTCGCGCAGTTCTGAGAGAAAAAGTTTACACCTTTCTCTCGTGGACTCTCCGACGACTTGTAAAATCGATGCTCGTGAATCTTGCTAGTTACGATCTAAAACGATGTACCCCGTTGTTTTGATCCGGAATACAAGTTTTCGTGCAGTTCTGAGGGAAAAAGTTTACACCTTTCTCTTGTCTACTCTCGACGACTGGTAAAATCGATGCTCGTGAATCTTGCTAGTTTCGACCTAAAACGATGTATCGCGTTGTTTTGAGCCGGAATACAAGTTTTCGCGCAGTTCTGAGAGAAAAAGTTTACACCTTTCTCTCGTGTACTCTTTGACGACTTGTAAAATCGATGCTCGTGAATCTTGCTAGTTTCGATCTACAACGATGTATCTCGTTGTTTTGAGCTGGAATAGAAGTTTTCGCGCAGTACTGAGAGAAAAAGTTTCCACCTTTCTCTGGAGTACTCTTCGACGACTTGTAAAATCGATGCTCGTGAATCTTGCTAGTTTCGATCTAAAACGATGTATCCCGTTGTTTTGAGCCGGAATACAAGTTTTCGTGCAGTTCTGAGAGAAAAAGTTTACACCTTTCTCTCGTCTACTCTTCGACAACTTGTAAAATCGATGCTCGTGAATCTTGCTAGTTTCGATCTAAAACTGTGTATTCCGTTGTTTTGAGCCGGAATACAAGTTTTTGCGCAGTTCTGAGAGAAAAAATTTACAGCTTTCTCTCGTCTACTCTTCGAGGACTTGTAAAATCGATGCTCGTGAATCTTGCTAGTTTCGATCTAAAACGATGAATCCTGTTGTTTTGAGCTGGAATAGAAGTTTTCGCGCAGTTCTGAGAGAAAAAGTTTACACCTTTCTCTCGTCTACTATTCGACGACTTGTAAAATCGATGCTCGTGAATCTTGCTAGTTTCAATCTAAAACGATGAATCTCGTTGTTTTGAGCCGGAATACAAGTTTTCGCGCAGTTTTGAGAGAAAAAGTTTCCACCTTTCTCTCGAGTACTCTTCGACGACTTGTAAAATCGATGCTCGTGAATCTTGCTAGTTTCGATCTAAAACGATGTATCCCGTTGTTTTGAGCCGGAATACAAGTTTTCGTGCAGTTCTGAGAGAAAAAGTTTACACCTTTCTCTCGTCTACTCTTCGACAACTTGTAAAATCGATGCTCGTGAATCTTGCTAGTTTCGATCTGAAACGATGTATCCCGTTGTTTTGAGCCGCAATACATGTTTTCGCGCAGATCTGAGAGAAAAGGTTTACACCTTTATCTCGTCTACTATCCGACGACTTGTAAAATCGATGCTCGTGAATCTTGCTAGTTTCGATCAAAAACGATATGTCCCGTTGTTTTGAGCCGGAACACAAGTTTTCGCGCAGTTCTGAGAGAAAAAGTTTACACCTTTCTCTCGTCTACTTTTCGACGACTTGTAAAATCGATGCTCGTGAATTTTGCTAGTTTCGATCTAAAACGATGTTTCCCTTTGATTTGAGCCGGAATACAAGTTTTCGTGCAGTTCTGAGAGAAAAAGCTTTCACATTTCTCTCGTCTACTCTTCGACTTGTAAAATCGATGCTCGTGAATCTCGCTAGTTCCGATCTAAAACGATGTATCCCGTTGTTTTGAGCCGGAATACAAGTTTTCGCGCAGATCTGAGAGAAAAAGTTTACACCTTTTTCTCGTCTACTATCCGACGACTTGTAAAATCGATGCTCGTGAATCTTGCTAGTTTCGATCAAAAACGATATATTCCGTTGTTTTGAGCCGGAATACAAGTTTTCGCGCAGTTCTGAGAGAAAAAGTTTACACCTTTCTCTCGTCTACTCTTCGACGACTTGTAAAATCGGTGTTCGTGAATTTTGCTAGTTTCGACCTAAAACGATGTATCCTTTTGATTTGAGCCGGAATACAAGTTTTCGTGCAGTTCTGAGAGAAAAAGCTTTCACATTTCTCTCGTCTACTCTTCGACGACTTGTAAAATCGATGCTCGTGAATCTCGCTAGTTCCGATCTAAAACGATGTATCCCGTTGTTTTGAGCCGGAATACAAGTTTTCGCGCAGTTCTGAGAGAAAAAGTTTACACCTTTCTTTCGTCTACACTTCGACGACTTGTAAAATCGATGCTCGTGAATCTTGCTAGTTTCGATCTAAAACGATGTATCTCTTTGATTTGAGCCGGAATACAAGTTTTCGTGCAGTTCTGAGAGAAAAAGTTTACACCTTTCTTTCGTCTACACTTCGACGACTTGTAAAATCGATGGTCGTGAATCTTGCTAGTTTCGATCTAAAACGATGTATCCCTTTGATTTGACCCGGAATACAAGTTTTCGTGCCGTTCTGAGAGAAAAAGTTTACACCTTTCTCTCGTCTACTCTTCGACAACTTGTAAAATTGATGCTCGTGAATCTTGCTAGTTTCGATCTGAAACGATGTATTCCGTTGTTTAGAGCCGCAATACAAGTTTTCGCGCAGGTCTGAGAGAAAAAGTTTACACCTTTCTCTCGTCTACTATCCGACGACTTGTAAAATCGATGCTCGTGAATCTTGCTAGTTTCGATCAAAAACGATATATCCCGTTGTTTTGAGCCGGAATACAAGTTTTCGCGCAGTTCTGAGAGAAAAAGTTTACACCTTCCTTTCGTCTACACTTCGACGACTTGTAAAATCGATGCTCGTGAATCTTGCTAGTTTCGATCTAAAACGATGTATCCCTTTGATTTGAGCCGGAATCCAAGTTTTCGTGCAGTTCTGAGAGAAAACGTTTACACCTTTCTTTCGTCTACACTTCGACGACTTGTAAAATCGATGCTCGTGAATTTTGCTAGTTTCGATCTAAAACGATGTATCCCGTTGTTTTGAGCCGGAATACAAGTTTTCGTGCAGTTCTGAGAGAAAAAGTTTACACCTTTCTCTCGTCTACTCTTCGACAACTTGTAAAATCGATGCTCGTGAATCTTGCTAGTTTCGATCTGAAACGATGTATCCCGTTGTTTTGAGCCGCAATACAAGTTTTCGCGCTGTTCTGAGAGAAAACGATTACACCTTTCTCTCGTCTACTCTTCGACGACTTGTAAAATCGATGCTCGTGAATCTTGCTAGTTTCGATCTAAAACGATGTATCCCGTTGTTTTGAGCCGCAATACAAGTTTTCGCGCAGTTCTGAGAGAAACCGTTTACACCTTTCTCTCGTCTACTCTTCGACGACTTGTAAAATCGATGCTCGTGAATCTTGCTAGTTTCAATCTAAAACAATGTTTCCCGTTGTTTTGTGACGGAATACAAGTTTTCGCGCAGTTCTGAGAGAAAACGTTTAGACCTTTCTTTCGTCTTCTCTTCGACGACTTGTAAAATTGATGCTCGTGAATCTTGCTAGTTTCGATCTAAAACGATGTATCCCGTTGTTTTGAGCCGCAATACAAGTTTTCGGGTTGTTCTGAGAGAAAAAGCTTTCACATTTCTCTCGTCTACTCTTCGACGACTTGTAAAATCGATGCTCGTGAGTCTTGCTAGTTTCGATCTAACACGATGTATCCCGTTGTTTTGAGCCGGAATAGAAGTTTTCGAGCAGTTCTGAGAGAAAACGTTTACACCTATCTGTCGTCTACTCTTCGACGACTTGTAAAATCGATGCTCGTGAATCTTGCTAGTTTCGATCTAAAACGATGTTGCCCGTTGTTTTGAGCCGGAATACAAGTTTTCGGGCTGTTCTGAGAGAAGACGTTTACACCCTTCTCTCGTCTACTCTTCGACAACTTGTAAAATCGATGCTCGTGAATTGTGCTAGTTTTGATCGAAAACGATGTATCCCGTTGTTTTGAGACGGAATACAAGTTTTCGTGCAGTTCTGAGAGAAAAAGTTTACACCTCTCTCTCGTCTACTCTTCGACAACTTGTAAAATTGATGCTCGTGAATCTTGCTAGTTTCAATCAAGAACGATATATCCCGTTGTTTTGAGCCGGAATACAAGTTTTCGTGCAGTTCTGAGAGAAAAAGTTTACACCTTTCTCTCGTCTACTCTTCGACAACTTGTAAAATCGATGCTCGTGAATCTTGCTAGTTTCGATCTGAAACGATGTATCCCGTTGTTTTGAGCCGCAATACATGTTTTCGCGCAGATCTGAGAGAAAAGGTTTACACCTTTATCGTCTACTATCCGACGACTTGTAAAATCGATGCTCGTGAATCTTGCTAGTTTCGATCTAAAACGATGTATCCCGTTGTTTTGAGCCGGAATAAAAGTTTTTGCGCAGTTCTGAGAGAAAAAGTTTACACCTTTCTTTCGTCTACACTTCGACGACTTGTAAAATCGATGCTCGTGAATCTTGCTAGTTTCGATCTAAAACGATGTATCCCTTTGATTTGAGCCGGAATACAAGTTTTCGTGCAGTTCTGAGAGAAAAAGTTTACACCTTTCTTTCGTCTACACTTCGACGACTTGTAAAATCGATGGTCGTGAATCTTGCTAGTTTCGATCTAAAACGATGTATCCCTTTGATTTGACCCGGAATACAAGTTTTCGTGCCGTTCTGAGAGAAAAAGTTTACACCTTTCTCTCGTCTACTCTTCGACAACTTGTAAAATTGATGCTCGTGAATCTTGCTAGTTTCGATCTGAAACGATGTATCCCGTTGTTTAGAGCCGCAATACAAGTTTTCGCGCAGATCTGAGAGAAAAAGTTTACACCTTTCTCTCGTCTACTATCCGACGACTTGTAAAATCGATGCTCGTGAATCTTGCTAGTTTCGATCAAAAACGATATATCCCGTTGTTTTGAGCCGGAATACAAGTTTTCGCGCAGTTCTGAGAGAAAAAGTTTACACCTTCCTTTCGTCTACACTTCGACGACTTGTAAAAGCGATGCTCGTGAATCTTGCTAGTTTCGATCTAAAACAATGAATCCCTTTGATTTGAGCCGGAATCCAAGTTTTCGTGCAGTTCTGAGAGAAAACGTTTACACCTTTCTTTCGTCTACACTTCGACGACTTGTAAAATCGATGCTCGTGAATTTTGCTAGTTTCGATCTAAAACGATGTATCCCGTTGTTTTGAGCCGGAATACAAGTTTTCGTGCAGTTCTGAGAGAAAAAGTTTACACCTTTCTCTCGTCTACTCTTCGACAACTTGTAAAATCGATGCTCGTGAATCTTGCTAGTTTCGATCTGAAACGATGTATCCCGTTGTTTTGAGCCGCAATACAAGTTTTCGCGCTGTTCTGAGAGAAAACGATTACACCTTTCTCTCGTCTACTCTTCGACGACTTGTAAAATCGATGCTCGTGAATCTTGCTAGTTTCGATCTAAAACGATGTATCCCGTTGTTGTGAGCCGCAATACAAGTTTTCGCGCAGTTCTGAGAGAAACCGTTTACACCTTTCTCTCGTCTACTCTTCGACGACTTGTAAAATCGATGCTCGTGAATCTTGCTAGTTTCAATCTAAAACAATGTATCCCGTTGTTTTGTGACGGAATACAAGTTTTCGCGCAGTTCTGAGAGAAAACGTTTAGACCTCTCTTTCGTCTACTCTTCGACGACTTGTAAAATTGATGCTCGTGAATCTTGCTAGTTTCGATCTAAAACGATGTATCCCGTTGTTTTGAGCCGCAATACAAGTTTTCGGGCTGTTCTGAGAGAAGACGTTTACACCCTTCTCTCGTCTACTCTTCGACAACTTGTAAAATCGATGCTCGTGAATTGTGCTAGTTTTGATCGAAAACGATGTATCCCGTTGTTTTGAGACGGAATACAAGTTTTCGTGCAGTTCTGAGAGAAAAAGTTTACACCTCTCTCTCGTCTACTCTTCGACGACTTGTAAAATTGATGCTCGTGAATCTTGCTAGTTTCAATCAAAAACGATATATCCCGTTGTTTTGAGCCGGAATACAAGTTTTCGTGCAGTTCTGAGAGAAAAAGTTTACACCTTTCTCTCGTCTACTCTTCGACAACTTGTAAAATCGATGCTCGTGAATCTTGCTAGTTTCCATCTGAAACGATGTATCCCGTTGTTTTGAGCCGCAATACATGTTTTCGCGCAGATCTGAGAGAAAAGGTTTACACCTTTATCGTCTACTATCCGACGACTTGTAAAATCGATGCTCGTGAATCTTGCTAGTTTCGATCAAAAACGATATGTCCCGTTGTTTTGAGCCGGAACACAAGTTTTCGCGCAGTTCTGAGAGAAAAAGTTTACACCTTTCTCTCGTCTACTCTTCGACGACTTGTAAAATCGATGCTCGTGAATTTTGCTAGTTTCGATCTAAAACGATGTTTCCCTTTGATTTGAGCCGGAATACAAGTTTTCGTGCAGTTCTGAGAGAAAAAGCTTTCACATTTCTCTCGTCTACTCTTCGACTTGTAAAATCGATGCTCGTGAATCTCGCTAGTTCCGATCTAAAACGATGTATCCCGTTGTTTTGAGCCGGAATACAAGTTTTCGCGCAGATCTGAGAGAAAAAGTTTACACCTTTTTCTCGTCTACTATCCGACGACTTGTAAAATCGATGCTCGTGAATCTTGCTAGTTTCGATCTAAAACGATGTATCCCGTTGTTTTGAGCCGCAATACAAGTTTTCGCGCAGTTCTGAGAGAAACCGTTTACACCTTTCTCTCGTCTACTCTTCGACGACTTGTAAAATCGATGCTCGTGAATCTTGCTAGTTTCAATCTAAAACAATGTTTCCCGTTGTTTTGTGACGGAATACAAGTTTTCGCGCAGTTCTGAGAGAAAACGTTTAGACCTTTCTTTCGTCTTCTCTTCGACGACTTGTAAAATTGATGCTCGTGAATCTTGCTAGTTTCGATCTAAAACGATGTATCCCGTTGTTTTGAGCCGCAATACAAGTTTTCGGGTTGTTCTGAGAGAAAAAGCTTTCACATTTCTCTCGTCTACTCTTCGACGACTTGTAAAATCGATGCTCGTGAGTCTTGCTAGTTTCGATCTAACACGATGTATCCCGTTGTTTTGAGCCGGAATAGAAGTTTTCGAGCAGTTCTGAGAGAAAACGTTTACACCTATCTGTCGTCTACTCTTCGACGACTTGTAAAATCGATGCTCGTGAATCTTGCTAGTTTCGATCTAAAACGATGTTGCCCGTTGTTTTGAGCCGGAATACAAGTTTTCGGGCTGTTCTGAGAGAAGACGTTTACACCCTTCTCTCGTCTACTCTTCGACAACTTGTAAAATCGATGCTCGTGAATTGTGCTAGTTTTGATCGAAAACGATGTATCCCGTTGTTTTGAGACGGAATACAAGTTTTCGTGCAGTTCTGAGAGAAAAAGTTTACACCTCTCTCTCGTCTACTCTTCGACAACTTGTAAAATTGATGCTCGTGAATCTTGCTAGTTTCAATCAAGAACGATATATCCCGTTGTTTTGAGCCGGAATACAAGTTTTCGTGCAGTTCTGAGAGAAAAAGTTTACACCTTTCTCTCGTCTACTCTTCGACAACTTGTAAAATCGATGCTCGTGAATCTTGCTAGTTTCGATCTGAAACGATGTATCCCGTTGTTTTGAGCCGCAATACATGTTTTCGCGCAGATCTGAGAGAAAAGGTTTACACCTTTATCGTCTACTATCCGACGACTTGTAAAATCGATGCTCGTGAATCTTGCTAGTTTCGATCAAAAACGATATATTCCGTTGTTTTGAGCCGGAATACAAGTTTTCGCGCAGTTCTGAGAGAAAAAGTTTACACCTTTCTCTCGTCTACTCTTCGACGACTTGTAAAATCGGTGTTCGTGAATTTTGCTAGTTTCGATCTAAAACGATGTATCCCTTTGATTTGAGCCGGAATACAAGTTTTCGTGCAGTTCTGAGAGAAAAAGCTTTCACATTTCTCTCGTCTACTCTTCGACTTGTAAAATCGATGCTCGTGAATCTCGCTAGTTCCGATCTAAAACGATGTATCCCTTTGATTTGAGCCGGAATACAAGTTTTCGTGCAGTTCTGAGAGAAAAAGCTTTCACATTTCTCTCGTCTACTCTTCGACGACTTGTAAAATCGATGCTCGTGAATCTCGCTAGTTCCGATCTAAAACGATGTATCCCGTTGTTTTGAGCCGGAATAAAAGTTTTTGCGCAGTTCTGAGAGAAAAAGTTTACACCTTTCTTTCGTCTACACTTCGACGACTTGTAAAATCGATGCTCGTGAATCTTGCTAGTTTCGATCTAAAACGATGTATCCCTTTGATTTGAGCCGGAATACAAGTTTTCGTGCAGTTCTGAGAGAAAAAGTTTACACCTTTCTTTCGTCTACACTTCGACGACTTGTAAAATCGATGGTCGTGAATCTTGCTAGTTTCGATCTAAAACGATGTATCCCTTTGATTTGACCCGGAATACAAGTTTTCGTGCCGTTCTGAGAGAAAAAGTTTACACCTTTCTCTCGTCTACTCTTCGACAACTTGTAAAATTGATGCTCGTGAATCTTGCTAGTTTCGATCTGAAACGATGTATCCCGTTGTTTAGAGCCGCAATACAAGTTTTCGCGCAGATCTGAGAGAAAAAGTTTACACCTTTCTCTCGTCTACTATCCGACGACTTGTAAAATCGATGCTCGTGAATCTTGCTAGTTTCGATCAAAAACGATATATCCCGTTGTTTTGAGCCGGAATACAAGTTTTCGCGCAGTTCTGAGAGAAAAAGTTTACACCTTCCTTTCGTCTACACTTCGACGACTTGTAAAAGCGATGCTCGTGAATCTTGCTAGTTTCGATCTAAAACAATGAATCCCTTTGATTTGAGCCGGAATCCAAGTTTTCGTGCAGTTCTGAGAGAAAACGTTTACACCTTTCTTTCGTCTACACTTCGACGACTTGTAAAATCGATGCTCGTGAATTTTGCTAGTTTCGATCTAAAACGATGTATCCCGTTGTTTTGAGCCGGAATACAAGTTTTCGTGCAGTTCTGAGAGAAAAAGTTTACACCTTTCTCTCGTCTACTCTTCGACAACTTGTAAAATCGATGCTCGTGAATCTTGCTAGTTTCGATCTGAAACGATGTATCCCGTTGTTTTGAGCCGCAATACAAGTTTTCGCGCTGTTCTGAGAGAAAACGATTACACCTTTCTCTCGTCTACTCTTCGACGACTTGTAAAATCGATGCTCGTGAATCTTGCTAGTTTCGATCTAAAACGATGTATCCCGTTGTTGTGAGCCGCAATACAAGTTTTCGCGCAGTTCTGAGAGAAACCGTTTACACCTTTCTCTCGTCTACTCTTCGACGACTTGTAAAATCGATGCTCGTGAATCTTGCTAGTTTCAATCTAAAACAATGTATCCCGTTGTTTTGTGACGGAATACAAGTTTTCGCGCAGTTCTGAGAGAAAACGTTTAGACCTCTCTTTCGTCTACTCTTCGACGACTTGTAAAATTGATGCTCGTGAATCTTGCTAGTTTCGATCTAAAACGATGTATCCCGTTGTTTTGAGCCGCAATACAAGTTTTCGGGCTGTTCTGAGAGAAGACGTTTACACCCTTCTCTCGTCTACTCTTCGACAACTTGTAAAATCGATGCTCGTGAATTGTGCTAGTTTTGATCGAAAACGATGTATCCCGTTGTTTTGAGACGGAATACAAGTTTTCGTGCAGTTCTGAGAGAAAAAGTTTACACCTCTCTCTCGTCTACTCTTCGACGACTTGTAAAATTGATGCTCGTGAATCTTGCTAGTTTCAATCAAAAACGATATATCCCGTTGTTTTGAGCCGGAATACAAGTTTTCGTGCAGTTCTGAGAGAAAAAGTTTACACCTTTCTCTCGTCTACTCTTCGACAACTTGTAAAATCGATGCTCGTGAATCTTGCTAGTTTCCATCTGAAACGATGTATCCCGTTGTTTTGAGCCGCAATACATGTTTTCGCGCAGATCTGAGAGAAAAGGTTTACACCTTTATCGTCTACTATCCGACGACTTGTAAAATCGATGCTCGTGAATCTTGCTAGTTTCGATCAAAAACGATATGTCCCGTTGTTTTGAGCCGGAACACAAGTTTTCGCGCAGTTCTGAGAGAAAAAGTTTACACCTTTCTCTCGTCTACTCTTCGACGACTTGTAAAATCGATGCTCGTGAATTTTGCTAGTTTCGATCTAAAACGATGTTTCCCTTTGATTTGAGCCGGAATACAAGTTTTCGTGCAGTTCTGAGAGAAAAAGCTTTCACATTTCTCTCGTCTACTCTTCGACTTGTAAAATCGATGCTCGTGAATCTCGCTAGTTCCGATCTAAAACGATGTATCCCGTTGTTTTGAGCCGGAATACAAGTTTTCGCGCAGATCTGAGAGAAAAAGTTTACACCTTTTTCTCGTCTACTATCCGACGACTTGTAAAATCGATGCTCGTGAATCTTGCTAGTTTCGATCAAAAACGATATATTCCGTTGTTTTGAGCCGGAATACAAGTTTTCGCGCAGTTCTGAGAGAAAAAGTTTACACCTTTCTCTCGTCTACTCTTCGACGACTTGTAAAATCGGTGTTCGTGAATTTTGCTAGTTTCGATCTAAAACGATGTATCCCTTTGATTTGAGCCGGAATACAAGTTTTCGTGCAGTTCTGAGAGAAAAAGCTTTCACATTTCTCTCGTCTACTCTTCGACTTGTAAAATCGATGCTCGTGAATCTCGCTAGTTCCGATCTAAAACGATGTATCCCGTTGTTTTGAGCCGGAATACAAGTTTTCGCGCAGATCTGAGAGAAAAAGTTTACACCTTTTTCTCGTCTACTATCCGACGACTTGTAAAATCGATGCTCGTGAATCTTGCTAGTTTCGATCAAAAACGATATATTCCGTTGTTTTGAGCCGGAATACAAGTTTTCGCGCAGTTCTGAGAGAAAAAGTTTACACCTTTCTCTCGTCTACTCTTCGACGACTTGTAAAATCGGTGTTCGTGAATTTTTCTAGTTTCGATCTAAAACGATGTATCCCTTTGATTTGAGCCGGAATACAAGTTTTCGTGCAGTTCTGAGAGAAAAAGCTTTCACATTTCTCTCGTCTACTCTTCGACGACTTGTAAAATCGATGCTCGTGAATCTCGCTAGTTCCGATCTAAAACGATGTATCCCGTTGTTTTGAGCCGGAATACAAGTTTTCGCGCAGTTCTGAGAGAAAAAGTTTACACCTTTCTTTCATCTACACTTCTATGACTTGTAAAATCGATGCTCGTGAATCTTGCTAGTTTCGATCTAAAACGATGTATCCCTTTGATTTGAGCCGGAATACAAGTTTTCGTGCAGTTCTGAGAGAAAAAGTTTACACCTTTCTTTCGTCTACACTTCGACGACTTGTAAAATCGATGGTCGTGGATCTTGCTAGTTTCGATCTAAAACGATGTATCCCTTTGATTTGACCCGGAATACAAGTTTTCGTGCCGTTCTGAGAGAAAAAGTTTACACCTTTCTCTCGTCTACTCTTCGACAACTTGTAAAATTGATGCTCGTGAATCTTGCTAGTTTCGATCTGAAACGATGTATCCCGTTGTTTAGAGCCGCAATACAAGTTTTCGCGCAGATCTGAGAGAAAAAGTTTACACCTTTCTCTCGTCTACTATCCGACGACTTGTAAAATCGATGCTCGTGAATCTTGCTAGTTTCGATCAAAAACGATATATCCCGTTGTTTTGAGCCGGAATACAAGTTTTCGCGCAGTTCTGAGAGAAAAAGTTTACACCTTCCTTTCGTCTACACTTCGACGACTTGTAAAATCGATGCTCGTGAATCTTGCTAGTTTCGATCTAAAACGATGTATCCCTTTGATTTGAGCCGGAATCCAAGTTTTCGTGCAGTTCTGAGAGAAAACGTTTACAACTTTTTTTCGTCTACACTTCGACGACTTGTAAAATCGTTGCTCGTGAATTTTGCTAGTTTCGATCTAAAACGATGTATCCCGTTGTTTTGAGCCGGAATACAAGTTTTCGTGCAGTTCTGAGAGAAAAAGTTTACACCTTTCTCTCGTCTACTCTTCGACAACTTGTAAAATCGATGCTCGTGAATCTTGCTAGTTTCGATATGAAACGATGTATCCCGTTGTTTTGAGCCGCAATACAAGTTTTCGCGCTGTTCTGAGAGAAAACGATTACACCTTTCTCTCGTCTACTCTTCGACGACTTGTAAAATCGATGCTCGTGAATCTTGCTAGTTTCGATCTAAAACGATGTATCCCGTTGTTTTGAGCCGCAATACAAGTTTTCGCGCAGTTCTGAGAGAAACCGTTTACACCTTTCGCTCGTCTACTCTTCGAGGACTTGTAAAATTGATGCTCGTGAATCTTGCTAGTTTCGATCTAAAACGATGTATCCCGTTGTTTTGAGCCGTAATACAAGTTTTCGGGTTGTTCTGAGAGAAAAAGCTTTCACATTTCTCTCGTCTACTCTTCGACGACTTGTAAAATCGATGCTCGTGAGTCTTGCTAGTTTCGATCTAACACGATGTATCCCGTTGTTTTGAGCCGGAATAGAAGTTTTCGCGCAGTTCTGAGAGAAAACGTTTACACCTGTCTGTCGTCTACTCTTCGACGACTTGTAAAATCGATGCTCGTGAATCTTGCTAGTTTCGATCTAAAACGATGTATCCCGTTGTTTTGAGCCGGAATACAAGTTTTCGGGCTGTTCTGAGAGAAGACGTTTACACCCTTCTCTCGTCTACTCTTCGACAACTTGTAAAATCGATGCTCGTGAATTGTGCTAGTTTTGATCGAAAACGATGTATCCCGTTGTTTTGAGACGGAATACAAGTTTTCGTGCAGTTCTGAGAGGAAAAGTTTACACCTCTCTCTCGTCTACTCTTCGACGACTTGTAAAATTGATGCTCGTGAATCTTGCTAGTTTCAATCAAAAACGATATATCCCGTTGTTTTGAGCCGGAATACAAGTTTTCGTGCAGTTCTGAGAGAAAAAGTTTACACCTTTCTCTCGTCTACTCTTCGACAACTTGTAAAATCGATGCTCGTGAATCTTGCTAGTTTCGATCTCAAACGATGTATCCCGTTGTTTTGAGCCGCAATACATGTTTTCGCGCAGATCTGAGAGAAAAGGTTTACACCTTTATCTCGTCTACTATCCGACGACTTGTAAAATCGATGCTCGTGAATCTTGCTAGTTTCGATCAAAAACGATATATCCCGTTGTTTTGAGCCGGAACACAAGTTTTCGCGCAGTTCTGAGAGAAAAAGTTTACACCTTTCTCTCGTCTACTCTTCGACGACTTGTAAAATCGATGCTCGTGAATTTTGCTAGTTTCGATGTAAAACGATGTTTCCCTTTGATTTGAGCCGGAATACAAGTTTTCGTGCAGTTCTGAGAGAAAAAGCTTTCACATTTCTCTCGTCTACTCTTCGACTTGTAAAATCGATGCTCGTGAATCTCGCTAATTCCGATCTAAAACGATGTATCCCGTTGTTTTGAGCCGGAATACAAGTTTTCGCGCAGATCTGAGAGAAAAAGTTTACACCTTTTTCTCGTCTACTATCCGACGACTTGTAAAATCGATGCTCGTGAATCTTGCTAGTTTCGATCAAAAACGATATATCCCGTTGTTTTGAGCCGGAACACAAGTTTTCGCGCAGTTCTGAGAGAAAAAGTTTACACCTTTCTCTCGTCTACTCTTCGACGACTTGTAAAATCGATGCTCGTGAATTTTGCTAGTTTCGATGTAAAACGATGTTTCCCTTTGATTTGAGCCGGAATACAAGTTTTCGTGCAGTTCTGAGAGAAAAAGCTTTCACATTTCTCTCGTCTACTCTTCGACTTGTAAAATCGATGCTCGTGAATCTCGCTAATTCCGATCTAAAACGATGTATCCCTTTGATTTGAGCCGGAATACAAGTTTTCGTGCAGTTCTGAGAGAAAAAGCTTTCACATTTCTCTCGTCTACTCTTCGACGACTTGTAAAATCGATGCTCGTGAATCTCGCTAGTTCCGATCTAAAACGATGTATCCCGTTGTTTTGAGCCGGAATACAAGTTTTCGCGCAGTTCTGAGAGAAAAAGTTTACACCTTTCTTTCGTCTACACTTCGATGACTTGTAAAATCGATGCTCGTGAATCTTGCTAGTTTCGATCTAAAACGATGTATCCCTTTGATTTGAGCCGGAATACAAGTTTTCGTGCAGTTCTGAGAGAAAAAGTTTACACCTTTCTTTCGTCTACACTTCGACGACTTGTAAAATCGATGGTCGTGGATCTTGCTAGTTTCGATCTAAAACGATGTATCCCTTTGATTTGACCCGGAATACAAGTTTTCGTGCCGTTCTGAGAGAAAAAGTTTACACCTTTCTCTCGTCTACACTTCGACAACTTGTAAAATTGATGCTCGTGAATCTTGCTAGTTTCGATCTGAAACGATGTATCCCGTTGTTTAGAGCCGCAATACAAGTTTTCGCGCAGATCTGAGAGAAAACGTTTACACCTTTCTCTCGTCTACTATCCGACGACTTGTAAAATCGATGCTCGTGAATCTTGCTAGTTTCGATCAAAAACGATATATCCCGTTGTTTTGAGCCGGAATACAAGTTTTCGCGCAGTTCTGAGAGAAAAAGTTTACACCTTCCTTTCGTCTACACTTCGACGACTTGTAAAATCGATGCTCGTGAATCTTGCAAGTTTCGATCTAAAACGATGTATCCCTTTGATTTGAGCCGGAATCCAAGTTTTCGTGCAGTTCTGAGAGAAAACGTTTACACATTTCTTTCGTCTACACTTCGACGACTTGTAAAATCGATGCTCGTGAATTTTGCTAGTTTCGATCTAAAACGATGTATCCCGTTGTTTTGAGCCGGAATACAAGTTTTCGTGCAGTTCTGAGAGAAAAAGTTTACACCTTTCTCTCGTCTACTCTTCGACAACTTGTAAAATCGATGCTCGTGAATCTTGCTAGTTTCGATCTGAAACGATGTATCCCGTTGTTTTGAGCCGCAATACAAGTTTTCGCGCTGTTCTGAGAGAAAACGATTACACCTTTCTCTCGTCTACTCTTCGACGACTTGTAAAATCGATGCTCGTGAATCTTGCTAGTTTCGATCTAAAACGATGTATCCCGTTGTTTTGAGCCGCAATACAAGTTTTCGGGTTGTTCTGAGAGAAAAAGCTTTCACATTTCTCTCGTCTACTCTTCGACGACTTGTAAAATCGATGCTCGTGAATCTTGCTAGTTTCAATCTAAAACGATGTATCCCGTTGTTTTGAGCCGCAATACAAGTTTTCGGGTTGTTCTGAGAGAAAAAGCTTTCACATTTCTCTCGTCTACTCTTCGACGACTTGTAAAATCGATGCTCGTGAGTCTTGCTAGTTTCGATCTAACACGATGTATCCCGTTGTTTTGAGCCGGAATACAAGTTTTCGGGCTGTTCTGAGAGAAGACGTTTACACCCTTCTCTCGTCTACTCTTCGACAACTTGCAAAATCGATGCTCGTGAATTGTGCTAGTTTTGATCGAAAACGATGTATCCCGTTGTTTTGAGACGGAATACAAGTTTTCGTGCAGTTCTGAGAGGAAAAGTTTACACCTCTCTCTCGTCTACTCTTCGACGACTTGTAAAATTGATGCTCGTGAATCTTGCTAGTTTCAATCAAAAACGATATATCCCGTTGTTTTGAGCCGGAATACAAGTTTTCGTGCAGTTCTGAGAGAAAAAGTTTACACCTTTCTCTCGTCTACTCTTCGACAAATTGTAAAATCGATGCTCGTGAATCTTGCTAGTTTCGATCTGAAACGATGTATCCCGTTGTTTTGAGCCGCAATACATGTTTTCGCGCAGATCTGAGAGAAAAGGTTTACACCTTTATCTCGTCTACTATCCGACGACTTGTAAAATCGATGCTCGTGAATCTTGCTAGTTTCGATCAAAAACGATATATCCCGTTGTTTTGAGCCGGAACACAAGTTTTCGCGCAGTTCTGAGAGAAAAAGTTTACACCTTTCTCTCGTCTACTCTTCGACGACTTGTAAAATCGATGCTCGTGAATTTTGCTAGTTTCGATCTAAAACGATGTTTCCCTTTGATTTGAGCCGGAATACAAGTTTTCGTGCAGTTCTGAGAGAAAAAGCTTTCACATTTCTCTCGTCTACTCTTCGACTTGTAAAATCGATGCTCGTGAATCTCGCTAATTCCGATCTAAAACGATGTATCCCGTTGTTTTGAGCCGGAATACAAGTTTTCGCGCAGATCTGAGAGAAAAAGTTTACACCTTTTTCTCGTCTACTATCCGACGACTTGTAAAATCGATGCTCGTGAATCTTGCTAGTTTCGATCAAAAACGATATATTCCGTTGTTTTGAGCCGGAATACAAGTTTTCGCGCAGTTCTGAGAGAATAAGTTTACACCTTTCTCTCGTCTACTCTTCGACGACTTGTAAAATCGGTGTTCGTGAATTTTGCTAGTTTCGATCTAAAACGATGTATCCCTTTGATTTGAGCCGGACTACAAGTTTTCGTGCAGTTCTGAGAGAAAAAGCTTTCACATTTCTCTCGTCTACTCTTCGACGACTTGTAAAATCGATGCTCGTGAATCTCGCTAGTTCCGATCTAAAACGATGTATCCCGTTGTTTTGAGCCGGAATACAAGTTTTCGCGCAGTTCTGAGAGAAAAAGTTTACACCTTTCTTTCGTCTACACTTCGACGACTTGTAAAATCGATGCTCGTGAATCTTGCTAGTTTCGATCTAAAACGATGTATCCCTTTGATTTGAGCCGGAATACAAGTTTTCGTGCAGTTCTGAGAGAAAAAGTTTACACCTTTCTTTCGTCTACACTTCGACGACTTGTAAAATCGATGGTCGTGAATCTTGCTAGTTTCGATCTAAAACGATGTATCCCTTTGATTTGACCCGGAATACAAGTTTTCGTGCCGTTCTGAGAGAAAAAGTTTACACCTTTCTCTCGTCTACTCTTCGACAACTTGTAAAATTGATGCTCGTGAATCTTGCTAGTTTCGATCTGAAACGCTGTATCCCGTTGTTTAGAGCCGCAATACAAGTTTTCGCGCAGATCTGAGAGAAAAAGTTTACACCTTTCTCTCGTCTACTATCCGACGACTTGTAAAATCGATGCTCGTGAATCTTGCTAGTTTCGATCAAAAACGTTATATCCCGTTGTTTTGAGCCGGAATACAAGTTTTCGCGCAGTTCTGAGAGAAAAAGTTTACACCTTCCTTTCGTCTACACTTCGACGACTTGTAAAATCGATGCTCGTGAATCTTGCTAGTTTCGATCTAAAACGATGTATCCCTTTGATTTGAGCCGGAATCCAAGTTTTCGTGCAGTTCTGAGAGAAAACGTTTACACCTTTCTTTCGTCTACACTTCGATGACTTGTAAAATCGATGCTCGTGAATTTTGCTAGTTTCGATCTAAAACGATGTATCCCGTTGTTTTGAGCCGGAATACAAGTTTTCGTGCAGTTCTGAGAGAAAAAGTTTACACCTTTCTCTCGTCTACTCTTCGACAACTTGTAAAATTGATGCTCGTGAATCTTGCTAGTTTTGATCTGAAACGATGTATCCCGTTGTTTTGAGCCGCAATACAAGTTTTCGCGCTGTTCTGAGAGAAAACGATTACACCTTTCTCTCGTCTACTCTTCGACGACTTGTAAAATCGATGCTCGTGAATCTTGCTAGTTTCGATCTAAAACGATGTATCCCGTTGTTTTGAGCCGCAATACAAGTTTTCGCGCAGTTCTGAGAGAAAAAGCTTTCACATTTCTCTCGTCTACTCTTCGACTTGTAAAATCGATGCTCGTGAATCTCGCTAGTTTCGATCTAAAACGATGTATCCCGTTGTTTTGAGCCGGAATTTAAGTTTTCGGGCTGTTCTGAGAGAAGACGTTTACACCCTTCTCTCGTCTACTCTTCGACAACTTGTAAAATCGATGCTCGTGAATTGTGCTAGTTTTGATCGAAAACGATGTATCCCGTTGTTTTGAGACGGAATACAAGTTTTCGTGCAGTTCTGAGAGAAAAAGTTTACACCTCTCTCTCGTCTACTCTTCGACGACTTGTAAAATTGATGCTCGTGAATCTTGCTAGTTTCAATCAAAAACGATATATCCCGTTGTTTTGAGCCGGAATACAAGTTTTCGTGCAGTTCTGAGAGAAAAAGTTTACACCTTTCTCTCGTCTACTCTTCGACAACTTGTAAAATCGATGCTCGTGAATCTTGCTAGTTTCGATCTGAAATGATGTATCCCGTTGTTTTGAGCCGCAATACATGTTTTCGCGCAGATCTGAGAGAAAAGGTTTACACCTTTATCTCGTCTACTATCCGACGACTTGTAAAATCGATGCTCGTGAATCTTGCTAGTTTCGATCAAAAACGATATATCCCGTTGTTTTGAGCCGGAACACAAGTTTTCGCGCAGTTCTGAGAGAAAAAGTTTACACCTTTCTCTCGTCTACTCTTCGACGACTTGTAAAATCGATGCTCGTGATATTTGCTAGTTTCGATCTAAAACGATGTTTCCCTTTGATTTGAGCCGGAATACAAGTTTTCGTGCAGTTCTGAGAGAAAAAGCTTTCACATTTCTCTCGTCTACTCTTCGACTTGTAAAATCGATGCTCGTGAATCTCGCTAGTTCCGATCTAAAACGATGTATCCCGTTGTTTTGAGCCGGAATACAAGTTTTCGCGCAGATCTGAGAGAAAAAGTTTACACCTTTTTCTCGTCTACTATCCGACGACTTGTAAAATCGATGCTCGTGAATCTTGCTAGTTTCGATCAAAAACGATATATTCCGTTGTTTTGAGCCGGAATACAAGTTTTCGCGCAGTTCTGAGAGAAAAAGTTTACACCTTTCTCTCGTCTACTCTTCGACGACTTGTAAAATCGGTGTTCGTGAAATTTGCTAGTTTCGATCTAAAACGATGTATCCCTTTGATTTGAGCCGGAATACAAGTTTTCGTGCAGTTCTGAGAGAAAAAGCTTTCACATTTCTCTCGTCTACTCTTCGACGACTTGTAAAATCGATGCTCGTGAATCTCGCTAGTTCCGATCTAAAACGATGTATCCCGTTGTTTTGAGCCGGAATACAAGTTTTCGCGCAGTTCTGAGAGAAAAAGTTTACACCTTTCTTTCGTCTACACTTCGATGACTTGTAAAATCGATGCTCGTGAATCTTGCTAGTTTCGATCTAAAACGATGTATCCCTTTGATTTGAGCCGGAATACAAGTTTTCGTGCAGTTCTGAGAGAAAAAGTTTACACCTTTCTTTCGTCTACACTTCGACGACTTGTAAAATCGATGGTCGTGGATCTTGCTAGTTTCGATCTAAAACGATGTATCCCTTTGATTTGACCCGGAATACAAGTTTTCGTGCCGTTCTGAGAGAAAAAGTTTACACCTTTCTCTCGTCTACTCTTCGACAACTTGTAAAATTGATGCTCGTGAATCTTGCTAGTTTCGATCTGAAACGATGTATCCCGTTGTTTAGAGCCGCAATACAAGTTTTCGCGCAGATCTGAGAGAAAACGTTTACACCTTTCTCTCGTCTACTATCCGACGACTTGTAAAATCGATGCTCGTGAATCTTGCTAGTTTCGATCAAAAACGATATATCCCGTTGTTTTGAGCCGGAATACAAGTTTTCGCGCAGTTCTGAGAGAAAAAGTTTACACCTTCCTTTCGTCTACACTTCGACGACTTGTAAAATCGATGCTCGTGAATCTTGCTAGTTTCGATCTAAAACGATGTATCCCTTTGATTTGAGCCGGAATCCAAGTTTTCGTGCAGTTCTGAGAGAAAACGTTTACACCTTTCTTTCGTCTACACTTCGACGACTTGTAAAATCGATGCTCGTGAATTTTGCTAGTTTCGATCTAAAACGATGTATCCCGTTGTTTTGAGCCGGAATACAAGTTTTCGTGCAGTTCTGAGAGAAAAAGTTTACACCTTTCTCTCGTCTACTCTTCGACAACTTGTAAAATCGATGCTCGTGAATCTTGCTAGTTTCGATCTGAAACGATGTATCCCGTTGTTTTGAGCCGCAATACAAGTTTTCGCGCTGTTCTGAGAGAAAACGATTACACCTTTCTCTCGTCTACTCTTCGACGACTTGTAAAATCGATGCTCGTGAATCTTGCTAGTTTCGATCTAAAACGATGTATCCCGTTGTTTTGAGCCGCAATACAAGTTTTCGGGTTGTTCTGAGAGAAAAAGCTTTCACATTTCTCTCGTCTACTCTTCGACGACTTGTAAAATCGATGCTCGTGAATCTTGCTAGTTTCAATCTAAAACGATGTATCCCGTTGTTTTGAGCCGCAATACAAGTTTTCGGGTTGTTCTGAGAGAAAAAGCTTTCACATTTCTCTCGTCTACACTTCGACGACTTGTAAAATCGATGGTCGTGAATCTTGCTAGTTTCGATCTAAAACGATATTTCCCTTTGATTTGAGCCGGAATAGAAGTTTTCGCGCAGTTCTGAGAGAAAACGTTTACACCTATCTGTCGTCTACTCTTCGACGACTTGTAAAATCGATGCTCGTGAATCTTGCTAGTTTCGATCTAAAACGATGTATCCCGTTGTTTTGAGCCGGAATACAAGTTTTCGGGCTGTTCTGAGAGAAGACGTTTACACCCTTCTCTCGTCTACTCTTCGACAACTTGCAAAATCGATGCTCGTGAATTGTGCTAGTTTTGATCGAAAACGATGTATCCCGTTGTTTTGAGACGGAATACAAGTTTTCGTGCAGTTCTGAGAGGAAAAGTTTACACCTCTCTCTCGTCTACTCTTCGACGACTTGTAAAATTGATGCTCGTGAATCTTGCTAGTTTCAATCAAAAACGATATATCCCGTTGTTTTGAGCCGGAATACAAGTTTTCGTGCAGTTCTGAGAGAAAAAGTTTACACCTTTCTCTCGTCTACTCTTCGACAACTTGTAAAATCGATGCTCGTGAATCTTGCTAGTTTCGATCTGAAACGATGTATCCCGTTGTTTCGAGCCGCAATACATGTTTTCGCGCAGATCTGAGAGAAAAGGTTTACACCTTTATCTCGTCTACTATCCGACGACTTGTAAAATCGATGCTCGTGAATCTTGCTAGTTTCGATCAAAAACGATATGTCCCGTTGTTTTGAGCCGGAACACAAGTTTTCGCGCAGTTCTGAGAGAAAAAGTTTACACCTTTCTCTCGTCTACTCTTCGACGACTTGTAAAATCGATGCTCGTGAATTTTGCTAGTTTCGATCTAAAACGATGTTTCCCTTTGATTTGAGCCGGAATACAAGTTTTCGTGCAGTTCTGAGAGAAAAAGCTTTCACATTTCTCTCGTCTACTCTTCGACTTGTAAAATCGATGCTCGTGAATCTCGCTAATTCCGATCTAAAACGATGTATCCCGTTGTTTTGAGCCGGAATACAAGTTTTCGCGCAGATCTGAGAGAAAAAGTTTACACCTTTTTCTCGTCTACTATCCGACGACTTGTAAAATCGATGCTCGTGAATCTTGCTAGTTTCGATCAAAAACGATATATTCCGTTGTTTTGAGCCGGAATACAAGTTTTCGCGCAGTTCTGAGAGAAAAAGTTTACACCTTTTTCTCGTCTACTCTTCGACGACTTGTAAAATTGGTGTTCGTGAATTTTGCTAGTTTCGATCTAAAACGATGTATCCCTTTGATTTGAGCCGGACTACAAGTTTTCGTGCAGTTCTGAGAGAAAAAGCTTTCACATTTCTCTCGTCTACTCTTCGACGACTTGTAAAATCGATGCTCGTGAATCTCGCTAGTTCCGATCTAAAACGATGTATCCCGTTGTTTTGAGCCGGAATACAAGTTTTCGCGCAGTTCTGAGAGAAAAAGTTTACACCTTTCTTTCGTCTACACTTCGACGACTTGTAAAATCGATGCTCGTGAATCTTGCTAGTTTCGATCTAAAACGATGTATCCCTTTGATTTGAGCCGGAATACAAGTTTTCGTGCAGTTCTGAGAGAAAAAGTTTACACCTTTCTTTCGTCTACACTTCGACGACTTGTAAAATCGATGGTCGTGAATCTTGCTAGTTTCGATCTAAAACGATGTATCCCTTTGATTTGACCCGGAATACAAGTTTTCGTGCCGTTCTGAGAGAAAAAGTTTACACCTTTCTCTCGTCTACTCTTCGACAACTTGTAAAATTGATGCTCGTGAATCTTGCTAGTTTCGATCTGAAACGATGTATCCCGTTGTTTAGAGCCGCAATACAAGTTTTCGCGCAGATCTGAGAGAAAAAGTTTACACCTTTCTCTCGTCTACTATCCGACGACTTGTAAAATCGATGCTCGTGAATCTTGCTAGTTTCGATCAAAAACGTTATATCCCGTTGTTTTGAGCCGGAATACAAGTTTTCGCGCAGTTCTGAGAGAAAAAGTTTACACCTTCCTTTCGTCTACACTTCGACGACTTGTAAAATCGATGCTCGTGAATCTTGCTAGTTTCGATCTAAAACGATGTATCCCTTTGATTTGAGCCGGAATCCAAGTTTTCGTGCAGTTCTGAGAGAAAACGTTTACACCTTTCTTTCGTCTACACTTCGATGACTTGTAAAATCGATGCTCGTGAATTTTGCTAGTTTCGATCTAAAACGATGTATCCCGTTGTTTTGAGCCGGAATACAAGTTTTCGTGCAGTTCTGAGAGAAAAATTTTACACCTTTCTCTCGTCTACTCTTCGACAACTTGTAAAATTGATGCTCGTGAATCTTGCTAGTTTTGATCTGAAACGATGTATCCCGTTGTTTTGAGCCGCAATACAAGTTTTCGCGCTGTTCTGAGAGAAAACGATTACACCTTTCTCTCGTCTACTCTTCGACGACTTGTAAAATCGATGCTCGTGAATCTTGCTAGTTTCGATCTAAAACGATGTATCCCGTTGTTTTGAGCCGCAATACAAGTTTTCGCGCAGTTCTGAGAGAAAAAGCTTTCACATTTCTCTCGTCTACTCTTCGACTTGTAAAATCGATGCTCGTGAATCTCGCTAGTTTCGATTTAAAACGATGTATCCCGTTGTTTTGAGCCGGAATTTAAGTTTTCGGGCTGTTCTGAGAGAAGACGTTTACACCCTTCTCTCGTCTACTCTTCGACAACTTGTAAAATCGATGCTCGTGAATTGTGCTAGTTTTGATCGAAAACGATGTATCCCGTTGTTTTGAGACGGAATACAAGTTTTCGTGCAGTTCTGAGAGAAAAAGTTTACACCTCTCTGTCGTCTACTCTTCGACGACTTGTAAAATTGATGCTCGTGAATCTTGCTAGTTTCAATCAAAAACGATATATCCCGTTGTTTTGAGCCGGAATACAAGTTTTCGTGCAGTTCTGAGAGAAAAAGTTTACACCTTTCTCTCGTCTACTCTTCGACAACTTGTAAAATCGATGCTCGTGAATCTTGCTAGTTTCGATCTGAAATGATGTATCCCGTTGTTTTGAGCCGCAATACATGTTTTCGCGCAGATCTGAGAGAAAAGGTTTACACCTTTATCTCGTCTACTATCCGACGACTTGTAAAATCGATGCTCGTGAATCTTGCTAGTTTCGATCAAAAACGATATATCCCGTTGTTTTGAGCCGGAACACAAGTTTTCGCGCAGTTCTGAGTGAAAAAGTTTACACCTTTCTCTCGTCTACTCTTCGACGACTTGTAAAATCGATGCTCGTGATATTTGCTAGTTTCGATCTAAAACGATGTTTCCCTTTGATTTGAGCCGGAATACAAGTTTTCGTGCAGTTTTGAGAGAAAAAGCTTTCACATTTCTCTCGTCTACTCTTCGACTTGTAAAATCGATGCTCGTGAATCTCGCTAGTTCCGATCTAAAACGATGTATCCCGTTGTTTTGAGCCGGAATACAAGTTTTCGCGCAGATCTGAGAGAAAAAGTTTACACCTTTTTCTCGTCTACTATCCGACGACTTGTAAAATCGATGCTCGTGAATCTTGCTAGTTTCGATCAAAAACGATATATTCCGTTGTTTTGAGCCGGAATACAAGTTTTCGCGCAGTTCTGAGAGAAAAAGTTTACACCTTTCTTTCGTCTACTCTTCGACGACTTGTAAAATCGGTGTTCGTGAAATTTGCTAGTTTCGATCTAAAACGATGTATCCCTTTGATTTGAGCCGGAATACAAGTTTTCGTGCAGTTCTGAGAGAAAACGTTTTCACATTTCTCTCGTCTACTCTTCGACGACTTGTAAAATCGATGCTCGTGAATCTCGCTAGTTCCGATCTAAAACGATGTATCCCGTTGTTTTGAGCCGGAATACAAGTTTTCGCGCAGTTCTGAGAGAAAAAGTTTACACCTTTCTTTCGTCTACACTTCGACGACTTGTAAAATCGATGCTCGTGAATCTTGCTAGTTTCGATCTAAAACGATGTATCCCGTTGTTTTGAGCCGGAATACAAGTTTTCGTGCAGTTCTGAGAGAAAAAGTTTACACCTTTCGTCTACTCTTCGACGACTTGTAAAATCGATGCTACTGAATCTTGCTAGTTTCGATCTAAAACGATGTATCCCGTTGTTTTGAGCCGCAATACAAGTTTTCGTGCAGTTCTGAGAGAAAAAGTTTACACCTTTCTCTCGTCTACTCTTCGACAACTTGTAAAATTGATGCTCGTGAATCTTGCTAGTTTCGATCTGAAACGATGTATCCCGTTGTTTAGAGCCGCAATACAAGTTTTCGCGCAGATCTGAGAGAAAAAGTTTACACCTTTCTCTCGTCTACTATCCGACGACTTGTAAAATCGATGCTCGTGAATTTTGCTAGTTTCGATCTAAAACGATGTATCCCGTTGTTTTGAGCCGGAATACAAGTTTTCGTGCAGTTCTGAGAGAAAAAGTTTACACCTTTCTCTCGTCTACTCTTCGACAACTTGTAAAATCGATGCTCGTGAATCTTGCTAGTTTCGATCTGAAACGATGTATCCCGTTGTTTTCAGCCGCAATACAAGTTTTCGCGCTGTTCTGAGAGAAAACGATTACACCTTTCTCTCGTCTACTCTTCGACGACTAGTAAAATTGATGGTCGTGAATCTTGCTAGTTTCGATCTAAAACGATGTATCCCTTTGATTTGAGCCCCAATACAAGTTTTCGCGCAGTTCTGAGAGAAAAAGCTTTCACATTTCTCTCGTCTACTCTTCGACTTGTAAAATCGATGCTCGTGAATCTCGCTAGTTTCGATCTAAAACGATGTATCCCGTTGTTTTGAGCCGGAATACAAGTTTTCGGGCTGTTCTGAGAGAAGACGTTTACACCCTTCTCTCGTCTACTCTTCGACAACTTGTAAAATCGATGCTCGTGAATTGTGCTAGTTTTGATCGAAAACGATGTATCCCGTTGTTTTGAGACGGAATTCAAGTTTTCGTGCAGTTCTGAGAGAAAAAGTTTACACCTCTCTCTCGTCTACTCTTCGACGACTTGTAAAATTGATGCTCGTGAATCTTGCTAGTTTCAATCAAAAACAATATATCCCGTTGTTTTGAGCCGGAATACAAGTTTTCGTGCAGTTCTGAGAGAAAAAGTTTACACCTTTCTCTCGTCTACTCTTCGACAACTTGTAAAATCGATGCTCGTGAATCTTGCTAGTTTCGATCTGAAACGATGTATCCCGTTGTTTAGAGCCGCAATACAAGTTTTCGCGCAGATCTGAGAGAAAACGTTTACACCTTTCTCTCGTCTACTATCCGACGACTTGTAAAATCGATGCTCGTGAATCTTGCTAGTTTCGATCAAAAACGATATATCCCGTTGTTTTGAGCCGGAATACAAGTTTTCGCGCAGTTCTGAGAGAAAACGTTTACACCTTCCTTTCGTCTACACTTCGACGACTTGTAAAATCGATGCTCGTGAATCTTGCTAGTTTCGATCTAAAACGATGTATCCCTTTGATTTGAGCCGGAATCCAAGTTTTCGTGCAGTTCTGAGAGAAAACGTTTACACCTTTCTTTCGTCTACACTTCGACGACTTGTAAAATCGATGCTCGTGAATTTTGCTAGTTTCGATCTAAAACGATGTATCCCGTTGTTTTGAGCCGGAATACAAGTTTTCGTGCAGTTCTGAGAGAAAAAGTTTACACCTTTCTCTCGTCTACTCTTCGACAACTTGTAAAATCGATGCTCGTGAATCTTGCTAGTTTCGATCTGAAACGATGTATCCCGTTGTTTTGAGCCGCAATACAAGTTTTCGCGCTGTTCTGAGAGAAAACGATTACACCTTTCTCTCGTCTACTCTTCGACGACTTGTAAAATCGATGCTCGTGAATCTTGCTAGTTTCGATCTAAAACGATGTATCCCGTTGTTTTGAGCCGCAATACAAGTTTTCGGGTTGTTCTGAGAGAAAAAGCTTTCACATTTCTCTCGTCTACTCTTCGACGACTTGTAAAATCGATGCTCGTGAATCTTGCTAGTTTCAATCTAAAACGATGTATCCCGTTGTTTTGAGCCGCAATACAAGTTTTCGGGTTGTTCTGAGAGAAAAAGCTTTCACATTTCTCTCGTCTACACTTCGACGACTTGTAAAATCGATGGTCGTGAATCTTGCTAGTTTCGATCTAAAACGATATTTCCCTTTGATTTGAGCCGGAATAGAAGTTTTCGCGCAGTTCTGAGAGAAAACGTTTACACCTATCTGTCGTCTACTCTTCGACGACTTGTAAAATCGATGCTCGTGAATCTTGCTAGTTTCGATCTAAAACGATGTATCCCGTTGTTTTGAGCCGGAATACAAGTTTTCGGGCTGTTCTGAGAGAAGACGTTTACACCCTTCTCTCGTCTACTCTTCGACAACTTGCAAAATCGATGCTCGTGAATTGTGCTAGTTTTGATCGAAAACGATGTATCCCGTTGTTTTGAGACGGAATACAAGTTTTCGTGCAGTTCTGAGAGGAAAAGTTTACACCTCTCTCTCGTCTACTCTTCGACGACTTGTAAAATTGATGCTCGTGAATCTTGCTAGTTTCAATCAAAAACGATATATCCCGTTGTTTTGAGCCGGAATACAAGTTTTCGTGCAGTTCTGAGAGAAAAAGTTTACACCTTTCTCTCGTCTACTCTTCGACAACTTGTAAAATCGATGCTCGTGAATCTTGCTAGTTTCGATCTGAAACGATGTATCCCGTTGTTTCGAGCCGCAATACATGTTTTCGCGCAGATCTGAGAGAAAAGGTTTACACCTTTATCTCGTCTACTATCCGACGACTTGTAAAATCGATGCTCGTGAATCTTGCTAGTTTCGATCAAAAACGATATGTCCCGTTGTTTTGAGCCGGAACACAAGTTTTCGCGCAGTTCTGAGAGAAAAAGTTTACACCTTTCTCTCGTCTACTCTTCGACGACTTGTAAAATCGATGCTCGTGAATTTTGCTAGTTTCGATCTAAAACGATGTTTCCCTTTGATTTGAGCCGGAATACAAGTTTTCGTGCAGTTCTGAGAGAAAAAGCTTTCACATTTCTCTCGTCTACTCTTCGACTTGTAAAATCGATGCTCGTGAATCTCGCTAATTCCGATCTAAAACGATGTATCCCGTTGTTTTGAGCCGGAATACAAGTTTTCGCGCAGATCTGACAGAAAAAGTTTACACCTTTTTCTCGTCTACTATCCGACGACTTGTAAAATCGATGCTCGTGAATCTTGCTAGTTTCGATCAAAAACGATATATTCCGTTGTTTTGAGCCGGAATACAAGTTTTCGCGCAGTTCTGAGAGAAAAAGTTTACACCTTTCTCTCGTCTACTCTTCGACGACTTGTAAAATCGGTGTTCGTGAATTTTGCTAGTTTCGATCTAAAACGATGTATCCCTTTGATTTGAGCCGGACTACAAGTTTTCGTGCAGTTCTGAGAGAAAAAGCTTTCACATTTCTCTCGTCTACTCTTCGACGACTTGTAAAATCGATGCTCGTGAATCTCGCTAGTTCCGATCTAAAACGATGTATCCCGTTGTTTTGAGCCGGAATACAAGTTTTCGCGCAGTTCTGAGAGAAAAAGTTTACACCTTTCTTTCGTCTACACTTCGACGACTTGTAAAATCGATGCTCGTGAATCTTGCTAGTTTCGATCTAAAACGATGTATCCCTTTGATTTGAGCCGGAATCCAAGTTTTCGTGCAGTTCTGAGAGAAAACGTTTACACCTTTCTTTCGTCTACACTTCGATGACTTGTAAAATCGATGCTCGTGAATTTTGCTAGTTTCGATCTAAAACGATGTATCCCGTTGTTTTGAGCCGGAATACAAGTTTTCGTGCAGTTCTGAGAGAAAAATTTTACACCTTTCTCTCGTCTACTCTTCGACAACTTGTAAAATTGATGCTCGTGAATCTTGCTAGTTTTGATCTGAAACGATGTATCCCGTTGTTTTGAGCCGCAATACAAGTTTTCGCGCTGTTCTGAGAGAAAACGATTACACCTTTCTCTCGTCTACTCTTCGACGACTTGTAAAATCGATGCTCGTGAATCTTGCTAGTTTCGATCTAAAACGATGTATCCCGTTGTTTTGAGCCGCAATACAAGTTTTCGCGCAGTTCTGAGAGAAAAAGCTTTCACATTTCTCTCGTCTACTCTTCGACTTGTAAAATCGATGCTCGTGAATCTCGCTAGTTTCGATTTAAAACGATGTATCCCGTTGTTTTGAGCCGGAATTTAAGTTTTCGGGCTGTTCTGAGAGAAGACGTTTACACCCTTCTCTCGTCTACTCTTCGACAACTTGTAAAATCGATGCTCGTGAATTGTGCTAGTTTTGATCGAAAACGATGTATCCCGTTGTTTTGAGACGGAATACAAGTTTTCGTGCAGTTCTGAGAGAAAAAGTTTACACCTCTCTCTCGTCTACTCTTCGACGACTTGTAAAATTGATGCTCGTGAATCTTGCTAGTTTCAATCAAAAACGATATATCCCGTTGTTTTGAGCCGGAATACAAGTTTTCGTGCAGTTCTGAGAGAAAAAGTTTACACCTTTCTCTCGTCTACTCTTCGACAACTTGTAAAATCGATGCTCGTGAATCTTGCTAGTTTCGATCTGAAATGATGTATCCCGTTGTTTTGAGCCGCAATACATGTTTTCGCGCAGATCTGAGAGAAAAGGTTTACACCTTTATCTCGTCTACTATCCGACGACTTGTAAAATCGATGCTCGTGAATCTTGCTAGTTTCGATCAAAAACGATATATCCCGTTGTTTTGAGCCGGAACACAAGTTTTCGCGCAGTTCTGAGAGAAAAAGTTTACACCTTTCTCTCGTCTACTCTTCGACGACTTGTAAAATCGATGCTCGTGATATTTGCTAGTTTCGATCTAAAACGATGTTTCCCTTTGATTTGAGCCGGAATACAAGTTTTCGTGCAGTTTTGAGAGAAAAAGCTTTCACATTTCTCTCGTCTACTCTTCGACTTGTAAAATCGATGCTCGTGAATCTCGCTAGTTCCGATCTAAAACGATGTATCCCGTTGTTTTGAGCCGGAATACAAGTTTTCGCGCAGATCTGAGAGAAAAAGTTTACACCTTTTTCTCGTCTACTATCCGACGACTTGTAAAATCGATGCTCGTGAATCTTGCTAGTTTCGATCAAAAACGATATATTCCGTTGTTTTGAGCCGGAATACAAGTTTTCGCGCAGTTCTGAGAGAAAAAGTTTACACCTTTCTTTCGTCTACTCTTCGACGACTTGTAAAATCGGTGTTCGTGAAATTTGCTAGTTTCGATCTAAAACGATGTATCCCTTTGATTTGAGCCGGAATACAAGTTTTCGTGCAGTTCTGAGAGAAAACGTTTTCACATTTCTCTCGTCTACTCTTCGACGACTTGTAAAATCGATGCTCGTGAATCTCGCTAGTTCCGATCTAAAACGATGTATCCCGTTGTTTTGAGCCGGAATACAAGTTTTCGCGCAGTTCTGAGAGAAAAAGTTTACACCTTTCTTTCGTCTACACTTCGACGACTTGTAAAATCGATGCTCGTGAATCTTGCTAGTTTCGATCTAAAACGATGTATCCCGTTGTTTTGAGCCGGAATACAAGTTTTCGTGCAGTTCTGAGAGAAAAAGTTTACACCTTTCTCTCGTCTACTCTTCGACGACTTGTAAAATCGATGCTCGTGAATCTTGCTAGTTTCGATCTAAAACGATGTATCCCGTTGTTTTGAGCCGCAATACAAGTTTTCGTGCAGTTCTGAGAGAAAAAGTTTACACCTTTCTCTCGTCTACTCTTCGACAACTTGTAAAATTGATGCTCGTGAATCTTGCTAGTTTCGATCTGAAACGATGTATCCCGTTGTTTAGAGCCGCAATACAAGTTTTCGCGCAGATCTGAGAGAAAAAGTTTACACCTTTCTCTCGTCTACTATCCGACGACTTGTAAAATCGATGCTCGTGAATTTTGCTAGTTTCGATCTAAAACGATGTATCCCGTTGTTTTGAGCCGGAATACAAGTTTTCGTGCAGTTCTGAGAGAAAAAGTTTACACCTTTCTCTCGTCTACTCTTCGACAACTTGTAAAATCGATGCTCGTGAATCTTGCTAGTTTCGATCTGAAACGATGTATCCCGTTGTTTTCAGCCGCAATACAAGTTTTCGCGCTGTTCTGCGAGAAAACGATTACACCTTTCTCTCGTCTACTCTTCGACGACTAGTAAAATCGATGGTCGTGAATCTTGCTAGTTTCGATCTAAAACGATGTATCCCTTTGATTTGAGCCCCAATACAAGTTTTCGCGCAGTTCTGAGAGAAAAAGCTTTCACATTTCTCTCGTCTACTCTTCGACTTGTAAAATCGATGCTCGTGAATCTCGCTAGTTTCGATCTAAAACGATGTATCCCGTTGTTTTGAGCCGGAATACAAGTTTTCGGGCTGTTCTGAGAGAAGACGTTTACACCCTTCTCTCGTCTACTCTTCGACAACTTGTAAAATCGATGCTCGTGAATTGTGCTAGTTTTGATCGAAAACGATGTATCCCGTTGTTTTGAGACGGAATTCAAGTTTTCGTGCAGTTCTGAGAGAAAAAGTTTACACCTCTCTCTCGTCTACTCTTCGACGACTTGTAAAATTGATGCTCGTGAATCTTGCTAGTTTCAATCAAAAACAATATATCCCGTTGTTTTGAGCCGGAATACAAGTTTTCGTGCAGTTCTGAGAGAAAAAGTTTACACCTTTCTCTCGTCTACTCTTCGACAACTTGTAAAATCGATGCTCGTGAATCTTGCTAGTTTCGATCTGAAACGATGTATCCCGTTGTTTTGAGCCGCAATACATGTTTTCGCGCAGATCTAAGAGAAAAGGTTTACACCTTTATCTCGTCTACTATCCGACGACTTGTAAAATCGATGCTCGTGAATCTTGCTAGTTTCGATCAAAAACGATATATCCCGTTGTTTTGAGCCGGAACACAAGTTTTCGCGCAGTTCTGAGAGAAACAGTTTACACCTTTCTCTCGTCTACTCTTCGACGACTTGTAAAATCGATGCTCGTGAATTTTGCTAGTTTCGATCTAAAACGATGTTTCCCTTTGATTTGAGCCGGAATACAAGTTTTCGTGCAGTTCTGAGAGAAAAAGCTTTCACATTTCTCTCGTCTACTCTTCGACTTGTAAAATCGATGCTCGTGAATCTCGCTAGTTCCGATCTAAAACGATGTATCCCGTTGTTTTGAGCCGGAATACAAGTTTTCGCGCAGATCTGAGAGAAAAAGTTTACACCTTTTCCTCGTCTACTATCCGACGACTTGTAAAATCGATGCTCGTGAATCTTGCTAGTTTCGATCAAAAACGATATATTCCGTTGTTTTGAGCCGGAATACAAGTTTTCGCGCAGTTCTGAGAGAAAACGTTTACACCTTTCTCTCGTCTACTCTTCGACGACTTGTAAAATTGGTGTTCGTGAATTTTTCTAGTTTCGATCTAAAACGATGTATCCCTTTGATTTGAGCCGGAATACAAGTTTTCGTGCAGTTCTGAGAGAAAACGTTTTCACATTTCTCTCGTCTACTCTTCGACGACTTGTAAAATCGATGCTCGTGAATCTCGCTAGTTCCGATCTAAAACGATGTATCCCGTTGTTTTGAGCCGGAATACAAGTTTTCGCGCAGTTCTGAGAGAAAAAGTTTACACCTTTCTCTCGTCTACTCTTCGACGACTTGTAAAATCGGTGTTCGTGAATTTTGCTAGTTTCGATCTAAAACGATGTATCCCTTTGATTTGAGCCGGAATACAAGTTTTCGTGCAGTTCTGAGAGAAAACGTTTTCACATTTCTCTCGTCTACTCTTCGACGACTTGTAAAATCGATGCTCGTGAATCTCGCTAGTTCCGATCTAAAACGATGTATCCCGTTGTTTTGAGCCGGAATACAAGTTTTCGCGCAGTTCTGAGAGAAAAAGTTTACACCTTTCTTTCGTCTACACTTCGACGACTTGTAAAATCGATGCTCGTGAATCTTGCTAGTTTCGATCTAAAACGATGTATCCCGTTGTTTTGAGCCGGAATACAAGTTTTCGTGCAGTTCTGAGAGAAAAAGTTTACACCTTTCTCTCGTCTACTCTTCGACGACTTGTAAAATCGATGCTCGTGAATCTTGCTAGTTTCGATCTAAAACGATGTATCCCGTTGTTTTGAGCCGCAATACAAGTTTTCGTGCAGTTCTGAGAGAAAAAGTTTACACCTTTCTCTCGTCTACTCTTCGACAACTTGTAAAATTGATGCTCGTGAATCTTGCTAGTTTCGATCTGAAACGATGTATCCCGTTGTTTAGAGCCGCAATACAAGTTTTCGCGCAGATCTGAGAGAAAAAGTTTACACCTTTCTCTCGTCTACTATCCGACGACTTGTAAAATCGATGCTCGTGAATTTTGCTAGTTTCGATCTAAAACGCTGTATCCCGTTGTTTTGAGCCGGAATACAAGTTTTCGTGCAGTTCTGAGAGAAAAAGTTTACACCTTTCTCTCGTCTACTCTTCGACAACTTGTAAAATCGATGCTCGTGAATCTTGCTAGTTTCGATCTGAAACGATGTATCCCGTTGTTTTGAGCCGCAATACAAGTTTTCGCGCTGTTCTGAGAGAAAACGATTACACCTTTCTCTCGTCTACTCTTCGACGACTTGTAAAATCGATGGTCGTGAATCTTGCTAGTTTCGGTCTAAAACGATGTATCCCTTTGATTTGAGCCGCAATACAAGTTTTCGCGCAGTTCTGAGAGAAAAAGCTTTCACATTTCTCTCGTCTACTCTTCGACTTGTAAAATCGATGCTCGTGAATCTCGCTAGTTTCGATCTAAAACGATGTATCCCGTTGTTTTGAGCCGGAATACAAGTTTTCGGGCTGTTCTGAGAGAAGACGTTTACACCCTTCTCTCGTCTACTCTTCGACAACTTGTAAAATCGATGCTCGTGAATTGTGCTAGTTTTGATCGAAAACGATGTATCCCGTTGTTTTGAGACGGAATACAAGTTTTCGTGCAGTTCTGAGAGAAAAAGTTTACACCTCTCTCTCGTCTACTCTTCGACGACTTGTAAAATTGATGCTCGTGAATCTTGCTAGTTTCAATCAAAAACAATATATCCCGTTGTTTTGAGCCGGAATACAAGTTTTCGTGCAGTTCTGAGAGAAAAAGTTTACACCTTTCTCTCGTCTACTCTTCGACAACTTGTAAAATCGATGCTCGTGAATCTTGCTAGTTTCGATCTGAAACGATGTATCCCGTTGTTTTGAGCCGCAATACATGTTTTCGCGCAGATCTGAGAGAAAAGGTTTACACCTTTATCTCGTCTACTATCCGACGACTTGTAAAATCGATGCTCGTGAATCTTGCTAGTTTCGATCAAAAACGATATATCCCGTTGTTTTGAGCCGGAACACAAGTTTTCGCGCAGTTCTGAGAGAAAAAGTTTACACCTTTCTCTCGTCTACTCTTCGACGACTTGTAAAATCGATGCTCGTGAATTTTGCTAGTTTCGATCTAAAACGATGTTTCCCTTTGATTTGAGCCGGAATACAAGTTTTCGTGCAGTTCTGAGAGAAAAAGCTTTCACATTTCTCTCGTCTACTCTTCGACTTGTAAAATCGATGCTCGTGAATCTCGCTAGTTCCGATCTAAAACGATGTATCCCGTTGTTTTGAGCCGGAATACAAGTTTTCGCGCAGATCTGAGAGAAAAAGTTTACACCTTTTCCTCGTCTACTATCCGACGACTTGTAAAATCGATGCTCGTGAATCTTGCTAGTTTCGATCAAAAACGATATATTCCGTTGTTTTGAGCCGGAATACAAGTTTTCGCGCAGTTCTGAGAGAAAAAGTTTACACCTTTCTCTCGTCTACTCTTCGACGACTTGTAAAATCGGTGTTCGTGAATATTGCTAGTTTCGATCTAAAACGATGTATCCCTTTGATTTGAGCCGGAATACAAGTTTTCGTGCAGTTCTGAGAGAAAAAGCTTTCACATTTCTCTCGTCTACTCTTCGACGACTTGTAAAATCGATGCTCGTGAATCTCGCTAGTTCCGATCTAAAACGATGTATCCCGTTGTTTTGAGCCGGAATACAAGTTTTCGCGCAGTTCTGAGAGAAAAAGTTTACACCTTTCTTTCGTCTACACTTCGACGACTTGTAAAATCGATGCTCGTGAATCTCGCTAGTTCCGATCTAAAACGATGTATCCCGTTGTTTTGAGCCGGAATACAAGTTTTCGTGCAGTTCTGAGAGAAAAAGTTTACACCTTTCTCTCGTCTACTCTTCGACGACTTGTAAAATCGATGCTCGTGAATCTTGCTAGTTTCGATCTAAAACGATGTATCCCGTTGTTTTGAGCCGCAATACAAGTTTTCGTGCAGTTCTGAGAGAAAAAGTTTACACCTTTCTCTCGTCTACTCTTCGACAACTTGTAAAATTGATGCTCGTGAATCTTGCTAGTTTCGATCTGAAACGATGTATCCCGTTGTTTAGAGCCGCAATACAAGTTTTCGCGCAGATCTGAGAGAAAAAGTTTACACCTTTCTCTCGTCTACTATCCGACGACTTGTAAAATCGATGCTCGTGAATTTTGCTAGTTTCGATCTAAAACGATGTATCCCGTTGTTTTGAGCCGGAATACAAGTTTTCGTGCAGTTCTGAGAGAAAAAGTTTACACCTTTCTCTCGTCTACTCTTCGACAACTTGTAAAATCGATGCTCGTGAATCTTGCTAGTTTCGATCTGAAACGATGTATCCCGTTGTTTTCAGCCGCAATACAAGTTTTCGCGCTGTTCTGCGAGAAAACGATTACACCTTTCTCTCGTCTACTCTTCGACGACTAGTAAAATCGATGGTCGTGAATCTTGCTAGTTTCGATCTAAAACGATGTATCCCTTTGATTTGAGCCCCAATACAAGTTTTCGCGCAGTTCTGAGAGAAAAAGCTTTCACATTTCTCTCGTCTACTCTTCGACTTGTAAAATCGATGCTCGTGAATCTCGCTAGTTTCGATCTAAAACGATGTATCCCGTTGTTTTGAGCCGGAATACAAGTTTTCGGGCTGTTCTGAGAGAAGACGTTTACACCCTTCTCTCGTCTACTCTTCGACAACTTGTAAAATCGATGCTCGTGAATTGTGCTAGTTTTGATCGAAAACGATGTATCCCGTTGTTTTGAGACGGAATTCAAGTTTTCGTGCAGTTCTGAGAGAAAAAGTTTACACCTCTCTCTCGTCTACTCTTCGACGACTTGTAAAATTGATGCTCGTGAATCTTGCTAGTTTCAATCAAAAACAATATATCCCGTTGTTTTGAGCCGGAATACAAGTTTTCGTGCAGTTCTGAGAGAAAAAGTTTACACCTTTCTCTCGTCTACTCTTCGACAACTTGTAAAATCGATGCTCGTGAATCTTGCTAGTTTCGATCTGAAACGATGTATCCCGTTGTTTTGAGCCGCAATACATGTTTTCGCGCAGATCTAAGAGAAAAGGTTTACACCTTTATCTCGTCTACTATCCGACGACTTGTAAAATCGATGCTCGTGAATCTTGCTAGTTTCGATCAAAAACGATATATCCCGTTGTTTTGAGCCGGAACACAAGTTTTCGCGCAGTTCTGAGAGAAACAGTTTACACCTTTCTCTCGTCTACTCTTCGACGACTTGTAAAATCGATGCTCGTGAATTTTGCTAGTTTCGATCTAAAACGATGTTTCCCTTTGATTTGAGCCGGAATACAAGTTTTCGTGCAGTTCTGAGAGAAAAAGCTTTCACATTTCTCTCGTCTACTCTTCGACTTGTAAAATCGATGCTCGTGAATCTCGCTAGTTCCGATCTAAAACGATGTATCCCGTTGTTTTGAGCCGGAATACAAGTTTTCGCGCAGATCTGAGAGAAAAAGTTTACACCTTTTCCTCGTCTACTATCCGACGACTTGTAAAATCGATGCTCGTGAATCTTGCTAGTTTCGATCAAAAACGATATATTCCGTTGTTTTGAGCCGGAATACAAGTTTTCGCGCAGTTCTGAGAGAAAACGTTTACACCTTTCTCTCGTCTACTCTTCGACGACTTGTAAAATTGGTGTTCGTGAATTTTTCTAGTTTCGATCTAAAACGATGTATCCCTTTGATTTGAGCCGGAATACAAGTTTTCGTGCAGTTCTGAGAGAAAACGTTTTCACATTTCTCTCGTCTACTCTTCGACGACTTGTAAAATCGATGCTCGTGAATCTCGCTAGTTCCGATCTAAAACGATGTATCCCGTTGTTTTGAGCCGGAATACAAGTTTTCGCGCAGTTCTGAGAGAAAAAGTTTACACCTTTCTCTCGTCTACTCTTCGACGACTTGTAAAATCGGTGTTCGTGAATTTTGCTAGTTTCGATCTAAAACGATGTATCCCTTTGATTTGAGCCGGAATACAAGTTTTCGTGCAGTTCTGAGAGAAAACGTTTTCACATTTCTCTCGTCTACTCTTCGACGACTTGTAAAATCGATGCTCGTGAATCTCGCTAGTTCCGATCTAAAACGATGTATCCCGTTGTTTTGAGCCGGAATACAAGTTTTCGCGCAGTTCTGAGAGAAAAAGTTTACACCTTTCTTTCGTCTACACTTCGACGACTTGTAAAATCGATGCTCGTGAATCTTGCTAGTTTCGATCTAAAACGATGTATCCCGTTGTTTTGAGCCGGAATACAAGTTTTCGTGCAGTTCTGAGAGAAAAAGTTTACACCTTTCTCTCGTCTACTCTTCGACGACTTGTAAAATCGATGCTCGTGAATCTTGCTAGTTTCGATCTAAAACGATGTATCCCGTTGTTTTGAGCCGCAATACAAGTTTTCGTGCAGTTCTGAGAGAAAAAGTTTACACCTTTCTCTCGTCTACTCTTCGACAACTTGTAAAATTGATGCTCGTGAATCTTGCTAGTTTCGATCTGAAACGATGTATCCCGTTGTTTAGAGCCGCAATACAAGTTTTCGCGCAGATCTGAGAGAAAAAGTTTACACCTTTCTCTCGTCTACTATCCGACGACTTGTAAAATCGATGCTCGTGAATTTTGCTAGTTTCGATCTAAAACGCTGTATCCCGTTGTTTTGAGCCGGAATACAAGTTTTCGTGCAGTTCTGAGAGAAAAAGTTTACACCTTTCTCTCGTCTACTCTTCGACAACTTGTAAAATCGATGCTCGTGAATCTTGCTAGTTTCGATCTGAAACGATGTATCCCGTTGTTTTGAGCCGCAATACAAGTTTTCGCGCTGTTCTGAGAGAAAACGATTACACCTTTCTCTCGTCTACTCTTCGACGACTTGTAAAATCGATGGTCGTGAATCTTGCTAGTTTCGGTCTAAAACGATGTATCCCTTTGATTTGAGCCGCAATACAAGTTTTCGCGCAGTTCTGAGAGAAAAAGCTTTCACATTTCTCTCGTCTACTCTTCGACTTGTAAAATCGATGCTCGTGAATCTCGCTAGTTTCGATCTAAAACGATGTATCCCGTTGTTTTGAGCCGGAATACAAGTTTTCGGGCTGTTCTGAGAGAAGACGTTTACACCCTTCTCTCGTCTACTCTTCGACAACTTGTAAAATCGATGCTCGTGAATTGTGCTAGTTTTGATCGAAAACGATGTATCCCGTTGTTTTGAGACGGAATACAAGTTTTCGTGCAGTTCTGAGAGAAAAAGTTTACACCTCTCTCTCGTCTACTCTTCGACGACTTGTAAAATTGATGCTCGTGAATCTTGCTAGTTTCAATCAAAAACAATATATCCCGTTGTTTTGAGCCGGAATACAAGTTTTCGTGCAGTTCTGAGAGAAAAAGTTTACACCTTTCTCTCGTCTACTCTTCGACAACTTGTAAAATCGATGCTCGTGAATCTTGCTAGTTTCGATCTGAAACGATGTATCCCGTTGTTTTGAGCCGCAATACATGTTTTCGCGCAGATCTGAGAGAAAAGGTTTACACCTTTATCTCGTCTACTATCCGACGACTTGTAAAATCGATGCTCGTGAATCTTGCTAGTTTCGATCAAAAACGATATATCCCGTTGTTTTGAGCCGGAACACAAGTTTTCGCGCAGTTCTGAGAGAAAAAGTTTACACCTTTCTCTCGTCTACTCTTCGACGACTTGTAAAATCGATGCTCGTGAATTTTGCTAGTTTCGATCTAAAACGATGTTTCCCTTTGATTTGAGCCGGAATACAAGTTTTCGTGCAGTTCTGAGAGAAAAAGCTTTCACATTTCTCTCGTCTACTCTTCGACTTGTAAAATCGATGCTCGTGAATCTCGCTAGTTCCGATCTAAAACGATGTATCCCGTTGTTTTGAGCCGGAATACAAGTTTTCGCGCAGATCTGAGAGAAAAAGTTTACACCTTTTCCTCGTCTACTATCCGACGACTTGTAAAATCGATGCTCGTGAATCTTGCTAGTTTCGATCAAAAACGATATATTCCGTTGTTTTGAGCCGGAATACAAGTTTTCGCGCAGTTCTGAGAGAAAAAGTTTACACCTTTCTCTCGTCTACTCTTCGACGACTTGTAAAATCGGTGTTCGTGAATATTGCTAGTTTCGATCTAAAACGATGTATCCCTTTGATTTGAGCCGGAATACAAGTTTTCGTGCAGTTCTGAGAGAAAAAGCTTTCACATTTCTCTCGTCTACTCTTCGACGACTTGTAAAATCGATGCTCGTGAATCTCGCTAGTTCCGATCTAAAACGATGTATCCCGTTGTTTTGAGCCGGAATACAAGTTTTCGCGCAGTTCTGAGAGAAAAAGTTTACACCTTTCTTTCGTCTACACTTCGACGACTTGTAAAATCGATGCTCGTGAATCTCGCTAGTTCCGATCTAAAACGATGTATCCCGTTGTTTTGAGCCGGAATACAAGTTTTCGCGCAGTTCTGAGAGAAAAAGTTTACACCTTTCTTTCGTCTACACTTCGACGACTTGTAAAATCGATGCTCGTGAATCTTGCTAGTTTCGATCTAAAACGATGTATCCCGTTGTTTTGAGCCGGAATACAAGTTTTCGTGCAGTTCTGAGAGAAAAAGTTTACACCTTTCTCTCGTCTACTCTTCGACGACTTGTAAAATCGATGCTCGTGAATCTTGCTAGTTTTGATCTAAAACGATGTATCCCGTTGTTTTGAGCCGCAATACAAGTTTTCGTGCAGTTCTGAGAGAAAAAGTTTACACCTTTCTCTCGTCTACTCTTCGACAACTTGTAAAATTGATGCTCGTGAATCTTGCTAGTTTCGATCTGAAACGATGTATCCCGTTGTTTAGAGCCGCAATACAAGTTTTCGCGCAGATCTGAGAGAAAAAGTTTACACCTTTCTCTCGTCTACTATCCGACGACTTGTAAAATCGATGCTCGTGAATTTTGCTAGTTTCGATCTAAAACGCTGTATCCCGTTGTTTTGAGCCGGAATACAAGTTTTCGTGCAGTTCTGAGAGAAAAAGTTTACACCTTTCTCTCGTCTACTCTTCGACAACTTGTAAAATCGATGCTCGTGAATCTTGCTAGTTTCGATCTGAAACGATGTATCCCGTTGTTTTGAGCCGCAATACAAGTTTTCGCGCTGTTCTGAGAGAAAACGATTACACCTTTCTCTCGTCTACTCTTCGACGACTTGTAAAATCGATGGTCGTGAATCTTGCTAGTTTCGATCTAAAACGATGTATCCCTTTGATTTGAGCCGCAATACAAGTTTTCGCGCAGTTCTGAGAGAAAAAGCTTTCACATTTCTCTCGTCTACTCTTCGACTTGTAAAATCGATGCTCGTGAATCTCGCTAGTTTCGATCTAAAACGATGTATCCCGTTGTTTTGAGCCGGAATACAAGTTTTCGGGCTGTTCTGAGAGAAGACGTTTACACCCTTCTCTCGTCTACTCTTCGACAACTTGTAAAATCGATGCTCGTGAATTGTGCTAGTTTTGATCGAAAACGATGTATCGCGTTGTTTTGAGACGGAATACAAGTTTTCGTGCAGTTCTGAGAGAAAAAGTTTACACCTCTCTCTCGTCTACTCTTCGACGACTTGTAAAATTGATGCTCGTGAATCTTGCTAGTTTCAATCAAAAACAATATATCCCGTTGTTTTGAGCCGGAATACAAGTTTTCGTGCAGTTCTGAGAGAAAAAGTTTACACCTTTCTCTCGTCTACTCTTCGACAACTTGTAAAATCGATGCTCGTGAATCTTGCTAGTTTCGATCTGAAACGATGTATCCCGTTGTTTTGAGCCGCAATACATGTTTTCGCGCAGATCTGAGAGAAAAGGTTTACACCTTTATCTCGTCTACTATCCGACGACTTGTAAAATCGATGCTCGTGAATCTTGCTAGTTTCGATCAAAAACGATATATCCCGTTGTTTTGAGCCGGAACACAAGTTTTCGCGCAGTTCTGAGAGAAAAAGTTTACACCTTTCTCTCGTCTACTCTTCGACGACTTGTAAAATCGATGCTCGTGAATTTTGCTAGTTTCGATCTAAAACGATGTTTCCCTTTGATTTGAGCCGGAATACAAGTTTTCGTGCAGTTCTGAGAGAAAAAGCTTTCACATTTCTCTCGTCTACTCTTCGACTTGTAAAATCGATGCTCGTGAATCTCGCTAGTTCCGATCTAAAACGATGTATCCCGTTGTTTTGAGCCGGAATACAAGTTTTCGCGCAGATCTGAGAGAAAAAGTTTACACCTTTTCCTCGTCTACTATCCGACGACTTGTAAAATCGATGCTCGTGAATCTTGCTAGTTTCGATCAAAAACGATATATTCCGTTGTTTTGAGCCGGAATACAAGTTTTCGCGCAGTTCTGAGAGAAAAAGTTTACACCTTTCTCTCGTCTACTCTTCGACGACTTGTAAAATCGGTGTTCGTGAATTTTGCTAGTTTCGATCTAAAACGATGTATCCCTTTGATTTGAGCCGGAATACAAGTTTTCGTGCAGTTCTGAGAGAAAAAGCTTTCACATTTCTCTCGTCTACTCTTCGACGACTTGTAAAATCGATGCTCGTGAATCTCGCTAGTTCCGATCTAAAACGATGTATCCCGTTGTTTTGAGCCGGAATACAAGTTTTCGCGCAGTTCTGAGAGAAAAAGTTTACACCTTTCTTTCGTCTACACTTCGACGACTTGTAAAATCGATGCTCGTGAATCTTGCTAGTTTCGATCTAAAACGATGTATCCCTTTGATTTGAGCCGGAATACAACTTTTCGTGCAGTTCTGAGAGAAAAAGTTTACACCTTTCTTTCGTCTACACTTCGACGACTTGTAAAATCGATGGTCGTGAATCTTGCTAGTTTCGATCTAAAACGATGTATCCCTTTGATTTGACCCGGAATACAAGTTTTCGTGCCGTTCTGAGAGAAAAAGTTTACACCTTTCTCTCGTCTACTCTTCGACAACTTGTAAAATTGATGCTCGTGAATCTTGCTAGTTTCGATCTGAAACGATGTATCCCGTTGTTTAGAGCCGCAATACAAGTTTTCGCGCAGATCTGAGAGAAAAAGTTTACACCTTTCTCTCGTCTACTATCCGACGACTTGTAAAATCGATGCTCGTGAATCTTGCTAGTTTCGATCAAAAACGATATATCCCGTTGTTTTGAGCCGGAATGCAAGTTTTCGCGCAGTTCTGAGAGAAAAAGTTTACACCTTCCTTTCGTCTACACTTCGACGACTTGTAAAATCGATGCTCGTGAATCTTGCTAGTTTCGATCTGAAACGATGTATCCCGTTGTTTTGAGCCGCAATACAAGTTTTCGCGCTGTTCTGAGAGAAAACGATTACACCTTTCTCTCGTCTACTCTTCGACGACTTGTAAAATCGATGCTCGTGAATCTTGCTAGTTTCGATCTAAAACGATGTATCCCGTTGTTTTGAGCCGCAATACAAGTTTTCGCGCAGTTCTGAGAGAAACCGTTTACACCTTTCTCTCGTCTACTCTTCGACGACTTGTAATATCGATGCTCGTGAATCTTGCTAGTTTCAATCTAAAACAATGTATCCCGTTGTTTTGTGACGGAATACAAGTTTTCGCGCAGTTTCTGAGAGAAAACGTTTAGACCTTTCTTTCGTCTACTCTTCGACGACTTGTAAAATTGATGCTCGTGAATCTTGCTAGTTTCGATCTAAAACGATGTATCCCGTTGTTTTGAACCGCAATACAAGTTTTCGGGTTGTTCTGAGAGAAAACGCTTTCACATTTCTCTCGTCTACTCTTCGACGACTTGTAAAATCGATGCTCGTGAGTCTTGCTAGTTTCGATCTAACACGATGTATCCCGTTGTTTTGAGCCGGAATAGAAGTTTTCGCGCAGTTCTGAGAGAAAACGTTTACACCTATCTGTCGTCTACTCTTCGACGACTTGTAAAATCGATGCTCGTGAATCTTGCTAGTTTCGATCTAAAACGATGTATCCCGTTGTTTTGAGCCGGAATACAAGTTTTCGGGCTGTTCTGAGAGAAGACGTTTACACCCTTCTCTCGTCTACTCTTCGACAACTTGTAAAATCGATGCTCGTGAATTGTGCTAGTTTTGATCGAAAACGATGTATCCCGTTGTTTTGAGACGGAATACAAGTTTTCGTGCAGTTCTGAGAGAAAAATTTTACACCTCTCTCTCGTCTACTCTTCGACGACTTGTAAAATTGATGCTCGTGAATCTTGCTAGTTTCAATCAAAAACGATATATCCCGTTGTTTTGAGCCGGAATACAAGTTTTCGTGCTGTTCTGAGAGAAAAAGTTTACACCTTTCTCTCGTCTACTCTTCGACAACTTGTAAATTTGATGCTCGTGAATCTTGCTAGTTTCGATCTGAAACGATGTATCCCATTGTTTTGAGCCGCAATACATGTTTTCGCGCAGATCTGAGAGAAAAGGTTTACACCTTTATCTCGTCTACTATCCGACGACTTGTAAAATCGATGCTCGTGAATCTTGCTAGTTTCGATCAAAAACGATATATCCCGTTGTTTTGAGCCGGAACACAAGTTTTCGCGCAGTTCTGAGAGAAAAAGTTTACACCTTTCTCTCGTCTACTCTTCGACGACTTGTAAAATCGATGCTCGTGAATTTTGCTAGTTTCGATCTAAAACGATGTATCCCGTTGTTTTGAGCCGGAATACAAGTTTTCTTGCAGTTCTGACAGAAAAAGTTTACACCTTTCTGTCGTCTACACTTCGACGACTTGTAAAATCGATGGTCGTGAATCTTGCTAGTTTCGATCTAAAACAATGTTTCCCTTTGATTTGAGCCGGAATACAAGTTTTCGTGCAGTTCTGAGAGAAAAAGTTTACACCTTTCTCTCGTCTACTCTTCGACAACTTGTAAAATCGATGCTCGTGAATCTTGCTAGTTTCGATCTGAAACGATGTATCCCGTTGTTTTGAGCTGCAATACAAGTTTTCGCGCAGATCTGAGAGAAAAAGTTTACACCTTTTTCTCGTCTACTATCCGACGACTTGTAAAATCGGTGTTCGTGAATTTTGCTAGTTTCGATCTAAAACGATGTATCCCTTTGATTTGACCCGGAATACAAGTTTTCGTGCCGTTCTGAGAGAAAAAGTTTACACCTTTCTCTCGTCTACTCTTCGACAACTTGTAAAATTGATGCTCGTGAATCTTGCTAGTTTCGATCTGAAACGATGTATCCCGTTGTTTAGAGCCGCAATACAAGTTTTCGCGCAGATCTGAGAGAAAAAGTTTACACCTTTCTCTCGTCTACTATCCGACGACTTGTAAAATCGATGCTCGTGAATCTTGCTAGTTTCGATCAAAAACGATATATCCCGTTGTTTTGAGCCGGAATACAAGTTTTCGCGCAGTTCTGAGAGAAAAAGTTTACACCTTCCTTTCGTCTACACTTCGACGACTTGTAAAATCGATGCTCGTGAATCTTGCTAGTTTCGATCTAAAACGATGTATCCCTTTGATTTGAGCCGGAATCCAAGTTTTCGTGCAGTTCTGAGAGAAAACGTTTACACCTTTCTTTCGTCTACACTTCGACGACTTGTAAAATCGATGCTCGTGAATTTTGCTAGTTTCGATCTAAAACGATGTATCCCGTTGTTTTGAGCCGGAATACAAGTTTTCGTGCAGTTCTGAGAGAAAAAGTTTACACCTTTCTCTCGTCTACTCTTCGACAGCTTGTAAAATCGATGCTCGTGAATCTTGCTAGTTTCGATGAAACGATGTATCCCGTTGTTTTGAGCCGCAATACAAGTTTTCGCGCTGTTCTGAGAGAAAACGATTACACCTTTCTCTCGTCTACTCTTCGACGACTTGTAAAATCGATGCTCGTGAATCTTGCTAGTTTCGATCCAAAACGATGTATCCCGTTGTTTTGAGCCGCAATACAAGTTTTCGCGCAGTTCTGAGAGAAACCGTTTACACCTTTCTCTCGTCTACTCTTCGACGACTTGTAAAATCGATGCTCGTGAATCTTGCTAGTTTCAATCTAAAACAATGTATCCCGTTGTTTTGTGACGGAATACAAGTTTTCGCGCAGTTCTGAGAGAAAACGTTTAGACCTTTCTTTCGTCTACTCTTCGACGACTTGTAAAATTGATGCTCGTGAATCTTGCTAGTTTCGATCTAAAACGATGTATCCCGTTGTTTTGAACCGCAATACAAGTTTTCGGGTTGTTCTGAGAGAAAAAGCTTTCACATTTCTCTCGTCTACTCTTCGACGACTTGTAAAATCGATGCTCGTGAGTCTTGCTAGTTTCGATCTAACACGATGTATCCCGTTGTTTTGAGCCGGAATAGAAGTTTTCGCGCAGTTCTGAGAGAAAACGTTTACACCTATCTGTCGTCTACTCTTCGACGACTTGCAAAATCGATGCTCGTGAATCTTGCTAGTTTCGATCTAAAACGATGTATCCCGTTGTTTTGAGCCGGAATACAAGTTTTCGGGCTGTTCTGAGAGAAGACGTTTACACCCTTCTCTCGTCTACTCTTCGACAACTTGTAAAATCGATGCTCGTGAATTGTGCTAGTTTTGATCGAAAACGATGTATCCCGTTGTTTTGAGACGGAATACAAGTTTTCGTGCAGTTCTGAGAGAAAAAGTTTACACCTCTCTCTCGTCTACTCTTCGACGACTTGTAAAATTGATGCTCGTGAATCTTGCTAGTTTCAATCAAAAACGATATATCCCGTTGTTTTGAGCCGGAATACAAGTTTTCGTGCAGTTCTGAGAGAAAAAGTTTACACCTTTCTCTCGTCTACTCTTCGACAACTTGTAAAATTGATGCTCGTGAATCTTGCTAGTTTCGATCTGAAACGATGTATCCCGTTGTTTTGAGCCGCAATACAAGTTTTCGCGGAGATCTGAGAGAAAAAGTTTACACCTTTCTCTCGTCTACTATCCGACGACTTGTAAAATCGATGCTCGTGAATCTTGCTAGTTTCGATCAAAAACGATATATCCCGTTGTTTTGAGCCGGAATACAAGTTTTCGCGCAGTTTTGAGAGAAAAAGTTTACACCTTTCTTTCGTCTACACTTCGACGACTTGTAAAATCGATGCTCGTGAATCTTGCTAGTTTCGATCTAAAACGATGTATCCCTTTGATTTGAGCCGGAATACAAGTTTTCGTGCAGTTCTGAGAGAAAACGTTTACACCTTTCTTTCGTCTACACTTCGACGACTTGTAAAATCGATGCTCGTGAATCTTGCTAGTTTCGATCTGAAACGATGTATCCCGTTGTTTTGAGCCGCAATACATGTTTTCGCGCAGATCTGAGAGAAAAGGTTTACACCTTTATCTCGTCTACTATCCGACGACTTGTAAAATCGATGCTCGTGAATCTTGCTAGTTTCGATCAAAAACGATATATCCCGTTGTTTTGAGCCGGAACACAAGTTTTCGCGCAGTTCTGAGAGAAAACGTTTACACCTTTCTCTCGTCTACTCTTCGACGACTTGTAAAATCGATGCTCGTGAATTTTGCTAGTTTCGATCTAAAACGATGTATCCCGTTGTTTTGAGCCGGAATACAAGTTTTCGGGCTGTTCTGAGAGAAGACGTTTACACCCTTCTCTCGTCTACTCTTCGACAACTTGTAAAATCGATGCTCGTGAATTGTGCTAGTTTTGATCGAAAACGATGTATCGCGTTGTTTTGAGACGGAATACAAGTTTTCGTGCAGTTCTGAGAGAAAAAGTTTACACCTCTCTCTCGTCTACTCTTCGACGACTTGTAAAATTGATGCTCGTGAATCTTGCTAGTTTCAATCAAAAACAATATATCCCGTTGTTTTGAGCCGGAATACAAGTTTTCGTGCAGTTCTGAGAGAAAAAGTTTACACCTTTCTCTCGTCTACTCTTCGACAACTTGTAAAATCGATGCTCGTGAATCTTGCTAGTTTCGATCTGAAACGATGTATCCCGTTGTTTTGAGCCGCAATACATGTTTTCGCGCAGATCTGAGAGAAAAGGTTTACACCTTTATCTCGTCTACTATCCGACGACTTGTAAAATCGATGCTCGTGAATCTTGCTAGTTTCGATCAAAAACGATATATCCCGTTGTTTTGAGCCGGAACACAAGTTTTCGCGCAGTTCTGAGAGAAAAAGTTTACACCTTTCTCTCGTCTACTCTTCGACGACTTGTAAAATCGATGCTCGTGAATTTTGCTAGTTTCGATCTAAAACGATGTTTCCCTTTGATTTGAGCCGGAATACAAGTTTTCGTGCAGTTCTGAGAGAAAAAGCTTTCACATTTCTCTCGTCTACTCTTCGACTTGTAAAATCGATGCTCGTGAATCTCGCTAGTTCCGATCTAAAACGATGTATCCCGTTGTTTTGAGCCGGAATACAAGTTTTCGCGCAGATCTGAGAGAAAAAGTTTACACCTTTTCCTCGTCTACTATCCGACGACTTGTAAAATCGATGCTCGTGAATCTTGCTAGTTTCGATCAAAAACGATATATTCCGTTGTTTTGAGCCGGAATACAAGTTTTCGCGCAGTTCTGAGAGAAAAAGTTTACACCTTTCTCTCGTCTACTCTTCGACGACTTGTAAAATCGGTGTTCGTGAATTTTGCTAGTTTCGATCTAAAACGATGTATCCCTTTGATTTGAGCCGGAATACAAGTTTTCGTGCAGTTCTGAGAGAAAAAGCTTTCACATTTCTCTCGTCTACTCTTCGACGACTTGTAAAATCGATGCTCGTGAATCTCGCTAGTTCCGATCTAAAACGATGTATCCCGTTGTTTTGAGCCGGAATACAAGTTTTCGCGCAGTTCTGAGAGAAAAAGTTTACACCTTTCTTTCGTCTACACTTCGACGACTTGTAAAATCGATGCTCGTGAATCTTGCTAGTTTCGATCTAAAACGATGTATCCCTTTGATTTGAGCCGGAATACAACTTTTCGTGCAGTTCTGAGAGAAAAAGTTTACACCTTTCTTTCGTCTACACTTCGACGACTTGTAAAATCGATGGTCGTGAATCTTGCTAGTTTCGATCTAAAACGATGTATCCCTTTGATTTGACCCGGAATACAAGTTTTCGTGCCGTTCTGAGAGAAAAAGTTTACACCTTTCTCTCGTCTACTCTTCGACAACTTGTAAAATTGATGCTCGTGAATCTTGCTAGTTTCGATCTGAAACGATGTATCCCGTTGTTTAGAGCCGCAATACAAGTTTTCGCGCAGATCTGAGAGAAAAAGTTTACACCTTTCTCTCGTCTACTATCCGACGACTTGTAAAATCGATGCTCGTGAATCTTGCTAGTTTCGATCAAAAACGATATATCCCGTTGTTTTGAGCCGGAATGCAAGTTTTCGCGCAGTTCTGAGAGAAAAAGTTTACACCTTCCTTTCGTCTACACTTCGACGACTTGTAAAATCGATGCTCGTGAATCTTGCTAGTTTCGATCTGAAACGATGTATCCCGTTGTTTTGAGCCGCAATACAAGTTTTCGCGCTGTTCTGAGAGAAAACGATTACACCTTTCTCTCGTCTACTCTTCGACGACTTGTAAAATCGATGCTCGTGAATCTTGCTAGTTTCGATCTAAAACGATGTATCCCGTTGTTTTGAGCCGCAATACAAGTTTTCGCGCAGTTCTGAGAGAAACCGTTTACACCTTTCTCTCGTCTACTCTTCGACGACTTGTAATATCGATGCTCGTGAATCTTGCTAGTTTCAATCTAAAACAATGTATCCCGTTGTTTTGTGACGGAATACAAGTTTTCGCGCAGTTCTGAGAGAAAACGTTTAGACCTTTCTTTCGTCTACTCTTCGACGACTTGTAAAATTGATGCTCGTGAATCTTGCTAGTTTCGATCTAAAACGATGTATCCCGTTGTTTTGAACCGCAATACAAGTTTTCGGGTTGTTCTGAGAGAAAAAGCTTTCACATTTCTCTCGTCTACTCTTCGACGACTTGTAAAATCGATGCTCGTGAGTCTTGCTAGTTTCGATCTAACACGATGTATCCCGTTGTTTTGAGCCGGAATAGAAGTTTTCGCGCAGTTCTGAGAGAAAACGTTTACACCTATCTGTCGTCTACTCTTCGACGACTTGTAAAATCGATGCTCGTGAATTGTGCTAGTTTTGATCGAAAACGATGTATCCCGTTGTTTTGAGACGGAATACAAGTTTTCGTGCAGTTCTGAGAGAAAAATTTTACACCTCTCTCTCGTCTACTCTTCGACGACTTGTAAAATTGATGCTCGTGAATCTTGCTAGTTTCGATCTGAAACGATGTATCCCATTGTTTTGAGCCGCAATACATGTTTTCGCGCAGATCTGAGAGAAAAGGTTTACACCTTTATCTCGTCTACTATCCGACGACTTGTAAAATCGATGCTCGTGAATCTTGCTAGTTTCGATCAAAAACGATATATCCCGTTGTTTTGAGCCGGAACACAAGTTTTCGCGCAGTTCTGAGAGAAAAAGTTTACACCTTTCTCTCGTCTACTCTTCGACGACTTGTAAAATCGATGCTCGTGAATTTTGCTAGTTTCGATCTAAAACGATGTATCCCGTTGTTTTGAGCCGGAATACAAGTTTTCTTGCAGTTCTGACAGAAAAAGTTTACACCTTTCTGTCGTCTACACTTCGACGACTTGTAAAATCGATGGTCGTGAATCTTGCTAGTTTCGATCTAAAACGATGTTTCCCTTTGATTTGAGCCGGAATACAAGTTTTCGTGCAGTTCTGAGAGAAAAAGTTTACACCTTTCTCTCGTCTACTCTTCGACAACTTGTAAAATCGATGCTCGTGAATCTTGCTAGTTTCGATCTGAAACGATGTATCCCGTTGTTTTGAGCTGCAATACAAGTTTTCGCGCAGATCTGAGAGAAAAAGTTTACACCTTTTTCTCGTCTACTATCCGACGACTTGTAAAATCGGTGTTCGTGAATTTTGCTAGTTTCGATCTAAAACGATGTATCCCTTTGATTTGACCCGGAATACAAGTTTTCGTGCCGTTCTGAGAGAAAAAGTTTACACCTTTCTCTCGTCTACTCTTCGACAACTTGTAAAATTGATGCTCGTGAATCTTGCTAGTTTCGATCTGAAACGATGTATCCCGTTGTTTAGAGCCGCAATACAAGTTTTCGCGCAGATCTGAGAGAAAAAGTTTACACCTTTCTCTCGTCTACTATCCGACGACTTGTAAAATCGATGCTCGTGAATCTTGCTAGTTTCGATCAAAAACGATATATCCCGTTGTTTTGAGCCGGAATACAAGTTTTCGCGCAGTTCTGAGAGAAAAAGTTTACACCTTCCTTTCGTCTACACTTCGACGACTTGTAAAATCGATGCTCGTGAATCTTGCTAGTTTCGATCTAAAACGATGTATCCCTTTGATTTGAGCCGGAATCCAAGTTTTCGTGCAGTTCTGAGAGAAAACGTTTACACCTTTCTTTCGTCTACACTTCGACGACTTGTAAAATCGATGCTCGTGAATTTTGCTAGTTTCGATCTAAAACGATGTATCCCGTTGTTTTGAGCCGGAATACAAGTTTTCGTGCAGTTCTGAGAGAAAAAGTTTACACCTTTCTCTCGTCTACTCTTCGACAGCTTGTAAAATCGATGCTCGTGAATCTTGCTAGTTTCGATCTGAAACGATGTATCCCGTTGTTTTGAGCCGCAATACAAGTTTTCGCGCTGTTCTGAGAGAAAACGATTACACCTTTCTCTCGTCTACTCTTCGACGACTTGTAAAATCGATGCTCGTGAATCTTGCTAGTTTCGATCCAAAACGATGTATCCCGTTGTTTTGAGCCGCAATACAAGTTTTCGCGCAGTTCTGAGAGAAACCGTTTACACCTTTCTCTCGTCTACTCTTCGACGACTTGTAAAATCGATGCTCGTGAATCTTGCTAGTTTCAATCTAAAACAATGTATCCCGTTGTTTTGTGACGGAATACAAGTTTTCGCGCAGTTCTGAGAGAAAACGTTTAGACCTTTCTTTCGTCTACTCTTCGACGACTTGTAAAATTGATGCTCGTGAATCTTGCTAGTTTCGATCTAAAACGATGTATCCCGTTGTTTTGAACCGCAATACAAGTTTTCGGGTTGTTCTGAGAGAAAAAGCTTTCACATTTCTCTCGTCTACTCTTCGACGACTTGTAAAATCGATGCTCGTGAGTCTTGCTAGTTTCGATCTAACACGATGTATCCCGTTGTTTTGAGCCGGAATAGAAGTTTTCGCGCAGTTCTGAGAGAAAACGTTTACACCCTTCTCTCGTCTACTCTTCGACAACTTGTAAAATCGATGCTCGTGAATTGTGCTAGTTTTGATCGAAAACGATGTATCCCGTTGTTTTGAGACGGAATACAAGTTTTCGTGCAGTTCTGAGAGAAAAATTTTACACCTCTCTCTCGTCTACTCTTCGACGACTTGTAAAATTGATGCTCGTGAATCTTGCTAGTTTCAATCAAAAACGATATATCCCGTTGTTTTGAGCCGGAATACAAGTTTTCGTGCTGTTCTGAGAGAAAAAGTTTACACCTTTCTCTCGTCTACTCTTCGACAACTTGTAAATTTGATGCTCGTGAATCTTGCTAGTTTCGATCTGAAACGATGTATCCCATTGTTTTGAGCCGCAATACATGTTTTCGCGCAGATCTGAGAGAAAAGGTTTACACCTTTATCTCGTCTACTATCCGACGACTTGTAAAATCGATGCTCGTGAATCTTGCTAGTTTCGATCAAAAACGATATATCCCGTTGTTTTGAGCCGGAACACAAGTTTTCGCGCAGTTCTGAGAGAAAAAGTTTACACCTTTCTCTCGTCTACTCTTCGACGACTTGTAAAATCGATGCTCGTGAATTTTGCTAGTTTCGATCTAAAACGATGTATCCCGTTGTTTTGAGCCGGAATACAAGTTTTCTTGCAGTTCTGACAGAAAAAGTTTACACCTTTCTGTCGTCTACACTTCGACGACTTGTAAAATCGATGGTCGTGAATCTTGCTAGTTTCGATCTAAAACGATGTTTCCCTTTGATTTGAGCCGGAATACAAGTTTTCGTGCAGTTCTGAGAGAAAAAGTTTACACCTTTCTCTCGTCTACTCTTCGACAACTTGTAAAATCGATGCTCGTGAATCTTGCTAGTTTCGATCTGAAACGATGTATCCCGTTGTTTTGAGCTGCAATACAAGTTTTCGCGCAGATCTGAGAGAAAAAGTTTACACCTTTTTCTCGTCTACTATCCGACGACTTGTAAAATCGGTGTTCGTGAATTTTGCTAGTTTCGATCTAAAACGATGTATCCCTTTGATTTGACCCGGAATACAAGTTTTCGTGCCGTTCTGAGAGAAAAAGTTTACACCTTTCTCTCGTCTACTCTTCGACAACTTGTAAAATTGATGCTCGTGAATCTTGCTAGTTTCGATCTGAAACGATGTATCCCGTTGTTTAGAGCCGCAATACAAGTTTTCGCGCAGATCTGAGAGAAAAAGTTTACACCTTTCTCTCGTCTACTATCCGACGACTTGTAAAATCGATGCTCGTGAATCTTGCTAGTTTCGATCAAAAACGATATATCCCGTTGTTTTGAGCCGGAATACAAGTTTTCGCGCAGTTCTGAGAGAAAAAGTTTACACCTTCCTTTCGTCTACACTTCGACGACTTGTAAAATCGATGCTCGTGAATCTTGCTAGTTTCGATCTAAAACGATGTATCCCTTTGATTTGAGCCGGAATCCAAGTTTTCGTGCAGTTCTGAGAGAAAACGTTTACACCTTTCTTTCGTCTACACTTCGACGACTTGTAAAATCGATGCTCGTGAATTTTGCTAGTTTCGATCTAAAACGATGTATCCCGTTGTTTTGAGCCGGAATACAAGTTTTCGTGCAGTTCTGAGAGAAAAAGTTTACACCTTTCTCTCGTCTACTCTTCGACAGCTTGTAAAATCGATGCTCGTGAATCTTGCTAGTTTCGATCTGAAACGATGTATCCCGTTGTTTTGAGCCGCAATACAAGTTTTCGCGCTGTTCTGAGAGAAAACGATTACACCTTTCTCTCGTCTACTCTTCGACGACTTGTAAAATCGATGCTCGTGAATCTTGCTAGTTTCGATCCAAAACGATGTATCCCGTTGTTTTGAGCCGCAATACAAGTTTTCGCGCAGTTCTGAGAGAAACCGTTTACACCTTTCTCTCGTCTACTCTTCGACGACTTGTAAAATCGATGCTCGTGAATCTTGCTAGTTTCAATCTAAAACAATGTATCCCGTTGTTTTGTGACGGAATACAAGTTTTCGCGCAGTTCTGAGAGAAAACGTTTACACCTTTCTTTCGTCTACTCTTCGACGACTTGTAAAATTGATGCTCGTGAATCTTGCTAGTTTCGATCTAAAACGATGTATCCCGTTGTTTTGAACCGCAATACAAGTTTTCGGGTTGTTCTGAGAGAAAAAGCTTTCACATTTCTCTCGTCTACTCTTCGACGACTTGTAAAATCGATGCTCGTGAGTCTTGCTAGTTTCGATCTAACACGATGTATCCCGTTGTTTTGAGCCGGAATAGAAGTTTTCGCGCAGTTCTGAGAGAAAACGTTTACACCTATCTGTCGTCTACTCTTCGACGACTTGCAAAATCGATGCTCGTGAATCTTGCTAGTTTCGATCTAAAACGATGTATCCCGTTGTTTTGAGCCGGAATACAAGTTTTCGGGCTGTTCTGAGAGAAGACGTTTACACCCTTCTCTCGTCTACTCTTCGACAACTTGTAAAATCGATGCTCGTGAATTGTGCTAGTTTTGATCGAAAACGATGTATCCCGTTGTTTTGAGACGGAATACAAGTTTTCGTGCAGTTCTGAGAGAAAAAGTTTACACCTCTCTCTCGTCTACTCTTCGACGACTTGTAAAATTGATGCTCGTGAATCTTGCTAGTTTCAATCAAAAACGATATATCCCGTTGTTTTGAGCCGGAATACAAGTTTTCGTGCAGTTCTGAGAGAAAAAGTTTACACCTTTCTCTCGTCTACTCTTCGACAACTTGTAAAATTGATGCTCGTGAATCTTGCTAGTTTCGATCTGAAACGATGTATCCCGTTGTTTTGAGCCGCAATACAAGTTTTCGCGGAGATCTGAGAGAAAAAGTTTACACCTTTCTCTCGTCTACTATCCGACGACTTGTAAAATCGATGCTCGTGAATCTTGCTAGTTTCGATCAAAAACGATATATCCCGTTGTTTTGAGCCGGAATACAAGTTTTCGCGCAGTTTTGAGAGAAAAAGTTTACACCTTTCTTTCGTCTACACTTCGACGACTTGTAAAATCGATGCTCGTGAATCTTGCTAGTTTCGATCTAAAACGATGTATCCCTTTGATTTGAGCCGGAATACAAGTTTTCGTGCAGTTCTGAGAGAAAACGTTTACACCTTTCTTTCGTCTACACTTCGACGACTTGTAAAATCGATGCTCGTGAATCTTGCTAGTTTCGATCTGAAACGATGTATCCCGTTGTTTTGAGCCGCAATACATGTTTTCGCGCAGATCTGAGAGAAAAGGTTTACACCTTTATCTCGTCTACTATCCGACGACTTGTAAAATCGATGCTCGTGAATCTTGCTAGTTTCGATCAAAAACGATATATCCCGTTGTTTTGAGCCGGAACACAAGTTTTCGCGCAGTTCTGAGAGAAAACGTTTACACCTTTCTCTCGTCTACTCTTCGACGACTTGTAAAATCGATGCTCGTGAATTTTGCTAGTTTCGATCTAAAACGATGTATCCCGTTGTTTTGAGCCGGAATACAAGTTTTCGCGCAGTTCTGAGAGAAAAAGTTTACACCTTTCTGTCGTCTACACTTCGACGACTTGTAAAATCGATGGTCGTGAATCTTGCTAGTTTCGATCTAAAACGATGTTTCCCTTTGATTTGAGCCGGAATACAAGTTTTCGTGCAGTTCTGAGAAAAAGTTTACACCTTTCTCTCGTCTACTCTTCGACAACTTGTAAAATCGATGGTCGTGAATCTTGCTAGTTTCGATCTAAAACGATGTATCCCTTTGATTTGAGCCGGAATACAAGTTTTTGTGCAGTTCTGAGAGAAAAAGTTTACACCTTTCTTTCGTCTACACTTCGACGACTCGTAAAATCGATGCTCGTGAGTCTTGCAAGTTTCGATCTAACACGATGTATCCCGTTGTTTTGAGCCGGAATACAAGTTTTCGCGCAGTTCTGAGAGAAAAAGTTTACACCTTTCTTTCGTCTACACTTCGACGACTTGTAAAATCGATGGTCGTGAATCTTACTAGTTTCGATCTAAAACGATGTATCCCTTTGATTTGAGCCGGAATACAAGTTTTCGTGCAGTTCTGAGAGAAAAAGTTTACACCTTTCTCTCGTCTACTCTTCGACAACTTGTAAAATCGATGCTCGTGAATCTTGCTAGTTTCGATCTGAAACGATGTATCCCGTTGTTTTGAGCCGCAATACATGTTTTCGCGCAGATCTGAGAGAAAAGGTTTACACCTTTATCTCGTCTACTATCCGACGACTTGTAAAATCGATGCTCGTGAATCTTGCTAGTTTCGATCAAAAACGATATATCCCGTTGTTTTGAGCCGGAACACAAGTTTTCGCGCAGTTCTGAGAGAAAAAGTTTACACCTTTCTCTCGTCTACTCTTCGACGACTTGTAAAATCGCTGCTCGTGAATTTTGCTAGTTTCGATCTAAAACGATGTATCCCGTTGTTTTGAGCCGGAATACAAGTTTTCGCGCAGTTCTGAGAGAAAAAGTTTACACCTTTCTGTCGTCTACACTTCGACGACTTGTAAAATCGATGGTCGTGAATCTTGCTAGTTTCGATCTAAAACGATGTTTCCCTTTGATTTGAGCCGGAATACAAGTTTTCGTGCAGTTCTGAGAGAAAAAGTTTACACCTTTCTCTCGTCTACTCTTCGACAACTTGTAAAATCGACGGTCGTGAATCTTGCTAGTTTCGATCTAAAACGATGTATCCCTTTGATTTGAGCCGGAATACAAGTTTTTGTGCAGTTCTGAGAGAAAAAGTTTACACCTTTCTTTCGTCTACACTTCGACGACTCGTAAAATCGATGCTCGTGAGTCTTGCAAGTTTCGATCTAACACAATGTATCCCGTTGTTTTGAGCCGGAATAGAAGTTTTCGCGCAGTTCTGAGAGAAAAAGTTTACACCTTTCTTCCGTCTACACTTCGACGACTTGTAAAATCGATGCTCGTGAATCTTGCTAGTTTCGATCTAAAACGATGTATTCCTTTGATTTGAGCCGGAATACAAGTTTTCGTGCAGTTCTGAGAGAAAACGTTTACACCTTTCTTTCGTCTACACTTCGACGACTTGTAAAATCGATGCTCGTGAATTTTGCTAGTTTCGATCTAAAACGATGTATCCCTTTGATTTGAGCCGGAATACTAGTTTTCGTGCAGTTCTGAGAGAAAAAGTTTACACCTTTCTTTCGTCTACACTTCGACGACTTGTAAAATCGATGCTCGTGAATCTTGCTAGTTTCGATCAAAAACGATATATCCCGTTGTTTTGAGCCGGAATACAAGTTTTCGTGCAGTTCTGAGAGAAAAAGTTTACACCTTTCTCTCGTCTACTCTTCGACAACTTGTAAAATCGATGCTCTTGAATCTTGCTAGTTTCGATCAAAAACGATATATCCCGTTGTTTTGAGCCGGAATACAAGTTTTCGTGCAGTTCTGAGAGAAAAAGTTTACACCTTTCTCTCGTCTACTCTTCGACGACTTGTAAAATCGATGCTCGTGAATCTTGCTAGTTTCGATTTGAAACGATGTATCCCGTTGTTTTAAGCCGCAATACAAGTTTTCGCGCTGTTCTGAGCGAAAACGATTACACCTTTCTCTCGTCTACTCTTCGACGACTTGTAAAATCGATGCTCGTGAATCTTGCTAGTTTCGATCTAAAACGATGTATCCCGTTGTTTTGAGCCGCAATACAAGTTTTCGCGCAGTTCTGAGAGAAGCCGTCTACACGTTTCTCTCGTCTACTCTTCGACGACTTGTAAAATCGATGCTCGTGAATCTTGCTAGTTTCAATCTAAAACAATGTATCCCGTTGTTTTGTGACGGAATACAAGTTTTCGCGCAGTTCTGAGAGAAAACGTTTAGACCTTTCTTTCGTCTACTCTTCGACGACTTGTAAAATTGATGCTCGTGAATCTTGCTAGTTTCGATCGAAAACGATGAATCCCGTTGTTTTGAGCCGCAATACAAGTTTTCGGGTTGTTCTGAGAGAAAAAGCTTTCACATTTCTCTCGTCTACTCTTCGACGACTTGTAAAATCGATGCTCGTGAGTCTTGCTAGTTTCGATCTAACACGATGTATACCGTTGTTTTGAGCCGGAATAGAAGTTTTCGCGCAGTTCTGAGAGAAAACGTGTACACCTATCTGTCGTCTACTCTTCACTTCACTTCACTTTATTCACCTTAAAGACCCCCTTCAGGGGGTATTACATAAGGGGTGGGTTAATATGTTGATCAACAAGTACAAGTCATTGCTTTGAAATAATTGCTTAGCGTATCTGAAAATGCAGACAGGTGTGTGATGGCAGCGATATCGGTGGGGAGGCCATTCCAGTCCACAACAGTTCGGAGAAAAAATGAACCTGAAAAAGTTGCAGTACGCGACACAGGGCGGGCGATCTGAAACGGATGGGCAGTGCGGTGAGATATGCGGTTCGGATGAGTAATGTAGGGTGGTTGATTTAGAGAACTATGGAAAAACTTGTGGAGCAAATAGAGGCTGGCAATGCGGCGGCGGTCTGCGAGGCTTTCAAGAGCGGAATTCTTCTTCAGAGCTGAAACGCTGGTGGTATATGAATATGCAGAGTGAATGAAACGAATGGCGCGGTTCTGAACTGATTCGAGTGCATTTGTTAGGTATGCGTGGTGTGGGCTCCAGATGGGGCTGGCGTACTCAAGTTTGGGTCTGATGAGGGTTTTATAAGCGAGCAGCTTCACGTGTTGCGGCGCATGACGAAGATGACGTTTCATGAATCCTAGAGATCTGTTAGCAGATGATATGATTGTGGTAATGTGTGTTCGCCAAGAAAGATCGCTGCAGAGGGTGACACCAAGATACCTAAACGATTGGACGCTTTCTATAAACGAGTTAGCAACTGCATAGGAAAAAATAAGAGGGTTGTGTTGTCGATGAAAGGAAATGAGTTTGCATTTGTTAGCATTTAGCGTCATTAGCCAGAGGTCACACCATTTATGGACGCTGTTAAGGTCGTTTTGAAGGGCCATTTGATCAGAAAGGTTAGTGACAGTGCGATAGATTACGCAGTCATCAGCGAAGATACGAATTTTACATGACACATGTGAAGCTAGATCATTAATATATATTAGAAACAAGAGTGGGCCGAGCACAGATCCCTGAGGGACGCCAGATTTAACAGGGAGAGCGCTTGAGCGGTGGTTGTTAATAGAAACGAACTGAGATCGGTTAGCTAGAAATTCTTTAATCCATTGCAGGATATTAGGGTGTAAATTTAAAACGGCGAGTTTTAGTATTAGGCGCTGGTGAGGTACCTTGTCAAATGCCTTCGCAAAATCTAAAAATAACGCATCGGTCTGCAGGTTGCGGTCAAGGTTAGCATGCACGTCGTGAGTGAAGATTGCCAGTTGGGTTTCGCAGGAGAGCCCCCTACGAAACCCGTGTTGAGCCGGATCAAGGAAGCTGTTTGAATCTAGAAAGTTTATGATATGGGAATAGATGACATGTTCCATGATTTTGCAAGGCACGCTGGTTAAGGAGATGGGACGATAATTTAGCGGAGAATCCTTTTGACCTGATTTGTGGGCCGGGATGACCCTCCCCACCTTCCAGTCGTCCGGTAAAGTTCCTGTCGACAGCGATTGCAGAAACAGTAATGAGAGATAAATGGCAGAAATGTGTTTTGTGTTTTTCAGTACTTTTGAGTTCATTTCGTCCACTCCAGCGGCTGACGAAAGTTTAATTCTGTCGATAAGGTTTTCGATACCCTGCGCTGTGATTTCGATGGGAGACATTGCTGGCAGTGTTAGAGTAGGCGGAGTGGGCAATGGTGAGGCAGTTTCGTTTGTGAAAACAGATACAAACGCGCGATTAAATATTTCGGCACATTCAGTATCACTGGCATCCTCGCCTGCGGCATTCGTTAGAGCGATGATGCGAGTTGCTTGCGGATTTATTATTTCCCAAAACCTCCTGGGGTTATTCGTTAGGATTTTTGGTAGATCAGTTTGGAAAAATGCTTGTTTGGCGCAGCGAATTGCATTGTAATACGTGTCCTCGGCCTGATAGTACCTATCCCATGCATCTGCGTCTGGGCTCCGTTTCGCTGCACTATAAAGTCGTTTTTTTCTTCTTTCTAATCTCTTAAGGTTGTGTGAAAACCACGGTTTTTGGCGGTTTGTTCGAAAGCTGATAGAGGGAATAAATTTGTTTGTCAGTTCTTCGATCTTCTTTTTGAAAATCGACCAGTTATCATTGACAGACCGGTGATGAAATGTGGATTGAAAATAAGGCAGGAATGCTTCTAGCTCGTTGTTGATTTCTTCGTAATTGCCTTTGTCGTACATTCGGATGGTTTTCTTGAACGTTTGGCGGGATGTGGGGGAGAACTTGAATATGGCATGAATAACCTTATGATCACTGATTTCACGCAGGTAAGTAATCGATGATAAGCTTTCAGGGTTGTTGGTCAGTATTAAGTCCAGAATATTTGAAGATCCATGAGCGACGCGGGTCGGTTCGAGCACCATTTGCGTCAGGTTAAAGTTTAAGCATACATCTACGAATTCTCTTGCTTCAGGGTTACCGGCGGTTAGTGGTCCTACGTTTTGCCAATCGATGCCAGGGTAGTTAAAATCGCCTAAGAGAACAATTTGTGCACCAGGGTGTTTTTTAGTAATTTGGACTAGTGCATCGTTCAGGTTAAGCGCGAATCCTGGGTTGCTGTTGGGGGCCCTGTAGCAGACGCCAAGTAGAACTGTTTCCGGTGGAGCGCAACATTTTAACCACAATATTTCTAGATCTGAACTAATGTTAACATGAGAACAAGATATTTGGCTGTTAATGGCAATAAGAACACCTCCTCCGCGTGTGCCTTGACGATCATTGCGGTAAACATTGAAATTTGGCAATTCACCCAGAATTTCATTATCTGTCACGTCGCTTGTCAGCCACGTTTCAGTTAAGATTAATATGTTGCTGCCTGAAGATGACAGGAGATTAGACAGGGCTTCGCGCTTTGGAAGGAAACTGCGTATATTGGTGTAGATTATGGAAAAAGAAAGATTAACTCGACGGGTAGCCTGTCGTTGCTTGCGCGCGATCCGACGACGACATGATTCCTATGCGATTTCTTTCACGGTCTGTGTGTCTTGGTCGAACATATAACGTTTTGGTCCCATGTGCAGCGTTTTGTATCGAAGGGAAAAGGGTCCTGACTTGGTTCTGGCGAAAGCCACAAGGTGTTTTCGGGCATTTCGGACGGACCGAGAAAAATCTTCGCCGATACTGAAATCTGTATTTTTAAGCTTAGGGCCATTCGAAAGAATGACCCCTTTGGTTTTGAAAGCAGACAGCTTCACTATTATAGGTCTTTGGCGGTCAATGCTGTGACGGCCAAGGCGGTGTGCGCGCTCTATGTCTTTAGGGTCGATTACGAGGTTCAAGCTGTCAAGGCAGTGCTGGATTATTATTTTTTCTGATTGGTCATATGATTCTTTCTCATTTGGGTCGGGAAGTCCATAGAATACTAGATTGTTTCTTGAGCGGTTCTCAAGATCATCCAGACGTGTGTCTATCTCGGAAAGCTGGTGGGTCGTTCTAGCAGTGCTGGTTTGAAGTGTTTCGATTTCTGTTCGCAGGGTACTAATTACCTCAAATTGGGTTTCAAGATTCGCAATTCGTTCACTTAGGGCAGATATTGTTTTATCTGTTGTTACTAGTTGATTTTTCAGGCCTTGGACTTCAGAAATATGTTTTCTCTGACCAGCGCTCAACTTTTGCAGTTCGGACAAAACAGCATCAGTATTAGGTGGTCCCGGATTTGTTTCAACATCGCCCGATAGTAATAGTAAAGCACGAATCACATTGACACATTCAACAGCAAGGCAGAAGCAGCACTGTGGGCTCGGCAGCTGCACCAGACAATAATTACTAGATTTCTTAGCAAAAAGAGTATATGGAACACCGACCTGCATGACGAAGGTAAGCGGATTAGCGGTCCGTACAATGGCACAGCCGCAAAGCCCACAGTGTGCCGAGAGTGGGTGTCGCTGTTTTATAGCTGACGCAAACGGTGCTGTCGGTGACGATGGGGCTGCCGACGCCGCTTGTTTGGTCCAGTTTTCGAGAGGTGGCGTTGCCAGGGGCTCCCAAGTGTCGGTGGCGACCGGGTGACGAGCACAAATTTCGCCTTCTTGGTGTGGCGTCCAGATGCCTGGTACGATGCCAGGTGGTCTGGCCGTCAAGACCGGCAGGAAAGCGAAGGCGATGATTTGAGCAAAGACCTGCATGACGAAGGTAAGCGGATTAGCGGTCCGTACAGTGGCACAGCCGCAAAGCCCACAGTGTGCCGAAAGTGGGTGTCGCTGTTTTATAGCTGACGCAAACGGTGCTGTCGGTGACGATGGGGCTGCCGACGCCGCTTGTTTGGTCCAGTTTTCGAGAGGTGGCGTTGCCAGGGGCTCCCAAGTGTCGGTGGCGACCGGGTGACGAGCACAAATTTCGCCTTCTTGGTGTGGCGTCCAGATGCCTGGTACGATGCCAGGTGGTCTGGCCGTCAAGACCGGCAGGAAAGCGAAGGCGATGATTTGAGCAAAGACCTGCATGACGAAGGTAAGCGGATTAGCGGTCCGTACAGTGGCACAGCCGCAAAGCCCACAGTGTGCCGAAAGTGGGTGTCGCTGTTTTATAGCTGACGCAAACGGTGCTGTCGGTGACGATGGGGCTGCCGACGCCGCTTGTTTGGTCCAGTTTTCGAGAGGTGGCGTTGCCAGGGGCTCCCAAGTGTCGGTGGCGACCGGGTGACGAGCACAAATTTCGCCTTCTTGGTGTGGCGTCCAGATGCCTGGTACGATGCCAGGTGGTCTGGCCGTCAAGACCGGCAGGAAAGCGAAGGCGATGATTTGAGCAAAGACCTGCATGACGAAGGTAAGCGGATTAGCGGTCCGTACAGTGGCACAGCCGCAAAGCCCACCACGACTTGTAAAATCGATGCTCGTGAATCTTGCTAGTTTCGATCTAAAACGATGTATCCCGTTGTTTTGAGCCGGAATACAAGTTTTCGGGCTGTTCTGAGAGAAGACGTTTACACCCTTCTCTCGTCTACTCTTCGACAACTTGTAAAATCGATGCTCGTGAATTGTGCTAGTTTTGATCGAAAACGATGTATCCCGTTGTTTTGAGACGGAATACAAGTTTTCGTGCAGTTCTGAGAGAAAAAGTTTACACCTTTCTCTCGTCTACTCTTCGACGACTTGTAAAATTGATGCTCGTGAATCTTGCTAGTTTCAATCAAAAACGATATATCCCGTTGTTTTGAGCCGGAATACAAGTTTTCGTGCAGTTCTGAGAGAAAAAGTTTACACCTTTCTCTCGTCTACTCTTCGACAACTTGTAAAATCGATGCTCGTGAATCTTGCTAGTTTCGATCTGAAACGATGTATCCCGTTGTTTTGAGCCGCAATACATGTTTTCGCGCAGATCTGAGAGAAAAGGTTTACACCTTTATCTCGTCTACTATCCGACGACTTGTAAAATCGATGCTCGTGAATCTTGCTAGTTTCGATCAAAAACGATATATCCCGTTGTTTTGAGCCGGAACACAAGTTTTCGCGCGGTTCTGAGAGAAAAAGTTTACACCTTTCTCTCGTCTACTCTTCGACGACTTGTAAAATCGATGCTCGTGAATTTTGCTAGTTTCGATCTAAAACGATGTATCCCGTTGTTTTGAGCCGGAATACAAGTTTTCGCGCAGTTCTGAGAGAAAAAGTTTACACCTTTCTGTCGTCTACACTTCGACGACTTGTAAAATCGATGGTCGTGAATCTTGCTAGTTTCGATCTAAAACGATGTTTCCCTTTGATTTGAGCCGGAATACAAGTTTTCGTGCAGTTCTGAGAGAAAAAGTTTACACCTTTCTCTCGTCTACTCTTCGACAACTTGTAAAATCGATGCTCGTGAATCTTGCTAGTTTCGATCTGAAACGATGTATCCCGTTGTTTTGAGCCGCAATACAAGTTTTCGCGCAGATCTGAGAGAAAAAGTTTACACCTTTTTCTCGTCTACTATCCGACGACTTGTAAAATCGGTGTTCGTGAATTTTGCTAGTTTCGATCTAAAACGATGTATCCCTTTGATTTGAGCCGCAATACAAGTTTTCGTGCAGTTCTGAGAGAAAAAGCTTTCTCATTTCTCTCGTCTACTCTTCGACAACTTGTAAAATTGATGCTCGTGAATCTTGCTAGTTTCGATCTGAAACGATGTATCCCGTTGTTTTGAGCCGCAATACAAGTTTTCGCGCAGATCTGAGAGAAAAAGTTTACACCTTTCTCTCGTCTACTATCCGACGACTTGTAAAATCGATGCTCGTGAATCTTGCTAGTTTCGATCAAAAACGATATATCCCGTTGTTTTGAGCCGGAATACAAGTTTTCGCGCAGTTCTGAGAGAAAAAGTTTACACCTTTCTTTCGCCTACACTTCGACGACTTGTAAAATCGATGCTCGTGAATCTTGCTAGTTTCGATCTAAAACGATGTATCCCTTTGATTTGAGCCGGAATACAAGTTTTCGTGCAGTTCTGAGAGAAAACGTTTACACCTTTCTTTCGTCTACTATCCGACGACTTGTAAAATCGATGCTCGTGAATCTTGCTAGTTTCGATCAAAAACGATATATCCCGTTGTTTTGAGCCGGAACACAAGTTTTCGCGCAGTTCTGAGAGAAAAAGTTTACACCTTTCTCTCGTCTACTCTTCGACGACTTGTAAAATCGATGCTCGTGAATTTTGCTAGTTTCGATCTAAAACGATGTTTCCCTTTGATTTGAGCCGGAATACAAGTTTTCGTGCAGTTCTGAGAGAAAAAGCTTTCACATTTCTCTCGTCTACTCTTCGACTTGTAAAATCGATGCTCGTGAATCTCGCTAGTTCCGATCTAAAACGATGTATCCCGTTGTTTTGAGCCGGAATACAAGTTTTCGCGCAGATCTGAGAGAAAAAGTTTACACCTTTTCCTCGTCTACTATCCGACGACTTGTAAAATCGATGCTCGTGAATCTTGCTAGTTTCGATCAAAAACGATATATTCCGTTGTTTTGAGCCGGAATACAAGTTTTCGCGCAGTTCTGAGAGAAAAAGTTTACACCTTTCTCTCGTCTACTCTTCGACGACTTGTAAAATCGGTGTTCGTGAATTTTGCTAGTTTCGATCTAAAACGATGTATCCCTTTGATTTGAGCCGGAATACAAGTTTTCGTGCAGTTCTGAGAGAAAAAGCTTTCACATTTCTCTCGTCTACTCTTCGACGACTTGTAAAATCGATGCTCGTGAATCTCGCTAGTTCCGATCTAAAACGATGTATCCCGTTGTTTTGAGCCGGAATACAAGTTTTCGCGCAGTTCTGAGAGAAAAAGTTTACACCTTTCTTTCGTCTACACTTCGACGACTTGTAAAATCGATGCTCGTGAATCTTGCTAGTTTCGATCTAAAACGATGTATCCCTTTGATTTGAGCCGGAATACAACTTTTCGTGCAGTTCTGAGAGAAAAAGTTTACACCTTTCTTTCGTCTACACTTCGACGACTTGTAAAATCGATGGTCGTGAATCTTGCTAGTTTCGATCTAAAACGATGTATCCCTTTGATTTGACCCGGAATACAAGTTTTCGTGCCGTTCTGAGAGAAAAAGTTTACACCTTTCTCTCGTCTACTCTTCGACAACTTGTAAAATTGATGCTCGTGAATCTTGCTAGTTTCGATCTGAAACGATGTATCCCGTTGTTTAGAGCCGCAATACAAGTTTTCGCGCAGATCTGAGAGAAAAAGTTTACACCTTTCTCTCGTCTACTATCCGACGACTTGTAAAATCGATGCTCGTGAATCTTGCTAGTTTCGATCAAAAACGATATATCCCGTTGTTTTGAGCCGGAATGCAAGTTTTCGCGCAGTTCTGAGAGAAAAAGTTTACACCTTCCTTTCGTCTACACTTCGACGACTTGTAAAATCGATGCTCGTGAATCTTGCTAGTTTCGATCTGAAACGATGTATCCCGTTGTTTTGAGCCGCAATACAAGTTTTCGCGCTGTTCTGAGAGAAAACGATTACACCTTTCTCTCGTCTACTCTTCGACGACTTGTAAAATCGATGCTCGTGAATCTTGCTAGTTTCGATCTAAAACGATGTATCCCGTTGTTTTGAGCCGCAATACAAGTTTTCGCGCAGTTCTGAGAGAAACCGTTTACACCTTTCTCTCGTCTACTCTTCGACGACTTGTAATATCGATGCTCGTGAATCTTGCTAGTTTCAATCTAAAACAATGTATCCCGTTGTTTTGTGACGGAATACAAGTTTTCGCGCAGTTCTGAGAGAAAACGTTTAGACCTTTCTTTCGTCTACTCTTCGACGACTTGTAAAATTGATGCTCGTGAATCTTGCTAGTTTCGATCTAAAACGATGTATCCCGTTGTTTTGAACCGCAATACAAGTTTTCGGGTTGTTCTGAGAGAAAAAGCTTTCACATTTCTCTCGTCTACTCTTCGACGACTTGTAAAATCGATGCTCGTGAGTCTTGCTAGTTTCGATCTAACACGATGTATCCCGTTGTTTTGAGCCGGAATAGAAGTTTTCGCGCAGTTCTGAGAGAAAACGTTTACACCTATCTGTCGTCTACTCTTCGACGACTTGTAAAATCGATGCTCGTGAATCTTGCTAGTTTCGATCTAAAACGATGTATCCCGTTGTTTTGAGCCGGAATACAAGTTTTCGGGCTGTTCTGAGAGAAGACGTTTACACCCTTCTCTCGTCTACTCTTCGACAACTTGTAAAATCGATGCTCGTGAATTGTGCTAGTTTTGATCGAAAACGATGTATCCCGTTGTTTTGAGACGGAATACAAGTTTTCGTGCAGTTCTGAGAGAAAAATTTTACACCTCTCTCTCGTCTACTCTTCGACGACTTGTAAAATTGATGCTCGTGAATCTTGCTAGTTTCAATCAAAAACGATATATCCCGTTGTTTTGAGCCGGAATACAAGTTTTCGTGCAGTTCTGAGAGAAAAAGTTTACACCTTTCTCTCGTCTACTCTTCGACAACTTGTAAATTTGATGCTCGTGAATCTTGCTAGTTTCGATCTGAAACGATGTATCCCATTGTTTTGAGCCGCAATACATGTTTTCGCGCAGATCTGAGAGAAAAGGTTTACACCTTTATCTCGTCTACTATCCGACGACTTGTAAAATCGATGCTCGTGAATCTTGCTAGTTTCGATCAAAAACGATATATCCCGTTGTTTTGAGCCGGAACACAAGTTTTCGCGCAGTTCTGAGAGAAAAAGTTTACACCTTTCTCTCGTCTACTCTTCGACGACTTGTAAAATCGATGCTCGTGAATTTTGCTAGTTTCGATCTAAAACGATGTATCCCGTTGTTTTGAGCCGGAATACAAGTTTTCTTGCAGTTCTGACAGAAAAAGTTTACACCTTTCTGTCGTCTACACTTCGACGACTTGTAAAATCGATGGTCGTGAATCTTGCTAGTTTCGATCTAAAACGATGTTTCCCTTTGATTTGAGCCGGAATACAAGTTTTCGTGCAGTTCTGAGAGAAAAAGTTTACACCTTTCTCTCGTCTACTCTTCGACAACTTGTAAAATCGATGCTCGTGAATCTTGCTAGTTTCGATCTGAAACGATGTATCCCGTTGTTTTGAGCTGCAATACAAGTTTTCGCGCAGATCTGAGAGAAAAAGTTTACACCTTTTTCTCGTCTACTATCCGACGACTTGTAAAATCGGTGTTCGTGAATTTTGCTAGTTTCGATCTAAAACGATGTATCCCTTTGATTTGACCCGGAATACAAGTTTTCGTGCCGTTCTGAGAGAAAAAGTTTACACCTTTCTCTCGTCTACTCTTCGACAACTTGTAAAATTGATGCTCGTGAATCTTGCTAGTTTCGATCTGAAACGATGTATCCCGTTGTTTAGAGCCGCAATACAAGTTTTCGCGCAGATCTGAGAGAAAAAGTTTACACCTTTCTCTCGTCTACTATCCGACGACTTGTAAAATCGATGCTCGTGAATCTTGCTAGTTTCGATCAAAAACGATATATCCCGTTGTTTTGAGCCGGAATACAAGTTTTCGCGCAGTTCTGAGAGAAAAAGTTTACACCTTCCTTTCGTCTACACTTCGACGACTTGTAAAATCGATGCTCGTGAATCTTGCTAGTTTCGATCTAAAACGATGTATCCCTTTGATTTGAGCCGGAATCCAAGTTTTCGTGCAGTTCTGAGAGAAAACGTTTACACCTTTCTTTCGTCTACACTTCGACGACTTGTAAAATCGATGCTCGTGAATTTTGCTAGTTTCGATCTAAAACGATGTATCCCGTTGTTTTGAGCCGGAATACAAGTTTTCGTGCAGTTCTGAGAGAAAAAGTTTACACCTTTCTCTCGTCTACTCTTCGACAGCTTGTAAAATCGATGCTCGTGAATCTTGCTAGTTTCGATCTGAAACGATGTATCCCGTTGTTTTGAGCCGCAATACAAGTTTTCGCGCTGTTCTGAGAGAAAACGATTACACCTTTCTCTCGTCTACTCTTCGACGACTTGTAAAATCGATGCTCGTGAATCTTGCTAGTTTCGATCCAAAACGATGTATCCCGTTGTTTTGAGCCGCAATACAAGTTTTCGCGCAGTTCTGAGAGAAACCGTTTACACCTTTCTCTCGTCTACTCTTCGACGACTTGTAAAATCGATGCTCGTGAATCTTGCTAGTTTCGATCTAAAACGATGTATCCCGTTGTTTTCAACCGCAATACAAGTTTTCGGGTTGTTCTGAGAGAAAAAGCTTTCACATTTCTCTCGTCTACTCTTCGACGACTTGTAAAATCGATGCTCGTGAGTCTTGCTAGTTTCGATCTAACACGATGTATCCCGTTGTTTTGAGCCGGAATAGAAGTTTTCGCGCAGTTCTGAGAGAAAACGTTTACACCTATCTGTCGTCTACTCTTCGACGACTTGCAAACTCGATGCTCGTGAATCTTGCTAGTTTCGATCTAAAACGATGTATCCCGTTGTTTTGAGCCGGAATACAAGTTTTCGGGCTGTTCTGAGAGAAGACGTTTACACCCTTCTCTCGTCTACTCTTCGACAACTTGTAAAATCGATGCTCGTGAATTGTGCTAGTTTTGATCGAAAACGATGTATCCCGTTGTTTTGAGACGGAATACAAGTTTTCGTGCAGTTCTGAGAGAAAAAGTTTACACCTCTCTCTCGTCTACTCTTCGACGACTTGTAAAATTGATGCTCGTGAATCTTGCTAGTTTCAATCAAAAACGATATATCCCGTTGTTTTGAGCCGGAATACAAGTTTTCGTGCAGTTCTGAGAGAAAAAGTTTACACCTTTCTCTCGTCTACTCTTCGACAACTTGTAAAATTGATGCTCGTGAATCTTGCTAGTTTCGATCTGAAACGATGTATCCCGTTGTTTTGAGCCGCAATACAAGTTTTCGCGGAGATCTGAGAGAAAAAGTTTACACCTTTCTCTCGTCTACTATCCGACGACTTGTAAAATCGATGCTCGTGAATCTTGCTAGTTTCGATCAAAAACGATATATCCCGTTGTTTTGAGCCGGAATACAAGTTTTCGCGCAGTTTTGAGAGAAAAAGTTTACACCTTTCTTTCGTCTACACTTCGACGACTTGTAAAATCGATGCTCGTGAATCTTGCTAGTTTCAATCTGAAACGATGTATCCCGTTGTTTTGAGCCGCAATACATGTTTTCGCGCAGATCTGAGAGAAAAGGTTTACACCTTTATCTCGTCTACTATCCGACGACTTGTAAAATCGATGCTCGTGAATCTTGCTAGTTTCGATCAAAAACGATATATCCCGTTGTTTTGAGCCGGAACACAAGTTTTCGCGCAGTTCTGAGAGAAAACGTTTACACCTTTCTCTCGTCTACTCTTCGACGACTTGTAAAATCGATGCTCGTGAATTTTGCTAGTTTCGATCTAAAACGATGTATCCCGTTGTTTTGAGCCGGAATACAAGTTTTCGCGCAGTTCTGAGAGAAAAAGTTTACACCTTTCTGTCGTCTACACTTCGACGACTTGTAAAATCGATGGTCGTGAATCTTGCTAGTTTCGATCTAAAACGATGTATCCCGTTGTTTTGAGCCGGAATACAAGTTTTCGGGGCTGTTCTGAGAGAAGACGTTTACACCCTTCTCTCGTCTACTCTTCGACAACTTGTAAAATCGATGCTCGTGAATTGTGCTAGTTTTGATCGAAAACGATGTATCCCGTTGTTTTGAGACGGAATACAAGTTTTCGTGCAGTTCTGAGAGAAAAAGTTTACACCTCTCTCTCGTCTACTCTTCGACGACTTGTAAAATTGATGCTCGTGAATCTTGCTAGTTTCAATCAAAAACGATATATCCCGTTGTTTTGAGCCGGAATACAAGTTTTCGTGCAGTTCTGAGAGAAAAAGTTTACACCTTTCTCTCGTCTACTCTTCGACAACTTGTAAAATTGATGCTCGTGAATCTTGCTAGTTTCGATCTGAAACGATGTATCCCGTTGTTTTGAGCCGCAATACAAGTTTTCGCGGAGATCTGAGAGAAAAAGTTTACACCTTTCTCTCGTCTACTATCCGACGACTTGTAAAATCGATGCTCGTGAATCTTGCTAGTTTCGATCAAAAACGATATATCCCGTTGTTTTGAGCCGGAATACAAGTTTTCGCGCAGTTTTGAGAGAAAAAGTTTACACCTTTCTTTCGTCTACACTTCGACGACTTGTAAAATCGATGCTCGTGAATCTTGCTAGTTTCGATCTAAAACGATGTATCCCTTTGATTTGAGCCGGAATACAAGTTTTCGTGCAGTTCTGAGAGAAAACGTTTACACCTTTCTTTCGTCTACACTTCGACGACTTGTAAAATCGATGCTCGTGAATCTTGCTAGTTTCGATCTGAAACGATGTATCCCGTTGTTTTGAGCCGCAATACATGTTTTCGCGCAGATCTGAGAGAAAAGGTTTACACCTTTATCTCGTCTACTATCCGACGACTTGTAAAATCGATGCTCGTGAATCTTGCTAGTTTCGATCAAAAACGATATATCCCGTTGTTTTGAGCCGGAACACAAGTTTTCGCGCAGTTCTGAGAGAAAACGTTTACACCTTTCTCTCGTCTACTCTTCGACGACTTGTAAAATCGATGCTCGTGAATTTTGCTAGTTTCGATCTAAAACGATGTATCCCGTTGTTTTGAGCCGGAATACAAGTTTTCGCGCAGTTCTGAGAGAAAAAGTTTACACCTTTCTGTCGTCTACACTTCGACGACTTGTAAAATCGATGGTCGTGAATCTTGCTAGTTTCGATCTAAAACGATGTTTCCCTTTGATTTGAGCCGGAATACAAGTTTTCGTGCAGTTCTGAGAAAAAGTTTACACCTTTCTCTCGTCTACTCTTCGACAACTTGTAAAATCGATGGTCGTGAATCTTGCTAGTTTCGATCTAAAACGATGTATCCCTTTGATTTGAGCCGGAATACAAGTTTTTGTGCAGTTCTGAGAGAAAACGTTTACACCTTTCTTTCGTCTACACTTCGACGACTCGTAAAATCGATGCTCGTGAGTCTTGCAAGTTTCGATCTAACACGATGTATCCCGTTGTTTTGAGCCGGAATACAAGTTTTCGCGCAGTTCTGAGAGAAAAAGTTTACACCTTTCTTTCGTCTACACTTCGACGACTTGTAAAATCGATGGTCGTGAATCTTGCTAGTTTCGATCTAAAACGATGTATCCCTTTGATTTGAGCCGGAATACAAGTTTTCGTGCAGTTCTGAGAGAAAAAGTTTACACCTTTCTCTCGTCTACTCTTCGACAACTTGTAAAATCGATGCTCGTGAATCTTGCTAGTTTCGATCTGAAACGATGTATCCCGTTGTTTTGAGCCGCAATACATGTTTTCGCGCAGATCTGAGAGAAAAGGTTTACACCTTTATCTCGTCTACTATCCGACGACTTGTAAAATCGATGCTCGTGAATCTTGCTAGTTTCGATCAAAAACGATATATCCCGTTGTTTTGAGCCGGAACACAAGTTTTCGCGCAGTTCTGAGAGAAAAAGTTTAAACCTTTCTCTCGTCTACTCTTCGACGACTTGTAAAATCGCTGCTCGTGAATTTTGCTAGTTTCGATCTAAAACGATGTATCCCGTTGTTTTGAGCCGGAATACAAGTTTTCGCGCAGTTCTGAGAGAAAAAGTTTACACCTTTCTGTCGTCTACACTTCGACGACTTGTAAAATCGATGGTCGTGAATCTTGCTAGTTTCGATCTAAAACGATGTTTCCCTTTGATTTGAGCCGGAATACAAGTTTTCGTGCAGTTCTGAGAGAAAAAGTTTACACCTTTCTCTCGTCTACTCTTCGACAACTTGTAAAATCGACGGTCGTGAATCTTGCTAGTTTCGATCTAAAACGATGTATCCCTTTGATTTGAGCCGGAATACAAGTTTTTGTGCAGTTCTGAGAGAAAAAGTTTACACCTTTCTTTCGTCTACACTTCGACGACTCGTAAAATCGATGCTCGTGAGTCTTGCAAGTTTCGATCTAACACAATGTATCCCGTTGTTTTGAGCCGGAATAGAAGTTTTCGCGCAGTTCTGAGAGAAAAAGTTTACACCTTTCTTTCGTCTACACTTCGACGACTTGTAAAATCGATGCTCGTGAATCTTGCTAGTTTCGATCTAAAACGATGTATTCCTTTGATTTGAGCCGGAATACAAGTTTTCGTGCAGTTCTGAGAGAAAACGTTTACACCTTTCTTTCGTCTACACTTCGACGACTTGTAAAATCGATGCTCGTGAATTTTGCTAGTTTCGATCTAAAACGATGTATCCCTTTGATTTGAGCCGGAATACTAGTTTTCGTGCAGTTCTGAGAGAAAAAGTTTACACCTTTCTTTCGTCTACACTTCGACGACTTGTAAAATCGATGCTCGTGAATCTTGCTAGTTTCGATCAAAAACGATATATCCCGTTGTTTTGAGCCGGAATACAAGTTTTCGTGCAGTTCTGAGAGAAAAAGTTTACACCTTTCTCTCGTCTACTCTTCGACAACTTGTAAAATCGATGCTCGTGAATCTTGCTAGTTTCGATCAAAAACGATATATCCCGTTGTTTTGAGCCGGAATACAAGTTTTCGTGCAGTTCTGAGAGAAAAAGTTTACACCTTTCTCTCGTCTACTCTTCGACGACTTGTAAAATCGATGCTCGTGAATCTTGCTAGTTTCGATTTGAAACGATGTATCCCGTTGTTTTAAGCCGCAATACAAGTTTTCGCGCTGTTCTGAGCGAAAACGATTACACCTTTCTCTCGTCTACTCTTCGACGACTTGTAAAATCGATGCTCGTGAATCTTGCTAGTTTCGATCTAAAACGATGTATCCCGTTGTTTTGAGCCGCAATACAAGTTTTCGCGCAGTTCTGAGAGAAGCCGTCTACACGTTTCTCTCGTCTACTCTTCGACGACTTGTAAAATCGATGCTCGTGAATCTTGCTAGTTTCAATCTAAAACAATGTATCCCGTTGTTTTGTGACGGAATACAAGTTTTCGCGCAGTTCTGAGAGAAAACGTTTAGACCTTTCTTTCGTCTACTCTTCGACGACTTGTAAAATTGATGCTCGTGAATCTTGCTAGTTTCGATCTAAAACGATGAATCCCGTTGTTTTGAGCCGCAATACAAGTTTTCGGGTTGTTCTGAGAGAAAAAGCTTTCACATTTCTCTCGTCTACTCTTCGACGACTTGTAAAATCGATGCTCGTGAGTCTTGCTAGTTTCGATCTAACACGATGTATACCGTTGTTTTGAGCCGGAATAGAAGTTTTCGCGCAGTTCTGAGAGAAAACGTGTACACCTATCTGTCGTCTACTCTTCACTTCACTTCACTTTATTCACCTTAAAGACCCCCTTCAGGGGGTATTACATAAGGGGTGGGTTAATATGTTGATCAACAAGTACAAGTCATTGCTTTGAAATAATTGCTTAGCGTATCTGAAAATGCAGACAGGTGTGTGATGGCAGCGATATCGGTGGGGAGGCCATTCCAGTCCACAACAGTTCGGAGAAAAAATGAACCTGAAAAAGTTGCAGTACGCGACACAGGGCGGGCGATCTGAAACGGATGGGCAGTGCGGTGAGATATGCGGTTCGGATGAGTAATGTAGGGTGGTTGATTTAGAGAACTATGGAAAAACTTGTGGAGCAAATAGAGGCTGGCAATGCGGCGGCGGTCTGCGAGGCTTTCAAGAGCGGAATTCTTCTTCAGAGCTGAAACGCTGGTGGTATATGAATATGCAGAGTGAATGAAACGAATGGCGCGGTTCTGAACTGATTCGAGTGCATTTGTTAGGTATGCGTGGTGTGGGCTCCAGATGGGGCTGGCGTACTCAAGTTTGGGTCTGATGAGGGTTTTATAAGCGAGCAGCTTCACGTGTTGCGGCGCATGACGAAGATGACGTTTCATGAATCCTAGAGATCTGTTAGCAGATGATATGATTGTGGTAATGTGTGTTCGCCAAGAAAGATCGCTGCAGAGGGTGACACCAAGATACCTAAACGATTGGACGCTTTCTATAAACGAGTTAGCAACTGCATAGGAAAAAATAAGAGGGTTGTGTTGTCGATGAAAGGAAATGAGTTTGCATTTGTTAGCATTTAGCGTCATTAGCCAGAGGTCACACCATTTATGGACGCTGTTAAGGTCGTTTTGAAGGGCCATTTGATCAGAAAGGTTAGTGACAGTGCGATAGATTACGCAGTCATCAGCGAAGATACGAATTTTACATGACACATGTGAAGCTAGATCATTAATATATATTAGAAACAAGAGTGGGCCGAGCACAGATCCCTGAGGGACGCCAGATTTAACAGGGAGAGCGCTTGAGCGGTGGTTGTTAATAGAAACGAACTGAGATCGGTTAGCTAGAAATTCTTTAATCCATTGCAGGATATTAGGGTGTAAATTTAAAACGGCGAGTTTTAGTATTAGGCGCTGGTGAGGTACCTTGTCAAATGCCTTCGCAAAATCTAAAAATAACGCATCGGTCTGCAGGTTGCGGTCAAGGTTAGCATGCACGTCGTGAGTGAAGATTGCCAGTTGGGTTTCGCAGGAGAGCCCCCTACGAAACCCGTGTTGAGCCGGATCAAGGAAGCTGTTTGAATCTAGAAAGTTTATGATATGGGAATAGATGACATGTTCCATGATTTTGCAAGGCACGCTGGTTAAGGAGATGGGACGATAATTTAGCGGAGAATCCTTTTGACCTGATTTGTGGGCCGGGATGACCCTCCCCACCTTCCAGTCGTCCGGTAAAGTTCCTGTCGACAGCGATTGCAGAAACAGTAATGAGAGATAAATGGCAGAAATGTGTTTTGTGTTTTTCAGTACTTTTGAGTTCATTTCGTCCACTCCAGCGGCTGACGAAAGTTTAATTCTGTCGATAAGGTTTTCGATACCCTGCGCTGTGATTTCGATGGGAGACATTGCTGGCAGTGTTAGAGTAGGCGGAGTGGGCAATGGTGAGGCAGTTTCGTTTGTGAAAACAGATACAAACGCGCGATTAAATATTTCGGCACATTCAGTATCACTGGCATCCTCGCCTGCGGCATTCGTTAGAGCGATGATGCGAGTTGCTTGCGGATTTATTATTTCCCAAAACCTCCTGGGGTTATTCGTTAAGATTTTTGGTAGATCAGTTTGGAAAAATGCTTGTTTGGCGCAGCGAATTGCATTGTAATACGTGTCCTCGGCCTGATAGTACCTATCCCATGCATCTGCGTCTGGGCTCCGTTTCGCTGCACTATAAAGTCGTTTTTTTCTTCTTTCTAATCTCTTAAGGTTGTGTGAAAACCACGGTTTTTGGCGGTTTGTTCGAAAGCTGATAGAGGGAATAAATTTGTTTGTCAGTTCTTCGATCTTCTTTTTGAAAATCGACCAGTTATCATTGACAGACCGGTGATGAAATGTGGATTGAAAATAAGGCAGGAATGCTTCTAGCTCGTTGTTGATTTCTTCGTAATTGCCTTTGTCGTACATACGGATGGTTTTCTTGAACGTTTGGCGGGATGTGGGGGAGAACTTGAATATGGCATGAATAACCTTATGATCACTGATTTCACGCAGGTAAGTAATCGATGATAAGCTTTCAGGGTTGTTGGTCAGTATTAAGTCCAGAATATTTGAAGATCCATGAGCGACGCGGGTCGGTTCGAGCACCATTTGCGTCAGGTTAAAGTTTAAGCATACATCTACGAATTCTCTTGCTTCAGGGTTACCGGCGGTTAGTGGTCCTACGTTTTGCCAATCGATGCCAGGGTAGTTAAAATCGCCTAAGAGAACAATTTGTGCACCAGGGTGTTTTTTAGTAATTTGGACTAGTGCATCGTTCAGGTTAAGCGCGAATCCTGGGTTGCTGTTGGGGGCCCTGTAGCAGACGCCAAGTAGAACTGTTTCCGGTGGAGCGCAACATTTTAACCACAATATTTCTAGATCTGAACTAATGTTAACATGAGAACAAGATATTTGGCTGTTAATGGCAATAAGAACACCTCCTCCGCGTGTGCCTTGACGATCATTGCGGTAAACATTGAAATTTGGCAATTCACCCAGAATTTCATTATCTGTCACGTCGCTTGTCAGCCACGTTTCAGTTAAGATTAATATGTTGCTGCCTGAAGATGACAGGAGATTAGACAGGGCTTCGCGCTTTGGAAGGAAACTGCGTATATTGGTGTAGATTATGGAAAAAGAAAGATTAACTCGACGGGTAGCCTGTCGTTGCTTGCGCGCGATCCGACGACGACATGATTCCTATGCGATTTCTTTCACGGTCTGTGTGTCTTGGTCGAACATATAACGTTTTGGTCCCATGTGCAGCGTTTTGTATCGAAGGGAAAAGGGTCCTGACTTGGTTCTGGCGAAAGCCACAAGGTGTTTTCGGGCATTTCGGACGGACCGAGAAAAATCTTCGCCGATACTGAAATCTGTATTTTTAAGCTTAGGGCCATTCGAAAGAATGACCCCTTTGGTTTTGAAAGCAGACAGCTTCACTATTATAGGTCTTTGGCGGTCAATGCTGTGACGGCCAAGGCGGTGTGCGCGCTCTATGTCTTTAGGGTCGATTACGAGGTTCAAGCTGTCAAGGCAGTGCTGGATTATTATTTTTTCTGATTGGTCATATGATTCTTTCTCATTTGGGTCGGGAAGTCCATAGAATACTAGATTGTTTCTTCTTGAGCGGTTCTCAAGATCATCCAGACGTGTGTCTATCTCGGAAAGCTGGTGGGTCGTTCTAGCAGTGCTGGTTTGAAGTGTTTCGATTTCTGTTCGCAGGGTACTAATTACCTCAAATTGGGTTTCAAGATTCGCAATTCGTTCACTTAGGGCAGATATTGTTTTATCTGTTGTTACTAGTTGATTTTTCAGGCCTTGGACTTCAGAAATAAGTTTTCTCTGACCAGCGCTCAACTTTTGCAGTTCGGACAAAACAGCATCAGTATTAGGTGGTCCCGGATTTGTTTCAACATCGCCCGATAGTAATAGTAAAGCACGAATCACATTGACACATTCAACAGCAAGGCAGAAGCAGCACTGTGGGCTCGGCAGCTGCACCAGACAATAATTACTAGATTTCTTAGCAAAAAGAGTATATGGAACACCGACCTGCATGACGAAGGTAAGCGGATTAGCGGTCCGTACAATGGCACAGCCGCAAAGCCCACAGTGTGCCGAGAGTGGGTGTCGCTGTTTTATAGCTGACGCAAACGGTGCTGTCGGTGACGATGGGGCTGCCGACGCCGCTTGTTTGGTCCAGTTTTCGAGAGGTGGCGTTGCCAGGGGCTCCCAAGTGTCGGTGGCGACCGGGTGACGAGCACAAATTTCGCCTTCTTGGTGTGGCGTCCAGATGCCTGGTACGATGCCAGGTGGTCTGGCCGTCAAGACCGGCAGGAAAGCGAAGGCGATGATTTGAGCAAAGACCTGCATGACGAAGGTAAGCGGATTAGCGGTCCGTACAGTGGCACAGCCGCAAAGCCCACAGTGTGCCGAAAGTGGGTGTCGCTGTTTTATAGCTGACGCAAACGGTGCTGTCGGTGACGATGGGGCTGCCGACGCCGCTTGTTTGGTCCAGTTTTCGAGAGGTGGCGTTGCCAGGGGCTCCCAAGTGTCGGTGGCGACCGGGTGACGAGCACAAATTTCGCCTTCTTGGTGTGGCGTCCAGATGCCTGGTACGATGCCAGGTGGTCTGGCCGTCAAGACCGGCAGGAAAGCGAAGGCGATGATTTGAGCAAAGACCTGCATGACGAAGGTAAGCGGATTAGCGGTCCGTACAGTGGCACAGCCGCAAAGCCCACAGTGTGCCGAAAGTGGGTGTCGCTGTTTTATAGCTGACGCAAACGGTGCTGTCGGTGACGATGGGGCTGCCGACGCCGCTTGTTTGGTCCAGTTTTCGAGAGGTGGCGTTGCCAGGGGCTCCCAAGTGTCGGTGGCGACCGGGTGACGAGCACAAATTTCGCCTTCTTGGTGTGGCGTCCAGATGCCTGGTACGATGCCAGGTGGTCTGGCCGTCAAGACCGGCAGGAAAGCGAAGGCGATGATTTGAGCAAAGACCTGCATGACGAAGGTAAGCGGATTAGCGGTCCGTACAGTGGCACAGCCGCAAAGCCCACCACGACTTGTAAAATCGATGCTCGTGAATCTTGCTAGTTTCGATCTAAAACGATGTATCCCGTTGTTTTGAGCCGGAATACAAGTTTTCGGGCTGTTCTGAGAGAAGACGTTTACACCCTTCTCTCGTCTACTCTTCGACAACTTGTAAAATCGATGCTCGTGAATTGTGCTAGTTTTGATCGAAAACGATGTATCCCGTTGTTTTGAGACGGAATACAAGTTTTCGTGCAGTTCTGAGAGAAAAAGTTTACACCTTTCTCTCGTCTACTCTTCGACGACTTGTAAAATTGATGCTCGTGAATCTTGCTAGTTTCAATCAAAAACGATATATCCCGTTGTTTTGAGCCGGAATACAAGTTTTCGTGCAGTTCTGAGAGAAAAAGTTTACACCTTTCTCTCGTCTACTCTTCGACAACTTGTAAAATCGATGCTCGTGAATCTTGCTAGTTTCGATCTGAAACGATGTATCCCGTTGTTTTGAGCCGCAATACATGTTTTCGCGCAGATCTGAGAGAAAAGGTTTACACCTTTATCTCGTCTACTATCCGACGACTTGTAAAATCGATGCTCGTGAATCTTGCTAGTTTCGATCAAAAACGATATATCCCGTTGTTTTGAGCCGGAACACAAGTTTTCGCGCAGTTCTGAGAGAAAAAGTTTACACCTTTCTCTCGTCTACTCTTCGACGACTTGTAAAATCGATGCTCGTGAATTTTGCTAGTTTCGATCTAAAACGATGTATCCCGTTGTTTTGAGCCGGAATACAAGTTTTCGCGCAGTTCTGAGAGAAAAAGTTTACACCTTTCTGTCGTCTACACTTCGACGACTTGTAAAATCGATGGTCGTGAATCTTGCTAGTTTCGATCTAAAACGATGTTTCCCTTTGATTTGAGCCGGAATACAAGTTTTCGTGCAGTTCTGAGAGAAAAAGTTTACACCTTTCTCTCGTCTACTCTTCGACAACTTGTAAAATCGATGCTCGTGAATCTTGCTAGTTTCGATCTGAAACGATGTATCCCGTTGTTTTGAGCCGCAATACAAGTTTTCGCGCAGATCTGAGAGAAAAAGTTTACACCTTTTTCTCGTCTACTATCCGACGACTTGTAAAATCGGTGTTCGTGAATTTTGCTAGTTTCGATCTAAAACGATGTATCCCTTTGATTTGAGCCGCAATACAAGTTTTCGTGCAGTTCTGAGAGAAAAAGCTTTCTCATTTCTCTCGTCTACTCTTCGACAACTTGTAAAATTGATGCTCGTGAATCTTGCTAGTTTCGATCTGAAACGATGTATCCCGTTGTTTTGAGCCGCAATACAAGTTTTCGCGCAGATCTGAGAGAAAAAGTTTACACCTTTCTCTCGTCTACTATCCGACGACTTGTAAAATCGATGCTCGTGAATCTTGCTAGTTTCGATCAAAAACGATATATCCCGTTGTTTTGAGCCGGAATACAAGTTTTCGCGCAGTTCTGAGAGAAAAAGTTTACACCTTTCTTTCGCCTACACTTCGACGACTTGTAAAATCGATGCTCGTGAATCTTGCTAGTTTCGATCTAAAACGATGTATCCCTTTGATTTGAGCCGGAATACAAGTTTTCGTGCAGTTCTGAGAGAAAACGTTTACACCTTTCTTTCGTCTACACTTCGACGACTTGTAAAATCGATGCTCGTGAATTTTGCTAGTTTCGATCTAAAACGATGTATCCCGTTGTTTTGAGCCGGAATACAAGTTTTCGCGCAGTTCTGAGAGAAAACGTTTACACCTTTCTTTCGTCTACACTTCGACGACTTGTAAAATCGATGGTCGTGAATCTTGCTAGTTTCGATCTAAAACGATGTATCCCTTTGATTTGAGCCGGAATACAAGTTTTCGTGCAGTTCTGAGAGAAAACGTTTACACCTTTCTTTCGTCTACACTTCGACGACTCGTAAAATCGATGCTCGTGAGTCTTGCAAGTTTCGATCTAACACGATGTATCCCGTTGTTTTGAGCCGGAATAGAAGTTTTCGAGCAGTTCTGAGAGAAAAAGTTTACACCTTTCTTTCGTCTACACTTCGACGACTTGTAAAATCGACGCTCGTGAATCTTGCTAGTTTCGATCTGAAACGATGTATCGCGTTGTTTTGAGCCGGAATACAAGTTTTCGTGCAGTTCTGAGAGAAAACGTTTACACCTTTCTTTCGTCTACACTTCGACGACTTGTAAAATCGATGCTCGTGAATTTTGCTAGTTTCGATCTAAAACGATGTATCCCTTTGATTTGAGCCGGAATACTAGTTTTCGTGCAGTTCTGAGAGAAAAAGTTTACACCTTTCTTTCGTCTACACTTCGACGACTTGTAAAATCGATGCTCGTGAATCTTGCTAGTTTCGATCAAAAACGATATATCCCGTTGTTTTGAGCCGGAATACAAGTTTTCGTGCAGTTCTGAGAGAAAAAGTTTACACCTTTCTCTCGTCTACTCTTCGACGACTTGTAAAATCGATGCTCGTGAATCTTGCTAGTTTCGATTTGAAACGATGTATCCCGTTGTTTTGAGCCGCAATACAAGTTTTCGCGCTGTTCTGAGAGAAAACGATTACACCTTTCTCTCGTCTACTCTTCGACGACTTGTAAAATCGATGCTCGTGAATCTTGCTAGTTTCGATCTAAAACGATGTATCCCGTTGTTTTGAGCCGCAATACAAGTTTTCGCGCAGTTCTGAGAGAAGCCGTTTACACCTTTCTCTCGTCTACTCTTCGACGACTTGTAAAATCGATGCTCGTGAATCTTGCTAGTTTCAATCTAAAACAATGTATCCCGTTGTTTTGTGACGGAATACAAGTTTTTGTGCAGTTCTGAGAGAAAAAGTTTACACCTTTCTCTCGTCTACTCTTCGACGACTTGTAAAATTGATGGTCGTGAATCTTGCTAGTTTCAATCAAAAACGATATATCCCGTTGTTTTGAGCCGGAATACAAGTTTTCGTGCAGTTCTGAGAGAAAAAGTTTTCACCTTTCTCTCGTCTACTCTTCGACAACTTGTAAAATCGATGCTCGTGAATCTTGCTAGTTTCGATCTGAAACGATGTATCCCGTTGTTTTGAGCCGCAATACATGTTTTCGCGCAGATCTGAGAGAAAAGGTTTACACCTTTATCTCGTCTACTATCCGACGACTTGTAAAATCGATGCTCGTGAATCTTGCTAGTTTCGATCAAAAACGATATATCCCGTTGTTTTGAGCCGGAACACAAGTTTTCGCGCAGTTCTGAGAGAAAAAGTTTACACCTTTCTCTCGTCTACTCTTCGACGACTTGTAAAATCGATGCTCGTGAATTTTGCTAGTTTCGATCTAAAACGATGTATCCCGTTGTTTTGAGCCGGAATACAAGTTTTCGCGCAGTTCTGAGAGAAAAAGTTTACACCTTTCTGTCGTCTACACTTCGACGACTTGTAAAATCGATGGTCGTGAATCTTGCTAGTTTCGATCTAAAACGATGTTTCCCTTTGATTTGAGCCGGAATACAAGTTTTCGTGCAGTTCTGAGAGAAAAAGTTTACACCTTTCTCTCGTCTACTCTTCGACAACTTGTAAAATCGATGCTCGTGAATCTTGCTAGTTTCGATCTGAAACGATGTATCCCGTTGTTTTGAGCCGCAATACAAGTTTTCGCGCAGATCTGAGAGAAAAAGTTTACACCTTTTTCTCGTCTACTATCCGACGACTTGTAAAATCGGTGTTCGTGAATTTTGCTAGTTTCGATCTAAAACGATGTATCCCTTTGATTTGAGCCGCAATACAAGTTTTCGTGCAGTTCTGAGAGAAAAAGCTTTCTCATTTCTCTCGTCTACTCTTCGACAACTTGTAAAATTGATGCTCGTGAATCTTGCTAGTTTCGATCTGAAACGATGTATCTCGTTGTTTTGAGCCGGAATACAAGTTTTCGCGCAGTTCTGAGAGAAAAAGTTTACACCTTTCTTTCGTCTACACTTCGACGACTTGTAAAATCGATGGTCGTGAATCTTGCTAGTTTCGATTTAAAACGATGTATCCCTTTGATTTGAGCCGGAATACAAGTTTTCGTGCAGTTCTGAGAGAAAAAGTTTACACCTTTCTCTCGTCTACTCTTCGACAACTTGTAAAATCGATGCTCGTGAATCTTGCTAGTTTCGATCTGAAACGATGTATCCCGTTGTTTTGAGCCGCAATACATGTTTTCGCGCAGATCTGAGAGAAAAGGTTTACATCTTTATCTCGTCTACTATCCGACGACTTGTAAAATCGATGCACGTGAATCTTGCTAGTTTCGATCAAAAACGATATATCCCGTTGTTTTGAGCCGGAACACAAGTTTTCGCGCAGTTCTGAGAGAAAAAGTTTACACCTTTCTCTCGTCTACTCTTCGACGACTTGTAAAATCGATGCTCGTGAATTTTGCTAGTTTCGATCTAAAACGATGTATCCCGTTGTTTTGAGCCGGAATACAAGTTTTCGCGCAGTTCTGAGAGAAAAAGTTTACACCTTTCTGTCGTCTACACATCGACGACTTGTAAAATCGATGGTCGTGAATCTTGCTAGTTTCGATCTAAAACGATGTTTCCCTTTGATTTGAGCCGGAATACAAGTTTTCGTGCAGTTCTGAGAGAAAAAGTTTACACCTTTCTCTCGTCTACTCTTCGACAGCTTGTAAAATTGATGGTCGTGAATCTTGCTAGTTTCGATCTAAAACGATGTATCCCTTTGATTTGAGCCGGAATACAAGTTTTTGTGCAGTTCTGAGAGAAAAAGTTTACACCTTTCTTTCGTCTACACTTCGACGACTCGTAAAATCGATGCTCGTGAGTCTTGCAAGGTTCGATCTAACACGATGTATCCCGTTGTTTTGAGCCGGAATAGAAGTTTTCGCGCAGTTCTGAGAGAAAAAGTTTACACCTTTCTTTCGTCTACACTTCGACGACTTGTAAAATCGATGCTCGTGAATCTTGCTAGTTTCGATCTAAAACGATGTATCCCTTTGATTTGAGCCGGAATACAAGTTTTCGTGCAGTTCTGAGAGAAAAAGTTTACACCTTTCTCTCGTCTACTCTTCGACAACTTGTAAAATCGATGCTCGTGAATCTTGCTAGTTTCGATCTGAAACGATGTATCCCGTTGTTTTGAGCCGCAATACAAGTTTTCGCGCAGATCTGAGAGAAAAAGTTTACACCTTTTTCTCGTCTACTATCCGACGACTTGTAAAATCGGTGTTCGTGAATTTTGCTAGTTTCGATCTAAAACGATGTATCCCTTTGATTTGAGCCGCAATACAAGTTTTCTTGCAGTTCTTAGAGAAAAAGCTTTCTCATTTCTCTCGTCTACTCTTCGACAACTTGTAAAATTGATGCTCGTGAATCTTGCTAGTTTCGGTCTGAAACGATGTATCTCGTTGTTTTGAGCCGGAATACAAGTTTTCGCGCAGTTCTGAGAGAAAAAGTTTACACCTTTATTTCGTCTACACTTCGACGACTTGTAAAATCGATGGTCGTGAATCTTGCTAGTTTCGATTTAAAACGATGTATCCCTTTGATTTGAGCCGGAATACAAGTTTTCGTGCAGTTCTGAGAGAAAAAGTTTACACCTTTCTCTCGTCTACTCTTCGACAACTTGTAAAATCGATGCTCGTGAATCTTGCTAGTTTCGATCTGAAACGATGTATCCCGTTGTTTTGAGCCGCAATACATGTTTTCGCGCAGATCTGAGAGAAAAGGTTTACACCTTTATCTCGTCTACTATCCGACGACTTGTAAAATCGATGCACGTGAATCTTGCTAGTTTCAATCAAAAACGATATATCCCGTTGTTTTGAGCCGGAACACAAGTTTTCGCGCAGTTCTGAGAGAAAAAGTTTACACCTTTCTGTCGTCTACACATCGACGACTTGTAAAATCGATGGTCGTGAATCTTGCTAGTTTCGATCTAAAACGATGTTTCCCTTTGATTTGAGCCGGAATACAAGTTTTCGTGCAGTTCTGAGAGAAAAAGTTTACACCTTTCTGTCGTCTACACATCGACGACTTGTAAAATCGATGGTCGTGAATCTTGCTAGTTTCGATCTAAAACGATGTTTCCCTTTGATTTGAGCCGGAATACAAGTTTTCGTGAAGTTCTGAGAGAAAAAGTTTACACCTTTCTCTCGTCTACTCTTCGACAGCTTGTAAAATTGATGGTCGTGAATCTTGCTAGTTTCGATCTAAAACGATGTATCCCTTTGATTTGAGCCGGAATACAAGTTTTTGTGCAGTTCTGAGAGAAAAAGTTTACACCTTTCTTTCGTCTACACTTCGACGACTCGTAAAATCGATGCTCGTGAGTCTTGCAAGGTTCGATCTAACACGATGTATCCCGTTGTTTTGAGCCGGAATAGAAGTTTTCGCGCAGTTCTGAGAGAAAAAGTTTACACCTTTCTTTCGTCTACACTTCGACGACTTGTAAAATCGATGCTCGTGAATCTTGCTAGTTTCGATCTAAAACGATGTTTCCCTTTGATTTGAGCCGGAATACAAGTTTTCGTGCAGTTCTGAGAGAAAAAGTTTACACCTTTCTCTCGTCTACTCTTCGACAGCTTGTAAAATTGATGGTCGTGAATCTTGCTAGTTTCGATCTAAAACGATGTATCCCTTTGATTTGAGCCGGAATACAAGTTTTTGTGCAGTTCTGAGAGAAAAAGTTTACACCTTTCTTTCGTCTACACTTCGACGACTCGTAAAATCGATGCTCGTGAGTCTTGCAAGGTTCGATCTAACACGATGTATCCCGTTGTTTTGAGCCGGAATAGAAGTTTTCGCGCAGTTCTGAGAGAAAAAGTTTACACCTTTCTTTCGTCTACACTTCGACGACTTGTAAAATCGATGCTCGTGAATCTTGCTAGTTTCGATCTAAAACGATGTATCCCTTTGATTTGAGCCGGAATACAAGTTTTCGTGCAGTTCTGAGAGAAAAAGTTTACACCTTTCTCTCGTCTACTCTTCGACAACTTGTAAAATCGATGCTCGTGAATCTTGCTAGTTTCGATCTGAAACGATGTATCCCGTTGTTTTGAGCCGCAATACAAGTTTTCGCGCAGATCTGAGAGAAAAAGTTTACACCTTTTTCTCGTCTACTATCCGACGACTTGTAAAATCGGTGTTCGTGAATTTTGCTAGTTTCGATCTAAAACGATGTATCCCTTTGATTTGAGCCGCAATACAAGTTTTCTTGCAGTTCTTAGAGAAAAAGCTTTCTCATTTCTCTCGTCTACTCTTCGACAACTTGTAAAATTGATGCTCGTGAATCTTGCTAGTTTCGGTCTGAAACGATGTATCTCGTTGTTTTGAGCCGGAATACAAGTTTTCGCGCAGTTCTGAGAGAAAAAGTTTACACCTTTATTTCGTCTACACTTCGACGACTTGTAAAATCGATGGTCGTGAATCTTGCTAGTTTCGATTTAAAACGATGTATCCCTTTGATTTGAGCCGGAATACAAGTTTTCGTGCAGTTCTGAGAGAAAAAGTTTACACCTTTCTCTCGTCTACTCTTCGACAACTTGTAAAATCGATGCTCGTGAATCTTGCTAGTTTCGATCTGAAACGATGTATCCCGTTGTTTTGAGCCGCAATACATGTTTTCGCGCAGATCTGAGAGAAAAGGTTTACACCTTTATCTCGTCTACTATCCGACGACTTGTAAAATCGATGCACGTGAATCTTGCTAGTTTCAATCAAAAACGATATATCCCGTTGTTTTGAGCCGGAACACAAGTTTTCGCGCAGTTCTGAGAGAAAAAGTTTACACCTTTCTGTCGTCTACACATCGACGACTTGTAAAATCGATGGTCGTGAATCTTGCTAGTTTCGATCTAAAACGATGTTTCAATTTGATTTGAGCCGGAATACAAGTTTTCGTGCAGTTCTGAGAGAAAAAGTTTACACCTTTCTGTCGTCTACACATCGACGACTTGTAAAATCGATGGTCGTGAATCTTGCTAGTTTCGATCTAAAACGATGTTTCCCTTTGATTTGAGCCGGAATACAAGTTTTCGTGAAGTTCTGAGAGAAAAAGTTTACACCTTTCTCTCGTCTACTCTTCGACAGCTTGTAAAATTGATGGTCGTGAATCTTGCTAGTTTCGATCTAAAACGATGTATCCCTTTGATTTGAGCCGGAATACAAGTTTTTGTGCAGTTCTGAGAGAAAAAGTTTACACCTTTCTTTCGTCTACACTTCGACGACTCGTAAAATCGATGCTCGTGAGTCTTGCAAGGTTCGATCTAACACGATGTATCCCGTTGTTTTGAGCCGGAATAGAAGTTTTCGCGCAGTTCTGAGAGAAAAAGTTTACACCTTTCTGTCGTCTACACATCGACGACTTGTAAAATCGATGGTCGTGAATCTTGCTAGTTTCGATCTAAAACGATGTTTCAATTTGATTTGAGCCGGAATACAAGTTTTCGTGCAGTTCTGAGAGAAAAAGTTTACACCTTTCTGTCGTCTACACATCGACGACTTGTAAAATCGATGGTCGTGAATCTTGCTAGTTTCGATCTAAAACGATGTTTCCCTTTGATTTGAGCCGGAATACAAGTTTTCGTGAAGTTCTGAGAGAAAAAGTTTACACCTTTCTTTCGTCTACACTTCGACGACTTGTAAAATCGATGCTCGTGAATCTTGCTAGTTTCGATCTAAAACGATGTATTCCTTTGATTTGAGCCGGAATACAAGTTTTCGTGCAGTTCTGAGAGAAAACGTTTACACCTTTCTTTCGTCTACACTTCGACGACTTGTAACATCGATGGTCGTGAATCTTGCTAGTTTCGATTTAAAACGATGTATCCCTTTGACTTGAGCCGGAATACAAGTTTTCGTGCAGTTCTGAGAGAAAAAGTTTACACCTTTCTCTCGTCTACTCTTCGACAACTTGTAAAATCGATGCTCGTGAATCTTGCTAGTTTCGATCTGAAACGATGTATCCCGTTGTTTTGAGCCGCAATACATGTTTTCGCGCAGATCTGAGAGAAAAGGTTTACACCTTTATCTCGTCTACTATCCGACGACTTGTAAAATCGATGCTCGTGAATCTTGCTAGTTTCGATCAAAAACGATATATCCCGTTGTTTTGAGCCGGAACACAAGTTTTCGCGCAGTTCTGAGAGAAAAAGTTTACACCTTTCTCTCGTCTACTCTTCGACGACTTGTAAAATCGATGCTCGTGAATTTTGCTAGTTTCGATCTAAAACGATGTATCCCGTTGTTTTGAGCCGGAATACAAGTTTTCGCGCAGTTCTCAGAGAAAAAGTTTACACCTTTCTGTCGTCTACACATCGACGACTTGTAAAATCGATGGTCGTGAATCTTGCTAGTTTCGATCTAAAACGATGTTTCCCTTTGATTTGAGCCGGAATACAAGTTTTCGTGCAGTTCTGAGAGAAAACGTTTACACCTTTCTCTCGTCTACTCTTCGACAACTTGTAAAATCGATGGTCGTGAATCTTGCAAGTTTCGATCTAACACGATGTATCCCGTTGTTTTGAGCCGGAATAGAAGTTTTCGCGCAGTTCTGAGAGAAAAAGTTTACACCTTTCTTTCGTCTACACTTCGACGACTTGTAAAATCGATGCTCGTGAATCTTGCTAGTTTCGATCTAAAACGATGTATTCCTTTGATTTGAGCCGGAATACAAGTTTTCGTGCAGTTCTGAGAGAAAACGTTTACACCTTTCTTTCGTCTACACTTCGACGACTTGTAAAATCGATGCTCGTGAATTTTGCTAGTTTCGATCTAAAACGATGTATCCCTTTGATTTGAGCCGGAATACTAGTTTTCGTGCAGTTCTGAGAGAAAAAGTTTACACCTTTCTCTCGTCTACTCTTCGACAACTTGTAAAATCGATGCTCGTGAATCTTGCTAGTTTCAATCAAAAACGATATATCCCGTTGTTTTGAGCCGGAATACAAGTTTTCGTGCAGTTCTGAGAGAAAAAGTTTACACCTTTCTCTCGTCTACTCTTCGACGACTTGTAAAATCGATGCTCGTGAATCTTGCTAGTTTCGATTTGAAACGATGTATCCCGTTGTTTTAAGCCGCAATACAAGTTTTCGCGCTGTTCTGAGAGAAAACGATTACACCTTTCTCTCGTCTACTCTTCGACGACTTGTAAAATCGATGCTCGTGAATCTTGCTAGTTTCGATCTAAAACGATGTATCCCGTTGTTTTGAGCCGCAATACAAGTTTTCGCGCAGTTCTGAGAGAAGCCGTCTACACCTTTCTCTCGTCTACTCTTCGACGACTTGTAAAATCGATGCTCGTGAATCTTGCTAGTTTATATCTAAAACAATGTATCCCGTTGTTTTGTGACGGAATACAAGTTTTCGCGCAGTTCTGAGAGAAAACGTTTAGACCTTTCTTTCGTCTACTCTTCGACGACTTGTAAAATTGATGCTCGTGAATCTTGCTAGTTTCGATCTAAAACGATGAATCCCGTTGTTTTGAGCCGCAATACAAGTTTTCGGGTTGTTCTGAGAGAAAAAGCTTTCACATTTCTCTCGTCTACTCTTCGACGACTTGTAAAATCGATGCTCGTGAGTCTTGCTAGTTTCGATCTAACACGATGTATACCGTTGTTTTGAGCCGGAATAGAAGTTTTCGCGCAGTTCTGAGAGAAAACGTTTACACCTATCTGTCGTCTACTCTTCGACGACTTGTAAAATCGATGCTCGTGAATCTTGCTAGTTTCGATCTAAAACGATGTATCCCGTTGTTTTGAGCCGGAATACAAGTTTTCGGGCTGTTCTGAGAGAAGACGTTTACACCCTTCTCTCGTCTACTCTTCGACAACTTGTAAAATCGATGCTCGTGAATTGTGCTAGTTTTGATCGAAAACGATGTATCCCGTTGTTTTGAGACGGAATACAAGTTTTCGTGCAGTTCTGAGAGAAAAAGTTTACACCTTTCTCTCGTCTACTCTTCGACGACTTGTAAAATTGATGCTCGTGAATCTTGCTAGTTTCAATCAAAAACGATATATCCCGTTGTTTTGAGCCGGAATACAAGTTTTCGTGCAGTTCTGAGAGAAAAAGTTTACACCTTTCTCTCGTCTACTCTTCGACAACTTGTAAAATCGATGCTCGTGAATCTTGCTAGTTTCGATCTGAAACGATGTATCCCGTTGTTTTGAGCCGCAATACATGTTTTCGCGCAGTTCTGAGAGAAAAAGTTTACACCTTTCTGTCGTCTACACTTCGACGACTTGTAAAATCGATGGTCGTGAATCTTGCTAGTTTCGATCTAAAACGATGTTTCCCTTTGATTTGAGCCGGAATACAAGTTTTCGTGCAGTTCTGAGAGAAAAAGTTTACACCTTTCTCTCGTCTACTCTTCGACAACTTGTAAAATCATGCTCGTGAATCTTGCTAGTTTCGATCTGAAACAATGTATCCCGTTGTTTTGAGCCGCAAAACAAGTTTTCGCGCAGATCTGAGAGAAAAAGTTTACACCTTTTTCTCGTCTACTATGCGACGACTTGTAAAATCGGTGTTCGTGAATTTTGCTAGTTTCGATCTAAAACGATGTATCCCTTTGATTTGAGCCGCAATACAAGTTTTCGTGCAGTTCTGAGAGAAAAAGCTTTCTCATTTCTCTCGTCTACTCTTCGACAACTTGTAAAATTGATGCTCGTGAATCTTGCTAGTTTCGATCTGAAACGATGTATCCCGTTGTTTTGAGCCGCAATACAAGTTTTCGCGCAGATCTGAGAGAAAAAGTTTACACCTTTCTCTCGTCTACTATCCGACGACTTGTAAAATCGATGCTCGTGAATCTTGCTAGTTTCGATCAAAAACGATATATCCCGTTGTTTTGAGCCGGAATACAAGTTTTCGCGCAGTTCTGAGAGAAAAAGTTTACACCTTTCTTTCGTCTACACTTCGACGACTTGTAAAATCGATGCTCGTGAATCTTGCTAGTTTCGATCTAAAACGATGTATCCCTTTGATTTGAGCCGGAATACAAGTTTTCGTGCCGTTCTGAGAGAAAACGTTTACACCTTTCTTTCGTCTACACTTCGACGACTTGTAAAATCGATGCTCGTGAATTTTGCTAGTTTCGATCTAAAACGATGTATCCCGTTGTTTTGAGCCGGAATACAAGTTTTCGCGCAGTTCTGAGAGAAAACGTTTACACCTTTCTTTCGTCTACACTTCGACGACTTGTAAAATCGATGGTCGTGAATCTTGCTAGTTTCGATCTAAAACGATGTATCCCTATGATTTGAGCCGGAATACTAGTTTTCGTGCAGTTCTGAGAGAAAAAGTTTACACCTTTCTTTCGTCTACACTTCGACGACTTGTAAAATCGATGCTCGTGAATCTTGCTAGTTTCGATCAAAAACGATATATCCCGTTGTTTTGAGCCGGAATACAAGTTTTCGTGCAGTTCTGAGAGAAAAAGTTTACACCTTTCTCTCGTCTACTCTTCGACGACTTGTAAAATCGATGCTCGTGAATCTTGCTAGTTTCGATTTGAAACGATGTATCCCGTTGTTTTGAGCCGCAATACAAGTTTTCGCGCTGTTCTGAGAGAAAACGATTACACCTTTCTCTCGTCTACTCTTCGACGACTTGTAAAATCGATGCTCGTGAATCTTTCTAGTTTCGATCTAAAACGATGTATCCCGTTGTTTTGAGCCGCAATACAAGTTTTCGCGCAGTTCTGAGAGAAGCCGTTTACACCTTTCTCTCGTCTACTCTTCGACGACTTGTAAAATCGATGCTCGTGAATCTTGCTAGTTTCGATCTAAAACGATGTATCCCGTTGTTTTGAGCCGCAATACAAGTTTTCGCGCAGTTCTGAGAGAAGCCGTCTACACCTTTCTCTCGTCTACTCTTCGACGACTTGTAAAATCGATGCTCGTGAATCTTGCTAGTTTATATCTAAAACAATGTATCCCGTTGTTTTGTGACGGAATACAAGTTTTCGCGCAGTTCTGAGAGAAAACGTTTAGACCTTTCTTTCGTCTACTCTTCGACGACTTGTAAAATTGATGCTCGTGAATCTTGCTAGTTTCGATCTAAAACGATGAATCCCGTTGTTTTGAGCCGCAATACAAGTTTTCGGGTTGTTCTGAGAGAAAAAGCTTTCACATTTCTCTCGTCTACTCTTCGACGACTTGTAAAATCGATGCTCGTGAGTCTTGCTAGTTTCGATCTAACACGATGTATACCGTTGTTTTGAGCCGGAATAGAAGTTTTCGCGCAGTTCTGAGAGAAAACGTTTACACCTATCTGTCGTCTACTCTTCGACGACTTGTAAAATCGATGCTCGTGAATCTTGCTAGTTTCGATCTAAAACGATGTATCCCGTTGTTTTGAGCCGGAATACAAGTTTTCGGGCTGTTCTGAGAGAAGACGTTTACACCCTTCTCTCGTCTACTCTTCGACAACTTGTAAAATCGATGCTCGTGAATTGTGCTAGTTTTGATCGAAAACGATGTATCCCGTTGTTTTGAGACGGAATACAAGTTTTCGTGCAGTTCTGAGAGAAAAAGTTTACACCTTTCTCTCGTCTACTCTTCGACGACTTGTAAAATTGATGCTCGTGAATCTTGCTAGTTTCAATCAAAAACGATATATCCCGTTGTTTTGAGCCGGAATACAAGTTTTCGTGCAGTTCTGAGAGAAAAAGTTTACACCTTTCTCTCGTCTACTCTTCGACAACTTGTAAAATCGATGCTCGTGAATCTTGCTAGTTTCGATCTGAAACGATGTATCCCGTTGTTTTGAGCCGCAATACAAGTTTTCGTGCAGTTCTGAGAGAAAAAGCTTTCTCATTTCTCTCGTCTACTCTTCGACAACTTGTAAAATTGATGCTCGTGAATCTTGCTAGTTTCGATCTGAAACGATGTATCCCGTTGTTTTGAGCCGCAATACAAGTTTTCGCGCAGATCTGAGAGAAAAAGTTTACACCTTTCTCTCGTCTACTATCCGACGACTTGTAAAATCGATGCTCGTGAATCTTGCTAGTTTCGATCAAAAACGATATATCCCGTTGTTTTGAGCCGGAATACAAGTTTTCGCGCAGTTCTGAGAGAAAAAGTTTACACCTTTCTTTCGTCTACACTTCGACGACTTGTAAAATCGATGCTCGTGAATCTTGCTAGTTTCGATCTAAAACGATGTATCCCTTTGATTTGAGCCGGAATACAAGTTTTCGTGCCGTTCTGAGAGAAAACGTTTACACCTTTCTTTCGTCTACACTTCGACGACTTGTAAAATCGATGCTCGTGAATTTTGCTAGTTTCGATCTAAAACGATGTATCCCGTTGTTTTGAGCCGGAATACAAGTTTTCGCGCAGTTCTGAGAGAAAACGTTTACACCTTTCTTTCGTCTACACTTCGACGACTTGTAAAATCGATGGTCGTGAATCTTGCTAGTTTCGATCTAAAACGATGTATCCCTATGATTTGAGCCGGAATACTAGTTTTCGTGCAGTTCTGAGAGAAAAAGTTTACACCTTTCTTTCGTCTACACTTCGACGACTTGTAAAATCGATGCTCGTGAATCTTGCTAGTTTCGATCAAAAACGATATATCCCGTTGTTTTGAGCCGGAATACAAGTTTTCGTGCAGTTCTGAGAGAAAAAGTTTACACCTTTCTCTCGTCTACTCTTCGACGACTTGTAAAATCGATGCTCGTGAATCTTGCTAGTTTCGATTTAAAACGATGTATCCCGTTGTTTTGAGCCGCAATACAAGTTTTCGCGCTGTTCTGAGAGAAAACGATTACACCTTTCTCTCGTCTACTCTTCGACGACTTGTAAAATCGATGCTCGTGAATCTTTCTAGTTTCGATCTAAAACGATGTATCCCGTTGTTTTGAGCCGCAATACAAGTTTTCGCGAGTTCTGAGAGAAGCCGTTTACACCTTTCTCTCGTCTACTCTTCGACGACTTGTAAAATCGATGCTCGTGAATCTTGCAAGTTTCAATCTAAAACAATGTATCCCGTTGTTTTGTGACGGAATACAAGTTTTCGTGCAGTTCTGAGAGAAAAAGTTTACACCTTTCTCTCGTCTACTCTTCGACGACTTGTAAAATTGATGCTCGTGAATCTTGCTAGTTTCAATCAAAAACGATATATCCCGTTGTTTTGAGCCGGAATACAAGTTTTCGTGCAGTTCTGAGAGAAAAAGTTTACACCTTTCTCTCGTCTACTCTTCGACAACTTGTAAAATCGATGCTCGTGAATCTTGCTAGTTTCGATCTGAAACGATGTATCCCGTTGTTTTGAGCCGCAATACATGTTTTCGCGCAGATCTGAGAGAAAAGGTTTACACCTTTATCTCGTCTACTATCCGACGACTTGTAAAATCGATGCTCGTGAATCTTGCTAGTTTCGATCAAAAACGATATATCCCGTTGTTTTGAACCGGAACACAAGTTTTCGCGCAGTTCTGAGAGAAAAAGTTTACACCTTTCTCTCGTCTACTCTTCGACGACTTGTAAAATCGATGCTCGTGAATTTTGCTAGTTTCGATCTAAAACGATGTATCCCGTTGTTTTGAGCCGGAATACAAGTTTTCGCGCAGTTCTGAGAGAAAAAGTTTACACCTTTCTGTCGTCTACACTTCGACGACTTGTAAAATCGATGGTCGTGAATCTTGCTAGTTTCGATCTAAAACGATGTTTCCCTTTGATTTGAGCCGGAATACAAGTTTTCGTGCAGTTCTGAGAGAAAAAGTTTACACCTTTCTCTCGTCTACTCTTCGACAACTTGTAAAATCGATGCTCGTGAATCTTGCTAGTTTCGATCAGAAACGATGTATCCCGTTGTTTTGAGCCGCAATACAAGTTTTCGCGCAGATCTGAGAGAAAAAGTTTACACCTTTTTCTCGTCTACTATCCGACGACTTGTAAAATCGGTGTTCGTGAATTTTGCTAGTTTCGATCTAAAACGATGTATCCCTTTGATTTGAGCCGCAATACAAGTTTTCGTGCAGTTCTGAGAGAAAAAGCTTTCTCATTTCTCTCGTCTACTCTTCGACAACTTGTAAAATTGATGCTCGTGAATCTTGCTAGTTTCGATCTGAAACGATGTATCCCGTTGTTTTGAGCAGCAATACAAGTTTTCGCGCAGATCTGAGAGAAAAAGTTTACACCTTTCTCTCGTCTACTCTTCGACGACTTGTAAAATCGATGCTCGTGAATTTTGCTAGTTTCGATCTAAAACGATGTATCCCGTTGTTTTGAGCCGGAATACAAGTTTTCGGGTTGTTCTGAGAGAAAAAGTTTACACCTTTCTGTCGTCTACACTTCGACGACTTGTAAAATCGATGGTCGTGAATCTTGCTAGTTTCGATCTAAAACGATGTTTCCCTTTGATTTGAGCCGGAATACAAGTTTTCGTGCAGTTCTGAGAGAAAAAGTTTACACCTTTCTCTCGTCTACTCTTCGACAACTTGTAAAATCGATGCTCGTGAATCTTGCTAGTTTCGATCTGAAACGATGTATCCCTTTGATTTGAGCCGGAATACAAGTTTTCGTGCAGTTCTGAGAGAAAACGTTTACACCTTTCTTTCGTCTACACTTCGACGACTTGTAAAATCGATGCTCGTGAATCTTGCTAGTTTCGATCTGAAACGATGTATCCCGTTGTTTTGAGCCGCAATACATGTTTTCGCGCAGTTCTGAGAGAAAAAGTTTACACCTTTCTGTCGTCTACACTTCGACGACTTGTAAAATCGATGGTCGTGAATCTTGCTAGTTTCGATCTAAAACGATGTTTCCCTTTGATTTGAGCCGGAATACAAGTTTTCGTGCAGTTCTGAGAGAAAAAGTTTACACCTTTCTCTCGTCTACTCTTCGACAACTTGTAAAATCATGCTCGTGAATCTTCCTAGTTTCGATCTGAAACAATGTATCCCGTTGTTTTGAGCCGCAAAACAAGTTTTCGCGCAGATCTGAGAGAAAAAGTTTACACCTTTTTCTCGTCTACTATGCGACGACTTGTAAAATCGGTGTTCGTGAATTTTGCTAGTTTCGATCTAAAACGATGTATCCCTTTGATTTGAGCCGCAATACAAGTTTTCGTGCAGTTCTTAGAGAAAAAGCTTTCTCATTTCTCTCGTCTACTCTTCGACAACTTGTAAAATTGATGCTCGTGAATCTTGCTAGTTTCGATCTGAAACGATGTATCCCGTTGTTTTGAGCCGCAATACAAGTTTTCGCGCAGATCTGAGAGAAAAAGTTTACACCTTTCTCTCGTCTACTATCCGACGACTTGTAAAATCGATGCTCGTGAATCTTGCTAGTTTCGATCAAAAACGATATATCCCGTTGTTTTGAGCCGGAATACAAGTTTTCGCGCAGTTCTGAGAGAAAAAGTTTACACCTTTCTTTCGTCTACACTTCGACGACTTGTAAAATCGATGCTCGTGAATCTTGCTAGTTTCGATCTAAAACGATGTATCCCTTTGATTTGAGCCGGAATACAAGTTTTCGTGCCGTTCTGAGAGAAAACGTTTACACCTTTCTTTCGTCTACACTTCGACGACTTGTAAAATCGATGCTCGTGAATTTTGCTAGTTTCGATCTAAAACGATGTATCCCGTTGTTTTGAGCCGGAATACAAGTTTTCGCGCAGTTCTGAGAGAAAACGTTTACACCTTTCTTTCGTCTACACTTCGACGACTTGTAAAATCGATGGTCGTGAATCTTGCTAGTTTCGATCTAAAACGATGTATCCCTATGATTTGAGCCGGAATACTAGTTTTCGTGCAGTTCTGAGAGAAAAAGTTTACACCTTTCTTTCGTCTACACATCGACGACTTGTAAAATCGATGCTCGTGAATCTTGCTAGTTTCGATCAAAAACGATATATCCCGTTGTTTTGAGCCGGAATACAAGTTTTCGTGCAGTTCTGAGAGAAAACGTTTACACCTTTCTCTCGTCTACTCTTCGACGACTTGTAAAATCGATGCTCGTGAATCTTGCTAGTTTCGATTTGAAACGATGTATCCCGTTGTTTTGAGCCGCAATACAAGTTTTCGCGCTGTTCTGAGAGAAAACGATTACACCTTTCTCTCGTCTACTCTTCGACGACTTGTAAAATCGATGCTCGTGAATCTTGCTAGTTTCGATCTAAAACGATGTATCCCGTTGTTTTGAGCCGCAATACAAGTTTTCGCGCAGTTCTGAGAGAAGCCGTTTACACCTTTCTCTCGTCTACTCTTCGACGACTTGTAAAATCGATGCTCGTGAATCTTGCTAGTTTCAATCTAAAACAATGTATCCCTTTGTTTTGTGACGGAATACAAGTTTTCGTGCAGTTCTGAGAGAAAAAGTTTACACCTTTCTCTCGTCTACTCTTCGACGACTTGTAAAATTGATGCTCGTGAATCTTGCTAGTTTCAATCAAAAACGATATATCCCGTTGTTTTGAGCCGGAATACAAGTTTTCGTGCAGTTCTGAGAGAAAAAGTTTACACCTTTCTCTCGTCTACTCTTCGACAACTTGTAAAATCGATGCTCGTGAATCTTGCTAGTTTCGATCTGAAACGATGTATCCCGTTGTTTTGAGCCGCAATACATGTTTTCGCGCAGATCTGAGAGAAAAGGTTTACACCTTTATCTCGTCTACTATCCGACGACTTGTAAAATCGATGCTCGTGAATCTTGCTAGTTTCGATCAAAAACGATATATCCCGTTGTTTTGAACCGGAACACAAGTTTTCGCGCAGTTCTGAGAGAAAAAGTTTACACCTTTCTCTCGTCTACTCTTCGACGACTTGTAAAATCGATGCTCGTGAATTTTGCTAGTTTCGATCTAAAACGATGTATCCCGTTGTTTTGAGCCGGAATACAAGTTTTCGCGCAGTTCTGAGAGAAAAAGTTTACACCTTTCTGTCGTCTACACTTCGACGACTTGTAAAATCGATGGTCGTGAATCTTGCTAGTTTCGATCTAAAACGATGTTTCCCTTTGATTTGAGCCGGAATACAAGTTTTCGTGCAGTTCTGAGAGAAAAAGTTTACACCTTTCTCTCGTCTACTCTTCGACAACTTGTAAAATCGATGCTCGTGAATCTTGCTAGTTTCGATCTGAAACGATGTATCCCGTTGTTTTGAGCCGCAATACAAGTTTTCGCGCAGATCTGAGAGAAAAAGTTTACACCTTTTTCTCGTCTACTATCCGACGACTTGTAAAATCGGTGTTCGTGAATTTTGCTAGTTTCGATCTAAAACGATGTATCCCTTTGATTTGAGCCGCAATACAAGTTTTCGTGCAGTTCTGAGAGAAAAAGCTTTCTCATTTCTCTCGTCTACTCTTCGACAACTTGTAAAATTGATGCTCGTGAATCTTGCTAGTTTCGATCTGAAACGATGTATCCCGTTGTTTTGAGCCGCAATACAAGTTTTCGCGCAGATCTGAGAGAAAAAGTTTACACCTTTCTCTCGTCTACTCTTCGACGACTTGTAAAATCGATGCTCGTGAATTTTGCTAGTTTCGATCTAAAACGATGTATCCCGTTGTTTTGAGCCGGAATACAAGTTTTCGGGTTGTTCTGAGAGAAAAAGTTTACACCTTTCTGTCGTCTACACTTCGACGACTTGTAAAATCGATGGTCGTGAATCTTGCTAGTTTCGATCTAAAACGATGTTTCCCTTTGATTTGAGCCGGAATACAAGTTTTCGTGCAGTTCTGAGAGAAAAAGTTTACACCTTTCTCTCGTCTACTCTTCGACAACTTGTAAAATCGATGCTCGTGAATCTTGCTAGTTTCGATCTGAAACGATGTATCCCTTTGATTTGAGCCGGAATACAAGTTTTCGTGCAGTTCTGAGAGAAAACGTTTACACCTTTCTTTCGTCTACACTTCGACGACTTGTAAAATCGATGCTCGTGAATTTTGCTAGTTTCGATCTAAAACGATGTATCCCGTTGTTTTGAGCCGGAATACAAGTTTTCGCGCAGTTCTGAGAGAAAACGTTTACACCTTTCTTTCGTCTACACTTCGACGACTTGTAAAATCGATGCTCGTGAATTTTGCTAGTTTCGATCTAAAACGATGTATCCCGTTGTTTTGAGCCGGAATACAAGTTTTCGGGTTGTTCTGAGAGAAAAAGTTTACACCTTTCTGTCGTCTACACTTCGACGACTTGTAAAATCGATGGTCGTGAATCTTGCTAGTTTCGATCTAAAACGATGTTTCCCTTTGATTTGAGCCGGAATACAAGTTTTCGTGCAGTTCTGAGAGAAAAAGTTTACACCTTTCTCTCGTCTACTCTTCGACAACTTGTAAAATCGATGCTCGTGAATCTTGCTAGTTTCGATCTGAAACGATGTATCCCTTTGATTTGAGCCGGAATACAAGTTTTCGTGCAGTTCTGAGAGAAAACGTTTACACCTTTCTTTCGTCTACACTTCGACGACTTGTAAAATCGATGCTCGTGAATTTTGCTAGTTTCGATCTAAAACAATGTATCCCGTTGTTTTTGAGCCGCAATACAAGTTTTCGCGCAGATCTGAGAGAAAACGTTTACACCTTTCTTTCGTCTACACTTCGACGACTTGTAAAATCGATGGTCGTGAATCTTGCTAGTTTCGATCTAAAACGATGTTTCCCTTTGATTTGAGCCGGAATACAAGTTTTCGTGCAGTTCTGAGAGAAAAAGTTTACACCTTTCTCTCGTCTACTCTTCGACAACTTGTAAAATCGATGCTCGTGAATCTTGCTAGTTTCGATCTGAAACGATGTATCCCGTTGTTTTGAGCCGCAATACATGTTTTCGCGCAGATCTGAGAGAAAAGGTTTACACCTTTATCTCGTCTACTATCCGACGACTTGTAAAATCGATGCTCGTGAATCTTGCTAGTTTCGATCAAAAACGATATATCCCGTTGTTTTGAACCGGAACACAAGTTTTCGCGCAGTTCTGAGAGAAAAAGTTTACACCTTTCTCTCGTCTACTCTTCGACGACTTGTAAAATCGATGCTCGTGAATTTTGCTAGTTTCGATCTAAAACGATGTATCCCGTTGTTTTGAGCCGGAATACAAGTTTTCGCGCAGTTCTGAGAGAAAACGTTTACACCTTCCTTTCGTCTACACTTCGACGACTTGTAAAATCAATGCTCGTGAATTTTGCTAGTTTCGATCTAAAACGATGTATCCCGTTGTTTTGAGCCGGAATACAAGTTTTCGCGCAGTTCTGAGAGAAAACGTTTACACCTTTCTTTCGTCTACACTTCGACGACTTGTAAAATCGATGCTCGTGAATCTTGCTAGTTTCGATCAAAAACGATATATCCCGTTGTTTTGAGCCGGAATACAAGTTTTCGCGCAGTTCTGAGAGAAAATTTTACACCTTTCTTTCGTCTACACTTCGACGACTTGTAAAATCGATGGTCGTGAATCTTGCTAGTTTCGATCTAAAACGATGTATCCCGTTGTTTTTGAGCCGCAATACAAGTTTTCGCGCAGATCTGAGAGAAAACGTTTACACCTTTCTTTCGTCTACACTTCGACGACTTGTAAAATCGATGGTCGTGAATCTTGCTAGTTTCGATCTAAAACGATGTTTCCTTTTGATTTGAGCCGGAATACAAGTTTTCGTGCAGTTCTGAGAGAAAAAGTTTACACCTTTCTCTCGTCTACTCTTCGACAACTTGTAAAATCGATGCTCGTGAATCTTGCTAGTTTCGATCTGAAACAATGTATCCCGTTGTTTTGAGCCGCAAAACAAGTTTTCGCGCAGATCTGAGAGAAAAAGTTTACACCTTTTTCTCGTCTACTATGCGACGACTTGTAAAATCGGTGTTCGTGAATTTTGCTAGTTTCAATCTAAAACAATGTATCCCGTTGTTTTGTGACGGAATACAAGTTTTCGTGCAGTTCTGAGAGAAAAAGTTTACACCTTTATCTCGTCTACTATCCGACGACTTGTAAAATCGATGCTCGTGAATCTTGCTAGTTTCGATCAAAAACGATATATCCCGTTGTTTTGAACCGGAACACAAGTTTTCGCGCAGTTCTGAGAGAAAATGTTTACACCTTTCTCTCGTCTACTCTTCGACGACTTGTAAAATCGATGCTCGTGAATTTTGCTAGTTTCGATCTAAAACGATGTATCCCGTTGTTTTGAGCCGGAATACAAGTTTTCGCGCAGTTCTGAGAGAAAAAGTTTACACCTTTCTGTCGTCTACACTTCGACGACTTGTAAAATCGATGGTCGTGAATCTTGCTAGTTTCGATCTAAAACGATGTTTCCCTTTGATTTGAGCCGGAATACAAGTTTTCGTGCAGTTCTGAGAGAAAAAGTTTACACCTTTCTCTCGTCTACTCTTCGACGACTTGTAAAATCGATGCTCGTGAATCTTGCTAGTTTCGATCTAAAACGATGTATCCCTTTGATTTGAGCCGGAATACAAGTTTTCGTGCCGTTCTGAGAGAAAACGTTTACACCTTTCTTTCGTCTACACTTCGACGACTTGTAAAATCGATGCTCGTGAATTTTGCTAGTTTCGATCTAAAACGATGTATCCCGTTGTTTTGAGCCGGAATACAAGTTTTCGCGCAGTTCTGAGAGAAAACGTTTACACCTTTCTTTCGTCTACACTTCGACGACTTGTAAAATCGATGGTCGTGAATCTTGCTAGTTTCGATCTAAAACGATGTATCCCTATGATTTGAGCCGGAATACTAGTTTTCGTGCAGTTCTGAGAGAAAAAGTTTACACCTTTCTTTCGTCTACACATCGACGACTTGTAAAATCGATGCTCGTGAATCTTGCTAGTTTCGATCAAAAACGATATATCCCGTTGTTTTGAGCCGGAATACAAGTTTTCGTGCAGTTCTGAGAGAAAACGTTTACACCTTTCTCTCGTCTACTCTTCGACGACTTGTAAAATCGATGCTCGTGAATCTTGCTAGTTTCGATTTGAAACGATGTATCCCGTTGTTTTGAGCCGCAATACAAGTTTTCGCGCTGTTCTGAGAGAAAACGATTACACCTTTCTCTCGTCTACTCTTCGACGACTTGTAAAATCGATGCTCGTGAATCTTGCTAGTTTCGATCTAAAACGATGTATCCCGTTGTTTTGAGCCGCAATACAAGTTTTCGCGCAGTTCTGAGAGAAGCCGTTTACACCTTTCTCTCGTCTACTCTTCGACGACTTGTAAAATCGATGCTCGTGAATCTTGCTAGTTTCAATCTAAAACAATGTATCCCTTTGTTTTGTGACGGAATACAAGTTTTCGTGCAGTTCTGAGAGAAAAAGTTTACACCTTTCTCTCGTCTACTCTTCGACGACTTGTAAAATTGATGCTCGTGAATCTTGCTAGTTTCAATCAAAAACGATATATCCCGTTGTTTTGAGCCGGAATACAAGTTTTCGTGCAGTTCTGAGAGAAAAAGTTTACACCTTTCTCTCGTCTACTCTTCGACAACTTGTAAAATCGATGCTCGTGAATCTTGCTAGTTTCGATCTGAAACGATGTATCCCGTTGTTTTGAGCCGCAATACATGTTTTCGCGCAGATCTGAGAGAAAAGGTTTACACCTTTATCTCGTCTACTATCCGACGACTTGTAAAATCGATGCTCGTGAATCTTGCTAGTTTCGATCAAAAACGATATATCCCGTTGTTTTGAACCGGAACACAAGTTTTCGCGCAGTTCTGAGAGAAAAAGTTTACACCTTTCTCTCGTCTACTCTTCGACGACTTGTAAAATCGATGCTCGTGAATTTTGCTAGTTTCGATCTAAAACGATGTATCCCGTTGTTTTGAGCCGGAATACAAGTTTTCGCGCAGTTCTGAGAGAAAAAGTTTACACCTTTCTGTCGTCTACACTTCGACGACTTGTAAAATCGATGGTCGTGAATCTTGCTAGTTTCGATCTAAAACGATGTTTCCCTTTGATTTGAGCCGGAATACAAGTTTTCGTGCAGTTCTGAGAGAAAAAGTTTACACCTTTCTCTCGTCTACTCTTCGACAACTTGTAAAATCGATGCTCGTGAATCTTGCTAGTTTCGATCTGAAACGATGTATCCCGTTGTTTTGAGCCGCAATACAAGTTTTCGCGCAGATCTGAGAGAAAAAGTTTACACCTTTTTCTCGTCTACTATCCGACGACTTGTAAAATCGGTGTTCGTGAATTTTGCTAGTTTCGATCTAAAACGATGTATCCCTTTGATTTGAGCCGCAATACAAGTTTTCGTGCAGTTCTGAGAGAAAAAGCTTTCTCATTTCTCTCGTCTACTCTTCGACAACTTGTAAAATTGATGCTCGTGAATCTTGCTAGTTTCGATCTGAAACGATGTATCCCGTTGTTTTGAGCCGCAATACAAGTTTTCGCGCAGATCTGAGAGAAAAAGTTTACACCTTTCTCTCGTCTACTCTTCGACGACTTGTAAAATCGATGCTCGTGAATTTTGCTAGTTTCGATCTAAAACGATGTATCCCGTTGTTTTGAGCCGGAATACAAGTTTTCGGGTTGTTCTGAGAGAAAAAGTTTACACCTTTCTGTCGTCTACACTTCGACGACTTGTAAAATCGATGGTCGTGAATCTTGCTAGTTTCGATCTAAAACGATGTTTCCCTTTGATTTGAGCCGGAATACAAGTTTTCGTGCAGTTCTGAGAGAAAAAGTTTACACCTTTCTCTCGTCTACTCTTCGACAACTTGTAAAATCGATGCTCGTGAATCTTGCTAGTTTCGATCTGAAACGATGTATCCCTTTGATTTGAGCCGGAATACAAGTTTTCGTGCAGTTCTGAGAGAAAACGTTTACACCTTTCTTTCGTCTACACTTCGACGACTTGTAAAATCGATGCTCGTGAATTTTGCTAGTTTCGATCTAAAACGATGTATCCCGTTGTTTTGAGCCGGAATACAAGTTTTCGCGCAGTTCTGAGAGAAAACGTTTACACCTTTCTTTCGTCTACACTTCGACGACTTGTAAAATCGATGCTCGTGAATTTTGCTAGTTTCGATCTAAAACGATGTATCCCGTTGTTTTGAGCCGGAATACAAGTTTTCGGGTTGTTCTGAGAGAAAAAGTTTACACCTTTCTGTCGTCTACACTTCGACGACTTGTAAAATCGATGGTCGTGAATCTTGCTAGTTTCGATCTAAAACGATGTTTCCCTTTGATTTGAGCCGGAATACAAGTTTTCGTGCAGTTCTGAGAGAAAAAGTTTACACCTTTCTCTCGTCTACTCTTCGACAACTTGTAAAATCGATGCTCGTGAATCTTGCTAGTTTCGATCTGAAACGATGTATCCCTTTGATTTGAGCCGGAATACAAGTTTTCGTGCAGTTCTGAGAGAAAACGTTTACACCTTTCTTTCGTCTACACTTCGACGACTTGTAAAATCGATGCTCGTGAATTTTGCTAGTTTCGATCTAAAACAATGTATCCCGTTGTTTTTGAGCCGCAATACAAGTTTTCGCGCAGATCTGAGAGAAAACGTTTACACCTTTCTTTCGTCTACACTTCGACGACTTGTAAAATCGATGGTCGTGAATCTTGCTAGTTTCGATCTAAAACGATGTTTCCCTTTGATTTGAGCCGGAATACAAGTTTTCGTGCAGTTCTGAGAGAAAAAGTTTACACCTTTCTCTCGTCTACTCTTCGACAACTTGTAAAATCGATGCTCGTGAATCTTGCTAGTTTCGATCTGAAACGATGTATCCCGTTGTTTTGAGCCGCAATACATGTTTTCGCGCAGATCTGAGAGAAAAGGTTTACACCTTTATCTCGTCTACTATCCGACGACTTGTAAAATCGATGCTCGTGAATCTTGCTAGTTTCGATCAAAAACGATATATCCCGTTGTTTTGAACCGGAACACAAGTTTTCGCGCAGTTCTGAGAGAAAAAGTTTACACCTTTCTCTCGTCTACTCTTCGACGACTTGTAAAATCGATGCTCGTGAATTTTGCTAGTTTCGATCTAAAACGATGTATCCCGTTGTTTTGAGCCGGAATACAAGTTTTCGCGCAGTTCTGAGAGAAAACGTTTACACCTTCCTTTCGTCTACACTTCGACGACTTGTAAAATCAATGCTCGTGAATTTTGCTAGTTTCGATCTAAAACGATGTATCCCGTTGTTTTGAGCCGGAATACAAGTTTTCGCGCAGTTCTGAGAGAAAACGTTTACACCTTTCTTTCGTCTACACTTCGACGACTTGTAAAATCGATGCTCGTGAATCTTGCTAGTTTCGATCAAAAACGATATATCCCGTTGTTTTGAGCCGGAATACAAGTTTTCGCGCAGTTCTGAGAGAAAATTTTACACCTTTCTTTCGTCTACACTTCGACGACTTGTAAAATCGATGGTCGTGAATCTTGCTAGTTTCGATCTAAAACGATGTATCCCGTTGTTTTTGAGCCGCAATACAAGTTTTCGCGCAGATCTGAGAGAAAACGTTTACACCTTTCTTTCGTCTACACTTCGACGACTTGTAAAATCGATGGTCGTGAATCTTGCTAGTTTCGATCTAAAACGATGTTTCCTTTTGATTTGAGCCGGAATACAAGTTTTCGTGCAGTTCTGAGAGAAAAAGTTTACACCTTTCTCTCGTCTACTCTTCGACAACTTGTAAAATCGATGCTCGTGAATCTTGCTAGTTTCGATCTGAAACAATGTATCCCGTTGTTTTGAGCCGCAAAACAAGTTTTCGCGCAGATCTGAGAGAAAAAGTTTACACCTTTTTCTCGTCTACTATGCGACGACTTGTAAAATCGGTGTTCGTGAATTTTGCTAGTTTCAATCTAAAACAATGTATCCCGTTGTTTTGTGACGGAATACAAGTTTTCGTGCAGTTCTGAGAGAAAAAGTTTACACCTTTATCTCGTCTACTATCCGACGACTTGTAAAATCGATGCTCGTGAATCTTGCTAGTTTCGATCAAAAACGATATATCCCGTTGTTTTGAACCGGAACACAAGTTTTCGCGCAGTTCTGAGAGAAAATGTTTACACCTTTCTCTCGTCTACTCTTCGACGACTTGTAAAATCGATGCTCGTGAATTTTGCTAGTTTCGATCTAAAACGATGTATCCCGTTGTTTTGAGCCGGAATACAAGTTTTCGCGCAGTTCTGAGAGAAAAAGTTTACACCTTTCTGTCGTCTACACTTCGACGACTTGTAAAATCGATGGTCGTGAATCTTGCTAGTTTCGATCTAAAACGATGTTTCCCTTTGATTTGAGCCGGAATACAAGTTTTCGTGCAGTTCTGAGAGAAAAAGTTTACACCTTTCTCTCGTCTACTCTTCGACAACTTGTAAAATCGATGCTCGTGAATCTTGCTAGTTTCGATCTGAAACGATGTATCCCGTTGTTTTGAGCCGCAATACAAGTTTTCGCGCAGATCTGAGAGAAAAAGTTTACACCTTTTTCTCGTCTACTATCCGACGACTTGTAAAATCGGTGTTCGTGAATTTTGCTAGTTTCGATCTAAAACGATGTATCCGTTTGATTTGAGCCGCAATACAAGTTTTCGTGCAGTTCTGAGAGAAAAAGCTTTCTCATTTCTCTCGTCTACTCTTCGACAACTTGTAAAATTGATGCTCGTGAATCTTGCTAGTTTCGATCTGAAACGATGTATCCCGTTGTTTTGAGCCGCAATACAAGTTTTCGCGCAGATCTGAGAGAAAAAGTTTACACCTTTCTCTCGTCTACTCTTCGACGACTTGTAAAATCGATGCTCGTGAATTTTGCTAGTTTCGATCTAAAACGATGTATCCCGTTGTTTTGAGCCGGAATACAAGTTTTCGGGTTGTTCTGAGAGAAAAAGTTTACACCTTTCTGTCGTCTACACTTCGACGACTTGTAAAATCGATGGTCGTGAATCTTGCTAGTTTCGATCTAAAACGATGTTTCCCTTTGATTTGAGCCGGAATACAAGTTTTCGTGCAGTTCTGAGAGAAAAAGTTTACACCTTTCTCTCGTCTACTCTTCGACAACTTGTAAAATCGATGCTCGTGAATCTTGCTAGTTTCGATCTGAAACGATGTATCCCTTTGATTTGAGCCGGAATACAAGTTTTCGTGCAGTTCTGAGAGAAAACGTTTACACCTTTCTTTCGTCTACACTTCGACGACTTGTAAAATCGATGCTCGTGAATTTTGCTAGTTTCGATCTAAAACGATGTATCCCGTTGTTTTGAGCCGGAATACAAGTTTTCGCGCAGTTCTGAGAGAAAACGTTTACACCTTTCTTTCGTCTACACTTCGACGACTTGTAAAATCGATGCTCGTGAATCTTGCTAGTTTCGATCAAAAACGATATATCCCGTTGTTTTGAGCCGGAATACAAGTTTTCGCGCAGTTCTGAGAGAAAAAGTTTACACCTTTCTTTCGTCTACACTTCGACGACTTGTAAAATCGATGGTCGTGAATCTTGCTAGTTTCGATCTAAAACGATGTATCCCGTTGTTTTTGAGCCGCAATACAAGTTTTCGCGCAGATCTGAGAGAAAACGTTTACACCTTTCTTTCGTCTACACTTCGACGACTCGTAAAATCGATGCTCGTGAGTCTTGCAAGTTTCGATCTAACACGATGTATCCCGTTGTTTTGAGCCGGAATAGAAGTTTTCGCGCAGTTCTGAGAGAAAAAGTTTACACCTTTCTTTCGTCTACACTTCGACGACTTGTAAAATCGATGCTCGTGAATCTTGCTAGTTTCGATCTAAAACGATGTATCCCTTTGATTTGAGCCGGAATACTAGTTTTCGTGCAGTTCTGAGAGAAAAAGTTTACACCTTCTTTCGTCTACACTTCGACGACTTGTAAAATCGATGCTCGTAAATCTTGCTAGTTTCAATCAAAAACGATATATCCCGTTGTTTTGAGCCGGAATACAAGTTTTCGTGCAGTTCTGAGAGAAAAAGTTTACACCTTTCTCTCGTCTACTCTTCGACGACTTGTAAAATCGATGCTCGTGAATCTTGCTAGTTTCGATTTGAAACGATGTATCCCGTTGTTTTGAGCCGCAATACAAGTTTTCGCGCAGTTCTGAGAGAAAACATTTAGACCTTTTCTTCGTCTACTCTTCGACGACTTGTAAAATTGATGCTTGTGAATCTTGCTAGTTTCGATCTAAAACGATGAATCCCGTTGTTTTGAGCCGCAATACAAGTTTTCGGGTTGTGCTGAGAGAAAAAGTTTTCACATTTCTCTCGTCTACTCTTCAACGACTTGTAAAATCGATGCTCGTGAGTCTTGCTAGTTTCGATCTAACACGATGTATCCCGTTGTTTTGAGCCGGAATAGAAGTTTTCGCGCAGTTCTGAGAGAAAACGTTTACACCTATCTGTCGTCTACTCTTCGACGACTTGTAAAATCGATGCTCGTGAATCTTGCTAGTTTCGATCTAAAACGATGTATCCCGTTGTTTTGTGACAGAACACAAGTTTTCGCGCAGTTCTGAGAGAAAACATTTAGACCTTTCTTTCGTCTACTCTTCGACGACTTGTAAAATTGATGCTTGTGAATCTTGCTAGTTTCGATCTAAAACGATGAATCCCGTTGTTTTGAGCCGCAATACAAGTTTTCGGGTTGTTCTGAGAGAAAAAGCTTTCACATTTCTCTCGTCTACTCTTCAACGACTTGTAAAATCGATGCTCGTGAGTCTTGCTAGTTTCGATCTAACACGATGTATCCCGTTGTTTTGAGCCGGAATAGAAGTTTTCGCGCAGTTCTGAGAGAAAACGTTTACACCTTTCTTTCGTCTACTCTTCGACGACTTGTAAAATCGATGCTCGTGAATCTTGCTAGTTTCGATCTAAAACGATGTATCCCGTTGTTTTGTGACGGAACACAAGTTTTCGCGCAGTTCTGAGAGAAAACATTTAGACCTTTTCTTCGTCTACTCTTCGACGACTTGTAAAATTGATGCTTGTGAATCTTGCTAGTTTCGATCTAAAACGATGAATCCCGTTGTTTTGAGCCGCAATACAAGTTTTCGGGTTGTTCTGAGAGAAAAAGTTTACACCTTTCTGTCGTCTACACTTCGACGACTTGTAAAATCGATGGTCGTGAATCTTGCTAGTTTCGATCTAAAACGATGTTTCCCTTTGATTTGAGCCGGAATACAAGTTTTCGTGCAGTTCTGAGAGAAAAAGTTTACACCTTTCTCTCGTCTACTCTTCGACAACTTGTAAAATCGATGCTCGTGAATCTTGCTAGTTTCGATCTGAAACGATGTATCCCTTTGATTTGAGCCGGAATACAAGTTTTCGTGCAGTTCTGAGAGAAAACGTTTACACCTTTCTTTCGTCTACACTTCGACGACTTGTAAAATCGATGCTCGTGAATTTTGCTAGTTTCGATCTAAAACGATGTATCCCGTTGTTTTGAGCCGGAATACAAGTTTTCGCGCAGTTCTGAGAGAAAACGTTTACACCTTTCTTTCGTCTACACTTCGACGACTTGTAAAATCGATGCTCGTGAATCTTGCTAGTTTCGATCAAAAACGATATATCCCGTTGTTTTGAGCCGGAATACAAGTTTTCGCGCAGTTCTGAGAGAAAAAGTTTACACCTTTCTTTCGTCTACACTTCGACGACTTGTAAAATCGATGGTCGTGAATCTTGCTAGTTTCGATCTAAAACGATGTATCCCGTTGTTTTTGAGCCGCAATACAAGTTTTCGCGCAGATCTGAGAGAAAACGTTTACACCTTTCTTTCGTCTACACTTCGACGACTCGTAAAATCGATGCTCGTGAGTCTTGCAAGTTTCGATCTAACACGATGTATCCCGTTGTTTTGAGCCGGAATAGAAGTTTTCGCGCAGTTCTGAGAGAAAAAGTTTACACCTTTCTTTCGTCTACACTTCGACGACTTGTAAAATCGATGCTCGTGAATCTTGCTAGTTTCGATCTAAAACGATGTATCCCTTTGATTTGAGCCGGAATACTAGTTTTCGTGCAGTTCTGAGAGAAAAAGTTTACACCTTTCTTTCGTCTACACTTCGACGACTTGTAAAATCGATGCTCGTAAATCTTGCTAGTTTCAATCAAAAACGATATATCCCGTTGTTTTGAGCCGGAATACAAGTTTTCGTGCAGTTCTGAGAGAAAAAGTTTACACCTTTCTCTCGTCTACTCTTCGACGACTTGTAAAATCGATGCTCGTGAATCTTGCTAGTTTCGATTTGAAACGATGTATCCCGTTGTTTTGAGCCGCAATACAAGTTTTCGCGCAGTTCTGAGAGAAAACATTTAGACCTTTTCTTCGTCTACTCTTCGACGACTTGTAAAATTGATGCTTGTGAATCTTGCTAGTTTCGATCTAAAACGATGAATCCCGTTGTTTTGAGCCGCAATACAAGTTTTCGGGTTGTGCTGAGAGAAAAAGTTTTCACATTTCTCTCGTCTACTCTTCAACGACTTGTAAAATCGATGCTCGTGAGTCTTGCTAGTTTCGATCTAACACGATGTATCCCGTTGTTTTGAGCCGGAATAGAAGTTTTCGCGCAGTTCTGAGAGAAAACGTTTACACCTATCTGTCGTCTACTCTTCGACGACTTGTAAAATCGATGCTCGTGAATCTTGCTAGTTTCGATCTAAAACGATGTATCCCGTTGTTTTGTGACGGAACACAAGTTTTCGCGCAGTTCTGAGAGAAAACATTTAGACCTTTCTTTCGTCTACTCTTCGACGACTTGTAAAATTGATGCTTGTGAATCTTGCTAGTTTCGATCTAAAACGATGAATCCCGTTGTTTTGAGCCGCAATACAAGTTTTCGGGTTGTTCTGAGAGAAAAAGTTTTCACATTTCTCTCGTCTACTCTTCAACGACTTGTAAAATCGATGCTCGTGAGTCTTGCTAGTTTCGATCTAACACGATGTATCCCGTTGTTTTGAGCCGGAATAGAAGTTTTCGCGCAGTTCTGAGAGAAAACGTTTACACCTTTCTTTCGTCTACTCTTCGACGACTTGTAAAATCGATGCTCGTGAATCTTGCTAGTTTCGATCTAAAACGATGTATCCCGTTGTTTTGTGACGGAACACAAGTTTTCGCGCAGTTCTGAGAGAAAACATTTAGACCTTTTCTTCGTCTACTCTTCGACGACTTGTAAAATTGATGCTTGTGAATCTTGCTAGTTTCGATCTAAAACGATGAATCCCGTTGTTTTGAGCCGCAATACAAGTTTTCGGGTTGTTCTGAGAGAAAAAGTTTTCACATTTCTCTCGTCTACTCTTCAACGACTTGTAAAATCGATGCTCGTGAGTCTTGCTAGTTTCGATCTAACACGATGTATCCCGTTGTTTTGAGCCGGAATAGAAGTTTTCGCGCAGTTCTGAGAGAAAACGTTTACACCTATCTGTCGTCTACTCTTCGACGACTTGTAAAATCGATGCTCGTGAATCTTGCTAGTTTCGATCTAAAACGATGTATCCGTTGTTTTGTGACGGAACACAAGTTTTCGCGCAGTTCTGAGAGAAAACATTTAGACCTTTCTTTCGTCTACTCTTCGACGACTTGTAAAATTGATGCTTGTGAATCTTGCTAGTTTCGATCTAAAACGATGAATCCCGTTGTTTTTGAGCCGCAATACAAGTTTTCGGGTTGTTCTGAGAGAAAAAGTTTTCACATTTCTCTCGTCTACTCTTCAACGACTTGTAAAATCGATGCTCGTGAGTCTTGCTAGTTTCGATCTAACACGATGTATCCCGTTGTTTTGAGCGGAGTAGAAGTTTTCGCGCAGTTCTGAGAGAAAACGTTTACACCTTTCTTTCGTCTACACTTCGACGACTTGTAAAATCGATGGTCGTGAATCTTGCTAGTTTCGATCTAAAACGATGTATCCCTATGATTTGAGCCGGAATACTAGTTTTCGTGCAGTTCTGAGAGAAAAAGTTTACACCTTTCTTTCGTCTACACTTCGACGACTTGTAAAATCGATGCTCGTGAATCTTGCTAGTTTCGATCAAAAACGATATATCCGATGTTTTGAGCCGGAATACAAGTTTTCGTGCAGTTCTGAGAGAAAAAGTTTACACCTTTCTCTCGTCTACTCTTCGACAACTTGTAAAATCGATGCTCGTGAATCTTGCTAGTTTCGATCTGAAACGATGTATTCCCGTTGTTTTGAGCCCGCAATACATGTTTTCGCGCAGTTCTGAGAGAAAAAGTTTACACCTTTCTGTCGTCTACACTTCGACGACTTGTAAAATCGATGGTCGTGAATCTTGCTAGTTTCGATCTAAAACGATGTTTCCCTTGATTTGAGCCGGAATACAAGTTTTCGTGCAGTTCTGAGAGAAAAAGTTTACACCTTTCTCTCGTCTACTCTTCGACAACTTGTAAAATCATGCTCGTGAATCTTGCTAGTTTCGATCTGAAACAATGTATCCCGTTGTTTTGAGCCGCAAAACAAGTTTTCGCGCAGATCTGAGAGAAAAAGTTTACACCTTTTTCTCGTCTACTATGCGACGACTTGTAAAATCGGTGTTCGTGAATTTTGCTAGTTTCGATCTAAAACGATGTATCCCTTTGATTTGAGCCGCAATACAAGTTTTCGTGCAGTTCTGAGAGAAAAAGCTTTCTCATTTCTCTCGTCTACTCTTCGACAACTTGTAAAATTGATGCTCGTGAATCTTGCTAGTTTCGATCTGAAACGATGTATCCCGTTGTTTTGAGCCGCAATACAAGTTTTCGCGCAGATCTGAGAGAAAAAGTTTACACCTTTCTCTCGTCTACTATCCGACGACTTGTAAAATCGATGCTCGTGAATCTTGCTAGTTTCGATCAAAAACGATATATCCCGTTGTTTTGAGCCGGAATACAAGTTTTCGCGCAGGTTCTGAGAGAAAAAGTTTACACCCTTTCTTTCGTCTACACTTCGACGACTTGTAAAATCGATGCTCGTGAATCTTGCTATTTCGATCTAAAACGATGTATCCCTTTGATTTGAGCCGGAATACAAGTTTTCGTGCCGTTCTGAGAGAAAACGTTTACACCTTTCTTTCGTCTACACTTCGACGACTTGTAAAATCGATGCTCGTGAATTTTGCTAGTTTCGATCTAAAACGATGTATCCCGTTGTTTTTGAGCCGGAATACAAGTTTTCGCGCAGTTCTGAGAGAAAACGTTTACACCTTTCTTTCGTCTACACTTCGACGACTTGTAAAATCGATGGTCGTGAATCTTGCTAGTTTCGATCTAAAACGATGTATCCCTATGATTTGAGCCGGAATACTAGTTTTCGTGCAGTTCTGAGGAGAAAAGTTTACACCTTTCTTTCGTCTACACTTCGACGACTTGTAAAATCGATGCTCGTGAATCTTGCTAGTTCGATCAAAAACGATATATCCCGTTGTTTTGAGCCGGAATACAGTTTTCGTGCAGTTCTGAGAGAAAAAGTTTACACCTTTCTCTCGTCTACTCTTCGACGACTTGTAAAATCGATGCTCGTGAATCTTGCTAGTTTCGATTTGAAACGATGTATCCCGTTGTTTTGAGCCGCAATACAAGTTTTCGCGCTGTTCTGAGAGAAAACGATTACACCTTTTTCTCGTCTACTCTTCGACGACTTGTAAAATCGATGCTCGTGAATCTTTCTAGTTTCGATCTAAAACGATGTATCCCGTTGTTTTGAGCCGCAATACAAGTTTTCGCGCAGTTCTGAGAGAAGCCGTTTACACCTTCTCTCGTCTACTCTTCGACGACTTGTAAAATCGATGCTCGTGAATCTTGCTAGTTTCGATCTAAAACGATGTATCCCGTTGTTTTGAGCCGCAATACAAGTTTTCGCGCAGTTCTGAGAGAAGCCGTCTACACCTTTCTCTCGTCTACTCTTCGACGACTTGTAAAATCGATGCTCGTGAATCTTGCTAGTTTATATCTAAAACAATGTATCCCGTTGTTTTGTGACGGAATACAAGTTTTCGCGCAGTTCTGAGAGAAAACGTTTAGACCTTTCTTTCGTCTACTCTTCGACGACTTGTAAAATTGATGCTCGTGAATCTTGCTAGTTTCGATCTAAAACGATGAATCCCGTTGTTTTGAGCCGCAATACAAGTTTCGGGTTGTTCTGAGAGAAAAAGCTTTCACATTTCTCTCGTCTACTCTTCGACGACTTGTAAAATCGATGCTCGTGAGTCTTGCTAGTTTCGATCTAACACGATGTATACCGTTGTTTGAGCCGGAATAGAAGTTTTCGCGCAGTTCTGAGAGAAAACGTTTACACCTATCTGTCGTCTACTCTTCGACGACTTGTAAAATCGATGCTCGTGAATCTTGCTAGTTTCGATCTAAAACGATGTATCCCGTTGTTTTGAGCCGGAATACAAGTTTTCGGGCTGTTCTGAGAGAAGACGTTTACACCCTTCTCTCGTCTACTCTTCGACAACTTGTAAAATCGATGCTCGTGAATTGTGCTAGTTTTGATCGAAAACGATGTATCCCGTTGTTTTGAGACGGAATACAAGTTTTCGTGCAGTTCTGAGAGAAAAAGTTTACACCTTTCTCTCGTCTACTCTTCGACGACTTGTAAAATTGATGCTCGTGAATCTTGCTAGTTTCAATCAAAAACGATATATCCCGTTGTTTTGAGCCGGAATACAAGTTTTCGTGCAGTTCTGAGAGAAAAAGTTTACACCTTTCTCTCGTCTACTCTTCGGACAACTTGTAAAATCGATGCTCGTGAATCTTGCTAGTTTCGATCTGAAACGATGTATCCCGTTGTTTTGAGCCGCAATACAAGTTTTCGTGCAGTTCTGAGAGAAAAAGCTTTCTCATTTCTCTCGTCTACTCTTCGACAACTTGTAAAATTCATGCTCGTGAATCTTGCTAGTTTCGATCTGAAACGATGTATCCCGTTGTTTTGAGCCGCAATACAAGTTTCGCGCAGATCTGAGAGAAAAAGTTTACACCTTTCTCTCGTCTACTATCCGACGACTTGTAAAATCGATGCTCGTGAATCTTGCTAGTTTCGATCAAAAACGATATATCCCGTTGTTTTGAGCCGGAATACAAGTTTTCGCGCAGTTCTGAGAGAAAAAGTTTACACCTTTCTTTCGTCTACACTTCGAACGACTTGTAAAATCGATGCTCGTGAATCTTGCTAGTTTCGATCTAAAACGATGTATCCTTTGATTTGAGCCGGAATACAAGTTTTCGTGCCGTTCTGAGAGAAAACGTTTACACCTTTCTTTCGTCTACACTTCGACGACTTGTAAAATCGATGCTCGTGAATTTTGCTAGTTTCGATCTAAAACGATGTATCCCGTTGTTTTGAGCCGGAATACAAGTTTTCGCGCAGTTCTGAGAGAAAACGTTTACACCTTTCTTTCGTCTACACTTCGACGACTTGTAAAATCGATGGTCGTGAATCTTGCTAGTTTCGATCTAAAACGATGTATCCCTATGATTTGAGCCGGAATACTAGTTTTCGTGCAGTTCTGAGAGAAAAAGTTTACACCTTTCTTTCGTCTACACTTCGACGACTTGTAAAATCGATGCTCGTGAATCTTGCTAGTTTCGATCAAAAACGATATATTCCCGTTGTTTTGAGCCGGAATCAAGTTTTCGTGCAGTTCTGAGAGAAAACAGTTTACACCTTTCTCTCGTCTACTCTTCGACGACTTGTAAAATCGATGCTCGTGAATCTTGCTAGTTTCGATTTAAAACGATGTATCCCGTTGTTTTGAGCCGCAATACAAGTTTTCGCGCTGTTCTGAGAGAAAACGATTACACCTTTCTCTCGTCTACTCTTCGACGACTTGTAAAATCGATGCTCGTGAATCTTTCTAGTTTCGATCTAAACGATGTATCCGTTGTTTTGAGCCGCAATACAAGTTTTCGCGCAGTTCTGAGAGAAGCCGTTTACACCTTTCTCTCGTCTACTCTTCGACGACTTGTAAAATCGATGCTCGTGAATCTTGCTAGTTTCAATCTAAAACAATGTATCCCGTTGTTTTGTGACGGAATACAAGTTTTCGTGCAGTTCTGAGAGAAAAAGTTTACACCTTTCTCTCGTCTACTCTTCGACGACTTGTAAAATTGATGCTCGTGAATCTTGCTAGTTTCAATCAAAAACGATATATCCCGTTGTTTTGAGCCGGAATACAAGTTTTCGTGCAGTTCTGAGAGAAAAAGTTTACACCTTTCTCTCGTCTACTCTTCGACAACTTGTAAAATCGATGCTCGTGAATCTTGCTAGTTTCGATCTGAAACGATGTATCCCGTTGTTTTGAGCCGCAATACATGTTTTCGCGCAGATCTGAGAGAAAAGGTTTACACCTTTATCTCGTCTACTATCCGACGACTTGTAAAATCGATGCTCGTGAATCTTGCTAGTTTCGATCAAAACGATATATCCCGTTGTTTTGAACCGGAACACAAGTTTTCGCGCAGTTCTGAGAGAAAAAGTTTACACCTTTCTCTCGTCTACTCTTCGACGACTTGTAAAATCGATGCTCGTGAATTTTGCTAGTTTCGATCTAAAACGATGTATCCCGTTGTTTTGAGCCGGAATACAAGTTTCGCGCAGTTCTGAGAGAAAAAGTTTACACCTTTCTGTCGTCTACACTTCGACGACTTGTAAAATCGATGGTCGTGAATCTTGCTAGTTTCGATCTAAAACGATGTTTCCCTTTGATTTGAGCCGGAATACAAGTTTTCGTGCAGTTTCTGAGAGAAAAAGTTTACACCTTTCTCTCGTCTACTCTTCGACAACTTGTAAAATCGATGCTCGTGAATCTTGCTAGTTTCGATCTGAAACGATGTATCCCGTTGTTTTGAGCCGCAATACAAGTTTTCGCGCAGATCTGAGAGAAAAAGTTTACACCTTTTTCTCGTCTACTATCCGACGACTTGTAAAATCGGTGTTCGTGAATTTTGCTAGTTTCGATCTAAAACGATGTATCCCTTTGATTTGAGCCGCAATACAAGTTTTCGTGCAGTTCTGAGAGAAAAAGCTTTCTCATTTCTCTCGTCTACTCTTCGACAACTTGTAAAATTGATGCTCGTGAATCTTGCTAGTTTCGATCTGAAACGATGTATCCCGTTGTTTTGAGCCGCAATACAAGTTTTCGCGCAGATCTGAGAGAAAAAGTTTACACCTTTCTCTCGTCTACTCTTCGACGACTTGTAAAATCGATGCTCGTGAATTTTGCTAGTTTCGATCTAAAACGATGTATCCCGTTGTTTTGAGCCGGAATACAAGTTTTCGGGTTGTTCTGAGAGAAAAAGTTTACACCTTTCTGTCGTCTACACTTCGACGACTTGTAAAATCGATGGTCGTGAATCTTGCTAGTTTCGATCTAAACGATGTTTCCCTTTGATTTGAGCCGGAATACAAGTTTTCGTGCAGTTCTGAGAGAAAACGTTTTACACCTTTCTCTCGTCTACTCTTCGACAACTTGTAAAATCGATGCTCGTGAATCTTGCTAGTTTCGATCTGAAACGATGTATCCCTTTGATTTGAGCCGGAATACAAGTTTTCGTGCAGTTCTGAGAGAAAACGTTTACACCTTTCTTTCGTCTACACTTCGACGACTTGTAAAATCGATGCTCGTGAATCTTGCTAGTTTCGATCTGAAACGATGTATCCCGTTGTTTTGAGCCGCAATACATGTTTTCGCGCAGTTCTGAGAGAAAAAGTTTACACCTTTCTGTCGTCTACACTTCGACGACTTGTAAAATCGATGGTCGTGAATCTTGCTAGTTTCGATCTAAAACGATGTTTCCCTTTGATTTGAGCCGGAATACAAGTTTTCGTGCAGTTCTGAGAGAAAAAGTTTACACCTTTCTCTCGTCTACTCTTCGACAACTTGTAAAATCATGCTCGTGAATCTTCCTAGTTTCGATCTGAAACAATGTATCCCGTTGTTTTGAGCCGCAAAACAAGTTTTCGCGCAGATCTGAGAGAAAAAGTTTACACCTTTTTCTCGTCTACTATGCGACGACTTGTAAAATCGGTGTTCGTGAATTTTGCTAGTTTCGATCTAAAACGATGTATCCCTTTGATTTGAGCCGCAATACAAGTTTTCGTGCAGTTCTTAGAGAAAAAGCTTTCTCATTTCTCTCGTCTACTCTTCGACAACTTGTAAAATTGATGCTCGTGAATCTTGCTAGTTTCGATCTGAAACGATGTATCCGTTGTTTTGAGCCGCAATACAAGTTTTCGCGCAGATCTGAGAGAAAAAGTTTACACCTTTCTCTCGTCTACTATCCGACGACTTGTAAAATCGATGCTCGTGAATCTTGCTAGTTTCGATCAAAAACGATATATCCGTTGTTTTGAGCACGGAATACAAGTTTTCGCGCAGTTCTGAGAGAAAAAGTTTACACCTTTCTTTCGTCTACACTTCGACGACTTGTAAAATCGATGCTCGTGAATCTTGCTAGTTTCGATCTAAAACGATGTATCCCTTTGATTTGAGCCGGAAATACAAGTTTTCGTGCCGTTCTGAGAGAAAACGTTTACACCTTTCTTTCGTCTACACTTCGACGACTTGTAAAATCGATGCTCGTGAATTTTGCTAGTTTCGATCTAAAACGATGTATCCCGTTGTTTTGAGCCGGAATACAAGTTTCGCGCAGTTCTGAGAGAAAACGTTTACACCTTTCTTTCGTCTACACTTCGACGACTTGTAAAATCGATGGTCGTGAATCTTGCTAGTTTCGATCTAAAACGATGTATCCCTATGATTTGAGCCGGAATACTAGTTTTCGTGCAGTTCTGAGAGAAAAAGTTTACACCTTTCTTTCGTCTACACTTCGACGACTTGTAAAATCGATGCTCGTGAATCTTGCTAGTTTCGATCAAAAACGATATATCCCGTTGTTTTGAGCCGGAATACAAGTTTTCGTGCAGTTCTGAGAGAAAACGTTTACACCTTTCTCTCGTCTACTCTTCGACGACTTGTAAAATCGATGCTCGTGAATCTTGCTAGTTTCGATTTGAAACGATGTATCCCGTTGTTTTGAGCCGCAATACAAGTTTTCGCGCTGTTCTGAGAGAAAACGATTACACCTTTCTCTCGTCTACTCTTCGACGACTTGTAAAATCGATGCTCGTGAATCTTGCTAGTTTCGATCTAAAACGATGTATCCCGTTGTTTTGAGCCGCAATACAAGTTTTCGCGCAGTTCTGAGAGAAGCCGTTTACACCTTTCTCTCGTCTACTCTTCGACGACTTGTAAAATCGATGCTCGTGAATCTTGCTAGTTTCAATCTAAAACAATGTATCCCTTTGTTTTGTGACGGAATACAAGTTTTCGTGCAGTTCTGAGAGAAAAAGTTTACACCTTTCTCTCGTCTACTCTTCGACGACTTGTAAAATTGATGCTCGTGAATCTTGCTAGTTTCAATCAAAAACGATATATCCCGTTGTTTTGAGCCGGAATACAAGTTTTCGTGCAGTTCTGAGAGAAAAAGTTTACACCTTTCTCTCGTCTACTCTTCGACAACTTGTAAAATCGATGCTCGTGAATCTTGCTAGTTTCGATCTGAAACGATGTATCCCGTTGTTTTGAGCCGCAATACATGTTTTCGTGCAGATCTGAGAGAAAAGGTTTACACCTTTATCTCGTCTACTATCCGACGACTTGTAAAATCGATGCTCGTGAATCTTGCTAGTTTCGATCAAAAACGATATATCCCGTTGTTTTGAACCGGAACACAAGTTTTCGCGCAGTTCTGAGAGAAAAAGTTTACACCTTTCTCTCGTCTACTCTTCGACGACTTGTAAAATCGATGCTCGTGAATTTTGCTAGTTTCGATCTAAAACGATGTATCCCGTTGTTTTGAGCCGGAATACAAGTTTTCGCGCAGTTCTGAGAGAAAAAGTTTACACCTTTCTGTCGTCTACACTTCGACGACTTGTAAAATCGATGGTCGTGAATCTTGCTAGTTTCGATCTAAAACGATGTTTCCCTTTGATTTGAGCCGGAATACAAGTTTTCGTGCAGTTCTGAGAGAAAAAGTTTACACCTTTCTCTCGTCTACTCTTCGACAACTTGTAAAATCGATGCTCGTGAATCTTGCTAGTTTCGATCTGAAACGATGTATCCCGTTGTTTTGAGCCGCAATACAAGTTTTCGCGCAGATCTGAGAGAAAAAGTTTACACCTTTTTCTCGTCTACTATCCGACGACTTGTAAAATCGGTGTTCGTGAATTTTGCTAGTTTCGATCTAAAACGATGTATCCCTTTGATTTGAGCCGCAATACAAGTTTTCGTGCAGTTCTGAGAGAAAAAGCTTTCTCATTTCTCTCGTCTACTCTTCGACAACTTGTAAAATTGATGCTCGTGAATCTTGCTAGTTTCGATCTGAAACGATGTATCCCGTTGTTTTGAGCCGCAATACAAGTTTTCGCGCAGATCTGAGAGAAAAAGTTTACACCTTTCTCTCGTCTACTCTTCGACGACTTGTAAAATCGATGCTCGTGAATTTTGCTAGTTTCGATCTAAAACGATGTATCCCGTTGTTTTGAGCCGGAATACAAGTTTTCGGGTTGTTCTGAGAGAAAAAGTTTACACCTTTCTGTCGTCTACACTTCGACGACTTGTAAAATCGATGGTCGTGAATCTTGCTAGTTTCGATCTAAAACGATGTTTCCCTTTGATTTGAGCCGGAATACAAGTTTTCGTGCAGTTCTGAGAGAAAAAGTTTACACCTTTCTCTCGTCTACTCTTCGACAACTTGTAAAATCGATGCTCGTGAATCTTGCTAGTTTCGATCTGAAACGATGTATCCCTTTGATTTGAGCCGGAATACAAGTTTTCGTGCAGTTCTGAGAGAAAACGTTTACACCTTTCTTTCGTCTACACTTCGACGACTTGTAAAATCGATGCTCGTGAATTTTGCTAGTTTCGATCTAAAACGATGTATCCCGTTGTTTTGAGCCGGAATACAAGTTTTCGCGCAGTTCTGAGAGAAAACGTTTACACCTTTCTTTCGTCTACACTTCGACGACTTGTAAAATCGATGCTCGTGAATTTTGCTAGTTTCGATCTAAAACGATGTATCCCGTTGTTTTGAGCCGGAATACAAGTTTTCGGGTTGTTCTGAGAGAAAAAGTTTACACCTTTCTGTCGTCTACACTTCGACGACTTGTAAAATCGATGGTCGTGAATCTTGCTAGTTTCGATCTAAAACGATGTTTCCCTTTGATTTGAGCCGGAATACAAGTTTTCGTGCAGTTCTGAGAGAAAAAGTTTACACCTTTCTCTCGTCTACTCTTCGACAACTTGTAAAATCGATGCTCGTGAATCTTGCTAGTTTCGATCTGAAACGATGTATCCCTTTGATTTGAGCCGGAATACAAGTTTTCGTGCAGTTCTGAGAGAAAACGTTTACACCTTTCTTTCGTCTACACTTCGACGACTTGTAAAATCGATGCTCGTGAATTTTGCTAGTTTCGATCTAAAACAATGTATCCCGTTGTTTTTGAGCCGCAATACAAGTTTTCGCGCAGATCTGAGAGAAAACGTTTACACCTTTCTTTCGTCTACACTTCGACGACTTGTAAAATCGATGGTCGTGAATCTTGCTAGTTTCGATCTAAAACGATGTTTCCCTTTGATTTGAGCCGGAATACAAGTTTTCGTGCAGTTCTGAGAGAAAAAGTTTACACCTTTCTCTCGTCTACTCTTCGACAACTTGTAAAATCGATGCTCGTGAATCTTGCTAGTTTCGATCTGAAACGATGTATCCCGTTGTTTTGAGCCGCAATACATGTTTTCGCGCAGATCTGAGAGAAAAGGTTTACACCTTTATCTCGTCTACTATCCGACGACTTGTAAAATCGATGCTCGTGAATCTTGCTAGTTTCGATCAAAAACGATATATCCCGTTGTTTTGAACCGGAACACAAGTTTTCGCGCAGTTCTGAGAGAAAAAGTTTACACCTTTCTCTCGTCTACTCTTCGACGACTTGTAAAATCGATGCTCGTGAATTTTGCTAGTTTCGATCTAAAACGATGTATCCCGTTGTTTTGAGCCGGAATACAAGTTTTCGCGCAGTTCTGAGAGAAAACGTTTACACCTTCCTTTCGTCTACACTTCGACGACTTGTAAAATCAATGCTCGTGAATTTTGCTAGTTTCGATCTAAAACGATGTATCCCGTTGTTTTGAGCCGGAATACAAGTTTTCGCGCAGTTCTGAGAGAAAACGTTTACACCTTTCTTTCGTCTACACTTCGACGACTTGTAAAATCGATGCTCGTGAATCTTGCTAGTTTCGATCAAAAACGATATATCCCGTTGTTTTGAGCCGGAATACAAGTTTTCGCGCAGTTCTGAGAGAAAAAGTTTACACCTTTCTTTCGTCTACACTTCGACGACTTGTAAAATCGATGGTCGTGAATCTTGCTAGTTTCATTCTAAAACGATGTATCCCGTTGTTTTTGAGCCGCAATACAAGTTTTCGCGCAGATCTGAGAGAAAACGTTTACACCTTTCTTTCGTCTACACTTCGACGACTTGTAAAATCGATGGTCGTGAATCTTGCTAGTTTCGATCTAAAACGATGTTTCCTTTTGATTTGAGCCGGAATACAAGTTTTCGTGCAGTTCTGAGAGAAAAAGTTTACACCTTTCTCTCGTCTACTCTTCGACAACTTGTAAAATCGATGCTCGTGAATCTTGCTAGTTTCGATCTGAAACAATGTATCCCGTTGTTTTGAGCCGCAAAACAAGTTTTCGCGCAGATCTGAGAGAAAAAGTTTACACCTTTTTCTCGTCTACTATGCGACGACTTGTAAAATCGGTGTTCGTGAATTTTGCTAGTTTCAATCTAAAACAATGTATCCCGTTGTTTTGTGACGGAATACAAGTTTTCGTGCAGTTCTGAGAGAAAAAGTTTACACCTTTCTCTCGTCTACTCTTCGACGACTTGTAAAATTGATGCTCGTGAATCTTGCTAGTTTCAATCAAAAACGATATATCCCGTTGTTTTGAGCCGGAATACAAGTTTTCGTGCAGTTCTGAGAGAAAAAGTTTACACCTTTCTCTCGTCTACTCTTCGACAACTTGTAAAATCGATGCTCGTGAATCTTGCTAGTTTCGATCTGAAACGATGTATCCCGTTGTTTTGAGCCGCAATACATGTTTTCGCGCAGATCTGAGAGAAAAGGTTTACACCTTTATCTCGTCTACTATCCGACGACTTGTAAAATCGATGCTCGTGAATCTTGCTAGTTTCGATCAAAAACGATATATCCCGTTGTTTTGAACCGGAACACAAGTTTTCGCGCAGTTCTGAGAGAAAAAGTTTACACCTTTCTCTCGTCTACTCTTCGACGACTTGTAAAATCGATGCTCGTGAATTTTGCTAGTTTCGATCTAAAACGATGTATCCCGTTGTTTTGAGCCGGAATACAAGTTTTCGCGCAGTTCTGAGAGAAAAAGTTTACACCTTTCTGTCGTCTACACTTCGACGACTTGTAAAATCGATGGTCGTGAATCTTGCTAGTTTCGATCTAAAACGATGTTTCCCTTTGATTTGAGCCGGAATACAAGTTTTCGTGCAGTTCTGAGAGAAAAAGTTTACACCTTTCTCTCGTCTACTCTTCGACAACTTGTAAAATCGATGCTCGTGAATCTTGCTAGTTTCGATCTGAAACGATGTATCCCGTTGTTTTGAGCCGCAATACAAGTTTTCGCGCAGATCTGAGAGAAAAAGTTTACACCTTTTTCTCGTCTGCTATCCGACGACTTGTAAAATCGGTGTTCGTGAATTTTGCTAGTTTCGATCTAAAACGATGTATCCCTTTGATTTGAGCCGCAATACAAGTTTTCGTGCAGTTCTGAGAGAAAAAGCTTTCTCATTTCTCTCGTCTACTCTTCGACAACTTGTAAAATTGATGCTCGTGAATCTTGCTAGTTTCGATCTGAAACGATGTATCCCGTTGTTTTGAGCCGCAATACAAGTTTTCGCGCAGATCTGAGAGAAAAAGTTTACACCTTTCTCTCGTCTACTCTTCGACGACTTGTAAAATCGATGCTCGTGAATTTTGCTAGTTTCGATCTAAAACGATGTATCCCGTTGTTTTGAGCCGGAATACAAGTTTTCGGGTTGTTCTGAGAGAAAAAGTTTACACCTTTCTGTCGTCTACACTTCGACGACTTGTAAAATCGATGGTCGTGAATCTTGCTAGTTTCGATCTAAAACGATGTTTCCCTTTGATTTGAGCCGGAATACAAGTTTTCGTGCAGTTCTGAGAGAAAAAGTTTACACCTTTCTCTCGTCTACTCTTCGACAACTTGTAAAATCGATGCTCGTGAATCTTGCTAGTTTCGATCTGAAACGATGTATCCCTTTGATTTGAGCCGGAATACAAGTTTTCGTGCAGTTCTGAGAGAAAACGTTTACACCTTTCTTTCGTCTACACTTCGACGACTTGTAAAATCGATGCTCGTGAATTTTGCTAGTTTCGATCTAAAACGATGTATCCCGTTGTTTTGAGCCGGAATACAAGTTTTCGCGCAGTTCTGAGAGAAAACGTTTACACCTTTCTTTCGTCTACACTTCGACGACTTGTAAAATCGATGCTCGTGAATCTTGCTAGTTTCGATCAAAAACGATATATCCCGTTGTTTTGAGCCGGAATACAAGTTTTCGCGCAGTTCTGAGAGAAAAAGTTTACACCTTTCTTTCGTCTACACTTCGACGACTTGTAAAATCGATGGTCGTGAATCTTGCTAGTTTCGATCTAAAACGATGTATCCCGTTGTTTTTGAGCCGCAATACAAGTTTTCGCGCAGATCTGAGAGAAAACGTTTACACCTTTCTTTCGTCTACACTTCGACGACTCGTAAAATCGATGCTCGTGAGTCTTGCAAGTTTCGATCTAACACGATGTATCCCGTTGTTTTGAGCCGGAATAGAAGTTTTCGCGCAGTTCTGAGAGAAAAAGTTTACACCTTTCTTTCGTCTACACTTCGACGACTTGTAAAATCGATGCTCGTGAATCTTGCTAGTTTCGATCTAAAACGATGTATCCCTTTGATTTGAGCCGGAATACTAGTTTTCGTGCAGTTCTGAGAGAAAAAGTTTACACCTTTCTTTCGTCTACACTTCGACGACTTGTAAAATCGATGCTCTTAAATCTTGCTAGTTTCAATCAAAAACGATATATCCCGTTGTTTTGAGCCGGAATACAAGTTTTCGTGCAGTTCTGAGAGAAAAAGTTTACACCTTTCTCTCGTCTACTCTTCGACGACTTGTAAAATCGATGCTCGTGAATCTTGCTAGTTTCGATTTGAAACGATGTATCCCGTTGTTTTGAGCCGCAATACAAGTTTTCGCGCTGTTCTGAGAGAAAACGATTACACCTTTCTCTCGTCTACTCTTCGACGACTTGTAAAATCAATGCTCGTGAATCTTGCTAGTTTCGATCTAAAACGATGTATCCCGTTGTTTTGAGCCGCAATACAAGTTTTCGCGCAGTTCTGAGAGAAAACATTTAGACCTTTTCTTCGTCTACTCTTCGACGACTTGTAAAATTGATGCTTGTGAATCTTGCTAGTTTCGATCTAAAACGATGAATCCCGTTGTTTTGAGCCGCAATACAAGTTTTCGGGTTGTTCTGAGAGAAAAAGTTTTCACATTTCTCTCGTCTACTCTTCAACGACTTGTAAAATCGATGCTCGGGAGTCTTGCTAGTTTCGATCTAACACGATGTATCCCGTTGTTTTGAGCCGGAATAGAAGTTTTCGCGCAGTTCTGAGAGAAAACGTTTACACCTTTCTTTCGTCTACACTTCGACGACTTGTAAAATCGATGGTCGTGAATCTTGCTAGTTTCGATCTAAAACGATGTATCCCTATGATTTGAGCCGGAATACTAGTTTTCGTGCAGTTCTGAGAGAAAAAGTTTACACCTTTCTTTCGTCTACACTTCGACGACTTGTAAAATCGATGCTCGTGAATCTTGCTAGTTTCGATCAAAAACGATATATCCCGTTGTTTTGAGCCGGAATACAAGTTTTCGTGCAGTTCTGAGAGAAAAAGTTTACACCTTTCTCTCGTCTACTCTTCGACGACTTGTAAAATCGATGCTCGTGAATCTTGCTAGTTTCGATTTGAAACGATGTATCCCGTTGTTTTGAGCCGCAATACAAGTTTTCGCGCTGTTCTGAGAGAAAACGATTACACCTTTCTCTCGTCTACTCTTCGACGACTTGTAAAATCGATGCTCGTGAATCTTGCTAGTTTCGATCTAAAACGATGTATCCCGTTGTTTTGAGCCGCAATACAAGTTTTCGCGCAGTTCTGAGAGAAGCCGTTTACACCTTTCTCTCGTCTACTCTTCGACGACTTGTAAAATCGATGCTCGTGAATCTTGCTAGTTTCAATCTAAAACAATGTATCCCGTTGTTTTGTGACGGAATACAAGTTTTCGTGCAGTTCTGAGAGAAAAAGTTTACACCTTTCTCTCGTCTACTCTTCGACGACTTGTAAAATTGATGCTCGTGAATCTTGCTAGTTTCAATCAAAAACGATATATCCCGTTGTTTTGAGCCGGAATACAAGTTTTCGTGCAGTTCTGAGAGAAAAAGTTTACACCTTTCTCTCGTCTACTCTTCGACAACTTGTAAAATCGATGCTCGTGAATCTTGCTAGTTTCGATCTGAAACGATGTATCCCGTTGTTTTGAGCCGCAATACATGTTTTCGCGCAGATCTGAGAGAAAAGGTTTACACCTTTATCTCGTCTACTATCCGACGACTTGTAAAATCGATGCTCGTGAATCTTGCTAGTTTCGATCAAAAACGATATATCCCGTTGTTTTGAACCGGAACACAAGTTTTCGCGCAGTTCTGAGAGAAAAAGTTTACACCTTTCTCTCGTCTACTCTTCGACGACTTGTAAAATCGATGCTCGTGAATTTTGCTAGTTTCGATCTAAAACGATGTATCCCGTTGTTTTGAGCCGGAATACAAGTTTTCGCGCAGTTCTGAGAGAAAAAGTTTACACCTTTCTGTCGTCTACACTTCGACGACTTGTAAAATCGATGGTCGTGAATCTTGCTAGTTTCGATCTAAAACGATGTTTCCCTTTGATTTGAGCCGGAATACAAGTTTTCGTGCAGTTCTGAGAGAAAAAGTTTACACCTTTCTCTCGTCTACTCTTCGACAACTTGTAAAATCGATGCTCGTGAATCTTGCTAGTTTCGATCTGAAACGATGTATCCCGTTGTTTTGAGCCGCAATACAAGTTTTCGCGCAGATCTGAGAGAAAAAGTTTACACCTTTTTCTCGTCTACTATCCGACGACTTGTAAAATCGGTGTTCGTGAATTTTGCTAGTTTCGATCTAAAACGATGTATCCCTTTGATTTGAGCCGCAATACAAGTTTTCGTGCAGTTCTGAGAGAAAAAGCTTTCTCATTTCTCTCGTCTACTCTTCGACAACTTGTAAAATTGATGCTCGTGAATCTTGCTAGTTTCGATCTGAAACGATGTATCCCGTTGTTTTGAGCCGCAATACAAGTTTTCGCGCAGATCTGAGAGAAAAAGTTTACACCTTTCTCTCGTCTACTCTTCGACGACTTGTAAAATCGATGCTCGTGAATTTTGCTAGTTTCGATCTAAAACGATGTATCCCGTTGTTTTGAGCCGGAATACAAGTTTTCGGGTTGTTCTGAGAGAAAAAGTTTACACCTTTCTGTCGTCTACACTTCGACGACTTGTAAAATCGATGGTCGTGAATCTTGCTAGTTTCGATCTAAAACGATGTTTCCCTTTGATTTGAGCCGGAATACAAGTTTTCGTGCAGTTCTGAGAGAAAAAGTTTACACCTTTCTCTCGTCTACTCTTCGACAACTTGTAAAATCGATGCTCGTGAATCTTGCTAGTTTCGATCTGAAACGATGTATCCCTTTGATTTGAGCCGGAATACAAGTTTTCGTGCAGTTCTGAGAGAAAACGTTTACACCTTTCTTTCGTCTACACTTCGACGACTTGTAAAATCGATGCTCGTGAATTTTGCTAGTTTCGATCTAAAACGATGTATCCCGTTGTTTTGAGCCGGAATACAAGTTTTCGCGCAGTTCTGAGAGAAAACGTTTACACCTTTCTTTCGTCTACACTTCGACGACTTGTAAAATCGATGCTCGTGAATCTTGCTAGTTTCGATCAAAAACGATATATCCCGTTGTTTTGAGCCGGAATACAAGTTTTCGCGCAGTTCTGAGAGAAAAAGTTTACACCTTTCTTTCGTCTACACTTCGACGACTTGTAAAATCGATGGTCGTGAATCTTGCTAGTTTCGATCTAAAACGATGTATCCCGTTGTTTTTGAGCCGCAATACAAGTTTTCGCGCAGATCTGAGAGAAAACGTTTACACCTTTCTTTCGTCTACACTTCGACGACTCGTAAAATCGATGCTCGTGAGTCTTGCAAGTTTCGATCTAAAACGATGAATCCCGTTGTTTTGAGCCGCAATACAAGTTTTCGGGTTGTTCTGAGAGAAAAAGTTTTCACATTTCTCTCGTCTACTCTTCAACGACTTGTAAAATCGATGCTCGTGAGTCTTGCTAGTTTCGATCTAACACGATGTATCCCGTTGTTTGGAGCCGGAATAGAAGTTTTCGCGCAGTTCTGAGAGAAAACGTTTACACCTTTCTTTCGTCTACACTTCGACGACTTGTAAAATCGATGGTCGTGAATCTTGCTAGTTTCGATCTAAAACGATGTATCCCTATGATTTGAGCCGGAATACTAGTTTTCGTGCAGTTCTGAGAGAAAAAGTTTACACCTTTCTTTCGTCTACACTTCGACGACTTGTAAAATCGATGCTCGTGAATCTTGCTAGTTTCGATCAAAAACGATATATCCCGTTGTTTTGAGCCGGAATACAAGTTTTCGTGCAGTTCTGAGAGAAAAAGTTTACACCTTTCTCTCGTCTACTCTTCGACGACTTGTAAAATCGATGCTCGTGAATCTTGCTAGTTTCGATTTGAAACGATGTATCCCGTTGTTTTGAGCCGCAATACAAGTTTTCGCGCTGTTCTGAGAGAAAACGATTACACCTTTCTCTCGTCTACTCTTCGACGACTTGTAAAATCGATGCTCGTGAATCTTGCTAGTTTCGATCTAAAACGATGTATCCCGTTGTTTTGAGCCGCAATACAAGTTTTCGCGCAGTTCTGAGAGAAGCCGTTTACACCTTTCTCTCGTCTACTCTTCGACGACTTGTAAAATCGATGCTCGTGAATCTTGCTAGTTTCAATCTAAAACAATGTATCCCGTTGTTTTGTGACGGAATACAAGTTTTCGTGCAGTTCTGAGAGAAAAAGTTTACACCTTTCTCTCGTCTACTCTTCGACGACTTGTAAAATTGATGCTCGTGAATCTTGCTAGTTTCAATCAAAAAGGATATATCCCGTTGTTTTGAGCCGGAATACAAGTTTTCGTGCAGTTCTGAGAGAAAAAGTTTACACCTTTCTCTCGTCTACTCTTCGACAACTTGTAAAATCGATGCTCGTGAATCTTGCTAGTTTCGATCTGAAACGATGTATCCCGTTGTTTTGAGCCGCAATACATGTTTTCGCGCAGATCTGAGAGAAAAGGTTTACACCTTTATCTCGTCTACTATCCGACGACTTGTAAAATCGATGCTCGTGAATCTTGCTAGTTTCGATCAAAAACGATATATCCCGTTGTTTTGAACCGGAACACAAGTTTTCGCGCAGTTCTGAGAGAAAAAGTTTACACCTTTCTCTCGTCTACTCTTCGACGACTTGTAAAATCGATGCTCGTGAATTTTGCTAGTTTCGATCTAAAACGATGTATCCCGTTGTTTTGAGCCGGAATACAAGTTTTCGCGCAGTTCTGAGAGAAAAAGTTTACACCTTTCTGTCTTCTACACTTCGACGACTTGTAAAATCGATGGTCGTGAATCTTGCTAGTTTCGATCTAAAACGATGTTTCCCTTTGATTTGAGCCGGAATACAAGTTTTCGTGCAGTTCTGAGAGAAAAAGTTTACACCTTTCTCTCGTCTACTCTTCGACAACTTGTAAAATCGATGCTCGTGAATCTTGCTAGTTTCGATCTGAAACGATGTATCCCGTTGTTTTGAGCCGCAATACAAGTTTTCGCGCAGATCTGAGAGAAAAAGTTTACACCTTTTTCTCGTCTACTATCCGACGACTTGTAAAATCGGTGTTCGTGAATTTTGCTAGTTTCGATCTAAAACGATGTATCCCTTTGATTTGAGCCGCAATACAAGTTTTCGTGCAGTTCTGAGAGAAAAAGCTTTCTCATTTCTCTCGTCTACTCTTCGACAACTTGTAAAATTGATGCTCGTGAATCTTGCTAGTTTCGATCTGAAACGATGTATCCCGTTGTTTTGAGCCGCAATACAAGTTTTCGCGCAGATCTGAGAGAAAAAGTATACACCTTTCTCTCGTCTACTCTTCGACGACTTGTAAAATCGATGCTCGTGAATTTTGCTAGTTTCGATCTAAAACGATGTATCCCGTTGTTTTGAGCCGGAATACAAGTTTTCGGGTTGTTCTGAGAGAAAAAGTTTACACCTTTCTGTCGTCTACACTTCGACGACTTGTAAAATCGATGGTCGTGAATCTTGCTAGTTTCGATCTAAAACGATGTTTCCCTTTGATTTGAGCCGGAATACAAGTTTTCGTGCAGTTCTGAGAGAAAAAGTTTACACCTTTCTCTCGTCTACTCTTCGACAACTTGTAAAATCGATGCTCGTGAATCTTGCTAGTTTCGATCTGAAACGATGTATCCCTTTGATTTGAGCCGGAATACAAGTTTTCGTGCAGTTCTGAGAGAAAACGTTTACACCTTTCTTTCGTCTACACTTCGACGACTTGTAAAATCGATGCTCGTGAATTTTGCTAGTTTCGATCTAAAACGATGTATCCCGTTGTTTTGAGCCGGAATACAAGTTTTCGCGCAGTTCTGAGAGAAAACGTTTACACCTTTCTTTCGTCTACACTTCGACGACTTGTAAAATCGATGCTCGTGAATCTTGCTAGTTTCGATCAAAAACGATATATCCCGTTGTTTTGAGCCGGAATACAAGTTTTCGCGCAGTTCTGAGAGAAAAAGTTTACACCTTTCTTTCGTCTACACTTCGACGACTTGTAAAATCGATGGTCGTGAATCTTGCTAGTTTCGATCTAAAACGATGTATCCCGTTGTTTTTGAGCCGCAATACAAGTTTTAGCGCAGATCTGAGAGAAAACGTTTACACCTTTCTTTCGTCTACACTTCGACGACTCGTAAAATCGATGCTCGTGAGTCTTGCAAGTTTCGATCTAACACGATGTATCCCGTTGTTTTGAGCCGGAATAGAAGTTTTCGCGCAGTTCTGAGAGAAAAAGTTTACACCTTTCTTTCGTCTACACTTCGACGACTTGTAAAATCGATGCTCGTGAATCTTGCTAGTTTCGATCTAAAACGATGTATCCCTTTGATTTGAGCCGGAATACAAGTTTTCGTGCAGTTCTGAGAGAAAACGTTTACACCTTTCTTTCGTCTACACTTCGACGACTTGTAAAATCGATGCTCGTGAATTTTGCTAGTTTCGATCTAAAACGATGTATCCCTTTGATTTGAGCCGGAATACTAGTTTTCGTGCAGTTCTGAGAGAAAAAGTTTACACCTTTCTTTCGTCTACACTTCGACGACTTGTAAAATCGATGCTCGTAAATCTTGCTAGTTTCGATCAAAAACGATATATCCCGTTGTTTTGAGCCGGAATACAAGTTTTCGTGCAGTTCTGAGAGAAAAAGTTTACACCTTTCTCTCGTCTACTCTTCGACGACTTGTAAAATCGATGCTCGTGAATCTTGCTAGTTTCGATTTGAAACGATGTATCCCGTTGTTTTGAGCCGCAATACAAGTTTTCGCGCTGTTCTGAGAGAAAACGATTACACCTTTCTCTCGTCTACTCTTCGACGACTTGTAAAATCAATGCTCGTGAATCTTGCTAGTTTCGATCTAAAACGATGTATCCCGTTGTTTTGAGCCGCAATACAAGTTTTCGCGCAGTTCTGAGAGAAAACATTTAGACCTTTTCTTCGTCTACTCTTCGACGACTTGTAAAATTGATGCTTGTGAATCTTGCTAGTTTCGATCTAAAACGATGAATCCCGTTGTTTTGAGCCGCAATACAAGTTTTCGGGTTGTTCTGAGAGAAAAAGTTTTCACATTTCTCTCGTCTACTCTTCAACGACTTGTAAAATCGATGCTCGTGAGTCTTGCTAGTTTCGATCTAACACGATGTATCCCGTTGTTTTCAGCCGGAATAGAAGTTTTCGCGCAGTTCTGAGAGAAAACGTTTACACCTATCTGTCGTCTACTCTTCGACGACTTGTAAAATCGATGCTCGTGAATCTTGCTAGTTTCGATCTAAAACGATGTATCCCGTTGTTTTGTGACGGAACACAAGTTTTCGCGCAGTTCTGAGAGAAAACATTTAGACCTTTCTTTCGTCTACTCTTCGACGACTTGTAAAATTGATGCGTGTGAATCTTGCTAGTTTCGATCTAAAACGATGAATCCCGTTGTTTTGAGCCGCAATACAAGTTTTCGGGTTGTTCTGAGAGAAAAAGTTTTCACATTTCTCTCGTCTACTCTTCAACGACTTGTAAAATCGATGCTCGTGAGTCTTGCTAGTTTCGATCTAACACGATGTATCCCGTTGTTTTGAGCCGGAATAGAAGTTTTCGCGCAGTTCTGAGAGAAAACGTTTACACCTATCTGTCGTCTACTCTTCGACGACTTGTAAAATCGATGCTCGTGAATCTTGCTAGTTTCGATCTAAAACGATGTATCCCGTTGTTTTGAGCCGGAATACAAGTTTTCGGGCTGTTCTGAGAGAAGACGTTTACACCCTTCTCTCGTCTACTCTTCGACAACTTGTAAAATCGATGCTCGTGAATTGTGCTAGTTTTGATCGAAAACGATGTATCCCGTTGTTTTGAGACGGAATACAAGTTTTCGCGCAGTTCTGAGAGGAAAAGTTTACACCTTTCTTTCGTCTACTCTTCGACGACTTCTAAAATCGATGCTCGTGAATCTTGCTAGTTTCGATCTAAAACGATGTATCCCGTTGTTTTGAGCCGCAATACAAGTTTTCGCGCAGATCTGAGAGAAAAGGTTTACACCTTTATCTCGTCTACTATCCGACGACTTGTAAAATCGATGCTCGTGAATCCTGCTAGTTTCGATCAAAAACGATATATCCCGTTATTTTGAGCCGGAATACAAGTTTTCGCGCAGTTCTGAGAGAAAAAGTTTACACCTTTCTCTCGTCTACTCTTCGACGACTTGTAAAATCGGTGTTCGTGAATTTTGCTAGTTTCGATCTAAAACGATGTATCCCTTTGATTTGAGCCGGAATACAAGTTTTCGTGCAGTTCTGAGAGAAAAAGCTTTCACATTTCTCTCGTCTACTCTTCGACGACTTGTAAAATCGATGCTCGTGAATCTCGCTAGTTCCGATCTAAAACGATGTATCCCGTTGTTTTGAGCCGGAATACAAGTTTTCGCGCAGTTCTGAGAGAAAAAGTTTACACCTTTCTCTCGTGTTCTCTTCGACGACTTGTAAAATCGTTGCTCGTGAATTTTGCTAGTTTCGATCTAAAACGATGTATCCCGTTGTTTTGAGCCGGAATACAAGTTTTCGCGCAGTTCTGAGAGAAAAAGTTTACACCTTTCTTTCGTCTACACTTCGACGACTTGTAAAATCGATGCTCGTGAATCTTGCTAGTTTCGATCTAAAACGATGTATCCCTTTGATTTGAGCCGGAATACAAGTTTTCGTGCAGTTCTGAGACAATAGGTTTACACCTTTCTTTCGTCTACACTTCGACGACTTGTAAAATCGATGGTCGTGAATCTTGCTAGTTTCGATCTAAAACGATGTATCCCTTTGATTTGACCCGGAATACAAGTTTTCGTGCCGTTCTGAGAGAAAAAGTTTACACCTTTCTCTCGTCTACTCTTCGACAACTTGTAAAATTGATGCTCGTGAATCTTGCTAGTCTCGATCTGAAACGATGTATCCCGTTGTTTTGAGCCGCAATACAAGTTTTTGCGCAGATCTGAGAGAAAAAGTTTACACCTTTCTCTCGTCTACTATCCGACGACTTGTAAAATCGATGCTCGTGAATCTTGCTAGTTTCGATCAAAAACGATATATCCCGTTGTTTTGAGCCGGAATACAAGTTTTCGCGCAGTTCTGAGAGAAAAAGTTTACACCTTTCTTTCGTCTACACTTCGACGACTTGTAAAATCGATGCTCGTGAATCTTGCTAGTTTCGATCTAAAGCGATGTATCCCTTTGATTTGAACCGGAATACAAGTTTTCGTGCAGTTCTGAGAAAAAACGTTTACACCTTTCTTTCGTCTACACTTCGACGACTTGTAAAATCGATGGTCGTGAATCTTGCTAGTTTCGATCTAAAACGATGTATCCCGTTGTTTTGAGCCGGAATACAAGTTTTCGCGCAGTTCTGAGAGAAAAAGTTTACACCTTTCTTTCGTCTACACTTCGACGACTTGTAAAATCGATGGTCGTGAATCTTGCTAGTTTCGATCTAAAACGATGTATCCCTTTGATTTGAGCCGGAATACAAGTTTTCGTGCAGTTCTGAGAGAAAAAGTTTACACCTTTCTTTCGTCTACACTTCGACGACTCGTAAAATCGATGCTCGTGAGTCTTGCTAGTTTCGATCTAACACGATGTATCCCGTTGTTTTGAGCCGGAATAGAAGTTTTCGCGCAGTTCTGAGAGAAACCGTTTCCACCTTTCTTTCGTCTACACTTCGACGACTTGTAAAATCGATGCTCGTGAATCTTGCTAGTTTCGATCTAAAACGATGTATCCCTTTGATTTGAGCCGGAATACAAGTTTTTGTGCAGTTCTGAGAGAAAACGTTTACACCTTTCTCTCGTCTACTCTTCGACAACTTGTAAAATCGATGCTCGTGAATCTTGCTAGATTCGATCAAAAACGATGTATCCCTTTGATTTGAGCCGGAATACATGTTTTCGTGCAGTTCTGAAAGAAAAAGTTTACACCTTTCTTTCGTCTACACTTCGACGACTTGTAAAATCGATGGTCGTGAATCTTGCTAGTTTCGATCTAAAACGATGTATCCCTTTGATTTGACCCGAAATACAAGTTTTCGTGCTGTTCTGAGAGAAAAAGTTTACACCTTTCTCTCGTCTACTCTTCGACAACTTGTAAAATCGATGCTCGTGAATCTTGCTAGTTTCGATCTGAAACGATGTATCCCGTTGTTTTGAGCCGCAATACAAGTTTTCGCGCTGTTCTGAGAGAAAACGATTACACCTTTCTCTCGTCTACTCTTCGACGACTTGTAAAATCGATGCTCGTGAATCTTGCTAGTTTCGATCTAAAACGATGTATCCCGTTGTTTTGAGCCGCAATACAAGTTTTCGCGCAGTTCTGAGAGAAACCGTTTACACTTTTCTCTCGTCTACTCTTCGACGACTTGTAAAATCGATGCTCGTGAATCTTGCTAGTTTCAATCTAAAACAATGTATCCCGTTGTTTTGTGACGGAATACAAGTTTTCGCGCAGTTCTGAGAGAAAACGTTTAGACCTTTCTTTCGTCTACTCTTCGACGACTTGTAAAATCGATGCTCGTGAATCTTGCTAGTTTCGATCTAAAACGATGTATCCCGTTGTTTTGTGACGGAACACAAGTTTTCGCGCAGTTCTGAGAGAAAACATTTAGACCTTTCTTTCGTCTACTCTTCGACGACTTGTAAAATTGATGCGTGTGAATCTTGCTAGTTTCGATCTAAAACGATGAATCCCGTTGTTTTGAGCCGCAATACAAGTTTTCGGGTTGTTCTGAGAGAAAAAGTTTTCACATTTCTCTCGTCTACTCTTCAACGACTTGTAAAATCGATGCTCGTGAGTCTTGCTAGTTTCGATCTAACACGATGTATCCCGTTGTTTTGAGCCGGAATAGAAGTTTTCGCGCAGTTCTGAGAGAAAACGTTTACACCTATCTGTCGTCTACTCTTCGACGACTTGTAAAATCGATGCTCGTGAATCTTGCTAGTTTCGATCTAAAACGATGTATCCCGTTGTTTTGAGCCGGAATACAAGTTTTCGGGCTGTTCTGAGAGAAGACGTTTACACCCTTCTCTCGTCTACTCTTCGACAACTTGTAAAATCGATGCTCGTGAATTGTGCTAGTTTTGATCGAAAACGATGTATCCCGTTGTTTTGAGACGGAATACAAGTTTTCGCGCAGTTCTGAGAGGAAAAGTTTACACCTTTCTTTCGTCTACTCTTCGACGACTTCTAAAATCGATGCTCGTGAATCTTGCTAGTTTCGATCTAAAACGATGTATCCCGTTGTTTTGAGCCGCAATACAAGTTTTCGCGCAGATCTGAGAGAAAAGGTTTACACCTTTATCTCGTCTACTATCCGACGACTTGTAAAATCGATGCTCGTGAATCCTGCTAGTTTCGATCAAAAACGATATATCCCGTTATTTTGAGCCGGAATACAAGTTTTCGCGCAGTTCTGAGAGAAAAAGTTTACACCTTTCTCTCGTCTACTCTTCGACGACTTGTAAAATCGGTGTTCGTGAATTTTGCTAGTTTCGATCTAAAACGATGTATCCCTTTGATTTGAGCCGGAATACAAGTTTTCGTGCAGTTCTGAGAGAAAAAGCTTTCACATTTCTCTCGTCTACTCTTCGACGACTTGTAAAATCGATGCTCGTGAATCTCGCTAGTTCCGATCTAAAACGATGTATCCCGTTGTTTGAGCCGGAATACAAGTTTTCGCGCAGTTCTGAGAGAAAAAGTTTACACCTTTCTCTCGTGTTCTCTTCGACGACTTGTAAAATCGTTGCTCGTGAATTTTGCTAGTTTCGATCTAAAACGATGTATCCCGTTGTTTTGAGCCGGAATACAAGTTTTCGCGCAGTTCTGAGAGAAAACGTTTACACCTTTCTTTCGTCTACACTTCGACGACTTGTAAAATCGATGCTCGTGAATCTTGCTGGTTTCGATCTAAAACGATGTATCCCTTTGATTTGAGCCGGAATACAAGTTTTCGTGCAGTTCTGAGACAATAGGTTTACACCTTTCTTTCGTCTACACTTCGACGACTTGTAAAATCGATGGTCGTGAATCTTGCTAGTTTCGATCTAAAACGATGTATCCCTTTGATTTGACCCGGAATACAAGTTTTCGTGCCGTTCTGAGAGAAAAAGTTTACACCTTTCTCTCGTCTACTCTTCGACAACTTGTAAAATTGATGCTCGTGAATCTTGCTAGTCTCGATCTGAAACGATGTATCCCGTTGTTTTGAGCCGCAATACAAGTTTTTGCGCAGATCTGAGAGAAAAAGTTTACACCTTTCTCTCGTCTACTATCCGACGACTTGTAAAATCGATGCTCGTGAATCTTGCTAGTTTCGATCAAAAACGATATATCCCGTTGTTTTGAGCCGGAATACAAGTTTTCGCGCAGTTCTGAGAGAAAAAGTTTACACCTTTCTTTCGTCTACACTTCGACGACTTGTAAAATCGATGCTCGTGAATCTTGCTAGTTTCGATCTAAAGCGATGTATCCCTTTGATTTGAGCCGGAATACAAGTTTTCGTGCAGTTCTGAGAAAAAACGTTTACACCTTTCTTTCGTCCAAACTTCGACGACTTGTAAAATCGATGGTCGTGAATCTTGCTAGTTTCGATCTAAAACGATGTATCCCGTTGTTTTGAGCCGGAATACAAGTTTTCGCGCAGTTCTGAGAGAAAAAGTTTACACCTTTCTTTCGTCTACACTTCGACGACTTGTAAAATCGATGGTCGTGAATCTTGCTAGTTTCGATCTAAAACGATGTATCCCTTTGATTTGAGCCGGAATACAAGTTTTCGTGCAGTTCTGAGAGAAAAAGTTTACACCTTTCTTTCGTCTACACTTCGACGACTCGTAAAATCGATGCTCGTGAGTCTTGCTAGTTTCGATCTAACACGATGTATCCCGTTGTTTTGAGCCGGAATAGAAGTTTTCGCGCAGTTCTGAGAGAAACCGTTTCCACCTTTCTTTCGTCTACACTTCGACGACTTGTAAAATCGATGCTCGTGAATCTTGCTAGTTTCGATCTAAAACGATGTATCCCTTTGATTTGAGCCGGAATACAAGTTTTCGTGCAGTTCTGAGAGAAAACGTTTACACCTTTCTCTCGTCTACTCTTCGACAACTTGTAAAATCGATGCTCGTGAATCTTGCTAGATTCGATCAAAAACGATGTATCCCTTTGATTTGAGCCGGAATACAAGTTTTCGTGCAGTTCTGAAAGAAAAAGTTTACACCTTTCTTTCGTCTACACTTCGACGACTTGTAAAATCGATGGTCGTGAATCTTGCTAGTTTCGATCTAAAACGATGTATCCCTTTGATTTGACCCGAAATACAAGTTTTCGTGCTGTTCTGAGAGAAAAAGTTTACACCTTTCTCTCGTCTACTCTTCGACAACTTGTAAAATCGATGCTCGTGAATCTTGCTAGTTTCGATCTGAAACGATGTATCCCGTTGTTTTGAGCCGCAATACAAGTTTTCGCGCTGTTCTGAGAGAAAACGATTACACCTTTCTCTCGTCTACTCTTCGACGACTTGTAAAATCGATGCTCGTGAATCTTGCTAGTTTCGATCTAAAACGATGTATCCCGTTGTTTTGAGCCGCAATACAAGTTTTCGCGCAGTTCTGAGAGAAACCGTTTACACTTTTCTCTCGTCTACTCTTCGACGACTTGTAAAATCGATGCTCGTGAATCTTGCTAGTTTCAATCTAAAACAATGTATCCCGTTGTTTTGTGACGGAATACAAGTTTTCGCGCAGTTCTGAGAGAAAACGTTTAGACCTTTCTTTCGTCTACTCTTCGACGACTTGTAAAATTGATGCTTGTGAATCTTGCTAGTTTCGATCTGAAACGATATATCCCGTTGTTTTGAGCCGCAATACAAGTTTTCGCGCAGATCTGAGAGAAAAGGTTTACACCTTTCTCTCGTCTACTATCCGAGGACTTGTAAAATCGATGCTCGTGAATCTTGCTAGTTTCGATCAAAAACGATATATCCCGTTGTTTTGAGCCGGAATACAAGTTTTCGCGCAGTTCTGAGAGAAAACGTTTAGACCTTTCTTTCGTCTACTCTTCGACGACTTGTAAAATCGATGCTCGTGAATCTTGCTAGTTTCGATCTAAAACGATGTATTCCGTTGTTTTGAGCCGGAATACAAGTTTTCGTGCAGTTCTGAGAGAAAAAGTTTACACCTTTCTCTCGTCTACTCTTCGACGACTTGTAAAATCGATGCTCGTGAATCTTGCTAGTTTCGATCAAAAACGATATATCCCGTTGTTTTGAGCCGGAATACAAGTTTTCGTGCAGTTCTGAGAGAAAAAGTTTACACCTTTCTCTCGTCTACTCTTCGACAACTTGTAAAATCGATGCTCGTGAATCTTGCTAGTTTCGATCTGAAACGATGTATCCCGTTGTTTTGAGCCGCAATACAAGTTTTCGCGCAGATCTGAGAGAAAAGGTTTACACCTTTCTCTCGTCTATTATCCGAGGACTTGTAAAATCGATGCTCGTGAATCTTGCTAGTTTCGATCAAAAACGATATATCCCGTTGTTTTGAGCCGGAATACAAGTTTTCGTGCAGTTCTGAGAGAAAAAGTTTACACCTTTCTCTCGTCTACTCTTCGACAACTTGTAAAATCGATGCTCGTGAATCTTGCTAGTTTCGATCTGAAACGATGTATCCCGTTGTTTTGAGCCGCAATACAAGTTTTCGCGCTGTTCTGAGAGAAAAAGTTTACACCTTTCTCTCGTCTACTCTTCGACAACTTGTAAAATCGATGCTCGTGAATCTTGCTAGTTTCGATCTGAAACAATGTATCCCGTTGTTTTGAGCCGCAATACAAGTTTTCGCGCAGTTCTGAGAGAAAAAGTTTACACCTTTCTCTCGTCTACTCTTCGACAACTTGTAAAATCGATGCTCGTGAATCTTGCTAGTTTCGATCTGAAACGATGTATCCCGTTGTTTTGAGCCGCAATACAAGTTTTCGCGCTGTTCTGAGAGAAAACGATTACACCTTTCTCTCGTCTACTCTTCGACGACTTGTAAAATCGATGCTCGTGAATCTTGCTAGTTTCGATCTAAAACGATGTATCCCGTTGTTTTGAGCCGCAATACAAGTTTTCGCGCAGTTCTGAGAGAAACCGTTTACACTTTTCTCTCGTCTACTCTTCGACGACTTGTAAAATCGATGCTCGTGAATCTTGCTAGTTTCAATCTAAAACAATGTATCCCGTTGTTTTGTGACGGAATACAAGTTTTCGCGCAGTTCTGAGAGAAAACGTTTAGACCTTTCTTTCGTCTACTCTTCGACGACTTGTAAAATTGATGCTTGTGAATCTTGCTAGTTTCGATCTGAAACGATGTATCCCGTTGTTTTGAGCCGCAATACAAGTTTTCGCGCAGATCTGAGAGAAAAGGTTTACACCTTTCTCTCGTCTACTATCCGAGGACTTGTAAAATCGATGCTCGTGAATCTTGCTAGTTTCGATCAAAAACGATATATCCCGTTGTTTTGAGCCGGAATACAAGTTTTCGTGCAGTTCTGAGAGAAAACGTTTACACCTTTCTCACGTCTACTCTTCGACAACTTGTAAAATCGATGCTCGTGAATCTTGCTAGTTTCAATCTGAAACGATGTATCCCGTTGTTTTGAGCCGCAATACAAGTTTTCGCGCTGTTCTGAGAGAAAACGATTACACCTTTCTCTCGTCTACTCTTCGACGACTTGTAAAATCGATGCTCGTGAATCTTGCTAATTTCGATCTAAAACGATGTATCCCGTTGTTTTGAGCCGCAATAACAGTTTTCGCGCAGTTCTGAGAGAAAACGTTTACACCTTTCTCACGTCTACTCTTCGACGACTTGTAAAATCGATGCTCGTGAATCTTGCTAGTTTCAATCTAAAACAATGTATCCCGTTGTTTTGTGACGGAATACAAGTTTTCGCGCAGTTCTGAGAGAAAACGTTTAGACCTTTCTTTCGTCTACTCTTCGACGACTTGTAAAATCGGTGCTCGTGAATCTTGCTAGTTTCGATCTAAAACGATGTATTCCGTTGTTTTGAGCCGGAATACAAGTTTTCGTGCAGTTCTGAGAGAAAAAGTTTACACCTTTCTCTCGTCTACTCTTCGACGACTTGTAAAATCGATGCTCGTGAATCTTGCTAGTTTCGATCAAAAACGATATATCCCGTTGTTTTGAGCCGGAATACAAGTTTTCGTGCAGTTCCGAGAGAAAAAGTTTACACCTTTCTCTCGTCTACTCTTCGACAACTTGTAAAATCGATGCTCGTGAATCTTGCTAGTTTCGATCTGAAACGATGTATCCCGTTGTTTTGAGCCGCAATACAAGTTTTCGCGCAGATCTGAGAGAAAAGGTTTACACCTTTCTCTCGTCTACTATCCGAGGACTTGTAAAATCGATGCTCGTGAATCTTGCTAGTTTCGATCAAAAACGATATATCCCGTTGTTTTGAGCCGGAATACAAGTTTTCGTGCAGTTCTGAGAGGAAAAGTTTACACCTTTCTTTCGTCTACACTTCGACGACTTCAAAATCGATGCTCGTGAATCTTGCTAGTTTCGATCTAAAACGATGTATCCCGTTGTTTTGAGCCGGAATACAAGTTTTCGTGCAGTTCTGAGAGAAAAAGTTTACACCTTTCTCTCGTCTACTCTTCGACGACTTGTAAAATCGATGCTCGTGAATCTTGCTAGTTTCGATCAAAAACGATATATCCTGTTGTTTTGAGCCGGAATACAAGTTTTCGTGCAGTTCTGAGAGAAAAAGTTTACACCTTTCTCTCGTCTACTCTTCGACAACTTGTAAAATCGATGCTCGTGAATCTTGCTAGTTTCGATCTGAAACGATGTATCCCGTTGTTTTGAGCCGCAATACATGTTTTCGCGCAGATCTGAGAGAAAAGGTTTACACCTTTATCTCGTCTACTATCCGACGACTTGTAAAATCGATGCTCGTGAATCGCTAGTTTCGATCAAAAACAATATATCCTGTTGTTTTGAGCCGGAATACAAGTTTTCGTGCAGTTCTGAGAGAAAAAGTTTACACCTTTCTCTCGTCTACTCTTCGACAACTTGTAAAATCGATGCTCGTGAATCTTGCTAGTTTCGATCTGAAACGATGTATCCCGTTGTTTTGAGCCGCAATACAAGTTTTCGCGCTGTTCTGAGAGAAAACGATTACACCTTTCTCTCGTCTACTCTTCGACGACTTGTAAAATCGATGCTCGTGAACCTTGCTAGTTTCGATCTAAAACGATGTATCCCGTTGTTTTGAGCCGCAATACAAGTTTTCGGGTTGTTCTGAGAGAAAAAGCTTTCACATTTCTCTCGTCTACTCTTCGACGACTTGTAAAATCGATGCTCGTGAGTCTTGCTAGTTTCGATCTAACACGATGTATCCCGTTGTTTTGAGCCGGAATAGAAGTTTTCGCGCAGTTCTGAGAGGAAACGTTTACACCTATCTGTCGTCTACTCTTCGACGACTTGTAAAATCGATGCTCGTGAATCTTGCTAGTTTCGATCTAAAACGATGTATCCCGTTGTTTTGAGCCGGAATACAAGTTTTCGGGCTGTTCTGAGAGAAGACGTTTACACCCTTCTCTCGTCTACTCTTCGACAACTTGTAAAATCGATGCTCGTGAATTGTGCTAGTTTTGATCGAAAACGATGTATCTCGTTGTTTTGAGACGGAATACAAGTTTTCGCGCAGTTCTGAGAGGAAAAGTTTACACCTTTCTTTCGTCTACACTTCGACGACTTCAAAAATCGATGCTCGTGAATCTTGCTAGTTTCGATCCAAAACGATGTATCCCGTTGTTTTGAGCCGGAATACAAGTTTTCGTGCAGTTCTGAGAGAAAAAGTCTACACCTTTCTCTCGTCTACTCTTCGACAACTTGTAAAATCGATGCTCGTGAATCTTGCTAGTTTCGATCTGAAACGATGTATCCCGTTGTTTTGAGCCGCAATACAAGTTTTCGCGCTGTTCTGAGAGAAAACGATTACACCTTTCTCTCGTCAACTCTTCGACGACTTGTAAAATCGATGCTCGTGAATCTTGCTAGTTTCGATCTAAAACGATGTATCCCGTTGTTTTGAGCCGCAATACAAGTTTTCGCGCAGTTCTGAGAGAAAAAGTTTACACCTTTCTCTCGTCTACTCTTCGACAACTTGTAAAATCCATGCTCGTGAATCTTGCTAGTTTCGATCTGAAACGATGTATCCCGTTGTTTTGAGCCGCAATACAAGTTTTCGCGCTGTTCTGAGAGAAAACGATTACACCTTTCTCTCGTCTACTCTTCGACGACTTGTAAAATCGATGCTCGTGAATCTTGCTAGTTTCAATCTAAAACGATGTATCCCGTTGTTTTGAGCCGCAATACAAGTTTTCGCGCAGTTCTGAGAGAAACCGTTTACACTTTTCTCTCGTCTACTCTTCGACGACTTGTAAAATCGATGCTCGTGAATCTTGCTAGTTTCAATCTAAAACAATGTATCCCGTTGTTTTGTGACGGAATACAAGTTTTCGCGCAGTTCTGAGAGAAAACGTTTAGACCTTTCGTCTACTCTTCGACGACTTGTAAAATTGATGGTTGTGAATCTTGCTAGTTTCGATCTGAAACGATGTATCCCGTTGTTTTGAGCCGCAATACAAGTTTTCGCGCAGATCTGAGAGAAAAGGTTTGCACCTTTCTCTCGTCTACTATCCGAGGACTTGTAAAATTGATGCTCGTGAATCTTGCTAGTTTCGATCAAAAACGATATATCCCGTTGTTTTGAGCCGGAATACAAGTTTTCGTGCAGTTCTGAGAGAAAAAGTTTACACCTTTCTCACGTCTACTCTTCGACAACTTGTAAAATCGATGCTCCTGAATCTTGCTAGTTTCAATCTGAAACGATGTATCCCGTTGTTTTGAGCCGCAATACAAGTTTTCGCGCTGTTCTGAGAGAAAACGATTACACCTTTCTCTCGTCTACTCTTCGACGACTTGTAAAATCGATGCTCGTGAATCTTGCTAATTTCGATCTAAAACGATGTATCCCGTTGTTTTGAGCCGCAATACAAGTTTTCGCGCAGTTCTGAGAGAAAACGTTTACACCTTTCTCTCGTCTACTCTTCGACGACTTGTAAAATCGATGCTCGTGAATCTTGCTAGTTTCAATCTAAAACAATGTATCCCGTTGTTTTGTGACGGAATACAAGTTTTCGCGCAGTTCTGAGAGAAAACGTTTAGACCTTTCTTTCGTCTACTCTTCGACGACTTGTAAAATCGGTGCTCGTGAATCTTGCCAGTTTCGATCTAAAACGATGTATTCCGTTGTTTTGAGCCGGAATACAAGTTTTCGTGCAGTTCTGAGAGAAAAAGTTTACACCTTTCTCTCGTCTACTCTTCGACGACTTGTAAAATCGATGCTCGTGAATCTTGCTAGTTTCGATCAAAAACGATATATCCCGTTGTTTTGAGCCGGAATACAAGTTTTCGTGCAGTTCCGAGAGAAAAAGTTTACACCTTTCTCTCGTCTACTCTTCGACAACTTGTAAAATCGATGCTCGTGAATCTTGCTAGTTTCGATCTGAAACGATGTATCCCGTTGTTTTGAGCCGCAATACAAGTTTTCGCGCAGATCTGAGAGAAAAGGTTTACACCTTTCTCTCGTCTACTATCCGAGGACTTGTAAAATCGATGCTCGTGAATCTTGCTAGTTTCGATCAAAAACGATATATCCCGTTGTTTTGAGCCGGAATACAAGTTTTCGTGCAGTTTTGAGAGAAAAAGTTTACACCTTTCTCTCGTCTACTCTTCGACAACTTGTAAAATCGATGCTCGTGAATCTTGCTAGTTTCGATCTGAAACGATGTATCCCGTTGTTTTGAGCCGCAATACAAATTTTCGCGCTGTTCTGAGAGAAAACGATTACACCTTTCTCTCGTCTACTCTTCGACGACTTGTAAAATCGATGCTCGTGAATCTTGCTAGTTTCGATCTAAAACGATGTATCCCGTTGTTTTGAGCCGCAATACAAGTTTTCGCGCAGTTCTGAGAGAAACCGTTTACACCTTTCTCTCGTCTACTCTTCGACGACTTGTAAAATCGATGCTCGTGAATCTTGCTAGTTTCAATCTAAAACAATGTATCCCGTTGTTTTGTGACGGAATACAAGTTTTCGCGCAGTTCTGAGAGAAAACGTTTAGACCCTTCTCTCGTCTACTCTTCGACAACTTGTAAAATCGATGCTCGTGAATTGTGCTAGTTTTGATCGAAAACGATGTATCCCGTTGTTTTGAGACGGAATACAAGTTTTCGCGCAGTTCTGAGAGGAAAAGTTTACACCTTTCTTTCGTCTACACTTCGACGACTTCAAAAATCGATGCTCGTGAATCTTGCTAGTTTCGATCTAAAACGATGTATCCCGTTGTTTTGAGCCGGAATACAAGTTTTCGTGCAGTTCTGAGAGAAAAAGTTTACACCTTTCTCTCGTCTACTCTTCGACGACTTGTAAAATCGATGCTCGTGAATCTTGCTAGTTTCGATCAAAAACGATATATCCCGTTGTTTTGAGCCGGAATACAAGTTTTCGTGCAGTTCCGAGAGAAAAAGTTTACACCTTTCTCTCGTCTACTCTTCGACAACTTGTAAAATCGATGCTCGTGAATCTTGCTAGTTTCGATCTGAAACGATGTATCCCGTTGTTTTGAGCCGCAATACAAGTTTTCGCGCAGATCTGAGAGAAAAGGTTTACACCTTTCTCTCGTCTACTATCCGAGGACTTGTAAAATCGATGCTCGTGAATCTTGCTAGTTTCGATCAAAAACGATATATCCCGTTGTTTTGAGCCGGAATACAAGTTTTCGTGCAGTTCTGAGAGAAAAAGTTTACACCTTTCTCTCGTCTACTCTTCGACAACTTGTAAAATCGATGCTCGTGAATCTTGCTAGTTTCGATCTGAAACGATGTATCCCTTTGTTTTGAGCCGCAATACAAATTTTCGCGCTGTTCTGAGAGAAAACGATTACACCTTTCTCTCGTCTACTCTTCGACGACTTGTAAAATCGATGCTCGTGAATCTTGCTAGTTTCGATCTAAAACGATGTATCCCGTTGTTTTGAGCCGCAATACAAGTTTTCGCGCAGTTCTGAGAGAAACCGTTTACACCTTTCTCTCGTCTACTCTTCGACGACTTGTAAAATCGATGCTCGTGAATCTTGCTAGTTTCAATCTAAAACAATGTATCCCGTTGTTTTGTGACGGAATACAAGTTTTCGCGCAGTTCTGAGAGAAAACGTTTAGACCTTTCTTTCGTCTACTCTTCGACGACTTGTAAAATTGATGCTCGTGAATCTTGCTAGTTTCGATCTAAAACGATGTATCCCGTTGTTTTGAGCCGCAATACAAGTTTTCGGGTTGTTCTGAGAGAAAAAGCTTTCACATTTCTCTCGTCTACTCTTCGACGACTTGTAAAATCGATGCTCGTGAGTCTTGCTAGTTTCGATCTAACACGATGTATCCCGTTGTTTTGAGCCGGAATAGAAGTTTTCGCGCAGTTCTGAGAGAAAACGTTTACACCTATCTGTCGTCTACTCTTCGACGACTTGTAAAATCGATGCTCGTGAATCTTGCTAGTTTCGATCTAAAACGATGTATCCCGTTGTTTTGAGCCGGAATACAAGTTTTCGGGCTGTTCTGAGAGAAGACGTTTACACCCTTCTCTCGTCTACTCTTCGACAACTTGTAAAATCGATGCTCGTGAATTGTGCTAGTTTTGATCGAAAACGATGTATCCCGTTGTTTTGAGACGGAATACAAGTTTTCGCGCAGTTCTGAGAGGAAAAGTTTACACCTTTCTTTCGTCTACACTTCGACGACTTGTAAAATCGATGCTCGTGAATCTTGCTAGTTTCGATCAAAAACAATATATCCCGTTGTTTTGAGCCGGAATACAAGTTTTCGTGCAGTTCTGAGAGAAAAAGTTTACACCTTTCTCTCGTCTACTCTTCAACAACTTGTAAAATCGATGCTCGTGAATCTTGCTAGTTTCGATCTGAAACGATGTATCCCGTTGTTTTGAGCCGCAATACATGTTTTCGCGCAGATCTGAGAGAAAAGGTTTACACCTTTATCTCGTCTACTATCCGACGACTTGTAAAATCGATGCTCGTGAATCTTGCTAGTTTCGATCAAAAACGATATATCCCGTTGTTTTGAGCCGGAATACAAGTTTTCGTGCAGTTCTGAGAGAAAAAGTTTACACCTTTCTCTCGTCTACTCTTCGACGACTTGTAAAATCGATGCTCGTGAACCTTGCTAGTTTCGATCTAAAACGATGTATCCCGTTGTTTTGAGCCGGAATAGAAGTTTTCGCGCAGTTCTGAGAGGAAACGTTTACGCCTATCTGTCGTCTACTCTTCGACGACTTGTAAAATCGATGCTCGTGAATCTTGCTAGTTTCGATCTAAAACGATGTATCCCGTTGTTTTGAGCCGGAATACAAGTTTTCGGGCTGTTCTGAGTGAAGACGTTTACACCCTTCTCTCGTCTACTCTTCGAAAACTTGTAAAATCGATGCTCGTGAATTGTGCTAGTTTTGATCGAAAACGATGTATCTCGTTGTTTTGAGACGGAATACAAGTTTTCGCGCAGTTCTGAGAGGAAAAGTTTACACCTTTCTTTCGTCTACACTTCGACGACTTCAAAAATCGATGCTCGTGAATCTTGCTAGTTTCGATCTAAAACGATGTATCCCGTTGTTTTGAGCCGGAATACAAGTTTTCGCGCAGTTCTGAGAGCAAAAGTTTACACCTTTCTCTCGTGTTCTCTTCGACGACTTGTAAAATCGATGCTCGTGAATTTTGCCAGTTTCGATCTAAAACGATGTATCCCGTTGTTTTGAGCCGGAATACAAGTTTTCGCGCAGTTCTGAGAGAAAAAGTTTACACCTTTCTCTCGTCTACTCTTCGACGACTTGTAAAATCGATGCTCGTGAATCTTGCTAGTTTCGATCAAAAACGATATATCCCGTTGTTTTGAGCCGGAATACAAGTTTTCGTGCAGTTCTGAGAGAAAAAGTTTACACCTTTCTCTCGTCTACTCTTCGACAACTTGTAAAATCGATGCTCGTGAATCTTGCTTGTTTCGATCTGAAACGATGTATCCCGTTGTTTTGAGCCGCAATACATGTTTTCGCGCAGATCTGAGAGAAAAGGTTTACACCTTTATCTCGTCTACTATCCCACGACTTGTAAAATCGATGCTCGTGAATCTTGCTAGTTTCGATCAAAAACGATATATCCCGTTGTTTTGAGCCGGAGCACAAGTTTTCGCGCAGTTCTGAGAGAAAAAGTTTACACCTTTCTCTCGTCTACTCTTCGACGACTTGTAAAATCGATGCTCGTGAATTTTGCTAGTTTCGATCTAAAACGATGTATCCCGTTGTTTTGAGCCGGAATACAAGTTTTCGCGCAGTTCTGAGAGAAAAAGTTTACACCTTTCTGTCGTCTACACTTCGACGACTTGTAAAATCGATGGTCGTGAATCTTGCTAGTTTCGATCTAAAACGATGTTTCCCTTTGATTTGAGCCGGAATACAAGTTTTCATGCAGTTCTGAGAGAAAAAGTTTACACCTTTCTCTCGTCTACTCTTCGACAACATGTAAAATCGATGCTCGTGAATCTTGCTAGTTTCGATCTGAAACGATGTATTCCGTTGTTTTGAGCCGCAATACAAGTTTTCGCGCAGATCTGAGAGAAAAAGTTTACACCTTTTTCTCGTCTACTATCCGACGACTTGTAAAATCGATGCTCGTGAATCTTGCTAGTTTCGATCAAAAACGATATATCCCGTTGTTTTGAGCCGGAATACAAGTTTTCGCGCAGTTCTGAGAGAAAAAGTTTACACCTTTCTCTCGTCTACTCTTCGACGACTTGTAAAATCGGTGTTCGTGAATTTTGCTAGTTTCGATCTAAAACGATGTATCCCTTTGATTTGAGCCGGAATACAAGTTTTCGTGCAGTTCTGAGAGAAAAAGTTTACACCTTTCTCTCGTCTACTCTTCGACGACTTGTAAAATCGGTGTTCGTGAATTTTGCTAGTTTCGATCTAAAACGATGTATCCCTTTGATTTGAGCCGGAATACAAGTTTTCGTGCAGTTCTGAGAGAAAAAGCTTTCACATTTCTCTCGTCTACTCTTCGACGACTTGTAAAATCGATGCTCGTGAATCTCGCTAGTTCCGATCTAAAACGATGTATCCCGTTGTTTTGTGACGGAATACAAGTTTTCGCGCAGTTCTGAGAGAAAACGTTTAGACCTTTCTTTCGTCTACTCTTCGACGACTTGTAAAATTGATGGTTGTGAATCTTGCTAGTTTCGATCTGAAACGATGTATCCCGTTGTTTTGAGCCGCAATACAAGTTTTCGCGCAGATCTGAGAGAAAAGGTTTGCACCTTTCTCTCGTCTACTATCCGAGGACTTGTAAAATTGATGCTCGTGAATCTTGCTAGTTTCGATCAAAAACGATATATCCCGTTGTTTTGAGCCGGAATACAAGTTTTCGTGCAGTTCTGAGAGAAAAAGTTTACACCTTTCTCACGTCTACTCTTCGACAACTTGTAAAATCGATGCTCCTGAATCTTGCTAGTTTCAATCTGAAACGATGTATCCCGTTGTTTTGAGCCGCAATACAAGTTTTCGCGCTGTTCTGAGAGAAAACGATTACACCTTTCTCTCGTCTACTCTTCGACGACTTGTAAAATCGATGCTCGTGAATCTTGCTAATTTCGATCTAAAACGATGTATCCCGTTGTTTTGAGCCGCAATACAAGTTTTCGCGCAGTTCTGAGAGAAAACGTTTACACCTTTCTCTCGTCTACTCTTCGACGACTTGTAAAATCGATGCTCGTGAATCTTGCTAGTTTCAATCTAAAACAATGTATCCCGTTGTTTTGTGACGGAATACAAGTTTTCGCGCAGTTCTGAGAGAAAACGTTTAGACCTTTCTTTCGTCTACTCTTCGACGACTTGTAAAATCGGTGCTCGTGAATCTTGCCAGTTTCGATCTAAAACGATGTATTCCGTTGTTTTGAGCCGGAATACAAGTTTTCGTGCAGTTCTGAGAGAAAAAGTTTACACCTTTCTCTCGTCTACTCTTCGACGACTTGTAAAATCGATGCTCGTGAATCTTGCTAGTTTCGATCAAAAACGATATATCCCGTTGTTTTGAGCCGGAATACAAGTTTTCGTGCAGTTCCGAGAGAAAAAGTTTACACCTTTCTCTCGTCTACTCTTCGACAACTTGTAAAATCGATGCTCGTGAATCTTGCTAGTTTCGATCTGAAACGATGTATCCCGTTGTTTTGAGCCGCAATACAAGTTTTCGCGCAGATCTGAGAGAAAAGGTTTACACCTTTCTCTCGTCTACTATCCGAGGACTTGTAAAATCGATGCTCGTGAATCTTGCTAGTTTCGATCAAAAACGATATATCCCGTTGTTTTGAGCCGGAATACAAGTTTTCGTGCAGTTTTGAGAGAAAAAGTTTACACCTTTCTCTCGTCTACTCTTCGACAACTTGTAAAATCGATGCTCGTGAATCTTGCTAGTTTCGATCTGAAACGATGTATCCCGTTGTTTTGAGCCGCAATACAAATTTTCGCGCTGTTCTGAGAGAAAACGATTACACCTTTCTCTCGTCTACTCTTCGACGACTTGTAAAATCGATGCTCGTGAATCTTGCTAGTTTCGATCTAAAACGATGTATCCCGTTGTTTTGAGCCGCAATACAAGTTTTCGCGCAGTTCTGAGAGAAACCGTTTACACCTTTCTCTCGTCTACTCTTCGACGACTTGTAAAATCGATGCTCGTGAATCTTGCTAGTTTCAATCTAAAACAATGTATCCCGTTGTTTTGTGACGGAATACAAGTTTTCGCGCAGTTCTGAGAGAAAACGTTTAGACCCTTCTCTCGTCTACTCTTCGACAACTTGTAAAATCGATGCTCGTGAATTGTGCTAGTTTTGATCGAAAACGATGTATCCCGTTGTTTTGAGACGGAATACAAGTTTTCGCGCAGTTCTGAGAGGAAAAGTTTACACCTTTCTTTCGTCTACACTTCGACGACTTCAAAAATCGATGCTCGTGAATCTTGCTAGTTTCGATCTAAAACGATGTATCCCGTTGTTTTGAGCCGGAATACAAGTTTTCGTGCAGTTCTGAGAGAAAAAGTTTACACCTTTCTCTCGTCTACTCTTCGACGACTTGTAAAATCGATGCTCGTGAATCTTGCTAGTTTCGATCAAAAACGATATATCCCGTTGTTTTGAGCCGGAATACAAGTTTTCGTGCAGTTCCGAGAGAAAAAGTTTACACCTTTCTCTCGTCTACTCTTCGACAACTTGTAAAATCGATGCTCGTGAATCTTGCTAGTTTCGATCTGAAACGATGTATCCCGTTGTTTTGAGCCGCAATACAAGTTTTCGCGCAGATCTGAGAGAAAAGGTTTACACCTTTCTCTCGTCTACTATCCGAGGACTTGTAAAATCGATGCTCGTGAATCTTGCTAGTTTCGATCAAAAACGATATATCCCGTTGTTTTGAGCCGGAATACAAGTTTTCGTGCAGTTCTGAGAGAAAAAGTTTACACCTTTCTCTCGTCTACTCTTCGACAACTTGTAAAATCGATGCTCGTGAATCTTGCTAGTTTCGATCTGAAACGATGTATCCCTTTGTTTTGAGCCGCAATACAAATTTTCGCGCTGTTCTGAGAGAAAACGATTACACCTTTCTCTCGTCTACTCTTCGACGACTTGTAAAATCGATGCTCGTGAATCTTGCTAGTTTCGATCTAAAACGATGTATCCCGTTGTTTTGAGCCGCAATACAAGTTTTCGCGCAGTTCTGAGAGAAACCGTTTACACCTTTCTCTCGTCTACTCTTCGACGACTTGTAAAATCGATGCTCGTGAATCTTGCTAGTTTCAATCTAAAACAATGTATCCCGTTGTTTTGTGACGGAATACAAGTTTTCGCGCAGTTCTGAGAGAAAACGTTTAGACCTTTCTTTCGTCTACTCTTCGACGACTTGTAAAATTGATGCTCGTGAATCTTGCTAGTTTCGATCTAAAACGATGTATCCCGTTGTTTTGAGCCGCAATACAAGTTTTCGGGTTGTTCTGAGAGAAAAAGCTTTCACATTTCTCTCGTCTACTCTTCGACGACTTGTAAAATCGATGCTCGTGAGTCTTGCTAGTTTCGATCTAACACGATGTATCCCGTTGTTTTGAGCCGGAATAGAAGTTTTCGCGCAGTTCTGAGAGAAAACGTTTACACCTATCTGTCGTCTACTCTTCGACGACTTGTAAAATCGATGCTCGTGAATCTTGCTAGTTTCGATCTAAAACGATGTATCCCGTTGTTTTGAGCCGGAATACAAGTTTTCGGGCTGTTCTGAGAGAAGACGTTTACACCCTTCTCTCGTCTACTCTTCGACAACTTGTAAAATCGATGCTCGTGAATTGTGCTAGTTTTGATCGAAAACGATGTATCCCGTTGTTTTGAGACGGAATACAAGTTTTCGCGCAGTTCTGAGAGGAAAAGTTTACACCTTTCTTTCGTCTACACTTCGACGACTTGTAAAATCGATGCTCGTGAATCTTGCTAGTTTCGATCAAAAACAATATATCCCGTTGTTTTGAGCCGGAATACAAGTTTTCGTGCAGTTCTGAGAGAAAAAGTTTACACCTTTCTCTCGTCTACTCTTCAACAACTTGTAAAATCGATGCTCGTGAATCTTGCTAGTTTCGATCTGAAACGATGTATCCCGTTGTTTTGAGCCGCAATACATGTTTTCGCGCAGATCTGAGAGAAAAGGTTTACACCTTTATCTCGTCTACTATCCGACGACTTGTAAAATCGATGCTCGTGAATCTTGCTAGTTTCGATCAAAAACGATATATCCCGTTGTTTTGAGCCGGAATACAAGTTTTCGTGCAGTTCTGAGAGAAAAAGTTTACACCTTTCTCTCGTCTACTCTTCGACGACTTGTAAAATCGATGCTCGTGAACCTTGCTAGTTTCGATCTAAAACGATGTATCCCGTTGTTTTGAGCCGGAATAGAAGTTTTCGCGCAGTTCTGAGAGGAAACGTTTACGCCTATCTGTCGTCTACTCTTCGACGACTTGTAAAATCGATGCTCGTGAATCTTGCTAGTTTCGATCTAAAACGATGTATCCCGTTGTTTTGAGCCGGAATACAAGTTTTCGGGCTGTTCTGAGTGAAGACGTTTACACCCTTCTCTCGTCTACTCTTCGAAAACTTGTAAAATCGATGCTCGTGAATTGTGCTAGTTTTGATCGAAAACGATGTATCTCGTTGTTTTGAGACGGAATACAAGTTTTCGCGCAGTTCTGAGAGGAAAAGTTTACACCTTTCTTTCGTCTACACTTCGACGACTTCAAAAATCGATGCTCGTGAATCTTGCTAGTTTCGATCTAAAACGATGTATCCCGTTGTTTTGAGCCGGAATACAAGTTTTCGCGCAGTTCTGAGAGCAAAAGTTTACACCTTTCTCTCGTGTTCTCTTCGACGACTTGTAAAATCGATGCTCGTGAATTTTGCCAGTTTCGATCTAAAACGATGTATCCCGTTGTTTTGAGCCGGAATACAAGTTTTCGCGCAGTTCTGAGAGAAAAAGTTTACACCTTTCTCTCGTCTACTCTTCGACGACTTGTAAAATCGATGCTCGTGAATCTTGCTAGTTTCGATCAAAAACGATATATCCCGTTGTTTTGAGCCGGAATACAAGTTTTCGTGCAGTTCTGAGAGAAAAAGTTTACACCTTTCTCTCGTCTACTCTTCGACAACTTGTAAAATCGATGCTCGTGAATCTTGCTTGTTTCGATCTGAAACGATGTATCCCGTTGTTTTGAGCCGCAATACATGTTTTCGCGCAGATCTGAGAGAAAAGGTTTACACCTTTATCTCGTCTACTATCCCACGACTTGTAAAATCGATGCTCGTGAATCTTGCTAGTTTCGATCAAAAACGATATATCCCGTTGTTTTGAGCCGGAGCACAAGTTTTCGCGCAGTTCTGAGAGAAAAAGTTTACACCTTTCTCTCGTCTACTCTTCGACGACTTGTAAAATCGATGCTCGTGAATTTTGCTAGTTTCGATCTAAAACGATGTATCCCGTTGTTTTGAGCCGGAATACAAGTTTTCGCGCAGTTCTGAGAGAAAAAGTTTACACCTTTCTGTCGTCTACACTTCGACGACTTGTAAAATCGATGGTCGTGAATCTTGCTAGTTTCGATCTAAAACGATGTTTCCCTTTGATTTGAGCCGGAATACAAGTTTTCATGCAGTTCTGAGAGAAAAAGTTTACACCTTTCTCTCGTCTACTCTTCGACAACATGTAAAATCGATGCTCGTGAATCTTGCTAGTTTCGATCTGAAACGATGTATTCCGTTGTTTTGAGCCGCAATACAAGTTTTCGCGCAGATCTGAGAGAAAAAGTTTACACCTTTTTCTCGTCTACTATCCGACGACTTGTAAAATCGATGCTCGTGAATCTTGCTAGTTTCGATCAAAAACGATATATCCCGTTGTTTTGAGCCGGAATACAAGTTTTCGCGCAGTTCTGAGAGAAAAAGTTTACACCTTTCTCTCGTCTACTCTTCGACGACTTGTAAAATCGGTGTTCGTGAATTTTGCTAGTTTCGATCTAAAACGATGTATCCCTTTGATTTGAGCCGGAATACAAGTTTTCGTGCAGTTCTGAGAGAAAAAGTTTACACCTTTCTCTCGTCTACTCTTCGACGACTTGTAAAATCGGTGTTCGTGAATTTTGCTAGTTTCGATCTAAAACGATGTATCCCTTTGATTTGAGCCGGAATACAAGTTTTCGTGCAGTTCTGAGAGAAAAAGCTTTCACATTTCTCTCGTCTACTCTTCGACGACTTGTAAAATCGATGCTCGTGAATCTCGCTAGTTCCGATCTAAAACGATGTATCCCGTTGTTTTGAGCCGGAATACAAGTTTTCGCGCAGATCTGAGAGAAAAAGTTTACACCTTTTTCTCGTCTACTATCCGACGACTTGTAAAATCGATGCTCGTGAATCTTGCTAGTTTCGATCAAAAACGATATATTCCGTTGTTTTGAGCCGGAATACAAGTTTTCGGGTTGTTCTGAGAGAAAAAGCTTTCACATTTCTCTCGTCTACTCTTCGACGACTTGTAAAATCGATGCTCGTGAGTCTTGCTAGTTTCGATCTAACACGATGTATCCCGTTGTTTTGAGCCGGAATAGAAGTTTTCGCGCAGTTCTGAGAGGAAACGTTTACACCTATCTGTCGTCTATCTTCGACGACTTGTAAAATCGATGCTCGTGAATCTTGCTAGTTTCGATCTAAAACGATGTATCCCGTTGTTTTGAGCCGGAATACAAGTTTTCGGGCTGTTCTGAGAGAAGACGTTTACACCCTTCTCTCGTCTACTCTTCGACAACTTGTAAAATCGATGCTCGTGAATCTTGCTAGTTTCGATCAAAAACGATATATTCCGTTGTTTTGAGCCGGAATACAAGTTTTCGGGTTGTTCTGAGAGAAAAAGCTTTCACATTTCTCTCGTCTACTCTTCGACGACTTGTAAAATTGATGCTCGTGAGTCTTGCTAGTTTCGATCTAACACGATGTATCCCGTTGTTTTGAGCCGGAAGAGAATTTTTCGAGCAGTTCTGAGAGAAAACGTTTACACCTATCTGTCGTCTACTCTTCGACGACTTGTAAAATCGATGCTCGTGAATCTTGCTAGTTTCGATCTAAAACGATGTATCCCGTTGTTTTGAGCCGGAATACAAGTTTTCGGGCTGTTCTGAGAGAAGACGTTTACACCCTTCTCTCGTCTACTCTTCGACAACTTGTAAAATCGATGCTCGTGAATTGTGCTAGTTTTGATCGAAAACGATGTATCCCGTTGTTTTGAGACGGAATACAAGTTTTCGCGCAGTTCTGAGAGGAAAAGTTTACACCTTTCTTTCGTCTACACTTCGACGACTTGTAAAATCGATGCTCGTGAATCTTGCTAGTTTCGATCAAAAACGATATATCCCGTTGTTTTGAGCCGGAATACAAGTTTTCGTGCAGTTCTGAGAGAAAAAGTTTACACCTTTCTCTCGACTACTCTTCAACAACTTGTAAAATCGATGCTCGTGAATCTTGCTAGTTTCGATCTGAAACGATGTATCCCGTTGTTTTGAGCCGCAATACATGTTTTCGCGCAGATCTGAGAGAAAAGGTTTACACCTTTATCTCGTCTACTATCCGACGACTTGTAAAATCGATGCTCGTGAATCTTGCTAGTTTCGATCAAAAACGATATATCCCGTTGTTTTGAGCCGGAATACAAGTTTTCGTGCAGTTCTGAGAGAAAAAGTTTACACCTTTCTCTCGTCTACTCTTCGACGACTTGTAAAATCGATGCTCGTGAACCTTGCTAGTTTCGATCTAAAACGATGTATCCCGTAGTTTTGAGCCGGAATAGAAGTTTTCGCGCAGTTCTGAGAGGAAACGTTTACACCTATCTGTCGTCTACTCTTCGGCGACTTGTAAAATCGATGCTCGTGAATCTTGCTAGTTTCGATCTAAAACGATGTATCCCGTTGTTTTGAGCCGGAATACAAGTTTTCGGGCTGTTCTGAGTGAAGACGTTTACACCCTTCTCTCGTCTACTCTTCGAAAACTTGTAAAATCGATGCTCGTGAATTGTGCTAGTTTTGATCGAAAACGATGTATCTCGTTGTTTTGAGACGGAATACAAGTTTTCGCGCAGTTCTGAGAGGAAAAGTTTACACCTTTCTTTCGTCTACACTTCGACGACTTCAAAAATCGATGCTCGTGAATCTTGCTAGTTTCGATCTAAAACGATGTATCCCGTTGTTTTGAGCCGGAATACAAGTTTTCGCGCAGTTCTGAGAGCAAAAGTTTACACCTTTCTCTCGTGTTCTCTTCGACGACTTGTAAAATCGATGCTCGTGAATTTTGCCAGTTTCGATCTAAAACGATGTATCCCGTTGTTTTGAGCCGGAATACAAGTTTTCGCGCAGTTCTGAGAGAAAAAGTTTACACCTTTCTCTCGTCTACTCTTCGACGACTTGTAAAATCGATGCTCGTGAATCTTGCTAGTTTCGATCAAAAACGATATATCCCGTTGATTTGAGCCGGAATACAAGTTTTCGTGCAGTTCTGAGAGAAAAAGTTTACACCTTTCTCTCGTCTACTCTTCGACAACTTGTAAAATCGATGCTCGTGAATCTTGCTTGTTTCGATCTGAAACGATGTATCCCGTTGTTTTGAGCCGCAATACATGTTTTCGCGCAGATCTGAGAGAAAAGGTTTACACCTTTATCTCGTCTACTATCCGACGACTTGTAAAATCGATGCTCGTGAATCTTGCTAGTTTCGATCAAAAACGATATATCCCGTTGTTTTGAGCCGGAGCACAAGTTTTCGCGCAGTTCTGAGAGAAAAAGTTTACACCTTTCTCTCGTCTACCATTCGACGACTTGTAAAATCGATGCTCGTGAATTTTGCTAGTTTCGATCTAAAACGATGTATCCCGTTGTTTTGAGCCGGAATACAAGTTTTCGCGCAGTTCTGAGAGAAAAAGTTTACACCTTTCTGTCGTCTACACTTCGACGACTTGTAAAATCGATGGTCGTGAATCTTGCTAGTTTCGATCTAAAACGATGTTTCCCTTTGATTTGAGCCGGAATACAAGTTTTCATGCAGTTCTGAGAGAAAAAGTTTACACCTTTCTCTCGTCTACTCTTCGACAACATGTAAAATCGATGCTCGTGAATCTTGCTAGTTTCGATCTGAAACGATGTATTCCGTTGTTTTGAGCCGCAATACAAGTTTTCGCGCAGATCTGAGAGAAAAAGTTTACACCTTTTTCTCGTCTACTATCCGACGACTTGTAAAATCGATGCTCGTGAATCTTGCTAGTTTCGATCAAAAACGATATATCCCGTTGTTTTGAGCCGGAATACAAGTTTTCGCGCAGTTCTGAGAGAAAAAGTTTACACCTTTCTCTCGTCTACTCTTCGACGACTTGTAAAATCGGTGTTCGTGAATTTTGCTAGTTTCGATCTAAAACGATGTATCCCTTTGATTTGAGCCGGAATACAAGTTTTCGTGCAGTTCTGAGAGAAAAAGTTTACACCTTTCTCTCGTCTACTCTTCGACGACTTGTAAAATCGGTGTTCGTGAATTTTGCTAGTTTCGATCTAAAACGATGTATCCCTTTGATTTGAGCCGGAATACAAGTTTTCGTGCAGTTCTGAGAGAAAAAGCTTTCACATTTCTCTCGTCTACTCTTCGACGACTTGTAAAATCGATGCTCGTGAATCTCGCTAGTTCCGATCTAAAACGATGTATCCCGTTGTTTTGAGCCGGAATACAAGTTTTCGCGCAGATCTGAGAGAAAAAGTTTACACCTTTTTCTCGTCTACTATCCGACGACTTGTAAAATCGATGCTCGTGAATCTTGCTAGTTTCGATCAAAAACGATATATTCCGTTGTTTTGAGCCGGAATACAAGTTTTCGGGTTGTTCTGAGAGAAAAAGCTTTCACATTTCTCTCGTCTACTCTTCGACGACTTGTAAAATCGATGCTCGTGAGTCTTGCTAGTTTCGATCTAACACGATGTATCCCGTTGTTTTGAGCCGGAATAGAAGTTTTCGCGCAGTTCTGAGAGGAAACGTTTACACCTATCTGTCGTCTATCTTCGACGACTTGTAAAATCGATGCTCGTGAATCTTGCTAGTTTCGATCTAAAACGATGTATCCCGTTGTTTTGAGCCGGAATACAAGTTTTCGGGCTGTTCTGAGAGAAGACGTTTACACCCTTCTCTCGTCTACTCTTCGACAACTTGTAAAATCGATGCTCGTGAATCTTGCTAGTTTCGATCAAAAACGATATATTCCGTTGTTTTGAGCCGGAATACAAGTTTTCGGGTTGTTCTGAGAGAAAAAGCTTTCACATTTCTCTCGTCTACTCTTCGACGACTTGTAAAATCGATGCTCGTGAGTCTTGCTAGTTTCGATCTAACACGATGTATCCCGTTGTTTTGAGCCGGAAGAGAATTTTTCGAGCAGTTCTGAGAGAAAACGTTTACACCTATCTGTCGTCTACTCTTCGACGACTTGTAAAATCGATGCTCGTGAATCTTGCTAGTTTCGATCTAAAACGATGTATCCCGTTGTTTTGAGCCGGAATACAAGTTTTCGGGCTGTTCTGAGAGAAGACGTTTACACCCTTCTCTCGTCTACTCTTCGACAACTTGTAAAATCGATGCTCGTGAATTGTGCTAGTTTTGATCGAAAACGATGTATCCCGTTGTTTTGAGACGGAATACAAGTTTTCGCGCAGTTCTGAGAGGAAAAGTTTACACCTTTCTTTCGTCTACACTTCGACGACTTGTAAAATCGATGCTCGTGAATCTTGCTAGTTTCGATCAAAAACGATATATCCCGTTGTTTTGAGCCGGAATACAAGTTTTCGTGCAGTTCTGAGAGAAAAAGTTTACACCTTTCTCTCGACTACTCTTCAACAACTTGTAAAATCGATGCTCGTGAATCTTGCTAGTTTCGATCTGAAACGATGTATCCCGTTGTTTTGAGCCGCAATACATGTTTTCGCGCAGATCTGAGAGAAAAGGTTTACACCTTTATCTCGTCTACTATCCGACGACTTGTAAAATCGATGCTCGTGAATCTTGCTAGTTTCGATCAAAAACGATATATCCCGTTGTTTTGAGCCGGAATACAAGTTTTCGTGCAGTTCTGAGAGAAAAAGTTTACACCTTTCTCTCGTCTACTCTTCGACGACTTGTAAAATCGATGCTCGTGAACCTTGCTAGTTTCGATCTAAAACGATGTATCCCGTTGTTTTGAGCCGGAATAGAAGTTTTCGCGCAGTTCTGAGAGGAAACGTTTACACCTATCTGTCGTCTACTCTTCGGCGACTTGTAAAATCGATGCTCGTGAATCTTGCTAGTTTCGATCTAAAACGATGTATCCCGTTGTTTTGAGCCGGAATACAAGTTTTCGGGCTGTTCTGAGTGAAGACGTTTACACCCTTCTCTCGTCTACTCTTCGAAAACTTGTAAAATCGATGCTCGTGAATTGTGCTAGTTTTGATCGAAAACGATGTATCTCGTTGTTTTGAGACGGAATACAAGTTTTCGCGCAGTTCTGAGAGGAAAAGTTTACACCTTTCTTTCGTCTACACTTCGACGACTTCAAAAATCGATGCTCGTGAATCTTGCTAGTTTCGATCTAAAACGATGTATCCCGTTGTTTTGAGCCGGAATACAAGTTTTCGCGCAGTTCTGAGAGCAAAAGTTTACACCTTTCTCTCGTGTTCTCTTCGACGACTTGTAAAATCGATGCTCGTGAATTTTGCCAGTTTCGATCTAAAACGATGTATCCCGTTGTTTTGAGCCGGAATACAAGTTTTCGCGCAGTTCTGAGAGAAAAAGTTTACACCTTTCTCTCGTCTACTCTTCGACGACTTGTAAAATCGATGCTCGTGAATCTTGCTAGTTTCGATCAAAAACGATATATCCCGTTGTTTTGAGCCGGAATACAAGTTTTCGTGCAGTTCTGAGAGAAAAAGTTTACACCTTTCTCTCGTCTGCTCTTCGACAACTTGTAAAATCGATGCTCGTGAATCTTGCTTGTTTCGATCTGAAACGATGTATCCCGTTGTTTTGAGCCGCAATACATGTTTTCGCGCAGATCTGAGAGAAAAGGTTTACACCTTTATCTCGTCTACTATCCGACGACTTGTAAAATCGATGCTCGTGAATCTTGCTAGTTTCGATCAAAAACGATATATCCCGTTGTTTTGAGCCGGAGCACAAGTTTTCGCGCAGTTCTGAGAGAAAAAGTTTACACCTTTCTGTCGTCTACACTTCGACGACTTGTAAAATCGATGGTCGTGAATCTTGCTAGTTTCGATCTAAAACGATGTTTCCCTTTGATTTGAGCCGGAATACAAGTTTTCATGCAGTTCTGAGAGAAAAAGTTTACACCTTTCTCTCGTCTACTCTTCGACAACATGTAAAATCGATGCTCGTGAATCTTGCTAGTTTCGATCTGAAACGATGTATTCCGTTGTTTTGAGCCGCAATACAAGTTTTCGCGCAGATCTGAGAGAAAAAGTTTACACCTTTTTCTCGTCTACTATCCGACGACTTGTAAAATCGATGCTCGTGAATCTTGCTAGTTTCGATCAAAAACGATATATCCCGTTGTTTTGAGCCGGAATACAAGTTTTCGCGCAGTTCTGAGAGAAAAAGTTTACACCTTTCTCTCGTCTACTCTTCGACGACTTGTAAAATCGGTGTTCGTGAATTTTGCTAGTTTCGATCTAAAACGATGTATCCCTTTGATTTGAGCCGGAATACAAGTTTTCGTGCAGTTCTGAGAGAAAAAGTTTACACCTTTCTCTCGTCTACTCTTCGACGACTTGTAAAATCGGTGTTCGTGAATTTTGCTAGTTTCGATCTAAAACGATGTATCCCGTTGTTTTGAGCCGGAATACAAGTTTTCGCGCAGTTCTGAGAGCAAAAGTTTACACCTTTCTCTCGTGTTCTCTTCGACGACTTGTAAAATCGATGCTCGTGAATTTTGCCAGTTTCGATCTAAAACGATGTATCCCGTTGTTTTGAGCCGGAATACAAGTTTTCGCGCAGTTCTGAGAGAAAAAGTTTACACCTTTCTCTCGTCTACTCTTCGACGACTTGTAAAATCGATGCTCGTGAATCTTGCTAGTTTCGATCAAAAACGATATATCCCGTTGTTTTGAGCCGGAATACAAGTTTTCGTGCAGTTCTGAGAGAAAAAGTTTACACCTTTCTCTCGTCTGCTCTTCGACAACTTGTAAAATCGATGCTCGTGAATCTTGCTTGTTTCGATCTGAAACGATGTATCCCGTTGTTTTGAGCCGCAATACATGTTTTCGCGCAGATCTGAGAGAAAAGGTTTACACCTTTATCTCGTCTACTATCCGACGACTTGTAAAATCGATGCTCGTGAATCTTGCTAGTTTCGATCAAAAACGATATATCCCGTTGTTTTGAGCCGGAGCACAAGTTTTCGCGCAGTTCTGAGAGAAAAAGTTTACACCTTTCTCTCGTCTACTCTTCGACGACTTGTAAAATCGATGCTCGTGAATTTTGCTAGTTTCGATCTAAAACGATGTATCCCGTTGTTTTGAGCCGGAATACAAGTTTTCGCGCAGTTCTGAGAGAAAAAGTTTACACCTTTCTGTCGTCTACACTTCGACGACTTGTAAAATCGATGGTCGTGAATCTTGCTAGTTTCGATCTAAAACGATATATCCCGTTGTTTTGAGCCGGAATACAAGTTTTCGCGCAGTTCTGAGAGAAAAAGTTTACACCTTTCTCTCGTCTACTCTTCGACGACTTGTAAAATCGGTGTTCGTGAATTTTGCTAGTTTCGATCTAAAACGATGTATCCCTTTGATTTGAGCCGGAATACAAGTTTTCGTGCAGTTCTGAGAGAAAAAGTTTACACCTTTCTCTCGTCTACTCTTCGACAACATGTAAAATCGATGCTCGTGAATCTTGCTAGTTTCGATCTGAAACGATGTATTCCGTTGTTTTGAGCCGCAATACAAGTTTTCGCGCAGATCTGAGAGAAAAAGTTTACACCTTTTTCTCGTCTACTATCCGACGACTTGTAAAATCGATGCTCGTGAATCTTGCTAGTTTCGATCAAAAACGATATATCCCGTTGTTTTGAGCCGGAATACAAGTTTTCGCGCAGTTCTGAGAGAAAAAGTTTACACCTTTCTCTCGTCTACTCTTCGACGACTTGTAAAATCGGTGTTCGTGAATTTTGCTAGTTTCGATCTAAAACGATGTATCCCTTTGATTTGAGCCGGAATACAAGTTTTCGTGCAGTTCTGAGAGAAAAAGTTTACACCTTTCTCTCGTCTACTCTTCGACGACTTGTAAAATCGGTGTTCGTGAATTTTGCTAGTTTCGATCTAAAACGATGTATCCCTTTGATTTGAGCCGGAATACAAGTTTTCGTGCAGTTCTGAGAGAAAAAGCTTTCACATTTCTCTCGTCTACTCTTCGACGACTTGTAAAATCGATGCTCGTGAATCTCGCTAGTTCCGATCTAAAACGATGTATCCCGTTGTTTTGAGCCGGAATACAAGTTTTCGCGCAGATCTGAGAGAAAAAGTTTACACCTTTTTCTCGTCTACTATCCGACGACTTGTAAAATCGATGCTCGTGAATCTTGCTAGTTTCGATCAAAAACGATATATTCCGTTGTTTTGAGCCGGAATACAAGTTTTCGGGTTGTTCTGAGAGAAAAAGCTTTCACATTTCTCTCGTCTACTCTTCGACGACTTGTAAAATCGATGCTCGTGAGTCTTGCTAGTTTCGATCTAACACGATGTATCCCGTTGTTTTGAGCCGGAAGAGAATTTTTCGAGCAGTTCTGAGAGGAAACGTTTACACCTATCTGTCGTCTATCTTCGACGACTTGTAAAATCGATGCTCGTGAATCTTGCTAGTTTCGATCTAAAACGATGTATCCCGTTGTTTTGAGCTGGAATACAAGTTTTCGGGCTGTTCTGAGAGAAGACGTTTACACCCTTCTCTCGTCTACTCTTCGACAACTTGTAAAATCGATGCTCGTGAATTGTGCTAGTTTTGATCGAAAACGATGTATCTCGTTGTTTTGAGACGGAATACAAGTTTTCGCGCAGTTCTGAGAGGGGCTCAGTGGGCTCGGCAGACCAGGCAGCGGCATGTGGCCTTACGCACCGTTCCTTTGTCTAACCCAGGTATTCCTGCTTGGTCATGCCGGAGCGGACTATCAGCACAACTTTCATCAAGAGCCTGATGACGTCATGAATCTGGCAACGTACGTCATGCCTACAGCGCCGCCGCATCAGCATGTGACCTCACCGGACATCCCTTTAAATAGCCGACCGCAAGAATTTCACTTCAGTGGGCTCGGCAGACCAGGCAGCGGCATGTGGCCTTACGCACCGTTCCTTTGTCTAACCCAGGTATTCCTGCTTGGTCATGCCGGAGCGGACTATCAGCACAACTTTCATCAAGAGCCTGATGACGTCATGAATCTGGCAACGTACGTCACGCCTACAGCGCCGCCGCATCAGCATGTGACCTCACCGGACATCCCTTTAAATAGCCGACCGCAAGAATTTCACTTCAGTGGGCTCGGCAGACCAGGCAGCGGCATGTGGCCTTACGCACCGTTCCTTTGTCTAACCCAGGTTGGTGCCTATTATTGTACATTTAAAAGTGATTGTCGTGGTATCCTGGTTCTGCCTTGCCCCCAGCAGTGCATTCGTATCGCATGTGATGTATATCTAATGTGCGAGTTGATGTTGTGTGGTGACGTCGAACTGAATCCTGGCCCCGAAACAGACTCTGACAGTATGAGCGCGCAAGAGATGTTGAAGCAACTGATTCTGGGACAGCAAAAATTGACAGACGAAATGGCAGCATTAAGGGCGCATAACGCGAAGATGGAAAAAATGTTCTGCGAATTCACCCAACAGCTCGATCTATTAAAAGACCAATCAACCCGTGTAGAAAACCTGGAAAAAACAGTCACCTTCCTACGGGAAAAAATTATTGACTTGGAGGACAGAAGTAGGCGTTCCAACTTAGTTGTGTTTGGGGTAGATGAAGCCAGCGATGAAACAGAATCTGTCCTTAGGGAGAAAGTTATTTCTGAGGTTTTTCAAGAGAAGCTTGGTGTGACATGCAACTCAGTCGCCAGAATACACCGTATTGGCAAAGCTGGAAAAAAGCGACCCGTCATATTGTTCTTCCAGGACTTTAATGAAAAACAAGAAGTAATGCGGAATGTCCGCAAGCTTAAAGGAACCAAATATTCGGTACAAAATGACTATTCGCGTGACACGCTCAGAATAAGGAAACTCTTATGGGACAGTACAAAAATCGATAGGGATCAAGGCAAGAAGCCTATTCTGGTGCATGATAAACTAAAAATAGACGGGCAGATTTTTGCGTGGGATGAGGCCAACAATTGCAGAATCAAGATACGAAATGAGCAGAGTAAAGAGTGACTCGCATCACCGCTTATCAAGGAACTCAGGCTTCTAAACATAAATGCGCGCAGCGTGGTAAATAAAAGCGATCATCTTGAATCCATAATTCTAGGGTATCAGCCACACATTGTTGTAATCACAGAGACTTGGCTGCACGAAGGAATTGATGATGAAGATGTTTTCCCTCCCCTTTACCGGGTGTTCCGTCGGGACAGATCTACCAGAGGAGGCGGTGTTGCCGTACTCGTAAAACATGGCATCGACACTTCTTTTCTAACTCAAATTGAAAGGCATGAAAGCCTCGCGTTAAAACTTTCTTGTTTTGGGCGGTCCTTTTTAGTAATTGCAGTTTACAGAGCTCCCAATTCCCCTCCGCAGTTTCTACGTGAACTGTCTGATTTCATGAATGATTTTCATCATGACAGAATCCTATTAATTGGTGATTTAAACCTTCCATCAATTAACTGGGACAAGCCCTTTCTCAATCCTGATCATGCTGCTCATGAAGAGCACATATTTAATATTATGTTGAGACATGACTTGCAGCAAGTAGTGAGGCAGCCAACACGTGTACATGGTTCTACTTCTTCTCTACTTGACCTTATCTTTGTAAGCCGATCTATTAGTGACTACCATGTTTCAATTGAGCAGGGAATTTCCGATCATGATTTGGTATATTGTTCCTTCCCTGTCCATATTGTTTGCAAAAAGCCTGTGGCCAAAGTGTGCTATGTAAAGGACTTCTCGCGTGCGAAAGATGAGAGCGTGTTGGATTATTTAGATTTTTGCCTCAGCAGTTTCCGAGGCAGTAATGCTGATGAGCTATGGAATAAATTTAAAACATTGTGCACTCACTGCCTTGAGAACTTCGTCCCTAATAAAATAATAAAGTCTCGCACAGCTTCTCCCTGGATCACACGTGAAGTCCTGCAATTGAAAAGAAAAGTGAAACGTTTGAAGCGTGGAGGCGCCAGTCGTTTCATTATTCAGTCTTTTCAAATATCCCTTAATGCAGCTGTGAGGTCCGCTAAACGTCATTACTTTGAATACAGACTGCCTAATTTAATTCGAACTTCACCTGAAAAATTTTGGAACCACTTATGTCAAAAGAAAAAACCTATTGACCGAATAATGCACGACGGCAAGCCTCTCACAGATAAAAATGATATTGCTACGCAATTTAACCGCTACTTCCACAGTGTCTTTGCTAATGCAAGTGGTGAACATTATTCTTTTGAAACGCCCTCCACTATGCCTTCTATTACGATATCAAGACCTGGCATTGTTGAATTGCTGCTAAACCTGAAAACTAAAGCATCGCCAGGCCCTGATAAAATTCCAAACGCTTTCTTGCGCCGGTATGCCGAAAAGCTTTCCGAGTTTCTGGTTGTTATTTTTTGCGCATCTCTTTCATCAGCTGTCATTCCTTCAGAGTGGAAAACTGCACGTGTTGTTCCTGTTCTAAAGAAAGGGGACGCATCACTGATATCAAATTACCGTCCCATCTCTCTCACTTCAACCTGTTGCAAATTACTAGAACACATAATCGCCAAGTACATCATCGGTTTTCTTGACGATAACAATATCCTTTCTAACGTTCAACGCGGGTTTAGGAAGGGCTTTTCTACTGTAACTCAACTAACATCGGTTGTTCATAGTTTTGCATCTGTACTTGATAAATCCGGCCAGGCTGATATTATTTTTATGGATTTTAGTAAAGCTTTTGACCTCGTCTCCCATTCTAAATTAATTTACAAGCTTAAACAAGTTGGTCTTCCTAACTTCATAGTTAACTGGGTTTCAGCTTACTTATCTAACCGACAGCAGTTTGTTAGTATTGACGACCACTATTCAAACAGCCTGCCTGTCTCTTCTGGTGTTCCCCAAGGAAGTGTCCTCGGTCCCCTGTTATTTTTATTATATGTGAATGACATTGTAAAAGTAGTTACTCATCCCGTTCATATCCGGCTATTTGCAGATGACTGTGTTTTGTTTAATGTAATTACTTGTCGTGAAGACCAACTATTACTCAATTTAAACCTAAAGAATATTCTGGATTGGTGCAACCAGTGGGACATGAAACTTAACGCTCAGAAAACCGTATTTATGAGATTAACAAAAAAGAAAAACAGCCTTTTATACCCTTACGCTCTTCCATCATTTCCACTTTCGGAGGTAACTGAATATAAATATCTTGGCGTGACAATAACTAATAATCTAAGCTGGAACAAACATATAGGTAACGTATGTGCATCAAGTTTTCGTAAACTTTGTGTCCTCAAGCACAAATTGAAGCATGCTCCTGCAGACTTGAAATTTTTAGCCTATTCATCATTAATCAGACCCAAGTTAGAATACGCTTGCATTGTCTGGGACCCATTTACTAAAACTAACATTCAAGCGCTTGAAATGATCCAGCGCAAGGCCATTCGATTCATCTTTTCAAAATACCGTTCAACCGATTCACCTACTGCCATAATGCGAGCACACCGAATTCAAACATTGCAGGTACGACGTAAAATTCTCAGATTAAAATTTCTTTTCCTTCTCAAACATAACAAGTTGTCAATGTGCCCGGATCCCTACGTCAAGCCATTTTCCGCTCCACGACCAACAAGACATCGCCACTCTGATTCACTAACTCCATTCACCGCCAGAACTAACCTATTTAAATACTCCTTCTTCCCTCGCACCGTAACTGAATGGAATGCTTTACCTTTAACAGCACTATGTGACATAGATTCCATTGAAAAAATAGAAGATTGACGCCATCAAACTTATTTTGCTTTGTGTTTTAAATCTTCGTTCAGTGTTTTTTGTATATTCATGTTGCACTGTATTGCCCCTCCTGCTAGGGCCCAGAAGGGCCTGCAGTATTCTGTAAATAAAATAAATAAATAAAATAAAAGTTTACACCTTTCTTTCGTCTACACTTCGACGACTTCAAAAATCGATGCTCGTGAATCTTGCTAGTTTCGATCTAAAACGATGTATCCCGTTGTTTTGAGCCGGAATACAAGTTTTCGTGCAGTTCTGAGAGAAAAAGTTTACACCTTTCTCTCGTCTACTCTTCGACGACTTGTAAAATCGATGCTCGTGAATCTTGCTAGTTTCGATCAAAAACGATATATCCCGTTGTTTTGAGCCGGAATACAAGTTTTCGTGCAGTTCTGAGAGAAAAAGTTTACACCTTTCTCTCGTCTACTCTTCGACAACTTGTAAAATCGATGCTCGTGAATCTTGCTAGTTTCGATCTGAAACGATGTATCCCGTTGTTTTGAGCCGCAATACATGTTTTCGCGCAGATCTGAGAGAAAAGGTTTACACCTTTATCTCGTCTACTATCCGACGACTTGTAAAATCGATGCTCGTGAATCTTGCTAGTTTCGATCAAAAACGATATATCCCGTTGTTTTGAGCCGGAGCACAAGTTTTCGCGCAGTTCTGAGAGAAAAAGTTTACACCTTTCTCTCGTCTACTCTTCGACGACTTGTAAAATCGATGCTCGTGAATTTTGCTAGTTTCGATCTAAAACGATGTATCCCGTTGTTTTGAGCCGGAATACAAGTTTTCGCGCAGTTCTGAGATAAATACACCTTTCTGTCGTCTACACTTCGAGGACTTGTAAAATCGATGGTCGTGAATCTTGCTAGTTTCGATCTAAAACGATGTTTCCCTTTGATTTGAGCCGGAATACAAGTTTTCGTGCAGTTCTGAGAGAAAAAGTTTACACCTTTCTCTCGTCTACTCTTCGACAACTTGTAAAATCGATGCTCGTGAATCTTGCTAGCTTCGATCTGAAACGATGTATCCCGTTGTTTTGAGCCGCAATACAAGTTTTCGCGCAGATCTGAGAGAAAAAGTTTACACCTTTTTCTCGTCTACTATCCGACGACTTGTAAAATCGGTGTTCGTGAATTTTGCTAGTTTCGATCTAAAACGATGTATCCCTTTGATTTGAGCCGGAATACAAGTTTTCGTGCAGTTCTGAGAGAAAAAGCTTTCACATTTCTCTCGTCTACTCTTCGACGACTTGTAAAATCGATGCTCGTGAATCTCGCTAGTTCCGATCTAAAACGATGTATCCCGTTGTTTTGAGCCGGAATACAAGTTTTCGCGCAGTTCTGAGAGAAAAAGTTTACACCTTTCTCTCGTGTTCTCTTCGACGACTTGTAAAATCGATGCTCGTGAATTTTGCTAGTTTCGATCTAAAACGATGTATCCCGTTGTTTTGAGCCGGAATACAAGTTTTCGCGCAGTTCTGAAAGAAAAAGTTTACACCTTTCTTTCGTCTACACTTCGACGACTTGTAAAATCGATGGTCGTGAATCTTGCTAGTTTCGATCTAAAACGATGTATTCCTTTGATTTGAGCCGGAATACAAGTTTTCGTGCAGTTCTGAGAGAAAAAGTTTACACCTTTCTTTCGTCTACACTTCGACGACTTGTAAAATCGATGCTCGTGAATCTTGCTAGTTTCGATCTAAAACGATGAATCCCGTTGTTTTGAGCCGCAATACAAGTTTTCGCGCAGTTCTGAGAGAAGCCGTTTACACCTTTCTCTCGTCTACTCTTCGACGACTTGTAAAATCGATGCTCGTGAATCTTGCTAGTTTCAATCTAAAACAATGTATCCCGTTGTTTTGTGACGGAATACAAGTTTTCGCGCAGTTCTGAGAGAAAACGTTTAGACCTTTCTTTCGTCTACTCTTCGACGACTTGTAAAATTGATGCTCGTGAATCTTGCTAGTTTCGATCTAAAACGATGTATCCCGTTGTTTTGAGCCGCAATACAAGTTTTCGGGTTGTTCTGAGAGAAAAAGCTTTCACATTTCTCTCGTCTACTCTTCAACGACTTGTAAAATCGATGCTCGTGAGTCTTGCTAGTTTCGATCTAACACGATGTATCCCGTTGTTTTGAGCCGGAATAGAAGTTTTCGCGCAGTTCTGAGAGAAAACGTTTACACCTATCTGTCGTCTACTCTTCGACGACTTGTGAAATCGATGCTCGTGAATCTTGCTAGTTTCGATCTAAAACGATGTATCCCGTTGTTTTGAGCCGGAATACAAGTTTTCGGGCTGTTCTGAGAGAAGACGTTTACACCCTTCTCTCGTCTACTCTTCGACAACTTGTAAAATCGATGCTCGTGAATTGTGCTAGTTTTGATCGAAAACGATGTATCCCGTTGTTTTGAGACGGAATACAAGTTTTCGCGCAGTTCTGAGAGGAAAAGTTTACACCTTTCTTTCGTCTACTCTTCGACGACTTTTAAAATCGATGCTCGTGAATCTTGCTAGTTTCGATCTAAAACGATGTATCCCGTTGTTTTGAGCCGGAATACAAGTTTTCGTGCAGTTCTGAGAGAAAAAGTTTACACCTCTCTCTCGTCTACTCTTCGACGGCTTGTAAAATCGATGCTCGTGAATCTTGCTAGTTTCGATCTGAAACGATGTATCCCGTTGTTTTGAGCCGCAATACAAGTTTTCGCGCAGATCTGAGAGAAAAGGTTTACACCTTTATCTCGTCTACTATCCGACGACTTGTAAAATCGATGCTCGTGAATCTTGCTAGTTTCGATCTGAAACGATGTATTCCGTTGTTTTGAGCCGCAATACAAGTTTTCGCGCAGATCTGAGAGAAAAAGTTTACACCTTTTTCTCGTCTACTATCCGACGACTTGTAAAATCGATGCTCGTGAATCTTGCTAGTTTCGATCAAAAACGATATATCCCGTTGTTTTGAGCCGGAATACAAGTTATCGCGCAGTTCTGAGAGAAAAAGTTTACACCTTTCTCTCGTCTACTCTTCGACGACTTGTAAAATCGGTGTTCGTGAATTTTGCTAGTTTCGATCTAAAACGATGTATCCCTTTGATTTGAGCCGGAATACAAGTTTTCGTGCAGTTCTGAGAGAAAAAGTTTACACCTTTCTCTCGTCTACTCTTCGACAACTTGTAAAATCGATGCTCGTGAATCTTGCTAGTTTCGATCTGAAACGATGTATCCCGTTGTTTTGAGCCGCAATACATGTTTTCGCGCAGATCTGAGAGAAAAGGTTTACACCTTTATCTCGTCTACTATCCGACGACTTGTAAAATCGATGCTCGTGAATCTTGCTAGTTTCGATCAAAAACGATATATCCCGTTGTTTTGAGCCGGAGCACAAGTTTTCGCGCAGTTCTGAGAGAAAAAGTTTACACCTTTTTCTCGTCTACTATCCGACGACTTGTAAAATCGGTGTTCGTGAATTTTGCTAGTTTCGATCTAAAACGATGTATCCCTTTGATTTGAGCCGGAATACAAGTTTTCGTGCAGTTCTGAGAGAAAAAGCTTTCACATTTCTCTCGTCTACTCTTCGACGACTTGTAAAATCGATGCTCGTGAATCTCGCTAGTTCCGATCTAAAACGATGTATCCCGTTGTTTTGAGCCGGAATACAAGTTTTCGCGCAGTTCTGAGAGAAAAAGTTTACACCTTTCTCTCGTGTTCTCTTCGACGACTTGTAAAATCGATGCTCGTGAATTTTGCTAGTTTCGATCTAAAACGATGTATCCCGTTGTTTTGAGCCGGAATACAAGTTTTCGCGCAGTTCTGAAAGAAAAAGTTTACACCTTTCTTTCGTCTACACTTCGACGACTTGTAAAATCGATGGTCGTGAATCTTGCTAGTTTCGATCTAAAACGATGTATTCCTTTGATTTGAGCCGGAATACAAGTTTTCGTGCAGTTCTGAGAGAAAAAGTTTACACCTTTCTTTCATCTACACTTCGACGACTTGTAAAATCGATGCTCGTGAATCTTGCTAGTTTCGATCTAAAACGATGAATCCCGTTGTTTTGAGCCGCAATACAAGTTTTCGCGCAGTTCTGAGAGAAGCCGTTTACACCTTTCTCTCGTCTACTCTTCGACGACTTGTAAAATCGATGCTCGTGAATCTTGCTAGTTTCAATCTAAAACAATGTATCCCGTTGTTTTGTGACGGAATACAAGTTTTCGCGCAGTTCTGAGAGAAAACGTTTAGACCTTTCTTTCGTCTACTCTTCGACGACTTGTAAAATTGATGCTCGTGAATCTTGCTAGTTTCGATCTAAAACGATGTATCCCGTTGTTTTGAGCCGCAATACAAGTTTTCGGGTTGTTCTGAGAGAAAAAGCTTTCACATTTCTCTCGTCTACTCTTCAACGACTTGTAAAATCGATGCTCGTGAGTCTTGCTAGTTTCGATCTAACACGATGTATCCCGTTGTTTTGAGCCGGAATAGAAGTTTTCGCGCAGTTCTGAGAGAAAACGTTTACACCTATCTGTCGTCTACTCTTCGACGACTTGTAAAATCGGTGTTCGTGAATTTTGCTAGTTTCGATCTAAAACGATGTATCCCTTTGATTTGAGCCGGAATACAAGTTTTCGTGCAGTTCTGAGAGAAAAAGTTTACACCTTTCTCTCGTCTACTCTTCGACGACTTGTAAAATCGGTGTTCGTGAATTTTGCTAGTTTCGATCTAAAACGATGTATCCCTTTGATTTGAGCCGGAATACAAGTTTTCGTGCAGTTCTGAGAGAAAAAGCTTTCACATTTCTCTCGTCTACTCTTCGACGACTTGTAAAATCGATGCTCGTGAATCTCGCTAGTTCCGATCTAAAACGATGTATCCCGTTGTTTTGAGCCGGAATACAAGTTTTCGCGCAGATCTGAGAGAAAAAGTTTACACCTTTTTCTCGTCTACTATCCGACGACTTGTAAAATCGATGCTCGTGAATCTTGCTAGTTTCGATCAAAAACGATATATTCTGTTGTTTTGAGCCGGAATACAAGTTTTCGGGTTGTTCTGAGAGAAAAAGCTTTCACATTTCTCTCGTCTACTCTTCGACGACTTGTAAAATCGATGCTCGTGAGTCTTGCTAGTTTCGATCTAACACGATGTATCCCGTTGTTTTGAGCCGGAATAGAAGTTTTCGCGCAGTTCTGAGAGGAAACGTTTACACCTATCTGTCGTCTTTCTTCGACGACTTGTAAAATCGATGCTCGTGAATCTTGCTAGTTTCGATCTAAAACGATGTATCCCGTTGTTTTGAGCCGGAATACAAGTTTTCGGGCTGTTCTGAGAGAAGACGTTTACACCCTTCTCTCGTCTACTCTTCGACAACTTGTAAAATCGATGCTCGTGAATTGTGCTAGTTTTGATCGAAAACGATGTATCTCGTTGTTTTGAGACGGAATACAAGTTTTCGCGCAGTTCTGAGAGGAAAAGTTTACACCTTTCTTTCGTCTACACTTCGACGACTTCAAAAATCGATGCTCGTGAATCTTGCTAGTTTCGATCTAAAACGATGTATCCCGTTGTTTTGAGCCGGAATACAAGTTTTCGCGCTGTTCTTAGAGAAAAAGTTTACACCTTTCTCTCGTCTACTCTTCGACGACTTGTAAAATCGATGCTCGTGAATCTTGCTAGTTTCGATCAAAAACGATATATCCCGTTGTTTTGAGCCGGAATACAAGTTTTCGTGCAGTTCTGAGAGAAAAAGTTTACACCTTTCTCTCGTCTACTCTTCGACAACTTGTAAAATCGATGCTCGTGAATCTTGCTAGTTTCGATCTGACACGATGTATCCCGTTGTTTTGAGCCGCAATACATGTTTTCGCGCAGATCTGAGAGAAAAGGTTTACACCTTTATCTCGTCTACTATCCGACGACTTGTAAAATCGATGCTCGTGAATCTTGCTAGTTTCGATCAAAAACGATATATCCCGTTGTTTTGAGCCGGAGCACAAGTTTTCGCGCAGTTCTGAGAGAAAAAGTTTACACCTTTCTCTCGTCTACTCTTCGACGACTTGTAAAATCGATGCTCGTGAATTTTGCTAGTTTCGATCTAAAACGATGTATCCCGTTGTTTTGAGCCGGAATACAAGTTTTCGTGCAGTTCTGAGATAAATAGTTTACACCTTTCTGTCGTCTACACTTCGACGACTTGTAAAATCGATGGTCGTGAATCTTGCTAGTTTCGATCTAAAACGATGTTTCCCTTTGATTTCAGCCGGAATACAAGTTTTCGTGCAGTTCTGAGAGAAAAAGTTTACACCTTTCTTTCGTCTACACTTCGACGACTTGTAAAATCGATGCTCGTGAATCTTGCTAGTTTCGATCTAAAACGATGAATCCCGTTGTTTTGAGCCGCAATACAAGTTTTCGCGCAGTTCTGAGAGAAGCCGTTTACACCTTTCTCTCGTCTACTCTTCGACGACTTGTAAAATCGATGCTCGTGAATCTTGCTAGTTTCAATCTAAAACAATGTATCCCGTTGTTTTGTGACGGAATACAAGTTTTCGCGCAGTTCTGAGAGAAAACGTTTAGACCTTTCTTTCGTCTACTCTTCGACGACTTGTAAAATTGATGCTCGTGAATCTTGCTAGTTTCGATCTAAAACGATGTATCCCGTTGTTTTGAGCCGCAATACAAGTTTTCGGGTTGTTCTGAGAGAAAAAGCTTTCACATTTCTCTCGTCTACTCTTCAACGACTTGTAAAATCGATGCTCGTGAGTCTTGCTAGTTTCGATCTAACACGATGTATCCCGTTGTTTTGAGCCGGAATAGAAGTTTTCGCGCAGTTCTGAGAGAAAACGTTTACACCTATCTGTCGTCTACTCTTCGACGACTTGTGAAATCGATGCTCGTGAATCTTGCTAGTTTCGATCTAAAACGATGTATCCCGTTGTTTTGAGCCGGAATACAAGTTTTCGGGCTGTTCTGAGAGAAGACGTTTACACCCTTCTCTCGTCTACTCTTCGACAACTTGTAAAATCGATGCTCGTGAATTGTGCTAGTTTTGATCGAAAACGATGTATCCCGTTGTTTTGAGACGGAATACAAGTTTTCGCGCAGTTCTGAGAGGAAAAGTTTACACCTTTCTTTCGTCTACTCTTCGACGACTTTTAAAATCGATGCTCGTGAATCTTGCTAGTTTCGATCTAAAACGATGTATCCCGTTGTTTTGAGCCGGAATACAAGTTTTCGTGCAGTTCTGAGAGAAAAAGTTTACACCTTTTTCTCGTCTACTATCCGACGACTTGTAAAATCGATGCTCGTGAATCTTGCTAGTTTCGATCAAAAACGATATATCGCGTTGTTTTGAGCCGGAATACAAGTTTTCGCGCAGTTCTGAGAGAAAAAGTTTACACCTTTCTCTCGTCTACTCTTCGACGACTTGTAAAATCGGTGTTCGTGAATTTTGCTAGTTTCGATCTAAAACGATGTATCCCTTTGATTTGAGCCGGAATACAAGTTTTCGTGCAGTTCTGAGAGAAAAAGTTTACACCTTTCTCTCGTCTACTCTTCGACGACTTGTAAAATCGGTGTTCGTGAATTTTGCTAGTTTCGATCTAAAACGATGTATCCCTTTGATTTGAGCCGGAATACAAGTTTTCGTGCAGTTCTGAGAGAAAAAGCTTTCACATTTCTCTCGTCTACTCTTCGACGACTTGTAAAATCGATGCTCGTGAATCTCGCTAGTTCCGATATAAAACGATGTATCCCGTTGTTTTGAGCCGGAATACAAGTTTTCGCGCAGATCTGAGAGAAAAAGTTTACACCTTTTTCTCGTCTACTATCCGACGAATTGTAAAATCGATGCTCGTGAATCTTGCTAGTTTCGATCAAAAACGATATATTCCGTTGTTTTGAGCCGGAATACAAGTTTTCGGGTTGTTCTGAGAGAAAAAGCTTTCACATTTCTCTCGTCTACTCTTCGACGACTTGTAAAATCGATGCTCGTGAGTCTTGCTAGTTTCGATCTAACACGATGTATCCCGTTGTTTTGAGCCGGAATAGAAGTTTTCGCGCAGTTCTGAGAGGAAACGTTTACACCTATCTGTCGTCTATCTTCGACGACTTGTAAAATCGATGCTCGTGAATCTTGCTAGTTTCGATCTAAAACGATGTATCCCGTTGTTTTGAGCCGGAATACAAGTTTTCGGGCTGTTCTGAGAGAAGACGTTTACACCCTTCTCTCGTCTACTCTTCGACAACTTGTAAAATCGATGCTCGTGAATTGTGCTAGTTTTGATCGAAAACGATGTATCTCGTTGTTTTGAGACGGAATACAAGTTTTCACGCAGTTCTGAGAGGAAAAGTTTACACCTTTCTTTCGTCTACACTTCGACGACTTCAAAAATCGATGCTCGTGAATCTTGCTAGTTTCGATCTAAAACGATATATCCCGTTGTTTTGAGCCGGAATACAAGTTTTCGTGCAGTTCTGAGAGAAAAAGTTTACACCTTTCTCTCGTCTACTCTTCGACAACTTGTAAAATCGATGCTCGTGAATCTTGCTAGTTTCGATCTGACACGATGTATCCCGTTGTTTTGAGCCGCAATACATGTTTTCGCGCAGATCTGAGAGAAAAGGTTTACACCTTTATCTCGTCTACTATCCGACGACTTGTAAAATCGATGCTCGTGAATCTTGCTAGTTTCGATCAAAAACGATATATCCCGTTGTTTTGAGCCGGAGCACAAGTTTTCGCGCAGTTCTGAGAGAAAAAGTTTACACCTTTCTCTCGTCTACTCTTCGACGACTTGTAAAATCGATGCACGTGAATTTTGCTAGTTTCGATCTAAAACGATGTATCCCTTTGATTTGAGCCGGAATACAAGTTTTCGTGCAGTTCTGAGAGAAAAAGCTTTCACATTTCTCTCGTCTACTCTTCGACGACTTGTAAAATCGATGCTCGTGAATCTCGCTAGTTCCGATATAAAACGATGTATCCCGTTGTTTTGAGCCGGAATACAAGTTTTCGCGCAGATCTGAGAGAAAAAGTTTACACCTTTTTCTCGTCTACTATCCGACGAATTGTAAAATCGATGCTCGTGAATCTTGCTAGTTTCGATCAAAAACGATATATTCCGTTGTTTTGAGCCGGAATACAAGTTTTCGGGTTGTTCTGAGAGAAAAAGCTTTCACATTTCTCTCGTCTACTCTTCGACGACTTGTAAAATCGATGCTCGTGAGTCTTGCTAGTTTCGATCTAACACGATGTATCCCGTTGTTTTGAGCCGGAATAGAAGTTTTCGCGCAGTTCTGAGAGGAAACGTTTACACCTATCTGTCGTCTATCTTCGACGACTTGTAAAATCGATGCTCGTGAATCTTGCTAGTTTCGATCTAAAACGATGTATCCCGTTGTTTTGAGCCGGAATACAAGTTTTCGGGCTGTTCTGAGAGAAGACGTTTACACCCTTCTCTCGTCTACTCTTCGACAACTTGTAAAATCGATGCTCGTGAATTGTGCTAGTTTTGATCGAAAACGATGTATCTCGTTGTTTTGAGACGGAATACAAGTTTTCGCGCAGTTCTGAGAGGAAAAGTTTACACCTTTCTTTCGTCTACACTTCGACGACTTCAAAAATCGATGCTCGTGAATCTTGCTAGTTTCGATCTAAAACGATGTTTCCCTTTGATTTGAGCCGGAATACAAGTTTTCGTGCAGTTCTGAGAGAAAAAGTTTACACCTTTCTCTCGTCTACTCTTTGACAACTTGTAAAATCGATGCTCGTGAATCTTGCTAGCTTCGATCTGAAACGATGTATCCCGTTGTTTTGAGCTGCAATACAAGTTTTCGCGCAGATCTCAGAGAAAAAGTTTACACCTTTTTCTCGTCTACTATCCGACGACTTGTAAAATCGGTGTTCGTGAATTTTGCTAGTTTCGATCTAAAACGATGTATCCCTTTGATTTGAGCCGGAATACAAGTTTTCGTGCAGTTCTGAGAGAAAAAGCTTTCACATTTCTCTCGTCTACTCTTCGACGACTTGTAAAATCGATGCTCGTGAATCTCGCTAGTTCCGATCTAAAACGATGTATCCCGTTGTTTTGAGCCGGAATACAAGTTTTCGCGCAGTTCTGAGAGAAAAAGTTTACACCTTTCTCTCGTGTTCTCTTCGACGACTTGTAAAATCGATGCTCGTGAATTTTGCTAGTTTCGATCTAAAACGATGTATCCCGTTGTTTTGAGCCGGAATACAAGTTTTCGCGCAGTTCTGAAAGAAAAAGTTTACACCTTTCTTTCGTCTACACTTCGACGACTTGTAAAATCGATGGTCGTGAATCTTGCTAGTTTCGATCTAAAACGATGTATTCCTTTGATTTGAGCCGGATTACAAGTTTTCGTGCAGTTCTGAGAGAAAAAGTTTACACCTTTCTTTCGTCTACACTTCGACGACTTGTAAAATCGATGGTCGTGAATCTTGCTAGTTTCGATCTAAAACGATGTATCCCTTTGATTTGACCCGGAATACAAGTTTTCGTGCCGTTCTGAGAGAAAAAGTTTACACCTTTCTCTCGTCTACTCTTCGACAACTTGTAAAATTGATGCTCGTGAATCTTGCTAGTTTCGATCTGAAACGATGTATCCCGTTGTTTTGAGCCGCAATACAAGTTTTCGCGCAGATCTGAGAGAAAAAGTTTACACCTTTCTCTCGTCTACTATCCGACGACTTGTAAAATCGATGCTCGTGAATCTTGCTAGTTTCGATCAAAAACGATATATCCCGTTGTTTTGAGCCGGAATACAAGTTTTCGCGCAGTTCTGAGAGAAAAAGTTTACACCTTTCTTTCGTCTACACTTCGACGACTTGTAAAATCGATGCTCGTGAATCTTGCTAGTTTCGATCTAAAACGATGTATCCCTTTGATTTGAGCCGGAATACAAGTTTTCGTGCAGTTCTGAGAGAAAACGTTTACACCTTTCTTTCGTCTACACTTCGACGACTTGTAAAATCGATGCTCGTGAATTTTGCTAGTTTCGATCTAAAACGATGTATCCCGTTGTTTTGAGCCGGAATACAAGTTTTCGCGCAGTTCTGAGAGAAAAAGTTTACACCTTTTTTTCGTCTACACTTCGACGACTTGTAAAATCGATGGTCGTGAATCTTGCTAGTTTCGATCTAAAACGATGTATCCCTTTGATTTGAGCCGGAATACAAGTTTTCGTGCAGTTCTGAGAGAAAAAGTTTACACCTTTCTTTCGTCTACACTTCGACGACTCGTAAAATCGATGCTCGTGAGTCTTGCAAGTTTCGATCTAAAACGATGTATCCCTTTGATTTGAGCCGGAAAACTAGTTTTCGTGCAGTTCTGAGAGAAAAAGTTTACACCTTTCTTTCGTCTACACTTCGACGACTTGTAAAATCGATGCTCGTGAATCTTGCTAGTTTCGATCAAAAACGATATATCCCGTTGGTTTGATCCGGAATACAAGTTTTCGTGCAGTTCTGAGAGAAAAAGTTTACACCTTTCTCTCGTCTACTCTTCGACAACTTGTAAAATCGATGCTCGTGAATTTTGCTAGTTTCGATCTAACACGATGTATCCCGTTGTTTTGAGCCGGAATAGAAGATTTCGCGCAGTTCTGAGAGAAAAAGTTTACACCTTTCTTTCGTCTAAACTTCGACGACTTGTAAAATCGATGCTCGTGAATCTTGCTTGTTTCGATCTAAAACGATGTATCCCTTTGATTTGAGCCGGAATACAAGTTTTCGTGCAGTTCTGAGAGAAAACGTTTACACCTTTCTTTCGTCTACACTTCGACGACTTGTAAAATCGATGCTCGTGAATTTTGCTAGTTTCGATCTAAAACGATGTATCCCTTTGATTTGAGCCGGAAAACTAGTTTTCGTGCAGTTCTGAGAGAAAAAGTTTACACCTTTCTTTCGTCTACACTTCGACGACTTGTAAAATCGATGCTCGTGAATCTTGCTAGTTTCGATCAAAAACGATATATCCCGTTGGTTTGATCCGGAATACAAGTTTTCGTGCAGTTCTGAGAGAAAAAGTTTACACCTTTCTCTCGTCTACTCTTCGACAACTTGTAAAATCGATGCTCGTGAATCTTGCTAGTTTCGATCAAAAACGATATATCCCGTTGTTTTGAGCCGGAATACAAGTTTTCGTGCAGTTCTGAGAGAAAAAGTTTACACCTTTCTCTCGTCTACTCTTCGACGACTTGTAAAATCGATGCTCGTGAATCTTGCTAGTTTCGATTTGAAACGATGTATCCCGTTGTTTTGAGCCGCAATACAAGTTTTCGCGCTGTTCTGAGAGAAACCGATTACACCTTTCTCTCGTCTACTCTTCGACGACTTGTAAAATCGATGCTCGTGAATCTTGCTAGTTTCGATCTAAAACGATGAATCCCGTTGTTTTGAGCCGCAATACAAGTTTTCGCGCAGTTCTGAGAGAAGCCGTTTACACCTTTCTCTCGTCTACTCTTCGACGACTTGTAAAATAGATGCTCGTGAATCTTGCTAGTTTCAATCTAAAACAATGTATCCCGTTGTTTTGTGACGGAATACAAGTTTTCGCGCAGTTCTGAGAGAAAACGTTTAGACCTTTCTTTCGTCTACTCTTCGACGACTTGTAAAATTGATGCTCGTGAATCTTGCTAGTTTCGATCTAAAACGATGTATCCCGTTGTTTTGAGCCGCAATACAAGTTTTCGGGTTGTTCTGAGAGAAAAAGCTTTCACATTTCTCTCGTCTACTCTTCAACGACTTGTAAAATCGATGCTCGTGAGTCTTGCTAGTTTCGATCTAACACGATGTATCCCGTTGTTTTGAGCCGGAATACAAGTTTTCGTGCAGTTCTGAGAGAAAAAGTTTACACCTCTCTCTCGTCTACTCTTCGACGGCTTGTAAAATCGATGCTCGTGAATCTTGCTAGTTTCGATCAAAAACGATATATCCCGTTGTTTTGAGCCGGAATACAAGTTTTCGTGCAGTTCTGAGAGAAAAAGTTTACACCTTTCTCTCGTCTACTCTTCGACAAATTGTAAAATTGATGCTCGTGAATCTTGCTAGTTTCGATCTGAAACGATGTATCCCGTTGTTTTGAGCCGCAATACAAGTTTTCGCGCAGATATGAGAGAAAAGGTTTACACCTTTATCTCGTCTACTATCCGACGACTTGTAAAATCGATGCTCGTGGATCTTGCTAGTTTCGATCAAAAACGATATATCCCGTTGTTTTGAGCCGGAACACAAGATTTCGCGCAGTTCTGAGAGAAAAAGTTTACACCTTTCTCTCGTCTACTCTTCGACGACTTGTAAAATCGATGCTCGTGAATTTTGCTAGTTTCGATCTAAAACGATGTATCCCGTTGTTTTGAGCCGGAATACAAGTTTTCGCGCAGTTCTGAGAGAAAAAGTTTACACCTTTCTGTCGTCTACACTTCGACGACTTGTAAAATCGATGGTCGTGAATCTTGCTAGTTTCGATCTAAAACGATGTTTCCCTTTGATTTGAGCCGGAATACAAGTTTTCATGCAGTTCTGAGAGAAAAAGTTTACACCTTTCTTTCGTCTACACTTCGACGACTTGTAAAATCGATGCTCGTGAATCTTGCTAGTTTCGATCTAAAACGATGTATCCCTTTGATTTGAGCCGGAATACAAGTTTTCGTGCAGTTCTGAGAGAAAACGTTTACACCTTTCTTTCGTCTACACTTCGACGACTTGTAAAATCGATGCTCGTGAATTTTGCTAGTTTCGATCTAAAACGATGTATCCCGTTGTTTTGAGCCGGAATACAAGTTTTCGCGCAGTTCTGAGAGAAAAAGTTTACACCTTTCTTTCGTCTACATTTCGACGACTTGTAGAATCGATGGTCGTGAATCTTGCTAGTTTCGACCTAAAACGATGTATCCCTTTGATTTGAGCCGGAATACAAGTTTTCGTGCAGTTCTGAGAGAAAAAGTTTACACCTTTCTTTCGTCTACACTTCGACAACTTGTAAAATTGATGCTCGTGAATCTTGCTAGTTTCGATCAAAAACGATATATCCCGTTGGTTTGATCCGGAATACAAGTTTTCGTGCAGTTCTGAGAGAAAAAGTTTACACCTTTCTCTCGTCTACACTTCGACGACTTGTAAAATCGATGGTCGTGAATCTTGCTAGTTTCGATCTGAAACGATGTTTCCCTTTGATTTGAGGCGGAATACCAGTTTTCGCGCAGTTCTGAGAGAAAAAGTTTACACCTTTCTCTCGTCTACTCTTCGACGACTTGTAAAATCGATGCTCGTGAATTTTGCTAGTTTCGATCTAAAACGATGTATCCCGTTGTTTTGAGCCGGAATACAAGTTTTCGCGCAGTTCTGAGAGAAAAAGTTTACACCTTTCTGTCGTCTACACTTCGACGACTTGTAAAATCGATGGTCGTGAATCTTGCTAGTTTCGATCTAAAACGATGTTTCCCTTTGATTTGAGCCGGAATACAAGTTTTCATGCAGTTCTGAGAGAAAAAGTTTACACCTTTTTTTCGTCTACACTTCGACGACTTGTAAAATCGATGCTCGTGAATCTTGCTAGTTTCGATCTAAAACGATGTATCCCTTTGATTTGAGCCGGAATACAAGTTTTCGTGCAGTTCTGAGAGAAAACGTTTACACCTTTCTTTCGTCTACACTTCGACGACTTGTAAAATCGATGCTCGTGAATTTTGCTAGTTTCGATCTAAAACGATGTATCCCGTTGTTTTGAGCCGGAATACAAGTTTTCGCGCAGTTCTGAGAGAAAAAGTTTACACCTTTCTTTCGTCTACACTTCGACGACTTGTAAAATCGATGCTCGTGAATCTTGCTTGTTTCGATCTAAAACGATGTATCCCTTTGATTTGAGCCGGAATACAAGTTTTCGTGCAGTTCTGAGAGAAAACGTTTACACCTTTCTTTCGTCTACACTTCGACGACTTGTAAAATCGATGCTCGTGAATTTTGCTAGTTTCGATCTAAAACGATGTGTCCCTTTGATTTGAGCCGGAATACTAGTTTTCGTGCAGTTCTGAGAGAAAAAGTTTACACCTTTCTTTCGTCTACACTTCGACGACTTGTAAAATCGATGCTCGTGAATCTTGCTAGTTTCGATCAAAAACGATATATCCCGTTGTTTTGAGCCGGAATACAAGTTTTCGTGCAGTTCTGAGAGAAAAAGTTTACACCTTTCTCTCGTCTACTCTTCGACGACTTGTAAAATCGATGCTCGTGAATCTTGCTAGTTTCGATTTGAAACGATGTATCCCGTTGTTTTGAGCCGCAATACAAGTTTTCGCGCTGTTCTGAGAGAAACCGATTACACCTTTCTCTCGTCTACTCTTCGACGACTTGTAAAATCGATGCTCGTGAATCTTGCTAGTTTCGATCTAAAACGATGAATCCCGTTGTTTTGAGCCGCAATACAAGTTTTCGCGCAGTTCTGAGAGAAGCCGTTTACACCTTTCTCTCGTCTACTCTTCGACGACTTGTAAAATCGATGCTCGTGAATCTTGCTAGTTTCAATCTAAAACAATGTATCCCGTTGTTTTGTGACGGAATACAAGTTTTCGCGCAGTTCTGAGAGAAAACGTTTAGACCTTTCTTTCGTCTACTCTTCGACGACTTGTAAAATTGATGCTCGTGAATCTTGCTTGTTTCGATATAAAACGATGTATCCCGTTGTTTTGAGCCGCAATACAAGTTTTCGGGTTGTTCTGAGAGAAACAGCTTTCACATTTCTCTCGTCTACTCTTCAACGACTTGTAAAATCGATGCTCGTGAGTGTTGCTAGTTTCGATCTAACACGATGTATCCCGTTGTTTTGAGCCGGAATAGAAGTTTTCGCGCAGTTCTGAGAGAAAACGTTTACACCTATCTGTCGTCTACTCTTCGACGACTTGTGAAATCGATGCTCGTGAATCTTGCTAGTTTCGATCTAAAACGATGTATCCCGTTGTTTTGAGCCGGAATACAAGTTTTCGGGCTGTTCTGAGAGAAGACGTTTACACCCTTCTCTCGTCTACTCTTCGACAACTTGTAAAATCGATGCTCGTGAATTGTGCTAGTTATGATCGAAAACGATGTATCCCGTTGTTTTGAGCCGGAATACAAGTTTTCGTGCAGTTCTGAGAGAAAAAGTTTACACCTCTCTCTCGTCTACTCTTCGACGGCTTGTAAAATCGATGCTCGTGAATCTTGCTAGTTTCGATCAAAAACGATATATCCCGTTGTTTTGAGCCGGAATACAAGTTTTCGTGCAGTTCTGAGAGAAAAAGTTTACACCTTTCTCTCGTCTACTCTTCGACAACTTGTAAAATCGATGCTCGTGAATCTTGCTAGTTTCGATCTGAAACGATGTATCCCGTTGTTTTGAGCCGCAATACAAGTTTTCGCGCAGATCTGAGAGAAAAGGTTTACACCTTTATCTCGTCTACTATCCGACGACTTGTAAAATCGATGCTCGTGAATCTTGCTAGTTTCGATCAAAAACGATATATCCCGTTGTTTTGAGCCGGAACACAAGTTTTCGCGCAGTTCTGAGAGAAAAAGTTTACACCTTTCTCTCGTCTACTCTTCGACGACTTGTAAAATCGATGCTCGTGAATTTTGCTAGTTTCGATCTAAAACGATGTATCCCCTTGTTTTGAGCCGGAATACAAGTTTTCGCGCAGTTCTGAGAGAAAAAGTTTACACCTTTCTGTCGTCTACACTTCGACGACTTGTAAAATCGATGGTCGTGAATCTTGCTAGTTTCGATCTAAAACGATGTTTCCCTTTGATTTGAGCCGGAATACAAGTTTTCATGCAGTTCTGAGAGAAAAAGTTTACACCTTTCTTTCGTCTACACTTCGACGACTTGTAAAATCGATGCTCGTGAATCTTGCTAGTTTCGATCTAAAACGATGTATCCCTTTGATTTGAGCCGGAATACAAGTTTTCGTGCAGTTCTGAGAGAAAACGTTTACACCTTTCTTTCGTCTACACTTCGACGACTTGTAAAATCGATGCTCGTGAATTTTGCTAGTTTCGATCTAAAACGATGTATCCCGTTGTTTTGAGCCGGAATACAAGTTTTCGCGCAGTTCTGAGAGAAAAAGTTTACACCTTTCTTTCGTCTACTCTTCGACGAATTGTAAAATCGATGGTCGTGAATCTTGCTAGTTTCGATCTAAAACGATGTATCCCTTTGATTTGAGCCGGAATACAAGTTTTCGTGCAGTTCTGAGAGAAAAAGTTTACACCTTTCTTTCGTCTACACTTCGGCGACTCGTAAAATCGATGCTCGTGAGTCTTGCAAGTTTCGATCTAACACGATGTATCCCGTTGTTTTGAGCCGGAATAGAAGTTTTCGCGCCGTTCTGAGAGAAAAAGTGTACACCTTTCTTTCGTCTACACTTCGACGACTTGTAAAATCGATGCTCGTGAATCTTGCTTGTTTCGATCTAAAACGATGTATCCCTTTGATTTGAGCCGGAATACAAGTTTTCGTGCAGTTCTGAGAGAAAACGTTTACACCTTTCTTTCGTCTACACTTCGACGACTTGTAAAATCGATGCTCGTGAATTTTGCATGTTTCGATCTAAAACGATGTATCCCTTTGATTTGAGCCGGAATACTAGTTTTCGTGCAGTTCTGAGAGAAAAAGTTTACACCTTTCTTTCGTCTACACTTCGACGACTTGTAAAATCGATGCTCGTGAATCTTGCTAGTTTCGATCAAAAACGATATATCCCGTTGGTTTGATCCGGAATACAAGTTTTCGTGCAGTTCTGAGAGAAAAAGTTTACACCTTTCTCTCGTCTACACTTCGACGACTTGTAAAATCGATGGTCGTGAATCTTGCTAGTTTCGATCTAAAACGATGTTTCCCTTTGATTTGAGCCGGAATACAAGTTTTCGCGCAGTTCTGAGAGAAAAAGTTTACACCTTTCTCTCGTCTACTCTTCGACGACTTGTAAAATCGATGCTCGTGAATTTTGCTAGTTTCGATCTAAAACGATGTATCCCGTTGTTTTGAGCCGGAATACAAGTTTTCGCGCAGTTCTGAGAGAAAAAGTTTACACCTTTCTCTCGTCTACACTTCGACGACTTGTAAAATCGATGGTCGTGAATCTTGCTAGTTTCGATCTAAAACGATGTTTCCCTTTGATTTGAGCCGGAATACAAGTTTTCATGCAGTTCTGAGAGAAAAAGTTTACACCTTTCTTTCGTCTACACTTCGACGACTTGTAAAATCGATGCTCGTGAATCTTGCTAGTTTCGATCTAAAACGATGTATCCCTTTGATTTGAGCCGGAATACAAGTTTTCGTGCAGTTCTGAGAGAAAACGTTTACACCTTTCTTTCGTCTACACTTCGACGACTTGTAAAATCGATGCTCGTGAATTTTGCTAGTTTCGATCTAAAACGATGTATCCCGTTGTTTTGAGCCGGAATACAAGTTTTCGCGCAGTTCTGAGAGAAAAAGTTTACACCTTTCTTTCGTCTACACTTCGACGACTTGTAAAATCGATGGTCGTGAATCTTGCTAGTTTCGATCTAAAACGATGTATCCCTTTGATTTGAGCCGGAATACAAGTTTTCGTGCAGTTCTGAGAGAAAAAGTTTACACCTTTCTTTCGTCTACACTTCGACGACTCGTAAAATCGATGCTCGTGAGTCTTGCAAGTTTCGATCTAACACGATGTATCCCGTTGTTTTGAGCCGGAATAGAAGTTTTCGCGCAGTTCTGAGAGAAAAAGTTTACACCTTTCTTTCGTCTACACTTCGACGACTTGTAAAATCGATGGTCGTGAATCTTGCTAGTTTCGATCTAAAACGATGTATCCCTTTGATTTGAGCCGGAATACAAGTTTTCGTGCAGTTCTGAGAGAAAAAGTTTACACCTTTCTTTCGTCTACACTTCGACGACTCGTAAAATCGATGCTCGTGAGTCTTGCAAGTTTCGATCTAACACGATGTATCCCGTTGTTTTGAGCCGGAATAGAAGTTTTCGCGCAGTTCTGAGAGAAAAAGTTTACAGCTTTCTTTCGTCTACACTTCGACGACTTGTAAAATCGATGCTCGTGAATCTTGCTTGTTTCGATCTAAAACGATGTATCCCTTTGATTTGAGCCGGAATACAAGTTTTCGTGCAGTTCTGAGAGAAAACGTTTACACCTTTCTTTCGTCTACACTTCGACGACTTGTAAAATCGATGCTCGTGAATTTTGCAAGTTTCGATCTAAAACGATGTATCCCTTTGATTTGAGCCGGAATACTAGTTTTCGTGCAGTTCTGAGAGAAAAAGTTTACACCTTTCTTTCGTCTACACTTCGACGACTTGTAAAATCGATGCTCGTGAATCTTGCTAGTTTCGATCTAAAATGGTGTTTCCCTTTGATTTGAGCCGGAATACAAGTTTTCATGCAGTTCTGAGAGAAAAAGTTTACACCTTTCTTTCGTCTACACTTCGACGACTTGTAAAATCGATGGTCGTGAATCTTGCTAGTTTCGATCTAAAACGATGTATCCCTTTGATTTGAGCCGGAATACAAGTTTTCGTGCAGTTCTGAGAGAAAAAGTTTACACCTTTCTTTCGTCTACACTTCGACGACTCGTAAAATCGATGCTCGTGAGTCTTGCAAGTTTCGATCTAACACGATGTATCCCGTTGGTTTGATCCGGAATACAAGTTTTCGTGCAGTTCTGAGAGAAAAAGTTTACACCTTTCTCTCGTCTACACTTCGACGACTTGTAAAATCGATGGTCGTGAATCTTGCTAGTTTCGATCTAAAACGATGTTTCCCTTTGATTTGAGCCGGAATACAAGTTTTCGCGCAGTTCTGAGAGAAAATGTTTACACCTTTCTCTCGTCTACTCTTCGACGACTTGTAAAATCGATGCTCGTGAATTTTGCTAGTTTCGATCTAAAACGATGTATCCCGTTGTTTTGAGCCGGAATACAAGTTTTCGCGCAGTTCTGAGAGAAAAAGTTTACACCTTTCTGTCGTCTACACTTCGACGACTTGTAAAATCGATGGTCGTGAATCTTGCTAGTTTCGATCTAAAATGGTGTTTCCCTTTGATTTGAGCCGGAATACAAGTTTTCATGCAGTTCTGAGAGAAAAAGTTTACACCTTTCTTTCGTCTACACTTCGACGACTTGTAAAATCGATGCTCGTGAATCTTGCTAGTTTCGATCTAAAACGATGTATCCCTTTGATTTGAGCCGGAATACAAGTTTTCGTGCAGTTCTGAGAGAAAACGTTTACACCTTTCTTTCGTCTACACTTCGACGACTTGTAAAATCGATGCTCGTGAATTTTGCTAGTTTCGATCTAAAACGATGTATCCCGTTGGTTTGATCCGGAATACAAGTTTTCGTGCAGTTCTGAGAGAAAAAGTTTACACCTTTCTCTCGTCTACTCTTCGACAACTTGTAAAATCGATGCTCGTGAATCTTGCTAGTTTCGATCAAAAACGATATATCCCGTTGTTTTGAGCCGGAATACAAGTTTTCGTGCAGTTCTGAGAGAAAAAGTTTACACCTTTCTCTCGTCTACTCTTCGACGACTTGTAAAATCGATGCTCGTGAATCTTGCTAGTTTCGATTTGAAACGATGTATCCCGTTGTTTTGAGCCGCAATACAAGTTTTCGCGCTGTTCTGAGAGAAAACGATTACAACTTTCTCTCGTCTACTCTTCGACGACTTGTAAAATCGATGCTCGTGAATCTTGCTAGTTTCGATCTAAAACGATGAATCCCGTTGTTTTGAGCCGCAATACAAGTTTTCGCGCAGTTCTGAGAGAAGCCGTTTACACCTTTCTCTCGTCTACTCTTCGACGACTTGTAAAATCGATGCTCGTGAATCTTGCTAGTTTCAATCTAAAACAATGTATCCCGTTGTTTTGTGACGGAATACAAGTTTTCGCGCAGTTCTGAGAGAAAACGTTTAGACCTTTCTTTCGTCTACTCTTCGACGACTTGTAAAATTGATGCTCGTGAATCTTGCTAGTTTCGATCTAAAACGATGTATCCCTTTGATTTGAGCCGGAATACAAGTTTTCGTGCAGTTCTGAGAGAAAACGTTTACACCTTTCTTTCGTCTACACTTCGACGACTTGTAAAATCGATGCTCGTGAATTTTGCTAGTTTCGATCTAAAACGATGTATCCCGTTGGTTTGATCCGGAATACAAGTTTTCGTGCAGTTCTGAGAGAAAAAGTTTACACCTTTCTCTCGTCTACTCTTCGACAACTTGTAAAATCGATGCTCGTGAATCTTGCTAGTTTCGATCAAAAACGATATATCCCGTTGTTTTGAGCCGGAATACAAGTTTTCGTGCAGTTCTGAGAGAAAAAGTTTACACCTTTCTCTCGTCTACTCTTCGACGACTTGTAAAATCGATGCTCGTGAATCTTGCTAGTTTCGATTTGAAACGATGTATCCCGTTGTTTTGAGCCGCAATACAAGTTTTCGCGCTGTTCTGAGAGAAAACGATTACAACTTTCTCTCGTCTACTCTTCGACGACTTGTAAAATCGATGCTCGTGAATCTTGCTAGTTTCGATCTAAAACGATGAATCCCGTTGTTTTGAGCCGCAATACAAGTTTTCGCGCAGTTCTGAGAGAAGCCGTTTACACCTTTCTCTCGTCTACTCTTCGACGACTTGTAAAATCGATGCTCGTGAATCTTGCTAGTTTCAATCTAAAACAATGTATCCCGTTGTTTTGTGACGGAATACAAGTTTTCGCGCAGTTCTGAGAGAAAACGTTTAGACCTTTCTTTCGTCTACTCTTCGACGACTTGTAAAATTGATGCTCGTGAATCTTGCTAGTTTCGATCTAAAACGATGTATCCCGTTGTTTTGAGCCGCAATACAAGTTTTCGGGTTGTTCTGAGAGAAAAAGCTTTCACATTTCTCTCGTCTACTCTTCAACGACTTGTAAAATCGATGCTCGTGAGTCTTGCTAGTTTCGATCTAACACGATGTATCCCGTTGTTTTGAGCCGGAATAGAAGTTTTCGCGCAGTTCTGAGAGAAAACGTTTACACCTATCTGTCGTCTACTCTTCGACGACTTGTGAAATCGATGCTCGTGAATCTTGCTAGTTTCGATCTAAAACGATGTATCCCGTTGTTTTGAGCCGGAATACAAGTTTTCGGGCTGTTCTGAGAGAAGACGTTTACACCCTTCTCTCGTCTACTCTTCGACAACTTGTAAAATCGATGCTCGTGAATTGTGCTAGTTTTGATCGAAAACGATGTATCCCGTTGTTTTGAGACGGAATACAAGTTTTCGCGCAGTTCTGAGAGGAAAAGTTTACACCTTTCTTTCGTCTACTCTTCGACGACTTTTAAAATCGATGCTCGTGAATCTTGCTAGTTTCGATCTAAAACGATGTATCCCGTTGTTTTGAGCCGGAATACAAGTTTTCGTGCAGTTCTGAGAGAAAAAGTTTACACCTCTCTCTCGTCTACTCTTCGACGGCTTGTAAAATCGATGCTCGTGAATCTTGCTAGTTTCGATCAAAAACGATATATCCCGTTGTTTTGAGCCGGAATACAAGTTTTCGTGCAGTTCTGAGAGAAAAAGTTTACACCTTTCTCTCGTCTACTCTTCGACAACATGTAAAATCGATGCTCGTGAATCTTGCTAGTTTCGATCTGAAACGATGTATTCCGTTGTTTTGAGCCGCAATACAAGTTTTCGCGCAGATCTGAGAGAAAAAGTTTACACCTTTTTCTCGTCTACTATCCGACGACTTGTAAAATCGATGCTCGTGAATCTTGCTAGTTTCGATCAAAAACGATATATCCCGTTGTTTTGAGCCGGAATACAAGTTTTCGCGCAGTTCTGAGAGAAAAAGTTTACACCTTTCTTTCGTCTACACTTCGACGACTTGTAAAATCGATGCTCGTGAATCTTGCTAGTTTCGATCTAAAACGATGTATCCCTTTGATTTGAGCCGGAATACAAGTTTTCGTGCAGTTCTGAGAGAAAACGTTTACACCTTTCTTTCGTCTACACTTCGACGACTTGTAAAATCGATGCTCGTGAATTTTGCTAGTTTCGATCTAAAACGATGTATCCCGTTGGTTTGATCCGGAATACAAGTTTTCGTGCAGTTCTGAGAGAAAAAGTTTACACCTTTCTCTCGTCTACTCTTCGACAACTTGTAAAATCGATGCTCGTGAATCTTGCTAGTTTCGATCAAAAACGATATATCCCGTTGTTTTGAGCCGGAATACAAGTTTTCGTGCAGTTCTGAGAGAAAAAGTTTACACCTTTCTCTCGTCTACTCTTCGACGACTTGTAAAATCGATGCTCGTGAATCTTGCTAGTTTCGATTTGAAACGATGTATCCCGTTGTTTTGAGCCGCAATACAAGTTTTCGCGCTGTTCTGAGAGAAAACGATTACAACTTTCTCTCGTCTACTCTTCGACGACTTGTAAAATCGATGCTCGTGAATCTTGCTAGTTTCGATCTAAAACGATGAATCCCGTTGTTTTGAGCCGCAATACAAGTTTTCGCGCAGTTCTGAGAGAAGCCGTTTACACCTTTCTCTCGTCTACTCTTCGACGACTTGTAAAATCGATGCTCGTGAATCTTGCTAGTTTCAATCTAAAACAATGTATCCCGTTGTTTTGTGACGGAATACAAGTTTTCGCGCAGTTCTGAGAGAAAACGTTTAGACCTTTCTTTCGTCTACTCTTCGACGACTTGTAAAATTGATGCTCGTGAATCTTGCTAGTTTCGATCTAAAACGATGTATCCCTTTGATTTGAGCCGGAATACAAGTTTTCGTGCAGTTCTGAGAGAAAACGTTTACACCTTTCTTTCGTCTACACTTCGACGACTTGTAAAATCGATGCTCGTGAATTTTGCTAGTTTCGATCTAAAACGATGTATCCCGTTGGTTTGATCCGGAATACAAGTTTTCGTGCAGTTCTGAGAGAAAAAGTTTACACCTTTCTCTCGTCTACTCTTCGACAACTTGTAAAATCGATGCTCGTGAATCTTGCTAGTTTCGATCAAAAACGATATATCCCGTTGTTTTGAGCCGGAATACAAGTTTTCGTGCAGTTCTGAGAGAAAAAGTTTACACCTTTCTCTCGTCTACTCTTCGACGACTTGTAAAATCGATGCTCGTGAATCTTGCTAGTTTCGATTTGAAACGATGTATCCCGTTGTTTTGAGCCGCAATACAAGTTTTCGCGCTGTTCTGAGAGAAAACGATTACAACTTTCTCTCGTCTACTCTTCGACGACTTGTAAAATCGATGCTCGTGAATCTTGCTAGTTTCGATCTAAAACGATGAATCCCGTTGTTTTGAGCCGCAATACAAGTTTTCGCGCAGTTCTGAGAGAAGCCGTTTACACCTTTCTCTCGTCTACTCTTCGACGACTTGTAAAATCGATGCTCGTGAATCTTGCTAGTTTCAATCTAAAACAATGTATCCCGTTGTTTTGTGACGGAATACAAGTTTTCGCGCAGTTCTGAGAGAAAACGTTTAGACCTTTCTTTCGTCTACTCTTCGACGACTTGTAAAATTGATGCTCGTGAATCTTGCTAGTTTCGATCTAAAACGATGTATCCCGTTGTTTTGAGCCGCAATACAAGTTTTCGGGTTGTTCTGAGAGAAAAAGCTTTCACATTTCTCTCGTCTACTCTTCAACGACTTGTAAAATCGATGCTCGTGAGTCTTGCTAGTTTCGATCTAACACGATGTATCCCGTTGTTTTGAGCCGGAATAGAAGTTTTCGCGCAGTTCTGAGAGAAAACGTTTACACCTATCTGTCGTCTACTCTTCGACGACTTGTGAAATCGATGCTCGTGAATCTTGCTAGTTTCGATCTAAAACGATGTATCCCGTTGTTTTGAGCCGGAATACAAGTTTTCGGGCTGTTCTGAGAGAAGACGTTTACACCCTTCTCTCGTCTACTCTTCGACAACTTGTAAAATCGATGCTCGTGAATTGTGCTAGTTTTGATCGAAAACGATGTATCCCGTTGTTTTGAGACGGAATACAAGTTTTCGCGCAGTTCTGAGAGGAAAAGTTTACACCTTTCTTTCGTCTACTCTTCGACGACTTTTAAAATCGATGCTCGTGAATCTTGCTAGTTTCGATCTAAAACGATGTATCCCGTTGTTTTGAGCCGGAATACAAGTTTTCGTGCAGTTCTGAGAGAAAAAGTTTACACCTCTCTCTCGTCTACTCTTCGACGGCTTGTAAAATCGATGCTCGTGAATCTTGCTAGTTTCGATCAAAAACGATATATCCCGTTGTTTTGAGCCGGAATACAAGTTTTCGTGCAGTTCTGAGAGAAAAAGTTTACACCTTTCTCTCGTCTACTCTTCGACAACATGTAAAATCGATGCTCGTGAATCTTGCTAGTTTCGATCTGAAACGATGTATTCCGTTGTTTTGAGCCGCAATACAAGTTTTCGCGCAGATCTGAGAGAAAAAGTTTACACCTTTTTCTCGTCTACTATCCGACGACTTGTAAAATCGATGCTCGTGAATCTTGCTAGTTTCGATCAAAAACGATATATCCCGTTGTTTTGAGCCGGAATACAAGTTTTCGCGCAGTTCTGAGAGAAAAAGTTTACACCTTTCTCTCGTCTACTCTTCGACGACTTGTAAAATCGGTGTTCGTGAATTTTGCTAGTTTCAATCTAAAACGATGTATCCCTTTGATTTGAGCCGGAATACAAGTTTTCGTGCAGTTCTGAGAGAAAAAGTTTACACCTTTCTCTCGTCTACTCTTCGACGACTTGTAAAATCGGTGTTCGTGAATTTTGCTAGTTTCGATCTAAAACGATGTATCCCTTTGATTTGAGCCGGAATACAAGTTTTCGTGCAGTTCTGAGAGAAAAAGCTTTCACATTTCTCTCGTCTACTCTTCGACGACTTGTAAAATCGATGCTCGTGAATCTCGCTAGTTCCGATCTAAAACGATGTATCCCGTTGTTTTGAGCCGGAATACAAGTTTTCGCGCAGATCTGAGAGAAAAAGTTTACACCTTTTTCTCGTCTACTATCCGACGACTTGTAAAATCGTTGCTCGTGAATCTTGCTAGTTTCGATCAAAAACGATATATTCCGTTGTTTTGAGCCGGAATACAAGTTTTCGCGCAGTTCTGAGAGAAAACGTTTACACCTTTCTCTCGTCTACTCTTCGACAACTTGTAAAATTGATGCTCGTGAATCTTGCTAGTTTCGATCTGAAACGATGTATCCCGTTGTTTTGAGCCGCAATACAAGTTTTCGCGCAGATCTGAGAGAAAAAGTTTACACCTTTCTCTCGTCTACTATCCGACGACTTGTAAAATCGATGGTCGTGAATCTTGCTAGTTTCGATCTAAAACGATGTATCCCTTTGATTTGAGCCGGAATACAAGTTTTCGTGCAGTTCTGAGAGAAAAAGTTTACACCTTTCTTTCGTCTACACTTCGACGACTCGTAAAATCGATGCTCGTGAGTCTTGCTAGTTTCGATCTAACGCGATGTATCCCGTTGTTTTGAGCCGGAATAGAAGTTTTCGCGCAGTTCTTAGAGAAAAAGTTTACACCTTTCTTTCGTCTACACTTCGACGACTTGTAAAATCGATGCTCGTGGATCTTGCTAGTTTCGATCTAAAACGATGTATCCCTTTGATTTGAGCCGGAATACAAGTTTTCGTGCAGTTCTGAGAGAAAACGTTTACACCTTTCTTTCGTCTACACTTCGACGACTTGTAAAATTGATGCTCGTGAATTTTGCTAGTTTCGATCTAAAACGATGTATCCCTTTGATTTGAGCCGGAATACTAGTTTTCGTGCAGTTCTGAGAGAAAAAGTTTACACCTTTCTTCCGTCTACACTTCGACGACTTGTAAAATCGATGCTCGTGAATCTTGCTAGTTTCAATCAAAAACGATATATCCCGTTGTTTTGAGCTGGAATACAAGTTTTCGTGCAGTTCTGAGAGAAAAAGTTTACACCTTTCTCTCGTCTACTCTTCGACAACTTGTAAAATCGATGCTCGTGAGTCTTGCTAGTTTCGATCTAACACGATGTATCCCGTTGTTTTGAGCCGGAATAGAAGTTTTCGCGCAGTTCTGAGAGAAAACGTTTACACCTTTCTTTCGTCTACACTTCGACGACTTGTAAAATTGATTCTCGTGAATTTTGCTAGTTTCGATCTAAAACGATGTATCCCTTTGATTTGAGCCGGAATACTAGTTTTCGTGCAGTTCTGAGAGAAAAAGTTTACACCTTTCTTTCGTCTACACTTCGACGACTTGTAAAATCGATGCTCGTGAATCTTGCTAGTTTCGATCAAAAACGATATATCCCGTTGTTTTGAGCCGGAATACAAGTTTTCGTGCAGTTCTGAGAGAAAAAGCTTTCACATTTCTCTCGTCTACTCTTCGACGACTTGTAAAATTGATGCTCGTGAATCTTGCTAGTTTCGATCAAAAACGATATATCCCGTTGTTTTGAGCCGGAATACAAGTTTTCGTGCAGTTCCGAGAGAAAAAGTTTACACCTTTCTCTCGTCTACTCTTCGACGACTTGTAAAATCGATGCTCGTGAATCTTGCTAGTTTCGATCTGAAACGATGTATCCCGTTGTTTTGAGCCGCAATACAAGTTTTCGCGCCGTTCTGAGAGAGAACGATTACACCTTTCTCTCGTCTACTCTTCGACGACTTGTAAAATCGATGCTCGTGAATCTTGCTAGTTTCGATCTAAAACGATGTATCCCGTTGTTTTGAGCCGCAATAGAAGTTTTCGCGCAGTTCTGAGAGAAACCGTTTACACCTTTCTCTCGTCTACTCTTCGACGACTTGTAAAATCGATGCTCGTGAATCTTGCTAGTTTCAATCTAAAACAATGTATCCCGTTGTTTTGTGACGAAATACAAGTTTTCGCGCAGTTCTGAGAGAAAACGTTTAGACCTTTCTTTCGTCTACTCTTCGACGACTTGTAAAATTGATGCTCGTGAATCTTGCTAGTTTCGATCTAAAACGATGTATCCCGTTGTTTTGAGCCGCAATACAAGTTTTCGGGTTGTTCTGAGAGAAAAAGCTTCACATTTCTCTCGTCTACTCTTCGACGACTTGTAAAATCGATGCTCGTGAGTCTTGCTAGTTTCGATCTAACACGATGTATCCCGTTGTTTTGAGCCGGAATAGAAGTTTTCGCGCAGTTCTGAGAGAAAACGTTTACACCTATCTGTCATCTACTCTTCGACGACTTGTAAAATCGATGCTCGTGAATCTTGCTAGTTTCGATCTAAAACGATGTATCCCGTTGTTTTGAGCCGGAATACAAGTTTTCGGCCCGTTCTGAGAGAAGACGTTTACACCCTTCTCTCGTCTACTCTTCGACAACTTGTAAAATTGATGCTCGTGAATTGTGCTAGTTTTGATCGAAAACGATGTATCCCTTTGTTTTGAGACGGAATACAAGTTGTCGCGCAGTTCTGAGAGGAAAAGTTTACACCTTTCTTTCGTCTACTCTTCGACGACTTCTAAAATCGATGCTCGTGAATCTTGCTAGTTTCGATCTAAAACGATATATCCCGTTGTTCTGAGCCGCAATACAAGTTTTCGTGCAGTTCTGAGAGAAAAAGTTTACACCTTTCTCTCGTCTACTATCCGACGACTTGTAAAATCGATGCTCGTGAATCTTGCTAGTTTCGATCAAAAACGATATATCCCGTTGTTTTGAGCCGGAACACAAGTTTTCGCGCAGTTCTGAGAGAAAAAGTTTACACCTTTCTCTCGTCTACTCTTCGACGACTTGTAAAATCGATGCTCGTGAATTTTGCTAGTTTCGATCTAAAACGATGTATCCCGTTGTTTTGAGCCGGAATACAAGTTTTCGCGCAGTTCTGAGAGAAAAAGTTTACACCTTTCTGTCGTCTACACTTCGACGACTTGTAAAATCGATGGTCGTGAATCTTGCTAGTTTCGATCTAAAACGATGTTTCCCTTTGATTTGAGCCGGAATACAAGTTTTCGTGCAGTTCTGAGAGAAAAAGTTTACACCTTTCTCTCGTCTACTCTTCGACAACTTGTAAAATCGATGCTCGTGAATCTTGCTAGTTTCGATCTGAAACGATGTATCACGTTGTTTTGAGCCGCAATACAAGTTTTCGCGCAGATCTGAGAGAAAAAGTTTACACCTTTTTCTCGTCTACTATCCGACGACATGTAAAATCGATGCTCGTGAATCTTGCTAGTGATCAAAAACGATATATCCCGTTGTTTTGAGCCGGAATACAAGTTTTCGCGCAGTTCTGAGAGAAAAAGTTTACACCTTTCTCTCGTCTACTCTTCGACGACTTGTAAAATCGGTGTTCGTGAATTTTGCTAGTTTCGATCTAAAACGATGTATCCCTTTGATTTGAGCCGGAATACAAGTTTTCTTGCAGTTCTGAGAGAAAAAGCTTTCACATTTCTCTCGTCTACTTTTCGACGACTTGTAAAATCGATGCTGGTGAATCTCGCTAGTTCCGATCTAAAACGATGTATCCCGTTGTTTTGAGCCGGAATACAAGTTTTCGCGCAGTTCTGAGAGAAAAAGTTTACACCTTTCTCTCGTGTTCTCTTCGACGACTTGTAAAATCGATGCTCGTGAATTTTGCTAGTTTCGATCTAAAACGATGTATCCCGTTGTTTTGAGCCGGAATACAAGTTTTCGCGCAGTTCTGAAAGAAAAAGTTTACACCTTTCTTTCGTCTACACTTCGACGACTTGTAAAATCGATGGTCGTGAATCTTGCTAGTTTCGATCTAAAACGACGTATCCCTTTGATTTGAGCCGGAATACAAGTTTTCGTGCAGTTCTGAGAGAAAAAGTTTACGCCTTTCTTTCGTCTACACTTCGACGACTTGTAAAATCGATGGTCGTGAATCTTGCTAGTTTCGATCTAAAACGATGTATCCCTTTGATTTGACCCGGAATACAAGTTTTCGTGCCGATCTGAGAGAAAAAGTTTTCACCTTTCTCTCGTCTACTCAACAACTTGTAAAATCGATGCTCGTGAATCTTGCTAGTTTCCATCTGAAACGATGTATCCCGTTGTTTTGAGCCGCAATACAAGTTTTCGCGCAGATCTGAGAGAAAAAGTTTACATCTTTCTCTCGTCTACTATCCGACGACTTGTAAAATCGATGCTCGTGAATCTTGCTAGTTTCGATCAAAAACGATATATCCCGTTGTTTTGAGCCGGAATACAAATTTTCGCGCAGTTCTGAGAGAAAAAGTTTACACCTTTCTTTCGTCTACACTTCGACGACTTGTAGAATCGATGCTCGTGAATCTTGCTAGTTTCGATCAAAAACGATATATCCCGTTGTTTTGAGCCGGAATACAAGTTTTCGTGCAGTTCTGAGAGAAAAAGTTTACACCTTTCTCTCGTCTACTCTTCGACGACTTGCAAAATCGATGCTCGTGAATCTTGCTAGTTTCGATCTGAAACGATGTATCCCGTTGTTTTGAGCCGCAATACAAGTTTTCGCGCAGATCTGAGAGAAAAAGTTTACACCTTTTTCTCGTCTACTATCCGACGACTTGTAAAATCGATGCTCGTGAATCTTGCTAGTTTTGATCTAAAACGATGTATCCCTTTGATTTGAGCCGGAATACTAGTTTTCGTGATGTTCTGAGAGAAAAAGTTTACACCTTTCTTTCGTCTACACTTCGACGACTTGTAAAATCGATGCTCGTGAATCTTGCTAGTTTCGATCAAAAACGATATATCCCGTTGTTTTGAGCTGGAATACAAGTTTTCGTGCAGTTCTGAGAGAAAAAGTTTACACCTTTCTCTCGTCTACTCTTCGACAACTTGTAAAATCGATGCTCGTGAATCTTGCTAGTTTCGATCAAAAACGATATATCCCGTTGTTTTGAGCCGGAATACAAGTTTTTGTGCAGTTCTGAGAGAAAAAGTTTACACCTTTCTCTCGTCTACTCTTCGACGACTTGTAAAATCGATGCTCGTGAATCTTGCTAGTTTCGATCTGAAACGATGTATCCCGTTGTTTTGAGCCGCAATACAAGTTTTCGCGCTGTTCTGAGAGAAAACGATTACACCTTTCTCTCGTCTACTCTTCGACGACTTGTAAAATCGATGCTCGTGAATCTTGCTAGTTTCGATCTAAAACGATGTATCCCGTTGTTTTGAGCCGCAATAGAAGTTTTCGCGCAGTTCTGAGAGAAACCGTTTACACCTTTCTCTCGTCTACTCTTCGACGACTTGTAAAATCGATGCTCGTGAATCTTGCTAGTTTCAATCTAAAACAATGTATCCCGTTGTTTTGTGACGGAATACAAGTTTTCGCGCAGTTCTGAGAGAAAACGTTTAGACCTTTCTTTCGTCTACTCTTCGACGACTTGTAAAATTGATGCTCGTGAATCTTGCTAGTTTCGATCTAAAACGATGTATCCCGTTGTTTTGAGCCGCAATACAAGTTTTCGGGTTGTTCTGAGAGAAAAAGCTTCACATTTCTCTCGTCTACTCTTCGACGACTTGTAAAATCGATGCTCGTGAGTCTTGCTAGTTTCGATCTAACACGATGTATCCCGTTGTTTTGAGCCGGAATAGAAGTTTTCGCGCAGTTCTGAGAGAAAACGTTTACACCTATCTGTCATCTACTCTTCGACGACTTGTAAAATCGATGCTCGTGAATCTTGCTAGTTTCGATCTAAAACGATGTATCCCGTTGTTTTGAGCCGGAATACAAGTTTTCGCGCAGTTCTGAGAGAAAAAGTTTACACCTTTCTTTCGTCTACACTTCGACGACTTGTAAAATCGATGGTCGTGAATCTTGCTAGTTTCGATCTAAAACGACGTATCCCTTTGATTTGAGCCGGAATACAAGTTTTCGTGCAGTTCTGAGAGAAAAAGTTTACGCCTTTCTTTCGTCTACACTTCGACGACTTGTAAAATCGATGGTCGTGAATCTTGCTAGTTTCGATCTAAAACGATGTATCCCTTTGATTTGACCCGGAATACAAGTTTTCGTGCCGATCTGAGAGAAAAAGTTTTCACCTTTCTCTCGTCTACTCAACAACTTGTAAAATCGATGCTCGTGAATCTTGCTAGTTTCCATCTGAAACGATGTATCCCGTTGTTTTGAGCCGCAATACAAGTTTTCGCGCAGATCTGAGAGAAAAAGTTTACACCTTTCTCTCGTCTACTATCCGACGACTTGTAAAATCGATGCTCGTGAATCTTGCTAGTTTCAATCAAAAACGATATATCCCGTTGTTTTGAGCCGGAATACAAGTTTTCGCGCAGTTCTGAGAGAAAAAGTTTACACCTTTCTTTCGTCTACACTTCGACGACTTGTAAAATCGATGCTCGTGAATATTGCTAGTTTCGATCAAAAACGATATATCCCGTTGTTTTGAGCCGGAATACAAGTTTTCGTGCAGTTCTGAGAGAAAAAGTTTACACCTTTCTCTCGTCTACTCTTCGACGACTTGCAAAATCGATGCTCGTGAATCTTGCTAGTTTCGATCTGAAACGATGTATCCCGTTGTTTTGAGCCGCAATACAAGTTTTCGCGCAGATCTGAGAGAAAAAGTTTACACCTTTTTCTCGTCTACTATCCGACGACTTGTAAAATCGATGCTCGTGAATCTTGCTAGTTTCGATCTAAAACGATGTATCCCTTTGATTTGAGCCGGAATACTAGTTTTCGTGCAGTTCTGAGAGAAAAAGTTTACACCTTTCTTTCGTCTACACTTCGACGACTTGTAAAATCGATGCTCGTGAATCTTGCTAGTTTCGATCAAAAACGATATATCCCGTTGTTTTGAGCTGGAATACAAGTTTTCGTGCAGTTCTGAGAGAAAAAGTTTACACCTTTCTCTCGTCTACTCTTCGACAACTTGTAAAATCGATGCTCGTGAATCTTGCTAGTTTCGATCTAAAACGATGTATCCCGTTGTTTTGAGCCGCAATACAAGTTTTCGGGTTGTTCTGAGAGAAAAAGCTTCACATTTCTCTCGTCTACTCTTCGACGACTTGTAAAATCGATGCTCGTGAGTCTTGCTAGTTTCGATCTAACACGATGTATCCCGTTGTTTTGAGCCGGAATAGAAGTTTTCGCGCAGTTCTGAGAGAAAACGTTTACACCTATCTGTCATCTACTCTTCGACGACTTGTAAAATCGATGCTCGTGAATCTTGCTAGTTTCGATCTAAAACGATGTATCCCGTTGTTTTGAGCCGGAATACAAGTTTTCGGGCCGTTCTGAGAGAAGACGTTTACACCCTTCTCTCGTCTACTCTTCGACAACTTGTAAAATCGATGCTCGTGAATTGTGCTAGTTTTGATCGAAAACGATGTATCCCGTTGTTTTGAGACGGAATACAAGTTGTCGCGCAGTTCTGAGAGGAAAAGTTTACACCTTTCTTTCGTCTACTCTTCGACGACTTCTAAAATCGATGCTCGTGAATCTTGCTAGTTTCGATCTAAAACGATGTATCCCGTTGTTCTGAGCCGCAATACAAGTTTTCGTGCAGTTCTGAGAGAAAAAGTTTACACCTTTCTCTCGTCTACTCTTCGACGACTTGTAAAATCGATGCTCGTGAATCTTGCTAGTTTCGATCAAAAACGATATATCCCGTTGTTTTGAGCCGGAATACAAGTTTTCGTGCAGTTCTGAGAGAAAAAGTTTACACCATTCTCTCGTCTACTCTTCGACAACTTGTAAAATCGATGCTCGTGAATCTTGCTAGTTTCGATCTGAAACGATGTATCCCGTTGTTTTGAGCCGCAATACAAGTTTTCGCGCAGATCTGAGAGAAAAGGTTTACACCTTTATCTCGTCTACTATCCGACGACTTGTAAAATCGATGCTCGTGAATCTTGCTAGTTTCGATCAAAAACGATATATCTCGTTGTTTTGAGCCGGAACACAAGTTTTCGCGCAGTTCTGAGGGAAAAAGTTTACACCTTTCTCTCGTCTACTCTTCGACGACTTGTAAAATCGATGCTCGTGAATTTTGCTAGTTTCGATCTAAAACGATGTATCCCGTTGTTTTGAGCCGGAATACAAGTTTTCGCGCAGTTCTGAGAGAAAAAGTTTACACCTTTCTGTCGTCTACACTTCGACGACTTGTAAAATCGATGGTCGTGAATCTTGCTAGTTTCGATCTAAAACGATGTTTCCCTTTGATTTGAGCCGGAATACAAGTTTTCGTGCAGTTCTGAGAGAAAAAGTTTACACCTTTCTCTCGTCTACTCTTCGACAACTTGTAAAATCGATGCTCGTGAATCTTGCTAGTTTCGATCTGAAACGATGTATCACGTTGTTTTGAGCCGCAATACAAGTTTTCGCGCAGATCTGAGAGAAAAAGTTTACACCTTTTTCTCGTCTACTATCCGACGACATGTAAAATCGATGCTCGTGAATCTTGCTAGTGATCAAAAACGATATATCCCGTTGTTTTGAGGCGGAATACAAGTTTTTGTGCAGTTCTGAGAGAAAAAGTTTACACCTTTCTCTCGTCTACTCTTGGACGACTTGTAAAATCGATGCTCGTGAATCTTGCTAGTTTCGATCTGAAACAATGTATCCCGTTGTTTTGAGCCGCAATACAAGTTTTCGCGCTGTTCGGAGAGAAAACGATTACACCTTTCTCTCGTCTACTCTTCGACGACTTGTAAAATCGATGCTCGTGAATCTTGCTAGTTTCGATCTAAAACTATGTATCCCGTTGTTTTGAGCCGCAATAGAAGTTTTCGCGCAGTTCTGAGAGAAACCGTTTACACCTTTCTCTCGTCTACTCTTCGACGACTTGTAAAATCGATGCTCGTGAATCTTGCTAGTTTCAATCTAAAACAATGTATCCCGTTGTTTTGTGACGGAATACAAGTTTTCGCGCAGTTCTGAGAGAAAACGTTTAGACCTTTCTTTCGTCTACTCTTCGACGACTTGTAAAATTGATGCTCGTGAATCTTGCTAGTTTCGATCTAAAACGATGTATCCCGTTGTTTTGAGCCGCAATACAAGTTTTCGGGTTGTTCTGAGAGAAAAAGCTTCACATTTCTCTCGTCTACTCTTCGACGACTTGTAAAATCGATGCTCGTGAGTCTTGCTAGTTTCGATCTAACACGATGTATCCCGTTGTTTTGAGCCGGAATAGAAGTTTTCGCGCAGTTCTGAGAGAAAACGTTTACACCTATCTGTCATCTACTCTTCGACGACTTGTAAAATCGATGCTCGTGAATCTTGCTAGTTTCGATCTAAAACGATGTATCCCGTTGTTTTGAGCCGGAATACAAGTTTTCGGGCCGTTCTGAGAGAAGACGTTTACACCCTTCTCTCGTCTACTCTTCGACAACTTGTAAAATCGATGCTCGTGAATTGTGCTAGTTTTGATCGAAAACGATGTATCCCGTTGTTTTGAGACGGAATACAAGTTGTCGCGCAGTTCTGAGAGGAAAAGTTTACACCTTTCTTTCGTCTACTCTTCGACGACTTCTAAAATCGATGCTCGTGAATCTTGCTAGTTTCGATCTAAAACGATGTATCCCGTTGTTCTGAGCCGCAATACAAGTTTTCGTGCAGTTCTGAGAGAAAAAGTTTACACCTTTCTCTCGTCTACTCTTCGACGACTTGTAAAATCGATGCTCGTGAATCTTGCTAGTTTCGATCAAAAACGATATATCCCGTTGTTTTGAGCCGGAATACAAGTTTTCGTGCAGTTCTGAGAGAAAATGTTTACACCATTCTCTCGTCTACTCTTCGACAACTTGTAAAATCGATGCTCGTGAATCTTGCTAGTTTCGATCTGAAACGATGTATCCCGTTGTTTTGAGCCGCAATACAAGTTTTCGCGCAGATCTGAGAGAAAAGGTTTACACCTTTATCTCGTCTACTATCCGACGACTTGTAAAATCGATGCTCGTGAATCTTGCTAGTTTCGATCAAAAACGATATATCTCGTTGTTTTGAGCCGGAACACAAGTTTTCGCGCAGTTCTGAGGGAAAAAGTTTACACCTTTCTCTCGTCTACTCTTCGACGACTTGTAAAATCGATGCTCGTGAATTTTGCTAGTTTCGATCTAAAACGATGTATCCCGTTGTTTTGAGCCGGAATACAAGTTTTCGCGCAGTTCTGAGAGAAAAAGTTTACACCTTTCTGTCGTCTACACTTCGACGACTTGTAAAATCGATGGTCGTGAATCTTGCTAGTTTCGATCTAAAACGATGTTTCCCTTTGATTTGAGCCGGAATACAAGTTTTCGTGCAGTTCTGAGAGAAAAAGTTTACACCTTTCTCTCGTCTACTCTTCGACAACTTGTAAAATCGATGCTCGTGAATCTTGCTAGTTTCGATCTGAAACGATGTATCACGTTGTTTTGAGCCGCAATACAAGTTTTCGTGCAGTTCTGAGAGAAAAAGTTTACACCTTTCTCTCGTCTACTCTTCGACAACTTGTAAAATCGATGCTCGTGAATCTTGCTAGTTTCGATCAAAAACGATATATCCCGTTGTTTTGAGCCGGAATACAAGTTTTTGTGCAGTTCTGAGAGAAAAAGTTTACACCTTTCTCTCGTCTACTCTTCGACGACTTGTAAAATCGATGCTCGTGAATCTTGCTAGTTTCGATCTGAAACGATGTATCCCGTTGTTTTGAGCCGCAATACAAGTTTTCGCTCTGTTCTGAGAGAAAACGATTACACCTTTCTCTCGTCTACTCTTCGACGACTTGTAAAATCGATGCTCGTGAATCTTGCTAGTTTCGATCTAAAACGATGTATCCCGTTGTTTTGAGCCGCAATAGAAGTTTTCGCGCAGTTCTGAGAGAAACCGTTTACACCTTTCTCTCGTCTACTCTTCGACGACTTGTAAAATCGATGCTCGTGAATCTTGCTAGTTTCAATCTAAAACAATGTATCCCGTTGTTTTGTGACGGAATACAAGTTTTCGCGCAGTTCTGAGAGAAAACGTTTAGACCTTTCTTTCGTCTACTCTTCGACGACTTGTAAAATTGATGCTCGTGAATCTTGCTAGTTTCGATCTAAAACGATGTATCCCGTTGTTTTGAGCCGCAATACAAGTTTTCGGGTTGTTCTGAGAGAAAAAGCTTCACATTTCTCTCGTCTACTCTTCGACGACTTGTAAAATCGATGCTCGTGAGTCTTGCTAGTTTCGATCTAACACGATGTATCCCGTTGTTTTGAGCCGGAATAGAAGTTTTCGCGCAGTTCTGAGAGAAAACGTTTACACCTATCTGTCATCTACTCTTCGACGACTTGTAAAATCGATGCTCGTGAATCTTGCTAGTTTCGATCTAAAACAATGTATCCCGTTGTTTTGAGCCGGAATACAAGTTTTCGCGCAGTTCTGAGAGAAAAAGTTTACACCTTTCTTTCGTCTACACTTCGACGACTTGTAAAATCGATGGTCGTGAATCTTGCTAGTTTCGATCTAAAACGATGTATCCCTTTGATTTGACCCGGAATACAAGTTTTCGTGCCGATCTGAGAGAAAAAGTTTTCACCTTTCTCTCGTCTACTCAACAACTTGTAAAATCGATGCTCGTGAATCTTGTTAGTTTCCATCTGAAACGATGTATCCCGTTGTTTTGAGCCGCAATACAAGTTTTCGCGCAGATCTGAGAGAAAAAGTTTACACCTTTCTCTCGTCTACTATCCGACGACTTGTAAAATCGATGCTCGTGAATCTTGCTAGTTTCAATCAAAAACGATATATCCCGTTGTTTTGAGCCGGAATACAAGTTTTCGCGCAGTTCTGAGAGAAAAAGTTTACACCTTTCTTTCGTCTACACTTCGACGACTTGTAAAATCGATGCTCGTGAATATTGCTAGTTTCGATCAAAAACGATATATCCCGTTGTTTTGAGCCGGAATACAAGTTTTCGTGCAGTTCTGAGAGAAAAAGTTTACACCTTTCTCTCGTCTACTCTTCGACGACTTGCAAAATCGATGCTCGTGAATCTTGCTAGTTTCGATCTGAAACGATGTATCCCGTTGTTTTGAGCCGCAATACAAGTTTTCGCGCAGATCTGAGAGAAAAAGTTTACACCTTTTTCTCGTCTACTATCCGACGACTTGTAAAATCGATGCTCGTGAATCTTGCTAGTTTCGATCTAAAACGATGTATCCCTTTGATTTGAGCCGGAATACTAGTTTTCGTGCAGTTCTGAGAGAAAAAGTTTACACCTTTCTTTCGTCTACACTTCGACGACTTGTAAAATCGATGCTCGTGAATCTTGCTAGTTTCGATCAAAAACGATATATCCCGTTGTTTTGAGCTGGAATACAAGTTTTCGTGCAGTTCTGAGAGAAAAAGTTTACACCTTTCTCTCGTCTACTCTTCGACAACTTGTAAAATCGATGCTCGTGAATCTTGCTAGTTTCGATCAAAAACGATATATCCCGTTGTTTTGAGCCGGAATACAAGTTTTTGTGCAGTTCTGAGAGAAAAAGTTTACACCTTTCTCTCGTCTACTCTTGGACGACTTGTAAAATCGATGCTCGTGAATCTTGCTAGTTTCGATCTGAAACGATGTATCCCGTTGTTTTGAGCCGCAATACAAGTTTTCGCGCTGTTCGGAGAGAAAACGATTACACCTTTCTCTCGTCTACTCTTCGACGACTTGTAAAATCGATGCTCGTGAATCTTGCTAGTTTCGATCTAAAACTATGTATCCCGTTGTTTTGAGCCGCAATAGAAGTTTTCGCGCAGTTCTGAGAGAAACCGTTTACACCTTTCTCTCGTCTACTCTTCGACGACTTGTAAAATCGATGCTCGTGAATCTTGCTAGTTTCAATCTAAAACAATGTATCCCGTTGTTTTGTGACGGAATACAAGTTTTCGCGCAGTTCTGAGAGAAAACGTTTAGACCTTTCTTTCGTCTACTCTTAGACGACTTGTAAAATTGATGCTCGTCAATCTTGCTAGTTTCGATCTAAAACGATGTATCCCGTTGTTTTGAGCCGCAATACAAGTTTTCGGGTTGTTCTGAGAGAAAAAGCTTCACATTTCTCTCGTCTACTCTTCGACGACTTGTAAAATCGATGCTCGTGAGTCTTGCTAGTTTCGATCTAACACGATGTATCCCGTTGTTTTGAGCCGGAATAGAAGTTTTCGCGCAGTTCTGAGAGAAAACGTTTACACCTATCTGTCATCTACTCTTCGACGACTTGTAAAATCGATGCTCGTGAATCTTGCTAGTTTCGATCTAAAACGATGTATCCCGTTGTTTTGAGCCGGAATACAAGTTTTCGGGCCGTTCTAAGAGAAGACGTTTACACCCTTCTCTCGTCTACTCTTCGACAACTTGTAAAATCGATGCTCGTGAATTGTGCTAGTTTTGATCGAAAACGATGTATCCCGTTGTTTTGAGACGGAATACAAGTTGTCGCGCAGTTCTGAGAGGAAAAGTTTACACCTTTCTTTCGTCTACTCTTCGACGACTTCTAAAATCGATGCTCGTGAATCTTGCTAGTTTCGATCTAAAACGATGTATCCCGTTGTTCTGAGCCGCAATACAAGTTTTCGTGCAGTTCTGAGAGAAAAAGTTTACACCTTTCTCTCGTCTACTCTTCGACGACTTGTAAAATCGATGCTCGTGAATCTTGCTAGTTTCGATCAAAAACGATATATCCCGTTGTTTTGAGCCGGAATACAAGTTTTCGTGCAGTTCTGAGAGAAAAAGTTTACACCATTCTCTCGTCTACTCTTCGACAACTTGTAAAATCGATGCTCGTGAATCTTGCTAGTTTCGATCTGAAACGATGTATCCCGTTGTTTTGAGCCGCAATACAAGTTTTCGCGCAGATCTGAGAGAAAAGGTTTACACCTTTATCTCGTCTACTATCCGACGACTTGTAAAATCGATGCTCGTGAATCTTGCTAGTTTCGATCAAAAACGATATATCTCGTTGTTTTGAGCCGGAACACAAGTTTTCGCGCAGTTCTGAGGGAAAAAGTTTACACCTTTCTCTCGTCTACTCTTCGACAACTTGTAAAATCGATGCTCGTGCATTTTGCTAGTTTCGATCTAAAACGATGTATCCCGTTGTTTTGAGCCGGAATACAAGTTTTCGCGCAGTTCTGAGAGAAAAAGTTTACACCTTTCTGTCGTCTACACTTCGACGACTTGTAAAATCGATGGTCGTGAATCTTGCTAGTTTCGATCTAAAACGATGTTTCCCTTTGATTTGAGCCGGAATACAAGTTTTCGTGCAGTTCTGAGAGAAAAAGTTTACACCTTTCTCTCGTCTACTCTTCGACAACTTGTAAAATCGATGCTCGTGAATCTTGCTAGTTTCGATCTGAAACGATGTATCACGTTGTTTTGAGCCGCAATACAAGTTTTCGCGCAGATCTGAGAGAAAAAGTTTACACCTTTTTCTCGTCTACTATCCGACGACATGTAAAATCGATGCTCGTGAATCTTGCTAGTGATCAAAAACGATATATCCCGTTGTTTTGAGCCGGAATACAAGTTTTCGCGCAGTTCTGAGAGAAAAAGTTTACACCTTTCTCTCGTCTACTCTTCGACGACTTGTAAAATCGGTGTTCGTGAATTTTGCTAGTTTCGATCTAAAACGATGTATCCCTTTGATTTGAGCCGGAATACAAGTGTTCTTGCAGTTCTGAGAGAAAAAGCTTTCACATTTCTCTCGTCTACTCTTCGACGACTTGTAAAATCGATGCTCGTGAATCTCGCTAGTTCCGATCTAAAACGATGTATCCCGTTGTTTTGAGCCGGAATACAAGTTTTCGCGCAGTTCTGAGAGAAAAAGTTTACACCTTTCTCTCGTGTTCTCTTCGACGACTTGTAAAATCGATGCTCGTGAATTTTGCTAGTTTCGATCTAAAACGATGTATCCCGTTGTTTTGAGCCGGAATACAAGTTTTCGCGCAGTTCTGAAAGAAAAAGTTTACACCTTTCTTTCGTCTACACTTCGACGACTTGTAAAATCGATGGTCGTGAATCTTGCTAGTTTCGATCTAAAACGACGTATCCCTTTGATTTGAGCCGGAATACAAGTTTTCGTGCAGTTCTGAGAGAAAAAGTTTACGCCTTTCTTTCGTCTACACTTCGACGACTTGTAAAATCGATGGTCGTGAATCTTGCTAGTTTCGATCTAAAACGATGTATCCCTTTGATTTGACCCGGAATACAAGTTTTCGTGCCGATCTGAGAGAAAAAGTTTTCACCTTTCTCTCGTCTACTCAACAACTTGTAAAATCGATGCTCGTGAATCTTGCTAGTTTCCATCTGAAACGATGTATCCCGTTGTTTTGAGCCGCAATACAAGTTTTCGCGCAGATCTGAGAGAAAAAGTTTACACCTTTCTCTCGTCTACTATCCGACGACTTGTAAAATCGATGCTCGTGAATCTTGCTAGTTTCGATCAAAAACGATATATCCCGTTGTTTTGAGCCGGAATACAAGTTTTCGCGCAGTTCTGAGAGAAAAAGTTTACACCTTTCTTTCGTCTACACTTCGACGACTTGTAAAATCGATGCTCGTGAATCTTGCTAGTTTCGATCTAAAACGATGTATCCCTTTGATTTGAGCCGGAATACAAGTTTTCGTGCAGTTCTGAGAGAAATTGTTTACACCTTTCTTTCGTCTACACTTCGACGACTTGTAAAATCGATGGTCGTGAATCTTGCTAGTTTCGATCTAAAACGATGTATCCCTTTGATTTGAGCCGGAATACAAGTTTTCGTGCAGTTCTGAGAGAAAACGTTTACACCTTTCTTTCGTCTACACTTCGACGACTCGTAAAATCGATGCTCGTGAGTCTTGCTAGTTTCGATCTAACACGATGTATCCCGTTGTTTTGAGCCGGAATAGAAGTTTTCGCGCAGTTCTGAGCGAAAAAGTTTACACCTTTCTTTCGTCTACACTTCGACGACTTGTAAAATCGATGCTCGTGAATCTTGCTAGTTTCGATCTAAAACGATGTATCCCTTTGATTTGAGCCGGAATACAAGTTTTCGTCCAGTTCTGAGAGAAAACGTTTACACCTTTCTTTCGTCTACACTTCGACGACTTGTAAAAATGATGCTCGTGAATTTTGCTAGTTTCGATCTAAAACGATGTATCCCTTTGATTTGAGCCGGAATACTAGTTTTCGTGCAGTTCTGAGAGAAAAAGTTTACACCTTTCTTTCGTCTACACTTCGGCGACTTGTAAAATCGATGCTCGTGAATCTTGCTAGTTTCGATCAAAAACGATATATCCCGTTGTTTTGAGCTGGAATACAAGTTTTCGTCCAGTTCTGAGAGAAAAAGTTTACACCTTTCTCTCGTCTACTCTTCGAGAACTTGTAAAATCGATGCTCGTGAATCTTGCTAGTTTCGATCAAAAACGATATATCCCGTTGTTTTGAGCCGGAATACAAGTTTTTGTGCAGTTCTGAGAGAAAAAGTTTACACCTTTCTCTCGTCTACTCTTCGACGACTTGTAAAATCGATGCTCGTGAATCTTGCTAGTTTCGATCTGAAACGATGTATCCCGTTGTTTTGAGCCGCAATACAAGTTTTCGCGCTGTTCTGAGAGAAAACGATTACACCTTTCTCTCGTCTACTCTTCGACGACTTGTAAAATCGATGCTCGTGAATCTTGCTAGTTTCGATCTAAAACGATGTATGCCGTTGTTTTGAGCCGCAATACAAGTTTTCGCGCAGTTCTGAGAGAAACCGTTTACACCTTTCTCTCGTCTACTCTTCGACGACTTGTAAAATCGATGCTCGTGAATCTTGCTAGTTTCAATCTAAAACAATGTATCCCGTTGTTTTGTGACGGAATACAAGTTTTCGCGCAGTTCTGAGAGAAAACGTTTAGACCTTTCTTTCGTCTACTCTTCGACGACTTGTAAAATTGATGCTCGTGAATCTTGCTAGTTTCGATCTAAAACGATGTATCCCGTTGTTTTGAGCCGTAATACAAGTTTTCGGGTTGTTCTGAGAGAAAAAGCTTCACATTTCTCTCGTCTACTCTTCGACTACTTGTAAAATCGATGCTCGTGAGTCTTGCTAGTTTCGATCTAACACGATGTATCCCGTTGTTTTGAGCCGGAATAGAAGTTTTCGCGCAGTTCTGAGAGAAAACGTTTACACCTATCTGTCATCTACTCTTCGACGACTTGTAAAATCGATGCCCGTGAATCTTCCTAGTTTCGATCTAAAACCATGTATCCCGTTGTTTTGAGCCGGAATACAAGTTTTCGGGCTGTTCTGAGAGAAGACGTTTACACCCTTCTCTCGTCTACTCTTCGACAACTTGTAAAATCGATGCTCGTGAATTTTGCTAGTTTCGATCTAAAACGATGTATCCCGTTGTTTTGAGCCGGAATACAAGTTTTCGCGCAGTTCTGAAAGAAAAAGTTTACACCTTTCTTTCGTCTACACTTCGACGACTTGTAAAAATGATGCTCGTGAATTTTGCTAGTTTCGATCTAAAACGATGTATCCCTTTGATTTGAGCCGGAATACTAGTTTTCGTGCAGTTCTGAGAGAAAAAGTTTACACCTTTCTTTCGTCTACACTTCGACGACTTGTAAAATCGATGCTCGTGAATCTTGCTAGTTTCGATCAAAAACGATGTATTCCGTTGTTTTGAGCCGCAATACAAGTTTTCGGGTTGTTCTGAGAGAAAAAGCTTCACATTTCTCTCGTCTACTCTTCGACGACTTGAAAAATCGATGCTCGTGAGTCTTGCTAGTTTCGATCTAACACGATGTATCCCGTTGTTTTGAGCCGGAATAGAAGTTTTCGCGCAGTTCTGAGAGAAAACGTTTACACCTATCTGTCATCTACTCTTCGACGACTTGTAAAATCGATGCTCGTGAATCTTGCTAGTTTCGATCTAAAACGATGTATCCCGTTGTTTTGAGCCGGAATACAAGTTTTCGGGCCGTTCTGAGAGAAGACGTTTACACCCTTCTCTCGTCTACTCTTCGACAACTTGTAAAATCGATGCTCGTGAATTGTGCTAGTTTTGATCGAAAACGATGTATCCCGTTGTTTTGAGACGGAATACAAGTTGTCGCGCAGTTCTGAGAGGAAAAGTTTACACCTTTCTTTCGTCTACTCTTCGACGACTTCTAAAATCGATGCTCGTGAATCTTGCTAGTTTCGATCTAAAACGATGTATCCCGTTGTTCTGAGCCGCAATACAAGTTTTCGTGCAGTTCTGAGAGAAAAAGTTTACACCTTTCTCTCGTCTACTCTTCGACGACTTGTAAAATCGATGCTCGTGAATCTTGCTAGTTTCGATCAAAAACGATATATCCCGTTGTTTTGAGCCGGAATACAAGTTTTCGTGCAGTTCTGAGAGAAAAAGTTTACACCATTCTCTCGTCTACTCTTCGACAACTTGTAAAATCGATGCTCGTGAATCTTGCTAGTTTCGATCTGAAACGATGTATCCCGTTGTTTTGAGCCGGAATACAAGTTTTCGCGCAGTTCTGAAAGAAAAAGTTTACACCTTTCTTTCGTCTACACTTCGACGACTTGTAAAAATGATGCTCGTGAATTTTGCTAGTTTCGATCTAAAACGATGTATCCCTTTGATTTGAGCCGGAATACTAGTTTTCGTGCAGTTCTGAGAGAAAAAGTTTACACCTTTCTTTCGTCTACACTTCGACGACTTGTAAAATCGATGCTCGTGAATCTTGCTAGTTTCGATCAAAAACGATGTATCCCGTTGTTTTGAGCCGCAATACAAGTTTTCGGGTTGTTCTGAGAGAAAAAGCTTCACATTTCTCTCGTCTACTCTTCGACGACTTGTAAAATCGATGCTCGTGAGTCTTGCTAGTTTCGATCTAACACGATGTATCCCGTTGTTTTGAGCCGGAATAGAAGTTTTCGCGCAGTTCTGAGAGAAAACGTTTACACCTATCTGTCATCTACTCTTCGACGACTTGTAAAATCGATGCTCGTGAATCTTGCTAGTTTCGATCTAAAACGATGTATCCCGTTGTTTTGAGCCGGAATACAAGTTTTCGGGCCGTTCTGAGAGAAGACGTTTACACCCTTCTCTCGTCTACTCTTCGACAACTTGTAAAATCGATGCTCGTGAATTGTGCTAGTTTTGATCGAAAACGATGTATCCCGTTGTTTTGAGACGGAATACAAGTTGTCGCGCAGTTCTGAGAGGAAAAGTTTAACCTTTCTCTCGTCTACTCTTCGACGACTTGTAAAATCGATGCTCGTGAATCTTGCTAGTTTCGATCAAAAACGATATATCCCTTTGATTTGAGCCGGAATACAAGTTTTCGTGCAGTTCTGAGAGAAAAAGTTTACACCTTTCTCTCGTCTACTCTTCGACAACTTGTAAAATCGATGCTCGTGAATCTTGCTAGTTTCGATCTGAAACGATGTATCACGTTGTTTTGAGCCGCAATACAAGTTTTCGCGCAGATCTGAGAGAAAAAGTTTACACCTTTTTCTCGTCTACTATCCGACGACATGTAAAATCGATGCTCGTGAATCTTGCTAGTGATCAAAAACGATATATCCCGTTGTTTTGAGCCGGAATACAAGTTTTCGCGCAGTTCTGAGAGAAAAAGTTTACACCTTTCTCTCGTCTACTCTTCGACGACTTGTAAAATCGGTGTTCGTGAATTTTGCTAGTTTCGATCCAAAACGATGTATCCCTTTGATTTGAGCCGGAATACAAGTGTTCTTGCAGTTCTGAGAGAAAAAGCTTTCACATTTCTCTCGTCTACTCTTCGACGACTTGTAAAATCGATGCTCGTGAATCTCGCTAGTTCCGATCTAAACCGATGTATCCCGTTGTTTTGAGCCGGAATACAAGTTTTCGCGCAGTTCTGAGAGAAAAAGTTTACACCTTTCTCTCGTGTTCTCTTCGACGACTTGTAAAATCGATGCTCGTGAATTTTGCTAGTTTCGATCTAAAACGATGTATCCCGTTGTTTTGAGCCGGAATACAAGTTTTCGCGCAGTTCTGAAAGAAAAAGTTTACACCTTTCTTTCGTCTACACTTCGACGACTTGTAAAATCGATGGTCGTGAATCTTGCTAGTTTCGATCTAAAACGACGTATCCCTTTGATTTGAGCCGGAATACAAGTTTTCGTGCAGTTCTGAGAGAAAAAGTTTACGCCTTTCTTTCGTCTACACTTCGACGACTTGTAAAATCGATGGTCGTGAATCTTGCTAGTTTCGATCTAAAACGATGTATCCCTTTGATTTGACCCGGAATACAAGTTTTCGTGCCGATCTGAGAGAAAAAGTTTTCACCTTTCTCTCGTCTACTCAACAACTTGTAAAATCGATGCTCGTGAATCTTGCTAGTTTCCATCTGAAACGATGTATCCCGTTGTTTTGAGCCGCAATACAAGTTTTCGCGCAGATCTGAGAGAAAAAGTTTACACCTTTCTCTCGTCTACTATCCGACGACTTGTAAAATCGATGCTCGTGAATCTTGCTAGTTTCGATCAAAAACGATATATCCCGTTGTTTTGAGCCGGAATACAAGTTTTCGCGCAGTTCTGAGAGAAAAAGTTTACACCTTTCTTTCGTCTACACTTCGACGACTTGTAAAATCGATGCTCGTGAATCTTGCTAGTTTCGATCTAAAACGATGTATCCCTTTGATTTGAGCCGGAATACAAGTTTTCGTGCAGTTCTGAGAGAAATTGTTTACACCTTTCTTTCGTCTACACTTCGACGACTTGTAAAATCGATGGTCGTGAATCTTGCTAGTTTCGATCTAAAACGATGTATCCCTTTGATTTGAGCCGGAATACAAGTTTTCGTGCAGTTCTGAGAGAAAACGTTTACACCTTTCTTTCGTCTACACTTCGACGACTCGTAAAATCGATGCTCGTGAGTCTTGCTAGTTTCGATCTAACACGATGTATCCCGTTGTTTTGAGCCGGAATAGAAGTTTTCGCGCAGTTCTGAGCGAAAAAGTTTACACCTTTCTTTCGTCTACACTTCGACGACTTGTAAAATCGATGCTCGTGAATCTTGCTAGTTTCGATCTAAAACGATGTATCCCTTTGATTTGAGCCGGAATACAAGTTTTCGTGCAGTTCTGAGAGAAAACGTTTACACCTTTCTTTCGTCTACACTTCGACGACTTGTAAAAATGATGCTCGTGAATTTTGCTAGTTTCGATCTAAAACGATGTATCCCTTTGATTTGAGCCGGAATACTAGTTTTCGTGCAGTTCTGAGAGAAAAAGTTTACACCTTTCTTTCGTCTACACTTCGGCGACTTGTAAAATCGATGCTCGTGAATCTTGCTAGTTTCGATCAAAAACGATATATCCCGTTGTTTTGAGCCGCAATACAAGTTTTCGGGTTGTTCTGAGAGAAAAAGCTTCACATTTCTCTCGTCTACTCTTCGACTACTTGTAAAATCGATGCTCGTGAGTCTTGCTAGTTTCGATCTAACACGATGTATCCCGTTGTTTTGAGCCGGAATAGAAGTTTTCGCGCAGTTCTGAGAGAAAACGTTTACACCTATCTGTCATCTACTCTTCGACGACTTGTAAAATCGATGCTCGTGAATCTTCCTAGTTTCGATCTAAAACCATGTATCCCGTTGTTTTGAGCCGGAATACAAGTTTTCGGGCTGTTCTGAGAGAAGACGTTTACACCCTTCTCTCGTCTACTCTTCGACAACTTGTAAAATCGATGCTCGTGAATTGTGCTAGTTTTGATCGAAAACGATGTATCCCGTTGTTTTGAGACGGAATACAAGTTGTCGCGCAGTTCTGAGAGGAAAAGTTTACACCTTTCTTTCGTCTACTCTTCGACGACTTCTAAAATCGATGCTCGTGAATCTTGCTAGTTTCGATCTAAAACGATGTATCCCGTTGTTCTGAGCCGCAATACAAGTTTTCGTGCAGTTCTGAGAGAAAAAGTTTACACCTTTCTCTCGTCTACTCTTCGACGACTTGTAAAATCGATGCTCGTGAATCTTGCTAGTTTCGATCAAAAACGATATATCCCGTTGTTTTGAGCCGGAATACAAGTTTTCGTGCAGTTCTGAGAGAAAAAGTTTACACCTTTCTCTCGTCTACTCTTCGACAACTTGTAAAATCGATGCTCGTGAATCTTGCTAGTTTCGATCTAAAACGATGTATCCCGTTGTTTTGAGCCGCAATACAAGTTTTCGCGCATATCTGAGAGAAAAAGTTTACACCTTTTTCTCGTCTACTATCCGACGACATGTAAAATCGATGCTCGTGAATCTTGCTAGTGATCAAAAACGATATATCCCGTTGTTTTGAGCCGGAATACAAGTTTTCGCGCAGTTCTGAGAGAAAAAGTTTACACCTTTCTCTCGTCTACTCTTCGACGACTTGTAAAATCGGTGTTCGTGAATTTTGCTAGTTTCGATCTAAAACGATGTATCCCTTTGATTTGAGCCGGAATACAAGTTTTCTTGCAGTTCTGAGAGAAAAAGCTTTCACATTTCTCTCGTCTACTCTTCGACGACTTGTAAAATCGATGCTCGTGAATCTCGCTAGTTCCGATCTAAAACGATGTATCCCGTTGTTTTGAGCCGGAATACAAGTTTTCGCGCAGTTCTGAGAGAAAAAGTTTACACCTTTCTCTCGTGTTCTCTTCGACGACTTGTAAAATCGATGCTCGTGAATTTTGCTAGTTTCGATCTAAAACGATGTATCCCGTTGTTTTGAGCCGGAATACAAGTTTTCGCGCAGTTCTGAAAGAAAAAGTTTACACCTTTCTTTCGTCTACACTTCGACGACTTGTAAAAATGATGCTCGTGAATTTTGCTAGTTTCGATCTAAAACGATGTATCCCTTTGATTTGAGCCGGAATACTAGTTTTCGTGCAGTTCTGAGAGAAAAAGTTTACACCTTTCTTTCGTCTACACTTCGACGACTTGTAAAATCGATGCTCGTGAATCTTGCTAGTTTCGATCAAAAACGATATATCCCGTTGTTTTGAGCTGGAATACAAGTTTTCGTGCAGTTCTGAGAGAAAAAGTTTACACCTTTCTCTCGTCTACTCTTCGAGAACTTGTAAAATCGATGCTCGTGAATCTTGCTAGTTTCTATCAAAAACGATATATCCCGTTGTTTTGAGCCGGAATACAAGTTTTTGTGCAGTTCTGAGAGAAAAAGTTTACACCTTTCTCTCGTCTACTCTTCGACGACTTGTAAAATCGATGCTCGTGAATCTTGCTAGTTTCGATCTGAAACGATGTATCCCGTTGTTTTGAGCCGCAATACAAGTTTTCGCGCTGTTCTGAGAGAAAACGATTACACCTTTCTCTCGTCTACTCTTCGACGACTTGTAAAATCGATGCTCGTGAATCTTGCTAGTTTCGATCTAAAACGATGTATCCCGTTGTTTTGAGCCGCAATACAAGTTTTCGCGCAGTTCTGAGAGAAACCGTTTACACCTTTCTCTCGTCTACTCTTCGACGACTTGTAAAATCGATGCTCGTGAATCTTGCTAGTTTCAATCTAAAACAATGTATCCCGTTGTTTTGTGACGGAATACAAGTTTTCGCGCAGTTCTGAAAGAAAACGTTTAGACCTTTCTTTCGTCTACTCTTCGACGACTTGTAAAATTGATGCTCGTGAATCTTGCTAGTTTCAATCTAAAACGATGTATCCCGTTGTTTTGAGCCGCAATACAAGTTTTCGGGTTGTTCTGAGAGAAAAAGCTTCACATTTCTCTCGTCTACTCTTCGACTACTTGTAAAATCGATGCTCGTGAGTCTTGCTAGTTTCGATCTAACACGATGTATCCCGTTGTTTTGAGCCGGAATAGAAGTTTTCGCGCAGTTCTGAAAGAAAACGTTTACACCTATCTGTCATCTACTCTTCGACGACTTGTAAAATCGATGCTCGTGAATCTTGCTAGTTTCGATCTAAAACGATGTATCCCGTTGTTTTGAGCCGGAATACAAGTTTTCGGGCTGTTCTGAGAGAAGACGTTTACACCCTTCTCTCGTCTACTCTTCGACAACTTGTAAAATCGATGCTCGTGAATTGTGCTAGTTTTGATCGAAAACGATGTATCCCGTTGTTTTGAGACGGAATACAAGTTGTCGCGCAGTTCTGAGAGGAAAAGTTTACACCTTTCTTTCGTCTACTCTTCGACGACTTCTAAAATCGATGCTCGTGAATCTTGCTAGTTTCGATCTAAAACGATGTATCCCGTTGTTCTGAGCCGCAATACAAGTTTTCGTGCAGTTCTGAGAGAAAAAGTTTACACCTTTCTCTCGTCTACTCTTCGACGACTTGTAAAATCGATGCTCGTGAATCTTGCTAGTTTCGATCAAAAACGATATATCCCGTTGTTTTGAGCCGGAATACAAGTTTTCGTGCAGTTCTGAGAGAAAAAGTTTACACCTTTCTCTTGTCTACTCTTCGACAACTTGTAAAATCGATGCTCGTGAATCTTGCTAGTTTCGATCTGAAACGATGTATCCCGTTGTTTTGAGCCGCAATACAAGTTTTCGCGCAGATCTGAGAGAAAAGGTTTACACCTTTATCTCGTCTACTATCCGACGACTTGTAAAATCGATGCTCGTGAATCTTGCTAGTTTCGATCAAAAACGATATATCCCGTTGTTTTGAGCCGGAACACAAGTTTTCGCGCAGTTCTGAGAGAAAAAGTTTACACCTTTCTCTCGTCTACTCTTCGACGACTTGTAAAATCGATGCTCGTGAATTTTGCTAGTTTCGATCTAAAACGATGTATCCCGTTGTTTTGAGCCGGAATACAAGTTTTCGCGCAGTTCTGAGAGAAAAAGTTTACACCTTTCTGTCGTCTACACTTCGACGACTTGTAAAATCGATGGTCGTGAATCTTGCTAGTTTCGATCTAAAACGATATTTCCCTTTGATTTGAGCCGGAATACAAGTTTTCGTGCAGTTCTGAGAGAAAAAGTTTACACCTTTCTCTCGTATACTCTTCGACAACTTGTAAAATCGATGCTCGTGAATCTTGCTAGTTTCGATCTGAAACGATGTATCCCGTTGTTTTGAGCCGCAATACAAGTTTTCGCGCATATCTGAGAGAAAAAGTTTACACCTTTTTCTCGTCTACTATCCGACGACATGTAAAATCGATGCTCGTGAATCTTGCTAGTGATCAAAAACGATATATCCCGTTGTTTTGAGCCGGAATACAAGTTTTCGCGCAGTTCTGAGAGAAAAAGTTTACACCTTTCTCTCGTCTACTCTTCGACGACTTGTAAAATCGGTGTTCGTGAATTTTGCTAGTTTCGATCTAAAACGATGTATCCCTTTGATTTGAGCCGGAATACAAGTTTTCTTGCAGTTCTGAGAGAAAAAGCTTTCACATTTCTCTCGTCTACTCTTCGACGACTTGTAAAATCGATGCTCGTGAATCTCGCTAGTTCCGATCTAAAACGATGTATCCCGTTGTTTTGAGCCGGAATACAAGTTTTCGTGCAGTTCTGAGAGAAAAAGTTTACACCTTTCTGTCGTCTACTCTTCGACAACTTGTAAAATCGATGCTCGTGAATCTTGCTAGTTTCGATCTGAAACGATGTATCCCGTTGTTTTGAGCCGCAATACAAGTTTTCGCGCATATCTGAGAGAAAAAGTTTACACCTTTTTCTCGTCTACTATCCGACGACATGTAAAATCGATGCTCGTGAATCTTGCTAGTGATCAAAAACGATATATCCCGTTGTTTTGAGCCGGAATACAAGTTTTCGCGCAGTTCTGAGAGAAAAAGTTTACACCTTTCTCTCGTCTACTCTTCGACGACTTGTAAAATCGGTGTTCGTGAATTTTGCTAGTTTCGATCTAAAACGATGTATCCCTTTGATTTGAGCCGGAATACAAGTTTTCTTGCAGTTCTGAGAGAAAAAGCTTTCACATTTCTCTCGTCTACTCTTCGACGACTTGTAAAATCGATGCTCGTGAATCTCGCTAGTTCCGATCTAAAACGATGTATCCCGTTGTTTTGAGCCGGAATACAAGTTTTCGCGCAGTTCTGAAAGAAAAAGTTTACACCTTTCTCTCGTGTTCTCTTCGACGACTTGTAAAATCGATGCTCGTGAATTTTGCTAGTTTCGATCTAAAACGATGTATCCCGTTGTTTTGAGCCGGAATACAAGTTTTCGCGCAGTTCTGAAAGAAAAAGTTTACACCTTTCTTTCGTCTACACTTCGACGACTTGTAAAATCGATGGTCGTGAATCTTGCTAGTTTCGATCTAAAACGATGTATCCCTTTGATTTGAGCCGGAATACAAGTTTTCGTGCAGTTCTGAGAGAAAAAGTTTACACCTTTCTTTCGTCTACACTTCGACGACTTGTAAAATCGATGGTCGTGAATCTTGCTAGTTTCGATCTAAAACGATGTATCCCTTTGATTTGACCCGGAATACAAGTTTTCGTGCCGATCTGAGAGAAAATGTTTTCACCTTTCTCTCGTCTACTCAACAACTTGTAAAATCGATGCTCGTGAATCTTGCTAGTTTCCATCTGAAACGATGTATCCCGTAGTTTTGAGCCGCAATACAAGTTTTCGCGCAGATCTGAGAGAAAAAGTTTACACCTTTCTCTCGTGTACTATCTGACGACTTGTAAAATCGATGCTCGTGAATCTTGCTAGTTTCGATCTAACACGATGTATCCCGTTGTTTTGAGCCGGAATAGAAGTTTTCGCGCAGTTCTGAGAGAAAAAGTTTACACCTTTCTTTCGTCTACACTTCGACGACTTGTAAAATCGATGCTCGTGAATCTTGCTAGTTTCGATCTAGAACGATGTATCCCTTTGATTTGAGCCGGAATACAAGTTTTCGTGCAGTTCTGAGAGAAAAAGTTTACACCTTTCTCTCGTCTACTCTTCGACAACTTGTAAAATCGATGCTCGTGAATCTTGCTAGTTTCGATCTGAAACGATGTATCCCGTTGTTTTGAGCCGCAATACAAGTTTTCGCGCAGATCTGAGAGAAAAGGTTTACACCTTTCTCTCGTCTACTATCCGAGGACTTGTAAAATCGATGCTCGTGAATCTTGCTAGTTTCGATCAAAAACGATATATCCCGTTGTTTTGAGCCGGAATACAAGTTTTCGTGCAGTTCTGAGAGAAAACGTTTACACCTTTCTTTCGTCTACACTTCGACGACTTGTAAAATCGATGCTCGTGAATTTTGCTAGTTTCGATCTAAAACGATGTATCCCGTTGTTTTGAGCCGGAATACAAGTTTTCGCGCAGTTCTGAGAGAAAAAGTTTACACCTTTCTTTCGTCTACACTTCGACGACTTGTAAAATCGATGGTCGTGAATCTTGCTAGTTTCGATCTAAAACGATGTATCCCTTTGATTTGAGCCGGAATACAAGTTTTCGTGCAGTTCTGAGAGAAAAAGTTTACACCTTTCTTTCGTCTACACTTCGACGACTCGTAAAATCGATGCACGTGAGTCTTGCTAGTTTCAATCTAAAACAATGTATCCCGTTGTTTTGTGACGGAATACAAGTTTTCGCGCAGTTCTGAGAGAAAACGTTTAGACCTTTCTTTCGTCTACTCTTCGACGACTTGTAAAATTGATGCTCGTGAATCTTGCTAGTTTCGATCTAAAACGATGTATCCCGTTGTTTTGAGCCGCAATACAAGTTTTCGGGTTGTTCTGAGAGAAAAAGCTTCACATTTCTCTCGTCTACTCTTCGACTACTTGTAAAATCGATGCTCGTGAGTCTTGCTAGTTTCGATCTAACACGATGTATCCCGTTGTTTTGAGCCGGAATAGAAGTTTTCGCGCAGTTCTGAGAGAAAACGTTTACACCTATCTGTCATCTACTCTTCGACGACTTGTAAAATCGATGCTCGTGAATCTTCCTAGTTTCGATCTAAAACCATGTATCCCGTTGTTTTGAGCCGGAATACAAGTTTTCGGGCTGTTCTGAGAGAAGAAGTTTACACCCTTCTCTCGTCTACTCTTCGACAACTTGTAAAATCGATGCTCTTGAATTGTGCTAGTTTTGATCGAAAACGATGTATCCCGTTGTTTTGAGACGGAATACAAGTTGTCGCGCAGTTCTGAGAGGAAAAGTTTACACCTTTCTTTCGTCTACTCTTCGACGACTTCTAAAATCGATGCTCGTGAATCTTGCTAGTTTCGATCTAAAACGATGTATCCCGTTGTTCTGAGCCGCAATACAAGTTTTCGTGCAGTTCTGAGAGAAAAAGTTTACACCTTTCTCTCGTCTACTCTTCGACGACTTGTAAAATCGATGCTCGTGAATCTTGCTAGTTTCGATCAAAAACGATATATCCCGTTGTTTTGAGCCGGAATACAAGTTTTCGTGCAGTTCTGAGAGAAAAAGTTTACACCTTTCTCTCGTCTACTCTTCGACAACTTGTAAAATCGATGCTCGTGAATCTTGCTAGTTTCGATCTAAAACGATGTATCCCGTTGTTTTGAGCCGCAATACAAGTTTTCGCGCATATCTGAGAGAAAAAGTTTACACCTTTTTCTCGTCTACTATCCGACGACATGTGAAATCGATGCTCGTGAATCTTGCTAGTGATTAAAAACGATATATCCCGTTGTTTTGAGCCGGAATACAAGTTTTCGCGCAGTTCTGAGAGAAAAAGTTTACACCTTTCTCTCGTCTACTCTTCGACGACTTGTAAAATCGGTGTTCGTGAATTTTGCTAGTTTCGATCTAAAACGATGTATCCCTTTGATTTGAGCCGGAATACAAGTTTTCTTGCAGTTCTGAGAGAAAAAGCTTTCACATTTCTCTCGTCTACTCTTCGACGACTTGTAAAATCGATGCTCGTGAATCTCGCTAGTTCCGATCTAAAACGATGTATCCCGTTGTTTTGAGCCGGAATACAAGTTTTCGCGCAGTTCTGAGAGAAAAAGTTTACACCTTTCTCTCGTGTTCTCTTCGACGACTTGTAAAATCGATGCTCGTGAATTTTGCTAGTTTCGATCTAAAACGATGTATCCCGTTGTTTTGAGCCGGAATACAAGTTTTCGCGCAGTTCTGAAAGAAAAAGTTTACACCTTTCTTTCGTCTACACTTCGACGACTTGTAAAAATGATGCTCGTGAATTTTGCTAGTTTCGATCTAAAACGATGTATCCCTTTGATTTGAGCCGGAATACTAGTTTTCGTGCAGTTCTGAGAGAAAACGTTTACACCTTTCTTTCGTCTACACTTCGACGACTTGTAAAATCGATGCTCGTGAATCTTGCTAGTTTCGATCAAAAACGATATATCCCGTTGTTTTGAGCTGGAATACAAGTTTTCGTGCAGTTCTGAGAGAAAAAGTTTACACCTTTCTCTCGTCTACTCTTCGAGAACTTGTAAAATCGATGCTCGTGAATCTTGCTAGTTTCGATCAAAAACGATATATCCCGTTGTTTTGAGCCGGAATACAAGTTTTTGTGCAGTTCTGAGAGAAAAAGTTTACACCTTTCTCTCGTCTACTCTTCGACGACTTGTAAAATCGATGCTCGTGAATCTTGCTAGTTTCGATCTGAAACGATGTATCCCGTTGTTTTGAGCCGCAATACAAGTTTTCGCGCTGTTCTGAGAGAAAACGATTACACCTTTCTCTCGTCTACTCTTCGACGACTTGTAAAATCGATGCTCGTGAATCTTGCTAGTTTCGATCTAAAACGATGTATCCCGTTGTTTTGAGCCGCAATACAAGTTTTCGCGCAGTTCTGAGAGAAACCGTTTACACCTTTCTCTCGTCTACTCTTCGACGACTTGTAAAATCGATGCTCGTGAATCTTGCTAGTTTCAATCTAAAACAATGTATCCCGTTGTTTTGTGACGGAATACAAGTTTTCGCGCAGTTCTGAAAGAAAACGTTTAGACCTTTCTTTCGTCTACTCTTCGACGACTTGTAAAATTGATGCTCGTGAATCTTGCTAGTTTCGATCTAAAACGATGTATCCCGTTGTTTTGAGCCGCAATACAAGTTTTCGGGTTGTTCTGAGAGAAAAAGCTTCACATTTCTCTCGTCTACTTATTTATTTATTTATTTATACAAATACCTCACAGGTTCCACACTTGGAACATTGTGTGAGGGGAGGGGTTACAATATTTAGCAGACAAAAGATGGTACAAAGTGGAAAGAACAAAAAATAAACAATATTAAATACATTAGACTGCAAACAATGATTACACCGTACATGAAAAAAAAAACCGTAATATACTGACACAGAGGAAAAACAGCAAACAAATAGTGGCACTGCATGGATTTGACAACACATACGAAAACAATTTATGTACAATATCATGGATGCATGAAGGTGGTCAATTCGTTTTTGAAGATTAATGGGTCACGTATGGTAGCAATGCAATCCGGAAGGCCATTCCAACACTTGATAGCACGTGGCAAAGCAGAAGAATTAAACGCGAGTGTTCGGCCGAATAGACGTTGGAAGCTAAGATTATTATGTAGGCGACGTGAAGTGCGCATTGGACGTGTAAGGGGCAGTGTGGACGCGTGACGACTGTATATTAGTTTCTGTAGTAAGCAAAGAAGTGCGATATCCCTACGTGTCTGTAAACTTATTAGCGATAAAGATAACTTGATGCTTGTTACGCTGGAATGACGGTTGTAGTCGTGAGAAATAAAACGCGCTGCACGGTTCTGAATTGCTTCGAGTGAATGAATTAAATAAGCCTGATGTGGTGACCAGATGGCTAATGCATATTCGAGTTGGGGACGGACAAATGTTAAGTATGCTAGCTTGCGGGTAGAAACAGGTGCGCTATGAAGATTTCTTATCAGGTAGCCAAGCGTGCGCGATGCTTTAGCAGTTATGCATTGAATATGTTCCGCCCAAGAAAGATTTGAAGTCAGATAAACGCCAAGGTATTTATAGGAAGACGTGCGGGATAGTGTGACACTGTTAAGGGAATAAGTGAATAGCGAGTTTGAATGCTTCCGGCTAACTGTCATGATTTTACATTTGTCAGTATTAAGTGTCATTTGCCATGATGTGCACCAGTTAGTTACACATTCAAGGTCCTGCTGAAGAATTGCATGGTCAGTGGTTGAGCGGATTTGGCGATAAATTATGCAGTCATCGGCGAACAGTCGGACCGATGATGTAAGATGCGATGGCAGGTCATTTATGAAAATTGAAAATAATAAGGGACCGAGAACACTTCCCTGAGGGACGCCAGAAGTGACGTCACTAAGGGGTGATGAAAAGTTGTTTGTTACCGTGAACTGCTTACGAAAAGATATGAAGTTCCGGATCCAGGAGACAGTTAGCGAGTCTAAATTAAGCGACGATATTTTAGCTATAAGGCGACAATGGGCAACACGGTCAAACGCTCTGGAAAAGTCAATGAATATGCAGTCAGTCTGGTAGTTTTCATCCATGTTCTTGAATAAATCACTGGTAAGTTCAATTAGTTGTGTATCACAGGAAAACCCTTTTCTGAATCCGTGCTGGCGTGGGAAAAAGAAATCATTGTTCTCAAGATGGCGCGCGACGTTAGATGCAACGATGTGTTCAAGTACCTTACATGGAATACTCGTTAGTGATATGGGGCGGTAGTTACCAGCTGTGTTTTTGTCGCCAGATTTGTAAACAGGGATTATTTTGCCAATCTTCCAGTCATAAGGAATTTCGCCGGTTGCTAAAGATTGCCTGAAAATATGACACAGAATGATACTAGAGGGATGTATGGTGTGTTTGAGAATTTTTGTATTTATTCCGTCTACCCCTGAGGAAGTTGATACCTTAAAGACTGTTAATTAGAGACGCTACGCCTTCTGCTGTTATATCTATTGTAGTCATGAATGGGTAATTGAGTTCTTGGGGTTGAGGTAGGTTGGAATAGTCTTCGGTAGTGAATACTGATGTGAAGTAGTCATTAAACGTGACTGGACAGTTCTCTTGGGGTATTGGACATTTGTTTTCATCAAGCAATGAAATGGTGTCCGACGTGCGTGACGGGGAAATTGTTTTCCAAAATTTTGCGGGGTTATTTTTTATGAGCGATTGAAGGTCCTGTGATAAAAATTTATGTTTGGCCTTCCGGATGGCATGGCAGTATGATGCTTCACACAGTCTGTGCTCAGCATGCGCAGAATCAGTGCGCATTCGTTTCGCGGCTCTGAAAAGACGTTTTTTCTTGTTTTTCAATGCTCGTAAGGAATTGTGATACCAAGGTTTAGATATGTTGACCCGTAATGTTATTCTCGGTATGTGTTTACGCACCAGTTTCGCTATTTTTTCTTTGAACAAAGTCCAGTTTTCGTTAACAGACCGGGATGAAAAATAACGCACAAGAATTTCGGAGAAATGCTCGAGACAACGATTAATAGCGTCAAAGTCAGCCTTCCTGTAATTTAGAATCTGTTTTGGTTGGGTGCGGCGTGAGTAATAAGGGGCATTAATCGATAACTGAAGAAACTGATGATCACTGAACCCGTCATTATAAGATATATCACTAACCCTCTCGGGAGCAGATGATAAAATGAGGTCTAAAATATTAGCATCGCGTGTTGGAGCATTGACTAGTTGAACAAAAGAAAAGTCGAGTGTTAGCTGCATGAACTCATTAGAGGCAGATGAATGTGAACATAGGTTCAGCCAATCAATGTCTGGGTAATTAAAATCCCCGAACAAGAAAATGTCAGATTTAGGAAATCTGGTTCGAATAGCCGTGATATTGTCATGTAGGTCAGCGACAAACGTGGCAGGGGAGTCCGGGGGCCTGTAGCAGATGCCTAAGACAGTGTTACCGAGGCGGGATGCTATTGCTACCCATATGATTTCCAGTTCACATGGAATACCCACAAGGAAAGACAAAATGTTATTATTAACTGCAATTAATACTCCGCCGCCCCTTTTGCTTATTCTATCTTTTCGGTAAATTTGAAATCCGTTGCTATCAGGCAGAAGTTCCTCGTCAGCGATATCTGGACGCAACCACGTTTCCGTTAGAAGTAGTATATTACAGTTGCTATTATCAAGATATGAGCAGAGTTCGGTGCGTTTAGGAAGAAGGCTGCGTATGTTAGTGAATGTCAAATGGAGAGGTGGGCTTGGAATGCTATCTATAGGCGACTGGATCGGGTTTTTGGTAACACGTGCATTGCTTCGGCATCTTAGCTATCGTGAGACTTCTATTACTTGGTTAGTGTCAGAGTCGTACATGTATACTGAATCACCCATGCGCAGCTTGTCTACGCTGAGCTTGTAGGCCGTTTTTTTAGATTTGGCAAATTCCAAGAGCTTTTTCCTGGCGAGCCGCGTTTGTAGTGAAAAGTCCTCACGCACTGCATAATCGGTGTCTTTAAACTTCTTTCCGTTTTCGAGAATAAGTTGTTTATCCTTAAAATATGTAAGTTTTACTATGATTGGCCTGCATTTCTCAGTCTGAAACTGCCCTAGACGATGCGATCTTTCAATTTGTGTAGATTGAAGATTAACCCCTAGTTTCTCGGAACAGAGATTTATAACTTTATTTTCTGCTGTCGACCATGTTTCAGACATCTCGTCCGGAATGCCAAAAAACAGCAGATTGGATCGCCTAAGTCTGTTTTCCGCGTCTTCACATCTCGATTCGATTTTTCGAAGCTGTGCGCCAATAGTACCTGACATATTCGGTCCGGACTCGGATGCTGCCGAAACCTGCTCAATCTTACGTTCCGCCATATCAACTTCGACTGTGCGAATCCTTTCAGATAGTTGCTTCAGCTCGACGTCAACACAGGCACGCCAGTGCTTAAGCGCAGTCAATTCGCTCCGAATGTCGTTTTGACCTAATTCTATTCTTTGTACCGTAGCGAGCACAGTTGACAGTACATCCTCGTTTCCGGGGTTGGGACCAGGGTTTGTCTCCACGTCGCCGCAGAGCATCAAGAGCAGGTTACTAACGCCGTGAGCGGCTTTGCCGTCAAGCAATCCTAACACATCACACAACAGCTCAGGGCACGACACCGCAAAGAAACAACGATTGCTGGATCTAACGCAACGGCAAGCGTTTAGGTAACTTACCTGGAAGAAGAGGCGAGGTGAGTGCACCATTCTGAATGCGGTGTCGTGCCCCGCAGGGGCGGCTGCTGGAGGCTGCTTATATTCCCGGTGGTCATCGCTGATAGTGCTGGAATGCGCTCGTTGTTGCCAGATTAGCCGCTGGTGATCTGTCGTAACTGGTTGCTGCGTCCAATCCTCGGGCCATTGCGTCGAAGTCATGGCACAGGCTCGCAGGGAGGCCGTGTCAGGCGTCGCAGCAAGTATTCCGAGTACAAGGCCAGCCTGGAAGAAGAGGCGAGGTGAGTGCACCATTCTGAATGCGGTGTCGTGCCCCGCAGGGGCGGCTGCTGGAGGCTGCTTATATTCCCGGTGGTCATCGCTGATAGTGGTGGAATGCGCTCGTTGTTGCCAGATTGGCCGGTGGTGATCTGTCGTAACTGGTTGCTGCGTCCAATCCTCGGCCCATTGCGTCGAAGTCATGGCACAGGCTCGCAGGGAGGCCGTGTCAGGCGTCGCAGCAAGTATTCCGAGTACAAGGCCAGCCTGGAAGAAGAGGCGAGGTGAGTGCACCATTCTGAATGCGGTGTCGTGCCCCCTACTTGTAAAATCGATGCTCGTGAGTCTTGCTAGTTTCGATCTAACACGATGTATCCCGTTGTTTTGAGCCGGAATAGAAGTTTTCGCGCAGTTCTGAAAGAAAACGTTTACACCTATCTGTCATCTACTCTTCGACGACTTGTAAAATCGATGCTCGTGAATCTTGCTAGTTTCGATCTAAAACGATGTATCCCGTTGTTTTGAGCCGGAATACAAGTTTTCGGGCTGTTCTGAGAGAAGACGTTTACACCCTTCTCTCGTCTACTCTTCGACAACTTGTAAAATCGATGCTCGTGAATTGTGCTAGTTTTGATCGAAAACGATGTATCCCGTTGTTTTGAGACGGAATACAAGTTGTCGCGCAGTTCTGAGAGGAAAAGTTTACACCTTTCTTTCGTCTACTCTTCGACGACTTCTAAAATCGATGCTCGTGAATCTTGCTAGTTTCGATCTAAAACGATGTATCCCGTTGTTCTGAGCCGCAATACAAGTTTTCGTGCAGTTCTGAGAGAAAAAGTTTACACCTTTCTCTCGTCTACTCTTCGACGACTTGTAAAATCGATGCTCGTGAATCTTGCTAGTTTCGATCAAAAACGATATATCCCGTTGTTTTGAGCCGGAATACAAGTTTTCGTGCAGTTCTGAGAGAAAAAGTTTACACCTTTCTCTCGTCTACTCTTCGACAACTTGTAAAATCGATGCTCGTGAATCTTGCTAGTTTCGATCTGAAACGATGTATCCCGTTGTTTTGAGCCGCAATACAAGTTTTCGCGCAGATCTGAGAGAAAAGGTTTACACCTTTATCTCGTCTACTATCCGACGACTTGTAAAATCGATGCTCGTGAATCTTGCTAGTTTCGATCAAAAACGATATATCCCGTTGTTTTGAGCCGGAACACAAGTTTTCGCGCAGTTCTGAGAGAAAAAGTTTACACCTTTCTCTCGTCTACTCTTCGACGACTTGTAAAATCGATGCTCGTGAATTTTGCTAGTTTCGATCTAAAACGATGTATCCCGTTGTTTTGAGCCGGAATACAAGTTTTCGCGCAGTTCTGAGAGAAAAAGTTAACACCTTTCTGTCGTCTACACTTCGACGACTTGTAAAATCGATGGTCGTGAATCTTGCTAGTTTCGATCTGAAACGATGTATCCCGTTGTTTTGAGCCGCAATACAAGTTTTCGCGCATATCTGAGAGAAAAAGTTTACACCTTTTTCTCGTCTACTATCCGACGACATGTAAAATCGATGCTCGTGAATCTTGCTAGTGATCAAAAACGATATATCCCGTTGTTTTGAGCCGGAATACAAGTTTTCGCGCAGTTCTGAGAGAAAAAGTTTACACCTTTCTCTCGTCTACTCTTCGACGACTTGTAAAATCGGTGTTCGTGAATTTTGCTAGTTTCGATCTAAAACGATGTATCCCTTTGATTTGAGCCGGAATACAAGTTTTCTTGCAGTTCTGAGAGAAAAAGCTTTCACATTTCTCTCGTCTACTCTTCGACGACTTGTAAAATCGATGCTCGTGAATCTCGCTAGTTCCGATCTAAAACGATGTATCCCGTTGTTTTGAGCCGGAATACAAGTTTTCGCGCAGTTCTGACAGAAAAAGTTTACACCTTTCTCTCGTGTTCTCTTCGACGACTTGTAAAATCGATGCTCGTGAATTTTGCGAGTTTCGATCTAAAACGATGTATCCCGTTGTTTTGAGCCGGAATACAAGTTTTCGCGCAGTTCTGAAAGAAAAAGTTTACACCTTTCTTTCGTCTACACTTCGACGACTTGTAAAATCGATGGTCGTGAATCTTGCTAGTTTCGATCTAAAACGATGTATCCCTTTGATTTGAGCCGGAATACAAGTTTTCGTGCAGTTCTGAGAGAAAAAGTTTACACCTTTCTTTCGTCTACACTTCGACGACTTGTAAAATCGATGGTCGTGAATCTTGCTAGTTTCGATCTAAAACGATGTATCCCTTTGATTTGACCCGGAATACAAGTTTTCGTGCCGATCTGAGAGAAAAAGTTTTCACCTTTCTCTCGTCTACTCAACAACTTGTAAAATCGATGCTCGTGAATCTTGCTAGTTTCCATCTGAAACGATGTATCCCGTTGTATTGAGCCGCAATACAAGTTTTCGCGCAGATCTGAGAGAAAAAGTTTACACCTTTCTCTCGTCTACTATCTGACGACTTGTAAAATCGATGCTCGTGAATCTTGCTAGTTTCGATCTAACACGATGTATCCCGTTGTTTTGAGCCGGAATAGAAGTTTTCGCGCAGTTCTGAGAGAAAAAGTTTACACCTTTCTTTCGTCTACACTTCGACGACTTGTAAAATCGATGCTCGTGAATCTTGCTAGTTTCGATCTAAAACGATGTATCCCTTTGATTTGAGCCGGAATACAAGTTTTCGTGCAGTTCTGAGAGAAAAAGTTTACACCTTTCTCTCGTCTACTCTTCGACAACTTGTAAAATCGATGCTCGTGAATCTTGCTAGTTTCGATCTGAAACGATGTATCCCGTTGTTTTGAGCCGCAATACAAGTTTTCGCGCAGATCTGAGAGAAAAGGTTTACACATTTCTCTCGTCTACTATCCGAGGACTTGTAAAATCGATGCTCGTGAATCTTGCTAGTTTCGATCAAAAACGATATATCCCGTTGTTTTGAGCCGGAATACAAGTTTTCGTGCAGTTCTGAGAGAAAACGTTTACACCTTTCTTTCGTCTACACTTCGACGACTTGTAAAATCGATGCTCGTGAATTTTGCTAGTTTCGATCTAAAACGATGTATCCCGTTGTTTTGAGCCGGAATACAAGTTTTCGCGCAGTTCTGAGAGAAAAAGTTTACACCTTTCTTTCGTCTACACTTCGACGACTTGTAAAATCGATGGTCGTGAATCTTGCTAGTTTCGATCTAAAACGATGTATCCCTTTGATTTGAGCCGGAATACAAGTTTTCGTGCAGTTCTGAGAGAAAAAGTTTACACCTTTCTTTCGTCTACACTTCGACGACTCGTAAAATCGATGCTCGTGAGTCTTGCTAGTTTCGATCTAACACGATGTATCCCGTTGTTTTGAGCCGGAATAGAAGTTTTCGCGCAGTTCTGAGAGAAAACGTTTACACCTTTCTCTCGTCTACTCTTCGACAACTTGTAAAATCGATGCTCGTGAATCTTGCTAGTTTCGATCTAAAACGATGTATCCCTTTGATTTGAGCCGGAATACAAGTTTTCGTGCAGTTCTGAGAGAAAACGTTTACACCTTTCTTTCGTCTACACTTCGACGACTGGTGAAATCGATGCTCGTGAATTTTGCTAGTTTCGATCTAAAACGATGTATCCCTTTGATTTGAGCCGGAATACAAGTTTTCGCGCAGTTCTGAGAGAAAAAGTTTACACCTTTCTGTCGTCTACTCTTCGACAACTTGTAAAATCGATGCTCGTGAATCTTGCTAGTTTCGATCTGAAACGATGTATCCCGTTGTTTTGAGCCGCAATACAAGTTTTCGCGCAGATCTGAGAGAAAAGGTTTACACCTTTCTCTCGTCTACTATCCGAGGACTTGTAAAATCGATGCTCGTGAATCTTGCTAGTTTCGATCAAAAACGATATATCCCGTTGTTTTGAGCCGGAATACAAGTTTTCGTGCAGTTCTGAGAGAAAACGTTTACACCTTTCTTTCGTCTACACTTCGACGACTTGTAAAATCGATGCTCGTGAATTTTGCTAGTTTCGATCTAAAACGATGTATCCCGTTGTTTTGAGCCGGAATACAAGTTTTCGCGCAGTTCTGAGAGAAAAAGTTTACACCTTTCTTTCGTCTACACTTCGACGACTTGTAAAATCGATGGTCGTGAATCTTGCTAGTTTCGATCTAAAACGATGTATTCCTTTGATTTGAGCCGGAATACAAGTTTTCGTGCAGTTCTGAGAGAAAAAGTTTACACCTTTCTTTCGTCTACACTTCGACGACTCGTAAAATCGATGCTCGTGAGTCTTGCTAGTTTCGATCTAACACGATGTATCCCGTTGTTTTGAGCCGGAATAGAAGTTTTCGCGCAGTTCTGAGAGAAAACGTTTACACCTAACTGTCGTCTACTCTTCGACGACTTGTAAAATCGATGCTCGTGAATCTTGCTAGTTTCGATCTAAAACGATGTATCCCGTTGTTTTGAGCCGGAATACAAGTTTTCGGGCTGTTCTGAGAGAAAACGTTTACACCTTTCTCTCGTCTACTCTTCGACAACTTGTAAAATCGATGCTCGTGAATTGTGCTAGTTTTGATCGAAAACGATGTATCCCGTTGTTTTGAGACGGAATACAAGTTTTCGCGCAGTTCTGAGAGAAAAAATTTACACCTTTCTTTCGTCTACTCTTCGACGACTTGTAAACCCGATGCTCGTGAATCTTGCGTTTCGATCTAAAACGATGTATCCCGTTGTTTTGTGACGGAATACAAGTTTTCGCGCAGTTCTGAGAGAAAACGTTTAGACCTTTCTGTCGTCTACTCTTCGACGACATGTAAAATTAATGCTCGTGAATCTTGCTAGTTTCGATCTAAAACGATATATCCCGTTGTTTTGAGCCGGAATACAAGTTTTTGTGCAGTTCTGAGAGAAAAAGTTTACACCTTTCTCTCGTCTACTCTTCGACAACTTGTAAAATCGATGCTCGTGAATCTTGCTAGTTTCGATCTGAAACGATGTATCCCGTTGTTTTGAGCCGCAATACAAGTTTTCGCGCAGATCTGAGAGAAAAGGTTTACACCTTTCTCTCGTCTACTCTTCGACAACTTGTAAAATCGATGCTCGTGAATCTTGCTAGTTTCGATCTGAAACGATGTATCCCGTTGTTTTGAGCCGCAATACAAGTTTTCGCGCTGTTCTGAGAGAAAACGATTACACCTTTCTCTCGTCTACTCTTCGACGACTTGTAAAATCGATGCTCGTGAATCTTGCTAGTTTCGATCTAAAACGATGTATCCCGTTGTTTTGAGCCGCAATACAAGTTTTCGCGCAGTTCTGAGAGAAACCGTTTACACCTTTCTCTCGTCTACTCTTCGACGACTTGTAAAATCGATGCTCGTGAATCTTGCTAGTTTCAATCTAAAACAATGTATCCCTTTGATTTGACCCGGAATACAAGTTTTCGTGCCGATCTGAGAGAAAACGTTTTCACCTTTCTCTCGTCTACTCAACAACTTGTAAAATCGATGCTCGTGAATCTTGCTAGTTTCCATCTGAAACGATGTATCCCGTTGTTTTGAGCCGCAATACAAGTTTTCGCGCAGATCTGAGAGAAAACGTTTACACCTTTCTCTCGTCTACTATCTGACGACTTGTAAAATCGATGCTCGTGAATCTTGCTAGTTTCGATCTAACACGATGTATCCCGTTGTTTTGAGCCGGAATAGAAGTTTTCGCGCAGTTCTGAGAGAAAAAGTTTACACCTTTCTTTCGTCTACACTTCGACGACTTGTAAAATCGATGCTCGTGAATCTTGCTAGTTTCGATCTAAAACGATGTATCCCTTTGATTTGAGCCGGAATACAAGTTTTCGTGCAGTTCTGAGAGAAAACGTTTACACCTTTCTTTCGTGTACACTTCGACGACTGGTAAAATCGATGCTCGTGAATTTTGCTAGTTTCGATCTAAAACGATGTATCCCTTTGATTTGAGCCGGAATACAAGTTTTCGTGCAGTTCTGAGAGAAAAAGTTTACACCATTCTCTCGTCTACTCTTCGACAACTTGTAAAATCGATGCTCGTGAATCTTGCTAGTTTCGATCTGAAACGATGTATCCCGTTGTTTTGAGCCGCAATACAAGTTTTCGCGCAGATCTGAGAGAAAAGGTTTACACCTTTCTCTCGTCTACTATCCGAGGACTTGTAAAATCGATGCTCGTGAATCTTGCTAGTTTCGATCAAAAACGATATATCCCGTTGTTTTGAGCCGGAATACAAGTTTTCTTGCAGTTCTGAGAGAAAACGTTTACACCTTTCTTTCGTCTACACTTCGACGACTTGTAAAATCGATGCTGGTGAATTTTGCTAGTTTCGATCTAAAACGATGTATCCCGTTGTTTTGAGCCAGAATACAAGTTTTCGCGCAGTTCTGAGAGAAAAAGTTTACACCTTTCTTTCGTCTACACTTCGACGACTTGTAAAATCGATGGTCGTGATTCTTGCTAGTTTCGATCTAAAACGATGTATCCCTTTGATTTGAGCCGGAATACAAGTTTTCGTGCAGTTCTGAGAGAAAAAGTTTACACCTTTCTTTCGTCTACACTTCGACGACTCGTAAAATCGATGCTCGTGAGTCTTGCTAGTTTCGATCTAACACGATGTATCCCGTTGTTTTGAGCCGGAATAGAAGTTTTCGCGCAGTTCTGGGAGAAAACGTTTACACCATTCTCTCGTCTACTCTTCGACGACTTGTAAAATCGATGCTCGTGAATCTTGCTAGTTTCGATCTAAAACGATGTATCCCGTTGTTTTGAGCCGGAATACAAGTTTTCGGGCTGTTCTGAGAGAAAACGATTACACCTTTCTCTCGTCTACTCTTCGACGACTTGTAAAATCGATGCTCGTGAATCTTGCTAGTTTCGATCTAAAACGATGTATCCCGTTGTTTTGAGCCGCAATACAAGTTTTCGCGCAGTTCTAGAGAAAAAGTTTACACCTTTCTTTCGTCTACACTTCGACGACTTGTAAAATCGATGCTCGTGAATCTTGCTAGTTTCGATCTAAAACGATGTATCCCTTTGATTTGAGCCGGAATACAAGTTTTCGTGCAGTTCTGAGAGAAAACGTTTACACCTTTCTTTCGTCTAGACTTCGACGACTGGTAAAATCGATGCTCGTGAATTTTGCTAGTTTCGATCTAAAACGATGTATCCCTTTGATTTGAGCCGGAATACAAGTTTTCGTGCAGTTCTGAGAGAAAACGTTTACACCTTTCTTTCGTCTACACTTCGACGACTTGTAAAATCGATGCTCGTGAATTGTGCTAGTTTTGATCGAAAACGATGTATCCCGTTGTTTTGAGACGGAATACAAGTTTTCGCGCAGTTCTGAGAGAAAAAGTTTACACCTTTCTTTCGTCTACTCTTCGACGACTTGTAAACCCGATGCTCGTGAATCTTGCGTTTCGATCTAAAACGATGTATCCCGTTGTTTTGTGACGGAATACAAGTTTTCGCGCAGTTCTGAGAGAAAACGTTTAGACCTTTCTGTCGTCTACTCTTCGACGACATGTAAAATAATGCTCGTGAATCTTGCTAGTTTCGATCTAAAACGATATATCCCGTTGTTTTGAGCCGGAATACAAGTTTTTGTGCAGTTCTGAGAGAAAAAGTTTACACCTTTCTCTCGTCTACTCTTCGACAACTTGTAAAATCGATGCTCGTGAATCTTGCTAGTTTCGATCTGAAACGATGTATCCCGTTGTTTTGAGCCGCAATACAAGTTTTCGCGCAGATCTGAGAGAAAAGGTTTACACCTTTCTCTCGTCTACTCTTCGACAACTTGTAAAATCGATGCTCGTGAATCTTGCTAGTTTCGATCTGAAACGATGTATCCCGTTGTTTTGAGCCGCAATACAAGTTTTCGCGCTGTTCTGAGAGAAAACGATTACACCTTTCTCTCGTCTACTCTTCGACGACTTGTAAAATCGATGCTCGTGAATCTTGCTAGTTTCGATCTAAAACGATGTATCCCGTTGTTTTGAGCCGCAATACAAGTTTTCGCGCAGTTCTGAGAGAAACCGTTTACACCTTTCTCTCGTCTACTCTTCGACGACTTGTAAAATCGATGCTCGTGAATCTTGCTAGTTTCAATCTAAAACAATGTATCCCTTTGATTTGACCCGGAATACAAGTTTTCGTGCCGATCTGAGAGAAAAAGTTTTCACCTTTCTCTCGTCTACTCAACAACTTGTAAAATCGATGCTCGTGAATCTTGCTAGTTTCCATCTGAAACGATGTATCCCGTTGTTTTGAGCCGCAATACAAGTTTTCGCGCAGATCTGAGAGAAAAAGTTTACACCTTTCTCTCGTCTACTATCTGACGACTTGTAAAATCGATGCTCGTGAATCTTGCTAGTTTCGATCTAACACGATGTATCCCGTTGTTTTGAGCCGGAATAGAAGTTTTCGCGCAGTTCTGAGAGAAAAAGTTTACACCTTTCTTTCGTCTACACTTCGACGACTTGTAAAATCGATGCTCGTGAATCTTGCTAGTTTCGATCTAAAACGATGTATCCCTTTGATTTGAGCCGGAATACAAGTTTTCGTGCAGTTCTGAGAGAAAACGTTTACACCTTTCTTTCGTCTACACTTCGACGACTGGTAAAATCGATGCTCGTGAATTTTGCTAGTTTCGATCTAAAACGATGTATCCCTTTGATTTGAGCCGGAATACAAGTTTTCGTGCAGTTCTGAGAGAAAAAGTTTACACCATTCTCTCGTCTACTCTTCGACAACTTGTAAAATCGATGCTCGTGAATCTTGCTAGTTTCGATCTAAAACGATGTATCCCGTTGTTTTGAGCCGCAATACAAGTTTTCGCGCAGATCTGAGAGAAAAGGTTTACACCTTTCTCTCGTCTACTATCCGGGGACTTGTAAAATCGATGCTCGTGAATCTTGCTAGTTTCGATCAAAAACGATATATCCCGTTGTTTTGAGCCGGAATACAAGTTTTCGTGCAGTTCTGAGAGAAAACGTTTACACCTTTCTTTCGTCTACACTTCGACGACTTGTAAAATCGATGCTCGTGAATTTTGCTAGTTTCGATCTAAAACGATGTATCCCGTTGTTTTGAGCCGGAATACAAGTTTTCGCGCAGTTCTGAGAGAAAAAGTTTACACCTTTCTTTCGTCTACACTTCGACGACTTGTACAATCGATGGTCGTGAATCTTGCTAGTTTCGATCTAAAACGATGTATCCCTTTGATTTGAGCCGGAATACAAGTTTTCGTGCAGTTCTGAGAGAAAAAGTTTACACCTTTCTTTCGTCTACACTTCGACGACTCGTAAAATCGATGCTCGTGAGTCTTGCTAGTTTCGATCTAACACGATGTATCCCGTTGTTTTGAGCCGGAATAGAAGTTTTCGCGCAGTTCTGAGAGAAAACGTTTACACCTTTCTCTCGTCTACTCTTCGACAACTTGTAAAATCGATGCTCGTGAATCTTGCTAGTTTCGATCTAAAACGATGTATCCCTTTGATTTGAGCCGGAATACAAGTTTTCGTGCAGCTCTGAGAGAAAACGTTTGCACATTTCTTTCGTCTACACTTCGACGACTGGTAAAATCGATGCTCGTGAATTTTGCTAGTTTCGATCTAAAACGATGTATCCCTTTGATTTGAGCCGGAATACAAGTTTTCGCGCAGTTCTGAGAGAAAAAGCTTACACCTTTCTGTCGTCTACACTTCGACGACTTGTAAAATCGATGGTCGTGAATCTTGCTAGTTTCGATCTAAAACGATATTTCCCTTTGATTTGAGCCGGAATACAAGTTTTCGTGCAGTTCTGAGAGAAAAAGTTTACACCTTTCTCTCGTCTACTCTTCGACAACTTGTAAAATCGATGCTCGTGAATCTTGCTAGTTTTGATCTGAAACGATGTATCCCGTTGTTTTGAGCCGCAATACAAGTTTTCGCGCATATCTGAGAGAAAAAGTTTACACCTTTTTCTCGTCTACTATCCGACGACATGTAAAATCGATGCTCGTGAATCTTGCTAGTGATCAAAAACAATATATCCCGTTGTTTTGAGCCGGAATACAAGTTTTCGCGCAGTTCTGAGAGAAAAAGTTTACACCTTTCTCTCGTCTACTCTTCGACGACTTGTAAAATCGGTGTTCGTGAATTTTGCTAGTTTCGATCTAAAACGATGTATCCCTTTGATTTGAGCCGGAATACAAGTTTTCTTGCAGTTCTGAGAGAAAAAGCTTTCACATTTCTCTCGTTTACTCTTCGACGACTTGTAAAATCGATGCTCGTGAATCTCGACAGGACTTGTCGGGCTAGTTGGTTGATCATAATGCAAAAAAAGACGAACTGCGCAACAAGAACACGGACGAAAGGGAGGCAGACACACACTAACGCAGACTTACAACTTTACTAAAGGAAGGAATACAAGGCAAATATATATAGCGATCCCAACGCACTTCAAATCTGATCAATATGGCACGTGACAATCTGCCCAGGCGATAAACAGACCACACAAGAACCAACGCTTACAAGATAATCTTATACCGGGCCGGCCCTTTCTATGAAAACAAAAAGCAAAGGAACGCTTAGCGACAGTGCACTCTTGAGAATTACGCGTTCTCCAAAGTAAGAAAATTCAAAACAAAACCACACCACTGTAGCCATCTGATACCACTGAAGCTCGAACCGCTTACAAGCGCAGGTGCTGACACCAAAACCAAGAGACGAAGCACACCCCCTTTTGAAAGCAAACAAAACGGGAAACAAGAACAACCACATCGGTTATCGTCAAAATCAAAAAAACAGTGAAAAAAGGCACCAGGTCAAAAGGGTAAAAACACCAAGAATCAGCTCAAGAAGCTACGTTGATTGCGTTTGATGCTTTCGTTGTTCATTTGATTAGCGATCTCAGTTTTGTTTCGGGTCTGTCATGGTTTGAGATGTTTTCCTACGCTTCGGATTTCATTCACCCCTCCCCCTTTTTTAAAACCGTTGTTGTCTTAAACTGTTGTCCCGTCTTTCATCTTTTTGTTTTTTAAATGACTTGGTGCCTATTTTCACTGTTTTTGTGACGTAGCTTCTTGAGCTGATTCTTGGTGTTTTTACCCTTTTGACCTGGTGCCTTTTTTCACTGTTTTTTTGATTTTGACGATAACCGATGTGGTTGTTCTTGTTTCCCGTTTTGTTTGCTTTCAAAAGGGGGTGTGCTTCGTCTCTTGGTTTTGGTGTCAGCACCTGCGCTTGTAAGCGGTTCGAGCTTCAGTGGTATCAGATGGCTACAGTGGTGTGGTTTTGTTTTGAATTTTCTTACTTTGGAGAACGCGTAATTCTCAAGAGTGCACTGTCGCTAAGCGTTCCTTTGCTTTTTGTTTTCATAGAAAGGGCCGGCCCGGTATAAGATTATCTTGTAAGCGTTGGTTCTTGTGTGGTCTGTTTATCGCCTGGGCACATTGTCACGTGCCATATTGATCAGATTTGAAGTGCGTTGGGATCGCTTTATATATTTGCCTTGTATTCCTTCCTTTAGTAAAGTTGTAAGTCTGCGTTAGTGTGTGTCTGCCTCCCTTTCGTCCGTGTTCTTGTTGCGCAGTTCGTCTTTTTTTTGCATCGTGAATCTCGCTAGTTCCGATCTAAAACGATGTATCCCGTTGTTTTGAGCCGGAATACAAGTTTTCGCGCAGTTCTGAGAGAAAAAGTTTACACCTTTCTCTCGTGTTCTCTTCGAGGACTTGTAAAATCGATGCTCGTGAATTTTGCTAGTTTCGATCTAAAACGATGTATCCCGTTGTTTTGAGCCGGAATACAAGTTTTCGCGCAGTTCTGAAAGAAAAAGTTTACACCTTTCTTTCGTCTACACTTCGACGACTTGTAAAATCGATGGTCGTGAATCTTGCTAGTTTCGATCTAAAACGATGTATCCCTTTGATTTGAGCCGGAATACAAGTTTTCGTGCAGTTCTGAGAGAAAAAGTTTACACCTTTCTTTCGTCTACACTTCGACGACTTGTAAAATCGATGGTCGTGAATCTTGCTAGTTTCGATCTAAAACGATGTATCCCTTTGATTTGACCCGGAATACAAGTTTTCGTGCCGATCTGAGAGAAAAAGTTTTCACCTTTCTCTCGTCTACTCAACAACTTGTAAAATCGATGCTCGTGAATCTTGCTAGTTTCCATCTGAAACGATGTATCCCGTTGTTTTGAGCCGCAATACAAGTTTTCGCGCAGATCTGAGAGAAAAAGTTTACACCTTTCTCTCGTCTACTATCTGACGACTTGTAAAATCGATGCTCGTGAATCTTGCTAGTTTCGATCAAAAACGATATATCCCGTTGTTTTGAGCCGGAATACAAGTTTTCGCGCAGTTCTGAGAGAAAAAGTTTACACCTTTCTTTCGTCTACACTTCGACGACTTGTAATATCGATGCTCGTGAATCTTGCTAGTTTCGATCTAAAACGATGTATCCCTTTGATTTGAGCCGGAATACAAGTTTTCGTGCAGTTCTGAGAGAAAACGTTTACACCTTTCTTTCGTCTACACTTCGACGACTTGTAAAATCGATGCTCGTGAATTTTGCTAGTTTCGATCTAAAACGATGTATCCCGTTGTTTTGAGCCGGAATACAAGTTTTCGCGCAGTTCTGAGAGAAATAGTTTACACCTTTCTTTCGTCTACACTTCGACGACTTGTAAAATCGATGGTCGTGAATCTTGCTAGTTTCGATCTAAAACGATGTATCCCTTTGATTTGAGCCGGAATACAAGTTTTCGTGCAGTTCTGAGAGAAAAAGTTTACACCTTTCTTTCGTCTACACTTCGACGACTCGTAAAATCGATGCTCGTGAGTCTTGCTAGTTTCGATCTAACACGATGTATCCCGTTGTTTTGAGCCGGAATAGAAGTTTTCGCGCAGTTCTGAGAGAAAAAGTTTACACCTTTCTTTCGTCTACACTTCGACGACTTGTAAAATCGATGCTCGTGAATCTTGCTAGTTTCGATCTAAAACGATGTATCCCTTTGATTTGAGCCGGAATACAAGTTTTCGTGCAGTTCTGAGAGAAAACGTTTACACCTTTCTTTCGTCTACACTTCGACGACTGGTAAAATCGATGCTCGTGAATTTTGCTAGTTTCGATCTAAAACGATGTATCCCTTTGATTTGAGCCGGAATACAAGTTTTCGTGCAGTTCTGAGAGAAAAATTTTACACCTTTCTCTCGTCTACTCTTCGACAACTTGTAAAATCGATGCTCGTGAATCTTGCTAGTTTCGATCTGAAACGATGTATCCCGTTGTTTTGAGCCGCAATACAAGTTTTCGCGCAGATCTGAGAGAAAAGGTTTACACCTTTCTCTCGTCTACTATCCGAGGACTTGTAAAATCGATGCTCGTGAATCTTGCTAGTTTCGATCAAAAACGATATATCCCGTTGTTTTGAGCCGGAATACAAGTTTTCGTGCAGTTCTGAGAGAAAACGTTTACACCTTTCTTTCGTCTACACTTCCACGACTTGTAAAATCGATGCTCGTGAATTTTGCTAGTTTCGATCTAAAACGATGTATCCCGTTGTTTTGAGCCGGAATACAAGTTTTCGCGCAGTTCTGAGAGAAAAAGTTTACACCTTTCTTTCGTCTACACTTCGACGACTTGTAAAATTGATGGTCGTGAATCTTGCTAGTTTCGATCTAAAACGATGTATCCCTTTGATTTGAGCCGGAATACAAGTTTTCGTGCAGTTCTGAGAGAAAAAGTTTACACCTTTCTTTCGTCTACACTTCGACGACTCGTAAAATCGATGCTCGTGAGTCTTGCTAGTTTCGATCTAACACGATGTATCCCGTTGTTTTGAGCCGGAATAGAAGTTTTCGCGCAGTTCTGAGAGAAAACGTTTACACCTATCTGTCGTCTACTCTTCGACGACTTGTAAAATCGATGCTCGTGAATCTTGCTAGTTTCGATCTAAAACGATGTATCCCGTTGTTTTGAGCCGGAATACAAGTTTTCGGGCTGTTCTGAGAGAAAACGTTTACACCTTTCTCTCGTCTACTCATCGACAACTTGTAAAATCGATGCTCGTGAATTGTGCTAGTTTTGATCGAAAACGATGTATCCCGTTGTTTTGAGACGGAATACAAGTTTTCGCGCAGTTCTGAGAGAAAAAGTTTACACCTTTCTTTCGTCTACTCTTCGACGACTTGTAAACCCGATGCTCGTGAATCTTGCGTTTCGATCTAAAACGATGTATCCCGTTGTTTTGTGACGGAATACAAGTTTTCGCGCAGTTCTGAGAGAAAACGTTTAGACCTTTCTGTCGTCTTCTCTTCGACGACATGTAAAATTAATGCTCGTGAATCTTGCTAGTTTCGATCTAAAACGATATATCCCGTTGTTTTGAGCCGGAATACAAGTTTTCGTGCAGTTCTGAGAGAAAAAGTTTACACCTTTCTCTCGTCTACTCTTCGACAACTTGTAAAATCGATGCTCGTGAATCTTGCTAGTTTCGATCTGAAACGATGTATCCCGTTGTTTTGAGCCGCAATACAAGTTTTCGCGCAGATCTGAGAGAAAAGGTTTACACCTTTCTCTCGTCTACTCTTCGACAACTTGTAAAATCGATGCTCGTGAATCTTGCTAGTTTCGATCTGAAACGATGTATCCCGTTGTTTTGAGCCGCAATACAAGTTTTCGCGCTGTTCGGAGAGAAAACGATTACACCTTTCTCTCGTCTACTCTTCGACGACTTGTAAAATCGATGCTCGTGAATCTTGCTAGTTTCGATCTAAAACGATGTATCCCGTTGTTTTGAGCCGCAATACAAGTTTTCGCGCAGTTCTGAGAGAAACCGTTTACACCTTTCTCTCGTCTACTCTTCGACGACTTGTAAAATCGATGCTCGTGAATCTTGCTAGTTTCAATCTAAAACAATGTATCCCGTTGTTTTGTGACGGAATACAAGTTTTCGCGCAGTTCTGAAAGTTTACACCTTTCTCTCGTCTACTCTTCGACGACTTGTAAAATCGATGCTCGTGAATTTTGCTAGTTTCGATCTAAAACGATGTATCCCGTTGTTTTGAGCCGGAATACAAGTTCTCGCGCAGTTCTGAGAGAAAAAGTTTGCACCTTTCTGTCGTCTACACTTCGACGACTTGTAAAATCAATGGTCGTGAATCTTGCTAGTTTCGATCTAAAACGATGTATCCCTTTGATTTGAGCCGGAATACAAGTTTTCGCGCAGATCTGAGAGAAAAGGTTTACACCTTTCTCTCGTCTACTCTTCGACAACTTGTAAAATCGATGCTCGTGAATCTTGCTAGTTTCGATCTGAAACGATGTATCCCGTTGTTTTGAGCCGCAATACAAGTTTTCGCGCTGTTCTGAGAGAAAACGATTACACCTTTCTCTCGTCTACTCTTCGAGGACTTGTAAAATCGATGCTCGTGAATCTTGCTAGTTTCGATCTAAAACGATGTATCCCGTTGTTTTGAGCCGCAATACAAGTTTTCGCGCAGTTCTGAGAGAAACCGTTTACACCTTTCTCTCGTCTACTCTTCGACGACTTGTAAAATCGATGCTCGTGAATCTTGCTAGTTTCAATCTAAAACAATGTATCCCTTTGATTTGACCCGGAATACAAGTTTTCGTGCCGATCTGAGAGAAAAAGTTTTCACCTTTCTCTCGTCTACTCAACAACTTGTAAAATCGATGCTCGTGAATCTTGCTAGTTTCCATCTGAAACGATGTATCCCGTTGTTTTGAGCCGCAATACAAGTTTTCGCGCAGATCTGAGAGAAAAAGTTTACACCTTTCTCTCGTCTACTATCTGACGACTTGTAAAATCGATGCTCGTGAATCTTGCTAGTTTCGATCTAACACGATGTATCCCGTTGTTTTGAGCCGGAATAGAAGTTTTCGCGCAGTTCTGAGAGAAAAAGTTTACACCTTTCTTTCGTCTACACTTCGACGACTTGTAAAATCGATGCTCGTGAATCTTGCTAGTTTCGATCTAAAACGATGTATCCCTTTGATTTGAGCCGGAATACAAGTTTTCGTGCAGTTCTGAGAGAAAACGTTTACACCTTTCTTTCGTCTACACTTCGACGACTGGTAAAATCGATGCTCGTGAATTTTGCTAGTTTCGATCTAAAACGATGTATCCCTTTGATTTGAGCCGGAATACAAGTTTTCGTGCAGTTCTGAGAGAAAAAGTTTACACCATTCTCTCGTCTACTCTTCGACAACTTGTAAAATCGATGCTCGTGAATCTTGCTAGTTTCGATCTGAAACGATGTATCCCGTTGTTTTGAGCCGCAATACAAGTTTTCGCGCAGATCTGAGAGAAAAGGTTTACACCTTTCTCTCGTCCACTATCCGAGGACTTGTAAAATCGATGCTCGTGAATCTTGCTAGTTTCGATCAAAAACGATATATCCCGTTGTTTTGAGCCGGAATACAAGTTTTCGTGCAGTTCTGAGAGAAAACGTTTACACCTTTCTTTCGTCTACACTTCGACGACTTGTAAAATCGATGGTCGTGAATCTTGCTAGTTTCGATCTAAAACGATGTATCCCGTTGTTTTGAGCCGGAATACAAGTTTTCGTGCAGTTCTGAGAGAAAAAGTTTACACCTTTCTTTCGTCTACACTTCGACGACTCGTAAAATCGATGCTCGTGAGTCTTGCTAGTTTCGATCTAACACGATGTATCCCGTTGTTTTGAGCCGGAATAGAAGTTTTCGCGCAGTTCTGAGAGAAAACGTTTACACCTATCTGTCGTCTACTCTTCGACGACTTGTAAAATCGATGCTCGTGAATCTTGCTAGTTTCGATCTAAAACGATGTATCCCGTTGTTTTGAGCCGGAATACAAGTTTTCGGGCTGTTCTGAGAGAAAACGTTTACACCTTTCTCTCGTCTACTCTTCGACAACTTGTAAAATCGATGCTCGTGAATTGTGCTAGTTTTGATCGAAAACGATGTATCCCGTTGTTTTGAGACGGAATACAAGTTTTCGCGCAGTTCTGAGAGAAAAAGTTTACACCTTTCTTTCGTCTACTCTTCGACGACTTGTAAACCCGATGCTCGTGAATCTTGCGTTTCGATCTAAAACGATGTTTCCCGTTGTTTTGTGACGGAATACAAGTTTTCGCGCAGTTCTGAGAGAAAACGTTTGGACCTTTCTGTCGTCTACTCTTCGACGACATGTAAAATTAATGCTCGTGAATCTTGCTAGTTTCGATCTAAAACGATATATCCCGTTGTTTTGAGCCGGAATACAAGTTTTTGTGCAGTTCTGAGAGAAAAAGTTTACACCTTTCTCTCGTCTACTCTTCGACAACTTGTAAAATCGATGCTCGTGAATCTTGCTAGTTTCGATCTGAAACGATGTATCCCGTTGTTTTGAGCCGCAATACAAGTTTTCGCGCAGATCTGAGAGAAAAGGTTTACACCTTTCTCTCGTCTACTCTTCGACAACTTGTAAAATCGATGCTCGTGAATCTTGCTAGTTTCGATCTGAAACGATGTATCCCGTTGTTTTGAGCCGCAATACAAGTTTTCGCGCTGTTCTGAGAGAAAACGATTACACCTTTCTCTCGTCTACTCTTCGACGACTTGTAAAATCGATGCTCGTGAATCTTGCTAGTTTCGATCTAAAACGATGTATCCCGTTGTTTTGAGCCGCAATACAAGTTTTCGCGCAGTTCTGAGAGAAACCGTTTACACCTTTCTCTCGTCTACTCTTCGACGACTTGTAAAATCGATGCTCGTGAATCTTGCTAGTTTCAATCTAAAACAATGTATCCCTTTGATTTGACCCGGAATACAAGTTTTCGTGCCGATCTGAGAGAAAAAGTTTTCACCTTTCTCTCGTCTACTCAACAACTTGTAAAATCGATGCTCGTGAATCTTGCTAGTTTCCATCTGAAACGATGTATCCCGTTGTTTTGAGCCGCAATACAAGTTTTCGCGCAGATCTGAGAGAAAAAGTTTACACCTTTCTCTCGTCTACTATCTGACGACTTGTAAAATCGATGCTCGTGAATCTTGCTAGTTTCGATCTAACAGAGATGTATCCCGTTGTTTTGAGCCGGAATAGAAGTTTTCGCGCAGTTCTGAGAGAAAAAGTTTACACCTTTCTTTCGTCTACACTTCGACGACTTGTAAAATCGATGCTCGTGAATCTTGCTAGTTTCGATCTAAAACGATGTATCCCTTTGATTTGAGCCGGAATACAAGTTTTCGTGCAGTTCTGAGAGAAAACGTTTACACCTTTCTTTCGTCTACACTTCGACGACTTTTAAAATCGATGCTCGTGAATTTTGCTAGTTTCGATCTAAAACGATGTATCCCGTTGTTCTGAGCCGGAATACAAGTTTTCGCGCAGTTCTGAGAGAAAAAGTTTACACCTTTCTTTCGTCTACACTTCGACGACTTGTAAAATCGATGGTCGTGAATCTTGCTAGTTTCGATCTAAAACGATGTATCCCTTTGATTTGAGCCGGAATACAAGTTTTCGTGCAGTTCTGAGAGAAAAAGTTTACACCTTTCTTTCGTCTACACTTCGACGACTCGTAAAATCGATGCTCGTGAGTCTTGCTAGTTTCGATCTAACACGATGTATCCCGTTGTTTTGAGCCGGAATAGAAGTTTTCGCGCAGTTCTGAGAGAAAACGTTTACACCTTTCTCTCGACTACTCTTCGACGACTTGTAAAATCGATGCTCGTGAATCTTGCTAGTTTCGATCTAAAACGATGTATCCCGTTGTTTTGAGCCGGAATACAAGTTTTCGGGCTGTTCTGAGAGAAAACGATTACACCTTTCTCTCGTCTACTCTTCGACGACTTGTAAAATCGATGCTCGTGAATCTTGCTAGTTTCGATCTAAAACGATGTATCCCGTTGTTTTGAGCCGCAATACAAGTTTTCGCGCAGTTCTGAGAGAAAAAGTTTACACCTTTCTTTCGTCTACACTTCGACGACTTGTAAAATCGATGCTCGTGAATCTTGCTAGTTTCGATCTAAAACGATGTATCCCTTTGATTTGAGCCGGAATACAAGTTTTCGTGCAGTTCTGAGAGAAAACGTTTACACCTTTCTTTCGTCTACACTTCGACGACTGGTAAAATCGATGCTCGTGAATTTTGCTAGTTTCGATCTAAAACGATGTATCCCTTTGATTTGAGCCGGAATACAAGTTTTCGTGCAGTTCTGAGAGAAAAAGTTTACACCTTTCTCTCGTCTACTCTTCGACAACTTGTAAAATCGATGCTCGTGAATCTTGCTAGTTTCGATCTGAAACGATGTATCCCGTTGTTTTGAGCCGCAATACAAGTTTTCGCGCAGATCTGAGAGAAAAGGTTTACACCTTTCTCTCGTCTACTATCCGAGGACTTGTAAAATCGATGCTCGTGAATCTTGCTAGTTTCGATCTAAAACGATGTATCCCTTTGATTTGAGCCGGAATACAAGTTTTCGTGCAGTTCTGAGAGAAAACGTTTACACCTTTCTTTCGTCTACACTTCAACGACTGGTAAAATCGATGCTCGTGAATTTTGCTAGTTTCGATCTAAAACGATGTATCCCTTTGATTTGAGCCGGAATACAAGTTTTCGTGCAGTTCTGAGAGAAAAATTTTACACCTTTCTCTCGTCTACTCTTCGACAACTTGTAAAATCGATGCTCGTGAATCTTGCTAGTTTCGATCTGAAACGATGTATCCCGTTGTTTTGAGCCGCAATACAAGTTTTCGCGCAGATCTGAGAGAAAAGGTTTACACCTTTCTCTCGTCTACTATCCGAGGACTTGTAAAATCGATGCTCGTGAATCTTGCTAGTTTCGATCAAAAACGATATATCCCGTTGTTTTGAGCCGGAATACAAGTTTTCGTGCAGTTCTGAGAGAAAACGTTTACACCTTTCTTTCGTCTACACTTCCACGACTTGTAAAATCGATGCTCGTGAATTTTGCTAGTTTCGATCTAAAACGATGTATCCCGTTGTTTTGAGCCGGAATACAAGTTTTCGCGCAGTTCTGAGAGAAAAAGTTTACACCTTTCTTTCGTCTACACTTCGACGACTTGTAAAATTGATGGTCGTGAATCTTGCTAGTTTCGATCTAAAACGATGTATCCCTTTGATTTGAGCCGGAATACAAGTTTTCGTGCAGTTCTGAGAGAAAAAGTTTACACCTTTCTTTCGTCTACACTTCGACGACTCGTAAAATCGATGCTCGTGAGTCTTGCTAGTTTCGATCTAACACGATGTATCCCGTTGTTTTGAGCCGGAATAGAAGTTTTCGCGCAGTTCTGAGAGAAAACGTTTACACCTATCTGTCGTCTACTCTTCGACGACTTGTAAAATCGATGCTCGTGAATCTTGCTAGTTTCGATCTAAAACGATGTATCCCGTTGTTTTGAGCCGGAATACAAGTTTTCGGGCTGTTCTGAGAGAAAACGTTTACACCTTTCTCTCGTCTACTCATCGACAACTTGTAAAATCGATGCTCGTGAATTGTGCTAGTTTTGATCGAAAACGATGTATCCCGTTGTTTTGAGACGGAATACAAGTTTTCGCGCAGTTCTGAGAGAAAAAGTTTACACCTTTCTTTCGTCTACTCTTCGACGACTTGTAAACCCGATGCTCGTGAATCTTGCGTTTCGATCTAAAACGATGTATCCCGTTGTTTTGTGACGGAATACAAGTTTTCGCGCAGTTCTGAGAGAAAACGTTTAGACCTTTCTGTCGTCTTCTCTTCGACGACATGTAAAATTAATGCTCGTGAATCTTGCTAGTTTCGATCTAAAACGATATATCCCGTTGTTTTGAGCCGGAATACAAGTTTTCGTGCAGTTCTGAGAGAAAAAGTTTACACCTTTCTCTCGTCTACTCTTCGACAACTTGTAAAATCGATGCTCGTGAATCTTGCTAGTTTCGATCTGAAACGATGTATCCCGTTGTTTTGAGCCGCAATACAAGTTTTCGCGCAGATCTGAGAGAAAAGGTTTACACCTTTCTCTCGTCTACTCTTCGACAACTTGTAAAATCGATGCTCGTGAATCTTGCTAGTTTCGATCTGAAACGATGTATCCCGTTGTTTTGAGCCGCAATACAAGTTTTCGCGCTGTTCGGAGAGAAAACGATTACACCTTTCTCTCGTCTACTCTTCGACGACTTGTAAAATCGATGCTCGTGAATCTTGCTAGTTTCGATCTAAAACGATGTATCCCGTTGTTTTGAGCCGCAATACAAGTTTTCGCGCAGTTCTGAGAGAAACCGTTTACACCTTTCTCTCGTCTACTCTTCGACGACTTGTAAAATCGATGCTCGTGAATCTTGCTAGTTTCAATCTAAAACAATGTATCCCGTTGTTTTGTGACGGAATACAAGTTTTCGCGCAGTTCTGAAAGTTTACACCTTTCTCTCGTCTACTCTTCGACGACTTGTAAAATCGATGCTCGTGAATTTTGCTAGTTTCGATCTAAAACGATGTATCCCGTTGTTTTGAGCCGGAATACAAGTTCTCGCGCAGTTCTGAGAGAAAAAGTTTGCACCTTTCTGTCGTCTACACTTCGACGACTTGTAAAATCAATGGTCGTGAATCTTGCTAGTTTCGATCTAAAACGATGTATCCCTTTGATTTGAGCCGGAATACAAGTTTTCGCGCAGATCTGAGAGAAAAGGTTTACACCTTTCTCTCGTCTACTCTTCGACAACTTGTAAAATCGGTGCTCGTGAATCTTGCTAGTTTCGATCTGAAACGATGTATCCCGTTGTTTTGAGCCGCAATACAAGTTTTCGCGCTGTTCTGAGAGAAAACGATTACACCTTTCTCTCGTCTACTCTTCGACGACTTGTAAAATCGATGCTCGTGAATCTTGCTAGTTTCGATCTAAAACGATGTATCCCGTTGTTTTGAGCCGCAATACAAGTTTTCGCGCAGTTCTGAGAGAAACCGTTTACACCTTTCTCTCGTCTACTCTTCGACGACTTGTAAAATCGATGCTCGTGAATCTTGCTAGTTTCAATCTAAAACAATGTATCCCTTTGATTTGACCCGGAATACAAGTTTTCGTGCCGATCTGAGAGAAAAAGTTTTCACCTTTCTCTCGTCTACTCAACAACTTGTAAAATCGATGCTCGTGAATCTTGCTAGTTTCCATCTGAAACGATGTATCCCGTTGTTTTGAGCCGCAATACAAGTTTTCGCGCAGATCTGAGAGAAAAAGTTTACACCTTTCTCTCGTCTACTATCTGACGACTTGTAAAATCGATGCTCGTGAATCTTGCTAGTTTCGATCTAACACGATGTATCCCGTTGTTTTGAGCCGGAATAGAAGTTTTCGCGCAGTTCTGAGAGAAAAAGTTTACACCTTTCTTTCGTCTACACTTCGACGACTTGTAAAATCGATGCTCGTGAATCTTGCTAGTTTCGATCTAAAACGATGTATCCCTTTGATTTGAGCCGGAATACAAGTTTTCGTGCAGTTCTGAGAGAAAACGTTTACACCTTTCTTTCGTCTACACTTCGACGACTGGTAAAATCGATGCTCGTGAATTTTGCTAGTTTCGATCTAAAACGATGTATCCCTTTGATTTGAGCCGGAATACAAGTTTTCGTGCAGTTCTGAGAGAAAAAGTTTACACCATTCTCTCGTCTACTCTTCGACAACTTGTAAAATCGATGCTCGTGAATCTTGCTAGTTTCGATCTGAAACGATGTATCCCGTTGTTTTGAGCCGCAATACAAGTTTTCGCGCAGATCTGAGAGAAAAGGTTTACACCTTTCTCTCGTCCACTATCCGAGGACTTGTAAAATCGATGCTCGTGAATCTTGCTAGTTTCGATCAAAAACGATATATCCCGTTGTTTTGAGCCGGAATACAAGTTTTCGTGCAGTTCTGAGAGAAAACGTTTACACCTTTCTTTCGTCTACACTTCGACGACTTGTAAAATCGATGCTCGTGAATTTTGCTAGTTGCGATCTAAAACGATGTATCCCGTTGTTTTGAGCCGGAATACAAGTTTTCGCGCAGTTCTGAGAGAAAAAGTTTACACCTTTCTTTCGTCTACACTTCGACGACTTGTAAAATCGATGGTCGTGAATCTTGCTAGTTTCGATCTAAAACGATGTATCCCTTTGCTTTGAGCCGGAATACAAGTTTTCGTGCAGTTCTGAGAGAAAAAGTTTACACCTTTCTTTCGTCTACACTTCGACGACTCGTAAAATCGATGCTCGTGAGTCTTGCTAGTTTCGATCTAACACGATGTATCCCGTTGTTTTGAGCCGGAATAGAAGTTTTCGCGCAGTTCTGAGAGAAAACGTTTACACCTTTCTTTCGTCTACACTTCGACGACTTGTAAAATCGATGCTCGTGAATTTTGCTAGTTTCGATCTAAAACGATGTATCCCGTTGTTTTGAGCCGGAATACAAGTTTTCGCGCAGTTCTGAGAGAAAACGTTTACACCTTTCTCTCGTCTACTCTTCGACAACTTGTAAAATCGATGCTCGTGAATTGTGCTAGTTTTGATCGAAAACGATGTATCCCGTTGTTTTGAGACGGAATACAAGTTTTCGCGCAGTTCTGAGAGAAAAAGTTTACACCTTTCTTTCGTCTACTCTTCGACGACTTGTAAACCCGATGCTCGTGAATCTTGCGTTTCGATCTAAAACGATGTTTCCCGTTGTTTTGTGACGGAATACAAGTTTTCGCGCAGTTCTGAGAGAAAACGTTTGGACCTTTCTGTCGTCTACTCTTCGACGACATGTAAAATTAATGCTCGTGAATCTTGCTAGTTTCGATCTAAAACGATATATCCCGTTGTTTTGAGCCGGAATACAAGTTTTTGTGCAGTTCTGAGAGAAAAAGTTTACACCTTTCTCTCGTCTACTCTTCGACAACTTGTAAATTCGATGCTCGTGAATCTTGCTAGTTTCGATCTGAAACGATGTATCCCGTTGTTTTGAGCCGCAATACAAGTTTTCGCGCAGATCTGAGAGAAAAGGTTTACACCTTTCTCTCGTCTACTCTTCGACAACTTGTAAAATCGATGCTCGTGAATCTTGCTAGTTTCGATCTGAAACGATGTATCCCGTTGTTTTGAGCCGCAATACAAGTTTTCGCGCTGTTCTGAGAGAAAACGATTACACCTTTCTTTCGTCTACACTTCGACGACTTGTAAAATCGATGGTCGTGAATCTTGCTAGTTTCGATCTAAAACGATGTATCCCTTTGATTTGAGCCGGAATACAAGTTTTCGTGCAGTTCTGAGAGAAAAAGTTTACACCTTTCTTTCGTCTACACTTCGACGACTCGTAAAATCGATGCTCGTGAGTCTTGCTAGTTTCGATCTAACACGATGTATCCCGTTGTTTTGAGCCGGAATAGAAGTTTTCGCGCAGTTCTGAGAGAAAACGTTTACACCTTTCTCTCGACTACTCTTCGACGACTTGTAAAATCGATGCTCGTGAATCTTGCTAGTTTCGATCTAAAACGATGTATCCCGTTGTTTTGAGCCGGAATACAAGTTTTCGGGCTGTTCTGAGAGAAAACGATTACACCTTTCTCTCGTCTACTCTTCGACGACTTGTAAAATCGATGCTCGTGAATCTTGCTAGTTTCGATCTAAAACGATGTATCCCGTTGTTTTGAGCCGCAATACAAGTTTTCGCGCAGTTCTGAGAGAAAAAGTTTACACCTTTCTTTCGTCTACACTTCGACGACTTGTAAAATCGATGCTCGTGAATCTTGCTAGTTTCGATCTAAAACGATGTATCCCTTTGATTTGAGCCGGAATACAAGTTTTCGTGCAGTTCTGAGAGAAAACGTTTACACCTTTCTTTCGTCTACACTTCGACGACTGGTAAAATCGATGCTCGTGAATTTTGCTAGTTTCGATCTAAAACGATGTATCCCTTTGATTTGAGCCGGAATACAAGTTTTCGTGCAGTTCTGAGAGAAAAAGTTTACACCTTTCTCTCGTCTACTCTTCGACAACTTGTAAAATCGATGCTCGTGAATCTTGCTAGTTTCGATCTGAAACGATGTATCCCGTTGTTTTGAGCCGCAATACAAGTTTTCGCGCAGATCTGAGAGAAAAGGTTTACACCTTTCTCTCGTCTACTATCCGAGGACTTGTAAAATCGATGCTCGTGAATCTTGCTAGTTTCGATCTAAAACGATGTATCCCTTTGATTTGAGCCGGAATACAAGTTTTCGTGCAGTTCTGAGAGAAAACGTTTACACCTTTCTTTCGTCTACACTTCGACGACTGGTAAAATCGATGCTCGTGAATTTTGCTAGTTTCGATCTAAAACGATGTATCCCTTTGATTTGAGCCGGAATACAAGTTTTCGTGCAGTTCTGAGAGAAAAATTTTACACCTTTCTCTCGTCTACTCTTCGACAACTTGTAAAATCGATGCTCGTGAATCTTGCTAGTTTCGATCTGAAACGATGTATCCCGTTGTTTTGAGCCGCAATACAAGTTTTCGCGCAGATCTGAGAGAAAAGGTTTACACCTTTCTCTCGTCTACTATCCGAGGACTTGTAAAATCGATGCTCGTGAATCTTGCTAGTTTCGATCAAAAACGATATATCCCGTTGTTTTGAGCCGGAATACAAGTTTTCGTGCAGTTCTGAGAGAAAACGTTTACACCTTTCTTTCGTCTACACTTCCACGACTTGTAAAATCGATGCTCGTGAATTTTGCTAGTTTCGATCTAAAACGATGTATCCCGTTGTTTTGAGCCGGAATACAAGTTTTCGCGCAGTTCTGAGAGAAAAAGTTTACACCTTTCTTTCGTCTACACTTCGACGACTTGTAAAATTGATGGTCGTGAATCTTGCTAGTTTCGATCTAAAACGATGTATCCCTTTGATTTGAGCCGGAATACAAGTTTTCGTGCAGTTCTGAGAGAAAAAGTTTACACCTTTCTTTCGTCTACACTTCGACGACTCGTAAAATCGATGCTCGTGAGTCTTGCTAGTTTCGATCTAACACGATGTATCCCGTTGTTTTGAGCCGGAATAGAAGTTTTCGCGCAGTTCTGAGAGAAAACGTTTACACCTATCTGTCGTCTACTCTTCGACGACTTGTAAAATCGATGCTCGTGAATCTTGCTAGTTTCGATCTAAAACGATGTATCCCGTTGTTTTGAGCCGGAATACAAGTTTTCGGGCTGTTCTGAGAGAAAACGTTTACACCTTTCTCTCGTCTACTCATCAACAACTTGTAAAATCGATGCTCGTGAATTGTGCTAGTTTTGATCGAAAACGATGTATCCCGTTGTTTTGAGACGGAATACAAGTTTTCGCGCAGTTCTGAGAGAAAAAGTTTACACCTTTCTTTCGTCTACTCTTCGACGACTTGTAAACCCGATGCTCGTGAATCTTGCGTTTCGATCTAAAACGATGTATCCCGTTGTTTTGTGACGGAATACAAGTTTTCGCGCAGTTCTGAGAGAAAACGTTTAGACCTTTCTGTCGTCTTCTCTTCGACGACATGTAAAATTAATGCTCGTGAATCTTGCTAGTTTCGATCTAAAACGATATATCCCGTTGTTTTGAGCCGGAATACAAGTTTTCGTGCAGTTCTGAGAGAAAAAGTTTACACCTTTCTCTCGTCTACTCTTCGACAACTTGTAAAATCGATGCTCGTGAATCTTGCTAGTTTCGATCTGAAACGATGTATCCCGTTGTTTTGAGCCGCAATACAAGTTTTCGCGCAGATCTGAGAGAAAAGGTTTACACCTTTCTCTCGTCTACTCTTCGACAACTTGTAAAATCGATGCTCGTGAATCTTGCTAGTTTCGATCTGAAACGATGTATCCCGTTGTTTTGAGCCGCAATACAAGTTTTCGCGCTGTTCGGAGAGAAAACGATTACACCTTTCTCTCGTCTACTCTTCGACGACTTGTAAAATCGATGCTCGTGAATCTTGCTAGTTTCGATCTAAAACGATGTATCCCGTTGTTTTGAGCCGCAATACAAGTTTTCGCGCAGTTCTGAGAGAAACCGTTTACACCTTTCTCTCGTCTACTCTTCGACGACTTGTAAAATCGATGCTCGTGAATCTTGCTAGTTTCAATCTAAAACAATGTATCCCGTTGTTTTGTGACGGAATACAAGTTTTCGCGCAGTTCTGAAAGTTTACACCTTTCTCTCGTCTACTCTTCGACGACTTGTAAAATCGATGCTCGTGAATTTTGCTAGTTTCGATCTAAAACGATGTATCCCGTTGTTTTGAGCCGGAATACAAGTTCTCGCGCAGTTCTGAGAGAAAAAGTTTGCACCTTTCTGTCGTCTACACTTCGACGACTTGTAAAATCAATGGTCGTGAATCTTGCTAGTTTCGATCTAAAACGATGTATCCCTTTGATTTGAGCCGGAATACAAGTTTTCGCGCAGATCTGAGAGAAAAGGTTTACACCTTTCTCTCGTCTACTCTTCGACAACTTGTAAAATCGGTGCTCGTGAATCTTGCTAGTTTCGATCTGAAACGATGTATCCCGTTGTTTTGAGCCGCAATACAAGTTTTCGCGCTGTTCTGAGAGAAAACGATTACACCTTTCTCTCGTCTACTCTTCGACGACTTGTAAAATCGATGCTCGTGAATCTTGCTAGTTTCGATCTAAAACGATGTATCCCGTTGTTTTGAGCCGCAATACAAGTTTTCGCGCAGTTCTGAGAGAAACCGTTTACACCTTTCTCTCGTCTACTCTTCGACGACTTGTAAAATCGATGCTCGTGAATCTTGCTAGTTTCAATCTAAAACAATGTATCCCTTTGATTTGACCCGGAATACAAGTTTTCGTGCCGATCTGAGAGAAAAAGTTTTCACCTTTCTCTCGTCTACTCAACAACTTGTAAAATCGATGCTCGTGAATCTTGCTAGTTTCCATCTGAAACGATGTATCCCGTTGTTTTGAGCCGCAATACAAGTTTTCGCGCAGATCTGAGAGAAAAAGTTTACACCTTTCTCTCGTCTACTATCTGACGACTTGTAAAATCGATGCTCGTGAATCTTGCTAGTTTCGATCTAACACGATGTATCCCGTTGTTTTGAGCCGGAATAGAAGTTTTCGCGCAGTTCTGAGAGAAAAAGTTTACACCTTTCTTTCGTCTACACTTCGACGACTTGTAAAATCGATGCTCGTGAATCTTGCTAGTTTCGATCTAAAACGATGTATCCCTTTGATTTGAGCCGGAATACAAGTTTTCGTGCAGTTCTGAGAGAAAACGTTTACACCTTTCTTTCGTCTACACTTCGACGACTGGTAAAATCGATGCTCGTGAATTTTGCTAGTTTCGATCTAAAACGATGTATCCCTTTGATTTGAGCCGGAATACAAGTTTTCGTGCAGTTCTGAGAGAAAAAGTTTACACCATTCTCTCGTCTACTCTTCGACAACTTGTAAAATCGATGCACGTGAATCTTGCTAGTTTCGATCTGAAACGATGTATCCCGTTGTTTTGAGCCGCAATACAAGTTTTCGCGCAGATCTGAGAGAAAAGGTTTACACCTTTCTCTCGTCCACTATCCGAGGACTTGTAAAATCGATGCTCGTGAATCTTGCTAGTTTCGATCAAAAACGATATATCCCGTTGTTTTGAGCCGGAATACAAGTTTTCGTGCAGTTCTGAGAGAAAACGTTTACACCTTTCTTTCGTCTACACTTCGACGACTTGTAAAATCGATGCTCGTGAATTTTGCTAGTTGCGATCTAAAACGATGTATCCCGTTGTTTTGAGCCGGAATACAAGTTTTCGCGCAGTTCTGAGAGAAAAAGTTTACACCTTTCTTTCGTCTACACTTCGACGACTTGTAAAATCGATGGTCGTGAATCTTGCTAGTTTCGATCTAAAACGATGTATCCCTTTGATTTGAGCCGGAATACAAGTTTTCGTGCAGTTCTGAGAGAAAAAGTTTACACCTTTCTTTCGTCTACACTTCGACGACTCGTAAAATCGATGCTCGTGAGTCTTGCTAGTTTCGATCTAACACGATGTATCCCGTTGTTTTGAGCCGGAATAGAAGTTTTCGCGCAGTTCTGAGAGAAAACGTTTACACCTTTCTTTCGTCTACACTTCGACGACTTGTAAAATCGATGCTCGTGAATTTTGCTAGTTTCGATCTAAAACGATGTATCCCGTTGTTTTGAGCCGGAATACAAGTTTTCGCGCAGTTCTGAGAGAAAACGTTTACACCTTTCTCTCGTCTACTCTTCGACAACTTGTAAAATCGATGCTCGTGAATTGTGCTAGTTTTGATCGAAAACGATGTATCCCGTTGTTTTGAGACGGAATACAACTTTTCGCGCAGTTCTGAGAGAAAAAGTTTACACCTTTCTTTCGTCTACTCTTCGACGACTTGTAAACCCGATGCTCGTGAATCTTGCGTTTCGATCTAAAACGATGTTTCCCGTTGTTTTGTGACGGAATACAAGTTTTCGCGCAGTTCTGAGAGAAAACGTTTGGACCTTTCTGTCGTCTACTCTTCGACGACATGTAAAATTAATGCTCGTGAATCTTGCTAGTTTCGATCTAAAACGATATATCCCGTTGTTTTGAGCCGGAATACAAGTTTTTGTGCAGTTCTGAGAGAAAAAGTTTACACCTTTCTCTCGTCTACTCTTCGACAACTTGTAAATTCGATGCTCGTGAATCTTGCTAGTTTCGATCTGAAACGATGTATCCCGTTGTTTTGAGCCGCAATACAAGTTTTCGCGCAGATCTGAGAGAAAAGGTTTACACCTTTCTCTCGTCTACTCTTCGACAACTTGTAAAATCGATGCTCGTGAATCTTGCTAGTTTCGATCTGAAACGATGTATCCCGTTGTTTTGAGCCGCAATACAAGTTTTCGCGCTGTTCTGAGAGAAAACGATTACACCTTTCTCTCGTCTACTCTTCGACGACTTGTAAAATCGATGCTCGTGAATCTTGCTAGTTTCGATCTAAAACGATGTATCCCGTTGTTTTGAGCCGCAATACAAGTTTTCGCGCAGTTCTGAGAGAAACCGTTTACACCTTTCTCTCGTCTACTCTTCGACGACTTGTAAAATCGATGCTCGTGAATCTTGCTAGTTTCAATCTAAAACAATGTATCCCTTTGATTTGACCCGGAATACAAGTTTTCGTGCCGATCTGAGAGAAAAAGTTTTCACCTTTCTCTCGTCTACTCAACAACTTGTAAAATCGATGCTCGTGAATCTTGCTAGTTTCCATCTGAAACGATGTATCCCGTTGTTTTGAGCCGCAATACAAGTTTTCGCGCAGATCTGAGAGAAAAAGTTTACACCTTTCTCTCGTCTACTATCTGACGACTTGTAAAATCGATGCTCGTGAATCTTGCTAGTTTCGATCTAACAGAGATGTATCCCGTTGTTTTGAGCCGGAATAGAAGTTTTCGCGCAGTTCTGAGAGAAAAAGTTTACACCTTTCTTTCGTCTACACTTCGACGACTTGTAAAATCGATGCTCGTGAATCTTGCTAGTTTCGATCTAAAACGATGTATCCCTTTGATTTGAGCCGGAATACAAGTTTTCGTGCAGTTCTGAGAGAAAACGTTTACACCTTTCTTTCGTCTACACTTCGACGACTTTTAAAATCGATGCTCGTGAATTTTGCTAGTTTCGATCTAAAACGATGTATCCCGTTGTTCTGAGCCGGAATACAAGTTTTCGCGCAGTTCTGAGAGAAAAAGTTTACACCTTTCTTTCGTCTACACTTCGACGACTTGTAAAATCGATGGTCGTGAATCTTGCTAGTTTCGATCTAAAACGATGTATCCCTTTGATTTGAGCCGGAATACAAGTTTTCGTGCAGTTCTGAGAGAAAAAGTTTACACCTTTCTTTCGTCTACACTTCGACGACTCGTAAAATCGATGCTCGTGAGTCTTGCTAGTTTCGATCTAACACGATGTATCCCGTTGTTTTGAGCCGGAATAGAAGTTTTCGCGCAGTTCTGAGAGAAAACGTTTACACCTTTCTCTCGACTACTCTTCGACGACTTGTAAAATCGATGCTCGTGAATCTTGCTAGTTTCGATCTAAAACGATGTATCCCGTTGTTTTGAGCCGGAATACAAGTTTTCGGGCTGTTCTGAGAGAAAACGATTACACCTTTCTCTCGTCTACTCTTCGACGACTTGTAAAATCGATGCTCGTGAATCTTGCTAGTTTCGATCTAAAACGATGTATCCCGTTGTTTTGAGCCGCAATACAAGTTTTCGCGCAGTTCTGAGAGAAAAAGTTTACACCTTTCTTTCGTCTACACTTCGACGACTTGTAAAATCGATGCTCGTGAATCTTGCTAGTTTCGATCTAAAACGATGTATCCCTTTGATTTGAGCCGGAATACAAGTTTTCGTGCAGTTCTGAGAGAAAACGTTTACACCTTTCTTTCGTCTACACTTCGACGACTGGTAAAATCGATGCTCGTGAATTTTGCTAGTTTCGATCTAAAACGATGTATCCCTTTGATTTGAGCCGGAATACAAGTTTTCGTGCAGTTCTGAGAGAAAAAGTTTACACCTTTCTCTCGTCTACTCTTCGACAACTTGTAAAATCGATGCTCGTGAATCTTGCTAGTTTCGATCTGAAACGATGTATCCCGTTGTTTTGAGCCGCAATACAAGTTTTCGCGCAGATCTGAGAGAAAAGGTTTACACCTTTCTCTCGTCTACTATCCGAGGACTTGTAAAATCGATGCTCGTGAATCTTGCTAGTTTCGATCAAAAACGATATATCCCGTTGTTTTGAGCCGGAATACAAGTTTTCGTGCAGTTCTGAGAGAAAACGTTTACACCTTTCTTTCGTCTACACTTCGACGACTTGTAAAATCGATGCTCGTGAATTTTGCTAGTTTCGATCTAAAACGATGTATCCCGTTGTTTTGAGCCGGAATACAAGTTTTCGCGCAGTTCTGAGAGAAAAAGTTTACACCTTTCTTTCGTCTACACTTCGACGACTTGTAAAATCGATGGTCGTGAATCTTGCTAGTTTCGATCTAAAACGATGTATCCCTTTGATTTGAGCCGGAATACAAGTTTTCGTGCAGTTCTGAGAGAAAAAGTTTACACCTTTCTTTCGTCTACACTTCGACGACTCGTAAAATCGATGCTCGTGAGTCTTGCTAGTTTCGATCTAACACGATGTATCCCGTTGTTTTGAGCCGGAATACAAGTTTTCGCGCAGTTCTGAGAGAAAAAGTTTACACCTTTCTTTCGTCTACTCTTCGACGACTTGTAAACCCGATGCTCGTGAATCTTGCGTTTCGATCTAAAACGATGTATCCCGTTGTTTTGTGACGGAATACAAGTTTTCGCGCAGTTCTGAGAGAAAACGTTTAGACCTTTCTGTCGTCTACTCTTCGACGACATGTAAAATTAATGCTCGTGAATCTTGCTAGTTTCGATCTAAAACGATATATCCCGTTGTTTTGAGCCGGAATACAAGTTTTTGTGCAGTTCTGAGAGAAAACGATTACACCTTTCTCTCGTCTACTCTTCGACGACTTGTAAAATCGATGCTCGTGAATCTTGCTAGTTTCGATCTAAAACGATGTATCCCGTTGTTTTGAGCCGGAATACAAGTTTTCGGGCTGTTCTGAGAGAAAACGATTACACCTTTCTCTCGTCTACTCTTCGACGACTTGTAAAATCGATGCTCGTGAATCTTGCTAGTTTCGATCTAAAACGATGTATCCCTTTGATTTGAGCCGGAATACAAGTTTTCGTGCAGTTCTGAGAGAAAACGTTTACACCTTTCTTTCGTCTACACTTCGACGACTGGTAAAATCGATGCTCGTGAATTTTGCTAGTTTCGATCTAAAACGATGTATCCCTTTGATTTGAGCCGGAATACAAGTTTTCGTGCAGTTCTGAGAGAAAAAGTTTACACCATTCTCTCGTCTACTCTTCGACAACTTGTAAAATCGATGCTCGTGAATCTTGCTAGTTTCGATCTGAAACGATGTATCCCGTTGTTTTGAGCCGCAATACAAGTTTTCGCGCAGATCTGAGAGAAAAGGTTTACACCTTTCTCTCGTCTACTATCCGGGGACTTGTAAAATCGATGCTCGTGAATCTTGCTAGTTTCGATCAAAAACGATATATCCCGTTGTTTTGAGCCGGAATACAAGTTTTCGTGCAGTTCTGAGAGAAAACGTTTACACCTTTCTTTCGTCTACACTTCGACGACTTGTAAAATCGATGCTCGTGAATTTTGCTAGTTTCGATCTAAAACGATGTATCCCGTTGTTTTGAGCCGGAATACAAGTTTTCGCGCAGTTCTGAGAGAAAAAGTTTACACCTTTCTTTCGTCTACACTTCGACGACTTGTAAAATCGATGGTCGTGAATCTTGCTAGTTTCGATCTAAAACGATGTATCCCTTTGATTTGAGCCGGAATACAAGTTTTCGTGCAGTTCTGAGAGAAAAAGTTTACACCTTTCTTTCGTCTACACTTCGACGACTCGTAAAATCGATGCTCGTGAGTCTTGCTAGTTTCGATCTAACACGATGTATCCCGTTGTTTTGAGCCGGAATAGAAGTTTTCGCGCAGTTCTGAGAGAAAACGTTTACACCTTTCTCTCGTCTACTCTTCGACAACTTGTAAAATCGATGCTCGTGAATCTTGCTAGTTTCGATCTAAAACGATGTATCCCTTTGATTTGAGCCGGAATACAAGTTTTCGTGCAGCTCTGAGAGAAAACGTTTACACCTTTCTTTCGTCTACACTTCGACGACTGGTAAAATTGATGCTCGTGAATTTTGCTAGTTTGGATCTAAAACAATGTATCCCTTTGATTTGAGCCGGAATACAAGTTTTCGCGCAGTTCTGAGAGAAAAAGCTTACACCTTTCTGTCGTCTACACTTCGACGACTTGTAAAATCGATGGTCGTGAATCTTGCTAGTTTCGATCTAAAACGATATTTCCCTTTGATTTGAGCCGGAATACAAGTTTTCGTGCAGTTCTGAGAGAAAAAGTTTACACCTTTCTCTCGTCTACTCTTCGACAACTTGTAAAATCGATGCTCGTGAATCTTGCTAGTTTCGATCTGAAACGATGTATCCCGTTGTTTTGAGCCGCAATACAAGTTTTCGCGCATATCTGAGAGAAAAAGTTTACACCTTTTTCTCGTCTACTATCCGACGACATGTAAAATCGATGCTCGTGAATCTTGCTAGTGATCAAAAATAATATATCCCGTTGTTTTGAGCCGGAAGACAAGTTTTCGCGCAGTTCTGAGAGAAAAAGTTTACACCTTTCTCTCGTCTACTCTTCGACGACTTGTAAAATCGGTGTTCGTGAATTTTGCTAGTTTCGATCTAAAACAATGTATCCCTTTGATTTGAGCCGGAATACAAGTTTTCTTGCAGTTCTGAGAGAAAAAGCTTTCACATTTCTCTCGTTTACTCTTCGACGACTTGTAAAATCGATGCTCGTGAATCTCGCTAGTTCCGATCTAAAACGATGTATCCCGTTGTTTTGAGCCGGAATACAAGTTTTCGCGCAGTTCTGAGAGAAAAAGTTTACACCTTTCTCTCGTGTTCTCTTCGACGACTTGTAAAATCGATGCTCGTGAATTTTGCTAGTTTCGATCTAAAACGATGTATCCCGTTGTTTTGAGCCGGAATACAAGTTTTCGCGCAGTTCTGAAAGAAAAAGTTTACACCTTTCTTTCGTCTACACTTCGACGACTTGTAAAATCGATGGTCGTGAATCTTGCTAGTTTCGATCTAAAACGATGTATCCCTTTGATTTGAGCCGGAATACAAGTTTTCGTGCAGTTCTGAGAGAAAAAGTTTACACCTTTCTTTCGTCTACACTTCGACGACTTGTAAAATCGATGGTCGTGAATCTTGCTAGTTTCGATCTAAAACGATGTATCCCTTTGATTTGACCCGGAATACAAGTTTTCGTGCCGATCTGAGAGAAAAAGTTTTCACCTTTCTCTCGTCTACTCAACAACTTGTAAAATCGATGCTCGTGAATCATGCTAGTTTCCATCTGAAACGATGTATCCCGTTGTTTGGAGCCGCAATACAAGTTTTCGTGCAGCTCTGAGAGAAAACGTTTACACCTTTCTTTCGTCTACACTTCGACGACTGGTAAAATCGATGCTCGTGAATTTTGCTAGTTTCGATCTAAAACGATGTATCCCTTTGATTTGAGCCGGAATACAAGTTTTCGCGCAGTTCTGAGAGAAAAAGCTTACACCTTTCTGTCGTCTACACTTCGACGACTTGTAAAATCGATGGTCGTGAATCTTGCTAGTTTCGATCTAAAACGATATTTCCCTTTGATTTGAGCCGGAATACAAGTTTTCGTGCAGTTCTGAGAGAAAAAGTTTACACCTTTCTCTCGTCTACTCTTCGACAACTTGTAAAATCGATGCTCGTGAATCTTGCTAGTTTCGATCTGAAACGATGTATCCCGTTGTTTTGAGCCGCAATACAAGTTTTCGCGCATATCTGAGAGAAAAAGTTTACACCTTTTTCTCGTCTACTATCCGACGACATGTAAAATCGATGCTCGTGAATCTTGCTAGTGATCAAAAACAATATATCCCGTTGTTTTGAGCCGGAATACAAGTTTTCGCGCAGTTCTGAGAGAAAAAGTTTACACCTTTCTCTCGTCTACTCTTCGACGACTTGTAAAATCGGTGTTCGTGAATTTTGCTAGATTCGATCTAAAACGATGTATCCCTTTGATTTGAGCCGGAATACAAGTTTTCTTGCAGTTCTGAGAGAAAAAGCTTTCACATTTCTCTCGTTTACTCTTCGACGACTTGTAAAATCGATGCTCGTGAATCTCGCTAGTTCCGATCTAAAACGATGTATCCCGTTGTTTTGAGCCGGAATACAAGTTTTCGCGCAGTTTTGAGAGAAAAAGTTTACACCTTTCTCTCGTGTTCTCTTCGACGACTTGTAAAATCGATGCTCGTGAATTTTGCTAGTTTCGATCTAAAACGATGTATCCCGTTGTTTTGAGCCGGAATACAAGTTTTCGCGCAGTTCTGAAAGAAAAAGTTTACACCTTTCTTTCGTCTACACTTCGACGACTTGTAAAATCGATGGTCGTGAATCTTGCTAGTTTCGATCTAAAACGATGTATCCCTTTGATTTGAGCCGGAATACAAGTTTTCGTGCAGTTCTGAGAGAAAAAGTTTACACCTTTCTTTCGTCTACACTTCGACGACTTGTAAAATCGATGGTCGTGAATCTTGCTAGTTTCGATCTAAAACGATGTATCCCTTTGATTTGACCCGGAATACAAGTTTTCGTGCCAATCTGAGAGAAAAAGTTTTCACCTTTCTCTCGTCTACTCAACAACTTGTAAAATCGATGCTCGTGAATCTTGCTAGTTTCCATCTGAAACGATGTATCCCGTTGTTTTGAGCCGCAATACAAGTTTTCGCGCAGATCTGAGAGAAAAAGTTTACACCTTTCTCTCGTCTACTATCTGACGACTTGTAAAATCGATGCTCGTGAATCTTGCTAGTTTCGATCAAAAACGATATATCCCGTTGTTTTGAGCCGGAATACAAGTTTTCGCGCAGTTCTGAGAGAAAAAGTTTACACCTTTCATTCGTCTACACTTCGACGACTTGTAATATCGATGCTCGTGAATCTTGCTAGTTTCGATCTAAAACGATGTATCCCTTTGATTTGAGCCGGAATACAAGTTTTCGTGCAGTTCTGAGAGAAAACGTTTACACCTTTCTTTCGTCTACACTTCGACGACTTGTAAAATCGATGGTCGTGAATCTTGCTAGTTTCGATCTAAAACGATGTATCCCTTTGATTTGACCCGGAATACAAGTTTTCGTGCCGATCTGAGAGAAAAAGTTTTCACCTTTCTCTCGTCTACTCAACAACTTGTAAAATCGATGCTCGTGAATCTTGCTAGTTTCCATCTGAAACGATGTATCCCGTTGTTTTGAGCCGCAATACAAGTTTTCGTGCAGCTCTGAGAGAAAACGTTTACACCTTTCTTTCGTCTACACTTCGACGACTGGTAAAATCGATGCTCGTGAATTTTGCTAGTTTCGATCTAAAACGATGTATCCCTTTGATTTGAGCCGGAATACAAGTTTTCGCGCAGTTCTGAGAGAAAAAGCTTACACCTTTCTGTCGTCTACACTTCGACGACTTGTAAAATCGATGGTCGTGAATCTTGCTAGTTTCGATCTAAAACGATATTTCCCTTTGATTTGAGCCGGAATACAAGTTTTCGTGCAGTTCTGAGAGAAAAAGTTTACACCTTTCTCTCGTCTACTCTTCGACAACTTGTAAAATCGATGCTCGTGAATCTTGCTAGTTTCGATCTGAAACGATGTATCCCGTTGTTTTGAGCCGCAATACAAGTTTTCGCGCATATCTGAGAGAAAAAGTTTACACCTTTTTCTCGTCTACTATCCGACGACATGTAAAATCGATGCTCGTGAATCTTGCTAGTGATCAAAAACAATATATCCCGTTGTTTTGAGCCGGAATACAAGTTTTCGCGCAGTTCTGAGAGAAAAAGTTTACACCTTTCTCTCGTCTACTCTTCGACGACTTGTAAAATCGGTGTTCGTGAATTTTGCTAGTTTCGATCTAAAACGATGTATCCCTTTGATTTGAGCCGGAATACAAGTTTTCTTGCAGTTCTGAGAGAAAAAGCTTTCACATTTCTCTCGTTTACTCTTCGACGACTTGTAAAATCGATGCTCGTGAATCTCGCTAGTTCCGATCTAAAACGATGTATCCCGTTGTTTTGAGCCGGAATACAAGTTTTCGCGCAGTTCTGAGAAAAAAAGTTTACACCTTTCTCTCGTGTTCTCTTCGACGACTTGTAAAATCGATGCTCGTGAATTTTGCTAGTTTCGATCTAAAACGATGTATCCCGTTGTTTTGAGCCGGAATACAAGTTTTCGCGCAGTTCAGAAAGAAAAAGTTTACACCTTTCTTTCGTCTACACTTCGACGACTTGTAAAATCGATGGTCGTGAATCTTGCTAGTTTCGATCTAAAACGATGTATCCCTTTGATTTGAGCCGGAATACAAGTTTTCGTGCAGTTCTGAGAGAAAAAGTTTACACCTTTCTTTCGTCTACACTTCGACGACTTGTAAAATCGATGGTCGTGAATCTTGCTAGTTTCGATCTAAAACGATGTATCCCTTTGATTTGACCCGGAATACAAGTTTTCGTGCCGATCTGAGAGAAAAAGTTTTCACCTTTCTCTCGTCTACTCAACAACTTGTAAAATCGATGCTCGTGAATCTTGCTAGTTTCCATCTGAAACGATGTATCCCGTTGTTTTGAGCCGCAATACAAGTTTTCGCGCAGATCTGAGAGAAAAAGTTTACACCTTTCTCTCGTCTACTATCTGACGACTTGTAAAATCGATGCTCGTGAATCTTGCTAGTTTCGATCAAAAACGATATATCCCGTTGTTTTGAGCCGGAATACAAGTTTTCGCGCAGATCTGAGAGAAAAGGTTTACACCTTTCTCTCGTCTACTATCCGAGGACTTGTAAAATCGATGCTCGTGAATCTTGCTAGTTTCGATCAAAAACGATATATCCCGTTGTTTTGAGCCGGAATACAAGTTTTCGTGCAGTTCTGAGAGAAAACGTTTACACCTTTCTTTCGTCTACACTTCCACGACTTGTAAAATCGATGCTCGTGAATTTTGCTAGTTTCGATCTAAAATGATGTATCCCTTTGATTTGAGCCGGAATACAAGTTTTCGTGCAGTTCTGAGAGAAAAAGTTTACACCTTTCTTTCGTCTACACTTCGACGACTCGTAAAATCGATGCTCGTGAGTCTTGCTAGTTTCGATCTAACACGATGTATCCCGTTGTTTTGAGCCGGAATAGAAGTTTTCGCGCAGTTCTGAGAGAAAACGTTTACACCTATCTGTCGTCTACTCTTCGACGACTTGTAAAATCGATGCTCGTGAATCTTGCTAGTTTCGATCTAAAACGATGTATCCCGTTGTTTTGAGCCGGAATACAAGTTTTCGGGCTGTTCTGAGAGAAAACGTTTACACCTTTCTCTCGTCTACTCTTCGACAACTTGTAAAATCGATGCTCGTGAATTGTGCTAGTTTTGATCGAAAACGATGTATCCCGTTGTTTTGAGACGGAATACAAGTTTTCGCGCCGTTCTGAGAGAAAAAGTTTACACCTTTCTTTCGTCTACTCTTCGACGACTTGTAAACCCGATGCTCGTGAATCTTGCGTTTCGATCTAAAACGATGTATCCCGTTGTTTCGTGACGGAATACAAGTTTTCGCGCAGTTCTGAGAGAAAACGTTTAGACCTTTCTGTCGTCTACTCTTCGACGACATGTAAAATTAATGCTCGTGAATCTTGCTAGTTTCGATCTAAAACGATATATCCCGTTGTTTTGAGCCGGAATACAAGTTTTCGTGCAGTTCTGAGAGAAAACGTTTACACCTTTCTCTCGTCTACTCTTCGACAACTTGTAAAATCGATGCTCGTGAATCTTGCTAGTTTCGATCTGAAACGATGTATCCCGTTGTTTTGAGCCGCAATACAAGTTTTCGCGCAGATCTGAGAGAAAAGGTTTACACCTTTCTCTCGTCTACTCTTCGACAACTTGTAAAATCGATGCTCGTGAATCTTGCTAGTTTCGATCTGAAACGATGTATCCCGTTGTTTTGAGCAGCAATACAAGTTTTCGCGCTGTTCGGAGAGAAAACGATTACACCTTTCTCTCGTCTACTCTTCGACGACTTGTAAAATCGATGCTCGTGAATCTTGCTAGTTTCGATCTAAAACGATGTATCCCGTTGTTTTGAGCCGCAATACAAGTTTTCGCGCAGCTCTGAGAGAAACCGTTTACACCTTTCTCTCGTCTACTCTTCGACGACTTGTAAAATCGATGCTCGTGAATCTTGCTAGTTTCAATCTAAAACAATGTATCCCGTTGTTTTGTGACGGAATACAAGTTTTCGCGCAGTTCTGAGAGAAAACGTTTAGACCTTTCTTTCGTCTACTCTTCGACGACTTGTAAAATTGATGCTCGTGAATCTTGCTAGTTTCGATGTAAAATGATGTATCCCGTTGTTTTGAGCCGCAATACAAGTTTTTGGGTTGTTCTGAGAGAAAAAGCTTTCACATTTCTCTCGTCTACTCTTCGACGACTTGTAAAATCGATGCTCGTGAGTCTTGCTAGTTTCGATCTAACACGATGTATCCCGTTGTTTTGAGCCGGAATAGAAGTTTTCGCGCAGTTCTGAGAGAAAACGTTTACACCTTTCAGTCGTCTACACTTCGACGACTTGTAAAATCGATGGTCGTGAATCTTGCTAGTTTCGATCTAAAACGATGTTTCCCTTTGATTTGAGCCGGAATACAAGTTTTCGTGCAGTTCTGAGAGAAAAAGTTTACACCTTTCTCTCGTCTACTCTTCGACAACTTGTAAAATCGATGCTCGTGAATCTTGCTAGTTTCGATCTGAAACGATGTATCCCGTTGTTTTGAGCCGCAATACAAGTTTTCGCGCAGATCTGAGAGAAAAAGTTTACACCTTTTTCTAGTCTACTATCCGACGACTTGTAAAATCGATGCTCGTGAATCTTGCTAGTTTCGATCAAAAACGATATATCCCGTTGTTTTGAGCCGGAATACAAGTTTTCGCGCAGTTCTGAGAGAAAAAGTTTACACCTTTCTCTCGTCTACTCTTCGACGACTTGTAAAATCGGTGTTCGTGAATTTTGCTAGTTTCGATCTAAAACGATGTATCCCTTTGATTTGAGCCGGAATACAAGTTTTCGCGCAGTTCTGAAAGAAAAAGTTTACACCTTTCTTTCGTCTACACTTCGACGACTTGTAAAATCGATGGTCGTGAATCTTGCTAGTTTCAATCTAAAACGATGTATCCCTTTGATTCGAGCCGGAATACAAGTTTTCGTGCAATTCTGAGAGAAAAAGTTTACACCTTTCTTTCGTCTACACTTCGACGACTCGTAAAATTGATGCTTGTGAGTCTTGCTAGTTTCGATCTAACACGATGTATCCCGTTGTTTTGAGCCGGAATAGAAGTTTTCGCGCAGTTCTGAGAGAAAAAGTTTACACCTTTCTTTCGTCTACACTTCGACGACTTGTAAAATCGATGCTCGTGAATCTTGCTAGTTTCGATCTAAAACGATGTATCCCTTTGATTTGAGCCGGAATACAAGTTTTCGTGCAGTTCTGAGAGAAAAAGTTTACACCTTTCTTTCGTCTACACTTCGACGACTTGTAAAATCGATGGTCGTGAATCTTGCTAGTTTCGATCTAAAACGATGTATCCCTTTGGTTTGACCCGGAATACAAGTTTTCGTGCCGATCTGAGAGAAAAAGTTTACACCTTTCTCTCGTCTACTCTTCAACAACTTGTAAAATCGATGCTCGTGAATCTTGCTAGTTTCGATCTGAAACGATGTATCCCGTTGTTTTGAGCCGGAATACAAGTTTTCGTGCAGTTCTGAGAGAAAAAGTTTACACCTTTCTCTCGTCTACTCTTCGACAACTTGTAAAATCGATGCTCGTGAATCTTGCTAGTTTCGATCTGAAACGATGTATCCCGTTGTTTTGAGCCGCAATACAAGTTTTCGCGCAGATCTGAGAGAAAAGGTTTACACCTTTCTCTCGTCTACTATCCGAGGACTTGTAAAATCGATGCTCGTGAATCTTGCTAGTTTCGATCAAAAACGATATATCCCGTTGTTTTGAGCCGGAATACAAGTTTTCGTGCAGTTCTGAGAGAAAACCTTTACACCTTTCTTTCGTCTACACTTCGACGACTTGTAAAATCGATGCTCGTGAATTTTGCTAGTTTCGATCTAAAACGATGTATCCCGTTGTTTTGAGCCGGAATACAAGTTTTCGCGCAGTTCTGAGAGAAAGAGTTTACACCTTTCTTTCGTCTACACTTCGACGACTTGTAAAATCGATGGTCGTGAATCTTGCTAGTTTCGATCTAAAACGATGTATCCCTTTGATTTGAGCCGGAATACAAGTTTTCGTGCAGTTCTGAGAGAAAAAGTTTACACCTTTCTTTCGTCTACACTTCGACGACTCGTAAAATCGATGCTCGTGAGTCTTGCTAGTTTCGATCTAACACGATGTATCCCGTTGTTTTGAGCCGGAATAGAAGTTTTCGCGCAATTCTGAAAGAAAACGTTTACACCTATCTGTCGTCTACTCTTCGACGACTTGTAAAATCGATGCTCGTGAATCTTGCTAGTTTCGATCTAAAACGATGTATCCCGTTGTTTTGAGCCGGAATACAAGTTTTCGGGCTGTTCTGAGAGAAAACGTTTACACCTTTCTCTCGTCTACTCTTCGACAACTTGTAAAATCGATGCTCGTGAATTGTGCTAGTTTTGATCGAAAACGATGTATCCCGTTGTTTTGAGACGGAATACAAGTTTTCGCGCAGTTCTGAGAGAAAAAGTTTACACCTTTCTTTCGTCTACTCATCGACGATTTGTAAAATCGATGCTCGTGAATCTTGCTAGTTTCGATCTAAAACGATGTATCCCGTTGTTTTGTGACGGAATACAAGCTTTCGCGCAGTTCTGAGAGAAAACGTTTAGACCTTTCTTTATTTATTTATTTATTTATTTATTCAAAATACCTTACAGGGCCCAGAAGGGCATTGAGTAAGGGGGGCAAAACAATAGATTAAGCAAATAGGAAGAATAAATTAAAAACAACGCGTGATACAAGGCAAAAATTAAACACAATTATAAATATACAGGGCAAAACGTAACTAAAAGACATTCATCACCGCGAGCAACAAAAATAAATTAGTAGCAAGAATGCATCGCAAGTGCCCAATAGGCATCAAAAGGAAAAAGCAGTAGTCATAAAAAACATACAGATGGCTGAAATTGCACAAGAAACCAAAACTTTGTAAAATACCAACGAGAAGAAAAGGGGACCAAGGACGCAGAACAACCTGAAACAAGACACAATGTCGTTAAAGAAAATGTTTGTGCAGTTGGTCTTGAAATGATTGGTGGTTGCCGATAGATGCGATACAGTTGGGAAGATCATTCCAAAGAATAATGGCACGTGGAAGTGCAGATGAATTGAATGCTAAGGTTCTTCCGTAAATGCGTGTAATGCTATACTGATTATGTAGGCGGCGTGAAATGCGTGAAGGCTCTTCGAGGGGCAAGGGAGATGGCCTGGTGCTATGACGATATTTATGAAGTAAGCATAAAAGAGCGATGGAGCGACGAATATGTAATGGTTCGAGGGAGATATCAAGTTTAATCTTAGTGATACTGGACTGGGGGTGGTACTTTTGTGTGATGAAACGAGCGGCTCTATTTTGTACGGATTCAAGCATGTTGATCAGGTAATTTTGATAAGGGGACCACATAGGTGAAGCAAATTCTAGTTGAGGACGCACGATTGTTAAGTAAGCGACTTTTCTCACGTTATTAGGGGCGTTTCTCAAGTTCCGGCGCAGGTACCCAAGTGATCTTGAAGCTTTGGCACAGATGGATTGAATGTGTGTGGCCCATGAAAGATTATCTGTGAGGTGAATACCTAAATACTTATAAGATGATGCCCGAGACACTGTAGAATTAGTACGCTTGCGGGTGAAAGAGGTGACCTTGCATTTAGATGAGTTGAGCATCATTTGCCATTTACTGCACCAATTTGAAATTAAGTTCAGGTCAGTTTGGAGGGCAAGGTGATCATGCATAGAATTAATGGGCCGGTAAATGATGCAGTCGTCAGCAAAGAGGCGGATAGAAGAAGATATGTCTGTTGGCAAGTCGTTAATGTATATTAGAAACAATAAGGGGCCAAGAACACTACCTTGGGGTACGCCAGACTCTACATCACTGAGTGGGGAGGTGAAATTGTTAACTGTAGTGAACTGCTGGCGAAATGAAAGAAAGTTACGTAGCCATGACAGTGTTAAAGAATCTAGGCACAGAGCAGACAATTTTGAGAACAAGCGGGAATGTGCAACACGGTCGAAGGCTTTAGCAAAATCTAAAAAGATACAGTCAGTTTGAAGGTTAGCATCCATGTTGAAATGCAAGTCAGTCGTAAATTCTAGAAGTTGGGTGTCACAAGAAAAACCTTTTCGGAAGCCGTGCTGATTAGGAAAAAAGAAAGAGTTAAGTTCCAGATGGCAGTAAATGTGAGAAGCGATAACATGCTCGAGTAATTTACAGCAAATGCAGGTTAGCGAAATGGGGCGGTAGTTTTCCGGTGAATTTCTGTTTCCACTTTTGAACACTGGAACGATCTTAGCGATTTTCCAATCTGTAGGAAGTAAACCGGATGATAATGATTGCTGATAGATGAGGCATAGAATTTCACTGGAGATCGATACGGTGTTTTTCAGTATTTTAGAATTTATGTTGTCAACACCTGCTGATGAGGAAACCTTAAGATTAGAAATGAGACGAGCGATACCTTCAGCGGAAATGGTAATAGGGGCCATAAATTGGTAATCATGATCAGGAACAATGGGTATGTTGGAATGATCTTCCCGAGTGAACACTGACGCAAAGTATCTGTTAAATGCTTGGGGACATTCACTCTCCGAAAGCTGCACGTGATCGTCGTTGCATAATGAAAATTGGTTGTTAGTACTGTCAGGAGATATCACGCACCAGAACTTTTTGGGATTAGATTTTAGGAGGGAGGGTAGGTCATGGGAAAAATATTTTTTCTTTGATGCCCGGAGGGCCGAGCAGTAAGATTTCAGACAATCGTTGTATTTTTGCCAAGCACCCGATGTAGATACCAACCGAGCCTTTCTGTACAAACGCTTTTTTTTGTTTCGATGACGACGGAGAGATCTAGTGAACCATGGATTAGATTTGTCGTTTGAAATTGAACCCAAGGGAACATATTTGTAAACTAGATTGGACATCATGATCTTATAAAGTACCCAGTTCTGATCGACGGACCTGTCCGCAAATGAGGGCAAGACCGTTTGAATAAAAAAATCGTTAAGTGCAATATTCATATCTCTATAATTAGCTCTATTGTAATCGCGAATTTTCGTGGATGTAAGACCTTGAAATGCTAATGGGACATTAAGTTGTAGATGAATGAGCTTATGGTCACTAAAACCGTCAAGGAGCAAGACTTCGTTAATCGTTTCGGGCGCATTGCAGAAAGCTAAATCTAAAATGTTTGAACCGCGAGTAGGTTGGTTAATCACCTGAAAGAAATTAAAATCTAACATAATGTTGATAAGTTCTGTTGAGGCGCGGCAAGATGACGACAAATGTGACCAATCAATCTGTGGAAAATTGAAGTCACCAACCAGGTAAATGAGTTCAGTTGGGCATATTTGCATAGCTGAAGTAATACTGCTATGGAGTTTAGAAACGAATGAGTGATCTGAATCAGGCGGACGGTACCAAACACCAACCAGTACCTTCACCGATGCCAAAATACAAGCAGCCCAGACTATTTCAAGTGAAGACCCGGTGTTAATGAGGAATGAATTTAATCCTTTTTTGATGGCGATAAGGACACCACCACCTTTTCTACCGGAGCGATCACAGCGATATACGTTGTAGTTATCTTTACTGGGAAAAATTTCGCTATCCGCTACGTCAGGGTGCAACCAAGTTTCCATTAGTGCCACAATATCATCGTCAGAATCATCCAGAAAAGAACACACCTCTTCACGCTTAGGCAGTAGGCTTCGGATGTTAGTAAATGATAAAGATAACTGTGGACTGGAGCCACAAGACCTAGGCAGAGCCTTAGTGGGATGGCTGTTGCTGAGCTATCTGGTTGATAGAATGACAGAATTGGTCGCGCTATCATATACGTAGGTATTTTTGCCAATGTGCAGCTTATCAACGACCAGTTTGCCCTTCTTATCCTGGAGCTTGGCGAACTCAAGTAGCTTTTGCCGTGCCTGCCTGGTTGGCAAAGAAAAATCCTCTCGAATTGAATGATTCGAGCCTTTTAGCTTATACGCTGACGAAAGAATCCGCTGTTTGTCCTTAAAAAAAGTTAGTTTCGTGATAATGGGCCTATGCTTGTCGACAGCGAACCTTCCCAACCGATGTACACGCTCAAACTGGGAGTTTGTGACAGTAATTCCCAGTTTTTCGTGGCAGAAGGAAATTATTTTCTGTTCCGAATCGTCCCAGCTTTCGTTCTCATCGTCTGTGAGCCCAAAGAACAACAAATTGGACCGCCGAAGCCTGTTTTCAGCATCAATACACCTCTCTGTAACTTGGGCCAGTTTTTCACTAATGTTATGCAGACCGGGATCGAGAGTGCTGGCGTCAGGTTGGCTAAGTGGTACAGCTTTGGCCTCCAGTGCTGTAACTCTGTCAGAAAGCTGTTTAATCATCACATCTGTAGCATCCTGTTTTTCTTTAACACCCTTAAGCTCGTTCAATATTTCCGTTTGACCAGACTCGAGCCTCTGCATAGTTTCCAAAATCGAGGAAAGCAGGTCCTCAGGAGAAGGACCTGGGTTTGATTCAACGTCACCGGCAAGTAAGATCAACAAGGACAGGGCAAATGACCAACATCGCGACACTGGCAGTAGAAAACGCTTCACTTTGGCGCGGAACTCTGTTGGGCACGACACCGCTAGCAGACAGTAATCATCACTCTTGGCACAAGTAGCACCGTTGAGGTAACTAACCTGCACAATCAGGACCGGTAAGTTGTGCATGGCTGACGCGGTGTCGAGCCCAATTCCGCGCGCAGCTCTGTCGCCGTTATATACCGGGCTGGCTGTGACGTGGTCCGTTGTCGACGATGGATGTTGCCAGATGAAAGTGTCGGTGGCATCCAAAAACAGCGAAGGCGGCAGTGAACCAAGAACGGGCGGCAGCGATGCTCTAAGACCAGCCTCGCGGTAGATGGCCGGCCAGCAAGCGACGCCAAAGATGAAAGCACCCTGCACAATCAGGACCGGTAAGTTGTGCATGGCTGACGCGGTGTCGAGCCCAATTCCGCGCGCAGCTCTGTCGCCGTTATATACCGGGCTGGCTGTGACGTGGTCCGTTGTCGACGATGGATGTTGCCAGATGAAAGTGTCGGTGGCATCCAAAAACAGCGAAGGCGGCAGTGAACCAAGAACGGGCGGCAGCGATGCTCTAAGACCAGCCTCGCGGTAGATGGCCGGCCAGCAAGCGACGCCACAGATGAAAGCACCCTGCACAATCAGGACCGGTAAGTTGTGCATGGCTGACGCGGTGTCGAGCCCCTACTAGCCGTCTACTCTTCGACGACATGTAAAATTGATGCTCGTGAATCTTGCTAGTTTCGATCTAAAACGATATATCCCGTTGTTTTGAGCCGGAATACAAGTTTTCGTGCAGTTCTGAGAGAAAAAGTTTACACCTTTCTCTCGTCTACTCTTCGACCACTTGTAAAATCGATGCTCGTGAATCTTGCTAGTTTCGATCTGAAACGATGTATCCCGTTGTTTTGAGCCGCAATACAAGTTTTCACGCAGATCTGAGAGAAAAAGTTTACACCTTTCTCTCGTCTACTCTTCGACCACTTGTAAAATCGATGCTCGTGAATCTTGCTAGTTTCGATCTGAAACGATGTATCCCGTTGTTTTGAGCCGCAATACAAGTTTTCGCGCAGATCTGAGAGAAAAGGTTTACACCTTTCTCTCGTCTACTATCCGAGGACTTGTAAAATCGATGCTCGTGAATCTTGCTAGTTTCGATCTGAAACGATGTATCCCGTTGTTTTGAGCCGCAATACAAGTTTTCGCGCAGATCTGAGAGAAAAGGTTTACACACTTCTCTCGTCTACTCTTCGACAACTTGTAAAATCGATGCTCGTGAATTGTGCTAGTTTTGATCGAAAACGATGTATCCCGTTGTTTTGAGACGGAATACAAGTTTTCGCGCAGTTCTGAGAGGAAAAGTTTACACCTTTCTTTCGTCTACTCTTCGACGACTTCTAAAATCGATGCTCGTGAATCTTGCTAGTTTCGATCTAAAACGATGTATCCCGTTGTTTTGAGCCGGAATACAAGTTTTCGTGCAGTTCTGAGAGAAAAAGTTTACACCTTTCTCTCGTCTACTCTTCGACGACTTGTAAAATCGATGCTCGTTAATTGTGCTAGTTTCGATCTGAAACGATGTATCCCGTTGTTTTGAGCCGCAATACAAGTTTTCGCGCAGATCTGAGAGAAAAGGTTTACACCTTTCTCTCGTCTACTATCCGAGGACTTGTAAAATCGATGCTCGTGAATCTTGCTAGTTTCGATCAAAAACGATATATCCCGTTGTTTTGAGCCGGAATACAAGTTTTCGTGCAGTTCTGAGAGAAAAAGTTTACACCTTTCTCTCGCCTACTCTTCGACAACTTGTAAAATCGATGCTCGTGAATCTTGCTAGTTTCGGTCTGAAACGATGTATTCCGTTGTTTTGAGCCGCAATACAAGTTTTCGCGCTGTTCTGAGAGAAAACGATTACACCTTTCTCTCGTCTACTCTTCGACGACTTGTAAAATCGATGCTCGTGAATCTTGCTAGTTTCGATCTAAAACGATGTATCCCGTTCTTTTGAGCCGCAATACAAGTTTTCGCGCAGTTCTGAGAGAAACCGTTTACACCTTTCTCTCGTCTACTCTTCGACGACTTGTAAAATCGATGCTCGTGAATCTTGCTAGTTTCAATCTAAAACAATGTATCCCGTTGTTTTGTGACGGAATACAAGTTTTCGCGCAGTTCTGAGAGAAAACGTTTAGACCTTTCTTTCGTCTACTCTTCGACGACTTGTAAAATTGATGCTCGTGAATCTTGCTAGTTTCGATCTAAAACGATGTATCCCGTTGTTTTGAGCCGCAATACAAGTTTTCGGGTTGTTCTGAGAGAAAAAGCTTTCACATTTCTCTCGTCTACTCTTCGACGACTTGTAAAATCGATGCTCGTGAGTCTTGCTAGTTTCGATCTAACACGATGTATCCCGTTGTTTTGAGCCGGAATAGAAGTTTTCGCGCAGTTCTGAGAGAAAACGTTTACACCTATCTGTCGTCTACTCTTCGACGACTTGTAAAATCGATGCTCGTGAATCTTGCTAATTTCGATCTAAAACGATGTATCCCGTTGTTTTGAGCCGGAATACAAGTTTTCGGGCTGTTCTGAGAGAAGACGTTTACACCCTTCTCTCGTCTACTCTTCGACAACTTGTAAAATCGATGCTCGTGAATTGTGCTAGTTTTGATCGAAAACGATGTATCCCGTTGTTTTGAGACGGAATACAAGTTTTCGCGCAGTTCTGAGAGGAAAAGTTTACACCTTTCTTTCGTCTACTCTTCGACGACTGCTAAAATCGATGCTCGTGAATCTTGCTAGTTTCGATCTAAAACGATGTATCCCGTTGTTTTGAGCCGGAATACAAGTTTTCGTGCAGTTCTGAGAGAAAAAGTTTACACCTTTCTCTCGTCTACTCTTCGACAACTTGTAAAATCGATGCTCGTGAATCTTGCTAGTTTCGGTCTGAAACGATGTATCCCGTTGTTTTGAGCCGCAATACAAGTTTTCGCGCAGATCTGAGAGAAAAGGTTTACACCTTTATCTCGTCTACTATCCGACGACTTGTAAAATCGATGCTCGTGAATCTTGCTAGTTTCGATCAAAAACGATATATCCCGTTGTTTTGAGCCGGAACACAAGTTTTCGCGCAGTTCTGAGAGAAAAAGTTTACACCTTTCTCTCGTCTACACTTCGACGACTTGTAAAATCGATGCTCGTGAATCTTGCTAGTTTCGATCTAAAACGATGTATCCCTTTGATTTGAGCCGGAATACAAGTTTTCGTGCAGTTCTGAGAGAAAACGTTTACACCTTTCTTTCGTCTACACTTCGACGACTTGTAAAATCGATGCTCGTGAATTTTGCTAGTTTCGATCTAAAACGATGTATCCCTTTGATTTGAGCCGGAATACAAGTTTTCGTGCAGTTCTGAGAGAAAAAGTTTACACCTTTCTCTCGTCTACTCTTCGACAACTTGTAAAATCGATGCTCGTGAATCTTGCTAGTTTCGATCTGAAACGATGTATCCCGTTGTTTTGAGCCGCAATACAAGTTTTCGCGCAGATCTGAGAGAAAAGGTTTACACCTTTCTCTCGTCTACTATCCGAGGACTTGTAAAATCGATGCTCGTGAATCTTGCTAGTTTCGATCAAAAACAATATATCCCGTTGTTTTGAGCCGGAATACAAGTTTTCGTGCAGTTCTGAGAGAAAACGTTTACACCTTTCTTTCGTCTACACTTCGACGACTTGTAAAATCGATGCTCGTGAATTTTGCTAGTTTCGATCTAAAACGATGTATCCCGTTGTTTTGAGCCGGAATACAAGTTTTCGCGCAGTTCTGAGAGAAAAAGTTTACACCTTTCTTTCGTCTACACTTCGACGACTTGTAAAATCGATGGTCGTGAATCTTGCTAGTTACGATCTAAAACGATGTATCCCTTTGATTTGAGCCGGAATACAAGTTTTCGTGCAGTTCTGAGAGAAAAAGTTTACACCTTTCTTTCGTCTACACTTCGACGACTCGTAAAATCGATGCTCGTGAGTCTTGCTAGTTTCGATCTAACACGATGTATCCCTTTGATTTGAGCCGGAATACAAGTTTTCGCGCAGTTCTGAAAGAAAAAGTTTACACCTTTCTTTCGTCTACACTTCGACGACTTGTAAAATCGATGGTCGTGAATCTTGCTAGTTTCAATCTAAAACGATGTATCCCTTTGATTCGAGCCGGAATACAAGTTTTCGTGCAATTCTGAGAGAAAAAGTTTACACCTTTCATTCGTCTACACTTCGACGACTCGTAAAATCGATGCTTGTGAGTCTTGCTAGTTTCGATCTAACACGATGTATCCCGTTGTTTTGAGCCGGAATAGAAGTTTTCGCGCAGTTCTGAGAGAAAAAGTTTACACCTTTCTTTCGTCTACACTTCGACGACTTGTAAAATCGATGCTCGTGAATCTTGCTAGTTTCGATCTAAAACGATGTATCCCTTTGATTTGAGCCGGAATACAAGTTTTCGTGCAGTTCTGAGAGAAAAAGTTTACACCTTTCTTTCGTCTACACTTCGACGACTTGTAAAATCGATGGTCGTGAATCTTGCTAGTTTCGATCTAAAACGATGTATCCCTTTGATTTGACCCGGAATACAAGTTTTCGTGCCGATCTGAGAGAAAAAGTTTACACCTTTCTCTCGTCTACTCTTCAACAACTTGTAAAATCGATGCTCGTGAATCTTGCTAGTTTCGATCTGAAACGATGTATCCCGTTGTTTTGAGCCGGAATACAAGTTTTCGTGCAGTTCTGAGAGAAAAAGTTTACACCTTTCTCTCGTCTACTCTTCGACAACTTGTAAAATCGATGCTCGTGAATCTTGCTAGTTTCGATCTGAAACGATGTATCCCGTTGTTTTGAGCCGCAATACAAGTTTTCGCGCAGATCTGAGAGAAAAGGTTTACACCTTTCTCTCGTCTACTATCCGAGGACTTGTAAAATCGATGCTCGTGAATCTTGCTAGTTTCGATCAAAAACGATATATCCCGTTGTTTTGAGCCGGAATACAAGTTTTCGTGCAGTTCTGAGAGAAAACCTTTACACCTTTCTTTCGTCTACACTTCGACGACTTGTAAAATCGATGCTCGTGAATTTTGCTAGTTTCGATCTAAAACGATGTATCCCGTTGTTTTGAGCCGGAATACAAGTTTTCGCGCAGTTCTGAGAGAAAGAGTTTACACCTTTCTTTCGTCTACACTTCGACGACTTGTAAAATCGATGGTCGTGAATCTTGCTAGTTTCGATCTAAAACGATGTATCCCTTTGATTTGAGCCGGAATACAAGTTTTCGTGCAGTTCTGAGAGAAAAAGTTTACACCTTTCTTTCGTCTACACTTCGACGACTCGTAAAATCGATGCTCGTGAGTCTTGCTAGTTTCGATCTAAAACGATGTATCCCGTTGTTTTGTGACGGAATACAAGCTTTCGCGCAGTTCTGAGAGAAAACGTTTAGACCTTTCTTTATTTATTTATTTATTTATTCAAAATACCTTACAGGGCCCAGAAGGGCATTGAGTAAGGGGGGCAAAACAATAGATTAAGCAAATAGGAAGAATAAATTAAAAACAACGCGTGATACAAGGCAAAAATTAAACACAATTATAAATATACAGGGCAAAACGTAACTAAAAGACATTCATCACCGCGAGCAACATAAATAAATTAGTAGCAAGAATGCATCGCAAGTGCCCAATAGGCATCAAAAGGAAAAAGCAGTAGTCATAAAAAACATACAGATGGCTGAAATTGCACAAGAAACCAAAACTTTGTAAAATACCAACGAGAAGAAAAGGGGACCAAGGACGCAGAACAACCTGAAACAAGACACAATGTCGTTAAAGAAAATGTTTGTGCAGTTGGTCTTGAAATGATTGGTGGTTGCCGATAGATGCGATACAGTTGGGAAGATCATTCCAAAGAATAATGGCACGTGGAAGTGCAGATGAATTGAAAGCTAAGGTTCTTCCGTAAATGCGTGTAATGCTATACTGATTATGTAGGCGGCGTGAAATGCGTGAAGGCTCTTCGAGGGGCAAGGGAGATGGCCTGGTGCTATGACGATATTTATGAAGTAAGCATAAAAGAGCGATGGAGCGACGAATATGTAATGGTTCGAGGGAGATATCAAGTTTAATCTTAGTGATACTGGACTGGGGGTGGTACTTTTGTGTGATGAAACGAGCGGCTCTATTTTGTACGGATTCAAGCATGTTGATCAGGTAATTTTGATAAGGGGACCACATAGGTGAAGCAAATTCTAGTTGAGGACGCACGATTGTTAAGTAAGCGACTTTTCTCACGTTATTAGGGGCGTTTCTCAAGTTCCGGCGCAGGTACCCAAGTGATCTTGAAGCTTTGGCACAGATGGATTGAATGTGTGTGGCCCATGAAAGATTATCTGTGAGGTGAATACCTAAATACTTATAAGATGATGCCCGAGACACTGTAGAATTAGTACGCTTGCGGGTGAAAGAGGTGACCTTGCATTTAGATGAGTTGAGCATCATTTGCCATTTACTGCACCAATTTGAAATTAAGTTCAGGTCAGTTTGGAGGGCAAGGTGATCATGCATAGAATTAATGGGCCGGTAAATGATGCAGTCGTCAGCAAAGAGGCGGATAGAAGAAGATATGTCTGTTGGCAAGTCGTTAATGTATATTAGAAACAATAAGGGGCCAAGAACACTACCTTGGGGTACGCCAGACTCTACATCACTGAGTGGGGAGGTGAAATTGTTAACTGTAGTGAACTGCTGGCGAAATGAAAGAAAGTTACGTAGCCATGACAGTGTTAAAGAATCTAGGCACAGAGCAGACAATTTTGAGAACAAGCGGGAATGTGCAACACGGTCGAAGGCTTTAGCAAAATCTAAAAAGATACAGTCAGTTTGAAGGTTAGCATCCATGTTGAAATGCAAGTCAGTCGTAAATTCTAGAAGTTGGGTGTCACAAGAAAAACCTTTTCGGAAGCCGTGCTGATTAGGAAAAAAGAAAGAGTTAAGTTCCAGATGGCAGTAAATGTGAGAAGCGATAACATGCTCGAGTAATTTACAGCAAATGCAGGTTAGCGAAATGGGGCGGTAGTTTTCCGGTGAATTTCTGTTTCCACTTTTGAACACTGGAACGATCTTAGCGATTTTCTAATCTGTAGGAAGTAAACCGGATGATAATGATTGCTGATAGATGAGGCATAGAATTTCACTGGAGATCGATACGGTGTTTTTCAGTATTTTAGAATTTATGTTGTCAACACCTGCTGATGAGGAAACCTTAAGATTAGAAATGAGACGAGCGATACCTTCAGCGGAAATGGTAATAGGGGCCATAAATTGGTAATCATGATCAGAAACAATGGGTATGTTGGAATGATCTTCCCGAGTGAACACTGACGCAAAGTATCTGTTAAATGCTTGGGGACATTCACTCTCCGAAAGCTGCACGTGATCGTCGTTGCATAATGGAAATTGGTTGTTAGTACTGTCAGGAGATATCACGCGCCAGAACTTTTTGGGATTAGATTTTAGGAGGGAGGGTAGGTCATGGGAAAAATATTTTTTCTTTGATGCCCGGAGGGCCGAGCAGTAAGATTTCAGACAATCGTTGTATTTTTGCCAAGCACCCGATGTAGATACCAACCGAGCCTTTCTGTACAAACGCTTTTTTTTGTTTCGATGACGACGGAGAGATCTAGTGAACCATGGATTAGATTTGTCGTTTGAAATTGAACCCAAGGGAACATATTTGTAAACTAGATTGGACATCATGATCTTATAAAGTACCCAGTTCTGATCGACGGACCTGTCCGCAAATGAGGGCAAGACCGTTTGAATAAAAAAATCGTTAAGTGCAATATTCATATCTCTATAATTAGCTCTATTGTAATCGCGAATTTTCGTGGATGTAAGACCTTGAAATGCTAATGGGACATTAAGTTGTAGATGAATGAGCTTATGGTCACTAAAACCGTCAAGGAGCAAGACTTCGTTAATCGTTTCGGGCGCATTGCAGAAAGCTAAATCTAAAATGTTTGAACCGCGAGTAGGTTGGTTAATCACCTGAAAGAAATTAAAATCTAACATAATGTTGATAAGTTCTGTTGAGGCGCGGCAAGATGACGACAAATGTGACCAATCAATCTGTGGAAAATTGAAGTCACCAACCAGGTAAATGAGTTCAGTTGGGCATATTTGCATAGCTGAAGTAATACTGCTATGGAGTTTAGAAACGAATGAGTGATCTGAATCAGGCGGACGGTACCAAACACCAACCAGTACCTTCACCGATGCCAAAATACAAGCAGCCCAGACTATTTCAAGTGAAGACCCGGTGTTAATGAGGAATGAATTTAATCCTTTTTTGATGGCGATAAGGACACCACCACCTTTTCTACCGGAGCGATCACAGCGATATACGTTGTAGTTATCTTTACTGGGAAAAATTTCGCTATCCGCTACGTCAGGGTGCAACCAAGTTTCCATTAGTGCCACAATATCATCGTCAGAATCATCCAGAAAAGAACACACCTCTTCACGCTTAGGCAGTAGGCTTCGGATGTTAGTAAATGATAAAGATAACTGTGGACTGGAGCCACAAGACCTAGGCAGAGCCTTAGTGGGATGGCTGTTGCTGAGCTATCTGGTTGATAGAATGACAGAATTGGTCGCGCTATCATATACGTAGGTATTTTTGCCAATGTGCAGCTTATCAACGACCAGTTTGCCCTTCTTATCCTGGAGCTTGGCGAACTCAAGTAGCTTTTGCCGTGCCTGCCTGGTTGGCAAAGAAAAATCCTCTCGAATTGAATGATTCGAGCCTTTTAGCTTATACGCTGACGAAAGAATCCGCTGTTTGTCCTTAAAAAAAGTTAGTTTCGTGATAATGGGCCTATGCTTGTCGACAGCGAACCTTCCCAACCGATGTACACGCTCAAACTGGGAGTTTGTGACAGTAATTCCCAGTTTTTCGTGGGAGAAGGAAATTATTTTCTGTTCCGAATCGTCCCAGCTTTCGTTCTCATCGTCTGTGAGCCCAAAGAACAACAAATTGGACCGCCGAAGCCTGTTTTCAGCATCAATACACCTCTCTGTAACTTGGGCCAGGTTTTCACTAATGTTATGCAGACCGGGATCGAGAGTGCTGGCGTCAGGTTGGCTAAGTGGTACAGCTTTGGCCTCCAGTGCTGTAACTCTGTCAGAAAGCTGTTTAATCATCACATCTGTAGCATCCTGTTTTTCTTTAACACCCTTAAGCTCGTTCAATATTTCCGTTTGACCAGACTCGAGCCTCTGCATAGTTTCCAAAATCGAGGAAAGCAGGTCCTCAGGAGAAGGACCTGGGTTTGATTCAACGTCACCGGCAAGTAAGATCAACAAGGACAGGGCAAATGACCAACATCGCGACACTGGCAGTAGAAAACGCTTCACTTTGGCGCGGAACTCTGTTGGGCACGACACCGCTAGCAGACAGTAATCATCACTCTTGGCACAAGTAGCACCGTTGAGGTAACTAACCTGCACAATCAGGACCGGTAAGTTGTGCATGGCTGACGCGGTGTCGAGCCCAATTCCGCGCGCAGCTCTGTCGCCGTTATATACCGGGCTGGCTGTGACGTGGTCCGTTGTCGACGATGGATGTTGCCAGATGAAAGTGTCGGTGGCATCCAAAAACAGCGAAGGCGGCAGTGAACCAAGAACGGGCGGCAGCGATGCTCTAAGACCAGCCTCGCGGTAGATGGCCGGCCAGCAAGCGACGCCAAAGATGAAAGCACCCTGCACAATCAGGACCGGTAAGTTGTGCATGGCTGACGCGGTGTCGAGCCCAATTCCGCGCGCAGCTCTGTCGCCGTTATATACCGGGCTGGCTGTGACGTGGTCCGTTGTCGACGATGGATGTTGCCAGATGAAAGTGTCGGTGGCATCCAAAAACAGCGAAGGCGGCAGTGAACCAAGAACGGGCGGCAGCGATGCTCTAAGACCAGCCTCGCGGTAGATGGCCGGCCAGCAAGCGACGCCACAGATGAAAGCACCCTGCACAATCAGGACCGGTAAGTTGTGCATGGCTGACGCGGTGTCGAGCCCCTACTAGCCGTCTACTCTTCGACGACATGTAAAATTGATGCTCGTGAATCTTGCTAGTTTCGATCTAAAACGATATATCCCGTTGTTTTGAGCCGGAATACAAGTTTTCGTGCAGTTCTGAGAGAAAAAGTTTACACCTTTCTCTCGTCTACTCTTCGACCACTTGTAAAATCGATGCTCGTGAATCTTGCTAGTTTCGATCTGAAACGATGTATCCCGTTGTTTTGAGCCGCAATACAAGTTTTCGCGCAGATCTGAGAGAAAAAGTTTACACCTTTCTCTCGTCTACTCTTCGACCACTTGTAAAATCGATGCTCGTGAATCTTGCTAGTTTCGATCTGAAACGATGTATCCCGTTGTTTTGAGCCGCAATACAAGTTTTCGCGCAGATCTGAGAGAAAAGGTTTACACCTTTCTCTCGTCTACTATCCGAGGACTTGTAAAATCGATGCTCGTGAATCTTGCTAGTTTCGATCTGAAACGATGTATCCCGTTGTTTTGAGCCGCAATACAAGTTTTCGTGCAGTTCTGAGAGAAAACGTTTACACCTTTCTCTCGCCTACTCTTCGACAACTTGTAAAATCGATGCTCGTGAATTGTGCTAGTTTCGATCTAAAACGATGTATCCCGTTGTTTTGAGCCGGAATACAAGTTTTCGTGCAGTTCTGAGAGAAAAAGTTTACACCTTTCTCTCGTCTACTCTTCGACGACTTGTAAAATCGATGCTCGTTAATTGTGCTAGTTTCGATCTGAAACGATGTATCCCGTTGTTTTGAGCCGCAATACAAGTTTTCGCGCAGATCTGAGAGAAAAGGTTTACACCTTTCTCTCGTCTACTATCCGAGGACTTGTAAAATCGATGCTCGTGAATCTTGCTAGTTTTGATCAAAAACGATATATCCCGTTGTTTTGAGCCGGAATACAAGTTTTCGTGCAGTTCTGAGAGAAAACGTTTACACCTTTCTCTCGCCTACTCTTCGACAACTTGTAAAATCGATGCTCGTGAATCTTGCTAGTTTCGGTCTGAAACGATGTATTCCGTTGTTTTGAGCCGCAATACAAGTTTTCGCGCTGTTCTGAGAGAAAACGATTACACCTTTCTCTCGTCTACTCTTCGACCACTTGTAAAATCGATGCTCGTGAATCTTGCTAGTTTCGATCGAAAACGATGTATCCCGTTCTTTTGAGCCGCAATACAAGTTTTCGCGCAGTTCTGAGAGAAACCGTTTACACCTTTCTCTCGTCTACTCTTCGACGACTTGTAAAATCGATGCTCGTGAATCTTGCTAGTTTCAATCTAAAACAATGTATCCCGTTGTTTTGTGACGGAATACAAGTTTTCGCGCAGTTCTGAGAGAAAACGTTTAGACCTTTCTTTCGTCTACTCTTCGACGACTTGCAAAATTGATGCTCGTGAATCTTGCTAGTTTCGATCTAAAACGATGTATCCCGTTGTTTTGAGCCGCAATACAAGTTTTCGGGTTGTTCTGAGAGAAAAAGCTTTCACATTTCTCTCGTCTACTCTTCGACGACTTGTAAAATCGATGCTCGTGAGTCTTGCTAGTTTCGATCTAACACGATGTATCCCGTTGTTTTGAGCCGGAATAGAAGTTTTCGCGCAGTTCTGAGAGAAAACGTTTACACCTATCTGTCGTCTACTCTTCGACGACTTGTAAAATCGATGCTCGTGAATCTTGCTAATTTCGATCTAAAACGATGTATCCCGTTGTTTTGAGCCGGAATACAAGTTTTCGGGCTGTTCTGAGAGAAGACGTTTACACCCTTCTCTCGTCTACTCTTCGACAACTTGTAAAATCGATGCTCGTGAATTGTGCTAGTTTTGATCGAAAACGATGTATCCCGTTGTTTTGAGACGGAATACAAGTTTTCGCGCAGTTCTGAGAGGAAAAGTTTACACCTTTCTTTCGTCTACTCTTCGACGACTTCTAAAATCGATGCTCGTGAATCTTGCTAGTTTCGATCTAAAACGATGTATCCCGTTGTTTTGAGCCGGAATACAAGTTTTCGTGCAGTTCTGAGAGAAAAAGTTTACACCTTTCTCTCGTCTACTCTTCGACAACTTGTAAAATCGATGCTCGTGAATCTTGCTAGTTTCGGTCTGAAACGATGTATCCCGTTGTTTTGAGCCGCAATACAAGTTTTCGCGCAGATCTGAGAGAAACGGTTTACACCTTTATCTCGTCTACTATCCGACGACTTGTAAAATCGATGCTCGTGAATCTTGCTAGTTTCGATCAAAAACGATATATCCCGTTGTTTTGAGCCGGAACACAAGTTTTCGCGCAGTTCTGAGAGAAAAAGTTTACACCTTTCTCTCGTCTACTCTTCGACGACTTGTAAAATCGATGCTCGTGAATCTTGCTAGTTTCGATCTAAAACGATGTATCCCGTTCTTTTGAGCCGCAAAACAAGTTTTCGCGCAGTTCTGAGAGAAACCGTTTACACCTTTCTCTCGTCTACTCTTCGACGACTTGTAAAATCGATGCTCGTGAATCTTGCTAGTTTCAATCTAAAACAATGTATCCCGTTGTTTTGTGACGGAATACAAGTTTTCGCGCAGTTCTGAGAGAAAACGTTTAGACCTTTCTTTCGTCTACTCTTCGACGACTTGTAAAATTGATGCTCGTGAATCTTGCTAGTTTCGATCTAAAACGATGTATCCCGTTGTTTTGAGCCGCAATACAAGTTTTCGGGTTGTTCTGAGAGAAAAAGCTTTCACATTTCTCTCGTCTACTCTTCGACGACTTGTAAAATCGATGCTCGTGAGTCTTGCTAGTTTCGATCTAACACGATGTATCCCGTTGTTTTGAGCCGGAATAGAAGTTTTCGCGCAGTTCTGAGAGAAAACGTTTACACCTATCTGTCGTCTACTCTTCGACGACTTGTAAAATCGATGCTCGTGAATCTTGCTAATTTCGATCTAAAACGATGTATCCCGTTGTTTTGAGCCGGAATACAAGTTTTCGGGCTGTTCTGAGAGAAGACGTTTACACCCTTCTCTCGTCTACTCTTCGACAACTTGTAAAATCGATGCTCGTGAATTGTGCTAGTTTTCATCGAAAACGATGTATCCCGTTGTTTTGAGACGGAATACAAGTTTTCGCGCAGTTCTGAGAGGAAAAGTTTACACCTTTCTTTCGTCTACTCTTCGACGACTTCTAAAATCGATGCTCGTGAATCTTGCTAGTTTCGATCTAAAACGATGTATCCCGTTGTTTTGAGCCGGAATACAAGTTTTCGTGCAGTTCTGAGAGAAAAAGTTTACACCTTTCTCTCGTCTACTCTTCGACAACTTGTAAAATCGATGCTCGTGAATCTTGCTAGTTTCGGTCTGAAACGATGTATCCCGTTGTCTTGAGCCGCAATACAAGTTTTCGCGCAGATCTGAGAGAAAAGGTTTACACCTTTATCTCGTCTACTATCCGACGACTTGTAAAATCGATGCTCGTGAATCTTGCTAGTTTCGATCAAAAACGATATATCCCGTTGTTTTGAGCCGGAACACAAGTTTTCGCGCAGTTCTGAGAGCAAAAGTTTACACCTTTCTCTCGTCTACACTTCGACGACTTGTAAAATCGATGCTCGTGAATCTTGCTAGTTTCGATCTAAAACGATGTATCCCTTTGATTTGAGCCGGAATACAAGTTTTCGTGCAGTTCTGAGAGAAAACGTTTACACCTTTCTTTCGTCTACACTTCGACGACATGTAAAATCGATGCTCGTGAATTTTGCTAGTTTCGATCTAAAACGATGTATCCCTTTGATTTGAGCCGGAATACAAGTTTTCGTGCAGTTCTGAGAGAAAAAGATTACACCTTTCTCTCGTCTACTCTTCGACAACTTGTAAAATCGATGCTTGTGAATCTTGCTAGTTTCGATCTGAAACGATCTATCCCGTTGTTTTGAGCCGCAATACAAGTTTTCGCGCAGATCTGAGAGAAAAGGTTTACACCTTTCTCTCGTCTACTATCCGAGGACGTGTAAAATCGATGCTCGTGAATCTTGCTAGTTTCGATCAAAAACGATATATCCCGTTGTTTTGAGCCGGAATACAAGTTTTCGTGCAGTTCTGAGAGAAAACGTTTACACCTTTCTTTCGTCTACACTTCGACGACTTGTAAAATCGATGCTCGTGAATTTTGCTAGTTTCGATCTAAAACGATGTATCCCGTTGTTTTGAGCCGGAATACAAGTTTTCGCGCAGTTCTGAGAGAAAAAGTTTACACCTTTCTTTCGTCTACACTTCGACGACTTGTAAAATCGATGGTCGTGAATCTTGCTATTTTCGATCTAAAACGATGAATCCCTTTGATTTGAGCCGGAATACAAGTTTTCGTGCAGTTCTGAGAGAAAAAGTTTACACCTTTCTTTCGTCTACACTGCGACGACTCGTAAAATCGATGCTCGTGAGTCTTGCTAGTTTCGATCTAACACGATGTATCCCGTTGTTTTGAGCCGGAATAGAAGTTTTCGCGCAGTTCTGAGAGAAAACGTTTACACCTATCTGTCGTCTACTCTTCGACGACTTGTAAAATCGATGCTCGTGAATCTTGCTAGTGTCGATCTAAAACGATGTATCCCGTTGTTTTGAGCCGGAATACAAGTTTTCGGGCTGTTCTGAGAGAAAACGTTTACACCTTTCTCTCGTCTACTCTTCGACAACTTGTAAAATCGATGCTCGTGAATTGTGCTAGTTTTGATCGAAAACGATGTATCCCGTTGTTTTGAGACGGAATACAAGTTTTCGCGCAGTTCTGAAAGAAAAAGTTTACACCTTTCTTTCGTCTACTCTTCGACGACTTGTAAACCCGATGCTCGTGAATCTTGCGTTTCGATCTAAAACGATGTATCCCGTTGTTTTGAGCCGGAATACAAGTTTTCGTGCAGTTCTGAGAGAAAAAGTTTACACCTTTCTCTCGTCTACTCTTCGACAACTTGTAAAATCGATGCTCGTGAATCTTGCTAGTTTCGGTCTGAAACGATGTATCCCGTTGTTTTGAGCCGCAATACAAGTTTTCGCGCAGATCTGAGAGAAAAGGTTTACACCTTTATCTCGTCTACTATCCGACGACTTGTAAAATCGATGCTCGTGAATCTTGCTAGTTTCGATCAAAAACGATATATCCCGTTGTTTTGAGCCGCAATACAAGTTTTCGCGCAGATCTGAGAGAAAAGGTCTACACCTTTCTCTCGTCTACTCTTCGACAACTTGTAAAATCGATGCTCGTGAATCTTGCTAGTTTCGATCTGAAACGATGTATCCCGTTGTTTTGAGCCGCAATACAAGTTTTCGCGCTGTTCTGAGAGAAAACGATTACACCTTTCTCTCGTCTACTCTTCGACGACTTGTAAAATCGATGCTCGTGAATCTTGCTAGTTTCGATCTAAAACGATGTATCCCGTTGTTTTGAGCCGCAATACAAGTTTTCGCGCAGTTCTGAGAGAAACCGTTTACACCTTTCTCTCGTCTACTCTTCGACGACTTGTAAAATCGATGCTCGTGAATCTTGCTAGTTTCAATCTAAAACAATGTATCCCGTTGTTTTGTGACGGAATACAAGTTTTCGCGCAGTTCTGAGAGAAAACGTTTAGACCTTTCTTTCGTCTACTCTTCGACGACTTGTAAAATTGATGCTCGTGAATCTTGCTAGTTTCGATCTAAAACGATGTATCCCGTTGTTTTGAGCCGCAATACAAGTTTTTGGGTTGTTTTGAGAGAAAAAGCTTTCACATTTCTCTCGTCTACTCTTCGACGACTTGTAAAATCGATGCTCGTGAGTCTTGCTAGTTTCGATCTAAAACGATGTATCCCTTTGATTTGAGCCGGAATACAAGTTTTCGTGCAGTTCTGAGAGAAAACGTTTACACCTTTCTTTCGTCTACACTTCGACGACATGTAAAATCGATGCTCGTGAATTTTGCTAGTTTCGATCTAAAACGATGTATCCCTTTGATTTGAGCCGGAATACAAGTTTTCGTGCAGTTCTGAGAGAAAAAGATTACACCTTTCTCTCGTCTACTCTTCGACAACTTGTAAAATCGATGCTTGTGAATCTTGCTAGTTTCGATCTGAAACGATCTATCCCGTTGTTTTGAGCCGCAATACAAGTTTTCGCGCAGATCTGAGAGAAAAGGTTTACACCTTTCTCTCGTCTACTATCCGAGGACGTGTAAAATCGATGCTCGTGAATCTTGCTAGTTTCGATCAAAAACGATATATCCCGTTGTTTTGAGCCGGAATACAAGTTTTCGTGCAGTTCTGAGAGAAAACGTTTACACCTTTCTTTCGTCTACACTTCGACGACTTGTAAAATCGATGCTCGTGAATTTTGCTAGTTTCGATCTAAAACGATGTATCCCGTTGTTTTGAGCCGGAATACAAGTTTTCGCGCAGTTCTGAGAGAAAAAGTTTACACCTTTCTTTCGTCTACACTTCGACGACTTGTAAAATCGATGGTCGTGAATCTTGCTATTTTCGATCTAAAACGATGAATCCCTTTGATTTGAGCCGGAATACAAGTTTTCGTGCAGTTCTGAGAGAAAAAGTTTACACCTTTCTTTCGTCTACACTGCGACGACTCGTAAAATCGATGCTCGTGAGTCTTGCTAGTTTCGATCTAACACGATGTATCCCGTTGTTTTGAGCCGGAATAGAAGTTTTCGCGCAGTTCTGAGAGAAAACGTTTACACCTATCTGTCGTCTACTCTTCGACGACTTGTAAAATCGATGCTCGTGAATCTTGCTAGTGTCGATCTAAAACGATGTATCCCGTTGTTTTGAGCCGGAATACAAGTTTTCGGGCTGTTCTGAGAGAAAACGTTTACACCTTTCTCTCGTCTACTCTTCGACAACTTGTAAAATCGATGCTCGTGAATTGTGCTAGTTTTGATCGAAAACGATGTATCCCGTTGTTTTGAGACGGAATACAAGTTTTCGCGCAGTTCTGAAAGAAAAAGTTTACACCTTTCTTTCGTCTACTCTTCGACGACTTGTAAACCCGATGCTCGTGAATCTTGCGTTTCGATCTAAAACGATGTATCCCGTTGTTTTGAGCCGGAATACAAGTTTTCGTGCAGTTCTGAGAGAAAAAGTTTACACCTTTCTCTCGTCTACTCTTCGACAACTTGTAAAATCGATGCTCGTGAATCTTGCTAGTTTCGGTCTGAAACGATGTATCCCGTTGTTTTGAGCCGCAATACAAGTTTTCGCGCAGATCTGAGAGAAAAGGTTTACACCTTTATCTCGTCTACTATCCGACGACTTGTAAAATCGATGCTCGTGAATCTTGCTAGTTTCGATCAAAAACGATATATCCCGTTGTTTTGAGCCGCAATACAAGTTTTCGCGCAGATCTGAGAGAAAAGGTCTACACCTTTCTCTCGTCTACTCTTCGACAACTTGTAAAATCGATGCTCGTGAATCTTGCTAGTTTCGATCTGAAACGATGTATCCCGTTGTTTTGAGCCGCAATACAAGTTTTCGCGCTGTTCTGAGAGAAAACGATTACACCTTTCTCTCGTCTACTCTTCGACGACTTGTAAAATCGATGCTCGTGAATCTTGCTAGTTTCGATCTAAAACGATGTATCCCGTTGTTTTGAGCCGCAATACAAGTTTTCGCGCAGTTCTGAGAGAAACCGTTTACACCTTTCTCTCGTCTACTCTTCGACGACTTGTAAAATCGATGCTCGTGAATCTTGCTAGTTTCAATCTAAAACAATGTATCCCGTTGTTTTGTGACGGAATACAAGTTTTCGCGCAGTTCTGAGAGAAAACGTTTAGACCTTTCTTTCGTCTACTCTTCGACGACTTGTAAAATTGATGCTCGTGAATCTTGCTAGTTTCGATCTAAAACGATGTATCCCGTTGTTTTGAGCCGCGATACAAGTTTTTGGGTTGTTTTGAGAGAAAAAGCTTTCACATTTCTCTCGTCTACTCTTCGACGACTTGTAAAATCGATGCTCGTGAGTCTTGCTAGTTTCGATTTAACACGATGTATCCCGTTGTTTTGAGCCGGAATAGAAGTTTTCGCGCAGTTCTGAGAGAAAACGTTTACACCTTTCAGTCGTCTACACTTCGACGACTCGTAAAATCGATGGTCGTGAATCTTGCTAGTTTCGATCTAAAACGATGTTTCCCTTTGATTTGAGCCGGAATACAAGTTTTCGTGCAGTTCTGAGAGAAAAAGTTTACACCTTTCTCTCGTCTACTCTTCGACGACTTGTAAAATCGATGCTCGTGAATCTTGCTAGTTTCGATCAAAAACGATATATCCCTTTGTTTTGAGCCGGAATACAAGTTTTCGCGCAGTTCTGAGAGAAAAAGTTTACACCTTTCTCTCGTCTACTCCTCGACGACTTGTAAAATCGGTGTTCGTGAATTTTGCTAGTTTCGATCTAAAACGATGTATCCCTTTGATTTGAGCCGGAATACAAGTTTTCGCGCAGTTCTGAGAGAAAAAGTTTACACCTTTCTTTCGTCTACACTTCGACGACTTGTAAAATCGATGGTCGTGAATCTTGCTAGTTTCGATCTAAAACGATGTATCCCTTTGATTTGAGCCGGAATACAAGTTTTCGTGCAGTTCTGAGAGAAAAAGTTTACACCTTTCTTTCGTCTACTCTTCGACGACTTGTAAAATCGATGCTCGTGAGTCTTGCTAGTTTCGATCTAACACGATGTATCCCGTTGTTTTGAGCCGGAATAGAAGTTTTCGCGCAGTTCTGAGAGAAAAAGTTTACACCTTTCTTTCGTTTACACTTCGACGACTTGTAAAATCGATGCTCGTGAATCTTGCTAGTTTCGATCTAAAACGATGTATCCCTTTGATTTGAGCCGGAATACAAGTTTTCGTGCAGTTCTGAGAGAAAAAGTTTACACCTTTCTTTCGTCTACACTTCGACGACTTGTAAAATCGATGGTCGTGAATCTTGCTAGTTTCGATCTAAAACGATGTATCCCTTTGATTTGACCCGGAATACAAGTTTTCGTGCCGATCTGAGAGAAAAAGTTTACACCTTTCTCTCGTCTACTCTTCAACAACTTGTAAAATCGATGCTCGTGAGTCTTGCTAGTTTCGATCTGAAACGATGTATCCCGTTGTTTTGAGCCGGAATACAAGTTTTCGTGCAGTTCTGAGAGAAAAAGTTTACACCTTTCTCTCGTCTACTCTTCGACAACTTGTAAAATCGATGCTCGTGAATCTTGCTAGTTTCGATCTGAAACGATGTATCCCGTTGTTTTGAGCCGCAATACAAGTTTTCGCGCAGATCTGAGAGAAAAGGTTTACACCTTTCTCTCGTCTACTATCCGAGGACTTGTAAAATCGATGCTCGTGAATCTTGCTAGTTTCGATCAAAAACGATATATCCCGTTGTTTTGAGCCGGAATACAAGTTTTCGTGCAGTTCTGAGAGAAAACGTTTACACCTTTCTTTCGTCTACACTTCGACGACTTGTAAAATCGATGCTCGTGAATTTTGCTAGTTTCGATCTAAAACGATGTATCCCGTTGTTTTGAGCCGGAATACAAGTTTTCGCGCAGTTCTGAGAGAAAAAGTTTACACCTTTCTTTCGTCTACACTTCGACGACTTGTAAAATCGATGGTCGTGAATCTTGCTAGTTTCGATCTAAAACGATGTATCCCGTTGTTTTGAGCCGGAATACAAGTTTTCGTGCAGTTTTGAGAGAAAAAGTTTACACCTTTCTCTCGTCTACTCTTCGACAACTTGTAAAATCGATGCTCGTGAATCTTGCTAGTTTCGGTCTGAAACGATGTATCCCGTTGTCTTGAGCCGCAATACAAGTTTTCGCGCAGATCTGAGAGAAAAGGTTTACACCTTTATCTCGTCTACTATCCGACGACTTGTAAAATCGATGCTCGTGAATCTTGCTAGTTTCGATCAAAAACGATATATCCCGTTGTTTTGAGCCGGAACACAAGTTTTCGCGCAGTTCTGAGAGAAAAAGTTTACACCTTTCTCTCGTCTACACTTCGACGACTTGTATAATCGATGCTCGTGAATCTTGCTAGTTTCGATCTAAAACGATGTATCCCTTTGATTTGAGCCGGAATACAAGTTTTCGTGCAGTTCTGAGAGAAAACGTTTACACCTTTCTTTCGTCTACACTTCGACGACATGTAAAATCGATGCTCGTGAATTTTGCTAGTTTCGATCTAAAACGATGTATCCCTTTGATTTGAGCCGGAATACAAGTTTTCGTGCAGTTCTGAGAGAAAAAGATTACACCTTTCTCTCGTCTACTCTTCGACAACTTGTAAAATCGATGCTTGTGAATCTTGCTAGTTTCGATCTGAAACGATGTATCCCGTTGTTTTGAGCCGCAATACAAGTTTTCGCGCAGATCTGAGAGAAAAGGTTTACACCTTTCTCTCGTCTACTATCCGAGGACTTGTAAAATCGATGCTCGTGAATCTTGCTAGTTTCGATCAAAAACGATATATCCCGTTGTTTTGAGCCGGAATACAAGTTTTCGTGCAGTTCTGAGAGAAAACGTTTACACCTTTCTTTCGTCTACACTTCGACGACTTGTAAAATCGATGCTCGTGAATTTTGCTAGTTTCGATCTAAAACGATGTATCCCGTTGTTTTGAGCCGGAATACAAGTTTTCGCGCAGTTCTGAGAGAAAAAGTTTACACCTTTCTTTCGTCTACACTTCGACGACTTGTAAAATCGATGGTCGTGAATCTTGCTAGTTTCGATCTAAAACGATGAATCCCTTTGATTTGAGCCGGAATACAAGTTTTCGTGCAGTTCTGAGAGAAAAAGTTTACACCTTTCTTTCGTCTACACTGCGACGACTCGTAAAATCGATGCTCGTGAGTCTTGCTAGTTTCGATCTAACACGATGTATCCCGTTGTTTTGAGCCGGAATAGAAGTTTTCGCGCAGTTCTGAGAGAAAACGTTTACACCTATCTGTCGTCTACTCTTCGACGACTTGTAAAATCGATGCTCGTGAATCTTGCTAGTGTCGATCTAAAACGATGTATCCCGTTGTTTTGAGCCGGAATACAAGTTTTCGGGCTGTTCTGAGAGAAAACGTTTACACCTTTCTCTCGTCTACTCTTCGACAACTTGTAAAATCGATGCTCGTGAATTGTGCTAGTTTTGATCGAAAACGATGTATCCCGTTGTTTTGAGACGGAATACAAGTTTTCGCGCAGTTCTGAAAGAAAAAGTTTACACCTTTCTTTCGTCTACTCTTCGACGACTTGTAAACCCGATGCTCGTGAATCTTGCGTTTCGATCTAAAACGATGTATCCCGTTGTTTTGAGCCGGAATACAAGTTTTCGTGCAGTTCTGAGAGAAAAAGTTTACACCTTTCTCTCGTCTACTCTTCGACAACTTGTAAAATCGATGCTCGTGAATCTTGCTAGTTTCGGTCTGAAACGATGTATCCCGTTGTTTTGAGCCGCAATACAAGTTTTCGCGCAGATCTGAGAGAAAAGGTTTACACCTTTATCTCGTCTACTATCCGACGACTTGTAAAATCGATGCTCGTGAATCTTGCTAGTTTCGATCAAAAACGATATATCCCGTTGTTTTGAGCCGCAATACAAGTTTTCGCGCAGATCTGAGAGAAAAGGTCTACACCTTTCTCTCGTCTACTCTTCGACAACTTGTAAAATCGATGCTCGTGAATCTTGCTAGTTTCGATCTGAAACGATGTATCCCGTTGTTTTGAGCCGCAATACAAGTTTTCGCGCTGTTCTGAGAGAAAACGATTACACCTTTCTCTCGTCTACTCTTCGACGACTTGTAAAATCGATGCTCGTGAATCTTGCTAGTTTCGATCTAAAACGATGTATCCCGTTGTTTTGAGCCGCAATACAAGTTTTCGCGCAGTTCTGAGAGAAACCGTTTACACCTTTCTCTCGTCTACTCTTCGACGACTTGTAAAATCGATGCTCGTGAATCTTGCTAGTTTCAATCTAAAACAATGTATCCCGTTGTTTTGTGACGGAATACAAGTTTTCGCGCAGTTCTGAGAGAAAACGTTTAGACCTTTCTTTCGTCTACTCTTCGACGACTTGTAAAATTGATGCTCGTGAATCTTGCTAGTTTCGATCTAAAACGATGTATCCCGTTGTTTTGAGCCGCAATACAAGTTTTTGGGTTGTTTTGAGAGAAAAAGCTTTCACATTTCTCTCGTCTACTCTTCGACGACTTGTAAAATCGATGCTCGTGAGTCTTGCTAGTTTCGATTTAACACGATGTATCCCGTTGTTTTGAGCCGGAATACAAGTTTTCGGGCTGTTCTGAGAGAAAACGTTTACACCTTTCTCTCGTCTACTCTTCGACAACTTGTAAAATCGATGCTCGTGAATTGTGCTAGTTTTGATCGAAAACGATGTATCCCGTTGTTTTGAGACGGAATACAAGTTTTCGTGCAGTTCTGAGAGAAAAAGTTTACACCTTTCTCTCGTCTACTCTTCGACAACTTGTAAAATCGATGCTCGTGAATCTTGCTAGTTTCGATCTGAAACGATGTATCCCGTTGTTTTGAGCCGCAATACAAGTTTTCGCGCTGTTCTGAGAGAAAACGATTACACCTTTCTCTCGTCTACTCTTCGACGACTTGTAAAATCGATGCTCGTGAATCTTGCTAGTTTTGATCGAAAACGATGTATCCCGTTGTTTCGAGGCCGGAATACAAGTTTTCGCGAAGTTCTTAAAGAAAAAGTTTACACCTTTCGTCTACTCTTCGACGACTTGTAAAATCGATGCTCGTGAATCTTGCTGGTTTCGATCTAAAACAATGTATCCCGTTGTTTTCAGCCGGAATACATGTTTACGTGCAGTTCTGAGAGAAAAAGTTTACACCTTTCCCTCGTCTACTCTTCGACGACTTGTAAAATCGATGCTCGTGAATTTTGCTAGTTTCGATCTAAAACGATGTATCCCGTTGTTTTGAGCCGGAATACCAGTTTTTGGGCTGTTCTGAGAGAAAACGTTTACACCTTTCTCTCGTCTACTCTTCGACGACTTGTAAAATCGATGCTCGTGAATCTTGCTAGTTTCAATCTAAAACAATGTATCCCGTTGTTTTGTGACGGAATACAAGTTTTCGCGCAGTTCTGAGAGAAAACGTTTAGACCTTTCTTTCGTCTACTCTTCGACGACTTGTAAAATTGATGCTCGTGAATCTTGCTAGTTTCGATCTAAAACGATGTATCCCGTTGTTTTGAGCCGCAATACAAGTTTTTGGGTTGTTTTGAGAGAAAAAGCTTTCACATTTCTCTCGTCTACTCTTCGACGACTTGTAAAATCGATGCTCGTGAGTCTTGCTAGTTTCGATTTAACACGATGTATCCCGTTGTTTTGAGCCGGAATAGAAGTTTTCGCGCAGTTCTGAGAGAAAACGTTTACACCTTTCAGTCGTCTACACTTCGACGACTCGTAAAATCGATGGTCGTGAATCTTGCTAGTTTCGATCTAAAACGATGTTTCCCTTTGATTTGAGCCGGAATACAAGTTTTCGTGCAGTTCTGAGAGAAAAAGTTTACACCTTTCTCTCGTCTACTCTTCGACGACTTGTAAAATCGATGCTCGTGAATCTTGCTAGTTTCGATCAAAAACGATATATCCCTTTGTTTTGAGCCGGAATACAAGTTTTCGCGCAGTTCTGAGAGAAAAAGTTTACACCTTTCTCTCGTCTACTCCTCGACGACTTGTAAAATCGGTGTTCGTGAATTTTGCTAGTTTCGATCTAAAACGATGTATCCCTTTGATTTGAGCCGGAATACAAGTTTTCGCGCAGTTCTGAGAGAAAAAGTTTACACCTTTCTTTCGTCTACACTTCGACGACTTGTAAAATCGATGGTCGTGAATCTTGCTAGTTTCGATCTAAAACGATGTATCCCTTTGATTTGAGCCGGAATACAAGTTTTCGTGCAGTTCTGAGAGAAAAAGTTTACACCTTTCTTTCGTCTACTCTTCGACGACTTGTAAAATCGATGCTCGTGAGTCTTGCTAGTTTCGATCTAACACGATGTATCCCGTTGTTTTGAGCCGGAATAGAAGTTTTCGCGCAGTTCTGAGAGAAAAAGTTTACACCTTTCTTTCGTTTACACTTCGACGACTTGTAAAATCGATGCTCGTGAATCTTGCTAGTTTCGATCTAAAACGATGTATCCCTTTGATTTGAGCCGGAATACAAGTTTTCGTGCAGTTCTGAGAGAAAAAGTTTACACCTTTCTTTCGTCTACACTTCGACGACTTGTAAAATCGATGGTCGTGAATCTTGCTAGTTTCGATCTAAAACGATGTATCCCTTTGATTTGACCCGGAATACAAGTTTTCGTGCCGATCTGAGAGAAAAAGTTTACACCTTTCTCTCGTCTACTCTTCAACAACTTGTAAAATCGATGCTCGTGAGTCTTGCTAGTTTCGATCTGAAACGATGTATCCCGTTGTTTTGAGCCGGAATACAAGTTTTCGTGCAGTTCTGAGAGAAAAAGTTTACACCTTTCTCTCGTCTACTCTTCGACAACTTGTAAAATCGATGCTCGTGAATCTTGCTAGTTTCGATCTGAAACGATGTATCCCGTTGTTTTGAGCCGCAATACAAGTTTTCGCGCAGATCTGAGAGAAAAGGTTTACACCTTTCTCTCGTCTACTATCCGAGGACTTGTAAAATCGATGCTCGTGAATCTTGCTAGTTTCGATCAAAAACGATATATCCCGTTGTTTTGAGCCGGAATACAAGTTTTCGTGCAGTTCTGAGAGAAAACGTTTACACCTTTCTTTCGTCTACACTTCGACGACTTGTAAAATCGATGCTCGTGAATTTTGCTAGTTTCGATCTAAAACGATGTATCCCGTTGTTTTGAGCCGGAATACAAGTTTTCGCGCAGTTCTGAGAGAAAAAGTTTACACCTTTCTTTCGTCTACACTTCGACGACTTGTAAAATCGATGGTCGTGAATCTTGCTAGTTTCGATCTAAAACGATGTATCCCGTTGTTTTGAGCCGGAATACAAGTTTTCGTGCAGTTTTGAGAGAAAAAGTTTACACCTTTCTCTCGTCTACTCTTCGACAACTTGTAAAATCGATGCTCGTGAATCTTGCTAGTTTCGGTCTGAAACGATGTATCCCGTTGTCTTGAGCCGCAATACAAGTTTTCGCGCAGATCTGAGAGAAAAGGTTTACACCTTTATCTCGTCTACTATCCGACGACTTGTAAAATCGATGCTCGTGAATCTTGCTAGTTTCGATCAAAAACGATATATCCCGTTGTTTTGAGCCGGAACACAAGTTTTCGCGCAGTTCTGAGAGAAAAAGTTTACACCTTTCTCTCGTCTACACTTCGACGACTTGTATAATCGATGCTCGTGAATCTTGCTAGTTTCGATCTAAAACGATGTATCCCTTTGATTTGAGCCGGAATACAAGTTTTCGTGCAGTTCTGAGAGAAAACGTTTACACCTTTCTTTCGTCTACACTTCGACGACATGTAAAATCGATGCTCGTGAATTTTGCTAGTTTCGATCTAAAACGATGTATCCCTTTGATTTGAGCCGGAATACAAGTTTTCGTGCAGTTCTGAGAGAAAAAGATTACACCTTTCTCTCGTCTACTCTTCGACAACTTGTAAAATCGATGCTTGTGAATCTTGCTAGTTTCGATCTGAAACGATGTATCCCGTTGTTTTGAGCCGCAATACAAGTTTTCGCGCAGATCTGAGAGAAAAGGTTTACACCTTTCTCTCGTCTACTATCCGAGGACTTGTAAAATCGATGCTCGTGAATCTTGCTAGTTTCGATCAAAAACGATATATCCCGTTGTTTTGAGCCGGAATACAAGTTTTCGTGCAGTTCTGAGAGAAAACGTTTACACCTTTCTTTCGTCTACACTTCGACGACTTGTAAAATCGATGCTCGTGAATTTTGCTAGTTTCGATCTAAAACGATGTATCCCGTTGTTTTGAGCCGGAATACAAGTTTTCGCGCAGTTCTGAGAGAAAAAGTTTACACCTTTCTTTCGTCTACACTTCGACGACTTGTAAAATCGATGGTCGTGAATCTTGCTAGTTTCGATCTAAAACGATGAATCCCTTTGATTTGAGCCGGAATACAAGTTTTCGTGCAGTTCTGAGAGAAAAAGTTTACACCTTTCTTTCGTCTACACTGCGACGACTCGTAAAATCGATGCTCGTGAGTCTTGCTAGTTTCGATCTAACACGATGTATCCCGTTGTTTTGAGCCGGAATAGAAGTTTTCGCGCAGTTCTGAGAGAAAACGTTTACACCTATCTGTCGTCTACTCTTCGACGACTTGTAAAATCGATGCTCGTGAATCTTGCTAGTGTCGATCTAAAACGATGTATCCCGTTGTTTTGAGCCGGAATACAAGTTTTCGGGCTGTTCTGAGAGAAAACGTTTACACCTTTCTCTCGTCTACTCTTCGACAACTTGTAAAATCGATGCTCGTGAATTGTGCTAGTTTTGATCGAAAACGATGTATCCCGTTGTTTTGAGACGGAATACAAGTTTTCGCGCAGTTCTGAAAGAAAAAGTTTACACCTTTCTTTCGTCTACTCTTCGACGACTTGTAAACCCGATGCTCGTGAATCTTGCGTTTCGATCTAAAACGATGTATCCCGTTGTTTTGAGCCGGAATACAAGTTTTCGTGCAGTTCTGAGAGAAAAAGTTTACACCTTTCTCTCGTCTACTCTTCGACAACTTGTAAAATCGATGCTCGTGAATCTTGCTAGTTTCGGTCTGAAACGATGTATCCCGTTGTTTTGAGCCGCAATACAAGTTTTCGCGCAGATCTGAGAGAAAAGGTTTACACCTTTATCTCGTCTACTATCCGACGACTTGTAAAATCGATGCTCGTGAATCTTGCTAGTTTCGATCAAAAACGATATATCCCGTTGTTTTGAGCCGCAATACAAGTTTTCGCGCAGATCTGAGAGAAAAGGTCTACACCTTTCTCTCGTCTACTCTTCGACAACTTGTAAAATCGATGCTCGTGAATCTTGCTAGTTTCGATCTGAAACGATGTATCCCGTTGTTTTGAGCCGCAATACAAGTTTTCGCGCTGTTCTGAGAGAAAACGATTACACCTTTCTCTCGTCTACTCTTCGACGACTTGTAAAATCGATGCTCGTGAATCTTGCTAGTTTCGATCTAAAACGATGTATCCCGTTGTTTTGAGCCGCAATACAAGTTTTCGCGCAGTTCTGAGAGAAACCGTTTACACCTTTCTCTCGTCTACTCTTCGACGACTTGTAAAATCGATGCTCGTGAATCTTGCTAGTTTCAATCTAAAACAATGTATCCCGTTGTTTTGTGACGGAATACAAGTTTTCGCGCAGTTCTGAGAGAAAACGTTTAGACCTTTCTTTCGTCTACTCTTCGACGACTTGTAAAATTGATGCTCGTGAATCTTGCTAGTTTCGATCTAAAACGATGTATCCCGTTGTTTTGAGCCGCAATACAAGTTTTTGGGTTGTTTTGAGAGAAAAAGCTTTCACATTTCTCTCGTCTACTCTTCGACGACTTGTAAAATCGATGCTCGTGAGTCTTGCTAGTTTCGATTTAACACGATGTATCCCGTTGTTTTGAGCCGGAATACAAGTTTTCGGGCTGTTCTGAGAGAAAACGTTTACACCTTTCTCTCGTCTACTCTTCGACAACTTGTAAAATCGATGCTCGTGAATTGTGCTAGTTTTGATCGAAAACGATGTATCCCGTTGTTTTGAGACGGAATACAAGTTTTCGTGCAGTTCTGAGAGAAAAAGTTTACACCTTTCTCTCGTCTACTCTTCGACAACTTGTAAAATCGATGCTCGTGAATCTTGCTAGTTTCGATCTGAAACGATGTATCCCGTTGTTTTGAGCCGCAATACAAGTTTTCGCGCTGTTCTGAGAGAAAACGATTACACCTTTCTCTCGTCTACTCTTCGACGACTTGTAAAATCGATGCTCGTGAATCTTGCTAGTTTTGATCGAAAACGATGTATCCCGTTGTTTCGAGGCCGGAATTCAAGTTTTCGCGCTGTTCTGAGAGAAAACGATTACACCTTTCTCTCGTCTACTCTTCGACGGCTTGTAAAATCGATGCTCGTGAATGTTGCTAGTTTCGATCTAAAACGATGTATCCCTTTGATTTGAGCCGGAATACAAGTTTTCGTGCAGTTCTGAGAGAAAAAGTTTACACCTTTCTTTCGTCTACACTTCGACGACTCGTAAAATTGATGCTCGTGAGTCTTGCTAGTTTCGATCTAACACGATGTATCCCGTTGTTTTGAGCCGGAATAGAAGTTTTCGCGCAGTTCTGAGAGAAAAAGTTTACACCTTTCTTTCGTCTACACTTCGACGACTTGTAAAATCGATGCTCGTGAATCTTGCTAGTTTCGATCTAAAACGATGTATCCCTTTGATTTGAGCCGGAATACAAGTTTTCGTGCAGTTCTGAGAGAAAAAGTTTACACCTTTCTTTCGTCTACACTTCGACGACTTGTAAAATCGATGGTCGTGAATCTTGCTAGTTTCGATCTAAAACGATGTATCCCTTTGATTTGACCCGGAATACAAGTTTTCGCGCCGATCTGAGAGAAAAAGTTTACACCTTTCTCTCGTCTACTCTTCAACAACTTGTAAAATCGATGCTCGTGAGTCTTGCTAGTTTCGATCTGAAACGATGTATCCCGTTGTTTTGAGCCGGAATACAAGTTTTCGTGCAGTTCTGAGAGAAAAAGTTTACACCTTTCTCTCGTCTACTCTTCGACAACTTGTAAAATCGATGCTCGTGAATCTTGCTAGTTTCGATCTGAAACGATGTATCCCGTTGTTTTGAGCCGCAATACAAGTTTTCGCGCAGATCTGAGAGAAAAGGTTTACACCTTTCTCTCGTCTACTATCCGAGGACTTGTAAAATCGATGCTCGTGAATCTTGCTAGTTTCGATCAAAAACGATATATCCCGTTGTTTTGAGCCGGAATACAAGTTTTCGTGCAGTTCTGAGAGAAAACGTTTACACCTTTCTTTCGTCTACACTTCGACGACTTGTAAAATCGATGCTCGTGAATTTTGCTAGTTTCGATCTAAAACGATGTATCCCGTTGTTTTGAGCCGGAATACAAGTTTTCGCGCAGTTCTGAGAGAAAAAGTTTACACCTTTCTTTCGTCTACACTTCGACGACTTGTAAAATCGATGGTCGTGAATCTTGCTAGTTTCGATTTAAAACGATGTATCCCTTTGATTTGAGCCGGAATACAAGTTTTCGTGCAGTTCTGAGAGAAAAAGTTTACACCTTTCTTTCGTCTACACTTCGACGACTCGTAAAATCGATGCTCGTGAGTCTTGCTAGTTTCGATCTAACACGATGTATCCCGTTGTTTTGAGCCGGAATAGAAGTTTTCGCGCAGTTCTGAAAGAAAACGTTTACACCTATCTGTCGTCTACTCTTCGACGACTTGTAAAATCGATGCTCGTGAATCTTGCTAGTTTCGATCTAAAACGATGTATCCCGTTGTTTTGAGCCGGAATACAAGTTTTCGGGCTGTTCTGAGAGAAAACGTTTACACCTTTCTCTCGTCTACTCTTCGACAACTTGTAAAATCGATGCTCGTGAATTGTGCTAGTTTTGATCGAAAACGATGTATCCCGTTGTTTTGAGACGGAATACAAGTTTTCGCGCAGTTCTGAGAGAAAAAGTTTACACCTTTCTTTCGTCTACTCTTCGACGATTTGTAAAATCGATGCTCGTGAATCTTGCTAGTTTCGATCTAAAACGATGTATCCCGTTGTTTTGTGACGGAATACAAGCTTTCGCGCAGTTCTGAGAGAAAACGTTTAGACCTTTATTTATTTATTTATTTATTTATTTATTCAAAATACCTTACAGGGCCCAGAAGGGCATTGAGTAAGGGGGGCAAAACAATAGATTAAGCAAATAGGAAGAATAAATTAAAAACAACGCGTGATACAAGGCAAAAATTAAACACAATTATAAATATACAGGGTAAAACGTAACTTAAAGACATACATCACCGCGAGCAACAAAAATAAATTAGTAGCAAGAATGCATCGCAAGTGCCCAATAGGCATCAAAAGGAAAAAGCAGTAGTCATAAAAAACATACAGATGGCTGAAATTGCACAAGAAACCAAAACTTTGTAAAATACCAACGAGAAGAAAAGGGGACCAAGGACACAGAACAACCTGAAACAAGACACAATGTCGTTAAAGAAAATGTTTGTGCAGTTGGTCTTGAAATGATTGGTGGTTGCCGATAGATGCGATACAGTTGGGAAGATCATTCCAAAGAATAATGGCACGTGGAAGTGCAGATGAATTGAATGCTAAGGTTCTTCCGTAAATGCGTGTAATGCTATACTGATTATGTAGGCGGCGTGAAATGCGTGAAGGCTCTTCGAGGGGCAAGGGAGATGGCCTGGTGCTATGACGATATTTATGAAGTAAGCATAAAAGAGCGATGGAGCGACGAATATGTAATGGTTCGAGGGAGATATCAAGTTTAATCTTAGTGATACTGGACTGGGGGTGGTACTTTTGTGTGATGAAACGAGCGGCTCTATTTTGTACGGATTCAAGCATGTTGATCAGGTAATTTTGATAAGGGGACCACATAGGTGAAGCAAATTCTAGTTGAGGACGCACGATTGTTAAGTAAGCGACTTTTCTCACGTTATTAGGGGCATTTCGCAAGTTCCGGCGCAGGTACCCAAGTGATCTTGAAGCTTTGGCACAGATGGATTGAATGTGTGTGGCCCATGAAAGATTATCTGTGAGGTGAATACCTAAATACTTATAAGATGATGCCCGAGACACTGCGGTACCTTCAATAGAGTACGAGAAATTAGAATTAGTACGCTCGCGGGTGAAAGAGATGACCTTGCATTTAGATGAGTTGAGCATCATTTGCCATTTACTGCACCAATTTGAAATTAAGTTCAGGTCAGTTTGGAGGGCAAGGTGATTATGCATAGAATTAATGGGCCGGTAAATGATGCAGTCGTCAGCAAAGAGGCGGATAGAAGAAGATATGTCTGTTGGCAAGTCGTTAATGTATATTAGAAACAATAAGGGGCCAAGAACACTACCTTGGGGTACGCCAGACTCTACATCACTGAGTGGGGAGGTGAAATTGTTAACTGTAGTGAACTGCTGGCGAAATGAAAGAAAGTTACGTAGCCATGACAGTGTTAAAGAATCTAGGCACAGAGCAGACAATTTTGAGAACAAGCGGGAATGTGCAACACGGTCGAAGGCTTTAGCAAAATCTAAAAAGATACAGTCAGTTTGAAGGTTAGCATCCATGTTGAAATGCAAGTCAGTCGTAAATTCTAGCAGTTGGGTGTCACAAGAAAAACCTTTTCGGAAGCCGTGCTGATTAGGAAAAAAGAAAGAGTTAAGTTCCAGATGGCAGTAAATGTGAGAAGCGATAACATGCTCGAGTAATTTACAGCAAATGCAGGTTAGCGAAATGGGGCGGTAGTTTTCCGGTGAATTTCTGTTTCCACTTTTGAACACTGGAACGATCTTAGCAATTTTCCAATCTGTAGGAAGTAAACCGGATGATAATGATTGCTGATAGATGAGGCATAGAATTTCACTGGAGATCGATACGGTGTTTTTCAGTATTTTAGAATTTATGTTGTCAACACCTGCTGATGAGGAAACCTTAAGATTAGAAATGAGACGAGCGATACCTTCAGTGGAAATGGTAATAGGGGCCATAAATTGGTAATCATGATCAGGAACAATGGGTATGTTGGAATGATCTTCCCGAGTGAACACTGACGCAAAGTATCTGTTAAATGCTTGGGGACATTCACTCTCCGAAAGCTGCACGTGATCGTCGTTGCATAATGGAAATTGGTTGTTAGTACTGTCAGGAGATATCACGCGCCAGAACTTTTTGGGATTAGATTTTAGGAGGGCGGGTAGGTCATGGGAAAAATATTTTTTCTTTGATGCCCGGAGGGCCGAGCAGTAAGATTTCAGACAATCGTTGTATTTTTGCCAAGCACCCGATGTAGATACCAACCGAGCCTTTCTGTACAAACGCTTTTTTTTGTTTCGATGACGACGGAGAGATCTAGTGAACCATGGATTAGATTTGTCGTTTGAAATTGAAACCAAGGGAACATATTTGTAAACTAGATTGGACATCATGATCTTATAAAGTACCCAGTTCTGATCGACGGACCTGTCCGCAAATGAGGGCAAGACCGTTTGAATAAAAAAATCGTTAAGTGCAATATTCATATCTCTATAATTAGCTCTATTGTAATCGCGAATTTTCGTGGATGTAAGACCTTGAAATGCTAATGGGACATTAAGTTGTAGATGAATGAGCTTATGGTCACTAAAACCGTCAAGGAGCAAGACTTCGTTAATCGTTTCGGGCGCATTGCAGAAAGCTAAATCTAAAATGTTTGAACCGCGAGTAGGTTGGTTAATCACCTGAAAGAAATTAAAATCTAACATAATGTTGATAAGTTCTGTTGAGGCGCGGCAAGATGACGACAAATGTGACCAATCAATCTGTGGAAAATTGAAGTCACCAACCAGGTAAATGAGTTCAGTTGGGCATATTTGCATAGCTGAAGTAATACTGCTATGGAGTTTAGAAACGAATGAGTGATCTGAATCAGGCGGACGGTAGCAAACACCAACCAGTACCTTCACCGATGCCAAAATACAAGCAGCCCAGACTATTTCAAGTGAAGACCCGGTGTTAATGAGGAATGAATTTAGTCCTTTTTTGATGGCGATAAGGACACCACCACCTTTTCTACCGGAGCGATCACAGCGATATACGTTGTAGTTATCTTTACTGGGAAAAATTTCGCTATCCGCTACGTCAGGGTGCAACCAAGTTTCCATTAGTGCCACAATATCATCGTCAGAATCATCCAGAAAAGAACACACCTCTTCACGCTTAGGCAGTAGGCTTCGGATGTTAGTAAATGATAAAGATAACTGTGGACTGGAGCCACAAGACCTAGGCAGAGCCTTAGTGGGATGGCTGTTGCTGAGCTATCTGGTTGATAGAATGACAGAATTGGTCGCGCTATCATATACGTAGGTATTTTTGCCAATGTGCAGCTTATCAACGACCAGTTTGCCCTTGTTATCCTGGAGCTTGGCGAACTCAAGTAGCTTTTGCCGTGCCTGCCTGGTTGGCAAAGAAAAATCCTCTCGAATTGAATGATTCGAGCCTTTTAGCTTATACGCTGACGAAAGAATCCGCTGTTTGTCCTTAAAAAAAGTTAGTTTCGTGATAATGGGCCTATGCTTGTCGACAGCGAACCTTCCCAACCGATGTACACGCTCAAACTGGGAGTTTGTGACAGTAATTCCCAGTTTTTCGTGGCAAAAGGAAATTATTTTCTGTTCCGAATCGTCCCAGCTTTCGTTCTCATCGTCTGTGAGCCCAAAGAACAACAAATTGGACCACCGAAGCCTGTTTTCAGCATCAATACACCTCTCTGTAACTTGGGCCAGTTTTTCACTAATGTTATGCAGACCGGGATCGAGAGTGCTGGCGTCAGGTTGGCTAAGTGGTACAGCTTTGGCCTCCAGTGCTGTAACTCTGTCAGAAAGCTGTTTAATCATCACATCTGTAGCATCCTGTTTTTCTTTAACACCCTTAAGCTCGTTCAATATTTCCGTTTGACCAGACTCGAGCCTCTGCATAGTTTCCAAAATCGAGGAAAGCAGGTCCTCAGGAGAAGGACCTGGGTTTGATTCAACGTCACCGGCAAGTAAGATCAACAAGGACAGGGCAAATGACCAACATCGCGACACTGGCAGTAGAAAACGCTTCACTTTGGCGCGGAACTCTGTTGGGCACGACACCGCTAGCAGACAGTAATCATCACTCTTGGCACAAGTAGCACCGTTGAGGTAACTAACCTGCACAATCAGGACCGGTAAGTTGTGCATGGCTGACGCGGTGTCGAGCCCAATTCCGCGCGCAGCTCTGTCGCCGTTATATACCGGGCTGGCTGTGACGTGGTCCGTTGTCGACGATGGATGTTGCCAGATGAAAGTGTCGGTGGCATCCAAAAACAGCGAAGGCGGCAGTGAACCAAGAACGGGCGGCAGCGATGCTCTAAGACCAGCCTCGCGGTAGATGGCCGGCCAGCAAGCGACGCCACAGATGAAAGCACCCTGCACAATCAGGACCGGTAAGTTGTGCATGGCTGACGCGGTGTCGAGCCCCTACTAGCCGTCTACTCTTCGACGACATGTAAAATTGATGCTCGTGAATCTTGCTAGTTTCGATCTAAAACGATATATCCCGTTGTTTTGAGCCGGAATACAAGTTTTCGTGCAGTTCTGAGAGAAAAAGTTTACACCTTTCTCTCGTCTACTCTTCGACCACTTGTAAAATCGATGCTCGTGAATCTTGCTAGTTTCGATCTGAAACGATGTATCCCGTTGTTTTGAGCCGCAATACAAGTTTTCGCGCAGATCTGAGAGAAAAGGTTTACACCTTTCTCTCGTCTACTATCCGAGGACTTGTAAAATCGATGCTCGTGAATCTTGCTAGTTTCGATCAAAAACAATATATCCCGTTGTTTTGAGCCGGAATACAAGTTTTCGTGCAGTTCTGAGAGAAAAAGTTTACACCTTTCTCTCGTCTACTCTTCGACAACTTGTAAAATCGATGCTCGTGAATCTTGCTAGTTTCGATCTGAAACGATGTATCCCGTTGTTTTGAGCCGCAATACAAGTTTTCGCGCAGATCTGAGAGAAAAGGTTTACACCCTTCTCTCGTCTACTCTTCGACAACTTGTAAAATCGATGCTCGTGAATTGTGCTAGTTTTGATCGAAAACGATGTATCCCGTTGTTTTGAGACGGAATACAAGTTTTCGCGCAGTTCTGAGAGGAAAAGTTTACACCTTTCTTTCGTCTACTCTTCGACGACTTCTAAAATCGATGCTCGTGAATCTTGCTAGTTTCGATCTAAAACGATGTATCCCGTTGTTTTGAGCCGGAATACAAGTTTTCGTGCAGTTCTGAGAGAAAAAGTTTACACCTTTCTCTCGTCTACTCTTCGACGACTTGTAAAATCGAAGCTCGTGAATTGTGCTAGTTTTGATCGAAAACGATGTATCCCGTTGTTTTGAGACGGAATACAAGTTTTCGCGCAGTTCTGAGAGAAAAAGTTTACACCTTTCTTTCGTCTACTCTTCGACGACTTGTAAAATCGATGCTCGTGAATCTTGCTAGTTTCGATCTAAAACGATGTATCCCGTTGTTTTGTGACGGAATACAAGTTTTCGCGCAGTTCTGAGAGAAAACGTTTAGACCTTTCTTTCGTCTACTCTTCGACGACTTGAAAAATTGATGCTCGTGAATCTTGCTAGTTTCGATCTAAAACGATATATCCCGTTGTTTTGAGCCGGAATACAAGTTTTCGTGCAGTTCTGAGAGAAAAAGTTTACACCTTTCTCTCGTCTACTCTTCGACAACTTGTAAAATCGATGCTCGTGAATCTTGCTAGTTTCGATCTGAAACGATGTATCCCGTTGTTTTGAGCCGCAATACAAGTTTTCGCGCAGATCTGAGAGAAAAGGTTTACACCTTTCTCTCGTCTACTATCCGAGGACTTGCAAAATCGATGCTCGTGAATCTTGCTAGTTTCGATCAAAAACGATATATCCCGTTGTTTTGAGCCGGAATACAAGTTTTCGTGCAGTTCTGAGAGAAAAAGTTTACACCTTTCTCTCGCCTACTCTTCGACAACTTGTAAAATCGATGCTCGTGAATCTTGCTAGTTTCGGTCTGAAACGATGTATTCCGTTGTTTTGAGCCGCAATACAAGTTTTCGCGCTGTTCTGAGAGAAAACGATTACACCTTTCTCTCGTCTACTCTTCGACGACTTGTAAAATCGATGCTCGTGAATCTTGCTAGTTTCGATCTAAAACGATGTATCCCGTTCTTTTGAGCCGCAATACAAGTTTTCGCGCAGTTCTGAGAGAAACCGTTTACACCTTTCTCTCGTCTACTCTTCGACGACTTGTAAAATCGATGCTCGTGAATCTTGCTAGTTTCAATCTAAAACAATGTATCCCGTTGTTTTGTGACGGAATACAAGTTTTCGCGCAGTTCTGAGAGAAAACGTTTAGACCTTTCTTTCGTCTACTCTTCGACGACTTGTAAAATTGATGCTCGTGAATCTTGCTAGTTTCGATCTAAAACGATGTATCCCGTTGTTTTGAGCCGCAATACAAGTTTTCGGGTTGTTCTGAGAGAAAAAGCTTTCACATTTCTCTCGTCTACTCTTCGACGACTTGTAAAATCGATGCTCGTGAGTCTTGCTAGTTTCGATCTAACACGATGTATCCCGTTGTTTTGAGCCGGAATAGAAGTTTTCGCGCAGTTCTGAGAGAAAACGTTTACACCTATCTGTCGTCTACTCTTCGACGACTTGTAAAATCGATGCTCGTGAATCTTGCTAATTTCGATCTAAAACGATGTATCCCGTTGTTTTGAGCCGGAATACAAGTTTTCGGGCTGTTCTGAGAGAAGACGTTTACACCCTTCTCTCGTCTACTCTTCGACAACTTGTAAAATCGATGCTCGTGAATTGTGCTAGTTTTCATCGAAAACGATGTATCCCGTTGTTTTGAGACGGAATACAAGTTTTCGCGCAGTTCTGAGAGGAAAAGTTTACACCTTTCTTTCGTCTACTCTTCGACGACTTCTAAAATCGATGCTCGTGAATCTTGCTAGTTTCGATCTAAAACGATGTATCCCGTTGTTTTGAGCCGGAATACAAGTTTTCGTGCAGTTCTGAGAGAAAAAGTTTACACCTTTCTCTCGTCTACTCTTCGAAAACTTGTAAAATCGATGCTCGTGAATCTTGCTAGTTTCGGTCTGAAACGATGTATCCCGTTGTCTTGAGCCGCAATACAAGTTTTCGCGCAGATCTGAGAGAAAAGGTTTACACCTTTATCTCGTCTACTATCCGACGACTTGTAAAATCGATGCTCGTGAATCTTGCTAGTTTCGATCAAAAACGATATATCCCGTTGTTTTGAGCCGGAACACAAGTTTTCGCGCAGTTCTGAGAGAAAAAGTTTACACCTTTCTCTGGTCTACACTTCGACGACTTGTAAAATCGATGCTCGTGAATCTTGCTAGTTTCGATCTAAAACGATGTATCCCTTTGATTTGAGCCGGAATACAAGTTTTCGTGCAGTTCTGAGAGAAAACGTTTACACCTTTCTTTCGTCTACACTTCGACGACATGTAAAATCGATGCTCGTGAATTTTGCTAGTTTCGATCTAAAACGATGTATCCCTTTGATTTGAGCCGGAATACAAGTTTTCGTGCAGTTCTGAGAGAAAAAGATTACACCTTTCTCTCGTCTACTCTTCGACAACTTGTAAAATCGATGCTTGTGAATCTTGCTAGTTTCGATCTGAAACGATGTATCCCGTTGTTTTGAGCCGCAATACAAGTTTTCGCGCAGATCTGAGAGAAAAGGTTTACACCTTTCTCTCGTCTACTATCCGAGGACTTGTAAAATCGATGCTCGTGAATCTTGCTAGTTTCGATCAAAAACGATATATCCCGTTGTTTTGAGCCGGAATACAAGTTTTCGTGCAGTTCTGAGAGAAAACGTTTACACCTTTCTTTCGTCTACACTTCGACGACTTGTAAAATTGATGCTCGTGAATTTTGCTAGTTTCGATCTAAAACGATGTATCCCGTTGTTTTGAGCCGGAATACAAGTTTTCGCGCAGTTCTGAGAGAAAAAGTTTACACCTTTCTTTCGTCTACACTGCGACGACTCGTAAAATCGATGCTCGTGAGTCTTGCTAGTTTCGATCTAACACGATGTATCCCGTTGTTTTGAGCCGGAATAGACGTTTTCGCGCACTTCTGAGAGAAAACGTTTACACCTATCTGTCGTCTACTCTTCGACGACTTGTAAAATCGATGCTCGTGAATCTTGCTAGTGTCGATCTAAAACGATGTATCCCGTTGTTTTGAGCCGGAATACAAGTTTTCGGGCTGTTCTGAGAGAAAACGTTTACACCTTTCTCTCGTCTACTCTTCGACAACTTGTAAAATCGATGCTCGTGAATTGTGCTAGTTTTGATCGAAAACGATGTATCCCGTTGTTTTGAGACGGAATACAAGTTTTCGCGCAGTTCTGAAAGAAAAAGTTTACACCTTTCTTTCGTCTACTCTTCGACGACTTGTAAACCCGATGCTCGTGAATCTTGCGTTTCGATCTAAAACGATGTATCCCGTTGTTTTGAGCCGGAATACAAGTTTTCGTGCAGTTCTGAGAGAAAAAGTTTACACCTTTCTCTCGTCTACTCTTCGACAACTTGTAAAATCGATGCTCGTGAATCTTGCTAGTTTCGGTCTGAAACGATGTATCCCGTTCTTTTGAGCCGCAATACAAGTTTTCGCGCAGATCTGAGAGAAAAGGTTTACACCTTTATCTCGTCTACTATCCGACGACTTGTAAAATCGATGCTCGTGAATCTTGCTAGTTTCGATCAAAAACGATATATCCCGTTGTTTTGAGCCGCAATACAAGTTTTCGCGCAGATCTGAGAGAAAAGGTCTACACCTTTCTCTCGTCTACTCTTCGACAACTTGTAAAATCGATGCTCGTGAATCTTGCTAGTTTCGATCTGAAACGATGTATCCCGTTGTTTTGAGCCGCAATACAAGTTTTCGCGCTGTTCTGAGAGAAAACGATTACACCTTTCTCTCGTCTACTCTTCGACGACTTGTAAAATCGATGCTCGTGAATCTTGCTAGTTTCGATCTAAAACGATGTATCCCGTTGTTTTGAGCCGCAATACAAGTTTTCGCGCAGTTCTGAGAGAAACCGTTTACACCTTTCTCTCGTCTACTCTTCGACGACTTGTAAAATCGATGCTCGTGAATCTTGCTAGTTTCAATCTAAAACAATGTATCCCGTTGTTTTGTGACGGAATACAAGTTTTCGCGCAGTTCTGAGAGAAAACGTTTAGACCTTTCTTTCGTCTACTCTTCGACGACTTGTAAAATTGATGCTCGTGAATCTTGCTAGTTTCGATCTAAAACGATGTATCCCGTTGTTTTGAGCCGCAATACAAGTTTTTGGGTTGTTTTGAGAGAAAAAGCTTTCACATTTCTCTCGTCTACTCTTCGACGACTTGTAAAATCGATGCTCGTGAGTCTTGCTAGTTTCGATTTAACACGATGTATCCCGTTGTTTTGAGCCGGAATAGAAGTTTTCGCGCAGTTCTGAGAGAAAACGTTTACACCTTTCAGTCGTCTACACTTCGACGACTCGTAAAATCGATGGTCGTGAATCTTGCTAGTTTCGATCTAAAACGATGTTTCCCTTTGATTTGAGCCGGAATACAAGTTTTCGCGCAGATCTGAGAGAAAAAGTTTACACCTTTTTCTCGTCTACTATCCGACGACTTGTAAAATCGATGCTCGTGAATCTTGCTAGTTTCGATCAAAAACGATATATCCCTTTGTTTTGAGCCGGAATACAAGTTTTCGCGCAGTTCTGAGAGAAAAAGTTTACACCTTTCTCTCGTCTACTCTTCGACGACTTGTAAAATCGGTGTTCGTGAATTTTGCTAGTTTCGATCTAAAACGATGTATCCCTTTGATTTGAGCCGGAATACAAGTTTTCGCGCAGTTCTGAGAGAAAAAGTTTACACCTTTCTTTCGTCTACACTTCGACGACTTGTAAAATCGATGGTCGTGAATCTTGCTAGTTTCGATCTAAAACGATGTATCCCTTTGATTTGAGCCGGAATACAAGTTTTCGTGCAGTTCTGAGAGAAAAAGTTTACACCTTTCTTTCGTCTACACTTCGACGACTCGTAAAATCGATGCTCGTGAGTCTTGCTAGTTTCGATCTGAAACGATGTATCCCGTTGTTTTGAGCCGCAATACAAGTTTTCGCGCAGATCTGAGAGAAAAAGTTTACACCTTTTTCTCGTCTACTATCCGACGACTTGTAAAATCGATGCTCGTGAATCTTGCTAGTTTCGATCAAAAACGATATATCCCTTTGTTTTGAGCCGGAATACAAGTTTTCGCGCAGGTCTGAGAGAAAAAGTTTACACCTTTCTCTCGCCTACTCTTCGACGACTTGTAAAATCGGTGTTCGTGAATTTTGCTAGTTTCGATCTAAAACGATGTATCCCTTTGATTTGAGCCGGAATACAAGTTTTCGCGCAGTTCTGAGAGAAAAAGTTTACACCTTTCTTTCGTCTACACTTCGACGACTTGTAAAATCGATGGTCGTGAATCTTGCTAGTTTCGATCTAAAACGATGTATCCCTTTGATTTGAGCCGGAATACAAGTTTTCGTGCAGTTCTGAGAGAAAAAGTTTACACCTTTCTTTCGTCTACACTTCGACGACTCGTAAAATCGATGCTCGTGAGTCTTGCTAGTTTCGATCTAACACGATGTATCCCGTTGTTTTGAGCCGGAATAGAAGTTTTCGCGCAGTTCTGAGAGAAAAAGTTTACACCTTTCTTTCGTCTACACTTCGACGACTTGTAAAATCGATGCTCGTGAATCTTGCTAGTTTCGATCTAAAACGATGTATCCCTTTGATTTGAGCCGGAATACAAGTTTTCGTGCAGTTCTGAGAGAAAAAGTTTACACCTTTCTTTCGTCTACACTTCGACGACTTGTAAAATCGATGGTCGTGAATCTTGCTAGTTTCGATCTAAAACGATGTATCCCTTTGATTTGACCCGGAATACAAGTTTTCGTGCCGATCTGAGAGAAAAAGTTTACACCTTTCTCTCGTCTACTCTTCAACAACTTGTAAAATCGATGCTCGTGAGTCTTGCTAGTTTCGATCTGAAACAATGTATCCTGTTGTTTTGAGCCGGAATACAAGTTTTCGTGCAGTTCTGAGAGAAAAAGTTTACACCTTTCTCTCGTCTACTCTTCGACAACTTGTAAAATCGATGCTCGTGAATCTTGCTAGTTTCGATCTGAAACGATGTATCCCGTTGTTTTGAGCCGCAATACAAGTTTTCGCGCAGATCTGAGAGAAAAGGTTTACACCTTTCTCTCGTCTACTATCCGAGGACTTGTAAAATCGATGCTCGTGAATCTTGCTAGTTTCGATCAAAAACGATATATCCCGTTGTTTTGAGCCGGAATACAAGTTTTCGTGCAGTTCTGAGAGAAAACGTTTACACCTTTCTTTCGTCTACACTTCGACGACTTGTAAAATCGATGCTCGTGAATTTTGCTAGTTTCGATCTAAAACGATGTATCCCGTTGTTTTGAGCCGGAATACAAGTTTTCGCGCAGTTCTGAGAGAAAAAGTTTACACCTTTCTTTCGTCTACACTTCGACGACTTGTAAAATCGATGGTCGTGAATCTTGCTAGTTTCGATTTAAAACGATGTATCCCTTTGATTTGAGCCGGAATACAAGTTTTCGTGCAGTTCTGAGAGAAAAAGTTTACACCTTTCTTTCGTCTACACTTCGACGACTCGTAAAATCGATGCTCGTGAGTCTTGCTAGTTTCGATCTAACACGATGTATCCCGTTGTTTTGAGCCGGAATAGAAGTTTTCGCGCAGTTCTGAAAGAAAACGTTTACACCTATCTGTCGTCTACTCTTCGACGACTTGTAAAATCGATGCTCGTGAATCTTGCTAGTTTCGATCTAAAACGATGTATCCCGTTGTTTTGAGCCGGAATACAAGTTTTCGGGCTGTTCTGAGAGAAAACGTTTACACCTTTCTCTCGTCTACTCTTCGACAACTTGTAAAATCGATGCTCGTGAATTGTGCTAGTTTTGATCGAAAACGATGTATCCCGTTGTTTTGAGACGGAATACAAGTTTTCGCGCAGTTCTGAGAGAAAAAGTTTACACCTTTCTCTCGTCTACTCTTCGACGACTTGTAAAATCGATGCTCGTGAATCTTGCTAGTTTCGATCTAAAACAATGTATCCCGTTGTTTTGTGACGGAATACAAGTTTTCGCGCAGTTCTGAGAGAAAACGTTTAGACCTTTCTTTCGTCTACTCTTCGACGACTTGTAAAATTGATGCTCGTGAATCTTGCTAGTTTCGATCTAAAACGATGTATCCCGTTGTTTTGAGCCGCAATACAAGTTTTTGGGTTGTTTTGAGAGAAAAAGCTTTCACATTTCTCTCGTCTACTCTTCGACGACTTGTAAAATCGATGCTCGTGAGTCTTGCTAGTTTCGATTTAACACGATGTATCCCGTTGTTTTGAGCCGGAATAGAAGTTTTCGCGCAGTTCTGAGAGAAAACGTTTACACCTTTCAGTCGTCTACACTTCGACGACTCGTAAAATCGATGGTCGTGAATCTTGCTAGTTTCGATCTAAAACGATGTTTCCCTTTGATTTGAGCCGGAATACAAGTTATCGTGCAGTTCTGAGAGAAAAAGTTTACACCTTTCTCTCGTCTACTCTTCGACAACTTGTAAAATTGATGCTCGTGAATCTTGCTAGTTTCGATCTGAAACGATGTATCCCGTTGTTTTGAGCCGCAATACAAGTTTTCGCGCAGATCTGAGAGAAAAAGTTTACACCTTTTTCTCGTCTACTATCCGACGACTTGTAAAATCGATGCTCGTGAATCTTGCTAGTTTCGATCAAAAACGATATATCCCTTTGTTTTGAGCCGGAATACAAGTTTTCGCGCAGTTCTGAGAGAAAAAGTTTACACCTTTCTCTCGTCTACTCTTCGACGACTTGTAAAATCGGTGTTCGTGAATTTTGCTAGTTTCGATCTAAAACGATGTATCCCTTTGATTTGAGCCGGAATACAAGTTTTCGTGCAGTTCTGAGAGAAAAAGTTTACACCTTTCTTTCGTCTACACTTCGACGACTCGTAAAATCGATGCTCGTGAGTCTTGCTAGTTTCGATCTAACACGATGTATCCCGTTGTTTTGAGCCGGAATAGAAGTTTTCGCGCAGTTCTGAGAGAAAAAGTTTACACCTTTCTTTCGTCTACACTTCGACGACTTGTAAAATCGATGCTCGTGAATCTTGCTAGTTTCGATCTAAAACGATGTATCCCTTTGATTTGAGCCGGAATACAAGTTTTCGTGCAGTTCTGAGAGAAAAAGTTTACACCTTTCTTTCGTCTACACTTCGACGACTTGTAAAATCGATGGTCGTGAATCTTGCTAGTTTCGATCTAAAACGATGTATCCCTTTGATTTGACCCGGAATACAAGTTTTCGTGCCGATCTGAGAGAAAAAGTTTACACCTTTCTCTCGTCTACTCTTCAACAACTTGTAAAATCGATGCTCGTGAGTCTCGCTAGTTTCGATCTGAAACGATGTATCCCGTTGTTTTGAGCCGAATACAAGTTTTCGTGCAGTTCTGAGAGAAAAAGTTTACACCTTTCTCTCGTCTACTCTTCGACAACTTGTAAAATCGATGCTCGTGAATCTTGCTAGTTTCGATCTGAAACGATGTATCCCGTTGTTTTGAGCCGCAATACAAGTTTTCGCGCAGATCTGAGAGAAAAGGTTTACACCTTTCTCTCGTCTACTATCCGAGGACTTGTAAAATCGATGCTCGTGAATCTTGCTAGTTTCGATCAAAAACGATATATCCCGTTGTTTTGAGCCGGAATACAAGTTTTCGTGCAGTTCTGAGAGAAAACGTTTACACCTTTCTTTCGTCTACACTTCGACGACTTGTAAAATCGATGCTCGTGAATTTTGCTAGTTTCGATCTAAAACGATGTATCCCGTTGTTTTGAGCCGGAATACAAGTTTTCGCGCAGTTCTGAGAGAAAAAGTTTACACCTTTCTTTCGTCTACACTTCGACGACTTGTAAAATCGATGGTCGTGAATCTTGCTAGTTTCGATTTAAAACGATGTATCCCTTTGATTTGAGCCGGAATACAAGTTTTCGTGCAGTTCTGAGAGAAAAAGTTTACACCTTTCTTTCGTCTACACTTCGACGACTCGTAAAATCGATGCTCGTGAGTCTTGCTAGTTTCGATCTAACACGATGTATCCCGTTGTTTTGAGCCGGAATAGAAGTTTTCGCGCAGTTCTGAAAGAAAACGTTTACACCTATCTGTCGTCTACTCTTCGACGACTTCTAAAATCGATGCTCGTGAATCTTGCTAGTTTCGATCTAAAACGATGTATCCCTTTGATTTGAGCCGGAATACAAGTTTTCGTGCAGTTCTGAGAGAAAAAGTTTACACCTTTCTTTCGTCTACACTTCGACGACTCGTAAAATCGATGCTCGTGAGTCTTGCTAGTTTCGATCTAACACGATGTATCCCGTTGTTTTGAGCCGGAATAGAAGTTTTCGCGCAGTTCTGAGAGAAAAAGTTTACACCTTTCTTTCGTCTACACTTCGACGACTTGTAAAATCGATGCTCGTGAATCTTGCTAGTTTCGATCTAAAACGATGTATCCCTTTGATTTGAGCCGGAATACAAGTTTTCGTGCAGTTCTGAGAGAAAAAGTTTACACCTTTCTTTCGTCTACACTTCGACGACTTGTAAAATCGATGGTCGTGAATCTTGCTAGTTTCGATCTAAAACGATGTATCCCTTTGATTTGACCCGGAATACAAGTTTTCGTGCCGATCTGAGAGAAAAAGTTTACACCTTTCTCTCGTCTACTCTTCAACAACTTGTAAAATCGATGCTCGTGAGTCTCGCTAGTTTCGATCTGAAACGATGTATCCCGTTGTTTTGAGCCGGAATACAAGTTTTCGTGCAGTTCTGAGAGAAAAAGTTTACACCTTTCTCTCGTCTACTCTTCGACAACTTGTAAAATCGATGCTCGTGAATCTTGCTAGTTTCGATCTGAAACGATGTATCCCGTTGTTTTGAGCCGCAATACAAGTTTTCGCGCAGATCTGAGAGAAAAGGTTTACACCTTTCTCTCGTCTACTATCCGAGGACTTGTAAAATCGATGCTCGTGAATCTTGCTAGTTTCGATCAAAAACGATATATCCCGTTGTTTTGAGCCGGAATACAAGTTTTCGTGCAGTTCTGAGAGAAAACGTTTACACCTTTCTTTCGTCTACACTTCGACGACTTGTAAAATCGATGCTCGTGAATTTTGCTAGTTTCGATCTAAAACGATGTATCCCGTTGTTTTGAGCCGGAATACAAGTTTTCGCGCAGTTCTGAGAGAAAAAGTTTACACCTTTCTTTCGTCTACACTTCGACGACTTGTAAAATCGATGGTCGTGAATCTTGCTAGTTTCGATTTAAAACGATGTATCCCTTTGATTTGAGCCGGAATACAAGTTTTCGTGCAGTTCTGAGAGAAAAAGTTTACACCTTTCTTTCGTCTACACTTCGACGACTCGTAAAATCGATGCTCGTGAGTCTTGCTAGTTTCGATCTAACACGATGTATCCCGTTGTTTTGAGCCGGAATAGAAGTTTTCGCGCAGTTCTGAAAGAAAACGTTTACACCTATCTGTCGTCTACTCTTCGACGACTTGTAAAATCGATGCTCGTGAATCTTGCTAGTTTCGATCTAAAACGATGTATCCCGTTGTTTTGAGCCGGAATACAAGTTTTCGGGCTGTTCTGAGAGAAAACGTTTACACCTTTCTCTCGTCTACTCTTCGACAACTTGTAAAATCGATGCTCGTGAATTGTGCTAGTTTTGATCGAAAACGATGTATCCCGTTGTTTTGAGACGGAATACAAGTTTTCGCGCAGTTCTGAGAGAAAAAGTTTACACCTTTCTTTCGTCTACTCTTCGACGATTTGTAAAATCGATGCTCGTGAATCTTGCTAGTTTCGATCTAAAACGATGTATCCCGTTGTTTTGTGACGGAATACAAGCTTTCGCGCAGTTCTGAGAGAAAACGTTTAGACCTTTCTTTATTTATTTATTTATTTATTTATTTATTCAAAATACCTTACAGGGCCCAGAAGGGCATTGAGTAAGGGGGGCAAAACAATAGATTAAGCAAATAGGAAGAATAAATTAAAAACAACGCGTGATACAAGGCAAAAATTAAACACAATTATAAATATACAGGGCAAAACGTAACTTAAAGACATACATCACCGCGAGCAACAAAAATAAATTAGTAGCAAGAATGCATCGCAAGTGCCCAATAGGCATCAAAAGGAAAAAGCAGTAGTCATAAAAAACATACAGATGGCTGAAATTGCACAAGAAACCAAAACTTTGTAAAATACCAACGAGAAGAAAAGGGGACCAAGGACACAGAACAACCTGAAACAAGACACAATGTCGTTAAAGAAAATGTTTGTGCAGTTGGTCTTGAAATGATTGGTGGTTGCCGATAGATGCGATACAGTTGGGAAGATCATTCCAAAGAATAATGGCACGTGGAAGTGCAGATGAATTGAATGCTAAGGTTCTTCCGTAAATGCGTGTAATGCTATACTGATTATGTAGGCGGCGTGAAATGCGTGAAGGCTCTTCGAGGGGCAAGGGAGATGGCCTGGTGCTATGACGATATTTATGAAGTAAGCATAAAAGAGCGATGGAGCGACGAATATGTAATGGTTCGAGGGAGATATCAAGTTTAATCTTAGTGATACTGGACTGGGGGTGGTACTTTTGTGTGATGAAACGAGCGGCTCTATTTTGTACGGATTCAAGCATGTTGATCAGGTAATTTTGATAAGGGGACCACATAGGTGAAGCAAATTCTAGTTGAGGACGCACGATTGTTAAGTAAGCGACTTTTCTCACGTTATTAGGGGCATTTCGCAAGTTCCGGCGCAGGTACCCAAGTGATCTTGAAGCTTTGGCACAGATGGATTGAATGTGTGTGGCCCATGAAAGATTATCTGTGAGGTGAATACCTAAATACTTATAAGATGATGCCCGAGACACTGCGGTACCTTAAATAGAGTACGAGAAATTAGAATTAGTACGCTTGCGGGTGAAAGAGATGACCTTGCATTTAGATGAGTTGAGCATCATTTGCCATTTACTGCACCAATTTGAAATTAAGTTCAGGTCAGTTTGGAGGGCAAGGTGATTATGCATAGAATTAATGGGCCGGTAAATGATGCAGTCGTCAGCAAAGAGGCGGATAGAAGAAGATATGTCTGTTGGCAAGTCGTTAATGTATATTAGAAACAATAAGGGGCCAAGAACACTACCTTGGGGTACGCCAGACTCTACATCACTGAGTGGGGAGGTGAAATTGTTAACTGTAGTGAACTGCTGGCGAAATGAAAGAAAGTTACGTAGCCATGACAGTGTTAAAGAATCTAGGCACAGAGCAGACAATTTTGAGAACAAGCGGGAATGTGCAACACGGTCGAAGGCTTTAGCAAAATCTAAAAAGATACAGTCAGTTTGAAGGTTAGCATCCATGTTGAAATGCAAGTCAGTCGTAAATTCTAGCAGTTGGGTGTCACAAGAAAAACCTTTTCGGAAGCCGTGCTGATTAGGAAAAAAGAAAGAGTTAAGTTCCAGATGGCAGTAAATGTGAGAAGCGATAACATGCTCGAGTAATTTACAGCAAATGCAGGTTAGCGAAATGGGGCGGTAGTTTTCCGGTGAATTTCTGTTTCCACTTTTGAACACTGGAACGATCTTAGCAATTTTCCAATCTGTAGGAAGTAAACCGGATGATAATGATTGCTGATAGATGAGGCATAGAATTTCACTGGAGATCGATACGGTGTTTTTCAGTATTTTAGAATTTATGTTGTCAACACCTGCTGATGAGGAAACCTTAAGATTAGAAATGAGACGAGCGATACCTTCAGTGGAAATGGTAATAGGGGCCATAAATTGGTATTCATGATCAGGAACAATGGGTATGTTGGAATGATCTTCCCGAGTGAACACTGACGCAAAGTATCTGTTAAATGCTTGGGGACATTCACTCTCCGAAAGCTGCACGTGATCGTCGTTGCATAATGGAAATTGGTTGTTAGTACTGTCAGGAGATATCACGCGCCAGAACTTTTTGGGATTAGATTTTAGGAGGGCGGGTAGGTCATGGGAAAAATATTTTTTCTTTGATGCCCGGAGGGCCGAGCAGTAAGATTTCAGACAATCGTTGTATTTTTGCCAAGCACCCGATGTAGATACCAACCGAGCCTTTCTGTACAAACGCTTTTTTTTGTTTCGATGACGACGGAGAGATCTAGTGAACCATGGATTAGATTTGTCGTTTGAAATTGAAACCAAGGGAACATATTTGTAAACTAGATTGGACATCATGATCTTATAAAGTACCCAGTTCTGATCGACGGACCTGTCCGCAAATGAGGGCAAGACCGTTTGAATAAAAAAATCGTTAAGTGCAATATTCATATCTCTATAATTAGCTCTATTGTAATCGCGAATTTTCGTGGATGTAAGACCTTGAAATGCTAATGGGACATTAAGTTGTAGATGAATGAGCTTATGGTCACTAAAACCGTCAAGGAGCAAGACTTCGTTAATCGTTTCGGGCGCATTGCAGAAAGCTAAATCTAAAATGTTTGAACCGCGAGTAGGTTGGTTAATCACCTGAAAGAAATTAAAATCTAACATAATGTTGATAAGTTCTGTTGAGGCGCGGCAAGATGACGACAAATGTGACCAATCAATCTGTGGAAAATTGAAGTCACCAACCAGGTAAATGAGTTCAGTTGGGCATATTTGCATAGCTGAAGTAATACTGCTATGGAGTTTAGAAACGAATGAGTGATCTGAATCAGGCGGACGGTAGCAAACACCAACCAGTACCTTCACCGATGCCAAAATACAAGCAGCCCAGACTATTTCAAGTGAAGACCCGGTGTTAATGAGGAATGAATTTAGTCCTTTTTTGATGGCGATAAGGACACCACCACCTTTTCTACCGGAGCGATCACAGCGATATACGTTGTAGTTATCTTTACTGGGAAAAATTTCGCTATCCGCTACGTCAGGGTGCAACCAAGTTTCCATTAGTGCCACAATATCATCGTCAGAATCATCCAGAAAAGAACACACCTCTTCACGCTTAGGCAGTAGGCTTCGGATGTTAGTAAATGATAAAGATAACTGTGGACTGGAGCCACAAGACCTAGGCAGAGCCTTAGTGGGATGGCTGTTGCTGAGCTATCTGGTTGATAGAATGACAGAATTGGTCGCGCTATCATATACGTAGGTATTTTTGCCAATGTGCAGCTTATCAACGACCAGTTTGCCCTTCTTATCCTGGAGCTTGGCGAACTCAAGTAGCTTTTGCCGTGCCTGCCTGGTTGGCAAAGAAAAATCCTCTCGAATTGAATGATTCGAGCCTTTTAGCTTATACGCTGACGAAAGAATCCGCTGTTTGTCCTTAAAAAAAGTTAGTTTCGTGATAATGGGCCTATGCTTGTCGACAGCGAACCTTCCCAACCGATGTACACGCTCAAACTGGGAGTTTGTGACAGTAATTCCCAGTTTTTCGTGGCAGAAGGAAATTATTTTCTGTTCCGAATCGTCCCAGCTTTCGTTCTCATCGTCTGTGAGCCCAAAGAACAACAAATTGGACCGCCGAAGCCTGTTTTCAGCATCAATACACCTCTCTGTAACTTGGGCCAGTTTTTCACTAATGTTATGCAGACCGGGATCGAGAGTGCTGGCGTCAGGTTGGCTAAGTGGTACAGCTTTGGCCTCCAGTGCTGTAACTCTGTCAGAAAGCTGTTTAATCATCACATCTGTAGCATCCTGTTTTTCTTTAACACCCTTAAGCTCGTTCAATATTTCCGTTTGACCAGACTCGAGCCTCTGCATAGTTTCCAAAATCGAGGAAAGCAGGTCCTCAGGAGAAGGACCTGGGTTTGATTCAACGTCACCGGCAAGTAAGATCAACAAGGATAGGGCAAATGACCAACATCGCGACACTGGCAGTAGAAAACGCTTCACTTTGGCGCGGAACTCTGTTGGGCACGACACCGCTAGCAGACAGTAATCATCACTCTTGGCACAAGTAGCACCGTTGAGGTAACTAACCTGCACAATCAGGACCGGTAAGTTGTGCATGGCTGACGCGGTGTCGAGCCCAATTCCGCGCGCAGCTCTGTCGCCGTTATATACCGGGCTGGCTGTGACGTGGTCCGTTGTCGACGATGGATGTTGCCAGATGAAAGTGTCGGTGGCATCCAAAAACAGCGAAGGCGGCAGTGAACCAAGAACGGGCGGCAGCGATGCTCTAAGACCAGCCTCGCGGTAGATGGCCGGCCAGCAAGCGACGCCACAGATGAAAGCACCCTGCACAATCAGGACCGGTAAGTTGTGCATGGCTGACGCGGTGTCGAGCCCCTACTAGCCGTCTACTCTTCGACGACATGTAAAATTGATGCTCGTGAATCTTGCTAGTTTCGATCTAAAACGATATATCCCGTTGTTTTGAGCCGGAATACAAGTTTTCGTGCAGTTCTGAGAGAAAAAGTTTACACCTTTCTCTCGTCTACTCTTCGACCACTTGTAAAATCGATGCTCGTGAATCTTGCTAGTTTCGATCTGAAACGATGTATCCCGTTGTTTTGAGCCGCAATACAAGTTTTCGCGCAGATCTGAGAGAAAAGGTTTACACCTTTCTCTCGTCTACTATCCGAGGACTTGTAAAATCGATGCTCGTGAATTGTGCTAGTTTTGATCGAAAACGATGTATCCCGTTGTTTTGAGACGGAATACAAGTTTTCGCGCAGTTCTGAGAGGAAAAGTTTACACCTTTCTTTCGTCTACTCTTCGACGACTTCTAAAATCGATGCTCGTGAATCTTGCTAGTTTCGATCTAAAACGATGTATCCCCTTGTTTTGAGCCGGAATACAAGTTTTCGTGCAGTTCTGAGAGAAAAAGTTTACACCTTTCTCTCGTCTACTCTTCGACAACTTGTAAAATCGATGCTCGTGAATCTTGCTAGTTTCGGTCTGAAACGATGTATCCCGTTGTTTTGAGCCGCAATACAAGTTTTCGCGCAGATCTGAGAGAAAAGGTTTACACCTTTATCTCGTCTACTATCCGACGACTTGTAAAATCGATGCTCGTGAATCTTGCTAGTTTCGATCAAAAACGATATATCCCGTTGTTTTGAGCCGCAACACAAGTTTTCGCGCAGTTCTGAGAGAAAAAGTTTACACCTTTCTCTCGTCTACTCTTCGACGACTTGTAAAATTGATGCTCGTGAATTTTGCTAGTTTCGATCTAAAACGATGTATCCCGTTGTTTTGAGCCGGAATACAAGTTTTCGCGCAGTTCTGAGAGAAAAAGTTTACACCTTTCTGTCGTCTACACTTCGACGACTTGTAAAATCGATGGTCGTGAATCTTGCTAGTTTCGATCTAAAACGATGTATCCCTTTGATTTGAGCCGGAATACAAGTTTTCGTGCAGTTCTGAGAGAAAAAGTTTACACCTTTCTCTCGTCTACTCTTCGACAACTTGTAAAATCGATGCTCGTGAATCTTGCTAGTTTTGATCTGAAACGATGTATCCCGTTGTTTTGAGCCGGAATACAAGTTTTCGCGCAGTTCTGAGAGAAAAAGTTTACACCTTTCTCTCGTGTTCTCTTCGACGACATGTAAAATCGATGCTCGTGAATTTTGCTAGTTTCGATCTAAAACTATGTATCCCGTTGTTTTGAGCCGGAATACAAGTTTTCGCGCAGTTCTGAGAGAAAAAGTTTACACCTTTCTCTCGTCTACTCTTCGACGAATTGTAAAATCGATGCTCGTGAATTTTGCTACTTTCGATCTAAAACGATGTATCCCGTTGTTTTGAGCCGGAATACAAGTTTTCGCGCAGTTCTGAGAGAAAAACTTTACACCTTTCGTTCGTTTACACTTCGAAGACTTGTAAAATCGATGGTCGTGAATCTTGCTAGTTTCGATCTAAAACGATGTATCCCTTTGATTTAAGCCGGAATAAGGTTTTCCTGCAGTTCTGAGAGAAAAAGTTTACACCTTTCTCTCGTCTACTATCCGACGACTTGTAAAATCGATGCTCGTGAATTTTGCTAGTTTCGATCTAAAACGATGTATCGCGTTGTTTTGATCCGGAATACAAGTTTTCGCGCAGTTCTGAGAGAAAAAGTTTACACCTTTCTCTCGTCTACTCTTCGACGACTTGTAAAATCGATGCTCGTAAATTTTGCTAGTTTCGATCTAAAACGATGTATCCCGTTGTTTTGAGCCGGAATACAAGTTTTCGCGCAGTTCTGAGAGAAAAATTTTACACCTTCTTTCGTCTACACTTCGACGACTTGTAAAATCGATGGTCATGAATCTTGCTAGTTTCGATCTAAAACGATGTATTCCTTTGATTTGAGCCGGAAAACAAGTTTTCGTGCAGTTCTGAGAGAAAAAGTTTACACCTTTCTCTCGTCTACTCTTCGACAACTTGTAAAATCGATGCTCCTGAATCTTGCTAGTTTCGATCTGAAATGATGTATCCCGTTGTTTTGAGCCGCAATACAAGTTTCCGCGCTGTTCTGAGAGAAAACGATTACACCTTTCTCTCGTCTACTCTTCGACGACTTGTAAAATCGATGCTCGTGAATCTTGCTAGTTTCGATCTAAAACGATGTATCCCGTTGTTTTGAGCCGCAATACAAGTTTTCGCGCAGTTCTGAGAGAAAACGTTTACACCTTTCTCTCGTCTACTCTTCGACGACTTGTAAAATCGATGTTCGTGAATCTTGCTAGTTTCAATCTAAAACAATGTATCCCGTTGTTTTGTGACGGAATACAAGTTTTCGCGCAGTTCTGAGAGAAAACGTTTACACCTTTTTCTCGTCTACTATCCGACGACTTGTAAAATCGATGCTCGTGAATCTTGCTAGTTTCAATCTAAAACAATGCATCCCGTGATTTTGTGACGGAATACAAGTTTTCGCGCAGTTCTGAGAGAAAACGTTTAGACCTTTCTTTCGTCAACTCTTCGACGACTTGTAAAATTAATGCTCGTGAATCTTGCTAGTTTCGATCTAAAACGATGTATCCCGTTGTTTTGAGCCGCAATACAAGTTTTCGGGTTGTTCTGAGAGAAAAAGCTTTCACATTTCTCTAGTCTACTCTTCGACGACTTGTAAAATCGATGCTCGTGAGTCTTGCTAGTTTCGATCTAACACGATGTATCCCGTTGTTTTGAGCCGGAATAGAAGTTTTCGCGCAGTTCTGAGAGAAAACGTTTACACCTATCTGTCGTCTACTCTTCGACGACTTGTAAAATCGATGCTCGTGAATCTTGCTAGTTTCGATCTAAAACGATGTATCCCGTTGTTTTGAGCCGGAATACAAGTTTTCGGGCTGTTCTGAGAGAAAACGTTTACACCTTTCTCTCGTCTACTGTTCGACAACTTGTAAAATCGATGCTCGTGAATTGTGCTAGTTTTGATCGAAAACGATGTATCCCGTTGTTTTGAGACGGAATACAAGTTTTCGTGCAGTTCTGAAAGAAAAAGTTTACACCTTTCTCTCGTCTACTCTTCGACAACTTGTAAAATCGATGCTCGTGAATCTTGCTAGTTTCGATCTGAAACGATGTATCCCGTTGTTTTGAGCCGCAATACAAGTTTCCGCGCTGTTCTGAGAGAAAACGATTACACCTTTCTCTCGTCTACTCTTCGACGACTTGTAAAATCGATGCTCGTGAATCTTGCTAGTTTCGATCTAAAACGATGTATCCCGTTGTTTTGAGCCGCAATACAAGTTTTCGCGCAGTTCTGAGAGAAAACGTTTACACCTTTCTCTCGTCTACTCTTCGACGACTTGTAAAATCGATGTTCGTGAATCTTGCTAGTTTCAATCTAAAACAATGTATCCCGTTGTTTTGTGACGGAATACAAGTTTTCGCGCAGTTCTGAGAGAAAAAATTTACACCTTTTTCTCGTCTACTATCCGACGACTTGCAAAATCGATGCTCGTGAATTTTGCTACTTTCGATCTAAAACGATGTATCCCGTTGTTTTGAGCCGGAATACAAGTTTTCGCGCAGTTCTGAGAGAAAAAGTTTACACCTTTCGTTCGTCTACACTTCGAAGACTTGTAAAATCGATGGTCGTGAATCTTGCTAGTTTCGATCTAAAACGATGTATCCCTTTGAATTGAGCCGGAATACAAGTTTTCGTGCAGTTCTGAGAGAAAAAGTTTACACCTTTCTCTCGTCTACTATCCGACGACTTGTAAAATCGATGCTCGTGAATTTTGCTAGTTTCGACCTAAAACGATGTATCCCGTTGTTTTGAGCCGGAATACAAGTTTTAGCGCAGTTCTGAGAGAAAAAGTTTACACCTTTCGTTCGTCTACACTTCGAAGACTTGTAAAATCGATGGTCGTGAATCTTGCTAGTTTCGATCTAAAACGATGCATCCCTTTGATTTGAGCCGGAATAAGGTTTTCGTGCAGTTCTGAGAGAAAAAGTTTACACCTTTCTCTCGTCTACTATCCGACGACTTGTAAAATCGATGCTCGTGAATTTTCCTAGTTTCGATCTAAAACGATGTATCCCGTTGTTTTGATCCGGAATACAAGTTTTCGCGCAGTTCTGATAGAAAAATTTTACACCTTTCTCTCGTCTACTATCCGACGACTTGTAAAATCGATGCTCGTGAATCTTGCTAGTTTCGATCTAAAACGATGTGTCCCGTTGTTTTGAGCCGGAATACAAGTTTTCGCGCAGTTCTGAGAGAAAACGTTTACACCTTTCTCTCGCCTACTCTTCGACGACTTGTAAACTCGATGCTCGTGAATTTTGCTAGTTTTGATCGAAAACGATGTATCCCGTTGTTTTGAGGCCGGAATTCAAGTTTTCGCGCTGTTCTGAGAGAAAACGATTACACCTTTCTCTCGTCTACTCTTCGACGACTTGTAAAATCGATGCTCGTGAATCTTGCTAGTTTCGATCTAAAACGATGTATCGCGTTGTTTTGAGCCGCAATACAAGTTTTCGTGCAGTTCTGAGAGAAAAAGTTTACACCTTTCTCTCGTCTACTCTTCGACAACTTGTAAAATCGATGCTCGTGAATCTTGCTAGTTTCGATCTGAAACGATGTATCCCGTTGTTTTGAGCCGCAATACAAGTTTTCGCGCTGTTCTGAGAGAAAACGATTACACCTTTCTCTCGTCTACTCTTCGACGACTTGTAAAATCGATGCTCGTGAATTTTGCTACTTTCGATCTAAAACGATGTATCCCGTTGTTTTGAGCCGGAATACAAGTTTTCGCGCAGTTCTGAGAGAAAAAGTTCACACCTTTCGTTTGTCTACACTTCGAAGACTTGTAAAATCGATGGTCGTGAATCTTGCTAGTTTCGATCTAAAAAGATGTATCCCTTTGAATTGAGCCGCAATACAAGTTTTCGTGCAGTTCTGAGAGAAAAAGTTTACACCTTTCTCTCGTCTACTATCCGACGACTTGTAAAATCGATGCTCGTGAATTTTGCTAGTTTCGACCTAAAACGATGTATCCCGTTGTTTTGAGCCGGAATACAAGTTTTCGCGCAGTTCTGAGAGAAAAAGTTTACACCTTTTTCTCGTCTACTATCCGACGACTTGTAAAATCGATGTTCGTGAATCTTGCTAGTTTCGATCAAAAACGATATATCCCGTTGTTTTGAGCCGGAATACAAGTTTTCGCGCAGTTCTGAGAGAAAAAGTTTACACCTTTCTCTCGTCTACTCTTCGACGACTTGTAAAATCGATGCTCGTGAATTTTGCTACTTTCGATCTAAAACGATGTATCCCGTTGTTTTGAGCCGGAATACAAGTTTTCGCGCAGTTCTGAGAGAAAAAAATTACACCTTTCGTTCGTCTACACTTCGAAGACTTGTAAAATCGATGGTCGTGAATCTTGCTAGTTTCAATCTAAAACGATGTATCCCTTTGAATTGAGCCGGAATACAAGTTTTCGTGCAGTTCTGAGAGAAAAAGTTTACACCTTTCTCTCGTCTACTATCCGACGACTTCTAAAATCGATGCTCGTGAATTTTGCTAGTTTCGATCTAAAACGATGTATTCCGTTGTTTTGAGCCGGAATACAAGTTTTCGCGCAGTTCTGAGAGAAAAAGTTTACACCTTTCGTTCGTCTACACTTCGAAGACTTGGAAAATCGATGGTCGTGAATCTTGCTAGTTTCGATCTAAAACGATGTATCCCTTTGAATTGAGCCGGAATACAAGTTTTCGTGCAGTTCTGAGAGAAAAAGTTTACACCTTTCTCTCGTCTACTATCCGACGACTTGTAAAATCGATGCTCGTGAATTTTGCTAGTTTCGACCTAAAACGATGTATCCCGTTTTTTTGAGCCGGAATACAAGTTTTCGCGCAGTTCTGAGAGAAAAAGTTTACACCTTTCGTTCGTCTACACTTCGAAGACTTGTAAAATCGATGGTCGTGAATGTTGCTAGTTTCGATCTAAAACGATGTATCCCTTTGATTTGAGCCGGAATAAGGTTTTCGTGCAGTTCTGAGAGAAAAAGTTTACACCTTTCTCTCGTCTACTATCCGACGACTTGTAAAATCGATGCTCGTGAATTTTGCTAGTTTCGATCTAAAACGATGTATCCCGTTGTTTTGATCCGGAATACAAGTTTTCGCGCAGTTCTGAGAGAAAAATTTTACACCTTTCTTTCGTCTACACTTCGACGACTTGTAAAATCGATGGTCATGAATCTTGCTAGTTTCGATCTAAAACGATGTATTCCTTTGATTTGATCCGGAATACAAGTTTTCGTGCAGTTCTGAGAGAAAAAGCTTACACCTTTCTCTCGTCTACTCTTCGACGACTTGTAAAATCGGTGTTCGTGAATTTTGCAAGTTTCGATCTAAAACGATGTATCCCGTTGTTTTGAGCCGGAATACAAGTTTTCGCGCAGTTCTGAGACAAAAAGTTTACACCTTTCTCTCGTCTACTCTTCGACGACTTGTAAAATCGATGCTCGTGAATCTTGCTAGTTTCAATCTAAAACAATGTATCCCGTGATTTTGTGACGGAATACAAGTTTTCGCGCAGTTCTGAGAGAAAACGTTTAGACCTTTCTTTCGTCAACTCTTCGACGACTTGTAAAATTAATGCTCGTGAATCTTGCTAGTTTCAATCTAAAACGATGTATCCCGTTGCTTTGAGCCGCAATACAAGTTTTCGGGTTGTTCTGAGAGAAAAAGCTTTCACATTTCTCTAGTCTACTCTTCGACGACTTGTAAAATCGATGCTCGTGAGTCTTGCTTGTTTCGATCTAACACGATATATCCCGTTGTTTTGAGCCGGAATAGAAGTTTTCGCGCAGTTCTGAGAGAAAACGTTTACACCTATCTGTCGTCTACTCTTCGACGACTTGTAAAATTGATGCTCGTGAAACTTGCTAGTTTCGATCTAAAACGATGTATCTCGTTGTTTTGAGCCGGAATACAAGTTTTCGGGCTGTTCTGAGAGAAAACGATTACACCTTTCTCTCGTCTACTCTTCGACGACTTGTAAAATCGATGCTCGTGAATCTTGCTAGTTTCGATCTAAAACGATGTATCGCGTTGTTTTCAGCCGCAATACAAGTTTTCGTGCAGTTCTGAGAGAAAAAGTTTACACCTTTCTCTCGTCTACTCTTGGACGACTTGTAAAATCGATGCTCGTGAATTTTGCTACTTTCGATCTAAAACGATGTATCCCGTTGTTTTGAGCCGGAATACAAGTTTTCGCGCAGTTCTGAGAGAAAAAGTTCACACCTTTCGTTTGTCTACACTTCGAAGACTTGTAAAATCGATGGTCGTGAATCTTGCTAGTTTCGATCTAAAAAGATGTATCCCTTTGAATTGAGCCGCAATACAAGTTTTCGTGCAGTTCTGAGAGAAAAAGTTTACACCTTTCTCTCGTCTACTATCCGACGACTTGTAAAATCGATGCTCGTGAATTTTGCTAGTTTCGACCTAAAACGATGTATCCCGTTGTTTTGAGCCGGAATACAAGTTTTCGCGCAGTTCTGAGAGAAAAAGTTTACACCTTTTTCTCGTCTACTATCCGACGACTTGTAAAATCGATGTTCGTGAATCTTGCTAGTTTCGATCAAAAACGATATATCCCGTTGTTTTGAGCCGGAATACAAGTTTTCGCGCAGTTCTGAGAGAAAAAGTTTACACCTTTCTCTCGTCTACTCTTCGACGACTTGTAAAATCGATGCTCGTGAATTTTGCTACTTTCGATCTAAAACGATGTATCCCGTTGTTTTGAGCCGGAATACAAGTTTTCGCGCAGTTCTGAGAGAAAAAGTTTACACCTTTCGTTCGTCTACACTTCGAAGACTTGTAAAATCGATGGTCGTGAATCTTGCTAGTTTCAATCTAAAACAATGTATCCCTTTGAATTGAGCCGGAATACAAGTTTTCGTGCAGTTCTGAGAGAAAAAGTTTACACCTTTCTCTCGTCTACTATCCGACGACTTCTAAAATCGATGCTCGTGAATTTTGCTAGTTTCGATCTAAAACGATGTATTCCGTTGTTTTGAGCCGGAATACAAGTTTTCGCGCAGTTCTGAGAGAAAAAGTTTACACCTTTCGTTCGTCTACACTTCGAAGACTTGTAAAATCGATGGTCGTGAATCTTGCTAGTTTCGATCTAAAACGATGTATCCCTTTGAATTGAGCCGGAATACAAGTTTTCGTGCAGTTCTGAGAAAAAAAGTTTACACCTTTCTCTCGTCTACTATCCGACGACTTGTAAAATCGATGCTCGTGAATTTTGCTAGTTTCGACCTAAAACGATGTATCCCGTTGTTTTGATCCGGAATACAAGTTTTCGCGCAGTTCTGAGAGAAAAATTTTACACCTTTCTTTCGTCTACACTTCGACGACTTGTAAAATCGATGGTCATGAATCTTGCTAGTTTCGATCTAAAACGATGTATTCCTTTGATTTGATCCGGAATACAAGTTTTCGTGCAGTTCTGAGAGAAAAAGCTTACACCTTTCTCTCGTCTACTCTTCGACGACTTGTAAAATCGGTGTTCGTGAATTTTGCAAGTTTCGATCTAAAACGATGTATCCCGTTGTTTTGAGCCGGAATACAAGTTATCGCGCTGTTCTGAGAGAAAACGATTACACCTTTCTCTCGTCTACTCTTCGATGACTTGTAAAATCGATGCTCGTGAATCTTGCTAGTTTCGATCTAAAACGATGTATCGCGTTGTTTTGAGCCGCAATACAAGTTTTCGCGCAGTTCTGAGAGAAAAAGTTTACACCTTTCTCTCGTCTACTCTTCGACGACTTGTAAAATCGATGCTCGTGAATCTTGCTAGTTTCAATCTAAAACAATGTATCCCGTGATTTTGTGACGGAATACAAGTTTTCGCGCAGTTCTGAGAGAAAACGTTTAGACCTTTCTTTCGTCAACTCTTCGACGACTTGTAAAATTAATGCTCGTGAATCTTGCTAGTTTCAATCTAAAACGATGTATCCCGTTGCTTTGAGCCGCAATACAAGTTTTCGGGTTGTTCTGAGAGAAAAAGCTTTCACATTTCTCTAGTCTACTCTTCGACGACTTGTAAAATCGATGCTCGTGAGTCTTGCTTGTTTCGATCTAACACGATATATCCCGTTGTTTTGAGCCGGAATAGAAGTTTTCGCGCAGTTCTGAGAGAAAACGTTTACACCTATCTGTCGTCTACTCTTCGACGACTTGTAAAATTGATGCTCGTGAATCTTGCTAGTTTCGATCTAAAACGATGTATCTCGTTGTTTTGAGCCGGAATACAAGTTTTCGGGCTGTTCTGAGAGAAAACGTTTACACCTTTCTCTCGTCTACTCTTCGACAACTTGTAAAATCGATGCTCGTGAATTGTGCTAGTTTTGATCGAAAACGATGTATCCCGTTGTTTTGAGACGGAATACAAGTTTTCGTGCAGTTCTGAGAGAAAAAGTTTACACCTTTCTCTCGTCTACTCTTCGACAACTTGTAAAATCGATGCTCGTGAATCTTGCTAGTTTCGATCTGAAACGATGTATCCCGTTGTTTTGAGCCGCAATACAAGTTTTCGCGCTGTTCTGAGAGAAAACGATTACACCTTTCTCTCGTCTACTCTTCGACGACTTGTAAAATCGATGCTCGTGAATCTTGCTAGTTTTGATCGAAAACGATGTATCCCGTTGTTTCGAGGCCGGAATTCAAGTTTTCGCGCTGTTCTGAGAGAAAACGATTACACCTTTCTCTCGTCTACTCTTCGACGGCTTGTAAAATCGATGCTCGTGAATCTTGCTAGTTTCGATCTAAAACGATGTATCCCTTTGATTTGAGCCGGAAAACAAGTTTTCGTGCAGTTCTGAGAGAAAAAGCTTTCACCTTTCTCTCGTCTACTCTTCGACGACTTGTAAAATCGATGCTCGTGAATTTTGCTAGTTTTGATCGAAAACGATGTATCCCGTTGTTTCGAGGCCGGAATTCAAGTTTTCGCGCTGTTCTGAGAGAAAACGATTACACCTTTCTCTCGTCTACTCTTCGACGACTTGTAAAATCGATGCTCGTGAATCTTGCTAGTTTCGATCTAAAACGATGTATCCCGTTGTTTTGAGCCGCAGTACAAGTTTTCGCGCACTTCTGAGAGAAAACGTTTACACCTTTCTCTCGTCTACTTTTCGACGACTTGTAAATTCGATGCTCGTGAATCTTGCTAGTTTCGATCTAAAACGATGTATCGCGTTGTTTTGAGCCGAAATACAAGTTTTCGCGCAGTTCTGAGAGAAAAAGTTTACACCTTTCTCTCGTCTACTCTTCGACGACTTGTAAAATCGATGCTCGTGAATCTTGCTAGTTTCAATCTAAAACAATGTATCCCGTGATTTTGTGACGGAATACAAGTTTTCGCGCAGTTCTGAGAGAAAACGTTTAGACCTTTCTTTCGTCAACTCTTCGACGACTTGTAAAATTAATGCTCGTGAATCTTGCTAGTTTCAATCTAAAACGATGTATCCCGTTGCTTTGAGCCGCAATACAAGTTTTCGGGTTGTTCTGAGAGAAAAAGCTTTCACATTTCTCTAGTCTACTCTTCGACGACTTGTAAAATCGATGCTCGTGAGTCTTGCTTGTTTCGATCTAACACGATATATCCCGTTGTTTTGAGCCGGAATAGAAGTTTTCGCGCAGTTCTGAGAGAAAACGTTTACACCTATCTGTCGTCTACTCTTCGACGACTTGTAAAATTGATGCTCGTGAATCTTGCTAGTTTCGATCTAAAACGATGTATCTCGTTGTTTTGAGCCGGAATACAAGTTTTCGGGCTGTTCTGAGAGAAAACGTTTACACCTTTCTCTCGTCTACTCTTCGACAACTTGTAAAATCGATGCTCGTGAATTGTGCTAGTTTTGATCGAAAACGATGTATCCCGTTGTTTTGAGACGGAATACAAGTTTTCGTGCAGTTCTGAGAGAAAAAGTTTACACCTTTCTCTCGTCTACTCTTCGACAACTTGTAAAATCGATGCTCGTGAATCTTGCTAGTTTCGATCTGAAACGATGTATCCCGTTGTTTTGAGCCGCAATACAAGTTTTCGCGCTGTTCTGAGAGAAAACGATTACACCTTTCTCTCGTCTACTCTTCGACGACTTGTAAAATCGATGCTCGTGAATCTTGCTAGTTTTGATCGAAAACGATGTATCCCGTTGTTTCGAGGCCGGAATTCAAGTTTTCGCGCTGTTCTGAGAGAAAACGATTACACCTTTCTCTCGTCTACTCTTCGACGGCTTGTAAAATCGATGCTCGTGAATGTTGCTAGTTTCGATCTAAAACGATGTATCCCTTTGATTTGAGCCGGAAAACAAGTTTTCGTGCAGTTCTGAGAGAAAAAGCTTTCACCTTTCTCTCGTCTACTCTTCGACGACTTGTAAAATCGATGCTCGTGAATCTCGCTAGTTTCGATCTAAAACGATGTATCCAGTTGTTTTGAGCCGGAATACAAGTTTTCGCGCAGATCTGAGAGAAAAAGTTTACACCTTTCTCTCGTCTACTATCCGACGACTTGTAAAATCGATGCTCGTGAATCTTGCTAGTTTCGATCTAAAACGATGTGCCCCGTTGTTTTGAGCCGGAATACAAGTTTTCGCGCAGTTCTGAGAGAAAACGTTTACACCTTTCTCTCGTCTACTCTTCGACGACTTGTAAAATCGATGCTCGTGAATTTTGCTAGTTTTGATCGAAAACGATGTATCCCGTTGTTTCGAGGCCGGAATTCAAGTTTTCGCGCTGTTCTGAGAGAAAACGATTACACCTTTCTCTCGTCTACTCTTCGACGACTTGTAAAATCGATGCTCGTGAATCTTGCTAGTTTCGATCTAAAACGATGTATCCCGTTGTTTTGAGCCGCAGTACAAGTTTTCGCGCAGTTCTGAGAGAAAACGTTTACACCTTTCTCTCGTGTACTTTTCGACGACTTGTAAATTCGATGCTCGTGAATCTTGCTAGTTTCAATCTAAAACAATGTATCCCGTTGTTTTGTGACGGAATAGAAGTTTTCGCGCAGTTCTGAGAGAAAAAGTTTACACCTTTTTCTCGTCTACTATCCGACGACTTGTAAAATCGATGTTCGTGAATCTTGCTAGTTTCGATCAAAAACGATGTATCCCGTTGTTTTGAGCCGGAATACAAGTTTTCGCGCAGTTCTGAGAGAAAAAGTTCACACCTTTCGTTCGTCTACACTTCGAAGACTTGTAAAATCGATGGTCGTGAATCTTGCTAGTTTCGATCTAAAACGATGTATCCCTTTGAATTGAGCCGGAATACAAGTTTTCGTGCAGTTCTGAGAGAAAAAGTTTACACCTTTCTCTCGTCTGCTATCCGACGACTTGTAAAATCGATGCTCGTGAATTTTGCTAGTTTCGACCTAAAACGATGTATCCCGTTGTTTTGAGCCGGAATACAAGTTTTCGCGCAGTTCTGAGAGAAAAAGTTTACACCTTTTTCTCGTCTACTATCCGACGACTTGTAAAATCGATGTTCGTGAATCTTGCTAGTTTCGATCAAAAACGATATATCCCGTTGTTTTGAGCCGGAATACAAGTTTTCGCGCAGTTCTGAGCGAAAAAGTTTACACCTTTCTCTCGTCTACTCTTCGACGACTTGTAAAATCGATGCTCGTGAATTTTGCTACTTTCGATCTAAAACGATGTATCCCGTTGTTTTGAGCCGGAATACAAGTTTTCGCGCAGTTCTGAGAGAAAAATTTACACCTTTCGTTCGTCTACACTTCGAAGACTTGTAAAATCGATGGTCGTGAATCTTGCTACTTTCAATCTAAAACGATGTATCCCTTTGAATTGAGCCGGAATACAAGTTTTCGTGCAGTTCTGAGAGAAAAAGTTTACACCTTTCTCTCGTCTACTATCCGACGACTTGTAAAATCGATGCTCGTGAATTTTGCTAGTTTCGATCTAAAACGATGTATTCCGTTGTTTTGAGCCGGAATACAAGTTTTCGCGCAGTTCTGAGAGAAAAAGTTTACACCTTTCGTTCGTCTACACTTCGAAGACTTGTAAAATCGATGGTCGTGAATCTTGCTAGTTTCGATCTAAAACGATGTATCCCTTTGAATTGAGCCGGAATACAAGTTTTCGTGCAGTTCTGAGAGAAAAAGTTTACACCTTTCTCTCGTCTACTATCCGACGACTTGTAAAATCGATGCTCGTGAATTTTGCTAGTTTCGACCTAAAACGATGTATCCCGTTGTTTTGAGCCGGAATACAAGTTTTCGCGCAGTTCTGAGAGAAAAAGTTTACACCTTTCGTTCGTCTACACTTCGAAGACTTGTAAAATCGATGGTCGTGAATCTTGCTAGTTTCGATCTAAAACGATGTATCCCTTTGATTTGAGCCGGAATAAGGTTTTCGTGCAGTTCTGAGAGAAAAAGTTTACACCTTTCTCTCGTCTACTATCCGACGACTTGTAAAATCGATGCTCGTGAATTTTGCTAGTTTCGATCTAAAACGATGTATCCCGTTGTTTTGATCTGGAATACAAGTTTTCGCGCAGTTCTGAGAGAAAAATTTTACACCTTTCTTTCGTCTACACTTCGACGACTTGTAAAATCGATGGTCATGAATCTTGCTAGTTTCGATCTAAAACGATGTATTCCTTTGATTTGATCCGGAATACAAGTTTTCGTGCAGTTCTGAGAGAAAAAGCTTACACCTTTCTCTCGTCTACTCTTCGACGACTTGTAAAATCGGTGTTCGTGAATTTTGCAAGTTTCGATCTAAAACGATGTATCCCGTTGTTTTGAGCCGGAATACAAGTTTTCACGCTGTTCTGAGAGAAAACGATTACACCTTTCTCTCGTCTACTCTTCGATGACTTGTAAAATCGATGCTCGTGAATCTTGCTAGTTTCGATCTAAAACGATGTATCGCGTTGTTTTGAGCCGCAATACAAGTTTTCGCGCAGTTCTGAGAGAAAAAGTTTACACCTTTCTCTCGTCTACTCTTCGACGACTTGTAAAATCGATGCTCGTGAATCTTGCTAGTTTCGATCTAAAACGATGTATCCCGTTGCTTTGAGCCGCAATACAAGTTTTCGGGTTGTTCTGAGAGAAAAAGCTTTCACATTTCTCTAGTCTACTCTTCGACGACTTGTAAAATCGATGCTCGTGAGTCTTGCTTGTTTCGATCTAACACGATGTATCCCGTTGTTTTGAGCCGGAATAGAAGTTTTCGCGCAGTTCTGAGAGAAAACGTTTACACCTATCTGTCGTCTACTCTTCGACGACTTGTAAAATTGATGCTCGTGAATCTTGCTAGTTTCGATCTAAAACGATGTATCCCGTTGTTTTGAGCCGGAATACAAGTTTTCGAGCTGTTCTGAGAGAAAACGTTTACACCTTTCTCTCGTCTACTCTTCGACAACTTGTAAAATCGATGCTCGTGAATTGTGCTAGTTTTGATCGAAAACGATGTATCCCGTTGTTTTGAGACGGAATACAAGTTTTCGTGCAGTTCTGAGAGAAAAAGTTTACACCTTTCTCTCGTCTACTCTTCGACAACTTGTAAAATTGATGCTCGTGAATCTTGCTAGTTTCGATCTGAAACGATGTATCCCGTTGTTTTGAGCCGCAATACAAGTTTTCGCGCTGTTCTGAGAGAAAACGATTACACCTTTCTCTCGTCTACTCTTCGACGACTTGTAAAATCGATGCTCGTGAATCTTGCTAGTTTTGATCGAAAACGATGTATCCCGTTGTTTCGAGGCCGGAATTCAAGTTTTCGCGCTGTTCTGAGAGAAAACGATTACACCTTTCTCTCGTCCGCTCTTCGACGACTTGTAAAATCGATGCTCGTGAATCTTGCTAGTTTCGATCTAAAACGATGTATCCCTTTGATTTGAGCCGGAAAACAAGTTTTCGTGCAGTTCTGAGAGAAAAAGCTTTCACCTTTCTCTCGTCTACTCTTCGACGACTTGTAAAATCGATGCTCGTGAATCTCGCGAGTTTCGATCTAAAACGATGTATCCCGTTGTTTTGAGCCGGAATACAAGTTTTCGCGCAGATCTGAGAGAAAAAGTTTACACCTTTCTCTCGTCTACTATCCGACGACTTGTAAAATCGATGCTCGTGAATCTTGCTAGTTTCGATCTAAAACAATGTATCCCGTGATTTTGTGACGGAATACAAGTTTTCGCGCAGTTCTGAGAGAAAACGTTTAGACCTTTCTTTCGTCAACTCTTCGACGACTTGTAAAATTAATGCTCGTGAATCTTGCTAGTTTCGATCTAAAACGATGTATCCCGTTGTTTTGAGCCGCAATACAAGTTTTCGGGTTGTTCTGAGAGAAAAAGCTTTCACATTTCTCTAGTCTACTCTTCGACGACTTGTAAAATCGATGCTCATGAGTCTTGCTAGTTTCGATCTAACACGATGTATCCCGTTGTTTTGAGCCGGAATAGAAGTTTTCGCGCAGTTCTGAGAGAAAACGTTTACACCTATCTGTCGTCTACTCTTCGACGACTTGTAAAATCGATGCTCGTGAATCTTGCTAGTTTCGATCTAAAACGATGTATCCCGTTGTTTTGAGCCGGAATACAAGTTTTCGGGCTGTTCTGAGAGAAAACGTTTACACCTTTCTCTCGTCTACTCTTCGACAACTTGTAAAATCGATGCTCGTGAATTGTGCTAGTTTTGATCGAAAACGATGTATCCCGTTGTTTTGAGACGGAATACAAGTTTTCGTGCAGTTCTGAGAGAAAAAGTTTACACCTTTCTCTCGTCTACTCTTCGACAACTTGTAAAATCGATGCTCGTGAATCTTGCTAGTTTCGATCTGAAACGATGTATCCCGTTGTTTTGAGCCGCAATACAAGTTTTCGCGCTGTTCTGAGAGAAAACGATTACACCTTTCTCTCGTCTACTCTTCGACGACTTGTAAAATCGATGCTCGTGAATCTTGCTAGTTTCGATCTAAAACGATGTATCCCGTTGTTTTAAGCCGCAGTACAAGTTTTCGCGCAGTTCTGAGAGAAAACGTTTACACCTTTCTCTCGTCTACTTTTCGACGACTTGTAAATTCGATGCTCGTGAATCTTGCTAGTTTCAATCTAAAACAATGTATCCCGTTGTTTTGTGACGGAATACAAGTTTTCGCGCAGTTCTGAGAGAAAAAGTTTACACCTTTTTCTCGTCTACTATCCGACGACTTGTAAAATCGATGTTCGTGAATCTTGCTAGTTTCGATCAAAAACGATATATCCCGTTGTTTTGAGCCGGAATACAAGTTTTCGCGCAGTTCTGAGAGAAAAAGTTTACACCTTTCTCTCGTCTACTCTTCGACGACTTGTAAAATCGATGCTCGTGAATTTTGCTACTTTCGATCTAAAACGATGTATCCCGTTGTTTTGAGCCGGAATACAAGTTTTCGCGCAGTTCTGAGAGAAAAAGTTTACACCTTTCGTTCGTCTACACTTCGAAGACTTGTAAAATCGATGGTCGTGAATCTTGCTAGTTTCGATCTAAAACGATGTATCCCTTTGAAATGATCCGGAATACAAGTTTTCGTGCAGTTTTGAGAGAAAAAGTTTACACCTTTCTCTCGTATACTATCCGACGACTTGTAAAATCGTTGCTCGTGAATTTTGCTAGTTTCGATCTAAAACGATGTATTCCGTTGTTTTGATCCGGAATACAAGATTTCGCGCAGTTCTGAGAGAAAAAGTTTACACCTTTCTCTCGTCTACTCTTCGACGACTTGTAAAATTGATGCTCGTGAATCTTGCTAGTTTCGATCTAAAACGATGTATCCCGTTGTTTTGAGCCGCAATACAAGTTTTCGTGTTGTTCTGAGAGAAAAAGCTTTCACATTTCTCTCGTCTACTCTTCGACGACTTGTAAAATCGATGCTCGTGAGTCTTGCTAGTTTCGATCTAACGCGATGTATCCCGTTGTTTTGAGCCGGAATAGAAGTTTTCGCGCAGTTCTGAGAGAAAACGTTTACACCTATCTGTCGTCTACTCTTCGACGACTTGTAAAATCGGTGTTCGTGAATTTTGCAAGTTTCGATCTAAAACGATGCATCCCGTTGTTTTGAGCCGGAATACAAGTTTTCGCGCAGTTCTGAGAGAAAAAGTTTACACCTTTCTTTCGTCTACACTTCGACGACTTGTAAAATCGATGGTCGCGAATCTTGCTAGTTTCGATCTAAAACAATGTATTGCTTTGATTTGAGCCGGAATACAAGTTTTCTTGCCGTTCTGAGAGAAAAAGTTTACAACTTTCTTTCGTCTACACTTCGACGACTTGTAAAATCGATGGTCGTGAGTCTTGCTAGTTTCGATCTAAAACGATGTATCCCTTTGATTTGAGCCGGAATACAAGTTTTCGTGCAGTTCTGAGAGAAAACGTTTACACCTTTCTTTCGTCTACACTTCGACGACTTGTAAAATCGATGGTCGTGAATCTGGCTAGTTTCGATCTAAAACGATGTATCCCTTTGATTTGAGCCGGAATACAAGTTTTCGCGCAGTTCTGAGAGAAAAAGTTTACACCTTTCGTTCGTCTACACTTCGAAGACTTGTAAAATCGATGGTCGTGAATCTTGCTAGTTTCGATCTAAAACGATGTATCCCTTTGAATTGAGCCGGAATACAAGTTTTCGTGCAGTTCTGAGAGAAAAAGTTTACACCTTTCTCTCGTCTACTATCCGACGACTTGTAAAATCGATGCTCGTGAATTTTGCTAGTTTCGACCTAAAACGATGTATCCCGTTGTTTTGAGCCGGAATACAAGTTTTCGCGCAGTTCTGAGAGAAAAAGTTTACACCTTTCGTTCGTCTACACTTCGAAGACTTGTAAAATCGATGGTCGTGATTCTTGCTAGTTTCGATCTAAAACGATGTATCCCTTTGATTTGAGCCGGAATAAGGTTTTCGTGCAGTTCTGAGAGAAAAAGTTTACACCTTTCTCTCGTCTACTATCCGACGACTTGTAAAATCGATGCTCGTGAATTTTGCTAGTTTCGATCTAAAACGATGTATCCCGTTGTTTTGATCCGGAATACAAGTTTTCGCGCAGTTCTGAGAGAAAAATTTTACACCTTTCTTTCGTCTACACTTCGACGACTTGTAAAATCGATGGTCATGAATCTTGCTAGTTTCGATCTAAAACGATGTATTCCTTTGATTTGATCCGGAATACAAGTTTTCGTGCAGTTCTGAGAGAAAAAGCTTACACCTTTCTCTCGTCTACTCTTCGACGACTTGTAAAATCGGTGTTCGTGAATTTTGCAAGTTTCGATCTAAAACGATGTATCCCGTTGTTTTGATCCGGAATACAAGTTTTCGCGCAGTTCTGAGAGAAAACTTTTACACCTTTCTTTCGTCTACTCTTCGACGACTTGTAAAATCGATGCTCGTGAATCTTGCTAGTTTCAATCTAAAACAATGTATCCCGTGATTTTGTGACGGAATACAAGTTTTCGCGCAGTTCTGAGAGAAAACGTTTAGACCTTTCTTTCGTCAACTCTTCGACGACTTGTAAAATTAATGCTCGTGAATCTTGCTAGTTTCGATCTAAAACGATGTATCCCGTTGCTTTGAGCCGCAATACAAGTTTTCGGGTTGTTCTGAGAGAAAAAGCTTTCACATTTCTCTAGTCTACTCTTCGACGACTTGTAAAATCGATGCTCGTGAGTCTTGCTTGTTTCGATCTAACACGATGTATCCCGTTGTTTTGAGCCGGAATAGAAGTTTTCGCGCAGTTCTGAGAGAAAACGTTTACACCTATCTGTCGTCTACTCTTCGACGACTTGTAAAATTGATGCTCGTGAATCTTGCTAGTTTCGATCTAAAACGATGTATCTCGTTGTTTTGAGCCGGAATACAAGTTTTCGGGCTGTTCTGAGAGAAAACGTTTACACCTTTCTCTCGTCTACTCTTCGACAACTTGTAAAATCGATGCTCGTGAATTGTGCTAGTTTTGATCGAAAACGATGTATCCCGTTGTTTTGAGACGGAATACAAGTTTTCGTGCAGTTCTGAGAGAAAAAGTTTACACCTTTCTCTCGTCTACTCTTCGACAACTTGTAAAATCGATGCTCGTGAATCTTGCTAGTTTTGATCGAAAACGATGTATCCCGTTGTTTCGAGGCCGGAATTCAAGTTTTCGCGCTGTTCTGAGAGAAAACGATTACACCTTTCTCTCGTCTACTCTTCGACGACTTGTAAAATCGATGCTCGTGAATCTTGCTAGTTTCGATCTAAAACGATGTATCCCTTTGATTTGAGCCGGAAAACAAGTTTTCGTGCAGTTCTGAGAGAAAAAGCTTTCACCTTTCTCTCGTCTACTCTTCGACGACTTGTAAAATCGATGCTCGTGAATCTCGCTAGTTTCGATCTAAAACGATGTATCCAGTTGTTTTGAGCCGGAATACAAGTTTTCGCGCAGATCTGAGAGAAAAAGTTTACACCTTTCTCTCGTCTACTATCCGACGACTTGTAAAATCGATGCTCGTGAATCTTGCTAGTTTCGATCTAAAACGATGTGTCCCGTTGTTTTGAGTTGGAATACAAGTTTTCGCGCAGTTCTGAGAGAAAACGTTTACACCTTTCTCTCGTCTACTCTTCGACGACTTGTAAAATCGATGCTCGTGAATTTTGCTAGTTTTGATCGAAAACGATGTATCCCGTTGTTTCGAGGCCGGAATTCAAGTTTTCGCGCTGTTCTGAAGAAAACGATTACACCTTTCTCTCGTCTACTCTTCGACGACTTGTAAAATCGATGCTCGTGAATCTTGCTAGTTTCGATCTAAAACGATGTATCCCGTTGTTTTGAGCCGCAGTACAAGTTTTCGCGCAGTTCTGAGAGAAAACGTTTACACCTTTCTCTCGTCTACTTTTCGACGACTTGTAAATTCGATGCTCGTGAATCTTGCTAGTTTCAATCTAAAACAATGTATCCCGTTGTTTTGTGACGGAATACAAGTTTTCGCGCAGTTCTGAGAGAAAAAGTTTACACCTTTTTCTCGTCTACTATCCGACGACTTGTAAAATCGATGTTCGTGAATCTTGCTAGTTTCGATCAAAAACGATATATCCCGTTGTTTTGAGCCGGAATACAAGTTTTCGCGCAGTTCTGAGAGAAAAAGTTTACACCTTTCTCTCGTCTACTCTTCGACGACTTGTAAAATCGATGCTCGTGAATTTTGCTACTTTCGATCTAAAACGATGTATCCCGTTGTTTTGAGCCGGAATACAAGTTTTCGCGCAGTTCTGAGAGAAAAAGTTCACACCTTTCGTTCGTCTACACTTCGAAGACTTGTAAAATCGATGGTCGTGAATCTTGCTAGTTTCGATCTAAAACGATGTATCCCTTTGAATTGAGCCGGAATACAAGTTTTCGTGCAGTTCTGAGAGAAAAAGTTTACACCTTTCTCTCGTCTACTATCCGACGACTTGTAAAATCGATGCTCGTGAATTTTGCTAGTTTCGACCTAAAACGATGTATCCCGTTGTTTTGAGCCGGAATACAAGTTTTCGCGCAGTTCTGAGAGAAAAAGTTTACACCTTTTTCTCGTCTACTATCCGACGACTTGTAAAATCGATGTTCGTGAATCTTGCTAGTTTCGATCAAAAACGATATATCCCGTTGTTTTGAGCCGGAATACAAGTTTTCGCGCAGTTCTGAGAGAAAAAGTTTACACCTTTCTCTCGTCTACTCTTAGACGACTTGTAAAATCGATGCTCGTGAATTTTGCTACTTTCGATCTAAAACGATGTATCCCGTTGTTTTGAGCCGGAATACAAGTTTTCGCGCAGTTCTGAGAGAAAAAGTTTACACCTTTCGTTCGTCTACACTTCGAAGACTTGTAAAATCGATGGTCGTGAATCTTGCTAGTTTCAATCTAAAACGATGTATCCCTTTGAATTGAGCCGGAATACAAGTTTTCGTGCAGTTCTGAGAGAAAAAGTTTACACCTTTCTCTCGTCTACTATCCGACGACTTGTAAAATCGATGCTCGTGAATTTTGCTAGTTTCGATCTAAAACGATGTATTCCGTTGTTTTGAGCCGGAATACAAGTTTTCGCGCAGTTCTGAGAGAAAACGTTTACACCTTTCGTTCGTCTACACTTCGAAGACTTGTAAAATCGATGGTCGTGAATCTTGCTAGTTTCGATCTAAAACGATGTATCCCTTTGAATTGAGCCGGAATACAAGTTTTCGTGCAGTTCTGAGAGAAAAATTTTACACCTTTCTCTCGTCTACTATCCGACGACTTGTAAAATCGATGCTCGTGAATTTTGCTAGTTTCGACCTAAAACGATGTATCCCGTTGTTTTGAGCCGGAATACAAGTTTTCGCGCAGTTCTGAGAGAAAAAGTTTACACCTTTCGTTCGTCTACACTTCGAAGACTTGTAAAATCGATGGTCGTGAAACTTGCTAGTTTCGATCTAAAACGATGTATCCCTTTGATTTCAGCCGGAATAAGGTTTTCGTGCAGTTCTGAGAGAAAAAGTTTACACCTTTCTCTCGTCTACTATCCGACGACTTGTAAAATCGATGCTCGTGAATTTTGCTAGTTTCGATCTAAAACGATGTATCCCGTTGTTTTGATCCGGAATACAAGTTTTCGCGCAGTTCTGAGAGAAAAATCTTACACCTTTCTTTCGTCTACACTTCGACGACTTGTAAAATCGATGGTCATGAATCTTGCTAGTTTCGATCTAAAACGATGTATTCCTTTGATTTGATCCGGAATACAAGTTTTCGTGCAGTTCTGAGAGAAAAAGCTTACACCTTTCTCTCGTCTACTCTTCGACGACTTGTAAAATCGGTGTTCGTGAATTTTGCAAGTTTCGATCTAAAACGATGTATCCCGTTGTTTTGAGCCGGAATACAAGTTTTCGCGCTGTTCTGAGAGAAAACGATTACACCTTTCTCTCGTCTACTCTTCGATGACTTGTAAAATCGATGCTAGTGAATCTTGCTAGTTTCGATCTAAAACGATGTATCGCGTTGTTTTGAGCCGCAATACAAGTTTTCGCGCAGTTCTGAGAGAAAAAGTTTACACCTTTCTCTCGTCTACTCTTCGACGACTTGTAAAATCGATGCTCGTGAATCTTGCTAGTTTCAATCTAAAACAATGTATCCCGTGATTTTGTGACGGAATACAAGTTTTCGCGCAGTTCTGAGAGAAAACGTTTAGACCTTTCTTTCGTCAACTCTTCGACGACTTGTAAAATTAATGCTCGTGAATCTTGCTAGTTTCGATCTAAAACGATGTATCCCGTTGCTTTGAGCCGCAATACAAGTTTTCGGGTTGTTCTGAGAGAAAAAGCTTTCACATTTCTCTAGTCTACTCTTCGACGACTTGTATAATCGATGCTCGTGAATCTTGCTTGTTTCGATCTAACACGATGTATCCCGTTGTTTTGAGCCGGAATAGAAGTTTTCGCGCAGTTCTGAGAGAAAACGTTTACACCTATCTGTCGTCTACTCTTCGACGACTTGTAAAATTGATGCTCGTGAATCTTGCATGTTTCGATCTAAAACGATGTATCCCGTTGTTTGGAGCCGGAATACAAGTTTTCGGGCTGTTCTGAGAGAAAAAGTTTACACCTTTCTCTCGTCTACTCTTCGACAACTTGTAAAATCGATGCTCGTGAATTGCGCTAGTTTTGATCGAAAACGATGTATCCCGTTGTTTTGAGACGGAATACAAGTTTTCGTGCAGTTCTGAGAGAAAAAGTTTACACCTTTCTCTCGTCTACTCTTCGACAACTTGTAAAATCGATGCTCGTGAATCTTGCTAGTTTCGATCTGAAACGATGTATCCCGTTGTTTTGAGCCGCAATACAAGTTTTCGCGCTGTTCTGAGAGAAAACGATTACACCTTTCTCTCGCCTACTCTTCGACGACTTGTAAAATCGATGCTCGTGAATCTTGCTAGTTTTAATCGAAAACAATGTATCCCGTTGTTTTGAGGCCGGAATTCAAGTTTTCGCGCTGTTCTGAGAGAAAACGATTACACCTTTCTCTCGTCTACTCTTCGACGACTTGTAAAATCGATGCTCGTGAATCTTGCTAGTTTCGATCTAAAACGATGTATCCCTTTGATTTGAGCCGGAAAACAAGTTTTCGTGCAGTTCAGAGAGAAAAAGTTTTCACCTTTCTCTCGTCTACTCTTCGACGACTTGAAAAATCGATGCTCGTGAATCTCGCTAGTTTCGATCTAAAACGATGTATCCCGTTGTTTTGAGCCGGAATACAAGTTTTCGCGCAGATCTGAGAGAAAACGTTTACACCTTTCTCTCGTCTACTATCCGACGACTTGTAAAATTGATGCTCGTGAATTTTGCTAGTTTCGACCTAAAACGATGTATCCCGTTGTTTTGAGCCGGAATACAAGTTTTCGCGCAGTTCTGAGAGAAAAAGTTTACACCTTTCGTTCGTCTACACTTCGAAGACTTGTAAAATCGATGGTCGTGAATCTTGCTAGTTTCGATCTAAAACGATGTATCCCTTTGATTTGAGCCGGAATAAGGTTTTCGTGCAGTTCTGAGAGAAAACGTTTACACCTTTCTCTCGTCTACTATCCGACGACTTGTAAAATCGATGCTCGTGAATTTTGCTAGTTTCGATCTAAAACGATGTATCCCGTTGTTTTGATCCGGATACGGAAAAAGCTTACACCTTTCTCTCGTCTACTCTTCGACGACTTGTAAAATCGGTGTTCGTGAATTTTGCAAGTTTCGATCTAAAACGATGTATCCCGTTGTTTTGAGCCGGAATACAAGTTTTCGCGCTGTTCTGAGAGAAAACGATTACACCTTTCTCTCGTCTACTCTTCGATGACTTGTAAAATCGATGCTCGTGAATCTTGCTAGTTTCGATCTAAAACGATGTATCGCGTTGTTTTGAGCCGCAATACAAGTTTTCGCGCAGTTCTGAGAGAAAAAGTTTACACCTTTCTCTCTTGAACAAACAGCGCGAACAAAGACGAGCACAAAAGACAAGAAAGCGAACGACACGGCGCTGCTTCAAGATGCTTACCCAACTAGCCCGCCAAAACGTGTTAACACCTTTCTCTCGTCTACTCTTCGACGACTTGTAAAATCGATGCTCGTGAATCTTGCTAGTTTCAATCTAAAACAATGTATCCCGTGATTTTGTGACGGAATACAAGTTTTCGCGCAGTTCTGAGAGAAAACGTTTAGACCTTTCTTTCGTCAACTCTTCGACGACTTGTAAAATTAATGCTCGTGAATCTTGCTAGTTTCGATCTAAAACGATGTATCCCGTTGCTTTGAGCCGCAATACAAGTTTTCGGGTTGTTCTGAGAGAAAAAGCTTTCACATTTCTCTAGTCTACTCTTCGACGACTTGTAAAATCGATGCTCGTGAATCTTGCTTGTTTCGATCTAACACGATGTATCCCGTTGTTTTGAGCCGGAATAGAAGTTTTCGCGCAGTTCTGAGAGAAAACGTTTACACCTATCTGTCGTCTACTCTTCGACGACTTGTAAAATTGATGCTCGTGAATCTTGCTAGTTTCGATCTAAAACGATGTATCCCGTTGTTTTGAGCCGGAATACAAGTTTTCGGGCTGTTCTGAGAGAAAACGTTTACACCTTTCTCTCGTCTACTCTTCGACAACTTGTAAAATCGATGCTCGTGAATTGTGCTAGTTTTGATCGAAAACGATGTATCCCGTTGTTTTGAGACGGAATACAAGTTTTCGTGCAGTTCTGAGAGAAAAAGTTTACACCTTTCTCTCGTCTACTCTTCGACAACTTGTAAAATCGATGCTCGTGAATCTTGCTAGTTTCGATCTGAAACGATGTATCCCGTTGTTTTGAGCCGCAATACAAGTTTTCGCGCTGTTCTGAGAGAAAACGATTACACCTTTCTCTCGCCTACTCTTCGACGACTTGTAAAATCGATGCTCGTGAATCTTGCTAGTTTTAATCGAAAACAATGTATCCCGTTGTTTCGAGGCCGGAATTCAAGTTTTCGCGCTGTTTTGAGAGAAAACGATTACACCTTTCTCTCGTCTACTCTTCGACGACTTGTAAAATCGATGCTCGTGAATCTTGCTAGTTTCGATCTAAAACGATGTATCCCTTTGATTTGAGCCGGAAAACAAGTTTTCGTGCAGTTCAGAGAGAAAAAGTTTTCACCTTTCTCTCGTCTACTCTTCGACGACTTGTAAACTCGATGCTCGTGAATCTCGCTAGTTTCGATCTAAAACGATGTATCCCGTTGTTTTGAGCCGGAATACAAGTTTTCGCGCAGATCTGAGAGAAAAAGTTTACACCTTTCTCTCGTCTACTATCCGACGACTTGTAAAATCGATGCTCGTGAATCTTGCTAGTTTCGATCTAAAACGATGTGTCCCGTTGTTTTGAGCCGGAATACAAGTTTTCGCGCAGTTCTGAGAGAAAACGTTTACACCTTTCTCTCGTCTACTCTTCGACGACTTTTAAAATCGATGCTCGTGAATTTTGCTAGTTTTGATCGAAAACGATGTATCCCGTTGTTTCGAGGCCGGAATTCAAGTTTTCGCGCTGTTCTGAGAGAAAACGATTACACCTTTCTCTCGTCTACTCTTCGACGACTTGTAAAATCGATGCTCGTGAATCTTGCTAGTTTCGATCTAAAACGATGTATCGCGTTGTTTTGGGCCGCAATACAAGTTTTCGCGCAGTTCTGAGAGAAAAAGTTTACACCTTTCTCTCGTCTACTCTTCGACGACTTGTAAAATCGATGCTCGTGAATCTTGCTAGTTTCAATCTAAAACAATGTATCCCGTGATTTTGTGACGGAATACAAGTTTTCGCGCAGTTCTGAGAGAAAACGTTTAGACCTTTCTTTCGTCAACTCTTCGACGACTTGTAAAATTAATGCTCGTGAATCTTGCTAGTTTCGATCTAAAACGATGTATCCCGTTGTTTTGAGCCGCAATACAAGTTTTCGGGTTGTTCTGAGAGAAAAAGCTTTCACATTTCTCTAGTCTACTCTTCGACGACTTGTAAAATCGATGCTCATGAGTCTTGCTAGTTTCGATCTAACACGATGTATCCCGTTGTTTTGAGCCGGAATAGAAGTTTTCGCGCAGTTCTGAGAGAAAACGTTTACACCTATCTGTCGTCTACTCTTCGACGACTTGTAAAATCGATGCTCGTGAATCTTGCTAGTTTCGATCTAAAACGATGTATCCCGTTGTTTTGAGCCGGAATACAAGTTTTCGGGCTGTTCTGAGAGAAAACGTTTACACCTTTCTCTCGTCTACTCTTCGACAACTTGTAAAATCGATGCTCGTGAATTGTGCTAGTTTTGATCGAAAACGATGTATCCCGTTGTTTTGAGACGGAATACAAGTTTTCGTGCAGTTCTGAGAGAAAAAGTTTACACCTTTCTCTCGTCTACTCTTCGACAACTTGTAAAATCGATGCTCGTGAATCTTGCTAGTTTCGATCTGAAACGATTTATCTTGTTGTTTTGAGCCGCAATACAAGTTTTCGCGCTGTTCTGAGAGAAAACGATTACACCTTTCTCTCGTCTACTCTTCGACGACTTGTAAAATCGATGCTCGTGAATCTTGCTAGTTTCGATCTAAAACGATGTATCCCGTTGTTTTAAGCCGCAGTACAAGTTTTCGCGCAGTTCTGAGAGAAAACGTTTACACCTTTCTCTCGTCTACTTTTCGACGACTTGTAAATTCGATGCTCGTGAATCTTGCTAGTTTCAATCTAAAACAATGTATCCCGTTGTTTTGTGACGGAATACAAGTTTTCGCGCACTTCTGAGAGAAAAAGTTTACACCTTTTTCTCGTCTACTATCCGACGACTTGTAAAATCGATGTTCGTGAATCTTGCTAGTTTCGATCAAAAACGATATATCCCGTTGTTTTGAGCCGGAATACAAGTTTTCGCGCAGTTCTGAGAGAAAAAGTTTACACCTTTCTCTCGTCTACTCTTCGACGACTTGTAAAATCGATGCTCGTGAATTTTGCTACTTTCGATCTAAAACGATGTATCCCGTTGTTTTGATCCGGAATACAAGTTTTCGCGCAGTTCTGAGAGAAAAAGTTTACACCTTTCGTTCGTCTACACTTCGAAGACTTGTAAAATCGATGGTCGTGAATCTTGCTAGTTTCGATCTAAAACGATGTATCCCTTTGAATTGATCCGGAATACAAGTTTTCGTGCAGTTTTGAGAGAAAAAGTTTACACCTTTCTCTCGTATACTATCCGACGACTTGTAAAATCGTTGCTCGTGAATTTTGCTAGTTTCGATCTAAAACGATGTATTCCGTTGTTTTGATCCGGAATACAAGATTTCGCGCAGTTCTGAGAGAAAAAGTTTACACCTTTCTCTCGTCTACTCTTCGACGACTTGTAAAATTGATGCTCGTGAATCTTGCTAGTTTCGATCTAAAACGATGTATCCCGTTGTTTTGAGCCGCAATACAAGTTTTCGTGTTGTTCTGAGAGAAAAAGCTTTCACATTTCTCTCGTCTACTCTTCGACGACTTGTAAAATCGATGCTCGTGAGTCTTGCTAGTTTCGATCTAACACGATGTATCCCGTTGTTTTGAGCCGGAATAGAAGTTTTCGCGCAGTTCTGAGAGAAAACGTTTACACCTATCTGTCGTCTACTCTTCGACGACTTGTAAAATCGGTGTTCGTGAATTTTGCAAGTTTCGATCTAAAACGATGCATCCCGTTGTTTGAGCCGGAATACAAGTTTTCGCGCAGTTCTGAGAGAAAAAGTTTACACCTTTCTTTCGTGTACACTTCGACGACTTGTAAAATCGATGGTCGCGAATCTTGCTAGTTTCGATCTAAAACGATGTATTGCTTTGATTTGAGCCGGAATACAAGTTTTCTTGCCGTTCTGAGAGAAAAAGTTTACACCTTTCTTTCGTCTACACTTCGACGACTTGTAAAATCGATGGTCGTGAATCTTGCTAGTTTCGATCTAAAACGATGTATCCCTTTGATTTGAGCCGGAATACAAGTTTTCGTGCAGTTCTGAGAGAAAAAGTTTACACCTTTTTCTCGTCTACTATCCGACGACTTGTAAAATCGATGTTCGTGAATCTTGCTAGTTTCGATCAAAAACGATATATCCCGTTGTTTTGAGCCGGAATACAAGTTTTCGCGCAGTTCTGAGAGAAAAAGTTTACACCTTTCTCTCGTCTACTCTTCGACGACTTGTAAAATCGATGCTCGTGAATTTTGCTACTTTCGATCTAAAACGATGTATCCCGTTGTTTTGATCCGGAATACAAGTTTTCGCGCAGTTCTGAGAGAAAAAGTTTACACCTTTCGTTCGTCTACACTTCGAAGACTTGTAAAATCGATGGTCGTGAATCTTGCTAGTTTCGATCTAAAACGATGTATCCCTTTGAATTGATCCGGAATACAAGTTTTCGTGCAGTTTTGAGAGAAAAAGTTTACACCTTTCTCTCGTATACTATCCGACGACTTGTAAAATCGTTGCTCGTGAATTTTGCTAGTTTCGATCTAAAACGATGTATTCCGTTGTTTTGATCCGGAATACAAGATTTCGCGCAGTTCTGAGAGAAAAAGTTTACACCTTTCTCTCGTCTACTCTTCGACGACTTGTAAAATTGATGCTCGTGAATCTTGCTAGTTTCGATCTAAAACGATGTATCCCGTTGTTTTGAGCCGCAATACAAGTTTTCGTGTTGTTCTGAGAGAAAAAGCTTTCACATTTCTCTCGTCTACTCTTCGACGACTTGTAAAATCGATGCTCGTGAGTCTTGCTAGTTTCGATCTAACACGATGTATCCCGTTGTTTTGAGCCGGAATAGAAGTTTTCGCGCAGTTCTGAGAGAAAACGTTTACACCTATCTGTCGTCTACTCTTCGACGACTTGTAAAATCGGTGTTCGTGAATTTTGCAAGTTTCGATCTAAAACGATGCATCCCGTTGTTTGAGCCGGAATACAAGTTTTCGCGCAGTTCTGAGAGAAAAAGTTTACACCTTTCTTTCGTGTACACTTCGACGACTTGTAAAATCGATGGTCGCGAATCTTGCTAGTTTCGATCTAAAACGATGTATTGCTTTGATTTGAGCCGGAATACAAGTTTTCTTGCCGTTCTGAGAGAAAAAGTTTACACCTTTCTTTCGTCTACACTTCGACGACTTGTAAAATCGATGGTCGTGAATCTTGCTAGTTTCGATCTAAAACGATGTATCCCTTTGATTTGAGCCGGAATACAAGTTTTCGTGCAGTTCTGAGAGAAAACGTTTACACCTTTCTTTCGTCTACACTTCGACGACTTGTAAAATCGATGGTCGTGAATCTGGCTAGTTTCGATCTAAAACGATGTATCCCTTTGATTTGAGCCGGAATACAAGTTTTCGTGCAGTTCTGAGAGAAAAAGTTTACACCTTTCTCCCGTCTACTCTTCGACAACTTGTAAAATCGATGCTCGTGAATCTTGCTAGTTTCGATCTGAAACGATGTATCCCGTTGTTTTGAGCCGCAATACAAGTTTTCGCGCTGTTCTGAGAGAAAACGGTTACACCTTTCTCTCGTCTACTCTTCGACGACTTGTAAAATCGATGCTCGTGAATCTTGCTAGTTTCGATCTAAAACGATGTATCCCGTTGTTTTGAGCCGCAATACAAGTTTTCGCGCAGTTCTGAGAGAAAACGTTTACACCTTTCTCTCGTCTACTCTTCGACGACTTGTAAAATCGATGCTCGTGAATCTTGCTAGTTTCAATCTAAAACAATGTATCCCGTGATTTTGTGACGGAATACAAGTTTTCGCGCAGTTCTGAGAGAAAACGTTTAGACCTTTCTTTCGTCAACTCTTCGACGACTTGTAAAATTAATGCTCGTGAATCTTGCTAGTTTCGATCTAAAACGATGTATCCCGTTGCTTTGAGCCGCAATACAAATTTTTCGGGTTGTTCTGAGAGAAAAAGCTTTCACATTTCTCTAGTCTACTCTTCGACGACTTGTAAAATCGATGCTCGTGAATCTTGCTTGTTTCGATCTAACACGATGTATCCCGTTGTTTTGAGCCGGAATAGAAGTTTTCGCGCAGTTCTGAGAGAAAACGTTTACACCTATCTGTCGTCTACTCTTCGACGACTTGTAAAATTGATGCTCGTGAATCTTGCTAGTTTCGATCTAAAACGATGTATCCCGTTGTTTTGAGCCGGAATACAAGTTTTCGGGCTGTTCTGAGAGAAAACGTTTACACCTTTCTCTCGTCTACTCTTCGACAACTTGTAAAATCGATGCTCGTGAATTGTGCTAGTTTTGATCGAAAACGATGTATCCCGTTGTTTTGAGACGGAATACAAGTTTTCGTGCAGTTCTGAGAGAAAAAGTTTACACCTTTCTCTCGTCTACTCTTCGACAACTTGTAAAATCGATGCTCGTGAATCTTGCTAGTTTCGATCTGAAACGATGTATCCCGTTGTTTTGAGCCGCAATACAAGTTTTCGCGCTGTTCTGAGAGAAAACGATTACACCTTTCTCTCGCCTACTCTTCGACGACTTGTAAAATCGATGCTCGTGAATCTTGCTAGTTTTAATCGAAAACAATGTATCCCGTTGTTTCGAGGCCGGAATTCAAGTTTTCGCGCTGTTCTGAGAGAAAACGATTACACCTTTCTCTCGTCTACTCTTCGACGACTTGTAAAATCGATGCTCGTGAATCTTGCTAGTTTCGATCTAAAACGATGTATCCCTTTGATTTGAGCCGGAAAACAAGTTTTCGTGCAGTTCTGAGAGAAAAAGTTTTCACCTTTCTCTCGTCTACTCTTCGACGACTTGTAAAATCGATGCTCGTGAATCTCGCTAGTTTCGATCTAAAACGATGTATCCCGTTGTTTTGAGCCGGAATACAAGTTTTCGCGCAGATCTGAGAGAAAAAGTTTACACCTTTCTCTCGTCTACTATCCGACGACTTGTAAAATCGATGCTCGTGAATCTTGCTAGTTTCGATCTAAAACGATGTGTCCCGTTGTTTTGAGCCGGAATACAAGTTTTCGCGCAGTTCTGAGAGAAAACGTTTACACCTTTCTCTCGTCTACTCTTCGACGACTTTTAAAATCGATGCTCGTGAATTTTGCTAGTTTTGATCGAAAACGATGTATCCCGTTGTTTCGAGGCCGGAATTCAAGTTTTCGCGCTGTTCTGAGAGAAAACGATTACACTTTTCTCTCGTCTACTCTTCGACGACTTGTAAAATCGATGCTCGTGAATCTTGCTAGTTTCGATCTAAAACGATGTATCGCGTTGTTTTGAGCCGCAATACAAGTTTTCGCGCAGTTCTGAGAGAAAAAGTTTACACCTTTCTCTCGTCTACTCTTCGACGACTTGTAAAATCGATGCTCGTGAATTTTGCTACTTTCGATCTAAAACGATGTATCCCGTTCTTTTGAGCCGGAATACAAGGTTTCGCGCAGTTCTGAGAGAAAAAGTTTACACCTTTCGTTCATCTACACTTCGAAGACTTGTAAAATCGATGGTCGTGAATCTTGCTAGTTTCGATCTAAAACGATGTATCCCTTTGAATTGAGCCGGAATACAAGTTTTCGTGCAGTTCTGAGAGAAAAAGTTTACACCTTTCTCTCGTCTACTATCCGACGACTTGTAAAATCGATGCTCGTGAATTTTGCTAGTTTCGATCTAAAACGATGTATTCCTTTGATTTGATCCGGAATACAAGTTTTCGTGCAGTTCTGAGAGAAAAAGCTTACACCTTTCTCTCGTCTACTCTTCGACGACTTGTAAAATCGGTGTTCGTGAATTTTGCAAGTTTCGATCTAAAACGATGTATCCCGTTGTTTTGAGCCGGAATACAAGTTTTCGCGCTGTTCTGAGAGAAAACGATTACACCTTTCTCTCGTCTACTCTTCGATGACTTGTAAAATCGATGCTCGTGAATCTTGCTTGTTTCGATCTAACACGATGTATCCCGTTGTTTTGAGCCGGAATAGAAGTTTTCGCGCAGTTCTGAGAGAAAACGTTTACACCTATCTGTCGTCTACTCTTCGACGACTTGTAAAATTGATGCTCGTGAATCTTGCTAGTTTCGATCTAAAACGATGTATCCCGTTGTTTTGAGCCGGAATACAAGTTTTCGGGCTGTTCTGAGAGAAAACGTTTACACCTTTCTCTCGTCTACTCTTCGACAACTTGTAAAATCGATGCTCGTGAATTGTGCTAGTTTTGATCGAAAACGATGTATCCCGTTGTTTTGAGACGGAATACAAGTTTTCGTGCAGTTCTGAGAGAAAAAGTTTACACCTTTCTCTCGTCTACTCTTCGACAACTTGTAAAATCGATGCTCGTGAATCTTGCTAGTTTCGATCTGAAACGATGTATCCCGTTGTTTTGAGCCGCAATACAAGTTTTCGCGCTGTTCTGAGAGAAAACGATTACACCTTTCTCTCGCCTACTCTTCGACGACTTGTAAAATCGATGCTCGTGAATCTTGCTAGTTTTAATCGAAAACAATGTATCCCGTTGTTTCGAGGCCGGAATTCAAGTTTTCGCGCTGTTCTGAGAGAAAACGATTACACCTTTCTCTCGTCTACTCTTCGACGACTTGTAAAATCGATGCTCGTGAATCTTGCTAGTTTCGATCTAAAACGATGTATCCCTTTGATTTGAGCCGGAAAACAAGTTTTCGTGCAGTTCTGAGAGAAAAAGTTTTCACCATTCTCTCGTCTACTCTTCGACGACTTGTAAAATCGATGCTCGTGAATCTCGCTAGTTTCGATCTAAAACGATGTATCCCGTTGTTTTGAGCCGGAATACAAGTTTTCGCGCAGATCTGAGAGAAAAAGTTTACACCTTTCTCTCGTCTACTATCCGACGACTTGTAAAATCGATGCTCGTGAATCTTGCTAGTTTCGATCTAAAACGATGTGTCCCGTTGTTTTGAGCCGGAATACAAGTTTTCGCGCAGTTCTGAGAGAAAACGTTTACACCTTTCTCTCGTCTACTCTTCGACGACTTTTAAAATCGATGCTCGTGAATTTTGCTAGTTTTGATCGAAAACGATGTATCCCGTTGTTTCGAGGCCGGAATTCAAGTTTTCGCGCTGTTCTGAGAGAAAACGATTACACCTTTCTCTCGTCTACTCTTCGACGACTTGTAAAATCGATGCTCGTGAATCTTGCTAGTTTCGATCTAAAACGATGTATCGCGTTGTTTTGAGCCGCAATACAAGTTTTCGCGCAGTTCTGAGAGAAAAAGTTTACACCTTTCTCTCGTCTACTCTTCGACGACTTGTAAAATCGATGCTCGTGAATCTTGCTAGTTTCAATCTAAAACAATGTATCCCGTGATTTTGTGACGGAATACAAGTTTTCGCGCAGTTCTGAGAGAAAACGTTTAGACCTTTCTTTCGTCAACTCTTCGACGACTTGTAAAATTAATGCTCGTGAATCTTGCTAGTTTCGATCTAAAACGATGTATCCCGTTGTTTTTAGCCGCAATACAAGTTTTCGGGTTGTTCTGAGAGAAAAAGCTTTCACATTTCTCTAGTCTACTCTTCGACGACTTGTAAAATCGATGCTCATGAGTCTTGCTAGTTTCGATCTAACACGATGTATCCCGTTGTTTTGAGCCGGAATAGAAGTTTTCGCGCAGTTCTGAGAGAAAACGTTTACACCTATCTGTCGTCTACTCTTCGACGACTTGTAAAATCGATGCTCGTGAATCTTGCTAGTTTCGATCTAAAACGATGTATCCCGTTGTTTTGAGCCGGAATACAAGTTTTCGGGCTGTTCTGAGAGAAAACGTTTACACCTTTCTCTCATCTACTCTTCGACAACTTGTAAAATCGATGCTCGTGAATTGTGCTAGTTTTGATCGAAAACGATGTATCCCGTTGTTTTGAGACGGAATACAAGTTTTCGTGCAGTTCTGAGAGAAAAAGTTTACACCTTTCTCTCGTCTACTCTTCGACAACTTGTAAAATCGATGCTCGTGAATCTTGCTAGTTTCGATCTGAAACGATGTATCTTGTTGTTTTGAGCCGCAATACAAGTTTTCGCGCTGTTCTGAGAGAAAACGATTACACCTTTCTCTCGTCTACTCTTCGACGACTTGTAAAATCGATGCTCGTGAATCTTGCTAGTTTCGATCTAAAACGATGTATCCCGTTGTTTTAAGCCGCAGTACAAGTTTTCGCGCAGTTCTGAGAGAAAACGTTTACACCTTTCTCTCGTCTACTTTTCGACGACTTGTAAATTCGATGCTCGTGAATCTTGCTAGTTTCAATCTAAAACAATGTATCCCGTTGTTTTGTGACGGAATACAAGTTTTCGCGCAGTTCTGAGAGAAAAAGTTTACACCTTTTTCTCGTCTACTATCCGACGACTTGTAAAATCGATATTCGTGAACCTTGCTAGTTTCGATCAAAAACGATATATCCCGTTGTTTTGAGCCGGAATACAAGTTTTCGCGCAGTTCTGAGAGAAAACGTTTACACCTTTCTCTCGTCTACTCTTCGACGACTTGTAAAATCGATGCTCGTGAATTTTGCTACTTTCGATCTAAAACGATGTATCCCGTTGTTTTGATCCGGAATACAAGTTTTCGCGCAGTTCTGAGAGAAAAAGTTTACACCTTTCGTTCGTCTACACTTCGAAGACTTGTAAAATCGATGGTCGTGAATCTTGCTAGTTTCGATCTAAAACAATGTATCCCTTTGAATTGATCCGGAATACAAGTTTTCGTGCAGTTTTGAGAGAAAAAGTTAACACCTTTCTCTCGTATACTATCCGACGACTTGTAAAATTGATGCTCGTGAATCTTGCTAGTTTCGATCTAAAACGATGTATCCCGTTGTTTTGAGCCGCAATACAAGTTTTCGTGTTGTTCTGAGAGAAAAAGCTTTCACATTTCTCTCGTCTACTCTTCGACGACTTGTAAAATCGATGCTCGTGAGTCTTGCTAGTTTCGATCTAACACGATGTATCCCGTTGTTTTGAGCCGGAATAGAAGTTTTCGCGCAGTTCTGAGAGAAAACGTTTACACCTATCTGTCGTCTACTCTTCGACGACTTGTAAAATCGGTGTTCGTGAATTTTGCAAGTTTCGATCTAAAACGATGCATCCCGTTATTTTGAGCCGGAATACAAGTTTTCGCGCAGTTCTGAGAGAAAAAGTTTACACCTTTCTTTCGTCTACACTTCGACGACTTGTAAAATCGATGGTCGCGAATCTTGCTAGTTTCGATCTAAAACGATGTATTGCTTTGATTTGAGCCGGAATACAAGTTTTCTTGCCGTTCTGAGAGAAAAAGTTTACACCTTTCTTTCGTCTACACTTCGACGACTTGTAAAATCGATGGTCGTGAATCTTGCTAGTTTCGATCTAAAACGATGTATCCCTTTGATTTGAGCCGGAATACAAGTTTTCGTGCAGTTCTGAGAGAAAACGTTTACACCTTTCTTTCGTCTACACTTCGACGACTTGTAAAATCGATGGTCGTGAATCTGGCTAGTTTCGATCTAAAACGATGTATCCCTTTGATTTGAGCCGGAATACAAGTTTTCGTGCAGTTCTGAGAGAAAAAGTTTACACCTTTCTCCCGTCTACTCTTCGACAACTTGTAAAATCGATGCTCGTGAATCTTGCTAGTTTCAATCTAAAACAATGTATCCCGTTGTTTTGTGACAGAATACAAGTTTTCGCGCAGTTCTGAGAGAAAAAGTTTACACCTTTTTCTCGTCTACTATCCGACGACTTGTAAAATCGATGTTCGTGAATCTTGCTAGTTTCGATCAAAAACGATATATCCCGTTGTTTTGAGCCGGAATACAAGTTTTCGCGCAGTTCTGAGAGAAAACGTTTACACCTATCTGTCGTCTACTCTTCGACGACTTGTAAAATTGATGCTCGTGAATCTTGCTAGTTTCGATCTAAAACGATGTATCCCGTTGTTTTGAGCCGCAATACAAGTTTTCGGGTTGTTCTGAGAGAAAAAGCTTTCACATTTCTCTCGTCTACTCTTCGACGACTTGTAAAATCGATGCTCGTGAGTCTTGCTAGTTTCGATCTAACACGATGTATCCCGTTGTTTTGAGCCGGAATAGAAGTTTTCGCGCAGTTCTGAGAGAAAACGTTTACACCTATCTGTCGTCTACTCTTCGACGACTTGTAAAATCGGTGTTCGTGAATTTTGCAAGTTTCGATCTAAAACGATGTATCCCGTTGTTTTGAGCCGGAATACAAGTTTTCGCGCAGTTCTGAGAGAAAAAGTTTACACCTTTCTTTCGTCTACACTTCGACGACTTGTAAAATCGATGGTCGTGAATCTTGCTAGTTTCGATCTAAAACGATGTATCCCGTTGTTTTGAGCCGGAATACAAGTTTTCGGGCTGTTCTGAGAGAAAACGTTTACATCTTTCTCTCGTCTACTCTTCGACAACTTGTAAAATCGATGCTCGTGAATTGTGCTAGTTTTGATCGAAAACGATGTATCCCGTTGGTTTGAGACGGAATACAAGTTTTCGCGCAGTTCTGAGAGGAAAAGTTTACACCTTTCTCTCGTCTACTCTTCGACGACTTGTAAAATCGATGCTCGTGAATTTTGCTACTTTCGATCTAAAACGATGTATCCCGTTGTTTTGAGCCGGAATACAAGTTTTCGCGCAGTTCTGAGAGAAAAAGTTTACACCTTTCGTTCATCTACACTTCGAAGACTTGTAAAATCGATGGTCGTGAATCTTGCTAGTTTCGATCTAAAACGATGTATCCCTTTGAATTGAGCCGGAATACAAGTTTTCGTGCAGTTCTGAGAGAAAACGTTTACTACTTTCTCTCGTCTACTATCCGACGACTTGTAAAATCGATGCTCGTGAATTTTGCTAGTTTCGATCTAAAACGATGTATCCCGTTGTTTTGATCCGGAATACAAGTTTTCGCGCAGTTCTGAGAGAAAAAGTTTACACCTTTCTCTCGTCTACTCTTCAACGACTTGTAAAATTGATGCTCGTGAATCTTGCTAGTTTCGATCTAAAACGATGTATCCCGTTGTTTTGAGCCGCAATACAAGTTTTCGGGTTGTTCTGAGAGAAAAAGCTTTCACATTTCCCTCGTCTACTCTTCGACGACTAGTAAAATCGATGCTCGTGAATCTTGCTAGTTTCTATCTAAAACGATGTATCTCGTTGTTTTGAGCCGCAATACAAGTTTTCGGGTTGTTCTGAGAGAAAAAGCTTTCACATTTCTCTCGTCTACTCTTCGACGACTTGTAAAATCGATGCTCGTGAGTCTTGCTAGTTTCGATCTAACACGATGTATCCCGTTGTTTTGAGCCGGAATAGACGTTTTCGCGCAGTTCTGAGAGAAAACGTTTACACCTATCTGTCGTCTACTCTTCGACGACTTGTAAAATCGATGCTCGTGAATCTTGCTAGTTTCGATCTAAAACGATGTATCCCGTTGTTTTGAGCCGGAATACAAGTTTTCGTGCAGTTCTGAGAGAAAAAGTTTACACCTTTCTCTCGTCTACTATCCGACGACTTGTAAAATCGATGCTCGTGATTTTTGCTAGTTTCGATGTAAAACGATGTATCCCGTTGTTTTGATCCGGAATACAAGTTTTCGCGCAGTTCTGAGAGAAAAAGTTTACACCTTTCGTTCGTCTACACTTCGAAGACTTGTAAAATCGATGGTCGTGAATCTTGCTAGTTTCGATCTAAAACGATGTATCCCTTTGAATTGAGCCGGAATACAAGTTTTCGTGCAGTTCTGAGAGAAAACGTTTACACCTTTCTCTCGTCTACTATCCGACGACTTGTAAAATCGATGCTCGTGAATTTTGCTAGTTTCGATCTAAAACGATGTATCCCGTTGTTTTGATCCGGAATACAAGTTTTCGCGCAGTTCTGAGAGAAAAAGTTTACACCTTTCTCTCGTCTACTCTTCAACGACTTGTAAAATTGATGCTCGTGAATCTTGCTAGTTTCGATCTAAAACGATGTATCCCGTTGTTTTGAGCCGCAATACAAGTTTTCGGGTTGTTCTGAGAGAAAAAGCTTTCACATTTCTCTCGTCTACTCTTCGACGACTTGTAAAATCGATGCTCGTGAATCTTGCTAGTTTCGATCTAAAACGATGTATCTCGTTGTTTTGAGCGGCAATACAAGTTTTCGGGTTGTTCTGAGAGAAAAAGCTTTCACATTTCTCTCGTCTACTCTTCGACGACTTGTAAAATCGATGCTCGTGAGTCTTGCTAGTTTCGATCTAACACGATGTATCCCGTTGTTTTGAGCCGGAATAGAATTTTTCGCGCAGTTCTGAGAGAAAACGTTTACACCTATCTGTCGTCTACTCTTCGACGACTTGTAAAATCGATGCTCGTGAATCTTGCTAGTTTCGATCTAAAACGATGTATCCCGTTGTTTTGAGCCGGAATACAAGTTTTCGTGCAGTTCTGAGAGAAAAAGTTTACACCTTTCTCTCGTCTACTATCCGACGACTTGTAAAATCGATGCTCGTGAATTTTGCTAGTTTCGATGTAAAACGATGTATCCCGTTGTTTTGATCCGGAATACAAGTTTTCGCGCAGTTCTGAGAGAAAAAGTTTACACCTTTCTCTCGTCTACTCTTCGACGACTTGTAAAATTGATGCTCGTGAATCTTGCTAGTTTCGATCTAAAACGATGTATCTCGTTGTTTTGAGCCGCAATACAAGTTTTCGGGTTGTTCTGAGAGAAAAAGCTTTCACCTTTCTCTCGTCTACTCTTCGACGACTTGTAAAATTGATGCTCGTGAATCTTGCTAGTTTCGATCTAAAACGATGTATCTCGTTGTTTTGAGCCGCAATACAAGTTTTCGGGTTGTTCTGAGAGAAAACGCTTTCACATTTCTCTCGTCTACTCTTCGACGACTTGTAAAATCGATGCTCGTGAGTCTTGCTAGTTTCGATCTAAAACGATGTATCCCTTTGAATTGAGCCGGAATACAAGTTTTCGTGCAGTTCTGAGAGAAAACGTTTACACCTTTCTCTCGTCTACTATCCGACGACTTGTAAAATCGATGCTCGTGAATTTTGCTAGTTTCGATCTAAAACGATGTATCCCGTTGTTTTGATCCGGAATACAAGTTTTCGCGCAGTTCTGAGAGAAAAAGTTTACACCTTTCTCTCGTCTACTCTTCAACGACTTGTAAAATTGATGCTCGTGAATCTTGCTAGTTTCGATCTAAAACGATGTATCCCGTTGTTTTGAGCCGGAATAGAAGTTTTCGCGCAGTTCTGAGAGAAAACGTTTACACCTATCTGTCGTCTACTCTTCGACGACTTGTAAAATCGGTGTTCGTGAATTTTGCAAGTTTCGATCTAAAACGATGCATCCCGTTGTTTTGAGCCGGAATACAAGTTTTCGCGCAGTTCTGAGAGAAAAAGTTTACACCTTTCTTTCGTCTACACTTCGACGACTTGTAAAATCGATGGTCGCGAATCTTGCTAGTTTCGATCTAAAACGATGTATTGCTTTGATTTGAGCCGGAATACAAGTTTTCTTGCCGTTCTGAGAGAAAAAGTTTACACCTTTCTTTCGTCTACACTTCGACGACTTGTAAAATCGATGGTCGTGAATCTTGCTAGTTTCGATCTAAAACGATGTATCCCTTTGATTTGAGCCGGAATACAAGTTTTCGTGCAGTTCTGAGAGAAAACGTTTACACCTTTCTTTCGTCTACACTTCGACGACTTGTAAAATCGATGGTCGTGAATCTGGCTAGTTTCGATCTAAAACGATGTATCCCTTTGATTTGAGCCGGAATACAAGTTTTCGTGCAGTTCTGAGAGAAAAAGTTTACACCTTTCTCCCGTCTACTCTTCGACAACTTGTAAAATCGATGCTCGTGAATCTTGCTAGTTTCGATCTGAAACGATGTATCCCGTTGTTTTGAGCCGCAATACAAGTTTTCGCGCTGTTCTGAGAGAAAACGATTACACCTTTCTCTCGTCTACTCTTCGACGACTTGTAAAATCGATGCTCGTGAATCTTGCTAGTTTCGATCTAAAACGATGTATCCCGTTGTTTTGAGCCGCAATACAAGTTTTCGCGCAGTTCTGAGAGAAAACGTTTACACCTTTCTCTCGTCTACTCTTCGACGACTTGTAAAATCGATGCTCGTGAATCTTGCTAGTTTCAATCTAAAACAATGTATCCCGTTGTTTTGTGACAGAATACAAGTTTTCGCGCAGTTCTGAGAGAAAAAGTTTACACCTTTTTCACGTCTACTATCCGACGACTTGTAAAATCGATGTTCGTGAATCTTGCTAGTTTCGATCAAAAACGATATATCCCGTTGTTTTGAGCCGGAATACAAGTTTTCGCGCAGTTCTGAGAGAAAACGTTTACACCTATCTGTCGTCTACTCTTCGACGACTTGTAAAATTGATGCTCGTGAATCTTGCTAGTTTCGATCTAAAACGATGTATCCCGTTGTTTTGAGCCGCAATACAAGTTTTCGGGTTGTTCTGAGAGAAAAAGCTTTCACATTTCTCTCGTCTACTCTTCGACGACTTGTAAAATCGATGCTCGTGAGTCTTGCTAGTTTCGATCTAACACGATGTATCCCGTTGTTTTGAGCCGGAATAGAAGTTTTCGCGCAGTTCTGAGAGAAAACGTTTACACCTATCTGTCGTCTACTCTTCGACGACTTGTAAAATCGGTGTTCGTGAATATGCAAGTTTCGATCTAAAACGATGTATCCCGTTGTTTTGAGCCGGAATACAAGTTTTCGCGCAGTTCTGAGAGAAAAAGTTTACACCTTTCTTTCGTCTACACTTCGACGACTTGTAAAGTCGATGGTCGTGAATCTTGCTAGTTTCGATTTAAAACGATGTATCCCGTTGTTTTGAGCCGGAATACAAGTTTTCGGGCTGTTCTGAGAGAAAACGTTTACATCTTTCTCTCGTCTACTCTTCGACAACTTGTAAAATCGATGCTCGTGAATTGTGCTAGTTTTGATCGAAAACGATGTATCCCGTTGTTTTGAGACGGAATACAAGTTTTCGCGCAGTTCTGAGAGGAAAAGTTTACACCTTTCTCTCGTCTACTCTTCGACGACTTGTAAAATCGATGCTCGTGAATTTTGCTACTTTCGATCTAAAACGATGTATCCCGTTGTTTTGAGCCGGAATACAAGTTTTCGAGCAGTTCTGAGAGAAAAAGTTTACACCTTTCGTTCATCTACACTTCGAAGACTTGTAAAATCGATGGTCGTGAATCTTGCTAGTTTCGATCTAAAACGATGTATCCCTTTGAATTGAGCCGGAATACAAGTTTTCGTGCAGTTCTGAGAGAAAACGTTTACACCTTTCTCTCGTCTACTATCCGACGACTTGTAAAATCGATGCTCGTGAATTTTGCTAGTTTCGATCTAAAACGATGTATCCCGTTGTTTTGATCCGGAATACAAGTTTTCGCGCAGTTCTGAGAGAAAAAGTTTACACCTTTCTCTCGTCTACTCTTCAACGACTTGTAAAATTGATGCTCGTGAATCTTGCTAGTTTCGATCTAAAACGATGTATCCCGTTGTTTTGAGCCGCAATACAAGTTTTCGGGTTGATCTGAGAGAAAAAGCTTTCACATTTCCCTCGTCTACTCTTCGACGACTAGTAAAATCGATGCTCGTGAATCTTGCTAGTTTCGATCTAAAACGATGTATCTCGTTGTTTTGAGCCGCAATACAAGTTTTCGGGTTGTTCTGAGAGAAAAAGCTTTCACATTTCTCTCGTATACTCTTCGACGACTTGTAAAATCGATGCTCGTGAGTCTTGCTAGTTTCGATCTAACACGATGTATCCCGTTGTTTTGAGCCGGAATAGAAGTTTTCGCGCAGTTCTGAGAGAAAACGTTTACACCTATCTGTCGTCTACTCTTCGACGACTTGTAAAATCGATGCTCGTGAATCTTGCTAGTTTCGATCTAAAACGATGTATCCCGTTGTTTTGAGCCGGAATACAAGTTTTCGTGCAGTTCTGAGAGAAAAAGTTTACACCTTTCTCTCGTCTACTATCCGACGACTTGTAAAATCGATGCTCGTGAATTTTGCTAGTTTCGATGTAAAACGATGTATCCCGTTGTTTTGATTCGGAATACAAGTTTTCGTGCAGTTCTGAGAGAAAACGTTTACACCTTTCTCTCGTCTACTATCCGACGACTTGTAAAATCGATGCTCGTGAATTTTGCTAGTTTCGATCTAAAACGATGTATCCCGTTGTTTTGATCCGGAATACAAGTTTTCGCGCAGTTCTGAGAGAAAAAGTTTACACCTTTCTCTCGTCTACTCTTCAACGACTTGTAAAATTGATGCTCGTGAATCTTGCTAGTTTCGATCTAAAACGATGTATCCCGTTGTTTTGAGCCGCAATACAAGTTTTCGGGTTGTTCTGAGAGAAAAAGCTTTCACATTTCTCTCGTCTACTCTTCGACGACTTGTAAATTCGATGCTCGTGAATCTTGCTAGTTTCGATCTAAAACGATGTATCTCGTTGTTTTGAGCCGCAATACAAGTTTTCGGGTTGTTCTGAGAGAAAAAGCTTTCACATTTCTCTCGTCTACTCTTCGACGACTTGTAAAATCGATGCTCGTGAGTCTTGCTAGTTTCGATCTAACACGATGTATCCCGTTGTTTTGAGCCGGAATAGAATTTTTCGCGCAGTTCTGAGAGAAAACGTTTACACCTATCTGTCGTCTACTCTTCGACGACTTGTAAAATCGATGCTCGTGAATCTTGCTAGTTTCGATCTAAAACGATGTATCCCGTTGTTTTGAGCCGGAATACAAGTTTTCGTGCAGTTCTGAGAGAAAAAGTTTACACCTTTCTCTCGTCTACTATCCGACGACTTGTAAAATCGATGCTCGTGAATTTTGCTAGTTTCGATGTAAAACGATGTATCCCGTTGTTTTGATCCGGAATACAAGTTTTCGCGCAGTTCTGAGAGAAAAAGTTTACACCTTTCTCTCGTCTACTCTTCGACGACTTGTAAAATTGATGCTCGTGAATCTTGCTAGTTTCGATCTAAAACGATGTATCTCGTTGTTTTGAGCCGCAATACAAGTTTTCGGGTTGTTCTGAGAGAAAAAGCTTTCACCTTTCTCTCGTCTACTCTTCGACGACTTGTAAAATTGATGCTCGTGAATCTTGCTAGTTTCGATCTAAAACGATGTATCTCGTTGTTTTGAGCCGCAATACAAGTTTTCGGGTTGTTCTGAGAGAAAAAGCTTTCACATTTCTCTCGTCTACTCTTCGACGACTTGTAAAATCGATGCTCGTGAATCTTGCTAGTTTCGATCTAAAACGATGTATCTCGTTGTTTTGAGCGGCAATACAAGTTTTCGGGTTGTTCTGAGAGAAAAAGCTTTCACATTTCTCTCGTCTACTCTTCGACGACTTGTAAAATCGATGCTCGTGAGTCTTGCTAGTTTCGATCTAACACGATGTATCCCGTTGTTTTGAGCCGGAATAGAATTTTTCGCGCAGTTCTGAGAGAAAACGTTTACACCTATCTGTCGTCTACTCTTCGACGACTTGTAAAATCGATGCTCGTGAATCTTGCTAGTTTCGATCTAAAACGATGTATCCCGTTGTTTTGAGCCGGAATACAAGTTTTCGTGCAGTTCTGAGAGAAAAAGTTTACACCTTTCTCTCGTCTACTATCCGACGACTTGTAAAATCGATGCTCGTGAATTTTGCTAGTTTCGATGTAAAACGATGTATCCCGTTGTTTTGATCCGGAATACAAGTTTTCGCGCAGTTCTGAGAGAAAAAGTTTACACCTTTCTCTCGTCTACTCTTCGACGACTTGTAAAATTGATGCTCGTGAATCTTGCTAGTTTCGATCTAAAACGATGTATCTCGTTGTTTTGAGCCGCAATACAAGTTTTCGGGTTGTTCTGAGAGAAAAAGCTTTCACCTTTCTCTCGTCTACTCTTCGACGACTTGTAAAATTGATGCTCGTGAATCTTGCTAGTTTCGATCTAAAACGATGTATCTCGTTGTTTTGAGCCGCAATACAAGTTTTCGGGTTGTTCTGAGAGAAAACGCTTTCACATTTCTCTCGTCTACTCTTCGACGACTTGTAAAATCGATGCTCGTGAGTCTTGCTAGTTTCGATCTAAAACGATGTATCCCTTTGAATTGAGCCGGAATACAAGTTTTCGTGCAGTTCTGAGAGAAAACGTTTACACCTTTCTCTCGTCTACTATCCGACGACTTGTAAAATCGATGCTCGTGAATTTTGCTAGTTTCGATCTAAAACGATGTATCCCGTTGTTTTGATCCGGAATACAAGTTTTCGCGCAGTTCTGAGAGAAAAAGTTTACACCTTTCTCTCGTCTACTCTTCAACGACTTGTAAAATTGATGCTCGTGAATCTTGCTAGTTTCGATCTAAAACGATGTATCCCGTTGTTTTGAGCCGGAATAGAAGTTTTCGCGCAGTTCTGAGAGAAAACGTTTACACCTATCTGTCGTCTACTCTTCGACGACTTGTAAAATCGGTGTTCGTGAATTTTGCAAGTTTCGATCTAAAACGATGCATCCCGTTGTTTTGAGCCGGAATACAAGTTTTCGCGCAGTTCTGAGAGAAAAAGTTTACACCTTTCTTTCGTCTACACTTCGACGACTTGTAAAATCGATGGTCGCGAATCTTGCTAGTTTCGATCTAAAACGATGTATTGCTTTGATTTGAGCCGGAATACAAGTTTTCTTGCCGTTCTGAGAGAAAAAGTTTACACCTTTCTTTCGTCTACACTTCGACGACTTGTAAAATCGATGGTCGTGAATCTTGCTAGTTTCGATCTAAAACGATGTATCCCTTTGATTTGAGCCGGAATACAAGTTTTCGTGCAGTTCTGAGAGAAAAAGTTTACACCTTTCTCTCGTCTACTCTTCGACAACTTGTAAAATCGATGCTCGTGAATCTTGCTAGTTTCGATCTGAAACGATGTATCCCGTTGTTTTGAGCCGCAATACAAGTTTTCGCGCTGTTCTGAGAGAAAACGATTACACCTTTCTCTCGTCTACTCTTCGACGACTTGTAAAATCGATGCTCGTGAATCTTGCTAGTTTCGATCTAAAACGATGTATCCCGTTGTTTTGAGCCGCAATACAAGTTTTCGCGCAGTTCTGAGAGAAAACGTTTACACCTTTCTCTCGTCTACTCTTCGACGACTTGTAAAATCGATGCTCGTGAATCTTGCTAGTTTCAATCTAAAACAATGTATCCCGTTGTTTTGTGACAGAATACAAGTTTTCGCGCAGTTCTGAGAGAAAAAGTTTACACCTTTTTCTCGTCTACTATCCGACGACTTGTAAAATCGATGTTCGTGAATCTTGCTAGTTTCGATCAAAAACGATATATCCCGTTGTTTTGAGCCGGAATACAAGTTTTCGCGCAGTTCTGAGAGAAAACGTTTACACCTATCTGTCGTCTACTCTTCGACGACTTGTAAAATTGATGCTCGTGAATCTTGCTAGTTTCGATCTAAAACGATGTATCCCGTTGTTTTGAGCCGCAATACAAGTTTTCGGGTTGTTCTGAGAGAAAAAGCTTTCACATTTCTCTCGTCTACTCTTCGACGACTTGTAAAATCGATGCTCGTGAGTCTTGCTAGTTTCGATCTAACACGATGTATCCCGTTGTTTTGAGCCGGAATAGAAGTTTTCGCGCAGTTCTGAGAGAAAACGTTTACACCTATCTGTCGTCTACTCTTCGACGACTTGTAAAATCGGTGTTCGTGAATATGCAAGTTTCGATCTAAAACGATGTATCCCGTTGTTTTGAGCCGGAATACAAGTTTTCGCGCAGTTCTGAGAGAAAAAGTTTACACCTTTCTTTCGTCTACACTTCGACGACTTGTAAAGTCGATGGTCGTGAATCTTGCTAGTTTCGATTTAAAACGATGTATCCCGTTGTTTTGAGCCGGAATACAAGTTTTCGGGCTGTTCTGAGAGAAAACGTTTACATCTTTCTCTCGTCTACTCTTCGACAACTTGTAAAATCGATGCTCGTGAATTGTGCTAGTTTTGATCGAAAACGATGTATCCCGTTGTTTTGAGACGGAATACAAGTTTTCGCGCAGTTCTGAGAGGAAAAGTTTACACCTTTCTCTCGTCTACTCTTCGACGACTTGTAAAATCGATGCTCGTGAATTTTGCTACTTTCGATCTAAAACGATGTATCCCGTTGTTTTGAGCCGGAATACAAGTTTTCGCGCAGTTCTGAGAGAAAAAGTTTACACCTTTCGTTCATCTACACTTCGAAGACTTGTAAAATCGATGGTCGTGAATCTTGCTAGTTTCGATCTAAAACGATGTATCCCTTTGAATTGAGCCGGAATACAAGTTTTCGTGCAGTTCTGAGAGAAAACGTTTACACCTTTCTCCCGTCTACTATCCGACGACTTGTAAAATCGATGCTCGTGAATTTTGCTAGTTTCGATCTAAAACGATGTATCCCGTTGTTTTGATCCGGAATACAAGTTTTCGCGCAGTTCTGAGAGAAAAAGTTTACACCTTTCTCTCGTCTACTCTTCAACGACTTGTAAAATTGATGCTCGTGAATCTTGCTAGTTTCGATCTAAAACGATGTATCCCGTTGTTTTGAGCCGCAATACAAGTTTTCGGGTTGATCTGAGAGAAAAAGCTTTCACATTTCCCTCGTCTACTCTTCGACGACTAGTAAAATCGATGCTCGTGAATCTTGCTAGTTTCGATCTAAAACGATGTATCTCGTTGTTTTGAGCCGCAATACAAGTTTTCGGGTTGTTCTGAGAGAAAAAGCTTTCACATTTCTCTCGTATACTCTTCGACGACTTGTAAAATCGATGCTCGTGAGTCTTGCTAGTTTCGATCTAACACGATGTATCCCGTTGTTTTGAGCCGGAATAGAAGTTTTCGCGCAGTTCTGAGAGAAAACGTTTACACCTATCTGTCGTCTACTCTTCGACGACTTGTAAAATCGATGCTCGTGAATCTTGCTAGTTTCGATCTAAAACGATGTATCCCGTTGTTTTGAGCCGGAATACAAGTTTTCGTGCAGTTCTGAGAGAAAAAGTTTACACCTTTCTCTCGTCTACTATCCGACGACTTGTAAAATCGATGCTCGTGAATTTTGCTAGTTTCGATGTAAAACGATGTATCCCGTTGTTTTGATTCGGAATACAAGTTTTCGCGCAGTTCTGAGAGAAAAAGTTTACACCTTTCGTTCGTCTACACTTCGAAGACTTGTAAAATCGATGGTCATGAATCTTGCTAGTTTCGATCTAAAACGATGTATCCCTTTGAATTGAGCCGGAATACAAGTTTTCGTGCAGTTCTGAGAGAAAACGTTTACACCTTTCTCTCGTCTACTATCCGACGACTTGTAAAATCGATGCTCGTGAATTTTGCTAGTTTCGATCTAAAACGATGTATCCCGTTGTTTTGATCCGGAATACAAGTTTTCGCGCAGTTCTGAGAGAAAAAGTTTACACCTTTCTCTCGTCTACTCTTCAACGACTTGTAAAATTGATGCTCGTGAATCTTGCTAGTTTCGATCTAAAACGATGTATCCCGTTGTTTTGAGCCGCAATACAAGTTTTCGGGTTGTTCTGAGAGAAAAAGCTTTCACATTTCTCTCGTCTACTCTTCGACGACTTGTAAAATCGATGCTCGTGAATCTTGCTAGTTTCGATCTAAAACGATGTATCTCGTTGTTTTGAGCCGCAATACAAGTTTTCGGGTTGTTCTGAGAGAAAAAGCTTTCACATTTCTCTCGTCTACTCTTCGACGACTTGTAAAATCGATGCTCGTGAGTCTTGCTAGTTTCGATCTAACACGATGTATCCCGTTGTTTTGAGCCGGAAAAGAATTTTTCGCGCAGTTCTGAGAGAAAACGTTTACACCTATCTGTCGTCTACTCTTCGACGACTTGTAAAATCGATGCTCGTGAATCTTGCTAGTTTCGATCTAAAACGATGTATCCCGTTGTTTTGAGCCGGAATACAAGTTTTCGTGCAGTTCTGAGAGAAAAAGTTTACACCTTTCTCTCGTCTACTATCCGACGACTTGTAAAATCGATGCTCGTGAATTTTGCTAGTTTCGATGTAAAACGATGTATCCCGTTGTTTTGATCCGGAATACAAGTTTTCGCGCAGTTCTGAGAGAAAAAGTTTACACCTTTCTCTCGTCTACTCTTCGACGACTTGTAAAATTGATGCTCGTGAATCTTGCTAGTTTCGATCTAAAACGATGTATCTCGTTGTTTTGAGCCGCAATACAAGTTTTCGGGTTGTTCTGAGAGAAAAAGCTTTCACCTTTCTCTCGTCTACTCTTCGACGACTTGTAAAATTGATGCTCGTGAATCTTGCTAGTTTCGATCTAAAACGATGTATCTCGTTGTTTTGAGCCGCAATACAAGTTTTCGGGTTGTTCTGAGAGAAAAAGCTTTCACATTTCTCTCGTCTACTCTTCGACGACTTGTAAAATCGATGCTCGTGAGTCTTGCTAGTTTCGATCTAAAACGATGTATCCCTTTGAATTGAGCCGGAATACAAGTTTTCGTGCAGTTCTGAGAGAAAACGTTTACACCTTTCTCTCGTCTACTATCCGACGACTTGTAAAATCGATGCTCGTGAATTTTGCTAGTTTCGATCTAAAACGATGTATCCCGTTGTTTTGATCCGGAATACAAGTTTTCGCGCAGTTCTGAGAGAAAACGTTTACACCTTTCTCTCGTCTACTCTTCAACGACTTGTAAAATTGATGCTCGTGAATCTTGCTAGTTTCGATCTAAAACGATGTATCCCGTTGTTTTGAGCCGGAATACAAGTTTTCGGGCTGTTCTGAGAGAAAACGTTTACATCTTTCTCTCGTCTACTCTTCGACAACTTGTAAAATCGATGCTCGTGAATTGTGCTAGTTTTGATCGAAAACGATGTATCCCGTTGTTTTGAGACGGAATACAAGTTTTCGCGCAGTTCTGAGAGGAAAAGTTTACACCTTTCTCTCGTCTACTCTTCGACGACTTGTAAAATCGATGCTCGTGAATTTTGCTACTTTCGATCTAAAACGATGTATCCCGTTGTTTTGAGCCGGAATACAAGTTTTCGCGCAGTTCTGAGAGAAAAAGTTTACACCTTTCGTTCGTCTACACTTCGAAGACTTGTAAAATCTATGGTCGTGAATCTTGCTAGTTTCGATCTAAAACGATGTATCCCTTTGAATTGAGCCGGAATACAAGTTTTCGTGCAGTTCTGAGAGAAAACGTTTACACCTTTCTCTCGTCTACTATCCGACGACTTGTAAAATCGATGCTCGTGAATTTTGCTAGTTTCGATCTAAAACGATGTATCCCGTTGTTTTGATCCGGAATACAAGTTTTCGCGCAGTTCTGAGAGAAAACGTTTACACCTTTCTCTCGTCTACTCTTCAACGACTTGTAAAATTGATGCTCGTGAATCTTGCTAGTTTCGATCTAAAACGATGTATCCCGTTGTTTTGAGTCGCAATACAAGTTTTCGGGTTGTTCTGAGAGAAAAAGCTTTCACATTTCTCTCGTCTACTCTTCGACGACTAGTAAAATGGATGCTCGTGAATCTTGCTAGTTTCGATCTAAAACGATGTATCTCGTTGTTTTGAGCCGCAATACAAGTTTTCGGGTTGTTCTGAGAGAAAAAGCTTTCACATTTCTCTCGTCTACTCTTCGACGACTTGTAAAATCGATGCTCGTGAGTCTTGCTAGTTTCGATCTAACACGATGTATCCCGTTGTTTTGAGCCGGAATAGAAGTTTTCGCGCAGTTCTGAGAGAAAACGTTTACACCTATCTGTCGTCTACTCTTCGACGACTTGTAAAATCGATGCTCGTGAATCTTGCTAGTTTCGATCTAAAACGATGTATCCCGTTGTTTTGAGCCGGAATACAAGTTTTCGTGCAGTTCTGAGAGAAAAAGTTTACACCTTTCTCTCGTCTACTATCCGACGACTTGTAAAATCGATGCTCGTGAATTTTGCTAGTTTCGATGTAAAACGATGTATCCCGTTGTTTTGATCCGGAATACAAGTTTTCGCGCAGTTCTGAGAGAAAAAGTTTACACCTTTCTCTCGTCTACTCTTCGACGACTTGTAAAATTGATGCTCGTGAATCTTGCTAGTTTCGATCTAAAACGATGTATCTCGTTGTTTTGAGCCGCAATACAAGTTTTCGGGTTGTTCTGAGAGAAAAAGCTTTCACCTTTCTCTCGTCTACTCTTCGACGACTTGTAAAATTGATGCTCGTGAATCTTGCTAGTTTCGATCTAAAACGATGTATCTCGTTGTTTTGAGCCGCAATACAAGTTTTCGGGTTGTTCTGAGAGAAAACGCTTTCACATTTCTCTCGTCTACTCTTCGACGACTTGTAAAATCGATGCTCGTGAGTCTTGCTAGTTTCGATCTAAAACGATGTATCCCTTTGAATTGAGCCGGAATACAAGTTTTCGTGCAGTTCTGAGAGAAAACGTTTACACCTTTCTCTCGTCTACTATCCGACGACTTGTAAAATCGATGCTCGTGAATTTTGCTAGTTTCGATCTAAAACGATGTATCCCGTTGTTTTGATCCGGAATACAAGTTTTCGCGCAGTTCTGAGAGAAAAAGTTTACACCTTTCTCTCGTCTACTCTTCAACGACTTGTAAAATTGATGCTCGTGAATCTTGCTAGTTTCGATCTAAAACGATGTATCCCGTTGTTTTGAGCCGGAATAGAAGTTTTCGCGCAGTTCTGAGAGAAAACGTTTACACCTATCTGTCGTCTACTCTTCGACGACTTGTAAAATCGGTGTTCGTGAATTTTGCAAGTTTCGATCTAAAACGATGCATCCCGTTGTTTTGAGCCGGAATACAAGTTTTCGCGCAGTTCTGAGAGAAAAAGTTTACACCTTTCTTTCGTCTACACTTCGACGACTTGTAAAATCGATGGTCGCGAATCTTGCTAGTTTCGATCTAAAACGATGTATTGCTTTGATTTGAGCCGGAATACAAGTTTTCTTGCCGTTCTGAGAGAAAAAGTTTACACCTTTCTTTCGTCTACACTTCGACGACTTGTAAAATCGATGGTCGTGAATCTTGCTAGTTTCGATCTAAAACGATGTATCCCTTTGATTTGAGCCGGAATACAAGTTTTCGTGCAGTTCTGAGAGAAAACGTTTACACCTTTCTTTCGTCTACACTTCGACGACTTGTAAAATCGATGGTCGTGAATCTGGCTAGTTTCGATCTAAAACGATGTATCCCTTTGATTTGAGCCGGAATACAAGTTTTCGTGCAGTTCTGAGAGAAAAAGTTTACACCTTTCTCCCGTCTACTCTTCGACAACTTGTAAAATCGATGCTCGTGAATCTTGCTAGTTTCGATCTGAAACGATGTATCCCGTTGTTTTGAGCCGCAATACAAGTTTTCGCGCTGTTCTGAGAGAAAACGATTACACCTTTCTCTCGTCTACTCTTCGACGACTTGTAAAATCGATGCTCGTGAATCTTGCTAGTTTCGATCTAAAACGATGTATCCCGTTGTTTTGAGCCGCAATACAAGTTTTCGCGCAGTTCTGAGAGAAAACGTTTACACCTTTCTCTCGTCTACTCTTCGACGACTTGTAAAATCGATGCTCGTGAATCTTGCTAGTTTCAATCTAAAACAATGTATCCCGTTGTTTTGTGACAGAATACAAGTTTTCGCGCAGTTCTGAGAGAAAAAGTTTACACCTTTTTCTCGTCTACTATCCGACGACTTGTAAAATCGATGTTCGTGAATCTTGCTAGTTTCGATCAAAAACGATATATCCCGTTGTTTTGAGCCGGAATACAAGTTTTCGCGCAGTTCTGAGAGAAAACGTTTACACCTATCTGTCGTCTACTCTTCGACGACTTGTAAAATTGATGCTCGTGAATCTTGCTAGTTTCGATCTAAAACGATGTATCCCGTTGTTTTGAGCCGCAATACAAGTTTTCGGGTTGTTCTGAGAGAAAAAGCTTTCACATTTCTCTCGTCTACTCTTCGACGACTTGTAAAATCGATGCTCGTGAGTCTTGCTAGTTTCGATCTAACACGATGTATCCCGTTGTTTTGAGCCGGAATAGAAGTTTTCGCGCAGTTCTGAGAGAAAACGTTTACACCTATCTGTCGTCTACTCTTCGACGACTTGTAAAATCGGTGTTCGTGAATATGCAAGTTTCGATCTAAAACGATGTATCCCGTTGTTTTGAGCCGGAATACAAGTTTTCGCGCAGTTCTGAGAGAAAAAGTTTACACCTTTCTTTCGTCTACACTTCGACGACTTGTAAACTCGATGGTCGTGAATCTTGCTAGTTTCGATTTAAAACGATGTATCCCGTTGTTTTGAGCCGGAATACAAGTTTTCGGGCTGTTCTGAGAGAAAACGTTTACATCTTTCTCTCGTCTACTCTTCGACAACTTGTAAAATCGATGCTCGTGAATTGTGCTAGTTTTGATCGAAAACGATGTATCCCGTTGTTTTGAGACGGAATACAAGTTTTCGCGCAGTTCTGAGAGGAAAAGTTTACACCTTTCTCTCGTCTACTCTTCGACGACTTGTAAAATCGATGCTCGTGAATTTTGCTACTTTCGATCTAAAACGATGTATCCCGTTGTTTTGAGCCGGAATACAAGTTTTCGCGCAGTTCTGAGAGAAAAAGTTTACACCTTTCGTTCATCTACACTTCGAAGACTTGTAAAATCGATGGTCGTGAATCTTGCTAGTTTCGATCTAAAACGATGTATCCCTTTGAATTGAGCCGGAATACAAGTTTTCGTGCAGTTCTGAGAGAAAACGTTTACACCTTTCTCTCGTCTACTATCCGACGACTTGTAAAATCGATGCTCGTGAATTTTGCTAGTTTCGATCTAAAACGATGTATCCCGTTGTTTTGATCCGGAATACAAGTTTTCGCGCAGTTCTGAGAGAAAAAGTTTACACCTTTCTCTCGTCTACTCTTCAACGACTTGTAAAATTGATGCTCGTGAATCTTGCTAGTTTCGATCTAAAACGATGTATCCCGTTGTTTTGAGCCGCAATACAAGTTTTCGGGTTGATCTGAGAGAAAAAGCTTTCACATTTCCCTCGTCTACTCTTCGACGACTAGTAAAATCGATGCTCGTGAATCTTGCTAGTTTCGATCTAAAACGATGTATCTCGTTGTTTTGAGCCGCAATACAAGTTTTCGGGTTGTTCTGAGAGAAAAAGCTTTCACATTTCTCTCGTATACTCTTCGACGACTTGTAAAATCGATGCTCGTGAGTCTTGCTAGTTTCGATCTAACACGATGTATCCCGTTGTTTTGAGCCGGAATAGAAGTTTTCGCGCAGTTCTGAGAGAAAACGTTTACACCTATCTGTCGTCTACTCTTCGACGACTTGTAAAATCGATGCTCGTGAATCTTGCTAGTTTCGATCTAAAACGATGTATCCCGTTGTTTTGAGCCGGAATACAAGTTTTCGTGCAGTTCTGAGAGAAAAAGTTTACACCTTTCTCTCGTCTACTATCCGACGACTTGTAAAATCGATGCTCGTGAATTTTGCTAGTTTCGATGTAAAACGATGTATCCCGTTGTTTTGATTCGGAATACAAGTTTTCGCGCAGTTCTGAGAGAAAAAGTTTACACCTTTCGTTCGTCTACACTTCGAAGACTTGTAAAATCGATGGTCGTGAATCTTGCTAGTTTCGATCTAAAACGATGTATCCCTTTGAATTGAGCCGGAATACAAGTTTTCGTGCAGTTCTGAGAGAAAACGTTTACACCTTTCTCTCGTCTACTATCCGACGACTTGTAAAATCGATGCTCGTGAATTTTGCTAGTTTCGATCTAAAACGATGTATCCCGTTGTTTTGATCCGGAATACAAGTTTTCGCGCAGTTCTGAGAGAAAAAGTTTACACCTTTCTCTCGTCTACTCTTCAACGACTTGTAAAATTGATGCTCGTGAATCTTGCTAGTTTCGATCTAAAACGATGTATCCCGTTGTTTTGAGCCGCAATACAAGTTTTCGGGTTGTTCTGAGAGAAAAAGCTTTCACATTTCTCTCGTCTACTCTTCGACGACTTGTAAAATCGATGCTCGTGAATCTTGCTAGTTTCGATCTAAAACGATGTATCTCGTTGTTTTGAGCCGCAATACAAGTTTTCGGGTTGTTCTGAGAGAAAAAGCTTTCACATTTCTCTCGTCTACTCTTCGACGACTTGTAAAATCGATGCTCGTGAGTCTTGCTAGTTTCGATCTAACACGATGTATCCCGTTGTTTTGAGCCGGAATAGAATTTTTCGCGCAGTTCTGAGAGAAAACGTTTACACCTATCTGTCGTCTACTCTTCGACGACTTGTAAAATCGATGCTCGTGAATCTTGCTAGTTTCGATCTAAAACGATGTATCCCGTTGTTTTGAGCCGGAATACAAGTTTTCGTGCAGTTCTGAGAGAAAAAGTTTACACCTTTCTCTCGTCTACTATCCGACGACTTGTAAAATCGATGCTCGTGAATTTTGCTAGTTTCGATGTAAAACGATGTATCCCGTTGTTTTGATCCGGAATACAAGTTTTCGCGCAGTTCTGAGAGAAAAAGTTTACACCTTTCTCTCGTCTACTCTTCGACGACTTGTAAAATTGATGCTCGTGAATCTTGCTAGTTTCGATCTAAAACGATGTATCTCGTTGTTTTGAGCCGCAATACAAGTTTTCGGGTTGTTCTGAGAGAAAAAGCTTTCACCTTTCTCTCGTCTACTCTTCGACGACTTGTAAAATTGATGCTCGTGAATCTTGCTAGTTTCGATCTAAAACGATGTATCTCGTTGTTTTGAGCCGCAATACAAGTTTTCGGGTTGTTCTGAGAGAAAAAGCTTTCACATTTCTCTCGTCTACTCTTCGACGACTTGTAAAATCGATGCTCGTGAGTCTTGCTAGTTTCGATCTAAAACGATGTATCCCTTTGAATTGAGCCGGAATACAAGTTTTCGTGCAGTTCTGAGAGAAAACGTTTACACCTTTCTCTCGTCTACTATCCGACGACTTGTAAAATCGATGCTCGTGAATTTTGCTAGTTTCGATCTAAAACGATGTATCCCGTTGTTTTGAGACGGAATACAAGTTTTCGGGCTGTTCTGAGAGAAAACGTTTACATCTTTCTCTCGTCTACTCTTCGACAACTTGTAAAATCGATGCTCGTGAATTGTGCTAGTTTTGATCGAAAACGATGTATCCCGTTGTTTTGAGACGGAATACAAGTTTTCGCGCAGTTCTGAGAGGAAAAGTTTACACCTTTCTCTCGTCTACTCTTCGACGACTTGTAAAATCGATGCTCGTGAATTTTGCTACTTTCGATCTAAAACGATGTATCCCGTTGTTTTGAGCCGGAATACAAGTTTTCGCGCAGTTCTGAGAGAAAAAGTTTACACCTTTCGTTCGTCTACACTTCGAAGACTTGTAAAATCTATGGTCGTGAATCTTGCTAGTTTCGATCTAAAACGATGTATCCCTTTGAATTGAGCCGGAATACAAGTTTTCGTGCAGTTCTGAGAGAAAACGTTTACACCTTTCTCTCGTCTACTATCCGACGACTTGTAAAATCGATGCTCGTGAATTTTGCTAGTTTCGATCTAAAACGATGTATCCCGTTGTTTTGATCCGGAATACAAGTTTTCGCGCAGTTCTGAGAGAAAAAGTTTACACCTTTCTCTCGTCTACTCTTCAACGACTTGTAAAATTGATGCTCGTGAATCTTGCTAGTTTCGATCTAAAACGATGTATCCCGTTGTTTTGAGTCGCAATACAAGTTTTCGGGTTGTTCTGAGAGAAAAAGCTTTCACATTTCTCTCGTCTACTCTTCGACGACTAGTAAAATGGATGCTCGTGAATCTTGCTAGTTTCGATCTAAAACGATGTATCTCGTTGTTTTGAGCCGCAATACAAGTTTTCGGGTTGTTCTGAGAGAAAAAGCTTTCACATTTCTCTCGTCTACTCTTCGACGACTTGTAAAATCGATGCTCGTGAGTCTTGCTAGTTTCGATCTAACACGATGTATCCCGTTGTTTTGAGCCGGAATAGAAGTTTTCGCGCAGTTCTGAGAGAAAACGTTTACACCTATCTGTCGTCTACTCTTCGACGACTTGTAAAATCGATGCTCGTGAATCTTGCTAGTTTCGATCTAAAACGATGTATCCCGTTGTTTTGAGCCGGAATACAAGTTTTCGTGCAGTTCTGAGAGAAAAAGTTTACACCTTTTTCTCGTCTACTATCCGACGACTTGTAAAATCGATGCTCGTGAATTTTGCTAGTTTCGATGTAAAACGATGTATCCCGTTGTTTTGATCCGGAATACAAGTTTTCGCGCAGTTCTGAGAGAAAAAGTTTACACCTTTCGTTCGTCTACACTTCGAAGACTTGTAAAATCGATGCTCGTGAATTTTGCTAGTTTCGATCTAAAACTATGTATCCCGTTGTTTTGATCCGGAATACAAGTTTTCGCGCAGTTCTGAGAGAAAAAGTTTACACCTTTCTCTCGTCTACTCTTCAACGACTTGTAAAATTGATGCTCGTGAATCTTGCTAGTTTCGATCTAAAACGATGTATCCCGTTGTTTTGAGCCGCAATACAAGTTTTCGGGTTGTTCTGAGAGAAAAAGCTTTCACATTTCTCTCGTCTACTCTTCGACGACTTGTAAAATCGATGCTCGTGAATCTTGCTAGTTTCGATCTAAAACGATGTATCCCGTTGTTTTGAGCCGGAATACAAGTTTTCGTGCAGTTCTGAGAGAAAAAGTTTACACCTTTCTCTCGTCTACTATCCGACGACTTGTAAAATCGATGCTCGTGAATTTTGCTAGTTTCGATGTAAAACGATGTATCCCGTTGTTTTGATCCGGAATACAAGTTTTCGCGCAGTTCTGAGAGAAAAAGTTTACACCTTTCTCTCGTCTACTCTTCGACGACTTGTAAAATTGATGCTCGTGAATCTTGCTAGTTTCGATCTAAAACGATGTATCTCGTTGTTTTGAGCCGCAATACAAGTTTTCGGGTTGTTCTGAGAGAAAAAGCTTTCACATTTCTCTCGTCTACTCTTCGACGACTTGTAAAATCGATGCTCGTGAGTCTTGCTAGTTTCGATCTAACACGATGTATCCCGTTGTTTTGAGCCGGAATAGAAGTTTTCGCGCTGTTCTGAGAGAAAACGTTTACACCTATCTGTCGTCTACTCTTCGACGACTTTTAAAATCGATGCTCGTGAATCTTGCTAGTTTTGATCTAAAACGATGTATCCCGTTGTTTTGAGCCGGAATACAAGTTTTCGGGCTGTTCTGAGAGAAGACGTTTACACCCTTCTCTCGTCTACTCTTCGACAACTTGTAAAATCGATGCTCGTGAATCTTGCTAGTTTTGATCGAAAACGATGTATCCCGTTGTTTTGAGCCGGAATAGAAGTTTTCGCGCAGTTCTGAGAGAAAACGTTTACACCTATCTGTGGTCTACTCTTCGACGACTTGTAAAATCGATGCTCGTGAATCTTGCTAGTTGCGATCTGAAACGATGTATCCCGTTGTTTTGAGCCGCAATACAAGTTTTCGCGCAGATCTGAGAGAAAAGGTTTACACCTTTATCTCGTCTACTATCCGACGACTTGTAAAATCGATGCTCGTGAATCTTGCTAGTTTTGATCTAAAACGATGTATCCCGTTGTTTTGAGCCGGAATACAAGTTTTCGCGCAGTTCTGAGAGAAAAAGTTTACACCTTTCTGTCGTCTACACTTCGACGACTTGTAAAATCGATGGTCGTGAATCTTGCTAGTTTCGATCTAAAACGATGTATCCCTTTGATTTGAGCCGGAATACAAGTTTTCGTGCAGTTCTGAGAGAAAAAGTTTACACCTTTCTCTCGTCTACTCTTCGACAACTTGTAAAATTGATGCTCGTGAATCTTGCTAGTTTCGATCTGAAACGATGTATCCCGTTGTTTTGAGCCGCAATACAAGTTTTCGCGCAGATCTGAGAGAAAAAGTTTACACCTTTTTCTCGTCTACTATCCGACGACTTGTAAAATCGATGCTCGTGAATTTTGCTACTTTCGATCTAAAACGATGTATCCCGTTGTTTTGAGCCGGAATACAAGTTTTCGCGCAGTTCTGAGAGAAAAAGTTTACACCTTTCGTTCGTCTACGCTTCGAAGACTTGTAAAATCGATGGTCGTGAATCTTGCTAGTTTCGATCTAAAACGATGTTTCCCTTTGATTTGAGCCGGAATACAAGTTTTCGTGCAGTTCTGAGAGAAAAAGTTTACACCTTTCTCTCGTCTACTATCCGACGACTTGTAAAATCGATGCTCGTGAATTTTGCTAGTTTCGATCTAAAACGATGTATCCAGTTGTTTTGATCCGGAATACAAGTTTTCGCGCAGTTCTGAGAGAAAAAGTTTACACCTTTCTCTCGTCTACTCTTCGACGACTTGTAAAATTTATGCTCGTGAATTTTGCTAGTTTCGATCTAAAACGATGTATACCGTTGTTTTGAGCCGGAATACAAGTTTTCGCGCAGTTCTGAGAGAAAAAGTTTACACCTTTCTTTCGTCTACACTTCGACGACTTGTAAAATCGATGGTCATGAATCTTGCTAGTTTCAATCTAAAACGATGTATTCCTTTGATTTGATCCGGAATACAAGTTTTCGTGCAGTTCTGAGAGAAAAAGCTTACACCTTTCTTTCGTCTACTCTTCGACGACTTGTAAAATCGGTGTTCGTGAATTTTGCAAGTTTCGATCTAAAACGATGTATCCCGTTGTTTTGAGCCGGAATACAAGTTTTCGCGCAGTTCTGAGAGAAAAAGTTTACACCTTTCTTTCGTCTACACTTCGACGACTTGTAAAATCGATGCTCGTGAATCTTGCTAGTTTCGATCAAAAACGATATATCCCGTTGTTTTGAGCCGGAACACAAGTTTTCGCGCAGTTCTGAGAGAAAAAGTTTACACCTTTCTTTCGTCTACACTTCGACGACTTGTAAAATCGATGGTCATGAATCTTGCTAGTTTCGATCTAAAACGATGTATTCCTTTGATTTGATCCGGAATACAAGTTTTCGCGCAGTTCTGTGAGAAAAAGTTTACACCTTTCTTTCGTCTACACTTCGACGACTTGTAAAATCGATGCTCGTGAATCTTGCTAGTTTCGATCAAAAACGATATATCCCGTTGTTTTGAGCCGGAACACAAGTTTTCGCGCAGTTCTGAGAGAAAAAGTTTACACCTTTCTCTCGTCTACTCTTCGACAACTTGTAAATTCGATGCTCGTGAATTTTGCTAGTTTCGATCTAAAACGATGTATCCCGTTGTTTTGAGCCGGAATACAAGTTTTCGCGCAGTTCTGAGAGAAAAAGTTTACACCTTTCTGTCGTCTACACTTCGACGACTTGTAAAATCGATGGTCGTGAATCTTGCTAGTTTCGATCTAAAACGATGTATCCCTTTGATTTGAGCCGGAATACAAGTTTTCGTGCAGTTCTGAGAGAAAAAGTTTACACCTTTCTCTCGTCTACTCTTCGACAACTTGTAAAATCGATGCTCGTGAATCTTGCTAGTTTCGATCTGAAACGATGTATCCCGTTGTTTTGAGCCGCAATACAAGTTTTCGCGCAGATCTGAGAGAAAAAGTTTACACCTTTTTCTCGTCTACTATCCGACGACTTGTAAAATCGATGCTCGTGAATTTTGCTACTTTCGATCTAAAACGATGTATCCCGTTGTTTTGAGCCGGAATACAAGTTTTCGCGCAGTTCTGAGATAAAAAGTTTACACCTTTCGTTCGTCTACGCTTCGAGGACTTGTAAAATCGTTGGTCGTGAATCTTGCTAGTTTCGATCTAAAACGATGTTTCCCTTTGATTTGAGCCGGAATACAAGTTTTCGTGCAGTTCTGAGAGAAAAAGTTTACACCTTTCTCTCGTCTACTATCCGACGACTTGTAAAATCGATGCTCGTGAATTTTGCTAGTTTCGATCTGAAACGATGTATCCAGTTGTTTTGATCCGGAATACAAGTTTTCGCGCAGTTCTGAGAGAAAAAGTTTACACCTTTCTCTCGTCTACTCTTCGACGACTTGTAAAATCGATGCTCGTGAATTTTGCTAGTTTCGATCTAAAACGATGTATCCCGTTGTTTTGAGCCGGAATACAAGTTTTCGCGCAGTTCTGAGAGAAAAAGTTTACACCTTTCTTTCGTCTACACTTCGACGACTTGTAAAATCGATGGTCATGAATCTTGCTAGTTTCGATCTAAAACGATGTATTCCTTTGATTTGATCCGGAATACAAGTTTTCGCGCAGTTCTGTGAGAAAAAGTTTACACCTTTCTTTCGTCTACACTTCGACGACTTGTAAAATCGATGCTCGTGAATCTTGCTAGTTTCGATCAAAAACGATATATCCCGTTGTTTTGAGCCGGAACACAAGTTTTCGCGCAGTTCTGAGAGAAAAAGTTTACACCTTTCTCTCGTCTACTCTTCGACAACTTGTAAATTCGATGCTCGTGAATTTTGCTAGTTTCGATCTAAAACGATGTATCCCGTTGTTTTGAGCCGGAATACAAGTTTTCGCGCAGTTCTGAGAGAAAAAGTTTACACCTTTCTGTCGTCTACACTTCGACGACTTGTAAAATCGATGGTCGTGAATCTTGCTAGTTTCGATCTAAAACGATGTATCCCTTTGATTTGAGCCGGAATACATGTTTTCGTGCAGTTCTGAGAGAAAAAGTTTACACCTTTCTCTCGTCTACTCTTCGACAACTTGTAAAATCGATGCTTGTGAATCTTGCTAGTTTCGATCTGAAACGATGTATCCCGTTGTTTTGAGCCGCAATACAAGTTTTCGCGCAGATCTGAGAGAAAAAGTTTACACCTCTTTCTCGTCTACTATCCGACGACTTGTAAAATTGATGCTCGTGAATTTTGCTACTTTCGATCTAAAACGATGTATCCCGTTGTTTTGAGCCGGAATACAAGTTTTCGCGCAGTTCTGAGAGAAAAAGTTTACACCTTTCGTTCGTCTACGCTTCGAAGACTTGTAAAATCGATGGTCGTGAATCTTGCTAGTTTCGATCTAAAACGATGTTTCCCTTTGATTTGAGCCGGAATACAAGTTTTCGTGCAGTTCTGAGAGAAAAAGTTTACACCTTTCTCTCGTCTACTATCCGACGACTTGTAAAATCGATGCTCGTGAATTTTGCTAGTTTCGATCTAAAACGATGTATCCAGTTGTTTTGATCCGGAATACAAGTTTTCGCGCAGTTCTGAGAGAAAAAGTTTACACCTTTCTCTCGTCTACTCTTCGACGACTTGTAAAATCGATGCTCGTGAATTTTGCTAGTTTCGATCTAAAACGATGTATCCCGTTGTTTTGAGCCGGAATACAAGTTTTCGCGCAGTTCTGAGAGAAAAAGTTTACACCTTTCTTTCGTGTACACTTCGACGACTTGTAAAATCGATGGTCATGAATCTTGCTAGTTTCGATCTAAAACGATGTATTCCTTTGATTTGATCCGGAATACAAGTTTTCGTGCAGTTCTGAGAGAAAAAGCTTACACCTTTCTTTCGTCTACTCTTCGACGACTTGTAAAATCGGTGTTCGTGAATTTTGCAAGTTTCGATCTAAAACGATGTATCCCGTTGTTTTGAGCCGGAATACAAGTTTTCGCGCAGTTCTGAGAGAAAAAGTTTACACCTTTCTTTCGTCTACACTTCGACGACTTGTAAAATCGATGGTCGTGAATCTTGCTAGTTTCGATCTAAAACGATGTATTGCTTTGATTTGAGCCGGATTACAAGTTTTCTTGCAGTTCTGAGAGAAAAAGTTTACACCTTTCTTTCGTCTACACTTCGACGACTTGTAAAATCGATGGTCGTGAATCTTGCTAGTTTCGATCTAAAACGATGTATCCCTTTGATTTGAGCCGGAATACAAGTTTTCGTGCAGTTCTGAGAGAAAACGTTTACACCTTTCTTTCGTCTACTATCCGACGACTTGTAAAATCGATGCTCGTGAATTTTGCTAGTTTCGATCTAAAACGATGTATCCCGTTGTTTTGATCCGGAATACAAGTTTTCGCGCAGTTCTGAGAGAAAAAGTTTACACCTTTCTCTCGTCTACTCTTCGACGACTTGTAAAATTGATGCTCGTGAATCTTGCTAGTTTCGATCTAAAACGATGTATCTCGTTGTTTTGAGCCGCAATACAAGTTTTCGGGTTGTTCTGAGAGAAAAAGGTTTCACATTTCTCTCGTCTACTCTTCGACGACTTGTAAAATCGATGCTCGTGAATCTTGCTAGTTTCGATCTAACACGATGTATCCCGTTGTTTTGAGCCGGAATAGAAGTTTTCGCGCAGTTCTGAGAGAAAACGTTTACACCTATCTGTCGTCTACTCTTCGACGACTTGTAAAATCGATGCTCGTGAATCTTGCTAGTTTCGATCTAAAACGATGTATCCCGTTGTTTTGAGCCGGAATACAAGTTTTCGGGCTGTTCTGAGAGAAGACGTTTACACCCTTCTCTCGTCTACTCTTCGACAACTTGTAAAATCGATGCTCGTGAATTTTGCTAGTTTTGATCGAAAACGATGTATCCCGTTGTTTTGAGACGAAATACAAGTTTTCGCGCAGTTCTGAGAGGGAAAGTTTACACCTTTCTTTCGTCTACTCTTCGACGACTTGTAAAATCGATGCTCGTGAATCTTGCTAGTTTCGATCTAACACGATGTATCCCGTTGTTTTGAGCCGGAATAGAAGTTTTCGCGCAGTTCTGAGAGAAAACGTTTACACCTATCTGTGGTCTACTCTTCGACGACTTGTAAAATCGATGCTCGTGAATCTTGCTAGTTTCGATCTGAAACGATGTATCCCGTTGTTTTGAGCCGCAATACAAGTTTTCGCGCAGATCTGACAGAAAAGGTTTCCACCTTTATCTCGTCTACTATCCGACGACTTGTAAAATTGATGCTCGTGAATCTTGCTAGTTTCGATCAAAAACGATATATCCCGTTGTTTTGAGCCGGAACACAAGTTTTCGCGCAGTTCTGAGAGAAAAAGCTTACACCTTTCTCTCGTCTACTCTTCGACAACTTGTAAATTCGATGCTCGTGAATTTTGCTAGTTTCGATCTAAAACGATGTATCCCGTTGTTTTGAGCCGGAATACAAGTTTTCGCGCAGTTCTGAGAGAAAACGTTTACACCTTTCTGTCGTCTACACTTCGACGACTTGTAAAATCGATGGTCGTGAATCTTGCTAGTTTCGATCTAAAACGATGTATCCCTTTGATTTGAGCCGGAATACAAGTTTTCGTGCAGTTCTTAGAGAAAAAGTTTACACCTTTCTCTCGTCTACTCTTCGACAACTTGTAAAATCGATGCTCGTGAATCTTGCTAGTTTCGATCTGAAACGATGTATCCCGTTGTTTTGAGCCGCAATACAAGTTTTCGCGCAGATCTGAGAGAAAACGTTTACACCTTTTTCTCGTCTACTATCCGACGACTTGTAAAATCGATGCTCGTGAATTTTGCTACTTTCGATCTAAAACGATGTATCCCGTTGTTTTGAGCCGGAATACAAGTTTTCGCGCAGTTCTGAGAGAAAAAGTTTACACCTTTCGTTCGTCTACGCTTCGAAGACTTGTAAAATCGATGCTCGTGAATTTTGCTAGTTTCGATCTAAAACGATGTATCCCGTTGTTTTGAGCCGCAATACAAGTTTTCGCGCAGATCTGAGAGAAAACGTTTACACCTTTTTCTCGTCTACTATCCGACGACTTGTAAAATCGATGCTCGTGAATCTTGCTAGTTTCGATCTAAAACGATGTATTCCTTTGATTTGATCCGGAATACAAGTTTTCGTGCAGTTCTGAGAGAAAAAGCTTACACCTTTCTTTCGTCTACTCTTCGACGACTTGTAAAATCGGTGTTCGTGAATTTTGCAAGTTTCGATCTAAAACGATGTATCCCGTTGTTTTGAGCCGGAATACAAGTTTTCGCGCAGTTCCGAGAGAAAAAGTTTACACCTTTCTTTCGTCTACACTTCGACGACTTGTAAAATCGATGCTCGTGAATCTTGCTAGTTTCGATCAAAAACGATATATCCCGTTGTTTTGAGCCGGAACACAAGTTTTCGCGCAGTTCTGAGAGAAAAAGTTTACACCTTTCTCTCGTCTACTCTTCGACAACTTGTAAATTCGATGCTCGTGAATTTTGCTAGTTTCGATCTAAAACGATGTATCCCGTTGTTTTGAGCCGGAATACACGTTTTCGCGCAGTTCTGAGAGAAAAAGTTTACACCTTTCTGTCGTCTACACTTCGACGACTTGTAAAATCGATGGTCGTGAATCTTGCTAGTTTCGATCTAAAACGATGTATCCCTTTGATTTGAGCCGGAATACATGTTTTCGTGCAGTTCTGAGAGAAAAAGTTTACACCTTTCTCTCGTCTACTCTTCGACAACTTGTAAAATCGATGCTCGTGAATCTTGCTAGTTTCGATCTGAAACGATGTATCCCGTTGTTTTGAGCCGCAATACAAGTTTTCGCGCAGATCTGAGAGAAAAAGTTTACACCTTTTTCTCGTCTACTATCCGACGACTTGTAAAATTGATGCTCGTGAATTTTGCTACTTTCGATCTAAAACGATGTATCCCGTTGTTTTGAGCCGGAATACAAGTTTTCGCGCAGTTCTGAGAGAAAAAGTTTACACCTTTCGTTCGTCTACGCTTCGAAGACTTGTAAAATCGATGGTCGTGAATCTTGCTAGTTTCGATCTAAAACGATGTTTCCCTTTGATTTGAGCCGGAATACAAGTTTTCGTGCAGTTCTGAGAGAAAAAGTTTACACCTTTCTCTCGTCTACTATCCGACGACTTGTAAAATCGATGCTCGTGAATTTTGCTAGTTTCGATCTAAAACGATGTATCCAGTTGTTTTAATCCGGAATACAAGTTTTCGCGCAGTTCTGAGAGAAAAAGTTTACACCTTTCTCTCGTCTACTCTTCGACGACTTGTAAAATCGATGCTCGTGAATTTTGCTAGTTTCGATCTAAAACGATGTATCCCGTTGTTTTGAGCCGGAATACAAGTTTTCGCGCAGTTCTGAGAGAAAAAGTTTACACCTTTCTTTCGTGTACACTTCGACGACTTGTAAAATCGATGGTCATGAATCTTGCTAGTTTCGATCTAAAACGATGTATCCCGTTGTTTTGAGCCGGAATACAAGTTTTCGCGCAGTTCTGAGAGAAAAAGTTTACACCTTTCTTTCGTCTACACTTCGACGACTTGTAAAATCGATGGTCGTGAATCTTGCTAGTTTCGATCTAAAACGATGTATTGCTTTGATTTGAGCCGGATTACAAGTTTTCTTTCAGTTCTGAGAGAAAAAGTTTACACCTTTCTTTCGTCTACACTTCGACGACTTGTAAAATCGATGGTCGTGAATCTTGCTAGTTTCGATCTAAAACGATGTATCCCTTTGATTTGAGCCGGAATACAAGTTTTCGTGCAGTTCTGAGAGAAAACGTTTACACCTTTCTTTCGTCTACTATCCGACGACTTGTAAAATCGATGCTCGTGAATTTTGCTAGTTTCGATCTAAAACGATGTATCCCGTTGTTTTGATCCGGAATACAAGTTTTCGCGCAGTTCTGAGAGAAAAAGTTTACACATTTCTCTCGTCTACTCTTCGACGACTTGTAAAATCGATGCTCGTGAATCTTGCTAGTTTCGATCTAACACGATGTATCCCGTTGTTTTGAGCCGGAATAGAAGTTTTCGCGCAGTTCTGAGAGAAAACGTTTACACCTATCTGTCGTCTACTCTTCGACGACTTGTAAAATCGATGCTCGTGAATCTTGCTAGTTTCGATCTAAAACGATGTATCCCGTTGTTTTGAGCCGGAATACAAGTTTTCGGGCTGTTCTGAGAGAAGACGTTTACACCCTTCTCTCGTCTACTCTTCGACAACTTGTAAAATCGATGCTCGTGAATTGTGCTAGTTTTGATCGAAAACGATGTATCCCGTTGTTTTGAGACGAAATACAAGTTTTCGCGCAGTTCTGAGAGGGAAAGTTTACACCTTTCTTTCGTGTACTCTTCGACGACTTGTAAAATCGATGCTCGTGAATCTTGCTAGTTTCGATCTAACACGATGTATCCCGTTGTTTTGAGCCGGAATAGAAGTTTTCGCGCAGTTCTGAGAGAAAACGTTTACACCTATCTGTGGTCTACTCTTCGACGACTTGTAAAATCGATGCTCGTGAATCTTGCTAGTTTCGATCTGAAACGATGTATCCCGTTGTTTTGAGCCGCAATACAAGTTTTCGCGCAGATCTGAGAGAAAAGGTTTACACCTTTATCTCGTCTACTATCCGACGACTTGTAAAATTGATGCTCGTGAATCTTGCTAGTTTCGATCAAAAACGATATATCCCGTTGTTTTGAGCCGGAACACAAGTTTTCGCGCAGTTCTGAGAGAAAAAGTTTACACCTTTCTCTCGTCTACTCTTCGACAACTTGTAAATTCGATGGTCGTGAATCTTGCTAGTTTCGATCTAAAACGATGTATCCCTTTGATTTGAGCCGGAATACAAGTTTTCGTGCAGTTCTTAGAGAAAAAGTTTACACCTTTCTCTCGTCTACTCTTCGACAACTTGTAAAATCGATGCTCGTGAATCTTGCTAGTTTCGATCTGAAACGATGTATCCCGTTGTTTTGAGCCGCAATACAAGTTTTCGCGCAGATCTGAGAGAAAACGTTTACACCTTTTTCTCGTCTACTATCCGACGACTTGTAAAATCGATGCTCGTGAATTTTGCTACTTTCGATCTAAAACGATGTATCCCGTTGTTTTGAGCCGGAATACAAGTTTTCGCGCAGTTCTGAGAGAAAAAGTTTACACCTTTCGTTCGTCTACGCTTCGAAGACTTGTAAAATCGATGCTCGTGAATTTTGCTAGTTTCGATCTAAAACGATGTATCCCGTTGTTTTGAGCCGGAATACAAGTTTTCGCGCAGTTCTGAGAGAAAACGTTTACACCTTTCTTTCGTCTACACTTCGACGACTTGTAAAATCGATGGTCATGAATCTTGCTAGTTTCTATCTAAAACGATGTATTCCTTTGATTTGATCCGGAATACAAGTTTTCGTGCAGTTCTGAGAGAAAAAGCTTACACCTTTCTTTCGTCTACTCTTCGACGACTTGTAAAATCGGTGTTCGTGAATTTTGCAAGTTTCGATCTAAAACGATGTATCCCGTTGTTTTGAGCCGGAATACAAGTTTTCGCGCAGTTCTGAGAGAAAAAGTTTACACCTTTCTTTCGTCTACACTTCGACGACTTGTAAAATCGATGGTCGTGAATCTTGCTAGTTTCGATCTAAAACGATGTATTGCTTTGATTTGAGCCGGATTACAAGTTTTCTTGCAGTTCTGAGAGAAAAAGTTTACACCTTTCTTTCGTCTACACTTCGACGACTTGTAAAATCGATGGTCGTGAATCTTGCTAGTTTCGATCTAAAACGATGTATCCCTTTGATTTGAGCCGGAATACAAGTTTTCGTGCAGTTCTGAGAGAAAACGTTTACACCTTTCTTTCGTCTACACTTCGACGACTTGTAAAATCGATGGTCGTGAATCTTGCTAGTTTCGATCTAAAACGATGTATCCCTTTGATTTGAGCCGGAATACAAGTTTTCGTGCAGTTCTGAGAGAAAAAGTTTACACCTTTCTCTCGTCTACTCTTCGACAACTTGTAAAATCGATGCTCGTGAATCTTGCTAGTTTCGATCTGAAACGATGTATCCCGTTGTTTTGAGCCGCAATACAAGTTTTCGCGCAGATCTGAGAGAAAACGTTTACACCTTTCTCTCGTCTACTATCCGACGACTTGTAAAATCGATGTTCGTGAATCTTGCTAGTTTCGATCAAAAACGATATATCCCGTTGTTTTGAGCCGGAATACAAGTTTTCGCGCAGTTCTGAGAGAAAAAGTTTACACCTTTCTTTCATCTACACTTCGACGACTTGTAAAATCGATGGTCGTGAATCTTGCTAGTTTCGATCTAAAACGATGTATCCCTTTGATTTGAGCCGGAAAACAAGTTTTCGTGCAGTTCTGAGAGAAAAAGCTTTCACATTTCTCTCGTCTACTCTTCGACGACTTGTAAAATCGATGCTCGTGAATCTCGCTAGTTTCGATCTAAAACGATGTATCCCGTTCTTTTGAGCCGGAATACAAGTTTTCGCGCAGATCTGAGAGAAAAAGTTTACACCTTTCTCTCGTCTACTATCCGACGACTTGTAAAATCGATGCTCGTGAATCTTGCTAGTTTCGATCTAAAACGATGTATTCCGTTGTTTTGAGCCGGAATACAAGTTTTCGGGCTGTTCTGAGAGAAGACGTTTACACCCTTCTCTCGTCTACTCTTCGACAACTTGTAAAATCGATGCTCGTGAATTTTGCTACTTTCGATCTAAAACGATGTATCCCGTTGTTTTGAGCCGGAATACAAGTTTTCGCGCAGTTCTGAGAGAAAATTTTACACCTTTCGTTCGTCTACACTTCGAAGACTTGCAAAATCGATGGTCGTGAATCTTGCTAGTTTCGGTCTAAAACGATGTTTCCCTTTGATTTGAGCCGGAATACAAGTTTTCGTGCAGTTCTGAGAGAAAACGTTTACACCTTTCTCTCGTCTACTATCCGACGACTTGTAAAATCGATGCTCGTGAATTTTGCTAGTTTCGATCTAAAACGATGTATCCAGTTGTTTTGATCCAGAATACAAGTTTTCGCGCAGTTCTGAGAGAAAAAGTTTACACCTTTCTCTCGTCTACTCTTCGACGACTTGTAAAATCGATGCTCGTGAATTTTGCTAGTTTCGATCTAAAACGATGTATCCTGTTGTTTTGAGCCGGAATACAAGTTTTCGCGCAGTTCTGAGAGGTAAAGTTTACACCTTTCTTTCGTCTACTCTTCGACGACTTGTAAAATCGGTGTTCGTGAATTTTGCAAGTTTCGATCTAAAACGATGTATCCCGTTGTTTTGATCCGGAATAGAAGTTTTCGCGCAGTTCTGAGAGAAAACGTTTACACCTATCTGTCGTCTACTCTTCGACGACTTGTAAAATCGATGCTCGTGAATCTTGCTAGTTTCGATCTAAAACGATGTATCCCGTTGTTTTGAGCCGGAATACAAGTTTTCGGGCTGTTCTGAGAGAAGACGTTTACACCATTCTCTCGTCTACTCTTCGACAACTTGTAAAATCGATGCTCGTGAATTTTGCTAGTTTTGATTGAAAACGATGTATCCCGTTGTTTCGAGGCCGGAATTCAAGTTTTCGCGCTGTTCTGAGAGAAAAAGCTTTCACATTTCTCTCGTCTACTCTTCGACGACTTGTAAAATCGATCCTCGTGAGTCTTGCTAGTTTCGATCTAACACGATGTATCCCGTTGTTTTGAGCCGGAATAGAAGTTTTCGCGCAGTTCTGAGAGAAAACGTTTACACCTATCTGTCGTCTACTCTTCGACGACTTGTAAAATCGATGCTCGTGAATCTTGCTAGTTTCGATTTAAAACGATGTATTCCGTTGTTTTGAGCCGGAATACAAGTTTTCGGGCTGTTCTGAGAGAAGACGTTTACACCCTTCTCTCGTCTACTCTTCGACAACTTGTAAAATCGATGCTCGTGAATTGTGCTAGTTCTGATCGAAAACGATGTATCCCGTTGTTTTGAGACGGAATACAAGTTTTCGCGCAGTTCTGAGAGAAAAAGTTTACACCTTTCTCTCGTCTACTCTTCGACAACTTGTAAAATCGATGCTCGTGAATCTTGCTAGTTTCGATCTGAAACGATGTATCCCGTTGTTTTGAGCCGCAATAAAAGTTTTCGCGCAGATCTGAGAGAAAAAGTTTACACCTTTTTCTCGCCTACTATCCGACGACTTGTAAAATCGATGCTCGTGAATCTTGCTAGTTTCGATCAAAAACGATATATCCCGTTGTTTTGAGCCGGAATACAAGTTTTCGCGCAGTTCTGAGAGAAAAAGTTTACACCTTTCTCGCGTCTACTCTCGACGACTTGTAAAATCGATGCTCGTGAATTTTGCTACTTTCGATCTAAAACGATGTATCCCATTGTTTTGAGCCGGAATACAAGTTTTCGCGCAGTTCTGTGAGAAAAAGTTTACACCTTTCGTTCGTCTACACTTCGAAGACTTGTAAAATCGATGGTCGTGAATCTTGCTAGTTTCGATCTAAAACGATGTATCCCTTTGATTTGAGCCGGAATACAAGTTTTCGTGCAGTTCTGAGAGAAAAAGTTTACACCTTTCTCTCGTCTACTATCCGACGACTTGTAAAATCGATGCTCGTGAATTTTGCTAGTTTCGATCTAAAACGATGTATCCAGTTGTTTTGATCCGGAATACAAGTTTTCGCGCAGTTCTGAGAGAAAAAGTTTACAACTTTCTCTCGTCTACTCTTCGACGACTTGTAAAATCGATGCTCGTGAATTTTGCTAGTTTCGATGTAAAACGATGTATCTCGTTGTTTTGAGCCGGAATACAAGTTTTCGCGCAGATCTGAGAGAAAAAGTTTACACCTTTCTTTCGTCTACACTTCGACGACTTGTAAAATCGATGGTCATGAATCTTGCTAGTTTCGATCTAAAACGATGTATTCCTTTGATTTGATCCGGAATACAAGTTTTCGTGCAGTTCTGAGAGAAAAAGCTTACACCTTTCTCTCGTCTACTCTTCGACGACTTGTAAAATCGGTGTTCGTGAATTTTGCAAGTTTCGATCTAAAACGATGTATCCCGTTGTTTTGAGCCGGAATACAAGTTTTCGCGCAGTTCTGAGAGAAAAAGTTTACACCTTTCTTTCGTCTACACTTCGACGACTTGTAAAATCGATGGTCGTGAATTTTGCTAGTTTCGATCTAAAACGATGTATTGCTTTGATTGGAGCCGGAATACAAGTTTTCTAGTAGTTCTGAGAGAAAAAGTTTACACCTTTCTTTCGTCTACACTTCGACGACTTGTAAAATCGATGCTCGTGAATCTTGCTAGTTTCGATCTAAAACGATGTATCCCGTTGTTTTGAGCCGGAATACAAGTTTTCGGGCTGTTCTGAGAGAAGACGTTTACACCCTTCTCTCGTCTACTCTTCGACAACTTGTAAAATCGATGCTCGTGAATTTTGCTAGTTTTGATTGAAAACGATGTATCCCGTTGTTTCGAGGCCGGAATTCAAGTTTTCGCGCTGTTCTGAGAGAAAACGATTACACCTTTCTCTCGTCTACTCTTCGACGACTTGTAAAATCGATGCTCGTGAATCTTGCTAGTTTCGATCTAAAACAATGTATCCCGTTGTTTTGAGCCGCAATACAAGTTTTCGGGTTGTTCTGAGAGAAAAAGCTTTCACATTTCTCTCGTCTACTCTTCGACGACTTGTAAAATCGATCCTCGTGAGTCTTGCTAGTTTCGATCTAACACGATGTATCCCGTTGTTTTGAGCCGGAATAGAAGTTTTCGCGCAGTTCTGAGAGAAAACGTTTACACCTATCTGTCGTCTACTCTTCGACGACTTGTAAAATCGATGCTCGTGAATCTTGCTAGTTTCGATCTAAAACGATGTATTCCGTTGTTTTGAGCCGCAATACAAGTTTTCGGGCTGTTCTGAGAGAAGACGTTTACACCCTTCTCTCGTCTACTCTTCGACAACTTGTAAAATCGATGCTCGTGAATTGTGCTAGTTTTGATCGAAAACGATGTATCCCGTTGTTTTGAGACGGAATACAAGTTTTCGCGCAGTTCTGAGAGAAAAAGTTTACACCTTTCTCTCGTCTACTCTTCGACGACTTGTAAAATCGATGCTCGTGAATCTTGCTAGTTTCGATCAAAAACGATATATCCCGTTGTTTTGAGCCGGAATACAAGTTTTCGTGCAGTTCTGAGAGAAAAAGTTTACACCTTTCTCTCGTCTACTCTTCGACAACTTGTAAAATCGATGCTCGTGAATCATGCTAGTTTTGATCTGAAATGATGTATCCCGTTGTTTTGAGCCGCAATACAAGTTTTCGCGCAGATCTGAGAGAAAAGGTTTACACCTTTATCTCCTCTACTATCCGACGACTTGTAAAATCGATGCTCGTGAATCTTGCTAGTTTCGATCAAAAACGATATATCCCGTTGTTTTGAGCCATAACACAAGTTTTCGCGCAGTTCTGAGAGAAAAAGTTTACACCTTTCTCTCGTCTACTCTTCGACGACTTGTAAAATCGATGCTCGTGAATTTTGCTAGTTTCGATCTGAAACGATGTATCCCGTTGTTTTGAGCCGGAATACAAGTTTTCGCGCAGTTCTGAGAGAAAAAGTTTACACCTTTCTGTCGTCTACACTTCGACGACTTGTAAAATCGATGGTCGTGAATCTTGCTAGTTTCGATCTAAAACGATGTATCCCTTTGATTTGTGCCGGAATACAAGTTTTCGTGCAGTTCTGAGAGAAAAAGTTTACACCTTTCTCTCGTCTACTCTTCGACAACTTGTAAAATCGATGCTCGTGAATCTTGCTAGTTTCGATCTGAAACGATGTATCCCGTTGTTTTGAGCCGCAATAAAAGTTTTCGCGCAGATCTGAGAGAAAAAGTTTACACCTTTTTCTCGCCTACTATCCGACGACTTGTAAAATCGATGCTCCTGAATCTTGCTAGTTTCGATCAAAAACGATGTATCCCGTTGTTTTGAGCCGGAATACAAGTTTTCGCGCAGTTCTGAGAGAAAAAGTTTACACCTTTCTCGCGTCTACTCTCGACGACTTGTAAAATCGATGCTCGTGAATTTTGCTACTTTCGATCTAAAACGATGTATCCCATTGTTTTGAGCCGGAATACAAGTTTTCGCGCAGTTCTGTGAGAAAAAGTTTACACCTTTCGTTCGTCTACACATCGAAGACTTGTAAAATCGATGGTCGTGAATCTTGCTAGTTTCGATCTAAAACGATGTATCCCTTTGATTTGAGCCGGAATACAAGTTTTCGTGCAGTTCTGAGAGAAAAAGTTTACACCTTTCTCTCGTCTACTATCCGACGACTTGTAAAATCGATGCTCGTGAATTTTGCTAGTTTCGATCTAAAACGATGTATCCAGTTGTTTTGATCCGGAATACAAGTTTTCGCGCAGTTCTGAGAGAAAAAGTTTACAACTTTCTCTCGTCTACTCTTCGACGACTTGTAAAATCGATGCTCGTGAATTTTGCTAGTTTCGATGTAAAACGATGTATCTCGTTGTTTTGAGCCGGAATACAAGTTTTCGCGCAGATCTGAGAGAAAAAGTTTACACCTTTCTTTCGTCTACACTTCGACGACTTGTAAACTCGATGGTCATGAATCTTGCTAGTTTCGATCTAAAACGATGTATTCCTTTGATTTGATCCGGAATACAAGTTTTCGTGCAGTTCTGAGAGAAAAAGCTTACACCTTTCTCTCGTCTACTCTTCGACGACTTGTAAAATCGGTGTTCGTGAATTTTGCAAGTTTCGATCTAAAACGATGTATCCCGTTGTTTTGAGCCGGAATACAAGTTTTCGCGCAGTTCTGAGAGAAAAAGTTTACACCTTTCTTTTGTCTACACTTCGACGACTTGTAAAATCGATGGTCGTGAATTTTGCTAGTTTCGATCTAAAACGATGTATTGCTTTGATTGGAGCCGGAATACAAGTTTTCTAGCAGTTCTGAGAGAAAAAGTTTACACCTTTCTTTCGTCTACACTTCGACGACTTGTAAAATCGATGGTCGTGAATCTTGCTAGTTTCGATTTAAAACGATGTATTGCTTTGATTTGAGCCGGAATACAAGTTTTCTTGCAGTTCTGAGAGAAAAAGTTCACACCTTTGTTTAGTCTACACTTCGACGACTTGTAAAATCGATGGTCGTGAATCTTGCTAGTTTCGATCTAAAACGATGTATCCCTTTGATTTGAGCCGGAATACAAGTTTTCGTGCAGTTCTGAGAGAAAACGTTTACACCTTTCTTTCGTCTACACTTCGACGACTTGTAAAATCGATGGTCGTGAATCTTGCTAGTTTCGATCTAAAACGATGTATCCCTTTGATTTGAGCCGGAATACAAGTTTTCGTGCAGTTCTGAGACAAAAAGTTTACACCTTTCTCTCGTCTATTATCCGACGACTTGTAAAATCGATGCTCGTGAATTGTGCTAGCTTTGATCGAAAACGATGTATCCCGTTGTTTTGAGACGGAATACAAGTTTTCGCGCAGTTCTGAGAGGAAAAGTTTACACCTTTCTCTCGTCTACTCTTCGACGACTTGTAAAATCGATGCTCGTGAATTTTGCTACTTTCGATTTAAAACGATGTATCCCGTTGTTTAGAGCCGGAATACAAGTTTTCCCGCAGTTCTGAGAGAAAAAGTTTACACCTTTCGTTCGTCTGCACTTCGAAGACTTGTAAAATCGATGGTCGTGAATCTTGCTAGTTTCGATCTAAAACGATGTATCCCTTTGAATTGAGCCGGAATACAAGTTTTCGTGCAGTTCTGAGAGAAAAAGTTTACACCTTTCTCTCGTCTACTATCCGACGACTTGTAAAATCGATGCTCGTGAATTTTGCTAGTTTCGATCTAAAACGATGTATCCCGTTGTTTTGATCCGGAATACAAGTTTTCGCGCAGTTCTGAGAGAAAAAGTTTACACCTTTCTCTCGTCTACTCTTCGACGACTTGTAAAATTGATGCTCGTGAATCTGGCTAGTTTCGATCTAAAACGATGTATCCCGTTGTTTTGAGCCGCAATACAAGTTTTCGGGTTGTTCTGAGAAAAAAAGCTTTCACATTTCTCTCGTCTACTCTTCGACGACTTGTAAAATCGATGCTCGTGAGTCTTGCTAGTTTCGATCTAACACGATGTATCCCGTTGTTTTGAGCCGGAATAGAAGTTTTCGCGCAGTTCTGAGAGAAAACGTTTACACCTATCTGTCGTCTACTCTTCGACGACTTGTAAAATCGATGCTCGTGAATCTTGCTAGTTTCGATCTAAAACGATGTATCCCGTTGTTTTGAGCCGGAATACAAGTTTTCGGGCTGTTCTGAGAGAAGACGTTTACACACTTCTCTCGTCTACTCTTCGACAACTTGTAAAATCGATGCTCGTGAGTCTTGCTAGTTTCGATCTAACACGATGTATCCCGTTGTTTTGAGCCGGAATAGAAGTTTTCGCGCAGTTCTGAGAGAAAACGTTTACACCTATCTGTCGTCTACTCTTCGACGACTTGTAAAATCGATGCTCGTGAATCTTGCTAGTTTCGATCTAAAACGATGTATCCCGTTGTTTTGAGCCGGAATACAAGTTTTCGGGCTGTTCTGAGAGAAGACGTTTACACCCTTCTCTCGTCTACTCTTCGACAACTTGTAAAATCGATGCTCGTGAATTTTGCTAGTTTTGATCGAAAACGATGTATCCCGTTGTTTCGAGGCCGGAATTCAAGTTTTCGCGCTGTTCTGAGAGAAAACGATTACACCTTTCTCTCGTCTACTCTTCGACGACTTGTAAAATCGATGCTCGTGAATCTTGCTAGTTTCGATCTAAAACGATGTATCCCGTTGTTTTGAGCCGCAATACAAGTTTTCGGGTTGTTCTGAGAGAAAAAGCTTTCACATTTCTCTCGTCTACTCTTCGACGACTTGTAAAATCGATGCTCGTGAGTCTTGCTAGTTTCGATCTAACACGATGTATCCCGTTGTTTTGAGCCGGAATAGAAGTTTTCGCGCAGTTCTGAGAGAAAACGTTTACACCTATCTGTCGTCTACTCTTCGACGACTTGTAAAATCGATGCTCGTGAATCTTGCTAGTTTCGATCTAAAACGATGTATTCCGTTGTTTTGAGCCGGAATACAAGTTTTAGGGCTGTTCTGAGAGAAGACGTTTACACCCTTCTCTCGTCTACTCTTCGACAACTTGTAAAATCGATGCTCGTGAATTGTGCTAGTTTTGATCGAAAACGATGTATCCCGTTGTTTTGAGACGGAATACAAGTTTTCGCGCAGTTCTGAGAGGAAAAGTTTACACCTTTCTCTCGTCTACTCTTCGACGACTTGTAAAATCGATGCTCGTGAATCTTGCTAGTTTCGATCAAAAACGATATATCCCGTTGTTTTGAGCCGGAATACAAGTTTTCGTGCAGTTCTGAGACAAAAAGTTTACACCTTTCTCTCGTCTATTATCCGACGACTTGTAAAATCGATGCTCGTGAATTTTGCTAGTTTCGATCTAAAACGATGTATCCAGTTGTTTTGATCCGGAATACAAGTTTTCGCGCAGTTCTGAGAGAAAAAGTTTACACCTTTCTCTCGTCTACTCTTCGACGACTTGTAAAATCGATGCTCGTGAATTTTGCTAGTTTCGATCTGAAACGATGTATCCCGTTGTTTTGAGCCGGAATACAAGTTTTCGCGCAGTTCTGAGAGAAAAAGTTTACACCTTTCTGTCGTCTACACTTCGACGACTTGTAAAATCGATGGTCGTGAATCTTGCTAGTTTCGATCTAAAACGATGTATCCCTTTGATTTGTGCCGGAATACAAGTTTTCGTGCAGTTCTGAGAGAAAAAGTTTACACCTTTCTCTCGTCTACTCTTCGACAACTTGTAAAATCGATGCTCGTGAATCTTGCTAGTTTCGATCTGAAACGATGTATCCCGTTGTTTTGAGCCGCAATAAAAGTTTTCGCGCAGATCTGAGAGAAAAAGTTTACACCTTTTTCTCGCCTACTATCCGACGACTTGTAAAATCGATGCTCCTGAATCTTGCTAGTTTCGATCAAAAACGATATATCCCGTTGTTTTGAGCCGGAATACAAGTTTTCGCGCAGTTCTGAGAGAAAAAGTTTACACCTTTCTCGCGTCTACTCTCGACGACTTGTAAAATCGATGCTCGTGAATTTTGCTACTTTCGATCTAAAACGATGTATCCCATTGTTTTGAGCCGGAATACAAGTTTTCGCGCAGTTCTGTGAGAAAAAGTTTACACCTTTCGTTCGTCTACACATCGAAGACTTGTAAAATGATGGTCGTGAATCTTGCTAGTTTCGATCTAAAACGATGTATCCCTTTGATTTGAGCCGGAATACAAGTTTTCGTGCAGTTCTGAGAGAAAAAGTTTACACCTTTCTCTCGTCTACTATCCGACGACTTGTAAAATCGATGCTCGTGAATTTTGCTAGTTTCGATCTAAAACGATGTATCCAGTTGTTTTGATCCGGAATACAAGTTTTCGCGCAGTTCTGAGAGAAAAAGTTTACAACTTTCTCTCGTCTACTCTTCGACGACTTGTAAAATCGATGCTCGTAAATTTTGCTAGTTTCGATGTAAAACGATGTATCTCGTTGTTTTGAGCCGGAATACAAGTTTTCGCGCAGATCTGAGAGAAAAAGTTTACACCTTTCTTTCGTCTACACTTCGACGACTTGTAAAATCGATGGTCATGAATCTTGCTAGTTTCGATCTAAAACGATGTATTCCTTTGATTTGATCCGGAATACAAGTTTTCGTGCAGTTCTGAGAGAAAAAGCTTACACCTTTCTCTCGTCTACTCTTCGACGACTTGTAAAATCGGTGTTCGTGAATTTTGCAAGTTTCGATCTAAAACGATGTATCCCGTTGTTTTGAGCCGGAATACAAGTTTTCGCGCAGTTCTGAGAGAAAAAGTTTACACCTTTCTTTCGTCTACACTTCGACGACTTGTAAAATCGATGGTCGTGAATTTTGCTAGTTTCGATCTAAAACGATGTATTGCTTTGATTGGAGCCGGAATACAAGTTTTCTAGCAGTTCTGAGAGAAAAAGTTTACACCTTTCTTTCGTCTACACTTCGACGACTTGTAAAATCGATGGTCGTGAATCTTGCTAGTTTCGATTTAAAACGATGTATTGCTTTGATTTGAGCCGGAATACAAGTTTTCTTGCAGTTCTGAGAGAAAAAGTTCACACCTTTGTTTAGTCTACACTTCGACGACTTGTAAAATCGATGGTCGTGAATCTTGCTAGTTTCGATCTAAAACGATGTATCCCTTTGATTTGAGCCGGAATACAAGTTTTCGTGCAGTTCTGAGAGAAAACGTTTACACCTTTCTTTCGTCTACACTTCGACGACTTGTAAAATCGATGGTCGTGAATCTTGCTAGTTTCGATCTAAAACGATGTATCCCTTTGATTTGAGCCGGAATACAAGTTTTCGTGCAGTTCTGAGACAAAAAGTTTACACCTTTCTCTCGTCTATTATCCGACGACTTGTAAAATCGATGCTCGTGAATTGTGCTAGTTTTGATCGAAAACGATGTATCCCGTTGTTTTGAGACGGAATACAAGTTTTCGCGCAGTTCTGAGAGGAAACGTTTACACCTTTCTCTCGTCTACTCTTCGACGACTTGTAAAATCGATGCTCGTGAATTTTGCTACTTTCGATTTAAAACGATGTATCCCGTTGTTTAGAGCCGGAATACAAGTTTTCCCGCAGTTCTGAGAGAAAAAGTTTACACCTTTCGTTCGTCTGCACTTCGAAGACTTGTAAAATCGATGGTCGTGAATCTTGCTAGTTTCGATCTAAAACGATGTATCCCTTTGAATTGAGCCGGAATACAAGTTTTCGTGCAGTTCTGAGAGAAAAAGTTTACACCTTTCTCTCGTCTACTATCCGACGACTTGTAAAATCGATGCTCGTGAATTTTGCTAGTTTCGATCTAAAACGGTGTATCCCGTTGTTTTGATCCGGAATACAAGTTTTCGCGCAGTTCTGAGAGAAAAAGTTTACACCTTTCTCTCGTCTACTCTTCGACGACTTGTAAAATTGATGCTCGTGAATCTGGCTAGTTTCGATCTAAAACGATGTATCCCGTTGTTTTGAGCCGCAATACAAGTTTTCGGGTTGTTCTGAGAAAAAAAGCTTTCACATTTCTCTCGTCTACTCTTCGACGACTTGTAAAATCGATGCTCGTGAGTCTTGCTAGTTTCGATCTAACACGATGTATCCCGTTGTTTTGAGCCGGAATAGAAGTTTTCGCGCAGTTCTGAGAGAAAACGTTTACACCTATCTGTCGTCTACTCTTCGACGACTTGTAAAATCGATGCTCGTGAATCTTGCTAGTTTCGATCTAAAACGATGTATCCCGTTGTTTTGAGCCGGAATACAAGTTTTCGGGCTGTTCTGAGAGAAGACGTTTACACACTTCTCTCGTCTACTCTTCGACAACTTGTAAAATCGATGCTCGTGAGTCTTGCTAGTTTCGATCTAACACGATGTATCCCGTTGTTTTGAGCCGGAATAGAAGTTTTCGCGCAGTTCTGAGAGAAAACGTTTACACCTATCTGTCGTCTACTCTTCGACGACTTGTAAAATCGATGCTCGTGAATCTTGCTAGTTTCGATCTAAAACGATGTATCCCGTTGTTTTGAGCCGGAATACAAGTTTTCGGGCTGTTCTGAGAGAAGACGTTTACACCCTTCTCTCGTCTACTCTTCGACAACTTGTAAAATCGATGCTCGTGAATTGTGCTAGTTTTGATCGAAAACGATGTATCCCGTTGTTTTGAGACGGAATACAAGTTTTCGCGCAGTTCTGAGAGGAAAAGTTTACACCTTTCTCTCGTCTACTCTTCGACGACTTGTAAAATCGATGCTCGTGAATCTTGCTAGTTTCGATCTGAAACGATGTATCCCGTTGTTTTGAGCCGCAATAAAAGTTTTCGCGCAGATCTGAGAGAAAAAGTTTACACCTTTTTCTCGCCTACTATCCGACGACTTGTAAAATCGATGCTCCTGAATCTTGCTAGTTTCGATCAAAAACGATATATCCCGTTGTTTTGAGCCGGAATACAAGTTTTCGCGCAGTTCTGAGAGAAAAAGTTTACACCTTTCTCGCGTCTACTCTCGACGACTTTTAAAATCGATGCTCGTGAATTTTGCTACTTTCGATCTAAAACGATGTATCCCATTGTTTTGAGCCGGAATACAAGTTTTCGCGCAGTTCTGTGAGAAAAAGTTTACACCTTTCGTTCGTCTACACATCGAAGACTTGTAAAATCGATGGTCGTGAATCTTGCTAGTTTCGATCTAAAACGATGTATCCCTTTGATTTGAGCCGGAATACAAGTTTTCGTGCAGTTCTGAGAGAAAAAGTTTACACCTTTCTCTCGTCTACTATCCGACGACTTGTAAAATCGATGCTCGTGAATTTTGCTAGTTTCGATCTAAAACGATGTATCCAGTTGTTTTGATCCGGAATACAAGTTTTCGCGCAGTTCTGAGAGAAAAAGTTTACAACTTTCTCTCGTCTACTCTTCGACGACTTGTAAAATCGATGCTCGTGAATTTTGCTAGTTTCGATGTAAAACGATGTATCTCGTTGTTTTGAGCCGGAATACAAGTTTTCGCGCAGATCTGAGAGAAAAAGTTTACACCTTTCTTTCGTCTACACTTCGACGACTTGTAAAATCGATGGTCATGAATCTTGCTAGTTTCGATCTAAAACGATGTATTCCTTTGATTTGATCCGGAATACAAGTTTTCGTGCAGTTCTGAGAGAAAAAGCTTACACCTTTCTCTCGTCTACTCTTCGACGACTTGTAAAATCGGTGTTCGTGAATTTTGCAAGTTTCGATCTAAAACGATGTATCCCGTTGTTTTGAGCCGGAATACAAGTTTTCGCGCAGTTCTGAGAGAAAAAGTTTACACCTTTCTTTCGTCTACACTTCGACGACTTGTAAAATCGATGGTCGTGAATTTTGCTAGTTTCGATCTAAAACGATGTATTGCTTTGATTGGAGCCGGAATACAAGTTTTCTAGCAGTTCTGAGAGAAAAAGTTTACACCTTTCTTTCGTCTACACTTCGACGACTTGTAAAATCGATGGTCGTGAATCTTGCTAGTTTCGATTTAAAACGATGTATTGCTTTGATTTGAGCCGGAATACAAGTTTTCTTGCAGTTCTGAGAGAAAAAGTTCACACCTTTGTTTAGTCTACACTTCGACGACTTGTAAAATCGATGGTCGTGAATCTTGCTAGTTTCGATCTAAAACGATGTATCCCTTTGATTTGAGCCGGAATACAAGTTTTCGTGCAGTTCTGAGAGAAAACGTTTACACCTTTCTTTCGTCTACACTTCGACGACTTGTAAAATCGATGGTCGTGAATCTTGCTAGTTTCGATCTAAAACGATGTATCCCTTTGATTTGAGCCGGAATACAAGTTTTCGTGCAGTTCTGAGACAAAAAGTTTACACCTTTCTCTCGTCTATTATCCGACGACTTGTAAAATCGATGCTCGTGAATTGTGCTAGTTTTGATCGAAAACGATGTATCCCGTTGTTTTGAGACGGAATACAAGTTTTCGCGCAGTTCTGAGAGGAAAAGTTTACACCTTTCTCTCGTCTACTCTTCGACGACTTGTAAAATCTATGCTCGTGAATTTTGCTACTTTCGATTTAAAACGATGTATCCCGTTGTTTAGAGCCGGAATACAAGTTTTCCCGCAGTTCTGAGAGAAAAAGTTTACACCTTTCGTTCGTCTGCACTTCGAAGACTTGTAAAATCGATGGTCGTGAATCTTGCTAGTTTCGATCTAAAACGATGTATCCCTTTGAATTGAGCCGGAATACAAGTTTTCGTGCAGTTCTGAGAGAAAAAGTTTACACCTTTCTCTCGTCTACTCTTCGACGACTTGTAAAATTGATGCTCGTGAATCTGGCTAGTTTCGATCTAAAACGATGTATCCCGTTGTTTTGAGCCGCAATACAAGTTTTCGGGTTGTTCTGAGAAAAAAAGCTTTCACATTTCTCTCGTCTACTCTTCGACGACTTGTAAAATCGATGCTCGTGAGTCTTGCTAGTTTCGATCTAACACGATGTATCCCGTTGTTTTGAGCCGGAATAGAAGTTTTCGCGCAGTTCTGAGAGAAAACGTTTACACCTATCTGTCGTCTACTCTTCGACGACTTGTAAAATCGATGCTCGTGAATCTTGCTAGTTTCGATCTAAAACGATGTATCCCGTTGTTTTGAGCCGGAATACAAGTTTTCGGGCTGTTCTGAGAGAAGACGTTTACACACTTCTCTCGTCTACTCTTCGACAACTTGTAAAATCGATGCTCGTGAGTCTTGCTAGTTTCGATCTAACACGATGTATCCCGTTGTTTTGAGCCGGAATAGAAGTTTTCGCGCAGTTCTGAGAGAAAACGTTTACACCTATCTGTCGTCTACTCTTCGACGACTTGTAAAATCGATGCTCGTGAATCTTGCTAGTTTCGATCTAAAACGATGTATCCCGTTGTTTTGAGCCGGAATACAAGTTTTCGGGCTGTTCTGAGAGAAGACGTTTACACCCTTCTCTCGTCTACTCTTCGACAACTTGTAAAATCGATGCTCGTGAATTTTGCTAGTTTTGATCGAAAACGATGTATCCCGTTGTTTCGAGGCCGGAATTCAAGTTTTCGCGCTGTTCTGAGAGAAAACGATTACACCTTTCTCTCGTCTACTCTTCGACGACTTGTAAAATCGATGCTCGTGAATCTTGCTAGTTTCGATCTAAAACGATGTATCCCGTTGTTTTGAGCCGCAATACAAGTTTTCGGGTTGTTCTGAGAGAAAAAGCTTTCACATTTCTCTCGTCTACTCTTCGACGACTTGTAAAATCGATGCTCGTGAGTCTTGCTAGTTTCGATCTAACACGAAGTATCCCGTTGTTTTGAGCCGGAATAGAAGTTTTCGCGCAGTTCTGAGAGAAAACGTTTACACCTATCTGTCGTCTACTCTTCGACGACTTGTAAAATCGATGCTCATGAATCTTGCTAGTTTCGATCTAAAACGATGTATTCCGTTGTTTTGAGCCGGAATACAAGTTTTCGGGCTGTTCTGAGAGAAGACGTTTACACCCTTCTCTCGTCTACTCTTCGACAACTTGTAAAATCGATGCTCGTGAATTGTGCTAGTTTTGATCGAAAACGATGTATCCCGTTGTTTTGAGACGGAATACAAGTTTTCGCGCAGTTCTGAGAGGAAAAGTTTACACCTTTCTCTCGTCTACTCTTCGACGACTTGTAAAATCGATGCTCGTGAATCTTGCTAGTTTCGATCAAAAACGATATATCCCGTTGTTTTGAGCCGGAATACAAGTTTTCGTGCAGTTCTGAGACAAAAAGTTTACACCTTTCTCTCGTCTATTATCCGACGACTTGTAAAATCGATGCTCGTGAATTTTGCTAGTTTCGATCTAAAACGATGTATCCAGTTGTTTTGATCCGGAATACAAGTTTTCGCGCAGTTCTGAGAGAAAAAGTTTACAACTTTCTCTCGTCTACTCTTCGACGACTTGTAAAATCGATGCTCGTGAATTTTGCTAGTTTCGATGTAAAACGATGTATCTCGTTGTTTTGAGCCGGAATACAAGTTTTCGCGCAGTTCTGAGAGAAAAAGATTACACCTTTCTTTCGTCTACACTTCGACGACTTGTAAAATCGATGGTCATGAATCTTGCTACTTTCGATCTAAAACGATGTATTCCTTTGATTTGATCCGGAATACAAGTTTTCGTGCAGTTCTGAGAGAAAAAGCTTACACCTTTCTCTCGTCTACTCTTCGACGACTTGTAAAATCGATGCTCGTGAATCTTGCTAGTTTCGATCTAAAACGATGTATCCCTTTGATTTGAGCCGGAATACAAGTTCTCGTGCAGTTCTGAGAGAAAAAGTTTACACCTTTCTCTCGTCTACTCTTCGACAACTTGTAAAATCGATGCTCGTGAATCTTGCTAGTTTCGATCTGAAACGATGTATCCCGTTGTTTTGAGCCGCAATACAAGTTTTCGCGCAGATCTGAGAGAAAAAGTTTACACCTTTTTCTCGCCTACTATCCGACGACTTGTAAAATCGATGCTCGTGAATCTTGCTAGTTTCGATCAAAAACGATATATCCCGTTGTATTGAGCCGGAATGCAAGTTTTCGCGCAGTTCTGAGAGAAACAGTTTACACCTTTCTCGCGTCTACTCTCGACGACTTGTAAAATCGATGCTCGTGAAATTTGCTACTTTCGATCTAAAACGATGTATCCCATTGTTTTGAGCCGGAATACAAGTTTTCGCGCAGTTCTGTGAGAAAAAGTTTACACCTTTCGTTCGTCTACACTTCGAAGACTTGTAAATTCGATGGTCGTGAATCTTGCTAGTTTCGATCTAAAACGATGTATCCGTTTGATTTGAGCCGAATACAAGTTTTCGTGCAGTTCTGAGACAAAAAGTTTACACCTTTCTCTCGTCTATTATCCGACGACTTGTAAAATCGATGCTCGTGAATTTTGCTAGTTTCGATCTAAAACGATGTATCCAGTTGTTTTGATCCGGAATACAAGTTTTCGCGCAGTTCTGTGAGAAAAAGTTTACAACTTTCTCTCGTCTACTCTTCGACGACTTGTAAAATCGATGCTCGTGAATTTTGCTAGTTTCGATGTAAAACGATGTATCTCGTTGTTTTGAGCCGGAATACAAGTTTTCGCGCTGTTCTGAGAGAAAAGGTTTACACCTTTCTTTCGTCTACACTTCGACGACTTGTAAAATCGATGCTCGTGAGTCTTGCTAGTTTCGATCTAACACGATGTATCCCGTTGTTTTGAGCCGGAATAGAAGTTTTCGCGCAGTTCTGAGAGAAAACGTTTACACCTATCTGTCGTCTACTCTTCGACGACTTGTAAAATCGATGCTCGTGAATCTTGCTAGTTTCGATCTAAAACGATGTATCCCGTTGTTTTGAGCCGGAATACAAGTTTTCGGGCTGTTCTGAGAGAAGACGTTTACACCCTTCTCTCGTCTACTCTTCGACAACTTGTAAAATCGATGCTCGTGAGTCTTGCTAGTTTCGATCTAACACGATGTATCCCGTTGTTTTGAGCCGGAATAGAAGTTTTCGCGCAGTTCTGAGAGAAAACGTTTACACCTATCTGTCGTCTACTCTTCGACGACTTGTAAAATCGATGCTCGTGAATCTTGCTAGTTTCGATCTAAAACGATGTATCCCGTTGTTTTGAGCCGGAATACAAGTTTTCGGGCTGTTCTGAGAGAAGACGTTTACACCCTTCTCTCGTCTACTCTTCGACAACTTCTAAAATCGATGCTCGTGAATTTTGCTAGTTTTGATCGAAAACGATGTATCCCGTTGTTTCGAGGCCGGAATTCAAGTTTTCGCGCTGTTCTGAGAGAAAACGATTACACCTTTCTCTCGTCTAATCTTCGACGACTTGTAAAATCGATGCTCATGAATCTTGCTAGTTTCGATCTAAAACGATGTATCTCGTTGTTTTGAGCCGCAATACAAGTTTTCGGGTTGTTCTGAGAGAAAAAGCTTTCACATTTCTCTCGTCTACTCTTCGACGACTTGTAAAATCGATGCTCGTGAATCTTGCTAGTTTCGATCTAACACGATGTATCCCGTTGTTTTGAGCCGGAATAGAAGTTTTCGCGCAGTTCTGAGAGAAAACGTTTACACCTATCTGTCGTCTACTCTTCGACGACTTGTAAACTCGATGCTCGCGAATCTTGCTAGTTTCGATCTAAAACGATGTATCCCGTTGTTTTGAGCGGAATACAAGTTTTCGGGCTGTTCTGAGAGAAGACGTTTACACCCTTCTCTCGTCTACTCTTCGACAACTTGTAAAATCGATGCTCGTGAATTGTGCTAGTTTTGATCGAAAACGATGTATCCCGTTGTTTTGAGACGAAATACAAGTTTTCGCGCAGTTCTGAGAGGGAAAGTTTACACGTTTCTTTCGGCTACTCTTCGACGACTTGTAAAATCGATGCTCGTGAATCTTGCTAGTTTCGATCTAACACGATGTATCCCGTTGTTTTGAGCCGGAATAGAAGTTTTCGCGCAGTTCTGAGAGAAAACGTTTACACCTATCTGTGGTCTACTCTTCGACGACTTGTAAAATCGATGCTCGTGAATCTTACTAGTTTCGATCTGAAACGATGTATCCCGTTGTTTTGAGCCGCAATACAAGTTTTCGCGCAGATCTGGGAGAAAAGGTTTACACCTTTATCTCGTCTACTATCCGACGACTTGTAAAATTGATGCTCGTGAATCTTGCTAGTTTCGATCAAAAACGATATATCCCGTTGTTTTGAGCCGGAACACAAGTTTTCGCGCAGTTCTGAGAGAAAAAGTTTACACCTTTCTCTCGTCTACTCTTCGACAACTTGTAAATTCGATGCTCGTGAATTTTGCTAGTTTCGATCTAAAACGATGTCCCCCCTTTGTTTTGAGCCGGAATACAAGTTTTCGCGCAGTTCTGAGAGAAAACGTTTACACCTTTCTGTCGTCTACACTTCGACGACTTGTAAAATCGATGGTCATGAATCTTGCTAGTTTCGATCTAAAACGATGTATCCCTTTGATTTGAGCCGGAATACAAGTTTTCGTGCAGTTCTGAGAGAAAAAGTTTGCACCTTTCTCTCGTCTACTCTTCGACAACTTGTAAAATCGATGCTCGTGAATCTTGCTAGTTTCGATCTGAAACGATGTATCCCGTTGTTTTGAGCCGCAATACAAGTTTTCGCGCAGATCTGAGAGAAAAGGTTTACACCTTTATCTCGTCTACTATCCGACGACTTGTAAAATTGATGCTCGTGAATCTTGCTAGTTTCGATCAAAAACGATATATCCCGTTGTTTTGAGCCGGAACACAAGTTTTCGCGCAGTTCTGAGAGAAAAAGTTTACACCTTTCGTTCGTCTACGCTTCGAAGACTTGTAAAATCGATGCTCGTGAATTTTGCTAGTTTCGATCTAAAACGATGTATCCCGTTGTTTTGAGCCGGAATACAAGTTTTCGCGCAGTTCTGAGAGAAAACGTTTACACCTTTCTTTCGTCTACACTTCGACGACTTGTAAAATCGATGGTCATGAATCTTGCTAGTTTCGATCTAAAACGATGTATTCCTTTGATTTGATCCGGAATACAAGTTTTCGTGCAGTTCTGAGAGAAAAAGCTTACACCTTTCTTTCGTCTACTCTTCGACGACTTGTAAAATCGGTGTTCGTGAATTTTGCAAGTTTCGATCTAAAACGATGTATCCCGTTGTTTTGAGCCGGAATACAAGTTTTCGCGCAGTTCTGAGAGAAAAAGTTTACACCTTTCTTTCGTCTACACTTCGACGACTTGTAAAATCGATGGTCGTGAATCTTGCTAGTTTCGATCTAAAACGATGTATCCCTTTGATTTGAGCCGGAATACAAGTTTTCGTGCAGTTCTGAGAGAAAACGTTTACACCTTTCTTTCGTCTACACTTCGACGACTTGTAAAATCGATGGTCCTGAATCTTGCTAGTTTCGATCTAAAACAATGTATCCCTTTGATTTGAGCCGGAATACAAGTTTTCGTGCAGTTCTGAGAGAAAAAGTTTACACCTTTCTCTCGTCTACTCTTCGACAACTTGTAAAATCGATGCTCGTGAATCTTGCTAGTTTCGATCTGAAACGATGTATCCCGTTGTTTTGAGCCGCAATACAAGTTTTCGCGCAGATCTGAGAGAAAAAGTTTACACCTTTCTCTCGTCTACTATCCGACGACTTGTAAAATCGATGCTCGTGAATCTTGCTAGTTTCGATCTAAAACGATGTGTCCCGTTGTTTTGAGCCGGAATACAAGTTTTCTCGCAGTTCTGAGAGAAAACGTTTACACCTTTCTCTCGTCTACTCTTCGACGACTTGTAAAATCGATGCTCGTGAATTTTGCTAGTTTTGATCGAAAACGATGTATCCCGTTGTTTCGAGGCCGGAATTCAAGTTTTCGCGCTGTTCTGAGAGAAAACGATTACGCCTTTCTCTCGTCTACTCTTCGACGACTTGTAAAATCGATGCTCGTGAATCTTGCTAGTTTCGATCTAAAACGATGTATCCCGTTGTTTTGAGCCGGAATACAAGTTTTCGCGCAATTCTGAGAGAAAAAGTTTACACCTTTCTGTCGTCTACACTTCGACGACTTGGAAAATCGATGGTCGTGAATCTTGCTAGTTTCGGTCTAAAACGATGTATCCCTTTGATTTGAGCCGGAATAGAAGTTTTCGCGCAGTTCTGAGAGAAAACGTTTACACCTATCTGTCGTCTACTCTTCGACGACTTGTAAAATCGATGCTCGTGAATCTTGCTAGTTTCGATCTAAAACGATGTATCCCGTTGTTTTGAGCCGGAATACAAGTTTTCGGGCTGTTCTGAGAGAAGACGTTTACACCCTTCTCTCGTCTACTCTTCGACAACTTGTAAAATCGATGCTCGTGAATTTTGCTAGTTTCGATCAAAAACGATATATCCCGTTGTTTTGAGCCGGAATACAAGTTTTCGCGCAGTTCTGAGAGAAAATTTTACACCTTTCGTTCGTCTACACTTCGAAGACTTGCAAAATCGATGGTCGTGAATCTTGCTAGTTTCGGTCTAAAACGATGTTTCCCTTTGATTTGAGCCGGAATACAAGTTTTCGTGCAGTTCTGAGAGAAAACGTTTACACCTTTCTCTCGTCTACTATCCGACGACTTGTAAAATCGATGCTCGTGAATTTTGCTAGTTTCGATCTAAAACGATGTATCCCGTTGTTTTGAGCCGGAATACAAGTTTTCGCGCAGTTCTGAGAGAAAAAGTTTACACCTTTCTTTCGTCTACACTTCGACGACTTGTAAAATCGATGGTCATGAATCTTGCTAGTTTCAATCTAAAACGATGTATTCCTTTGATTTGATCCGGAATACAAGTTTTCGTGCAGTTCTGAGAGAAAAAGCTTACACCTTTCTTTCGTCTACTCTTCGACGACTTGTAAAATCGGTGTTCGTGAATTTTGCAAGTTTCGATCTAAAACGATGTATCCCGTTGTTTTGAGCCGGAATAGAAGTTTTCGCGCAGTTCTGAGAGAAAACGTTTACACCTATCTGTCGTCTACTCTTCGACGACTTGTAAAATCGATGCTCGTGAATCTTGCTAGTTTCGATCTAAAACGATGTATCCCGTTGTTTTGAGCCGGAATACAAGTTTTCGGGCTGTTCTGAGAGAAGACGTTTACACCCTTCTCTCGTCTACTCTTCGACAACTTGTAAAATCGATGCTCGTGAATTTTGCTAGTTTTGATTGAAAACGATGTATCCCGTTGTTTCGAGGCCGGAATTCAAGTTTTCGCGCTGTTCTGAGAGAAAACGATTACACCTTTCTCTCGTCTACTCTTCGACGACTTGTAAAATCGATGCTCGTGAATCTTGCTAGTTTCGATCTAAAACGATGTATCCCGTTGTTTTGAGCCGCAATACAAGTTTTCGGGTTGTTCTGAGAGAAAAAGCTTTCACATTTCTCTCGTCTACTCTTCGACGACTTGTAAAATCGATCCTCGTGAGTCTTGCTAGTTTCGATCTAACACGATGTATCCCGTTGTTTTGAGCCGGAATAGAAGTTTTCGCGCAGTTCTGAGAGAAAACGTTTACACCTATCTGTCGTCTACTCTTCGACGACTTGTAAAATCGATGCTCGTGAATCTTGCTAGTTTCGATCTAAAACGATGTATTCCGTTGTTTTGAGCCGGAATACAAGTTTTCGGGCTGTTCTGAGAGAAGACGTTTACACCCTTCTCTCGTCTACTCTTCGACAACTTGTAAAATCGATGCTCGTGAATTGTGCTAGTTTTGATCGAAAACGATGTATCCCGTTGTTTTGAGACGGAATACAAGTTTTCGCGCAGTTCTGAGAGAAAAAGTTTACACCTTTCTCTCGTCTACTCTTCGACAACTTGTAAAATCGATGCTCGTGAATCATGCTAGTTTCGATCTGAAACGATGTATCCCGTTGTTTTGAGCCGCAATACAAGTTTTCGCGCAGATCTGAGAGAAAAGGTTTACACCTTTATCTCCTCTACTATCCGACGACTTGTAAAATCGATGCTCGTGAATCTTGCTAGTTTCGATCAAAAACGATATATCCCGTTGTTTTGAGCCGGAACACAAGTTTTCGCGCAGTTCTGAGAGAAAAAGTTTACACCTTTCTCTCGTCTACTCTTCGACGACTTGTAAAATCGATGCTCGTGAATTTTGCTAGTTTCGATCTAAAACGATGTATCCCGTTGTTTTGAGCCGGAATACAAGTTTTCGCGCAGTTCTGAGAGAAAAAGTTTACACCTTTCTGTCGTCTACACTTCGACGACTTGTAAAATCGATGGTCGTGAATCTTGCTAGTTTCGATCTAAAACGATGTATCCCTTTGATTTGAGCCGGAATACAAGTTTTCGTGCAGTTCTGAGAGAAAAAGTTTACACCTTTCTCTCGTCTACTCTTCGACAACTTGTAAAATCGATGCTCGTGAATCTTGCTAGTTTCGATCTGAAACGATGTATCCCGTTGTTTTGAGCCGCAATAAAAGTTTTCGCGCAGACCTGAGAGAAAAAGTTTACACCTTTTTCTCGCCTACTATCCGACGACTTGTAAAATAGATGCTCGTGAATCTTGCTAGTTTCGATCTAAAACGATGTATCCAGTTGTTTTGATCCGGAATACAAGTTTTCGCGCAGTTCTGAGAGAAAAAGTTTACAACTTTCTCTCGTCTACTCTTCGACGACTTGTAAAATCGATGCTCGTGAATTTTGCTAGCTTCGATGTAAAACGATGTATCTCGTTGTTTTGAGCCGGAATACAAGTTTTCGCGCAGTTCTGAGAGAAAAAGTTTACACCTTTCTTTCGTCTACACTTCGACGACTTGTAAAATCGATGGTCATGAATCTTGCTAGTTTCGATCTAAAACGATGTATTCCTTTGATTTGATCCGGAATACAAGTTTTCGTGCAGTTCTGAGAGAAAAAGCTTACACCTTTCTCTCGTCTACTCTTCGACGACTTGTAAAATCGGTGTTCGTGAATTTTGCAAGTTTCGATCTAAAACGATGTATCCCGTTGTTTTGAGCCGGAATACAAGTTTTCGCGCAGTTCTGAGAGAAAAAGTTTACACCTTTCTTTCGTCTACACTTCGACGACTTGTAAAATCGATGGTCGTGAATTTTGCTAGTTTCGATCTAAAACGATGTATTGCTTTGATTGGAGCCGGAATACAAGTTTTCTAGCAGTTCTGTGAGAAAAAGTTTACACCTTTCTTTCGTCTACACTTCGACGACTTGTAAAATCGATGGTCGTGAATCTTGCTAGTTTCGATTTAAAACGATGTATTGCTTTGATTTGAGCCGGAATACAAGTTTTCTTGCAGTTCTGAGAGAAAAAGTTCACACCTTTGTTTCGTCTACACTTCGACGACTTGTAAAATCGATGGTCGTGAATTTTGCTAGTTTTGATCGAAAACGATGTATCCCGTTGTTTCGAGGCCGGAATTCAAGTTTTCGCGCTGTTCTGAGAGAAAACGATTACGCCTTTCTCTCGTCTACTCTTCGACGACTTGTAAAATCGATGCTCGTGAATCTTGCTAGTTTCGATCTAAAACGATGTATCCCGTTGTTTTGAGCCGGAATACAAGTTTTCGCGCAATTCTGAGAGAAAAAGTTTACACCTTTCTGTCGTCTACACTTCGACGACTTGGAAAATCGATGGTCGTGAATCTTGCTAGTTTCGGTCTAAAACGATGTATCCCTTTGATTTGAGCCGGAATAGAAGTTTTCGCGCAGTTCTGAGAGAAAACGTTTACACCTATCTGTCGTCTACTCTTCGACGACTTGTAAAATCGATGCTCGTGAATCTTGCTAGTTTCGATCTAAAACGATGTATCCCGTTGTTTTGAGCCGGAATACAAGTTTTCGGGCTGTTCTGAGAGAAGACGTTTACACCCTTCTCTCGTCTACTCTTCGACAACTTGTAAAATCGATGCTCGTGAATTTTGCTAGTTTCGATCAAAAACGATATATCCCGTTGTTTTGAGCCGGAATACAAGTTTTCGCGCAGTTCTGAGAGAAAATTTTACACCTTTCGTTCGTCTACACTTCGAAGACTTGCAAAATCGATGGTCGTGAATCTTGCTAGTTTCGGTCTAAAACGATGTTTCCCTTTGATTTGAGCCGGAATACAAGTTTTCGTGCAGTTCTGAGAGAAAAAGTTTACACCTTTCTCTCGTCTACTATCCGACGACTTGTAAAATCGATGCTTGTGAATTTTGCTAGTTTCGATCTAAAACGATGTATCCAGTTGTTTTGATCCGGAATACAAGTTTTCGCGCAGTTCTGAGAGAAAAAGTTTACACCTTTCTCTCGTCTACTCATCGACGACTTGTAAAATCGATGCTCGTGAATTTTGCTAGTTTCGATCTAAAACGATGTATCCCGTTGTTTTGAGCCGGAATACAAGTTTTCGCGCAGTTCTGAGAGAAAAAGTTTACACCTTTCTTTCGTCTACACTTCGACGACTTGTAAAATCGATGGTCATGAATCTTGCTAGTTTCAATCTAAAACGATGTATTCCTTTGATTTGATCCGGAATACAAGTTTTCGTGCAGTTCTGAGAGAAAAAGCTTACACCTTTCTTTCGTCTACTCTTCGACGACTTGTAAAATCGGTGTTCGTGAATTTTGCAAGTTTCGATCTAAAACGATGTATCCCGTTGTTTTGAGCCGGAATAGAAGTTTTCGCGCAGTTCTGAGAGAAAACGTTTACACCTATCTGTCGTCTACTCTTCGACGACTTGTAAAATCGATGCTCGTGAATCTTGCTAGTTTCGATCTAAAACGATGTATCCCGTTGTTTTGAGCCGGAATACAAGTTTTCGGGCTGTTCTGAGAGAAGACGTTTACACCCTTCTCTCGTCTACTCTTCGACAACTTGTAAAATCGATGCTCGTGAATTTTGCTAGTTTTGATTGAAAACGATGTATCCCGTTGTTTCGAGGCCGGAATTCAAGTTTTCGCGCTGTTCTGAGAGAAAACGATTACACCTTTCTCTCGTCTACTCTTCGACGACTTGTAAAATCGATGCTCGTGAATCTTGCTAGTTTCGATCTAAAACGATGTATCCCGTTGTTTTGAGCCGCAATACAAGTTTTCGCGCAGTTCTGAGAGAAAAAGTTTTCACCTTTCTCTCGTCTACTCTTCGACGACTTGTAAAATCGATGCTCTTGAATCTTGCTAGTTTCGATCAAAAACGATATATCCCGTTGTTTTGAGCCGGAATACAAGTTTTCGTGCAGTTCTGAGAGAAAAAGTTTACACCTTTCTCTCGTCTACTCTTCGACAACTTGTAAAATCGATGCTCGTGAATCATGCTAGTTTCGATCTGAAACGATGTATCCCGTTGTTTTGAGCCGCAATACAAGTTTTCGCGCAGATCTGAGAGAAAAGGTTTACACCTTTATCTCCTCTACTATCCGACGACTTGTAAAATCGATGCTCGTGAATCTTGCTAGTTTCGATCAAAAACGATATATCCCGTTGTTTTGAGCCGGAACAAAAGTTTTCGCGCAGTTCTGAGAGAAAAAGTTTACACCTTTCTCTCGTCTACTCTTCGACGACTTGTAAAATCGATGCTCGTGAATTTTGCTAGTTTCGATCTAAAACGATGTATCCCGTTGTTTTGAGCCGGAATACAAGTTTTCGCGCAGTTCTGAGAGAAAAAGTTTACACCTTTCTGTCGTCTACACTTCGACGACTTGTAAAATCGATGGTCGTGAATCTTGCTAGTTTCGATCTAAAACGATGTATCCCTTTGATTTGAGCCGGAATACAAGTTTTCGTGCAGTTCTGAGAGAAAAAGTTTACACCTTTCTCTCGTCTACTCTTCGACAACTTGTAAAATCGATGCTCGTGAATCTTGCTAGTTTCGATCTGAAACGATGTATCCCGTTGTTTTGAGCCGCAATAAAAGTTTTCGCGCAGATCTGAGAGAAAAAGTTTACACCTTTTTCTCGCCTACTATCCGACGACTTGTAAAATAGATGCTCGTGAATCTTGCTAGTTTCGATCTAAAACGATGTATCCAGTTGTTTTGATCCGGAATACAAGTTTTCGCGCAGTTCTGAGAGAAAAAGTTTACAACTTTCTCTCGTCTACTCTTCGACGACTTGTAAAATCGATGCTCGTGAATTTTGCTAGCTTCGATGTAAAACGATGTATCTCGTTGTTTTGAGCCGGAATACAAGTTTTCGCGCAGTTCTGAGAGAAAAAGTTTACACCTTTCTTTCGTCTACACTTCGACGACTTGTAAAATCGATGGTCATGAATCTTGCTAGTTTCGATCTAAAACGATGTATTCCTTTGATTTGATCCGGAATACAAGTTTTCGTGCAGTTCTGAGAGAAAAAGCTTACACCTTTCTCTCGTCTACTCTTCGACGACTTGTAAAATCGGTGTTCGTGAATTTTGCAAGTTTCGATCTAAAACGATGTATCCCGTTGTTTTGAGCCGGAATACAAGTTTTCGCGCAGTTCTGAGAGAAAAAGTTTACACCTTTCTTTCGTCTACACTTCGACGACTTGTAAAATCGATGGTCGTGAATTTTGCTAGTTTCGATCTAAAACGATGTATTGCTTTGATTGGAGCCGGAATACAAGTTTTCTAGCAGTTCTGTGAGAAAAAGTTTACACCTTTCTTTCGTCTACACTTCGACGACTTGTAAAATCGATGGTCGTGAATCTTGCTAGTTTCGATTTAAAACGATGTATTGCTTTGATTTGAGCCGGAATACAAGTTTTCTTGCAGTTCTGAGAGAAAAAGTTCACACCTTTGTTTCGTCTACACTTCGACGACTTGTAAAATCGATGGTCGTGAATCTTGCTAGTTTCGATCTAAAACGATGTATCCCTTTGATTTGAGCCGGAATACAAGTTTTCGTGCAGTTCTGAGAGAAAACGTTTACACCTTTCTTTCGTCTACACTTCGACGACTTGTAAAATCGATGGTCGTGAATCTTGCTAGTTTCGATCTAAAACGATGTATCCCTTTGATTTGAGCCGGCATACAAGTTTTCGTGCAGTTCTGAGACAAAAAGTTTACACCTTTCTCTCGTCTATTATCCGACGACTTGTAAAATCGATGCTCGTGAATCTTGCTAGTTTCGATCTAAAACGATGTGTCCCGTTGTTTTGAGCCGGAATACAAGTTTTCGCGCAGTTCTGAGAGAAAACGTTTACACCTATCTGTCGTCTACTCTTCGACGACTTGTAAAATCGGTGTTCGTGAATTTTGCAAGTTTCGATCTAAAACGATGTATCCCGTTGTTTTGAGCCGGAATACAAGTTTTCGCGCAGTTCTGAGAGAAAAAGTTTACACCTTTCTTTCGTCTACACTTCGACGACTTGTAAAATCGATGGTCGTGAATCTTGCTAGTTTCGATCTAAAACGATGTATACCGTTGTTTTGAGCCGGAATACAAGTTTTCTGGCTGTTCTGAGAGAAAACGTTTACACCTTTCTCTCGTCTACTCTTCGACAACTTGTAAAATCGATGCTCGTGAATTGTGCTAGTTTTGATCGAAAACGATGTATCCCGTTGTTTTGAGACGGAATACAAGTTTTCGCGCAGTTCTGAGAGGAAAAGTTTACACCTTTCTCTCGTCTACTCTTCGACGACTTGTAAAATCGATGCTCGTGAATTTTGCTACTTTCGATCTAAAACGATGTATCCCGTTGTTTAGAGCCGGAATACAAGTTTTCCCGCAGTTCTGAGAGAAAAAGTTTACACCTTTCGTTCGTCTGCACTTCGAAGACTTGTAAAATCGATGGTCGTGAATCTTGCTAGTTTCGATCTAAAACGATGTATCCCTTTGAATTGAGCCGGAATACAAGTTTTCGTGCAGTTCTGAGAGAAAAAGTTTACACCTTTCTCTCGTCTACTATCCGACGACTTGTAAAATCGATGCTCGTGAATTTTGCTAGTTTCGATCTAAAACGCTGTATCCCGTTGTTTTGATCCGGAATACAAGTTTTCGCGCAGTTCTGAGAGAAAAAGTTTACACCTTTCTCTCGTCTACTCTTCGACAACTTGTAAAATTGATGCTCGTGAATCTGGCTAGTTTCGATCTAAAACGATGTATCCCGTTGTTTTGAGCCGCAATACAAGTTTTCGGGTTGTTCTGAGAAAAAAAGCTTTCACATTTCTCTCGTCTACTCTTCGACGACTTGTAAAATCGATGCTCGTGAGTCTTGCGAGTTTCGATCTAACACGAAGTATCCCGTTGTTTTGAGCCGGAATAGAAGTTTTCGCGCAGTTCTGAGAGAAAACGTTTACACCTATCTGTCGTCTACTCTTCGACGACTTGTAAAATCGATGCTCGTGAATCTTGCTAGTTTCGATCTAAAACGATGTATTCCGTTGTTTTGAGCCGGAATACAAGTTTTCGGGCTGTTCTGAGAGAAGACGTTTACACCCTTCTCTCGTCTACTCTTCGACAACTTGTAAAATCGATGCTCGTGAATTGTGCTAGTTTTGAACGAAAACGATGTATCCCGTTGTTTTGAGACGGAATACAAGTTTTCGCGCAGTTCTGAGAGAAAAAGTTTACACCTTTCTCTCGTCTACTCTTCGACGACTTGTAAAATCGATGGTCTTGAATCTTGCTAGTTTCGATCAAAAACGATATATCCCGTTGTTTTGAGCCGGAATACAAGTTTTCGTGCAGTTCTGAGAGAAAAAGTTTACACCTTTCTCTCGTCTACTCTTCGACAACTTGTAAAATCGATGCTCGTGAATCATGCTAGTTTCGATCTGAAACGATGTATCCCGTTGTTTTGAGCCGCAATACAAGTTTTCGCGCAGATCTGAGAGAAAAGGTTTACACCTTTATCTCCTCTACTATCCGACGACTTGTAAAATCGATGCTCGTGAATCTTGCTAGTTTCGATCAAAAACGATATATCCCGTTGTTTTGAGCCGGAACACAAATTTTCGCGCAGTTCTGAGAGAAAAAGTTTACACCTTCCTCTCGTCTACTCTTCGACGACTTGTAAAATCGATGCTCGTGAATTTTGCTAGTTTCGATCTAAAACGATGTATCCCGTTGTTTTGAGCCGGAATACAAGTTTTCGCGCAGTTCTGAGAGAAAACGTTTACACCTTTCTGTCGTCTACACTTCGACGACTTGTAAAATCGATGGTCGTGAATCTTGCTAGTTTCGATCTAAAACGATGTATCCCTTTGATTTGAGCCGGAATACAAGTTTTCGTGCAGTTCTGAGAGAAAAAGTTTACACCTTTCTCTCGTCTACTCTTCGACAACTTGTAAAATCGATGCTCGTGAATCTTGCTAGTTTCGATCTGAAACGATGTATCCCGTTGTTTTGAGCCGCAATAAAAGTTTTCGCGCAGATCTGAGAGAAAAAGTTTACACCTTTTTCTCGCCTACTATCCGACGACTTGTAAAATCGATGCTCGTGAATCTTGCTAGTTTCGATCAAAAACGATATATCCCGTTGTTTTGAGCCGGAATACAAGTTTTCGCGCAGTTCTGAGAGAAAAAGTTTACACCTTTCTCGCGTCTACTCTCGACGACTTGTAAAATCGATGCTCGTGAATTTTGCTACTTTCGATCTAAAACGATGTATCCCATTGTTTTGAGCCGGAATACAAGTTTTCGCGCAGTTCTGTGAGAAAAAGTTTACACCTTTCTCTCGTCTACTCTTCGACGACTTGTAAAATTGATGCTCGTGAATCTGGCTAGTTTCGATCTAAAACGATGTATCCCGTTGTTTTGAGCCGCAATACAAGTTTTCGGGTTGTTCTGAGAAAAAAAGCTTTCACATTTCTCTCGTCTACTCTTCGACGACTTGTAAAATCGATGCTCGTGAGTCTTGCTAGTTTCGATCTAACACGAAGTATCCCGTTGTTTTGAGCCGGAATAGAAGTTTTCGCGCAGTTCTGAGAGAAAACGTTTACACCTATCTGTCGTCTACTCTTCGACGACTTGTAAAATCGATGCTCGTGAATCTTGCTAGTTTCGATCTAAAACGATGTATCCCGTTGTTTTGAGCCGGAATACAAGTTTTCGGGCTGTTCTGAGAGAAGACGTTTACACACTTCTCTCGTCTACTCTTCGACAACTTGTAAAATCGATGCTCGTGAGTCTTGCTAGTTTCGATCTAACACGATGTATCCCGTTGTTTTGAGCCGGAATAGAAGTTTTCGCGCAGTTCTGAGAGAAAACGTTTACACCTATCTGTCGTCTACTCTTCGACGACTTGTAAAATCGATGCTCGTGAATCTTGCTAGTTTCGATCTAAAACGATGTATCCCGTTGTTTTGAGCCGGAATACAAGTTTTCGGGCTGTTCTGAGAGAAGACGTTTACACCCTTCTCTCGTCTACTCTTCGACAACTTGTAAAATCGATGCTCGTGAATTTTGCTAGTTTTGATCGAAAACGATGTATCCCGTTGTTTCGAGGCCGGAATTCAAGTTTTCGCGCTGTTCTGAGAGAAAACGATTACACCTTTCTCTCGTCTACTCTTCGACGACTTGTAAAATCGATGCTCGTGAATCTTGCTAGTTTCGATC